>NC_083417.1:77240479-79996335 GCF_020745735.1 Hemiscyllium ocellatum
TACAGTTCAATTGAAGCGTGATCCTGCAATGAACGTCATTTTTTCCCCATAATCTCGACAGGAGCCAAAATATTTTCATTATAAAGAGTTAACTCGTTCCAGCAATGTAGAGAGAAGGAAAATCTTTTTTATGCTGCAGGAAATAAACAGAGATGTCTAAGAGGAAAAAAGAGTTATTGTGATCATTGCTGTGAGTGTTGTTGAGGCAGTTTTTGGGATATCCTTTATAAGGAATGATCGCCTTGCCACAGAGAGAATGCAAAGGAGTTTCACCAGACTAATCCCTGGGGCGATGGTGCCTTGAGGAGAGAGTAAATATGCATCTCTGGCGTTTTGAGAGAATGAGAATTGATTGCATTGAACCTTGAGAGTGATGGACAGTCACTCACGATGTTCTAAATAGACACTGATATGGTGAAAAATTCCATGGCTTCTTTTCTACACGGGTTACATCACTGTCGGTAGTTTAAGAGCCTCTGAGAATATTCCATTCACTCGACACCCAATCCCCATTTCACATGAGAGAGACAGAGGGCCAGTCTTTGAATATACTCTTCCCACATTAATACAGTGCATTTAGTGTATGGTCCTGCACTGAAGGTCTCGTTATCTACAATCCCTACAGCAGCCTCAAAGCCTTCATGCTAAAACAGTTAACTATTCCCACCAGATTCTGACCTCCATGGAGAACATGGTTGCGTCTTCTCGGGGATGGAAATGCCTCCTTGAGATTTGGCACAAATCATTTGGCTTCCCTCCTCACTGCCAGCAAAGCTTGTTAAAGTAGCACGCGTTCTACAAACAATGGAACCATGATTTATGCCATGGAGCCCTCTCTCAGTGCAGTCTCGATTTCATTGCTTTGTCATGTTGGAATATCAATGATCCCCTCTTGTTCATGTATAGCTATCTCATGGGGATGAATAGCCTCCTCCTGGTTTCATTGAGCAGATTTACGCGTCTTACTGGGCTCTACCTGTTCTTGTTTAACAGCTCGATGCACTGAACAGACCACTTTTCTTCCTGTGTAACAGGCAGGAGTATTGAATCTGCTGTCACTCTTCCTGTCCCTGAATGCTAGGTCATACCCGTGTGCAACCAGCTTGAGATGCTGAATGACCTCTTTTAACTGTGGAAATGTGCAGTGTCTGGCCGTGCTGTTACATAAATGTTACCGACACTTTAACAGCACAAACCGGAATGCTGTCCGGGTCTTGCTGCACATGGACACAGAATGGCTCAGGAGCTGATGGGGGGCAAAATGTTCTGAACATTCTGTGATCTTCAGTCATCATGCCTACTTCAGATGTTATGATGCGGAAAGACATTGATGGAGCAGCTGAAGATGTTTGTGCCGATGAGTCTAGCCTGTGGATCTCCTGCAGAGATATCTTGGGATTGGGAGGATTGTTGGCGACTGACCCCAAACCTCTTCATTTGTGTTCTGAAAGACCCCGTACAGTGGGAAGGTTACACCTGATTCCCATTCAGCTCCAATAAGTAGGTGGTCTCGATGCCAACCTCAGTCAAATACTGCCTTGGTATCAAAGCTATTCCCTATTTCCTGAGCCCTTGTGTTCGCCTCTTGTTCATATCAATAGGTGACAATGTATGTGTAGCGAGTGTTTTCCTCTCACAGAAGGTAACCACTAACAGGAATTATCTGGGCTGGAGAGCTAGGGGAGATAGATCACTGAACGCATTTAAGGAGGAGGTAGATGGATCTTTGACCTGTCAGAGAACCAAGGGGTGAAGAATTGGGCATTAAAGAGGAGTTAATGTCACCAGTAGATCAGCCATGATGTTATGCAATGGCTTGATCATCCGAATTACCTGATCATGTTCATTTTGTCCTCATATTCAGTAATTGCAAAGTTAAAGGCTGTAATTTTCCTGAATATTCTTTTATTAAACATTGCAATCATTGAGAGTAAAGTATTTTGTGAGTCATCCCTAGTTGAGGTATGGGGACTCTATTCACCGTGAATCTGTGTCTATAATATCACCAACAAATGAACCACAAGTTGCAGAGAGGAACCATAATGTAAAGAGACTAGATATGTCTTTCGAACCAAATAACATTTTCCAACGGACACCAAACCATGTGTAACAGTCTTCTGGGACTGATGAGATCCTGCGTTACTGTTGACCAGGTATTTGGAGCAAGTGGCCTCCATATGGGCGGCACGGTGGTTAGTGGGCGGCACGTTGGCACAGTGGTTAGCACTGCAGCCTCACAGCGCCTGAGACCCGGGTTCAATTCCCGACTCAGGCGACTGACTGTGTGGAGTTTGCATGTTCTCCCGGTGTCTGCGTGGGTTTCCTCCGGGTGCTCCGGTTTCCTTCCACAGTCCAAAGATGTGCGGGTCAGGTGAATTGGCCATGCTAAATTGCCCATAGTGTTTGGTAAGGCGTAAATGTAGGGGTATGGGTGGGTTGCGCTTCGGCGGGTCGGTGTGGACTTGTTGGGCCGAAGGGCCTGTTTCCACACTGTAAGTAATCTAATCTACAAATATATCCTTATACGAGCTGTGAGGGGTTGAATAGAACATAGCAACGCAGGACTGAGCAGCAGGAGTGGGCCATTATATATTTTGTCACCATTCCTTGTGCTTTTGGTCTCAGCAGCACGTTTCTGTCTGTATACCATTTAACTACAAATTATACAATAACAACTTTAAATAAATGCAAACATCTAGGCACCACAATCCTCTGGGGAAGGGAATTTCCACTTGAACAGCCCTTTGAGAATTTCTCATTTGTGTTCCAACAGTCTCACAGTTTTACAGTCTCACTCCTCCAATAGTTACACCCATCTTAAAAACACTCAGTTTAGTGAGGTGGCCAATGATTTAGTTCTCAGAGGAGGCCTTTGTCTAGAAAAATGTGAGAAACAGAAAGTTGAACTCATAACAAATGGTAAAATGATGGAGTGCCTCAAATGTTATTCTGCCTTTGAAGTTATTCTGCTCACACAAGCTACTGGTAGTGGGATTTCTTTCTGGAATAGTGGGATTTGGCTGAATTCCCTTCGTTTCAGGCAATGGAGAGATTCCAGTGAATTCTCACCAGGAATCCTTCACAAGTGGTGAAGATGATGCAAGGATTTTCTGGTCTCACACTTTGCTATCTGGTGGAACAAAGCAAGAGACGGGGATCAATCGGCTGCTGCTCCTCAGACAGGGGACATCTTTCTCCCTCTCTGTGTTGGAACATACAATTTTGTCACTGAGCACCAAACTGGACCATGTGTGATCTCCTGGAACATTCTCTGGAAAACCTGATTGTGGATTATATGCAGGTGCGTCATTTCTCCTGTTGTACACAATTCTTTCCAATCGCAAAAAATGTCCCCACTTTATAATTTGAAGACATGCTTACATGTGTCTGTGTAATTTGTAAATATTGGTAGGTGTCTTCATAGTATGTGTGTTAACATCAATGCATATTTTTCTTAAAGTTTATTCTCTAGCTTTAGTCTCCCTGACAGGATAAATAATAAGCATCCCGCTGATACACTTTTCAGAAAGTCATGGATGGTTCAATACTATTTCTCAGCTAAGATCAAAACTGATAATTCCCCATAACAAAATGCCAACATTCCAGGAATGAGTAAAGGGAAATCTCTTTGAAAATCTTCGAAAACAATTATATCTTTTTTATTTTAGTTTAAGGGATCAATCCTGCATACAGTGCATCCGGTGTGGTCTCAGCAATGCCCTGTACAGATGCAGTAAAAACATTCTTGCAATTAAACCTGATACCTTTTGTCAAAAACAACATCATTCCACTTACCTTGCAAATCACTTGCTGCATCTCACTGCATATGGTTCACGTCCCAGGAACATGGAAACATCCTGTATCACAGAGTTCGGCAATGTCTCTCCATTTAAATTGTTTTCCATTGTTTCAACCTTCCTGCCAAAATAGACAACTTATCTTATATTATTTTTGCTGAAGGTTTGCTCACTAACCTTCCCTGCCTGAATCGCCTTGCAGATTCATTACCTCATTTGATGACACATTGAATGACCATCTTGGTGTACGAGCTAATTGAGCTCCAAGTCATTCCCTTCTCTTCCTCCAGATCTTTGTTACAGATTGTTGATCATTGATGACCCCACAGTGATCTCTGAGGCACTCCATCAGTTACAGTTTTGCAGCCTGAAAGTAAACATTTGTCTCTACTTTCCATTTCCTGTTAGTGACAGCTTCCCTGATCCAGTGTAGCGGCTCAGGTGGCTTGAATGGCCTCCTCCTGGACTGCGTAGTGTACTGAATGAGCTGAATGACTTCATTCGATATTCTGTGTATTTCCTTAGATGGGCAGAATGGTCTTCTCCTGTGTCATTGTAACGATCCTGTCTGACTGAATGGAGTGGTCACCAACCCAGTAACAGCCTCGGGGGTGGATTGAGGAAACAACACATGGGGTAGTGACAGCAGTATATCTCTGTAACAGCCTCGAGGGTGGATTGAGGGAACAACACATGGGATAGGGGCAAAGGTTGCCCATTCAGCTGCACCATTCAGAATGGTCATGGCTGATCTGAGTGTGTCTGACCATCCATTTCCTGTCTGTCCCCAATAAACTCTGACCCTTCTGTCCAGTAAAGATGAGTCGAGCTGAGCCTTGAATGTCTTCAATAACCGAGTCTTTACTGCTCCCTGAGGATGAGGACACCACAGGTAGCACAACACTAAAGTGAAAGGGACGTCCTTATTTAATTGTGGGACTGTTATTTTAAAACTGTGTTATCTGAACATCAAATCACCACCTCTTTTCAGACATAAGGACAGAATAATTAGGAATACTTAGGAACATAATCCATTCCGGACTCCAAACCTATCCCACATTCCCACTGACCCTTTCCAATCAAATATGTATCACACCCAGCCTTTGCTGCTGTCTCAGGAAGAGAATGTCTGACAGCATAATGCCGCAGGAGCATTAAGGAAATGAGCAGATTGAGGCCTTTCAGCCTATCGAATCGGAAATTCCGTTCAATAATTTCTTCTATGTACCTCGACCTCATTCTTCTGTCTTCTCCTTCGAATCCTTGATCCCCTTCCAAATCAAAACATATCGATTTGTATCTTAATGACACTAGTGTCTGTGCCTCCGTGTATCTGTATGTGAATAAGTGTTTGTGCTTGCGCCTGTAAGTGTGTGTGCGTGTGTCCATGTGCTTCTTATCTGTGTGTTTGTGTGTCTACATCTGTCTGTCTGTGTTTCAGCGTGTGTTTCTATCTGTCGTGATGTCGATTTTTATGTGACTGCATATGTATTTGTGTGTTTATACTTGTATGTTTACCTATCTCCATGTAAGTATTATGTGTGTTCGTCTGTGTATTTCTGTGTCTGCGTCTCTGTGCAGTGAGGTATCTGCCGGATTTTTTTGGAAGTGAAAGGACTGTTGTTGGAACTGCCAGTGGGTTTAAACTGAGAATTGTCTTTCACTGAACATTGCTCCTTAACTGGTCAGGAGGACGTAGATATATCAAATGCTCCACACAAGGCGTCCTGGTCCTCTCAAGCTCTTTAAGAGTCCTCCCCACATGGTAGGGGCAGGGCAGTGAGGGAGAGGATATCGGGCACGTCATTATCCGGCTTGGCCTTTTCTATCCTATTCCTGGCTGTTTCTCCAGGAATGGGAGAAAGGCATGGAGGGAGAATGGGAATGGGTGACATTGCTGTTTGTACTGGTGTAGGTGGAGGGAGTTGCCAGGTGTCTGGAATGAGTCAGTCGACAGTTATGAATCCATATAGTATTATTAGTTGCTGAATTCAATAGTGAGAGTGGTCGTGCCTGAGCCTTATTTGGAGATAGAGCGCGAACCTTGTTTGGGGTTAGGTGCTAAGACAGATATACAGTGAGTGTGAGGAAGCAGAAAGTATAAGGCAACTCTTATCCTAACAGAGCGAGGAGGATATTGTTGCTTGTCCAGTATTGTGGGACATTTTTTCAGATCACTCAGCGTCAAGGTGAGCCTCCCTGAATGCCTTGTCTAGGTCTATCACTAATAACGACACAGACCTGACCCTCAGGTTCCACAAAAGCAGTTTAGGTAGAGTTTACAGATAGCAAGGAGAAGCAAATATTGGTGTGTTATATATCGAAACCAAAATGATAGCAGGAAATCTGAGCATCATATGCTCTGGAAATTAGATAGGCAAGGATTGTGGATACCGCAGTCATATTGAATGGTCTCAAGTTGTATCTAAACTGCGTTAACTAATTGATTTCTGAAGTTGTGAAAAATAAGTCCTGTAAGTGTATATGAGGTGGATTGGAGAGTATGTGGTGAAGCAAACTAGAGAGCAGGTTATTTCGGATTTGATGTTGCACCTGATCTCTAATGTCGTTTGTTCCACGACACTCCTTAAGGCCCTCTCTTTTATCATTAAACTCTTACCTGGATTTGGCTTTCCAAAATGCAAGACATCCCGCTTAACGATGTTAAACTCCACATGACATTTCTCAGCCCACTTCCACTGTCGATCAAGGTACTGCTGCAATTTCTGGTAATGTTCCTCATTGGATCCCTCATATTTTAGTGTCATCTGCAAACCTACTAAACTTGCGTGGGCACTCTCGTCCAAATCGTTGATATAGATAACAAACAGCAATGGGCCCAGCACTGACCCCTGAGGCACTCCACTAGTCACAGGCCTCCAGTCCGACAAGCATACCTCCACCAGGGCCATTTGCTTCCTAATGCCAAGACAACTGTGTCGCTAATTTGCTAGATTACCTTGGGGTTGATACGATCTAACCTTCTCGAACGGCCTACCATCTGGAACCTTATCAAAGGCTATACTGAAATCCATATAGACTATGTCCTCTACCGTGCCCTCGTCAACCTTCCTGGTCACTTCCTCAAAAAACTCGAACAAAATTTTAAGGAATGATCTGCCATGCACAAAGCTATGCTGACTGCTCCAAGTCAAACTCTGTCTTTCCAAATGTATGCACATCTTATCTCTCAGAACCTTCTCAAGGGGTTTACTGAAAACAGATGTGAAGCTTACTGGTCTATATTTCCCAGGCTTTTCTTTGCAGCCTTCTTGAATAAGGGCATTACATTTGCTACTGCCCAGTCTTCTTGGACCTTGGCCCCTGAACTGTCTTCTCTCGCCTCTTGCAGTGCTCTTGGATGTATCTTGTCAGGCCCGAGAGATTTATCTGACTTTATGCGTTCTAATATGTCCAACAGCACCTCTACTGTGATATGAACGGTACCAAGATATGACAACTAACCTCCCCAAAGGTCACAGATCTTCATGTCTTTCTTCATGGTAAATACAGAGGGGAAATTGAGGACCTCACCCGTATGTTGCGGTTTAATGTATGAATGCCCACTTTGGATTGTAAGGCGTCCTGTTTTCTCTGTAGTCGTTCTTTTTCTTTACTATACTGAAAGCACATCTTTGGATTCATCCTATTTATCTCAGCGAAGGCTATGTCATACCCCTTTTCGCCCTCCTGATTTCCTTCTTCTTTCAACTCCAGTATCCCTTGCATCTCTCCAGAAATTCCATTGATTGCAGCTGCCTGAACCTGAGCCCTCCTTTTTGCTGGCCAGAGCCTGATTATCTCTTGTCATCCAGGGTTCTCTCTTCCTGCATCACTTTCCCTTCACCCTCGCAGGAATACATAGCCTTTGAACTCGAGCTATCTCACTTTTAAAGGCCTCCCACTTACTTTCCTGGAAACAAGCTACTCCAACCAACCTTTGCAAGTCCCTGTCTAATTCCAACAAGATTCGCCTCGCCCCAATTTAGAACTTGAATCTGTGGACCGATTCTGTCATAGAACATAGAACATGGAAAAATACAGCGCAGTACAGGCCCTTCGGCCCTCGATGTCGCGCCGAGCCAAACCGACCCAACCTACACTTGCCCACTATCCTGCATATGCCTATCCAATGCCTGTTTAAATGCCCATAAAGAGGGAGACTCCACCACTGTTACTGGCAGGGCATTCCATGAACTCACGACTCGCTGAGTAACGAATCTACCCCTAAAATCTGTCCTATGCCTACCACCACTTAATTTAAAGCTATGCCCCCTCGTAATATCTGACTCCATACGTGGAAAAAGGTTCTCATGGTCAACCCTATCTAAATCCCTAATCATCTTGTACACCTCTTTCAAGTCACCCCTAAACCTTATTTTCTCCAATGAGAACAGCCCCAAGTGCCTCAGCCTTTCCTCATGCGATCTTCCTACCATACCAGGCAACATCCTGGTAAACCTCCTTTGCACCAGCTCCAGTGCCTCCACATCCTTCCTGTAGTATGGCGACCAAAACTGCACACAATACTCCAGATGCGGCCGCACCAGAGTCTTATACAACATGACCTCAGGACTCCGGACCTCAGTTCCTCCACCAATAAAAGCCAGTACACCATTTGCCTTCTTCAGAGCACTATTTACCTGGGTGGCAACTTTCAGAGATGTGTGTACATGGACACCAAGATCCCTCTGCTCATCCACACTACCAAGTATCCGATCATTAGCCCAGTACTCCATCTTCTTGTTACTCTTCCTAAAAATCACTTCACACTTAACTACATTGAACTCCATTTGCCAACTTTCTGCCCAGCTCTGCAGCTCGCCTATATCCCCCTGTAACCTGCCACATCCTTCCTCACTGCCAACAACTCCACCGACTTTTGTATCATCCACAAACTTGCTCACCCAATTTTCTAGCCCCTCCTCCAGTTCATTTATAAACATGACAAACAGCAATGGGCCCAAAACAGATCATTGCGGAACACCGCTCGTAACTACACTCCAAGATGAAACTTTACCATCAACTACTACCCTCTGTCTTCTTCCAGCCAGCCAATTCCTAATCCAAACCTCTAACGCACCCTCAATGCCATACCTCCATATTTTTTGCAGTAGCCTACCATGGGGAACCTAATCAAAAGCCTTACTAAAATCCATATACACCACATGTACCGCTTTACCTTCGTCCACCTCCTTAGTCACCGTCTCAAAGAATTCAATAAGGTTTGTGAGGCACGACCTGCCCTTCACAAAATCATGCTGACAATCGTTGATCACATTATTCCTATCGAGATGTTCATAAATCCTATCCCTTACAATTCTCTAAGACTTTGCCCACAACAGAAGTGAGACTCACTGGCATATAGTTAGTCGGGTTTTCCCTGCTCCTCTTCTTGAACAAGGGAACCACCACATTTGCTATCCTCCAGTCTTCTGGCACCATTATTGTAGACAACGAGGACATAAAAATCAAGGCCAATGGCTCTGCAATCTCCTCCCTTGCTTCCCAGAGAATCCTAGGATAAATGCCATCAGGCCCAGGGGATTTATCTATTTTCACCCTTTCCAGAATTTCCAACAGCTCTTCCCTACATACCTCAAAGCCATCCATTCTAATTAATTGTGACTCAATATTCACATCGGCAACAATGTCCTGTTCCTGAGTAAATACTGACGAAATGTATTCATTCAGTGTCTTCCCAATTTCTTCAGCCTCCACACGCACCTTTCCACTACTATCCTTGACTGGACCTATTCCTACCCTAGTCATTCTTTTATTCCTGACATACCTGTAGAAAGCCTTTGAGTTTTCCCTAATCCTACCAACCAAAGACTTTTGATGTCCCCTACTTGCTGCTCTTAGCTCTCTCTTTAGATCATTCCTGGCTACCTTATAACTCTCAATCACCCCAATTGAATCTTCACGCCTCATATTTACATAGGCCGCCCTCTTCCCATTAACAAGGGATTCCAAATTCTTATTAAATCACGACTCCCCCATACCACCTCTTCCTCCCTGCCTGACAGGTACATACTTATCAAGGACAGTCAATAGTTGCTCCTTGAACAAGCTCCACATATCAATTGCACCCTTCCCTTGAAGCCTACTTTTCCAAGCCACGCATCCTAAGTCAAGCCTCACCGCATCATAATTTCCCTGCCCCCAGCTATAACTCTTGCCCTGTAGTGCACATGTATCCCTCTCCATCACTAGAGTGAAAGTCACCGAATTGTGGTCACTGTCCCCAACGTGCTCACCTACCTTCAATTCTAACACCTGGCCTGTTTAGTTACCCAGAACCAAATCCAGTATGGCCTCACCTCTTGTTGGCCTGTCTACATATTGTGTCAGGAAACCCTCCTGCACACATTGGACAAACACCGACCCATCTAACTTACTCGAGCTATAGCTTTCCCAGTCAATATCTGGAAAGTTAAAGTCCCCCAATACAACCACTCTATTACTTTTACTCTTCTCCCGAATCACCCTCGCAATCATTTCTTCTACGTCTCTAGGACTATTAGGAGGCCTGTAGAAAACTCGTAACAGGTGACCTCACCTTTCCTATTTCTAACCTCAGTCCAAACTACCTCAGATGGCGAGTCTTCATCCATCGTCCTTTCCACTGCTGTAATACTATCTTTGACAAGCAATGCCACACCTCCCCCTCTTTTACCCCAACCTCTGACCCTACTAAAATATTTAAACCCTGGAACATGCAACAGCCAATCCTGTCCCTGTTCTACCCATGTCTCCGTAATAGCCACAACATCGAAATCCCAGGTACCAACCCACGCTGCAAGTTCACCGAACTTATTTTGTATACTTCTCGCATTGAAGTATACACACTTCAAGCCACCTTCCTGTTTACAGGCACCCTCCTTCGAGATTGATGCCATGTTCCTAAACTCCCTACACTCCAGGTCCTGCGCCCTAAAGCTATATTTTAGGTTCCCATGCCCCTGCAGAGTTAGTTTAAACCCTCCCAAAGAGCACTAGCAAACCTTCCCCCAAAAATACTGGTGCCCCTCAGGTTCAGGTGTAGACCATCCTGTTTATAGAGGTCCCACCTTCCCCAGAAAAAATCCCAGTTATCCAGAAACCGGAATCCCTCCCTTCTGCACCATCCCTGTAGCCACGCATTTAACTGCTCTCTCTCTCTATCCCTCGACTCTCTATCATGTAGCACGGGTAAGAAACCACAGACAACAACTCTGTTTTTTCTAACTCTGAGCTTCCAACCTAGCTCCCTGAAAGCCTGACTAACATCCTCATCGTTGGTGCCAATGTGGACCACGACTTCGGGCTGCTCCCTCTCACCCTTAAGGACCCTGAAAACATGAACAGAGACATCACGTACCCTTGAACCTGGGAGGCAACATACCAAACGCGAGTCTCTCTCGCCCCCACAAATCTACCTATCTGTGCCCCGAAGTATCGAGTCTCCAATAACTATTGCTCTGCCCTTCTCCACACTTCCCTTCTGAGCAAGGGGGATAGGCTCCGCGCCAGAGGCCTGAACCCCATTGCTTACCGCTGGTAAGTCTTCCCCCCCACAAGTATCCAAATTGGTATGCTTGTTCTTGAGGGGAACGGCCACAGGGGGTCCCTGCACTGGGTGTTTCCTCCCAGTCCCCCTCACTGTCACCCATCTGTCTGCAATCTTTGGAGTTACTACTTCCCTAAAGCTCTGATCTATGACTCACCCTGCCTCCCAAATGGTCCTAAGTTCATCCAACTCCAGCTCCAGTTCCCTAACACGGTCTTGGAGGAGCTGGAGATGGGTGCACTTCCTGCAAGTGTAATTAGCAGGGACGACCATGGCATCCCTCTCCTCAGACATGTTGTAAGTGGAACATGCGTGCCTTTATAGGAAAAACAACTTACCCAGGTAAGCTTGCGCTACACCAGCTTCCGGGTCCGCTCCGCGCTTTTTAAAAAAAACTTTCAAATTTAAACCGTTAATCAAACGTCACTGAGCCTTCAAGCAGTCACTGCCAAACAGCCCTTACCTGCTCCGCTGAGAGAGTGAGTCCCGCTCATAACTATTTTAAAATTAATACAATTCTAGTCACCGGTCCCAAAATGCTCCCCCACTTTACCTCCTTCACCTATCCTGCCCTATGTCCCAACAGTAGGTCGAGTTTGTCCCTTCCCGAGTTGGAACCTCTGTATGCTGCTTCTGGAAACTTTCCTGAACACACTTAACTAATTCCTTTCCATCTAAGTCCTGATACCTCTGGAAGTCCCAGTCTATGTTAGTATAATTAAAACGCCTATTATGACAACCCTATTGCTCCTACAAGTCTCCCCAGCCTCTCTGCATATTTGTTTCTCTAATTCCCATTGACTATTTGGAGGCTTATAGTGCAACCACTATAACATCACCAACCCCCTCTTACTTCTTTGCACCATCCACAAAACCTCACTCAATATTATCTCAGTTATTTCATCTTTAAATACTGGAGTGGTATGCGCCTGAGTCGGAACGATTGGTATTGAAACTATTTCAATTTACATCTCTCCCTTCCAGTGATTTTCACACCCACAGCACCCCTTGTCAAGGCGCAATGTAGATATAAAGCTGTAAATGTAAGGGAACTGCATATCTTGTCACTGCCAGCATTGACTGCAAGTTCCCCCACTCTGGGCAGTAATCTAACACAGTGTTACCGAACAATGCAAAATCCTGGGGTTATATATGACACAGCTCCTGTGACTGCGTCCTTTTCCTGTTTCCCAGATTCGAGCAGTTGAGAGACTGCCTCCTGTTCCTTTGTCCCAGTCTAGAGCAGTTGATTGACTCCCTCCTGTTGCTGTGTCCAAGTCTCGAGCAGTTGAGTGACTCCCTCCTGTTCCTGTGTCCCAGTCTCGAGCAGTTGAGTGACTCCCACCTGTTCCTGTGCCACAGTCTCGAGCAGTTGAATGATTGCCTCCTGTTCCTGTGTTTCACTCTCGAGCAGTTGAGCGACTCCCTCCTATTCCTGTGTTCCAGTCTCGAGCAGTTGAGTGACTCCGTCCTATCCCTGTGTCCCAGTCTCGACCAGTTGAGTGACACCCTCCTGTTTCTGTGTCCCAGTCTCGAGCAGTTGGCTGAATGCCTCCTGTTCCTGTATCCCAGTATTTTAAATCTTTTCTGCACCCTTTCAATTTTGACAACATCTTTCAGACAGCAGGGAGACCAGAATTAAAGGCAATATTACAAAAGTGGCCAAATCAATGTCCTGGACAGGTGTAACACATCATGCACACACTGAGACCCAAAGCACGCACCAATAAAGAGAAGATCACCAAGTGCCTTCTTCACTACGCCCCGATCTGGGTTTCATTCTATCCTTGAATGACTGCCTGTATGGAGTTTGCACATTCTCCCCGTGTCTGCGTGCGTTTCTTCCGGGTGGTACGTTTTCCTGCCACAGTACAAAGATATTCAGGCAAAGGTAGATTGGCTATGCTAAATTGCAACAAGTACCCAGGGATGTGTGGGCGAGGTGGATTAGGCATGGGACATGCAGGCTCAGAGGGACAGGGTAGGGGTTTCTCCAGTAGGATACTGTTTAGAGGGTCGGTGTGGCCTCGATGGGCCGAATAGCCTGTTTCCTGACTTTAGGGATTCGATCATTTCTATGGAGTTCTCCTTGATTGGCAGCTTTCGACAGGACCCTATCTACATTTCTTGCCTTGATTTGTCTTGCCAAAATGCAACACCTCTCATTTATCTACATTTAACTCCATCTGTCACCCCTCAACTCACCTAATCAACTTTCACCTTAGTTTGGAGATATCATTCTTCACCGTCTACTACACCCCCACCAAATTTGGAATTATCTACAACCTTACTGACCATACTTCATATACTCAAATGAAACCGATTTATATAAGTTACAAGAGGCAGTGGGCTCACTGTTGACCTTTGTGCACACCACAGGTCACATGCCTCCAAGTTTAATGAACAAATATCCTTTGCCAGGCCGATATTCAATAAAATGTTGGATCTAAATGGCGAGCTCTCCCTGGATCCCAGGCAGTCTAACCTTGCTAACCAGGCTACCATGTAGAACATTTTGGTTTTCTTACTGAATTCCATAAAGACAAATCCACTGTCCTGCCTTCATCAATCATCTTCATCACTTCGTCAAAAAATTACACCGAGTCAGTGAGATGTGATCTCCACTGTACAACGCCCTCTTCAGTCCTTGTCTTTCCAAAGGCATATACATCCTCTCCCTCAAAATCCCCTCCAACAATTTAGTCACCATTGACGTCAGGCTCACCAATCTATATTTACCTGGTTTTTCCTTTCTTTCTAAAATGATGACACTGTGTTCGCAGCCCTCCAGTATTTTGTCATCTCACCTGTGGAATTCAATGATACAAATATATCAGCAAAATGCAGAGCAATCGCTTTCGTAACTTCCCGCAAACGTTTGAGATACAACTGATCAGTTCCAGGGATTTGTTCACATTTATGTATTTTAAAATGTCCAACACATTCCTGTAATATAGATACTTTCCAAGCTATCACTAAGGATTTCTTCATGCTCTGGCTCTTGTAACTCCCTCTACATTAAATACGGGGGAGAAATACTCGTTTCATATCCCTCCCATCTCTTGTGTTTCCACACATAGGTAGCCTTACTGATCTTTAAGGTGCCCTATTCTGTCCCTAGTTAATCTTTTCCCTTGAAAAGATTTGTAGATTTTCCTCAATACCTCATTAACCCTATTTCTAATGCCGACTCGTATTCACATTTTTCTGGCCTGATTTGCCCGTTGACTATACAATTACTGCCTTTATACTCCTCTGGGGATCTACTTGATTCCAGTTCTATTTACCTGTCATATGCCTCCTTTCTTACCTTGACCAGAGCATCAATATATCTCGCCATCCAGCACTCCCTGCACTCACCAGCCTTGTCCATCTCACTAATAGGAGCACGTTGGCTCTGTACTCTCTGAAGCAAAGTTTGGATGGCCTTGCATTTTCCAACCATTCCTTTACCTGTGAAGGGAGTATTCCAATCAGCCTTTCACAGGGCTCAACTAACACTTTCAAAATTGGCCTTGTTCGAAGTTAGAACTTTATTGTTTACATCAGGTCTTTCCTATTCAATTACTAATTTAAACGTAATATTTATGCGTTACAGTCTTGAAATGTTAAATAAACACTTCCTGCTCCTCTTTAAGAAGCTCAAGAGACTGCATGGGATCCTCCTGTCCCTGTATAACAGCCACAAGACATTAAATGACACATCAACCCCTGGATTATAAGCAGCCAGTAAACTGTATCTGATGGAGTTCCATCCATTCTCAGTTACAGAAACAATGAACTCCAGGTGCCCTCTCAGTCACACCTCATACAGCTGCAGCGACAAATCCTTTTATTCTGAATGATTTTGTTGGCAAAATGCGCTAATATTCCAGAGATTCACATTTTCAAGTAACAACAGGCTAATATGGACTAAATGGCCTTCTCTTATCCCTCTGTAAGAGTTCCATAGGGACAGAATTGCTTCGGCCTGTTACTGAGCAGCAGTCTCAGTGCACTGTGTCAAGGTTATGAAAAGATTTGAAAACAGGGCATTAAAACCCGGCGTAACCTCACACTGGTCAATAAGTACCGTACTTTGTGTTCAGATAGTAAGAAACTTGCCTACACGACTTTTTTATGTAGCCGATCTGTTATTTTATAACTGCTTTCTTTCATAAACAGAGTGGAACACATATAGACCTCTGCAGTGTTCTGTTAATAATCTCGTATGCATGGAAAAAGAAATAAAAATTGAAAGATTTATCGTCCATCTCTCAGCACCCTCATCCATTCCATCCAAAACCAATAAGTGTTCCGTTTTATATAGTGATATGAAAAGTGATGTATGGAACTGGTTATGGAACCCTTTTTTTCACTGACTGTGATTAATGCCAGTCCCGATGGATACTAATTATCCCAATGGAGGATTTCCATCTTTTAATGATAATTGGGCGCCGTCCAATATGTTACCCCATAACATGAGCAGGACCATCACCGACAGCACTGACAGGGATCAGCAGATCCAGAGGGAGGGGGAGGAGAAATCAGAATCTGAGAACGTTAGACTGGAATGTTCCAACAATGGATCAGAATCTGAGAACATTACACTGGAATGTTCCAACAATGTATCAGAATCTGAGAACATTAGACTGGATGTTCCAACAATGTATCAGAATTTGAGAAAAGTAGACTAGAATGTTCCAACAAAGAAACAGAATTTGAGGACATTAGGCTGGAATGTTCCAACAATGGATCAGAATCTGAGAACATTAGATTGGAATATTCCAACAATAGACAGGACTTTATCCAATTATATTTGGTATGTTTCTGCATTTTATTGGTTGTCATTGTCATCGTGGATCTATTGCGCTCTTCGCATTATTCAATATTTTTATTGTCCTTTCCTGGCTATCATTGGTGTTCCTGGTAAGTGTCACTCTCCAGTTTTTTTTCTATAAACTAGTTATGACTGTATTACTGTTCTTTCATATATTCTACACTTCTACCCGCTATTATAGTTCCTGTTGAAACTCTGGTTTTGTGAAGACCAGGTCGTGCCTCACAATCCTTATTGAGTTCTTTGAGAAGGTGACCAAGGAAGTGGACGAGGCTAAAGCAGTAGATGTAGTGTATATGGATTTTAGCAAGGCGTTCGATAAGATACCCCATGGCAGGCTAATGCAAAAACTATGGAGGTATGGCATTGAGGGTGCATTAGAGGTTTGGATTAGGAATTGGCTGGCTGGAAGGAGTCAGAGGGTAGTAGTTGATGGTATAGGTTCATCTTGGAGTGCAGTTACTAGCGGTGTTCCACAAGGATCTGTTTTGGGACCATTGCTGTTTGTCATTCTTACAAATGACCTAGAGGAGGGGCTTGAAGGCTGGGTGAGCAGGTTTGCGGATGACACGAAATTCAGTGGAGTCGTGGACAGCGAAGAAGGATGTGGCAGGTTAGAGCGGGATATAGATAAGTTGCAGAGCTGGGCAGAAAGGTGGCAAATGCAGTTCAATGTAGCTAAGTGTGAAGTCATTCACTTTGGTAGTAGTAACAAGAGGATGGATTACTGTGCTAATGGTAGGCTACTTGGTAGTGTGGATGAGCAGAGGGATCTTGATGTCCATGTACACAGATCTCTGAAAGTTGACACCCAGGTAAATAGTGCTGTGAAGAAGGCATATGGTGTACTGGGCTTTTTTGGTAGAGGAATTGAGTCCTGGATTCCTGAGGTCATGTTGCAGTTGTATAAGACTCCGGTGCGGCCTCATCTGGAGTATTGTGTGCAGTTTTGGTCGCCATACTACAGGAAGGATGTGGAGGCATTGGAACGAGTGCAGAGGAGGTTTACCAGGATGTTGCCTGGCATGGTAGGAAGATCGTATGAGGAAAGGCTGAGGCACTTGGGGCTGTTCTCATTGGATAAAAGAACGTTTAGGGGAGATTTGATAGAAGTGTATAAGATGATTAGGGGTTTCGATAGTGTTGACAGTGAGAACCTTTTTCCGCTAATGGAGTCAGCTGTCACTAGGGGACAGAGCTTTAAATTAAGGTATGGGACAGATGTTAGTGGTAGATTATTTACTCAGCGGGTTGTGAGTTCATGGAATGCCCTGCCAGTAGCAGTCGTGGACTCTCCCTCTTTATGGTAATTTAAGCGGGCATTGGATAAGCATATGGAGGCTATTGGGTTAGCGTAGTTTAGGTAGGCTTCGGTCGGCGCAACATCGAGGGCCGAAGGGCCTGTACTGCGCTTTATTTTTCTATGTTCTATGTTCTGAATCCAGATATGCACTCTACAGACCACGACTACCTACATCAATTAAGGTGTTCAATTACTGACTCCCTCTGCTCTGGCAACGTTACTCATGGGTCTCTGTGTTGACCTACTCAGCTCCAGCTGCGAACTAAAATTTATTGTATGATTGTTTTTGTTATTTAAATATTAAGAGCATGGAGGTCACTGTCTACTGTTCTGGTTACAAACTCCACTTCCTTCCACTGTTTCCATCCCATCCCTGGCCAATATCTGCGCCTGAAGCAGACAAGTCACAACTGTGGGAGATCCCTTTGACCATGAGCTGATTCCTAACACCATATCCTCACCATTTCTAACTTGAAATACTCACCACTCCAGAATACATCTCACTGGCTTATTCCATCTCCTGTTTGAACTTTGAGTTATAAAATACAGTCTTAATGAAGTTAGTAATCTGCTGCTGACTCTCCTGGCTTCAAACCTGTTGAAGCAAATCTGATTCGAACACACACCAACCTCCCATCCATCTGTCATTCATGTTCACGCAGATATATATTGCTATTTTTATGGCAATGCCTTTATTTGAACATTGTCGAACACTTTACCTCATCGGTCCATGAAAATTCTCTCGTTCTCTCTCTGTCGATTAAATAAATCCTGCCAGTTGTTCGAATTTAAAATAGATTCCTCCCTGTGCGTTCCTTTTCAAACATTGAGTTTCGCATTCAACCACTCCAATCGTGCATGCACACACACTCTCCCTGAGTCTCTGATGAACACACACACAGAGATAGAGCAAATCTTCCCATTGGAGAAAGTAATATAATGCGAGTATAGTTTGCATATGATAGTAACGTTTGCAATGCTCTCCATACTGGGCAGATACTGCAATTTACTGAGCAACACACTAGCATGGTCTGCACAGCTCTCCATGCTGGGCTGTCATCTTGTCCCAGTTCATGTTGTTTGTGGCGTTCTGTCCAGCAGATGCAGAATTTGATGTAACAAACCATCTCAGCTGATCTGACAATGCCTTTATTCAATGTTCTCATTCTTGTAATTTTACTCTCGAAGATCTCACTTTTCCAGTCAGTCCCACTGCTCTGTCTTTTTTACCCATATTTCCACAGCCTCCTCCAAATTAATTAACTGCCTGTTTCTGTCTTTAATGTGAATCTCTCAGTCCCTCTGTATCTTTCCCTGGCCTTGGGTTTTGTCTCCCTAGTGTATCGAGTGCTGGCATTGTGTAGCTCAGAAATAGTGAAATGGTGTGTGTCAGGCTGTTGTTCACTTCCCGATATGTCCCATGAGATGGTCCATGGACAGGAGTGTTTCAGAAGTTATGAGACACATCCTTGTATCTTGGTCTGTACCTTTATTTGTCCCTCTCAGGTGACTTTGCGATCAGTAATATGAGGAAGCCCATTGAGTAAAGGACCAGGCATCTAAATTGTGTGACAATTCTGTCACTTTTTTTTAAAAAAAGGTTATTTTCTCTTTTTTCAGGTTTTTAATAAATAGTAGTAACAATGGCCAGCTCGCATAGACCAGGCATTCTAGTTCCTTCCTTACAGCTGTAAGTCACCAGGTGCTGGCATCCCAGAAGGTTTGGAAGTTTTAGTAAATTATCCCTAGCTGCTATTCTCTCTGAAGCTTCACTTGATGCTGTTTTCTCCTGGATTGGAGAACTGTATTTCTGAATGCTCCTTTTTACCATGGAGTGTGTTTAGGTGATGTTAGTATATTGGAACAGTTCATTTGTAGAAGGTACTGTATCCATTATTTGGTTAAGGTTTCCAATAGTTAAGTTATTCTAAAGTCCTCTTCATTTTGTATGGCTTTTCATTAGAGTGTTTAAATATATTGTGTTTTAATTAATGGTGAGTGGTTTGATGAGTAGCATCACATCTGGAAATCCCAACTCACATCTACCTTTAAAATAACGAAAGGTTGACATCCAAGCTACCTTCTTAAAATAATTTCAGCCAGTCTGGTTCATCTATAGCAAACTGGGGTCTCTTGTCTGGTTCTATATCGATAACACCAAATTGGGTTTAGAATTACAATCCCGACAGTGTGCAAACAGACCGTTCGACCCAACAAAGCCCACACCGACCCTCCGAGGAGTAACCTACCCAGACTCATTCCTCGACCCCATTATTACACATTTACCCCGACAAAGACTCCTAACCCACACATCCCTGAAAACTACAAACAATTTAGCATGGCCAATTCACCTGACATGCACATCTTTCGGTTGTAGAAGGAAACCAGAACATCCAGAACAGGCTCTTGCAGACACTGGAGAGTACGCACCAGGATTTAATTGGGTTCAAAGGTCGTGTATGGTAGCTGTTAGTGTCTTTTGTTTCTGATATTGAATTCGGTTGGTTTAAACAGTGTTTTGTGAATAAAGATTCTTTCAGTCACTGAGAGTTCTCTGGGTGTGGAAGAAGTGAAGTTGGGGATTTTACAAAAGGTAATGAAGGCAAAGCTGTAGGAATTGACAAACAAGCTGGACTTGGGGTTGCGTTTGTCTGTGAGAAAATGAGAGATAATTACAGTTATAGCTCAGCAATTACATTTGGTGGAAACCCCAACAGAATCTTTGGAAATGGCAAGAATTCAATTTCAAATGAGGCACCGTGAACATGAGAAGGAATTGAAACTGTTTGAATTATGATGAAGCGTAGTAATAAAAGAACAGAAATGAAAAAGAAAGAGAAAAAGAAAGAAGAAAAGCAGAGAGATTTAACTTCAAAGGTTAGTAATTAGAGAGGAAAGTTGACATAGAAGGCGGTGATGAAAGTAGATGGTAGGCTGGATGAGGAGGATAGTTAGAATGAGCAACTCTATATTAGCCAAAGGCTTGATGGGGATCCGTTTAAACACATCCAGACATTATCTAAATTTGATTAGAATGATGGAGGAGCCTTTAAAATTTCATTTGAGAAAGTGGCTGAACAAATGCAGGGCCCAGTGAACATGTGGATTTAGTTGATTCAAACAAAACTGATAGGTATTTGCAGCCCTATCGGAAGAGGTATCTGGGGAGGAGGAGGAGGTGAAAAAAGCCATCTGAAGTGCATATGAGCTTGTGCCAGAAGCCAACAGACAGTGTTTCAGGAATCTAAAATAGCGTCCGTGGTTAAACGCACATTGAGTTTGAAAGAATCTAAAAAAGTAATTTTAAAAGGAGGTTAAGGTTATTAAAAACAGAGCAAGGTTATGACACTCTTAGAGAGATTCTTATTTTGGAGAAGTTCAACAATTCACTTCCTGCAGTCATGAGAACTTGAGTGGAAGAGCAGAGTTACAATGGCAAGATTAGAAACTGTAATGGCTGATGATGATAATGATTGAGTTCAGAAATCAAAGCTTGGTTTCTGCGAAGGATTGAGAAGAATGTGCGAGATCTTCTTAAAACATATCCCTGTTAGAGTAAGGTTTACTGGCATAGGCCAGGAGTAGCAGGTAAAGAGGTTACAGCATTAAGAGGTACAGAAGTATGTAATTGTTTGGTGCTGAGACATGAGGAGTATGTCATTCAGAGGGAGTATTGGAGAGATGAGAAGTGCTCCATTATGTAACTTGTGGTTGGAGTGACCAGTGAAAACATCAAAAGATTTATTCCACAATGGGGAAGGAGGCCTTCAGCTTGGTGTTGACGTTACAACATTTCAGCATTTAATTTGCGAATAACATACCTGAGACAAATTTTTATCACTGATTGTGATCCCTTAAAGTTTTTTGGAGAAGTTTAGGGAGAGAAATACCAGTCTGTTTCAATTGAGCTTATTATTGCTGTCATTCAATTTGAAATTATACAGGTGACAGTGCGACAAAACCTACGTTTTGGAAACTTGGATGAAGAAAGTCAAAGGCATTCTGTGGCCGGAGTAAAGTGACTGAAATCGAATCTAGTTGTAAACATTTGTATGCTCAGAGTCAATATAATATATATGTGCACCCCTTCCTCCGCTACATTGATGACTGCATTGGTGCCACCTCGTGCTCCCGCGAGGAGGTTGAGCAATTAATCAACTTCACCACCACATCCCACCCTGACCTTAAATTTACCTGAACCATCTCTGACACCTCTCTTCCCTTCGTGGACCTCTCCATCTCCATTAATAATGACCGATTGACACCGACATTTTTTACAAACCCACTGATTCCCACAGATACCTGGATTACACCTCTTCCCACCCAACCTCTTGCAAAAATGCCACCCGGTATTCCCAATTCCTTCGGCTGCGCCGTATCTGCTCCCAGGAAGACCGGTTCCACCACAGAACACACCAGATGCCCTTCTTCTTTAGAGACCGCAATTTCCCTCCAACGCGGTTAACGATGCCCTCCAACACATTTCGTCCACATCCCGCACCTCTGCCCTCAGACATCACCACTCCAACCATAACAAGGACAGAACGCCCCTGGCGCTTACCTGCCACCCAACAACCTTCGCATAAACCAAATCATCCGCCGACATTTCAGCAACCTCCCAACGGACCACACCACCAGGGATATATTTCCCTTCCCACCCTTTTCCACCTTCCGCAAAGACCGTTTCCTCCGTGACTACCTGGTGAGGTCCACGCCCCGCTACAACCCACCCTCCCATCCTGGCACCTTCCCCTGCCACTGCAGGAATTGCAAAACTTGCACCCACACCTCCTCCCTCACCTCCATCCAAGGCCCTAAAGGAGCCTTCGACATGCGGTCTCCTCTACATTAGGGAGTCTGGACGTCTCCTGGCAGAGCACTTCAGGGAACAACTCCGGGACACCCGCACCGATCAACCACACCGCCTGTGACCCAACATTTCACCTCCAGACCTACCACTCTGCCAAGGACATGGAGGACCTGGGCCTTCTTCACCGCTGCTCCCTCACCACCAGAAGCCTGGAGGAACAACGCCTCATCTTTCGCCTCAGAACACTTCAACCACAGGACATCAATGTGGACTTGTACAGTTTCCACGTTTCCCCTACCCCCATTTCACCCCAGTTCCAAACTTCCAGCTCAGCACTGTCCCCATGACTTGTCTTACCTGCCTATCTTCTTTTCCACCTATCCACTCCACCGTTCCCCCGACCTATCACCTTCATCCCTTCCCCCACTCACCTATTGTACTCTATTGTACTCTATGCTACTTTCCCCCCTCTCCCACCCTCCTCTCACTTATCTCTCCACCCTTCAGGCTCTCTGCCTGTATTCCTGATGAAAGGCTTTTGCCCGAAACGTCATCTTTACTGCTCTTCGGATGCTGCCTGAACTGCTGTGCTCTTCCAGCACCACTAATCCAGAATCTGATTTCCAGCATCTGCAGTCATTATTTTTACCTATATATGCATTTCAGTCTACAAATAGAGGACGAATAGCAGGTCTAAAATTAATCCATCTCTGTATATTGATGGATCAGTTTATTAAAGGAGGAGTTGCGAGTATACTATCACTGTGAAGAGGTTATTTTCTCTTAGGTTGTTTTTGAGGAGAGGTTATAAAGGTAGAGGTACAGAACTGCTGTCTGAACACAGTTTAAGTAAATAACTGAGGAGGCCTTTAGGTTTCATTAAATGGTGGTAACAATGGAAGGGCAGTGGCCAGCTCTCACAGACCAGGTCTACTCGTTTGGTTTTTAGCTGCAGCATTCAGAAGCTGTTGTGGATCCCAGAAGGGTTGGGAGTGTCAATACATGATCCCTAGCTGCTTTTCTCGTTGAGATCTCTTGTTGATGTTGATTTTTCCTGGATCGGAAAATTGAATGTAAGAATCTGTATTTGAATACATCTTTGTGTCAAGCGGTGTATACCAAGAAGGTACGATATCTATTGTTTTATAAGTGTTGCAACATATAAGCTATCCCAAAATGTTCTTTTCTTTGATTGGATTTTATCTAAATCATTTGAATAGATTATAGTATATTTTGCTTCATGTCGAGTGGTTTGACCAGACACAACATATCTGGAACGCACCCTTCCCATCCATATTCAAAATAAGGAAAGTTTTGGGTCTAAGCGGCCTGCTTAAAATATTTTGCGGGGATCTGGTCTGGTCCACAACACTTGTAGCCGAGGGGTTTCTGATTGACTCCTTTTATTGAAAAGTTAGTGGAGGGGTTGGCGAATGGTTTGCTGGAGGTTGTGCTGTGAGCTGCCTCAGAGATTCAGGGAGACCTGAGGATTTGCTGACACAACTCGAGATGGAGCATGGGGGCTGTAGTTACAGCATCTGGGTCTGTAACATGAGCAACAAACGGAGCAGTGGCTGCAGAGAGGGGAAGGTCTGAACCCAAGGAGTGAGCGTGTGTGGGGAAAGGGATCTGCTGTATCCACCCCTGGTTTTCCGGGAGCAGCTTCCCAAGCTCCACCTAACCTAGGATCAAAGTGTGAGGGGACCCTGATTGAAAAAGGAGCTGGTCACAGAGCAGTGTCACCTCCTTCAACATGACCTGCAGCTTCACTCCAGACGGAGGACGGTGCTGCAAGTTAGGGCTGTTAGTTTCACAGTTTCATTCAGCTTGTATGATTCGGAACTTTGCAGGCAGGACTAGGTGACATATCCATCATTTCCCAGTATCTCAACATCAGTGATAACCATTTTGTGATGGCCGATATGTATGGTGGATGAGAAGCATTGTTTCTCCCTCAGCAGGGAACTGCCCGAAGTATCCAGGATAGTGGGATTCCCGATGGTGTACATGGCATCTGCAGGGTATCCATGTCAATGGGGAGAGGTTGAGGAACTGAAGGAGATCTCTCTATGTCTATTAATATTACAGTGTGTCCATGTACAGTACATCATGTTGGTGAATACCCACCGTCCTGGCAGCAGTCACGGCCTCTGCATTCAGAAGCAGTCAGCCATTCCCATCGTCATGGGGTCTCCACGTAGAAAGAAATAAATATATATTGGATAAATGCCGTCCCCTTGATGCACGTTTCAAAACACCATCCCCACCACCAATCAACCATATCAAAGTATTCCATGTGTACGCAGAGCAATGGGGTCACTTGTAGTGTCTGGGAGCTGATGATCAGGCATGGAGCAAAACCTCCCATGTCTAAACGGGTCTGAGTGAACCCCCCAGTACACAGTATCATTAAGTCCTGTAATCCCTCTCCATTTCAGTAACATACTGCCTTCCATTATTCCTGTAAATGGAATGACAGTTTATATCATGTTAAATTCCATCTGCCAAACTATTACCCATTGCCTTTACCTCTCTGAATCTATTTGCAGACTCTCCACCCTCTCTTGATAATTTAATCTCTTACCACAGCGACATCACCAAACTCAGCATCTGTATATCTGTTCCATCCCCCTGATCATTAATATAGATAGTAAATAGTTGAGGACCCAGCACTGGTCACTGTGTGACTTTACTGGTTGCATAATGTCTAACTGATTGAGACTGATTTATCCTGAGTGCTGCTTCCTGTATTATACCCAGTCCTCCCCCATTCCTGGGCAACACAGTCGAAGAGTTGAATAAGAACAAGGAGAATTTGTGAGGAATCCAACCGCTCGATGAGGCTGATGTCAACGCGGCCGATGTTCCAATGTCCTGCCTTCTCTCCATCCTAAAACTCTAGGCTCTTGTTGTAGATTGCGACACATGAAAAAAAATCCGCTCCACATCTACGCATTCAATTACTTTTAGCATTTTACAGACGTCAGTGAGGTCTCCTTTCATTCTTATAACCTCGAAAGTATAGGCCTAAACTGCTCAATTTCTCTTCATAAGACAAACACTTCAAATATGGAATCAATCTAATGAAGCTCTTCTGAATTGCCTCCAATGGAAATATCTCATTCTGCAGGACACCCAAACTGTACTCCAGTTGCAGCCTCACTAATGCCTTGCATAGCTACAGCAACACTCCCTACCTTTCTACTCTATCCTTTTATAAGTAAACACTGGCATTATGCTTGCTTTCTCATTTCTTGCCGTACCCACAAGCAAGTTTTCTGTGATATGCAAACAGACACCCAGATCCCTCTGCAGCTAAGCACTTCGAACTTTCTCTCCATCTAGATACTAATTTGTCTTTCTATTATACTGGCCAACTTGAATAGCTCCATATTTATTCACTTTAATTTTCCTTGCCAAATGTTGGCCTATTCATCCAACCTATCCATATAGTTTTAAATCTCTTGCATCATCACTCCGAAGTAATTTCCTACAAATATTAGTGTCATCTGAAAATCCCATCAACCGAGTTCAATACTACCATCGAACGCAAATGTATGAGGCATGAGTCCTGAAATCAATGGCACTCCACAAATTGCATTTTCCAAAAGAAAATTCCACATTTATTCCAGCTGACTCCATTTTGTTTGTTATCCAAACCTTCATCCAAGCTAATAAATTATACCTAAACCCATGTTGTCTGATCTTACCACTTACTCTTTGGAGAAGCGACATATCCAATGCCTTCAGGAAGACCAGATATGTTCCATCTCCAGGATTCCCACGAATCACCTTGTTTGTGACATCTTCAACTAACTCAAGCAAACAATTCAAACACGGTTTAGCCTTCGTACAACCATGTTGACTCTGACAGATTGTGGTTTAACTTTGCAAATGCCCTGAACAATGGACTCTAACAATTTGCCTTCAATTACAATTGTTTATTGTTACACATTAGTCCCTAAAGTATAACACTATTATAAGTTCTTCCCTTTACTCAACCTTTACGTTTTCTTTGAATTCCTATTTAATGGGCAAACGTTTTTAAGAGGTCGGCTCCAATTGCTGAGTAAGAGCCATGTGTGGCTGAATGGACTCATCATCCTGCTGGTGTACAATCTCGATGGGCTGACGTCTTTCTGGTGTTCCCATGTTGTCATCTCCAAGGCCAAAATGACCTCCTCCTGTTGATGCTTTAGAAGATTGGGAGATTATGGAATCGTCCTGTTGCTATCTAACATTTTGAGGAGCTGATGGGTCTTCTCATACTTCTCCATAACAGGTGGAAATACTAAACGGTCTCCTCATGTATCCCGGAGATGGGCCGAGGGATTGATTGTTACCATATAACAGACACGGGCCTAAATTACCTCTTCATGTTTCATGAAAGAAGTCTCAGATTTTTTTTATCCTTATCCAATTCCCTTGCAATAGGCTCGGTGGGTCTGATTGTCTCCTGCTACCCCAGTGTAACAATCTCTAGTCACTGTGTGACCTCTTCCAGTTCCTATGTTACAGACTTGAGGATGCTGAATGGACTGATCCTGTTGCTCTTTAACAGGATACTGGTGCAACATGGCCTACTGTTATAGGCTCGAGTTGATTGGCCTCTTTCTGCGAATGTATATCAGGCTTTAGGGACTGAATAGCCTCGTCCTGTTTTGGTGTAACAGGTTCGAAAGCCTGAATATTCTCCTGTTGTTCCTGTGTAACAGGCTGGAGAACGGAATGGATTCCTCCATTACCTGTGTAATTCACTTCACTTGTTAACTCCTTCTGTCGTCTATGTTGAAATAAGATGATCCTTAATTTTTGTAAACTGAAATGGCTACTGGGTCAACCTGATCATCCTTTCATTATGAGCTTGCACCTTCATTGCAGGAATCAGTTGAGGGAAACATCTCTGAGCTGCTTCCAATATAACAACATCCGTTCTTCATTGAAGAGATTAAATCTGTACACAATACTACAGATGAGATCTCACTAAGACCCTGTACAGCAGCAGCAACACTTTACCAGCCTGCTGTAAAGTTCCCACCCAGGTTAGAGCAGTATCGACTCTCTGGGGGTACAGAGAGCATTGTTGGAAGATCATTGTCCTTCTCTACTCCATCAGCATCACGGGAGATCTGGAGAAATTAAAGTTTGAGAAGATCACAAATGATGCGGCGAGTTGATCTCTACCATTAATCTCCCCAGAGCCCAAGTCGCTCAGATTCCACAGAATATAGTAAGGTGGAATGGAAAAAACAGCAAGGAGGAGCAAACATTGATGGGAGTTATATATCAAAACGCAATACAAATGTTGGGCATGTTATAAAGCAGGAAATGAGATATACAGATTCTGGGTTATTCAGCAATAATGTACTGTTTAAATTATATCTAAACTATGTTAGCACAATTGAAAGCTAACGCTGGGAAAAATGGATTTCATGACCACGTGTGGTATGGTTTACATGTGCATTATGTCGAGCACTGAGCTCGAGTTGAGGTTGTTTAGGAATTGATGTTGAGTGATCAGAAGAGCGAATTGAACTTTTGCTGGAAATGACCTTTTGGGAACAGTGACTACAAAGTATTCGTTTTATTTTGTGCTGTTTGAGTACACAACAGTTTTTTTTTAATTTGATGTAACCGTTATAAATCTGATTCATGCAAACAAAGACAGTGTGAGAACAAAGTGGGGACTACATATGCTGGAGATCAGAGTGGAAGAATGTGGTGCTGGAAACGCAGTCAGGCAGCATACCAGGAGCAGATAAATCGATGTTTCGAGCATAAGCCCTTCATCAGGAATAAAGCTTATGGGCCATGGGGGCTGAGAGATAAATGAGAAAGTGGTGAGGAAGGGGGAGATTAGCATGGATTGCGATAGGACGATGAAGGTGGGGTCGAAAGTAATAGGTGATGAAAGGAGATAGAACGCGCGCACACATTGCTGTGATGAGAAACAAGGAGGGAGAGAGTGTGTAATAGGCCATTTATTCTCAAGCAGATTACATTTTCTTCCTCTTTGAGTTGAATCTCACAGTAATATCATTCTTTCCCAAGCTGGATCATGTGAGTTCTCCTTGTACATTGCCCAAACTATGTCTCCATCACATTCCCTGTTCCATGTAGATGCAGCATTGCTGCTGCCACGCACAGAGCCATACCATTAGCAGAAAATGTTCCTGGTAGGTTTGAAAATATGTTTATATGTCCCTACGTCATTATAAAATAAAATATTTAATGTATTCAGAATACCTGAGTTAAAATGAATGCATTTTTAACAAATACAGAAATTGCTAGAAAGGCTCGGCAGGCCTGTAAGTACCCAGCATGCCTTTTACATGTTGTAGTTGTCCCAGCCTCCATCGCTTCTTCTGGCAGCTCATTTCATACGCATGGCACCCTCCGTGTGAAAAGGTGCCTCTTAGGCCTCTTCAAAATCTTTCCCTAACACTTTCAACCAATGCCTCTAGTTTTGGACGCCCTTGCCCTGGGGAAAAACCCTCACTACTCACTCTATCCATGAGCATTCTGATATTATAAATCTCTACTGCTACTAAATGTGATTCCAATCAACACGAATGGCTGTACTTTCAGTCATCCTGGGCCTAAATTCTGAAATTAAATACTGACCCCTCTTCCTTCTCCATCAGGTCACAATTCTAAATCCATTTTAATAATTTATTCAGATGTATTATGAGACACTTCTGTGGGAATTACACCCAGACGTTTGTGCCCAGAGGTAGGGGCACTAGCACCACTCGGCAATACCCATAAAGCTGTAACATTATTCTCCTGTGTGTTTGTTCATCAGCCTGTTCTGTCATGTTGTGACATACCTCTCCAACAGGCAGGACTTGAATCCAGACCTTCTAGTCCAGAGCCAGGAACACTACCACACAAGTTCAGGAATTGGAATCAAATCCAGAGCTCTGGCTCAGAGGCAGGGAACCAACCCACTACACTACCATACCCAGATTTTGGTGATAATTTAGATGTCCACTTCCAACTCTGTGTGGATTTACTATAATCAGGTTACCATTACTAAGCTACACAAAACATTTTATATTGTTAAACAAATGCAAAATATTTGTCTCAACTGTAGGATCTTGAGCATTCGTGCTGCATCATCGAAGTTAATTGTGAACCACTTTAATCGGTATTATAGACAATAGGTGCAGGAGTAGGCCATTCAGCCCTTTGAGCCTGCACCGCCATTCAATATGATCATGGCTGATCATTCCTAATCAGTATCCTCTTCCTGCCTTATCTCCATAACCCTTGATTCCAATATCTTTGAGAGCTCTTTCCAACTCTTTCTTAAATGAATCCAGAGACTGGGCCGACACTGCCCTCTGGGGTAGAGCATTCCACACTGCCACCACTCTCTGGGTGAAGAAGTTTCTCCTCATCTCTGTCCCAAATGGTCTACACCATATTTTTATGCTGTGTCTTCTGGTTCGGCACTCACTCATCAGCGGAAACATGTTTCCTGCTGCCAGCGTGTCCCATCCTTTCATAATCTTACATGTTTCAATCAGATCTCCTCTCAGTCTTCTGAACCCAAGGGTATACAAGCCCAGTGGCTTCAGTTTTTCAGTGTAAGGTAATCCTGCCATTCCAAGAATTGACCTCATGAACCTACGCTGCACTCCCTCGATAGCCAGAATGATTTTCCTCAAATTTGGAGACCAGAACTGCACACAACACTCCAGGTGTGGTTTCACCAGGGCCCTGTACAGCTGCAGAAGCACCTCTTTTCTTCTATATTCAATTCCTCCTGTTATGAAGGCCAGCATGCTATTAGCCTTCTTCACTACCTGAGGTACCTGCATGCTGGCCTTCATTAACTGGTGTACAAGAACACCCAGATCTCTCTGTGCTGCCCCTTTACCTAAACTGATTCCATTGATGTAGCAATCTGCCTTCCTGTTCTTGCCACCAAAATGAATAAACATACATTTATCCACATTAAACTGCATCTGCCATGCATCTGCCTACTCACCTAACTTGTCTAGGTCACCCTGTAATCTCCGAACATCCTCATCACATTTCACCCTGCCACCCAGCTTTGTATCATCAGCAAATTTGCTAATGTTATTGCTGATACCATCTTCTATATCATTAACATATATTGTAAAAAGCTGCGGTCCCAGCACAGATCCCTGTGGTACCCCACTGATCACTGCCTGCCATTCCGAAATGGAGCCGTTTATCACTATCCTTTGTTTCCTATCAGTCAACCAATTTTCAATCCAATCTAGTACTTTGCCCCCAATACCATGCGCCCTAATTTTACTCACTAACCTTCTGTGTGGGACTTTATCAAATGTTTTCTGAAAGTCCAGGTACACTATATCTACTGGATCTCCCTCGTCCATTTTCAGAGTTACATCCTCAAAAAATTCAAGAAGATTATTCAAGCATGATTTCCCCTTCATATATCCATGCTGACTCTGTCCTATCCTGTTACTACTATCCAGATGTGCCGTAATTTCATCCTTTGTAATAGACTCCAGCATCTTATCCACCACTGAGGTCAGACTAACTGGTCTATAATTTCCTGCTTTCTCTCTCCCACCTTTCTTAAAAAGTGGTATAACATTAGCCACCCTCCAATCCTCAGGAACCGACCCCGAATCTATCGAACTCTGGAAAATAATCCCCAACGCATCCACTATTTCACTAGCCACCTCCTTCAGTACCCTGGGATGTAGACCATCAGGCCCCAGAGACTTATCAAACTTCAGACCTAACAGTCTCTCCAACACCAAATCCTGGCAAATATCAATTCCCTTAAGTTCAGGTCCTTCAGCCACTGTTACCTCAGGGAGATTGCTTGTGTCTCCCCCAGTGAACACAGATCGGAATTACCCATTTAAGTCTTCTGCCATTTCTTTGTTCCCCATAATATATTCCCTTGTTTCTGCCTTCAAGGGCCCAATTTTAGTCCTAACCATTTTTTTGCCTTGCACATACTTAAAAAAGCTTTTACTAACCTCCTTTATATTATTGGCCAGTTTACCTTCGTACCTCATTTTTACTCTGCATATTTCCTTCTTAGTAATCGTCTGTTGCTCTTTAAAACTTCTCAGTCCTCAGTTTTCCCACTTATCTTTGCTATGTTATACTTTTTCTCTTTTAACTTTATATGTTTCTTAACTTCCTTTGTCAGCCACGGCCGCCCATGCCTCCTCTTGGGATCTTTCTTCGTTTTAGGAATGAACTGATTCTGCAACTTCTGCATTATACACAGAAATATCCGCCATTGTTCCTCCACGGTCATCCCTGCTAAGGTATTGCACCATTGAACTTTGGCCAGCTCCTCCCTCATAGCTCCATAGTTCCCTTTATTCAATAGAAGTACTGTCACTTCCGACTGTAACCTCTCCCTCTCAAATTGCAGATTGAAGCTTATTGTATTATGCTCACTACTTCCCAATGGCTCCTTCACTTCGAGGTCCCTGACCAGTTCTGGTTCGTTGCACAATACCAGATCCAGAATTGCCTTCTCCCTGGTAGGCTCCAGCACCAGCTGCTCCAAGAATCCATCTCTGATTCACGCCACAAAGTCTCTTTCTTGAGGTCCAATACTATCCTGATTCTCCCAGTCTACCTGCATGTTAAAATCCCCCATAACAACTGTAGTAACATCTTTGCGACAGGCCAATTTCAGCTCCTGATTTAACTTACATCCGACATCCAGACTACTGTTTGGTGGATTGTAGATGACTCCCAAGAGGGTCATTTTACCCTTAGTATTTCTCAGCTCTATCCACACTGACTCTACATCCCCTGACTCTAGGTCCCCCCGTGCAAGGGACTGAATATCCTCCCTTACCAACAAGGCCACCCCACCTCCTCTGCCCGTCTGTCTCTCCTTACGACAGCATGCATCGCATTGAATATTCATTTCCCAGGCCCTGTCCACTTGAACCCACGTCTCAGTTAGCCCCACAATATCGTATCTGCCAATTTCCAAAAGAGCCTCAAGCTCATCCATCTTATTTCTAATGCTTCGTGCATTCATATATAGTATTTTTAATTTGTTACTGCCCTCACCCTTCCCATCAACTCCTATTTCACTCAACCTTACAGCATGATCCCTTTCCTAGTTTTCTGCCTCATTCATACCATTGTCTTTCTAGACTTTTCTTGTTCTAACTTTCCCTTCAATTTCTTTTTTAAACATCCAGTTTGTCCCCTCCCCCCGCTACTTAGTTTAAATGTAGCGGTGTTACAGTTGAAAACCTGCCTGCCAGAATGCTGGTCCCTAACCTATTAAGATGCAAACCGTCTCTCTTGTAGAATTTATGCTTACCACAAAATATACCCCAGTGATCCAAGAACTTAAATCCTTGCTTCCTGCACCAGTTTCCCAACCACAAGTTCAAGTCCATTATCTCCCTGTTTCTGGCCCCACCAGCCCGAGGAACTGGAAGCAAACCGGAGATAACCACCTTGGACGTCCTGCTTTTCAGCCTTCTTCCTAGTTCTCCGAAGTCCCGCTGTAGTATGTGCCTCCTCTTCTTCCCGACATCATTTGTGCCGACATGTACCACCACCTTTGGCTCTTCGCCCTCGTCCTTGAGGATTTCTGTCCGCGATGTCTTTCACCCTGGCACCAAGACGGCAACACACCATCCTTAAATCCCGTCTGCTGCCACAAAAACCCCGGTCAGTTCCTCTCACGATGGAGTCCCCTATTACCACCGCCCTGTGCGATGTCCGACTCTTCCGCTGTGCCTCTGCGCCAACTTTAGCCTGTAGTCTGTAATTATCTGTAGTCTGCAATATTAGGGACAGAAATCCTGCAGGCACACTCAGCCCAAAGTACCCACCTTCATTCTCTCTCTGAAACGAACTCTGCCAACATAAAGTTGACTCCCCTGCCCATTCCCATACCATCACGTCAACTCATTCGCACACTCCCAAACTGTAAACCTCACTCCCATGCTCAGTACACAATTATCATGTACACTCTCCCATTCACTTGCCACCAACATTGACAATGCTCCGTGCACACTCCTACAATCATGCAGAGGCCTGAGCCTTTCCCGACTGTCACACTCACTGCCCCGTTCACTTCTCCACAATCACACCAACTCTCCCATTCACTTTCCACCAAATTCACACTCGCCAGCTTACCAATCAGATTACACACGCTCTTCCACACACATCCGCACAGGAGACAACTATCACGCTCTCCCTCTCTGGCCTCTCCCTCATGATTCTCCACACAAACCTACAACCTCTCCAATTCTCATACTCACTCTGACACACAATCCTGCACGGGCAGGCTCACTCCCCGCACAATCCACACCATCACTGCCAAGGGCCCAATCAGTTTACCAGTGTTACACTCACTCCCCGCAGTCTCCCACAAAATTGCACTCAATCTCCAGCACACTCCCATACCGTCGAGCTCACTCACCTGCACACAATAGCTCAAACTTCGCCACGATCCCATTTACTCGCCTGCGCACTCCTGCAATGTAGCACTCACTCGCCCAAAGACATCTCACATTGTTCCACTCAGTCTCACTGTCAATCCAGCACTGACACACTCAGTACACACCCCCGCACACTTCCCAACACCTAACCTCACTCAATTGTTTTCTCCTTCGCCAAAACACTCACTGCACACTCCAATAGAGTCACACTCACGCTTCCACACATGCACTCATCAATACATCCACATCCTCCCATACATTTGCCCACCATTATTCTCACTCCCACGCATTCTGTCCCAGGATCACGCTCTATGGCCTGCACACTTCCCTCACAATCACTCTCAAAACACAATTACTACACAGAAAACTCCGCCAATATCACGATCACTCGCCCACACACAATCCTGTTCACTCTCCCACAACCACGTTCACCGCACCACACACTCCACTTCCATCCTACTCCCTCTTCTACACACTCCATAATTTTCAAACACACTCCCGCATACACAACGCAGTACGATGTTCACTCGCACACACAATCCAACATCATCCTAATCATGCTCCTCCACTCTCTCCCAACATCACTCTCACTCACTCGCACACCGCATCATCGTCACATTTACCAAAGTGGCACTCACTACATTGTCATGCTCAGTCACCCTCACGACTCAGTACCATTTCACGTACTCTGCCGCATATTCGACCAACATCACTCTCATTCCCTCACACGCTCATCTACACATTCCTTCCATCTCCATCTCTCGCACGCAAGCTCATCACTGCACTCCTTCACATAGACCCTCACCGTCATGTTCTCCCTCCTATACACTCACAACAACGCACACTGTCGTCCACAGGCAATCCTACCTCACGCTAACGTTTCTGTACATTCACTGCCCGACCATCACACTCACTTCATATCAACCGAGGCACTCTCATTCAACATCACGTTCACCCCTCTGCACATTCCACCATCATCACAATAATGCCACCTGAACAGGCCCACAGCGTCATTGCCATCACATCCATACACCACACTGCGCACACCCATATCATCATACTCACTCCACCGCACATTACCCCACCGTCAACATAACTCCCCCAAACATACCCCCACCGCCCAGTTCCCTTCCATGCACCCTCACTCACCATCATACACATTCATCCGCACACAATCCCACCGTCAAGCTCACTTGTCTTGACACTCCCACGCCATTGCATTCACTTCCCCTCTCTCTCCATTACCCAGTCACACTGTGCTGTCCTCTCATCCACTATCCACTCTCCATGACCCATTCGCAGTCTGCTGCCGACTCCCACACATCCCCGGCTCACTGCACGAAGAGACTAAGACACCAGGTTCACGTTCCCACTCACTCATTCATGATATTGTACTGTCCGAACTCATTCACTGACGAGTTCATTGATTTCGCGCCCACACCCCTATGGTCCTGCACGCTCAACTGCACAGTTGCCCAACGTTCGGCCCTCTCCTCTCTCCTCTCTGCCAGCATCCCCCTCACTGTACTGCACACTCTCCCACCATCACGCCATCTCTGTCACACATTCACACACCGTCATGCTCACTCTCCCACAAACCCGCCTACCATCAGTCTCAATGGTACACAACCCTCTGACTTTATGCCACTACACCCTCCCACAGATTTATGCTCATTGACTCTCATAATCACCCACACTCGCGCACTCTAATTTGTATACAAACGTGCAAATCAACCATCGACACACCCACACTCCCACATCGACATGTTCAATCCACTGCACACTGCCCCACAATCACACTCACTCCCCACCGCACATTCCCTTGCCATCATACTCCCTCCCCAACAACTTGCACTCTATCACACCAACTCCACTGCACAACCCCCACCACGATGCACACACCGCTGCACATTACCCCATTGTCTAAGTCGCTCTGGCACCATTATGCACACACCTCACGCACACACTTATAACATCAAAGACTATTTTTTGTCAGTATTCACACTGGGAAAAAGACAATGCCGTCGTGCCAATTTCTCGAATACCGGCTACTGGATCAAATGAGACTGAGGTTCACAAGGAGGTGGTCTTAGCAATTCATAAATGTGTGAAAGTCGATACGTCCTCTGGGACAGATGGGATTTATCTAGAATTCTCTGGTAACCGGGGTGGGGGTGGGGGGACGCATTGTAGAGTGGTTTGGTTTATTATTTGTGTCATGAATAGTGCCAGAAGACTGGAGATGAGCAAATGTTGCTCCCTTATTCAAGAACGAGAGTAGAAACAAAGTTGGTAATAGTAGACTAGTGAGTCTTTTTATCAGTTCTGTGTAATGCATTGGAAAAGTTTACAAGATAAAGAATTTAAATCATCTGGGAAGGAATAAGGATGATTAGTGACAGTCAACACTGTTATGTCAAGGGTAGTTCCTGCCTCACCAACCTGAGTCAGATCTTTGAGAAGGTGACCAAACAGGTGGATGAGGATAAAGAGATTGTTGTGATGCATATGCATTTCAGTAAGTCGTTTGATAAGGTTCCCCACTGTAGACTATTTCGCAAAATTAGGGGTAATCGGATTGAGGGGACTCAGCGGTGAAAATCAGAAATTGGTTAGCTGACAGAAATTAGAGAGCAGTGGTTAATGGTGAATGTTCATCCTGGCGTGTAGTTACGAGCGGTGTACCGCAAGGATCTATTTTGTGTCCACTGCTGCTTGTCTTTTTTTATACAAGGTCTGGATGAGGGCGGAAAAGGATAAATGAGTAAAATGTCGGATGACACTGGGGTCGGCAGAGTTGTGGATAGTTGCGAAGGATGTTATAAGTCACAGAAGGACATAGATAAAATGTCGAGGTGGGCTGAGAGGTGGCACCCGGGCTTTAATGAGGAAAAGTGCGGAATGCTTCACTTTGAAAGAAGTTACAGGAATGCAGAACACGGCGAGAATGGTCAGATTCTTGGTAGTATAGATGAGCAGAGATCTCAGTATCCATGTACATACATCACTGCAAATTTCAATTCAGTTTGATAACTTTATTAAGAAACCATAAGGTGTATCAGCTTTTATTAGTAGAGGGATTGAGTTTCAGAGCCATGAGGTCATGCTGCAGCTATACTAAACTCTGGTGCAGCTGCGTTTGTAGTATTGCAGAAATTTCTGGTCAACGAAGTTTGGGAATGTTGTGGAAGCTTTGGAAAGGGTTCAAAACAGATTTACTCGGATATTGCTGCTATGGAGGGAAGGACAAATGGAGAAGACCTGAGGACGTTGAGGCTGTTTCGTTAGAGTGAAGGGGGTGGAGAGGTGATTTTGTGAGATATGTAAGATAACCCGAAAGTTAAGTATGGTAGGCATAGAGAGCCTTTCCCTCGGATGGTAATAGCAAGCACGACGGTACAGTGCTTTAAACTGAGGGGTGATGGATAGAGCACAGATATCAGAGCTACTTCCTTCATTCAAAGAATAGTAGGTGCGAGAAACAGACTGCCTGCAACAATAGTAGACTCGCCAAATTAAAGGGCACTTAAATGGTAATTGGATATACATATGGATGAACATGCAGTCGTGTCGTTTAGAGAGGTTTCAGATTACCTTCACATTTCGAGCAAAGTCGAGAGCCAAATAACCTGTCCGACACTGTTTTCTTCTATGGTATATCACATTTATTCAGCCAGACAGTACCGTCCCATTAAACGCAATCCTCTGTACACTCCCACACCTGAAGTCTCAACCCCGCATACTCACCCACTGTCACATGTATTAGCTCAAACATTACGACACCACCACACTCATTTCTCTGCACTTCACCAGCATCACATTCATTCCCCTGCAGGCTGTCACACGGTTTGGCACACTTGCCTGTGCACACCCCCACTGTCACATACTCTCCCACATCCAATCCCCTGCAGATTCCACTGCGATCACATTAGCTCTGCTGTACACACACGTCCCATCAGGCTCACTCTCCTGCATAATTTGACACCATCATGCACAATCACCACACTCTCCCCCAACGTCACTGTCACTCCCACTCACACTCCGCCATCGTCACACTCAATCTCTGCATACTCCTCCACTGTCACACTTTCCCCCGCACACTACACCACAATCATGCTCACTGTTCCACATACGCCTCCACCTGCACCTTCAAATCACTGCGCACTCAGCCATTGTGATGTTAATGCTCCTGCACACTATCTCACTGCCACTCTCGCTCTCACTGCCGTGAATGCTGCCCCAAAGTCACGCTCATTCACCCAGACAAATCCGTATCATCATGTTCAGTCTCCTGCATGCTCCCTCTCTGTTACCCACACTCCCACACATTGTACTCCATCATCACGCTCACTCTCCATGCACATCCCCCACTATCACAATCACACACCCACACTCACTCGAATGTCGCGCCTCCTCCACTGCACATCCCCTAATGTCAGAATCTCTCTTGTGCACACTTCCACACGGTCATGCAAACTTGTTATACACTCCACCACCCCCATCCTCATTCCCTCGCACACTCCCATATTGCAAGCTCACTCTCACTGCACACGAATCCAACGACACACAACTGCCGTGCACAGGACAACACAGTCACCCTCACTCCCCGGCACGGACGCCCACTTCATGCTAACTAATCTGCACATTCTCCCACCATCACACTCACTTCCCCACACAGTCGCATACTAACAAACCCACTCACCTGAAAACACCCTGACGGTGATGCTGACTCCCTCAAATATTATCACACCATTATTCTTACTCCCCGCACTTTCATCCACCGTCAGGTTCACTCCTGTGCACACTCTCCCACTGTTTTGCTCATATAACTGAACACTCACCCACAGTCACACTCAATTCTGAACATGCAGTCTCTCCATCAGGCTCACTCCCCCACTCACGTCTTCACCCTCAAAATCACTGTCTCAGCACACTACACACTGTCGCACTCACTCCATCACTGACTCCCTCACCAGCATGCTTAACTGCTCAGCATATTTTACCACCGTCCTGCTCACTCCCTCGCTCAATACCCCATGAATATGTACACTCGCCGGTTACTCCACCACCAACACACAAATTTCCCTGTTCCCTCTCCCACAGTCATGTATACGGCTCCGCACTCCAGCCCCCCACCCCGATCATGTATACTCTCCCCAGTACACTCATTCTCTCACTCACATCCACACGATCAATAAAAATATCCCCCATGCTGTCTCACCATCAGACTCACTCACCCGCGATCAGTCCCCTGTACACTCCACTCCATCGCACTCAGTCTCTGGCTCACGGCCCCAACATCACCCTGGCTCCCACACATACTTCTGCACCATCAGGCTCACTGAGCTGCACACTTTCACGCCGTTTTGCACAGCCCCCATTTTTTTCACACGCCACGACAGTTACTCTCAATGGCCCCCACATTCCCCCACAGACACGCTGATTCCCACTCACACTCCATCATGTTTACCATTCTCACCCTCCCCCACCGTCACACTTACTCTCCCTGGAAACTCTCCCCGGAGACATTCACAACTTCACCCATATCCACCATCACACACATTCCCCTCCAGTCACCCCATTGTCAAGCTCATGCTGCTGCGCATGTCGACACCGTCACGCTCACCCTCTGTGCACACAACCAGCCATCAGGCTTAAATCCCTGCACACGTACACACCGTCATGTCCACTCACGGCTCACTCCACCAGTATCACTCTCACTACCTGCAGGCTCCACCATGATCACACTCAGTCTCGCCAGAGACTAACCCGCTGACAAACTCACTACCCGCACACTACTCCAGCATCACACTCATTTCCTCACACAATGCCTCACTGTCGCCCACACTGTCCAGCACAAGACACCACTATCACATTCACTCCCCTGAACACCCCTCAACCTCAAGCCCAATCCTTCCCACACTTCTATACCATCAAACTCACTCCCCTGTACACTCTCCCATCGAAATTCTCACTCTCCCAAATCTAGTACAACGTCACACACACTCCTCCACACTCCTCTTCCGTTAGGCTCACATCTTGGCACGCTACATCATCGTCACGCTCAATGCCCCAAGTAATCTTTCACCGTCTAGCTTACTCACCCGCACACACTGCTACCATCCTGCTGTCAGAACTGTATTGTTCATCTGTGTGTACACTCCCAGACCATCACAGTCACTTCCGCGCACAGTCACCCACCTTCATGCTCACTCCCCTGCACGTTTGCTCAATGTCAATGTCTCACACACCCATTGTCATACTAACTAACCAGCACAGTCGCCCACTGGCACACCCACACCCCTGCACACTCACCCACTCTCACACCAATACTCCTTGTATACTACATTGTCAACACTCTCACTCAGCGGCAGACTACCCTCCATCCCGTCACTCCAGTGCACACTCCCTCACCATTATGCGAACTGCCCCGTACACTCCCCACTGTCATACGTAGTTCCGTACTTAATTCCTTTACATTCAGAAATACTTGCCTGGTCAATCCTGCACCATCGTGCTCACTGCTCTGCACAATCTCACACCATCACGCACACTCCCTCGTTCACTACCCCTTCATGAAGCACACATCATCGCTAACTTTGGCACCATTATGCTCACTACCCTGCACACTCACTCATATTCAGCACACTTCTGCACTTTATCCCACAACGTCTCATTCAATCCCCGTCAAATCCCCACCATCATACAAGTGCAGGAGAAAGTAAGGACTGCAGATGTTGGAGACCAGTAATGAAAAATGTGGTGCTGGAAAAATACACCACGCCATGTAGCATCCGAGGAGCAGGAGACTCGACGTTTCGGGCATAAGCCCTTCTTCAAGAATTCTCACCGAGATCCTTGTACAGGGAGGAGGAGAGCTTCTTCAAGGTTGGCATCCTTGCAAGAGGATTTGCAGTCGGTTAAGATCAACTCGGAGAAAGTGAGAACTGCAGATTCTGGAGAGCAGAAATGAAAAATGTTGTGCTGGAAAAACACAGCAGGCCTGGCAGCATCCGAGGAGCAGGAGAATCGACATTTCGGGCATAAGCCCTTCTTTACAAAGAAGGGCTTACGCCCGAAACGTCGATTCCCCTGCTCCTTGGATGCTGCCTGGCCTGCTGTATCATACAAGTGCACCCAATCAATCCTCCATCACCATGATCACTCCTCTGCACTCTCCAACAGTGTTACATTCACACCCCGTTCATTTCCATAAGATCACCCATAGTCCACGCTCACTTCCCCACCATCTTGCTAATTCCTCCGTACAATCCCTCATCCCCAGCACTCTCTGCCACTGACTTGCTGACTCCCCAACCATCATACTGAATCTCCCACACACTACAGCACTGTCAGTCTGTCTCCATGGACAAGCCTCCACCCTCAGGCCTGCTTCCCCACAAACTCTATCACATCATGCTAACACCCTTGAACATTCCCCTGCCGTCTTACCTACTCGACCTCACACTCCCCCAAAGTCACTCTCACTGTCATACCCAACTATTCCACCGGCACACGCACTATCCTGCTCACTGCCGCTCCGTCCATCTCACTACCTCCCACACTCACTGACCTGAGCACGAGCCAGCAAACCCCTCCTCAGTGAATCCTCTAGAAATGACCTTTGTTTCCATCCCTACACAATCCATTGTTGTCCCAATCCCACTGCATCGCCCTTGCCACAGCCGATGGTGCCATCCATGCATTTACTCCCTTGTAACGTTCAGTGTTCTCACACCCACTGTGTCCACTGTGAAGGGCATTTGGCTCAACCCCCATACGTTTACCCAAGCAACGAACTGATCCTCCACAACATTCCCTCTGTTACGCTATCAAAGAGCAATGATCCATTGCACCACCAAACCCTGTCTCTGTTTCCTTGCAAAGGAAGCTGTGAGAAGTTTCGAAGAAGGGAGGTTTGGAAAGAGGGATATTGGGAGATAGAGAGTGCAAGACCGAGAGAGAATAGGGATAGAAACCGACAAAGCGAGTGAGTTGAATTCTGCCGAAGGTCAGGTCGAACTGAGTGATCCAGAGGTGAAAGCAAAGATGGAGTGACTTAAATCCTTCACGTGAGATCGGCCTCGTTACCCTTTCCTTCTCTGAGTTCCAGGACTTGGGGGCTGAGTCAATCTCTCTCCAGCTGAGCTTCTTCAATACAAACAGGAACAAAAATATAGTTCACTCTGCTGCTTGGAGCATTTTATTAAACACGTTTATTGTAAACAAATTGAAGTGATCCATACAGGTAGTGGGATATTGCTTTGCTTTCTGAGCCTTGACTTATGAGCTGTTGAAATGTGTCCCTATAACTCCCTGCGGGATAAGATTTGACAAAACAGCATGATCCTCAATCTTTTACAACAATAACAGGCTGTTTCATTGCTGAAACAATTAACTGAATAGAGAAACCCTTAATGTATTGATTATTGTGTGAATGTAATAGATTTTTGAATTTGGACAAACGGATATTTAAACACAATTTTCAGCTACTCTCTGAACTTTTTCTGGGTTACAACATAAATCACGGTGTTTGTGCAGCAACTGAGGAGCTGCAGTATGAAACCCATTTCCTTCACACAGGTATATAGAAACATAGCCTTAAACCCAATATGATCCATCTGGTACCATATAGAATACACCATTAACGTTGACCATAACAGGATGAAATTGGCCGAGATCACAAACAGTAAAACGACAGATTTTTGTCGATTTCTCATTTCTGTGTCACACTGAGCGTTCGCATTATTGTAAGCCCGGGCTCTGCTGGTCTCCAAAATGTGTCTGACGGTGAAAATATTGAGCAGCAAAATCAGGAGAAATGGGAGGGCCGGGTTTACAATGTGGTGGAAGAACTCGATTGCTATCCATACTCGGGAGTAACGGTCATCATTTATTACATCACAAAACCAGGGGGCGTTCTCCAGCCAATACTTAGCTGTGAACATAAAATACCAGAAAATGTTCTTTAAACAGCTCAGCACAGTCACTGTTCCGAGGACTACAGCCGCCTTTTTCTCACTGCAATATTTACTTTTCAGCTTCTGGCAACAAATGACTTTGAATCGATCAAAGGTAAAACTGATGGTGAACCACACAGAACAGTCAATGTCTGCATAAAGCAAGACAGCGTGGTTATTACACACGGGGATGTAATACATGAAGTAAAACTGTTCATAATAAACAACAGGAATGTGTCTTAATACCAAGTCGAGAATAATGAACAGTAGATCTGCCACTGCCATGGCAATCAGGTAACGGCTGACACACGGAGACAATACACAATCTTTAGAAAGCAGAACGTAGATCGTCACTATGTTAACTGTGAGGGCGGAAAACAAAATTTATATATATATATATATATTTCAGACTTGACACAAATTATGTGTTTGTTTGAGGATCCAGTGACGTTTTCGAATGTGTCAATGCCTTCAGAAATGTATTAACATAATTGGAGCTGACATGACAAATTCGCAGGCCTGAATAAAGACAAAATTGTGTCATAAAACGCAAGACACCTTCCGTCACCAAGCACATGGAGACACATCCATATTAACAGATGTTTTCTCGAACATTCCCACACACTCTATCACTCGAAAGTTTAAATACAGAGGGTGAAAACTTTGCTATCCTGAAGGTTTCTCACCCAGTTCCTAAAGGACAACCGCAGATTGGAAATTACTGTCTTTTAGTACAAATTGTAATCCATCGTCTGTCGTGCAGAAATGTAAATGCAAGGAAAATGTATTAACCCCTTTAAATTCCCGAACTGTACCTGCTTCTACTTGCAAAAGAATATCTCCCCTCGGTGTCTTATCTTTTGTTTGAATCACTGACGCCCGGTCGTTCATAAATAGTTATTGAAAGAATATTCCTGGGAATGTCGGTTATAGGATGTTTTGGAAAATGTTCATGATAGAATTTCCAGAGAACATCTGTTATATAATGCTCCAGCAAAGTCATTTATAGATTATTTCAGTAAATGTCAGTTGTAGAATGTTCTGGAGAATATCGGTAATATAATGTTCTGGTGTGTGTCAGTTGTAGAGTGCTGCGGGGAGTATCGGGTACGGAATGTTCCTGATAGTGTCAGAGATAGATTCTTCCAAAGAATGTCTGTCACAGAATATTCAGGGGAATGTGAGTTGTAGAATTCTGGGGTATGTCAGGTCAAGAAGGTAATAGTGTCATTAAGATTCACAAAACAAAGGCCCTTCTGCAGATTAAGTTTAGTGAGACTCAGTCAGCCTCACGGTTGGAATCTCCCACAAAACCCAACTGGCACTTTGCTACAACAGCAATTCGAGGAAGACAATATCTCGATCCATTGATGAAAAATCCACTTTTACAATCATGCAGATTCCATTCCTTATTCCAAGATCTCCCCCACCTCCTTTTAATTTTTGTATTACACTCCAAAATATGAAATGTTCTAGATGTTCAGTTTCCAAAATCAGTCATCCTGCAGTCAGATCTATCTTATGCCATACAGTCATATGAATTCCCCCTCACGATATGCAGTGAATTCCTTGATCTATTTTAAGGATACAACACATATTTTGATAGAGCACCTTTAGTTCAGCTTTTTTACCCAAAATTCCATGCGTCATTCTTGTCTTTATTTCTCATAATGACCAGTCAGGAAAAAGGCTGTAACTCTCATTCTCACAGACTCAGAACTGATGGGAAATGTTTCATGAAGCCCCATCACCTTTCCTAGGTAGATCCTGTCCCACTGATAGGACAGATGCACTACGTGATGCACCGTGGTATGCATTCAGGATCTGAGTTACGTTTGAATTGCCGAACATTTTTCCCAGACCTAGAGAAATCTCATGGTAGCTTTTCTTGGAAATCTCCTGATGATGGACATCCGCTGTCATCCACACCAGCCTTCATTGATCAATAAGTCCCTGTCGATGTTGAAAATAAATCAGATGAAGCACCGAAGGTGGCAATGACATAGAGCGTACTCTGCGTCTAGGAATTCAATGTTGATCACCAAGAGTCCAAAAACACAACACTGACTGAGCAGAGCGAGGGCAGAAACAGACAACAGTCAGACTGTGGGAAGTGATGGATGAACCAACAAGAGCGAAACCTTCTCACCAAACTACTTGTCACAGATGGATCTGCCCATGCATTATCTGTGGAGCAGCCAACACATCGTCCTGGCGCTGTGAATTTCATAGCCTCATACTGAAGATACCGCCCACTCTGTTATTTGGAAGTTGGACAGACTTCCAAAGGACAGAACAAATGAAAACTGAAAATCCATGAGGCACTGGGTGCTATGAGCAGCTGCCAATGTCCTTGCCTCCATCATAAAGTCAGAAGTGGGCTGTTCACTGATGGTACCAAAACGTTCAGCAACACTCACACCTACACTGAAGCAGACCATTCAGTCCACCAAAAGTTTTAAACAGCAACAGAATAAGGCCTTTTAACCATTCGAAGCTGTTACTCAGCAATTGGAGCCGAGCTCATAATCCCTCATGTCTGTTGTTATGCCACATTCTCAATTCATCGCACAAAACCTCTCAAGAAACCATAACGTAAAGAAATATTTAGACTTTCAAAGCTGATACATAGGTGGAATGGTTACAGAATCGGAAGACTGGATAAAATGGACAAATTAGTGTCGGTGAGTTTAACAGACATTAACAACTACAGTGACACTGTGATCAGTGCTGGGTCCACAACTATTTGCAAACTTTCCCGATGGTTTTGATAAATGGAAGAAATGCATTTTAATTAAATACATCAGTGATGCAAATATAGTCAGGAAATGAAGTTGTCAACAGGACATGGAGAGTTTGTAATTCGATAAGCAATACGGATTTGGCAGATGGGATATAACGTAGTTCATTGTGAACCTTTGAATATTTCAGGAAAAATGAAAGGCTGAATATTATATCAACTGAAAAAAAATATGGGACTTCATAGTACAAGAGTCGACTGGAACGTTCACTGTGAACAGTTCAGACATCAGAAGTGTTGTTTCATCTGCCTCATGATCACTTGCATGATGTTCCCACTGGCATAATTGCTCTCAGTGCACACGGAATATTTTATGTCGTTGGTTGGTAGTGGGGAAACGTGAGGGGCAGTGTGTACTGGACCGTTTATCAAGGCCTTTACCCGAAATGTCATTCTTCTTTTCGTTGGTGAGACCGTAAGATGATGGGACATGGGTATTCACCAACATGAAGTACTGTGCGTGGTCACACTGTAACGTCACTGGAGTGAGACGGAAGTTTCAATCACTAGAAAGAAAACATAAAATAAAGACATTTCCGTATTAGATGAAAGGCGTTGTTATACCACATTCTCAATTCACCACACAAAACCACTCGAAAAACCATAAACCCAAGCGAGATACCCTTTTAGCATAGAGCACTGTGTAGACCATGCTCTGCTCTGTCTTGTCAAACAAACTGCCCAGAGGCAAACATTGTATAGACCACACCATTGCAATCATCTATAAACCCGGAGAAGATATCTGTTCAGAATGGGAGCTGTGGAGACCGCAGCAGTAGAATATTTTTTCCATACCTTTCTGAGTGGAGCACTCTCGAAAGGATTGAGATGAATTTGGCTACGCCTTTTCGAACTGTTAATGTGTTTTGATGTACTATTCAAAATTATACTGAGAATGAAGTGTAACTATTTAGCCGGATTAATGCACATCCCCTACACATTTCTGAACATTATGAGCAACGAAGCATGGCCAATTCACCGACACTGCACTTGTTTGGATTTTGGGAGAAACTGGATCACCTGGATGACCTGAGGAGCATGCGCATACACCACACGTACAATGGCCCGTGGCTCGAATCTAAACCGGTTGCTTGGCGCTGTGAGATAGTAGTGCCAAGAACTGAGGTCCCTTGCTGCCTGAATCTTGGACCTAACCTGGTGCAATAAACGAGGACATTAGAAACTTTTCACTGAACTCATAAGATTTCAAAGGCAACCAAACTAATTGAATTCAAATGTGAGACAGTCACTGTGTTTATTGCCTTTTCCAAACAACGCTTCTGCTTGGCGTGGAGCGGCCGTCAAAAGCTGGTATAACATCATATTAAACAGAAGTGATTGAGACAGCAGGAGAGGAAAAGAGAGTGAAAAGGAACATTTTAATCCCAGTTTCAATGAAGTCCCTCCCAAAACGACAGAATCTCGAATGCTCAGAGATACAGATGCAAACTAATACAATAAATCGTGCACACAAAAACACAGACAAACACAGACACAAACGCATACACACATAACAATAATTTAGACACAGGCAAATATTTGCACCCTCAAGCCAACAATCTCATTAAATGTGACAATGGATCATCTGATGTAGACATCTACGTTATTTCCTCTTGGGAAATAAGAAATGGAAGATGACTGAGCTGTGAGAGGGAGCGAAATATAAGACCAGTGACCCTAAATCTATTAGTTTGTGAATACTTCTGGAAAAGAATACGCCTGGTCGACCACTAAACGTAATCAATTGAGAAAAGGATAATATTGACAGTATTAAGCAGGAACTTTCAAAAGATGATTGGGGTAAGCTTTTTCCCGGTAAATGTGTTGCTGATGAGTAACAGTGTTTCAAAAGTGAGACAAGGAGCGTTCAGGGACAACATGTTCCTTTTAGTGTGATGGACAATGCTCGCAGAAGTAGTGTATATTACACGACGGGGGATATTGCCGTTCTGGTCAAGGAAACAATGGAGGTGAGATGCGTCAGGAGTCGGCACGTGGGATCAGGTGAATCACTTGAAGTGCAGACAGTATGTAGGAGTATGCGCAAGAGGGAAATCAGGAGAGCAAAAAAGGGTGTGATGCCGCTGCTCTTTTAACAAGGGAAAATAGTCAATGTTTTTTTTTCAGAAGGTCGTAAAGGACACACACTCCGATAAATCAGTGCTATTTTGATTGCAGGCAGAAGATACGGTTTCTTTCAGGGTGAAGGCATTTGAGCTTTTTCGAACAAAAGCTTTCAAGTTGAAATGGGAGTGGCCAGTTCTCCCAACTCAGCCTACTCTGGTTTAGTTTCGTTAATGGTGATTTGGAGTATTAGAACATAATAAAACATGAGAACTAGGAGCAGGCGTATGCTGTCAAGACCTTCGCCCCTACTCTTTCATTCAACAACATCATGGCTGACTTATTCGTGGACCCAGGTCCACGTACTTGCACTCTCGTTGTACCCTTAATTATTTTATGTTTCACAAAAACGTCTACATTAGCTTTAAAATCGTTGATTGAAGTAGCGTCAACTTGGCATCAAGATCACCCAGGTAACTGCATGATAGCATGCTACAACTTTATTTCCCATTCCAGCAATATTCCTTTGTTTCTCCTACAAAATGAATGACCTTTGTGTTTTTTTATATTGCACTCCATCTGTCAGATCTCGGCCCACTAACTCATTGCAACTATGTTCCTCTGCAAATTCTCATAGTCCTCTGCATACTTGGCTAGGCCATCCATCATGGAGAAAGTGAGGACTGCAGATGCTGGAGACCAGAGCTGAAAATGTGTTGCTGGAAAAACGCAGCAGGCCAAGAAGCATCCAAGGAGCAGGGAATCGTCGTTTCGGGCATGAGCCCTTCTTCAGTAATAAAGTAAGTGTGCCAAGCAGGCTCAGATAAAAGGTAGGGTGGAGGGACTTGGGGGAAGGGAGTTGGAAATGCGATAGGTGGAAGGAGGTCATGGTGAGGGTTAGAGGCTGGAGTGGGGCTGGGGGCGGAGAGTCAGGAAGAAGATTGCAGTTTAGGAAGGCAGTGCTGAGTTCGAGGGATTTGACTGCGACAGGGTGGGAGGAGGGGAAATGAGGAAACTGGAGAAATCTAAGTTCATCCCTTGTGGTTGGAGGATACCTCGACAAATGATGAGGTGCTTTTCCTCCAGCCATCGTGTTGCTATGGTCTGGCGATGGAGGAGTCCAAGGACCTGCATGTCCATGGTGGAGTGGGAGGGGGAGTTAAAGACACCCGGACCAAACAACCCAATCACCCTGTGGCTCTGATTTCTCACTGCTCACAATGACACGATGGCCCTCGGTCCGCTGTCGTACAGCCTGTTCCCACTCTGTGGTGAAATCCTACACGAGAATTTGCTGTAGATAAAAACATGGAAGCTCGGGTACTCGTGGTAATAAATACCTGGTGTGATGTTTTGAAATGAGGCTACATAATGAATGAGGAAATGTGGAGGTCTTTAATATGTTAACCGGAGATAAATATCCCGGGGTAGTACAACTTTGCCTCAGGTCATTTTGGGAAGCTAAGGAAATATTTTGGACCCCATAGGTGAGATATTTGCATCATTCCTGGGAGTTCTGGGGTAGGGTCACTGGAACCAAAACGTTAACTATCAACTCTCTGCACAGACGTTACCAGACCTGCTGAAATTTACCAGCAACATTTTTTTTGCTTCTGCTTTACAATGTTTGTTGTTCTTTCGGTTTTTTTTATTTGTATCACTGACAGCCACGGTTGAGGTGCTGGAAGACTGGAAGACAGTTAATGTTGTGACATTATTTTCAATCATGCAGCCAGGAAAAGCGAGGGAACTAGAGAACAGTGAGTCTGGTGTCAGTGGTGGAATCAGGACTTACTTGAATTTGGAAAGGCAAGAACTGATTGCGGATAGTCAGCATAACTCGGTGTTTGAGGGAAAAGTCTCTCATAAATTGACATCACTTTTCCAAGTGGTGACAAAGCAGATAGATGAAGGTGAAGCAGCATACGTTGTTGACGTGGACATCAGTGAGGCCCAATTTGGCTCTGCATGGTAAAGATTTTAAAGGGAATCTGCGATAGCTCGCCAATTAGATTCACAATTGGCTTTACAGTAGGAGACTGAGGTCGCTGGCAGTTGTTCGTTGTTTCAACCGGAGGCCAATGAGCAGCTACGTGCCACTAGGATAAGTGATTGGTCCACTGTTGTTCGTTATTTTAAGAATAATTTGGATGATAATATCAGAAGCAGGCGTACTACGTTTTTAGACGACACAAAATTGGCGATACGGTGGACAGTGAAAAGTGTTATCTCAGCGGACAATGATGTCTTAATCAGTTGGGCCAGTGCGCCAAGCAATGGCAGATGGTGTATCATACAGTTAAATGCCATTTGCTGCATTTTTGTTTGAAAAACCAAGGCAAGATTTGCACAGTTAACAATCGAGCTCTGGCGAGCTCGTGAGGCTATCACAGCGTCCCCAGTACAGGAATTGAATAAGTACGCCAGGATTCAATGGCTAATGACATGGATCTGAGTCTAACACTCAGGGGTGGATGGCGAGGGCGGTATCAGTATGCGTTACCTTTCACCACGCTTTGAAAGTCTCTGCTCTCCCTAACTGACACACATGGTGACAACACATAATGAGCAGCAGCCAGCCATTCAACCCTTCGCGTCTGGTCATCCTGCTATTCCAAAAAATTGTGGCTCATCCAATTGCGATACTAGAGACACATTCCAGTCTGCACATGATCACCAAGCCTCCATGCACAAAGACTTCAACAAGAATCTATCGATCACCTCTTCCGACCATACTGGCAGGTTTGACAAAGGAAGAGCAGGTAACAGTAAGGGGCAGTGTCGGATGGAACGAAACTGTAGGAGCAATTTCAAAGTGACAGACTGGCTGTGAGTGATGGGTTCAGCTGGAACACTGGGTCTTCATGGACTATATTGTGAATAAGTGTAATATACCAACAGGAGGTGTCTCGGCTTTTCCCCGGCTGGGAACTAGTTGGTGGGACAGAAACAGTCCCTCTTCTACGATGATGATTGTCAGACTGTCTCTGCTCAGATCACAATAAACACTTCATGACAACAAGAAAAATGCTCCCGGTGCTGGGGATGCCCTCACCTGTATTGGTTATTACTTCATGTACATCATTTTTTGCGAGAGTTTATTGTGTCTGCCACCTGTCTACTCCCATCGCAATTACATTGTTTCCCTCTCTCGCTTTTTCTGCTTCTGTCTGTCTTTATCTCTTTTCCTCTCTTCCTCTCCCGTGCTCTCCCCATCTCTCAGCTTCTGTCTCAGTCTCTCTCTCTCTGTCTCAATCTGTGACTCTCCCTCCCTGTATCGTTCTGTGTCTCTGTCCCTCTCCCTATCCATCTGTCTCTCTTGCTGCAACTATGACTATCCTTCTTTGTCTCTCTCTCTGTCTCTCCCTCGCGCTCTGTGTCTTTTTCTCACATTGACAATGTCGGATGCTCGCTGTCTGAGTTTACCAAAATGCTCACTTACATTAACTCAAATCCGTTCAACAAACCTTTATTCACTCATCTTTCCCCAGGCAGTGATCTATAAAATACAAAGTCCCAGGTACAGCCAACCATAACTTAACACAGAACTGCAAGTCGATCTACCTGTTCATGTGTTTCTTTTTCAGCGTGTGAAGGACTCCATGTGGAATGATTCATTGTCTTTGTGGGGATGTCACTGTGTGTTTGTCCCTCGGTTTTTGTGGTTGGATATGTCCCTGAGTGTGATACATTATTAGCGCGTCCATGCATCTGTGTGTGAGTTACTCAATGTGAACAAAGTTAAAAATCACACAACACCAGATTATAATTAAGCAGTTTTCACTGAAAGCAACCTGGTTTGCGGAACGTCGTTCCTTCATCAGGTGGTTGTGATCAGCAGGACAACCACCTGATGAAGGAGCAGTGCTCTGAAAGCTAGATTGCTTCACATTAAACCTTTTGGACTATGACCTGGTGTTGTGTGATTTTTAACTTTGTACACTCCAGTCCAACACTGACATCTCCAAATCTTTTCTCAATGGCGATATATTCATGCGTTTATGTATTTTGGCAATATTATTCAGACTGTATGAGAGTGTTTTCTTGAAGGTCAGTGCTTTTATGTGTTCATTTGTTACTATGGATGTGTGATTGGCTATCTTTGTGTGTTTTGCATATAGATCTGTTCTGTTTGTGTCTGTGAGGATGATGTTTGTGGGGTTACAGTCCTATGACAGTGTGGTTGTGGGAACATGTGTGTGGGTGTTACTGTCAGCATATCATGATGGTTCTGTAACTTCATGTGCTTGTGTCCATGAGTTTCAGTGTGATACTGTGGGAGTGAAGTGCGATTAGCTGCCTGTCTATGCTTTTGTTTAAGCAGGTGAGTATGTTGTTCAGACTGTGTGTCCGTGTGTCAAGATGTTCTTGGGCCCACAGCAGGATCTCTGTGGGTGTGTTTTGTCTCTGAGCCTCGCTCTATGTCTATATCTAATTGTGTTTGTGGTTCAGCAACTGGGTTTGAATGTGCATCCCTGTGTGTATAATAGCTCCCTGTCAGTTCTCGCAGGTTTGTCTGTGATGAATGTTTCCTCTGGGTTCGTTTCTATATGTGTGTGACGGTGTGGATGTGGTTCTGTGTCTGTGTGAAAATATATCATTCTCTCACAACACGGTTGTTTTTGTGTGTGTTGATGTGTGTGCATTCTGTCTGTACATGGGTGGGTTCCTATATCTCTCAGTACATATGCATTTTTGTGTGTCCGTGTGTTCTGATTTGTTGCTACATTTCAATATGACGGCATTTTTGTCTGTGTGGGTGTGTGTGCATTCGTCTGTACATAGGTGTGTTATTGTATGCCTCCACGTGTCGGGTATGTTTTTGTATGTACTTTCGTGTGCATGTGTGAGTAGGTGTGTACCCCTTCTGCACTCCATATTCCTGTTTGTGTTGTGATGGTGTGGGAATGATTCTGTAGTCTTCGTGTATTTGTGCTCCCACATTTCAGTTTGGATGTGTTATTGTGTGTGTGTACCTGTGTGCAACTGTCTTTGTTTGACAGTTTATTCAAAATCTCAGTTTGACTGTACTTCTGTCTGGGTCTGCTTATGCGTGCATCTGGACATGTTTGTGTGAGGGTGTGGGTATGTTTTTGTATCCCTCTTATTGTGGTTCTGTCTCTGATCATGAGAGTCACTATCTTGAAAAAGGAAAAGGCATCATTACAGAAAGTCACAGTGACAGATTGCTCTCAATGACTTATTTCTGGCAACCTGGAAAATATCTAAACACATGTTACTCCTGCATCCTGAAACCTTCAGTTCAAAGACCTGTTCTACAAACTAAGCAAGAAAAGGGAAGACTCAATAAAAGGCAGGATTCCAGTTTTTTTCGTCCATGCTTGAAGCATGGATGCAATATGTAAGTAGCACTTTATGTTTGAGCTGTTTAGGTTCGTAGGTAACTGAAACCGAATGATTTGGCAGAATCCAAGGTAGCAGTGACATCCCTTGTTGTTGGTGAACAGCGAGGAAGACCAACAAACTGTTGAGTTAAAACAGAAATATCCTGGTATTTTCCCAGACTGTATGATAACCAGATCCCAATATTATAATCGCAACACAAGCGAAATTTAAAGAGAAATAAGAAGGAATTGCCGTTTAGTTAGCAGACACTCTGACATAATGGTGCAGGATAAACCTGAACAGACAGAACATCAGACAGAAGTGTTTACTCCTGAAAGATGTAGAGAATTGCAACAAAAAGTCAAGGCAACAAAACATATATATTTGTACCGCAAAATAGAGGCAGAGAACATGCTGGAGGGGTATTATCCTAAATATAAAAAACAAACTCGGGAAATAAAGACACGGCAGGTTGGTGCAGAGTATGAATGGGCCGATGCCCACCAGATTGCGTTGGTGATAGCACACAGGCAGGAGATGTTATGGGTACTTTATGAACTACCTGTCAGAGGTCACCTTGGGATAAGATTGACTCAGGCTAAGGTCCAAAGCATTCGTATTAGCTTGGACTGCACAGAAATGTGGGTCATTTTAACCATCGATTTCATACCGGGAAATGGTAGGTAAGCCACAGGGGGTAATAAAATCAGCATCTTTGTTGCCAATTCTCGCATTTGAAGAACCTTTCACGCGAGTTTTAATTGTTTGTCTATATCCTCTTTCGAGAACTAAATGTAGTAACCAGTATTTGTTAAACATAGTTGATGTGTCTCCTAGTTTTCTAAGTGAAATCCATTGTGGTGATCAAATCAAAGATGGAAGTAGATGAGTTCATTGTTTCTTCACACGTGTATTAGGGACCGAGAGGTATTCATTTGGACCACGTTTTAAATTTTCCTGGTAGGCTGTTTAAGGAGGTTATGGATAACGTATGAACACAGATATTTAAATACAATGCGAATTATCTTGAATCGCAGTGACCTTCTGAAATGTGGAATCAGACCTTGACTACCATGCTGGGAGCATACTGTCAGGATTAACCGAATGATTGGTATTAAGATTTCCCATTTGCCTTGTTCGTCATTCGAGATGCATAGAAAGAACCAACTTTGTTTATTCCCTTTGAGGTCATCTTCAGTCATGAGGTGAGTATCCCTTTTAAGTTAAATATAGAAAGATTGACAGAACCAATGTCGGCGTTCCCACAGTAAGATTATGTACCGGAGGTGACGAAGAGATTCAATAGAGCAGGCGAGTTTGCTGAACAGGGCTCAGCACAGAATGCAACAGGTGGCAGATATACGTTCGGAGACTCCAACGTGTTTTCCGAGGGGATAATGGTTAGCCCTATTACCAGTGATAGGAGATAATTCTAAGCCAGGTTTTGTGGTCGCTATCAAATTCAGACAAGGACGTATCAGGTGAACGAACTCGTAAAGATGCCTGACACAAAGTAAAGGCATCGAGTAGTTTGAAACCACATTATACTAGAAACAACGAAGTAGAGGAACAGGTGTTAATTACTGCCCAACAGAGTGAGTAATCAAATGCAGAAGTTTTGGATTTTGATTTGCTTGAAAATAAATTGAAAATGAAGAAGTCTTTGAGAAGTGGGATAAATCAGCAAGGGATTTGTCCAAGGAGCACGGAAGGAAGTTGCAAGAAGTATTACTGCAGTGCAAGGACATATGTAAGCATAATATGGGGAGGAGTAATGCTATGTTTATGAAGTCGACATCAGCTAACTGTTAGAATAATAGGGTAGTTATGGTAGGGGATTTTAACTTTCCAACCATCGACTGGGACTGCCATAGTGTTAAATGTTTAGATGGAGAGGAATTTCTTATATGTGTACAAGACAATTTTCTGATTCAGTATGTGGATGTACCTACCAGAGAAGGTGCAAAACTTGACCTACACTTGGGAAATAAGGCAGGGTACGTGACTGAGGTGTCAATGGGGAGCACTTCGGGGTGAGCGAACATAATTCTATTCGTTTTAAAATAGTGATGGAAAAGGATAGGCCAGATCCATAAGTTGAAGTTCTAAATCGGGAAAGAGGTCAATTTTGACAGAATCAGGCAAGAACCTTCGAAAACTGATTGGAGGCAGATTTTCGCAGGTAAAGGGACGGCTGGAAAACTGGACGCCTTCAGAAATGAGATAACAAGAATCCAGAGAAAGTATATTCTTGTAAGGGTGAAAGGGAAGGCTGGTAGGTATAGGGAATGCTGTATTACAGAATAGGGATTACAGAGGAACAAGTTTTGTGTATCTTGAAACGTTTAAAGGTGGGTACGCCCCCCGGACCTGATCAGCTGTAGCTGAGAGTTTTGTAGGAAGCTAGAAAAGCGATTGCTGGGCCTCTTGCTGAGATATTTGTATCATTGACAGTCACAGATGAGGTTCCGGAAGACTGGAGGTTGGTAAACGTGGTGCCACTGTTTAAGAAGGGCGGTAAAGATAAGCCAGGGCAGTATAGAACGGTGAGGCTGACATCGGTAGTGGGAAAAATTGTTGGAGGGAATCCTGAGGGACAGGATGTACATATATTTGGAAAGGCAAGGACTGATTAGTGATAGTCGGGATTCCTGAAAAAGGGTTCATGCCCGAAACGTCGATTCTTCTGTTCCTTGAATGCTATTTAACCTGCTGTGCTTTTCCAGCAACACATTTTTCAACTCTGATTAGGGATGGCCAACATGGCTTTGTGCATGGGAAATCATGTCTCACAATCTTGATTAAGTTTTTTGATGCAATAACAAAGCCGATTGGTGAGGGCAGTGCAGTTGATGTGATCAGTATGGACTTGAGCAAGGCTTTGGACAAGGTTCGCATGGGAGACTGATTAGCAACATAATATCTCATGGAATATAGGCAGAACTAACCATTTGTATAAATAACTGGCTCAATTTAGAAGACAGAAGGTGCTAGTGGAGGGTTGTTTTTCAGACTGATAGGCCTGTGTCCAGTGGAGTGCCACAAGCATCGGTGCTGGGTCCTCTCCTTGTTATCATTTACATAAGTAATTTGGACGCGAGCATAAGAGGTACAGTTAGTAAATTTGCAAATTGGAGCTGTAGCGGAGAGTGAAGAGAGTTACCTCATATTACAACGGATCTGAACCAGATTGGCCAATGCGTTGAGAGGTGGCAGATGGAGTTTAATTCAGATAAATGCGATGTGCTGCATTTTGGGAAAGCAGATCTTAGCAGGGCTAATACACTTCATGGTAAGGTCCTAGGGAGTGTTGCCAAACAAAGAGACCTTGGAGTGCAGGTTCATGCCTCCTTGAAAGTGGAGTCGCAGGTAGATAGAATAGTGAAGACGTGTTTGGCATGTTTTCCTTTATTGGTCAGCGTATTGAGTACAGGAGTTTGAAGGTCATGTTGCGGCTGTACAGGACATTGGTTAGGCCGCTGTTGGAATTTTGCGTGCAATTCTGGTCTCCTTCCTATCGGAAAGATGTTGTGAAACTTGAAAGGGTTCAGAAGAGATTTACAAAGATGTTGCTAGGTTTGGAGGATCTGAGGTACAGGGAGAGGCTGAACAGGCTGTGGCTGTTTTACCTGGAGCTTCGGAGGCTGAGGGGTGACCTTATACTTGTTTACAAAATTATGAGGTGCATGGATAAGATAAATAGAAAAAGTTTTTTCCCTGAAGTTGGGGAGTCCAGAACTAGATGGCATAGGTTTAGGGTGAGAGGGGAAAGGTATAGAAGAGACCTAAGGGGCAATGTTTTCACGTAGTGAGTGGTACGTGTATGGAATGCGCTGCCAGAGGATGTGGTGGAGGTGGCTGGTACAATTGCAACATTTAAGAGGCATGTAGATCGGTATACGAAAGGACAGGTTTGGAGGGATATGGGACGGGTGCTACCAGGTGGGACAAGTTTGGGTTGGGATATCTGGTCGGCATGGACGAGTTGAACCAAAGAGTCTGCTTCCATGCAGTTCATCTCTGTGACTCTATGAGACTATAGGAAATACTGCTCCGATAAGCCAGAAAGGTGCAGAAATAGATGGAAGCCATGCTCCACGAAGAAATCTTTGAAACATCCCAGAGCGAGTGGAGTTCCTCAATCCTCTTATTTCCCATAGCAGATGGGACTCAACGAATCTGCTTGGATAATTGGATGGTCAACGCCGTTACAAATTTGCACTATCTATTCCTAGATTGGAGGACTCTGTCGAGAAAATCGGACATGCCAGTCATATCACCATGTTTGACTTATTCCATTATTACAATCAGTAACATTTATCAGAGTCGCTAAAAGGAATTTCTGCGTTTGTAACCCAAAATAGGACATATCAGTTTAAAGTGATGCCCTTTGGAATGAAGAACGCCACCGTCACATTCTAAGGACTCATGAACAGAGCTGTGCTCGGTTAACAAACAGTGCAGTCGACTTGGACGATATAGTGATCTTTACTCAGCCCTGGAAAGATCACATGGTACAGTTGACAGAGCTCTTCGAACCAATACATCGAAGCAAAACTGGTGATAAACGTAAATCAAAACTGAATTCGCGAAAGCAGAGGTGACATCCTTGGGACATAACATCAGTCATGGAAAGTTGACACGACGGAACGCAAAGACGATAAACGTCAAAGAATTTCCACGGCAGACCTTGAATAAAGAGGTAATTCGAATCTTAGGAATCAGCGGATTCTATTGTCAGATTGTTCCAAACTTTAGCTATGCAGTGGCACTGATAAATGATTTGCTGAAGAAGAACATAAGGTTTCTATGGACAGAAACATGCCAGGAGGCATTAGACAATTTGGAATCGATAATTACCACCAAAGCAGTTTTAGCTGCACCAAACGTTTCAAAACTTTTTAAAGCTGCCATCGGTGCTGGTGACTTGGGAGTTGAAGGTGTCCTCCGACAGGATGATCATAATGGGATTGAACTGCCAGTTAGTTGTTTTTCGAAGAAGATCAACATCCAGTAGAGAAAATATTCCGCAATCGAAAGGAACTCCTGAGTTTGTTTCTGGCCTTTGCACATTTTAATTTGTATGTCACAAACAATATGTCAGAGGCAGTTGGTGTACACTGACCACGATCTGCAAACATTTTTAGAACGTGTTAAAGATAAGAATATGAGACTTTTTTTCCTTTCTTATGTTGCAGATTTCTAATGTAATATTCATGCATGTTGCGGGTTGGCAGAATGTAAACATAGATGCATTATCGCAGATTTAACTGATAGAGTTCAGATGGGATTTGTATTCATTTAATGTTATACTTGTATAGATGTATGAGAAACAGTTAATGTGAAATTATATTAAAGTTACCTTTATGCGAGGTTGTTATGTTTAAAAAGTAAAGAAGAAAATATGATGTCATGTTTTCAATATGATCATTCTTCCTTTTCTTAAGGGGAGATGTTATAAATATGTAGGTGTATTATACCTTTAAAAGCTAGCAGTGACAGCACCAAATGTTATTAGAACATAGGACATAGAAAAATACAGCGTAGAACAGGCCCTTCGGCCCTCGATGTTGCGCCAATCCAAGCCCAGCTAACCTACACTAGCCCGCTTTCCTCCATATGTCTATCCAATGCCGGTTTAAATGCCCATAAAGAGGGAGAGTCCACCATTGCTACTGGCAGGGCATTGCATGAACTCACGACTCGCTGAGGAACGAATCTACCCCTAACATCAGTTCTATAACTACCACCCCTTAATTTAAAGCTATGCCACGTGGTAATATCTGACTCCATACGTGGAAAAAGGTTCTCATGGTCAACCCTATCTAAACCCCTAATCATCTTGTACACCTCTATCAAGTCACCCCTAAACCTTCTTTTCTCCAATGAAAACAGCCTCAAAGTGCCTCAGCCTTTCCTCATACGATCTTCCTACCATACCAGGCAACATCCTGGTAAACCTCCTCTGCACCCGTTCCAGTGCCTCCACATCCCTCCGATAATATGGCGACCAAAACTGCACACAATATTCCAGATGCGGCCTCACCAGAGTCTTATACAACTGCAACATGACCTCAGGACTCCGGAACTCAATTCCTCTACCAATAAAAGCCAGTACGCCATTTGCCTTCTTCACAGCAGTATTTACCTAGGTGGAAACTTTCAGAGATCTGTGTACATGGACACCAAGATCCCTCTTCTCATCCACACTACCAAGTATCCGACCATTAGCTTAGTACTCCATCTTCTTGTTACTCTTACAATGTGAATCACTTCACACTTAGCTACATTGAACTCCATTTGCCACCTTTCTGCCCAGCTCTGCAGCTTATCTATATCCCGCTGTAACCTGCCACAACCTTCCTCACTCTCAACAACTCCATCGACTTTCGTATCATCCGCAAACTTGCTCACCCATCCTTCTAGCCCTCCTCCAGGTCATTTATAAAAATGACAAACAGCAGTGGTCCCAAAACAGATCCTTGCGGAACATCGCTAGTAACTGCACTCCAAGATGAACCTTTACCTTCAACTTCTACCCTCTGTCTTCTTCCAGCCAGCCAATTCCTAATTCACACCTCCAACTCACCCTCAATGCCATACCTCCGTATTTTTTGCAGTAGCCTACCATGGGGAACCTTATCAAACGCCTTATTAAAATCCATATAGATCACATCCACCGCTTTACCGTCGTCCACCTCCTTAGTCACCTTCTCAAAGAATTCAATAAGGTTTGTGAGGCACGACCTGCCTTTCACAAAACCATGCTAACTATCCTTGATCACATTATTCCTAATCAGATGTTCATAAATCCTATCCCTTACAATTCTCTCTAAGACTTTGCCCACAACAGAGTTAAGAGTCATCGGCCTTTAGTTACTAGGGTTATCCCTACTCCCCTTCTTGAACACGGGAACCACATTTGCTATCCTCTAGTCTTCTGGCACTATTACTGTAGACAACGAGGACATAAAAATCAAGGCCAATGACTCTGCAATCTCCTCCCTTGCTTCCCAGAGAATCCTAGGATAAATGCCATCAGGCCCAGGGGACTTATCTACAATCACCCGTTACAGTATTTCCAACACCTCTTCCCTACATATCTCAAAGCCATCCATTCTAATTAATTGTGACTCAATATTCACATCAGCAACAATGTCCTGTTCCTGAGTGAATACTGAAGCAAAGTATTCATTCAGTGTCTCCCCAACTTCTTCAGCCTCCACACGCAACTTCCCACTACTATCATTGACTGGACCTATTCCTACACTAGTCATTCTTTTATTCCTGACAGACCTATAGAACGGCTTTGGGTTTTCCCTAATCCTACCAACCAAGGACTTTTCATGTCCCCTCCATGCTGCTCTTAGCTCTCTCTTTAGATCCGTTGTGGCTACCTTATAACTCTCAATCGCCCCAATTGAACCTTCACGCCTCATCTTTATATAGGTCGCCCTCTTCCTTTAACAAGGGATTCGAATTCGTTATTAAACCACGGCTCCCTCACACGACCCTTTCCTCTCTGCCTGACAGGCATTCCTCATTATTATTATTATTAATAATAATAATACATAATGCATCATGTACTCCAGCTACGGGCGTAGCTTATTGCCTGGAAACTACAAAACAGAATCTAAATAACCATTTTAAATTAATTATCGAAAAATAACAAATTCCAATCAAGTTTGAAGTGGGGGAATTGACAATGTTCAATGCCATTCACAACATGGGATGCTTTAGCAGATAGGAAATTCAAAATTGAAGAGTTACTAGGAGAACTGCTGCCAGACCAACAGATGTCGGATGGTCGTCAGATTCCCTGCAAGGTATCTCTCTAGAGAACGAGTTTGGAACAGAGAAAAATCTCAACACTGAACTGGAGGACGAAACTACCAAAGAAGATAAAGGGAACATTGGACCACTGGCTGAATTACACGTTTGAATTTTCCTGTCGATCTGAATTGCGAGTTTTATCGGATTAGTATCATAGAAGACAAGGTAAAAAAAAAGTTCGAGGAAGGAATTGGAAGCAGTTGTTAGTTAATGATTCTTGGTTATAATTTAAGAAATGTAATGGTTAATTTAAACTTTGAATATTTCCTGGCCTTTCGAAGTTTTACATATTTTTGCACTGGATAAATGTTTTTTGTGTTGCTGGTTTTAGACTAAGCAGGTGGGTTGACCCCATATCCTAACGCTATTTATCGTAGCCACGCAGTTCATGATTTTATAAACCTCTATAAAGTCTGCACTCAGCTCCCGGCGCCCCAGGGAAACAACGCCAGTCTGTCCAGCCTCTCCCTGTAGCTCAAACATCCAACCCTGGATCCACCCTTGTGAATCTTTTCTGCACCCTTCAAGATTCACAGCATCCTTCCGAAAGTACGAAGACTTGAATTGCATGCAATATTCAAAAATTGGCATGAATAACGTTCTGTACAGACTCATCCTGACCTCCGAACTCATATACTCAATATCTGACCAATAAAACAAGCATACCCAACGCCTTCTTAACTGTGCTAACTACCTGTGGCTGCAATTTCAAGGAGCATTGAGTCTGTAATCCGAGGTCTCTTTGTTCAACAACTCATCGGACGTTGTTACCAATACATCCTGCACAGTTTCGCATTTCCAAAGTACACCAACTTGCATTTATCTAATTTACACTCCATCTGCCAATCCTTAGCCCATTGGCCCAATGAATCAAGATCCGATTGTAATCTGAGGAAACCTTTTTCACTGTCCATGACTCCTCCAATTTTCTCTTTACTTAATTTCATAGGCCCTTTCACTTCATGTCCGAATATTAAATAAAAGTCAGTCAACTAAGTTGGTTCATTTGGAGCATCCCAATGTAAACAGTACATTAAATTACCTTTATTTGAAATATTCGGGTAAACCTGACAGGACTCTTTTCACATGATCTTCAGGATCTAATTCCACCTTTCTAAAGTTTCTTTGGAGACAGGATGATCCGCACTTGATTTAAAGTGTTGCTTGACTAAGCTACATACGGCTTCCTTAAATAGCCTAGAAGTAAAATTACAGCCTTGGTATGTTGGTAACCTTTACAGCCTGAAGGAAGATACCATCTCCTCTACCACACTTTCGGCCTTCATATTGTGTAATGGATTTGTCTGCGGAAATCTGGTAGACACATCCACTATGGTGAGCAAATATTGGTTCCCAATTCTATTTTTAAGAATGAGACCTACACAATCAACGATAAATAGCGTGAAAAGTTCTTCGAATGCCGGAATTAGCAACTGTGTTGCTGCTTTTATTACTGCCTGAGACTTACCTACCATTTGGCACTTATGACATGTGCAGTAAAGGTTAAAAACATCCTTGTGCATTCCAAACCAATAAAAATGCTTTTCTATCTTAGCCTGATTCTTGTTTACACAGAGTGATCTCCTAGTAATTGATGTGCTACCAATTTCTCGTCTGTATGTTACCAGCAACACAATGTGGTGCACCTCTGTCCATTTCTCCTCTGTATTAACCTGCCATAGTCTTCATTTTCGTCTTAGGATTCAATAACAAGAAAATAACAATCAGGAAAAACTTCGGTTCCTTTTCTAATTATGCGCCATTATGTGTCTTTTATTGTCTCGTCTTTCACTTGTAAGTCCAATAGCGTTTCAGATGTAAACACTTCTGCTTCACCCTCTGCTTGTTCAGGCTTTTCCTGCACCACAACATGAAACAGGGTGTCTTCTCAGTGAACCTCCACTCTTTCGGCTTTCACTTTCACTTTTGCTTCGTGTCGTGAATATGATAGTGGGATTTTGTTATCTTACTCTCTGAAAATAAAAGTCCAGGTTATGTTTCTTTTGACTACTCTCTTCAATGGTATTCATTTCGTTTTTCCATAACAAGGATGTCACTCCGACCTTGGATTCTGCGAAATCGTTCTCATGAAAAAATGTAAACCTGAAACTCTCACTCTGTTATTCATTCCTACTGTTATTTTGCTGGTATGAGTTGGCAGTCCAGCTTGGTCTTACGTATAGGGAGACGCTTATTGCCTAACCATTTACCACACAAATCAGTACCCTCTCGGTTAACAAGTCAGAAAGTGTGAAATTACGTTCGTCTCTTTCGATTAAAAACTGATTATGTCATGTAACTCTCAAAATTATAACTTCTTTCCATTCGCACCCACCCCCTTGCTTTTTGAGTAAAAGTAACCGACAAAGGCGAAGTCTTTCTCATGATCAGGTACTAACTGTATACCCAGCCCCTGTCGAAGTTGTGCACTTTCCTGCATCTCCCCGGCTGTTCTTGGGGTTTCGTTCAAATATTTCAATCATGTCACTGGCTTATAATCTCTCACGACATATTTTCCCACAGTGTCTTTCTTTAACGGCCAGCATTGTTCCATGTTCTGCCAGTGAAAACACCATTTGCCAGTCCACTTCTTGCACACGAAGCACTGTAATTTTGTGCCCCACTCCCGTGCAGTGAAAATACCAGAGGCCTTTCACACCTCCCCTTCAACTTCTTGGCATTTTTGTTAAATCTATGGTTGAGAAGGAACAGTGCGCTCACTCTTTGTTTTGATATGCAGCATTTCGTCTTCTCATAATTTCTGTCCCTCCCTGAGTGAAAATATTACCGGAATTGAAAGATGACATAATTCATCGATGTATATTCGCCTTCTTTTTCTGCACTGTTCTCAATTGTTGAACTTTCTGTTCTTGGACATGAATACCTGCCAGCTCTGGAAGTGAGTTTTTTTTTAAACTTCTACACCTGAATCACCTCTTTCGAAGCCTCGTTGCTCTTACCTACTTCTAAAGCCTGCAGCCATTTGCCAAACATATTATGCTTGATTCTTTCAAACTTAATATGAGTATGACCTATTCCGTCCCTTATATTTCTGAATCGATGTCTCTACGCTTCTGGTACCGATTAATAATCTCTTGATCCGTCTTCTAACCACTTTGCAATACCCCACGAGCTCTGCCGACTAACTTATTCTGAATTGGCATTAGCCAAAAATTATATGACCACTCCACCAGCCTAGATAATTTTATACATCTGGCAATCTTCTTTCTATCGAAACATTGTGGGAAAATTTCACAATTATCTTCAAAATCCAGAACCTGGCAATTTGAAGATCCATTTTCCTAACTTTTTAATCAACCAAACACAACAAACCACACGTAAATTAGTCGCATGGCCTACGCTTTATTTAAATATCTAGTGCACAAATCAGCAAGTGATTAAACCTGCTGGGATCTTTCGTAACTCAAGTCTATTCAAATCTGTCCAAATCTCAGACTCGATCTGTCTAACCTCACCCAAATCACAGATGCAGGATCAATAAATGATATGACATGGCGATAACCCACTCTATTAATTCAAACAAGCACCCAGAAAAGTTCACATCGCCTCGTGATCTGTCGGTATATGAGAGACAGCGAATTCCGAAATTTAACTAATTCACGGAAAATAAAGACCAAAGTATTCCAAAATCCAACAAGCCAATATTTAACAGCAACTCTTTACAACTCTAAATCTCTTTTCTCTTAAGTGCTTTGTATCTGCCTCCAAATCGGTGACAACTGTTCCAACAAAACCCGGATTAAAAGTTACCACTACCTTTTTTTTCTGAAGACAGAGTCATGCCTTCATCTCGAAACGAACATTCAGGGTACCGTGTTGACACTACTACGGTACTAAATGGGGCAGACTTCGAAACAATTATTATAAAGGTGTAGAGATCCATGATAACTTTAAGAGAATTGAATAGCAAGCAAGAAATGACAAGGGACAGAGAGTCCTGAACGCAATAAGAATAGAACACTTTGTTGAAACAAACGCCTGCAGCTGAGCTGCCATGAGACAAAGACAGATTCAAAATTTTCTAATCAGTAACAATTATGCCCCAAGATACCAAACCTCAATCAAAACAGAATTTAGTATTTTGATAATATGGAAAACAATGAAACTATGACACGTTTTGGGTATAAAACAGGAAAATCTGAACTGTTCAAAGAAGAACTTCCAAAGCAATCCACAAAGATAGACTGATAGTTGAAGAGCTCTGTGAAAGGTACCTGTCAATAAGAGGTTTATGCAACAGAGCTTCGAAACCGAACATGGAAAGACTATAGAGGAAAAATCTACAATGGAGAATCTACAAAGTTGACAGTACTTTTCAAACGTGCTTTTTTGCATCAATTTGAATCGGGATTTCTTCGTTTAATCAGACCAGTGTTGCAGAGTGGGAGGTAAAAGATAGGTTTAAGATCAAGGAGGTCAGACAGTTGTTGGTTTTAATATTCTTTGTTGGATTTAAGGAATACAACTTTAATATTTTACTTTAAATATCGACCTCTGAGATAGTTTCCATACGAACAGTATGGAAACAGGCCTTTCAGCCAACAAGTCCACACCAACCCTCCGAAGAGTAACCCACGCAGACACATTCCCCTACACCAAACGCTACGGGCAATTTAGCATGGCCAATTCACCTAACCTGCACATCTTTTGGACTGTGGGAGGAAACCGGAGCAAACCCAAGCAGACACAGAGATAATGTGCAAACTCCACACAGACAGTTGCCTGAGGCGAGAATTGAAGCCGGGTTTCCGGTACTGTGTAAAAGTGAAAACCAGTATACCACCGTGCCGACCACACCACCATGCGGACGACATGTGGCTAGTTAATTTAAAAGCGAATAAAATGTTGCTTAAATATTGCTAAATAGGTTCTAGATTTGAAGATAATCACCAAATTTTCCAACCATGTTGAGAAGGACAAAGTGCGGATTGCATATGCTGGAGATTAGAGATGAAAGTGTGGCGCTGGAAAAACACAGACAATCAGGCTTATGCTCGAGACGTCGTCTTTCCTGTTCCTCGGATGCAGACTGACAGGCTGTGTTTTTCCAGCAAGAAAATTTGGGAGGAAAGAAAAGTGCCATACTTTCAGAATTAGCAAAGAAGTTAGATTTCATTTAACGAAGGACAAAGTAAAGCGAAAAATACAAGGGAGTTACTCAAATACTGTGTATCAGAAAAACAGGCAAGTGCAGTTCAATTAGAAGAACTTAAATTACGAGTGAGAAAGTGGAGTTTGAAGACAAAAAACGGAGACAGAGAGAGGAGTGAGAGAGAGAGTGAGAGCGAAAGAGAGACAGAATAAAGAAAGAGAGAAAGAATTTGAAATTGAGAGTTCGTGACCTCGTCAGCAAAGTGAAGTTAATGGGTCAGAGATTAAAAGAGCAAGTTATTGAGATATGCAAACATGGCAAACATCTGCCATATTTCAATGCGAAAGATGTTGAAGCCTTCACTATTCAATTTGATAAATTGTCTGGGCATATCGCGTGGTCCAAAGATTTTTGGATAATGCTCGTACACATTAAACTGGTAGACAGAGCAAGCGAAATATTTTCTGTGCTGTTAGATGGGGGGGGGGGGGGGGGGGGGCGGACAAGAAATTACGAAAAGGTCAAACAGGCTATTTTAAATGCTTACGAATTGGTACCAAAAGTGCATAGACAGCGGTTCAGAAACATAAAGAAGGGACAAAGTCATAATTATACTGATTTCAAAAGCTTTAACTATATTCATTTTGATAGATGCGTGTGGGTATGAAAGGCAGATGCAACCTATTAGGCTGGGAGAAAGATCATTCTGTTGTAGGCGTAAATAGTCACTGCGAGAAATGATAAGAATTCACGTGGAGGAGCAACAGATCAGGGAGTGAGAAGGGCAGCTGAAATAGAAGAGAAATACATGCTTGCACATAATACAGGCTTAATTTACAATTTCTTTCTGTGAGGGATAGAAATTGGGAGATGGGGAGATCCTACACGACGAAAGAAACAGAGGAGACCACTGATAAGAGTTTACCACAGGTCAGAAATAAAGCCCAAGACAGTGGAAATGATGTCAAAGTCTTCAGGACTTTTCGCTGTATTGAAGTGGGACAGGGAAGGTCACAGTGCTGGTCGGTACAGAAAAGTGCGTTGGTAAAAAATGCAATAAAAGAAGCTGAGAGGGAGGCATGTGTGAAAGAAGTAAAAGAATTCCCTGGAAGAGCCGAGGAGCAGCAGGGGAATGTGTCGTTTAAGAAGAGGCAGTGTATGAAGTCAGTACCTGATCTCTATGAAGACTTCGTCTGTGTGGTTAAATTTTAGAACATAGAACATAGAAAAATACAGCGCAGTACAGGCCCTTTGGCCCTCGATGTTACGCCGATCCAAGCCCACCCAACCTACACTAGTCCACTATCCTCCATATGCCTACCCAATGTCCGGATAAACGCACATAGAGAGGGAGAGTCCACCACTGCTAATTGCAGGGCATTCCATGAACTTACGACTCGCTGAGTAAAGAATCTACCCCTAACATCCGTCCTATACCTACCACCCCTTAATTTAAGGCGAGGCCCCCTCGTAATAGCTGACTCCATACGTGGAAAAAAAGTTCTCATTGTCAACCCTATCTAAATCTCTAATCATCTTGTACACCTCTATCAAGTCCCCACTAAACCTTCTTTTCTCCAATGAAAACAGCCCCAAGTGTCTCAGCCTTTCCTCATACGATCTTCCTGCCATACCAGTCAACATCCTGGTAAACCTCCTCTGCACCCGTTCCAGTGCCTCCACATCCTTCCTATAGTATGGCGACCAAAACGGCACACAATACTACAGATGCGGCCTCACCAGAGTCTTATACAACTGCAACATGTCCTCAGGATTCCAGAACTCAATTTCTTCACAGCACTATTTATCTGGGTGGCAACTTTCAGAGATCTGTGTACATGGACACCAAGATCCCTCAGCTCATCCACACAACCAAGTATCTGTCATTAGCCCAGTACTCCATCTTCTTGTTACTCTTACCAAAGTGAATCACTTCACACTTAGCTACATTGAACTCTATTTGCCACCTTTCTGCCCAGCTCTCCAGGTTATCTATATCCTGCTGTAACCTGCCACATCCTTCCTCACTGTCAACAATTCCACCAACTTTCGTATCACCCACAAACTTGCTCACCCCACCTTTCAGCCCCTCATCCAGGTCATTTATAAAAATGACAAACAGCAATTGTCCCAAAACAGATCATTGCGGAACACCGCTAGTAACTGCACTCCAAGATGAACCTTTACCATCAACTTCTACCCTCTGTCTTCTTCCAGCCAGCCAATTCCTAATCCAAACCTCTAACGCGCCCTCAATGCCATACCTCCGTATTTTTTGCAGTAGCCGACCATGGCGAAACCTATCAAACGCCTTACTAAAATCCATGTACATCAAATACACCGCTTTACCCTCGTCCACCTTCTTAGTCACCTTCTCAAAGAATTCAATAAGGTTTGTGAGGTGCGACCTGCCCTTCACAAAACTCAGAAACAGCGGGGGAGACGGACTAAACATTATGATTTTGAGAGATACAGGATATAACCAATCTCGAACAATATGTGATGAGCGAATTTGCCCATTTCCTGTCTGTTACCTGAGAGTGTGGTAAATTGTGTAATAACTGGACTGAAATTTAGCTTTCCTGGATGTAATATCATGTTGGATTAACAACTCAAGCATGGGCAATTAACAATGGGAGTGATTGACAGACTGTCAGTTCTAGGAATCCAGTTGATACTTGGGAATGCTTCAGCCAGATCCAAATTTGGAGTGGAGAAGCTGAAGGAGGATCAGAAACGGAGGAGATGAAACAAAAATATCCTGGTATTTTCTCAGACTGTTTAGTAACCAGATCCCGGTATCAACTCATAGTACAAAGCAAAAATTCAAGAGAAAGAAGAAGGAGTTGGGCTTCTCTTAACCGACACATTGTTTGATGGTAATGTTGCACGATAAACTTGAGCAGGCAGAGAGTCAGAGAGAAGTGTTTCGTCCTGAAAGGCTAAAGGACTTGCAACAGAAGTAAATAGCGATGGAAGATGTGGATGCGTACTCTTAAAAAGATGGAGAGATAATTCCTGAGCGTCATTACCTGAAATGCAGGATCCTAAGACCGAAATAGAGACCGCGGCAGGTGAATACAGAGGGAAAATGTGCAGAAGTGCACCAGATTGTGTTTTCGATAGGCAGAGAGAAAGTGTTACGGGTAGAGAATGAACTACTTGTACGAAGTCAACTCGGGGAACAAAAGACACAAAAGAAAGTGAGGACTGCAGATGCTGCAAATCAGAGCTTAAAACTGTGTTGCTGGAAAAGCGCAGCAGGCCAGGCAGCATCTCCCAAGTCCCTCCTCCCTCTCTTTTATCTTGGTCTGCTTGGCATACCCTCCTCATTTCTGAAAAAGGGCTTATGTCCAAAACATCGATTGTCCTGCTCCTTTGATGCTGCCGGACGCGCTGCGATTTTCCAGCAACAAGTTTTTAAGAAGAAAGACCCAGGCTAATGTACAAAAATATTTTTATTGGCATGGAATGCACAAGGATATTGTTAAACTTTGTCGTAAAAGTCATGAATGTCAAATTTTTGGAAATCACAGGCCATAGTAAACACAGCAAATGTATTGCCAATTTGTACATTTGAAGATCCTTTGATTGTGTAGGGCCCCTTCTGAAAACTAAAATTTGAAAGCAGTACTTACTACCCATAATGGATATGTCTACCGAATTGCAGAGGAAATTCCATTACAGATTATCAAGGGAAAATGCGTGGTCGAGGAGTTATTATCTTTCTTCACCTGGTATGGGTGACCTAGAGAGATTCAGTCGGAAAATGGGTCAAATTTTACTGTTAAGCTGTTTAAGGAGACTATGGATAGCTGAGGTACACAACACTATAATCCCAGTGTGCATCATCATAAATCCCAAAGAGCATTAGAAAGGTGGCATCAGACCTTGAAGACCATGTTGAGAGCATACTGTTAGCATGATTACCCGAATGACTGGGATAAAAGTATCCCATTCATATTTTTTTCCATCAGAGTTGCCGCAAATCGAATCTACGCAGTTCATTCCCTTTGATAATATACGGTCATGAAGTGAGAGGCACTTTGGAATTATTAAAGAAGAATTGAGAGGAACCAATTTGGAGATTGCACACTTAGGTTATTTATCGGACTTGAACGAGACATTAATTGAGTACGTGAACAGCACTAAATTGTTCAAATCGTGAAATGAATCCGATAGCAAATAAAGGCTCGGATTGGACAGTTTTTTGAGATGATGACGTGGTCATACTGTTACCAGTACTGTTACTTTCAAGCTAACACTAGTGTATCAAAGGCAATATGCTTAATGCTTTCCAACTCAACATAATTCTGACTTGATTCTTTCTTCATGGTTCTGAACCGCTGACAATGTGCTTCTGGTACCAATTCATCAACACTTAAAATTGAAGAGACTTCAAAGCTTGGTTCAGTTTTCCTATCAAAATGAAAAGAAAACAATGCTTCTGGTGAATTATCAAGTAAAGATGCGAAATGGGGGAAATTAGAATCGAACATGTTGAAACTGTACTATACTAGAGGGAAAGAACTGGAGAATCAGGTGTTAGTTACTGCCCACACAGTTCACGTATAAGAAAAGGTATGTTAAAAAGTTTCTGTGGTTTGCACATGAAAGAAGTGAAACTATCACTGTATACTAACAGATCAAAGGCTTAACAGACAATCAAATTTTCAATGTATAATTTCAGTTACATCACACTGTTAATTTTTGCTATAAATTCTATGTTAGGATCGAGCGCTCCACTATCACCTGATGAAGGTGCGTCCCTCCGAATGCTAGTGTGCTTCCAGTTAAACCTGTTGGGCTATGACCTGGTTGTTGTGTGATTTTCAACTTTACATCCCAGTCCAACACCGGCATCTCCAAATCATGACTACTATCAGTCCCAAACTTCAGCAGCGTAGTAACACGGAGAACAGATTTGCTGAAGAAGAACACAAAATTTCGTAAGGTAGAACAGTGTCAGGGGCATCTGGCAAGTTAAAAGCAATATTAAACACTGCACCAGTTTAAGCTATACCAAACTGTTTGAAACGTTATGAAGTTGCTCTTGGTGTCTGCGACATCGGAAATGGCACTGTCCTGCTCCAAGAAGATGACAATGACATTTAACTGCCAATTGTTTGCTTTTCGTGGAAACTCAGTAAAGATCAGACAAAATATTCTACGATCCTACAGAAAAGAACAATTGAGTTTGCTACTGGCCTAACAAGATTTTAATGTGTATGCCACGAAAAAATGTGTCAGAGAGGGATGTGTGCTCTGATCACAATCCTCTCCCATTCTTGGAACGCTTTGAAGATAATAATACGAGGCGATTTCTTTGGAATCGTATCTTACAGACATTTAATTGACATATCCTACATAATGTTCATTGTACGAATGTAATAGCAGGTGTGTTATTGTGAATTCGCTAATAAAGAATAAATTATATATATGTGTGTGTGAAAGTTAATATGAATTAATATTAAAGTTATATGTTTGTAATGGTCATGCGGTTCAGTTGTAGAGGTAAAATATGTAACCTTGTTTTAATCATTATGGTTCCTGATTACTTTCCTTAAGAGGGAATGAGTTATGTAGATGCAAGGGTGCTTTTTACCTTAAAGAGAGTATGGAAACTGGCAAGGACTTGGAGAAACAGAGAGTGTGTTAAAGATTTAAAATTGCAACATTTGGTTGTGAAAAAAAAGCTCAGGCTGTGTTGCTGCCTTACAAAACAAGTTCAAATTTGACCAATCAGTTAAAAATATGCCCCGAGTTACCAAAATACAACTAAATTTGAATTTTACTTTTCAGGATGACATCAAACTGATGAGGCAGTTCGACGTTTCGGGTATATGAAATCGGGTATTTTGATCAGTTACACGAACGGCAGAGAGCATCAACTAATATATGGCCTGCAGTGCCTCTCTCTGAAAAGTACATTTTCAAATGAATGTTGGCAGACAGAAGACCAAAGAAAAGATCCAAGAGAGTACAAACGAATATACCAAGGGTAAAGCGACTCCTGGCAGATTTGGAAATTTGATTTCGTCGGGAAAACTTGGTAGGATGTATTTATCGAATCAATATATTGTTGGAGAATGGGAGGTAAAAAATATTATTCAGACAAAGGAGATTTACAGTTGAGGTAATTGTTTTTTAACATTCTCGTGTTTCTTGGCGATACATAATAAAGTGTTACTTGCTTTCTTCACAAAGTGATCCGTCACTCACTTGAATTGTTCATGAGGCAGAGTGAACTTTCTGGTGATTAAGAATCAAACACGCAGAAGCATTTACACCCATGTGGTAACACTGTATAGCTGTGGCATTTTCTTGAATATCATTGAATATTGCATGTTCACCTCACGTTATAAAGGCGATATGTGCTCGAGAGGGATGCAGCATATGATGACCTGACTGATCATTCGGATGACACTTTTTTTCCTGTGAAAGGACATTGGGTGGGCTGGGCTGGACGTTAGGTTTGTTGGCACGAATGCTTCATAGCACCAGATATGCATTCGATTCCAACCTTGAGCGACTGACTGTGTGGAGTTAGGATCTTCTCCCTGTGTCTATATGGGTTTTATCCCACGGTGCAAAAATGTGCGTGTCATGTTAATTGGCCATGCGAACTTGCCCTTAATGTTCAGGGTTGCGTAGAACAAATCTCGATCAATATGTTTCGGGAATGGGTCTGGGTGGGTTGCGCTTCAGAGGGACAGAGTGGACTGGTTGGGCCAAATGGCGTGTAATCACCCAGTTTAGATTCTATTCCATTAAATCGAGTGAAGAGTTCAGTAAAATCTAAAATATTCGAAACGGCGAGACAGAATGAAAACAGCAATGATCATCCCCTGGCTTGGACGTCCAAAAGAAGGAGCTTCAGTCTTACGTATAGGCAGGACATTCTTTATTTTGATTTGAATAGATCCTTCACTCAGAGACTGATTAATTGGATATTTGTTACCAGGTCAATCTGTAGAAGCCCAGGCACTGAGTGTAATGTAGAATCACGTAGATTGGTTTAGTGACACAAAAGGGATGGACAGAGAGCAGGAGTACGATGTGGAGATAAAGGATAATTCTTGAATACTTTGAACTGGGTACCAAGATCTATGGACCGTAGGAGTGATTCCTGTTCGAATTTCATTGTGTTCTTCTTTCACTAATCAGTAGCGTTTACGGATTAGCACATAGTACATTGAGCTAATGTGCAGCAATGTCCAGGAACTGGCAAATGTTAAATGGGTTGAATTCTCTGATCATTTTCCACTTACTGTGCAGTCTGTGGGGAAGCTTATTAAATGTTGTCACTTGCTGCCAGACGTTAAAAAGGAGATCTCTGCGCAGTCAAAAGGGCTCAGATTACGGTTCCCTTTTCGCAGCTGGGTTTCCTGTCTGAGCTGAGACTTTCAGACCTCGCAATTGCTTGAGACCATTGAATTATTTGCTTGATCATTTCAGAGTGCATTTAAGATATAATCTAATGACTATGTGCCTGGAGTTATGATTAAACCAGACCTGGAGAGGCTGATAAGTTCAATTCCTGGAAATAACACAGAAAAACATAAAACATAGAAGACAGGAGCAGAAGGACGCTCCAACATTCGTAATTATCATTACTGATCAACCTAATCAATAATCTAAATTTGCTTTCAAACCGTAATCTTCCCCATGTGCAATACCCAACCATCTCTTGAGTACGTTGATTGATTTCACATCAACTAATTCCTGCGGTAATGAATTCCACAGGCTCATTATTCTTCGCTTTGACAATGCCTCCTTATGTGCATCCAAAATAGTCCAGACCCGAAACCCAGTGTGCGACTTTTGGTTCTGGACAAAGACACCATTGGGAACATCTGCTCTGCATCTACCCTGTCTACTCCTGTCAGAATTTACAAGTGTCTATATGATCCTCTGTCACTCGTCTGAACTCAAGAGAAAACAATCGTAACATAGTCAATCTCTCCCTGGTTTCAACCTCGTAAATCTTCACTGCACTCCCCCGAGAGCTAAAGCATCTTACATCAGAAAAGTTCGCCAACACTGCACATAATATGCTACTTGTTTCCTCACCAATGCCCTTAATAACCGTCATTTGGTGCACTCCGGCGAAGCAAATTGAGTGAGATGCACGACTCTCATCCTGATCAGAAGGAGAACTACTCATTGTTCAACGACGCTGTCAACGAAAGCATTCAATCACAAACTAAAAATATAAAATTGCTGGACATTAGAATAGGCCAGATTTGGTTTTGCTATTATAGAAACCAGAAGCAGATGTTGCAAAGTGAAGTAGAAAGAAAATAAATATACTGAGAGTAACTTGGTAAGGTAGATAGAAACCAACATTAAGTGATTTTCGACGTATATTTTACAAAACCTCAAGATGAATGTGTGTGAGCCTTAGAAGAAAGAAGTCAGTAAAGTGTACATGGGACCCTTGGAGGTTGTAAGTGATGAATTGGATACAAGGAACAGGCAGAGAATTTGCATTGGTATTTTGCATCCTTCCTCACCGGCGAAGGCACTGTTGGTCTTTCAATGATACAAACTGTACAGAGATCAGAGAAAATGTGTTCAACGTTAGCAGCGCAAGGCTGGCGGCACGTTGGCTCAGTGGTTAGCACTGTTGCGTTGCAGCCCCATAGTCTGAGGTTCGATTATAGCTTCAGGGGACTGTTTGTGTAGAGTTTACACGTTCAAAGCCTGCCTCCAAGCGTTTCATCCTACAATCCAAAAATGTGCTGGTTTGGTACACTTGCCGTGCTAAATTGTCCCATAGTGTTAAATGCAGTAATCAAAAAGTACTGAGTCCGGTTGGGTTACTGTTCAGAGGGTCGGTGTGGACTGGTTCGGCCGAACGGCCTGTTTCTGCACTGTAGGAGATCTAATCGAAAAGCTTTTTTTAATCAGAAAGATAAGATGAAGTGGATGTAGCTCAGTAGCAAACGATGCACAGTTTTAAAATAATTGATGGTGCCATGACTGGCAGCGTTGTTTGAAATATTCCACAATTCCTCGGTGTGCAGATGTGTTCCAGCAAAACTGCAGAACACACAATGTTAGGTCTGTCTTCAAGAAATGGGTGATATGGAATTCGGTAACCGATGGACGATTTAGCCTGAACATTAATGTTGCAAATCTCCCAGACTCCGTTATTGAGAATGGAATTGCAGGTAATTTGAAATGCTTAACACAATCAGATTCAACATGCAATTGTGAAAGGGAAGTTGCGTTATTCCTTGTAAAATCATGCTAAATCTTGCTGGAGTTCACTGCGAACGTAAAAACAAATGTAGCAGAGTCAGACTGATCGACAGTGTATTGGGCTTTCCAGGGTCCTTTCGATAAGCTATCATAAAATGAAGGTCCTCACATCAGTCTGAAGCTCAGGGCATGGAATGAGAATTGGTTAACCCACAGAAGAAGGACAGTCAGAACTAATATAGCTTTACTGGTTTAAAAAGATGTATCGTCTGGAGTACCACGAATATCAGTCGAATGTCATTCGTTATGTACAATACAGTGCTGAGGGCATAGCGGAGGGGTTGAGTGCAATATGTATCCCAGTTTGCGAATGACACAATCATACACAAAAATGGAATTTGAAATAAGGATTTAAGGTATCTGATAGCGGCTATAGATAGGTTTAGTGACTATATGATCAATTGCCAGATGACAGCAATTTTACCGTTTATTCTTTGCATCCAATGAATGAGGGATGGTAATGCTAAAACATACAAGTTACAGCAGGGCCCTGAGAGAGTAGATGAAGGGATAATTTTCGAATCATCGACTGTCCTGCTCCTCAGATGCTACCTGATCTCATGTGCTTGCAGCGACACACTTTTTAACTCTGTTCTCCAGCATCTGCAGTCCTCACTTTGTCCTTGACAAGTCCGATTGTAGAAGGTGTTTCCATTCCTGAGTGGAATGGGAGAACAGATACTGAATAAGGGACTTTGATTTAAAACTGAAATACAAATGAATGTCATCTCTCAGAAGCTCGTGAATACCTGGAATTCTCAAATCCAGAGAGTTGTGGAGGCTCGATCACGAAAATTGTTCAGGGACGAGGTGGATATATTATTGGCATGTCGGTGAGTTGTGGATAAAAGGACTGAGAAAGAAATTGGGTTTAAACTTAAGAGTAGATCAATCTAACTCTTATCGAAAAATGGGGAAGGATTGAAGGGCTAAATCGATGACTCTTGTTTCTATATTTTATGTTATTATTCTTTGTCTTTGAAAAGTAAACTGGCTAATTTCCTGTTAGTTATTTTGTGCAATATTGCAATCAGGAAGGCCAGAGGAATTCGTTGAGCCAAGTCGATGATATGACCAAATATAGATATCAGACTGGTTCGTTTTCAGTGAAAGGAGCAACTCAGCCGATTTGTGTCGTTGGCCACAACGAACTCATTTATGACCAAACGAAGCTTTCTTTTTTCAAGTCCAAAGCTGAAGGACAGCACGTTTGAAATATGTAAATAACAATCGGGCATTCAATTGATTCACTCTCCCCAAGATTTTGTTTGATTCCATAAGATTCACTCTCAAGGATACTCTGTCAAGCCTTCATAGTATAATGAAGGCTTCATAGTATAAGCCTTCTTCGTTCCAGGATTAAGTACAATGCAACATCTTTGAACTGATTCCAATGTAATTATATACATTCTCATATAAGGAGACACAAAAGAAAACTTTCACACACCGTCCTCCGAATGTGTTCTCAGTTCGCCTGAAAACAGCTACAATAGCACGTCCTTTCGACAGAGTTGATTGACATTACAGATCACGGGCACATTTTTGGCTTTATTTTTCGTTTACCATCATCTACCATTTCTTATGGACGTGACGAGGGCATTTTTCCCTTGCTCAGATTCTTGTGAATCTTTGAATCTGTTCTTCTCCAGAGACCTTTCGAGGCAGAGACATTGAATAATTTTGAGGCATTGAAGTGTGATTCGTAAATAACAACGTAGTCTCAGATCATCAGGATGTGTACAGGAATATGCACTGGGGGGGAAGATACTGACAGTGGTATAAAATGAAACTGCAGATCACTCAAACATCGAGGAATAAAATGGAAAAGAAATTATGATGTTCATAACATTCACAAATGCTAACAGTGATGGAACAAAGTCTCCACAGTTACATGGGAATGCTTTGCTATTAGAGAGAGACCACTGCTGTTGGATTAACCTGCGCGTTACCACCCTTCGCGTGATGTGTGAGGTTGAGAATATCGTCCCCTCATCTTAACCGCTGTCAGTATGTGGAACTGAACGTGCAGTGTTGGATTCCCTCTGCTCCAAACAACAACCATCCAGCCAAATGAGTATGAGACTGCGTGACTGGCTTTGACAGAAATAGTCAAAGAGAAAGTAAAATTGAAACTTTGATAACAAGGAACTGTAAATCAGATAATGGTCAAGATAACGGTTAAAAACCACGAAACAAGTTTTCTACGAAAAATTGTACTTTGTAATTATGCAAGTGTTGAGACGCTGCCTTTGGATTAATACAATAAGCTAAGACAAGTGCAATAACCAGAACTACCATTTGTGATTGGACATTGATGATCATAAAACGGATGGATATTCATTTATGTGTTCGTTATATGTATAGCTTTGATTTGTCTTTGTAAGGTTTGCTTATGATTACCTAAAAGCATAAATCTGACGTAATATGTTGTTTGGAACGTCTGTCCTTACCAGACATAGCCCTCGAACACTTGCGTGAACCGAGATAAAAAAGTGGCCGATTGTTGTCTGTCAGTGACAGGAACCCGAAGTGTTTTATGTCTGAAGGTTCCTGTAACAATAATCTCAGGACACCGTTAAATCTGCCTCGATCTTATTGATTGGTGAGGCAGGTATGAAGGGCTGATTGGCCTCATGATGGCGTTCAAACGTGTGTGATTTGTAAAGAAATGCTGCACTGCTCTTTTCCTTTATGTTTTATACACTGGACAACTGACATTTTCCTGAACCATGGGATTATTTGGAACGTTATCTGGAACAGTCCATATTCGACACCGTATAAATAACTTCTAGAAGTGGCACGTACCAGAACATTTTTTAAATCAACATTCTCCGGAACATTATAAAACCATATAGCTGTACTGCATAGTTGAGAAAGAGAGAGAGAGGAGCAAGGTGCCATAACAGATACAGCATGTGCAGGTTCTGTCTATTGATAGATCCATTTCACTGTTGTGCCACGACTAAACGTGCTGTGGATATATCATCACTGCCAAAGAGAGAAGTTAGCAGGATCAGTTTAAAGTCCAGTAAATACATTATCATAAAATTACATATAACTGAAGAATTCTATATGCAGTCGTGGTGGAGCATGAGCCTTGTTCTGGGGAGGTGTTGTAACTGATATGCGTTGAGTGTGAGGGAGCAACAAGAATATTGAGTCTCTTATCGTGGGAGAGCGGGGAAGGTATTCGTGCCTGTCCTGTATTGCTGAGATTTTTTTCAGACCATAGATACTGCACTGAGCTGGATGTTGAACTCAAACCATGTTCGGTGGATCTGGCGGTGTTGCATTATCTGGAAAGAGAGTGATTCTCCTCAGCACATGCCCATCCTCGGAGACATATGTGCTGCTGTGGGCAAATTGTCGTGTACTTGCCTCTTATCTGCCATGTTCGGGGTAAACCGTGCACTGCAAAGTGAAAGCTCAATTGAGAAAGCAAAATTATACTCATTGACCTTTTAAAGATGACAATAATGCCAGGTCTCAGGGAAGATCCAGGAGATTTCGGGCAATTGTGAGTATATCCAGTCATGGTGGGTGAGAGATTCGGGCTGGAGCTGAATATGCAGGAAGCTAGCTAAGCCTCGTGCAGATGGTCAATCTGTTAACCAAAATGTAAATGTCACTGAGACAATTATTATGACATCCCACTCAATGTGACACAGTCTCTGCCGATCTCACTCCTACTTACAAAACTGCTGAACAAATGCTCTTGCAAACCTCTCTATAATCTGTACGCACAGCAATATCCCATCCACCCATCATTCCTGGAAATACTGGCCCATGTTGTAAGATGTTATCGAAATGACATCATTTCAAAATTCTGAAACCTGTTAAGACATCCTTCCATGAGATTGGGTGTTATCTTCGCCCCGCTACTGCGCCCCCGTCAACATCAGAATCATCTCCCATTCATTTGTATTTCAACTGATTCCACAAACATCTATATTCGGCAGTGATGTGCTCACCCTCAGAAACCCATGTCATGTGAAAATGGAGATATCACGCTGGAAATGGATAAGAACTGCACATTCTGACACTTCCAGCGTAGATAGCAAGGTGCCGAACGTTGGGCAGCGATTCTCCTCGTGTAACTGAGCACTGAACTGGAGTGTTGTATACTGCTCCCCATGCTGAAGCAAAACCGCTCTGGGTTTATACAATAACGAATTTCTATGGACCAGGCAGTTCCTCACAGCGCACCAATATCTCGTCTGACCTTGTAGGTCAATGCGCTGCTGTGGCCTGCAGAATATTTCATTCTGGACAGATTGCAAGATTATATTGTCCAGTAAACTCGCAAGGTCAGTACAGTACTCCTTGTTTAACAAATACCTCATCTGCAGTCTGGTGTCTGAGTTTGTTCTGTGAGGAGTATTGTGAACTTTGTATAACTAACCATTTCAGCTAATTTGGTAGTTACTTTATGTTATGTTTACATTCTTATGATTGGAACCTGCAACATCTTGCTCCACCGACGAGTCCCATTCCTCTGCGAATCCGCTGTGGTGGTGAAACTTTTTGACAATTAATAACATTGTTCAATTTTAATATGAAAGAATCTATATTTTCATGACCTTTTATGCTAAGCAACCTGGAACGTCGGGTACAAACATTAAGAACGTCATAAATGATAAGAAAGAAAGCATAGCTTGCACTCTCTTTCACTGCCTGATATCCTATTTGTGGTCCACGTTGGAAAAGTGGTATCAGCAGATTTGAGACAGGTCTTTGTGGCTTGTTCTATGCCTGTCGATTCTGTGTCACTCACTTCCTGCTGATAATGCGTTCAGTAACATGAGGAATCCCCAAGCCTGTAATTGATTAATACCACACTTATGAACTTTGCATTTAGTGTTGTTTGAGTTTATTTTATTGTTGAAAAGTTAATGGAAATGATGAATGTATGGTTTCCTGGAGTTTATGTTTTGAAGCTGCTGTGGAAATTCAGAACGATCAGAGGCTTTGGTGACCCGCTCTGGATGTGTCATGGTGACTGAGGTTACAGCATCTTGGTCTGCAACATGACAAACAAAAGGAGGAGAGGTTGCAGAGACAGGAATCGCCGTGGAATGGAATGACGAGTTGCAATCAGATCAGATCAGGTCTCATTGAATAGTAAGGCATGAACGATTACCCCACTCATGTAGTGCATTCAGATATTTGTGTTTGTCACAAGTCATTTCTCCTTATCTCCCACTACATTTTACTGGTAGGAATGGAGTCATCTCCCCCTCTCCTCCTGTTTCCGGGTAAAAGTATCTATGACTCCCACTGGGATCCATATTTTCCTTTGTTTTAAACTCTAGCAGTTGAATGATTGCCCCTTGTTCCTTGTACCAGGTTTGTGAAAATCGATACCCTCTCCCTTCTCCTCAGTAATATGCTCCATGAGCTCTGGGCTGTCCTGCTCCTCTTGTGCAACAGAATTGAAGGACAGAATGGCATGAAAATATTCCTTACAACCTGTGTTCACTGGAAAAGCTTTCTCCTCTTCCTGTAATGCATCCTCAGAATTTGAAGGTTGTCCAGGTTGGTATTGTGTTTTTTAATAAAAAATCAATAAACGTGCAACCGACCTGTCTGATTGTTTTTCGATGACAGACTCGAAAACCTGAATGTCCTCCTTCTCTTCCTCTGTATCAGGCTCGAGAAACTGAGGGACCTCCCCATGTCTTTGCAAAAAAAGGATCGAAATATTAAAAGATATAGTCTGACGTGGATGATGAGCAGCCATTAAACTGTATCTGATAGAGGTCTCTTCTTTCTCAGTTCCAGAAACACAAACAATGGAATGTACTTCATGTGACCTCTCAGTAAGGCCTCGTACAGCTGTAGTAACATTCCTCTATGTGTTAAGTGCTCTCCTTTTCAAAATTTCAGCTTTTCATCTTTTCAAGTTGTAATTGGCTAGCGGGCCCTGAATGGCGTATTCCTATCTAGCTGTAATAGGCACTTGGAAGCAGACTTGCTTCCTCCTAATCCTAAGCAAAAGTTCCAATGCTCTCTCTCAAGGTTATGAAAGGATTTGATAACCGGCCCTTATCAATAGTGCAAAATTACACGCAATAAAGAGTGTTAACCTGATTAGTATCTCCAGAAAATTTCGCAGTAGTCATTTTAAGCAGCTGGTCTGTGATTTTATCCCTGTCTTCTTTTATATGTAGAGTGGAACATATGCAACCCTACAGTTTTCTGGCACTACTCCCACATTAACGGAAGAAAGATTGAAACTATTGAACGATTTCTGTTCCATACACATAGCAGCCCTCATGCATTCCATATCGAGTAAGTAAATGTTCCCTTTTGTTGTGATGTGAACAGTGATGTGTGGAAGAGGTTAACTGAATCTGTTTGTTTGATAAATGAGCTTAATATCAGTTATCTCAGAGGAGGGTTAATAATAAATGGGATCTGTTCAATGTGTTGTCACACAGTGTGAGTGGGAGCATCACAAACAGCACGAATAGAGATCAGCAGCTCCACAGAGACGGGGAGGAGAGATGAGAATCTGAGAACGTTCGACTAAGAAGTATCAACTCTGGATCAGAATCTGAGAACTATGGACTGGCATGTTCCAACAATGGATCAAAACATGAGAACAGTAGACCGGAATGTTGCAGAAACGAATCAAAATTTAGGGATATTAGACTAGGATTTGACAACAATGGATCAAAGTCTGAGAACATTAGGCTGGAATTTATCCTACTATGTCTGGATGCTTTATATATACTATTGGTGGCCATTAACGTTGCGTAGCTATTATGCAATTCGCATTATTCAATATTATTTATACTAGTTATCGTTGCTGTTCCTGGTAAGTCTTACTGTTCAGTTACTATTTCTGTCAATCATGTATGACTGTTACAGTCCTTTGTATTTATTCCAGACTTCTTGCTGCGATTATTCCTCCTGTAGAGAACCTGAATCCAGATATTTATTTTACAAACCACTAGTAACTGCATCAGTTAATATGTTCATTCGCACTATCTCTCTTTGCTTCTGGCAGTGACTCTCGGCATTCCCTCTGCGGACCTACGCAGTTACAGCTGTGAACTACATTTCATTGAATTATTGCCCTCGTTCTGTAAAGATTAGAAGCACAAACGTTACTGTATTCAGTTCCGATTGCAACATTCATTACTTTCCTCTGACCCCAAAATATCAGATGCGGTACTGTGGCTCAGCAGTTAGCACTGCTGCCTCACAGTGTCAGGGAATGAGGAATCTGACTTCAATTCCAGCCTCGGGTGACTGTTTATGTTAAGTCTGCACATTCACCACGTTTCTGCGTTGGTTTCCTCCCATAGTCTAAAGATGTGTAGTGCAGGTGAATTGGCCGTGTTAAATTGACAAGAGCATTATGTGCATTAGTCAGAGGGAAATGGATCTAGGTAGGTTACTCATTGGAAAGTCGGTGTTGACCTATTGAGCGGAAAGGCCGATTTTCACACTGTGAAAATTCTCGTCTAATCATCCCTGGCCAATACCTGCGCTGAAACGGGTGGATGACAACAGTCGTGACTCCTTTGCCCATGAGCTGATTCCTGACACCAAATCCTGATCATTCTTCGTTGTAACGACTGACACATCCAGACAACATTTCACTGGCTCATGTCATCTGCTGATTGAAAATTGAGATATGAAATACATTCTTATTGATGTCAATAATATGTTGCTGATACTACCACATTCCAACGCACAGAAGCAAATCCGAGTCAATACTCCAGAGCTAAAAAAAAGTAACTCTGAGTAAAATCCCATCCATCTGTTGTTCCGGTGGTCACTGATATACATTGTTGCTCGGTTTGGCAATGCCTTTATTTTAATATTCCCAGGCATATCATCGCATCACTTATGAAAGTGACAGCGTGTACTCGATATTTAAGAGATAGTGAATGTTGTTCTGCACAGACAGCTGACAACAGCCCTTCTTAGATTGTATTAGAAAATTGTAACATTAGGTTGTGAAAAAATATCTGATTTCGTTGCTGTTTTGATAACAATTGGAATTGATCCAATCAGTTGAAATTATGCCCCAGGCCATGAACATCCAATCTATATTGAGTATATTGTTTTGCCAACAATGAACTAATGACATGATCCGATGTTCGGGACATTAAAAAAAAGACAGACATTTTGAAAAGCAGACAGATTCAACTGCCACCGACAGACAGACACCAGTTTCCTTCCTTGTGTTTCTGAACCGCTGTGTTGACGCTTCTGCTTCCAGTTCGTAAGCCCTCAAAATATCCTGTTTGAACTCTTCATGGTTTCATCAATCCTCATCTGACAGCGCAGCAAACTCCACACGATCTCTTCCGAACCATTTGCTCTGAACTAATATTCCGCACAAGACCTCTGATCTCTCCATCTATCCAGCCAATTTTTCAAATGAAATAAAGCGGGCTTCACCATCTTTCTCATCAAAATGTGGCACTATTTTAACATGTTTGTATGTATTACTAGCTTCTCTTATCATCTCCATTTTGTTAACTTGACATTGCTAACTTTTTTCCCGATTTCTGAAGTTTAATTTTTCCCTCCGTTTCTCTCTCCCTTTCTTCTCTTTCTGTCTCACTCTCTTTCTCTTCTTCTCTCCTAATTTGTTCACGACGAACGTTATCTATCGTTATTTTTCCTTCCTGTCACTTTCCTCTCTCTCTTTCTTTTTCTTTCTCCTTTTCGTTTTCCTTATTCACACTTTAATGTCTCTCTTTCTCTCTCCTTATCTTTGTTCTCGCTCTCTCTTGATTATTTTAATTTTCCTCAACTGTAATTGAATTTACGTTAACACTGCTTCAATTGTCTATTTCTATGACACACCTAAGTGTGTCATTACAATTTCATCTTTACGTTTGAATAACTTCAACGCGATTCTAAACTTTTTTTGAAAAAAATATCCTTTTTCTTTCCTTCTAAATCTTCTTGGCAATAATGGGAATAATCTTGAAGCCCCGGCATATCGTTAACAATTTAAAGAGTCATATCTCTCACTTTTAATTTAACTAATGACAGTAACCAAAATTAAACAAGTTGTCGCACTGAGTTGTTATTTGAAGATCCATTATATCAGTTGGCAAGGGTGTAAATCTGATGGGTTCTTTCGTTCCCCAAAGCTGTTCAAATATGTTCAAATTTCAACGAATGTCTCTGAACCTGTCCAAATCACACACGAGTCCCCGGACTGTGACGACACGGCAGCAAACCTTTCTGCTACTTCAACCAAACACACAGAGAAAAGATCACCTTGCTTCCTAATCTATTACGTTTTGAATTTCGGAGGATTATCCCGTTTCCCCGATTTAAAAAAAAAGTTTTTTACTTCAAAATTGAATATTAAACAACGATTCACAACTCAAAGACTTCTTTGGCTTAATGATTTGTTACTTACCTCCAACTCTATAACAATATACTCAAACAACATATCAATATAAACGCCTGTCAAATTTATAGCAAATCAGTTGTTAGAACAAGACAGCGGCTGTTCGCCCTGGAGTCTGTGATACAAAGTGGTGTTAGTCAACACGTCCGGGCGTAATTGATGCCCACGCAGTGGTATCAGTCTGTTCTCCCGGTGAACGGTGAGGCACACAGTGGCTTTAGTCCGGTCTCCTCAGGGCCAGTGATACAAACACATTGTGTATGTGTTCTCTCCCACTCTCAGTGACACAGGTACAGTGAAATCGGTCTGCTGTCCTCTGGTTCTGTAATGCACTGTCTGTTTCCCTGATATCAGAGATACAGACACAATGGTAATGGCCTGTTCTCCCCTGACAGGGCAGAAGGGAGAGAGAGGAAGAGAGAGAGGAGTGGGGGAGAGGGAGAGAGGGTCGTGTGAGATAGAGTGAGCGAAGAAAGAGAAAAATAGGGAAAGGTGAGAACTAATGTATAATATCTGGGTGAAAGAGGAAGGATGAGCACGGAGGTTGGAGAAAGACAGCGGGAGAGAGAGAAGTGAGCACAGACGGTGAAGTGGGACACAGAGATAGAGACAGAACAGGGCGACAGGGGGAATCGACAGAGAGTGTGTTAGGAGATCGAAAAGGATAAAAATGGAGGATGCGTTTGGTGAAAGGAATTAGAGACGGTGGAAGACAGAGAGAACGAGGAAAGAGTAAGAGTGACAGCACGGTCGAGGTGGACTGTGACGGAAGCAGAGAGTGAAATGAGAGGGAGAGAGATACGACAGAGGCCGAAAAAGGAAGTTTCGCAAAGGGAGAGAGAGAGAGAGAACGTAGATTGAGAGGGGGTACAGATCGGAATGTGGAGATGCTGAGTGACAGAGCTGTTGAGATGGGAGTAAAGAGATGGAAGGGATAGAGGTGACACTTGGGCGAAAGAGAGATGAGGAGATGTTGGGCAGAGAGAAGAATGAGGAAGAAAGATGGGGAGAGGATTGAAGGAGTTGGAGAGAGGTTGCAAGAGAGAACGATGTGGAGCTGGGAAGAAGGGCTGAAAAGGAGCTTTGATAGATAGCAGAGATAATGGACAGGGAGGATGCAGTGGGTCAGGGAGCGTTAGATGGTGATAGTGAGAGAAGAGTGAGAAGGAGGGAAAGGAGTGGAAATTGTACTGAGATGGAGAGAGAGAGAGAGAGAGAGAGACATTGAAGAGAAAGGGGAAGGGGAAGATGGAGAAAGGGAGATGGATGGCGACAATGACATAGTGAGAGGAAAAGAGGAGGAGAGACGGGGTGTAGAGGGGCGAATGAGGAATAGGGAAGAGACAGGGATGAGAGCGCGTTATGGAGAAATGAGGAGAAAGAGGAGGGGGAGCAGAGACAGGGAATGGGAAGGAACAGGGAGAGAAAGGGATGTGAGTGACAATCAGAAGCAGAGAGATGAGGGGAGAAGGAAACTTTTGAGAGAGGAGAGAGAGAGGTCAGAGGTGTGGTGAGGTGCGGTAAAGTAGGGTGTGGTGGAGAGAGAGGGGAAGCGAAGAGAAACAGTAAGAGATGGCAGAGGAGAGACAGAGAGATACAGATGGGAAGAGCGAGAGTGAGAGCGGGGGAGAAAAATGACAAGGAGAGAGAGGGGGTGAAGAGGGAGAGACAGTGTGGGGAAAGAATGTAGGAAAAAGGAGAGAGGGGTTGAGAGTGATTGAAGATGTGAGCCGGGGAAGATAGAGGAATTTGAGACGGGTGGAGAGGTGGCGGATAGGGTGAGACTATGGTAGAGAGTGTGAAAGGATGGCGAGAGAATGAGTTGGGAAAACAAAAGTGGCGAATGAGAGAGAGATAGCGACTGAGAGTAACAGAGAGTGGTGGAGACAGCGAAAGAGTGAGGGAGAGAGCGATAGAGTGAGGGAGAGAGAGAGGATGATAAAACGTAATGGAGGGATGAAAGATCATGAGGGCAAGAATGAGATGAGTTGAGGTGATGAAGACAGAGGGGTGAGAGAGAGTAGGAGGGGGACGCTGTAACGAGAGAGATGGCCAACGGGGGAGGGGGTAGCGAAAAGAAAAACTTGGGGGGGAAGTGGGAGAAAAATAAGGAAGAAAGTTATGAACATAGAGAAGAGTAGACGGAAGAGAGAGTGACAGGGTGTGTGAAATAAAGAGAGAGAGAGACAAGAAGAGAATCAGAGGAGAAGAATCAGAGGGGAAGAGATCAACACAGTCTGCAAAGAGAGAGAGATAGACTGAAAGAGATAGTGGTGCAAGGAGAGGGTTGGTGGATTAGTAAAACGGAGATGAGGGGCTTGAAGTGAGAGAGGAGCAGAGTAATCAACAGAGAGAGAGAGAGAGAGAGAGAGAGAGAGAGAAAATGAGAGGCTGAGAGAATGAGTGTTGATACAATGGGGTAAAATGATGTGGAAGAGAGAGAGAAAATAGGGGAGAGAGAGCAAGACTGCGTAGGGAGTGGGAGGGAGTACGAAAGAAGTAGAGAAAAGGACAGAAAGAATGAGAAGGCAATGCGAGAAGGGGAGACAGGGAGAATGGAGAGAGGGGAATGAGGATGGATAGTGAATGAATGTATGATAGTAAGGGTGAGGGAAATGGGGAGGAGTAGAGAGAGTTGGAGAGTAGGGAGACAGAGTTTGGGGAGGGAGAATGAAGGGGTGAGTTGGCATAGAGAGTGGGAGGCAGAGTGCAGTGGAAGAGCTAGAGTGTGTTTGAGAGATCAAGGGGCAGAGAGCGAAAGGGAAGAGAGAGTGAGGTTTGGAGAAAGAGTGACTCGAGAGAAGGACAAGAGGGGGAGAGTGGGTGAAAGAGAGGTGATAGAGAGAGGAATAGAGCAAGAGACATCGGGTGGGAGGCTTGGGAGAGAGATTTGAGCAGAGTGGGGGACGCAATGAAAAGGAGAAGCGGAGCGAGTGTGAGTAATGGGAGAAATAGTGAGACAAAAAGCGACGTTGAAAAGAAAGATAAAGGAAGCATGAAAGACAGATAAGGAAAAGACAGGGAGAGAGATTTGGGAGAGGGTGGGCTGAGGAATAGAAAGTAAGGCGAGAGAGGTTGTGAGATAAGTCGAGAGGGTGTGTAAATTGGGAGAGAATGAGAAAGAGAGGGGCAGAGTGGTGTACAGAGACAGAGTGGAGGAGAAAGATGGCGAGTGAGAGTGTTAGCAGACGAGTATAGTGCTGATTGGGAGAGGGAGAACGAAGGTGTTAAGGGGAGATGACGGAGATTGAGGGGTGGAGTGACAGGGAGAAGAGGTATAATAGCGATGGCATGCGAGACGGATAGGGTGACTCGGGAAAGATTGTATGCGAAGAGATAACAAGTATATGAAAGCGAGATGCGGAACGGGAGAGAGTGGAGTGTTGAAGAAATAGAGGAGGCCGAAAAAAAAGAGGAGCGAAGATAAAACGGTTAATGTTAGAGAGAGGGTGAGTGAGAGGGTGAGTGAGTAGGATGGTGAGGAGAGGGAGAGGAGGGAACAGTGCTGGAGAGACAGAGAAGAATGAGATAGACCGAGTGATAGAGAGAGAAAAAGGAATTGAAAGATTGTCAAGAGAAATTATGAGGGAGGAGACAAAGAGATGCGAGTTAGAAAGAGACGAGGGAGTAGGGGAGATAGAGACTGCATGAGAAGTGAGAGAGGGAGTAGAGAGAAAGCAAGGAGAAGCTGAGATTTACAGAGTTGAGGGGTTGGACGACAGAGAGCTGGAAAGAGGGAATCAGAAAGAAAGGATGGCGAAGAGCGCATTGAGTAGTAAGAATAGTCGAGATAGAGGCGTTTATTTCAAAGAGAGAAGGAGATGAGGACAGGGTGGAGCAAGATCTGGAAATTGAGAAGCGAGTGAGGACGTGAGCAAAAGCAAGGTCGAGAGATGTGTGTTGAAGAGAAGCAGAGACAGATAGAAGGCAGCAGGCAGACAAAGATAGAGAGAGGGAACTGAGGAAAGAGAGAGAGAGACGAGGGGAGAAAGAGATGGGGAGAGAGGGTGACAGACGTGACGAGTGAGAGGGAGAGAGAGGATGGGGAGAAATTGGGGGCTAAGAGACAAAGGGATGTTTTGGTGAGAGATTGCAAGGGGTGAGGGAGTGAAGTGAGGATGAAAGAGGTGCAACGGAAGGGGAGAGGGCTTATGCAGATAGAGATAGAGAAGTGAGAGAGTGGAAGACTGAGTGGGTGGGTGGAGAGAAAGACGAGAGTTAGGGATGGAGACAGGGAATACCGGAGGGAGAGAGAGAGTGAGTGAGAGGGACAGTTAAAGAAAGAGAGAAAAAAGAGGGAAAGAGAGACAGAGGAGTAAAGAAAGAGGGTTTTGAAGAGAACGAGATATGGTGTGAGAACGAAATAGTGCGAGAGAGAGTGGGGACATAGAAGGAGGGGTGGCAATAGAGAGGGTTGTTAGAAAGAGTGAGTAGGAGGGGCAGAGGGCAGACTGGAAATATTGTGGGAGAGATTATGTGAGAAAGAGGTTGACAGAGAAACGGGAGAGATGGGACAGAGATGTGCGAGAGACTGAGCATTTGAGGGATGGAAAGAGGTGGACGGTACGACAAAGGCATATTAAGGGATCGAGAGATTTGTGCGATTGTGGGCGATGTTGATAGAAGGAATAGAAGAAAGAGTCGGGGAGAAAGAGAGATGGATAGACTGAGAAAGTGAAAGGCGAAGAAAGAATGGAGGGAGATAAAAGTAGAGGAGAGAGAAAGGGGGGAAGAGACAGAAAGAGAGGGCTGAAAAAGGTGGAGAGTGAAGATACAGAAAGAAATTAGATAATTAGAGAGGAAGTGGAAAGGTAGAGAGAGCGAGGAAAATTGGGGAGGGTGAGTGAGATGTTTGGGTGAGAGAGGGTGAAAAGCAACAGAGAATTAGAGAAATGAAAGTGGTGACGGAGGGGGAGAGATATAGATCATGGAGAGAAAGTGAAAACAGAGTGGGAGTGAGCGAAAGGGACAGGATGAGTGAAATAGGGAGGGGAGAGAACGAATGAGGAAAACGGAGAGAAAGAGGGAGTTGGGAGAGAGAGAGGAACGAGGTAGACGAGGAAGGAGAGGGAAAGATGGTGGGGAGGGACGGAAAGAGAGGCAGGGGTCAGAGAGAGAGAGATGTGGAATGTATTGTGAAAATGAATGGGAGAAGAGGGGGGAGAGAAAGAGAGAGCGCTTGTGGAGGATAGTGTAGTGTAAATAGAGCGATGTTTAAGGCAAAGAAGGGGAAGAGAAAGAGAGGGAGAGAGAAACAGACACAGAGAGAGTGAGAGAAACAGAGAGATAGAGGGGGGAAAGGGAGATGTGGAGGAGACAGAATATAGGGGAGAGACTGAAAGACTGCATGGGGAAGAGAGGAGAAAGACAAAAAGGGATGTAGGGAATCGGGTAGGGGAGAGACGTAGAAGGTGGAGAGAGCGGGGAGAAGGAGATGTGAACGGGAGAGAAAGAGAAAGAGGGAGATACAGGAGAAGTGTGACGGGGAGATACAGAGAGGGGGAGAAAGAAACTGGAGAATGAGGGAAGGGGGCCATGGAGAGCAGGGAGAATAGAGGCAGAAGACCGGGAGGAACAGGGAGACAGTGAAAGAGTCAACGAGTGAAAGAAACAGAGAGGGAGAGAGGTGAGCAAAGAGAGAGAAGAAGAGACATGTGTAAGAGAAAGCAAATTGGGAGAGAGAGAGCAAGAGAGAGTGGTAAAAGAGAGATTAGCTGAGAGGCAAAAAGGAACAGAGAGGATGAAAGGGGCAGGGAGTAACTGGGAGACTGGTAGAGTGACAGTCAATGGTACTTGGTGAGAGAGAGGGGATTTGGGAGGGGCAGAGCTGAGAGTAAAAGATTGTTGGAGAGAGGGATGGAGAGAGACGCACGTGCGAGAGAGGGAGAGACAAAAAAGGTAAGAGGAAGGGAGGAATAGAAGAGGGGGCGTGAAATGGAGGGAAGCAATCAGTGAACAGAAACAGAAAAGGTGAAAAGGAATATTGGGCGAGAGACAGAGATGGGAGAGAGGCGGTCTAAGACAGAGGGGAAGAGAGAGATACAAGAGGGAAATGGAGAATGAAACGGACAGGGGAGAGAAAGAGGGTGACATAGATGGGATAGAATGGAGAGAGAGTGGTAGAAAGAGAAAGGGAGAGGGGATAGAGAGAGTATGGGCAACGAGAGACGCTGTAAAAGATAAGTGTCTGGGTTTCAGAGACGGTGGGAGAAAGAAGGGGAGGTGGAGATGATATTAGAGTGAGGGATGCGAGGGAGAATGATGGTGTGAGGAGGAGGCAGTGAGTATATAGTGTGGGGGAGCGAGTGTGAGGGGGAGATAGAAAGGGAGTGAGAGATAGAATGAGATTGGGAGGCAGCATGGGAACGTGAAGAGAGATGCATGAAAGATGGAGCAAAGGGGAGCGGGTGTAAGATCGTAGATGGAGGAATAGAAAGAGAGGGAAGAGTGCTGGATATAGCGAGAACAAGAGAAGGAGAAGAGAAAGTGAGAGAGACGTGCAGAGAACGGGTTGACAGCGAGAAGCCAGGGCAGTGGGGGCGAGAGAGCGAGTGATAAACAGTGGTGAAAGAGAAGGAAAGAGTGAGCGGAGAGTGAGTGGAGCAAGATGGAAAGGGCCAAAAAAGGAGTGTGGTCCAGAGAGAGAGAGAGAGGTAAAGCGGAGACAGGGGAAAAGGGGAAGCAGAGAGAGGGAGTGAAACAGAGAGGAGTGAAGAGAAATAGTGAGTAAGAGATGGTGCGATGGGAGAGCGATGAGTGTTATTGGAGAGAGGTGGAGAGAGAGAGCGGCTTTGCACTCAGGACAATAAAGTGTTGAGGGGAACCAATACAGAATGAGTGGGGTGGAGCGGAAGGGGGTGAGAAGCAACTATAGACAGAGAGGGACCAAGAGAGTGCAAAGTGAAAATGGCGTGCGCAGGAGAGAGAGAGAGACGGGAGAGGAGGTAGCAAGATGACAAGTGGGAGCATTTGTGAATGACAGAGGAAAGAGAGAGAGGCAGAAAATGTGCAGAAGAGAGAGGGGGACAAGAGTGAATGGGGAAAGACATTTGTAGAATGGAGACAGAAAAGGGACAAGGGAGGCAGAGGAGGGGGACTGAGGGGTAAAGAGAAAGATGATGGAAGAAAGAACAGACGGAGGGGGGACAGTGCGTGAGAGGTTAGGAGAGAGTGGAGTCGAGAGAGAGATTGAGTGGAGAAGTGGAAAGAGGATAGAGGGTGACTGGAGAGATAGTTTCAGAGGGTGAGAGAGGGGAAGTGGTTCATTAGGATTTGGAGAGAGAGAGATCGTAAACAGAGGGAGAAGAGGAAGAGAGAAATATCTGAAAGAGCTAACGAGGGAGAGAGAAAAAGAGAGGGAAGTGCATGAGAGATGAGGCAGATGTAGAGGGGAGAAAGAGATGTAGGCTAGTAAGAGGTCGTAAGAGAAAAATGGGAAGGGCAGGAACTGAGAGGAAGAGAGAAATGGGTATATAGCCAGAAAGAGCGAGAGAGCGAGGAAGAGAGAGAAGGAGAGGGAGACGGAGGAGTAGGGAGGGGAAGAAAGAGAGTGAGGGGGGACAAGCGGGGAGAGAAATCGTCAAAGTAGAGAGTTCAGGGATAGGGATAGAGTGTTGAGAGACAGAACAGGTAAGAGTGGGGTTGAGAGAGAGACAGAGCCGGTAGACAGAGGAATATATATATATATATATATATAGAGAGAGAGAGAGAGAGAGAGAGAGAGAGAAGAGCAGGGCTGGGCAGGAAGATCTAGAGTTGGAGTGGGATAGAGATACACAGAAGACAAGAGAGAAGAACAGTTGGGTAGAGGGAGAGTGATGGGAAAAAGAAGAAAGAGAGGGCATAAGAAAAGGAGACAGAGATCGAGAGAAAGAGTGGGGGAGAAAAATCAGAGTGTGGAGAGAGAGAGGAAGGAGTGAGGAATATAGAGACGGAGGGAGAGAGAGAGGGAGGTGGAAAGTGAGACGGTATAATGAGAGACAAAATGCGATTGAGAAAGAGAGGGAGGAGAGAGAGGGGGAAGAGTGGAGTGAAAGCAAGAGGGGTAGAGAGCAGACTAGTAGGAAGATTGATAGAGAGTTGGATGTGCAAACGTGGGAGCGTAATTGTGGGGACTGGACATAGACATAGAGGGTTGAAACGGGTGAGACTGACAGAGAGAGGGCACAGAGAGAGAGAGAATATTGGAGAGAGATGGACAGAATGAGTGAGAGTTCAGAAGAGACACAATGGGAAAGAGAAAGGTAAGGGGCAGAGGGGCAGTAAGCGAGGAAGTCGGGAAAGAAAGAATGTTGGAAAGACAGACGGCACAAGAGAAATATGTGAGGACCCTAAAAAGAGAAATGGGAGTGAAATATAAGGAGGGAAAGAGAGGTAGAAGAGAGAGGCTGAGAGAGAGAGACAGAGAGCAAGAGAGAAGAAGAGAGATAGAGACCAAAGGGTGAGAAACAGTGAGAGGTCAACGACAGAGATAAGGAGAGGCAGAGAGAGGGCGGAAGAGGTCCGATCGGGAATCGATGAATTTTAGCAAGGTGAGGTCAGATAGGTTGACCCAGAAGAGGAAGCAAGGACAGAGTGACTTAAGCCCAACTCCTGAACACAGGCCCGATATCCCTCCCGCCTCCTTCCAGGAGAATGATGAATTTGGGTCAAGTTTGCCTCGCTCTATCACAGCTTCTTCAACATAAAGACAAACACTCTTATGCTTGGTACTTTTAATGACTATCTTTATTAGTTGCAATTGAAGTAAAATCAGTGGATTGGTTTCCCTGTAACGTCTTGGAGCGTAAGATTGGACACACAAGCACTCTCTTCATTCTTGTACCAAAGCAATAGGCCGCTTCATTTTTGAAATATTGCACCAAAATGTGAAAATTCTGAATGGATTTGATGGATTGATGAATTCTTTTAAAGGGGTATTTCAGCGCATTCCTCAGATGTTGTTTGTACTTAATCTGGATCACTGCATAAATCACAGTGTTTGTGCAGCAACTGAGGAGCTGAGGCATGAAGCCCATCTACTGCACAAACCAATCTAGATGAACGGAGTCATACCCCAAATCATCCATTCGGTACCATATCGAGGACACCATTAACATTGAACATAGCAGGATGAAAGTGGCCGAGATTACAAACAGTAAAATGATAGATTTCTTTCGGATTTGCATTTCTGTATCACTGTAAGCGTCCCCTTTAATGGGAGATCGTAGTCTCCCGCGGGCTCTGCTGGACACTAAAATGTACCTGATGGTAAAAATGTTGAGTAGCAGAATCAGGAGAAATAGGAGAGCTGGAGTTAGAATGTTGTGGAGGAACTCGATTGTGACCCATACAGGAGAGAAATAAACAGTGATTGTCATATCACAAAACCAGGGGTCGTTTCTCAGCAAATATTGAGCAGTGAGCATGAAATACCAGAAAATGTTCTTTAAACAGCTCAAACAGTCACTGTTCCCAGAACTACATCAGCCGTTTTCTCAGTGCAATATTTACTTTTCAGCTTCTGGGAACAAATGGCTAAATATCGATCAAACGTGAAAGCGACAGTGAACCAGACAGGACAGTCAGTGGCTGCAAAAACAGGACGGCATGGATATTACACACAGGTATGTCACTCAGAAAATAGAACTGTTCCCGATAAACAATTGGAATGTGTCTCAATATCAGATCGAGGATAATGACCAATAGATCTGCCAATGCCATGGCCATCAAGTAACGACTGACACATGGAGACAATCCACAATCTTTATAAAGCAAGATGTAAATCGTCACTGTGTTAACTGTAAGGGAGGAAAACGAACAAAACATACATCAGCCTTCAAGCAAGGTTACCGGTTTGATTTTCAACTGTCTCACTGTACTCAGAAATAAATGTAATAATTAATTGTAAAAATTAGTGAAATAACAAATGCAAAGTTTTGAATTATTTACAAAAATGTGATGTCAAACACAAAAAACGCTGGCTCCCAAACACACAGAAAAACATTTACAAGAATACTTGATTTCTAGGGAACATTCACATTACACTCGACCAATGAACAGCACATACATGTCACTTCTTTCCAGTCCCTAACGTGGAAGGTGAAAACATTGCCTACTTGAACGATTCTCTCTAAGTTCATTGAAGATAAATGTTGTTTGGAAATTTTTGCCTTCGTATCTAATTTGTGATTGGTCCTCTGGCGTCCAAAATTTAAATACAGAGAAAATGTGCTAACCCCTTTAACTGCCTCAGGGGACATCGAACCAGCATTTCTTTGTCACTGGAATGGGATCGCTTCCGTCGGGTTTCTGCCTTTTGTTCAATTCACTGCCGTTCAGACGTTTGGAAATAATGTTGATTATAGAATGATACAGAAGATACAGGTCGTAGAACATTCCAGGGAACATCAGTTTAAAATATTCCTGGATAGAATGATCAGGAAAATGTCGATTATAAAATGTTCTGATGCATGTCAGTTATAAATTGCTCTGGCAAATGATACGGTAACAGAATCTTCTCACAGATGTTGGTTACTGAACATATGTCAGTTTCTGAAAGTTCAGCAGCAGTTCAGTTAATTAATGTTCCAGAAATTGCTGGTTATAGAACATTCCAAATAATTTCAATAATGGAACTCTCCTGTGAATATCAGTTGTGGAACAGTCCTGGGAATGTAGGTTATAGAAGATCCGGCCGTATTATTAATCATATCATCCGTGCACGTTTCTACTAACTCCAAACGGACCACGTCACCAGGGATATATTTCCCTCTCCTCCCCATCTGTTTTCCACAAAGACTATCCCCTCCCCGACTACTTGGTCAAGCCCTCGCCACACAACAACCCACACACCCATCCCAGGACCTTCCACTGCCACTGCAGGAATTACAAACCTTCGTCTACACCTTCTCCTTCACCTCCTTCCAAGGTCCCAGAGCAGTCTTCGACATCCATCAAAGTTTCACCTGGACTTTCACACATATCATTTACTGCATCCTTTGTTCCCAATATGGTGTCTTGTACATTGTGCACACTCGACGTCTTCTCACGGAGCGCTTCAGAGAACTTCTCTGGGACTCCTGCGTCAATCAACCCGACCGACCCCGTGGCCGAACGTTTCAACTCCGTCTCCCACTCTGCTGACAACATGCAGGTCCTGGGCCTCCTCCGCTGCCACTACCTCACTATGCGACTACGAGAAGAAGAATATCTCATCTTCTGCCTCTGGATCCTTGAACCCTATGGCATCAATGTGGACCTCAGCAGTTTCCTTATTTCCCCTCACCAACCTCACCGCAGTTCCAAACTTACAGCTCAGCCTCGTACTCCTAACTGTCCCACCTATCAACCTTTCTTCCCACATATTCGCCCCACCCACCTGATTGACTGGATGGGGGTAGTGAAATCCAGCCCCACCTCCGTCCATCTATTCTACTCTGAGTTACCTTCTCCCCAGCCTCACAGTCTTCCATTCACATATCCACATCCGAGTCTCCCAGCCTCATTCCAGATGAAGGGCTTTTGTCTGAAACGTCGGTTTTCATTCACTTTAGATGCTGTTGGTCCAGCTGTGTTTTTACAGCACCACTATCGTCTTGATTCTGATCCTGATCCCCACCATCTGCCAAACAGGAAACCTTGAGTCACGCTCAGGGCACAGTCCTCGAACTGGACAGCAGGAGAACAGCTTCAGCCGGGCCCAGGGAGGAAACGATTTGCAGCGCCAAAAGTGAGGCACAGTATTGGGCGGGACGGTGGCACAGTGGTTAGCACTGCTGCCTCACAGCGCCTGTAGACCCGGGTTCAATTCCCGACTCAGGCGACTGACTGTGTGGAGTTTGCACGTTCTCCCCGTGTCTGCGTGGGTTTCCTCCGGGTGCTCCGGTTTCCTCCCACAGTCCAAAGACGTGCGGGTCAGGTGAATTGTCCAAGCTAAATTGCCCGTAGTGTTAGGTAAGGGGTAAATGTAGGGGTGTGGGTGGGTTGCGCTTCGGCGGGTCGGTGTGGACTTGTTGGGCCGAAGGGCCTGTTTCCACACTGTAAGTCTAATCTAATCTAAACAGGGGTTTGGTCAGACCTAGTGAGGGAACACCGAATCTGGTCATGGGAGCAGACATTACACTGGATTTCAAGATGAGACCTTGAGCCAGGATATGGGGAGCAGTTAACGTGTGGACCCAAGGAAGTGGAGCTTATGCCAAGCCGAAGCTAGGGACCTCGAGCGGGGTCAATGGAATGGAACTAGACCTGTCCCAGGGAGTGAACCGCAAGCTGAATACAGGGACCAGTCCTCAAGCCGGATGCAGCGAACTGATTTCGCGCGGGGCACAGGGAAGTGGGTTATTTCGAGGGATCACACATCGAATGGGAAGAGAGCAAACATCGATCGAGGCCGTGGGAATGAATTTCAACGTGGGCACAGGGAACAGACATCGAGACAGGCCCAAATAGTGACTGTTGATTCACTACATGGGCAGATGCACCATAAGTGCGATAGGCCCAGAGGCAGAAGATGGCACCTGACAATTTGTGAATGTTTTGATGTTTTGGGGCCGCTGAATGGCATTGACAAAGTGATGCTGAAAGGGAATTTTGGCAACATCAATGAAGTTGACCCAGAGGCAAAAAAAAATGATACTGTGCCATCGGTGGTTCTTGTCCAGGTAAGGAGGCAATGTTGGAAGAGTATTGGTCTAGCAACAAAGATGGCACGTGAGGATCTGTAATGTCAATGTTGGTTGGGTCCAGTTTAGATGGTGTTGATGTGCTTGTGAAGGGAGAGTGGGGGCAGTTGCCATTGATGTTCAGGAAATAGCTCGTGATCAATGGACTCTCTTCATGTTGACATTTTTGACACATTCCCAAATTATTCGCAATTGCGCCGAATAATGGCGACAAATGACAGTTTTAAAGGTACTTCATAGTATTTCCATATCCTTAACTTTAATGTTTTCTTCGAACTGCCTTTGTGAGTTCTTAAAAAAGATCCTCCTGAATATCCAACTGTGCCATATCCACTGGCTGTCCATTGTTTATCTTGACAAGAAATATTGGCATCCAATTTCAAATAACGGTTTTTCAGTTGTGTTTTTCCTTTCATAGATGGTTTATCATTCTCTCCAATTGTGCGATTTATTGCTGAATGCCAAAGCATTATTTATAATAGATTTCAAATTATTCTTCATTGTACATGACAAGTTAATTCATTTGGAGTTCATTCCTCCTTCGATTCTTCAATTCGGTTTAAGTGTCTTCCAGTTATCCAGAATGAAATCCTGTCATTGCAGAATATGCAAGACAAAACACAGTGATGGCCAAATAAATCAATATGCGTATTGCTGGTTTCTCCAAATTCTGTTCTGAAATCCGTTTGAACTGTCAGCTGTTTCAAATTTCAATCGACCTATGTTTTCAAATATTATCTCATTCCGGATATTAGTGCTTTTAGTCTTCAGTTACTTAAGTCTCATATTCACTTAGCATTTCTTGGAGATTTTCTGGATGCTCTACCATTAATACAGACACAAAGTAAATGTTTAGTTTCCTTGTAATTTCTTTGTTACCTACAATATGTTATCCTACGTTTCACTGACTGTTCCACCTTCAAAAGTATTTCTATTTCCCTTCCAAATATTGATAAATCCTAATTGAGTTGTTTTTATTTTGTAGCTGCATTGCATCCTTATTCTTTTCCTTTTTTCTTCATTAGTTGCTGGTCCTCATTTGTTGGGTCTGAAATTTCTTCGAATCTATAAGTTCGAAAATATCTGCCATTTTTAAAATTCGCTCCCTTTGATCTAATGCAATCATAAACTTAATTGTTAGTTCTCGTTGCGTTCCTTTCCATTAGTTGCTTACAACTTGGAGGGATACATGTATATTATATACCTTACAGTGTTTTGATTAAAACAGATATTGCCTGACTTCTATTAAAGCTTTCTCATGTACTTTTCCAATTCTCTGATGCCCACTTGCCCAACATAACTACGTGGCTTGCATTGTTCAGGTTTATAAAAATAATTACAAGTCAAAAACTAATTAAAAACTGGATTTTTTTCGCTCACACTTCATCAACAAATCAATATATGATGATCGCTCCTCCTAAAAACTGCAAGTAAGCAAAGTTTTCAATTAGCTCTTCTGATCACACAATACCTATTTCAAAATATCTTATTTCTAGCTCAGTGCTCAACATCGTGCTAAAGCAAGTCATCTCATTTACACTCATGCTATTCATTTTTCCCAGCATTAACACTGTAAAAACAGTTTAGGAGCAATTTGAATTTGTCCTTTGGTTACTGCAATTCTCGCATATTTGGAGATCCAATTTCCAGTTTTCTAACGTGTGCAAAGCTTTCATTGTAGCTTTGACTTTGATACATAACTCCCCTCAACGTCTGTTTCTCCTTTTTGTGTCTAATCTTTAGTATATCAGATCCAGTGCGATCTCAATGACATGGGCTCGACAGAGAGAAATATTAGATGCAGTCGAAATATTTGCCGAGGCGTATGTCGACGTGAAGAATATCTCACGATATTGTGTTTGTTCCTCTCAAGCTTCAGTGTGACATTTTCAGCAGATCTCCTGTAATGCTGTTGGATTAGCGCAGGGCATTGATCGATCAGCGGTAATGTCCTCCAGCTCACACTGCTCAAACCTCGGTAGCAAATTTAAAGCACGCTGACAACGTATTGCTGCTGCTGTACACGACCTCAGTGAAAGACAATCTACACTAATGTGGACAGATTCAGTTTGCTGAACGAAGAAATGACACTGTTATACTGGAAGCAGCAAAAAGATGGTTCCTGAACTGCTTCCTGCCATTAAGGTTTACATTTATTAAAATGTTTGAGCCTTTTATGGGAAATAAGGTAACTCAGCCACGTGTTTGTTGTGTGGGGTCGGGAGATAAATCACTCTCTCTTTCTCATTTCATATTTGAAGAGGATATCGCTCATTATCTAAATCCTGTTATGGAAGACAATTCAGGAATCAGTGGACACTTGAATCCATCAAATTCTTACACAGCAACTGGAAAATTAAATACGTAATCCCATGCTTCACACAGCCACAGGAGGAGAGAAGGCAGATCATGGACCTTGTAGTTATGAATAGGAGCAGGACATGCCTTGCAGAAAAGCGATAATTTAGCACTACCAGAGGGACAATCAGTCCATCACGTGTGCAAAACCGGAAGAGATTGAGCCCAATGGAAGTTGAACGTGACGGTTTCGTAAATTGAATAACTGAGATTAATCATATTCATCAGGGAATCTAAAGTAGCGAGCAAACCGTCGAGATATAAGCAGAATTGTTAGAATGCTTTATCAAGCAATTTGTAACAGGAGATTTGCAATGTTATGTCATTGCATTAGCAATGCAATGCCAGTGGTTACACAATCCCTCAAAATCAGTATGGTTTTATAAAGAATTAGTCGAGTTTTAATGAGAATTCGCACCAGGTTTTAGCAGTGAGTCGGTTCCACTCACTGAATAGCTAAAGAAAGGCAAGGCAAGACGTTTCTGTGAACAGCAGAATACCAGAAGATATTTGACAATCTGAACGCTGTGTTAGCAACTGTCCCAGTATTAACCACACTTAATTACTCAAAACCATTCAAGGTTTGATTGGCTTTTAGCAGTCTGCCTATGCACTACAAATAATCAGTCAGTGAGGCTATATGTCCAATCAATGGAAGCTGCATCTGCCATGTCTGTCTGTCTGTCTCTGTCTCTCTCTCTCTCTCTCTCTCTCTCTTTGTCACCGTCAGACCCTGCTCTTTATTTTGCTTGTTGTGCTTCAGGGGATTATTTCGAAGCTACAGAACTTCATCATTCATTTAGGATAGTACATTAAGTTTTCCGATATGTTAAGTTCTTCTATACATTTTGTTTGTGTTTCATAAGATGGATTTGCAAATAAAATATATTTCGTGTCAAACTTAGTGGATATTCAAACAACATCACTCCTAGAATAATCACGCTTTACCTGTTTAAATCAATTCTCAAATATGGGGTCCAGGCTACTTGTTTGGAATTTTTTGATTGGGTATGCCCTCGGCCATGACATGAGCTTGCAAGTGGAATACAATTGTGAATCTTTATGCCCTGATTGGAGGCATTTCAGAAGAGGTTCACGAGATTGATTCTGCAGATAAGCAGTTCACCGTTTTTTAAAGTGCAAGTTTATTCCCCCGAACCTATAACGAAAACCAAAACACAAAAAGAGCAGTAGCTCGCAGTATAATCTGTCAAAAGGTGGGTGTAAATTGAAGTAACTTGCTTTTGAACAACTTCTAAAGTCATAGTGTCATAAACATGAACAGCATGGAAACAGATCCGTCGCCCCAAACCATTCATGCCGACCAGATATCCCAACCCAATCCAGTTCCACCTGCCAGCACCCGGCCCATATCTCACCAAACATTCCTATTAGTTAACCCATTTAAATGCATTTTAATGTTGCAATTGTTCCAGCCTTCGCTACTTCCGCTGATAGCTCATTCCGTACACGTACCACCGTCTTGTGAAAATGATGCCCGGTAGGTGTCTTCTTTGTATCTTTCCCCTCTCACCATAAACCTACACCCTCTATTTCTGGACACTCCGACCCCAGGTCACAAGCTCCCTGGCTTGTCATTACCAACCTTCTTAAATAATGGCACCACGTTAGCCAACCTCCAGTCTTCTGGCACCTCACCTGTGACTATCGACGATACAACTATCTCAGAAAGAGGCCCAACAATCACTTATCCAGCTTCCCACCGAGTTGTAGGATACACCTGGTTAGGTCCTGGGGATTTAACCACCTTTACCAGTTTCAAGATATCCAGCACTTCCTCCTCTGTCATATGGACATTCTGCAAGATGTCATCATCTATTTCCCTACAGTCCATGTCTTCAATATCCTTTTCCATAGTAAATACTGATGCAAAATACTCATTTAACATCTTCTCCATTTTCTGCGGCTCCACACAAAGGCCTTCTTGCTGATCTTTGAGGGATCCTTACACTCCCTTGTTACCATTTGGTCCGTAGTATATTTGTAAAACTCTTTAGATTCTCCTTAATTCTATTTGCCAACGCTCTGTCATGTCCTCTTTTCACCCTCCCGGTTTCCCTCTTAGGTATACTCCTACTTTCTTTATACTTTTCTAAGGATTCACTCGATCTATCCTGCCTCTACCTTACATATGCTTCCTTCTTTTGCTTAAACAAACCGTCACTTTCTTTCGTCATCCAACATTAGGGAATCTAATCTACCAGCATTTCCTTTCATCCTCACAGGAATATACTTTCATTGAATTCTCCTTCCTATTTTCTTGTCATCCCTTCACATGTGAACATCAGTCCACAATCAGCTTTTGAAAATCCTTGCCTAATACCGTCAAAATTGGCCTTTCCCCATTTTAGACCTTCAACATTTCGATCTGATCTATCCTTCTCCATGACTTTTTAACAAAAGTCTGATCGAATTATGTTTGCTGGCCCCAAAATGCTCCCCCACTGACACTTCAGTGACCTGCCATGCCTTATTTCTCTAGTAGTTACATCCACACACTGAATCGGAAAATTATTTTGGACACACTTATCAATTTCCTCTCGATCTAAACCCTTTACATTATGGCTGTCCCAGTCTATGTTTATAAAATTAAAATCCCCTACCATAACTAGCCTATTATTCTTACAGATAGTTGAGATCTCCTGACAAGTTTTGACAAGTTTTTTTCTCAATTTCTCTCTGACTATTAGGGGGTCTATAATACAATCCCAATCAGGATATCATGCCTCTCTTATTTCTCACTTCCACACAAATAACCTGCCTGAATGTATTTCCGGGGAATATCCTCCCTCAGCACAGCTGTAATGCTATCCCATATAAAAAATACCACTAACTCCTCTCTTGCCTCACTTTCTATCCTTCCTGCAGCGTTTGTATCCTGGAACAATAAGCTTCCAATCCCGTCCATCCATAAGCCATATTTCTGTAATGGCTGTGATATCCCAGTCCCATGTTCCTAACCATGGCCTGAGTTCATCTGCCTTCCCTGTTAGGTCTCTTACTTTGACAGAAATGCAGTTTAATTCATTAGTCCTACCTTGTCCCTGCCTGCCCTGACTGTATGAGTATCTTCTATTCTCAACTGTACCTGTCCCAGATTGGTCTCTTTCCTCACAATCTCTCTCGGTCCCATCGCACCCCCAACCACCCACCACCTTACTCGTTTAAATCCTCCACAGCAGCTCTAGAAAATCCCCCTGCAAGTATATTACACCCTTTCAATTCAGGTTTCTCACTTGAAAGTCAACACATTACAATTTCGTTATCGAACTGTAATAGTGCTTAACTTTAATGATCTATTAATGAAACGAATCAATTCCTTCTATCTGCTATATATTGCCGTTAATACAAGTTTATTATGTTATGCCGTACCAGTCGAGTGGATGATCCACCTCGGGCTCGTCAAGTGGTTCCTATCATGACAGATACCAGTTGCCAGCCAGTTTGATCCACTTCACATGATGTAAACATTCGGCATGTGGGATGGGATACCGGAGAATCAGTGGGTCCTGACTCCATTCCGGGAAAGAACTGAAGATGTGTGCTTCCCTCGTCAAGCTCTTCCAGTACAGTTACAACACTGACATCAAACCGACAAGGTGGAAAATTACCCGGATATGTCCTGTACACAAAAAGCAGGACCAATCCAACTATGTCAATTACCGCCCAATCAGTCTGTTCTACAACATCAGTAATAGGAAGCACGATGCCATCAGCAATGCTGTCTCGCAGCTCCTGCTCAGCAACAATCTGCTCAGTGACGCCGGGTTTGTGCTTCACGAGGGTCACTCAGCTTCTGATCTTATTACAGCCTTGGTTCATACATGGACAAAAGAGATAAAATTGTTAGGTGAGTTGCGAGTGACAACCCTTAAAAGCAAGCCGACATTTGACTGAGTGTGGCATAAAAGAGACCTGGTAAAACCAGAACCAATTGTCATCAGAGGGCAAAGACTTTAGCGATTGGACTCAAACCTGGCACAATGGCAGATGGTTGTGATTTTGCATGGTCAGTTAATTCAGCTCCAGCGCATCTCTGCAGGAGTGCCTCAGTGTAATGTCCCAAGTCGAGCAATCTTCAGCTGCTTATTCAATGACCTTCGCTGCCTCATGAAGTCAGAAGTAGTGATGTTTGCCGATGACTGCACAGTATTCAGCCATTTGTGACTAAAATGCAACACAAGATCTGGACAATATCTAGGCCAACAAATGGCAAGTAACATGAGCACCACACAAATGCCAGAAAATCCTCGAATCTCTGACTGTCAACATTCTTAGGCTACCAGTGATCAGACACTCACATGGATACCTCATATAACTATAGTGGTTACAACAGCAGGCGGAGTCGAGGGATACTGCAGCGTGTAACTGTCCTCCTGACACCCCAAATTCCATAAACCTTCTGCAAAGCAGAATTCATTACTGTGATGGAATAGTCCCAACTCTCCTGGATCGATGCAGCTCCAACAACCCTCAAGTGGCTTGACACCATCCAGGGTAAAACAATCTGCTTAATTGGCACGACATCTACAAACATTCCACTACTGGAGATCAATAGCAGAAGTGTGTACTATCTGCAAGAAGCCCTGAAAAAATTCAGCAGAAATCTTTCGCCAGCACCTGACAAACATATAACCACTTCCATCTGGAGGAACAAGGGCAGCAGGTACTTGGAAATACCATCTCCTGCAATTTTCACTCTTAGCCACTTACCGCCATGAGTTGAAATTAATCCGCCATTCCGTCAGTCTTTGGGTGAAAATCCTGGAACTCCCTCCATGTCGATATCATAGCAAGTGGACAGCACCGATTCAAGTAAGTAGGTGGTACAGTGGTTACCATTGCTGCCTGACAGCACCAAAAATCCGGCTTCAATTCCTGCATCAGACTGTGTGGGCAGGCAGTTTCCTTCCACTGTCAAAAAATGTGCAGGTTAGGTGAATGGGCCATGCTAAATTGCCTGTAGTATTAGCTTTCTAGGGGAATGTGGGTGGGTTACACTTCGAAGGGTCATTGTGGACTTATTTGGCTGAACGGCCTGTTTTCTCACTGTAAGTAATCCATCTGAAGAGATGCACTGCCACAATTTAAAGCTTGCTGTCACTGACATCCATTTTAAATTTCTAAATACAGAAGAAGTACCATTTTTAAAGGTACCATGCAATATTCCACCAAACTGTGACTTTAATTTTACATTTTTATAAACAACAAATTCGAATGTAATACCTCCCAAACTACAATTGCTCTAACCAAGTTACCAACACCTCTGCCCTTCAGAAAACAAATAAGCATCATCATGTAAAGAGGCTTCAGGAGTAGTATTTTTAAAACGTTAGAATAGTATGTTCGTGGATTCACAGCTCATTAAAATAGTGTAAATCATTTACTACTAATTCTACTGTATGAAACATTGAACACTGCTGTTTCGATCTTACCGAAATAATTTTCTTTTAAACTTCTGAGATAGAATCGAAGATATTTTGTCAAAATGCAACAAATACAAACGTTGAATCATTCAGTGTAACTATTGACTCCACTGAAATACTTTGATGTTCATGTTGTTAAATTAATCCAGAAATGTCAAGGAATTATGATTGGTATACGCTATCAATTCTGATGCATTGTTTGTAAAGTAAGCACCAAAGTGTCGTAAGGCCATTACCGAACTCAATAGTACCTGGTTCATTTTCAGACATTTCATTACCATACTAGTTCGAATCTTCATTGAGCGTCAGAATGAAGCACTGCTGGAGTTTCCGGCTTTCTCATTATATGTTTGGCGGTCTTTGACTTTATGATGTCATTTCATGTATTGACGTCATTTCATATGGTGATGTCATTTCCCGTTCTTTTTCTCAGGGGCAGGTAAATGGGGTAAAGTTCAGTGCACTTGTTGTTAGTGTCCCAGTTGTAATTGCATACTTCCATGAATTCTCGTGTGTGTCTCTATTTGGCTTGCCCCATGGATCGCCGTTATGATAATCAATAGCAGGATTATTAGCAGAGGCAGTTATGCAGAGACTCAAACAAACAGCTCTACCAAACAGCCAACCAAATCTCTGGGTCTGCTACATAGGTGACACCTTTGTCACCAAAAAACCAAACAACTTCGAGGTTAACTTCAAGGCCATAAATAAGAACTAAACTGGCATACAATTCTCTGAAGAGGAAGAAAACAACAACAAACTGCTATTCCTAGATGTCACAGTAGAGCGCACAGCCAATGGGGAACTTCAAACTAGCGTCTACAGGAAAACAAGACATACAGACCAAATATTGAACTACAGAAGCAATAATCATAACATCCACAAACGAACATTATTCCAAAGAGCTACCACACACTGCAACACAGCAGAACCACGCAGAACACAGTAAAATCAACTATCCAGTGTTTTCAAAAAGAATGAGTACCCAATGAGCACAGTCCGCCGATTTCTCAGCAACAAACCTAAACAAGCAGACAAAACGAATCCAGAACCCCTAGCCACCCTCCCCTTCATTAAAGACATCTCGGAAATGACTGCCAGTCTACTCTGACCTATGGGCATTATGGTAGCCCACAATCCCACCAACACACTAAAACAGCAGCTAATGAACTTGAAAGACCCTATACAGACAACAAGCAAAACAAATATCAATTAAAAAATACCGTGCAAGAACTGCAACAAACACTGCATTGGACCAACAGGCAGAAAAAAAGCCGCCAGAATTCATGAACATCAACTAGCCACAAAACGACTTGACCCTCTTTCACTGATATTCTTACATACGGATAAGGAAGGACATCATTTCGAATGGAACAACACTTCCGTCGTAGTACAAGCCGAGCATAGACACTCCCGAGAATTCATAGAAGCATGGTATTCCAACTGAATCTCTATCAAGAAACACATTTACATGGACCCCATTTACCAAGTCCTGAGAAAACGAATAGGACATCACATCACCTTAGGAAATCAAATAACCAGAGGAAATGACATCCCAAGCCAAGGAACCCCAAATATATAAGTAGAAAGCAGGAAACATCAGCAGTCCTTCTTCCAGAGGCTCACTGAAGTTTTTACCTAGTATGTTGACAAAACGTCTGAAACGAACCTTCCAGCTCAGCGAGCAAACCTACACCCAGAACCTCAACCTGAGGTACAAATCTTGTCAAAACGGACTCAACAATGCCTTTTCAACGGTAGAATGCATTTTCTAGTGCAATTTTGATCGTCACACGAAAAGTACTTGAAATAATTGAAAAGTAACCGATTGGAGTTTTAATTCCACCTTGTTCCTCGATCTTGGGCCGATCTGTGGAACGAATGTGAAGGCAATGTAATCCACACGATTCCAATTTTGTCCGTATGCCTATTCAATGATGAGATAAATGTCCTAACAGTTGACGAGACCACTACCAATTCAGGCAGTGCATTCCGCGCCCTCACGTCCCTCTGAGAAAAGAATCTACCGCTTAAATATGACATATATCTGCAACACCTCAATTTAAATCTACATCCCCTCGTGCTAGGATCCACCATCCGAGAAAAAAGGGCTCGCACTGTTCAGCCGATCTAAATCTGATTATCTGCTATGTGTAAATTAAGTCACCTTTCAACCTTCTTCTTTGTTATGAAAACAGCCTCAAGTACTTCTCAGACTTTGCTCATCACACCTTCCCTTCATTACAGGGAACATTCGAATAAATCTCCTCTGAGCAGTTAACAAAACTTTCACATCCTTCCTATAATGTGGTGACCAGAAAAGTACACAATACTCCAATCATGCCAGCATCAGAATTTCAGACAGCTGCAGCATGCTCTCAGGTATCCGAAACTCAATTCATAGAACATAGAACATAGAAAAATACAGCGCAGTACAGGCCCTTCGGCCCTCGATGTTGCGCCGACCAAATCCTACCTAACCTACACTAGCCCAATAACTTCCATATGCCTATCCAATGCCTGCTTAGATGACCATAAAGAGGGAGAGTTCACCACTGCTACTGGCAGGGCATTCCATGAACGCACAACCCGCTGCGTAAAAAATCTACCCCTAACATCTGTCCTATACCTACCACCCCTTAATTTAAAGCTGTGTCCCCTAGTAACAGCTGACTCCATACGCGGAAAAACGTTCTCACTGTCAACCGTATCTAAACCCCTAATCATCTTGTACACGTCTATCAAATCTCCCCTAAACCTTCTTTTCTCCAATGAGAACAGCCCCAAGTGCCTCCGCCTTTCCTCATACGATCTTCCTACCATGCCAGGCAACATCCTGGTAAACCTCCTCTGCACCCGTTCCAGTGTCTCCACATCCTTCCTATAGTATGGCGACCAAAACTGCACACAATACTCCAGATGAGGCCGCACCAGAGTCTTATACAACTGCAACATGACCTCAGGACTCCGGAACTCAATTCCTCTACCAATAAAGCCCAGTACACCATATGCCTTCCTCACAGCACTATTTACCTGGGTGGCAACTTTCAGAGATCTGTGTACATGGACACCAAGATCCCTCTGCTCATCCACAGTACCAAGTAGCCTACCATTAGCCCAGTAATCCATCTTCTTGTTACTCCTACCAAAGTGAATGACTTCACACTTAGCTACATTGAATTCCATCTGCCACCTTTCTGCCCAGCTCTGCAACCTATCTATATCCCGCTGTAACCTGCCACATCCTTCTTCACTGTCCACAACTCCACCGACCTTTGTGTCATCCGCAAACTTGCTCACCCAGCTTTCAAGCCCCTCCTCTAGATCATTTATAAAGATGACAAACAGCAACGGTGCCAAAACAGATCCCTGTGGTACACCGCTAGTAACTGCACTCCAAGATGAACCTAGTCCATCAATTACTACCCTCTGTCTCCTTCCAGCCAGCCAATTCCTAATCCAAACCTCTAATGCACCCTCAATGCCATACCTCCGTAGTTTTTGCATTAGCCTACCATGGGGTACCTTATCGAACGCCTTGCTAAAATCCATATACACCACATCTACTGCTTTACTCTCATCCACCTCCTTAGTCACCTTCTCAAAGAACTCAATAAGGTTTGTAAGGCACGACCTGCCCTTCACAAAACCATGCTGACTATCCTTGATCACATTATTCCTATACAGATGTTCATAAATCTTATCCCTTACAATTCTCTCTAAGACTTTACCCGCAACAGAAGTGAGACTCACTGGCCTATAGTTACTCGGGCTGTCCCTACTCCCCTTCTTGAACAAGGGGACCACATTCGCTATCCTCCAGTCTTCTGGTACTATTCCCTTTGACAATGACGACATAAAAATCAAGGCCAATGGCTCTGATATCTCCTCCCTAGCTTCCCAGAGGATCCTAGGGTAAATGCCATCAGGCCCAGGAGACTTATCTATTTTCATCCTTTCCAGTATTCCCAAAACCTCCTCCCTACATACTTCAAGGCCATCCATTCTAATCACTTGTGACTCAATATTCACACCAGCAACAGAGTCCCATTCCTGAGTGAATACTGACGAAAAATATTGATTTAGTGTCTCACCAATCTCCTCCGCCTCCACGCACAACTTCCCACTACTATCCTTGACTGGACCGATACATACCCTAGTCATCCTTTTATTCCTGACATACCTATAGAAAGCCTTTGGGTTTTCCCTAATCCTACCAACTAAGGACTTTTCATGTCCCCTTCTCGCTGCTCTTAGCTCTCTCTTCAGATCCTTCCTGGCTACCTTATAACTCTCAATCGCCCCAACTGAACCTTCACGCCTCATCCTTACATCGGCGCCCTCTTCCCTTTCACAAGGGATTCCAATTCCCTATTCAACCACTGCTCCCTCACAAGACCCTTTACTCCCTGCCTGACTGGTACATACTTATCAAGGACACTCAATAGGTGTTCCTTGAACAATCTCCACATATCATTAGTGTTCTTCTCCTGAAGCCTGTTTTTCCAATCCACGCATCCTAAGTCATGCCTCGCCGCATCATAATTTCCCTGCCCCCAGCTATAGCTCTTGCCCTGCAGTGCACACTTATCCCTCTCCATCACTAAAGTAAAAGTCACCGAGTTGTGGTCACTGTCCCCGAAGTGCTCACCTACCTCCAAGTCTAACACGAGGCTTGGTTCATTACCTAGAACCAAATCCAGTATAGCCTCACCTCTTGTTGGCCTGTCTACATATTGTGTCAGGAAACCCTCCTGCACACATTGGACAAACACCAACCCATCTACCGACCTCGAGCTATAGCTTTCCCAGTCAATATCTGGGAAGTTAAAGTCCCCCATAACAACCACCCTGCTACTTTCACTCTTCTCCTGAATCATCCTCGCAATACTATCCTCTACTTCTCTCGGACTATTGGGAGGCCTGTAGAAAACACCTAACAGGGTGACCTCACCTTTCCTATTTCTAACCTCAGCCCAAACTACCTCATATGGCAAATCTTCCTCCATCGTCCTTTCCACCGCTGTAATGCTATCCTTGACAAGCAATGCCACACCTCCCCCTCTTTTACCCCCACGTCTGACCCTACTAAAACATTTAAACCCTGGAACCTGCAACAGCCATTCCTGCCCCTATCCTACCCACGTCTCTGTAATGGCCACAACATCGAAGTCCCAGGTACCAACCACGCTGCAAGTTCACCTACCTTATTTCTTATACTTCTGGCATTGAACTATACACACTTCAAGCCACCTTTCTGTTTACAGGCACCCTCCTTCGAAATCGATGCCTTGTTCCTAACCTCCCTACACTCAAGGTCCTGCACCATGAAGCTACAGTCCAGGTTCCCATGCCCCTGCAGAGTTAGTTTAAACCCTCCCAAAGAGCACTAGCAAACCTCCCCCCAAGGATACTGGTGCCCCTCAGGTTCAGGTGTAGACCATCCTGTTTATAGAGGTCCCACCTTCCCCAGAAAGAACCCCAGTTTTCCAGAAACCGGAATCCCTCCCTCCTGCACCATGCCTGTAGCCACGCATTTAACTGCTCTCTCTCCCTATTCCTCGACTCTCTATCACGTGGCACGGGTAACAAAGCAGAGAAAACAACTCTGTTTGTTCTAGCTCTGAGCTTCCTACCTAGCTTCCTGAAAGCCTGCCTGACATCCTCACTCCTCTTCCTACCTATGTCATTTGTGCCAACGTGGACCACGATTTGGGGCTGCTCCCCCTCCCCCTTAAGGACCCGGAAAACACGATCAGAGACATCACGTACCCTTGCACCTGGGAGGCAACATACCAATCGTGAGTCTCTGTCGCCCCCACAAAACCGCCTATCTGTACCCCTCACTATTGAGTCCCCAAGAACTATCGCTCTAACTTTCTCCACCCTTCCCTTCTGAGCAACGGGGCCAGGCTCCGTGCCAGAGGCCTGAACCTCGCTGCTTACCCCTGATATCCCCCCACAAGTATCCAAAATGGTATACTTGTTCTTGAGGGGAATGACCGCAGGGGGTCCCTGCACTGGCTGGTTCCTCCCACTCCCCCTCACTGTCACCCATCTGTCTATAACTTTCGGTGTGATACTTCCCTAAAGCTCTGATCTATGACCACTTCTGCCTCCCGAATGATCCGCAGTTCATCCAACTCCAGCTCCAGTTCCCTAACACGGTCTTGGAGGAGCTGGAGATGGATGCACTTCTTGCAAGTGTAATCAGCAGGGATGCTAACGGCTTCCCTCACCTCATACATGTTGCAAGAGGAATATTGCACTGCCTGCACTGCCATCCCTCTAAAAAGTAAGCTTTAAAACTAAATCTAAAGAAACAAACAAGCAAAATGCAGCACTTGCCTGCTTGCCACAACGGGTCTTATTATTAGGTTAGAGGAGGAGGGCGGGTGGGAGGCTCTACCCCTGTAGTGCCTCGGGTTCCTCGCCTGCGCGCTTATATAAGAAAAAACCCTACCCAGGTAACCTAGCGCGGCACCAGCTTCCGGTTCCGCTAGGCGCTTAAATAAAACACTTTAAAACTTTAATTCCTCTATCAAGAAAAGGTAAATACCATCAGCCTTCTTAATAAACTTAACAACCTGAATGCAATTTTCAAGTGTCTATGTGTATGGAAACCGAGATCACTCTGGTCATTGATAGTACCAAGAATCTTACCATTAGCCTACTACTCTGCGTTCCTGTTATTCCTTCCAAAGTGAATCACCTCATAGTTTTCCGCATTATTCTCCATTTTCGTACTCTCAGCCCAGCTCTGTAGCTTACCTATGTCTTGCTGTGTCCTCCAACATCCTTCGTCACTGTCCACAACACTAACAGCTTTCATGTTTTTGGTAATGTTATTAATGCATCCTACTAAGCCTGCACCCAAGTCATTTATATAAATAACAATTAACACTGGATCCAAACAGATTCTTCTTGAATCCCACCAGTAACTGAACTCTAGAATGAATATTTCCCATCAACCAGCGTCTACCTTCTTTTTTCAACCAGCCATTTTCCGATCCAAACCACGAAATCACCCTCAAACTCATGCCTTCGTATTTTGTGTAATAGCCTATCGTGCAGACACTTATCAAACACCTTAATGAAATCCAAAGACTCACATCAACTTCTTTATCCTCATCCACCTGTTTGGTTATCTTCTGAAAGAACACAGTAAAGTTTGTGAAGCACGACCTCCTATTCACAGAACCGTGTGGACTATCCATGAACAACTTATTCCTCTCGAGGTAATTACAAATCATAGCTCTTATAACCCTTTCCAATACTTTACTGACCACTGAAGTAAGCCACACGGGTTTATACTCTCCAGGGTTGTCTCTACTTCCCTTCGTGTACAAGGGGACAACATTTGTTACTCCAGTTTTCCGGCGTTATTATTGTCGATAATAACGACATAAAGTTCAAAGCAATATGTTCAGCAACCTCCTCGCTGGCCTTGCAGGGTATCTGTCGATACATCCCTTCCGGCCTAAGGGGATTATCGATTTTCACACTTTCCGGATTAGGTGACACCTCTTTCTTGTGCATCTGAATCCCATCAAGTCTCGGAGCTTGTATTGCAGTATTCTTCTAAATCACTTTGTCTTCTTCTGGTGTGAATACTGTGGAAAAGTGTTCATTTCGAGCTTCCCCTATGTCCTTTGACTCCACGCACAACTCCGCACCACTATGCTTGATTGGCCCTAATCTTACTCTGAACAATCTTTTCTTCTTAATAAAGCTGTACAAAGCCATCGGGCTTTTCTTGACCCTGTCGGCCACTTACTTCTCATCTTCCCTCCTGACTCATCTTAGCTCTCTCTGTCCGTCTTTCCTGGCTAACTTTTAACTCGCAAGCGCCGTAACTGAGCCATCATGTCTCATCTAAACATAAGCCATCTCCTTCCTTTTGACAAGAAATTCAAATGGCTGAATAAGTCATGGCTACCACTTTCGACAATCTGCACCCCGCCTGAGCAGTACATATTTATCAGGGACTCGCACGAGCTGATCCTTGAATAACCTCCAATTTTGGTTGTGCCCATACCCTGCAGTTACCTTCCCCAATTAAGCATTCTAAATCTTGCCTAATCGCATCTTAATTGGCTTGATCACAGCTATAAAACTGTCCCTGCCAAATGTACCTGTCCTTTCCATTAATAAAATAAACATAACAGATTAGTGGTCGCCACCAACTAAGTTCTCACGTGCCACCAAATGTAACACTTGACCGCGTTCATTATCGAGTACTAAATCTGATGTAGCCTCCCCCCTTGTTGGCCTCTTTACGCATTGGTTCAGGAAACTCTCCTGCACACATTGGGCAAAAATGACAAAGGCTAATGTGCGTTTTGTACAAATTTCCTATTGCATGTACTCAATCGAAATAATATGAGACTTTCCTTCTTCGAGGATGACCTCGTAAATGCCTGGATGGAGCTCGTCTTCATCTTCCTATTTGTGATCCGTTCATATGTGATATTGTACCCAAGACTGTTACTTTGGCCTTGTCAAACTTTGTTTTTGCAAAGTAAATGACAGATCTGTCTTCCCTGGTCTCTCAAAGCCCTCTGCCTAATTCTCTATGTGATCTTTTCCCAATAGGTTAAATATCACAATGGCATTGACACAGCATAATTAGACAATATTGCAAAAGCGGTCTTTTTAAGGCTTTGAAAAGTGACTTTTGCATTTTTCATTTATTAACTTAAATTGTTGTGGCCCATTCTGAATTACAAAAGCAGAAATCTCTTTTGCGTTATCTAACAATATCATTTGCCACTAACCGTGAAGTAAGTCCAACTTTGCAAAGAAATTGGTTTGTCGTACCTTATCCAGTCAAATCTCCAGCCTTGGAATTGGGTAGTTGTCAGATTTTGTCATAGAATTGATAATCTAATAGTCTACACAGAATCTTTGACTACCATCAGAAATAGGGAACAATACAGTCGGCCAAGCTCACTCACTTTTAATCGTTGCTCTGATGTCTTCTTGGACAATTGCGTACACTTACTTCTCAACCTTTGCTGAGTTGAGAAGATTAACCTTTCAGGGATGTTGTTTTATCAAAAGAGCATTCGTTACGTTAAGTTCATGTACTATGGCATTAGTCCTGTGCATCCTACTTCTACATACGTCTTCATAGCCCTGTAACAAATCTTTCAGTTCAGTTTTCTTCTCGTCGGACAGTTCGCAGACTGCCCTATACATTCCTTTTTATTTGCAAACTATCCAAATTATTCTGACGCCGAAAGAATCCGAATCATCTGGATTTGATAAATCACTCTGAGTGGCAATAACTAATATCCGTTATTTCGGCTCATTTTCATTGTCATGTTACTGCTTCCGCATGTTCACATGACATACCCTTTTGTCCCATCTGAAATTTTACCAGATAATTCACCTCACGCAACTTTTTATTGATCTGACCGGGATCAGTAAACCTTGCTTTGAAAGGAACTCCGATACTGGTAGAATTATCAATAGTTTCTCACATTGTGAAAACGCACGAATTTTAGATTTCGTACTGAATATTGGTTCATTGGTGCTGTACCACTCCGAATATTGCACAGCGACATCCCGTACTCTCTTTAATCTTTCCCTCTCTTCAGATATATAAATCATCCGTGAGATTGCTGATTTTGTACCCATTCACTTTTTCCTGTTAGATTTTGAAGGTCTCTTTGGATCCGAATATCGTTTAAATTGGTGGATATTGTATCGATTGGTTTTGCGCATTTCTGGTACTAAATGATATAAAGGGGTCGTTCTTGTCTCAATCATTTCTGTAATCCTGATAATAAGCCCTCAAAATTGCTGTCAGGATCTGATGCCCATTTTCCCATTTTCCCTCCGACTCAGGATGGCAGGAATTTGACCTAATATGTTTGTTGTCTAATCTAATCATGCCGTCCTGAAATAATTTGGCAGTAAAATTGCACCCTTGATCTGAATCTCCCTGCACAGTTCATTACAGGAAAACAAAGCAATCAGGTCCTCCACAAACTTTTATGACTTGAATTTCCATGATGGAATTGGATCCAGAGAGCTGATGGACACATTAATTTCAGTTAAGAACTGCGGTTTCCCACTTTTGGTTTTATGGAGGGGACCTGTACAATGAATGTTAAAATCTGAAAAATGGTCTTCCAATGCATTGAATAACATCACAGGCACTGGATTTATTAATGCTTGTGCTTTTCATATTACCTCAAGCATATAAGAGGAGAGAAAAAGTTCAAACACTTCTTCATTTACGTCAGGCAAATAAAAATAATTCTGTCTCTAGGTCTGTATCTTCCTCACTCCTATATGAGGTCTTTTATGAGAAAGGTCATAAACTTCAGAACATTTCAAAAAAGGAGCGCAGACCCTAACTTTGCTCGTTGTATTTAGCAGATGTACAATGAATATTGCAGGAGAAACGCCATTGGTTGAATTACTTCATTTTGATCGAAACAGAATATATTTTCCAAATGAAAGTCAAACAAAAGAAAACAAAATACGAAATTACTTAACCGATCTGAAAGCCCAACAGTGTATACCAACTAAATGATATTATTCCAAATACTTGCAAAACAATGACCATAAACAACCCATGGCACAAAATGTCAAATCAATCAGAGAGTCTGACAGGAGATAAGTCAGACACAGAGAGAGTGTGTTAGCAGAGGCCTGCTTGACTTGAGTCCAGCAGCTTCACAACACTACTGCTAAACTGCAAACCAAACTAGAGACGTTCAGCTGGGAGAGCTGGTCATTCCCCATTCATCGATCAAGTATTGTTATTTTAAACTTGAAAGCCTTCTGCCTGAGGCAATATTTGTTATATATTATCAAATTCACCCTAAAGCCATTCTAACCCAGACTTGTCAGAGTCTTTGGCATTTATTTACTCTCTGAAAAGAAAAAAAAAAGACAAGGACAGCAGAAGCCTTTTAAAACAACAGCTTTGTCACACTTACCCCTTTCAAAAAAGAATGAACCAGTAATGCTCAAAGGTGACTTCATTATAAACCCCTAAAACCTAAATTATTAGTACTTTGTAATGCACGTATACATTAAATTGAGTAGAAATGCGCAAAGATGAACAACTATATTATTTTTCAATCTCTTGTACTCCTGCCACTGAATGGCTCCATTTCTCATTCGAGTGAAAACAATATGTCTGCAATCCCATTTTTTTCATCCTACGACGTAGACAATTATCAAATTGAACGTCTGTGACAAGAAACTCCACCTCAACGGTCTGACATTTTTGTCCTTAAGGTACTTCGCAAACTTCAATGCTTCATGGTCAGTGTATATAGTTGTCTCAGCTGCGTTACTGAAAACATGAACACTGAAATGTCATAATGGCAACATCAATCTCAAAATCTCCTTCACAATCGTCTAATATTTCTGCTAACGAATGTTGAACTTAATGGAGACTAACCTGCTCGGTCTTTCTTTCTTCTCATCGTCTTCTTGAAAGGGCACAGCACCAACATCCCGTCACTTGCATCGATAGCCAGCTTGAAAGGCTTTACGAAATTAGATGCAGCTAATACTGGGGCAGTGGCGAACGCAGCACTAAGCCTGTCAAGTCCATTCTGGCAGTTGGCTGTCCACTGAAATTTCTTGCCTTTCTTTCGCAAGTCAGTGTGTGGAGCGGCCACACTGCTAATTTCTGGTATGAATTTTCGAAGAAATCCACTCCGTCCCAGCAACCATAATATCTTTCGTTTTGGCGATGGTTTGTAAAGTTCCGAACTCTCTACGGTTTTGCTTCCAGTCGAGGTCTTTGTGCATTCGCAAGAACATAGTCAAGGGACATTACTTGGGCTTTGGCAAATTTACTTTAACTTAGGTTTATCACCTAGACAGACTTTCCAAGTTATCAAACAAGTCTAACAGAAGTTTCAATCGTTCCTTCCATGTATGACTAAAAACCATCAAATTATCTCGATAGTCTGACAATTAAATTATTGTTTAGCGTCTGTAATAAAGCTGGCACATTTTTCATGCGAAATGGCATGACTTTAAACTGATGCAGTCCATTTCACATCAGTTTAGCCAAAATTGCCTTCGTTCCTTCTGACAAAGGTACCTATCAGCATCCTCTGAGCAAGTCAATCTTTGAAATATCGCGCATGTTCAGCAGTCTTCCAAACACGGAATCTTCTATCCGTCTATCAGTCTTCATGACTGCAATGAATTTGCAACAGTGCATGCAACACCATTGTGTACCATCTGGTTTCCATAACATTGCTATGACTTATCTCCAGTCATTGGAACTTCGATTATGCCAAATCAGAGAGAGGAAGGGCTGGGAGAACTGGCCACACCCCGTTTGTTGTACAAGTGTTTGCTGAAAAAACTTAGAAACTTCTCCAAGTAGACAAACACAGACATTTCGTAATCTGTGCGAACATGACTCTGTTAAAATATAAAACAACGACAACCTAACATTATTAACAGAGCAGTAGTTACAGTAGTTCGACGGGAATTGTTCAGTATGTTAACAGTTTAATTAATAAATCCACAGCTGGAGTTAGGGAATTAATATTTTACTTATTCATTTTTAAATGAGTGTCATGGATTTATTTTTATTAAGTCATTATACATCGCTAAGAAGCAGGTTACGCAATTTTCACACCTCCTTCAACAGATTGAAGGGCAGGGCGCTCCTTTGTGGAATATTCGATTTTACTTCATGGGGCGGGGCCAAAACCTCTGCTTTATAAAACTACCCCTCAAGAAATGAAACAGCTGTCAGTAGCTAGACTTCGATGTCCACACAAATGAACATTTATCCGTCAACTCTGCAGACATTGTCAGTGTTTTATCTTTTAAACTCTTTCAGTTGAAATATGTCTTATTCATGCTTTAATCCATCTATCAAAGCTGCTCTCGTCAATTCTGTCAAATTCGATGTAAATCTGAAATTGTTGCTTCATTACTTTTCTGAACCGGTGCCTATATTCTTCAGGTACCAATTCATAGTCACTAAACGTAGCCCTAATTTACTTTGTCATATTCTCCTGACAATTTCTCTAATATTACGGCAAACAATTCTTGTGCTCTCCCTATCAACAAAATTTTGAATCTACAAAACACATATGGTCCCTGGGCAATTGATCAAAGCAGTCGGTTTTTCTACATCTCTTTCGTCAAAGTTTGGTATTGATGGACATATTTGAAAAGACTTCTATGTTTCTTTCATCAAATGTACTAACGTTGAATATAATTGTATATATCCCTACCAAGCTGTTGGCGACAATGAGTTTGTTCATCACTTCTGTCCTGTATATTTACTTCTCTCATGGATGTGTTTTCATCAAGTTCCAACTTCGTCTTTTTCCAACCCGAACATTCTTTCCCTTTTCTTTTCTTTGAGGAGAACGCTTTTTCTTTTTTATCTTTGTTCTCCCAGAGTGAATATTCCATGTTCTTTTTCTTCTAACTCCAGCCTTTCAAACATTCGTTCTCTGTCCTTATCTTCAAAATCCAATTTTTCCATTTCTAATTTATATTGTTAACCCCATTGGCCTTGACTGCTTCTCAGAATGCCAACATACTTAGGTAATTTCTTTACAATTTCATGTTTCTTATTACCCCGATTAAACGCAATTTTAGTCTGTTTGTTAATTCTACAAGCGTCACCTTGTATGATCTTCCTAAAGGTCCATGGCAAATTTGGAAATCATCATGACTTCCCAAAATCTCTCTTATGTGTTAAGAACCATTTCCCCATCGTCCAGATCCGGCCAAGAACCAAATTACACTGTTGCTTAGGGAAGGTGTAACCATCCGAAAAACCCAAAACCGAACACCTCACCCCATAATCAGTGCAAAAGAATGTGAACAGTAGTGTAACCGGGTTTTAAATCAACAAGAAGCAATTTACTTATTGAAGTCTAAATGTGAACAAATTAAGTAAAGTGTTTTTAAAACTTCCGTCTAACTACTAAATATTCCACAATAAAGCAATGTTATATTTATGCACTGTTTCAAACATACCAAATCCCGATCACACAAAACAAGATAAAACTTAATGTCTCGAAATCACAGCCAGGCTATGTGTCTTTCGGAATTTTCTCTCAGGTACTGCGTTCTCCGTCATTTCTTCTATCGGAAACACCTCCTCCAACGTCAGTATTGTTGTTATTTAGATGGCGCCTTCTCTAATACATAGATGATCATTATGACCAATTTCTCTTCAGAAAGACTTGGGGCCAGTTAGCTCTGCCGGGTGGCAGCTTGTTTTGGGGTTTTGTTTACAAATGTCTCCCTTCTTTTACACCTGTAATGCCACGTCAGTGAGATTGGTTCTGTGTTGTCAAAACATTCAGACTTAACTTTAGAATGTTTTTCATATCGAAGCGTCTAGTTCAATTGATTGGCTAAATTACAATGCCCTGTTATTTCTTCAAAAAGTCAGCCTCGCCTGCTAATTGTATAGCCTTTTGAAACAAATGTTTCAAATCAGTATCTCGGTTTTACCTGCACACGTTCAAGCTGCTGCTCACATACATTCATTTTGAATCCCAGAGCACACGTGTCATGCAATGCGTTCTGCCCCAGCTCTTCATAAATTTACAGCCACTAAGTCCTAACTTCCTGCCTGCCAATTTACAACTACTCTATACAAATTTGCAATGATCTTTTCGAGATAACTTTCACCGTTGAGGCCTATACTCTAAAGGTTGAGATGAGTGAGGGGAAGTATGTAAGATGCCAAATGAAATTGACAATCTAAATGTGAAGTAGATATTCCCTCATGTGGACCGATCCAGAACAATATATCATAGAGTTATGATACATTAGATGAGCTTCCAACTGGGATGGGGAGAAATTATTTTTATCAAAGTGTTGAGAACATATGTAATTCATTATCTCAGAGTGGATGCTAGTACATTGAGTAAATGCATTGTCATGGAGAGCCAGAAGTAAAGTGGAACTGAGGCCGAGATGATACCAACCATAATTGTGTTAATTGGTGGCGCAGGCTCGAGGGGCTGAATTGCCTGCTGAAGCTCCATGTTCTTTTTCAGCTCTTCGAATGTGTTACATAACAATGGGGTTTATGAAACAGGAAGCAGACACTCGGGTTTAATCAGACCTGATTACGTTAAAATAATGTAACACGCAGAATCACGCAGTGACTAATGTTTGGTCCTCAATTATTTGCAATCTACATTCATGATTCGTAGGAGTGTCACGTAGATTTGCTATTTAAGTTTGGCGATGACTTTAAGATAAGCAGGAAATTAAATTAGTAAGCGAAGGTATAGATTCGGCAATTGGATATAGACATGAAATGACAATGGATAATACTTTGGCAGCTGGAATAGGATGTAAGGTTCAACCTTCCATTTATTTTCTGGAAGTATGCAAGGCTGTATGGAGAAAATTTACAGAACTTAGCGATACAATGTGCACTGGATGGTTCACTTTGAACGTTCAGAAATCGGAAGTGTTATTCCGTCTGCAAGATTGTCTGCTCCATAATGTTTCCAGGGGTCTCATTACTTTCAGTACTCACGGGATATTTTGAAGCATTTGATTGTCGGTGGGAACTGCAGAATGGTGTAACACAGGAGCGGCCTTTATCTAAGAGGTCATCTCTTCTTGCTATGCGGATATTTGGAGCTGAATAGCTGACTGCTTCTGAATGCAGAGGCTGCAGCTGCTGTCAGAAAAGCGGTCATTCACCAATGTGACATGATTTGCATGGTCACACTGCAACATTTTTGGAGTGAGAATTCCTTTGTTTCCCCTACCTCACCCGATTGATATGAGGATCACCGCAGAGCCATCTACAAAATTGGGAATCCCGCTATCCTGGGAAAACAAGGTTACATGTGAAAGCTTTCTGTTGAGGAGGAAAATGTTGTGTTCACGTGATCCACGACTTACCTGCATTTTCACTGACTGGGGGCTAGCATATCGACAGACTGGAAGACGATGAATAGTCCGCCAATTTACTTGGAATATTCTCCTTTGTAGAATCTGAATGCAAGTAGGATCCGAAGAGATACTGGAAGTATTATCCTCGCCCTGGTTTGAATCTGGAGGTCGTTTTGACGGAGAGGCCAACACTCTATGACCATCTCCTTTTTCAGTCAGGGTCTACTCATCCACTGCTCGTTGGTTACATGCAACTCAGAAAGCTATTCTTGGAAAGCTAGGTTTGGATATGGCAGATCTTTTTCCAGACACACACTCCATGGTATCAGACCTTCTGTCTCGGCTGCATCTCCTCCATTTGTAGTTCATGTTTCAGACCCAGACGGTCTCCAGCAGCTCCACAAAATTTTCGAAAAGGGAAGACAGTCAGGAGTCCCTCAGCTACAGGCCAGTTGCCTGTCCTTCACAATACTATTCAAGAGTCTTCCACGTATTACTGACTGCACGATCAGGTTAGAAGGGCAAACCCAATCGTTCAGAGCACAGGCGCAGAACAAGTTTCCAAGATATGAGTTAAAGCTGCTGAAACGTCCTGTCCAACATGGAGCACTATGTGGGACAATCCGGGAAGTGAAACAAAGACTGACATTAAAAAAATGTTTCTCTGATTGTCAACACCAAGAATCGATATAATAGGGTGCGAGAAATCAAAGCCAGTGAAAAATTCCGAAGAGATGAATGATTCAAATTAAATATGGAAACTGGCAATTAATTAACAAGAGAATCATAATGGAAATTTTGGGAATATTACAAAGGAGTGTGACTAACTGGAAGACTGAGACCTTGGATTTGTGCAAATCACAAGATTAGCAACATTTGATCAGGACATTGTCATGTTGTCTGAAATAGCTGGTAATATCAATGTCTAAATCTTCCTCACAAAGCCAACTCAGATATCAAAAGCTGGGATGAAAAGCGAGAAGAGTGTGGGCAGTTGTGCACACGATGCTAATGGGTCAATCAGTGAACTGGACTAACTGCCCAGCCGGAGAAGTATGCAAACGATTGTCATTACATTGAGTCTGGATAATTGCCTTACATGGGAACATTTGCAGCCTATGCTGTGAGTGACAGTAAATGTGACGGCAACAATATTATATCGCAATATCTGCTTTGCACCAGGAGAAGGCAAATGGTGGAGTGTGTTTCTGAGTGGACGGTGCGTCCTGGTTTGTGTGTGTGTGTGTGCGGGGTGGCGGGGGGTGGGGGGAGGGTGTCAATTGCAGAAATATAAATTTGAGAGAGAACACGCATGGATAGACGTATTTCAAAAATGAACGACGAACAAAGGTTTGGTGAATTGACAGCAAGAGACTGCGGAACATTTTATCGACAGATGTGATAACGTGTTTGAGAATATTATGAAAAAAGACATGGCCAGACCCAATAACCACATAGATCAGTGCACAACGGAATTTGGGATGGAATGGATTTTGGTGTGAGTTCTCATACGAGTTGTGAAGCATCTGTTCAGATTTGCTTTTTTCAGGTTTGGGAGTGGGAGTACCAGCAGCCAATTATTGGTACCAAAAAATTGTATTCAAGATTCACGGAGCTGGTAAGGTTAGCCAGTGAATCATATTCTGGTTAAGTTCTAAAGTGGTCAGAGAATGGTGTTCGGAATCAAATCATGTCCAAAAGGATCAATTCAGATATCAGCAAGGGTTGGAATGGAGTCGGAGGAATAAAACATTTTGTAAAAATAAAGGAGAGTGAGAAATCCATACTCGCACTATTTAAATAACAATGGCAGTGATGGAATGATGTGTATGTGCGGATGTTGGACTGAGGTGAACAAAGATAAAAATCACACACCACCAATTGACAGTCCACCAGATTTATTTGGATGTACTCGCTTTCAGAATACTGCACCTTCATCAAATAGCTGTGTAGCAGGATCAGAAGAATGAGTCGTGAATTATGGCTGAAATTGAGTATATAGTTTTGAAAAATCACACAAAACCAGGTTATTGCCTAACTATTTTATTTCGAATATAATGTTTCCGAGCGCTGTTCCTTCATCCGCTAACTAATGTGGCAAAATCATAAGGGAATTATTTAGAAGAGCTGGATTTTGGAGCACTGCAGCACCTCCTAATCGAAACTGAGTATGCCAACATCGAGACGTACAATGGACACTGCCAGACGCAAAGAGGGAGACAGCGAATGAACAAGTTCATTCATGCAGTCAGTGATGGGTTTAATGTAAATATCTGGATTTTGATTCTCAACCTGAACAATAACAGCAGCAAAGCGTCTCAAATAAATAGTCAGAACAGTAGTACAAATAATCATATTTTGTAGAAATAATATCGAGACAGTCAATCGTAAGAGGGGTACCAAAGATTGCCAGCATAGGATAATAAAAACAACAAATGATGTAAAGTGCACATTGGATGTGGACTGATATTGGAAACCAATCACAATATGGAGAAAGAATTTAAACATAATTGGATAAACGGCTGTTCACGACTGGAACATTCCTGTCTAAGATTCTCAGATTCTAAACTATTGTTGGAACATTCAGTCTAACATTCTCAGTTTTTGATCTCTCATCACCCTCTTCCTGGGGCTGATGATCCGTCTAACTGCTGTTGAAAATGGTCCTGCTCTCACAGTTGGAGAACACATTGAACGGAACACATTTAGCACTGAAGGATGGAAATCCTTTCACTAGGATAACTAAAGCCAATGGAGCATGACATTAATCACAGTGACGGAACAAACTGGTCCAGTTCACTCTTCATTACATCGCTTTTGATACCACAATAAAAGAGAGCATTCACTCAGCCGAGATGGAATGAATGTGGGTTGCTGCAAGCTGAGCCATAAATCTTTTCACAATTTTGATCTTTCGGTAATTTTAATTTTACCTGTTTATGGATTTATATACGAGAAGCAGTTATTCTTCCATCATGTGGCGTTTGGCGGACCACCTCCATGCATTGTCGATAAATGCGGTGCATCTGAAGAAAAAGAAAGTCGACGTTTCGAGCATGAGCTAATGATGAAGAGCTTCTGGTGATGACATCCTAACGAAGAGATCATGCCTGAAACGTCGACTCTCCTGCTTCTCGGATATTGCCTGACCGGTTATGATTTTGCTGCAACACACTATTCCAGTCTGATGTCCACAATCCGTACTCATCACATTGTCCCATTTTAGTTCATTACTCTGTAACACTGGGTTAGATCGGTGGCCAGGGTGGTGGAACTTGCAGCTCTTGCGAGAAGTGACAGAACGTATAGTACCTATCGATTTACAGCTCCGTATCTTCATTGTGCCATTCGAAAGATTGTTGTGGATTTGAAAATCGCTGCCAAGATGACGGGGAATCAATAAAAACAGCAACACTTCGAAGAGGTTGTGATGTTAACAGATTGACAGACAGTACCATGGAAGGATGTGCTCACAGGTTTCAGAATGCTGAAATAAATACATGTCAATCGCACTATGAAAAAAAAGGCCAATATTTCCAGGAACGATGGATGAACACGATATCGGTGAAAGTTCAGGTGATGCAGAGTTTTGAATGAAATTGTCACTGCAATCTGCAACTTTGTCACTGGGCGTGTGTGTACAACATACTCCTGAGCTGGGTGGAACATTAATTGTCCATATGACATTTTTATTGAGTTTGCCTGAGGGTTTGTCTGCATAAGGCCAAGTTCGTTTTCTGGTGCTATCATATCAAAATTACCTCATTAATTACATACTCCACCCCACTGTGTCTCTCTCATTGAATGCCAGCCTAATTCTCACACTCAGCAATCCGGGAGGTTATCATTATCGCCAGATACCGCTGAATATACTGTGATTCCTGGCATTGTTGCCATCTTGAAAAGGCCAATGATCATGATAAAGAACGTTCTCTGCTTGGAATTGTCCTGCATTGTTTACCTCGAGCGTGGCAAATAAGAAGAAATTGCATGATAACCATTCAATTCCCAATACAGATGCAATATCAGACACATAAGAGCATAATATAAGCTGATTACTCTAATTAGTGCATAATTACGGTGTGACAAATGTCCAGCAATACAGGACAAGCATCAAGAACTTTTCCGACACTGTCAGGATGAGTGCTACCACATTCTTTCAGTTCCCTCACACTCATTGTATATCTATAACAACTACCCATGAACAAGTATTGTGCTTCACCACTGTCATTACTGGATGCAGCACCTTCCCTCTGTTTCTTGCCTGGCGAATAACGTTGTCGACTGACTCTTTCTGGACATCTCATCATTATCTGCTCAACTAGACCAACACTAACAGCAGGGGCACATACCACCACCTACCCTCCCCCCACCCCCCACATTCCTGCAATAACCTATAAAACTGTAAAATACACCAAGCCAGGTGCTGGAGTGCCCAACATCTATTCCCGCAACCATCCCCCACCCTGACGCCAAGCTGGGAGGAGCCTGATACGAGACGTATATGGCATTGGGCAAGTCGTGTGGAGATTTCAAAACATCCGTGTCCCACAACTGAATAATGACCAAAGTTCAGTGAAAGATAATTCTTACTTTAAAGAAACTGTTATGATTAGTACCTGTCACAACTGAGAAGCCGCTCCCCTGATCCGAACTCCCTTTTGTGTGGAACCGTTACACATGGAATTTTCATGATCTCAGTTGGTAAGAGAGTGAGCTGAGAACGCATCGTCTCCATCAACTCCCAAGAAAAGAAAACGGAGTTTCCCTCCCACACCTCCTCCTTCACGAAGCTCAGATTCTGAAACTAATGTGTGATATAAACTGCTCTCCAAACTTGTCCTGTCAGCTTCTAAATTTGTAAACACACAGGAACACACATACACTCACGCACACAATACACAGTACTCTCCGCTGCTGTACCTCTTTATCACTTTACAACCTATTTTATAGCGCGTTTTCATGTTCTTCCGACCAAAGTGTATACTCTCAAATTGCTCGGCATTGATCATCATCTGCCATGCAGTTGTCCATGCACTGTTTGAGTTCCCCAAGGAGGTGCACACATTGTACAATTCTTTCAGACTGGGCGTGCCATCTGCAAGCATCGGAATTATAGTAGTGTCACTCTCCCACAAGGAACAACTGATACTCTCACTGTGATAGTAGATGGCGAACTGATACACTCCCAAGAGAGGGTCAGAAATATTGACATATTCCAAACAAGAAGTGAATTAAAAAGAAAACAAACTGTACATTGACAAAGAAAAGTACTGACACAAAGCAGGACCAGTGAGTGAAATGCTCTGAGTGAAATCACTGATTAAGAGAAACACTCACTGACTCCTAACGTTTGTGTCATGTCAGTGTATCTTTGAGTGAGTGCGAGTTGTTTGCGTGTCTGCATCTATGTACCTGCATTAGGGTGTGTAACTCTGTCTTTTAATGTGTGTGTGTATCTCTGTGATAGGCAGGTCTTATGGATAGTATGGTGTTAAAAATGACAGAATACATCTCTCTGCTGGCCTGCATTTGCCAATGCCCAGACAACGGCGGAGGTAAACAACGTCTGGGATTAAATTAGAGAGAAAGAAAGACTGTGACAGTGAGCAGCACTGAGCACATGATCAGCAAAATCAACACACGCCAGACACACGGATAATCCAAACACACACACAGACACCTGCATGCACACAGTCACACGTATATACAAAGGCACACGCACCACACATAAGCATACATGCAGACACTCAGACATAGGCATCAGCCCCCCCCCCCCCCCCCCACACACACACACGTCTGGTTTGATGTGGAGTGCTGTTTTACTGAGGCACATGTGGAAATATGTCTGTGCTACCTCTGCAATTTTGAAATGATTTGTATTTGGGCAGTTTTCCTGAGATGGAGTGCATACGTTGAAAAACATTTCCACTGCAGTTGACTTCTGACATCTCCTGTGAAGCATTGAGTAAGGAGATGAGATGGCATTAGTTTAGGGTGTGAGGGTAAATTCGCACAAAGGACTTAAGAGATAATATGATCACGCAAAGGGTGGTGCGTGTATGGAATGAGCTGCCAGAGGTAGTGGTGGAGATTAGTACAATTACAACATTTAGAAGGCAATTGGATGAATGTATGAATAGGAAGGATGAAAAGGGATATCGGTGAAGAGCTGACAAATGGAGTTAGATTCCCTTAGGACATCTGGTCAACATATCTGGTGGGCAACATTGCAAAGGACTAGAAAAATTGCTTCTCTGTTTCAGGACATTGTTTGAATCATGAAAGAGATGTGCAATGTGAGAGATTCACAGTATTTGCTAAATTCTGAAAAAAAAAGTCAGTGCCGTGGCTCAGTGAATAGCACTTCTGCATTACAATGCCAGGGACGGTCGTTCAATTCCAACGTCTGGAACTGTCCATGAGGAGTTTACGTATTTCCCGATCTCTGTAGGGGCTTTCTCTGGCTGCTCCCATTTCCGCCCATAGTCGATGATGTGCAAGTTATGTGGCCTCAATAAACTCGAGTGCAACCTGAATATTACGTATCAACTTCAATACTCAAAGGATTGATCAATGAAGCCAAGTGTGTTAAATGCCTCTTGAACTATCGTGTCGACGTGAGATGCAAACTTCAAAGAATTATGCACCTGGACCCTGAGGTATCTCTTTTTAGAAACACGACCTGTATGCTTACAATTACTCGTCTGTGGCCTAAGTTCACGTCCCCATCATTTATATGAATGACAAATGAAAGTAAACAAGTGCTGATCACGAAGTAACATGGCTGGTCACAGATCTCTAGTCAGAAATCCAACTTTCCACGATCATCCACTGTTGAATACAGTAAAGACAATTATGTATCCAGTTGGAAAATTCTCCCTGAATCCTATTTTAGCTAACTGTTAATAATTATTCCAAATGCAGAACTTATCAAAGACTTTTCAGAGGTCAATGTAGACAACGTCAAACTTTCTGCCCTAATTCGTCATTTGTGATGCATTACTTATCTCGCAGAAATCATGCCGACTAGAAACATTAGTTTTTATCTCTCAACTGCATGTAACTCCCATCTTTCAGAATCAAATAAATTGAATTACCCGTCACTCATGTCGGGCTTGCAAATCTATAGTTTCCAGGTTTCTGCTTACAGCTTTCTTAAACAATGGTGCAACATTACCTACCCTCCAGTGCTATGGTATTTCGCCCATGTTTATCAGCGATACAAATGCATCTACTGAGGATCTCCCAATTTCCTCGCCAAAACCCGACAATATTCTGATGTACATTTGATCAGGTCCTGGACATTTATTAAATATTAAGTTTTCTAAGACGTTCAGCACTTCCCTTTCCTTGATGTGAACTGTTTTCAAATGTTTAAATTTATTTTGCTGAGGCCACTCGTCTCCATTTTTTTCTGCACAGTGACAGCTGACGTAAAATGGATAAACACAAGTTAAATTAAAAGGTCGAACCATTTTCGTGCTAAAATAAAGGCATTGGGTGAAAAACCAAGAATGATGAAATGAAAGAGATCATGGCACTAGTGTTGAATAATACACGCCGGATCAACTTCCAGAAGACCTTACATGATCCAGTTTGAGCATCACAAAACGTCAGTTTATGTTTGAACTCAGGGAAGAACAAGTGCAACCTGCCTGCGAACGAATGGTCTGTCGTTTTGTCTCTTTATTTGTTGTTCCTCACAGCAAAGAGTGTGAGAGCTGAAAACCCTCAGTCACGTTCACTGCATGTGAATGAATCCTATCGAGAAATTGTTGCAATCTTTTCATTGTCCATATCGATGTAATGGACGGAATACCAGCACCAGGAACTGTGTTAACAGAATAGCTTTGGAACAAGCGTAATATTTGGGACAATTTGTCAATTCTTATTATTCATGACTATAAATATTAAATAGAAAAAAAAACTTTAATTTTATTATTCTGCAGAATTTTCATTTTTCTGTTAATCATCAAATGTGTGTGTATGTTTTCTGTTTGTGTGTATCTGAGCGTCTCTGTGCGTGTGCGTGTGTGCTTGTATGTTTGTGTGTGGTATTTTTCGAAAGATAAACATGTCTGTACGTGTTTGCATGTTCCAAATTGTTTCTGAACTGCACTTGCACCTGTGCTATGAACGTTTGTTTTCACAATAAGCCAGTCGATACTTACTGTTTAAATAACAATGCCGACATTCTTCTGAACAGTGAACTCGAACCAATGTGTGACATTTACCATTGATCTATCAATGTTCAGAATGAATAACTTGTAACATATGTTGGGACCAATGCAGAAGTTTGCCTCGAAAGGGAAACAGTGAGCCCTCCAACTCGATAAGATCAAAAATGAGGACTAATTCTTTTCTGGATATCCGAATGTGCAAATCTCTCCTACAGAAATTAATGCTGCTAGGAACTTAAATTGTATTTAGTCTCACTCAGTTAGAATTACGGTAGACGAGGGATACAGGGATAATGTGATACTTGCTCAAAGGTGTGGCTGAAATCACCGGTTTTTTTTGCTAAATTCTCCTCTCCAATTCCATTGGTGCATGACTAAACGTCTCGAGCTTGGTTCAAAGCAAATACCTTTATCCCTGGAATTGATGTTTTAAACTTTCTCCCTGGGGGGATGCAAGATGGCGGCGACCCAACAAGTCTGAGTCTATAGTGTTCTTCCCAAGACTTGGGTACAGTGGGTCACCCACCCCCACCACACTCACCAAATCATTCATAACAGTTGTTAACTTTAAATAGTTGCTTAGTATTACATTCTAATATTTAGTGAAAATGACCAAAGGAAAGGGAGCTCGCTGCTCTCAACAAGCAGGACCCCCTTCTCCCCCCCCCCCCTCTCCAGCTGCAGCAGAGGCGTCCACAGCCGCCCCGGGGAACTTACCGACGGTAACAAGCCTTGTGGAGATGATCACCAAGCTGGATGCGAAGATCGATGCCTTTATCGAGGAGTCCCGAAATCGATGGGAATCACTCTCGGCCGCGCTGCAGAAGCACGGCCGAGACATCCAGGAACTCGAGCGCGGAGTCGGAGGGGCGGAGTTAAAGGCCGCGACCTCCGAGACTGCAGCTCAATCGGCCGCGGATCAGGTCTGGACTCTCGAACACCGAGTCCGGACCTTAGAAAATCATATTGACGACCTCTATAATCGAAGTCGTCGAAAAAATATTCGTTTGCTGGGCCTTCCCGAACGGGAAGAGGAAGGCCAGCTTACAGCATTCCTGGAGCAATGGCTGCCACAGCTTTTAAATCTGCATGCTGGATCAGGCCAGGTAAGGGTGGAATGGGCCTACTGGGTCGCAATACGTGGGCCCGGCTTGAACCAGCGCCCACGCCCAGTTCTGTTCCAGCTACAGAGCTATAGGGAGAGGCAGATGCTCCTGGAAGCCTCAAGAAATCTTGGAAAAGATCCCCAAGCCATGATCTATAAAGGATCCAAGATCATGCTATTCCAGGACTTTTCCCCAGCTCTGGTACGAAAGAAGAAGGCATCCGATGAGGTGAAGAAGCGTTTAAGGGACTTCAATATTCAGTACTCCTTACGCTATCCAGCGATGCTACGCTTTAACCATGAATGATCCATATATAACTTCGGATCACCAGAGAAGGCTAAGGAAATCTTGGACTCTCTTAGATAAACTGTAAGAGATATTGGATATTGGTTTGCCTTTCCCCCGACTTTGGGTTGCATCCCCCCTTTTTTGTCTCTCTTTTTTCTTACCTTATTGTTTAATATTATCATGGGGGGCGGGGAGAGGGATTTGATTTTCTCCCCCCCCCCAAGCTTGGAGTTGTTTTATTTTATTAATTTATGTATATATGTGGGTGCGTATGTATGTATGTATATATATGTTGGGGCGTTTGGTTAATGTTGGTAGGGGGAGGTGGTTACCTTATTCTATTTTACCTCTGTCTTTAGGAGCGGGGTTGTTTCTCCCCTGTTATTTTGTATTATTATATTTAATTATTACTTGTTGAGATTGTAATTTTATAGTTATATATTTACATATGGTATTAACATTCCCAAATATATCCAGGTGTTGGTGTGAGCGGGGGTAGGGTGCTCACTGTTAACTTTAGCTTTATATTATATTTGAATTCTCCTCATTTTATTGAGGAGTACCTGGGTCAAGGGTGGGGCATTGGTTGGGAGAAGATAAGATGGACATTTGGAGAGGAAGTGACACTCCCTGGGAACAAGGAGGAAAATCTCCACTTAGGTACGTTTTTTTTAATTACAAATAGTTTTTTTTTGTACTGTTGTGATTGTACTAGAGAGCCTTTATTTTTGTAAATTTTATATGCTCTATGCTCGGGATGTTCCAGATAGGGTTTCCCATCCCGAGGGGTCTCGGATTTGCCCAGATGATTATGGTTGATCGGTCGGTTAAATGGTGCACCTGGAATGTCAAGGGGAATAATCCGCCAGTCAAAAGGAAGAAAATATTATCAAATCTTAATAAAGAAAGAGTTGATATAGCTCTCTTACAGGAGACACACCTGTCGGATAAAGAACACTTAAAATTACGACAGGGTGGAATTGATCAGGCCTTTTTTTCTTCTTTTAGCACAAGAAGCAGGGGAGTTGTTATTCTTGTTCGGAAGAATTTCTCTTTCAAAATCCTAAATCAGATAAAAGACGAATCTGGACGATATATTTTGAATAAAGCCCTCATGAATGGAGAGGAAAATGGGATTTTAAATTTGTACTGCCCCGCGGTACACCCTTTTAAATTTATAACGGAAGCTTTTTCAAAATTGATGGCCTTTGGTGACCGTCATACAATTATAGGGGGAGATTTTAATTGTATTATAGATCCGGAAATAGATAGGATTCCCAAGAGCGCTGCCGGAGTATCTCCCAGGTCTAGACAACTGGCGGATCTGAATAAAGAATTAGGATTGGTAGATGTATGGAGATGTCTTCATTCACAGAGCAGAGATTTTTCTTTCTACTCTAATCCACATAAATGTCATACAAGAATGGATATTTTTTTGCCCCCTCGATCTTTAAAAATTCCATATCATCCTGTAAAATAGGTACTATAGCAATTTCCGACCACGCTACTGTATATATGGAAACTAAGGCGAGGAACAATGGGACATCCGGTCGGCATTGGCGTATGGACCCCGTCCTGATAAAAGATAGTAAATTTGTAAAGTTCTTCTCCCAAGAATTTAAAACTTTCTTAGAAATTAATTCAGGTACGGCTAGCAACCCATCAATGATGTTGGAGACCATCAAAGCTTATGCACGAGGTTTGATCATCTCCTACTCAGCGACCCAGAAAATATTGAAGGGAGAACAACAGCGCCTGCTCGAAGCTCGCTTAAAAGCAGCTGAAACAGCATACGCTGATAGACCTTCTATTATAAAATTGCAAAGGATTATGGCTCTTAGGACAGCTCTAACCATTACGCTTACTCTAACGGCTAAATGGGAAATATTATTTGCAAAACAAAGGTTATATGAATATGGCGACAAACCGGGTAGATACTTAGCATTTCTTGCAAAGCAAAAGAAGGCCCCTCAGACTAATACATCCATCAAGGAAAGTACAGGTACTTTGACTCATGATCATAAAAAGATTAATGCGATCTTTAGAGAATTTTATTCTGAGTTATATAAATCGCAGGATTGTGAACATAGGGCTAGGAGGATGCAGTCATTTTTTAAAAATTTGACCTTTCCGGGCCTAACTCCGGAACATGTATCGGTCCTAAATGCTCCTCTAACAGTTCAAGAAATGCTTGATGCAATTAGGCAACTCCAGAGCGGAAAGGCACCGGGGCCAGATGATTTTCAAGCTGAATTCTATAAAGAATTTACAGAAATATTGGCTGATCCACTTATGGACATGTATAACTATGCATATAGTCAGGGCTGTCTCCCGCCTTCACTGAAAGAGGCAAATATCTCTCTTATCCTTAAAAAAGGAAAAGATCCCGAAGACTGTACATCATATAGACCAATATCCTTGCAAAATGTAGATGTTAAAATCCTCTCTAAAATGTTAGCACTGAGACTAGAAAGGGTACTGCCACATATTATAAAGGAGGATCAGACAGGATGTATTAAGGGCCGCAGATCATCCAATAATATTAGAAGGGTTTTGAATATGATTCAAGCCTGTCATCAGGGAAAGATACGAGGAGTAGTAGTTTCATTAGAAGCGGAAAAGGCATTCGACAGGGTTGCATAGTCATATTTGTTTTACACATTGGAAAGGTTTGGCGTTGGACAGGTGTTCACCAAATGGGTCTCAACATTGTATAGTGATCCCAAAGCAGTTGTGGTTACCGATGGATTAGGTTCGGATAGCTTCAGTGTGGGTAGGGGCTGTCATTAAGGATGTCCTCTCTCGCCATTGTTATTTACGCTAATAATTGAACCACTAGCAGAAGCTATACGGACTGTCCTAACATAACAGGCCAGAGGATTGGTACAAGTAAACATAAAATTACCCTTTCTGCAGATGATGTTCTTTTATTCCTCAGTAATCCTCTGATGTCCGTACCTCGTCTAATCCAAGTTATTAATACACTTAATGCATTCTCAGGATATAAAATTATTTTTTCAAAATCGGAGGCTATGCCAATGGGTGGCCTGGCTATGACACCCTACTTAGTGGACGGATCCCTTTTTCCCTTTCGTTGGTCCCTGGAGGGTTTCTTATATTTAGGTATTTTTATTACTTCAGTATTTGGTCAGTTGTATAAGGCTAATTTTGTGCAATTACTAGAAAGGATAAGGCAGGACCTCCAGCGATGGGGAGACCTTCCAATTTCCTGGTTGGGTAGAATAGCACTAATTAAAATGAATGTTCTGACCCGTCTCCTATATCCTATGAGAATGCTCCCGGTGATGCTGCCGAGGATGGCTCTACGTAAATTATATGGCTGGCTGGGTTCCTTTATCTGGAATCATAGACGGCCCCTCATTAAGATGAAGAAGCTACAGCTTCCACAGGCAAGGGGAGGACTGGACTTCCCGGATTTTAGGAAATATCAGTTAAGTTCCCTATTATGTTACATAGCTGATTGGGTCTTGTCTGATCCACAATCAATCTGGCTGGACATCGAGGCCTCTCAAGTAAAATACCCACTTATTAACCTCTTATTTTCAGACAAGAGGAAAATCATTGCAATCACTGTAAAAACCCCATAATACTAAACGCATTTAAGGCTTGGAATATAATGTGGCAAAATGAGGGTAATTTACATAAAACATCCCCCTATGCACCGATAGTAGGATCATGGGGATTCCAACCGGGGTTTACAGATGCCACTTTTAAACTCTGGAGATCTCGGGGTATCTCATGTTTAGGGGACCTATTTAAAGATGGGGTCCTGATGTCTTTTGAACAGCTGCGTCAGAAATTCGGATTACCTAATGAAGACCTCTTTCAATACTTCCAAATTCGAGATTATACAGAAGAAGACTACGTTATTAGATAGTCTTTATAAATCAGATAGAGAATGTAATGTCCTACGACCAGTGGGGGTATCCTCCGTCAGCACTATTTATCATTCACTACATGATGAAGTATCGGGAGATATGGACAATCTGCTTAAAACGTGGGATCAGGATTTGGGACCAGAAATATCTATAGAAATGTGGAATGATATTTGGGAAAATGCTAGAAGAATTACTATCTGTAACAGAACCCAGGCTATCCAGCTGAAGATACTTCATAGGGTCTATATAGCACCGGCTCGACTGGCAAACTTTAAGGCAGGAGCATCTCCAATGTGTCCCAAATGCAAAATAGAGGTGGGCACTCTTGTATATTGTCTATGGACTTGTCATAAGATACGTAGATATTGGACTAAAGTAGCAAGTACCTTGACAGAAATTTTCGGAACGGAAATTAGAGTGGACCCTATATCTCTCCTTTTGGGCTTTTCGAACTTTCCCTACCTGGATATGCACGGGAAGAGACTATTTTCTATTCTCTCTTTTTGTGCAAGGAAATTTATTTTGGTGAACTGGGTGGCTGAGGGCCCCCCGGAATTTCAAATTGGCACAGATTAATTATGGAATGTATTCCCCTTGACTTCCTTACAAATATTGTGCACCGAAATTCTGAATTATTTTATAAAATATGGCAGCCCTTCTTGAATTACATAAATGCAGATATTTCGGCCATCCTAACAAGGGCTTTTATTTAATAGAGAATACAAACCTGGCTGCTCCGCGGGCCCCTTAGGAGCACGAATACGGGTTTTATTACATTTGATGTTGATACATTACGAGCATGTAAGAGACTTAAGTATACACTCTGGTTAGTTGTAGGTTAGATTAGTAGAAAGTTGAGTTTTGTTTTTTTTCTATTTCGGTATTTTTTTCTTTTTTTTATCGCTTGTTAAATTTTGACTATTGTATATTTGATTTAATTGTATATCAATGTTTGTATTTGAGAGTTTTCTTTATTTTTGTAAACTTGTAAAAATGTTAAATTTCTAATAAAAATATCTAAAAAAAACTTTCTCCCTCCTGTTTCCAATTCATCTATCATTTCCACAGATAAGGAACCTGAGCAATTCACGACATTGCAACTGCAATTTGCACAGAAACACGAATTTGTTTTGCGTGATATTTATACGTCACGACCATTAAAATAGTGCATTTGCATTCCCGATAGACTGTTAAGCCGGATGCTGAATTTTTGGTGGTCAAGACCGAGGACGCGAAATTATTCTTTGAAGTGAGTTTCTGAATTCTTTTCATGTTTTAATCATATTCGTATGTTGTCTTTTTCCTGAGAAAGTCCAGTAGCTCAAAATTTTCAACATTATTTTCCAGATACCAAACTAGTGCAAATACAGTTCACCTGTTCTATTGCAAAATGAATTATTTGCATCATCGTGAAAATTATCCTTCTCAGTTCAGTTTGTAATACTCCAGGATATCGAGGAAGTCCATGTGGTTCTATTACTCAAGTCATCGTGTTTGAAATAATTGAGATCCCAGCACTGTTCCCCATTGCAGCCCATTCGTCATAGGCCGTCTTTAGAGAAATGCTTCCGAGATGCCCATCTGCCTATTCGCGAATCTTCTATTCAGATATCCGTTAATCAATCAAACAGTTAATTTCTTCAGCTAATGCAGGAATTGAACTTTAAATAGTGGTGTCATTCTGCTTTGAAATCAGCCGAATAAACTTATCGACACGCCTTCAATGCTGCTCACAATAACCAATCTTTAAAAAAAGGATCTTTCCTCATTACTCACTCTATCCACATGAAAATGTTTTACGACTCCTGCATGAGGACATCCAACTGCATTCCGACTTAACACTCTGCCAACGGCCATTGCTTTATTCTTTCTGCCAGTAGATAATTCCACACTTACTGACCTTCGAAACTTTGTGCATCTTCATCCACGCCCGTAATGCACCGTTAATCTAAGGTGGAGGTGTTGATTCTATTGTTAAGCAGGGGATCAACCATTTTTCTGCTTAGAGCAGAATTTTGAACGCAAATCAGAAACAGATCAGTCTGGATTTTGTTGAATGTCAGACCTGCAGGGGACAAATTGTTTACTTCAGCTCCTTTTCACTAGTGAACATAATATACTACTTCCAATTGAAATGACTGAATCAGGATTAATGAAGTCCGTTCATTAAAATCTACTCGCAATAACGGCGATGACAGGGTTGTTCTGAGTTGCAGCTGATGCAAGGGGTTGAGGATGAATTTACGCACCCATGTCTGGAACAGTATGAGCCTGGGGCTCTCGTTTACTGGTACTGCAACGCTGTTCCCATCTCACTGTCTCACCAGGATACAACATCTGTAGCAAGACGATTGGGAAATACTTATGCTTGATTTAAAATCAAAACGGTCGGCAGAGGAGAACTTTAATGCGTAAGGCTGGATACTGCAAACGTGCAGATGATGGTAGCTTCTGCAACTGCAGTCAGACTGAGGTTGGTATTAACGATATTGTAGAGTTGACCGTGTACATTGTTTGTGCTGTGGAGAATAGCGAGACTGAAATCGGATTAGCACAACGTGCTATTAGCTCGAGGTAGGGAACAGTTTTTTTTTCCTCCTCAGAAATTGACTTCAATGTCATTTTGTAACAGATAGATTTTATGAATGAAAGTGATGGCAGTTGTTTCAATACATTCAGAATCTAAATAGCTAGAACAATAATTCCGTTCAATATGCTTTTCTGCCTAAATATTCAAATAGACAGCCTTTCCTGGAACACCAATGACAGCGACGATAGGATAGTAACCAGCTTGAACCACTCAAAGTACGCATAAGATTCGCCATGGTAAGGATGGCCAATCCTGAGAAAGACCATGAAGACCCCAAGATAAATTTTTGACCATTGTAGTAACATCCCGGTCTATTGCTCTCAGATTATGATATTTCCTCTCGCTTTCTCTGCAGTTGCTGAGCACTCTAACTGTTATAGTTGATGCTCCGACTGATACTACAGGATAACAGTTTGAACGTCGTCCTTAATGAATAGAAGAGAGAAACCCTCCAGCGGCGCTGTTAGAATCCAGGAAGACAAACATTAATTACAGTCACTGAACAAACAAGTCCAGTTAACTCCTTTCAATCTAACACCTGTCACAACACAAGAGAGATTCTGCACATAGCATTGTGTTACCATTCTAAAAAAACAACATAGTGAAGCCAAATGGCTGATCTGATAATATTCCATAATCATCTACTTTTCAGCCAAACATTCTTGGAATAGTAACACATAAGCGAAAACAGTTACAGTGAAGGACACCTGAGGAATGAGGAGCGAGTTGTGACAATATAAATGGAACGTAGGAAACTTAAAACAGTGAGCAGCAGCAGTGTGATTTCATCAGAATGCTCGAAACGAAGTTCAAAGTCATTTTTAGAAACAGCTTACATATCTGCTTCGAGCGATGAAGAGTTTATTATCTGTGGGAATGTTGCCATTTCGACTGACACCCACTGGTTTTTATATGAATGATCAGTGCTCTTATTAACACGGAAATAACACTGATATGTTTTCCCAGGTAGATACGAGAGTCATGTTTCCCCATGTAAGGGCGTCAGAACTATGTCACACCTTTTTAAATTCAGGAACTACAGATTTCAGTGGAAGTCAAGGAGGTATTAAATCTCTAAAATTGTATTTGCATCTGAAACCGTTCCGTCCAGGGAACAATGGACGATTTTGATTAACGTTAGTTTAGCTTTGTATCGAGCAGTTTTGAGTAGAATGACTGGCACCTGTTCAAATGTTTGCCCTTGTGACATACAGCTTCTAAGGTGGTGTAAATTATCTCATTTTAAAAAAAGGATATTTCTTTCTCCTTAGGATTGCGCTGCCCGTAGTAAGCCTAATCCCAAAGGAAAAGACAATCTGGCTGATTAAAAACGTTCACATTTGACAGTTATTATTCATTGATGGACAAATGAGTCAATGTGTATTAAGAACGGACAAGAAAGACGTGTTCACGTAGAATAAATTAGATGTGAGCCCTCTACTGAGTATAGCAGGATCGAACAACCCAGTGGCTAACTATATCTTTTTACTCTTGTGTTATTTTCTAAATCAATACTTCGACGCTGTTATTGTGGCTGATATTTAGACAGTTGAAGCACTTAGGATCGCTACCCTTGAAAAGAATAATTGTTTTCTCTAAAATAACAAGCAGAAGCAATTTTATGTAATTCAATCCTTTGAGTAGATTACACGGCAGAGAATTAGGTCGCTAAAATTGAAAAAAAAACAACAATAATGTTTCCCGTGAAGCTGAAAGGCATATAAATGTCCGGATAGAAGTGTAAATGTTTGGGTCGAAAAGCTGCAAGTGGTGGAGTGGTGGAGATAAATCAGTGTAGTAACTTCAACTAGTTAGAATTTCTGTCAATTATTTGTTAATTTGTTAATTTGTTAGAGCTCACTTAACGCGTGCACCAAGGTGGTCATTCCACAAGTTGGCATGTGATTTTCGAGAGTCTGCAATGGGAAAACGGCTGGGGACGTGAGTAATTAAATATTCATCAGGAAGATAGACATAACACGTGGTATACGAAATTGATTATCGTGACAGGAAACTTTTTTAAGGAAGAAAATAATGAACACGGATACAGATTTCAGAATTCAATATTATGGAAAAAGTCGACTCGTTTGTTACATCTATCAGAAACTGAATGTTCAGATGCAGATGCAGGAAGTTATTCGGAAGATACGAAACGATGCTTGTCTTTTGCAAAGCTCACTGAACATAAACACTGACAGGAAGCATTTAGTTGGTTCAGCCTGAGAATTAGATTTGTTCTTATTGAATGACCTTGATGTGAATGAACTCGATGCAGACTCAATGACCACTTACTTTTGTGAAACGGCCTTACCTGAGGGGAAATATTCGATGAAACAGATGGTTCCATTTTGGCACAAATATAAAGAAAGCATGGATGTCAAAGCAACCCTAACCTGCATAAAATTAAGCAATACGTCTAAAAAGGGAATGCGTTTTCCAATGGGAAATTTCATGCAGAGTTTATACGATTCCGTCTGGGGTTGCTGAAAGCATTATTCTCTGGTGGAACTCATTTATTTATATATATATATATATATATATATATATATATATATCCGTGCATGCAAAAGAAATGTTCTTCTTTAGAGCAATGTGACAAAGCCACGTTTTCCACTTAAGTTGAAATTTCATACATTTCACTTTCGAACCAACCCCACCAGTGGATGCACAGGCAAATCAGACAAATTCAGCTGGCCAATCATCATAGTCCAGCACTAACCGCTTATGTGAGCAGTTCGGATTTGGAACACCATTTTGTATAGAATGTAGGTTTCCTCACAGAGCTGGAAGTTTCCTTTTCAGATGTTTTGTCAGCATACGAGGTAACATCTTCAGTGAACTTCCGGACGGAGCACTGCTGGTGTTTCCTGCTTTCTGTTCATGTTTTGGTTTCTTTGGGTTGATGATGTCATTTCTGGTGGTAATGTCATTTCCTATGGTGATGTCATTTGTCGTTCTTTTTTCTCAGGGGTGGGTAAATGGGATCCATGTCAATGTGTTTATCATTCCTTCATTCAATTCCCAATTCCCCAATAATTCCTGGACTCCAGAAGATACATTGGCTGTTGGCTCAACAAAGTCTGTGTTTTATAATTTTGTCTCATTGTGTGCAAATACATTCTGGGGCTCACATGTCTATCTCCCTTCAAACTGTCCGATCCCTTCATTAGTCAGCTGTTTGAAGTTTGTCTTTTTTTTTAGATTTTATTGTCTTAGATACCTTTTTTTACTGTCATGTGTTGTCAAGTGGGAATACATGGAGTCAGTGAACATTGCATAATGCCACCACATTTGCCACCATCGCAGTGACCAAAATAACGAGGTACAAAAAAGACCTCAAATACAAAGTAGTAAGAGAAGTGAGAATTTAAAAGTTAAAGGTTACTCCATAAAATAGTCGGAAAACAAAGCAATTATTCGCAGTTTATGTTAAAGTCTATCAGAGTTTAAACTTGGAAAATAAAGGAATAAGTGAAAAGTTCAAGAGTCTGCACTCTATTCTCGGCGCAGCTGTTGCAGATGCTGTCGACATCGCTGAAACTGCCACCTTTCATTTGTCCTCTGATGCCTCGGGAATGTGACTACGTAAGAGTCAATCGCACGCCGAGCCGAGATACATTATGAGCCGCCATGATCCAGGACGCTTCAGGTAACAGACAAGAATTAACTCTCATTTTCTGCTGTACAGCTCGAGTGTCTCAATGTCAGCCTCTGGAAATGTACAGTGCACTGCAGGTAACCAGAGCAAGATATGCAACCATCTGCTGCTGTACAGCTCATGTGTGTCTCACTATAAGCTCTGAAGCATCTCGAGGGCGGTACTATCCAATTTCTGTATATCCCTGTCTCTGCATCTGTGTCAGCATCTCTCTCACTCGGAATGTGAAATTTCCTTCCCCGTTTCCTCATTTAAACTGAACATCATTCCAAAGCTCTTCCATCCCCGTGTTTGAGATGCACTGAAGACATCTGTTTTCTCAATGTCTATACCTTATTGTCTTTATGGGTTTTCCAGAGTGAGGGTGAGATTTGGGTTAATTATAGGCCTGTCCTCTCTCCCTGTCACATTGAGGGACCACTTGATCATAATGACAAAAAATGAAGCTTTCATCCCCCTTCCGTATATTTCTAGAATGTTGTGCTTCATGATAATTAGTCACCAAGATTAAGGAAATGCATGCGTTTTTGTTTTTATTCAGATAACAGCAGGACCCATGTGGACCACTTTCAAACACAGACTGAACACAAACAACATGTGCCTACATCTTACTAAACTCTTCTCTTCCTATCTTCCCAATTATTCCATTCTCAAATTCTGTACAAATTTGCAAGTTATGTTTGCTTTATGTTGTTTGATGGGGAGAAAACTTTTCTGTGCAATATCTACATCAAACACCCACAGGATAGGGACAGTTCAAGGAGATCTCTGACGATGTCAGAGTCACATGTTTGATGCATGGGCAATGCCGAACACAGATAGAGTGTTATCTCAGTCTTAACTGGCCGCATTGTATGCCTCTATGCACACATATTTACGTGCATGCGCATGCGAGTTGCCACATACATGAACACACACACACACACACACGCACACGCACACACAGTCCTGATCTCTCAATAGGGTTAACATATCGATGATCAACAACATCAGTAGGCTATTGACCAAAATGTGGAGGAATGGGACTGTGGGAGATATAGCAGTTTGGATCATTAATTGGCTTGCTGAACGAAGATAGAGAGTGGTGGTGGATGGGAAATGTTCATCCTGGAGTCCAGTTACCAGTGATGTGCCGCAAGGGTCGGTGTTGCGTCCACTGCTGTTCATCATTTTTATAAACGATCTGGATGAGGGCATAGAAGGGTGGATAAATAAATTTGCAGACGACACTAATGTCTGTGGAGTTGTGGATCATGGCGAAGGATGGAGTAGGTTCCAGAGAGACATAGATACGCTGAAAAGTTCGGCTGAGTGGTGGAAAATGGAGTTCAATGCGGATAAGTGTGAGGTGATTCACTTTGGTTGGAGTGACCGGAATGAACAGTACTGGGCTAATGGTAAGATTCTTGGTAGTGTAGACGAGCAGAGAGATCTCGGTGTCCAGGTACACAGATCCTTGAATGTTGCTACCCAGGTTGACAGGGTTGTTAAGAAGGCATACAATGTTTTATGTTTTTTTTAATAGAGGGATTAAGTTCCGGAACCATGAAACTCGAGTGCGGCCGCACTTGGAGTATTGTGTACAGTTCTGGTCAACGCATTATAAGAAGGACGTAGAAGCTTCGGAAAGGGTGCAGAGGAGATTTACTAGGGTGTTGCCTGGTATGGAGGGAAAGTCTTATGAGGAAAGTCTGAGTGACTTGAGGCTGTTTTTGTTGGAGAGAAGAAGATTGAGAGGTGACTTTATAGAGGCTATAATACAATCAGACGGTTAGATAGGGTGGACAGGAGAGCTTTCTTTCAAGAATGTTGACGGCGAGCACAACGAGGCATAACTTTATATCGAGGGGCGATAGATATAGGACAGATATCAGAGGTCGGTTCTTTACTCGGAGAATCGTAAGGGTATGGAATGCAATGATAGTAGATTCACCAAAGTAAGTACATTTAAGTCGTCATTGGAAAAAGATCTGGACGTACATGAAATAATGTGGGTTAGATGGGCTTCAGATTGGCATGAGAAGTCGGCACAACATCGAGAGCGGAAGGGCCTGCACTGCGCTGTAATGTTCTATGTTCTATGTTCTGTGATCTAACCTCAACAAGAACTAAGTACTATGAGAAATTCAGCACCAACTTCTTAGAATGATTCTCCAAGTACTGTTCTGATCCACTGTCAGATTACCCATCGTTGAAATCCAATTGCATAGTCACTCTATTCCTACGTGTCATGTCCTACTCGCAAATACAGCATCTGATTCCAAAATGGTGCATGCTAAAGAAGCATGCCCATGTCTGGGCAGAATCTCTGCCATACACAATCTCTCTATCAATTTCTCTGTCGTGAACGAAATCTCTCTTTCCGACACAAGATTTATCTCCCTATCATGTTAAGCCTAATGCTCTCGCGAAATTAGAATATCACTTTCTCTCATGCACATTCTCGTTTGCTCTCTTTTGTACGCATTCTCACTATCACCCTCTTTCACACACTAACTCATTATATCTCTCTGCACATCTCATTCTGCTTCTTTCATGCACAATCTTGCCACATGTCTCTCATGTACAGTATTACTGCTTCTCGTACTCATTCTTGCTATCTATCGCATACCCAATCTCACTTTACCTCTCTCGTGCCCATTTTCAATCTCTCACGCAGAACCTCACTTCCTCCCTCATACACAAAATCACTTGGTCTCTCATCCTCGAATTCAAGCTCTCCCACACACATAAGTTTCTGTAACTCTCTCATACACAACTTCGTTCTCTCTTACAATCTCCCGACCTCTCTCTCACTCATTCATAAAAGAACCTAACTGGCTCTCGCACACAATCTCACTACCTCCCTCTTCTGAAACAACAATCTATCTATCTCAGTGTTAAGTACATTCAGTAATTTGGCCTCCATCGCCATCTGAAGCAATGAGTCCCGCAGATTTATCAATGTCTTGCTGAAGAAATGTATTCCTATCTCAGTTCTGTAGGATCGTCCCTTCACATTGAGACTCTACCCTCGCATCTACGTCCCTCCTTCTACTGGAAACATCTTCTCCACATTCAGTGTATGCAGTCATGTCATCTTTCTGTATATTTCAAACAGATCCACCCCTGCCCCATTCTTCTAAACTTCACATACTACAGAAACAAAGTGCTCAATTCCCGCTCAATTCCCAAGACCTTCATCATTCTTCCAAATCTCGCCTGCACCGTCTCCAGTACCGGAGTGGCCATGAAAAAGCCTAACAGGTCAGGCAGCACACGGGAAGCAGGAAAATCGACGTATTAGACAAAAGCCCTTCGTTAGGAATAGAGACAGGAAGCCCCCACAGTGGAGAGATAAATGGGTCTGGCGGGTGGTGCTGCTGAGAAGGTAGCAAGGAATACAGTAGGTGAATGGGGATGGGGATGGCGGTGATAGGTCAGAGAGGAGGGTGGGGAGGTTAGCAATATGTATAATAGGTGGATGGAGTGGGGATGGAGTTGATAGATTAGAGGGCAGGATGGAGCAGAGAGGTGGGAAGGGAGATTCACACGTAGGACAGGTAATGAGGACAGTGCTGAACTGGAAGTTTAGAACTGGGGTAAGGTCATGGGTGGGGAGATGAATAAACTGGTGAAGTCCGTATTGATGCCCTGTGGTTGAGGTGTTCTGAGGCGGAAGATGAAGCGCTCATTCTCTAGGCGTCGAATGGTGAGAGAGAGGTGGTGGGGGAGGCACAGGACCTGCATGTCATCTGCAGAGTGCGAGAGGGAGTTGAAATGTTGAGCCACAGGGTAGTGTGGTTAATTGGTGCGGGTATCCAGGTTATATTACCTGAAACGCTCTGCGAGGATGTGTCCACTCTCCCCAATGTAGAGGAGATCATATCTGGAGCAACGGACATAATTTTGACATTGTTGGGTGTACAGGTGAAACTTTGATGGTTGTGTTTGGCTACTTTGGGACCTTGAAGGAGGGTAAGGGAGGATGTATTGCTGCAGGTTTTGCAATTCCTGCAGAGACAGAGGAAGTTGACAGGATAGGAGGGTGGGTTATTGCGGGACCGTGCACTTGACTAGGTAATCACAAAGAGAACGGTCCTTACGGAAAACGGAAAGGGGTGGGGAGGGAATTATATTCCTGGTGGTGGGGTCCGTTTGAAAGTGGCGGAAATGTCGGCGATTAATGTGGTTAATGCGATGGTTGGTCGGGTGAAAAGGGAGGACCGGGGGGTTCTGTCCTTGATACGGTTGGAGGGTTGGACTTTGAGGGCGGAGGTGCGGGATGTGGATTAAATGCATTGGAAGGAATCTTCAACCATGTGAGAAGGGAAATTGCGATCTCGAAAGTAGGATGCTGCCTATTGTGTTCTGTGGTAGAACTGCTCCTCCTGGAAGCAGATACGGCAGAGGCGAAGGAAGTGGGAATACGGGATGTTATTTTTTTCAGGAGGTGGGGTGAAAAGACGTGTAATCAACGTAGATGTGGTAGTCGGTGGGTTTGTAAAAAATGTCAGTGTCAAGTCGGTCATCATTCATGGCGATGGAGAAATGATAGGGAGATGTCAGTGATGGTCCAGGTGATCTTAAGGTCGGAGTAGAATGTGTTGATGAAGTTAATGAACGACTCAACATTCTCGCGTGAGCACGAGGTTGCGCCAATGCAATCATCAATGTAACGGAGGAAGAGGTGGGAAGTGGTGCTGGTCCAAGATCAGCACATTCTTCCTTAGCCAAAGGGCCCAGAACTGCTCGCATTATTCCAACTGCATACTGACTGTGACCAGATAAAATCACCATCACACATACCACACTTGTGTTTTTGCCTTCTTGACGTGAATGCAAACGTTGCACTTACCTCCATAGCTGTCAACTTATAACTGTGAGGGAGCCGTGAATTACGATGGCTAAATCCCGTAAAATTCACAATACCGAAGACTTTCTCCATTTGGAAACAGTCGACGCTGCCATTCTTCCCATCAAGTTTGCTAACTCGCACCCTTCCCTGGTTCATTCCATCTGTGAATTCTTTACCTTCTCTCCTTGCCGGTCGAAGTCCTTTCGCTGCGTCCCTTTTTCCTCAATGCTACATGCTCTTTTACCTATATTTGGGAAATCCGCAAAATTAGCATCATACCATCAGATGGTTTCTCTAGATCGGTGTAATGTTCCCATTACTGACAATTGATGAATTCCACTGTCGGCCTTCCTTGAAAAAGACCTCTTTATTCATACTCTTTGCTTTCTGCCAATCAAACATGTGGTGATGTCGGTACATTTACCTGAATATCATAGGTTTTTATGTAATTTAGCAGCCTCCTACCTTGTATATGGACAAAGGATGAGTTATTATTTGTCGGAAATTAAAGAAAAATAACTTAATTGACGAACGAATGTCTGCATGGCATGCACTTACATTGATAAATTAAGTTCGGATACCTGAGAGAAAAGGTCGTGCTGAGAACACAAAGAAGATGAGACTTAATTTGTGTTGCAGATGTTTCGTCCCCTGTCTAGGTGACATACTCAGTACTTGGGAGCCTCTGTTAAGCGCTTCTTGATGTTTCCTCTGGCATTTATAATCATTTGTATCTGCCGCATCAGGTTGTCACTTCCATCTGTCCGCTGCAGTGGCTGGTATATTGGGTCCAGGTCGATGATTGAATCTGTGGATGAGTGCAATGCCTCTCGGAATTCCCTGGCTGTTGTCTGTTTGGCTTGTCCTATAATAGTGGTGTTGTCCCAGTCGAACTCATGTTGCTTGTCATCTGAGTGTGTGGCTTTTAAGGATAGCTGGTCATGTCGGTTCGTGGCTAGTTTGTGTTCATGGAGGGGGTCGTTAGCTGTCTACCTGTTTGTCCTAAGTCGTGTTTTGTGCATTCCTTGCATGGGATTTTGTACACTACATTGGTTTTGTTCATGCTGGGTATCCGGTCCTTCAGCCTGGTGAGTTGTCTGAGAGTGGCTGTTGGTTTGTGTGCTGTGACGAGTCCTACTCATCGCAGTAGTCTGTCTGTCAGTTCAGAAATGGATTACGGGTGCAGGTTTTCGTTTTCTCACCAAAGTGATAGGTTATCGTGCTGATGTTTCGTCACTATTTAAGTAAGATATTCCGTGAAGTTACAGTATTTGCATGATCTGGACTGTTAAGGTAGATTTTATTATTTCCGGTTTTTCACTGCAGTGATTTGTATATTGAGTCTATTTGTAGATGGCTTTCCGGGGTGAAAACCAGCACTCTGGGAATCCCGTGCATTTCTCTGGTTAGCCTGTCTTCGGAAGTCTACGTTTTCCCGGACTAATTGATGGCAATTCGTGTTTGAGTATATATAGGTGAGAGAGAGTTGTTCATGCCATTTTGTTGCCAGCTGGTATCTGCATTGCAGATTTCTGCCAGTGTGTCCAATGTGGTGTTTATTGTCGTTGTGACAAAAGGAATTTGTATGCAACGATTTTCCTGCATGTTGTAGTATGAGGCCTTTCGTCCTAATAGGTAGTTGACTTAATGTGGCCGTGGTTTGGTGTGATATAATGATTCACAATGATCGTAAGAGTCTGGTTGACATTTCTGCAATGTTAGTGTGCAGTGTCCGCTTGTCATAGACATCTGATAGACATCGGTGGACGAAGTTGTTCGAGTACCTGTTGCTTCTGAAGATCTTAAAACGGTGTTCTTCCTCGTTTCTGAGTAGTTCTTGTGTGTTACAGTATGTGATACCTCGTTTAAAATGTCGACTGACACAGTTCTATTTGTGGCCGTTGGAGTGATTGCTTTTGTGAATAATGAATTGGTCTATTTATGTAACCTTCCTGTATAGGCTTGTCGGGAATTCACCATTGGTTTCTCGTTCTGCCAAGACGTCAAGGAATGGTAGTTGATTGTTGTTTTCCTCTTCTCTTGTGAATTTCCTATCGGTAGTTATGATGTTGATGATATGATGTGTTTCTTAGAACTTGGTGCATTTGATGATGGCAAATGTGTCATCCAAGTATCTGATTCACAGCGCTGGTTGCACTGGGGGAGAGCTGTGCATTGCATTCTGTGCAAGACTGCTTCCGCTTTGAGACCTGAGATGGGCGATCACACGTGTTTTACTGCAGAAACAGCGACAGCAATGACCGGTGCCTGCCGGGAAGGTAAAATAAGCCTTTTCGAAATTTACCTTGAGGGTCAGGGACTTCAATGTTTACAGCAGCAGAGTGACAACGAGGAACAGGGAACTAGCAGGAATGTACATTTAGCATTTAAAAATTTAACTAATGTATAGGAGGAGTGCACGCTGAGCAGGGATAGACACTGGCCTGCCGAGTCAGTGAGTTAACATGTTTGTTCAGTTGCTTCACCCAAAACACTACTTAGGTAGGGTCTCCATCCAATCCTCCTTCTCTTAGCAAGAAAAATATCTTCTATGCAACGAATTGGGAAGATTACTACGTTTATTTTTCAATACTCCCTTCGGAAATTCAGAACAGTAGGAATGAATGTTAGGACAGTTGAATGCTCCTCCTGCAGATTGTGAGAGTTAAAGATCGCTACTGGTCTGCCCTCTGACTTTACCTGCGGGAAGTGCACGCAATTGCAGCTCTTCCGAAATTGCGTGAGGGAACTAGAACTGAAGGTGCGGCCTGAACTTTGGAATATTTCGGAGGCTGAGGTGCTAATTGCGTGGAGTTAGAGAAAGGTAATCACACCTCAGGTAGAGGAAAAATGTAAACGGGTTAGTTAGGTGATGGAAGGGGAACATACAGATCGTGCATGGATATACTGTAGCCGTGACACTCATTATCAAGTACATCATTTTGCTTACTGTCGGGGAGTGAAAGACTTACCTTGGGTAAGCCATGGAACGCAGGTCTCTGGCAAAATGTCTGCCCCCTGTAGCTCAGACTTGATGGGACGAGGGCGGCAGAGCAGCAGTCACTGGGAACTCCATAGTCAGGTGGACAGATAGGAGATTCCGTAGGATCGAGAGAGACTTTCGCTTGTTATCTTACCTGCCAGATTCCAGGATTTCTGTTGTCTAAAACCATGTTTGCGGGATCCTTAACGGGAATTCAGAACATTATAAATGAAGGTTAGGGCAGTTGAGTGCTCCTCCTGCAGATTATGGGAGTTCCAGTACGCCAATAGTGTCCCCTCTGACTTCATGTGCGAGAAGTCGACTCAAATGCATCCCCAAGTTGTACTCTTTGCAGGCATCAACGACCTAGGTCGGAAAGGGGATGGGGATTGAAGGCAGAACTTCAGGGAGCAAGGGTGGAATCTTTGAGATGGAATAGACAGAGTTGTTATCTTTGGTTCATTACCCGTGCCTCGTGCCAGCAAGATGAGGAACAAGGAGAGAGGGGAATTGATCACGTGGCGACAGCGGTGGGGCAGGAGGGAGAGTTTCGGATACCTCGATAATTAGGGATTATTCAGGAATAGGAGGGGCCTCTACAGGCAGAATGGTCCACGCCTGAATTACAGGAGTATCAATATCCCAGTGGGCGAAGTATGCTAATGCTCTTTGGGAGGGTTGAAACTACATCAGCAGGGCGTTGGAAACCTGAATTATAGTTCAAATGTGCACGAGGTTCAGAGAAATGAGGTATTACACGAGATTTCATGGTCGCAAGATTATACCGACAGGCAGGAAGTTGATTTAAAATGTGTCTACTTCGACACCAGCTGCATCCATAATAAGGTGTATGATCTAGCAGCACGGATTGGTAACTGGGACTTCGATGTTGTAGCCATTTCAAAGATATTAATAGAGCAGAAAGAGAAATGGTTGTTGAAGGTTCTGGCATTTCAATGTTTCAGAAAGAACCGTGAAGGTGTTAAAAGAGGGAGCGTGTGACATTGTTAGTCAAGGCCAATATGACTGTTGGCAGAAAGGACGTTTGGAAAGGACTCGTCTACTGAGGTAGAACATTTTAAAGTTATAAACATGAAAGTTTAAGTCACACTCGTGGAAGTTTTCCATAGGCCAAGAAAATTTGCAGATGTAGGGGTTAAGATTGCAAAGATGATACTGGATAAGAAAAAGAATGAGTATTATGGTGGCGTTAACTTTCCAAATGTCGACTGGAAACGCTACAGTTAGAGTACTTTAGATGGGTCAGTTTTTGGCAGTATGTGCAGGCGAGTTGTCTGACGCAGTATGCAGATTGAGCAACAAGACACAAGGCTAGATAATAAACAAGACCAGGTGTTGTAAGTGGAATTAAGTGATGGCTTTGGTCATAGTGATCGCAATTGGGTTACTTCACTTTAGTGATAGAAATGCATAGGTATGTACCAGAGGGCAAGAGTTATAGGTGGGTGAAAGGTAGGCTCAAACGCGAAGGCAGATAGGCATGCATTGCACTGTAATGTTTTGTGTTGTATTTTCTGTATTGTCTGGAAGTAACATTGGCAAATAGAGACAACATATCTATAACGGAATTGGAAGCATCTCGTCAACCGATCTACCCACGCCATACACTCAGCCCAGAAATTCCTTAAGATTGTCAAAAACTTTTAAAGTGGACAACAATGAAATCATGTTTTCATTTGATGGTCGAGCAATGTTTACTTCCTGTGACATCGCACTAATGAAGAAAACACGTTCAAACAAAGTTGGGTGAGACAGAAACGTTGACCTCAACAATGGTAATAGTAGTGGAGTGGGACAAAACTGGTTCACACTTTTGACGTATAAATAAGGGAAAGGCGAAATTTGATGGAATGTGACAGATGCTTGCTTGCTGGCAAAGATACATCCGGCACATTGGAGGCCTTTAAACGTGAGATAGCTGGAGTTCAAGGTCTACGTGTTCCTGTAAGGGTGAAGGGTAATGTTGGCAGAAATCGCGATGCCTGGATGAAGCATCGGTGGCAAGAGGTACTGAAGTTTTGAGAAGAAAATGAAGGAAGCCTCTCTCAGGTACAGGTAGTTGAGATCAAAGGAATCAGGTGAGCTGTGTTGGGATACACCAGTTTACTCAGGAAGGAAGTCAGGAGGCGGGAAAGGGGGTCGACAGAACGTTGTTTGAGTCTTTTACGGTGAAGACAAAGAAGTCTGTTTCAATATGTTTTAAAAAAAGACTAACTAGAAAGAAAATAGGAGGTCTCAATGCCAAACCTGACATGCATGTGTAAACCTGCGGAAATGGATGACGTCCTGAATGAATGTTTCTGCTCTACGTTTACGGTGGAGATAGACATGGAGATTTCGGAACTTGTGGAATTTAGTGGCTGTATCTTGGGGCAGTCAATACCAGATTAGAGCTGTTGTTGGACGTATTCGAATATATGAAGGTGGAGACATCTCCTGGCACTGACCAGATATTTCGAAGAGCACTGCAAAACACGAGAGAAGAAATGGTGGGGACCGTGAATGACATTTGTGAGTCATTGCCATCCGCGGGTGATGTCCCAGGGCACTGTATTTGAGAAATATTGCGCTCTTATTCGGGAAGTGCTGCAAATAAAACCTGGGGACGACGGACCAGTAAGCCTAACATCTGAGATAGGTAAGTTACTTGAGAACATTCTAAATGCACATTTATTTGGAAAGACCAGTTTGAGTAGGACTTGTTATTGTAGCTTTGTGCGTCGAATATCATGCATCAGGATTTTGTTTGTATTTTGACGGCGTGACTATGAAGGTTAACTGGAGCACTGCAGTAGACGTATTCTATGTGGAATTCATTAAAGCCATTGATAAGGCTCCACTTAGTGGCTGCCCTGGAAGTTTAATTCGCCTAAAAAACGAAGTGATGTGGCAAATTTAATGCGCAATTGGCTTGATAGTGGAAACAATGGACAATAGTGGCAGGTTCATTGTCGGACTGAAAGCGTGAAACTAATGGAATGCATCATAGGTCAGCGCTGAACCCTACATTGATTTGGATGAGAGTGTTCAAGTCGTGATTAGTATGCTTGCAGACTACACTTAAATAGCCAGCATTGTGGACAGTGATGGAGGTTCGCAGAAATAGTAGCGGATATTTGATCAGCTGGGGAAGTGGGCAAGGAAACGGCAAGTGGAATTTACTATAAATAAGTGTGATGTCTTGCATTTTGTAAAGTCACAGCGCGGTAGAGGTTTCCTGGTCAATGCAACGGCCTGAAGGAGCGAAGTGGAACCGCGGGACCATGGAGGCCAGGTACACGGTTCACTGAAAATAGAGTCACAAATAGAACCAGTCAGGCTGAACGTGTATAGCACACTGCCGTTCATCAGTCAAGGAACTGAATGTATAAGTTCAGAAGTTACGTTGGGAAGTTGGTGAGTTCGCACCAACTCACTGAGTATTGTTCCCAGAATTGGTTATCGTGCTATTGGAGGAATGTCATTAAACTGGAAAGAGTGCAGGACAAATTTACAAGGGTGTTGCCAGGAATCAACATTCTGAAATATATGGAGAGATTTGGCACGCTCGGCCATTTTTTCTGGAATTCATAGGAGAATCAGCTGGAACTGACAACCAGCAGCGGAAGATGCAGATCACTATAAATGCCGGAGGAAACATCACAGAATCGCTTCCCAGGAGGCTCCCAAGCACCTGAGGATGTCACCTCGACAGGGGACGAAAGGTCTGCAACTCAAATTCCCAGCTCGGTGAACAGAACCACAGCAACGAGCACCCGAAGTACAGTACTTCTCCCAAACTTTCACTCTCTTAGAAGTGCATAAGACAAAGACAGTCATGGATCAGTTGAATGCACACACTCGTATTCCTAGTTTTTGGAAGTCGAGGAATAGAGGGCATCAGGTAAATGCTGTCGGGGAAAGAATAACTAGCAAACTGAGCGAAAATGTTTTTCATATAAACGCTGGTATACATATGGAATGAGATGCTGGGGAAATGTTTGAGGTGGCACATTCACAAAATTTTAAAAACATTTGAACTAATACTTGGTTAGGAATGAATTCAAATGATGTGGGCCAGGTTCCAGGAAATCGACCCAGTATGGATGGACATTTTGTTTGCACTAGTTTGCCCAAAGGGCCTCTCTCTGTGCTTTAGGACTCTGTGACTCGAGGATTCTAAGTCAATGATGCAACTGAAGGATCACCAATATCATCATAGCAGAAGTACTCGTGCAAAGACTGGAATGCAAGCTCTCATTCCCCACCCTCGATCGAAACCAAACTGTAGATGAGAAACTTTAACGACAGATTTGTCATCATCAAACGCACCAAACGAGAAGAGGCACACCATCCCATCAAAAACATATTCACAGATATCAAATTCACGAGGGAGATGGAGAATAACAATCAACTCCCATTCCTAGATGTCATAATAGAACAAAGTGCCAACGTTAAATTCCTAAAGAAACCGCATAGCAATCCTAAATCCTGAATTGCAACAGCAGTCACTTCAACATTGACAAACAGAACTGTCACGGTCAGGATACTATTTAAACGAGTGGTTGCACACGAAACACACCAGAACAACGCAGGTTGGTGGAGAATACCTGCACAATATCAGAAACAATGGATACCCTGACAGGATCATTAAATGATACATTTCAGACAAGCAATGCAAATAAGACACAGTGCGCCATGATTCACCGGGACCCCACCTTTATCAAAATCGTATCATAAATGATATTCAGACACCTACGATCACTGGGAACATTGGTAGCACAACAACTCACCACCGTAGTACGCCAACTATTTACAACGACGAAAAGCCCATGCTCACAACTTTCAGGACCAACGTAATATACAGAATCCTGTATCAGAACTGTCATAAACACTACTTTGGACCGACGGGCAGAAAACTGTCAATATGTTTACGAAAATGTGCGAGGAACAAAACGAACGGTCAACTCTCCCTCATCTGAGCACACTCAGACAAGATGAGCAATTAGTTTGACTGGGAACACTTTCCTGTCTCCGGGCAAGGTAACGATAAACATGCACTTGAATTCCTAGAGGCTTAGTTTTCACACCGGATTACTATCAACAGCAATTATGGGTAGACCGCATGTACAATGCACTGCAGACCACAGTTGCAGTACCGTGAATGGTTCAGATTTCATCACCAGAGGAAATGACAGATGCGCTGGAAGCAGTTAAGAGGAAGTTTACAGCATTCTTCCCCGAGATTCGGGTATTTCCTTATGAAACGATGTTGAAAGGTTTCATTATGCACCCAATAGACTTTAAAAGAATGTTAGGAAAATTTAATCAAAACATTAAAAGATTCTTAGAGAGCTTGCAAGGCGAGAAATATTGGATTGAGAAGCAGACGTGGACTATTGGACTATTTGATACCTTTGCACCTGTCAATAAGACCGTGGCTGATCTGGTTGTTCTCTCAGAAGCATTTCTATGCACCTATCGTTTTATACATTTTTCCCTCGACTAGTATAAATCTAACTGAGTGAAAATCGATGTCATTTAAAGTCCAAACAGCATTAAAGTCTGCTGGAGAGATCTGAACATTTATATTTCCAGAAGAGAATTTGTCCTTATTTCTGTTCTTACCGAGGTTGGAGTGACCACTCTTTCCTTTTAATGGCGAACTCCTATATTATCACCACAAATTATACACATAATAAATTTTAAATGGTAATAAACCAATGAAAGGTATACCACAGATTTGTTCGAATTCACTGCAAGGAAGAATGTAGGCAGTTTTATTTAAACAGCGTTAATTAACTGGCTCATTGTGAAAACAGGTGTTCACAAGCACATGTATAATGGCAATTCAGAAACCTTTTGGAGAACGCAAACACATAGACATAGGTTTACCTTTCGAATAATGCTACACACACACACACACACACACACACACACACACACACACACACACACACACACACACATGCACTCTCTCTCTCTCTCGCTGTGTCTGAACGCAAGAACACGTTATTAGAAACAGAAAAGCGAAACATCAGCAGAATAATAAAATTAAAACATTTTTTCTGCACAATACTTTTGTTCATGATAAAGGAGAATTGGCAAATTGTTTCAAATGTTGTACTTATTTTAAAGCTGTACTTTTCAAACAGTTCCTGGTGCTGGGCTTCCTTCTATTGTATCGAAATGGACAATGGGAAGATTGCATCGAATTCTCGACAGAATTCCGTCACCTGAAGTAAACGTGACTCAGGGTTTTCAGCTTTCACACAGTTTGCTGAAAGGATCAACAAAGAGGTAAGTAAGTGAAAGGTCATTACTTCTCAGGCAGGTTACATTTGTCCATCCCTAAGTTCAAATGTACAATAACGTTTTCGGATGCTAAAACAGGACAATGTGAGGTCTTCCTATAGATTCTCCGAACTGTTTTACACCATCTCAGTATCATACTCTCTTTCGTTTCACATTTGCTGCCTTTGTCGCCAATGTCTTTCTCTCAGCACAAAAAACTCTCCTATGTTTTAATTTAATGTCGTACATTGGCCCGTTTCATGTCAGTTGTTAATGTGCAGAAAGATAACGAGATGAGCGAAATCAGCGAAACAAATTTGTACGTTTTAAAACAGTTCACATCAAGGAATAGCTATGCTGAAGGTCTTAGAAAACATACTCTGCAATAAATCTCCAGGACGTGATCAACTGTATTCAGTAGATTATGAGGATTGGCGAGGAAATTGGGGGACCCTTAGTTGATATAAATGTACCTTCGATAAACACTGGTGAAATACCGGAAAACTGGACATTGAATAATGTTGTGCTATTGTTTAAGGACGGATTTAAGGAGAAACCTGGAAAATATAGACTTGCAAGCCTGACATCACTGGTGCGTAACTCGATTAATTTTATTCTGAATGATAAAATTTACATTCGCTTACGAGAAAATACCTGATTAGTGGTTACCAGTATGTTTTGTGAGAGGCAAATCGTGTCTTATAAACTTGATTGAGTCTTTTTTTTAGTAAAGCTAGTAGAATGAGGGCAGAGCGGTAGATGTTGACGACATGGATTTTTGAAAACCCTTTCATGTCGTTCTGCGCATGGACTAGATAGTATAAGTAAGCTCACATGGGATACAGGGAGAATTTGTATACAAAATTATCTTTACAGTTTTAGCCAGAGGATGTTGGCAGAGAGTTGGATATCTACCTAGAGCTCTGTGAGCAAACATGTTCTATCATGATCGTGCAGTATTACTTTTATTTGTCGTTTATATAAATGATTTGGATGAAAATATAGGACGTCTGGTTATTGAGTTTGCAGATGATTCTGAAATTGGTGTTAATATGGCCATTCAACAAGTTGTCTAAGATTGCTAAGAGTTCATAATCAATGAGATCAATGGATCGAGAACTGTCAGATGTAGTTTAATTTTGGTAAATCTGATATAATATATATTTGGCAGTACAGACCTAAATAAATAATTGCAAGGACACCAGTAGTGTTTCTGGTCAAGAGATCTAAGTGGTCAGGTTCATTTTTTTTTGACGTTTGCATCTCATGTCGACACGGTATTTGAAGAAGCATTTAACACACTTGGCTTCAATGAACAATCCTTTGATTATCCGAATTGAGACGTCACATTAAGGTGGTACAGGATATTAGTGAAGCGTAATCTGGAGTATTTTATCTAATTCGGGTCTCTCTTTGAGAGGAAGAATGCTATTAAATTAAACGTGGGGTCAAAATGCTTGAAAAAACTGTTGCTGCAAATGTTCTAAATATTAGACAAGACTGGACAAGCCAAGACGATTTACACTGGAGAGGAAGAGGTTTAGGGGTGAACGTATAGATGTTACGAAAATCATGATGCATTTAGAAAAGTGAATGGCATGTTATATTTTCGCGAGAACACGGGAGTTCAAACACAACGAGCATATTTCAATGTGAGAAGATTATTTTTTTTTAAAAAAAGCAAGAAAGGCAACTTATTTTCCAAAGAGTGATTCCGCTGTGGAATGTGTGCCCAGTGAAAGTGTGCATGGAGATTCAATTTAAACGATATTTGGATAAGTACACGAATACGAAAATGTTGTGGATATATGGGCCAAATGCAAGGAGCTCGGAGTGCTTTAGCTTGGGAACGTTGACGGGTATGGACTAGTTGGACTAAGGGGTTACTTTCAGTGCTTTTAGAATCTATGGTTCTAAAACTAATTTGTTTGACAATTTAAAAAAATAATGACATCACAATATCTGTGTTAATGTAAATACTTGTTCATAAACTAGATTTCCTCGATCTCATCTCCCATAAAAGAGGAAATCACGTATCCGCAGAGTACACTGTACTCAAGAACATTTATGGTTCAATAGCAACATTTCTCTTTCGGAGCCTTAAACAGTAAATTTCGTAAAACACAAGGGCTCAATCTTAGGTATGGTAAAGTGAAGAATCTTTGAAAGCATTTGAATAGAAGGGATTTTATTCCAGGTTACGGTACAAAAACTGCACACAATGCAATCGATGTGCTCGCAGCAATGCCATGTTGAGATGCAGGAAAAACCTTCCTCCGTATAATTCCAACACCTTTCGTAAATTCACTCCATTTAACATTCCGATGATTTGCTGCTGCTGTAGACTAGCTTTTCCTAATTCATACAGCAGTACGCACAAATCCGTCTGTGCCATTGAGGTCTGCAAACTCTCACCATTTAAATCGATACTTTTTATATCTCTTTCCACCAAAACAAAGCTTCATACAATCCGCATTGAACTGGTTCTGCTGAAGATTTGCAAAAAAAACCCTTCTGACCTATATGCCAATGCAGAGTTCCAGCATCCACTTGACAATGTATTAAGTGATTAACTTGGTGTACCAACTAATTCAGCCAATGTTCTTTTGGTTCATTCAGATCACTGAAATAGTTTGATTTCTGAGAATGTGACTGGTTGCAGTTTACGATCTGATAATCAAAGTTAATCATTTCTCACTACTTATTGTCATAGAATGAATACCTCTGTTCTTGTGTAGCACCTTCACGAGTGTGAATGGTCTTGTCCTCATATTGCTCATGTCTAACTCCTTCGAGGAGCCATTTAAGGTCTCTTTCTGTCTCATTCTCTGATTGGCTGAATACAATCTTTCTCTATTTGTATAACAGCCTCGAGTTGTGGATTGAGAGAGCAACACGAAAGTTCAGAACAGTAATTGACCAATCGGTTCTTCAGGACTACTTTAAACGTTTAGAATGCTCACGGCTGATCTGACTGTCTTTGAACACATCTTTCCTGACTGTTCCCAATAAATATTGACTCCAATTTTGTTCAAAGATTAGTTGAATCAAGCTTGAAGTATCACCAGTAACACCATCTTCACTTGGGGATGGGAACACCACAGATACCGCGTCCCGAAGGAGAAAGAACATTATTAACCTCACAAAAAAATCACCAATTCCATTGTCGCAGAAGGGAAAATAGAGTTAGGAACAGCCATAAATTATTTCGCCATCCATACCTTTCTCAGTCTATCGCTGACATTTTCGCTATGAAATATGTATCAAACTCAGCCTCATCAGTGCTCTGTGGAAGGAATTTACAGATATCATAAAATCTAAAGATTTTGGAGCAAAATTAAGCATTCTGGTTCATCAAATCTGCTGTAAAAGTGTCAGTTACTGCATTAAGGAGGGATGATACCTTGATCCTTTTTGGGTAGAGCTGAGGAACAAAACGACAACAGACATAGATTCCATTATCGACTCCAGTCAGAAGGAAATACAAAAGCTGACGTCTAACCAATTCATTGAAATGAGTAAAGACAATACCAAGGCAATTTTGTTCTGGGAATTCAATTCCAGACTTTTTTTGGCGCAGCTATGCATTCGTCAGAGGAAACAATGTCTTTAAATCACCACTTAACCTTGTTCTCTCTTCCAAAAACAATCTCAGGTAGCTCAGTATTTCCTCAGAAGACCTGCTGGCTAGGCGAGGCAACATCGTAGTAAATCTCTGCAGCATCATTTCCAATTCTTCAACACCTTTCCTGCAATGTGGCGACCAGAACTGTTCGGAATTCTACACGAACTGCTACATCAGAAGTTTCCTCAGCTACAACATGAACTTATGTCTCTGCAACTCAATCTCTCCACAATACAAGCTAAAACAATGTAGGCCTTCTTAACAACCCTATCAATCTGCGTTACAACTTTCAGTGACCTATAATCATGGACATCGAGACCTCTGTGCTCATTCACACTAACAACAATTTTACCAGTACTCGTGTCATAGAGTCATAGAGTCATAGAGATGTACAGCATAGAAACAGACCCTTTGGTCCAACCCATCCATGCCGACTAGATATCCTAACCCAATCTAGTCCCACCTGCCTGCACCCAGCCCATATCTCTCCAAACCCTTGCTATTCATATACCCATCCAAATGCCTCTTAAATATTGCAATTGTACCAGCCTCCGCCACGTCCTCTGGCAGCTCATTCCATACACATACCACCGTCTGCATGAAACAGTTGCCACTTTGGTCTCTTTTATATCTTTCTGCTCTCACCCTAATCCTCTGCACTCTAGTTCTCGACTCCCCGAACCCAAGGAAAAGAGTTTGCCTATTTATCCTATCCATGCCCCTCGAAATTTTGTAAACCTCTATAAGGTCTCCCCTCAGCCCAGACGCTCCAAGAAAAACAGCCCCAGCCTGTTCAGCCTCTCCCTGTAGCTCAGATCCTCCAACCCTGGTACACCCCTTGTAAATCTTTTCTGAACTCTTTCAAGATTCACATCATCTTTCCGATAGGAACCGGACCAGAAATGCACGCAATATTCCAACAGTGGCCTAACCAATGTCCTGTACAGCCGCTACATGACCTTCCAACTCCTATAAGTATTCCTGTTACTCTTTCCAAAGTGAGTTACCTCACATTTTTCCGTTGATACTCTATTTGCAACCATTCAGTCAATCTCCACAGCTTGTCTCTGCCCTTCTGTGAGCTGCAGGAATGTGATGTATTTTTCTGTGTGTCGGGTTTAAATTAGCAGAGGGCTTTCCCCGGGTAACAAAAGCTTGTCAGCTCGCCGCCGGGATTTGAAAATTTTGGGGTATTGTCGCCAAATTCAAACAGTTTCGGTATCGGATTAGTGATTTGGACAGGTTTAGACAGATTCAGTCTGTGATGTGAAGACATTTGAGTAGATTTTGTATCCGAAAAAAAGCTCCTTATAATTAAATGCTTGCAGGTTAGTGTCCTAGATTTTTAAATTAAAACGTAGGTGAGAAATACTTTTTTTAAAAATTTCGGCGACTTGTGGTTCACTTTTTTAAATGTGAGAGCAATTGATTTTAAATTTGCAACAGAGGTTCTGGAAGTTGACGGTGGTTCTCAAATTTAACAAGAATGTTTGGAATGAAAGAAAAATTCATTGTTTTAGAATTAGAAAACAAGTTTTATTTGGGTTTAACCAAGAACAAAACTAAAGCTAAAATTGTAAGGAACTACTCACAAAATTTAGGTGTGAAAAAAATAAAAACAAACAAGTTCAGTAGAGTTAGAAAAATAACATAAATTGCATTTGAGGAAAAAGGAGGAGATAAGGTAACGTCGGGAGAAGGTTCTCAGCTGAGCAAAGATAGAGAGAATAAAGAGAAAGAAAGAGAGAGAGAGAAGAAAGAGCGAGAAAGAGCGAGAAAGAAAGCAGCTGACAAAGAACAGAGATAACTTGATAATGAGAATTTACGATTTTGTCAGCCAAGTCATGTTAACAGGATGGAAATTAAACGATAATGTCATGAAATATCCGAACAGTTCAGACCTCTGCTACGTTTTGAAGATAATTTACTAAGACTTCTTTATTTCATTTGAAATATTGGCTGGGCAGATTGTGTCGTATCAAGATTTATGGCCAATTCTCGTTCATACTCAACTGCTAGGCAGAGCTAGTGAGGTATTTGCCTCGACTTCAGATGAGGGGTCAAGAGATTATGTAGAAGTCAAACAGGCGATTTTAAGTGCTTATGAATTGTTACCAGAGCAATTCGACAGCAGTTCAGAAACATGAAGAAGCATCCAGGTCAGACTTACGTCGTATTCAAAAGAATAAACATTGTCAAATCTTATACGAGATTGGAGGACTGTCCAGGGCAATTTTGACAAACCGGTTGAACCACCAAGTTGCACTTACTGCGTGGTTGTTGGCAGGTACCATTGTCAAAGACGTCGAAGGAAATTTCTACATGTGTAAGTCCAAATGGGCGATATCAGAACAAAGGACAAAAATCATTAATGTACGGGAACGGACTCTTAGGCCCTTCAAGCTTGCATCAATCCAGTTCCTCGATCTAAACTGCCGCCTACTTTCTCAGGATCTGTATCACTTTGCTGTCTGCCCATTCATGGACTTCTCTAAACACATCTTAAATGGCGCTATCATTCCCACCCCAACCACTTCTGCTGGCAACGCATTCTAGATACCGTCCACACTCTGCATAAGGAACTTCTCACGCATATCTCCCGTAAACTTTTCCCCTCTCACTTTGAACTCATGATCCCTAAGAATTGAGTCCTCCACTCTGTGAATTTATTTTGTTTGTTCTCCACCTTGTCTGTACCTCTCATACTTTTGTAGTCCTCAATCAGCTCGGCCCTCAAATACGTCTTCACAATAAAATAAGCGTGATCTACTCAGCCTGTTCTCTTCGCAGGCGCCCTATATATCAGGCAACATCCTGGTGAACCTTCTGGCAGGCTCTCCAAAGCATCCACATCCTTTTGGCAATGTGGCGACCAGAAGTGTACGAATATTCTAAATGTGTCCTAACCAAAATCTTATACAACTCTTGCATAACTTGTAAACTATGGCACACAATAGCCAGTCAATGAAGGAAAGCATGCAATATGCCTTCTTGATGACTGAACTTCTCTGTGTTGCCACCTGCAGGGAACAATGGACCTGAAAATCCATAACTCTCCGTATATCATAGTTCACCATTACTTTTCCATTAACGGTATAGTTTGTTCTTGAATTACATCTTCCAAAATGCAACACCTCGCAATTGTGCAGATTGAAATCCATCTGCAATTTCTCCGCCCAACTGTCCAATTTATTTATGTTCTCCTGTATTCTCGAAGAGTCACCTTCACGACCTGCTCCTCCACTAATCTTAGTGTCATAAATAGTGTCACTGCTCCCTGTTGGAGACCACTTGTCAAAGGACCCCAGTTTGCAAAGCTCCCAGCCAGTCCTAATCTCTGTCTCCTGGTGTTAAACCAGTTCTTTATCTATCCAGCTAGATCACCCTGGACATCATGCGACTTCAGCTTCTTCATCGACACACCACGAGGAACCTTATCAAACGCCTAACTAAAGTCCATGTATAACACATCTACTTCCCATCCCTCATCAGTAAACTTTTTTACGTCTTCAACGAATTTTCTAAGATTTGTAAGACATGAACTTCCCTGCACAAAAAGCATGCCAGCTATCACTGAAACGTCCATTTTCTACCAATTGGGTACATATCCTATCCTTCAGTATCTTCTCCTGTAGCTTGCCCACCACATACATCAGGCTCATATTTCTGTAATTTCCTGGATTATTCCTGCTACCATTCTTAAGCAAGGGGTCAACATTTGCAATTGACCAATCCTCTGGATTCTGGCCGTGTTCAAGCATACTGCAAAGATATCTGTTAAAGCTCTAGCTATGTCCTCTCTCACTTCCCTCAGTAACCTGAGTTTGATCAATGCAGACCTGTAGACTTATCCACCTTCGTGCCTTTTAGGATACTTAGCAGTTCCTTCCTCTGTATCAATTCAATGCAATGTACTTTCGAAAGAAGAACACACCAACTTCATTCCAAAGACTCATGAACAGGGTGGTGATTGGGTTAACAAATTCTGCATTCTCTTTGAACGATGTAGTGATCTTCAGTAAGTCCTGGAAGGATGACGAGAAGCAAAATTGTTTAAAAAATTGTTAAAACTGAATTCGCAAAAGCAGAGTTGACGTTCTTGGGATTTAATATCGGTATTGGAAGGTTGACTGCACAGAAAGCAAAGGCGAAGGCCATCAAGGAATGTCTAAGACCAACCTCGAAGAAATAAGTGCTTCAATTTTTAGGACTAAGTCGATTCTGTAGGAAGATTGTTTCAAACTTCAGTAGTGTAGTGGCGCTGTCAACCTATTTTCTGAAGAACAACACAAGATTTCGTTGAACAGAACATAGCCAGGAGGCATTTGACCAATTACGGACAATAGTAAACACGACACCAGTTTTGGAAGCAACAAACTTTGAAACAATTCAAAGGCGCCATCGAGGCTAGTGACGTAGGAGTTGGGGCTGTACTGCTGCAAGAAAGTGATACTTGTAGTTTACTGCCTTTTGGTTACATTTCAAAGAAACACCAGATGAAATACGCAACGATTGAAGAGTAGCTATTAAATTTGGAACTGGCCGTCCAACATTTTAATGTGCATGTCACGAAGAATGTAATGGGGATAGTTGTGTGCACGGCTCTTACCTTCGTGGAACGCTTTGAAGACAAGAATACAAGATTTTTATACTATTTCGTTGGAGTCTTTTGTTACAGACATTCAATTTACAAATAATATATGTTGCAGGAATTTTGAACATAATCGCAGATGTGCTATCGCGAATTTAGCTGACAAAGTTTAGATGAGAGTGGTATGTATCGAATATTATATAGAGACATGTATATATGAGCAGAAGTTAAGAAAAACATAGATATGTACATAATGATAATGTTGTTAAGTAATCGCCAAAAATAAAATGAAGCCATCTTTTCATTATGATGTTTCTTTTTTTTATCTGAAGAGGGAGTATTATGAAGGTGCAGGTTTGCACAGCATCATTGCAGTTAATAATCACACAACACCGGATTCTGATCCAAAAGTTTTACTTGGAAGCACGAGCTTTCGGAGTGCTGGTCCTTCATCAGGTGGTTGTGGAGTAAAGGATCTTTAAACAGACAACTTATAGCAAACGTTCACAGTATGATGCAACCGAAATTATTTATTGAAACAGACATGGGATGTTTATTAACTCTCTCATCTTTTAGAACGACAATGTTGGTTTCAATTCATTGATGTATAAGTCCCAGAATCTTTTTCCAAAACTTACATTCCCAAGTGAAATTTAACAAGAGGTGCCATGTCATCTCAGAAAATGCGTTGAAGATGTGAGGTGCCCTGTGAGAGACTGTATGTGCCTCAGTGTTCACACTGATTATATTTCTAAAAAGGGGATTTATAGAACCTTACATGGATTTATAAAATGAAACCAACATGATCATTGTAAAAGATGCGAACTTAACAAGTAATCCAGATGTTGTCAATATATAATTTCAGTTGCATCACACTGTAACATTTTGCTATTCATTGTGTGTCGTTCCATCATATACTCCACAACCACATGAAGAAGGAACAGTGCTCCAAAAGCTGGTGCTTCCAAATACACATGTTGGACTATAACCTGGTGTTAGGTGATGTTTAACTTTGTACACCGCAGTCCAATACAGACACCTCCAAATCACTACTGTATCTTTAAGGGAAAATGCAAGCTGGAGCAGACAGACAGAGGCTCAGAGTGTGCTGAAAGACGTCTAAGAAAGTAACTTTTGATTGACACAAATAGCTGGAGCTGGGATACCATAGTACAAAACAAAATCAAAACCGGGCAGTTTGTTTAATTTTTGCATGCATATCAAAATCGAATCCAATTTGAATCTTAGTGTTTTGTATAAAATCAAACCAAGGAAATGTTCCAATGTTTTGGGGCATGAAAACCGCCCGTTCAAACAGTTCTGGGGAGAAGAACAAAGTGCTGCCAATCACCAACATAACAACCAGCAAAATAAATCAATAAATGGAATTTAGAAATCTACAGAGAAACTTCGAAATCCAAAGGTGATAAATTAGGTTTGAAAGTGATATGCCATCAATTAAATAGAGAACTGATCGAAACAGTATTGTAGAGTGACAGATAACTGTATTTTCAAGAAAATGGAACTTCAAAATGTTGTTGCTTAATGTTCTCTTTTGGACCTAGAGAATATGTTTGTTGTTCTTTTTTTATATAGTGTCAGGGATAGTTTCTTTTTGCCACTTGAAAGTTAACACAATTTCGGAGCGAGATGCATTTGTCTGGGTAGCTCGTTTAAATTGGCAGAGTGTTTTGACCCATGTCGTAATAGTTCGTCAGACTGAAAATAACTGCCACTCATCACGAGACTGCTATTGAAAACACGCTCTATCAAAGGTACACCTTTCATATGAAACACCTTTGCAGCAAAAGAGCAAAGCTGAACAAGGGAGATTTATATCAAGAGAAAGACTGGCACTGCAGATGACAGCCATTGATTGGCTTTAGATAATAGAAAACAGAGCAATACAGCGCAGAACAGTCCATTTGGCTCTCGATGTTGCGCCGACGTGTGAATTAATATAAGGTCATCCCACTGCACGATCCCATCACCAGCCATATGCTTATCCAAGGATTGTTTAAATCTGCCTAATGTGCTTGAGTTAACTACATTGACAGGTAGGGCATTCTACGCACTTACCACACTCTAAAAACGAACCTACCTCAAACCTATCGGTAATTTGTAGTTATGCCCCCTCGTACAAGCTGACATCATCAATGGAGGAGAAAGACTTTCATTGTCTTCCCTATCTAATCCTGTGATCATCTTGTATGTCTCTACCAAATCCCCTCTTAGCCTTCTTCTTTTCAATGAGAACAGACCCAAATCTCTCGGCATTCTCTCATAAGTCCTTTGCTCCAGACCAGGCAACATCCTGGGAAGTCGCCTCTGTACCTTTTCCACATCCTCCCTGTAATTGGGCGACCAGAAATGTACACAAAATACCATGTGCGGCTGCACTAGCGTTTTGTATCGATGCAACATTTCGGCTCCAGAACGAAATCCCTCTGTTAATGAAACCTAACAGATCGTATGCCTGCTTAACAGCACTATCAACGTGGGTGGCAACTTTCAGCAATCTATGTACAATGGCTCCAGCTACTCTCTGCTCATCCACACGACCAAGCATCTTTCCAGTATTCTGCTACCCTGTCATTTTTCCCAAAGTACAACATCTCAGATTTAGCTGTATTGAACTCCAGTTGCTACCACTCGGCCCACATCGGCAGTTTATCCAATTCCCTTTGCAACCTGCAACATTCCTCCACACTGCTCACTATTACACCAACCTTACTGTCATCGCCAACATTATGAATCGATCTATGCGTCTAACTCATTTATAAAACTTACAAACCAGATTGGTCAAAAAAACACATCCTTGTTGCAGACCTCTAGTAACGGGACTCCAGTCTGAATACTTTCCATCATCTAACATTCGCTGCTACCTTACAGAACATCAGTTCCTAATCAAAGTTGGTGAATCATCCTCAATCCCATGTATTTTCTCCAATTGCCTACCACGTGGAAACTTATCAAAGGCATTACTGAATTCGCACGAGTATCACGTCAAGTTCAGCACCCTCGTCTACATGCTTCGTCACCTTCTCAAAATACTCAATGAGGTTTATGAAGCATGACCTGCCCTTGACGAAACCATGGTGACTATCTGCAATCAAATCGTTGCTAGATAGGTGATTATAAATCCTATCTCTTATAATCCTTTCCAAACCCTTTCCGAAAACAGACGTAATGCTCACCGGACTATACTTACCTGCGACATCTCTATTGCCCTTCTTGAACAAGGGCACAGCATTTTCAATTCTCCAGTACTCTGGTACTGAACCTGTAGATAATGACACCTCAAATAACAAAGCCAAATGCTCCGCCATCTCCTCACTAGCTTCCTTGAGAATCGTCAGATAAATCCCATCGGGCGCAGGGGATTTGTCTATTTTCACTCTGTCTAGAATTGATAACACCTCTTCCTTAGTAACCTTGATAATTTCTCGTCTGATATTTCGTATCTCATTCTTCTCCTCAACAATATTCTCCTTTTCCCTTAATGAAAACCGATGAGAAATATTCGTTTAACATCGCTCTGCTCTTCACAGGGTCCGCACCCAACTTCCCTCTTCTGTCTTTGACTGCCCCTATTGCTACGATGATCATCTTTATTTATTATTCCTCACATATCGATAGAAATCTTTCGGGTTATCCTTTCCTCTACCTGGGAAAGATTGCTGATGTCCTTTGTTTGCTCTTCCCTACTAAATCCGTCCAGGTAAGGTGTAACTCTGTATCGCTCATGTGAACCACCTCGTCTCATCGCCACCATAAGCCTCCTTCTTCTACTTAACAAAAGATGCAATTTCTGTAGTAAACTACGGTTCCCTTACCTTATCACTCTCTCCCTACCTGTCATAGACACGCAAAACCTGTTCCTTAGATCAGCTCCACGTTTTCATTGTCCCCATCCCCTGCCATTTGCTACCCCATTGTGTGCATTCTATGTCTTGTCTAATCGTATATAATTACTCTTGCCCCAAAGACAACTCTTGTCTTGTGGCATGTTCATATTCCTTTCCATCCCTAAACTAAACGTAACTGAATTCTGATAACTTAGTTGGTGTAATTTTAATCCAGACTTTTATTGCAACAGTATATTGTCTTAGAGTTGGAGGCAGATAACAAACCTTGAAGAGAGAGGAGGATTTGATATGTAAGTAGCTGTTGTTTCATGGACACATTTGCTGTTAAAGAATGAGTTCATATTTTTTCCTTTAAATTGTGAAATTTGAACGTTGTCTGTCACTCATATTTTAAAGGATTACAAGGCGAGGTGAACGTTGTGACGTTGTAGTTTCAATTAGCAGAACGATTTACACTCGTGTTTTAGCATCTGCATTCATTCCCTCCCCACTTCGGTCTGCAGCTCCCTTTCACTCTTCATTGGCAGGCACTCTGCCCTACTCTGTCCTTGGTATCCCTCTCTCCCTTCCAATATCATTTGCACTGTCCTTCGCTCCATCCTGGTCTCACACGCTCACTCCCTAAAATGATACCAGTCTTGCTTGCTCGCTCCCTGCCTCCAGGTTGCACTCACTCCCTTTCTCCATGCCTCATGATCAGTCTTGATTGCTGCGTCGCTCTCTAATTGTCTCGCTCACTCGCTACCTCCATCTTTATATCAATCCCATTCTCTTTTGCCATGTCGCTTCCTCAATCCCGGTTTCATTCGATTTCTCCCTCAAATTGATCCCAGTCTTGTTGATGCTCCTCCTCCATCTTAGTCTCTCTCACATTCTCCCTCACTTCTAGTCTAGCTCTCTTCATCCCTTCCATCATCTCGGCCTCCTTCACTCCCTTCATTCCTTCATAGTGGTCTTGTGTGACTCCCTTCCAGTCTAGTATTCTCCCTCATTCTATCCTCATCTCGCTCCCTCCTTCTATTGATCCTTGTCTTGCTCCCTCCCTATCTTCCTCATGATGTCGAATGAACCCTCCTTCCCACCTTCCCTACTCACTCCCTCACTCCTTCGTGGCCTGCCTCCTGGTTTCTGTTACTTACTGCCACCCAGTCACTTTTGCTCCCACCCTCCCTTATGGTAGCGGTTGTTCCTTCCTTCGATCCCAGTCTCATTTACTCTCACCCTCCCTCGACCCTGATCTTGTTTGATCCCTTCCACTCTTGATCAATGTCTCACCTGTTCACATCCTCCCAGTCCGATTGCATCCTGACTCCCTCCCTGCCAGTCTCTCTTGCTGTTTCGCTTACTCCATTGTGGTCATGCTTTTCCCTCATTCTACGGATCCTGGTCTCCCTTCGTTCTTGCCTCCATCCGTTCCACTCTCCCCCCTCCCTCCTTCGTGTCCCGACCGCTCGCTCCCTTACTCCAGCAATCATTGCTCACTCGTTGCCTACATCCCAGTCACACTTTCTCGCTTTCTCCTGATCTCGATCACTGCCTTGTTCCATCAATCCTGGTCTCGTTTGGTCCCTTCCTCCATCCATCCCAGTCTCACTTGTTTCATCTATCCCTGCCCCTTATTCACGCTTGCTCCCTCCCTCCCTCCTGGTCAGACTCGTTACTTCTCTTCCACATGGCCTCGCTGACGACCATGATGCATTCACTCTCACTCATTCCCCTGTGCCCGAACTTGCTCACTCCTGCAGTCGAGCCCAATCTCGTTCGTTCTCTCCATCCCTAGATTTTGGTCTTGCTCCCTCTCTCCCTTGAAAATGGCTCGCTCTATTCCTTCATCATGAACTCGCTTGATCTATCCCTCCCTCGATCCGTCCTGTTCTCCGTCACTCACTCCCTACATTGTTCTCTGTCTAGATCGCTGTCTCCATCCGTACCTTGCGTTCACTCTCGTTCTCTCCATGTATTTCTCGAGGTCAATGTTGCTTTCTACCTCCTTCTTTCCTAATCATTGACGCTCAATCCTTGACTATCATTCACCTTCGCTTGATACATTCATCTCTTTAAGTATCATTCTCTATCATTTCAGATCTCCTTCAATCCCAGTATCAGTCGATCTATCCCTTCCTCCATCCCAATCTTGTGCGTTCCCTACATGACTTCCTGTCTCACTTCCTTCTTCACTGCCATGAACTCAGTCATCTTCGCTGTCACCATCCTCCCCCCTCCCCCACGCCTCCACCATTGTCTCATTCGTTGGTCTTATTCGTTGTCTCCCTCCTTTGATCCTGTTCTCGTTACCGCCTTCCTTCCAATCTTCACTCTTTCCCGCCCTCCTCTCGTCTGGTCTCACTCCCTCCCTGAACATCACTCACTCTCTCTCGCTCTATCAAGGCCTCAGTCACACCCGCCCTATCGGTCTGGCACACCATCCCTCTCCCTTTTGCGTCACTCGCTCCTCCCTTGATTCAGACCTCACTCCCTGCTAAGCACCCTGCTGGTGTCAGTCGCACCCTCCCTCATTTTCACACTCACTTCCTCCCTCCCTCATGGTCGCGTTAGCTCCCTCCCTCGATCCTGGTCTCATTTGCTCCGTCCACTCCAGTTTCACACGCTCGTCCCTCCTTTGGTCCTGCATTCCCTCCCTCAATACTAGTCTTGTTTGCTGCCTCCATCACTCGATCATGGGCTCTCAAACTCCCTTCCTCCCTGTCAGACTCGCTCGGTCCCCCTTAATCCCTGCTGGTCTCACTCACTCTCTTCATATTGTTTACGCTAGCTCGCAACCTTCCACTTTCTCTGACATGCTCGTACCCTCACTCCATCGATGCTGATCCCACTTCCCACTGTTCAGGTCACGCTCCATCCCTCCATCCCAGTATCGATCACTTGCTCCATTTTACTCTTGATCCCGGTAACATCCGCTCGCACCCTTTATCCCGGTCTCGAGCACTCCCTTTCTCTCCCTTAAGTCGCAATGATTACCTCCCACCATCCAGGTTTCGCTCGGTCCATCCATCCCACTGGGTCTCACATGCTCCCTCTGTCCTTCATTCATCGTCTCACTCGGCTGCTCCCTTCAGGAATCTCATTCTCTTTCGTTTGATCCGTCTTTCTATCCCGGTTTTATTCACTCCCTTTCTTGACCCCTGACTCACTCATTCACTACCACCCTCGATCATGGGCTTATTCGCTACCGTCCCCCGGTTATATTTGCTCCATCACTCACAGTCTCACTTCCGCCCTTGCAAAATCTTTCCACATTTCGCTCGCCCCTTCGCTCCATTCATCACAAACTTGTTTACACCCACCATCTATCCTTGTGTCACTCGCTCCCTCAATCCCTACCTGTTGATCTCTGTCTCGCACACATTCCTTTCCAGTAACGCTCACTACCTCCATTCCACAAGGTCTCGCTCATGCTTCCTCACTCCCGGTCTCGTTTACTCCCCCATTGATTTCGCTCGCTCGGTCACTTGATCCTGATTTGCTGCTTCCCTGCCTCGACAAACCTGGCATCTCTCACTCCCTTCAAATCTCATGCACCCCTTCCATTCCTCAATATTGGAATCACTTACTCACTCCCTTCCTCTGTCATGTTCTCGCTGACTCTCACCCTCCCTTCTAACCGGTCTCAATTGCTCCCTTCCCATCACCCTCTCGCTCTCTCTCTCGCACACACCCTCCATCCATTCCAGTTGTTTGCTACATCTTTCGCTCCCTGTCCCTCTTGCTTCATCTCTCCCTCTCGTTGTCACTTGCTACCTCTCTCCATTCCACTAGGTCACTTTTGCTCGCTCCCTCCACCCCTCCTGATCTCTCTTGCTAAATTACTTCCTCCTTCCAGGTCGCCTATTCTCCCTCTTGGTCTGGGTTGGCCTGACCCCCACTGCCAGTCTCACTACCTCCCTGCAGCCAGGTCTCACTCACTCCTGACAATCCTGATCTTTCTCCATTCTGCTCTCTCGGTTTTGCTCGCAACCAGCTCCCTCCCTCCCCCTCTCACATCGTGGTCTCCCTCGCTCCCCACCCCACACTATCCCTCCTGCCCTTCCCATCTCACGCTCTCCCACCTTCCCTGCTGCCAGGTTTCACTCACTCCCTATTTCAATTAGATCTTTCTCGATTTCTTTCTCTCAGTGTTTCTCACGTCCTATCTCACTCTGTCTTTGTCAAGCCCATCCGCTCCTTTATGCCTCAGCTATCCCAGTGCCTCTACACACCGCATTTTCGTTCACTGCCTCCATCCATACTGGTTTCACACCCGTCCACCTTCCATCGTGGTCATGCTCACCACCTCCCTTGAAGTCTCAGCCTCGCTCTATACCTGCCTCCCCATCTCGCTCTCTCCCTCACTCCATCTTCGTTTTGCCCTTGTTTTCTACCTCCAATCCTGCTGGTCTCCATCTCTGTCTTCCGGTCTAACTTGCTGTCTCCCGGTCGTGCTCATTTCATCCATCCCAGTCTCCTTCCTTCCTTTCTCAGTCTCGCTGACTCCGTCATGCTCTTAAGCCCTCCTGGCCTCAGTCCCGACTATGTTCGATCCTGCCGTCTCTCCAATCCAGTCTCTCTCCCTCCCTCTGTCCTGCTCACACTCGCTTCCTTACTCCACGCTCTATCTCTCCCTCACTCCGACCCAGTCTTGTTCTCTTCCTCTTTCCATCCTTCCTTTTCTTGATCCTTGTCTCCCTCCCACCCAGTTTCTCCCTCACTTTCTCCCTCCGTCCCTCCATCCCAGTTTCTCTCGCTGTGATCCGTGTCTTGCTCTCTATCTGTATCCTTCACTCACTCCCTTCCTTCCTCCCAGTCTCACTTGCTCCCTCCATCCATCCATCCTCTCTTCCTTCCCAGTCTGGCTCCCCGACTCCCTCATTTCCAATTTCACTCCTTCCTCGCATCACTCCATCTCTTCCGGTCTCGTTTGCTTCCTCTCTTCACTCCATCCCGGACTCACTGCTTCCCTCTCTCCCTTCATTCTGGTTTTGATCACTCCCCGCCTCTAAGAATCGTCGTGTTATACCCATCCTGCAGCTAACCCGGTGTCACTGGCTCTGCCCTTCCACCATCTCGGTCTTGCTCCGTCCTGTCTTCTTTCGATCCTTGTCTCCCTTGTTCCCTTCATTTCCCATTCTTGGTTTCAGTTCCTCCCACAGAGTCGTTCATTCCCTTCCTCCCTCCCACCGTCCTCATCTTGCTCAGACACTCCTTCGTTACCGGACGTGCTCGGTAATTCTAGGCTTCCCTTGCTTCTTTCACATCTCAGTCCCTTGATCCCTCTTATCTCGCTCACTGCCTCCCTCAATCCCAATTTTGCTTCCTCTCTCCATCGCTGTCTCGCGCGCTGTCTCCCTCCCGACATTCTGGTGTCGCTCACTTCCCCGCTTCCTCCTTCAATTCTGATCTCATTCCTCCCTTCCCTCACGCACATACTTTTGGTCTTACTTGCTCATTCCCTTCCTCATTTTCAGTCTCACTCGTTTGCGCATTCCCCCAGTCCTGGTCTCGACTGCTCCCTGTTGCCCTGTCTTGCTCTTTCCCTTCCTCCATTCTTGTTATTTCACGAGCCCAATCACTCCCTCAATCCTGGTCTTTTGCCCTCCCTCCCTATGGCATTCACTGATTTCCACTATCCCTCCTCCAGTTCTCAGACTCTCTCCTCCCTGCCCTCAATGTCTCGCTCATCACTGACCATCACCTATCATGGTCTTGCTCGCTTCCTCAATTCCAATCGGTTCTGCTCTTCCACAACTTCCCTCAATTCCAGTCTTGGTGGCTCACTCATCCCCTTGATTCTGGTCATGAACGCTCCCACCTTCCATTGCTCCAGGTCCCCCTCCTTCCCTTCTTGAGTCACTCAACAATTCCTCCTTCAGTTCCGATCTTTCTCATTCCTTCCCTTCCTCCTTCTTCCCGCATTGGTTATTCCTGCCATCCCTAGATCCTGGCCTTGCTTCCTCCTTCCTTCATTGCCAGTCTTTCTCACTCCTCCCTCCCTTCTGATCCCGTTTTCACTCTCCCTACCTCAATGAGAGCCTCACTCGCTCATTCTCTGCATCAGACTTTCCCTTGATCCCGGTCTCTTTCCCTCCCTCCCTTTTTCCTGGTAAGACTCGCTCCTACTTCACTCTATCCTGGATTAGTTCCACCCCCCTCTAAACATAGGTCTCTCTCCCTGTCTCCCTGTGTTGTTCACTCCCTTCCTCCCTCCAGGTCAAGCACACTCCCCCTCCATCCTGGGATCGCTCATTCACTTCTTCCATCAATCCCGGTCTTATTGTTACCTCACACCCTATTCTTCTTGCTCGTCCACTCACTTCATCAATCCAGGTCTTGCTCAGTCCCTCATTCTCTCCATCTCACTCATCTTCCTCCCTCCCTGTCTTGCTTGCACGCTCGTCACTCATTTTCAGTCTCCCTCCCTTCTTATCTCAATGCGGAATTGGTCGGTCCCTTCAACCTTCGATCCTGATTTGCTCTCTCTCTCCCACTTTTGCTCGTTCCCTCCGTCCCTCAGTCGCCATCCCACTCGCTCCTTCCTCTTTGCTTTCCAGTCTCGCTCACTCCCTCTCTCGATGACTGTGTCTCTCAATTCCTAAGTCCCTCGATCCTGATCTCACGTGCTCCATCCTGGTCTCGCTCCAAACCCCCCTCCCTTGATGCCAGTGTCCCTCCCACACTCCATTCCAGTCAGGCTGGCTAACCATTCCCTTTATCATGGTTTCGCTCGCTCCCTTCCACAATCCCTGTCTCACTCTCATGCTTCCTTCACCTCGGTCTCATTCATTCATCCCTCCATAACATCTTGTTACACTTGGTTCCTTTTTCCCTGACTCCCAGTCTTGGACGATCCCTCACTCATTCTATGATGCTCTAGAACACTCCCTCCCACTCATGTTCGCTCCCTCCCTCCTCCATTCCGATCTTTCTCCTTTCTTCCCACGATCCTTGTCTCACTCACTCACGCCCTTTACCGCGGTTCTCACTTACTCTCTCCATGTTTTTCTCATGCCCTCCTTCTCAGGTGTAGGTGTAGACATCGAGGGACTACAGGAGAGAGCTGAATTGTGCTGAGTTCTAGTACAATTAGGTGAACTAGACGTAACAGCAATGACACCGAGACTTAAACCCAACATCCCAGCTCCGCTCCAGTCTCCTCCCGTTCACTGAGGATCAGGACTTAGGACGAGTCTGTCTCTTTCCAGCTCAGCTTCTTCGAAACAAAGACAGGCACGAATATAGCTCACTCTGCTATTTGTTGCTTTTCAATTAACTGTTTTATTGTTTTCAAATTGAAGTGATAGAAACAATCACTGGGTTGGTGCCTTTTCTCTTTGCTCCCTGAGTTGACGGAAACATTAAAATATATCCCTGTAAACATTTTTCTGATAAGATTAGAGAAACCAGAACTCCCCTCAATCTGTTACCATAGCAACAGGCTGCTTCCACGCTGAAACACCGAACTGAAATAACAAATTCCCGGATGGATTAATTAATGAGTGAATTTGGTTGAGTGTTGAATTTGGGTAAAGGGAAATTTCAGCACATTCTTCAGCTGCTCTCTGAACTTAGTCTGGGTCACGACATAAACCACCGTGTTTGTACAGCAACTGAGGAGCTGCAGCATGAAGTCCACCTTCTGCACAAAGAACTCTAGATACACAGGGTAATCCACAATATACCACATCCGGAACCAGATAGAATGATCTATTAACGCTGACCATAACAGGATGAAATTGGACGAGATCATAAACAGTAAGACAATGGATTTCTTTCGATTTCTCATTTCTGTGTCACGTTGATCGTCCCCACTAGTGTGAGCCCAGAGTCTCCTTCGGGCTCTACTGTTCACTAAAATGTGTCTGACGGTGAAAACATTGAGCAGCAGAATCAGGACAAATGGGGCAGCTGGGGTTAGAATGTGATGGAGGAAATCAAGTGTGTTCTAGATACGGGAGTAACGAATATCGATTTCTACTGCACAAAAGCAGGTTGGTTCGCCAGCGCATACTGAGCTGTGAGCATAATATACCAGAAAACGTTGTTTAACCCGCTGAGCACAGTCACTGTTCCCAGAACCACAGCCACCGTCTTCTCACTGCAATATTTATCATTTAGCTTTTGGCAGCAAATTGCAACAAATCGATCAAAGGTGACAGCGACAGTAAACCGCACAGAACATTCATAGGCTGCATAGAGCGGTCTACTGCGAATATTACACACCGGGGGATGTACAAAAGGAAATAGAACTGTTCCGGATAAAAGATGCGAATGTGTCTCAGTATCAGGTCAAGGATAATGATGAGAAGATCCGCCACTGCCATAGCCCCCAGGTAGCGCCTGACACATGGCGACAATCCACAATCTTTATAAAACAGAACTTAGATCGTCACCACGTTTACTGTGCGGAAGGAAAGCAAACAAATTAATAGTTAAAAGTTTAAAGATTTCCTTTAAAAAAGCTGTAGCAGACCCGGAAGGCGCGCTAGGTTACCTGGGTAAGGTTTTCTTTCTCTCTCCCCTTATTTAAACGCGGGCTCCGAGTTTTAGGCCTCAGTCTCTCGGAAGACTTCGCGACGGCTGCTGGGTAAGTTTGGTCGTTTATTTAATAGTTGAAAGTTTAAAGTTTTCCTTTAAAAAAGCGGTAGCAGACCCGGAAGGCGCGCTAGGTTACCTGGGTAAGGTTTTCTTTCTCTCTCCCCTTATTTAAACGCGGGCTCCGAGTTTTAGGCCTCAGTCTCTCGGAAGACTTCGCGACGGCTGCTGGGTAAGTTTGGTCGTTTATTTAATAGTTGAAAGTTTAAAGTTTTCCTTTAAAAAAGCGGTAGCAGACCCGGAAGGCGCGCTAGGTTACCTGGGTAAGGTTTTCTTTCTCTCTCCCCTTATTTAAACGCGGGCTCCGAGTTTTAGGCCTCAGTCTCTCGGAAGACTTCGCGACGGCTGCTGGGTAAGTTTGGTCGTTTATTTAATAGTTGAAAGTTTAAAGTTTTCCTTTAAAAAAGCGGTAGCAGACCCGGAAGGCGCGCTAGGTTACCTGGGTAAGGTTTTCTTTCTCTCTCCCCTTATTTAAACGCGGGCTCCGAGTTTTAGGCCTCAGTCTCTCGGAAGACTTCGCGACGGCTGCTGGGTAAGTTTGGTCGTTTATTTAATAGTTGAAAGTTTAAAGTTTTCCTTTAAAAAAGCGGTAGCAGACCCGGAAGGCGCGCTAGGTTACCTGGGTAAGGTTTTCTTTCTCTCTCCCCTTATTTAAACGCGGGCTCCGAGTTTTAGGCCTCAGTCTCTCGGAAGACTTCGCGACGGCTGCTGGGTAAGTTTGGTCGTTTATTTAATAGTTGAAAGTTTAAAGTTTTCCTTTAAAAAAGCGGTAGCAGACCCGGAAGGCGCGCTAGGTTACCTGGGTAAGGTTTTCTTTCTCTCTCCCCTTATTTAAACGCGGGCTCCGAGTTTTAGGCCTCAGTCTCTCGGAAGACTTCGCGACGGCTGCTGGGTAAGTTTGGTCGTTTATTTAATAGTTGAAAGTTTAAAGTTTTCCTTTAAAAAAGCGGTAGCAGACCCGGAAGGCGCGCTAGGTTACCTGGGTAAGGTTTTCTTTCTCTCTCCCCTTATTTAAACGCGGGCTCCGAGTTTTAGGCCTCAGTCTCTCGGAAGACTTCGCGACGGCTGCTGGGTAAGTTTGGTCGTTTATTTAATAGTTGAAAGTTTAAAGTTTTCCTTTAAAAAAGCGGTAGCAGACCCGGAAGGCGCGCTAGGTTACCTGGGTAAGGTTTTCTTTCTCTCTCCCCTTATTTAAACGCGGGCTCCGAGTTTTAGGCCTCAGTCTCTCGGAAGACTTCGCGACGGCTGCTGGGTAAGTTTGGTCGTTTATTTAATAGTTGAAAGTTTAAAGTTTTCCTTTAAAAAAGCGGTAGCAGACCCGGAAGGCGCGCTAGGTTACCTGGGTAAGGTTTTCTTTCTCTCTCCCCTTATTTAAACGCAGGCGAGTCACCCGAGGCACTACACGAGTAGTGCCTCCCACCCTTCCACCTCCTCTAACCTAATAATAAGACCAATTGTGACTAGCGGGTAAGTGCTGCATTTTCCTTGTTTGTTTCTTTAGATTTATTTGGTTTTTGTTGTTTTTTAAGGAAAGCTTACTTTTAGAGGGATGGCAGTGCAGCGAGGGCAATGTTCCTCTTGCAACATGTATGAGGTGAGGGAAGCCATTAGCGTCCCTGCTGAGTACACTTGCAAGAAGTGCACCCATCTCCAGCTCCTCCAAACCCGTGTTAGGGAACTGGAGCTGGAGTTGGATGAACTGCGGATCATTCGGGAGGCAGAGGAGGTCATAGATCGGAGCTTTAGGCAAGTAGTTACTCCGGAAGTTCAAGATAGATGGGTGACAGTGAGGGGGAGTGGGAGGAGGAAGCCAGTGCAGGGACCCCCTGCGGTCATTCCCCTCAAGAACAAGTATACCGTTTTGGATACTTGTGGGGGGGATGACTTACCAGGGGCAAGCAACGAGGTTCAGGCCTCTGGCACGGAGCCTGGCCCCGTTGCTCAGAAGGGTAGGGTGGAGAAAGGTAGAGCAATTGTTCTTGGGGACTCGATAGTGAGGGGTACAGACAGACGGTTTTGTGGGGGCGACAGGGACTCACGTTTGGTATGTTGCCTCCCAGGTGCAAGGGTACGTGATGTCGCTGATCGTGTTTTCCGGGTCCTTGAGGGGTAGGGGTAGCGGCCCCAGATCGTGGTCCACGTTGGCACCAACGATACAGGTAGGAAGAAGGGTGAGGATGTCAGACAGGCTTTCAGGGAGCTAGGTTGGAAGCTCCGAGTTAGAACAAAGAGTTGTAGTCTCTGGTTTGTTACCCGTGCCACGTGATAGAGAGTCGAGGAATAGGGAGAGAGAGCAGTTAAATGCGTGTCTACAGGGATGGTGCAGGAGGGAGGGATTCCGGTTTCTGGACAACTGGGGTCCTTTCTGGGGAAGGTGGGACCTCTATAAAAAGGATGGGCTACACCTGAACCTGAGGGGCACCAGTATCCTTGGGGGGAGGTTTGCTAGTGCTCTTTGGGAGGGTTTAAACTAACTCCGCGGGGGCATGGGAACCAGGACTGCAGCTTTAGGGTACAGGACCTTGAGTGTAGGGAGGTTAGGAATAATGCAGCGATCTCTAAGGAGGGTGCCTGTAACCAGAAAGGTGGATTGAAGTGTGTATACTTCAATGCCAGAAGTATAAGGAATAAGGTAGGTGAACTTGCAGCATGGGTTGGTACCTGGGACTTCGATGTTGTGGCCATTACAGAGACGTGGGTAGAACAGGGACAAGAATGGCTGTTGCACGTTCCAGGGTTCAAATGTTTTAGTAGGATCAGACATGGGGGTAAAAAAGGGGGAGGCGTGGCATTACTTGTCAAAGACAGTATCACAGCAGTGGAATGGACGATGGAAGAGGACTTGCCATCTGAGGTAGTTTGGGTTGAGGTTAGAAATAGGAAAGGTGAGGTCACCCTGTTAGGTGTTTTCTACAGGCCTCCTAATAGTCCTAGAGAAGTAGAGGATAATATTGCGAGGATGATTCAGGAAGAGTGAAGGTAGCAGGGTGGTTGTTATGGGGGACTTTAACTTCCCAGATATTGACTGGGAGAGCTATAGCTCGAGTTCATTAGATGGGTCGGTGTTTGTACAATGTGTGCAGGAGGGTTTCCTGACACAATATGTCGACAGGCCAACAAGAGGGGAGGCTATATTGGATTTGGTTCTAGGTAATGAACCAGGCCAGGTGTTAGACTTGGAGGTAGGTGAGCACTTCGGGGACAGTGACCACAACTCGGTGACTTTTACTTTAGTGATGGAGAGGGATAATCGTGTGCCGCAGGGCAAGAGCTATAGCTGGGGGCAGGGAAATTATGATGCAGTGAGGCATGACTTAGGATGTGTGGATTGGAAAAACAGGCTTCAAGAGAAGAACACTAATGAGATGTGGGGATTGTTCAAGGAGCAGCTACTGCGTGTCCTCGATAGGTATGTACCAGTCAGGCATGTTGTAAAGGGCCTTGTGAGGCAGCCGTGGTTTAGTAAGGAATTGGAGTCCCTTGTGAAAGGGAAGAAGGCGGCATATGTAAAGATGAGGCGTGAAGGTCCAGTTGGGGCGATTGAGAGTTATCAGGTAGCCAGGAAGGAGCTAAAGAGGGAGCTAAGAGAAGCGAGAAGGGGACATGAAAAGTCTTTAGCTGGTAGGATTAGGGAAAACCCAAAGGCTTTCTATAGGTATGTCAAGAATAAAAGGATGACTAGGGTAGGTATCGGTCCAGTCAAGGATAGTAGTGGGAAGTTGTGTGTGGAGGCGGAGGAGATTGGAGAGACATTAAATCAGTACTTTTCATCAGTATTCACTCAGGAACAGGACACTGTTGCTGATGTGAATATGGAATCACAAATAATTAGAATGGATGCCCTGGAAATATGCAGGGAAGAGGTTTTGGGAATATTGGAAAGGATGAATATAGATAAGTCTCCTGGGCCTGATGGCATTTACCCCAGGATCCTATGGGAAGCTAGGGAGGAGATAGCAGAGCCATTGGCCTGGATTTTTATGTCGTCATTGTCAACGGGAATAGTACCAGAGGACTGGAGGATAGCGAATGTGGTCCCATTGTTCAAGAAAGGGAGTAGGGATAGCCCTAGTAACTATAGGCCAGTGAGTCTGACTTCAGTGGTGGGCAAAGTCTTAGAGAGAATGGTAAGGGATAAGATTTATGAACATCTGGGTAGGAATAACGTGATCAGGGATAGCCAGCATGGTTTTGTGAAGGGCAGGTCGTGCCTCACAAACTTTATTGAGTTCTTTGAGAAGGTGACTAAGGAAGTGGATGAGGGTAAAGCAGTAGATGTTGTGTATATGGATTTTAGTAAGGCGTTCGATAAGGTTCCCCATGGTAGGCTAATGCTAAAACGTCGGAGGTATTTCATTGAGGATACATTAGAGGTTTGGATTAGGAATTGGCTGGCTGGAAGGAGACAGAGGGTAGTAGTTGATGGATTATGTTCATCTTGGAGCGCAGTTACTAGCGGTGTACCACAAGGATCTGTTTTGGGACCATTGCTTTTTGTTATCTTTATAAATGATCTAGAGGAAGGACTTGAAAGCTGGGTAAGCAAGTTTGCGGATGACACAAAAGTCGGTGGAGTTGTGGATAGTGAGGAAGGAAGTGGTAGGTTACAGCGGGATATAGATAAGTTGCAGAGCTGGGCGGAAATGTGGCAAATGGAATTCAATGTAGCTAAGTGCGAAGTCGTTCACTTTGGTAAGAATAACAAGATGATGGATTACTGGGCTAATGGTAGGCTACTTGGTAGTGTGGATGAGCAGAGGGATCTTGGTGTCTATGTACACAGATCTCTGAAAGTTGCCACCCAGGTAAATAGTGCTGTGAGGAAGGCATATGGTGTTCTGGGCTTTATTGGCAGAGGAATTGAGTTCCGGAGTCCTGAGGTCATAAGACTCTGGTGAGGCCTCATCTGGAGTATTGTGTGCAGTTTTGGTCGCCATACTATAGGAAGGATGTGGAAGCTTTAGAACGAGTGCAGAGGAGGTTTACCAGGATGTTGCCTGGAATGGTAGGAAGATCGTATGAGGAAAGGCTGAGGCACTTGGGGCTGTTCTCATTGGAGAAGAGAAGGTTTAGGGGAGATCTGATAGAAGTGTATAAGATGATTAGGGGTTTAGATAGGGTAGATACTAAGAACCTTTTACCGCTAATGGAGTCAGGTGTTACTAGGGGACATAGCTTTAAATTAAGGGGTGGTAGGTATAGGACAGATGTTAGGGGTAGATTCTTCACACAGCGGGTTGTGAGTTCATGGAATGCCCTGCCCGTATCAGTGGTGAACTCTCCTTCTTTATGGTCATTTAAGCGGGCATTGGATAGGCATTTGGAAGTTATTGGGCTAGTATAGGTTAGGTAGGATTCGTTCGGCGCAACATCGAGGGCCGAAGGGCCTGTACTGCGCTGTATCCTTCTATGTTCTATATTTCAGGCTGGAGGAAATTTTACCATTTTGAGGACAGTGAGTTTTTCTAACAAGATACCGTATTCAGAGACTTGTTGACGCAATTAGACTGTATGAGAAACTGAGAGTTCGGAATTACTGACAAAAAAGTGAGATTAAAGACAAGAAAACCTCCCCAAACACACACAGACGCATCTCCATAAGAACGTATGTTCCTATAACACTCGATCACTCGCGAGCAGATGCAGGTCACTTGTTTAAATTTCCTAATACTGAGGTTGAAAACGTTGTTGTCCTGAAGGATTCGCCCCCAGTTCTTTGAAGAAAAACAGAGGTTGGACATTTCCCTCATTTTGTCTCATTTTTGGTCAGTTCTGTTCCGTGAACAAAGATAAAGGCATGCAAAACGTTTCCTTCTCATTTACTCGCTGAGGGTATTTGGAACCAGTGGTATTTTCCTCTGGAACGGGATCTCTTCCCTCGGAACATTGTTCTTTTTTCCAATTTGCTGAAGTTCGGCCGTTCACAAATAAAATTAGTTATAAAATGTTCCCAGGAATGTCAGATGTAGCATGCTCGGGGACAAGTTATTTATGGAATATTCTGGAGAATGTGGCATTTCGAATGTTCTAATGAATGTTGGATACAGAACACTCGATTAATGTCAGATATAGAAAACTCCGGACAAAGTCGGGTACAGAATGTTCTGGTGAATGTCAGTTCTAGCATGCTACGATGCATGTTGTGCACTGATTCGTCCGGAGAATGTCAGGAATGCAATATTCGTGGAAATGATATCTTCGAGTGTTCCACAGAATGTTGGGTATAGAATGTCACAGTGACTATCGGTACAAAATGTCGCATGTTGAATATTTTTGGGAATGTTGGATATGGAGTGCTTCAGGGAATGCAGGATGTGGAATGCTGTTGAGAACCTTGAATATAGAATGTTACCAGGAATGTAGGCTACAGAATGTTCCAAGCAAAGACGGTTGCAGAGTGTTCCAGGCAATGCCGAGTATAGAATGTTTCGGAGAATGTCGGCTCTGGATTGTTCTGGGGATTGACGAGTTCGTAATTTCAGGGTGATGTTGGGTACAGAATGCTCCCGAGAATACCGGGTACGGAATACTCGAAGAAATGTCGTGTCGAGACATTCCAGAGAATGGTTGTTTTAGATAGTTACTGGGAATGTTTGGTGCAGAATTCTCCAGGGAATGTCGTATATGGAATGTTCTGGGGAAAGTCGAGTACTGAATGTTCCAGGGAATGTTGAGCATAGAATACTCTGTGGAATGTTGGGACTCACTCTCCTGCCCACCTCCCTATCTTTCTCCCCCCTCCCTCTCTCTCCCCAACTCTCTCTCTCTCTCTCGCATCCATGCCCTCTCTCTCTCTGAGTCGCTCCATCTCTCTCGCTCCCGTTCCCCTCTTTCACCCCTCCCTCTCTCTCTAACGCACCCCTCCCTCTCTCAATCCCTCCCACCTCCCTTTCTCTGTCACTCCCTCTCCATCACTCTCCCTCGCCCCCTCCCATTCTCTCTCGCCCTCTCCCTCTCTCATTAACGCACTCCCTCCCTCTCTCAATCCCTCCCACCTCCCTTTCTCTCTCGCCCCCTCACTCTCTCTCGCCCCGTTCCTCTCACTCTCACCCACTCCCTCTCTCTCACACACTTTCCCCCTCTCTCTCACCCTGTCCCTCTCCCTCTCTCAATTTCCCTCTCTCTCTCTCTCGCCCCTCCCTCTCTCTCTCTTGGCACCTCACTCTCTCGACCCCTCCCCATCTCACTCTCATCCCATCCATCTCTCTCTCGCCCACCCCCTCCCTCTCTCACCCCTCTCTCTCTCTCACTTTCCTGCCCACCTCCCTCTCTTCCTCGCCCCTCACACTCTCTCTCACCCACCTCCCTCTCTCTCTCGCATCCACGCCCTCTCTCTCTCAGTCCCTCCCTCTCTCTCGCCCCCGTTCCTCTCTCTTTCGCCCGCTCCCTGTCTCTCTCACCCGTTCACTCTCTCTCTCGCCCCACCTTTCTCTTGCACCATCCCTCTCTTTCTCGCCCCTCCCTTTCTCATTAACTCATCCTCTCCCTTCGTCTCTCCCTATCACCTCTCTTTCTCTCTCGCTTCCCCTCCCTCCCTCTCTCTCTCGCCCACTCCCTCTCTCTCTCGCCCCCTTCCTCACTCTCTCTCGCCCACTCACTCTCTCTCTTTCGCACCCCTCCCTTTCTCTCTCTCGCACCCTCCCTGTCTCTCTCGCCCCTTGTTTCTCTCTGTCTTCCCCTCCCTCTCTATCTCTCGCCCACTCGCTTTCTCTCGCCTTCCTCGCTCTCTCTCGCCTCCTCACTCTCTCTCTTTCACACCCCTCCCTCTCTCTTTCGCTTCCCTCCCTCTCTCTCTCAACCCCATGCCTCTCTCTCTCGCCCCCTCCCTCTCTCTCTCTCGCCTCCCTCCCTCTCTCACTCATCCGCCCCTTTTTCTCTCGTTCCCTGCCTCTCTCGCGCGCGCCCTCCCTCTCTGTCTCGCACCCTCCCTCTCTCTCTCTCGCCCCCTCCCTCCCTCTCACACACTCCACCATCCCTCTCTCTCGCGCTCTGCCTCTTTCTCTCACCCCCTCACACTCTCTCACACCCTCCCTCTCTCTCTCGCCCCCACCCATTCTCTCTCACTTCCTCCCCTCTCTCCCTCGCCCACCCTCCCTCTCTCTATCGCCCGCTCCCTCTCTCTCTCGCCCCCTCCCTCTCTCTCTCGCACCCACTCCCACTCCCTCTCTCTCAGCCCTTCCCTCTCTCTCGCACTTGTTCCTCTACCTTTCGCCCATCCCTCTCTCTTTCTCACCCTTGCCCTCTCCCTCTCTCTCGCTTCTCCCTCTCTCTCTTGCCCCCTCCCTCTCTCTCTCGCCCCTCCCTCTCTCATTAACGCACCCCCTCCCTCTCTCAATCCCACCCACCACCCTTTCTCTCTCGCTACCCTTCTCTCTCTCTCTCTTGCCCTCTCCCATTCTCTCTCTCCCCCTCTCCCTCTCTGATTAACGCACTCCCTCCTCCTCTCAATCACTCCGACCTCCCTTTCTCTCTCGCTCCCCCTCGATCTCTCTGTTACCCCTCCCCTCTCTCTCGCCCCTTCCCTCTCTCTCTCGCCCCGTCCCTCTCTTTCGACTCCTCCCTCACTCTCGTCCTCTTCCTCTCTCTCTGATCCCCTCCCTCTCCCTCTCTCAATTTCCATCTCTCTCTCGCCCCCTCTTTCTCTCTTGCCCCCTCCCTCTCTCTCGACCTCTCCCCATCTCACTTTCATTCCATCCCTCTCTCTCTCGCCTGCCCTTCCCTCTCTCACCCCCTCCCTCTCTTTCACTCTCCTGCCCACCTCCCTCTCTCTCTCGCCCCTCCCTCTCTCTCTCGCCCACCTTCCTCTCTCACTCGCATCCACGCCCTCTCTCTCTCGGAGTCCCTCCCTCTCTCGGCCCCGTTCCTCTCTCTTTCGCCCCCTCCCTCTCTCTCTCACCCGTTCACTCTCTCTCTCTCGCCCCCACCTCTCTCTTGCCCCCTCCCTCTCTTTCTCGCCCCTCCCTCTCTCATTAACTCACCCTCTCCCTTACTCTCTCCCTATCACCTCCCTTTCTTTCTCGCTTCCCCCTCACTCTCTTTCTCGCCCACTCTCGGTCGCCGCATTACCTGTCTCTCTCGCCCCCCTTTCTCTCTCTCTCTCTCATCCCCACCCCTTTCTCTGTCGCCCCCCTCTGTCCCCCTCCCTCGCTCTCTCTTCCATCCCATTTTCTCTCTCGCATCCTCCCTCCCTCTCTCTTGCCCACTTCCCTCTCTGTCTCACCCGCCGCCATCTCCCTCTTGCCCCTTCCATCTCTCTCGCCCCTTCCCTCTCCCTCTCGCACCCCCTTTCTCTCTCACTTTTGACCCCTCCCTCTAACTCTCACGCCCAACTGTCTCTTGCCCCCTCCCTCTCTCTCGCCCCCCTCTCTCATTATCTCACCCCCTACCTTACTCTCCTCACACTGTCTCACCAACTCCCTCTCTCTCTAGCACCCACTCCCTCTCTCTCTCAACCCCTCCCTATGTCGCTCTCGCCCCTCCGATCTCTTTGTTAACCTCCTCCCTCTCTCTCTCGACCGCACTCCCTCTCTCTCACCACCCTCCCTCTCTTTCATGCCCCCTCCCCCTCTCTCTGTCGCCTCTCTCCCACTCTCTCTCGAACCCTCACTCACTCACTCGCCCCCTTCCCCTCTCGCTCTCTCAGCGCCTCTGTCTCACTCTCGCCCCTTTCCTCTCTCTCTTGCACCCCTCACTCTCTCACCCTTTCCTTCTTTCACTCTCGACCCCAACCACTCTTTCTTACCCCTTCCCTCTCTCTCGCCCCCTCCGCCTCTCACTCTCTTCCCCTCGCTCTTTCTATCGCCCGCCCGACCCTCTCTCTCTCCCCCTCCCTCTTTCTCTTGCCCCTTCCCTCTCTCTCTCGCCCCTCTCTCTCTCTCATTCCCCCTCCCTCTCCTGCCCACCTCCCTCTGTCTAATACCCCCGTCACTCTCTCGCCCCCTCCCTCGCTCTCTCTCACCCCCTTCCTCTCCCTCTCGCACCCACTTCTTCTCTGTCTCAACCCCTCCCTCTCTCTCGACCCCTTCCTCTCTCTTTCGTCCCTTCCTCCTCTCTCTCTCCACACCCCCAATCTCTCTCGCCCCTCTCTGTCCTTCCCACCCCTTCCCTCTCACTTTCGCGCCCCTCCCTCCCTCTCTCTCTCGCCCCCCACCCTCTCTCTCTACCCCTCTCTCTTGCCCCCTCACCCCTCTCTCACCCACCAGCCTCTCTCTCCACATTTGTCTCTCTCTTGCCTCCCTCAGTCTCTCTCTCCCCCTTCCTCCCCCTCTCGTCCTCTTCCCCCGCTTTCTCACCCGTCTGCCTCTCTAACTCGCCTCCTCCCTCTCTCTCTCTGTCGCCCCCTCCTTCCCTCTCTCACTCGTCCCCTCCCACTCCCTCTATCCCACCTTTCCTTCTCTCTTTCGTCCCCTCCCCCTCTCTCTCTCGCTCCCCCTCTCTCTGGGGTGAGAGGGGGCGAGAGAGAGAGAGATGGAATTGTGAGAGGGAGACAGCGACGGCATGAGAGAGAGAGAGGGGGAGATGGAAGAGTGGAGGCAGGTGGAGAAACCGGGGTTGGTGTGTATTTGTGTGTGCGTGAGTGAGAGAGGGGGGGGATGAGGGAGATGATTGAGTAAGAGAGTGTGCGCTGACAGAGAGAGAGGGAGAGAATTGAGGAGAAGGAGTTGGGGAGAGGTCAGGTGGAGGCCAGGCTGCAGTGGGGAGACAGAGGGAGTTAAACCCAGCTCCTGAGCTCAGGGCGTGATGCCCTCCCCCTCCATGAGGACCAGGACTTGGGGCTGAGTCTGTCTCGAGCTCAGCGTCTACAACACAAAGACACACAGCAACATCTGTCCCGCTGCTGATCGGCACGCTTTAATAAACATTTTTACTGTTTACAAATGGAAGTGATGGATACAGTCAGTGGGATGGTGCCTTTTCTCACTGGACCTGAGTTGTGAGAAAGATTGAAATGATTCCCTGTAAGCCACCTGTGGGATAAGGATGCACAAACCAGCGCTACCCTCAGTCTGTTACCATAGCGTCAGGCTGCTCCATCACTGAAACACTGAAATGAAATGAGAAAATCCCGGATGTATTGATTCATTAGGGAATTTGATCGATTGATGGATTTGGGTGAAGGGATATTTCAGCACACTCTTCAGCTGCTGCCTGAACTTCATCTGGGTCACGGCATAAATCGCGGTGTTTGTGCAGCAACTGAGGAGCTGTAGCATGAAGCCCAATTCTCCCACAAAGGGATGGAAAAATACAGAGTAATACCCAATATCACGCATCCGGGCACATATAGAAAACAGCATCAACGTTGACCATAACAGGATGAAATTGGCCGAGATCACAAACAGTAAAATGATGGATCTTTTTCGGTTTCTCATTTCTGTGTCAGACTGAGCGTCCCCATTGGTGTGAGCGCAGAGTCTCCTCCGGGCTCTGCTGGTCACTAAAATGTGTCTGACGGTGAGAACATTGAGCAGCAGAATCAGGAGAAATGGGACACACGGGGTTAGAATGTGGTGGAGGAACTCGATTGTGACCCAGACAATGGAGAATGCAACAGCGGCTGTTACCTCACAAAACCAGGGGGAGTTCCCCAGCCAATACCGAGCCATGAGCATAAAATACCAGGAAATGTTCTTTAAACAGCTCAGCACAGTCACTGCTCCCAGAACCACAGCCGCCGTTTTCTCACTGCAATATTTACTTTTCAGCTTCTGGCAACAAATGGCCACAAACCGATCAAAGGTGAAAGTGACGGTGAACCAGACAGAGCAGTCAGTGGCTGCATAAAGCAGGACGGCGTGGATATTACACACGGGGACGGACTCCATCAGGAAATAAAACTGTTCCCGATAAACAATGGGAATGTGTCTCAGTATCAGGTCGAGGATAATGACCAGGAGATCCGCCGCTGCCATGGCCCCCAGGTAACGTCTGACACATGGAGACAATCCACAATCTTTATAAAGCAGGACGTAAATGGTCACTACGTTAACTGTGAGGAAGGAAAACAAACCAATTATTCATCAGCCTGGAGGCAAAGAGACCCGTTTGATTGGGGACCCAGTGAGATTTTCAAATGTGTCCCTGTATTCAGGGATTTATTAAAATAATTGGAGCGGGATAACAAATGGGAAGGTCGGAAGTACTGACAAAAATGTGACATAAACCTCAAGAAACCCTCCCTCCCCAAACACAGAGAGACACATCCAGAAGGACAGACGGTTTCTAGAACATTCCCACACACTTAATCACTCGAGAGCAGACACAAACCATTCCTTCCCAGTTCCTCATATGGAGGCTGGAAACTTGCTGTACTGAAGGATTCTCTCCAAATTTCCTGAAGACAAACGGAGTTTGGGAATTCCTGTATGTTGGTATAAATTGTGGTCGATCCTGTGTCGTGAAGAACTGTAAACGCAGTGTAAACGTATTCATCCCTTTAAATGCCTGAGGGGCCTTCGGAACAGTGTCTCCTTTTCCCTGGAACGGGATCTCTTCCCTCAGGATCTTATCGTTTGTTCAATTCACTGACGTCCGGCCGTTCACAAACAATGTCAGGGACAGAACCTTCCGGGGAGTGTCAGTTATAGAATGTCAGGGACCAAACGTTTCGGAGAGTGTCAGTTATAGAATGTTAGGGACAGAACGTTCCGGGGAGCTCCTTGACGTGTCCATCAGCTTTCCCCCCTATCCACCCCACCAACATGATGTACTGTGCACAGACTACATACCTGTGCAGCACGGGGAGCTGCATTGATCACAGCAGGGCACTAATGTGTGAACAAGAAACAAATATCCATCCAACATGGGGAGCTGCACAGACCACATGATTGTATTATCTATAGTCTGACCAGCACAGCAACCTGTGCAGTGATTGCCTGTGAATTAATGTGTAAACCAGGAGCAGTTACTTTCCCAGCATGTAGGACTGTGTACACCACCCCAGTGGATTGATCTGTAAACCAGGAGCAGTTACCCTCATAGCACGTAGGGCTGTGCACACCAACCCAGTGCATTGATCTGTAAACCACGAGCAGTTACCCTCCCAGCATGTAGAACTGTGTACACCAACCAAGTAAATTGATCTGTAAACCAGGGGCAGTTACCCTGCCAGCGCGTAGGACTGTGTACACCAACACAGTGCATTGATCTGTAAACCAGGAGCAGTTACCCTCCCAACATTTAGGGCTGTGTACACCACCCCAGTGCATTGATATGAAAACCAGGAACATTTACCTTCCGAGTATGTAGGACTGTGTACACGACACCAGTGCTATGATCTGGAATCCAGGAGCAGTTACTATCCCAGCATGTAGGACTGTGTAAAACAACCCAGTGCATTGATCTGTAAACCAGGGGCGGTTACCCTCCCAGCATGTAGGATTGTGCACACCACCCCAGTGCATTGATCTGTAATTCAGGAACAGTTACCGTCCCAGCATGTAGGATTATGGACACGACCCCAGTGCATTGATCTGTAAATCAGGAGCAGTTACCATCCCAGCATGTAGTACTGTGTACCCCGCCCCAGTGCATTGATCTGTAACCCAGGAGCAGTTACCCTCCCAGCATGTAGGATTGTGCACACCACCCCACTGCATTGATCTGTAATTCAGGAACAGTTACCGTCCCAGCATGTAGGATTATGGACACGACCCCAGTGCATTGATCTGTAAACCAGGAGCAGTTACCCTCTCAGCATGTAAAACTGTGTACACCAACCAGTGCATTGATCTGTAAACCAGGAGCAGTTCCCCTCCCAGCATGTAGAACTGTGTACACCACCCGACTGCATTGCTCAGTAACACTGTGCTGGATCCCTGCGCAGTGTGGGGAAACTTGCAGTCCATGCTGGAAGTGACAGGATGTGCAGCTCCCATCCATTTACAGCTCCATATCTCCATTGTGCCATGTCAAAGGGGTGCTGTGGGTGTGAACATCACTGCCAGAGAGAGATGGCGGGGGAATGAGTTTAAATATCGCACATGGGAGGGGTTTGGTAAGCAGGCAGAGAGGAAGAGACTGACAGACAGTGTCATGGAAGAATGTGTTCCCAGGTTTCAGAATGCTGAAATGTCGACACTTCGATGGCATCCTGTAACGTGAACAAGTCTTCCCAGGAAAGATGGGAAAAGGGATATTGGTGTGAAGTCAGATGAGCATTTGATCTACATATTTTTAACTGGAATGGGTTTAAACGGAATCTATGACTCATTGGGCAGATTCTAATAATAATTTGTCTCAGTGACATTTTCATTGAGTGTGACAGAGGGATTGTCTGTACGAAGCTGAGCTAGTTTCCTGGTGCTATCTTATAGACTTCACCTCATTAACTGCAAGCATTAACTTCCAAACACAAGCTAGATTCTGCCTACAATAATTATCCCCCTCTCATGACTTTTGTAAATCTTTTTCCTCGCACCTTAAAATATCCCTCAGTTTTGAATCCTCAAATCTTGGGAAAAGAGATTAGCCTTTCAGCTTATCTGTACCTCTTATGATTTTATAAACTACTGTAAAGTTATCCCTTAATCTCATACTCTCCAGTGAAAAAGTCCCACCCTGTCCAGTCTCTCCTTATAGCTCACTGCCTCCATTCCCAGTAAAAACCAGGCTAATCTCTTCTGAACCATCTCCAGCATAATAATATCAAGGTCAATAATATCAAAGTGAATAGTCAAGGTATTTTCTACGGGAACAGGGAGATCAAAGCTAGAGGACATAGTTTTAAGGTAAGAGGGAAAACATTTAAAAGTGACCTAAGGGGCAGCTTTTTCACCAAAAGGATGGTGTACCTATGGAATTAGCGGTCAGGGAGACCAGACTGGACACAGTATTGCATGATGTCCCAATTCCGATACCCAAAGGTCTGACCAATGAAGACAAGTGTGTTAAACACCTTCTTAATCACACTATCTATATGACATGCAAATTTTAAAGAATTATACCTGACGGCCTAGGTCTCTGTCCGACAACACTGCCAAAGACCCTACTTTTAATTGGGTAGGTCCTGCTTTGTTTGACTTACCAAATCCAATATCTTGCATTAATCCAAACTAAACTCCATCTGTCACCCCTCAGCCCAGTATGTGATATTACTGTCACCTCCTCCTCCCCCTTCAGTCTTAAAATGCCCATCCCTCTCCAGGTGGCCTCTACACTCCGGCCTTGATTTTCACAAAGACCCTGAGCTTGGTTTGCCTTGTGTGGTTAGGTGGAAGAGGGAAAGATTACAGACACAGTCAGTGGGGACAAGAGGCTGGACAGTAAGCAGCGGCCTGGTATCACTTCATGGTTTTCAGAAGAGGGCAGTCGCACGTTAGAGGTGGGTAACAGTGTTCGGTGTTTTTGGACAAGAAATTAAGTCCATCCTTCGTCTCTGGTGTTCAGTAATAAATATGCCTTTGAGACCCTTCATTGGACAGAGCGTGTCTGCAGGATATCTTTCCGTATTATTGCAGACTACAGATAATAGCGATTAAAGACGTTCATAGTTAATTTCGATAGCAGAGCACGTACACTCAATATCCTACAGTTGAGACAAATACCTTGCATTTGTTTAATAATACAAAGCGCTTTTTTGTAGTTCAACAGTTGTAACCTAATTATAATAAATCCACACCGAGCTGAAAGCGGGCACTAAAATATGACCCAAAATCTGGGTATGGTCGTGTAGTGGGTAGTGTCCCTGTCTCTGAACCAGTGCTCTGGATTTGATTCCAATTCCTGAACTTGTGTAGTAGTGTTCCTAACTCTGGACTAGAAGGCCTGGATTCCAGTCCTGCCTGTTGCAGAGGTATGTTACATCATGTCAGAACAGACTGATGAGCAAACACACAGGAGAATACTGTTACAGCTTTATGGGTTTTGCTGAGTGATGCTAGTGTCCCTACCTCCGGGCACAAAGGTCTCGGTGTAAAGCCCACAGAAGTGTCTCATGATACATCTGAACAAATTGATTAAAATGGATTTAGAATTGTGACTTGATGGAGAAGGAAGAGGTGTCAGTATTAAATTTCAGAATTTAAGCCGGCATGACTGAAAGTACAGCCATTCGTGTTGATTGAAGTCACATTTCGCAGCAGTAAAGGTTTATAAAATCAGAATGCCCATGAATAGGGTGTGTAGGCAGGGTTTGTTTTTTTTGCCCAGGATAGGGGCATCCAAAACTAAAGGGCATTGGTGGAAAGTGAGAGGAGGAAAGGTTTTGATGAGGCCTAAAGGGCACCTTTCCACACAGAGGTGGTGTGTGTATGGAATGACCTGCCAGAGGAAGTGGTGGAGGCTGGTATAACCAGAGCATGTAAAAGGCAACTGGATGCTGACAGACCTGCTGATCTTTTCCAGCAATTTCTGTATTTGTTTTAAAAATGCATTCATTGTTACACATGTATTCTGAATAAATTAATCATTTTATTTTTTTAATGACGCAATGACATATAAACATATTTCAAATCGACCAAGACCATTTTCTGCTAAGGGTATGGCTCCGTGCTTGACAGCAGCAAAAGTGCACCTATATGGAACAGGGAATGTGATGGAGACATAGTTTGGACAATGTACAAGTAGACCTCACATGATCCAGTTTGGGAGAGGATGACATTACCGTGTGATTCAGCTCAGAGCGAGAGAGAAAATGTAATCTGCCAGAGAAGGAATGGCCTACTGCACTCTCTCTCCTTCATTGTTCGTCATCACAGCAATGTGTGCGAGCTAAAAAAAATCTCTTTAGTCATCGTTACCAATCTTATTTTTGTAAATCCCTTCAGTGTTGAAACAGGCCCTTCAGACAACAAGTCCAAACCAACCTTCCCAACCCATTCCTCTATATTTACCCCTGACTAATGCGCATGACCTCGAAATCCCTGAATACTACAGACAATTTAGTGCGACCACTCCATCTAATCTACACAGTTTGAGCTGTGGTAGAAAACTGGATCACTCATTAGAAGCTCGCACAGAAAAGTCGAGAATGTGCAAACTCCACACAGACAGTCACCCAAGGCTTGAATCGAACCCAGTCCCTGGCGCTGTGAGGAAGCAGTGATAACCACCGTGCTACCCTTTGGGTGGTCCCTGACCAGAATTCATTGAAATCTCCTCACTTCCTAAAGCAAAGTGAATTCAGCCAAATCGAACTCTCCCAGGATGACATCCCATTGCTAGCAGCTGTGTGAATACAATATCTTCAGAAGCAGAATAACGTTTTGGACAATCTCGCAATTTTTCCTTTTGTCATGAGTTCCAATAATATCTGGACAAAGTTCGTTCAAGTTAAAATTGCAGAGAGAGAGAGAGAGAGAGAGAGAGAGTCAGTGTTTTCACAAAGGGAAATATTGATTATATATTTTTAATACACAAAGAGTTTGCCATTCATCTTTCCAACATAGTTTGAGTAACATTGCTCTGGATCATAAACGTATTATTTTAGCAGATTAAAGAAGCTAGCCTGACTTGTTCCCAAAACTGACCCTGACCCAGTCTGAGACCAATATAAACGACCATACCCCCGACCTGGTTACATTTAACATCTGTTGAGAGCAGTGGAAACAGTGACTCAAAAAGCCGGGGAACTACAGACCGGTGATTCTGATGTCAGTGGTGGGTACATTATTGGAGGGGATTCTGGGGGATAGTATTTACAGACATAAGGGAGGGCAAGGGACGATCGGGTTAGACAACGTGGCTTTCTGCATGGGAAATCATCACACATTAATTTGGTTGAGTTTTTTGAAGAGGTGACAAAGAAGATTGATGAAGGCAGTTTGGTAGACATTGTTTATGTGGACTTCAGCAAGGTGTTCATTGAAAGAACAAAGAACAAAGAAAATTTACAGCCCAGCCACAGGCCTTTCGCCCTCCAAGCCTGAGCCGATCCAAATGTACTGTCTAAATCTGTCGGTCAATTCCTAAGCATCTGTGTCCCTCTGCTCCCCACCTACTCATCCATCTGTCCAGAAGCATCTTAAATGAATCTGCCATGCCTGCCTCTACCACCTCTGCTAGCAACGCATTCCAAAAACTCACCACCCTCTGTGTGAAGTACTTACCGGGTGTATCTCCTTAAACTTTCCACCTCTCACTTTGAAAGCATGACCTCTCGTTATTGAATCATTCACCCTGGGAAAAAGCTTGTCTCTATCCACCCTGTCTATACCCTTCATGATTTTGCCAATCTCAATCAGGTCTCCCCTCAATCTTCTTTTTTTTTCTCGTCAAAATAAACCTAACGTACTCAGCTTCTCTTCAAAGCAAGTATTTCATTCTGGTTGGTAGACAGATTAGTAAGTTCCAGCCACGCGGGATACAGAAGAAGCTAGTCACAATTGGCTTGAAGGAAGAGGGGTATTTTTCAGACTGGAGGCTTGTGAGCAGCAGTGTGCCGTAAGAATCAGTACTGAGTTCACTATATTTCATCATTTATGTAAAGGATTGGATGTGAATATTGGGGTCATAGTTAGTAAGTTTACAGATTACATCAGAAAGGTGGTGTAGTAGATTATCTCAAAGTACAACGAGACCGCAATTAGATGTGACAAAGGGGCAAGGAGTGATAGATTATGTTTAATTTAGATAAATACGAGGTTTTGCATTTTGGGAAGGGAAATCAGGGCAGAAATTGTACACTTAATGGTAAGGTCCTGGGGAGTGGTGTGAAACAAAGGGACATAGGTCTGGAGGTACATTGTTCCTTTAAAATGGAGTGGTAGGTAGACAGAGTGGTGCAGAACACATTTGGAACATTTGCCTTAATCAGTCAGAGCATTGAGTTGCGGTGGTATGTTGTATCTGTACAGGATGTTGATGATGTCACTTTAAGAATATTGCGTACAACTCGGTTGTCTGCAGAAAAGATTTACACAGATATCCCAGGACTGGAGGTATGAGCTTTAGGGAGAGGTTAATTAGGTTGAGGTGTTTCCCCTGGATTGTCATAGGTTGAGCGATGACATGATAGAGGTCCATAAAACCATCAGGGGCATGGATATTCTGAACAGCCACGCTCTACTCCCAAGGATAGGGTGGGGGTGGGAGGGGGACGGGTTTGCAGAACAACAGGGCATAGGTTGAATGCGAGGGGGCGAATGATTTAGAAGGGACCTGAAGATAAATGTTTCACACAGAGAGTGGTGTGTGTATGGAAAGTGCTGTCAGAGGAAGTGCTGAAGGCGGTCACAGTCGGGCTTTTAAAAGTTGCTGAGAGGAGAGATATTGGCCAAATACTGGCAAATGAGACTGGATCAGATTTGATATCTGATCGGAATGAACAGACTGCACGAACGGGTCTGTTTCCATTCTGCATGACTCTCTGATTCTACAAGAGGGATGATGAAGAATTCTGAAAGGCTCTTTCATGTCGGAATTCTCTTCACTGGAAGTTTATCGTGCCTCTATGTTCACATTGATTGAAAGCTGCATTAGTTAAATATTCGACAGAGAAGTGAGTCCCGCATGATCGAATGCAGACAGGTAAGTGGAGCTGAAACTCCAACCTGATCAGCCATAATCTTAGTGTCTGGTGGAGAAGGCTCAAAGTGTCTAATGACCCACTCCTGCTCCTCAGTCCCATGTTTCTGAGTTCCATTCAGCCCCTGATACCGGCTAGACAGGAACAGTTGGAGGTCACTTACTCCTATAAACTGGTGCACAGAAACAGAGGAGACCATTCTGCCTCTCAAGACTGTTACACACGCTTTGAAGTGATTTGGGAAAGGTAATTGGAACATCCAGGCACGGGTATGAAAGAGGCCCCTCATCTCTCTTCACAGAACTTCCCCTATCTGCATTTTGTGCTTCATTTATTGATCATGTTGTAGACCCAGATTCACTGTGAATACAGCCCACATACTTCATCAGGCAATGGCTCACAAAATTAAAAGAAACGCAAGGCCTCTTTAGCTGTTTACTCAAGTGGTCAGAAGTAGCCAGCTTTGTAACAATCGATTAATTCTCTCTCTCTTAAAAGAATCCAGGACCAAATAACCTCTTAAAGCTGCAGCATCATCACAGTTGATAGCAAATCGAGCTGTTAAACAGGAACAGGTGTAAGACAGTCAGGTCCTTGGCCCTGTCCAATTGGACTAGAAAGAAGCCTGTCCCTCCGTTGAGTCACTTACACAGTAATAGGATGAGGCCATTCAGCCCCTTCAGTCTCTTACACTTGAACAAGAGGAAGCCATTCAGCCCCTTGAGCCACTTATACAGGAACAGGAGGATGCAATTCCCCCTCTACACACTTACACATGGACAGAATGAGATAATTGATGATAATTCCTGATGAACGGCTTATGCATGCAACATCAATTCTCCAGCTCCTCGGATGCTGCCTGACCTTCTGTACGTTTCCAGCAATCCATTATCTACTCTGATTTCCAGTTCTCACTGTCTCCAGATTGATGCTCTAACATGTTGAACAAGTGGAGCAGAGGCTGCACAGACAGACTGCTGGGACATTAACGTGGTTTCCTCACAGTGAGGAGGGAAGCCATATGTCTTCTGTGAAGTCTCAACAAGGCATCTTGCATCTCCAAGAAGACAGCCTGGTGTTCTCTATGTAGGGTGGAAGATGGTAGGAATGGCTACCTGTTTCAGATAGAAGGTATTGTGGCTGCTGTCTGGGAATTTTTTAACAACATGGCGTTCAGTACAGGTTCACACGCCGACTGCACAATAATGTGGGGAGAGTTAATTAAGGCACATAAACTATTAGCAAAGCCACGATAGACGATGAATGGACTCGCTAAGTTCAAATAATGCTGATCTTGTTCATGTTGATCTTGTCTATTGCATGTCCTGTTCAGTGTAACTTGTATGCCTTACTCTGTCCAAGTCTATTTTCACCCTATGAACTGCCTCGCCATGCTTACAGTGAACTGCCTCCACTGCTCATAAATAAAGTGTTTGCCTGTACTTAGGTACGCTTGATAATAAATCAAACCAATCAATCCTGGGTAAAGTATGGAATTTGTAACCCTATCAATGTCTCTTTTGGAAATAAGTGATCGCTGCCACTCCTCGTGTTTAAGCATCACCATTTTCTCGTCTCTCGCAGCTCTACAGATTAAACATTCAGCTTCTTCATTCTATCCTCATGTTGCCATCACCCGTGTCTGTGGTAAGGAGATCATTCCTGACAAAGGAGATCAAATCTGTAGAGAGTGCCCTCAACACTCTCTCAGCAAGGCTCTACAACAGCAGGGAGATGGCTTTACTTATGTACTCGAATCATCTTACAGTGAAGGACAACATACCATTGACTGCACCCATTACTTACACAGGGTTTAATTCGGAGCAGTCAGCACAGACTTGTGAGAGGGAGATCATGCTTCCATAATTTGTTGGAGTTCTTTGATGAAGTGACCAAGAATTGTGATGAGTGCAGAGTGATAGACGTAGTCACTATGGATTTTAGTAAGGTCTTTGATAAAGTTCCACATGGCAGGATGTTCTGGAAGGTTGCATCGTGGAGAATGCTGGGTGAATTGGCCAATTGGATACACAGCTGCAAATGTGTTGCTGGTCAAAGCACAGCAGGCCAGGCAGCATCTCAGGAATAGAGAATTCGACGTTTCGAGCATAAGCCCTTCATCAGGCTTATGCTCGAAACGTCGAATTCTCTATTCCTGAGATGCTGCCTGGCCTGCTGTGCTTTGACCAGCAACACATTTGCAGCTGTGATCTCCAGCATCTGCAGACCTCATTTTTTACTCAATTGGATACACAGTTGGGTTGATGGTAGGAAGTACAGGGATTAGTGGAAGGATGATTGTCAGACCGGAGACTGCGTCCATTGCTGTTTATTAACTATGATTTGGTTGAGAATGTACAAGGAATGATTATGAATTTGCAGATGACACTAAAATAAGTGGTAGCGTGATCAGTGAGGCAGATTATCAGAAATTGCAGCAGGACCTTAACCAGGTGTGCAAGTGGCCGAGAAATGGCAATAGAATGTAATATAAATGTGTGAGATATTGCATTTTGGAAACTCAACTCAAGGTAGGAGTTTCACGGTGAATGGGAGGGCCTTAAGGGGTATAGTGGGCAGAGGGACCGTGGCGTTCAGGTCCATGGTTCTCTGAGAGTGGAGTCACAGGTAGATAGGGCAGTGAAGAAGGCTTTTGGCACACTGGCCTTCGTCAATCATGGTATTAAATATAGAAGTTGGGAAGTTATGTTGTAGTTACACAGGACTTTGGTAAGGCCGCACTTGAAGTATTATGTCCAGTTTTTGTCACCTTGTTAGAGGGAGGATGTTATGAATTTAGAAAGAGTGCAGAATAAATTTACAAGCAACTAATGATCTGAGTTATGGGGAGAGGTCAGATAAAATAGGACCTTTTCTTTCGTTTGGAGGAGACAGAGCGGGCACCTTATAGAGGGGGGTCATGAGGGGTATGGATAAGGTTAATGCTCTCAGTCTTTTTCTACGGTTAGAGAATCGAGAACTAGAGTGGATCAGTTTACGTTGAGAGGGGAAGGAATAAAAGGGAACCTGTGAGGTCACTTCTTTACACACAGTATGTTACACGAATGAGCTGCCAGCAGATGTGGTTGAAGGTGGTACATTAACAACGTTCCAAAGCATTTAGATAAATATGTTGGTAGGAAATGACTAGAGGATATGGGCCAACTACAGGGAAATGCGTTAGCGTGGATGGAAATTTAAAAGGTAGATTCGAACACCTCTGTTAATTAAAACCAAACACCCAGAAAAGCTCGCCTCAGCTCGTAATCTGTTAAAATATGAGCTCCACAGATCTCTTACATTCCACGATTTAAACAAAAATTAATAAGTCAGTTTCTTAACTTTAATAGTGAACACTAAACAGCAACTATTCCCAAATACAAGCCGCTCTTTTCTTTACTACGTATTATCTGACTCCTACTACATAAACTATTCTATTCCATATATTAAACTTTGCAATCTCAAGACCACGCAGTCTCCATCTTTCCCACTGTGTTCACTTTTCCAGCTGCTCATCTCCCTGGGTCATGTTTTATTTTACTGCAAGGAAATTTTAAATGAATATGTATCTTTGACAGAGAGTGTATGATATGAGCAGTTAGCACTCCTGCTGTTGGATGGCAGTGGCTCACCCTCTAGTGTTCAAAATGCTGAGTTTATACACTCCCCATGATATAGTAATTCTCATAATTTGATTGCTTTCCAGGTGTCCAAACAATAATATTCAAATTGCGTTGGCTTCTGGTATCCTGAAGCGTATTTAAACTCTTTGGTTGTATTGGAGTCAAAACAGCAACCAAACCTCAGGTATCCATTTCCCAGGTAATGGTGACATGTAGGACAGTCTGACCTTGAGCTGGCACCTGTGGCTCTACTTCCTATTCAGCAAAACACGTTCTGTCTTAAAGTGACCAGACATGCTTTAGGCATCATAACATCGCCCTCCTTTTGAAAAAAAAAGAACCATCAAAATGAAAAGATGGTTTCATTTCTTTTCTTCTACTTCTTAATCCAAGTATTATGAAATCCAGAAGTATTAATTTCAGTAGTACCATTCATATTAATTCTGCACAAATATATAACACTGGAATAAGTCAGATCTTATCAACACTTTTTCCTTTAAATCCGCGATAACACAGCTGCTATCACATTTTGTGGACCCACAGTATATACATTTTGTAAGTTTAAAGTTGGTAACATAAGACTCCAATGAAACAGTCTCATATTCTGCTCATTAAAAATTCGAAAAAATGCGAGAGGATTGTCGTTGCTGTCCACAACCGTCTCCAACAATTTGTTTGTCATATAATCAGTATAATGATGTCAGGTCAGGACCAAACTCAATCATTCTTTTTCAATAATGGAAATGTTGTTTTATTTTCTGGTGGATATTGAGTATTTTTTCGACAAGTAACTAATTGGACATTCAATTTCATCATCATCTTCCTATACCATTACATCTCTGAGCCGTGTATACGTAGCATCAAACACAAATTTCGAAGGTTTTCAAAATACTTGGTGTAGCCAAAACTGGTGGAATGCTTAATACTGATTTTAAATTCCCAAATGCCTCCTAGCATTGTTCTGTTCACCAAAATTTTGTGTTCTTCTTTAGTAAATCCATCAATGGTGCCAATATACTGCTGACATTTAGAACAAAATTCCGATCGAATTCACTCAGTTCCAAAAATCAAAGGATTTAATTCTTCGAGGATGGTCGTGGAAATTCCTCAAAACCCTTCGTATTTGTGTTCCATCGGGTCAACATCCCACGTCCTAAATAATGATCCAAGAACGTCATTTCTGCCTTCGTGAATTCTGTTTTCTTTAAGTTATTACCAAGTTTGCTTCTTGTATCAACTGTAAAATGTGAGCTTTCAATCACTTGCTAAAGATCACTACATCATACAGATGAACTGAAGAATTTGTTCATTTGGCCATAACTCTATCCCTGAGCCTTAAATGTGGCTGGAGCATTATTCATTCACATGACATACTCGATAACGTTTTTGTCATATCTGGTATCTTTATCAGATAGTTTAACTGACTCAACTTTTTTTTTAAATTTGAAAGGGGCCACTAAACCTGGCTTTTTAGGGATTTCCTACTACTGGTGGCAATACTAATATTTCATCCATACAGGAAATCGTCAAAGTTTCAAAGTTTTCATCTGCCACCTGCTCCACTCTATGATGTGTCCTCTTCAGGTGCTGTTTGGCTAATTCACCTACTCCATCTAATCTCTCCCTCACCTCACATACAAATCCAAGTGTGAGATCTCCGACTTTGGTCCTGTCAATCTATATTTGATTAATTTCAAAGGACCTCTCACTTCATGTACGAATATTAACTCAAAGGACGTAAACTGAGGAGACTTATTTGGGGCATCTCCGATGGCAAGCAATTTAATAGGACACCTTATCCCGATCATTCAGGGAATCCTGACAGTACGTTGTTAACATGGTCTTCAGCTTCTGATGCTACATTTTCAAGGCTCCCTGGGATTCAGGATGGGACGCAATTGATTTGAAGTGTTGTATGCCTAAGCTATTCATGACTTCCTAAATCAGCTGTGTGGTAAAATGAGATCCTTGGTCTGACTGAATCTCTCTAGGTAGCCCACAGCGAGTAAAGAAAGCTACCAACCCCTCCACCTCCCTTTTTGCCTTAACACTCTAATAATATAATTGCCTCTGGAAATCTGGGAGACACGTGCAGTATGGTCAGTAAATATTGGTTTCCACTTTTATTTTAGAAAGCAGAGTGACATAATTATCATAACCGACGTGAAAGGTTCTTCAAATGCAAGAAATGGTAAGAAAGATGCTGGTTTTACTACTGCCTGTGACTTAACTACCATTTGGCATGCATGATATACAACAAAAATTACCCACGTCCTTGTACATTCCAGACCACTAGAAATGCTTCTGTACCTTTGCCTGAGTCTTCTGAACACACAGGTGACCACGAGCAGTTAGTTCTTGTGCTAACCGTAACACTGTATGCTACAGGTAACACAATCTGTCCATTTCCCCTCTGCACTAACCTATCGTGGTCTCCATTATAATTTTAGGATTTTATCTTGAAGTTAATAACATTCAACAATACATTCTGATTTTCCTGCACCGTTACATTAAACAGGGTGTCAGTTAACTGCACATCAACTCCTTTGTCTTTTTCTTTTGTTTTTCCTTCCTGCTGAAATTTATGACAGTGGGATCTTGTTGCTACACAGTCTGGAAAAATTCCTGTTTTTTTTTCTTTAAACTCCCCACTTTCCTCATCTTCCTTTAACTTCTCCACCACACTGGGTGCCTCTCCAACTTTGGATTCTGCTAAATTGTTCCCAAGAACAAACTGTATTCCTGGAACTGACACTCTCTCACTCACTCTCACTGTTACTTCCCCAATCATGATTTCGCACTCCAACCTGATATCTGTCCCCAACCTTAATTTCTGTCCCTATTCCACAAATTATCATGCTCCTGGGTAATACGTCAGAAAGATTGAAAATACGTCCATCTCTTGCTATTAAAGGCCTAGAAAAAGTGAGGAGTGCAGATGCTGGAGATCCGAGTTGGAAAGTGTGCGGCGGGAAAAGCACAGCAGGTCAGTCAGCATCCGAGGGGCAGGAGAGTTGACCTTTCAGGCACAAGTCCTTCATCAGGAAAGTGGGGGGTAAGGGAGGGGAAGAGGTCTAAAAAATAAATAGGAGCTTGGGGTGGAGCTGTGTGGAAGGTAGTTTGGATGGCGATAGGTAGATGCAGGTGGGGGGTGATGGTGATAGTCATAGGTCGGAGAGGAGGGTGAAGCGGATAGGTGGTAGGACAGCTGGACCTCTCAAACTATGCAGCATCAACATCGACTTCACCAATTTCCAAATCTCCCCGCCCCAACCACATCCTAGATTCAACCATTCAACTTGACACTGCCCTCTTGAGCTGTCTTCATTGTCCATCTTCCTTCCCACCTATACATTCCACCCTCCCCTCCGACATATCACTATCACTCCCACCTACATCTTCCTATCACCTTCCCAGAGACCCTCCTGCCAGCCCATCTCCTATCCTCCTATTAATATTTCAGCCCCCTTGTCCCGCCGCCACATTCCTGACGATGGGTTCATGCCTGATATGTCAATTGTCCTGCTCTTCAGATGCTGCCTGATCTGTTGTGCTTTTCTGGCCTCTCACTTCTCAACTATAAGACACTGAGCAGTTACAGAACCTTGCGAAATTATAATTTCTTGTCCTTCACCCCCTCCCCTTTTTGAGTAAACTTTATCCACAAAGGCGACTTATTCATAGAGATCAGGCACTGACTCCATAACCAGCCCCTGCCTCGGCTGTGCACTCTTCTGCAGCTCCTCGGCTCCACTTGGGGACTCCTTTACCAGTTTCATTAATGCCACTGATTTAACCTCTTTTACCACATCTTTTCCCAAAGTGTCTTCTTTCAATGCCCAGCACTGTGTGCCCCAGCTTACTGCAGTGAAAACACTTTTTCCCAGTGCCCTTCTTAAACCATCAGCACTATAATTTTATGTGTTCCACACCGATATAGTGAGAACACCTGAGATCTTTCATCTCCTTTCAACCCCCTTGGGCTTCTTTTTTCACTTGTGGTAAACTCTTGCCAGTGTGCTTTACTCTACGTCTTGCAATATAGGATGTTCCCTTCTCCCAATTTCTATCCCTCACAGGATGAATATCCTCTTAGAAGCTAAATGTCATCTCATGCACCAAAGCATATTTACCTGCCATTTCTGCCACACTTCTCATTTGTTGAACTTCTGTTCATCACGTGAATTCTTACCATCTCTGGAAGTGAGTCTTTAAACTCCTACAGCAAAATACTCTCCCTTCGAGCCTCACAGGTCTAATCCATTTTTAAGGCCTATACACATCTGTCAAAATGACTGAATAATTATTTCAAACTCAACGTATCTGACATGGTTCCGTCTCTATATTTCTGAACCTCTGTCTATATTCCTCTAGGACCAATGTATATTCACTCATTATAAGCCAGTTTAACATCTGCATAATCTCTTGAACCCTCATCTGACAGCACTGCACATACCTCACTAGCTGTGCCTACCAGCTAAGTCTGCATTAACATTACCCACAAGTTCACTGGACACGCCATCTACTGACCCATTTTTTCAAATGAAACTTTAAAAAAAGGTTTTGACATTTCTTTCACCAAAATATGGCAATGTATTAACATAGTTATATACATCCCCCTGTTCTCCCTTCTTCTCCATCCTGCTAATTTAACTTTCTTATTTAATTCCCACCTTCTGAATTCCAAATTCTCTCTCTCTTTCTTTTTCCTCTCTTTCTCTTTCTGTTTCTGTTTCCGTCTCTTTCTTTATCTTCTAATTTCAGTTGCCATATTTGCAATTTAAGTTTTTGTTTTCTAACTCTATTGCTCTTCTCTGTTTCTCTGATACATCAAAGTGCTTGACCAACTCCATTACAATTTTAGCTTTTCTTTGTCTCTGGTTGAACCCAATTCTAAACTATTTGCTATTTCTAAAAAAAGGTCCTTATTCTGTCCTTCTAAACTTGCTTGGCAAATTTGAAAACTTCTTTAGTAATGTTAAAAAGCATTTCCCTCACTTTTTAATTTAACCTACCACAAGTAAACAAAATTAAACGAGTTTTCCCACTGGTTATATTTGAAGATCAATGTCATGAACTGCCACGTTTTGGAATTTGCTGGGACCTTTTGTATCCCAAATCTGTTCAAATCTGTCCAAATCCCATACGGCAAGGTCCCAAACTGTATGACATCCATGTCGAACCCCACTGTTAATTAAAACCACATACCCAGAAAAACATGAGTGACAGAGAACTCCCAAATTCCACTAATAAATGAAAAATATCAATTTATATGTATGCAAGTTAGCTCGCTGTGCTTGCCAGTGTGTTTTCAGACTTATTGTCACTCTGACTAGGTCAGATCATCAGTGAGAGTCTCTGCTGAAACGCTGGTGATTTGACCCACCTCACGATTTATGGGTCTTCGTTTCTTCAGGTGGGTGATGTCATTTCCGGTTCCTTTTTTTTGCAAGAGAAGGGAGATAGGATCTAAATGGATGTTTTTTTTATTGATGGACTTCTGGTTATAATGCCATTCCTATAAGAATGTCCTTGCGTGTCTTAATATGTGTGTGTGTGTTGTCCCAATCAAACTGGTGCCCTTCTTTGTCTGTATGTATGGAACATAGTGATAGTGGATCGTGTCTTTGGGTGGCCAGTTGGTGTTCATGTATCCTGATAGCACGACAACAGGACCATTTCAATGGTGGAAAAATGATTTTATATGCACTGTTTAATCATGTGTGTGTGCAGATACGTAACACCTTTCATACGTGCACACCACATTATGAATAAACAACAGAGACACAGTTAACGAAAAATGATGCATATGATATATAAAATTTATAAAACATGAAAACATTATTTGATCCTCATCAAAAGTAATATGTTCCCCCTCTTTCAACATTCTCTCATTTTCTGGAATTCTCTATTCTAATCTCTCATTCTTATCAGGATGTGTGTTTTAAATTCTTGTTTCTCATGTCCAATATATTTCAGTTAATCCCCTTTCTACCAAGATTTAAATATATTGGCTTGTTGGTACTTTCCAAAGCTAGTGTCTGTCATATTATTGGAGATAAAAATTCTGGCATCAGACCCAGGAGTTGAACACATTACTCTGTTGTACATGCACTGTCGAAAGGACCACAGCACACAGGAATTGCCAAATCATTGAGGGGTGTACATCTACTTCTTTCGATAATCTAGTTCTCATTTTTTACATTTCCTCATCTATATTCTCTCTCTCGTTCTCTCTTTGTATCTAGTTAAGAAATCCACCAATTATTCTTCGTGTCCCTTCTCTCAAAACTCCTTCATTCGGTTTCTACCTATTGCTGTCTTCTTGATGTAATGTGATTATAATTGAGCAAAGTAACTACACAGACATGCGGGAGGAGCTGGCTAGAGTTAATTGTTAGGGGAGCCGAGCAAGAAAGTCCATGGAACATAATGGCAGGAGTGTCTGGGGATAATTCGGAGGATATCAGAAATTCATCCCAAAGGAGATGAACCATACTCATGGGAGGACAAGGCAGGCGTGAGTGATAAGGCATCAATCCAAAAGAGGAAGCATACAATGTAGTGGAGATGATTGGGAATCCAGAGAATTCATTGACTCTGAAACTACATAAGGCTGGCATCACTGACACTACAGAGCTCTTAATCATTGTCAGGGAGAAAAACAGATGGAAACACATTCATTTTAAACAAGGAAGATGGTATTACTCAAGGAAAAAAGATTCAGATACATTAAACAGTTGAATTAAAATTAGTTAAATGCTTTTGTGGAATGTGTCAGATTGGAAGCAAGACACGGGGACAGAGATTCTCAGCAGAATGAGAGCTTGAAAATTGAAGTATTACCAATTCAGAAACCAGGTTGGGTCACTGTGTTCAGGGCTGCTGGGTGAAAGAGTCTCGATGTGAACTAGGGGACAGACAGCAGAATTGCATTGCAGATATTGCAACTGGAAACTGCGTATTGATGTCGTGCTGTAGACCACAGCATCAGGAGAAGCAGAACAGCATTCAAACTCAACCTGTAACATTTTTGCCAGGGACCACCTCAGACTGCCATTACCATCCACACGATCTATGGCTCAGTGCCGAGTGTGGGTGAACATGTCAGCTTCAGAATCACATGAAACTAAACCTGATGCTAACCCATTAATGTTACTGCACTTGACCAACAGATGTGATCGAAGCTCCGCAGTCTTGCGACATTCAGTTATAAATGATGATGATTAAACAAATGACTGGAGGAAAGCGATCCACAAATATCCGCTTCCTAAATAATGGAACAGCCCTGTGCATTAGTGTAAAAGACAAGGATGTGATATCTGCACCATCCTCAGCCAGAAGTGTTGAGTTGATGATCCACCTCACTCTCGCCATGATGCCCACAGAGTCACAGATGCCAGTCTTTGACCGATTCGATTCACTGACCATGACATGAAGAAACAGCTGACAACTGTAGATACAAAGGCAATGGCTTCTGACCCCATTCCCCAACAGGACTGAAGACGTGTGCTGCATAGCAAGCCGTGTCCCTGGGGAAGCTGTTTCATTCAGCTCCAACTCTCACATCTCCCTGGTAATGTGGAAAATTACTCAGCTATGTCCAGCCCCCTCAGAGGAGAATAACTACAATCTGACCAATTACCACCCCCTCCGTCCCATCACGGCAGTCAATTTGGTGGTAGATATTTTTGACGGAGCTGTCAAGCAGCACAGAAATATCCTGCTCAGTGTGGTCTCCGATCGGTCCCTATGTGGAGATTGTGCTGTTGTGGAAATGTCGCTGGATTACTAATCCAGACCAGGCTAATACTCTGAAAATTAAAAACAATTGACAAAATAAGATGCAAAATCTGATGTCAATAATAGTGCCCTTGAAGCCAATGTCGATTGTACATATCAATTTCTTTCCCCAATGTACTTTCTGGGAGTGAATCTCTTGTGCTTTACTGGTCTGGCCTAAACATGACTGCAGACACACAGACATGTGATAAACTTTTCAATGGTCTCAGAATCGGCCAGGCAAGACACTCTATCGTATCAAACTTTTCCGAGGTCTTAAAGGTTAAACCCGGACAGAACACCCGGCCCCAGCCTCAGTAATGGAAAAGGAACGGGAAACAGTCCTGTGGACACTGCAGAGACCTGCTTCCTAACATCTGAGAGCTTGTGACAGCATTTACAGAGCTTTCAAACAGACTGCAGAGAAACATCAGGAATGGAGTACGCCATACAACACATTGAGCCTTCCTCATTGGCGTTCATATTCAAATATCTCCGCAATGTACTTATGCCACACAATGAATATATCCGTTAATATGTCTAACCTTGAGAAGCTATAAAATAGGAAGTGCAGTATTCCCCTTGGTCCATCGAGTTTGCTACCCAATTAAATATAATATTGGTTGGCCCTTCATTTCCACACCGTTCTCCTGCTCTCCCACCATCTTGACTCTGTCTAAATCCGTATTTATATTCAGAGTGTTGGCTTCCAGGTTCCAGCGCATTCCCCAGGTTCACCAGGCTCTGAGTGCAGACATTTATTGTCATCATAATGCTGAATGGCCTGTTTGTATCTAATACTGTGGCCCCTTGTTTTAAACACCACAAACTGGGGAAATATCATCCCGGCTTTCAATCTCTCTCACCTTGTCAGAGTTTTATAGGAGGGACTCCTACCAGACTTGTCCTGGAGTTGAGTTGACTGACCTTCATCAACCATGAGTATCTTCCTACATGTCAGGTGTGATTCTAACAAGCAGGGAGTTTGTCTCTGATACCCATTGATTCCAATTTTGATATGGCCCCTTGAAGCCACACTTGGTCGAAGGTAGCCTTGCTTTAATGGTCTGTCACTCTCACCCCACGTCTGGAATTCAGCTCTTTTGTCCATGTTTGAACCAAGGTAATGAGATCAGGAGCTGAGTGGGCCTGGTGGAGCCTAAACTTAGCGTCTTTCACCAGGTTATTGTTGAGCAGGTGCAGCTTGAAAACACTGACACCTTCCATCGCTTTACTGATGGGTTGGTAATTTGCCGGACTAGATTTGTTCTGCTTTTTATGTATAGGAAATACTTGGGTAATTTTCCACGTAATCGGGGAAATGTCGTTGTTGTAACGATATTGGAAAAGCTTAGTTAGGGCAGTGACAAGTTCTGCAGCACAACTTTTCACGACTATTGCCAGAGTGTCGTCAGGGTATGTACCGTTTGGAGTATCCAGTGTCTCCAACTGAATCTGGATATCGTGTGGATTGAATCGACTTGGCTGATGACTGGGAACTCAATCACTGCGGAGTAGGATGAGGTGGATCATCCACTCAGCACTTCTGACTGAAAATTGTTGAGAATGCATCAGCCTTATCTTTCACACTGAAGTGCTGGGCTTTTCCCATCATTAAGGATGGGGATATTTGTGGACTTTCCTCCTCCAATGACTTGTTTACTTGTCCATAACAATTTTCAACTAGAAGTCGAAGGACTGCAGAGTTTAGATCTCATCCGTTACTTCTGAGATTTCTTCGCACTGTCTATCACTTACTGTTTATGCTGTTTGGTCCACACGTAGTCCCATTTGGTGGCTCCACCAGGATGACATCTCATTTTCAGGTATGCCTGGTGCTTCTCCTGCCCTCCTGCACACTCCATTGAATCACGTACGATCCTCTGGCTTGATTGTAATTGTTGTGATGGAGATATGCCAGGCCATAAGGTTGAACTGGTGTACAATTCTGCTGCTATTGCTAACCCACAGCACCTTATGGAAACCCAGGCTTGAGCTGCTAGATCTGTTTGAAGTCTGTGCCATTTAGCACAGTGATAGTGCCACCCAAAATGATGGAGTTAATTCTCAATGTGAAGATGGGACTTTGTCTCCACAATGACTATGAGGTGGTCACTCTTACCTATAATGTCATGGACAGATATTTCTGCAACTGGCAGATTAGTAAGGATGTTGTCAAGTATGTATTTTCCTCTTGTTGGTTCCTTCACCACATGCCGTAGACCCAGTCTAGCTGTTATATCCTTTAGGATCCGTCCAGCTCGATCAGTAATGCTGCAGCTGAGCTACTATTGCTCGTGGACATTAAGAAAACCCCAGCCAGAGTACATTTTGCGCCCTTGCCACCCTCAGTGCTTCCTCCAAGTGTTGGTCAGGATGGGAGTAGTGATTCATCAGTTGGGAGAGGCTGGAACATGGCAATCAGCAGGAGGTTTCCTTTCCCATATGTAAACTAACGCCATCCGACATCATGGGATACGCAGTCACTGTTGAGGATTCCCATAGCAATTCCCTTCCAACTGTATCCCACTGTGCCGCCACTTCTACTGTGTCTGTCCTGCTGGTGAGACAGGAGACATCTGGGGAATTAGATGGCTTGCCTGGGATATAGTCATAATGACAGAATCATGCCTTACAAACAATGAAAGGCTGTTGCTTGATGAGTCTGTTTATTTCTATTTACTGTTTCCTGCCAGCTGTCTCATTCCCGGAGCATGGCCATATATTCGGCCCAATCCACTAAGATTTAATTTAGTTAACTGGGCTTGGAGCTTTGCCATTTTTTTCCTGAAAATTCAAATACTTTACATCCATTGCTTCTGTTTCATTTGCCTCCCAGTCTGCTTCTCAAACATAATCCCCATTTCATAAATCCATATTAGTGTTGACTATGACCAATAATTTCACTCCCAATAATTTCACCAAAACCATTTACTTTCCATATTCTATGTTCCATGTACTGCATCATACCAGACATTGTTTTCCTAGTATTGTTAGAATGTTCTGTGAAGACAGACTGAGGTAGTGGCTTCATAGTTCTGCCACTTCCCTGTTCCCCATTCCTGTTCTCTGGTTTCAGATTGTAAGGAAGCTGCAATTGTATTCTCATACTTCTCATATTGACATGATTTAACAAGCTATTACAGTTCACTCCTTCAACCCTTCTGAATATAATCTTCAGAAACCCATCAATTCCTGCCTTAGGCTGCTCAGTAACTGACCTTGCACAGCCATACACTTACAGGAGTATATATTCTGTACTGTCAGAAATACAGCACAACCTACAGTAGTCCCACTTTCCTACACCAGACCCTTAGCCTGGAATGTCATGACACTTCCTATTGCTCGTCCAAGCACTTTTGAATGGCTGTGAAGATACTCGTGATAACTCTCCTCTCAGGAATTAAATTCCTGACCCAACACCCTCTGGGTGAAAGAAAACTATCTTTTAATCCTCACTAAATCTCAAACCATTCTCTTTAGAAGTTTGCTCCCTTGTTCTTGACCCTCTGTCGAAAAGGAACAGCTGCTGTCTATCTACCCTCTCCATGCCCCTCAAACTTTTGTCCTTCTGAATCACATCCCCCTCAGCCTCCTCTGCTCCAAAGTAAGCAACAGATGTGGTTCTGTTCGCCGAGCTGGGAATTTGCTTTGCAGATGTTTCATCCCCTTTCTAGGTGATATCCTCAGTGCTTGCGAACATCCTGAATCGCTTGTGTGATTTTTCCTTCGGCAATTATAGTGATTTGTATCTGCCGCTTCCGATTGTCAGTTCCAGCTATCCGCTGCGGTGGCTGGTATATGAATTCCAGGTCGATGTGCTTACTGATTGAATCTGTGGATGTGTGCCATACCACTAGGAATTCCCTGGCTGTTCTCTGTTTGGTTTGTCCTATAATAGTCATGTTGTCCCAGTCGAACTCATGTTGCTTGTCATCTGCGTGTGTGGTACTAAAGATAGCTGGTCGTGTTGTTTCGTGGTTAGTCGGTGTTCATGGATGGGGATCGTTAGCTGTCTTCCTGTTTAAGCAACCCGAGCTTATCCAGCCTCTCTCCATAGCTGTTATGTTCCATCCCAGGGAACATCCTGGTGAATCTACTCAGCACACCCTCCATTACTATCACGTTCTAGCTGTAATGTGGCTCCCAGAATTACACACAATACTCCCTTTTGGCCTCACCAAAGCTGTGTATAGTTCTTATAATCTACGCCCCAATTAATAATTGCTACACCCAAGGTCCACTTCTTAACTAAAGTATTACCTTGTCCAGTCTCATTCAGGGATGTATGGAGAAGCACCCCCGAGCTTCCTGGTGTGCTGACATTCCTTGAGTCCTCCCCGTCTGTTTCCTTCTTCCAAAGTGTATCACGTCATATTTATTAGGTTTTCGTTCCATCTGCCATCGATCTGCCCATCTGACTAATCTATGTGTATCTTTCTATAACATAAGATCTTCCTCCTCAGTACCAACCAACCAACCAGGCAAACACAAATTTACTTATCACAACCCCACCCCCTTCACCCACCATTCTCCCCCCCCCCCTCCATTCACATCTCCACCATTTATGAACACCACAAACAAAAAGGGACACAACATTGATCCCTGTGGTACACCAGGGGACACTGTTCTCCAGTCACACAAACAGCCTTCTCCCACCACTCTCTGAATCCTGCCACTGAGATAATTTTCGTTGTAACTTGTCAAGTTATCCTTGATTCCATGAGATTTTAGTTTATTTTTCATTTTCCCATGTGGAGCATTGTCAAAGTCCTTGCTGCAAAAATAATTCAGCGACCTCCTCAAACTAATTCAGATTTGGCAGGCATGACATCCCTCTGATAAAGTTCTGATTATTATCCTTGCCAGTCTGATTGGGGTTCAATTTTCTCCTTCCCTATTTTTTCCAGTAATTTCCCGAACAGTGATCTAATACTTGCTTGTCTATAGTTCTCGGTCTATCTCTTCCATCCTAACTGTGAAGTGGAATCGCATTAGCTGTTCTCCAGTCGTCTGACACCTCCCCTATGGTCAGATTCTAATTTTTTTTTTCAGTCAAGGTCTTTCCTCCCTTGTCTCCCAGAACAGCCTGTGATACAACTCAGTCAGACCTGGCAATCAGTCCAATTTTCCATCAGCCAAAGCCTCAAATTCCTGCTCGCATTTTACATCAATCTGTTCAAGAGCTTCCCCATCAATCTTCTCAAATTCTGTACCTGCCTCTTCCTTCTCCCAAGTAAAACAGATGTGAAGCTCTCATGCCACAATCTCACAATGTTTTTCAGCTTCACACACAGATTGCCCTCTAGGTTTCTAATGGACACGCACGGTTCACTGATTATTCTGTCTACTTGCTGTCCGTGTAGAATATCATGGGATTCTCCCTAATCTCGCCTGCTTGCACTTCTCCATGTCCTTCTGTTTTTCAGTCCCTCTATGTTTCTAACTTTCTAAGATTCACTACGATCACCTCTCATTATTTGAACTTCCAAATCACAGGCTGAGTTTCAAAACAGATAATTTTGCCATCTCAGGAATTAGTCTGGAGAATGCCTTTTGCAGTTCCGCTGTACTCAGCATATTCTTTCTTAGATGGAAACTGCATAACAGTACTCAATACTCTTAGTTTTGTCGCGGCAACACACTATGCAACGGGTGCACGACATCTTCTACATTCCATTGACATTCACATGAACGTAAACGGTTTTTTACTGTCCCATCTGCACAATACTTTTTGCTTGAACTTTTCTTATGATATTAGTGTGTGAGTTCTTAAAGAAATTCATCTGAATTTCCAACTATATATTATCCATTGGTTCCTCATTGCTAATGTCGACAAGAATCATCTTCACACCATTCTAAAGAAGTGTTTGCCACTTATGGTTTTCCTATCATCGATGCATTATCATACTCCCTAGTTTTCCCATGACCTTCTATATATATAGTTGCATGTTCTTTGTAATCGAGTCCAACAGACATCCGACTGCGGATGACAAGTTACTGGTCTGTAGTTCACCACTGTCCATCTTTATCCTTACTTAAACTGGTGGATAATATTTATAACCGTACCTTATCCCGATTGGTTACCTGCCTTTCGGGAATGTGTTGGAAAATAACGTGAAAATCCGTAATGCAAACAACATGACTATTGCTGCTTCCACTGAAACGTTTGTATGAAGTAAATCTGGACTGTCAGATTTATCAACACTCAATCCAGCTGTCTTTTCAAATATCACCTCATCACAGATGTGAATGATCTTAGACTTTACTTACACAAGTTCCATGGTCACTTGGTATTTCTGGGAGAATTTCTGAATATTCTTCCATGAAGACAGGCACAAAAAATCCTGTTTATTTTCCCTGTAATGTCTCCATTCTCGACAATAAGTTATTCTGTCCGCACACTCACTGTTCCACATTTGACCTTGCTTTTATTATTGTTTCATACGTTGATAGAAGCTTTTTAGCAGTTTTTACGTTGTTTTTTTTTGTTGACATGCTTTTCCTCTTTTTGATTTTTTTCACTGGTTCTTTGTCTTCCTTTGCTGGGTCCTATATTATTCTGAATCGACTGGGGAAGATTTTTATCTCCATTGGACCCGTATAAAGTGCGTGTGTGTGTGTGTGTGTGTGTGTGGTGGGGGGCGTGCATTTGGGGTGGCAGAATATGAATGTTATTGCTTGAGAGAAAATGCACTTGAAGGAAACCAGGTTAAATATGAACAACTGGCAGGAATTTGGATAATCGAAACAGAGATTGAGGGAAGTTTCATGCACAGATGAGTTATATTGCTTAAGAATATTAAAATAAAGGCATTGCCAGACACAATAGCGATATAGCGTGCACTGGAATATCAGATGGATGGGATTTTTGGATGAGTTCGAATCAGGTTTGTTTCTGCAGGTTTCAACCCGAGGGTGTCAGCAGCAGATTGTTGTCATCATGACGTCTGTATTTCACAGCTCTTGGTTCAAACAGCAGATGGGTTAAGTCAGTGAAGTGTATTCTGGAGCAGTGAGTAATTAAAGTTAATAATGGTCAGGGCATGGTATCAGGAATCAGCTCATGGCCAAAGGGATCACCAAAGCTGTGATTCGTCTGTGTCTAATAACACCTGCATGTTTCACCCCCCACAGCCACCACACACCCCACCCCGCGCCAAGCCACGCATCACGCTGATTTGGAAATATACAGCTGTTCCTTCACATGTCGTTGAGTCAAAATACTGGAATTCCCTCCCTCCTGGCATTGTGGGTCAACTAACAGCAAATGGACTGCAGCGGTTCAAGAAGGCAGCTCACCCTCACATTCACAATGGTAAATAGAGATGGGCTATCAATGCTGGCCAGCCAACAACACGTAAGTCCCACAAATGAATGAAAAAAAAAGATGTTGGCCAGGGATGTGATGGAATCCCTATGAGGAAATGGAATTTGTAAACACAATAGAGGACAACGACCTCCACATGACCAATACTTAAATACCAAGGGCAGAGAGACGATGGTTCACATCTGAAAGTGAGTAGGTCAATATAGAGACCCAGTGGTAACACTGTCAGATACAAGGAGGGAAACAGGAATTGAACTGGATTCTAAGTATCACCAGGAACACTATTGGTGGCAAGAAGTGTAGACTAAATAAAGGAACAGAAATGCAGTCGTAACTGATTCATAGAGAAAATATCTTGACAGTGAGACTTACCAGGGGCACCAACGATAGACAGGAGTGGATAATAAATATATTGAATAATGCAAAGAGCACAATAGATCCGCCATGATAAAGACAAACAACCATTTTATGTAGTAAGATACCAAACATGATCGGATAAACCCCTGTCCATTGTTGGAACATTCCAGTCTAACGTTCTCATATCCTGATCTCTTTTGTCCCTCTCCCTGGAGCCACTGATCCCTGTTAGTGCTGTTGGTGATGCTCCCACTCCTACTGTGGAATAACATGGTGACTGAGCCCATTTATCAGTAAAAGATGGAAACCCTCCACTGGAGTAATTATAATTCATGGAGACTGACATTAATTACAGTAACTGAACAAACAGGTTCAGTTAACCCTTTCCTTACATCACCTTTCATATCATAATAAAAGGGAATATTTACTCAGTCTGGATGGAAACGTTGAGGGTTACTGACGGACTGACTATAATTTTTCAATCTTTCTTTTTCCCATTTCCTTGTATCTGGGAGAATTCCCAGAGCTGTGCAAGGCTGTATAAGTTCAACTCTGTTTATAATAGGAGACTGGGATAAAATAACTGACCAGCTGCATAAAATGTCTGGTGGGGAAATTTCTGGATACACTAACTCAAGGGAGAAAGTGAGGATGGCAGATGCTGGAGGTCAGAGTCGAGAATGTGATGCTGGAAAAGCAGAGCCCTTCAATCAGCCTCCGAAGAGCAGAAGAATCCACATTTCATGTGTCAGCCCTTCATTAGGAATGAGGCTTGTCGCCCAAAGGTGCTGAGAGATAAAGGAATGGGAGGAGGTAGCTGAGAATGTCATATAGCTAGATGAAGTTGGGGATGGAGGAGATATGTCGGAGAGGAGGGTGGAGCAGAAAGGTGGGAAGGAAGATGGGCAGGTAGGACAGGTCATGGGGGCTATGCTGAGTTGGAAGGTTAACGTGTGGGAAAGGAAAATGAGGAAACTAGTGGAATCAATATCGATCCCGTATGGTTTCAGGGTCCCAAAGTGGAAGATGAGGCTTTCTCCCTCCAGGCATCAGGTGGTTAGGGGGTGGTGGTGGAGGAGGCCCAGGACCTTGACGGAGTAGGAGGGTGTGCTGAAATGTTTGGCCATGGGGCAGTAGGGTTGGTTGGTTGGTGCGAGTGTCCTGGAGATGCCCTCTGAAGCGTGCCGCATGTTAGTGTCATGTCTCCCCAGTGTGAAGGAGATAATATTAGGAGCAATGGATACAGTAGGTGGTGTGTCTTGAAGTGCAGGCAAAACTCCAATGGATATGGAAGGATCCTGTGGAGTCTTGGGCAGAGGTGAGGCGGGGAGGGAGGACGCAGGTTTTGAAATTCCTGTTGTGGCAGGGGAAGGAGCTGCGAGGGGAGAGTGTTTTGGGCGGGATGTTGACCTGATGAGGTAGTCACAGAAGGAGCGGTCTTTATTGAATGCAGATAATGGTGGGGAGGGAAATATATCTCTGGTGGTGGGATCTGTTTGTAGGTGGCGCAAATGGGGCAGGAAAATACATTGTGTCTGGAGGTTTGGTGAGGTGGAAGGCGAGGAACAGGGATGTTATTTTCCTGTTGCATTAGGAGGGGTGGGATTCGAAGACAGAGGTGTGGTAAGTGGATAAGTTGAGCTGCATGGCATCGTCGACCACGTGGGAGAGGAAATTGCAATTTTTGGAGAAGAGGGCTATCATGAGATATACATTCGATTCAGAGAGTGGTGCTTGAAAAGCAGGCTAGATCAGACAGCATCTGAGGAACAGGAAAATCGATGTTTTGAGCAAATGTCCTTCAGCAGGAATCGGACTTTTGCCTGAAAGTTTGCCTTTCCTCCTCATCGGATGCTGGTTTACAAGCTGTGTTTTTCCAGACCACACTCTCGACTCTAATCTCCAGCATCTGCAGTACTCACTTTTGCCTACTCACTAGGTTCAGCCACTTCTGAACTTGAATACTGCCTTGAATTTTTTCTCCCTGCTATATAAAAGATGTTGTTAAACTTGAAAGGGTGCACGAAAAATTTACAAGTATGTTGCTGATGTTGAGGTAGCGAGTGATGTTGATCGACACAGAGAGTGTGAATGGACTGGAGCCATGTTCCCTTGAGCGTTGAGTCTGCAAGTGACCTTACTGAGGTTTATTCCGGTGAATCCTGATGCTCCAGGGTGAGCAACGTCAAAGACCAAGGCAATAGACAGGACAGCTATTCACATTATAACTAGACAATTACTCATGGGACAAGTTGACAAAATATGCAAGTAGACTGAAGAATGGGGCTGGCCGCAGAATTCAGAACTTGGAGGGTCAAATCACAAGAATGAGAACAAAAATAAAGTCATTGGCATATCGATCGGAATGACTAGAACATAGAACATAGAACAATACAGCACAGAACAGGCACTTCGGCCCACGATGTTGTGCCAAACAGTTGTCCTAGCTTAAGCACCTATCCTTGTACTTATCCAATTGCCGCTTAAAGGCCACCAATGATTCTAACACTGCCACTCACACAGGCAGCGCATTCCATGTCCCCATCACTCTCTGAGTAAAGAACCTACCCCTGACATCCCCCTATACCTTCCACCCTTCAACTTAAATTTGTGTCCCCTTGTAACACTCTGTTGTACCCGGGGGAAAAAAGCATCTTACTGTCTACTTTATCTATTCCCATGATCATCTTATAAACCTCTATCAAGTCACCCATCATCCTTCGCCGTTCCAATGAGAAAAGAGCTAGCACTCTCAATCTACCCTCGTATGACCTATTCTCCATTCCAGGCAACATCCTGGGAAATCTCCTCTGCACTCTCTCCAAAGCTTCCACATCTTTACTAAAGTGAGGCGACCAGAACTGCACACAGTACTACAAATGTGGCCTTACCAAGGTCCTCTAAAGCTGCAACATCACCTCACGACTCTTGAATTCAATTGCTCTGCTAATGAACGCTAATACACTATTGGCCTTCTTACAAGCTCTATCCACCTGAACGGCAACTTTCAAAGACCTATGAACATAGACACCAAGATCCCTCTGCTCCTCCACCTTAATAAGAACCCTGCTGTTAACCCTGTATTCCACATTCTTATTTGTTCTTCCAAACTGGACAGCATCACACTTGATGATTAAAAGGGTAGAACAAACAATCTTAACGCAAATTCAACCTAAACTCTGGATCAGATAAGAACATAAGACATAGGAGTGGAAGTATGGCCATTCCGCCCACCGAGTCCACTCCGCCATTCAATCATTGTCTAAGATATGTAGATGATACCTTTGTAATCATTAAAAACATAGAAATAGAGAACACACACCGGATCATCAACGCCACACTCACAGGAATCCGATTCACGAGAGAGGAAGAAAAGGGCAACCAACTCCCATCCCAACACGTGACGGTACAGAGAACACCGAATGGAGAATTCACCACAAAGGTATACTCACAGACCAAGTCCTAAACTATGAAAGTAACCACCCCAGCTCACACAAAAGAAATTGCATCAAGACACTGTTCAAAAGGGCCACAACAAACTGCAGTACACAAGAACTGCAAAAAGAGGAAGAAGAACACCTATACAATGTATTCGCCAAAAATGATTCCCCCGTAATATCATCAACAGATGCCGAAGGGAAAGACAATGGAATGAGGACATGCCACAACCCAAAGGAATAGCCACATTACCATACATCAAAACATTTCTGAACTGACAGCCAGACTACTGCGACCACTAGGACTCATAACAGCACATAAACCAATAGCCACTCTCAGACAACAACTCACCAGGACGAAGGAGCCGATACCCAGCATGAGCAAAACCAATGTAGTGTACAAAATCTCATGCGAGGACTGCACAAAACACTACATAGGACAAACAGGAAGACAGCTAACGATCCACATCCATGAACACCAACTAGCCACGAAACGACATGACCAGATATTCTTAATAGCCACACACTCAGATGACAAGCAACATGAGTTCGACTCGGACAACACTATTATTATAGGACAAGTCAAACAGAGAACAGCCAGGGAATTCCTAGATGCATGGCAGTCATCCACAGATTCAATCAATCAGCACATCGACCTGGATCCAATATACAGGCCACTGCAGCGGACAGCTGGAACTGACGACCGGAAGTGGCAGATACAAATCACTATAAATGCCGGAGGAAACATCACAGAAGCGCTTCACAGCAGGCTCCCAAGCACTGAGGATGTCACCTAGACTGGGGACGAAACGTCTACAACACAAATTCCCAGCTCGGCGAACAGAACCACAACTATATTTGAGGTGAGTACCTTTCATCTGTTAAACAATGTAATTCTTTGAACTGTGTAATTCCGTAAAAGTGAAACAAAATTTAATGAATCCACTACGATCTGAAAGCTGACATTTAAAATGTGACCCAAAATCTGGGCATGGTTTCATTCTTGTGAAGTGGGTAACGCCCATGCCTCTGAGCCAGAACTCTGAGTTAGATTCCAGTGCCTGCACTTGTGTGGTAGTGCCTCTCACTCTGGACCAGAATGCCTAGGTTCAAGTCCTGCCTGTCAAGGAGGTATGTCACAGTATTTGAAAACAGTCTGATGAACAAACACACAGGAGAATAACTCAATCTCTCAGCAGAGCAGGTAACGGCTGTCTGGTGATTTTTTTTAAGTCGCGGTAGAGTCCAGTTATTGTTTTTTTTAAAGTGTTAAAATGTAAAGTTTTTTTAAGCGCCTAGTGGACCCGGAAGCTGGTGTCGCGCTTGCTTACATGGGAAGGTTTTTTTTTCTCTATAAAAGCGCGCAGCTCCAAGCCTTCGGCCTCACTCTCTCGACGGAGCATGTAATGACTGTCTGGTGGTGTTTTTTTAAAGTCGCGGTATAGTTCAGTTATTGTTTTTTGTAAATGGTTAAAATTTAAAGATTTTTTTAAGCGCCTAGCGGACCCGGAAGCCGGTGTCACGCTTGCTTACATGGGAAGGTTTTTTTTTCTCTATAAAAGCGTGCAGGCGAGGAGCCCGAGGCACTACAGGGGTAGAGCCTCCCACCCGCCCTCCTCCTCTAACCTAATAATAAGACCCGTTGTGGTAAGCAGTTAAGTGCTGCATTTTGCTTTTTGTTTAATTAGATCCAGTTTTCTTTTTAAAATTTACCTTTTAGAGGGATGGCAGTGAAGGCAGTGCAAGATGTTTGAGGTGAGGGAAGCCATTAGCGTCCCTGCTGATTACACTTGCGGGAAGTGCACCCATCTCCAGCTCCTCCAAGAACATGTTAGGGAACTGGAGCTGGAGTTGGATGAACTATGGATCATTCGGGAGGCAGAGGTGGTCATAGATCAGAGCTTTAGGGAAGTAGTTACTCCAAAAGTGATAGACAAATGGAAGACAGTGAGGGGGACTGGGAGGAAGCAGCCAGTGCAGGGACCCCCTGCTGTCGTTCCCCTCCATAACATGTATACCGTTTTGGATACTTGTGGGAAGGGGGGACGACTTACCAGGGGTAAGCAACGAGGTTCAGGCCTCTGCCACGGAGCCTGTCCCCGTTTTTCAGAAGGGAAGGGCGGAAAAAGGTAGTGCAATAGTTATTGGGGACTCAATAGTGAGGGGTACAGATAGGCGGTTTTGTGTGGGCGACAGAGACTCACGTTTGGTATGTTGCCTCCCAGGTGCAATGGTGCGTGATGTCTCTGATCGTGTTTTCCGGGTCCTTAAGGGGGAGGGGGAGCAGCCCCAGGTCGTGGTCCACGTTGGCACTAACGACATAGGTAGGAAGCGGGGTGAGGATGTTAGGCAGGCTTTCAGGGAGCTAGGTTGGAAGTTCAGAGCTGGAACGAACAGAGTTATTGTCTGTGGTTTTTTACCCGTGCCAAGTGATAGAGAGTCGAGGAATAGGGAGAGAGAACAGTTAAATGCGTAGATACAGTGATGGTGCAGGAGGGAGGGATTCCAGTTTCTGGACAACTGGGGTTCTTTCTGGGGAAGGTGGGACCTCAATAAACAGGATGGTCTCCACCTGAACCTGAGGGGCACCAGCATCCTTGGGGGGAGGTTTGCTAGTTCTCTTTGGGAGGGTTTAAACTAACTCTGCAGGGGCATGGGAACCTGGACTGTAGTTTTAGGGTACACCTTGAGTGTAGGGAGGTTAGGAGCAAGGCATCGATCTCGAAGGAGGGTGCCGATAAACAGGAAGGTGGCTTGAAGTGTGTATACTTCAATGGCAGAAGTATAAGAAATACGGTAGGTGAACTTGCAGCGTGGGTTGGTACCTGGGACATCGATGTCGTGGCCATTCCAGAGACATGGGTAGAACAGGGACAGGAATGGCAATTGCAGGTTCCAGGGTTTAAATGTTTTAATTGGGTCAGAGGTGGGGGTAAAAGAGGGGGAGGTGTGGTATGGCTTGTCAAGGTTAGTATTACAGCGGTGGAAAGGACGATGGAGGAAGACTTGCCATCTGAGGTAGTTTGGGCTGAGGTTAGAAATAGGAAAGGTGAGGTCACCCTGTCAGGAGTTTCCTAGAGGCCTCCTAATAGTCCGAGAGACGTAGAGGAAAGTATTGCAAGGATGATTCAGGAGAAGAGTGAAAGTAATAGGGTGGTTGTTATGGGGGACTTTAACTTCCCAGATATTGACTGGGAAAGCTATAGCTCGAGTTCGTTAGATGCGTCGGTGTTTGTCCAATGTGTGCAAGAGGGTTTCCTGACACAATATGTAGACAGGCCAACAAGAGGTGGGGCCATACTGGATTTGGTTATAGGTAATGAACCAGGCCAGGTGTTAGACTTGGAGGTAGGTGAGCACTCCGGGGACAGTGACCACAACTTGGTGACTTTTACTCTAGTGATGGAGAGGGATAAGTGTGCACTGCCGGGCAAGAGTTATAGCTGGGGGCAGGGAAAATATGATGCGGTGAGGCATGATTTAGGATGTGTGGATTGGAAAAATAGGCTTCACGGGAAGGACACAAATGATATGTGGAGCTTCTTCAAGGAGCAGCTATTGGGTGTCCTTGATAAGTACGTACCAGTCAGGCAGAGAGGGATGGGACTTGTGAGGGAGCCGTGGTTTAATAAGGAATTGGAATCGCTTGTGAAAGGGAAGAGGGCGGCCTATGTAAAGATGAGGCGTGAATGTTCAGTTGGGGCGATTGAGAGTTATAAAGTAGCCAGGAAGGATCTAAAGAGAGAGCTAAGAGCAGCGAGAAAGGGACATGAAAAGTCCTTAGTTGGTAGGATTAGGGAAAACCCTAAGGCTTTCTATAGGTATGTCAGGAATAAAAGGATGACTAGGGTAGATATCGGTCCAGTCAAGGATAGTAGTGGGAAGTTGTGCGTGGAGGCGGAGGAGATTGGAGAGATACCAAATCAATACTTTTCGTCAGTATTCACTCAGGAACAGGACATTGTTGTTGATGTGAATATTGAGTCACAATTGATTAGAATGGATGGCTTTGATGTATGCAGGGAAGAGGTCCGGGGATACTGGAAAGGGTGAAAATAGATGAGTCCCCTGGGCCTGATGGCATTTATCCTAGGATCCTCTGGGAAGCTAGGGAGGAGATAGCGGAGCCATTGGCCTTGATTTTTATGTCGTCGTTGTCCACAAGAATAGTGCCAGAAAAATGGAGGATAGCGAATGTCGTCCCCTTGTTCACGAAGGGGAGTAGGGACAGCCCTTGTAACTATAGGCCAGTGAGTCTCACTTCTGTTGTGGGCAAAGTATTAGAGAGAATTGTAAGGGATAGCATTTATGAACATCTGTATAGGAATAATGTGATCAAGGATAGTCAGCATGGTTTTGGGAAGGGCAGGTCGTGCCTCACAAATCTTATTGAGTTCTTTGAGAAGGCGACCAAGGAAGTGGACGAGGGTAAAGCAGTAGATGTGGTGTATATGGATTTTAGCAAGGCGTTCGATAAGGTACCCCATGGTAGGCTACTGCAAAAATACGGAGTTATGGCATTGAGGGTGCATTAGAGGTTTGCATTAGGAATTGGCCGGCTGGAAGGAGACAGAGGGTAGTAGTTGATGGCAAAGGTGGATCTTGGAGTGCAGTTACTAGCCGCGTTCCACAAGCATCTGTTTTGGGACCATTGCTGTTTGTCATTTTTATAAATGACCTGGAGGAGGTGCTTGAAGGCTGGGTGAGCAAATTTGCGGATGATACGAAAGTCGGTGGAGTGGTGGACAGCGAAGAAGGATGTGGCAGGTTACAGTGGGATATAGATAAGTTGCAGAGCTGGGCAGAAAGGTGACAAATGGAGTTCAATGTAGCTAAGTGTGAAGTCATTCACTTTGGTAGGAGTAACAAGAAGATGGATTACTGGGCTAATGGTAGGGTACTTGGTAGTGTGGATGAGCAGATGGATCTTGCTGTTCATGTACACAGATCTCTGAAAGTTGCCTCCCAGGTAAATACTGCTGTGAAGAAGGCATATGGCGTACTGGGCTTTATTGGTAGAGGAATTGAGATCCGGAGTCCTGAGGTCATGTTGCAGTTGTATAAGACCCAGGTGCGGCTTTATCTGGAGTATAGTGTGCAGTTTTGGTCGCCATACTATAGGAAGGATGTGGAGGCACTGGAACGGGTGCAGAGGAGGTTTACCAGGATGTTGCCTGGCATGGTAGGAAGATCGTGTGAGGAAAGGCGGAGGCACTTGGGGCTGTTCTCATTGGAGAAAAGAAGGTTTAGGGGAGATTTGATAGACGTGTACAAGATGATTAGGGGTTTAGATACGGTTGACAGTGAGAACGTTTTTCCGCGTATGGAGTCAGCTGTTACTAGGGGACACAGCTTTAAATAAGGGGGGTGGTTGGTATAGGAGAGATGTTAGGGATAGATTCTTTACTCAGCGGGTTTTGAGTTCATGGAATGCCCTGCCAGTATCAGTGATTGACTCTCCCTCTTTATGGTCATTCAACGGGCATTGGATAAGCATATGGTGGTTATTGGGCTAGTGTAGGTTAGGTAGACTTCGGTCGGCGCAACATCGAGGGCCGAAGGGCCTGTACCGCGCTGTATTTTTCTATGTTCTATGTTCTATGTAGAAAAATGTTGCAGCTTTAGGGATTATTGCCAAATGGTTGTCGTGTCCCTACCTCTAAGCACAAAAGTCTAGATTCAAATCCCACAGAGGTGTTTCACAATGTGGCTGAACAAGTTGATTAAAATGGTTTTAGAACTGTGATTTGATGCAGAAGGAAGAGGTATCAGTATGGAATTTCAAAATTTAGGCCTGGGATGATTGAAAACACAGCCAATCGTGTTGATTGGGTCACATTTGCACATTCTAGTGGTTTATAAAATCAGGAGGGGCATGGGCAGTGTGAATAGCCAGGGTCTTTATCGCAGGATAGCGAAGTCCACATCTAGAGGAAGTAGATTTAAGGTAAGATGGACAGAGGGTGGTGCATGTATGCAATGAGCTGCCAGAGGAACTGGTGGAGGCGGGTACAATTACAACATTTAAAAGGCATCTGGATAGGGACACGAATTAGAAGGATTTAAAAGGATATGGAACGACTGCTGAATAATGAAACAAAGTTAATTTATGACATCTGGTTGGCACGAATGAGTCTGACCAAATGGTGTGCTGTACAATTCATTGATGCAAGTAATTATGATCTCTTTATAATCTTTTGGGACCTTCTTCACCTTCCACGATATAAGTAATCTTGATGTCATCCATAAACGTGCTCACGATACCTTCTATTATTCACATCTAAATTATTGATGTAAATGACAACCAAATGTGGATCCAGCACCAATCCCTGTGGAGCGGCGCTGGTCACAAGCCTCCAGTCCAAAAGAAAACCCTCCTCCATTATTCTCTGTCTCCCACGAATAAACAGAAACACATACACAGATGTATGATGACACAGACACAGTTCTGTCTTTAAGTCAGAGATAGATATGATTTGATTGATAAGTGGCTCAAGCATTACAGAGGGAACGCGGGAGAATTTTGTTGCGAAACATGTCAGCCATAATCGAGCAGCTCATCAGACTCGATGGACCAAACACTCTAGTTCTGCACCAATTTAATATGCTTTGTGGTTTACACTGTCGTAAATGTCTAAGTAAGTGAGCAGTGCGGCTGAGTTTGATAAATACATTACTGAACAGAGTCAATGGGAACGTGGGTTGGCTTTGAGGGGCTGAATGGTCCATTTGTTTCCTATTCGTTGTGCCCTCATGTCTCACAAAAGAGAACCCGACTTGCTGTGAAGTTCATACAGTTTTAAATTTAGTGGTTCCCCCATTTAAGATTGAGATAAGGATGTTTCTATCTCCTATGGTATTCTCATCCCCAGGGAATAGAGAAGACTGGATCATTGAAGATTTTCAAGGCTGATCTTGATTGACCTTTGTTGAACAGGGTAGTCAGTGTTTATTGGCAAGAGACAGGAAAGGTTTTCAGCCACAAACAGATCAGCCATAATCTTGATAAACTAATAAGCCAGCTGCAGCTCCTATCTCATATGTTGTTCTCTCACTACACCCCTTGAGCCTGTTACAGAGGGGGAGGAAGACCTCATTCAGCCAGTCCGTATCGCTGCAATGAGGTAGGAGGAGCCCAATCTGCCCCTCTAAAAAGATACACAGGAATAGAATGAAGGATTCACTCATAGTGAAATAGAGATATAAATCAGGGAAACAGACTCTTTGGTCCAACTCATCTGTGCAACCAGATATCCTACAGTAATTTAGTCCCATTTGTCAGCATTTCGCCCACATCCCTCTGAATCATTCCTTTCCATATATCCATCTGGATGACGTTAAATATTGTAATCACTCCAGCCTCCACCACTTCATCTGGCAGCTCATTCCATGCACACACCATACTCTGTGTGAACAAGTTGCTCCTTAGGTCCCTTTGATATCTTTCCCCTCTCACCTTAAACCTATGCCCCCTAGTTTTGGACTCCCTTACACAAGGGAATATACTTTGCCTATTTACTCTATCCATGCCCCTCGTGATTTTATAAAAATCTATATGGTCACCTCTCAAAGACAATAGTTTATTTTAATGTGTAGTGACTGCGACAATTTTTCAACACAGCACTAATAGCCAAAAATGAAATTAATGATTAATATTATTGGTTGTGTTGTTAAGGGGACGAATGTTAATCAGGCTAATAGGAAATATCCCCTCTTCTTCAGTGTCTGTCTGGTGAAAATTGAGCACGTGACTGATATTGCAGAATAATTCCATTGCTGCAACTGAAAGACCACATTTCTGACAGAGTAGCGATCCCCCCAAATCTTAGTCTATATTCTGTGCTCATTTTTAAACTCTCAGGGATCAGGATCATTGACAGTACCAACTTTACCTGATCATGTGACAACAAATGGCCTGAAGGAGGATCACTGAGATCAGAAACAATTCGACACTCAGCTACACAGCACAGCAGGAGGCCATGCAACCTTTCTGGGCAGGTACATAGGAACAGGTCAGCTACCAGGAAATACAGTATGGAAATCATGACTTATTTTCAGATTGGAAAGCTGTAATTAGTGGAATTTTTCAAGGATCTGTATGGGTTTATCAACAGATTGAAATCTAGATGATTGATTTGGATGAAAGGGCTGAATGGACTGGAGCTCAATTTGCTCAGGCACCAGAATAGTCAGTCAATAAGATGTCAAGTGGTAACCCGGTGTCTGCAATGGGATACAGGCAGGGGAGGGTCGTGAGCAAGCCTTCAGCAAAAAGAAATGCACAAAGTCGGTGACGGGAAGTTTGTTTTGGAGGAAGCGTAAACCCACCAACACTCTCAAACAAAAACTAACAAACTTAAAAGACCCAGGACATCCCATTGACAAAACCAACGTCGTCTACAAAATTCCATGCAAGAACTGCCAGAAACACGACATAGGACAAACAGGAAGAAAGTTAGCCACCAGGATACACGAACACCAGCTAGCTACAAAAAGACACGACCCGCTGTCTCTCGTAGCCCTACACATGGAGAAAAAAAAACATTTCGATTGGGACAACACATCTATCCTGGAACAGGCTAAGCAAAGACATGCCAGAGGACTGCTGGAGGCCTGGCACTCCAACCACAACGCCATAAACAAACACATAGATCTGGATGTCATCTATCAACCCCTCGAAAAACGAACAGGAAATGACATCACAACAAACCCAAGGAACCCCATCCAGGACAAACATATAAATGGAAAGCAGGAGACAAAAGCTTCGCTTCACTTGGAGATCGCCACTAGCCAGGTAATGAAACGTCTGGATATCAAACCTACAGCTCAGCGAGCAAGCCTACACCCATAAAACAACATAAACGGTGTAACTGGAGGCAGAATGCAAAACTCGGTGGTACAAAGGGATTTCTGTGTCCTGGTACGTAAATCACATCATGTTAGTCTGTAGGTGCAGCACGAGATTTGGAAAATAAATGCAATGATACTCTTGCAAAGAGTATTGGTTCTGATCTTAAGGATGCTTTACTGCATCTGTACAGGCCGTTGCTGAGACGACATCTGATGTACTGTGTGTGGTGGTAATTCCACTGAAGTAAAAAACAAAATGTTTTTGAAACTTTTCAACGATGTTTCTCTTTATTCATTCTTGGGATGAAGGCATGATGTTATGTTTAGGCCTGAGAATGAGAAATGTTCTTATTGACCATTTAAGATTTTAAGCTTGTGAAAACCTGATGAATATTTCACCTTGTATGGGATAATAGACTGGGGAAGCAATTTAAGACGAATAAGTATTAATTTAAATACAGATATTATGAAGGTATTAAAAGTTGTATTTTAAAAGTATACCGGAACATGTAAACACATCTTCAAATCTATTTGGGGTATTTGTTATGAAAGAATTGGCTCTGCATACGATAGCAGCAATGATGTACCTACATGGAGAACGGAATGCAATGGAGTCGTACAGTTCAAACACTGTACAAAGAGACATCATTTGGCCCAGTTTGGAGCCGGATAATGTTATTGTGTGATTTAACTCAGAGAGGCAGGAAATGTATTCTTCCTGAGAAGGAACAGCCTGTTGCTCCCTTCCCCTCCGTGTTCCTCTTCCCAGCAATGTGTGTGAGCTGAAAACTCCTCAGTCATCTTTGCCACTCTTGGAGGATTCCTGTTGAGGATTCATTGGAATTTCCCCACTGCCTGAAGTAAAGGGAATTCAGCAAAATCACCTATTCCAGGATGTGATCCCATTACCAGTAGCTAGTAAGAACACAATAGCTCCATAAGCTGAATGATATTTGGAACAAGCATTAATATTTCCTTTCATCATGAGTTCAATTAATATTTGGGCACAGTTCTTCTAAAGTAACGCTCTGCCGAGATTTTGTTGTTCTGTTGGTCATCAAACGTGTGCACATGTCAGTACTTTTAGAAAGTGAAATATTGGTGCTCAGTTTTGTAATATCCAAACTGTTTGTCATGTATCGTTCCAACGTAATTTGAGTAACTTCGTTAGGGTAATAAATTTGTTAATTTTAGCTGATTAAAGAATCCTGCCTAATATGTTACTAACCCTGAAATAGTCTGCGACCTATATTGTTGGTCAAACCACCAACCTGGTTACATTAGCGTTTGCAGTGAGCAGTGGAAGCATGAGACGAGCTGAAGGATAGATTGGTGAGCCTGATGTAAAAGTGCGCACGTTGTTGGATAGCGTTGTGAGGGAAAGCATTTACATGCAATTGCAGATGCAACTACTGATTAGATGTAGTCAACATGGTTTTGTGCATGGGAAATCTTTTCCAACAAAATTGATTGCGTTTTGTGGAGAGGTGACAAACAAGTTTAATGAAGGTAGGGTGGTAGACGCTGTCCATATAGCGTTCAGCAAGGCATTCAATAGGATTCCGCATGACAGACAAATTTCTAAGTTTAGATCATAGATGGATTTACGGACGGCACGATGGCACAATGGTTAGCACTGCTGCCTCACAGCGATAGAGACCCGCGTTCAATTCCCGCCTCAGGCGACCAACTGTGTGGAATTTGCACATTCTCCCCGTGTCTGCGTGAGTTTCCACAGATGGGCAGGTCCGGTGGATTGTCTATACTAATTTGTCTGTAGTATGGGGTAAATGTAGGGCCGAAGTGCCTGTTTCCACGTTGCAATTGATTTAATCTAACAATGGATCCAAGGTAAGCTAACCAATACACTGCAAAGTTAGAGTGAAGGTAGGAGGCAGAGGTTGATAGAAGACTGTTTTTCAGACGAGAACCCTGTGACCAGTGGTGTAACACAAGGTGCTTTGTCATTTATATAAATGAATTGGATGTGAATGTTTGCCTATTTATTATGTTTACAGATGACATCAAAACTGGAGGTGCAGTGGCCAGCAAGATTGACCTTGGAGTACAATGGGACCTTGATCAGATGGGGCAATGGGCCAAGGAGTGAAAGATTGAATTAAATTTCGATAAATGTGAAGTGCTGCATTTTGGTAAGGAAGAATAGTGCAGGACATATAGAATTAATGGTAGGGTCCTGGGGAGTGTTGTTGAACATAAGAGTGCAGGATCATTGTTCCTTAAAAGTGGAGTCGCCGGTAGACATGGTGGTGAAGAAAGAGTTTGGTATGTTTGTCTTTATTGGTCAGTACGTTGAGTATGCAAGCTGAGATATCGTATAGCAACTGGGCAGGATGTTAGTGAGGTGACATTTAGAATATTGTGTCTAATTTAGTTTTCATTGATATAAGACGGAAGCTGTTAAACTTGAGAGGGTGCAGAAATGATTTACAAGGATATTGCCTGGCATGGAGGAATTTAGCTACAGGGAGAGGCTAAACAGATTGGGGATTGTTTACTCTGGAGCATCGGAGGCTGAGGCGTAACATTATAGAGGTTTATAAAATCATGAGGAACATGGATAAGCTGAATATCCAAGGTTTCTTTCCCAGGATCGGTGAGTCTAAAACTATTGGACAAAGGCTTAAGGTCAGAGGAGAAAGACATTAAAGGGACAAAATGTTCATGCAGAATGTAGTGTGTGTATGTATGGAATGAACTGTCAGAGAAAGTGATGCAAGCTGCTAAAGTTACAACATTTCAAAGATATCTGGATGTGCAAGGATAATAGTAAGGATTTAGAAGGACGTGGGCCTAATGTTGGCAAATTAGTTGAGATCATATTGGGAGACCTGGTTTATGTGGATAGGGTTCACTGCTGTACGACACTGTAAGAGAGATGAGGAGCAATTCTAAATGAACCATTTGAGTGGGAATTCCCTTCCCCAGAGGTACATGATGCCTCTTTGTTCACATTTATTCAAACTGAATTCATTAAATATTTGACACAGATTGAGTCATGGATAATAGGATACAGACAGGAAAATGGGGCTGAAACCACAACCTGATCATCCACAAACATAGTGCCTGGTAGTGAAGTTTCATAGTGTCGAATGCCTAATCTTGCTCCTGAGTGCGAAGTTCCAATGTTCCATTCCGCCCCTCCAACCTGCTAGACAGGAGCAGTTGGAGGCCACTTACTGCTATAACCTGATGCACAGAAACAGGGAAGACATTCAGAGATCTTTCAGTTATCGAGCTCCCCTGAATCTCTGGAACAGAGAATTCCTGACATTCACTCCCCTCTGTTTGAAGAAATCATTGTCTGTCATGCAAGGGCTTAGCTCAGAGCATCTGATCATGATATCAAGGCAGTTTTTAACTGAGGATGACATCAAGGAGACTGACGAAAATTGCACTTCACGAGAATCTATTGCAAACTCTCCAGTGTTTGGAGTCGTTCACAGCACAAGGGAAGGTGTTTATCATCATAGTTCATCAATCATCTCAAATGTGGGACATCACTGCAGGAGATCCTCAGGGTAGCTCCCTCAGTCCAGGCAGCTCTAGTTTGTCAGAGAGAAATCCCTGCAGTGTAGAGCGACTTAGCTCATTGAGGTCTCACCTGACAGAAGTGGGGATATTCTCTCCAGGTTACACAATGTTCAGAACACCTCATCATCCCTCAGGTCCTATGCGCAACAAAAAACCTGGACAGCATTCAAGTTAACGTGTCGACAACATTCATGGAACAGCGCTGCCAGACACTCAACATTTCCACAGTAAACGAAGGAGTTCATTCCTTATCTCAAACTGGCTTCACACGAATGTGGGATAGTCAATCAGCCCATCAAAACTATTGTGCAAAGGAGGGCCAGCCCATTCAGACTCTCCTGCCTGACACACAGGATGACAAGCAGTGTGTCCAACACCACACGTCACTTACACAGGATCAGAAAGAGACTATTTCACTCTTGGAGTCATTAAAAAGAAACAGGAAGAGGTCATTCAGCTTCTTAAGTCATTAACTGGGCACAGGAAGTTGTCAGAGATGCTCCAACATCACAAACAAATGGAGCAGGGCCTGAACAGATAAGACTGCTCCACCTTATTCCTCGTGGCGTCGTTACTCATAGTACATGTGTGTTAATTCAACATGATATCCTGGGAATAGGAATGAAGCTAATTTTTAACCAGTTTCAAAGGCATCTCCTATCGCTGAGAGAGCAGACCCACGTTCTCTCTGGAAGTAAGCAGCTAGTGGGGAGTGGCTAACTGTTTCTGAATGAAGGTATTATGGCTTCTGACAGGATTATGTACAAACTAACATTGAGTGCAGGGACACACAATCAGTGTGCATGAAATTGTTCGGAGTTCATTCAGAGCCTATACCTTACTGTCAAACGAAATGAGGTCTCTGCACAGGCATACAAACTATCAGAAATCAAGCATCCTGTCGAAAGTATGGAATTTCTCACCTTATCAATGACTGCTTGAGACATGATGAGTGTCCATCCATAATCATCAAGTTTCAACTTCTCATTCTCACAGCGCTGCAGATTAAACACATAGTTACTGCACTCTCTCCTTATGGAAACATCTTGCGAGGTTTCAGTCTGGTGAAACTCCTTTGCACTGCCTCAGTAACATAGAGATCATTATTTATAAAGCAGACTCTTTGTACACAATACTGGATCATCAAAACGCTACCATTGAGTCAGATATATTTGCTCTGGTACTTTAATAATTTTCCATGATGGACCACATATCCTTAACAGTAAGAATTACTTCCTGGCCCATACGAATTCTGTTAGTGACTTATGATCAAGCATGTCCAGGTTCTTTTCAACAACAGCCCTTCCCAAACTGTCACCATTTAATAAACGTAAATGTGAATTAGGTATTTGTTGTTCACATCTGAATCATTTTAATATCTTGTCCACAGCTATTGCAGAAGAGCTGATCCTTGTAATACCCCAACAAGGCTTCCGTCCAGAGATAAAAATCACTACTCTGCTAATTTTGTCTATTATCCAATTTTGAAAACATATGGTGTATATTCCATCTTTATCTAACCATGGACTCTAACATTCTCCACTCACCTGCATTCAAGAATGTCAAACTTCGTCTGAAAATTTAATTATGCCACTGCGGCTGGTTCTCAATTGTCAATGTCACAACTGACAGAGTCCACAAACTCCAGTAGGTTTAGCAAAGATAATTTCCCTTTACTGAATCTAGGCCATATCTATCAAATCATACTATTATTTTCCAAGTGTCTAGTTGCCACATTCTTACAAAAAGTCCAAACGATTTTTTCTCAGCTGACATCAAACTGTTTAGGTTTTTGTTTGCCCTCTCCGTCCTGTTTTAAACGTTTAGTTTTACAATAGCTGCTTTCCAGTCTGCAGGATCCTTTCTCGTATGTAACCAACTTCGAAGAATAATCAGTAATTCTTTCGTTAGCTCTGTTGCCACCTCCTCGATATTCTGGGATGTAGCTCAGCAGAAGCAGCATCTTACCAACCTTCAAAAACATACTATTCATTAATTCTCGTTTCGTGCAGTTCTTCATTTTTGCCAGTCCCGCTGTTCGCTAGTATATTTGGGAGTTTGCTTCTGTGCCTTCCTCAGGGACATAAACTCAATGTATTCCTCTAAGCTGGCAGACGGCTTTTAACAGCCAGTGAATATTTCGGAGGACTGCACTTCGGAGATGATGAATATGTTAACAACCCCTGCCTGGAAAGTTCCAGAACTGATCCAGTTCGCTTCATGATGAGTGTTAGCACATTTCTGGCCCTCTGGTATGAGGCTAGAGGTTATACTGATGGAGGGAACACAGCTCAGTGACAACCTCATTTTGAAAGGTTCACATTTTATGTTTGGAATTGGTTCAGCTTAGAAAAATAATCCTGGAAGTCCAAGTGAGGATAATACAATGCCCATCCCCTCGCCATGTACAGAGATTTCCCTCTGTGTAGTCTCGGCTAAATTTGTTTCCCATGGACCCAAACACCCTATAAATGCAGTATCCAGAGTGGGGACACCCGACCCTTGGTCTCTCTGAATACATGCAGCAGCTGATAATACACACCCGAGAAAAGCATTCACAGAGCCTGCCATTACTGTCTAATGACAGGCGAAAGTCAAATTCCCACACACGGTGCATCCATTCCATGTTGAAAATATTTTTCTTCCTGGCTGAAAAAGCCATTGCATCTCTGCACAGTCCCACAGTAACAGTTCCTCTCACCAAAGAAGCAGTTGCCAATGGAACATTGCATTTCTCTGTATCTCAGCAACTATAAGGGCAGCACCATTGTTGCCGCTGGAGTTGATCACCACAAACAGAGAAGAGTGATAGCAGGACTATGACTTACTTTAAAAGGGTATATCTAGATTGAAGTGATGTTCAGGACTATGGGGAAATGGGTTATGTTAGAAGAAGGTCCCTTTTGTATTCATTCTACTTCATCATGAGCAATTTCTTTGTTTGCTGTTCATTTCTTTCTCTGTCACTCTCTCTCTTTCTTTTCTCTCTCTTGCTGGACATTTCTGCATCCATTCAACTAACCTCCCCTCACTCATCCAGCTATCCCTGATATAAATAATATTATTTCTCGGTTGCTTTCAATGTTGATGTAGGGTCACTAGACTTGAAACTTTATCTATTTTCCTCCTGACAAACTCTGCCAAACTTACTGAGATTCTCCAACATCTTCAGACGTTGGAGAAGTTTGTTTCAGATCTCCATCATCCGCAGTTCCTTGGTTTATTTCATCTTTAATGTTGCTGTTTCCCTGGATGTCAGCATCACCAGCAAGGGCAGCATTTATTGTCCTTGACTGCGAGGTCATTTGTCAAGACAATTTGTAGCCAACCATGAGGTCATGGGTTTTAAGTCACATTTCGTTTCTTTACCAAAGGCTATCAGTGAAGTAATGAAAGAAATCCTGATGGTTTAAGGTTTCCATTAGTAAAATGAGGTTTCACTCCAATTTTTGTAATTCCAATTTAAGTTCTGTCATCGGCTGTGTTAGGATTTGAAACAATGCCTTTAAGTTCCCGTCCAGTGGCATTATTACTCTGATATGGGGTCCCTCTTATGAAATAGCGGGAGAAGCAAGAACAAGTATGTGCTCAAAATATTTGCAGTTGGAGGAGAGGTCAGAAGTGAACTGAAGCCGTAAAATCTTAAGTTACCAAAGGGGCAGATGATGGCTAACTCAACAACCACACTGAGGCAGAGGTGGAGACTGGGGATATTATAGAGCTGTGTAGAGGTAGGTTTGATGGTAGAGAGAATATAGACGAACAGTTGAGCGTAAAAGGAAGAGTCAAGGGTCGGAACAATTTTGTTCCTTCTTAGAGGTTTATGAGTGAAGAGTCTGAAATTGATGGAAATAAAGTGGAGATTGTGACTGACACTGAAGATAATAAATTATGCATTTGTTAAATATAAAAAACCGAACTAGCAGTAACGTTCAACATCGTTTATAGAATAGACAGAGATAGCCTTACCAGGAACACAAATAATAGCGAGAATGGGATAGTAACCTGCTTTCATAATTACGAGTACGGCTTCTATCTACAACTTTAACCATGCCCGATCACGTGAAAGATAGTAAAGACCATCAGATAAACTCCTGCCAGTTACTGGAACATTCCAGTCGAATGAATTCAGACTCTGATCCACTGTTGGAACATTCCAGTCTAATGTTCTCAAATTCTGGTCCTTTGTTGAAACATTCCAGTCTATTGTTCTCAGATTCCTTTCCTCTCCCTCTCTCTGTCGCTGCTGATTCCAATCGTCTTGAGGATGATGCTGCCGCTTACATTATAGGATAACAGGTTGAAGGAAGCCCCTTTTTAATAGAAGAGGAAACCCTCCGAGACACAGTTAGGATCTATGGAAACTGACATCAATCACAATTACTGGACAAACAGCTCCGGTTAACCACTTTCGCAACAACCCTGACCTATCACAATACGACTTGTTCTGGATGGGATGTTGATATCGCTGACTATTGGGTGAATGGTACATCTCCAATTAAAAAGTTAGAGGAGAGGGAGAGAGCCGATGATGTTTTTTCACTAGCTCGATAATTCTCCCGTGTTTTGGTCTGGTAGGAATTGCTAGGCTCCCGAGGCCATCTGTGTCTGATCACCAGGCCTGCTACATACCTTGGCTTTATTTCTTTACGTTTAACTTTGACATTTATCTTACCAGCATTTCACGGCTTAGGTGGAGTTAGGCATTTTGTTAGACTCCTACAGTGCCATAGACGGTGTAGATACAGTCCATTCCTTGTGGTCCTTGCAGCCACGGTCTGGTCAGGTGGAGTGATGGACAAGATCTCCCAGAACCAGGATTCTTAGTTTTACTGTTCACCAGTTATTGCTGGGGTCTCAGCAGGGTTCGAAGGCAGGAAATCTCATCTGCCTGCGATACTCTCTCTTTGAGATTTCTCTCAGAATTGTATTTTGAAGTTCTTTCTTCCTGGTTTGAAGAACTGCGTGTGAGACAATCTGTCTCCTGAATTTGTTTATTGACAAGCGTGTGTTTCTCGGATTTTATCATATTAGGTTAGTTACTGGCTAGTAATTAAATGACCTGTTAATCTGCTAAGCTTTCCAATAAATTAAATTATTGACGTTCCCCTGATTTGTCAAAGGCAGCTTTGACAAAGGGTCAGTTAGATTTGACACGTCAGCACTTTTCTGTCCTGACAGATGATGACAGACCTACTGCAATTTTCCAGCATTTTCCCTTTTGGTTTCAGATTCCAGCATCCGCAGTAATTTGCATTTTTCCCCTTGTTTTTGATGCATTTTGTCTGCAGTGTTTGAATAAATTGTGTTTTGCTTAATGTCGAATATTTTGACAAAGCGAATTACTTCTGAATCACAGCACCTCACAATTACCTTTAAAATAAGAATATGTTCAGGTCAAGGCTGCCTTCGTCATGTATTGTGAGGGTAGTCTGCTCTGTTCCATAGCGAAAAGGACGGAAATGATGATGGTTAATTGGATAATTATGTAATGGACAACATTTTGCAGAAATGCGGGGTTTGAAAGCGGAATGCACCGAGCTGGAGGACTAACAGCTCATTCAGGAATTATGTCAGATACACAATCACCTCATAGATCCAGCCCAGACACGTATAAGACCAGATGAGATATCTGTTCAGCATGGAGCACCGTGCATACCAGGCTCAGCACAACTCAGCTAACTGTCCAGGATGGAGCACTGTGCAGACCAGGCTCCATACAACCCAGCAATCTGTCCAGGATACAATACTGTGCAGCTGTCACTAATACACTAGCTATCAGTCCAGCACGGGAGTAGTACATACCACACCAGTGCATTGATTCAGAAACCTGGACGAAATGTTCTGTCCATCATGGGGCAAAACGCAGCCCACCTCAGTGTTTTGCCCTATAATAGTTGACAAGGTATCTGTTTAGTATGGGGAGCTTGGATTTCATAGCGGTGAAGTGACCTGTAAGCCTGGAGCAGTTACCCTCCCAGCATGTAGAACTGTGTACAACCCCCCCCCCCCATGCATTCAACTGTAAACCAGGAGCACTTACGCTGACAGCACGTATGACTGTGTACACAACCCCAGTGCATTGATGTGTATACCTGGAGCAGTTACCCTCCCAGCATGTAGAGCTGTGGGAGATCATTGAAAGGGACCCTCAGAGTAGCTCCCTCAGCCCAATGTATCATCCAATTTATCATCATAGAATCTGTACAGTGTGGAAGAAGACCATCCAGTCCATTGAGTCCAAACTGAGCAGAAGTAGGGATATTCACTGAAGGTTACATAATGTTCAGAACACGTCGTCCCCTTCAGCTCTTGAAGCAGTCTGTGTCCATGTGCAACAAGACCTGGACAACTTTCAATATTGTGCAGTTAAAGTCTGGATAACATTCATATAACAGCACTGTACATTTCCTCAGTAAAAGGAGGAGCTCATTCAGCACCTCAGTTTGGGTTCACAAAAATATGGGGAAGTCATTCAGCCCATCAAACTATTGGAAAAGACGTAGGATAACCCATTCATCCCCTCCTGCCAATTACACAGGAAGTGAAGGAGTCTGCTCACTCCCACAAGTCGCTTACAGGGGATCAGAAAGAGACCATCTCACACCCGGAGTCATTAAAAAAGAACAGGAAGAGATCATTCGGCTTCTCAAGTCACTAACACAGGAACAGGAAGATATCAGAGATGCTTTAACATCACAAACAAATGGAGCAGGGCCTGAATAGATGGATTGCTCCAAATTGATCCACATGGCTTAATTACTCATAGTACATAAAGGTTAGTTTACCATGATTTTCCGGCAGTCAGACTGAAGCGAACATTTTTAGCCATTCTCCAATTTGTCTTCCATCTCCAAGAAAGCATACCCTTGGTGTCCATGGAGGTCAGAAGCTGGTGCAGAATGGCTAACTGTTTCAGAATGAAGTTATTATGACTGCTGGCAGGATTGTGTACAAAATGACGTTCAACGCAGTGTCACACTGTAATTGTGCATTAAAGTGTTCAGAGTTTATTCAGAGTGTACCGCTCTGTCAATCGACATGGGGGCTCTGTAGAGGCACGTAAACTATCGGGAATCAAACGACCAATAAAAAGTATGGAACTTTCACTCTATTCAGATATTTGTGACATAATGAGTGTCCATCCATAACCTTCAAGTTTCAACTTCATATTCTTTCACAGAGCTACGGATTAAGCACATAGTTATTGCACTCTCTCCTCATGGTACTATCATGCCAGGGTTTAGTCTGGTGAAACCCCTTTGAACTATCATGGAGCCAAAGATATCAGTATTTATAAAGCAGACCAAATCTGTGCACAATTCACCAAATACTCTGTCAACAAAACATTACCATTGGGAAAGATATACCAACTCTGGTACGTCAATCATTTTGCATGAAAAAACACATGTCATTTACATTCTGCCCCCTAAGAACTCTGTTTGTGACTTATGACCAAGGATATCCAGGTCTTTTTCAACTATAGCATTTCCCAACCTCTCACCATTTAATAAATATAAATGTGAATGATGATATTTGCTGTTCCCATCTTAATTATTTTTATACCTTGTGAGCAGCTACTGTCCAAAAAGTGATCTATCTGATTCACAGCAAGCCTTCAGTCCAGAGAAAAAAAACACTACTCGTCTCGTATCTCCATTATCCAATTTTTAATCTATCGTATATATTCCACCCCTAACTACCCATGGACACTAACATTCCCCAATCACCCCAATTCATTCATGTCAAACTTCTGCTGAAAGTTTAAGTACTCCACTCCCACGGGTTCTCAATTGTTGATGTCACATCGGACAATCTCCACAAACCCCAATAGGTTTATCAAAGATCATTCCCCTTTCCTGAATCTAGGCCGACTCTACCAAATCATATCATTATTCTCCAAGTATTAAGTGGTCACGTTCCTTATGAAAGGTTACAATGATTTTTTTCCCCTCACAACTGACATTAAGCTATCCACTATCCAGTTTTCTGTTTGCCCTCTCCATTCTGTTTTAAATATTTAGTTTCACAATAGCTGTTCACCATTCTATAGGAGCTTTTCCAGAATCCAAGCAGCTTTGAAGAATAATCAATAATACTTTTACTATCTCTGTTGCCACATCCTCAATACTCTTGCAAGTATGTTATCAGATGCATCACCTGACAAACCTTCAGTTCAATGAGATTTTCAAAGAAATTCTTTTTATTAATTCTAATTTTCTGTAGTCCACCTTTTACCGTAGCCACTCTGCTTCCAAGTTTGTTTATGTACCTTCTTCTGTGGAGACAGAACCAATATATTTCTCTCAGTGGGCAAATGGCGTCTGTCAGCTAGCGATTCATCGGAGGATTGCACTCCAGGGATGATGGATAAGTCACACACTCCTGCCTGGAAAGTTCCAGAATCAATCCAATTCCCTTCATGATGAGCGTCAGCGCAGCCCTGTCCCTGGTGTGAGGCTGAAGATTATACTGAAGGAGGGGACACAGGGCAGTGAGCATATAATATTTGAAACAAACTGGTTTCACACTTTACACTTGGAATGAATCCAACTTAGAAAAAAGTTCATGGAAATCCTAGGGAGGATAGTGTAGTGCCTTGTTCCTCACTGTTGACAGAGCTGGTGTTCTTTGTAGTCTCAGCTCCATTTGTTTACCGTGGACTCAGACACTCAGTAAATGCACTATCCAGAGTGGGGCCACCAGACCATCGTGGCTCCCTGAAGGAACCCAGCAGCTGACAACACATACGTGAGAAAAGCATCCACAGAAACTCCACTGACTTTCAAAGGACAGGACAAAGGCAATTCCCCACACCCATGGTACATCCACTCAGTGCTGAAAATATCTTCACCTCCTCAGATTCTCTTCCTGGCTGAAAAAGCCGTTGTATCTCTGCACAGTCCCACAGTAACAGTTCCTCTCTCCAAAGAAGCAGTTGATAATGGAACGTTGCATTTCTCTGTATCTCAGCAACTATAAGGGCAGCACCAGCATTGCTGATGGAGTTGATCATCACACTCAGAGAAGAGAGTCAGTAGGAGCATAACTCACTTTAAACTGGGATATACCTAAATCGACGTGATATTCAGGAATATAGGAAAAGGGAAATGTAAGAATAACTTGCCATTTTACTTTCCTTTCAGTTCATCATCAGCAATGCCTTTCCTCGCTTTTCATTTTTTTCTCTCACTTTCTGGCCATTCCTTCATCCATTCATTTCAAACCTTGCCCCCAAAAGTCCCTCCAAATCAATCATCCCTTATACCAGGATTGGGTCAGTGTGTGTGTGGTGGGGGGTGGGGGCGCACTGTTGTTTGTGATATCTATAAATGATCTGGAAGAGGGCACTGTTGGTATGATCAGCAAATTTAGAGATGATACGAAGATTGGTGGAGGAGCAGAAAGCATAAAGGACTGTCAAAGAATCCAGATGGATATAGACAGACTGGAGAATTTGGCGGAAAAGTGGCAGATGGAGTTCAGTCCAGACAATGTGAGGTAATGCATTTAACCAAGACTAATTCTAGAGCGAATCATAGAATGAACGGAAGAGCTTTGGGAAAACTTGATGGGCACAGAGATCTGGGCGTGCAGGTCCATTGTACCCTGAAGGTTGTTGCACAAGTGGATAGAGTGATCAAAAACGAATATAGTATGCTTGCCTTCATTCGATGTGGTATTGAGTATAAGAGCTGGCAAGTCATGTTAAAATTGTACAAGACATTGGTTTGGCCACGTTTTAGAATATTGTGTAGAGTTCAGGTCACCACATTACCAAAAGGATGTGGAGGCTTTGGAGACGTTGCAGAGAAGGTTTTACGAGGATGTTGCCTGGTATGGAAGGTGCTAGCTATGAAGAGAGGTTGAGTAAGTTAGGATTATTTTCATTGGAAAAAAGGAGATTGAGGTTCACAAAATAATGAAGGGTAAAGGCAGGATGGATAGAGACAGGCTTTTTCCCAGGGTGAAGGATTCCATAACAAGAGGTCACACTTTCAAGGTGAGAGGTGAAAAGTTTAAGGGAGACACATGCGGCAAGTACTTCACACGGAATTTGGTGGTCGTTTGGAACGCGTTGCTGGTAGAAGTGGTAGAGGCAAGCACGGTAGATTCATTTAAGATGCGTCTGGACAGATGCATGAGTACGAGGGGAGGAGAGGGATGCAGATGCTTAGGAATTGACCGACAGGTTTAGACAGTACATTTGAATCGGCTCAGACTTGGAGGGCCGAAGGGCCTGTTCCTGGGCAGTACATTTTCTTTGTTCTTTGCTCTTTGTTATAAATAATGTTATTTTCCAGTTGCTTTCCGTTGTGAAGCTGGGTCACTGGACTGGAAACGTTATCTGTGTTTCTCCTCACAGAGGCTGTCATACCTGTTGAGATTCTCCAACAGTTTCAGACCCTGGAGAATATTATTTCAGATCTCCAGCATCCACAGTTTCTTGGTTTATTTCACCTTTAATGCTGTTGTTTCACGGGATGTCAGCATCAATGGTAAGGGCAGCATTTGTTGCTGATCACTAATTGCCTTTGACTGTGAGGTAATTTGTCAAGACAGTATGGAGCCAAAAATATTGTTGTGAGTCTGAAGACACACTTAGTCCTGAAGGGGCAGTAATGTTTAGTTTCTTTACCAAAGGCTATCAGTGAAAAATAAAAATAAATCCTGATAGTTTCTGTTTTCCATGACTGAAATTAGGTTTCATTCCAAATTGTGCCATTCGAATTTAAGCTCTGTTATCGGCTGTGTAGGATTTCAAACAGTGTTTTTGGAGTCATAGCCTGTGCCTCTGAATTACCCATCCAGTTACATTATCACTGTGATATAGAGTCCTTATTCCATAGTCCATATTCCTTATTCCATTATCCCTGCCAGAGAGAGATGGCGGGGGAATCAGTGTCAGTACAATCAAACAAAAGGATTTTGGGACAAATGAGGAAGGGAGTTGGAGAAAAAAATTCATGTAAGATCACAGGTTTCAGAATGCAGAAATGAAGTTATATCGACAGCATCCCGCAACATGAGCCAGTATTCCAAGGAATGCCGGATAAAGGGGATGCTGGTGTTTTTCCAAATGCTGGAAAATATTGTCTGAGCATTTTTTCAGCAGCATTGTAACTGCGACTGAGGTCAGCAGAGTCTTCCACTCAGTGGGCTGAAACTAACAATAATTTGACTCAGTGCCATTTTCATTGACTGTGAGAGAGGGATTGCCTGTACAAAGCCGAGCTAGTTTCCTGGTGCTATCTTATCGGACTCACCTCATTAACAATCTACCCCACCCCATGATTTTCCTCATTCAATACCAGTGCGATTCTCCCATCCATCGTGGCTGGAAGTACTTACCAAGGCCCTGATAGTCCTGCATATTCCTTGATCCCTGGCACTTGTCCCTTCTTGTAAAGGCCAATGGGCATACGGTTGAGCTTTCTCATTGTGGAACTGCCCAGCACATTTTACCGTGAGCAAGGCAGATAAGGGGCAATTACACCACGGTTTGTCGACCGGGACACGGAGGTCATGGTGGATGAGCTAGTACAGAGGAAGACCATTCTCTTCCCAGAGTGGGCCACACCACCAGACCCACCGGGCATGGTCTGTACTCACTATACAGCTCAGTGCAGTATCTGTGATCTGATGAAATGTCCAGCAATACAGGATAATCATCAGTAACCTTCCCCGCTCTATCAGGTTTAGAGTAACCATATTCTCTCTGCTCCCTCACCCTCACTGTATATCTGTTATAGCACCTACCCCCAATACCCCCAAACAAGGCTCAAGTTCCACCACTCTAACTGCGACATAACAACACTTCCCCATATCTCTCTCTCTTTCTCTTTCTTTCTCTTTCTCTCTCTCTCTTTCTCTCTTTCTCTCTCTCTCTCTCTCTCTCTCTCTCGCCTTTTTAACACCCACACATGGTGATAGAATGTTGTGGAGAATGCCGTTTATAAAATGTTTCAGAAAATGTTCCAAATAATTCCCATTTTTAGGAAAATGTCGGTACCCCAGTAAGTTACAAATGATGGGAAGGAGTAGAGACGTACGTTTTTTGAATCACAGTCAATTAAAATCCATCATGAGGTCATTCAGCCCTTCAAACATCCTCCAGCATTTCATAAGATCGTGGCTGATCCAAATGACACTCGCGCACTTTTACCCCAGTTTTCTTCAAGCGCCTGTTCGAGGGCATTTCTCATGGGAACGTAATCTGTGAGCAATATATTCCATCAGGTTTATACTTCTATGTAATGGAAAGCACGTTTTACACAGACCAATAAAAATATACACTTATTTATGGTTACTGATAGCAAATTAGAATTAGTCATTCTGGTTATTTCACTTGTCTCACCATAGTTGACTCAGCCAAAGCCAGCTTCTAAACACTTGTCTCATTATAAAATACAATTTATAGCAGAGAAGACTTTTATCCTCAGCCATTATCTTGACAGTTATCTGAATTTTACCTTTTTCCTTGTTATGAAAGTTCCTTTCCTTTGCGTGTGCCTGTTTCAGTCTGTAATAATTACACCATCTCCCACTCAGTTGGCTGTACGGCTGGATTGTAATGCAAAGGGAGGCTAGCAGTGCATGTTCGGTTCCCCACACTGTCAGAGGTTACCATGAAGGGGACGCTCTCTCAATCTCACCCCATCGCCCGAAGTGTGGTGACTGTCAGGATAAACCATCACGAGTGGACTCTCTCTAACGACAGAGCAGCCCCATGATGCTTTGGAACTTATTCTATCACTGTTAGCTTTGTAAAGTGTTTTCTGTATTATTATTTCATTTTGTCGAATGTTCTGGAGCAGTGTCATTTTGTACAACTGTCAGCCTTTCCCCTTGCTGCACATTCCCCCTTACTGCATCATTTGCCAAAAGGTGCGAGGGAGGAGCGAAGGAACTCTGGGAAGGTGAGTCTAACCGATTGAAAGAACTTACCTCAGGCATTGGGACCTCCATTTGCCGAGAGGTGCGAGGGAGGAGCGAAGGAATTCTGGGATGTTTTTAAGTGGATGAAGAAAGTGGTTGATGATCTGAAAAGTGACTACAGAGAGTAAGGTTGGAAACTGAAGAACAGGACGAATTGAGTAGTGGTCACAGGTTTGCTAATGGTGCCATGAGATAGTGAGATGAGGAACAGTCAGTGAATGCAGCTTAACATGTGGCTGTGAGGCTGGTGCAGGAGGAAGGGCTTCAGGTGCTTTGACCATTGGGACACTTTCTGGGGATGGTGAAACCTGTACATGAAGAATGTGTTGCACCCTAACTGGAGGGGCACAAATGGCCTGGGTGGGAGATTTGCTCGTGTGATTCGGGAGCATTTAATCTAGTTTGGCAGGGAGGGGATGAGAATCAGAGCCACATGTTTGAGAGGGGGTCAGTTTCAGACGAGACATGGACAAGATATACTGAATCAATCATGAAGGCTTCTCACGCGATGAAACAAAGGGATCGTTTGAAGTATGTCTGCTTTAATGCAAGCAGAGTCCGAAATAAGGGTGATGAACTTAGAGCATGGATCAGTACTTGGGGTTGCGATGTTGTGGCCATAACAGAGACGTGGGTTTCACTGGGGCAGGGATGGTTGCTTGATTTTCTAGGGTTTAGAACGTTTAGAAAGAACAAGGAGGTTGGAAAAAGAGGAGGCGTGTAGCATTGCTACTCAGAGAGTGCAACACAGCTACAGAAACGAAGGTTGTTGAGGAAGGTTTGTGAACTGAGTCAGTATGGTTGGAAGTTAGGAACAGCAAGGGAACAGCCACCGCATTGAGGTGTTTAACAGACCACCTAATAGCAGCAGAGAGATTGAAGATCTCATAGGTGAGCAGATTCTGGAAAAATGCAAAAGTAGCAGGGCTATTGTTATGGTGATTTCAACTTTCCCAAAATCGATTGGGCCCTCCGAAGTGTAGATGGTTTCGATGGATCCGTTTTTGTCAGGTGTGTTCGGGATGGTTTCCTTACTCAGTATGTAGACAGACCGAAGAGGGGAGGGGCCATGTTGGATTTGGTGGCCTGCAACGAGCCATGTCAGGTGTCAAATCTCGCGGTGGGAGAAAACTTTGGTGAGAGTGATCTCAACCGCCTCACATTTAGCATAGCCTTGGAAAGTGAAAGGAACAGTTACCGAGGGAAGATATTTAATTGAGAAAAAATAAATTATGACGCTGTCAGGCAGATGGGGAGCAATGGTTCCAGAGAAAGAGCACAGCAGGTATGTGGAGACTATTTAAGGCGCAGTTGTTGCAAGTGATATACACATTTGTTCCTCTGAGACAGGTAAGAAGAAATAAGATTAAGGAACTTTGGATGACGAGAACAGAGGAACTTCTCCTGAAAAGGAAGAAGGCAGCAAGGGTCTAGCAAGATTACAGGCTTGAGAGAAAGGAGCTCAGAATTGGACTGAGGAGAGCCAGGAGGGGCCATGAAAAAGATTTGGCAAGAAGGATTAGGGAGAACCCAAAGGCATTTTACTCGTACGGGAGGATAAGAGAATGATAAGGGAGAAGGTGGGGCCGATCAGCGATAGCGTAGGGAACTCTTTGCCTGGAGTCTGAACAGATAGGGGAAGCCCTAAATGAGTTTATTGCTTCAGTTTTCACTAAGTAAAGGGAACTTGTTATAAATGAAATCTTCGTGCAGCTGGGATATAGTCTTGACCAGATCAAGATTGATGAAGTTGATGTGCTAGATATTTTGGAAAACATTAAGATTGATAATTCTCCAGGGCCAGTGCAGATTTACCCTAGCCTTCTCCGGAAAGTGAGGAATGAGGTTGCTAAGTTGCTGGTGAGGATATTTGACTCCACAGGAGTCGTAACAGAGGATTGGAAGGAGGCAAATGTTGTTCCGCTTTTCAATAAGGGTAATAGGGAAATCCCTGGCAATTATAGATCAGTCGGTCTTTCGACTGTGGTGAGCCAAGGTTTTGGAAAGAACTCTGAGGGATAGGATTTATGACTATTTGGCAAATGATAGTGTGATTAAAGGCAGTCAGCATGGCTTTGTGAGTAGCAGGTCATGCCTCACGAATCTTATTTGGTTCTTGAAGATGTGTCAAGTCAGGTCAAGCAGCAGGTGTTGTGTATTATTTGGACTTCAGCAAGGCATTTGATAGGGTTCTCCATGGTAGGCTCGTTCATAAAGCCAGAAAATATGGGATACAGGGAGATTTGGCTATCTGGATTCAGAATTGGCTGGCTGACAGAAGGCAGAGAGTGGTTGTGGATGAAAAGTATTCTGCCTGGAGGTCAGTGTTAAGTGGGCTCGTGCAGGGCTCTGTTCTTGGGCCTCTGCTCTTTGTAGTTTTTGATAAATGACTTGTATGAGGAGCTTGAGGGGTGGATTAGTACTTTTGCAGATGACACAAAGGTTGGAGGTGTCTTCGATAATATACAGGGCTACTGCAGGCTGCAGCGCGACAGAGACAGGATGCAGAGCTGGGCTGAGTAATGGCAGATGGAATTCAACCTGGATAAATGCGAAGTGATGCGTTTTGAAAGTTGCAACTGGAATGCTGAATATAGGATTAAAGTCTGGATCTTTGGCATTGTGGAGGAACAGAGGTTTTTGGGTGCACAAGTACGTAGATCCCTCAAAGTTGCCACCCAAGTGGATAGATTTGCTAAGAAAGCAAATGGTGTTTTGTCTTTTATTAACAGGGGGATCGAGTTTAAGAGCCATGAGGTTTTGCTGCATCTCTACAAATCCCTGGTGAGACCACGCTTGGAATGTTGTGTCCAGGTCTGGTCGCCCTACTAAAGGAAAGATACAGAGGCTTTGCAGAGGGTGCAACGAAGGTTCACCAAGATGCTGCCTGGACTGGGGGGCGTGCCTTATGAAGAAAGTTTGAATAATCTCGGACTTTTTTCTCTGGAGAGAAGGAGGAAGAGAGGTGACCTGATTGAAGTGTACAACATAATGAGGGAATAGATAGAGTCAATAGCCAGAGACCTTTCCCCAGGGCAGCACTGATTGGTCCGAGAAGTCATAGTTTGAAGATATTTGGAGGAATCTATAAAGGAAACAAAGTTTGTGAGAATATTTTTAGCTCGGGGACTCGGTTATCAACACACATATCGACCTGGACCCAATATACCGGCCACTGCAGTGGACAGCTGGAACTGACAAACGGAAGCGGTAGAGACAAACCACTATAAATGGTAGAGGAAACTTCACAGGAGCGTTTCACAGGCGGGTCCCAAGCACTGAGGATGTTACCTCGACAGGGGACGAAATGTCTGCAACACAAATTCCCAGCTCGGCGAACAGAACCAGTATAAATGAAACGTCAGAGATAGATTCTTTATGCAGAGAGTTATGAATGCATGGAACGCGTTGCCTGTTGTGCTGGTGGAAGCAGAGTCATTGGGGACATTTCAGTGACTGCAGAACATGCACATGGATAGCAGTGAGTTGAGGGGTGCGTAGGTTAAATTACTATATTTTACATTCGGATGAAATCTCGGCACAACATCGTGGACCTAAGGGCCTGTTCTGCGCTGTACTTTTCTATGTTCTATATTATATTCCTGCCCATTCCCCGATAATCCTTGACGACATTGTTACTTGCTGTCTGCGCCACAAAAAATATTCCATATCTCTGCCTCTCATGCTCTGCGGGGAAGGCAGTTCCAACGACTCACAGCACTCTGAGAAAACCAGAATGAAAACCACCTGGTGTTTGAGGTTACTTTTTGTCTACTTACATGAGAATGGATATAATTGCATTGGAAGCAGTTCAGAGAGGTTTCGCTTCATATATTCCAGGGATGAAAGCCTTACATTATGGATACTTTAACAGGTTACTCATGGAAAGAGAGATGATCTCATTGAAACATACAACACCTTCAGCAGAGTGGATCTGGTAGATACCCACTGGGTATTTTTATGGTCCAAACTTGTTGCCATTGTTATAGAACCTCGACAGTGTGGAAGCACAACATTCTGCCCATCGAATCCACACCGCCCCATCGAGCAGCATCCCACCCAATCTGTCATGGCCACTCCCCTCCAAGCTGCACATCTTTGGATTTTGAAGGAAACTGGAGCACTGGGATGAAACCCACACAGACACGGGAAGAATGTTCAAACTCCACATAGAGGGACGCCCAAGGTTGGAATTGAACCCAGCTCCTTCGGGATGTGAGGCAGCAGTGCTAACCACAGATCCACCATGCTCTTCCATTATTTCTATTAGTTACTTGTGGCTGACTAAAGGAATCTGCCTAACTTATTTTCTCACTGAACTTGACCTTGTCTGAGACCTTTATCATTGGCCATATCACCAATCTGGTTTCATTTAACATTTGTTACGAGTAGTGGAGGATTGTCACTAGAAAAGGAAATGTTTTACCCTCCATAACAGGGGTGAAGAGAAATTCACAAAGTGGGATTTCATTCAAGTGTAAATTCTGTTTCCCAGATGTTTGGGATGGCCAGATCTTTATATTGTATCGAGGCTGGCTTTGTCTGATTTTCCATAAACAGGTGAACCAGGGATAATGGTGCATGGAGACAAAAGTGCACCTGGGACCACAATGGGATGATCCACAACCTTATTTGCTGGTGGAGTTGTGTCAAAAGACGGAATGACCCCCTCTTCTCCTTCAGCACTGTCTTGTAAAGTTCAATTCAGCCCTTCGGACCTGCTACACAGGAGTAGATCGAGGCCACTGCGATGGTTAGATGTAGTTTCGGAAATATACATGGAAAGTTCAGACTGGACAGGAAGTGAGCCCCTATTCGCACCCCCCAACCAATCCATCTTTCCAGGCTTCCCCTCACTGTGACTTCTGCTCCAGATAAGTGACATGTTACAGACCCAGATTCGTTACAAATACTCCCCCCTTACCTCACCCAGAGTTAACTTAAACAAATCCTCTGCTCTCCTTAAATGCAACATTGAACAACGCAACTTCCAGGAAAATAACCAGTTATTTTCCAAAAGCATAATATAAGAACGGATGAAATGGGAACAGGAGCAGGCCATTTGGGCCCTCGAGCCTGCACTGTCATTCAATAAGAACATGGCTGATCTACTGCACGGCTCAACTCCCCTTTTCTGCTAACTCCTTGTATCCCTCAAATCGCTGGTATGTCGAAAAACAATCCACCCCGTCTGTAAATACATTCAGTATGTCAGTCTCCATAACTCGCTGTGTTAGCAAATTCTGGATATTCACTACCTTCTACCTCCATCCCAGTTTGAAATCAATATCTCTTATTCTGTACCTATGTCCCTCAGTTCGAGACTCTGCCCAGGTGTGGAACCATACTCTCAACATCTACCTTGTTAAGCCCCCTCCATATCTTGTACGTTTCAGTAATATCACCCTCATCCAATTCATCCACAATGAATGAACGCCTCACCATTTTAGATGTACTCAATAATTGAACCCTTTCATCCCACGAACCTGCCTAATGAAGTGAACTAGTTACTTGCTGCATCAGCACGCTGACTTTATGTTTCATACACAGGAACACTCCAATCCCTTTGTAATGCTCTTTAGATTGGGAGTCCTCTTCATCAAATAACAGCCTGCCTTTTGGTTCTCAGTGTCATCGCCAAACTCGGGTGTATATTGCAATCAGCTCTCTCCATCAGGCTATCCGGTTAGATTGTCAATGACTGAAGCAGTTGGACTGATAATTGTGGTAATCCAGTAGACACATCTTTGACATAAAGATCGATTAATCCAGACTCTCCGACTTCTATGTGTTAACCAACCTTCAGCCTATGCTAATACAGTATCCACTATACGATGAGATTCTGTCTTGTGTACGAACATTCATTTTGTGATACCTCATGGAAAATCTCTGGATAGCCTCATGCCTACCAATCCCCTTCATCACGTCTGGTTGTTATATTCTCAGGGATCTCCAGAAAATAAATTGCATGATTTTACAGGCAAAATATAGTTTCCCTTTCACAGAACAATGCTGACTCTGTGTGAAGCTTTTCTAAATGCCCTGCCATTCCTTCTGTACGAACAGACTCGCAGATTCCCAGCAATAATGGTTAGGTTAAATGGTTCCAGCTTTCTGTCTCGTTCCTTTCTTGAAGACAGGCTTCACATTGTGGGGTCTCCAGTTTCACTGGAACACCCCTGCAATCCAGACTGTTGTGGAATATTTCGCACGTTGCCACCAGTAACACTGTAAGTGCTGCCTTTAAAATCAGCTATGGATTACTGCTGACCTGGCTACCCTTAGCCTTATCTGTTTGTTATAAAATCTTGTTCCTTTTGTTAGAGACATTTCAAGAGCTTCCCTCCTATTATCATTTTGCTTATATCATTGAAATGTTTACAGCACCTACCCTTGTGTGGAATGATGTAAAATACTGGTGTAAATTACCTGCCTGTTCCCAGTAGCCAGTTCCCCATCCACACCCTCCAAATGTCCTCAATATACATTCCTCACTTTCTTTCTCCCAAAGGTCACACACTCACCTTGAACTTTTTTTTTCATATGCACGGAAAAGCTCGGGATGCTTGCTTTTATGTATCTTGCCAATTTACTACATCATGAATTTTCTCCCTTTTTCCTATAACATTAGAGAACGTGTTCTCTAATTGGAGAGGGGGAACCTGGAATCAGGAAGGAGTGATGAGAAGGGAAGAGGATAGAGCAGCAATGGCAGCCGATGCTGGGGGTAATTCTGGAAGCACAGATGAAATTCATGCCTAGCATCTGTTTATTGTCCCTGAAATAAACTTCCGAAATCAGGCCCTACATTAACGCTCATTAATTTGTGATTGAATAGTATCCTTCACAGCTTTTGATTCATCTTCTTATCGAATCCTTCTTTTTGAATACCCACTGACCTTCCATTGGGTCAAGTTCCAAATCCCGCTTCAGGTCAGATGTGAGACAGAAATCCTCAATTTAAATATCGGGTTCGTTTCAATTATTCAGGAGGAATTTCTGCATGTGGATGAATACATGATCAGCGGAGGCTGACTCCATTCTCCCAGTTCTTCCATCTCTGTTGTTTCCGCTTGATGATGCCGCATTCCAGTGATCTGCAGCTGAGGCGACCTCCTTTTCCCTCAAATCAGAAATCCCCTAACTCCAGTTGTGGGCCTTCAACTGTGACTGCACCATCTCCCGCGCTTCTCCCAGCCCCTTCTTCCCAAACAATGACAGACCTCCCGTGTCCTCACTTCCCACTGCACTAGAATCCACATTCACGTAATCAACTTCCGTCAGTTTCACCAGCTCCAACTTGACAGCACCATCAAACACATTTTCCCCTCACCTCCACTGTCAGCATTTCACACGGGAACCCTCCATCACCCTGAATATTTCCCCACCCCTCCACGCCACCTTCCCATGTAAATACAGAAGTGAAACACTTGCCCATTCGCCTCTTCCCTCCTCACTCTCCAAGGCCGCAATCACACCTTCCAGGTGAAGCAGCATTTCACTTGTACTCTTTCAATCCGGTCTCCTGTCATTGCTGCTCACAATTCAGTCTCCTTTACACAGAGGGGAACCGAACAGAGACTGAACTGGCGAGCACTTTCACTCTGGCTGTAAGAATAACTCTAACTCTCCATTGTTTCCCATTTCAAGACCTTCCATTGCTCTCATACTAACATTTCTGTCCTGGGCTGATGCAATGTTCAAATGAAGCACAACTCAAGCTTGACTAACACCCCACTTTAAACTTTTGTACGTTATAGCGTGTAGGAGTTAATATACAATTTCATAACTTTACAGTCTGACCCCATTATGTCTGTTCTCCATTTTTCATGCATTCTCCATCCTGGTCTTCCATGACCTCGTTGGTTGTGTCTTCCTTACCTTGCACCTAATAGAGAAACAGCTTTCATCCATCACATCTTAATTTAAAGCCGTTTCACATCATCCTCTCGTTCACCACTTTTAAAAGACCATTTACATTCTATCACATCTTCTTTTCCCCAGTCACACACACACCACCTCAGCCAAGGTATTAAAAAGCCAATTTTCAAATTCTTTTTAGTTCGGAAGAAGTGTCACACTGGACTTGAAACGCTAACTCTGTTTCTCTGGCTCTATAGATGCGGCCACACCTGTTGACTTTCTCCAGAATTGAATAGGCACAGCACAAATTTTCAATTAAGCAAATAACTATGGACACTGCAAATAAAGATACAACTATTGCTGGAGAAACTGCGGGAGCTTTGAAGAAGGGTCACTGTTCATGAAAAATCAACTCTACTTTCACCTCCCGAAAGTGCTGCCACATACGCTAAGTTTCTTCAGCAATTTCTGTTTTTGATCAAGTTCAACAGACGTGTGTCAAAGATTCATAAACGCCCTGTCCAACATGAAGCACCATACACCCGGAAGTAAACGACACAGCACGTGCACAAATCCATTGGCTCTGAAACTATATAAGGCTGACATTACTGACACTACAGCACTCTTGCTCATGGTCAGGGACAAAAAACAGAGGGAAGCACATTCACATCAAACACAGATAAAGATATTATGGGAATGGAAAAGATTCGTATGAATATGTTAAATTGTTTGAGTAAAGTAACAAATTTGATGTGTGACACTAGGGAGAGACCCTAACACAATGATAATATGAAAATGAAAGTCTTACCAAATCAGAAAACAGGTTAGGTCACTGAGTACAAGGCTGATGAGTGAATGGGTCTTGGTGTGAACTGGAGGACAGTGAGTAAAATTGAATTACAGATACTGGGCATTCATGTGGTGGAAAAAGTGAGGACTGCAGATGCTGGAGATCAGAGCTTAAAAATGTGTTGCTGCAAAAGCGCAGCAGGTCAGGCAACATCATGTGGTGCTCTAGATCTCAGCAGCAAAAGCAGCAGAATTTTATTCAAACATAATCTATAACGTTTTCGCCGGGACAATCCCTCAGTCTACCCTAACCATGAAGCTGATCTATGATTTAGTGACGAGTGTGAGTGAACATGCCACAGTCGGAACCATGTGTACCTAAACCCGATAAAACCCATTAAACCTACCGCACTTGACTGATTACATTCTAAACAGAAGAACTAGCATCAAATGTAAAGTTTGAAATGATCCTGATTCAAGCAATACAGATCTAAGCTCTGCTATCCTGCATCATCCAGACATAAGTGTTGATGGACTGTTAATCAACTCACTCGAGTAGACAACTCCACAAATATCACCATACTACAGAAGTGAACTGCCCTGTACATCAGTGCAAAAGACAAAGATGTAGTATCTGCACTACCCTCAGCCAGACGTGTTGAGTGGATGATCCACCTCACCCTCGTCATGATGCCCACAGATTCATGCATGCCAGTCTTCAACCAACTCAATTCGCTGCACGTGACATGAAGAAACAGCTGAACACAGTAGATACGATAAAGGCAGTGGGCCCTGACCCCATTCCTGCAATACGACGGAAGATGTGTGCTGCACAACAAGCCGTGACCATGGGGAAGCTGTTTCGTTCCAGCTCCATCTCTGATATCTCCCTGGCAATGTGGAAAATTGCTCAGCTATGTCCAGTCCCCTAAGAGGGGAATAATTGAAACTGACCAATTACCACCCCTCAGTCCCATCACGACAGTCAAATTGGTGGGAGTTCCTTTTGGATGGAGCTATCAAGCAGCACAGAAATATCCCGCTCAGTGTGGTTTCCAATAGGTCCTCATTTGGAGATGGTGCTGCTGTGGGAATGTCACTGGATTATTAACCCAGACCAGATTAATGATCTGTCAACTGGTGGAAGTTAAAAACAAATAATAAAATATCGAGATCTAAAATATGGTGTGAGTTACAGTGACCTTGAAGCCAATATCGATTGTAAACACCAACTTCCTTCCCCAATGTACCTTGAGGAACTGATTCTCCCGTGCTTTCCTGGTCTGGCCTGAAAGTGACTCCAGAAACACGGACGTGTAATAAACTCTTCAATGGTCTCTGAAACGGCCAATCAAGACACTCTATTGTATCAAACCGCTCCAAGATATTAAAGGATAACCCGGACAGAACAACCGGCACTAGATTCGGGATTGAAAAAAGGAATGGAAACACAGTCTTGTTGATCCTGCAGAGGCCTCCTTCCTAACGTCTGAGAACTTGTGACAACATTTACAGACTGTCCCACAGACTGCACAGAGACATCAGGAAAGGAGGCGGTCACACAACACATGGAGCATTCCCCATTCTAGCTCATGGAGTAAATCTCCTCAATGCAGTTTCCCCCACAGTGTGTTCATATTCCTTAGTATGTTCAAACATCCGGACATATAAAATAGGAACTTCAGTAATCGCTTTGGTCCATCAATTTTGCTCCTCGATTCAATATACAGGTAGTTCTCCAATAATGCGTGTTAATTAAACATGATTTGTCTGCAAACAATTGGTGAATGGCGCCCCTTTATATAGCGAGCTCCTTTTCACTGTGATGTGATTCCTTGCTGGGCACCCGCTGAAGAGAAAATCCCAGCCTCAGGACCAATGTCTGCAAAATGCACCCTCAGTGTGTTCAGCTAAAACAGGAATGTAATCCACTCTGCAAGCCTTGAATCTGAGCCTCAAACTGGGAATTGTAGTCTACACTTAGAAGGAACTTTATTTCAAACCAAGGGAGAATCTTGGGGAGAACTGGAATTCATGTTGTCATCACGTGGTCACGCGTGTCGCATGCTTTCTTGTGAAGTGCTTGGTGAAAGTTAGAGTGCTGTAGTCAGTGACTGTTTTATTAAAGTGTTGCATTTACAGCACCATTTCATTCAAATATAAGAGTTAAAGATGTAAATGGACTGCGCTATCATTTGTGTTAGGCTATTATTTTTTAATTGACTTTTACTGATATTATTTGGGGTTCGCCCTTACCCTCTTTTTCCCACAGAGCCCATTATTTATATTGCACCATTTTTTATAAGATGGCGTTCCACAGGAACACAGCTTCCCCGTTAAAAGAGATCTACTTCGAATAATCGCTGATCCTGCAACTCCACACCATATATCTGCGCTGTTCCCATTCCTTTAGTGTCTTGAAATCCTTATGTATATTCAGTGCCTTGTCTTCCACAGTCTTGTGTTGTCAAGAATTCTCGAGGTTCGCCAGTCTTTGAGGGCAGAGATTTATTCTTATCTTAATGCGCAGTGGCCTGTCTGTACCTAATACTGTGGCTCCTTGATTTAGACATCCCGGCTTCCATACTGTCTCCCCTATCGGAGTTTTATATATTTCACTGAGATCTCCACTCATTATCCTAAACCTCATGAAATACAGGCCCAGTCGCCCCAAACTCTGGTTCCACAGCAAGCCTGTCATTCCAGAGATCATCTGGTCGTCCTTCGTTGCTCTCCCTCAATGTCAGGTTTGTCCTTTATTAGATAAGGAGACCAAAGCTACATATAATACTGCACAATGGTCGAGATTGGGTCTCACCAACGCCCTGTACAGCTGCAGTAAGACACGCTTTCTCCTTTACTCAAATCCATTTGAAATGAAAGTCAACACAACGTTTATCTTCCTAACTGCTTTCTGTGATCACAACCAAACAACCACAGAAGCATAGACTCTGTACCGTCAGAAAAGCAGCACGAACTACATTCATCCTACTTTCTTACATGAAATCCGTAGCGTAACTGTTATGATACTTCAAGAGCTGGCTCAATTATATTTTAATGGTTGTGAGGTTACCCTTCAGAATTCCCCTCTCAGGAAGTTTATTCCTGACCCCAACACCCTCTGGGTGAAAATAAAAATCTTTTAATCCTCCCTGAACCACAAACACTTCACTTTAAAAGTGTGCTCCCCTGTTATTGAACCTCTGACGAAAAGGATCAGCTGATGTGTTTCCACTTTGTCTATGCCCCACGTAATCTTATCCAACTAAATCATATTCCCCTCAGCCTTATCTGCTGAAAATTAAACAAGCCGAGTTTATTCAGCCTCATCCATAGCTGATATTCTCCATCACAGCGAACATCCTGGTGAAGCTCCTTTGCACCACATCCAGTGCAATCACATCCTTCCTGTAATGTGGCCCCAGAACTGCCACAGTATTCCATCTTAGCCTAACCAATGTCCTGTATAGCTTTTACAATCTGTGTCTCGATGAATAATGACTATGCCGACAGTCACCTGTGATTTCTTACCTAATCCATTTATCTAGCCAATTATCCTGTCCAGTCGCATTCAGGGATGTGTGGAGAAGCACCCTCTGAGCTTCCTAGTGCGCTGCCATTCATTGAGTCCTCCCCTGTCTGGTTCCTTCTTCAAAAGTGCATTACCTCATATTGATTAGGGTTACATTCCATCTGCCATTGATCTGCCCATCTGACCATTCCATCCACACCTTCCTCTAACATAAATCCTTCCTCCTCACTGCCAACCACCCATTCAATCTTATGTCAAACACATACTTAATTTTTCACTCTCCCCACCATCCCACTCCATATTAATGTCTATGTCACTTATAAATACCACAAGTATTAAGAGACACTGCACAGATCCCTGTAGTACATCAAGGAACACTGGTCTCCAGACACACCAACAGCCTTCTCCCACCACCCTTTGTCTCCTGCCACGAAGACAATATAAATGTCACTTACTAAGTTAACCTTGATATCATGAGATTGTACTTTCTTTACCAGTTTCCCCCGTGGGGCATTGTCAAAGGCCGGGCTGCGAAACCATATAAAGTTCCTCTTCGAATAAATCAATGAAACTTCTTCAGCATGACTTCCCTCTGATGACTGCATGCTGACTATCCTTAATCAAACATTTCCTCTCTAACTTACGATCAATTTTCTCTTTCCGTATTTAAAAAAAATAGTTTTCGTGACACTGATCTGATACTCACTGATCTAGAGTTACCTTGTCTATCTCCACTTTCCTTCCTGTAAATGGTGCTCCCCTCCCCCCGCCCTAGTCCTCTGTCCCTTCTCCTTTGACCAGAATCTACTGAAATATTTGAGTCAGAGCCTTTCATCCCTTGTCACCCACTGCAGCCTGTGTTACAACTCATCCAGACCTGGGGAGGTCACGAGTTTTATACCTGCCAAAACCACCAATCCCTGCTCGCATCTTATATCAACCAGCTGAAAAGCTTCCCAGTCCAGTCTTCTTAAAATAATTATCTGCCTCCTTCTTCTTCCAAGTAAAACGCCTGTGAAGTTCTCATGTCGCAACCTACCAATGTTCTCCGGCTTCACACACAGATTGCCCCCTTGGGTTAGTCAACACTCCCTTTTGCTGTTTACACTTGGGAGGGACATTTGCATATTGTACACCTTACAGTGTTTCTATAAGTAACAGACATTGCCTGTCTTTCAATAAGTTTCTTCTCCTTGCTGTTTCTAACCGCCACCTTACCAAATTCTATAGAATCTGAGTAACGTGGGCTCTGGGGAGATTAACGGTAGACTCAGGCGAGATGTTTGGCGAGGCATTTCTCAACATTGATATTATCTCACCACACCTTACCAGTTCTTCTCAAGTGTCATTATGACATTATCACCAGATCTCCCTTATGCTGTAGAGTAGAGAAGGACAATGACCTTTCAGCATTGCTGTGTGTTCCCCCAGACAGCTGAGACTGCTCTAACTTGGTTGGGAACCTTACAGCAGGTTGGTAAAGTGTTGCTGCTGCTGTTCACGATTTTAATGGGATCACATCTGGTGTACTGGGCACAGATTTAATCTCCTCACTAAGAAACAAATATTGGAATTAACTCAGAGATTATTCGCACAACGGATTTCTGCAATGTAGGTGTTAATCATAGAATCCCTCCAGTGTGGAAACAGGTCATTTGACCCAACGACTCCACACTGATCCTTCGAAGATCATCCCATCCAACCACAACCCCACACTCCACCCCCATCCATCCAATCACTGAAACATGTATGACTGATGAACGTAGCCTAAACATCCCAGGACGTGATGAGTAATTTAGCATGGCCACTTCATCTAACCTGCACATCGTGGGACTGTGGGAGGAAACTGGAGTACCCAGAGAAAACCCACGCTGACATTCGGAGAATGGACAGCGTATGGACAGTCAACTGAGGCTGAAATTGAACCTGGATCGTTGGTGCTGTGAGGCTGCACTGCTAAAAACTCAATTATCATGTGTGGCAACACAACATGCCTGCACAACGTAGCCCTCGATATGTGATGTAACAGGAGTGTGATTCCATAAGTCCCCAAACCTTCATTGAACAACAGGCGGAGGACATTGAGACCTTGAGCAGCTTGTTCAGGAACAGGAGTTGGACATGCACGCCATAGATACCATAATGTTGGAGCACCAGGCTGATAATCTGCCAATCGAGACAATAATGTAGAAACATCAGGAGGGCATTCAGCCCATCGAGACTGTAATGTTGGAACACCAGGAGGGCATTCAGCCCAACGAGGCCATAATGTAGGAACGCCAGGCGGATAATCAGCCAATCGAGACATTAATGTTGAAACATCAGGAGACATTCAGGCCATCGAGACTATAATATAGGAATACCAGGAGGACATTCAGCCCATCGAGACGATAATGTAGGAACACCAGGGGACATTCAACCCATCAATATTATAATGTAGGAACACCAGGAGAACATTCAGCCCATCATGTGTGAAAAGCAGGAACAGAATGTGTCCAATGAACCACTCATGCCTCTTACACTGCAATTGAAGCAGATCTTTTACAGCCTTGTTCCTGTTACACAGGAATTGAAAGGGAATGTAGAGGTTACAGAAAAGAAAGAAATTAGAATAATCAACCACACTAGGGAATGGAAATCATTGATCAAACTGGTGGGATTGAAGACAATATTTTAGAATATGCTATGAAGGAATTAGTAACGGGAGGTTCTCAAAGTCAAGCCACAATCCATCACAGTTAATATGGTTTTATGAGGGATAAATCATGTTTGAATGATTTGACTAGCATCTTTTTACAAAAGTGACAAACCAGGTGGATAAATGGGATCCTATAGATGTATTATAACTGGACTTGCAGACAGCATTGCATAATGTATCAGAAAAAGATTAATATGTGAGACAAGATCACGTGGGGTTAAGAAAGAAAATTGCTATGACAGAGCATTGGCTAAAAAAATCAAAGCCATGAAATGGAGATGCTGATTCTGGACTGGGTTGGACAAGGTCAAAAATCACACGAGACCCTGTTACAGTCCAAAAGGTTTATTGGAAAACACTAGCCTTCATAGCGCTGCACCTTCATCAGGTGTTAGTGTGAGAGGACGATCTTAGACAGGATTTAGAAGGAAAAGATCAAAAGGTTGTACAGTTTATGCACATGAATTGAACATATCCAAGATGGCTTCTTAATCTTTAATCAGATAGAATGGAAGTGTAGGTTTTGATTGATTAATATGCAAATTCCAGAATTTCTTTCAAGTCACTGCTTCGTGAGACCTTCAGGTATTATCAATGCAAAGGAGGTGAGCCCTCTGGTCAGAAAGTGTATTTTAGGCATTACGCATTGTTTGGAGTCTGTCTGTGTCTTCACCTGGAATCATACTGGGTTCATTTCCAACATAGGAGAAAGTGAGGGCTGCAGATGCTGGAGATCAGAGCTGAAAATGTGTTGCTGGAAAAGCGCAGGAGGTCAGGCAGCATCAAAGGAGAAGGAGAGTCGATGTTTCAGGCATGAGCTCTTATTCAGGAATGAACCCTTCCTGAAGAAGGGCTCATGCCCGAAACGTCGACTCTCCTGCTCCTTGGATGTTGCCTGACCTGCTGCGCTTTTCCAGCAACACAATTACAGCTCATTTCCAACGTAGTAATATATAAAATACACATTGACTGACTGACTACAAATTGCATGTTTGTTGAACAAAATAGAATGTATCTGCAAACACAAATGTGCATGTACAAATTCACTCCACAGATTTACATATGTGTGTGTATGTGTGTGCATGTGAGAGAGTGCGGGTGTCTGTGTCAAGGGGAGAGAGAAATAGGCAGTGTATATGTGAGGGAGAGTGCGTGCGTGAGTGTGGGTTGGAGAGAGAGGGTGTATGCGTATGCGTGCGTGTGACATAGAGTGCGCCTATGAGAGAGGGGGAGTTTAAGCGTGTGTGTGGAACGGATATGGAGAGTGTGCATCAGTGTGTGTAAAGGGGAGCGTGAGACTGTGTGCTTGTGCAGGCTAAGACACAAATATGACAGATCCCTTTCCGCAGACACACCAATCCGTGGTTTCAGAGCTTCCCCTCCCTGCAGCCTGTGCTTCATTCATTGTTCATCTTACAGACACAGATGTTTTAACTATAGTCCCCACGCTCCATCCCGAGTTGGGCCACCAAATCCTCAGGTCTCCCTGAATGTCTGAGGCAGCTCACAACACAACATCTAGCAAACCATCCCCAGCAACTTCACGAACTTTTCAATAATAAAAGTCAGTCAGAAACCCCTCAGCTACAAGTTAGAAACCTGGCCCTTCACAATCATATTCGAGGGGCTTCATCGTATTAATGACCGCCCCTTTAGCTGAGAGGGACAAACGCAGGCGTTCAGTGGGCAGGCGCACACCAAGTTTCAATGACGTGTCTCAAAGCTGCTGAAACCCCCTGGTCCAACATAAAGCACCGCATGTGACACACCAGGAAGTAAACAACAGCCTGACACACACTATTTCATCGTTTCTGCTCATCACAATGCCATCACTCGATATACGAGCCCAGGCAAAAACCAAGGCCAGGGAAAGATACAGAGGGAGATTCACATGAAAGATAGAAACAGACAATTCATTACCTGAGAACATGATGTGGAAACATGGAGGGAAATACGAGACAGAGGAATGTGTTTAACTAGATGAGTTAGTCCTTGGTGCGTTCAATCACAAGAATGAGAACATGAATAAATCATTGCTGGAGGAGTCGAAAATTTCTGTGACATGTAATGCTGAATCTCCGGCACAGAATCAGCCCAGACACGATAAACAAGGAAAAGGTAACAGCCCAGCATGGAGAACTGTGCAGACTATGCCAACGTATTGCTCAGAAGGCTGGACTATCTGCCTAGCATGGGAAGTATTGCAAACCTTTTTCAGTATATTGCTGCTCCACTTGCACTGGATGTCTGCCGAGCATGGGAAGATTTGCAACTCATACTGCAAGTGACAGTAAGTGGGACTCCCACAAATTAATGTCCCTGCCATCTCCATGCTGCAGCTCAAGGCAAGGGGATTTATGTACGCATGCGTGTGTGGGTTTGGGGTGGTTGTAGATGTGAAAATCATTGTTCGAGAGAGAATCCACATGGAAAAGCACGTTTTGAATATGAACAACTAGCAGAAATTGGAATCATGGGTAGAGAGAAACGGAGAACGTTCATGGACAAATATGTGAAAATGCTTGAGAACAGTAAAATAAGCGCATTGCAGGACCCGATGACAATATAGATCAGACTGCACAGGAATGACAGGTTGTATGGGATTTCGGTGTGAGTTCTTATACAAGCCATGTACTATTGACTCAGATTTGCTTCTACAGATTGTCAGCAGCAGATCATTGGCTTCATTAAGACTATATTTCATTGCCCATCGTTCTAAGATCAGAGGGGATGAACCAATGAAGTCTATTCTGAAGCTATTAGTAGTTGAAAATGGGAATGGTCAGGGTCTGGTGTCAGAGATCATGGATCAGGTCGTGGCCAAAGGAAACATTACAGTTGAGACTCGTCTGCTTCAGACTTCGATATTGGTCAGGGATGAGATGGAGTCGGAGGAAGGAAATTGAGTTTATAACTAGAACAGAAGATGGTGACCGCCCTGCTCTGAAAACTTAAGTAAAAACGGCAATGGTATCATGAATCAAGGTTCACAGCTGAAATTGAGTAAGTCAACAAAGAAGTCTATGAGGACATTGCGAGAAGCAAAGAGGGAGTGAGTGAAGAAACAAGCTACCTGATGCAGTTGAAATATCTGCATTGAGAGTCTTAGCAGGAACAATAACAGCAACAAGCGGAGTCGAGACATGTAAATAACAGTGTTACATTCAAACCCGATTAATAGATTTAATGATTGAACATGAGACTTACCAGGGGCACCAATGATAGCCAGAATTGGGTAATAAAAATATTGAATAATGTAAAGTACCCGTATGATCTGATGTGGTAATGGCAATCTATTGTAATATGTAGAAAGATACCAAACATGCCAGAATAAACTCCTGTCCATTATGTGAACTTGCCAGTCCATTGATCTCAGGTTCTGATCCATTGTTGGAAGATTTTGTCTAATGCAAACAGATCCTGATCTCTCCTCGCCCACTCTGGAGCTGCTGATCCCCGTTTGTGCTGTCGATGATGCTTCTGCTCATACTATGGGATAACACATTGAACGGAGCCCATTTATCATTAAAAGCTGGAAAACCCCCACTGGGATAATTACAATCCATGGAGACTGAAATTAATCACTGTCACTGAACACACAGGATCAGTTAACCCCTTCCTTACATCACTTTTCCTATCCCAATCAAAGGGAATATTTACTCAGTCTGGCAGAACAGATGAGGGTTACTGAGGGATGGACCATCAATCTTCCAATTTTTAAAATCTTTTCTCCATGTATGTGGAAGTATTTCCAGAACACTGCAAGGTTACATATGTTCCACCCTGTTTATAAAAAGAGATAGGAATAAAATAACAGACCAGCTGCATAAGATCATGGGTGGGCAGGTTCCCAGAGACCTTAATCTAGGGTAGAATATTTATTGCCCATTGACTTTGTGTAGTACGGCAAATGGTTTAACGTGCACTGTAGTTTTTTTTTCTTGAACTTGAGACATCATTCACAGCATGGAGACTGCTGCTCAGGAACGGGAGGAAGCAACTCTGTCCCCATTGTGCCAGTTACAGAGATATGAAGAGACCATTCAGCCTTTCGAGCCTATTAGAGTGAGATAGGAGGAGGCGATTCCATCCAATCGTGTCATTCAGCATTTTGAACCTGTTACAGAGTGACAGGAGGACGCCATTCAAACTCTTAGGCTTGTTACAGAGAGAGAGGAGGAGACCAAGCTTGTTTTGGCAACCACTGTTAAAAGCTGCTTGGGAGATGCTTATGGCAGGAAAGTGGGAGGCATTCACAAATGAAATTAGAGAGTCTAGCGACAGTATGTTCCTATTCATGAGCTGGATAAGACTGGTAGGTGTAGGGACTGCTGGATGGCTGGCGAATTTGAGGCGATGGTTAAGGAAGAGAAGGAAGCATACAATACGTGTAGTTAGCAAGGATCGAATAAGTCTTTTGAGGAGTACAAAGGCAGAAAGATTATACTCAAGAGGGAAATCAAAAGGGCAACATGGGGACATGAGATATCTTCAGCAAATAGGGTAAGGGAGAATCCAAAGAGATTCCACACATAAGTGAAGGTCAAATGATTAACTCGGGAGAGAACAGGCCTGTTTAAAGGTCAGCAAGACCACCTATTTGTGGAACCATAGGAGATGGGTGTGTTACTAAATGAATAATTCAAATCTGAAGAAGAATGTGGAAGTTATAGGACTTGGGAAATAAACAATGACGTGTTGAAACGTGTCCATATTACAGACGTGGAGGGGCTGAAATTTTTAAAATGTGTAAAGGTAGAAAATTCCCTGCAACCTGACCATTTTACTTGGAAGGGCAAGGACTGATTAGAGATACTCAGCATGGCTTTATGCATGGGAAATCTTGTCTCATTAACCTGAACAAGTCTTTTGAAGATGTGATAAAGAAGATTGATGAAGATACAGCAGTGGAAGTTGGCTACATGGTCTTCAGTAAGGCATTCGACAAACTGGTTAGCAACGTTACATCACAGAATCCAGGGAGAGCTGAGGGCAATTGGCTCTAAGGTAGGAGACAGTGATGGTGGTGGAAGATTGCTTTTCGGACTGGAGGCCTGTGCCCCGTAGTGTGCACAAGGATGCAATGGACTTTGCCATTCACAGAAATGATTTGGATGTGAGTTTAATAGGAATGGTAGGTGAGTTTGAAGACAAACACCAAAATACTGATAAAGACAAATCGTTCCCTCATTGTAGAGGGGGCACAGACATTTCTGCACATGAGAATGTTCCACTCTGAGAGGTGTAGTGGTCAATGAAGATTGTTAAGTCAGAGTACAACGGATCCTGATCAGGTGGGCAAAAGGGCTGAGGAGTGGCAGACGGAGTTTATTTTAGCCAAACAAGAGGTGTAGTATTTGGTAAGTCAAATCAAGGCAGCACTTATAGGTAGGATCTTGAGAAGGGTTGACAAACACATATTATTAGAAATTATTGTAGTCCTGCAGTGTGGAAACAGGCTCTTCAGTCCATCATGTCCACACTGACCCTCCAAATAGTATACCACGAGACACACCCATACATTACCCCGTAACTCTACATTTGACACAGCTAATTCACCTAACCGACACATCCCTGGATACTGCAGAGCAATGTAGCAAGGCCACTGCACAGAAACTGCGCATTATTGGACAGTGGGAGGAAAGCCACGCTGACACAGGGAAAATTTACAAATCGCACACAGTCACCAAAGAGTGGGATTTATCCCGAGTCTTTTTTGCTGTGAGCCAGCAGTGCTGACCACTGAGCCACCATGACCACTCAATGATCTGCTCAGAGCTACTGCATTATTTCACTTTCTCTGGAACCTTCACATCTGTTCAGATGTTGATGAATTCCAGTGGGGACCTCCAATATGCCCTCCTTTACCCTCAGCTGAGGATTCACCCCCTCCAAAACTCTGATAGTCAGGGCGTTCCGCTGTAACTGACCCATCTCCAACACTTCAGCCCTCACCTCTTCTCCTCCTTCCCAGATCAATTCATCCATTGATACTGCAGAATGCACAATACTTGCCGAGCTAAAGTAAAACAAAGAGCTGCGGATGCTGGAGACCAGAAGCAAAAACTGTTCTGATGAAGAGTCCACAGATTTTATGTGCTAACTCTGCTTTCTTCCTACTGATGCTACGAGAATCGCTGAGATCTGCCAGAAATTTCTTGCATAACTAATTCGCTTTTATATCGTGAGCAAAATTTGCCCTGCAATTTTGCATTCGATCTGTTTCACCTTGCTGTTTCTAAGCTCCACCCAAACTGTTCCTGAGTAACCTGAGTACCGTGGGCTGTGGTGTGATAAATGGCACATTCAGTGAGATGTTCCCTGAGACCTTTCTTGAAGTTAATACAATCTCGCTGCCTCTTGTTTGTCATTCTCAGTGGGAATGATGAGATTCTCCCTGAGATTCCACTTGTGCTGACGGAGTGGAGAAAGACATTGACCTCCCGTCAATGCGGTCCATTCTGCCGGATGGCTAAGACTGCTCAACCTGGAGGGTGGCAACGTTAGAGCAGGCAGGCATGATCTGGTGTCATGGCCACAACTCCTGGCCTTGAGGGAAGTGCAAGTACTGCCTGTGACCCTCCCCACCCAGGAGGAGCTCCATGCCCCTGCCCACAATGTGGGTTTGAGGGGGGCAGTAATGTCTCCCTGCCAGCTATGTAAAGGCTCAATATCAGGAGGTGTCCAGGATAGCTCCACACGGATTGTACTTGTTCCAGTGCACTAGGGCTTTAAAAGATGGCACTTGTTCCCGGGATGCTATTTACTTCCTAGATCACTGGTGAGCTGGGAGGTGGTGTGGGAATGGTGTGCTGTAAGAGTGGGGGACTGCCAACTCGTGGGCTCGAACACCAATTAATGTGGGGAGTGTGGTAAAATCCACTCAGCCACACAGTGGGAATTGCTCCCCAAACTCAACTCAACTAGAACTTTAAATAAAAACAAGATGAATTATTAAAATTAATCAATAAGAACACAAGAACTAGGAGCAGGTTACGCCATCTGGCCCCTCAAACTGGCTCCACAATTTAATAAGAACATGGTGGATCTTTTCATAGACCCAGCGCCACTTACCCGCTCTCACCATTACCCAAAACTCGTTTACTGTTCCAAAATCTACTTTTGTCTTAAAAACATTCAGCGAAGTAGACTCAACTACTTCACTCAGCAGGGAATTCCAAGATTCAGGTGAAGATGTTCTTTCTCAACTCAGTCCTAAATCTGCTCCCCCTCATTTTGAGGCTATTCCCCTCAGTTCAAGTTTCACAGAACAATGGAAACAACCTCCCTGCTTCTATCTTGTCTATTCCATTCATAATTTTATGTTTCTATAAGACCCCTACTCAATCTTTTAAATTCCAATGAGTATAGTCCCAGTCTACTTAATCTCTCCTCATTTTTCAATGCTCTCAAATCTAGAATCAACATAGTGAAACTCTTCTGCACCCAAGACTGTGCCAGCACGTTATTTCTCAAGTAATTAGGCCAAATCTGTACAACAGACATCAGGTGTGGCCTCACTAGCACAATATCAAGCTACAACATAACCTCCTGTTTATGAAGTGCATTTCTTAATCAATGAAAGATAATATTCAATTTGCCTTCTTAACTATGTGCAAAACAACGTTTTGTGAGCGCTGCACAATGATACCGAGCTCCCTCTGCACAACAGAATACTGCAACTTCTTCACCATTTAAAAATAGTCCTTTTCACACTTAATCTTCCCAAGATGCATAACCGAACAGTGTACTCCCACTGCCAAATCTTTGCAATGCACCAAGTCTGAGTATATCACTCTGTCTGATCTGGCCTGATTTGCCTTTCCAAAATCCAACAGCTCACAGTTATGTACTCTGCCCTTCCTCGCTCCATGGCCCATCAGAGTAAGGTCCTGTTGCATTCTGAATTGACGTTCTTCACTGTCCACTACACCTCCAATTTTTGTTTCTTCTGTAAACCTACTGGCCATACCTCATATTCACAGCCAAGTCATTTACATAAGGACTCAATATCCATCCTTGCAGCACACTGCTGCTCACGGGCCTCCAGTCCACAAATCAACCCTCCATCATCCCCCTCTGTCTCATACCTGCAAGCCAATTTTATGGCCAAATGGCTATTTCTCCCGAGATTCCATGTTATCTAACCTAGCTAATCAATCTGCTTTGTGGAACCTTGTTCAATATCTATATAAACAAAATCCACAGTCTGCATTCATCAATCTTCTTTGTCACTTCAAAAAACTCAAACAAGTTAGTGAGGCACGATTGTGCACGCACAAAGCCACATTGACTCTCTCTAATACATATAAATCCCGTCCCTCAAAATCCCTTCCAACAACTTGCCTGCCACTGACTTCAGGCTCACTTTTCTCTAGTTCCATGGCCTCTCCTTACCACTTTTTCAAAATAATGTTACGTCACTTTTCGCTATCAATGATACAATCATCTTAGAGAGGAGCCCAACAATCACTTCCTTAGCTTTCCAGAAATTTCTTGGATACACCTGATCAGGTCCCAGGGCTTTATCTACCTTGATGCGATTTAAGACATCGAGTACTACATCTTCTGTAACATGGACACTTTTCAAGTTATCACTGTTTATTTCTGCAAACACTCGAGCTTCCATATCTATGTCCATTAGAAAATGCCGTGAAATACTCGCATATCTTTCCCACCTCCGTGGTGCCATCGACAGCCTTGTTGATCTTAAAGGAGTCCTATTTGCTGTTCTAGATAATATTTTATCTGTGATATATTTGTTTGTTCTCTTTGGATTCTACGTAAGCAATTTCCTGAAGCTCTTTTCACGTCCCTTTTTGCTCTCCCTATTTCCCTCGAGTATACAACTTTAAAAACGTGATGCTTTACTCACTTCTGCCGTATCTGCTCCCAGGCGGAACAATTCAACTCCGGGACATCCCAGAAAGGCCTCTTACTTCATGAATCGTAATTTCCCTCCTACCTTATCAACAATGTCCTGCATCGCACACCCTCCACTTCCCGCATCTCCGCCTTTATCCCCTCCCTTGAAACACAATAAGAACATAACCCCACAGTCTTCATCTTCCACCCAACTAATCTCCTTAGACAGTGCATTAACCCGTTATTTCTCCTACTTCATGTCAGATCCAGCATCAGAGATATTTTTCCCTCTCCACCCCTATCTGCGTTCCACAGAGACCATTCCATCGGCGACTTCCTTGTTAGTTCCACACCTTCGCACCAACCCACGCTCCACACCGTTGACCTTACTTTGCCGCCACAGGAGATGTCAAACATGCGGCTACACCTCCCTCTCACCTCACTGCGAACCCAAAGGTAACTTTTTCACATCAGGCAGAATATTTCTTGTACATACCAACACCTCATCTACTGCATGTGGACAATATGCAGTAGATGAGGTGCAAACACCACACAGTCACCTGAGGCTGAGATGACACCCAGGTCACTGCTACTGAGGCAGCAGTGCTAACCACTGAGTCACAATACTGTGGGATATTTGGTGCTTACGTGCTGCCCCACTGACACCGAAGTCACTCACCCTGCCTCATTTCCCAAGAGGAGAGGTGGAGATTGCCTAGTGATCTTATTTCTAGGCAGTTAATCCAGAGACCCAGATAAAATTCTGGGGTCCTGGGTTTGAATCCCACCACGAAAGATGGGGGAGCTTGAAATCAACAATAAATCTGCAAGTAAGAATGAAGTGATCACAATCAATCCATTGTCAATTTTTGGAAAACCCAATTTGGTTCAGTCATGTCCTTTAGGGAAGGAATCTGTCATCCTTACCTGGTCTGGCCTACATGTGACTCCAGACCTATAGCAAGGTGGTTGATCTTAACTGTCCTCTGGGTAAACGCAGCAATAAATGCAGGCCTAGCCAGCGACAGCCTCATCCTGTGAATAAAGAAAACAGGTCAACTTTTGTTCCTTCTCCAGAAGGAACATCCTACAAACTCAATCAAAAGTTTTCGAGTACACACTGAACAAATACCTTTCCCTCGAAGCCGTAAGCACGACAGCACTCTAAAGCTATGTTGGAAAAGTTAAAACCCCTTATCATTGTATCTATAGTATTCTTACAGATAACGGAGATCTCCTGGGAAGTACTCCCAGGAATATCGTCTGGAAGCCCAACTGTAAGGTTATCCTTAATTAAAAACATCACTTCCCCAGCTCTGTTCCTCCCTTTCTATCATTCCTATCGCATTGACAACCTGGAACATAATGCTGCTAGTCCTATCCACCCCCGAATGATGCCGAGGGAAGGGGCCAGAGTGGGGAGGAGGAAGTTGAGAGAGAAGGTGATGAGGTGTGGCGAGGGCGTAGTTGATAAGGAGGATGCTGGGGTGGGCAAGGGTGATGTGAAGGGGGAAGGTGCTGGGGTGGGGAGAAGGAAGTTGAAGGTAAGGTGCTGGAGTGGAAAGGACATTTTTGAGGTATAAGGCTCTGGGCTGGGGAGGGGGATGTTGAGAGGAAGGTGCTGGGATGGGGAGGGGGATGTTCAGAGGAAAGGTGCTGGGGCGGGGAGAGTGCTTGAGAGGGAAGGTGCTGGGGTGGGGAGGCGGATGTTCAGAGGAACATGCTGGGATGGGGCAAGGTATGTTCAGACGAAAGGTGCTGGGGTGGGGAGAGTGTTTGAGAGGGAAGACGCTGGGGTGGGAAGGGGTTGATGAGAGGGAAGGTGCTGGAGTTGGGAGGGGGATTTTAAGGGGAAGCTGTTAGCTTTGGGGGGGTTGTTGGCAGACAAGATGTTGGGGTGAGGAGGGGAATGTTGAGAGATAAGGTGCTGATGTGGGGCAGGGGTGTTGCGAGGGAAGTGCTGGGGCAGGTGAGGGGGACATTGAGAGAGAACTTGCTGGGTGGGGGAGGGGGATGTGGAGAGGGAACGAGCTAGGGTGGGGGAGGGGAATGTTTGGAGGGAAGGTGTTGGGGTGGGGAGGGGGATGTTGGGAGGGAAGGTGTCTTTGGTAGGGATGGGCATGTTTAGAGGGATGGGGTGGGGTGGGGAAGGGGATGTGGGGAGGTGGATGTTTAGAGGGAAGTTGCTGGGGTGAGGTGGGGAGGGGGATGTTGAGGGGGAAGGTGTTGGGGCAGGGGAAGGGGATGTTGTGAGGGAAGGAGCTGGGGTGGTGGAGGCGGTTGTTGAGAGGGAAGATGCTGGGGTGGGGGAGGGGGACCTTGAGAGGAAAGATGTTGGTATCGGTGAGTGGGATTGAGGGAATGGTGCTGGGGTGGGGACGGGAATGTTGAGAGGGAAGGTGCAGGGCTTGGGGAGGGAGATGTTGATTGGTAAGGTGCTAAGGTGGGGAGGGGTTGTTCAGAGGGATGTGCTGGGGTGGGGAGAGGGTTGTTGAGAGGGAAGGTGCTGGGGTGTGGGACGGGGATGTTGCGAGGGAAGGAGCTCGGTTGGGAGAAGGACATGTTGGCGGGAAGGAGCTGGGGTGGGGGATGCCGTTGTTGAAAGGGAAGGTGCTAGGGTGGGGGAGTCGGTTGTTGAGAGGGAAGGTGCTGGGGTGGGAAGGCGGTTGTTGAGAGGGAAGGTGCTGGGGTGGGGTGGGGCGGGGGATGTCGAGGGGAAGGTACTGTGGCGGGGAACGGGGATGCTGAGAGGGAAGGAGCTGGGGTGGGGGAGGTGGTTGTTGAGAGAAAAGGTGCTAGGGTGGGGTTATGAGGGGGATGTTGAGAGGGACGTTGCTGTGGCGGGGGAGTGGGATGATGAGAGGGAAGGAGCTGGGATGGGGAGGCGGTTGTTGAGTGGGAAGGTGCTGGGGTGTGGGAGAGGGATGTTGAGAGGGAAGTTGCTGGGGTGAGTTGGGGCGGGGGAATGTTGAGGGGAGGGTGCTGGGGCGGGGGAGGGGGATGTTCAGAGGGAAGGAGCTGGGGTGGGCGAGGCGGTTGTTGAGTGGGAAAATGCTTGGGCAGAGGAGGGGGATGTTGAGGGATTGGTACTGGGGTGGGGGCGGGAATGTTGAGAGGGCAGGGCTTGGGGAAGGAGATATTGATTGGGAAAGTGCTAAGGTGGAGAGGGATAGTTCAGAGGGAAGGTGCTAGGCTGGGGATGGATTGTTGAGATGGAAGGCGCGGGGTTGGGGAGGGGGATGTTGAGAGGGATGGTGCTAGGTAGGGGAGGGGGATGTTGTGAGAAAAGGAACTGGTGAGGGTGAGGGGTATTTTGAGGGAAGGTGCTGGGTGTGGAGTGGATGTTGATGGGGAAGGTTCTGGGGTGGGAGGGGATGTTCAGAGGAATGGTGCTGGATTGGGATGCGGGTTGCTGAGAGGGACGGTGATGGGGTGGGAAGGGGAGTGTTGAGAGAGAAGGTGTTAGTGTGGGGCAGGTGATGTTATAAAGGAAAGTGCTGTGGTGGGGTGGGGGATGTTGAGCGGGATGGTGCTAGGGATGGGGAGGGTTTGTTGAGAGGGAGGTGCTGGGGTGGGGAGTGGGTTGTTGGGAGGGAAAGCGCTGGGGTGGGGAGGGAGGGATGTTGAGAGAAAAGGTGCTGGGTAGGGGAGGGGGATGTTGCAAGAAAAGGAGCTAGTGAGGGTGAGGGGTATTTTGAGGGAAGGTGCTGGGTGGGGAGGTGGATGTTGATGGGGAAGGTTATGCAATGGGAAGAGGATGTTCAGAGGAATGGTACTGGATTGGGTTGGGGATGTTGAGAGGTAAGGTGCTGGGGTGGGGAGGGGAATGTGGAGAGAAAAGGTGTTAGTGTGAGGCGGGTAATGTTGAGAGGGAAAGTGCTGTGTTGGTGAGGGGGATGTTGAGAGGGAAGGTGCTGGGGTGGAAGGGGATGTTAAGAGGGAAGGTGCTGGAGTGGGAAGGGGGATGTTGAGAGGGAAGGTGGTGGGGTGAGGTGGGGAGATGTTGATTGGGAAGATGCTAGGGTGGGGAGGGGTTGTTGAGAGGGAAGATGGTGGGTTGAGGTGGGGAGATGTTGATTGGGAAGATGCTAGGGTAGGGAGGGGGTTGTTGAGAGGGAAGGTGCTGTGCTGTGGAGGGGTGTGTAGTGAGGAAAGGTACTGGGGTGAGGAAGAGGGACATTGAGAAGAAAGGTGCTGGGTGGGGGAGGGGATGTTGAGAGGGAAGGTGCTGGGGTGGGGAGGTAGATGCTGAGAGGGAAGCTTCTGGGTTGGAATTGGGGCTGTTGATAGGGAAGGTGCTGGGGTGAGGAGTGGAATTTTGCGAGGGAAGCTGTTAGGTTGGCGGAGGGGGATGTTGAGAGGGAAGATGGTGTGGGGCAGGTGAATTTTGAGGGAATGGTACTGGAGTGGGGAGGGGAATGTTGAGAGAAGGTGCAGGTGTGGGAACGGGGTTGATAACGGAAGGGCCTGGGTGGGGGAGGGGTGTGTTAAAAGAGAAGATGTTGATGTGGGGAGGGGGATGTTGGTAGACAAGATGTTGTGGTGGGGAGGGGAATGTTGAGAGATAAGGTGCTGGCGTGGGGAAGGGATGTTGTGAGGAAAGGCCCTAAGGTGGGGAGGGGTATGTTGAGAGAGAAGATGCTGGTGTGGGGAAGTGGTGTTGAGAGACAAGGAGGTGGGGAAGGTGAGGGGTATGTTGAGGGAAGGTGCTGGATGGGAAAGTGGATGTTGAGGGGAAGGATCTGGGGTGGGAGAGGGATGTTCAGAGGAATGGTGCTGGACTGGGGTGGGGGCGGTTGAGAGGGAAGGGGCTGGCTTGGTGAGGGGGATGTTGAAAGGGAAGGAGCTGGGATGGGGAGGGGGATGTTGAGAGGGAAGGTACTGTGGTGGGGTGGGGGATGCTGAGGGGGATGTTGAGAGGGAAGGGGCTGGCTTGATGAGGGGGATGTTGAGAGGTAAGGTTCTGGGGTGAGGAGGGGGATGTTGAGAGGGAAAGTACTGTGGTGGGGGGAATGTTGAAAGGGAAGGGGCTGGCTTGGTGTGGGCGATGTTGAGAGGGAATGTACTGGGGTGGTGAGGGGGATGTTGAGAGGGAAGATACTGGGATAGGGAGTGGGCTATTGAGAGAGAAGGTGCTGGGGTGGGGAGGGGGATGTTAAGAGAGAAGGAGCTGGGGCGGGGACGTTGAGAGAGAAGGTGCTGGGGAGGGGGATGTTGAGGGGGAAGGTGCTGGGGAGGGTGAGGGGGATGTTGAGGGGGAAGGTGCTGGGTTGGGTGAAGGGTTTGTTGAGAGGGAGGATACTTGGTGGGAGAGGGGAATGTTGAAAGGGAAGGTGCTGAAGTGGGAAGGGTGAGGTTGAGAGGGAAGGTGCTGGGAAGGGGGAGGGGGATGTTGACAGAGAAGGAGCTGGGTAGGGGTATGTTGAGAGAGAAGATGCTGGTGTGGGGAGGGGGATGTTGAGAGGGAAAGTGGTGCAGTGGGGAGGGGTTTTGAGAGAGAATGTGCTGGGAGGGGTGGGGGATGTTGAGGGGGATGGTGCTGTGTTGGGTGAAGGCTTTGTTGAGAGGGAGGATTATTAGTGGGAGAGGGGAATGCTCAAAGGGAAGGTGCTGAGGTGGAGAGGGTGATGTTGAGAGGGAAGGTACTGGGGAAGGGAGGGGATGTTGAGAGGGAAGGTGATGGGGAAGGGAGGGGGATGTTGAAAGGGAAGATGTTGAGGTGGGAAGGGTGATGTTGAGAGGGAAGGTGCTGGGGGAGGGAGGGTTATGTTGAGAGGGAATGTGCTGGATTGGTCGGCGATGTTGTGAAGCAAGATGCTGGTGTGTGGTAGTGGGATTTGATAGAGGAGGTTCTGGGGTGGGGAGGGAAAAGTTGCTGGAGTGGGGGAGGGGTTTATTGTGAGGATATGTGGAGTGGGCCAGGGTGACCGAGAAGGAACAGTCCCTGCAGAAGGTGGACAAGCGAGGGGAGCAGAATATGTCTGATGATGGCATCACGGAGTTGGCAGAAATCACGGCTGATTATCTATATTCTGCACGCAAACAGAGACCCTGAGCTTCCAGTTACCTGCCACTTTAACACAACACCCTGTTCGCAGGCCAACATCTGCCCAGTGTTCCAGCAAATTATCAGTTGGAAGAACAACATCTCGTTTTCCATTTGGAAACAGTACAGCCCTCTGGACTAAATACCAAGTTTAATAATGTTAGAATCTGTTAACCCTCATGTCCTAGCCCTCTACCCAACAGACCAGGCCTTGTTATCTCATAGCCTGCCATTACACATTACCTATGGTTAGTCATCAAGTCTCCATTAACAGCAATTTAACCTCCTAACATTGTTCTCCACACCTTTATCCAACTCTTCTTCTCACTCTATCCCTACCTATCATTTACTCCTTACCTCCTCGCCCCACCCTTCCTTCAGCATCACATTAACATTTAAGGACTATCAGGACTGAGGAAGGTTTATGCTGTCTCTCCCACTCCGTTTACACTCACTGACCACAGCCTCACAGTGACACTGCGCCACAGCTCATGGTCAGGTGTCACCTTGCTGGCCACGCCCCTTTATGCAGTCCCACTGGCTGCAGAACCACACCAAGTCTCCTCCTATTGGTGCGAACCTGGAGTCAACCGTTCATGGTCACGTGTCATCCTGCTGGCTCCACCCCGATTTTCTCTCCCATTAGCTACCTTTTTTTTCAAAATGTAATCAAAAGACTGTAAAACATATTAAAAAGAAACTCCCACCTTATTCACGATTGCACATTTACTAAAATTAGACAGACTTTGATTTATGTATTAAGAGCTGATCTGCAGCGATAGTAGTTCTGAGAGTGAGGTATCTCCCAGAGCAGCTGTGAAATATCACTGTTTGTTTCTCTGTTCTCCTAGCTCAATTTCCAGAGCAGTTTATATCTTCACAGCCAGTCAGCTGGGAGAGTTCACTGGGTGTTGCCTTTGCTGCCCAGACCAGTATTTATTGGCTATGTTTATTTGACTTGGGGAAGGGTGGTGGTGATCTGCCTTCCTGAAATGCTGCAGTCCCCGAGCTGGCAGTACACCAAAGTGCTGTTTGGACAATAATCCCCCTCAAGGTTTCACTATACTCCCTATCTGTGATTTCTCGTCCAACCTCTCAACCATCCCTATCTCTGTAATCCTCTTCTAGCCTCACTATCCTTCACTATCTCTGTAAGCCCCCTCCAGCCTCACAACACTCTTTTCCTCTCTGTAACTCCCCCTCCAGCCTCAAAACCCTCCTTATCACTTTAATCCCCATCCAGCTTCAGAAATTACATGTTTGTGGTGTAAGATTTTATTTTGATTCATTTTTCGTTCTTTTATCACAACAACGGAAAAGACAATTACAAAAATGTGTAATTTTTTTTGAAACAGATTTCTGTTAATTGACTATTTGGAGATGCCGACACATGGACGGCTCAGGAATTTATCTCAAATTGTACACATAGAATGATGGACATTTTCTAAAAATCATCGCCAAATAGTGAGGCAATATTCTAATGGTATTCTTGCTAGAGTAGTACTATGGAGACCTGTGTAATGCTGTGAGGATTAGGGTTCGAATCCTACCATGGCTGATGGTGGCATTGGTATTCAATAAAATCTGGAATTAAGAATCTAATGCTAACCATGTATTCATTGTTGAATGTTAGGGGAAAACATCTTGTTCACTAATGTCTTTTAGGGAAGGACATCTGACATTCTAACCTGGTCTGACCTACATGTTATTCCAGACCAACAGCAATGTGGTTGACTCTCAACTTCCCTCTGGGTGATGCATGTTGGCCGAGCCACTGATACGGATATTCTGTAAATGAATAATAAACACGGAGGAGAGCTTTTTTTTTCAATGTAATTGCGTTTTCAAATTAAAAAAAAGGTTCAGCTTGGACGGATGGCACGATAAATGCTGCAATAATCAGATGGACCTTGAGGAACAAATGCACAGAGAGATCTCAGATATATGTCAGAATAATAAGGTTGTAATAGTAAGCAATTTAATTTTCCAAACATTGATTAGGATTATCATGGTGTGAAATGTTTGGTGGTTGTAGAATTCGTTAAATTAGTTCGAGAACATTTTCTTTATCAGTGTGTAAATGTTCCTGTCAGAAAAGGAACAAAAACTGACCTTTTCTAGGATAACAAGACAGGACAAGTGACTGAAGTGAAAGTAGGGGAACGCTTAGTATGGGAGAAAATTGCAGGATACTTGTAGAAATATTTGTATAATTGATAATCACAAGTGAGGTGCCTGATGACTGGAGAATGGCTAATGTGGTACATTTGTCTCGGAGAAGCCTGGGAACTGTAGGTCTGAAAGCCTGACGTCATTGGTTGGTAAGTTGTTGGAGGTGATTCTGAAGGATAGGATTTATATGCGATTTAAGAGTTAAAGAATGATTAGGGATGATCAAATGGGAGAAGATGAGGACTGCAGATTCTGGGAGGTCAGAGTCATAATTGTGAGGTGCAGGAAAAGCACAGTTGGACAGGTAGCATCCAAGGAGCAGGAGAATTGATGTTTCTGGTATATGGCCTTCATCAGGAAGGAGATGATTCGGGATAGTCAGCGTAACTTTATGAGAAGTAGTCACCAAGATCGATGAGGGCAGAGCGTTCGACATTGCTTATTTGGACTTTCATAAAACCTTTGACAAGGTTCTGCATGGGAGACTAATTTGTAAAGTTCGATCACATGGGATTCAGGGAGAGCTTGCCAACTGGATGCAAAATTAGCTTAACAGTAGTAGACAGTAATAGTGGAGGGTTGTTTTTCACATTGAAGGTCTGTGCCCAGCAGGGTTCCACAGGGATCTGTGCTGGGCCCACTTTGGTTGCCAATCGTCTTAAATGATTTAGATGATAATATGCAAAGTATGGTTCTTAAGTTTTTGGGTGACACTGAAATTGGTGTTAAAGTGTACAGTAATAAACGTTATCTGCAATGACAAAGAGATCTTGATCAATTGGGTGAATGGGCTGAAGAGTGGCAGATGGAGTTTAATTTGAATGAATGCAAAGATATTAAATTTTGATAAAACAAACAAGGGCAGCACATACACTAATTAAAAGTAGGGTCTTGAATCATGATATAGAACAAAGAAACCTAGAGGTTCCGGTCTTTGAAGTTTGCGCCACATGTAGACAGGGCAGATGAGAAGGTGAGAAAATCCCAATCCTTAAAACTTGTCTTTAAATATTTAGACTAAAATGTAATGCTGAATTATAGAACACATTTACTGCACACTAGAAGATTGACAGGACAGGCTTGGAGGATCAGAAAATGGGGGGAATACAAGGTATGCAGAAGATAAAAATATCTGTGCTCACTCAGTGATAACAGGATGCTCTAAGGCAATTAAGAACATTTGCTTTAACATCAGTGAATCTGTGCAAACAGGACACCAAATGATAACATTCACGGCTGTTCTTTTGTGAAATTAATCCAAGTGTTTGATTCAGTAGCCTTGGAATTGACGGTCAAGCTCCTGTCAATTATAATGAATCCTTATTATTCCTTGCAGGCTGGGAAGACACAGAGAAAAACATTTTGCCGTTCCAAAGCTCTGACTTAAGAGTTCAAAAGGACACTAGAGAAAGAGATCATTTTAGTGCTGAGGCTGCTGAAGCCAGTAGAAAATGAACTCCCAGTGTTTATCTGTTTATGGATTGTATCTAATTGCATTTCTTGAGACTTTATGATGATATTGTGTAGCGATTACCGGTTATTAAATACAAACTCTGTAAAAGGTACTATTGATGAAGCTTTAACTTACTTACTGTTCTTGCAGACCATTTTACAGACCTTACAGACTGCCCCACTGTCAATTCGAACTATTCAGATCTTATGTCTTACTTGAATTTGAATCACAACCTTGAAATGAAAGCATGTTTAACTCAAAGACTAATGGATCAGTTTAAATGCAATCTTACAGTAGCATCTCAGCCGCAGGTACAGAATGATTCAGTGCTTAAAAAGCAGGAGTCTGCTCCTAGCTTAGAAATAATTCTGGGCCAAACATTGAAGAGATTCGAGCACAATGTGTCAGGAAGCTATTTTATGGTCAAACGTTTGCCCTCCTTGCAAAGAAGCCATTTTGTAAAACAATTGTATCTGACATGCGAGATGTGCAGGGTTACATCATGAACTCTCCAATTAACTCAGACTGGTATCTCTTTATGATCAGAGTTTATCTCGCTTGCAGGCGCCTAACTCGGCTGGGTATGTTTTTCCCACCTGATGAATGGCTTAGGGCCTGGAGGAGTGATTAGTTGAGCGTACACAGACCTGTCAATTAACTTCCCTTCCTTACAAATTATTGATTTCCTCCCACAGCCCAAAACTGTGCAGGTGAGATGAGTGGGCCATTCTAAATTGCCCATAGGGCAAAGGGTCTGGGCGGATCGGCGAGGACTTGTTGGGCTGAAGGACCTGTTTATACACTAAGTATTCTAATCCAATTTTGAGAAATTTGGAAAAAGACATGAGTTATTTTTATTTTTGCACTTGTGGATTGAACTTCCAGAGGAAGTTGCAGCTGTGAAAATATTTACAATACTTAAAAGACATTTGGTGAGTACATGAATAGGAAATGTTTGGAAGGATATGGGCCAAGGAGAGGCAGGTGCAAATAGTTTTGTTTGGAATTATGGTTGACATGGACAGCTTGAATCATAAAGATTGTTTCGTTGCTGGATAACTTTATAACTCTCGCTACCTCTGTAAATTCCTCCAACCTCGCAACTCCACCTTACACTGTCACCTCACCCAGCCTCACAACACTCACTATCACTGTCACCTCACCGAGCCTCACAACTCTCCCTATCAGGGTCACCTCATCCAGTCTCACAATACTCCCAATCACTGTCACCTCACACAGGCTCACAACAGTCCCTATCACTGTCACGACACCGAAACTCCCAACTCTCCCCATCACTGTCAACTCATCCAGCCTCACAACATTCCCCATCACTGTCACCTTATCCAGCCTCACAACACTCCCCATCACTGTCACCTCATCCAGCCCCACAACACTCTCTATCACTGTCAACTCATCCAACCTCACAACACTCGCTATCACTGCCAGCTCATCCAGCATCACAACACTCCCCAGGTCTGTCACCTCGTCCAGCCTCACGGCACTCCCCATGATTGTCATTCCTTCCAGGCTCACAACACTCCCCATCACTGACACCTCATCCAGCCACACAACATTCCCCATCACTGTCACCTCATCCAGCCTCACAAAACTTCCCATCACTGTCACCTCATCCAGACTCACAACACTCCCTATCACTGTCACCTCATCCAGCCTCACATCACTCCCCATCACTGTCACCTCATGCAGTCACACAACACTCCCCAACACTGTCACCTCATCCAGCCCCACAACTGTCCCTATCACGGACACCTCATCCAGCCCCACAACACTCCCTATCATGGTCACCTCATCCAGCCTCACAATACTCCCCATCACTGTCACCTCATCCAGCCCCTCAACACTCCCCATATCGGTGACCTCATCCAGCCTCACAACACTCTCCATCACTGTCACCTCATCCAGCCTCGCAACACTCCCAACTACTGTCACCTCGTCCAGCCTCACAACACTCCTTATCACTGTCACCTCATCCAGCCACACGACACTCCCTATCACTGTCAGCTCATGCAGCCTCATAACACTCTCCAACACTGTACCTCATCCAGCCTCACCACAGTCCCATCACTTTCACCTCATCCAGCCTCACAATACTCCCCATCACTGTCACCTCGTCCAACCCCACAACAGTCCCTATCACTGTCACCTCACCCAGCCTCACAACACTCACTATCACTGTCACCTCACCCAGCCTCACAACTCTCCCTAACATGGTCACCTCATCCAGCCTCACAATACTCCCCATCACTGTCACCTCACCCAGGCTCACAGCTCTCCCTATCACCATCACCACACCCAACCTCCCAACTCTCCCCATCACTTCACCTCACCCAGGCTCCCAACTCTCCCCACCACTGTCAACTCATCCAACCTCACAACATTCCCCATCACCTTCACCTCATCCAGCCTCAAAACACTGCCCATCACTGTCACCTCATCCAGCCCCACAACACTCTCTACCACTGCCAGCTCATCCAGAATCTCAACACTCCCCATGTCTGTCACCTCGTCCAGCCTCACGGCAATCCCCATGATTGTCATTCCATCCAGGTTCACAACACTTCCTATCACTGTCATCTCATCCAGCCTCACAACAATCCCCATCACAGTCACCTCATCCAACCTCACAACACTCCCTATTACTGTCACCTCATCCAGCCTCACAATACTCCCCATCACAGTCACCTCATCCAGCCCCACAACACTCCCCAACACTGTACCTCATCCAGCCTCACAACAGTCCTATCACTTTCACCTCATCCAGCCCGACAACACTCCCTATCGCTGTCATCTCATCCAGCCTCACAACACTCCCCATCACTGTCACCTCGTCCAGCCTCACAACAGTCCTATCACTGTCACCTCATCCAGCCCCACAACACTCCCTATCACTGTCACCTCATCCAGCCTCACAATACTCCCCATATCCGTAACCTCTTCAAGCCTCACGACACTCCCCATCACTGTCACTTCATCCAGCCTCACAACACTCCTCATCACTGTCACCTCATCCAGCCTCACAACACTCCCCATCACTGTCACCTTATCCAGCCTCACAACACTCCCTATCACTGTCACCTCATCCAGCCTCACATCACTCCCCATAACTGTCACCTCATCCAGCCTCATAACATCCCCACCACTGTCACCTCTTCCAGTTTCACAACACTCCCTATCACTGTCACCTCATCCAGATTCACAACACTCCCCATCACTGTCACCTCAGCCTGCCTCACAACACTCCCAATCACTCTCACCTCATCCAGCCTCACAACACTCCCCACATCTGTCACCTCATCCAGCCTCACAACACTCTCCATCACGGTCAGCACATCCAGCCTCGCAACACTCCCAACCACTGTCACCTCACCCAAGTCCAGAAGATTCTAAATCGGACATGCCTCAATTTAAATTGGACCATGAGGAATTTGTCAAAACTGGAATAAATTATTCAGTTACCTTCCAGAGGTAAATCGAAAGTACGAGCCGAATTATATTTGATTGTGGAAGTAAGGACGGCAGATGTTGGAGACAAGAGTCGAAGAGTGTAATGCGGTCAACGCACAGCCAATCAGGCAGCATTCGAGGAGCATGAGAATCAACATTTCGTGAAAATAACATCTCCATCAGGATTGGTTAAACGAGAATCGGAAGAGAGTTTACAAGTATATTAATGACAAGCAAATACTTGTTTTTGAACTTGGCCTTGTAAAAATGGGTGGCACGGTGACTCAGTGGACAGCATTGCAGTCAAACAGCACCATAAACCCTGTTTGGTCTCCAGCATCGAGTGACCATCTGTGTTGAGTTTGCACATTCTCTCCATGTCCATGTAGGTGTGCTGCGGTTTCCTCCCAAAGTGCAAAGATTTGCAGGTCAGGCGAACAGGCCATGCTAAATTGTCCCAGAGTGGAAGGTTCGTGAGTCAGAGGGAAATGAGTCGGTGTAGATTATTCTTAGGAGAGTCAGTGTGAACTTGTTGGGCCGAAAGCCCTGTTTCCAAACTGCAGCCAACCATTCAAACAAAAATCAAACAGCCATGTATGTTTGGAAACACTGCAGAATAACCTGCTCTATCAAACATATTGTCATTTGTACTCACTCAAAGTTTACATTTTACAACAATCGCACAACATCAGGTAAGAAGGTATACCACCCTATCCCCGCCCTCCCCATAGAACAGTATCATCTCACAAAATAGAAGAAACGTCTGAATCTAAAACACGGTTGTCCTTTCGATAAAAGTCTAAAAATAAAGAAACACGAGTTAACTACGAGTGCGTAAGTGCCAGGTCATGCTGGGTTCACACTGCTCGCAATGACACGGAATCCCTCGGTCCGCTGTTATCAAGCTTGCTCCCGTTCCATGGTGAAATTCTACACTGTAAATAAAGACACGAAGCTCTTAAACTCGGGGAAATAAGTACACGTCGTGATGTTTTGCAATGAAGCCACGTGGTGGAAGAGGAATTCTGGAGATCTTTAATATGTTAACCGGAGATAACTATCCGGTGTTGTACAAGTTTGTCCCGGGTCATTGTGGGAAGCTAGATAAACATTTTGGACCCTATAGCTGAGAAATTCTGGAGAAGAGTCACTGGATCCAAAACGTTAACTATCATTTCTCTGTACAGATGCTGCCAGACCTGTTGAAATTTACCAGTAATCTCTGTTCTTGTTTCTGCTTTACAATGGCTGCATTTATTTCGGTTTTACATTTGTATCATTGACAGCCACGGGTGAGGTGCTGGAAGTCTGGGAGACAGCTAATGTTGTAACATTTATTTTAAATATGCAGAAAGGGAAATCTAGGGAACTAGTGAACAGTGAGTCTGATGTCAGGGTGGGTAACAGTTGGGAGTAAATTCTGAGAGATAGGACTTAGGTGCATTCAGAAAGGTAAGAACTGATTAGTGATAGTCAGCATAACTTGGTGTGTGAGCGAAACGTCTCTCATAAACTTGACATAACTTTTCCAAGTGGTGGCAAAGCAGATAGATGAAGGTAAAGCAGCATACGTTGTCGACGTTCACATCAGCAAGGCCAAACATGGTTCTGCACGGGAGACATTTTAAAGGGAATCAGCAAGAGCTAGGCAATATAGATACACAATTCGCTTAACAGCATGAGACAGAGGTCGCTGTCAGTGGTTCTGTGTTTCAACGAGATGCCTGTGAGCAGTTGCGTGCCACAAGGATCGCTGAATTATCCACTGTTTGTTATTTTCTGAATAAATTGGATGAGAAGATACGAATCAGGGATCAGGGATAGTAAGTTTTTAGACGACTCAAAATTGGCGATATATTGGAGTATGAAGAGTGTTGTCTAAGCCGACAATGATATCTCAATCAACTGGGCCATTGCGCCGAACAATGGAAGATGGTGTATCGTACATTTAAATGTCATTTGCTGCATTTCTGTTTGAAAATGTAGGACAAGATTTACACAGTTAGCAATCAAGAACTGGGAATGTTGCGAAACAGGTAGAACCGGGGTGCAGTTGCAGAATTCCTTGAAATGGAACCGCAAATTGACAAGAAAGGTATGAAATTATTAGGCATGTTACACCCATCGGTAAGAGCACTGAGAATAGGAGTTGCGACGCCACGTTATGACTGTACAATGGTTAGTACAATTCTTGTCGCCCTGCTATAAAAAAGAACATTATAAATGGGAAATGATAAAACATATTTAAATTGATGTGACAGATTGCAGGATTTGAGACACAATGATACGTTGTGAGGCGTCGGAACTTTTCTCGTTTGCATTGGAGGATATAGGGTAATCTTCTGGAGGTTTATAAAATCATGCCAGACATTGATAGGAAGAACAACAAAGGTTTTTACCCCAGGGGCAAGATCACCAAAAGCAGATGGCAGAGGATTACTTTGACAGTGAAGAGATTTAAACGAGATCTAAGAGACAGCTGTTTCTCACAGAGGGTAGTAACGAGCTAAGGGACAAAGTGTTGGAAGCGAGAAAAATTACAACATTTTAAAGACAGTGAGATGTCAATAAATAAATGGGAACTTTTCATAGCGGTAAGTGCTAAATGAAGCTAAATCGGACTAGTTATGTTTAGGAAAACTGGTGAGCATGGACGATTTAGGTTGAAGGGTCTGTTTATATATTGCACTATGTTAAGAGTCTATGACCTTGAACATGCTAGGGTGAGAACCATGTGTACCTAAAACAGACGATTACCAGCCAAAAAAGGCCAGACCTGACTCCTTGCATTCCAAACAGCAGTACTAGAATGAGGTACAGAGGGAGAAATGATCCCCAGAATAACAGATCAGACCCAAGCTTTGCAGTCCTGCCACATTCAGTCACAAATGGTGATAGAGAATTAAACAGCTCACTGGAGGAGAACGTTCCACGAATATCCCCATCCCAAGTAAAGGAACAGCTGTGCGTTCCTATACATAAGACAACGATGTCGTATCTGTGTCAACCTCAGCCATTCATGTTGAATCTATGATCTACCTCAAAGTCATCATGATGACCAGAGACTCAAATGTGCGAGTCGTTGATCAATGCAATCCGCTACACATAACATGGAGAAGCTGCTGAACACAGAAGATATGATAACGTCTTGACACCAGTCCTGCCAAAAGGAATGAAGACTTGTTCTCACTTAAACGGTGCCACTATGGAACCTGTTTTATTCCAGCTCAAACTCTGACATCTACCCAGCAATTCAGAAAATGACTGAACTTTGCCCAGTCCCCAAGAAGAGGATAATTACATTCTGCCCAAAAGCCATCCCCATCTGGCCCATCATGATTATCAAATATGTTGGATTTCTTTTTGGCACGGCTGTCAAGAAATACAGAAATACCTTGCACAGTGTTGTTTCTGTTAGGTCCCGATGTGGAGATGGAGCCGTTGTGGAAATGTCGTTGGATTACTAATTCCAAAATGGCTAATGCTGTGGTAGTTGGTGGAAGTTAAGCACACTTGATAAAGTAATGAAATGTAAAATCTGCTATCAGTAATAATGACATTGAAGCGAATGTCTTTTGTAAACGCAGGTTTGCCTTACAAATATATGGGCAGGAAGTAAAGTTCCCGTGACTTCCTGGTCTGGCCTAGAAGTTTCTCCAGACATACAGTCATGTGATAAACTTTTCAACGCTCTCTAAAAAGACCAAATAAGACAGTCAATTGTGTCAACCTTCTTTGAGTTCTTCAAATATCATCCAAGAGATAACATCTGGGGCAGTCTCGGAATTAGAAAAGGGAACGGGAAACACAGTCAGTACTGCAGAAGCCGGCTTACTAACATCTCAGAGCTTGTGACAACAATTACAGAGCTTTCTCGCTGACTGCAAAGAAACATCAAGAATATAGTCGGCTTTTTACGCCAGTGGGTGCCCCTGTTCTACTTATTGGCCGGTTATCGCTTCAGTGCAATTTTCCCACACAACATGAACAATTCATAATGTGAATATAAATATAAAATATGTATTATTAACTGCAGTGGCCACTTCAGTGTATCAGTTTTGCTGCACCTTTCAACATTATGGTGAGTCATTCTATTTTTCAACATCATTCTCGTGTTCTCTCCCCATACATTCAGCGTCGAGAAATTCTGAATTATATTGGGTGCATTGGCTTCCACATCCTTATGTCGTCGAAAATTGGCCAACTTCACCAGTCTCTGAGTGTCAACATTTAATCTCGTCTCGATGTAGAATTGCCTGCCTGCATCTATTACTGCAGCCACTTAGAGTCAATGTTCTGTAAGACAGAACTCTCATACAAGTCAGATGACGTTTTTTAAAAAAAAATCAAGGGACTTCCCATGTAACTGACCACTCTATTAGCTGGGAAGGAAGGACACAGGTATTCAGTGGACAGGAGCAGGCCAAGTGTCAAAGACGTGTGTCAAAGATGCTGAAACCTGGCCAACGTGAAACACCCCGTGGGGCATGCTGAGAATTGAACGTGAGCGCGAGGTGCCCATTTTTTACTTTGTTCCTGAGCTTTGCAACGATGGAACCTGATCGATCAAGGAGAAAATCGCGAAAAGGAAAGTGAAGATACAGAGTGATAGATATTTGCGTTTTAATTGGACTATTTCTGAATGGAAACCAAGCTTCAGAATAATGGGGTTTGGCAGAGGAAGGGGAATGCTCAGGTGGGAATTTTCAGGATCCAATCACAAGAATGAGACCAGAACTTAAATGTGCTTCATGATCAGCGAAATGGATAATTATATCGCACACTCCATTCACTTAAAAGAATAGACTAAATGCTGGAAACCGGAAGTATATCTGTTCAGTTTTTCGAGCTGTGCAGACCAGGGTAGTCTATTGCACAATACAGACCGTCAAAATATGCAGAGAGCAAAACTATGCATTCCACAGCAGTGTATTGATTCTTTTTAACTGGAATAAATGGCGTGGTGAGCTGTGTTGCTAACAGCACTGAGGTTTTAAAATCACAGAGATGTAGCGCACTTAAACAGATGCCTCAGTGCCACTATTTCATGCCGAACAGATACCTGAACCAAATCTAGTCCTGTTTGCCAGCAGTTGGCCCATATTCAACTAAATTCTTCCTAAACATCCATCCACCATCCTTTTAAATGCAGTAATTTGAATGTCCTCCAATACCCCCTACGGCAGCTCATTCGATTCACTAACCACAATGTGTGTGAAAACGTTGCTGTGTGGATACCGTTTACATATTTACCCTCCCAACCATACCCTGGGCCCTCTAGTTCCAGAATATCCCAAACTGGGAAAATATATTTTCAATTCATTCCATCCATGCCGCTCATGATAAATAAGCCTCTGTAAGTTCACTCCTCAGCCTCCGACGCTTCAGCTAAAACAGCCATACCCTCTTCAGCCTTTCCTGGTCGCTTAAATAGTCCAACCCTGGAAAAAATCCTTTTACGTCTTCTGAATCATTTCAAGTTTCGGAACATCCGTCTGATAGGAAGCAGAATGTAGTTACACTCATAGTTCGAAAAGTGGCCTAACCAATGGCCTACACAGCGACAATATGAACTTCCAACTCCTGTACTCACCAGTCTAACAAATAAAAGAGCGCATACCAAATGCCTTCTTCACGACCATATCTTTCTGCGACTCCACTTTCGAGAAACTATGATCCAGCACTTCAACGTCTCTTTCATCAGCAACGATTTGGAGATGCCGGTTTTGGACTGGGGTGTACAAAGTTAAAAATCACACACCACCAGGTTATAGTCCAACAGGTTTAATTGGAAGCACACTAGCTTTCGGAGGGACGCTCCTTCATCAGGTGATAGTGAAGGGCTCGATCCTAACACAGAATGTATAGCAAAAAATTTGCAGTGTGATGTAACTGAAATTATAAATTGAAAAACTGATTGTCTGTTAAGCCTTTCATCTGTTAGAATACAATGATAGTTTTACTTCTTTCATGTGTAAATCACAAAGTACTGCAGAAATTTATGTAAAACACTGTTATCTCACCTATTAGATTAGAATCAATCTGAACCTCAGGTCATAGTCAGAGAACACAGGAGCTAACACCTTCAACATATTGTCTAGCTATCACCATTGTTAGCAGCTAACCCCAGAATGTAACTTGAAAAAGAAGGGTTTTGTGATTTACACATGAAAGAAGTGAAACTATCACTGTATTCTAACAGATGAAAGGCTTAACAGACAATCAATTTTTCAATGTATAATTTCAGTTACATAATTCTGCAAATTTTTGCTATACATTCTGTGTTACGATCGAGCCCTCCAGCGTCGCTCCGAAAGCTAGTGTGCTTCCAATTAAACCTGCTGGACTATAACCTGGTGTTGTGTGATTTTTAACTTTGTACACCCCAGTCCAAAACCGGCATCTCCCTCTTGGTCTCCCTTGGAAATTGTGCGGATGAGTCCTGCTTATTTCATTCAAAAGACAGAACGTCTTATCCCCATTCGTTCACACCTTAATTTACATTAATCTACCATCTCTATCTCATTCACCATAACTAAAGTCCCATAGCGTTGTGGCATTGCTCATACACGTGCTGTGTTTCCCGTCATCTAACCCCCCCCCCCCTACCTATGTGAAGACATTAAAAAGCCAAATTTCCAATCCTTTTCAGTTGTGAAGAAGTATCATACTGGATGTGAAATATTAAATGTGTTTCGTTGTCTGCACAGATGCTGCCAGACGTGCTGACTATCTCGAGATTACAATAGGCACAGCTCAACTTTTAAATTAAACAAAATGAAAATTATTAGAAATGAAAATAAAAATAGCTGGAGAAAGCAAAAACGAAAATGAAAGATTCCTGGAACTGAAAGACTAAGTCTGCTTTGATTCCACAGATGCGGCCAAACTTGCTTCCGTTCTTCAACAATTTCTTCTGTAGAACAAACTTGAAATGCATGCGACAGAGCTCCTGACGTACCCTGTCCGACATTGAGTGTCTACAATATGAAGTGAGCGATAACGCAAGGTGCACAAATTCATTGATTCTGAAACGACATAAGGCTGGCATTACTGACATCGGAGAGCTCTTTATCACAGACAGGGAGAGAAACAGAGATAAATGCATTCACGTTAAACACAGAAGATGGGCGTCCTGGATAATATGTAAAAGGGGTTTGAGAAGTGAATTACATTGGAGGCGTGACACCATGGCGAGTCTCTAACAGAATGAAAATATTAAAATAACCACATCAGAAAGCAGAGTAGTTCACTGATCTCACATTGTGCTATTCGTCTGGAGTCACATGTCGGCCAGAACAGGTAAGAAATGTAGTTTACATTCCTAATGTGCATTAATGAAGCAGATGGATTTGTCATATTGTGAGCATTTGTTACATTATTTACTCAAGATTCCAAATATTTGTTGGATTCAAATTCCGCCACCTTCTCTGCCAAGATATGAACCCAGGTATCCATGAACACACATCAGTGCCTTAATTTACAGTAGTACGATTCGCCAATTGCTTATCCGTACAAACAACTGAAAAGCCCAGCACATCAGTTTCAAAGACAATTTTGCAGTGTTGAAGCCATTTACATCCAGAAGTGTTGAGTGGATGATGTCGACAAAATCACAGTTGGCAGTTTTCGTTTCGATTCTATGGACATGGCATCAGCAACAGCGGTAAAGGAGATATGACAAAGGCAATGGGACCTGATAACATTCCTGCAACAGAACTGAAGACCTGTGCTATAAAATAAGCCATGTGCCTGGGGAGGCTGTCTCATTCCAGCTCCAACTTTGACATTGACCTGGAATTGTGAAAAAAGTCAATCATTTCCAGTGCACTCAGATGAGAATAATTACAATCTGAGTAGTTGCCACGTCCCCAGTCTAATCACGATATGCAAATTGGTGGGAGTTCTTTTGACCGAGCTCTCAAGCAGCACAGAAAGTAAACAGTTCAGCGTAGTTTCCAATAGTCTTCCATTGTTGTGGTTCTGTTCGCCGAACTGGGAATTTGTGTTGCAGAAGTTTCGTCCACTGTCCAGGTGTCATCCTCAGTGCATGGGAGCCTCCTGCGAAGCACTTCTGTGATGTTTTCTCCGGCATTTATGTCGAGTTGTGAACGCATGGAATGCATTGCCTGGGGCGGTCGTGGATGCAGATTCATTAAGGACACTTAAATGACTGCTGGACGTGAGCATGGATATCAGTGAGTTGAGGGGTGCATAGGTTAAATTGTTATATTTTGCATTAGGATTAAATCTCGGCACAACATCGTGGGCCTAAGGGCCTGTTCTGTGCTGTACTGTTCTATGGTACACGTTCTCCATGTTCGACGATTGACCTCCCATAACCAGACAATCACAGAGCCATCAACTATGTATCATCAGAAATAAAGCACGATCTATATTACTCCCACTTTCTGAGACGTAGCCCGTAGCTGTGAATGTTGTTTTACTTCATTGCACGTCCAAGTGCTTTTTTAATGATTCTGAGGTTACAGTTGCAATGATCCTCTCAGGACATACATTCCAGCTCGCAATACCCTTTGTTGGTAAAACCTTCAAAACCTCTCCAAAACACAAAATGCTTCACTTTAAATGTGTTCTTCCTTTTTTTTATCGAACGACAAATAAAAAACGCAGCTTGGGTATATCCAGTCTGCCGATGCCCATTGTAATCTTATCCTTCTGAACCACGTCCCCCTCAGGCTACTCTGCTCTAAAACCAACAATCCGAGTTCTACAGCCTCTCTTCATAGGTGAGATGCTGCATCTCAGGGAACATGACTGTTCATCCTCTCTGCACCCCCTCCAATGCATTTTCAATCTTCTTGTGCTGTGGCGCCCAGAACAGCACACAGCATTCCACCTGTGGAGAAAAAAAATCTGTTTAGCTCTTACTCTCTGTGCTTCAATGACTAAAGGCTATATGCACAGTCCTGTGAGCCTTCTCAGATGAATTATTATCCTGTCCAGTCACTCTCAGGGATCTGTGGTAAAAACACTCTGGGCTTTCAATGGTACCGCACTTTTTTGAGGATTCCACTGTCTGGTTCCTGATCCCAAAGTGCATCTCCTCACATTCATAGGGTTGCATTTCATTGACCTGCCCACCTGACCAATCAATCCATATCATTTAGTCACAGAAGATAATCCACTTCACTGCCAACTGCATGGGAATTTTTTATGTTAAGCTCAAACTTACATGTCGCACTCAACCCATCCCCCTCCACCCTCTAATTTATATCATTGATGATTACTGTGAATAATAAGCGACACAACACTTATCCCTGTCGCCTGCTACTAAGAAGACCTTGTATGTAACTGCTCTTGAAACTCTGTGGGGCTTTCTCAAAGGTATTGCAGAGAACACATATAAACGAACACCTTAAAAAATTAGCAATAACATTTATTAGGCATGACGTCCATCGGATAACGTCATGCTGATTATTCCTGATTCTGCATTGCCTATCCAAATGGAGAACATTGTTCTCCTTTTCTGTTTTCTCCAGTAGTTTCCCGAACACTGATCTGATATTCATTGGTATATACTTACCTGTTCTGTCTCCACCAACCTTCTTCTAAAGGGTGTTCTCGATTCCTCTGGCACATCCCCTGTGACCAATTCTACTTAAACGTTTGAACAAAGAACATTGACCATTGAATAGTACAGCACAGTACAGGCATTTCAGCCCTCCATGTGTTGACGACCTTATATCCTTCTCTCAGATTAAACGGAGCCACCCACCTTTCATTTTACTATCTTCCATGTAACTATCCAGCACTTGTTTAAAGGTTCCTAATGTATCTGATTCTACTAATACTGTGGTCAGTGCATTCCACGTGCACAAAACTCACTGTGCAGGAAAATACATCTAGCATCTCCCCTAAACCCTCCTCCAAAATCATGAAAGTTATGTCCCATTGTGGTAGCCATTTACAACACGGACAAAAGTCTCTGGCTATCCACTCCATCTATGCCTGTGCTGTACCTCTATCAAATCACATCTCATTCTTCTGATTTTTCCTTGAGTAAAGCCCGAGCTCCCTGAACATATCTTTTGAAGACATGTCTTCTAGTCCAGGCAACATCCTAGTAAGTGTCATGGCCTTTCCTTTCTTGTATCCCACAGCAGCAAGGGAAAAAGTGCACCCAGTCCTCGGGATTTGTTTAATTTTATACCAGGCAAAACCAATCATTCCTGCTCGCATTTTATGTAAATGTGTTCAAAAGCTTCACAGTCAATCTTCTCGATACTTGACATGCATAATCCTTCTCCATAACAAACCAGATGTGAAGCTTTCATGGAACAATGTTTACGACTTTCAAACACAGATTTCCTGCTTGGTTTCTAATGAGAGCAATTGTTCCCTGGTAATATTTTCCTAGTTGCTGCAATCGTGAAAAATCCCAGGATTCTGCCAAACTTTTCCTTCTTGCACTTTTTCATGTTCCGCTGTTAGTCAGTCCCCACTGGTGTGAATTTTCAATTTTTCACTGCGATCACCTCTCATTCGTTGCAAAACTCCAGTGAACACAGACCGAGAATCATTGGGCAATCTTCGAATCTGCAGCATTAAACTGGAGAATGCCTATTCAGTATATGTGATGAGTACATACTTGCTTATATCAGAAAATCATAACTGCACACAATTCTACAGTAACCCTCTCACCAACACTCTGTGAAACTGGCGTGGGATCTTTATACTTCTCGTGGAAACAAAGTAATGCAAATACTGGAATCTGCACTGAAAAGAAAACAATTGCCAGAGAGTTAATCAGGGCAGGCAGCATAATTGGAGAGACAGCAAGCTAACGTTGAGTCGAGATGACTCTTCATCATCTAGCTCGTGATACCCTTTAAATGAAGGAAAATCTGAATTTTACAAACTCTGTTTGCATAGGTTCCTCTCAATATCCTTTGCTTTAACATTTTTCTACGAACTCACTGTGTGAACATCCAAACAATGCCCCCCGAGCATTCAACTACACCACATACACAAGTTCTTATTTGTTGATGTCTATAAGCGATATCTTCAAACAAGAAGAATGTAAACTATGACTTCCCTTTCATTAAAAGTCAATCATGCTCTTAAAGTTTGCTTTCATTTTCTAGGTGAAAGTGAGGACTGCAGATGTTTGAGAGTCAGAGTCGAAAAGTGTGACACTGGAAAATCACAGCTGGTCAGGCAGCAACGGAGGAGGAGGCGGGTCGAAGTTTCGGGCAGAGGCCCTTCATCAGGAATATGGGATGGAAGCAGAACAAGGCTGACAGGCCATCTTTACCTGGCACCGCGTACATCTTCTATCCCATATGCCTTCTCCACCAGTCACTGTCGCTTCCCACTGTATCTACACATCACCTTCCCAGTGACCTTACCCCAGCTTCATCCCCACCCCCTATTTTTCACAGCCTCTGGACACCGCACAGCCCACATTCCAGATGAAGTAATTATGGCCGAAACGTCGTCCCTCCTGCTATTTGGATGCTGCATGACCTCCCTTACATTTCCAGTGCCACATAGTCCTACGACCACTGAGTGTCCAATATTGCACTTTTGAATAATAGATCCCAACACATTCCCTCATGTAGATGACAAGATAACTAGTGTGTAGTTCTTCGATTCAATCTTTTCTCCCCTTTTTAATCCATTGGAATGCGATTGTATCCTTCCGGGTTTAATTTGGAAAAATGCATGATCTTCCAGGCAATCAGTGTGTTCGATTTCTGCTTGCTCTGATATTCCGGTATCAAGTGAATTTGGTCCGTCAGACTTATCAATAGTCAATAAAGTTTTGTTTACAATTACTTCCTCGTCTCTGGCATAAATGATTGAGTTTTAGTTACACAGGTCCCTGGGTCATACGTTATTCATGGGAGATTTTCTAGATCTGCCCCAATGAACACAGATACAATTAACTGTTTACTTTTTCTGTCACTTTTGTGTTCATTTTTAAAAAAATCCTGTCCGCACATTCACTGTTCCACATATGATCTTGCTTTTATTTTCCTTTCAAGTATTATTCGAAGTTTTTCGCCAATCTTTTTGATTGTTGTTATTCTGCATCATTGTTTTCTTTTCTCTGACTTCCTTATCGGTTTCTTGTTGTGTCCCAAATTTCGCCGACTCAACAATACATGGAATTTTTCTGAGCATCTTCCTTAGATCTAATAAAATGTTAAGCTTTTATTGTTAACCATCATACCGTTGCCTTTCTCTTTTGGTATTTACAGCTTGAGGGGCTGGACGCACACGTCATACTCTGGAGTGATTTTGCAAGTAACAGTCATTGCCTGTCTTCTTGAAACATTTTTCATGTTCATTTTTAGTTCATTTGAAGCCACCACCTTGTTCATTCTTTCTTGGCTTCCGTGACTTAGACACTTCCTATTGAAACAAAAACACAATCAGTTTTGTGTTCGAACGTTGGGCCCTTGAAGATAGAAACAGGGGAATATATCACGGGGAAGAAAGAAGAATTGAATTGGTACATCAGAACTGTGTTCACTGAGGAACACACAAGCAATTTCCCTGAGGTAACAGTGGCTGAAGGACCTGAACAGAAGGGAATTTACACTTGGCAGGAATTGGTGTTGGAGAGATTGTTAGGTCTGAAGGTAAATAAATCACCGGGGCATGATGGTCTACGTTGCAGGGTACAGAAGGAGGTGGCTCGAAAGATCGTGGATGCGTTGCGGTGATTATTTTCCAGAGTTCGATAGATTCGGGATCAGTTCATGCTGATTGGAGGATGGCTAATGTTGTACCACGTATTAAGAAAGGCGGGAGAGAGAACAAAGAAAATTATAGACCAGTTAGTCTGACCTCAGTGGTGCGAAAGATGCTAGAGTCTATTATAAAGGATGAAATTACGACACATCTGGAGATTAGTAACAGGAAAGGCCAGAGTCAGCATGGATTTATGAAGGGGAAATCATGCTTGATTAACCTTCTGGATTTTTTTGAGGATGTAACTCTAAAGTTGGACAAGGGAGATCCAGTAGATATAGTGTACCTGGACTTACAGAAAGCTTTGGATAAAGTTTCACATAGGAGGTTAGGGAGCAAAATTAGGGTGTATGGTATTGGAGGCAAAGGACTAACTTGAATTGAAAGTTGGTTGGTTGAAAGTAAACAAAGAGTAGTGATAAATGGCTCCATTTCCGAATGGCAGGCAGGGACCAGTGGGGTACCGCAGGGATCACTCCTGGGACCCCAGCTTATTACAATATGTATTAATGATATAGAAGATGGCATTAATAATAACATTTGCAAACTTGCTGATGATACTAAGCTGTGTGGCAGGATGAAAGGGAGGAGGATGTTAGGAGATTATAGGGTGAACTGGACAGGTTAGGTGAGTGGTTAGATGCAGTTTAATGTGGATAAATGTCTGATTATCCAGTTTGCTGGCAAGAACAGGAAGGCAGATTACTACCTAAATGGAATCAGCATAGGTAAAAGAGCAGTCCAAGGAGATCTGGACGTTCTTGTACACCAGTAAATGAAGGTAAGCATGCAGGTACAGCAAGTAGTGAAGAAGGCTATTAGCATGCTGGCCTTCATAACAAGATAAATTGAATATAGAAGCAAAGAGGCGATTCAGCAGCTGTACAGGGCCCTGATGAGACCACAGTTGGAGTATTGTGTACAGTTCTGGTCTCTAAAATTCAGGATAGACTTTCTGGCTGTTGAGGGAGTTCACCGTAGGTTCACGAGGTGAATTAATGGAATGGCGGGACTACCTCACGCTGAAAGACTGGAGCGACTGGGCTTGTATACCGTTGAGTTGAGAAGACTGAGAGGGGATCTGATTGAGACATATAAGATTATTAAAGGATTGGATAGTCTGGAGGCAGGAAACATGTTTCCGCTGATGGGTGAGTGTCGAACCAGAGGACAACTCTTAAAACTACGGGGTAGACCATTTAGGACAGATATGAGGAGAAACTTCTTCACCCAGAGAACGGTGGCTGTGGGGAATGCTCTGCCCCAGAGGGCAGTGGAGACCCAGTCTTTGGATTCATTTAGGATAGAGTTGGAAAAAGGTCTCAACGATAGTGGAATCAAGGGTTATGGAGGGCAGGAACAGGATACTGATTAAGGATGATCAGCCATGATCATATTGAATGGTGATGCAGGCTCGAAGGGCAGAATGGCTTACTCCTGCACCTATTGTCTATTGTTATACCGAATTCACTATTCCCAATAGCTCCTTTACAGCAAGGTTTTGAATTCGCTATTTTTATCATATAATACAAATTCCAAAACAGCCTGATCTGAAACTTGGTGCTCAATATCATGTTAAATGAAACCATTTCACACATGCTAGTGATATCCATTTCTCTGACCATTAACATTCCCTTGGTTGCATACAGGTTTGACGCAGATTTAATTGCTTCGTGATTTCTACAATCCCCACAATCTGGTAGGTCTAATTTCCAATTTTATAACATGCCTACCGTTCACATTGCAGTTTTTGCTTTACTATGTAACTTCGCTCCATGTTTGCATCTTCATGTTGATCCTAATCTCCACCTTAGAAGATTCAGTGGAATCTGAGTGACGTGGACACTGGGAAATTAATAGTAGATTCATGCAAGGTGTTTGGCAAGGTTGATCTCAGTATTGATATCATGTTCTTCTTCTCAAGTGTCATTGGGACTTGTTTTTTTTACCGATCGCCTGTTACTCGGTGGAGTTAGGGAGGACAATGATGTTTCAACAACAGTGTCTGTTCCCCCAAACAGCTGAGATTGCTCGAAACTAATAGAACCTTTCAGCAGGCTGGCAAAGTGTCACTGCTGCTGTACACTATCGTAATGCGTCACAATTGGAGCAGTTTGTACAGAGTTAACCGCCTCGCTCATGAAAAGGCATGAGAATTAACTCAGAGGTTATTCCCTCAGAGGATTTCTGGAAGTAAGATATTCATCATAGAATCACTACAGTTTGGAAGGAGGCCATTTTACCTATCTACTTTACAATCATCCTCCACAACACACTCACACCTTAGCCAATCTCTGTCATTCTGCATTTTCCATTGTTAATGTACCCAGCCTGCACGTCCCCGAGGTTTTAGATAATTTATCTTGGTCCATCCACCTAGACTAGTCATCTTGGGATTGTGGGAGAAAACTGGAATACCTTGCAGAAACCCACACAGACAAGACGGGGATATGCAAACTCCACACAGACAGTGATCCCTGACTGGAATTGAACTCAGGTCTCTGACATTGTGAGACAGTCGAGCTAACCACCGAGCAACCCTGTGAGGATGAGTGAACTCTCCTGCACGTCGAAGCATCAGCAAAACCTTGTTTCCGCCCAGTACCGGAAAGGGAACCTTTTCTGTATGAAGTGAATGCGATAACTTCATATTCTGAAGCTACTGTGTTGTCAGGCATCATATATCGATTTGCACGAAACAGATAATTATTTGCTGCGTTCAACTTGAACAGAACTCACCCGTAAAAAGGTGCAACTTAACACCTTAACACGTATAAGTGGTAACAATACGATACAAACCCACACTTACCTAGATACCAAAGAAATGCAGCACCTTAGCCAACTCAGCCACGCTACCAAATTGAACTGAATCCATGAGCGAAATTTGCTACCGGCTCCTGTGGGTATTGCTGCATCTCTTGCAGCACATGCAATTGATAAATCCAGTGATCCATCATTTGGACTTGACACAAAATTCTCTGTCTGGGATCAAGCGAGGGTAACAGGAATGGAAGCACTGTTTCCTTTAAACACGGGAATCACATTCAGTCAATGTCTGTCTCCTTCGATATCACCAAGTGGAATCAACGTCATAATGGAACAGCAAGATGGAGTTGAGAGAAGTTTAAGCAAGAACTGGTTCATGTGAGGTGTCGGCACAGCCAAGGTTTAAACCCTGAATATCTGTGTTTAACGAGATGGCACTTTAACCAACTAAGCCACACGTCATGTTAACGGATGACAGAAAGATGGGCAAGTTGATGCAACACCTATTAAAATTTACAAGGATAACAAGTTTATGTTTTAAAGCTCATCATTGAAGGTAATTACACAGCAAATTGAGGAGTCCAATTCAAATATCGAGCCTGGAACATTGGACCAGCAAGAGCAACGTCTTCAACCCTGCTGCAGCAGATAAGGAGGAGGCTATTCAATTCCTGTATCCTCATATACTGTTTCAGATAGAAGACAATTCGTCCATCGGTACTACAACATAGGACCCATAATAGATCATGCAGCACTTGTATCCTGTTACACAACAGAAGAATGAGACCTTTCAGCCTTCTCAATGATGCAAAACAATAACTGGAAGAAGCCACAAAGTGAGGGGAAATTGTAAGCTTAGGGCAAGGCTGTTTTGCCCATTGATGATGTTGCACAAGAACAGCAGAAAGACCTGAAGGGTACTGAGTTTTTTTTAACGTAAACATAAGGAGGTAATTCAATCGCATTTCTATTAAATGGGAAAAGGAGCAAAACAGTCACTTTCTCAAACTCATTTCAGCGATGTAGGAGGAGACTGTTCAGGATCTCGAGCCTGTTCTGGACGTATTTGAGAAGTCACTTGAGCCTCTTGAAATGTTTCACCACAACAGGAAGATTCTGTAAAACCCCAAACGTCTCCACAACAGCACTAAGAGAACATGCAGATCTTGAGCGGCTTGGTCAGGAAAAGGAGCAGGACATACAGAGCATCGAGACTATAATGTCAAAACACCCGGAGTACATTCAGCAAATGAAGTCAACCAGGACAAAAATGAATCCATTCAGCCAGTCATGCCTGTACCCGGCAATCGGAGCAGATCTTCGAACGTTTTGCGTCAGTTACACAGGAAATGAATTGGGAACGTAGAGGTTATAGAAATGTAAGCACTTAGAATAATCAGCTCCACAAAGGAATATAAAGTAGAGAGTGGAAGTGAAGCTGTTTTTGAAACCTGTTATTAAAAGATTAATATTAGGGGATTGTCAAATTCCAACTAAAATCCATTGCAGTCAACATGATTTTAAGAAAGATAAGTCGAGTATGAATTGTTTGCCGGAGTGCATGGATAAATGTGTCAAACAAAGTGGAGAATAGGCATCCTATAGATATATTGTAATTGGACATCCAGATGGCATTGGCACATGGTGCCCCACAAATGATGGCCATGCAATACAAGCGCAACTGGCTTAAAAAATAATTTGGTTGGAGAGATGATTGGCGAACCAATGAACGCCTTGCTATGGAGGTACCCGTGTTGGATTGGCTTGGACAAACTGAACAAAAATCACACGACACTAGGTTATAGTCCAAAGAGATTTTGTTTTTAAAAGAACACTAGCTTTTCGAGCAATGCAGCGTCGTCAGGTGTTACTGCAAATGAAGACCAGAGACAGATAATTTATGAGGAAAAGATCAAAGGGTCATGCAACTTCTGCAGATAGATTCAATACATGTAAAATGGCTCCATCATCTTTAGTCAGTGAGAATGGAGGTGAAGGTCTCGATACATCAGTAGGCAAATTTCAGACTTCATGCCAAATCACTGCCTGGAGATAACTTAAGGCATTATCGATGTAAAAGAGGGGACCCTTCTGGTCAGGAAATGTATTTTAGGCGTGTGGATTGGTTTTGAGTCTGTCTGTGGCTTCACACGCACAATATTCAATTAACAAGGGCAGTGACAGAATGAATCACGGTTCACAGCTGAAACTGAATAGATAAACATAGAGACACACAAAGGACTCTGCCAGAAGGAAATAGAGAGAGACTACATTGACAATTTGACTGATGTAGATAGTAGTGGTTTGTGGAGTGAATATCTGGATTCAGACTCTCAACTGGTACAATATCAGCAGCAAGGAGAGTCGAGTAAATTAAAATAACAGTATTGTATTCACAAACGGTGTATGTAATAAATAACTGAGAAGTAAGACTTACCAGGGACACCAACGATAGCCAGGATTGGATAACAAATATATTGAATAATGTAAATCACATATGTAATCCGCCCTGACAATGGCAAATATTCGTAATATATCGAGAGAGCCCAAATATTCCACGATAAATCCCTGTCCACTGTTGGAACATTCCGGTATAATGTACTCAAATTCTGATCCATTGTTGGAACACTCCAGTGTAATGCTGTAACATTCTGACCTGTCCTTCCCTTCTCTTTGGAGCTGCTAATTCCTGCTCGTGCTTTAGTGGCTCTTACGCATTTTTTTGGTATAGCACTGTGAATGGAGAGCAGTTTTCATTAAAAGATGTAAACCCTCCACTGGGATAATTTGAATCCATGCAGGCTGTCATTAATCACAGTCACCGTGCAAACAGTTTCAGTTAACCTCTTCCTTTCATCACTTTTCATGCCCTAATAAAAGGCAACATTTACTGAGAGGATATGGATGGAATGGATGAGGGTTTTTGAAGGATGGACCATAAATCTTTCAATATTTTTAATCTGTCGTGCTTGCATGGGGGAATAGTGCTATGCCACTGCAGAGTGGTGCACTTTCCACCCTGTTTATACGAGACCAGCCGCAGAAGGTGACTGATTGGAAAATTAACCGAGATCATAAATCATGGTAACAGTATTTATGACCTATTGACATCATGTAATGATGCACCTATTGTGAAGTGCCCTGTTTTCAAAGCGTGTCGTAACATTTAGATATCATTTAGATCATTGGGTGGGCTTCTCCGGAACAGGGATTAACAGTCTGTCGCCAACTTTCTGAAAGAAAGTGACAGTGGGAGACCATTCAGACTTTCGTGCCTGTTGCATGAAGTCTTGAGCTTGTTATGCAGTACCTGTTGCCTCTAAAGAGATATGCAGAAGATTTGTCCTGACATAAATATTAATGTACTAAATTTGTTATGACCAATAATGCACGTTTCAGCAAAGCACTTCGAAAAAACTATTTTGGAGAGATTATACGCAGAATAATGGGATACCTTCAGAAACGAGATTAAAAAGTCTAGCAGCAGTACATTACTGTTCAAGAGGAGGACAATGTTGGCAGTTGTGAGATATTGTGAATGGCTATAAGTAGAGAATCTGGTCAAGAAACAGAAAAAAAGCATATGAGAGGTTTGAAGAGCCGTGATCACTTGAATCCATTGAGGAGAACAAAGACTGCAGGTCCATACGCAAGATGGATTTCAGGGGGGCAAATGGAAACCGGAGAAAGCTTCAGTCAATAGGGTCAAGGAGAATCCAAAGGGATTCTACAAATGCAGTAAGGGCAAGAGAGTAATTGGGGAGAGAACAACAAATCCATCAATCTGAGGAACCACAGATGTTCGGTGAGATCCGAGATGAATCCTTCATATCAATATCTGTTGTGGAGAAGCTTATGGAATCTAGCGAAATTGTGGAAATAGATAGTGATATCTTGGGAAGTGTCTATACTCTAGAAGAGGAAGAGTTACATTATTAAAATGCACAAAGGTGGACACAGCCCGGGAACCTGATCAGTTGTAACACTAAACCCCTTGGAATGCTAAGGAATTGAGTGTTACGGCATCTTAATGAGATATCTGCATCATGGATAGCCACAGATTCGGTGGCAGAAGATTGGAGGTTGGCTAAGGTCGTACCATTATTTCGGAAAGGTGATAAGAAAATGCCAGGAAATAACACAGCAGTGAACCTGACGTCAGTGTGGGCAATCTCCTGACGTATATTCTGAGACACTGGAATTACTTGTATTTGGGAAACAAAGGAGTGCTTAGGGGTAGTCTTCAGGGCTTTGTGCGTGGGAAATCCTGTGTCGCTAAGTTCATTGAAGTTTTTAAGGAAATGATGAAGAAGATTGATGAAGGCACAGCAACGAATGTTGGCGACATGGAGCTCAGTAAGGTTATCGACAATGTCCCACATGATCGTCTGTTAGCAAAGTTAGATCATATGGAATCCGTGGAGAACTGGAGTCATTAGGTCGAAGGTAAGAAATGAAGGTGAAGGTGGAGGGTTGATGACAATGAAGGGCAACACACCATTTATCATATTCATTGCTGTCTGTTCCTGCAATATTGCTTGCACTGACTGGTGATAAGGATATCAGATCTTTTTCAATGTTGCAGCTACCCACTTCGTTGGTCTCTGTGCATTGCTCAGCGTGCCAAAGTCATTCCCATATTAATGTCTAGCTTACAATCATACTGTCCTGCTTTGACCTCAGAGGTCTGCACTGAAGAAAACAATAAAAGGAGGGTAAATCGTTTTATAGCTCAACATTTTTCAAACAATCCTTTTACAAATGTCGGCTACTGTTCTCTATCTATCACCAAAGTGCACAAAGTCCAAATCGCCCTTTGTCTGCCATGTAATTCCCGATTCACACTACTTGACTCAATCATTTGGAGCGTTGTCTTCATTAATCTCCTCCTCATCTGCGCATAACCTGACATTGTTTAGTGACACCAGTAGGCTTGGAAAAATCACATTTGAATCACTAAACTAAACGTTTGCCATGAGTCAAGATAGCTGGGACCCAAGAAGCAAAACATGCAATACCACACATCTCTTCTGATCCAAAAACATGTTGCTTTCTGTCGGCTCTCCCATTCTTAAAACATGCTAATATATTATGCCAATTCCATAATATTTGATTTTGCCCACTACACTTGGATTTATTTTTTTCTGATAACCCAATGTGTTGAATCGACTGTTTCTCCAAAATTTATCTACCAGTCAATTTATCATGCATGATTCCAATTCCATAAATCTGCCTTGGCTTTCAGTCCCAAAGGTTTCTCTAAAACCATTTCTTTCCTAATTGCATTTTTTTTTCTCACCAGACTTAGATTTCGAGCATTACTGCAATGTTTTTGTTTGCTGGGTTTCTGCCCAGGTTGTCCCAGGCAGGCGAGCTGGATTTGTTTCAGAAGGATCATGCGGAATTAATCTTTCTGCTTCTGCTTGAGGCAGTAACTTGCAACGTGATGGCATGTACTTGAATTTGACAAGGGAACACAAGACATGCCACTTAAAACAGAATCACCTGGGCCCAGGTGAATGAAGCAAACAACCAAGAGAAATGCAAAGGGAAACATTGGGGGGCATCAAGAATACAGAGGAATGCAAAGTATATGATAGGATTGACAGTGTCTGCTGATCCCAGAAGGTAAAAGAATACTTCAAAAATATCTTTAAGTGAGGGAATGGCTTTATTTCCTCTATCAGCCAAAATGCAGAATATACGTGCAGGAAGCTGATGCTGGAACTGTGTAAATAATGAGTACACTCGCAGCTTGCGAAATTTGTGCAGTTATGGTCACCCTGTCACCTGGAAGGAAAGAATTGAACTGAAGAGAGAACAGCAGAAATTTATTAGTGAAAATGCAGTTATGAGGAATGTTTGGAGGAGAGCATGCTGAGAGGAGAGTTGATCATCAATACTGATCAACATGGTGACCTCAGCAATGTTCTGTACAGCTACAGCGTGACATCTCAACTCCGACTCTCACCATTTTCATTGTGACATTAAGGACCGTCGAAGGTAACCATGACTTCGTCTTCCCGAGCTTGATGCATGGGTGATGCTGAAGAATTGTTTGGTGGAGTGGATTCAGTAGCGTAAGGCTTCTAATAACTGTTTCACATTTTGGTGAATCATCTGTATTTCGGTGTGCCAATGAGTGGCACTATGGGTCTGAAGCCCCCGCCCCAAACCCCAACCTCTCCGACCCCATCCCACCTCCCCCCCCCCGATTTGCGTACCTTTGGTAATTCGTAGATGAGGGATGTGCTGTATCTACCAGGTTTTAATGTGTCAGTCTTGTTCATCTCGCCTGCTTTGTGGAGATTCTGCAGTGAGCTGTGATCCAGTTTTCTTGCTGTGGCGTCAGATCCATTTCCACCTGTAGTAAGGTATCAGTGTTCAGGGTGTATCCCTTTTTTCGTCCTGTTTGGTGCTGGAGCTGCTGTCTGACTGATGGCATGCTCAGTTTCTTCCATAAAACAATTGTCTTTTGGATTGGTTTCCAGTGCTAATCGAAGTTGTTTTTGTTCACAACCCTGGAGTTGTCGTTCATCCCTCTGACTAAAAACTGCATCACTCTCACAGGGAGGACACTAGCTTCCAGGATATACGAGCAACAAATATCCACCAAAAGACATGAACAACTATCACTACTATATTTACGAACATGCACAGAAGGACACCACTTGGACTGGGAGAATGAATTCATCCTAGTGCGGGCTCAACAAACATACTGGAATTCATAGTGATGGATGAGACTCCCAGCTGTTGTGAAGTGTATTGAGTTGGGCATTTCCTGCGTACCTACTGGAGACAGAGAAATAGTGAGAATCGGAAAATAGAGTGATTCATTGAGTGTTACACTTGGAGAATGGTACTGAGGCCCATAGACACCACGAAAATTCCAGTCTCCGCCTTGGCCTCTGATAACTCATCTCGCTGGAGCGGAAAATTCGGTTCACTCATGATCTGGAGTAGCTGCAAAAGATGAAGGCAGAGGTAATTGGACACACATGGGGAGGGACAACACATGAAGAGATACCAAGTGATAGCACCAGAGTTCAGGAAGGTATCAGGATCAAATAATAGTCACGTAGAAGGTGGGTGGAATTGTACCAGTACTCAGGGGTGAGTGAGCTATTAGTGGTCAGACGATGGCCTAGTGTTATTCACAAAACAGTGCAACAAGCGATATCCATTTGATAGATTAATATCTTTCAGGTAGGAAATCTGTTAAAAGCAGCTGTCTGGCATGTATACCAGCCATAAAAAAAAGTGTGTGAGTCTCAGCTGAACTCTGAAATGTTCGAGCAAGCCATTCATTTCAAGGCCACCTCGACCAGGAAACATGAACAACGAGAAACATCTACATCGTACGTGTCAAATAAATATATCCCTGCTGGGACTCGTGTCCTGACCAAGCCCACTCATATTTTTATGAAAAGCTATTTAAACAATCAGAGAAGACGCAGATATATTGTTCAGGTGAAAGAACTTTTCGAAATTCAAAGAGGAAAAGTGAAGTATCGGAAAAGTATTGGAGATATGGCTGAAGACAAAGAGAAAGGAATCGGAAAGGGCAGAGCTTGAACTAAAACTGTTCATCACCTAATAGGTTAGTTAGAGGAAATGCTGAGAACACGTAAATTATATATTTTTTTTCGGAAAGGACAAATTACCTGAAATAAGTTAGATGGACAGATGTGGTAGAAGAGTGAACAACCTGTTGAACATAAATATTCAATAGTATACAACAATCCCGAAGCGCAGAGTGAATGTGAATGCGAATTGTGTAATCCTGGCAAAGGCATGACAAAAAAGAACAATTGGCCTCAGGTTATTCAGTTGAATCCGCCTGCACTCGAGGTACAACTTGTCAAAAGCACCAGCAGGAGAATGGATTTTCTGCTGCCGAGCAACATTTAGTTACTCATCACGGCATTAAATATGAATTATTCGAATTTGTAACAAAAGCATTGTAATAGTTTGGGAGACGTCAATCTTTGTACATTCTGGGACAGACACACTCGCAAGAGTGATGTTCCAACTGGACTGTGGAGAATGCTTTTTGGCATATTTCTTTGCATACCAAATAGTGCAAGTCGTTATGAACATAGCTCTCTCAGATCGATGAGGAGATGAAAGTGAGGGCATGAGAGATATCACACTGAGTGATCCTCAGTGAAATTGTTTAATCACAGCTGATAATCATATAAAAGCCGATTACATGAGTTTGAGTGGAGAACTAACCAAGCTAAACTGTGTAAACAGACCGAAATGTGCTGCTGGAGTGAACTGTGGAAAGCATTCGAAGTAACTGGATAAAATAATCAATAGTAAGGTAAAAAAAATTAGCAAGACATTCCCAATTGTGCTTCACTTAGGATGGAAAGGATCAGATTTACTTAAGAATGCTTCGAAGACAAGAAAAAAACCAACAGTTCTGAAGTATCCAACATTTCAGAAACACGGAAATCTTTGCTCAAGGGATCCCAAGAAGTCTCCGAGGATTAGGAGAGCAGTGGCAATCGGAATTATTTTCAGAGTTAATGAGAAGATAAGTATAGAGAGGGTTCAGAGTGATGAAGGTGTTCAGAATGATACAAATTGTGGCAAGGTTCTGAAGAATATTACAGGGGCAGTATGAAATTCTGCAACTGGAGGAGATTGCACTGGTAGCGACAGAAACATGCGTTTTAATTTTTGCATTCATGGTCTGAGAATGTAACTGGTTGAACCAGCATATATTGCCCACTGCTAATTTCACGGAGATCTTTCAGAATCTGCCAGATTGCTGTGGGTCTGGGATAACATGTGATCCACAGCAGGTAAGAATGCGGTGCCCTTCACTAAATGACATCAATGAAACAGCTGAGTCTTTGTTTTCCCAGATAATTAACAACTATTTTATCGGCCTCTCCCTAACGTCTTGTACAGCCACAGCATGACTCCTATTCTCAATGCTCTGATAACGAAGGCAAGCGACCAAAGCACCTGCTTCAGCAGACTTTCTATCTGTAACACAGCCTTCAAAGAACTGTGTCGTTGCATCCCTAGGTCTTTCTGTTTGATAACACTACCGAGACCACGAACATTAATTAAACAAGTCCCGCCCTGGTTTGTATTCGCAAAATTCAACGTTGTTGAGATCTCCACCTGCTACACCTCAACACTGGATCAGCAGTATTGTTGATCCCGTTGTACACGTAGATAATCCACTTCACTGTCACTTTACCACCAATTTCAATGTCACTCGTAAAATTACTATACATGATTCCTGTTCTCTCATCCAAATTGTTTATATAAACTATGCACAAGAGTGGACCCAGCACCGAACTTCACTGCTCACTGTTTCGCATTGGCCTGCACTTTGACCACAACCCACTATGAACATGTTTTGTCGACGACTGTCAATCAAATCTTGAATCCAGTTGGTGAGCACTCCCGTGCCCTGTGTGGTCTAAACTTATAAATAAGTCAGGGGCGGGCAATCAACAAGCAAATAATTATAGTCTCTAAAATTGTATGGCAATTGTTATGGGGAATATTGGGCGAACCAGCTCGGTCACGTTCGACTTGACGAGGAGTTAGTTCAGTGTTTCCGTGATAGTTGTCTGGTACAGTATGAAATGGAATCAATGAGGGAACAATCTGTCCGAGATCTGGTCCAAGGTAATGAGGCAGGAATAATTAATGACCTGTTTGTTCGAAATCCTCCTGGAAGGAGTGATCATAGTTTTTTCTTCAATTTAAAGTGCAAGTGGAGTGTATGAAGATAAAATCCAATGTCACGGCCCTGTGTTTAAAAACGGGAGACTACAAAAGAATGAGCGAGGACTTGACTCAACTAGACTAAAAGCAAATATTTTAATGTAAATATGTTGACGAGCTGCGCAGGACATTCAGAGGATTTTTTTTCAAGATGTTCAGCAAAAAAAAACATATTCTAGCGAAAAGGAACGACTCTAAGAAAAGGGGGTAATATGCAATGATTATCTGAAGAAACAAGAGAGGCTAACAATTGAAAGAGAAGCGATACAATGTTTCCAAAAATAGCAGGGATCGAGAAGAATGGGAAAACATCAAAGGTCAACAGAAAGCCACCAAAAGCGCTACAAAGAGTAGTGCAGTAGAACATGAGATAAACTACGACAGAAGAAAAGCAGTTCTAATTCAGACAGCAAAATGTTCTATAATGATTCACAACACAAAAGTGTGGCGAAAGTAAATATTAGTTATTTAGATGATGAGGAGGAGCATTTAGTTATGGAACACGATAAATCAGCTGACGCATTTAGTTATGGAACAAGATTAAACGACTGAGGCATTGAACAGGTATTTGTGATCGGTCTTCACAGTGGAGGACACTCAAAACATGCCAGTCATCGATAAAGAGACGAATATAGGTAATGAGAGCGCTGCTCGGAAAGCTGCTGATTCCAAACGAAATTGTTGAAATATAACCCGGTTCTGTGTGAATTTTAACTTTGTCCACACCAGTCGAACACCAGCACCCTCAGAGTTTGACAGGAGTAACAGTCGATAGGATTATTACTTGAATAGTAAAATGTTGCAGCACTCTGCTGTGCAGACGGATCTGGGTGTACTTGTGCATGAGTCAGAGAACGTTGGTCTGAAGGTGAAACAACTAATTAGGAAGGCAAATTGAATGTTGTCCTTCATTGGTTGAAGGGATTGAGTTTAAGAGCGGAGTGCTTTGTTTTGCAACTGTGCAATGTGCTGCCGAAGCCTGGAATACCGTGTGTTGTTTTGGTCTCTTTACTTGAGGAAGGATGTACTGACACAGGAGGGGTGCACAGCATGTTCACAAGTTCGATTTCGAAGTTGAGAGGATTGTCTTGTAAGGAGATACAAAGAGTATAGTGGAGCTTTATTCATTGAAATTCAAACCAATCGGGGAGATCTCAGAGAAAAAATGAAACTATGAAGGGGGTAGTGATGATAGACGTGGATAGGATATTGCTATTGGCAGATGAAGCTAGGAGAAGAGGGCATGGCCAAAAGATTAGATGGAGCAGAATTCGGAATGAGTTGAGAAGGAACCTTTACACCAAAAGCACTTTTAATCCGTGGAATTCCTACTGCAGTGAATCAGTTCACATTACTTCAGTAAACGTTTTAAAACTAAGGTTGACATAATGAAAGGGTAATGTGTGTGCGCTGATAGTATGTTCTGAGTCCAGGAATAGATAAGCCACGACCTTATTGAATGGTGGAGCAGGCCCGAAGGGCCAGAAGATCTACCTCTGCTCGGAGTTGTTATGTTCTTTTCTTTTGCCATGCAGAAACTTGCCAAAGGCCTTGCTAAAATCCACGTAGACAAAGTGTACTGTTTTACCTTGATATACAACTTCTCGACCTCCTCAAAAACCAGTCAGCTTTGCCAGAAACGACTTTACACGCAAAAACGCCATGCTTACTGTTGCTCATTACTCCTTGCCTTTCCAAATGCATGATAATCTATTCTCTCCGAATCTACTCCAGCAACTGGTACACCACATTCATCAGTGTCATTGGTATTTCGTGCCTGTCGATGACACAAATATATATGCGAGAGGCCCTCAATTTCCTCATGTTCCCAGGTTTCGTAAACCTTTTTACATTTCAAGATTTCCAGCACATCTTAGTCTACAACGTGAACACTTTACAAGATACCACAATTTTTCCTCCGTGATTCCTGAGCTTCCTATCATTCTCAATAGGAGGTTCTACGCACAATATTTGTTTCAGATCTCCACCATCAACAGTGGATACATATCGACAGCCTCATTGAACTTTAAGGGGCCTTAGCCTCTCCCTAGCTAAGATTTATCCCTTATTGAAACTGTTCAAAATGTTTCTGAAACTTCAAACGTCCCCAAACCGAGATTCCTCTCCCACACCTCAATCTATTCTGTCACTAATGGTCATTCCATAATGTAAAATCCAAACAGCTTTAAAAATATTTCCCTTTCATGAAATCATGTGTATCCCATTGTTTCTAACTGTGCATATATTATTTATTGTCATATCCTATCTATTACACTCTAGCTTTTCCCAACTTACTGTCAGGGGCGAGCACCGTTTGGTTTCACACAGACTGCACAATGAGCTTTTAGAAATCTTGTGTAACTGGTAACTTACAGGTCAGCAGGTAAAAAAGAATGTAAACAAGATGCTGTAATTTATTACAATGGGAATGGATCGCAAACATAGGGAGGAGTTGCTAAAATTATACAAGTAATGAATCAAATGAAGCATTGAATAATATAAACAGTACTAGTGTCCTCAGGAAAGAAATTCTGGCTTTGCAGGCAGGGCAGAGAATGATCGGTTGATCTTGGGGCTTGACGGATATTCAAATCATGTGGGGTTGAGTCAGTTGAGCTTGACCACACTGGAAATTAGAAGAACGAAAGAGAATTTCAGTACACATCCAAGCTTCTGAGTGCATTTGCCATGGTAGAGACTGGGAGGTTAGAAAATAGAACAGTACAGCTCATCAAAAGAACTTTGGCACTCCATGGCTGTGTTGACCATGATGCTTTTAGAAACTAATACCATCTGCCTGCATGTGGCTCATATCTCTTTAATCTCTGCCAGTTCGTATTTCTGTCTGAACCCCACATAAACACTTTGCTAACTTTTCCTCTTCTACATGATCCTGGGCAGCTTCCACCCTCTGTGCAAAAAAAACTTGTTTCGTTCATCTCATTAAAATTGTCATTTTCACCTGAGACTAAGGTGCACTAGCATTTGATATTTTCACGTTGGAAACAAGATTGCGACCATCCAGACTATTCATGCCTCTCCCAAATCCATATATCTGGACCAGGTCGCCTTTGAGCTTCCACCATTCTAGAAAAACAATCCAACTTCGTCCAACCTCTCCTTATTGTCAACATTTCTGCATACAGTCAAAACTTCGTATTCTCCTTGTCACATTTCATCCAGACAACATTCTGGTAAACCTCTTTTGCGCCCTCTCCAAAGCCTCCGCATCCTTCCGATCATGTGGCGATGAGAACTACACATACCATTCCAAACTGAGCGGATTGAAGCTTTATTCAGTTACAGCATGACATATAAACGTCTGCAATTAATGTTGCGATCGAGGGAGGCACACATGCCGTACACCTTCTTTACACATCATGCTGTGTTGTTATTTTCTGGAAGCTATGGAAACGCAACCAAGATCCATCTGTATAGCACAGTCGGTTGTATATAATGTATTTTACTCGACCATTTGACTTCCAAAATGCTTCACCTTATACTTGTCACGATGAAATGCATTTTTTTTTTGTCATTTCTCTAACCAGTGTTCTAGCTGATCGAAATACTGCTACAGTCTTTTATATCCTTCCCCCTTATCCACAATTCTCCCAGATATCCCAATAACAAAATGTCTTTCCACATATCGTCTGTAAAAAAAGGCTGGGGGCTGACATTTTCCTCTTAATCACTAATAGAAAATTGCAAACAGAGATTGCAGCCCTGACTCTTGCACAACATCTCTGGCCACAGATCTCTAAACAAAAATAAGCCATCCACATCCCTGTGACTACTGTGACAAATCAAATTTTGTATCCAACTTACCAATCACCATTCCATAGATTGTGATTTGATTTTGCAGACCAACCTGCCATTGTCAAGTGGTTTAGTAATGTTAATGTAGACAATCTCCACAGCCTTACGCTGAATAATTATTTTGCCACATCGTTTTGTTTTACTTTGTGTGAGAATCTGTGACCAGAGACAATCAAATCTCAACAAGATCTTACTCAATAAGGATATGAGGATGAATTTAGTCTCTCAGTGGGCGTTGAAGCTGTGGATTGCTTAACTGCAGAGGGCTGTCGAGGCTAGGTCATTAAGTATAGTTCCGACAGCGATTATCAGATTTTGGTTAGTCCAGGAAAGAAGGGTTACCTCGAAAGCCTCGATGTGAATGCTGGGAGTGTTTCAGTGATAGTGTGTGTTTGAGGGTTAGTTGAGTTTGTAGAGTTACAGAAGTCTTAAGCGGGTTAAGGTTCTTACAGGGTTAAAGGCAGTTAAGAGCTGTCAGAGAATGTCAGAGAATCGCGCGATGTAGGGTTTTAGAGTTTGGAGCAAGTTACAGAGTTGGAGTGCCTATATTAGATTTCAGAGTTAGGGATAGCTGTAAGGCTGTGGATCGTTACAGTGGCCAAATTGAGCAGGGTGTGGAAACATTCTGTGGAGTCGAGAATATGGTAGATTTAACAGCAGTTGTGAAGTCGGAGAATATTATACGAATGGGAATTATAGCATGGACTGGAGAATATTACACGGATATGGAGGATGGGGTGGATTCGAAAATGTTACAGATTTAGGGAGTATGGAATGCTCCTCGGATGGGATACATAGCCTATATAGATTTCAATAAGAACTTTGATAAGGATTCATATGGCAGGCTGCTCTTGAAGAATAGATTACATTGAATTCAGAGGGAGCTGACAAATTGGATGCACAACTGACTTGATGTTAGGAAGCAGAGGGGAATAGTGGAAGAATGCTTGTTGGACTGGGTGCTTTGACTCGTGCGGTTCCTCAGGAAATTCTGCTGAGGCCATTACTGTTTTTCTTTCTCAATGACAGCAATGACAACGTTCTGGCATGATGAGGAAGTTTAATAGAAATTGTGAGAGGTGGGGAAATAGGCTGAGAAATGGTAAATGTAGTTTAATATAGATACGTGTGAGGGCTTGCATTTTGAAAGATCAAGTAAAGGTAGAATTTCCATGGTGAATAGCAGAATCTGAAGCATACACTGGAAAAGAAATACCTTGGTGTTCAGGTGCACAGTTGTCTGAAAGTGGAGTTACAAGTACACAGTACAATGAAGGACGCTTCCGGCACGCTGTCCTTCATCAGTCAGGACATTAAGTACAGAAGTTGGAAAGTTATGTTGCAGTTGTACAGGATGTCGGTGAGGCCGCAGTCCGACCATTGTATTCGGTTTTGTTAACCTTGCTATTGGAAGGATATTATTAAATGGGAAAATAGTGCAATAGAAATTTGAAAGGATCTACCCAGGAATCAATGCTCTCAGGTATGGGAAGAGGTTGGACAAGCTACAACATTTTTCTTTAGAGGGTAGGAGACAGAGGGGTATCATTTGGAAGTGTAGACGTCATGAGAGGCATGAAGAGGGTGAACTCACTCAGTAGTTTTTCCCAGGGCACCTGGAACAAAGGAAGGTGGTTGAGAGCAGCAATCTCAGCTCCACGACAGCGCTGCAGCGATTACGTAGGGGAAGTGTTTCTGGTTATGCGTGTAGATCAGGAAATGAAAGGTAAGGCACCATAATCTGAAGAGATGATGTGGTTTGGCTCTTATTAAACAGACAATCGGTAGTCGTTTAACTGTGCCAGACAGAAAGGAGTGGCTGAGTGAAGCAACAATGTGCAGGACAGGACAAACAGTCAGAACAGGAATTGAACCAAAAGTGTTGGCATGAATCTGCATTACAAGCTAGCCATCCAACTGATTGAGTTATCGATGTCCTCACCAGACTCTTGAGTGAAGATATTTTAATATTAATCAGTTCAGATATGTTTTTAAAACACCTCTGTAGTAGGTGGAAGTCGAAGCAAGCTTCCTAGCTCAGAGAAAGTGTCATGATCAGTGAGTTCTAAGAGTGATGTCTTTTCTCGATCTAAAAATCTTCAGCTGCATAATGAGTAACTGTCTCTCTACCGTAAAGTCTCAAGTGGGAGTGTTTTCCAATGATTACATAACATTGAATATCGTGATTACTCAGATATGCAAAATATGCAGGTGCATGCTTAAAAATGATAAGACACCTTATCCTTACACACATGCCAGACAACTATCACCTCAGACAACACATTCAATGTTATCGCCACAACAGAATTCCGAAGGACCAATATCCTGTATATTACTGTTAAATGGAACCGGATGGACCAAATAAATTCATTATCTGTTCCAGTGAGGGGCTTATGCAGAAACGTTTTGACTCTCTGTACCTCAGTGTTTGTCTGACATCCTGTGCTATTCTGGAACCACACTTGCAAACCAAAATAAATTCATTGTCTTTAAGAGTATGTCAGAGGCTATGAATCCAGTAAAAAATACATTTCCTCAAGATTTCTGAAAGCCTATCCGCCATCATTCCGACACACGTTGAAAATGTATCAATATGAGTGCATCGACTGACAGTCACGAGCAACAACGCCTGCCATCTATATAGTACACTGCAGAAATTTACCGAAGCCTCTTACAACGTACCCCTGAAAAACCACCATCAACAAGGACAAGGGCAGCATATACATGGGAACACCCTAATGGTCACGTACTAAGCCACCCACCATCCTGATTGGGAAATATATTGCTGTTCCTCAGTGTCACTGTTTCAAGTTCCCTCCCTAAGGGTATTGTAAACGTACCTACAGCACATGGGTTGTCGTGGTTTATTGTGGCAGCTTACCACCACCTCCACAAGGGCAACATGAGAGGACAATAATTATTGGCTCAATCACATCCCGTGAATAAATTCGAATGAAAAATATTGTGCAATCAATGCCCAAACTTGGGCACTGAGTTTTTGGTTTTGTGAGTGTACGCTGGTTGGGCACAGTCAGTACCTTTATTGCTGTGAACAGTTCAAAGGAGTTGCTGTTTGAAACGCATTGTCAGTCTTTCAAAAGCTTGGCCTACATACCTAACATGAGGTACACACTGACATTGACACATCACATGCCTGCGCTGAGAAGGACAGAAGCGATTGATAATGTACCCATATCTAGCTGTAGAACGTTAGACAGTGATAAATTTGCCATGAAAATGATTGTGCGTGAATGTTAACTCACAATGTTATTCCAAGGGAAAGTAATTGCGTCGTAATACTTCATAATCATTTGCTCTTGGTTGTAGTAATGAGATGCATCATTACAATGGCCCTTAGTGTGATTTCTGCATTGTTTTCATCAGACAGTTATCATGAAAGGGAACAGAACAAATGGGTGGATTTGTGCTTATCGGACAATTGAAAAGTCAATATTACCTAACGTTGTTGAACCATCAATAAAGCGACTTTGCTGTTAATGGTTTGACCAATGCTGAAAATACCTACACAGAAATTTCTATCTCGAGTCACACACTTGGACCTTGGTCTGGGATCATGCTGGTCACCAATTTTGCTTAGATTCTGACATTGTGGAGCTGACATAGGCTGAACACGGTTTATGAGGAATTCAGTGCAAGATGCCGTGTGCGTCAGGAGTCCATCATTTTTATACCAATTTCGTTTCGGATCGCGTCCAAGGTAGAGAATTACAGATTTTCCGTGGCACACGAGAATAGATAAACTTGCAAAACATGCTTGTTGTCAGGTGTTTTTTTTACAAATGTTGAATTGTGTTTGGACCAGGACCAAACACTGGGCTAGTCGATTGGCCATGCATTTCCCTGTTGTTCAGGTATGTCTCTACTTGGTCTGTTGTGAGGGATTGTACGAAAACTGGCCAGCTCCAGTTTGAAAGGAAACTGGATAGATTTTGGAGCTGGCCAGTGTTTTGGAGGTTGTGGTGAAGCCCAGTAACACTGCGTCTGAATTCAGTCTTTTAAAAATATATTTTCAACAGCTTTGCTGACTGCAAGATGGTGTGTTGTCTGATCTGAACATTAATCAGCTGCTTACTACAGTCACAGGATTGTGTAAAAGTTAGATGTACACTCTGGTAGTTTAATTATTGCTCACTTTAATTGTGTTTAATGAAAAATAATGAATTTCGTTTCATTTTTAAACAAGTAAAAAATAAAGTGACATTACATCTTCATTGTACAAAATGTAAAAGTGACCTGCCATATATTTTGCACACACTAATCAAGCAACAGTCAGGCATTGTCGTTAAAGCCGGATTCAGGGAACAGGTCTATGTCTCAGTCAACATCACCATTTTCTTTTGTAGGTTCCGTTGCCCTGAAAGGACAAACTAGGCAGAGAAGGTGGTGGTGAGGGGCGGGGGACGTGAGGGAGTTGGTCCGTCGCTTCTTGGTAAATAATCAGTATAGCGTTCAGCATTTATGCTGGATCCTGTGGCTGCGAGGTTCCTCAGAGGCACGTTATGAGGTAATCAATGAAACGAAGCATACGGTTGACAACATCGTCACCGATCCTTCTACTTCAGAGACACACCTCTGATTTTAATACATCAATAAGAGTTGCCACTACACAGAACTTGCGGGGAAGAACTATCATTTTCACATTTCGTAACCCTTTACTATATTGTGTGGCAACCTGTGAGCTGAATGGGACAGACTTTAAACAGATAGAGAAACGAACGTGGAATAGGCCATCGGTCAGCAGCAGAATCATGCGTTATACAACTCATACGGCCTCGAACCTCACGGCCCGGCATATCTCCATCTCTGCAGTAATTATGAAGCCAGTGCTCCAGCCTGGTTCAGTGAAGAGTGCAGAAGGACATGCCGGAAGCAGCACCAGCCAGACCTCGATATTTGAGAATAACCTGGAAAAGCCTTTATTGCCTTCAGCTACAAAAAGATGCTGACTTGCAAGTTCAACAGCAGAAGCAGCAAGCGAAGGACAGAGCTCAGTGGTCCAACAATGTATGGTTCAAATCTGCCGCCGTTGTCTTGCCACATGTTGTCGTAAACGATAGTGGACAATGGAAGAGACCATTAGAGGAGGAGACTGCTTTCCAACAATGAAATCCACAGCTATGGGGGAGCGCAGCATGTCAGAAGGGAAATTAAAGCTATTGCGTTTATAACAACCATCAGCAAGAAGGGCTGAGCAGGTGATCCATTTCGGTGCCTTTCGAAGCCAACAGCATCAAAGACCCCAGTGTTCAGACAACTCGTTTTATGCCACACTATGTCAAGAAATGGCTGGAGACATTAGAAACTGTGTCTTACCTCCAGAAATTGCCACACTTCCAAAAAATCTGTTCCATTTGAGCAAAACCATTAACATCTACCCACAACGTGATAAGTTGCACAGTATGCCTTGTGAACAAAAGCAGGGACTTGCATTGCAGCTGGTCACTGACCCATTGGTGCACGATCTACCATGTAAATATAAAGGAAGCTATCAGCAATGAAAATGTGATCAACCAGCAATAACCTGCTCAGTGTCATTCAGTTAGTGTGTCGTCAGGCTCACTGAGCCGCTGTCTCCATTGCAAGCTCAGTTTAAAGGAATGGAATACCAAAAGGGCAGTGAGAGCAATTATTCTTTACATCGATGCGCCATTTCAAAGTGTGTGACGATAGGGGCCCGAATAAAATTGTAGTTAACTGGAATCTGGGGAAAATACACTCCTGCTTGGATTAATCACCAATGCTAAAATGCTTGTTTGAGTTTCAGCAATTGGAACTTCAGTACAGCTCTGCATCCACACCTCAGAATGACGAGTGTGCGAGACTTGGCCACTTCCAGTTGCTGCAATGACTCTCTGTCTATTATAAGGTCAGACGTGGAAATGTTCACTGATCATACCATTCCCCAGATGCTGAAACAGTCCATCGGCAAGAAGACCTGGAAAATATCCACGTTTAGTCTCATAAATGGCAAATAATATTCATGCCACCTGAATTCTAGAAAAATAGAGCAAAAAGTAATCAAACCATCCTTCTTTGATTTTCAATAGCATTACCACCCACAGAGTGCCCAACATAGTGCTTCTGTGCATAAAAGTTGTTATCATTGACCAGACATGTCATGGATCAGCCATATAAATGACACTACCATCAAGAGCTGATCAGAGGCCAGTAATTCTGCATTTGAGTGGCTGATGCCCGAAAGCCTGTCCGCAATGACTGTGATGGATACGTCCTAGGAATAACACTGAATAAAATCCGTCCTCATGATTGCTATCCATCCCCTCCACCAACATAACAGCAGGTGTGAGTGCCGTGGCATTCTTTAGACAGCTTTTTCCACACTCATGACCACTGCCATTTAGAAGGAAAGGGGCCTTATTTAAGGAACAGTGATCATAATTCATTTGATTTTGACGTAAGTACTTCAAATGGCAAAGCTAGACTAAGAATTGGGTCCTTAGTATGAATGATGCTCATTTCAATAACTTGGGAAAATGTCATTCAAGTGAATAAGAAACGATAACAAGTAGATTAATCAGAATCAGAACATTGTCGAGAATGTTATGCTGGCAAATCACATCTGGCCAGGCAGAATCGGAGGAGCAGGAGAATCGACTTTTCGGGCAAAAACTCTTCATTGTAAATTGTGCGACACTCTGAACTGTCCTCCTTGGCCAGATTCCTTCCCACCTATCTGCTCCAACCTCCTCTCTGATTTGTCACTATCACCTCCACAACCATCTACTGATCAAATCTCAGCTAACTTCCCCTGAGCCCAATCCCCCTCCACTTTATCCCTACCAACGCGTTGACTCACAGCCTCATTCTTGATGAATGCCTCATGTCCTAAAAGTCGATTTTCCTGCTCCTTGGATGCTGTCTGATCGCCTGTGCTTTTCCAGCACCACACTCTCGACTCTGATCTCCAGCATCTACCGCCCTCATTTTCTACTAGAATCATAGAAATATCAGGTAGAGAAAAGAGGCTCTGAGAAAGTGTTTTCCTAAAAATGATAAGAATCTGTCTGCTAAATCCGGAGTTCCCTGGAAGTCAACAAACATACTGACAAAAAAAGGCTTCGGTAATATCATTTAGAGGGATCTTAATACTACAGAGGAGAATGGAATGTCGAGAGGTGTGACCAAAACACGAATTGTGAAATGATGCTGACAAGATACAGCAAGTGATACTTACTTAACATATTTTCAATAAAGAGAATGAAAACAAATAAAGTAAGGAACACAAAAGGCAAACAATAGAAACTGCCTGTAGCTGTGCAAGGTTTGTATATGATACTTAACTTGAATTGAAATCGAAAAGGACCTCAACAATGTGAGATAAAGTGATGAATCTGGGAGTATTGTTTGAGAAGACCACATTCAGCCCATCGAGCCCAACCCGCCATTCAATCATGGCTGATGGACTTTTGAAGGCCACTTACCTGCACTCTCCACTTTTCCCTTACTTGCTTGCGAGATTAATAACTTATCAATCTGTGCCTTGAACATATTCAATAACCCGACCTTCAATGCGCTCCGTGGCAATGAATTAACCAGGCCCACCATTCTGAGCCTGCCGAAATGTCTCCTCGGTTTCATTCTAAATTGGCTTCGATTTCAACTCGGGCTGTGGCCACACGTCCTGATATCCTCACCTGACGGAAACAATTTCCCAGCATCCGCCCTTTGCGAGCGATGCAATATCTTGTACGTTTGTACTGGATCTTCCCTCAACCTCCTAAGCTCCAATGGATAACATCCCAGGATCCTCAGCCGTTCATCGTATGTTAAGCTTACCATTCCAGGGATCATTCATTTGCATCTCCGCTGAACACGCTCCAGTGCCCGTTTGTCCTTCCTGAGGTATGGGGCCCAAAGCTGGACACAGTATTTTAAACGGGGCCCACCCAGATATTTACAAATTCTCAGTAGCACTTCACCACTTTAACATTCCAACCCTCTTGAAATAAATGACAATATTATATTTGCTTTTTTAATCACGGACTCAACCTGCAAGTGAACCTTGGAGAACCCTTTAGTAGCACTCCCAGATCCGTTTGTACCTTAGCAATATGAATTTCCTCACCGTTTATAAAATAGTTCATGCCCGTGTTCACTTTACCAAAGTGCAAGTCTTCACGTTTGCTCACATTGAATTTCATCAGCCTTTTCTTCGAACATTCTCGCAAACTGTCTAAATGTTCCTGCATTTCGGAATATGAGATCCGATCGTCGACACAGAGTACTCAGACTGGCAAGATTTGGTGACAACAAAAATGGCGAACTCATTCAAAAAACGAAAAGGAGGAACTTGTAAATGTGTGAAAACTGAAGACGCTGACAGGCCTCGACAACTGTATTAAAACACACGTGAAAATGTTAACACGGAGCTCAGAGAGTTAAAATACTAAGTGGAATCTAACTGGGAAACGGAATTAATGTAAACCCAAGCTGGTTTATCAGGAGTAAGGCAGCAGCCAGGGAAAGAGTATGACCATGCCAGGACAAACAGAGAATCTGGAGGAAGTGGGTGAAGTCCTTAACGAATATTTTGTTTTCGTATTCATAAAGGAGAAGGACAGTATGAATGGTTACTCGTGAGAAGGACAGTATAGATGGTAAGTTGAGAGAAGGATGTGGTGATATTCCAGGATACCTCAGTTGCGAAAAATCGGAGGATATACTGGTCGTTTTGTAAAGCATTGTATGTGTATAAACTTCGCAGGGACAGGCAGATGACGCGGGGGGCGGGGGGGGGAGGGGGCGGCGGGAGTTGATGACAATTCCAATTGATTTACTCCAAAAATCACAGAGACAACATTTCAAAGAGATACAGAGAGAGGTACACACAAATATAACTGCACATATTAAACAGTTACCACATATGCATGTGGATATGTTAACTTACATGCAAACACATTGAAATTTCGTTAAGACAGAAATAGGTTTTTCATTCATACGTTAATCAATGGTCACTTGGAGAAGGCACGAGACGAGAATACGGCTGAGAAACACTTCAAACGTGATCAGTTGGCACAGCAGATCCACTGGGTTAAATGTCCCAATCCTGTTTCCTGAAGTGAGTCATTTTAGGGATCGAATTTTAATGCAGATTTCAGGTTCAAAGTCAGGATTCTTGGCAGTGTTGAAAATCAAAGGGATCTTGAAGTCAATGTCCATCGACCCTTCAAAGTTGCTACCCAATTTGAACGTTGTTCCGAATGCATATGCTGTGTTAGCTTTCATTAGCAGGACGTTGCTGTTCCATTGAGCCCTGGTTAGATCACACTTAGAATGTTGTGTTCAGTTCTGCTTGCCCGATAATAGAAAGAATATGCAAGCTTTAGTGGGAGTGCAGTATGATTTACCAGGATGCTGCCTGTACAGAGAGGGGGAGGGAGCATCACTGTTGAAGAAAGTTTGTGGGATCTGTTTTTTTTATTGGAGTGATGAATGATGAGAGATCACTTGACAGAGGCGTGCATGATGACGAAATGCATAGATCGTGTGCAAAGCCAGAAATGTATTTCCCAAGGTGGGAAAATCGATCACATAAGGATCAGAATATTAGGGTGATTGGAGGAAGATTGAAGGGAGAGATCCGAGGCCTTTTATTATACAGCGAGTGACAGGTATTTGTAATGAAGTGTGAGCAGGCGTCGTGGAATCAATACATTAGGGACATTTACGCAACTCTTGGATAGTCACATGGAAGATCGCAAAATGAAGGTATGTCGTGTAGTTTAATTTTAGAGTAGGATAAAAGGTCAGTGCAGCATTGAGGGCTGGAGCACTGTACTGTACTGTTTTATGTTCTATTTTCTAATTTCTTATACTCGTGTGAGCTTATGTTATCTGGAATTCTGCTAAATTCAGTGGAGGCAAAATTCGGTATGTATTTCATTGAAGAGTTTTAATAGACATATATACATTTATTAAGGGCTGAATGGTCAACATCTATTCCTCATTGTTGCATCCTTGTGTCTCAAAAGACAGGAGATTGTCGAGAGAGGAACACATTTGAGAATAATGGCGTTTACGTTTTAGACTGAAGAAGGAATGTTCGTTTGTCTTTAGCGTTGGGTGAGCTGGGGAATTCTCATTCCCAAAGAGCAGTGAAGAAGGGGTTACTGATTCAAATTTCAGTTTCATAGATCTTTGATGATCAAAAGAATCCATACCAACTGGGAACAAACAGGAATGTGTTATGCAGCAATATTCACATCAGCAGTGCATATTCAGAATAGTGCAGAGGGCTCGAGGGGCTAAATGACCAACTGCTGCTCGCAACCCATGTGGTGTACTCTCATCAATCCCTTGATGCTGTCAAGAGTGTTCCGCAGGAAATGCACAACAGAAAATCCTTTGCTTTGGGCAAAAGCCCTTCATCTAAAGCACTTTTTTTCTTAATGAAGTGCTTTTGCACGAAACGTCGACTTTCTTTCTTCTCGCATGCTGTCTGACCTGGGCGCCACATGCTTGATTATAATCTCCATCATCTGTGGCGTTCACTTTCACCTCTCAATGCTGTTACAGAAGGAAATGAAGATCCCATTCAGCCAGTCAGCATCGATACAATAAGACAGGAGGATAACATTCTGCCCCCCTATTTTTTACAAAGGGTTAGGGTGAAGTCATTCAGCCTTATGAGTACATTACGCAGAATAGGAAGAGGCCAATTAACATTTCTAACCTTCTGCACAGGAAGAAGGGAGCACTGGGTAATGTCAGGCAATAGACATTAGGGATAGATGCTTCTTTTCAGGTTGGAAAGACTTACATTGGTGGAGTACCATAGAGTTAATTATAAGATTAGCAAATATTTAGAATCTGTCAATGGTTTAGATGTGTGCACTGACTGGATTGAACTCCATTAGCTCAACAAACAAAATAGTCATTTAATCAGATGTTAACTGGTGGTAGAGAGCCTGTAAGGGGATACAGACAGGTGGGTTATGAGCAAACGTTCCTGAAAAACAGCTTATGCCCAAAACGTCGATTCCCCTTCTTCTTTGATTCTGCCTGACCTGCTGCGCTTTTCCAGCAACACATTTTTATGCTCTGATCCCCAGCATCTGCAGTCCTCGCTTCCTCCTAGCAGAAATAGTATAACCTGGAATAACGAAATTCGTGCTGTGACAGAGTGTAAGACAACAGTAAACTACTTAAATGGAGAGAGATCACAAACTTTAATAGTACAAAGCATTTGTGAGGCCTGCCACATAAATCACACAAGGTTAGTATGCAGATGCAGCAAGTGATTAGGACGGTATATAGAATGATTCTACTTCATACAAATGCTATCACGATGATTTACTGCATCGGTACAAAGCATTTCTGAGACCACATCTGATGTATTGTATGTAGTTATTATTCCCTAAACTGAAAATAAATACACCCAATTGTTTTTGAAGCTTTGCAAAGATATTTCACTTTACTTGCTCCTGGAAGAAGACCATGTTCTGTTATAAAGCACGGAAACATACCCTTCCAGCAAACTTGCCCATGCTGACCAGATGTCCTAAATTAATCAAGTCCCACATGGCAGCATTGGGCCCATTTCCTTCTAAACCATTCATATTAATGTATCCATTCAAATGTCTGTTAGATGCTATAATCGTTGCAGCATCCAACAGAACCTATGGCAATTAATTGCATACACTCCATGAAACGGTTAGCACTTTTGTCCTTTCCAATATTTCACCTCTATGTGCTGCAATTTTGGAATCCACCTAAGCCGGAAAATGACGTGGGTGATTTACCATTTCCATGCCCCTCTTGGTTTTATAAACATTTAGAAGGCCAAAACACTTCAGAGTCGAGAATGAGAGGTGCGTAGCTGATGGGCATTTTCTCGTGGCATGGTAGAGCTAAGGACTCAACTTTAAGAAAATAATGTATACTTTTTAACACAATTACTATGACAACATGACTTTATTGGACAAAAATATGCGAACACATATGAACATATCTTCAAATCTGCTTAGCCACCAAGAGAGTATTATTATAAATTAAAAGTTGCTACGACATGGAGCAGGGAACAGGGATGTAGTCATACATTCCAGGTAATTTTCAAGGAGGCCTCACGTAGTCCAGTTTGGTTGTCAGATAACATTATTGTCAGTTTCAGTCAGAGATGGTCAAGACGTAATCTATTGGAGGAGACCCGGCTTATTGCTCACTCTCTTTCCTTGTTCCTTCTCACAGTAAAGAGTGAGAGGTAAAAATATGTCATTCATCTTTTCCAAAAGTGAAAGATTCCTGTTGATGTTTCATTGGAATTTTTCCACTGCTTGAAGCCAAATACAACTTTTCCCGGAAATAATCCCATTGCCCACAGCTTGAGTGAGCAGAATAACCAGGCAGGGAGAATAGCATTTGGGGCAATCTAATTTCGCTTCTTTTCTGGAGTTTAACTGTTGCTTGGACAAACACATTAGTGTTAATATTCTGCAGGTTTTTCTTTTCTTTTTGTCTTCAGGTATGTGTATGTATGCGTTTGTGTACAACTGTGTGCGTGACTCTGTGTATGTCACGGTGTTTGTCTGTATATTGTATGTGTGTGTGCGCGAAGGAACTGCATCTCTGCATGCATTGAAGGAGAACTATTGATGCACATATTTGCCCAAATTGCTTATCATGTATCATTGATTCATAGCTTAAGTAATGTTGCTTTGGTTAAAGATGAGTTGTTTTTGCAAATTTAAGATATATATCTGAATTGTCCCTCACAAAGGACCTGACCTACTCTGAGACCTATATCATTCGCTATATCACTAACCTGGTAACATTTAAAATTAGAGATGAAAATGTGTTGCTGGAAAAGCGCAGCAGGTCAGGCAGCATCTAAAGAGCAGGAGAATCGTCGTTTCTGGCATGAGCCCTTCTTCAGGAGAAAGACAGCTTCTTCAAGGAAGGCATCCTTGCAAGAGGATTGGCAGGAGGTTCAAATCTTCGAGGAGAAAGTGAGGACTGCAGATGGTGGAGATCAGAGCTGAAAATGTGTTGCTAGAAAAGCGCAGCACGTCAGTCAGTATCCAAAGAGCAGGAGAATTGACGTTTGGGCATGAGCCCTTCAGAACATTTAAAATTAGTCATGTCAATGAAGGAGCAGGACCAGTAAATGAAAGAATGACCCTGTTATTAAATGGGCCTGACCACTCAAAACATTCTTCAGCTGACAACCCAGACCGTGTATTTGCAATGTGTCTTGTCAGTGCACAGCGAAAACAACTGGAGTAAACTAGTTAGGTTGACTATCAGGTTGTAAAACAGACAAAAAAAAATGCTATTTACAAAGTTATGGAATGAAACACAACGTAAAGAATATAGAATACCCACTGCACTCAGAATATCTCGAAACTAGCCATAATTATGCTGTTCAGAACATACAAAACAGACTCAATAATCAAACCCCTTAAAAAGAGCAAAATTGATTCAAAGGTTTATATTTCGAAGTTCGAAGGACAGAAGGAGACAGTGTCTCGCAGCCGGTTTGCACAAAGCGCACTGTACAACTGACTCAACCAAGAGTTCACCTTTTTGGACTGACCACTCCACTTTCATTATCCAGGTCACTTCTAAAACATAAGCTTTGTCCTAAAGTCTCGTGTTTATGTATAAAGGAAATGTCCTCTTGATGCACTTTTCTCTCTGTACACAGCTGATTCTGAGTTGGGAGTGTTTCACAGCTTTTCTGAACAAAAATACCATGATCCATAAGAAAATGAACAGCTTTCAGAAAAAGAACAAGCTTACTGATACCTCTCCCCTTAAAAAAATGAATAATCAATATCCAAAGTTGGCTAATTTTTAAAACCCCTCAAAAGTAATGGTTTGTAACTAGAAAACACACGCGCAAACACAATCAATTTCAGGTATGGCACAATCGCCACTGTACGCCTCTGTATCTCATTGGAGTCTTGGGGATACATTAGCAATCACGTGTTTGCAACTTGTCTCATACACAATTGTCAAATTTAATGGCTACAACAACAAACTCCATATAAACCGTCTGGCGTTTTTGTTCTTAAGTTTCTCCACAAGTGTCAGTGGTTATGACCAGTGTATACAATTGTCTGGGATACTTTGCTGGTAATTTAAATACTGAAATGATTCAATATCAACTCCAAGCTCAAAATCTCTTTTGCCACTCTAGAATATTCCTGTTGGTGAACATTCAGCTGCCTTGAAAAATACCCGATGTTTCTTTCTATCCTAACCTTCCTCTTGCAGGCTCACTGCACCAACATTGACATCATTAGTATCGATATCCAATTTGAAGGAATTTGTGTATTTGGTGAGACTAATACCGGGGCAGTCATTAACACAGTTTAGGGCCGTCAAATGCCTTTTAACAGCTCCCTGTTCAATGAAACACCTTGCCATTCTTTCATAAGGTTCGGTTAGTCGTTTAGCTACACTGCTAACATCCTGCACCAAACTTTGATAAATTCCACTCAAGCCCACGAAACTTAGTACTGTTCACCTCGTCGACGGTGTGGGAAATTCCCTAACTACTTTTTCGTTCGCATTTCTTGTTGCCTTCCTTTTCTATTTCCGATAAAATGGCACGGGAAGCTGACTTGGGGTTTGGCAAATTCACTCTTTGCTAGATTTAGCACCAAAGCTGCTCTCCAAAATTGATCAAACAAGACTGAAAGTTGTTGTGCATGTTCCTTCCATGAATGATTAAAAATTATCAGGTCAACAATAAGGACCACACAGTTGGCAGTAACCTTATTAGTCAGTCTCAATATGGTTGGCGCGTTTGTCATGCCAGATCCCCTGGCTTTGAACGGTAATGAAATACGAGTCTGCTTTGCTTTCTCCATCAGAGGTAATTGCGAATAGCCTCTAACCAAGTCCAACTTAGAAATATATGCTCGTTGGCCCAACTTTTCGACATAGTCGACCAGCCACAGAAGTTGATATGCATAAGTTTTTTTTCAAGTGTTGAATTTTCAACAGTCCACACGTAAAAGCTGGGTATCATCTGGCTTTGGCAAAAGAACTGTGAGTGAGCTCCAGCTACTGTAACTCACTTCGATTATGCCATCTTTGAGCATGCATTCTATCTCCTTCGGAACATATGCTAACCTTAGAGCGTTAAACCTCTCAGGATGTTGCTTATACGGAACAGAATCACTTATATTTACATAATACACAACTAGATTACTTATCCCCAGTTTATTTCTGCATGTCTCCACATGTGACGATCATAACATTTTCACGTCATTTCGATTTTCTTGCTGAACATAACTTAATAATTTATCTTAATTTCTCCGTTGTTCAAACTGATTTGACTAATGTCCAATACAGAATACTCTGAACATGGTTCTTTCCTTCCCTGTCAAAATGCTTTTGAGCATGTAGTCATGACACACTTTGTGAGAGTTCTTTCTTTCTGGAGTCCCTATCAAGTAATTCACCTCACTCAATTTCCTCTCTATTTGAGAAGTGTAATGGAAACTTGCTTTTCAACGTTCAACTATTACAAAGTAAGATCGGATTAGCTGACATGTATGACATGTCAGGCAAAATCCAACTAAATTCTTGCGTAGTCCAGGACAGTAAACATGTCCTTGTATTATGGTCTGTGTTTTCCTTACTTGCCAATTACCTCCAAGAAGTAGCTCATGTGCTACTCCCAGCACCTCCGTTCTATGCCGACTGGCAAATCAATTTGATGGTCCTATGACCAATCCTCATCTGTTTCAATGCGTGACGGTTTCCATTTCCTCATTAAGACACGACTTGTTAAGTAATAACAGTCACAGGGAAGCAAATGTACTCCTTCTCTACATGCTTTTGTTATAAACGCTTTAAGATCAAATCTTCCTGTTGTAACTCGATCGACTCAGCAGATCTAAAGGTACTTGCATTTTTATTTATTTTCTCCGGTTCAGTCGCACTTGCTTGATAAAACAAAGTCTCTGAGAAAGCTGTTTCAGCTTACTTATCTGTGACTTTTGATTTCTCCTACATCAGCTTGTGATTCTGCGATTGTGTTACTACACAACGAGAGAATACTCCTGAATAAATGTTCTGAATTTCTTCAGTTGCTTGCATCTCCACTGCCATTTCAACTCCAGCAGGCAGCACAACTACCGCTGAATCAAATATATCATTCGCAAGGAGAAACTGCATTCCTGGAGCTGAGAGTTTGTCAAGGACCCCTACCACAAATTCTCTTGACATTGTAGCCTCACTTTACATATCTGAGCACTTGTACTCTCACCATGAATTCCCGTTACCAATAACTTTTCCAGCAATACTTCTTCAGGAATACAAATCCCCTCATCCTCCAGCGTTGCAGACTGAGGCGACCTTGTATCCCCTCATATTGTAACCTCTTCGCCTGCCACTCCTGACCTATGTGAATAAGCTTTACGTCGGTGTGTTTTTATTTCAAACAGATCTGGCATTTTCTCCCTAATCTGCCCATGATTCCGCTTTCTAGCTTACATTAGAATGTCTGTCACCATGCCAACAAAATATGCAATGATATCTTGTTTTCCTACATTTGGCTTTCTCCAAGCCTACCAACATTGTGGTTTTATTTGACTCATATCATTACAATTAAAGCAATGGAAATTTTTGCCTTCTTTGTACCAGTCAAGGGTTTCCTTTTTACCCTGTGGTAAGTTCTCCTGGCCATCGGCTCTATGATCTATCTAATTTCACATGAGGAGTTCTTTGTTCACCAACTTCTAACCCTTATGTCCAACGAAATTGATTCTGGAAGCCAAGCCATGTGTTTCTTTTTAGATGAACCCATAATAATCAGCCAATTCAGCTTCTAATCTTGCCGTTCTAACTCTCTGCTCTTCCACATGAGTATGACCTCCTTCCTCGTTAACATTATCTTCAGTTGTCATCGCCACCTTTTTATGCTGTCTTCCGTTTTTGAGTGTCAACTTCTAATGTTCATACGCTCTCTCTTTTTCTCTCACCTCTGCTATGCACATTTGCCCTCTCTTCTGCTTGTATTCGTAATACAAACTGTTTCAATTTTGGTGCGCTTTCTCTATCTTTCATTTCTAACTCATGTCTCTTAATTTGCAATTGAATTATTACCACCATAATACATCCTAATGGTGTTTCCAGCATTTTAAACGTAGTGCTACTGATGTAATTATTTCTCCTTTCCACACATAAGTAGGCAGTTCCAACCATGATTGTCTTCTAAATCCTGTAGCTTCGCCATAATCATCTATTGCAAAACTAAAAAGTTCACCCTGTCCACTGGCAAAACAAAAACTTGGCGATTACAAGAGCAATCGCTGTCCCATTTTTGACTACACAAACAACTAACAAGCGAAATGAACAGACTAGAACATAACACTGGCTATTGAAAATCGCACAAAGAGCCAGTACCTTCTGGACTAGGCCAGACCAGTCAAAACTTTCTTCAACAGGCAGCCCAGACTCTAATATTGTAATTTGTGTCGTGAAGTATACAGTTGAAAATTACCTAGAGCAGTTAGCTAGGTTGATTACCAGGTTTTGAAACAGACAAACATGTATTCACAAAACTGTCGAGTGAAACACAAAGAGCAGAATATCGAATATCCGCAGAACTCAATCTTTCCAAACGCGGCTTAATTATGCTGTTCCGAATGTACACAACAGTCCCAATAAACAAACCCGTTTAGCACAGTTTAAAAAAATAAAACCAGAGTTTTCCGGCCAAAGTTAGAATGAGAGAGGGCAAGAGAGTCTTGCAGCGTGTTTCCTCACAGCACACAGTTGAACTGACTTAATCAGCAATTCAGCTATTAGGTCTGACCACTCCACTGTCATTACACAGGTCACTTCTTAAAGATACGCTTTGGCCTAAAGTCTCATCGGTTTATATATAAATAGAAAGGCTTCCGAATACACTTTCAGCTCTGTATCAAACTGGATTGTTACACGACCCTTATGATAAAATAAAACAATTACAATGTATCCTTCAGAAAAGGAACAGCTTTTACTAAAACAAAGTACTAACTTTCTGACATCCCTCAAACTTCAGTATGAACAGGGATGTGAAGGAATTCATTAAGGGTTGTTTTTGTGCGAATGCTCTTCCCCAGAAGCTTGTAGTGCTTGTGATTTTGTTTTTCTTTTTGCATTTCTTCAAAGCTGTGTCACTTAGATGTTGCACAGAAAAAAACGTTGTTGAAATACAGATGTGAAATTGAGGCTGAGACCACAACCACTTTATTCACAATCATCGTGCTTGGTGGAGAACGCTCAAAGTGGCTAATGACCCACTCCTGCTCCTCATTCCAGTTTCTCCTTGTTCCGTTCAGCCCCAGAAATATGCTATAAAAGAGCATTTGGAGGCCATTTACTGAAATAAACTGCTGCACCGACCCGGAGACCATTCTGTGCCTGAAAACGGTCACATGCTGTTTGCTCTGGGCTTGGAAAATATTCTTGGGAATCAAAAGAGCAGATGACGCTGCGAAACAGATATTTTTCATGTGTTGATCATGTTGTAGACGCAGATTAACTGACAAAAGCTCCCATAACACACCCAGGAATGACTCACAGAATCCTATGGTCTGTCGGACGGCAACATCCAAGAACAGACCATCCAGGAAAATAACTTCCCAATAACAGAATAAAAGAACATAGGAAACAGGAGAAGGTCGTTCAGCCCCTTAAGCATGTCTTTCCATTGCACCAGATCACGGCTGATCTGTTCTTGGCCTCAATTAATCTTTACTGTCCAATCTATTCAGCCCTCAACTCTCTGATGCGTCAAGTATCCATTGTGACCGCCTTCCAAACATCTCGGTGATCAATCTCCCCAGCTCTCTGGAATAGAGAAGTCCCAGCAATCACTCCCCTTGGTGTGAAGGAAACGATCCCCAGACATATGGGCGGCACGGTGGCACAGTGGTTAGCACTGCTGCCTCACAGCGCCTGTAGACCTGGGTTCAATTCCCGACTCAGGCGACTGACTGTGTGGAGTTTGCACGTTCTCCCCGTGTCTGCGTGGGTTTCCTCCGGGTGCTCCGGTTTCCTCCCACAGTCCAAAGATGTGCGGGTCAGGTGAATTGGCCAAGCTAAATTGCCCGTAGTGTTAGGTAAGGGGTAAATGTAGGGGTATGGGTGGGTTGCGCTTCGGCGGGTCGGTGTGGACTTGTTGGGCCGTAGGGCCTGTTTCCACACTGTAAGTCTAATCTAATCTAAACATTCACGTGACCAATTGACATCAACAAAAGATATGAACTCAATATGAGAATGACTGGCACTGGTATCACGGCAGTATTTGATTGAACAAGACGCCAAACAGCCTCAACAAAACGTTATTTAACGGGAATCAGATGTAAAACCCTTCTGGCTGTGTCGATCAGATCACAATGTGGCTGGTGGGTATCAGTCTTCTCAGCCTACGATATCACTAAGGGAGTTTCTCAGAATAGCTTCCTCAGCACAAAAGTCTTCAGCAGCTTCATCAATACCTTTCCCTCCGTCATAAGGTCAGTTGTTAGGGTGTTAAGGTCGACTACACAATGTTTATATCAATTTCTGAATTCCAAAGGTATTAAAGTATAAAATGAAGACAACATTCAAAGTTGTGGTGTTAACGTGGAGGTGATACTCATGTAAGTGTACTGTTCAGCAAGCACATTTCCACATTAAAAAAGCGGACACCATTCAGCATCTCCAGCTGGTTTGACAGGAATATGAGAAAGCTATTAAGTCCATTAATGCTATTCAATAAGAAGAGGCACAGTCCATCCACATTCTCCTGCCGATTACACAAGAGGTGTTTATAAGAATAAAACTCAAGTGTTCGAATCCAAAGTAGACATGCAGGAAACTGGCAGAACTCAACAAGCCAGACAGCAGCAGGAGTTGGAGAAGTCAACGCGTTGGGTATAATTGTTCTTCAGGATGAGGCATATGCATTAGGCGAGCTGCAACTAAAGAGGAGGGGGCAAAGATGATGAGGCAGGATGGAATGGTGGGGATAAGTGAACGCAGGTAGAGGGTATGCGTTGTTCATGGGAGAAATGAATTCGGTTTGTAGTTCGAAGAAGGGTTTATCAGAGGATTGGAAGGAAGGGGAGGCACTGGGAACGGAGTTTGGGGATTTAAAGGGAGTTTATTTGAAGTCGGGAAACTCAATTTCGAGTCCTCTGGGCTGCAGGCTGCGCTGACGGCAAATGAGTTGTTGTTCCTCCAAAGTGCTTTTGTCATTCGCTGTGGTAAGGGAGATCGTGAAAGATGGTCATTTTCAATAGGGATTGGGAGGGAGAATTGAAATAGGTGCAAGCTGGACAGTCTGATAATCCGTTAGGGACCCAGCTGCGATGCGCAGCAAAACATTCACTTAGTTTACGTTTGGTCATCCAGATGTCGAGAAGATCACATCTGGAACACCAGATGACAAGTAGATGACAAGTAGGTTGGACCAAGGAAAACCTGTGGATGTGGACGATCTAAACTTCCAAAAGGCCTTTGATAAGCTGCCACAAGGGAGGCTGCTGAGTAAGATGAGGGCCCATTGTGTTCGAGGTGAGCTACTGGTATGGATTGAGAATTGGTTGTCTGACAGAAGGCAGGGAGTTGGGATAAAAAGTTCTTTTTCGGAATGGTAACAGGTGAAAGCGGTGTCCCACAGGGTTCAGTGTTGGGGCCGCAGCTGTTCACGTTATATATTCTTGACCTGGGTGAAGGGATTGGGGGCATTCCAGCGAAGTTTGCCGATGATGCGAAGTTAGGTGGACAGGCAGATAGTACTGAGGAAGTGGGGAGGCTGCAGAAGGATCGAGACCGTTTGGGAGAGTGGTCCAGGAAATGGCTGATGGAATGAAGTGTGAGCAAATGCGAGGTATTGCACTTTGGAAAAAAAATACAAGCATGGTCTACTTCCTAAACGGTGAGGAAATTCATAAAGTCAAAGTACAAAGGGATCTGGGAGTGCTCGTCGACGATTCTCAAAAGGTAAACATGCAGGTTGAGTCCGTGATTAAGAAAGCGAATGTAATGTTGTCATTTATCTCAAGAGGGTTGGTATATAAAAGCACCGCTGTGTTACTGTGACCTTATAAAGCTCTAGTTAGGCCCCATTTGGAGTACTGTGTTCAGTTTTGGTCCCCACCGCTCAGGAACGACATACTGGCACTGGAGCGTGTCCAGCGGAGATTCACACGGATGATCCCTAGAATAGTAGGTCAAACATACGAGGAACAGCTAGGGATCCTGGGATTCTTTCATTGGATTAAGATTAAGGGGAGATCTAATAGAAACTTACAAGATAATACATGGCTTGGAAAGGGTGGATGCTAGGAAATTGTTTCCGTTAGGTGAGGATAGTAGGAGCCGTGGACACAACCTTAGAATTAAAGGGGGTAAATTCAGAACAGAAACGTGGAATGCAGTGGAGGCCGGGATGCTAAATATCTTCAAGGCAGTGAGTGATAAATTCATAATGCCACAAGGAATTAAGGGCTACGGGTAGAATGCAGGTAAGTGGAGTTGAAATGCCCACCAGCCATGATTGAATGGCAGAAAGGACTCGATGGGCCGAATGGCCTTACTTCCACTCCTGTGTCTTATGGTCTTCTGAGGTCCATTAGGTAGGATCCCACCAATTGACACATTTTCCACATGCAGCTTTCCCTTTGGTAATCTTTGATTTGTGCTACATTCCCCACGAATCACTACACTCCAGGCATTGTCTCCTACAACTGGATAGATGCATGGCCTTCTCGCACAATATCTCTTTCACCTCCTTTCAGGGCCTCTAGCAGAACTTCCAGGTTCAGGTAGTGGATTATCTCACTCTATTCCAACCTGTTTTACTGCATTCAGTGTTTCCGATCTGGTCTTTTCCCCATCACAGAGACCAAATATAAACTAAGGGCACATTGCGCTGTGCATCCTAGGTGAGCCCATTGGACAGACCTGACCTTCTACTCACCACTAATTTCAAAACTCCCAACCACTCTCTCGCAGACGTAAACAGACCTGGCCCCCTCTATTGCAACAGTGAGCTTGACCACAAATGGAGATTAAGTTTTGCCTCACAAAACTGATCGAATCCTTTGAGAATTTGAAAAAAAATAGGTTGATAAAGGTAAAGCGGTTGACGTGTTGTATGCGGATTTGAATAATGCTTTTGATAAGTTTCCCCAAGATAGGGCATTGCACAAAATACAGATGCATGGGATTGAGGGAGATTTATTGGTTTATATCAGAAGTTTCAAGCTGAAAGAAGTCAGAGAATGGTGATTGATGGGAAATGTTCATCCTGGAGTTCAGTTCCTAGTGGTGTACCACAAGGACCTGTTTTGGGGCCAATGTTGTTTGTCATTTTTGTAAGTGACCTGAATGAATGCATAGAATGATGGGTTAGTGAAATTTCTGGATGTCATAAAGGTCGATGTATTTGTGGATAGCGTTGAAGGAAGTTACAGGTAACAAGGGACAGTGATAAACTGCAGAGCTGGTCTGGGAAGAGGCAAAGGGAGATTAATGGAGAAAAGTGTGAGGTGATTCAGTTTGCAAAGAGCAAAGGAGTAAATTGTACGGTTTTAAATGTAAGATCCTTGGTAGTGTAGATGAACAGTGAAATCTCAGTGTCCATCCACATCGATCCCCGAAAGTTGCCAGGCAGGTTGGTGCATTTCATAAGAATGCATACGGTGTCCAAACCTTTAATTAGTAGAGGGATTGTGTTTTGGATCGACTAGGTCATGCTGAGCTTTACAAAACTCTGAGTGTTGTGTAAAAGCACTGGTCACCGCAATATCGGAAGAATGCAAAAGCTTTGGAGTGAGTACAGAGGAGATTGATTTACGAGGATCTTGCTTGTTACGGATGGAAGTTCTCAATAGTAAAAACGCAGAAGATTGTGGCTGTATTCGTCAAACAAAAGAAGTTGAGAGGAAAAGTAATTGAGATGTAGAAGATAATCATACGGTTAGATGGGGCAGAACTGAGAGTATTTTCCTTGGATAGTGATAGATTGCACGACGGGCATAGCTTTAAATTGAGGGACGATAGATGGAGGACAGATGTCAGGTGTAGTTTCTTAACTTAGGGAGTCGCATGGGCGTGTAACACGCTGTCTACATCTATGGTAAACTATTCAAAATGATGACCGGATAGACATACGAATGAAAAAGGAAAAGTGTAGGTTTGAAGGGCTTCAAATTGGTTTCACAGATCGAAACAATATTGAGGGCGGAAGGGCTTGAACTGTACTGTAATGTTCAATGTTCTCACAGCTTACATTCCACCTTGGCAGTCTACTATCTGGAGGACTCAACAATCAGTTCGCAAACTTGAAATACTCTTCCCAACCATGCCCCCAACTCCCTTTCCAGTCTCACGTCCTGCCTTCCATTCCACCGAACCGTCCTGTCTTCCAGCTACCTACCAGATTCACCCCTCCCATCAACGAATCAAGTTGAACCCACGACGTCTGTTCACCTATTCCTACCTCATCATTCTACTGTTTTCGCCACCCGAACCACTCCTTCCCTCTTTAACTGCAGGTGCCCATTAACCACCCTAAGTCCTGAAGAGCGGTTTTATCTGAAATGTTGACTGCACCACCTCATGTTGCTGCCTATCTTGCAAAGTCCTACAATCCTCCTGTTTGCCTCCAAATACAAAGAAAACACTACTATCATAGGGCAAGCCAGACAGAGAACAGCCAGGGAATTCCTAGAGGCATGGCATTCATCCACAAACTCCATCAACAAGCACATCGACCTGGACCCAATATACCAACCACTACAGCGGACAGCTGAAACTGACACCCGGAAGCGGCAAGGACAGACCACAATAAATACTGGAAGAAACATCAAAGAAGCGCTTCGCAGGAGGCTCCAGAGCACTGATGATGTCACCTAGCCAGGGGACGAAACGTTTGCAACAAGAACTTCCAGCTCGGCGAACAGAACCACAACAACGAGCACCCGAGCTACAAATCTTCGCACAAACCTTGAACATATTGGTTTCCATGACTTTTCAAAATTAATCATTGTCTTTCAGACTGGTTCCATACATTACATGTAACCTATCACATTGTCCTACCACCACCTTCAGCACTAGCTTATCTCAGAGCTTACAGCACAAGCAGTAGCTAGTGAATTAACTAGCCAATTTCAGTGCACGATCTTTATCCGTTACTGGCGCCCTGTGATATGATCCTGGGAATGCATTACATCACTAAGTTAACTACATAACTGTCAGATTAACTTCGATAATATTACCTGAGTGGGCTTTTCGAAAACTTCAAGCAAGCATGGAAGAATTGGACATACCACGAACTGTGGTGGCATGTGAATGAAATAAGTTGGAAAAGTTTGTTTGGTCCGAGGAAGAACGTATCGTTGTGGTGGGTTGTTTCTGAGTTGAATTATATAACAAATCGTAATCTGCAAAGAGTGCTGGAACTTCTGCTGTATAAGTTAGTATGTTTGTGTGAGTGTGAAAATAGATATAGAAATGGCAGATGGAACATCATCTGTGCAAGTGGCAGCAGACGCATTTCAGGGTGTTGACTGCAAGTAGACAATATGAAAAAATAATATGACTCAGAGGACTACTGACGCAGGACGGGCCTTTGTTTGAAGTCCGTAGCTCCTTGAAAGTGATGTTATTATCTCATAACAAGGTAACAAAGGCGAACAACATTCTTACCTTCATCAGGTTGGGGCACTGAGTTTAAAACTTGACAAGTCATGTTGCAGCTCCATAATACTTCAGGAAGTTTGCAAACTTTTGCAATGAGTACAGTTGTAGTCACCACAGCAGAACAACGATCTGGTTGCTTTCAAGCGGGTGCAATCAAAGTTTCTTGGTCGTTTCTTCGAACATAATATAATGTCTGAAAAGAGAAGTTTTAGAAATTTGGATAATCTTCGCTTTTCATCCGAAGCTGACTGGAGAACTGATAACAGCTCATACAATTATGAGAGACATCCATCGGCTGGACAATCACAATCTCTTGTCCAAGACTGGAAGTGTCAAATGCAATGTTGAAGGTGGAAGGTGACACGTTTATAGGAGATGTGAGAGCATAGATTTTTTTCTCAACACAGAGATTGGTAGGGGGCGTGGACCTAGCTTCCAGGGGAGAGGTAGAAACAGATATGCTCTCAGCGTTTAAGGAGCATATCGGCAGACGCTTGCACAGTCGGTGGCGAGCGAGGACGTGAACGTAGAGGGAAATGGGCAATGTGTAGGATTTTGTGATTAATTTGAACTGCACCATTGACGGTACAAACACGATGGATTAAGCACCCTGTCCCTGCACTGTAATATTGTCTGTTCTGGATACTGGAGGTTCGTGTTGTGAAGTATAAAGTACTGAAGTGGATACTTATCATACGTGATCCATCAAATTATTTACAAATGGAGGGAGACTGATGGAGGCAGGCACTACACATATTGAAGGACAGAGATGTGTACTGAGAGAGGAAAAAACAAAGAGGGAGAGAAAGAAGGGTAGAGACAGATAGATGGAGTTTCAAGTAGCAACATACATGAAGAGAACAGAAGACTGACATGCAAGTACTTTTCTGTCACAGAAAAGGCTGAGAACAAATAAGGCTAAGACTAGAAAAGGCATACAATGATGTGAAAGGCCAGAATTGAAGAATTTGAAAGGCATGTCACGTGTCATCGAGGGGTAGAGTTTTATGAACAATGTAGTAAGGTTGTGTTATAGGAACAGCATCATTTCCAATAGGGAGGACGTTCCGAGAGATAAACTCGATCACACTGCAGGAACCATGATATAATTCGAAGGCAGGATTGTTTCCCCTCTGATTAAATCACTTCCGAGGTTACTCGCAATGCCACTTCCAGCCCAGATGTTGCGGGCCCCTAAGGCACTTCCACACTCAGTAAAGGCAATCAACGCAGGCACCGCTGAAGACCCCACGAACGTCATGTGTAAGGACAATTCCGTTGCCTACGATGCCACTGAATGCAGCACTTCAGCCCTCCAATGAACATGTTTATTTACGCTTCGTTTGATGATGTCTCAAACAATGCCATGATCACATTCGCTACCGAGACAGTCTCTGCCACAACTCCCAACTTTAACTCTGCACCAGGTCCTTAATTGCAGCCTTGCTGAATCCTTTTTTAAACCATCCCTCACAACTCCCCCTGAATGAGCATGAACGTTCAATTCTCAGTAACTATCTGACATTCATAGAACATAGAAGGATACAGCGCAGTACAGGCCCTTCGGCCCTCGATGTTGCGCCGACCGAATCCTACCTAACCTATACTAGCCCAATAACTTCCAAATGCCTATCCAATGCCCGCTTAAATTACCATAAAGAAGGAGAGTTCACCACTGATACGGGCAGGGCATTCCATGAACTCACAACCCGCTGTGTGAAGAATCTACCCCTAACATCTGTCCTATACCTACCACCCCTTAATTTAAAGCTATGTCCCCTAGTAACACCTGACTCCATTAGCGGTAAAAGGTTCTTAGTATCTACCCTATCTAAACCCCTAATCATCTTATACACTTCTATCAGATCTCCCCTAAACCTTCTCTTCGCCAATGAGAACAGCCCCAAGTGCCTCAGCCTTTCCTCATAAGATTTTCCTACCATTCCAGGCAATATCCTGGTAAACCTCCTCTGCACTCGTTCTAAAGCTTCCACATCCTTCCTATAGTATGGCGACCAAAACTGCACACAATACTCCAGATGAGGCCTCACCAGAGTCTTATACAACTGCAACATTGCACTACTTTCCGAGAGACAAAAATTCAACAGGTGTTGCGACATCCCACTCTCCTCTTCTGCTTCTGACCACGCCATTACTTTGTCCATCCAACGTCCGAGGATCCCTGCTGCGATCTTCAAAATGCTGTAACCGCAGGATACACTGTGCTGAACTATTGCCTTCTCCAGACTGCATCACCACAAACTGCAGCCATCACTTTCGTCACCTCAAATTGTTCACCCCTTTAACTCACTCCGAACTGTCACTCTCATAATTCTCAGTCCTCAGTTCCGTTCCCTCCAAGCCAAAGGTCAGCATAAAACCATGTGATAGGAGGTTGTCGGTGCGCTATATTCATTTGATGTCCTGACTTCGAAACCACGAAAGCCAGGTGCCATCCAAACTCCTCCTATTACCCCCAGCTACGGCTTCGCTTTCCATCAACAAACCATGATCTCCCATACTATCCACAACTTCATCATCTCAGGGATGTCTCATGCACACCCTTTAGTCTCAGCGTCCTGAAAATCCACGGTGCTTGTTTCTACTTCTGAACCGAAATTCACGAACCTTACTGCCATTGTCGAAACACCGTCTTCTCCAACCCATGTCCCACAAAGCCTATCTTTCCTTATCTTGCCAATGTCCTACACCCCACCCCACCCAAACACACACACGCACCTTGGTCCAATACAAACTATATAAATTGGGAACACTCCACGCTTTCCACCTCCTCAAGGGCTTTCGTTTTCCTGGTGCTCACAATTCCTCATCTACACCATGGACAATTGCTGCATACTCACATCCTTTCACCGTGGTGAAACCCACTAAAACCACCGTTACCTCCTCTCCCGCTGATCCAAATATTATCCCTCCCCCGACACACTCATTCAAGAGGCGAAACTGGTCTGCAATCTCAGCAACCTCTCCTTCGAATCCTTTCTTTTATTTTCAGACCAAAACAGCAGCCATGGTCAGACTGTTAGCCAAAGGTATGCCTGCTTCTTCATCGGATATGTTAATCAACCCACCTTCAGGAGTTAATATTCCACCATTTCTGATTTGTTTCTATTCGGTATATTGGTGACTCTGTGGGCTACACCTTGTGCGACTGTGAGGAAGTTCAACAGTTCATCAATGTCACAAGCACCTTCCACATTGACCTCAATTTCACAGGCATTCTCAGACAAGTCCCTTCTCCTCTTGGATATTTCCATTTCCATTTCTGGCAAACAACTCAACACCGACATGAGATTCAATCCTAACCATTCCCGCAGCTAACTGTATCACAATTGTTCCCTGACCGCCTCCTGTTAAAAACTGTACCATTAATCCCAAGTGCTCCGTCCCAGCCATATTTGTATCCAGCAGGAGAAGTTCCACTCCAGATCACTACAGATGGTTTCTTTTTCAGGAGAGCAACATCCCCTCCCACAGGGTCAGAGTTTCTTCCAGCGCATCTTCTCCACTTCCCGACCTTCGCGCTTGAACGCCAACCCTCCATCCATCATAAGAATAGAACCCCACTGGACCTCACCTTCTAATCCCCAAACATACGGATACAGCGCATAATCCTCTGCCACTCCCGCCACCAAAGGCAGAGCCAGCCAGCAGAGATACATTTCGCTGCCCACCATTCTCAGCATTGTGCAGAGATGATGCCATTCACGACTCCCTCATTGAATCCATGCATTCCTTAAACTCATCGTCTGTTCACGGCAGTATCCCTTTACCGCAGTAAGAGATGTAACATCTGCGCCCATACCTGCACCCCAAATTATCCAAGGCCGTAAACGAACCTTCCACATCCAACTGAGATTTACCTGTACATGCAAACACGTCATCTAATCTGAGCATTGGTGGTGATATGGATTCATCTACTTTGTGGAGACAAGACGGCAACTCTTGGAAAGCTTCAGTGAACATCTCGGAAAACATGCAACAAACAGTCCCACTGTCCTGCCCATTATCACTTCAACTTCCTTTCCCACTGCACGATGGACATGCAAGTCGTGGACCTCCTCTTCTGCCAAAATACTGGCCAGACAACGCCAGGAGGAAGAACACCTCACTATCTGCCTTGGTACCACCGTAGCCTTCGCCAGTTTTCTTATCTCCCTCCCTTCACCTCATCCCTCATTCAAACCTTGAACATGGTACTGCCCTCTTGACCAGTTTCACCTCTCCATGTTACTGCCCACCTATCCGCATCACCTTCTGTTCCTACCTATCACAATCACCACACCACACCCGCATCTGAATCTAACTCTCGGCTACCCTTCTAACTTCACCTCAACCCGACTGCTTCCCATTTATCTCTCAGCTCCTTTCCTAGTCACAATCCTGATGAATAGCATATGCCTGAGAAGTCATTTCCACTGCTCCTCGGAGGCTACCTGACTTGATATAGCTTTCAAGCGACACAATTTTCGACTCACAAAACCACGCTGACTATTTCTAATCAAACTATGTTTTAGCGAACATTCATAAATCCTAACTCTCAGAATCCTCTCCCATATTGTGCCAACAATGACATATGACCTACTTGTCCGTAATTTCCAGGGTTATTCCTATTCTTCTTCTTGAGCAACAGAAGAGCACGCGCCAGCGTCAATCATCTGAGAATGCTCAAGTGGACTGAAAAGATCATAGCCGAAACAGTAACGTCTTCCCTCCCTTCTCGTGAAAACCCTGGGTACGACCCGTCTCCCCAAGGGATTTATTCATTGTCATGTTTGAAAAATTTTCCAGCGCATCCTTCTTCTTAAAGTCAACCGTTTGATATTATCAGTTCCTTGCACCCCTCTTCAGACAGAATCCCGCTGTTCTCGAAACTCCAAATGTAGCTCTGCCTAATGTCATTATGTCTGCATCGGAGATACGAATAAAAGAGAACAGGCTAATTGTGTGTCGAGATATATATTAAACGCACTGCTTAAGTATGCATATTATTAACTAGAAAAACAACAAAAATTATTAAGGAAACAATGCAGAGCCGAATGTACGACACACTAAATGCCGCATTCACACCGCAGGTTTCAACTCATAACTTGTTCATTCAAGGAATCACCGCCTCATACTTGTCCTTCAATAAGACAATACTCCAGTTGATGACTGCGGTGATATGTAAATTTGCTTGCACATTGATTCTTACTCTGTCTTCGACATTGTTCCAGTGTTGTAGTCAGCATATTTGGGCAAGGGGCAAGTCCACACACGCTGTCAACGGTCAGAAGCTATTACTAAATTTGCAATGCATTTTCATAGATACTTCAGAATATAGTTGAGCTCATTCCCGAATTGTTGCTGTGTTACAGTGCAATTGAAAATGTTGGCACATATGCTGATGAGCTGTATCATTATAGATCCACATACTGTTATCATTCGCTGATCTGAATCAGAGGTATAAAACTCAATGCTGTCAGTTCGTACAGACATATCATAAACAAGCCGAGTAGCCAATGCAAGCAGGAAAGTATCAGATATAATAAAGAGTAACATAATGTATCTCTGCACTTCACCATTTCTCGGTCTTTGTCATTCCTTTCAGTAGTGCAGACCTGGTGCCCATGTCATTCTGTAGCAGTCACGACGTGGCAAATGTCAGAATAATGAGCAGCAGTACAAGAGCGGACGGGAGCAATGAAACATGATAAATACCGTCCATGCCGCGTAACCAACAAGTTTGTGTTTCAAACAGCATGTTCAGGGAATAATACCAATCATAAATCGAGCTTTTTTTGTAAAGCTTCGGGGAAGAGTTTCCAAACAGCCCAGTACGCTCACTGTTGTTGGAGTCAAGATCGCTGCTTTCTTTTTTTTCAGTGCAGAGCGTTGTTTTAAGATTTTCACAGCAAATGGCCAGAAAAATAGATCAGAGGGGAAAACCATAGTGAGCCAATAAAAGAACGTGACTGCAAAGTTCAAAGTGGCTATGAGAGAAAAAACAGGTGTGATGAGCAGGGATGAATCTCGGAAATAAATTGCAGCTATCCACCAGGCGATTGTGAAGGATGCTTTTGAAGAAAGAACAGGTGCTGCGGGGGAAAGGACGACAAATGAAATGTGGTGAACTGAAGCAGACTGAAAAATCTCAGAGCTTTCTTAACAGATCCAAAGACAATGATGCAATTAACATGTCTAGACGTAATTCTGCAACTTCAATGTGGAAAATAAAATTTTGTTCTGAATGTCTGTTCAATTTCATTAGGTAGAAATGGGAAATCACTTCCCATTGATTTACTAAATACGGGAAATGTGGAAGAAAAGCAAGAGATCTATTTGAATAGCCGAAGTCAGGTGCGTGAACTCAGGAAGAGATTAAATATTTTATAAATCAGGCTATTCGACAGTATCAAAACACACTTTCAGCAGGACAGGAAAAAGATTAAACTGAGGTTAACCGAACCAGACAAAGTATACTTCGATCGTCAGCAGAGTCAAATTCGCACTTAACATTCTAGGATAACATTTTTTAAAGGTTTTTGGCCATTTCGATTATGGACGATGATATTTTTCTCTCTACTTCTGTCCAATTTGCTTTGTTCAAAAAACTTATCATTTATTAACTCGGTACCGTAATTTATGTTTTAAAAATTCATGGGATCCACTTGAATTGCTGAAATAAAATGCAGTGAAGTATGCAACTGGCAAGATGTTTTGTCAATCAGATTATCCAATGGTACAAGTTCGGATTTGGCACCAGTTTGAAAGCTGGTGAAGTCTGACGGCAAAATATTCCTTTCAACATGTTAACTAGAAGGAGAGACTGTGTAGTGCCAAGGCAGAATGGATGACAAATGTGCGAACTGAATTAATATTTTCTAAGATGTTTGAAACTACGCAAACACCTGATGAATGAGTAGCGCTCAGAAAGATAGTGCGTCCAAATTAACCTGTTTAATTATAACGTGGTGTTGTATGATTTTTTTAAACTTTGAAATGAACATTAGATTTCTCGAGAGAGCAACGGTTATGAAACGCAAGTGAAGACAGCTTGACTGAATTAGGTAGTTTGAAACAATTGAAGCAAAAATGGAAATGTTCCATCAATAGTTCATGCATTGAATAGTATAATATGAAGTATTTTATCACTCACCCACAACTGCATCAGGGCAATTACCAACGAGGCGCATTGCAGGAGTCACACTTGGCCCATCCTGAACATCACCCTCCCCTGCCTTAACAACTCAGTTTCTATCTCAGGTGAATTCTCCAGGCGGCTGAGAATCAGAAAGCACACAGACTCTCATCGCTACTTGACTGACATCTTTTCCCTGCCCATAACCGTCAAGCAGTTCACAGCATTCACGCAATTCTTCAGCCTATACCGCATCTGCTTGGATGAGGAGACATTCCACTCTCAAGCATCATAGATGTCCACCCATTTTGGTAAACATGTTGCTCTGCCCTGTCATCCAGAGAGCACTCGAGCGCACCTCCTCCATTCCCCATTGCACTGCTCTCAAAATACCTTAATACACAGTAAATATAAGTTCAATCTTGTGCTCATCCAACAGCTGACCAGTCTCTACATTCAACCGATCATCCTTAAACTCTTCTGACAGCTCTAATTAGACCCCAACACCAAGAATACCTTGCTCTCGTCATCTCTCCTGAGTGCGTCAAGTATCGTTCCATTCCTCAAATATTTGGGAACATTGCCCTGTAAACACGCCTGAACCCAAAGGTACCTTGCCATACGACTGAAAGGCATGCAAAACGTATTGGCGCACCACCATTCACTCACCTCATCCCGGGCTATAAACAACATTTCCAAATGAAACTGATGTTCACCTGCCCCTCCTGCAAACCAGTTTAATGCATCCAGTGGTCCCGATGAGGTCTACTCATCATCGAGGAGAGCGTGCGTAAACTGAGTCCACGTTTCACTAAGCATCTCAGCCTGGCCTGCTGGAGCCGACCTGACCTGTTAATCGTTGTCTCTTGTAATTCCCCTTCCTACTCGTTTTCCACCATGTCCATCCTTAGCCTCTTTCTTTGCCACAGCGAATCTGATTGCAGGTTGTGGGAAACGGCACCTCGTCCTCTGCTTGCGGACAATATAGCCCGGACACGCAGTATTGAGTTCTCTAAATTCGAATAGATTCCTTTCCTATCCCCTTGCAAAGTTCCCAGCCCCGCGCCTCTCCCTATCTTCCATTCCTCTAATCAAGCATTTCCTCCAGAAATAAACAAATGTTTTGTTTCAATCAACCAACCAGGCCGTGCCCTCTATTTTATTTCATCTGTCCTGAACACAACATACTGCCATCCTCAACCACTATCCCGCTTGATCTGAGGATTCATTTACACCCAGCCCAACGACTGAAGGAAGGTTACACCCGAAACGTTGATATATTCATCTCCTGATGCTACGTGACTTCCTTTGTTTTTCAAGCCTCCTGCTTGACTGCCTTGGATTTCAGCATCAGCAGTTTGTTTGTCTCTTCTGATGTCGCACGTCGGCCGACTGATTTCCTCCACGAAATGAAACAAGAAAGAAAATTTGCCAATTATGCGAGTTTATTAAGTAATTAAATTCAAATATATCTCCGATGAATGGATTAGAATCGATGTCCGTACAGATACGCTGAGATTACGATATCTGTGGTGCTCCCACAATTCCACCACATTTGATTATATTTCAATGCAATCAAAGGTGATTGGCTTGATGGCTAAGCTGTGAGCACTGCTTCCTCACAGTACTAGAGAACCACGTTGAGTTGCAGCCTCAGGCGACAGCTGGTGTGGAATTTGCACGTTCTTCCCATGTGTGAGTGTTTTCCTCCCACATTCCGAAGACGTGCACGTCAAGTGAATTGGCCAGGTGAAATTGTCCATACTGTTCAGGGATGTGTAATTCAGGTGCATTCCTGAAGCGATATGCAGAGAATTCGGGCCGGCAGTTGGATCTGAATGAGATACTCTTCGAAGGATCAATGTGGATTTGTTGGGCCAAGTGGCCTGTGTCCACACTGTAGGGATTCCATTTTAAAAAAATAAGTGAAAGAGGAATTGTCTTTGAGTGTGCGGGTTTCCTCTGGGAGCTTCGGTTTCCTCCTTAATCCAACGATATGCTGGGAAGGTGAATAGGGAATGATAAATTGCACATAGTTTAAGTGTATGTAGGTTAGTACAAAAGTCAGGAGTAAATCTAGAGTAATAGAGTAGTGAACTGGTTACTCTCGGAGGGTCGGTGTGGACGTATTGGATAAATGGCCTGTTTCCACATTGTCAGCAATCTGTGAAGGATTAAAGTGCAGCAGTGTTTCTTTAACTAAACTAACAGTAAATGATTCAAGAGCTATATCAATTATTAATCCCTATGGCCTTTGATGTTAGTGACAGATAAGCAAAGAGTTTGCAAACCAAGTTTATTAGTTACACAGGGCCGATTTTTATTGAATTAAATTGCTTTCCAGCCCATTAGACATGTGCTGTTTTCGTTTTCTTTGGGAAAGGATTTTTTATGTTCTGTTTCAAATACTGTGTTACGAAGAATTGATCCGACATTGGACACAAATGCGGTTTAGATTTTGGAATAGTAACAGGTTTATGGAATAGACTGTCATACTGAAAAGAACATAGTTGTAGCAAGTAAGGCCAAGTTGCAATATCACTCAATAAGACAGGATTCTGTCAAGAAATGAACAAACAAAAAAAAAGAAACAGCTTCTCCCGTGAATTACTGTGCACGGTCTGTTAGTTTCACAGCTTCTCCCATCAATCTCAATACCTTTTCATCTCTTTCTATCCCTCTTTTTTACGCTCCATTCCTCGCTGTCACTCTCTCTCAGACATTCCCAATTGCCATTTTGCGTCTGTATCTCAACTCTGCAAAACACAGTCTCCTTTCAAACCAGCAGTTGCTTCCTCCTGTGTCTTTCTTCACTCTGTATGATCTCTTCATCCTTTGATGTCTACTAATCTGTTACCGATCATGCTTGATCAACCCAGATCCATACCTGTATTGACTTCTTCCTGATCAATTTCTGTGCCTGCATGTGCTAGACGTTATTCTCTTTCTGACTAACATTAATCTCTCATCTTTGTTTCACCTTATTTGAAATCTTACACCAGTCTTTTAGGTGTAGTTATGCACAATATTATACAACATCAGACTGATAGTCAATATTGTTAATTCCTAATACACATAAGCCTCTGATTAGGGTGAGACGATTTCCAGCTTCCTCTGCGTAATATTGGGATTGGAAAACACAGATTGCTTCCTGAAAGTATTTATACTAAACGATTTTTCTTGTCACGGTGTCTCAATGGTTAACACAGCAGCTTCACTGTGCCAGACACGTCGACTTAATTTCATCCTCAGGCGACCACACGAAGTTAGTCCATTCTCCCTGTATCTGCATGGATTTTCTGTGTGAGCTCCGATTTCCTCCCACAGTACAAGGATGTGCACAGAACGTGGGTTACTCGTGGCAAAAAGCCCATAACATCCAGGGATGTGCAGTGTCAATGTGTCAGCCATATGAAATCTGTGCTGTCGGTTTTGGGAAGCTAGGTTGTATCTTCTTTGAAGGATTGGTGTGGACTTCGTGGACCGAATGGCCTGCTTCCACACGAAAGGTTTTTGGTCATTCTTATTCTGATCGCCAGGCTCACAAGTAAAAATTAGAAGAAATTGATGACTCTCCGCTCCCTGACTCTTGGCCAGAAGCCTTGTCTCAACACAAACATTCAAGGCAAATGACATGTCGTTAACCCTTTGAATATACAAACAAAAATACGTAAGTTGATAATTTTTACCTTAGTGACTGCTTTGTTCTTCGATAATTTCATAACTCACACACGTTTTTCCTCATCTCGACCTTCCTGAATATTTCTGAATATCTCTGCTTTTCTTTCACTTCATTGGTCATCAATAAACTAGCTCTACCTTCATGATTTCTTCTCGTAAAAAGAATCATGTATCAACCTTAGATACCCTGAATTCTGAAGACTCACAACCACCACACCCCCTCCCCGAGAGAACAAGAACTAGCACATTTTTGAAAGAAGTATGGCCTCTTTTGTTAAACTAGGATTGAATGCTCGAAATCAACAAAGCAAACTCGTTGCTGATACAACACAATCTGAAGCAATGTAACATTGTGGACAGAGTAACTCACTTTGCTAAATTGATAAGGACAACAAGAAGATGTGAAATAAATCAATTGCAACTGCGGACAAGAACATACAGAGCTCACAGCGATGTTCAAGATCAGCAATTAAAAAGGAGCATACCGGGGACCCTAACAGTTGCCATATTCGAATAGTGAGTGAGTTCTAACTCACCAATTATTGCATGTTCTATTTATTGGATGAGCAGCTGTTTTAATTAAACTGGAAGTGATAGTTTAACAAGATCCTCTGAACTGATCTATTCAAGTGGTTCCTGGAATGCTATTGAAATACATCCTCACTAACATGGCTGTGCATCTCATCATTGATATTCGTTGCACTTACTTGATCAAAAACATTACATCAGCTGCAATGATACTGTTTTCAAAAACATGTTATAACAGCTCAAGAAATAAAAACACAAATTGACAACAAAACTTCCCGACCAAAACACGCACAGCGGAGTTCGTTCACGAGTGATTTCTCAACAATTATGGGTAGCTTTATGGTACCAACTTATCTCAATGACGGTTCGGATGAAGAGTCACTGGACTCGATACGCTGCCTCTGCTTTATCTCCATAGATGGTGTGAGAATTGCTGAGTTTCTCTAACAGACTTTTTTTATATTTTACAGACAGTACACATCTTTTGTACTTCTTTGAAAAAATGTTCAGTTGCCAAATGTAGCGAAGTCAATCACAGAGTGAGACCCGATTCTATTGTCTTCCTGCATTTTATCATTCTGATTTTCAACCTTTACTCTGATGCATATTTGATTAAATTGAAACATCAGAATCTAGTCCAGTGATAGCTGTGGGAATTATAACAGACTGGACTAGCTCCGTTCAAAACTTATCAAGAAGATACCCTAGACCTTGACCTGTGTTGACTTAAAGGCGTGCAAAAACTGTAGTGTTCCAGATGTGTATGATTACTTCCAGTTACTTGGCTTTAAGCAAAACACACATTATTCTTTAAAAAAAAGTTGACATGCAACAAAAAATGTAAAATTGGCATCACTTTCAATCCATTAAACGGTTGACCAAACGTATATTTTGTTCAACTATAAATCCTCAACTATTAAAATGTAGCAGCATCACCAAAAACCATGAGTTTTGATGAAGTGTAACTGGACACGCAACCTTAACACTGATTATTCTCCAGAGATGCTGCCAAACCTGCTATGTTTGCCATCATTTGTTATTTTTGTTCCCATAAGCACAGATTCTTCTTTTTAACCGCTTACCTTCAGTCATGGAGAAGGTAAAAAATCCAAAAAAAGAAAAACTCTAGAACAACAGAGAGAGTATGCCAGTATTCGTTTTCAGCAAAATGGAGAGATATGTGTCCATCTGCTTCAATGTTTCTCCAACACCCACACCAACTTAAGCTGCAGGGACAAATAAAAACCTGTGTCCCGTCGAGCCTGAGTCCACCCACATGTGCTGCTTTTGTTTACTTCAACAAAAGACAACAATTCAAGGAGCTCAATGCTGTTTAGACCCTTTTTCTGAAGCAGACATTGCAACAACGTTCTGGCAAAATAGTTTTTGCAAGAGAACAAGTACATAGTTATTACATTAGATTTCCGAACGCATGGAAACAGGACCTTCGGTCCAACTAGTCCACACAAATCGTTCAAATAATAACCCACCCAGACCCATTCCCCTACCATATAATTACACCTGACTAACGCACGTAACACGGTGATCAATTTAGCAAGGCCAAATCACCTGACCACCAAATCTTTGGACTGTAGGAGGAACGGAAATACTCAGGGAAACCCCAGCAGACACAGAGAGAATGTGCAATCTCCACAATGACAGTCGCCCGAGGATGGAATCCAACTATCAGCAAAGCATAATCAACAAAACGTACTAGTTGGAATGCTTCCTCAACAATGCTTAAGAAGTCTGATGGTATCCATGGCAAAGTAGCTGTCGTCTTTGGCAACACTTAAAATTCCTCTTCCTCGAAAGCCAGCGCACAAGTCACAGCTGTGTATTGGTTAGAGAACAATCAATATTATTCAGACAGCGCCTTCCAAACTCATACTCTCTATTGTCTACAAAAGCAACGACAGCAGATATTTCAGAACATTATCATCAGGATCCGTACTAAGCCTTACATCAGTCGCATTTGCCGAAATCAACCTGTTCCATAACCATCACTGAATGGGGCGATGCTATGGCTTTGACAGGTGCATTTCATGTTTTTTTTCTTTCTGAAAGAAATAGAAGTTGAGACAGAATTGGTGAGAGCACAACCTGAATCCTACAAAACCAAAACTTTTTATGAAGCCTTGTATTTATTTTGATGCAAAAGAAGAAACCAGATTTGTGACGTATCCCACATACTCAGCTTTAGTTTCAGCTTTCTGTAGCTGTTGTGGTTGTGCAAGCGACAAATTTCTCTTTCTCTCTCTTTCTTTCTCTCTCTCTCTCTTTCTTTCTCTCTCTTTCTCTCTTTCTCTCTCTCTCTGTCTCTCCCCCCCCTCCCATATCTCTCTCTGTCTTTCTGTTTGTTACACTTAAAAGTTGAATTCCTATTCCTGCTGCTACAATTGCAAGTGAGGCAATCAATGCAACGGAATTAGCTTTTTTTTCCACGTGTGATGCTTATGAGGTATTTCTATGCTTGAATAGATAATGGTAATTGCTTTGCGGGGATCAAAACAATGTGAGACATGTGAACTTCGTAGATGATGATTTAATATGATTCATACAGTGATTATTGGCTGGCAGGTCCAGTTGAAGTGTGGGAGATTCTTTCCTCTCTGAGAGGTGGCTCTGAGGAAGACGAACTTACGTCAAGTGTTCCGAACTTGTCATGAGGATTGTCTGAGTAATAGGATGCTGGCCTCTTTGGAGTAATTTCGGTGCAGAGAAAAGTGAAAAGAAAGTGTGATTGAAACATTGGCACGCAACTGTACAACTTGAGTTAGAGTAAACATTTCAGGCATCCAGCCAATATTTGGAAAACTGAACACATTAAATCCAAAAGTTTAACAAATTGGCAAAGCATGTCTAAAATAGGTTCTTATTTCTGGTACGGTTTTGTTAGTTTGAAAGTCATCCTTAGTTTGGACGACGCTCTGTCATTTTAAATCTTACCTTTCCATATCTGCTCGCAATGACTCTCAGATTTACATTGTCAAACATTAACACATTTTAAGATGAATACAAGTTTGTCCATTCCACATGGGAAACAAAATGGCAGCTTTTCCAACAGAATGAGCGACTGTGGGGGTGAGGGAGATCTGAATGCATTTGATGTGATCGTTGTCAATGTAAATTCACGTAGTAACATCTCCCATGAAAATATTCGCCTTGTCATCTAGATCTCATTACTGGTGGGAAACTTAATTCACTTGCCAAATAAACATTTGCAAACAGACTACATTGCACATGGATAGGGGTCATCAAAACATCTGTTAGCAATTTTGTTCTACACTTTGGTCAATTTTCAGTTCCTCATGCGAATAACTTAACGCTGCGTGAGAGCTTTCTTCCTGCAGTTCCTTACTCGGTCATTCATGGTGAGTGCTGTTGCATTGCTCGTGTCCACAGGTGGAGCCAAACCACCGCAACAAAAGCCCGCTGATCCAGCAAACAGCCTCACTAAGAAACAGACTTGCACGCAACGATTGTCATTGTTTCAGCTCCAGCTAGACTTAAGCAAAAGGTAATGGCCTCGATTTCTCCAGATCGTCGGCCAGACACTTACTAAACATCAGTGAACTGCTGAACTCACATTATAAATAGGCATTGTTAATCACAGTCCTCATTTAACCAGAGGATTATAAGTTGGAACTCTTCAGAGCTGCTTCCAGCATTTTACAAAGCGAAATGTACAGTTTCTTCTGTAATCCTGTCGTTTTGCTTTCCCACGGCCCATTCTTACCAGGTTTGTTAACACGTTGCATACAGCCATTCCAGCTAAACAATCCTTGTATATGCCTGGTTGAATAACAAACACACCACCCCACGACCCCAATCATCTCAGTCCCTGCCCAGCTGTGATGCCTCCAGTGTGGATTGATTCCTCCACTGCAAGAAATGGTGTTCATAATCAGAACCTCGTCCACTCGACTCCTTTAGCGCCATCTCTTTGGCCATATCTTTGCCCGATATACCTTTCTGTTTCTACACTAATAGGCAGATGGCACTGCAGATCATCCTAAGATCACTCCATTTGAGATCACATTGTTGAGCTTGCTTCCCAACACGCTGCTGCCTGCCCCTACGTCCTGAACCCTGTTTTCCACGCATAGTATTGGTGCCAATCTGCCCAACAACTATTGAACATTCGCCCTCCGCTGACCCCTTATTCTGTCAGAATATCATGTAGCCACTCTGAAAGATACGTGAGAGAGAAATGTGGCCTCCTCTACATTGAGGAGACGGGCCGCTTACTTGCGGAATGCTTCAGAGAACACCTCCGGGACGCCCAGACCAACCAACCTAACCACCCTGTGGCTCAACACTTTAATTCTCCCTCCCACTCCACCGAGGACATGCAGGTCCTTTGACTCCTCCACCGGCAAAACATAACAACACGACGGTTGGAGGAAGAACGCCTCATCTTCCGCCTGGGAACCCTCCAACCACAAGGGATGAACTCAGATTTCTCCAGTTTCCTCATTTCCCCTCCCCCCACCTTGTCTCAGTCCATTCCCTTGAGCTCAGCACCGCCCTCCTAACCTGCAATCTTCTTCCTAACCTCTCCGCCCCCATCCCACTCCGGCCTATCACCCTCACCTTGACCTCCTTCCACCTATCACATCTCCATCGCCCCTCCCCCAAGTCCCTCCTCCCTACCTTTTATCTTAGCCTGCCTGGCACCCTCTCCTCATTCCTGATGAAGGGGATATGCCCGAAACGTCGAATTTCCTGTTCCTTGGACGCTGCCTGACCTGCTGTGCATTAACCAGCAACACATTTTCAATGAGATACCTTCACCAAAGAACGAGAAAACTGCACATCCTTTTGAACTCTGGTAGCAAAGATGAAACTCCTTCTCTTCCCCTTATAAGTGGTTCACGACTGCATTTCCCACACAATTTTCTATTTCTCCGTAGAGTGGTGCCAAGAGGCTTCAAGCAAATGTCTGGGACGACCGCCTTCATCCCGAAAGCCCACTCGTCACCCAAAAAAATATAAATGGTTTGTCTGTTTCTCTGGGGAATGTCCATAGTGGGATAGTTTTCCTGTCCAGTCGCCTCACTCTATCAAGAGGACAACTATCTCCCTTGCTACCCTTGAATTCATATCCTTCCGTGTGTCCCCATAGCCTCATCCCCAACACCCATTTGAATTACCCATGATTCAGTCACCCTCACCGATAACCAACTGTATTCCCAACCCGGGCTCCCGTTACGCATACCTATGCGCTGAAGAGCTGGGACTGGAGACACCATCTGTTGCAATGGTGGGTCCAAGGATATGGTATTCTTTCTGCCATTAATCACATATTAATCACATAGTACGGGAGGAGCACCAAAAGATTTGAGCTCGCCTGGCTTGCCTTCTGAACTTCAATTCTTTCGACTCCAATGTCCTGTACGTCAGTATTCTCCTCGACAACATTGTTTCTTTCCCATGTGAATACTGACCCAAAATATTCATTTGGCGCCTCTGCTTTCTCCTCAGACTCCATGCAAAACTTTCACTACTGCCTTTCACTGACCCTAATCTTACTCAGCCATTCTTTTATTCCTGATATAGGTGTAGAAAGTTTTCAGAATTCCTTAATGCCACCTCGCAAACGCTTCTCATGTTCTCTTCGGTCTCTTGTCTCTACATTCAGGTCCATTCTAGCTAAGTTGTAACTCTCAAGCGCAATAACTGAGCCTCAACGTCACATCCTCACACAAGCCTCCTTCCCTCTCAGGACAAGAGACTCAACTTCTTTAGTTAACCACGAATCCCTCACTTGACCACTTCCTCTCTGCCTGACAGGTGCAGACCAATCACGAATACGCATTTGCTCATCCCTCATCAAGCTCTGCATTTGATTTATGCCCATCCACACAGCTTCTTTCCCCATCCTATGCATCCTAAATCTTGCCATTCCCATCTGAATTGCCTTTCCTTGAGCTATATCTCTTGCCCTGCAGTACATAATCATCCTTTTCTTTTGCTCAAATTAACTTAACCAAATTGCGATCATTATCACCAAAATGCTCATCTATCTCCACAACTAATACCTGTATAATTACGCAATACCAAGTCCGATTTAGCCGCACCTCTTGTTGGCCTCTCCAGATACTGTATCAGGAATTCCACATGCATGCATTGGACAAAAAAAAAACGAACCACCTAAAGTACTCGAATTACACCATTTCCAGACATTTGAAAATTTAAAGTCTCAATAATAAGTAACCTGTTACTTTCGCTGCTATCCAGAATCATCTTTGTAGTCTTTCCCAGTACATCACTGGAACTTTTAAGTTTCCCATAGAAGTCTCCCAAACTCTCCTTTTCTGTTTTAATTCTCTGCGCACAAGCCTCAGTTGTCGAGTGTTCATCAAATATCCGTTCTGCTATTGTACTATTGTGCTTGACAATTCCCTTGAATTGTGCAGCTAGAGACAAAGTGGTTCCCTGCGCATACATGTCAAACTGCAACTAGTCTCTAAAGCAACATTAATGATTTAATACTCGATAATAGAACTGGGTGGATAACATGAGGAAGTGCTAACCACGCTGCTCAGCCGCTGTACTTCACGTCACAAGGTAAGAAATATTTAATCGTTATGACCTAAGTTGTTTCACAGTTAATATCATTGGATCAAACAACTATCAATGTAGAGATACCATGTATTGATTGGTAATTGTCTGAATAAATATGCGATTATGCCTTATGCTCTGCTTTATGAAAAGTATAAAAATGTCTCTGTATTAAGCCAGTATCTGCAGTTCCTCCGATACGGAATTACATAACTTCTGTGTTTCTGGACGTTGTATCCCCGGCAATATTGGAAACAATGAGTGAAATGTTAACATTAAGACCGATTGCGTGTTTTTCTTGACCGATCACAGAACTGAGAGATCGCCCCACCCCCTCTGGAGTTCAGAACATTCTGTAATGTTTTGTTGACAAACCATGAGCTGCATTCCACTAGTGGAATTTAGATTCTTGCTTTGATAAATGATATGTCCAATTACTCGAAACAGAATACCACTTGCGTTTTCATGCAACAAGAAAATCACTAGACACGGAGAAAATGTACAAGTTGAGCAGGCCGTGTTCCAGGTCATACCATATGGCATAGCAACAATTACCACGTCTGCATAATAAGCAGAAGAAGGTTCTTCACCTAAAAAAAATGAGTTAGCATTAGAATCCGAGAAGAGCAGATCATATTTTGGGGTTGTTCGATTCTCGGTGCCTATGTCATAAAGTTGTTCTCCTTTTACCGAGCAGCTGTTCCTTGGATCAAGGATAAACCGTTCTTGACATTTTTTTTTAGAGAGGCAATAAACTGGGCCCGATTCCTATTAGTCATGTTTTGGTACAGAGATGAAAAAGCTATTGAGAGGCCTTCAGACCAAAGTGCTCATGCTTTAGAGTGACCTGTATAAAGAAAGGGGAGTGGTTAGTGCTTTAGTCAGCTAGGCTGAGCCGTTTTAGTTAAGTCTGAATACGAAGGTTCAATAGGGAGCAGTGTGGAAACTCTTCTCTTTTCTGTCCATCAACTTCAACCTGTAAATATATGTTCCACTTATATTAGGTATTAAAGGGAGTTTGCTTCTTGGGACTGCTGTGTGTATTCGGCACAGCATAATTAAGTCTAGCTGGATAGATTGTGTTCTGTAGGGTTTCTTTATTCTGTTCTTTGTTCTTCATTGTGTAAGAGTGTGAATACTATTTTATGCCCGTTTTTAAATCTAGCAGTCAACGTAACGATCTTACCCCAGGTAATTTGCACTGTTCACTTATGAAACAATATGCAAAGTTAGTACTAGGGCTGCATCTTAAGAATGTTTTGAGTTTGGGAGCTCTTTGCGTTATTTTAAGCAGCGAGTGGTAGATGCTTATGCTGTTATTTTGGGTGTTTGTTTGGTTGGGTAGACAAACCTTCGGACAGTAATGACAATTTCATCGGCAAACATTTTCTCAATATGGAGGTGTTGAAGTTAGAAGGTTTGGAAAAGTGAGTAAGACCTCGTTGCGAGAATTAGCAGAGAAATTGGAAATGGAACTATGTGCTTCTGTGAGGGAAGGATAGATAATTACACTGGTAGCTCGCTATTTAAAACTGCTGGAGAAACCATCAGCATCTATACAGATTGCAAGTTTTCAATTGCAAATGAAGCAGCTTGAGTTGCAGGCGAGAGATAAGGAAAGGGCAGAAGAAATGAAACAGCTTGAGTTACCATTAAAAGCAGAAGAGAAAGAAAAGGAGAGCGCTTTTGAACATCAAAAGGAAAGTCATGTTGAAAGGCTGGAGATAAAGGCTGAGGGTAGGCTCATCGTGGAGGTAGTGCATGTTCATTTGAAGAACAGATGGCTAAATCAGCGATGTTAGCAGGTGAGGTGCCGAAGATTATGAGCTCGACCACAAAACACGGTTTGGCTTACCGAACCTACTTCAGTCCATGAGGAATCTAAATTGGGCAAAAACATAACCTGACGTAGAAAGGGAAAGTTAGATCTCAGTGAAGATCATAATGATAATTTAACACGGGTTAAAAAATAGAGATTGTTCAGGGTGTCAAATTAGTCAAAATGCTCCGGTGTTTTCATGGTAATAGTGTCGTCCACACGAAATCACAATGCTGGTCGGCTAGGGGAAAGCCAGATATAGGAAATCTTGGAAGTGTTTTTTTTTCGATTGTAACAGAAAGCACACGGAACGTTAGACAACTACATCAGAATGTACAAGATGATAAGAGTTGGAGAAAGGAGGAAATAGCAGATTTCCTCAAAATGTACACACAAGGGCAAAGTTTATTCGCACATGCCAGGAGTAGTAGGTAGAAAGGTTACATTATTAAAGGACACAGGATCTCCACCACAACATTGACATTATTTAAAAGGCATATAAACTCATCCAGGAGAAGGAAGGATGAGAATGATACGTGATAATTGCATGGAAATGGAGTTAGGCTTGATGGATCTTTTGATCGGCATGGAGCAGTTTATGCCAAAGGGCCTGTCTCCGTGCTGTAGGACACTGACGTCAGACTAACTGGTCTGGAATTGGATGCCTTATCTCTGATGACCTTCCTGAACAAAGGAACCACATTAAATGCCATTCAACCATCTGGCACTTCAACTCTGTTTGGTGAATCATTAGTTGACCCTGCCAGAGTCCCAGAAGTCTCCTCCCTTGTCTCCCATTATAGCTCAGTGTAATGATTGACATTAAACCGCATGGAATCCGGGAGAGCAAGTCATTTGGATACAAACTGACCTGAGGTTAGGAGATAGAACACGGTGTTAGAGGGTTGCTTTTTGAACTGGATGCCTAAGACCAGCAGAGTGCCACAACGATTTGCGCTGGGTCCACTGTTTTTGTCATTTATAGAAATCATTTGGATGTGTATACAGGATGCATAGTTTGTGAGTTTGATGATGACACCAAAATTGATAGAGTAGTGGACAATCAATAAGTTTATGTCAGAGTACCTTGATCAGATGGGTCAATGGGTCGTGGAGTGGCAGATGGAGTTCAATTTAAACAAATGAGCAGAGTTGTATTTTGTTACGATGTATCAGTGCTGGTCTTTTACACTTAACGGAAGAACAGTACAGCCCAAAACAGGATTTTTGAACCAACGCATGATGCCAAATTAAATTAATCTCTGTGCCTGCCTTTAATCCATATGCCTCCATTGTTTGTACAGTCATTTAAACTCCCTTATCGTATCTTCATCCACACCACCCCTGGCAGTGAGTCCCAGACTCACAGAAGGCTATGTGTTAAATAAGTTGGTCCTCACGTCTACTTTGAACTTTCGTCCTCCTTCGTATCAGACATTTCAACTCTGGGAGGACTATACTGACTGACAACCCCATCTATGCGTCTCATCATTTTCGACAATTCTACCAACTCTCACTTCATCTTCTGCCACTCAAGAGTAACCAAACTGAGTTTTTCAGCGTCTCCTTGTCGCTCACACTCTCTAACCCATGCAGTACCATGGTAAACCTCTTCTGCACTCTCTCCAAAGGCCTCCAAATCCTTGCTGTTATGTGGTGACCAGAATTGAATGCAATACTCCATGCTTGACTTATAAAGTCTTATCAAGGGGCAACTCAATTCCCTGACCTAAAAACGCAAGCATGCCATATGCCTTCTTTACCACGCCTTGCGGGGCCACTTTCATAGAGCTATAGACTTGAACCACAAGATACTTGTGGGCATCAATTCTGTTCAGATTCCTTCCATTAACCGTATACTTTTCCTTAAACCTTGGTCTCTCGGAGTGCAGGACTTCACACTTACACGGATTAAACTCCATCTGCCATTTCTCTGATCATATCTGCAACAATATCCTGGTTTAACCTTTGGTATTCTTATGCACTGTCCACATTTCCACCAATCTTTATAACATCTGCAAACTTACCAGCCACCCATGTACGTTTTCATCTAAGTCGCAAATCTATATAACAAACTGCAAATCACCACGTATCACAGACCTTCAGCCTGAAAAAACACCTTTCCACCACTACCCTCTGGCTTCTCTGGCCAAACAAATTATGAATCCACACAAACAAGTCACTGTGGATCCCATGCATCTGAATCTTCTGGCTCAGCCGACCACAAAGAACCTTGTCGACAGAATTACTGAAACATTTTGTCATCTCCTCGACGTGTCCTGCACAAAGCCATACTGACTATTCCAAATTATTCCATGTGTTTTTCATGTTGTGCTATTCTTCTCCCTAAAAAACAACTCTCCAATAGCTTCCCAAATACCAAAGTGAGACGAACCAGTCTATAGTTTCCTGTATTGTCCCCGTTCCACTTCTTGACCAGAGAAACATACATTAGCTAATCGCCAATCCTCTGGAACCTCGCCCGTGGTTAGCAGGGATACAAAGGTCTTCGACATGGCCACAGCAGTCAGCTTTCTCACCTTACTCACTATCCTGCGTTTGATATTATCGGGCACTATCCACTTTAATGTTCTACATGAGATCCAACATCATATCTTTCCAGATCTAAAAATGCGTTATATTTTCGCGAACTCCACACAAATCACGTTATCCTTCATATCATTCTCCTGCGTCAATACCAATATAAAGCACTCATTTCGGATCTCACCAATATCCTCTTTACCTCCAAGCACAACTTTGCTCCTTTATCCTTGAGTGGTCGTACTTTGCCATGTTATCTTCTTATTTTTCGTGGATCTATTGTTCTGGTCCAGCAAAACAAATGCAGGATTCCCATTAATATGTTTGTGTTTAGTTGCAAATTCTCCAATTTCTGAACGACTACATCGTGCCACTAATTATAACAATATAGGTCCCAACGTAACAACAAAAACTGCTGTTAAAAATGGAGAGGTTTGGCAGCATCTTTAGCATTATCTGCTGAGTTTCTCCAACAATTTAGTTTTTCGTTCTGATTTCAAGCACTCATGCTTCCTTGTTTTATTTAAATTGAATCTCCATATTGTTTTTCATTATCTATTATCCTTTGGTACGAATGCATCACAGAGTTGCCTTCCTTTTATCCTGTAGCTCCATTCTTTATTTTCCTTTCCAATTCACTATAATCTTTAGTACTTAACGCTACGTTTGACCAGCTTCTGGCCAAACACTCTGTGTTGTCAATGTCACATCATCAAAATGGCATTCTGAGGTTCAACTTCAGGTTATTTGTATATTTGACTCTGTCAGTGCATAAACCTGCTTCTCAGGCATGAGAACTTACCTTGTTTTTGTGCACAGAAGTTGTTTTTTCTTCATTCTGTTTGAATTCTCAATTTTCTTGTGTGTTACTATCATCTCGATCCTCTACCTTCACTCCGGGTGTGATGATATGCTGATTGCGTTTTCGAAGGAGCCAGTTGCACTCTTCCTCATGCTGAGGAAATACAACATTCCCTTTGGTCTTTTTTTCAAGAACAGACTGAGAAAGAAAGTGAAAAGAATATATTTCGTAACTTAAAATCCGGTGAGGTGAAATATTTACAAATGTTAATTTCTCCATATGTAAATGTCTATGTAAGACTTCTTAAGTATCTTCCAGATTCGCTGCTTTACTGGTGATGAATATTTGACGCTTATCTACGTAAAATACTGCTTTTTGAATTATTCTGTGATCCTAGTTTCCCTTAAATTCTCGCCATGCTTTCATAAATTGACTGATCAAAACCACTGATGCCATTTTGTCTGTCCAACCACCGTAACAAATCACAATACATATGTTTGACACCATTACCTTAAACGTCTGCATACAAGATAGATTCACGGATAAATCAGATCCTACAATGGAATCTGAAAAATCTTTTATACCACTACTCGAATCTTCCTTCTCTATTCCAAGTTTTCCTCTGCCCAGCTCATGTTCTCCAATTTCTTTATCTCTGGAGTTTAGTTTTTTTTTAAAAAATACATCTCCTTTTGCATTTCTCTGCTTTTCTCCCCACCACCACCATAATTCGTTGTCTTTCTTTGCCTTCTCACTCCATTATGCTCCGTTTTTCATTTTCCATTATTTCATACCTTACTTTTATTTCTCTTTCTCTAAGTCCTTTATAACATAATTTATAACCGTATTATAACAGCCAATTACAACTGCACTATCCTGCCTCTGAGTTTCCTTCCCTCTAATTCTACATGGTGCACTGTGTTCGTGAATTATCTCATCCTCACAAGACTCTATTCAGTTTTCTCCCTTTCAGTTTATCCTCAAAAGCTCTCAGTTTAGTTTTTATCAAAGATTTCAGATTAGCCACTCTTCTGTCTTCCACTTCCAGAAGACACATAGCGACATCTAATGTCATTGTTAAGTCTTGTACAATAAATTTCCCCATAATACAGCTGCTTCATAATTTTGGAACCATTCTGTAGCTGTTACTTTAACAAGAAAAACACAGATCCCTTTTTGTAGTGGTTCTGTTCGCCGAGCTCGGAATTTGTGTTGCAGACGTTTCGTCCCCTGTGCAGGTGAAATCGTCAGTGTTTGGGAGCCTCTTGTGAAGCGCTTATGTGATGATTCCTCCGGAATTTATAGTGGTTTGTATAAATTCCCAACTTGGAGAACAGAACCACAACAATGAGCACCCGAGCTATAAATCTTCTCACAAACTGTGAACATCTATTTTAAATCTAATGAAGTCAATCCTTCCATCAAGAGGCCCCAGTGACCCTCCACCTGTTATGATCCCAGCTGATGTTATTGTTGGACAAGCCAGATAGAAACCTTATGTTTTCATTTGTTGATTTTAACAATGTGGTCTCTCTCGGAAACAGAAATATGCATTGCTCTAAATTAGGAGAAGAGTTTAATATAAAATAGAATAAACTAAACCATTTACTTATAATACAAATTCAAAAGTTTATTTTTAGCATCCTAGTGTTCGTATGATACCATAAATCCCACAAACTCAGTTTCAAGTTTAAAAGTAACAAAACAGCTCAATATTCATTGAAATATAGGAACTAGCAGGAGGAATTAACCATTTAGCACCTGAAACTTCTCTGTCATTCAAGAGCACCATGACTATGATCATTGCATCATCCTCACGATCTACTTGAATCATATCAGGTGATTCAACAGTGGCAAATGTATTCCATTGCTCAAAAAAAAGAGAAGCAATAATCCTGGGAATTGGAGACCAGTCTTATATCAGTGGTAAGCAAATTGTTAAAGAAAATTCTGATTACTGGATCTTTGATTATTTGGAAAAGCATAACTCATTAGAGATTTTCAGCATGGCTTTGTGAGGGGCAGGTTTAGCCTCTCAAGCTTTATTTTTTTTGAGGATGTGACAAAGCACATTGATGTCGGGAGAGCAGAGGATGGAGTTTACATGAATTGTAGAAAGGCATTAACAAGATTCCCCACGGTAGGCTCAGCCAGAAAATAAGGAGGCATTGGATACTGGGAACTCTTTCAGTCTGGATACAGAACTGGCAGGAACACAGAAAGCAGAGTGCGACAGTAGTTAGAAAGTGTTCAGCCTGAATTTTGGTTACAAATGGTGTTCTGCAGGGAACTGTCCTGGGATCTCTGCTCTTTGTGATCTTTTATAAATGATTGGATGAAGAAGTGGAAGGTTGTGATAGTAAGGTTGCGGACGACTCAAAGATTGATGGAGTAATGGGTAGCTTGGAGGACTGTTGGAGGTCGTAACGAGATATTGACAGGATGCAGAACTGAGCTGAGAAGTGGCAGATAAATTTAACCCTGGTAAAGTGTGAAGTGGTTTGGAAGGTCGAATTTTATTGCAGAATACAGGGTCAAAGCAGGATTCTTGGCATTGCGGAGAATCAGATGGATCTTGGTTTCCGTGTCCATAGATCCCTCAAAGTTGGCACCTAAATTGATATGGCCGTTAAGGAGGCGTACAGTGTGTTGACTTTCATTAGCAGGGGAATTTAGTTGAAGAGCTGCGATGTTTTGCTGCAGTTCTATAGATCACTGGTTCGTTCAAACTTGGAATATTATGAATAGTTCTGATTGGCTCATTGTAGGAAGCGTGTGGAAGCTTTAGAGAGGGTGCAGAAGAGTCTTGTCAGAATGCTGCCTGTACTGGAGTGCATATGATATGAAAAACGTTTGAGATAGCGACGGCTTTTCTCATTGGATTGAAGAAGACTGAATGGTGAACAAGATGATGAGAGACATTGATTGCGGCAGAGACTTTCTCCCAAGGCGGAAATGACTGTCACAAGGGAATAATCGTTTTAAGTTGATTCGAGGACGGTTTCAGAGAGATGTCAGAGGTACGTTCTTTACACTGAGAGCGGTGGCTGCTTAGGATGCACTGCCAGCAATGGTCGAACAGTCAGATACATTAGGGAACTTTAAGTGACTCTTTGTTAGGCACATGGATGATAGTAAAATATCGGGTAAGTAAGTTAGTTTGATCTTGGAGTAGGACAAAAGGTCGGCACAACAGCGTGGGACGAAGTGTGCGTACTATTCTAATTTCTATGTTTTGAAACTCATCACAGAACACAAATCCTGCGTTCTCTCTGCACTCTTTACGCTTGCAAAATCTAACAAAAAATCGTCCTCTTTCTTTAATATTGTCAGTGAATTGGCTTCACAGCCTTCTGTGGGACTGAATTCCACAGATTTACTACATTTTCAATGAATGAATGTTTCCTCACATCTGTCCTCAGTGTCCTCCCCGTATTCTCAGACTTTGGTGGTACCCAAAACTGAGATCCTAAGTCTGCACCTTCGTAGATTAAACGCACTCACGGCTTTTACTTCTGAGCAGGAACCGCGGAACTTCTTCAACGAGCTCTTATTTACATAGCCTCAAATATCATCAGCTTTAACGAACTGCTGAGGGCTATTAAGAAGTGTGACGGCGTTCACAGGGGGTTTTCGGGGAGAGTGTCAGTATTTACAGTGAGGGGTCCCGAATCGTGTTTCGGTATTTGTAGTGGTGGGTACAGGGGAGAGTGCTGATACTTACGGGGCGACCCGTGGAAAGTATCTGTATTCACTGTGGGGTATCCCGGGGAGCGTGTCAGTATTCACAGCGGGATCCAAGGGAATGTGTCAGTGTTCAGGGTCGTGACCTGCGTAGTGTGTCCGTATTTAGATGGCAGGTCCGGGAGTTTGTGTTTGTATTTACAAGAGAGTCCTGGGGAGTGTGCTAGTATTCGCAAGAATGTCTCGGAGAGTGTGTAGGTATTTATATGGTGGTCCTAAGTCGTGTGTCAACAGTTACAAGGGATTCCCGGGGTGGAGGTCAGTTTTTACAAGTATGCTCCTGGGAGTGTGTCAGTTCTCACAGGGTATTCCCGGGGAGTGTGTCATTATTTACAGGGGGTTTCATACAGAGTGTGTCAGTATTTAAAGGGTGTGTCCCCGGCAGTGGGTCGGTATTCGCAAGTGGTTTCCAAGAACGTGTGTCCTTACTTACAGGACGTTCCCTGGGTGTCAATCAGTATACATTGGGAGGTGGGGGGTATCCTGTGTGCATTGCTGGCATCCACAGGGTATCCCAAGACAAGTATCACTATTCAGAACTGTCAGGAAAATTCTGTCAATATTTACATTTGTGGGTTCAGTAGAGCATGTCAGTATTTATTTCGTGGATACAGGCGAGTGTATCAATATTTATTTGGTAGGGTTTGGGGAGTTTATCGGTATTTACAGCGGCATAATGGGGAGTGTGCCAGTTTATACAAGATGCCGATCCAGGGGAGTTTTGACGATTTTACAACAGGGTCCTGTGGACAGTATCAGCATTCACGGTGGAGGGAGGTGGTGGCGGGTCCTGGGGAGTTTGTTGAAAGTTACAGTATTTTCCCGGGGAGTCTGGCAGTATACGCCAGGGTGATCCAGGGGAGTGTATCATTATTTGTTTAGTGGGTCTAGGGGAGTGTGTCGATACTTATTTGGTATGTGTTGAGGAGTGCGCCAATATTTATTTAGTGGATCCAGAGGAGTGTGTCGGTATTTATTTGGTGTAAAAAAGGGAGTATGTGAGTATTTATTTGATGGATCCAGGAGGCGTAAGTCAGCATTCATTTGGTGGGTCCAGGTAAGAATGCGAGTATTTATGTGGTGAAATCAGAAGTGTGTCGGTATTTATTTGGTTTATCCAGGGGAGTGTGTCATCATTTACTTGGTGGGTCCAGGGGAATGTGTCGGTATGCATTTAGTGGATGCAGGGAGTGCGTTGGCATTTATTTGGTGAGTCCGGTGGCGTAGTTGGTAATTACAGTTCTGCTAAGGTGTGTATGTTGGTATTTACAGGGGCAATTCCAGGGAGTGTGTCAGAATTTACAGTGGGGGGGCAAGAGATTTGTCAGTATTCACGGGATATCATGGGGAATGTGTCTGCACTACGAGGCCTGTCCTGGGTTTCAGATCAGTAGTTAGAAAGGGATAGCACAAAGTGTTTCGGTATTTGCGGAGGGCAGGGTGGTGTGGTCCTAGAGAATGGATAAGCATTTGCAGGGGTGCACCAGTGAGTGTGTCGGTATTTACAAGGCGGTTTCGGGGTGTGTGTCTGGGTTTACAGGGTGCTCCAGTGAGTATGGCTGTATTTACAGGGGAGTGCTGGGACATGTGTCGGTATTTGCAGAGGGGTCCTGATGAGACTCTTGTTATTTACAGGGGGGTCAGGGGGCTGTATCGATATTAACAGCAGAGTCACGGGGAGTGCGACAATTTTAACGGAAGCGTCTGGGAGAAAGTCAGTACTTAGATGGTAGCCAGAGGAGTGTGTCAGTAGTTACAGGGGTGTCCCAAGGAATGCCTCAGTATTTGAAGTGGGGTCCAGTGCAGTGCATCGGAATTTACAGGGGGTCCCGGCGAATTTGTCAACATTTACAGAGGGGTTGTGGGGAGTGTGTTGGCATCGACAGAGGGTGGCCCCAGGGAGTCTGTCATTATTTAGGAGATGGTACTGGCGAGTGTATCCGTATTTACAGTTGGTGGTCACGGGCGGCAGGGAGTTGGTATTCACTGGAGGTTTCTTGAGAGTGTGTCGATATTTCCCGGGGGTCCGGGTCGTGTCGTTATTTCTGGATGGTAATGGGGACTGTGTCAGTATTGACAGGGTTGCCCCGGGAGTGGATTGGTATTTCAATGGTTGCCCCGTTAACTGATTCCATACTTACAGCGTGGTCCCAGGACGTGCATCCTTATTTATAGCCTGGTCATGGGGAGTGTGTTGGTATCTACAGAGGGTGGTCCTGGGGAGTGTGTCATTATTTGGTAGATGGTACTGGGGATTGTGCCAGTCAGTAATTACAGGCGGAGTACAGGGGAATGTTTCAGTCTTTACAGGAGGGCTTCTGGGGCGGGTGTCAGTATTTACACTAGGAGTGTTGCAGTATTTCCAGGGGTGTCTCACAGGCTGTGTTGGCATTTACAAGGGGTCATCGGGAAGTCTTGGCACTTACAGGGAGTTACTGGGGAGTGCATCAGTATTTTAAGGGTGACTTCCAAGGAACATGTCAGTATTTACACGGCAGTCCTTGGGAGAGTGTCAGTATTTATGGTGGGGGTCGTATTTAGGGGGCTGTTCCAGAGAATGCCTCAGCATTTGCAGTGGGGTTGCGATCAGTCATTGGCATTTACAGGGGTCCTGGAAAATGTGTCAACGTTTACAGCGGGATTCCCGAGAGTGTGTTGGTATCAACAGGGGTTGGTCCCGGAGAGTGTGTCGGTATTTAGGCGATTGTTAGTATTTACAGGGACGAGCCGGGGAGTGTGTGTCAGTATTTACCGGGCTTCCCAGGCAATCTGCCTTTATTTACACAATTGTCCTGGGGAGTGGGAAAGAAATTATAGGATGGGGGTCCTGTGGAATGTGTCAGTAATAACAGTGTAGTTCCGGGAGTTGCCATGATTTACAGGTGTGCCCCAGAGAATGTGCCGGCATTTAGAAGGGCAGTCCTGGGGAATGTGTTGGTACTTACACGGGGTTCTCAGGGATTGTCCAGATTTACAATATGGCGTGGGTGCTCTGGAGCATGTGCCAATATTTACAGCGGAGGTCCCGGGCTGTGTGTCAGTATTTTCGGAGGGGTGGGGATCTATGCAAATGCGTCAGTATTTACACCATTGTCCTGGGGAATGCGTCAGTGTTTACAGTGGGTGTCCCGGGGAATAGGTTGGTATTTACAAGGGCAGTCCCATGGAGTTTGTCAGTATTTACAAAGTGGGAGTGAGGGTGTTCCAGAGAATGTAACAGCATTTACAGTGGAGGTCCCGGGGTTGCGTAGGTATTTTGTCATTATTTTCAGGGGGCCCATGCGGGGCGGTCAGTGTGGACAGGCATGTCCCAGGAAGTGTGTCATTATTTAAACGGGTGTCCTGGGGAGTGGTTTGGTACTTGTGCGGTGGCCAGGGGAGTGTGTCAGTGTTTTCAGGGTAGTAACGGATTGTGTGTCAGTATTTACCGGGTTGTCCGAGTGATTGTGCCCATATTTACGTGGAGGGACCCGGGAATGTTTTGGTATTTACATGACGGTCAATAGTCCTCCCCACCACCACCACCAGCTTCGATATTTACAGAGCAGTCCCCTAATTCTAGCCACATACCATGTGACAGCTGCTCGCACAGACATTTGAACTCGTAGCCTTTGGATTCTAACCAAAGTTGCCAGAATAGATAGGTTGCAGAAATTAGACCATTCAGCCCAATGGGTTTTCTCCAGCATTTAATCATGGCTGACGAGTTTCTCATCTCTCAAATACCCTCTTCCTCTGCATAAGCCTTGATCTCCTGAATACTTAAGAACCTCTCGATTTTTGTCTAAAATATACTCAAAGAACGGAACTCCATAGCTTTCTGTGGCATTGAATTATATGAATCAGCAGTCTCTAGTTGAAGAAATGTCTCCTTATCTCTCTTGTAAAAGTCTTCGTTTTCCTTTAAGGCTGTGTACTCAGGCCTTGGACCCTCCTACCAATGGAGATTTTATCAACATCAACTCTGTCCAGACTATTGTGCATTGTGTCTTTTGTTCAATTCGAAACCCCTCATCCTTCTAAACGTCATCGAATATAGATCCAGTGTCCTCAAATGTTCCTCATATTTTAAGCTTTTCATTCCTGGAATTATTCGTGTGAATCTCCTCTGAACATGGTCCTGGGTCTGTGCATCCTTCCTCATGTATGGGATCCAAAACTGCTAACAATACTCAACAATTTGTTATGTCCAAAGCCTGGTACTGCCTCGGGAATATCTCCCCGCGTTCATATTTAGGTCCTCTAAAAATAAATGACAACATTGCATTTGCCTTCCTAACTACTGACTCAGCCTACAAGTTTACCTTGAAGGAATCCTGGCTGAGAACTCCCAAGTGCCCTTGGACTTCACGTTTCTGAATTTTCTTCCCATTTAGAAAACTGTTCATTCCTCTATTTAGCACTGCAGATGCTGGGGATCAAAGTCAAGATTAGAGTGGTGCTGGAAAAGCACAGCCAGTGTAGCAGCATCCGACAAGCTGGAAAATCGACGTTTCGAGTAAATTCCTTCATCCTGATGAAAGGCTTTTGCCAGAAACTTAGATTATCTTGCTCCTCGGATGCTGCCTGACCCGCTGTGTTTTTCAGCACGACTCTACTCTTGACACATGCCTCGTTTTTCCGACCAAAATGCATGACCTCACACTTACCCACGTTGTACTCCAACTGCTACTTACCTCTCCTACCACGTCCTTCTGCAGCCTCCACCCCTCCTCAAAGTTCCATGTTCTTGTCTCTATATTTTTATCATTTGCACAATTAGACAGTATGCCCTCAGTTCGTTCACCTCGATGGTTAATGCACAATAAGAGTGGCATGGTGTCTCAGTGGTTAGCTCTGGTGCCCTGAAGTGTGAGAGACCTGGGTTCCATTCCAGCCTCAAGCGAAATTCTGTGTGGACATTACGCAATTTGCTCGCATCTGTGTGTGTTTCATCCGGGTGCTCCGGTTTCCTCCTACAATCCAAAGATGCACAGGTTAGATGAATAGACTATGCCAAATTGTCCATAGAAATAAGGCCTGTTTCCACGCTGTCGTGATTATTTTAAAAAAGTGAAAAGTTTGGTCCCAATACTAAACCTTGCTGAACACCACTTGTCGCCAGCTGTCAATCTGAGAAAGACACTTCTATGCTCACTCTCTGCTCTCTATAAGACGACAAAGCTTTTCTCCAAGCCTCTGATACATTCGGCCCTTCTCTTACTCATTAGCCTCCTGTTGACACCTTGTTAAAGGCATTCGGAACTCCAGGTGCTCAATATATATGGGCTCTCCTTGGCCGATCCTGCTTGCTACATCCTCGAAGAACTCTAGTAGATTGGTCAAGCATGACCTTACCTTGATGAAACCATCTTGACTTTCCCCTATTTTACAATGTATTTCCAATATTCAGAAATCTCATCCCTCACAATGAATTGCAGGATCTTACACATGACTGAGGTTAGTGTAATCGTACTGAAATTTTCTGTCTTTGGCTTCACTCCTCTTTTATTTAACAAGAGGGTTATGTAAGTGATTTTCAAGTCCTCTTGAATCTTTCCTGACTCTACTGATTCCTGTTTGGCTACCATTAACGCCACCAGTATCACTTCAGCTAACGTCCACCTGGTCCGGGGTTTTTCCAGCCTCAGGCCTCTTCTAGCATCTCCTCCTTGGTGATGACCAACATACTCATCTCTACCACCTCACTCTGTTGTCGAGCAAAGTGGACCAGTCACTCGGAAAATATGGCTGCATGGCCTACAGCTACTGTCCAGTTCAAGTCCCAAATCAGGCTGCCTATCAGAACTGATCCCTTCCTCTCTGAACGTGTATTGCCCTGCCTCCAGCATGCCCACAGACCGTTTTCCCTTGCCCTACCAAACCTTTTGACCACAGTTGGTACAGGCGCACAACCAGTCTGCCGGTCGTACTGTGCAATTGTCCTCAGTCAGGTGTATGTGTACCTATTGTTTATCAGTGTACCACATCATACTAATCCCTGTACCATATGGCAGCAGTGACCACTGCATCTGCACCAAGGACTCCGACATGCCTGTAATCTTAGGAGAGCAAAAACTGCATTGAATGTCATGGTGCAATGCCAGTTGGGAGTTGGGGTTTCCTACCCCAACACATATTTTCGCACTGTTGCTCATGTGATTCCCTGAACATGGATGAACGTGAAGATCACAACAAGTATCAGGCCACAGATAGTATCAGACCTGATGACGTCCTTCAGAATTTCCGGTTTATCCTTCCAGATTACTGCCCTCACAAGGAAGAGCTTTTTGGAGGCTTAGTAACTGGTCTCTGCTCATTGTATCTTCCATTAAATCTGATGCCACGTCAAGAGTTTGATGATCATATGCTTTCTTAGCAGATTCTCTGCCTCTCTATAAAACCCAGTTATGCCTCTCGCTCTCTGATTGTTTCTGTCTGTCGGCAAGGTTGTTTAATTTGGGTTACCCTTATCCATCATTGATTACCCTGTTATCCTGTCTCCCTGATGCTGAGATCAATCATTTTGTTCTCTGCGTCATTCGTCAATTTTGTTGCAAATGCTTTATACACTTAAAAAGAAAATACTTGAATATTGTTTAATCAACTATATAATTATCAAGAACGCACTGCCCGCCCACCCACCCATCCAATCCCTGTAACCCAACCACCTAAACACTACATCCCTGGATGCTGGGGGGTTACAGTCAAGCCCATAATCCGCACATCCTTGGACCGTTGTAGGATACCTGAAAACCCGGCAGAAACCACTGCTGACATTAAGGAAGTGTAACAATTCTATACAGACAGTTGAAAAGGCTGGCATCGAACCCATTTCCGTGGTGTTGTGAGGCAGCTGCGCTAACCATTGAACCACCATAATGCCCCGTTGGGCTGCCAAACCTCCAGACTTGTAGCCTGCCCATGTTTTAGTTGGAATCGCTGTCCAATACCCTGAATATGTAATTGACTGGGTGACTGGTCCCAGCACGGTTCCCGTGGATCCCATACAAGTGGAAGAGATCGCTGTATCCTGAGTACTGCTGCCAGTGCCCCATAAACTGGAATCTCTTCTCACACGATTGTGTGTCTGAGCCTGGAATCATCCTGTGATTTACACATGAATCACAGCTCGTGTTATTACTGATTAGGTGGGTTCACATGTTTGTACGGCCTGAAGCTTTTCATCTTGCTCTGACACTGAAAGTTCCTGGTTCAGCAAAAATCTTTACTTGAGAGATGAGAGGAGGGAGTTGAGGTATCACAGGTTAGGGATGGAGAGTAGGATGTTCCACATCTCAGTGGGAATCTGTTATTTTCAGCATGAAGCATTCTCACTGTGAGGGTCTAATTACTTTCTCTGTCTCTGGCAGCTCCTCGAGTACTTACTGACTGAGCAGAATTCTGAAGTCATACCTTTTCCATCACCTCATTGAGGATTATCGAACATCCGGATGGGGAATGGAGAGTGAGATCTGCAGCTTTCAATAAAACCCATAGTGTTCACTTCCAGTGAACAGAGTCCAGAGGACAAGTTGCAGGCAGCACAGTCCTGGGCTGATGATGGAATGTCGTGAGGCTCAGTCGACCAGAGGTGAAATATCCCTCTCACGATAGGGTTAGCATGAAGCCTGGGATCATCCTGTAATTTGTGTTTTATTGTCTTCCACGCTATACCTATTCATTTTTTGTCTGTGTTTTTAGCTGCACTAACTTCCACAATCGTTCCTATTAGTGTTACCTCTTCCAATCTTTGCATCGAACTCTATAAATGTAACCTCTTTCCCTTCGAACACGCCTTTCTATCTATGGTTAGTCTCGAGGCAACACACTATCCCTGCCTCTGAAGATTTCTTGCATCGTTTCAACATTCCCTATCTCTACAACCTCAACTGTGTTTCCAATCTTCCCCAGTACTGACAATCCTATCTCTGTAACCTGCTTCCATTTCCACAACACACGATTCCTGCAGCATTCTTCAGCACAGAGTACTCTTTCAATGCCTGTTATTTCCTACTGTCCCACAACCCTCTCTGTACAACCTCGGTCTGTTCTGAAAACCTGCCCTGTCCCTGTTGCTGTCCATTAGCGTATACCAGTCCCCTGTTCTATGACCACCTAAAGCCCCGATAAAACTCCCCTGATCAGCAATGTGGATCAGTTTTACCAAACAGACCGACCACAGTAATCGTTCTACCTCTGAAAACCCTCCATATCTCAGAATACATTCAACTCCTCTCAGACTGTCCTCCGATAACTTGTCCACCTTTCGGCTCACTGTTGTATAATTCCCTGCCATATTCCTGGAGCCTTTCTTAAATGATGGTTCAACATTAACCACCCTCCAATCTCCGGGCACTTCGTCCATGTTGATGATGCGGATCTTCTCTGGGAGCCCACAAATACCGCCCTAGCCACCCAAAAAGAATCCAATCTCGAAAACGTTCCCTTTCTGCGTGATGATTAGTCATACAAAGTTTGCTTCCTACATATCTCCTCCAGCTCATCCTGTTATTGGTGCTGGAACTCTTGAAGCACATTAAGGTACATAAATCCCTGTGAAAGATCAAGTGTATTCCAGGACTTCATGCGTAGGAGCAACAGACAGGTGACCCTAAAGTCCATGCTGAGTATGTTGTTCAAGGGGATTCTAAGAGACAGGACCTGCAGGCATTTAGAAAGTCAGGGACTCATTTGGGATCGTTAGAATGCCTTTGTACATGGTTAATCATGTCTCACTATTTCGAATCATTTTTTGACGGGGTGACGAAGAAAATAGATGAAGGCAGTGCGATTGACGCCGTACACATGGACTTTAGCAAGGCCATCCACAAGGTGTTGTATGTCAATTGTTAAATAACGTTAAATCTTATGGGTACATGGATAGGTCGCTCATTGCATAAAATTTGCCTTGACGACAGAAGACACAGGCTGGTGGTAGATGCTTATTTTATCAACATGGGCCCTCATCCCCACTTCGTATTCATGCCAACAGCCTCTCAACCCATGCTCACTCTGTTCTAGTAGCAATGCCCTTTGAACATAGAACAGAGAACAATACAGCGCAGAACACGCACTTCGGCCCTCGATCTTATGCCAAAATTTGAACTCCTCTAAGATCATTCCTCTACACTCTCCCATTATCATCAATGTGTTTATGCAAGGATTGTTTAAATTTCCCTAATGTGGCTGAGTTAAATACATTGGCAGGGAGGGCATTCCACGCCCTTACCACTCTCTGAGTAAATAACTTGTCTCTGACATACGACTTAAATCTATCTCCCCTCAAGTTGTAGTTATGTGACCTCGTGCAAGTGACGTTCATCAGCATAGGAAGAAGACTTTCACTATCTACCCTATTCAATCGTCTGATCATCTTGTATGATTCTTTCACAAACTTTTCACGTTCTCCTTTCCATTGAGAACAGACCCAAGTCTCTCTGCCTTTCCAAATAAGACATTCCCTCCAGACCAGGAAAACACCTTTCTATTTCAGCTCTGCACCTTTACCAATGCTTTCACATTCTGCCTGTAATGTGGTGAGCAGAACTGTACACGATATTTCAAGTGCGGCCGCACTGGCGTTTTGTACAGTTGCAGCATGACAATACGACTCCGGAACTCAATCCCTCCACTAACAAAACATAACACACAGTGTGCCTTCCTAACTGCACCAGCAAACCGGGTGGCAACTTTCAGAGATCTATGAACATGGACTCCAAGATCCGTCTTCACATCCACACTACCAATAATGTTCCATTGTCACTCTAGTCTGCCTCCTAAATGAATATATGTTGAGTCTGTTCCCCTAGCAATGGCGTCCGAACCCATCCACTGGTCCGACATTAACAGCGTCTGAGCTCCATCCTCACTCTCTTTCCCATGAAGCAGCAGCCCAAGAAACCATTCCAATTCTGTTCTCCGAGCAACGGCCTGTGAATGAATCTCGTATTGTTGCCATAGCAAACACCTACGAACCCATCACTGATCTGTTGGCCCAGCAACATCAAAAGCGATCCCACTTAGATTTCCCAGCAATGTCTTGCGAATACATTCTCAAACGTTTCTCCTTGCAATAGACCGTGAACCCATCCCCGCTCTCTGCCAGTAGCAATAAGCTCTGATGTCATCCACACACTGTTGCCCTCAAAACTGCCTGAGGACGATCAACACTGACTATTCCAAGCAACAGCCTGTCAACACGTCCCCACTCTCTTCACCTTGCTTTGACCTGTGTTCCCATCCCCACGTTATTCTGCTGGCAACGACCTTTGCCCTCATCCCCACTTTGTCGTCCTGGGAACAACCGGTGAACCCATCCCCACTCTGTTTCTCTAGCAACGGCCTGTGCCAACATCCCCACAATAATCTTCTGAAAACAACCTGTGACCCCATCCCCGCTCTGCTTTCAGAACAGAGACCTATGACGGCATCTCTGCTCTGTTCTCTGAGCAACGAACCGTGACGCCATCCTCTTTCTGTTTCACCAGGAACTGCCAGGGAATACATTCACAAACTTTTCTCTTGGCAAAGACCTCTAACTGCATCCCTGCTCTGTTCCACTAGCAACAACATGCAATGTAATGCCCACTCTCTTCCCCGACAATGGAATTTAACCACATTGCAATCTGATCCCTAGCATCAGTCTATGATCTCATTTCTGCTCTGTTCCCCAAGCAAAGATCTTTGACTCAATCATTACTCGGTTTTCCAGACAATAGTCTGTGACTCAATCACCACTCGATTCCGTTTGAAACTGCTTGTGAACCCACTCCTAGTTTTTTGTTCAACCAACTGCCTGCATCCTACTGTGTTCCCTGAGCAGCATTCTTTTACTCCATTCCCACATTGTTGTCCAAGAAACGTCCTGTGAACGCACTCACACTGTATTCTCCCAGCAACGATGTGTAAACGCATCTCCACTCTTTTCCCCAAGCAACGGCTTTTGAATGCGTCCATGCCGTGATTTCCGGACAACTGCCTGTGACACTAAACCTGCTGCTTGGCGATAGCAAAGGCCAGTGAACCATTCCACACTCGGTTCCCCTCGGAACGGCCTGTGATTCCCATTCCTACTCTCGCCCTCGCAACGGCCTGAGAATCAATTCACGTTGTGTTCTCGTAGCAATGGTTTGTAACTACATTGACACTCTTTTCCACAAGCAACGGCCTATGAACCCATCCTCGCTGTGATTTCACAGCAACTGCCTGCGACCACAACCCCGCTGTTTCTCGATAGAAACAGCCAGTAAATCTTTCCACACTCTCTTCCCCTCCCTGTCGAAAACCACATCCTTGCCCTGTTTCTCCAACAATGACGTGTGACTCATTGATCACTTGGTTTCTGTGGCAGCTGCCTGGAACTCTACGTCCATGTTGTATTCCGAACAACTGCCTTCAAATCCATTCTCACTCTTCTGTGCTAGCAGTGGAACGTGACTCCATCCCCACGCTTTTACCGTCTCAACAGCTTGGGAATACAATTCCACACAGTTCACCGGGTAATGGCCTGTGAAACCAACACCACTCTGTTTCCCCTAGAGACTGAATGTGACCCCATCTCCGCTGTGATCTCCTAAGAACTGCCTGTAAGCGCATTCCAGCTGTGTTCCGAGAGCAATAACCTGTCAACACATCCCCTCGACATTTCCCCGAGCAACGAGCTGTAACCCATCCCCTCTCTGTTCCCCAATCAAAGTCCTGGGACACAATTCCTACAATAATCACTTGAAAACGATCTGTGACCTCAGTCTCACACTGTTTCACTGACAACTGCCTTGACACCATCTTTGCTTTTATCTCTTCACAACTGACTGTCATCCAGTCTCCACTCTGTTTTCCAGCAAAGACCTTTGAAACCACCTCCACTTTCCTTGCCTGGCAACTGCATGTGACCCTGTCTCCTCTTTTTTTTCCCCCGTAACTGCATGTGACCCTATTTCCTCTGTGTTCCATAGCAAGGAACTCCATCCTTAGCAACACCATGTGTCCCCATCCCCTATCTGTTCACCTAGTAACAGCATATGGCTCCAACACCATTTTGTTCTCCAAGCAACTGTGAAGCCATCTGCACAGTTTTACCTGTTTAGCGACTGCTGAAACTATCCCTACACGGCTCTGGTAGTAATAGACAGCGGCCCCATCTCCACTCGGTTCTCCTATCATTAGCCTGTGAACACGGAAACACTCTGATCACCCGTGACTCAATGTTCACTCTGTTTCCCTAGCATCTTCTCCTGTCACTGTTCTCCTTGCAAATGCCTCTAAACCCAACCCCACACTATTTTCAGTGTTATGGCCTGTGAACCCTTTCCCATTACTGGTCTCCAGAGAACTGACAGTGAAGCCACCCTGTTCCCATGCAACTGCCTGGGACTCCATCGACGCTGTGCTCCCATGGTGACGGCCTGTTAGCCCATCCTCACTGTGTTCTCCCAGCAAAGGCCTGGTAACCGTCCACTTTCTTTTCCCCAACAACAGCCTATGACCCAATACCCGCTCTGTTCCTGGCAACTGTCTGTGTCCCATCCCCGCTCTGTTCCCCGAGCAACAATCTGTGATTCAATCCCCACTCTGTTCCTCTAGTAACTGTCTGTGAACCCATCAATTCTCTGTTCTGCTGCGACTACTTGTGAACCCATCCCCATTCTCTTGTCTTAATAACAGTCTGTGAACCAATTCCACGAACTGCTCTTCTGGGATCGGGGCCTGTGAACCTGGGGCCTGTTAGGGCGGCACGGTGGCACAGTGGTTAGCACTGCTGCCTCATAGCGCCAGGGACCTGGGTTCAATTCCCGCCTCAGGCGACTGACTGTGTGGAGTTTGCACGTTCTCCCCGTGTCTGCGTGGGTTTCCTCCGGGTGCTCCGGTTTCCTCCCACAGTCCAAAGATGTGCTGGTCAGGTGAATTGGCCATGCTAATTTGCCCGTAGTGTTAGGTAAGGGGTATGGGTGGGTTGCGCTTCGGCGGGTCGGTGTGGACTTGTTGGGCCGAAGGGCCTGTTTCCACATTGTAAGTAATCTAATCTAAACCCATGATCAGACTGTTCTCTCAGCAATGGCCTGTAACTGCAACCCTGCTCTGTTCCCCAAGCAATTACCTGTTGCTCAATCTCACTCTGTTTCCATAGCAATGGTCTGTGACCCGCTCCCCACTCTGTTCCCCCAGCAATATTCTGCGAACGTTTGTTCACTCGGTTCCCCGAAGAACGTCCTGTGAACTTATTCCCAATCTGTTCTTTTCCAGTCACCTTTGAACCATCCTCATTCTGTCACCCTCGAAAACGTCTGTGTGGCAATACTCTTACTTGTTCTCCTAGCCATGGCCTGTGAACCGTCCCCACCTTGCTCTCGCAGCAACAGCCTGTGAAGCATTCACATTCCGTTCCCATAGCAACAGCCTGCAACTCCATTCCCTCTCTGTTATATTACGAATGACTTATGTCCCAACTACTCCTTGTTCTCCGAACAATTTCCTGTCACCCCATCTTCGTTTTGTTTCCGAGCAATGGGTTTTAAATCGCATCTGTAATCTGTTCCCCCAGCAAATGTCTATGATCACATTTACAAGCTTTTCTCCTGGTAACAAATGTCCACCCATGCCCTGTCGTATTCCTTCCCAAAAGTCTGTGATCTCATCTCCACTCCAATGCCCTAGCAACGGCATTTGACCCAATCCACTTTATCTTCCTCGAGCAACAGTCTGTAACACCAACAAAGTCGGATCTCCTCCAGCTGTGAAACATTCCTCTGTCTTCTCACAGTGCAATGATCTCGAAATCCATTCTCATTCGGTTCTTCGAAATGCTTTCTAACCACACGCAAAATCTGTTATCTTAGCATCTGTCTCGAAACACGATCCTGAGCTTTACTCCTAAAAACAGCCTTTAGTTCTTCCTCCCCTCTGTTCAATGAACAACAGCCTCTTCCCAGAGGAATGCTCTGAATAGATCCACAAGAAGGCATCATGTCTCCCTGATGTAGAGGAGACTTTGCCGGGTGAAACGGATGTAGTAAATGGCATTGATAGAAGTAAACGTAAATTTTTGACGGATGTGAAAGGATTCCATGCGGTCTGGGTTGGAGGTGAGGTTCCTGTGGTGGCAGGGAATAGTGCCAGGTGTGGATTATGGACTGGCTTTGGGATGGAGGTGGTGGTGTTGACCTGACGAAGGAGTCATGTATGGAATGTTCTTTTTGGAATACTAATCGGGATAGTGAGGGAAATAGGTCTCTTTTGGGGGTGTCTCTTTCGAGGTGGTGGAAGTGGAAGGAGTGATGCGTTGTATGCAAATGTTTGTGGGATGGAAAGTAAGAACCGTGCGGGTTCTATCCTTGTTGCATTTGGAGGGATGGAGTTCAATGGCGGTGGTGCATGAACTGGAGGAGATGCGTTTGAGGGCATCAGCAATCACGTGGGAAAGGAAGTTGTGATCGTAGAAGGAGATGGCCATGTGGGAGTTTTGAGGTGTAATTGATCATCCTGTGAACAGATGCGTTGGAGCCGGAGGAATAAGAGTTGATGGTATTACAGGAGGTACGGTGGGAGGAGGTGTAGTCTAGGCAACTATGGGAGTAAGGCGGCTTGTGATGCTTGTCTGTGGTTGGTTGGTCGCCAGTGACTGTGATGGAGAAGTACAGGAAGGAGAACGTGGTTTGCAAGCTGGTCCAGGTGAAATTGACGTCCGGGTGGAAGTCGCTGATAAAGTTGAAGAACAGTTCAATCACCTCGTGGGAGCACAAGGCAGCACGATACCGTCATCGCTGTAATGGTAGAATAGGTTCAGGATGGTACTGGTGTAACTGTGGAAGATGGACTCTTCCACGTATCTGACAAACAGGTAAGCATAGCTAGGTTCCAAAAGGGGTCCATGGCTACCCCTTTGAGAGGAGGAAATGGAAGACTGGAAGAAGTTGTTGAGGGAAAGGACCAGTTCATCCAGGCGGATAAGTGTGTCGGTCGCACGGTACCAGTTGAGATTGCGTGAAAGAAGGAAGTGCAGGGTTTGGAGACCTTCGTAGCGATGGATCTTTGTGTACATGGAGTGGATGTCCAATCCAACCCCCACGACTCTTCTCCTAATACGGGATGTTAACGCTCAATTCTGTTCTCCAGAAAACCGTATGTCACCCCCGAGTAAAGGACTGTGACCTCGGACCCCTGCTTGTGACGTCATCCGAATTCTATTTTTCAAGTCACTGTTAGTGACCTCATTCTGGCGGTGTTCTCCAAGCAACTGCCTGTGATCCAATCCTTGAACTGTTCCTGAGCAGCGAACTGTGAATACTTCCCCGCTTTGTTCTACTAGCAACTGCCTGTGACCCCCATGATCCCTGTATACTCTTAGCGACTGCCTGTGACCAAATTCAAACTCTGCTCGCTTAGAAACGGTCTGTGACCCCTTCCTCACTCTGTTCTCCCAGCACCCTCTGTGAAGCTATCTCAACTCGGGTGACCTCGCAATAACCTTTGACTCCCATCCCCAATCCGTTCTTTGAACGACTGCCTGTGACCAAATACCTTGTCTGCTACTTAGTAACGTTGTACGAAACCATCCCAAATCTTTCTCCGAGCAATTGCCTTTTAACTGTTCCCACTCTGTTCTTCAAACACCTACCTATAACCCGCATCTTCATTCTGTTGTCTTCACATCAGCCTTTGAGACCATCCGGGACTCTTATCGTTCCAACTGCCAATGACCCCATCCCCATTCTGTTATTATAGAAGCGATATGCGAACCTATCTCCTCTCTGTCTCCCGAACAACGACCTGTAAACACAGGCCCATACTTTTCCCTCAACAACAGCTGGATACCCCATCTCCACACTGTTCAACCAACAACGACATTTGACACATTCCCCAACCTGTTCTCCAGGAAATTGTCTGTGACCAGTCACTGACCTGTTCCCTACCAATGCCATCTGAAACGGTCCACGCTATGTTCTCCTATCAACTGTCTCTGGCCCAGCGGTTCCCCCTGTCCCTGGCAACTAATGTCAACCCAACAACACTGTGTTCCCCTCGTAACGGTATGTGAACGCATCCCTGCAATGATCCCGTCGCAAGGACCAGTGAACATATCCTCTGTCCTCCTAGCAAAGGCTTGTGACCCCATCCCCACTCTCTTCCCCTGTGAACACATACCCATCTTTCCTCAGAAACCACCTTGGAAACCATCCCAAAAATGATACCCTACCAGCAGGATGTGAAACATCCTCACTATGTTACCCCAATAACAGCCGATAGCCAATCTCCATGCTGCTCTCCTCGCCAATGCCCATCACCCCATCCACACTGTGTTCTCTTAGTATAGACCTCTGAACCCATCCTCAATCTGTTGTCCCAGCAAACCCCTGCGAAGTTAACACCACTCTGATGCCTTAGCAATATCGTTAGGACCTATTCCCAGTCTTTCTTTTTCCTGAATAGTAGCCTGTGGCGCAATCCCCACACACTTCCCGAGCAATGGCGTGTGAAACCATCCCCACGCTGTTCTCCAACCAACTGCTTGCGAATGCATTCCGGTCTGTTTCCCGAACAACAGCCTGTGAACGCATTCACACTCTCTTCCGCGAACAATGGTATGCGAACACGACCTCACTCCTCTCTCAGCTCTACAACCTGTAACCGTATCCCTATTCGTAGTCAGAGCAACTTCCTGCGACCGCATCCCCTGCCTTTTCCCAAAGGGACTGGTTGTGAACTCAACTCACATTGTTCTAGCAACTACCTGAGATCACATTGCGCCGTATTCTCCATCATTGGCCAATGAATCCGTCACCTCTCTGCTTTGCTAGAAACTGTCTGTGGCACGATCTGCGCCAGAGGTGGGGAAACTTTTCATGTTGGAAGGCCGCATTATATTAGTTTTAAACTAATAAGGCCGCATCCAAGAAACTTAAATTATGTATTCTTCAAAATTCACAATTTTTAATTGTGGCAGTCAGTCTGTGAGGATTAGTTCGTTGAATTTTCTTTTACTCTCTGGTATTTTAAATACATTCATTTTAAGATTAAAACAAAAAGTACAAAGGACAAAATAATTAATAAAAAATAAAAGATTTGTTCTGCAAAGTTTGGATTCATTCAGAAGGTCACACACAATGGCCTAGAAGGCCGCAGGTCCCCCAACCGTGATCTATGCTATGTTTGGCAGAATCCAAACAGCAGGAGATTCGACGTTTCGGGCATGACCCCTTCTTCAGGAATGACTCATTCCTGAAGAAGGGCTCATGCCCGAAATGTCCATTCTCCTGCTCTTTGGATGCTGCCTGACCTGCTGTGCTTTTCCAGTAATACATTTTCAGCTCTGATCTCCAGCATCTGCAGTCCTCACTTTCTCCTTCTATGCTATGATCTCCAAGAAACTGCCAGTGACCACATTCCCGCTGTTTTCACAAAGCAGCAGCCTGTGAAGCCATCCCCAATCTGTTCTCTTGCAATATGGCCTTTGAACTATCCTCGTTCTGCTCCCCTGACAACTGTCTATGACGTAATCCGCTGTCTATTCTCCTAGCAACGGTCTGTGTACCCATGCCCAATCTGTTATGGCACGAACGGCCATAACCCCGACCGTCTTTCCTCTGCCAGCAATGGCCTGTGAATACAACCCCTCTCAGTTCACTTAACAATGACGCGTTATCCTATCCTCGCTCTGTTCCCTAGCAATGGTGTCTAACCGTTTCTGCAAAATTATTATCCTCGGAACGGTCTTTGGACACGTACCCACGCTTTTGTCCGAGCAACAGCCTGTGACCCCATCCCACTCCAATGATCTCGCGACGGCTTGTGGCCCCATTCGATCCGTGTTCCCTCTCAATGCACAATGAAGACATTGTTGCTCCATTTCCTAGCTATAACATTTAACCCCTTCCCTTATCTCTTCTCTGAGCAATGTTCGCCATACACGTTATCAAGCTTTTCTCCTTCCAACAACCTGAAACTTCATCCACTACCTGCTCACCGAGCTATAGACTGTGACCCCACTGACACTGTCCTAGCAACTGCCTACAAGTCCATTACACTCTGTTGTCCGAGTAACTGACTGGGATCCAAAAAACTCTGTGTTCACCTAAACAACTGTCGATGATCCAGTCCACTTCTCTGTCCTGCTAGCAACTGCCTGTGACCCCATTCCCTCCATTTTCCCCAAGCAACTGCCTGTGAAATCATTCACATTGTGTTCTTCTCGTAACGGCCAGTGAACCCATCCTCACAATTATCTTCCCAGTGACGTTCTGTGAATACATCCGCACATTGTTCCCTGAACAACGGCCTGTAAGTCCGTCCCAAATCTGTTCTCCTAGCAACTATCGGTGAGCCCATTCCCACTTTGTTCTCCTAGCAATATCCTGAAATCACAACCACGCTGTTTTCTCCTCTCATGCGCCTGAGAGCCTATCTCTTTTCTGTTCACGGAAAAACGTCCTATCAGCCCAGTCTGACCCATTCCTCCAAGAAACGGCTAGAAACGCCATCCCTGCTCTATCCTATAACACCGTCCCCTGAAACCATTCCCACTCTGTCCTCATTGCAACTGCCTCTGGACCCATCCCTACCGTTTACCCTGGGAAACTACCTCTGAACACTCCCGTACTATGTTCCCTTAATAACGGCCAGGAAACATATCATCACTCTGTTCTCCCAGCAAAAGCCTGTGAACCTATCCTTCTGTGTTCTCCAGCAACCGCCTTTGAACCCAATCCTACTCTGCTCCCCTCCAACAGCCTGGGATCGCATGCTCAGACAGTCTTCCGAGCAACAGCCTGTGGACCATCCTTAAGCTGTTCTCCACGCAACCTCTTGTGAACTTATTCCCACTGGGATCCCTACCAAATGGCGGTGACACAATCCCTGGTCTGAACCCGAACACTGGCCTGTGATTCCTTCCCAAATCTGTTCTCAGAGCAACTGATTGTAATCCACTTCCACAATCTTTTTTAAGGAAAAGCCTGTGAACCCATAGCTTGTCTGATTTCCAAGCTACGTCCAATAAATCATGCACCAAGCTGGTCTCCCAGCAATGGCCTGTGAAACTGACCCCACTCTTCGAATCTCACTGCGGCCTTATCCCCAGACTGTTGTCCTTGCAATAGCTTGTAAACAACATCTCCGCTATGTTCCACGAATGACGACCTATGACTGAATCCCCACTGTGATCCCATAACAACGACCAGTCACCGCATTTCCATTGTTTTTCCAGAAACTGCTTTTGACCCAATCCCTGCTCAGTTCCCCGGCCTGTGAAACCCCACTCTGTTCTCCGAGCTACTGCCAGTGAACACATTCACACTCTGACCCCATGCCCATTCAATTGTCTGAGCAAATGTCTACGGTCCCTTCTTCACGGTGTACTCTGAACAACAGCCTGTGACTCATCTCTGCTACTTTCTCATATCAACAGTCAAGGAACCCATTCCCTCTCTGTTCCCTTAGCAACAGACTGTGGATTGCATCGCGCTCTGTTACCCGAACAACGGACTGTGTCTCAATTCCCACACTATTCTTCTGGAAGTTGTGTGTAGTCGCATCCCCTGTGTTCCCCTAGCAACATCCTGTGATTTATCACAACTCTCTTCCACGAGCAACTACCGGTGATTCCACTCCACTCCGCTCTGATTGCAATGGCCTATAATCGCATCCCAAGAAAGTGCCTGTGACCTCATCCCAGCTGCTTTGCTATAGGAACAACCTGAGAACTCTTCCCAGATCTGTTCCCCACCGACTGCCTGAGAACCCATCCTCAAACTATTACCCTCAGAACAGCCTGTGCTGCCATCCCCGTTCTTCCAGCAATGGCCTTTGAAACATTCCCTGCACTTTTCTCCAAACAAATGCCTGTGATCTCCATTATCTCTCAATTCCCGCAGCAACTGTTTGTGAACACAACCCCACTGTGTTGGCCGAGTAATGGCCTGTGGACCTATCCTCATTCTGTTCTCCCTGCGACCACGGGTAAAATGATCTCCATACTTGTCCCAACAACCGCGTATAATCCTTCTGTCGTAACGACCTGTAAGCCCATCACCACTCTGTTCTCCGAGTAACCGTCAGCGACCCCCTCCCTTCTGTATCCTCCAAATATGGACCTGTGCCCCAAACCCTGCTAGGTCTCTTAGCAAAGGTCTGTGAAATCATCTTCACTGTACTCTTTGCAACTGCCGCTGAAACCATTCCCACTGTATTCCCCTGTCAACAGCATGTGACCCCATCCCCACTTTATCCTTAACGAAACTGCGTGTGCACCCATCATTTTCCCTTTCCCTTGGTATCTGACTGAGAACCCATCAACAATCGGATCCTCTACCCACTGCCTGTGACCCAATCCCCACTCTGTACCCGAACACTGACCTGTGAATCCATCCCAACTCTGTTCTCTGAGCAACTGCATGTGAACCCATCCCCTTCCTGTTTCCCTCGCAACTGCCTGTGAACCCATGCCTAGTCCGGTGTCCTCGCAAGGGCCTATGAAGCCATGCAGCCGAATGCTCTCCAAGCAAAGGCCTGTGAACTTCACCCCACTCAGATTTCCTAGGACCTGCCTGTGAACTCCATCCCCACGCTGTTGCCCTTGCAATGACCTGAGAAACCATCAAATTTCTGTTCCCCACACAGTTTGCTGTGAACCCAGCCGACACTGTTCTCCAATAAATGGCCGGAAACCCCTTCCCTGTTCTGTTCCATAACAACGCCCTATGAAATCGTCCCCACTCTGTTCCCCCAGCAACAGCCTGTGAACCCATCGTGCTATGGTCTCGAGTAACGGCCTATGAACCCAACTCCACTGTTTTCTTCGAACAAAAACCTGTGAACGCCTCGTCAGTCTGTCCTCCAAGCAACAGCCTTTGGCCCCATCGCCACTGTGATCCCCAAGTAATTGCCTGTTACCCTATGCAGCTATTTTCCTAATGCAACAGCATGTGACCCCTTCCCAACTCTCTTCACCTCGCAGCCGCCTTTTAATCCATCTCGGCTGTGTTCCCAAGCAACAGCCGGTGAAGCCATCTTCACACTGTTACCCACGTGCAGCCTATAGGCCAATCCCCAATTGTTCTCCTGTCCACTGCCTGTAACCCCATCTATACTGTGTCCTCCTAGTAACGCCCTGCCAGCTTATCCTCACTCTGTTCTCCGAGTAAGCCCCTTTGAAATTATGCCAACTTTGCTCCCCTAGTAATCGCCATTTGACACATTCTAAATTTGTTTACCCTAGCAACAGCCTGTGACACATCCCCACTTTGTTCTTCCCCGCAACTGCCTGTGAGCCCTTGCCTGATTCCCTCGCGATGGACTCTGAATCCAAGCACAATCTTTTCCCATAGCAATACCCAGTGAACGCAACTCTACACTGTTCACAAATCACCGACCTGTAAGCCCATAATTTCCTTGTTGTCCTCGCAACTCCCTCTGAACTCATCCCACTCTGTCGTCCTCGAAACGACTTGTATTACTGTCCCTCTCTGTTCAACTAACAACACACTGTGAACAACATGCCCGTTGTGCACCTCGAACAACGACATGTGACTCAATCGCCACTCTGTTTCCCTAGCAACTGCCTGTCACCTTATTCCCGCTGTTTGTTTTTCTTTTAGAAGCTGTCTGTGATCCTATCCCTGCTCTGTTCACCAGCAAGGCCTTTGAGCACTTTCCATTTCTGTTGCCAGCACCACATCCTGTGAACCCAGACCCACCCTGTGCTCCAAGGAATGGCGGGAAATCACATCCACACTCTTTTACCCTCACAGCGGCATTCGACAAATTCATGCATTGTTCCATAACAACGCTCCCTGACACTATCCCACTCTGCACTCACCGCAATTGCCTATAAACCCCTTCCTTCACTTTTCCCTTAGCAAACGCCTGTGAACCCAACCACACGACCTACCTCAAATAATGGCCTGTAAAACTATCCTCACTCTGTTGTCTTAGCAATGGCCTGTGAATCCCACACAACGCTGTTCCCCGAGCAACAAACTGTGAACCCATCCTGAGTTTAGTTCACAGACCGTTACTACGGAACAGAAAGTGAATAGTTTCATAGGTCGTTGCTCGGCCATCATAGTGGGTTTGGAATCACATGCGGTGGCCGAAGGCCCACTCTGTTGTCCGTGCAACTGCCAGTTACCCATCACCACTTCGACGTGGGAAATGCCTGTGTCCCCATACCCGCTGTTTTCTGAACGCAACTGCATGCGAACCTTTCCCGACTTTCATACCCTCACTACCCCCGTGGATCAATAGTAACAGACCTCTTACCTAGCAACAGATTGTGAAGCCATCCTTACTCTGTTATTCACCGGAAGCCTATGGCTCAATCCACTATATGTCGCCTGGCAACCACCTGTAACCCCATCTACATTGTGTTATCCTCGTAACCCTCTGTGAGCTAATCTTCACTCTGTTTTCCCACCAATCCCCCCTGAACATATGCATATTTTGCTCCCCTAGCAACAGCCTGTGGACCCGTTCTCAGTCTGTTTTCCAAGTAACAGCCTGTGACCCCATCCCCACGTTGTTATCCTAGTAAGTTGCTGAAAACCTATTTCTACTCGTTTGACCTAGCAATGGATTATGAACCCAATCACACTCTGTCCCCAAAGCAATGGCCACTGCACCCGAACACTGATCATAAACCAACTATTTGCAACCCAATTCCTGCTTTTCTCCCTTGGAACAGCCTGAGAAACCAACCCCACTCTATTGTCCGAGCAACGACGTTTGCACCAATTTACTCTCTGTTCTCCTGGCATCGGCCTGTGAACAACATCTCCTTGTGTTCCTCGAACAACGACCTTTGACTCAATCCCCAGTCTTTCTCCCTCACAATTGCTGCTCAGTTTGCCGGCAATGGCATGTGAAACCATCCCTAACCAGTTCACATAGCAAAAGTCTGTGAAAGCGTCCGCATTCTGTCCTACTTGCAACAGCTGTGGCCCAATCTCCACTCCGTTCTCCAAACAACTACTTGTGAATCTATCCCAATTCTGATAACCTAGAAACAGTCTGAAGAACCCTTCTCTATTCTCTTTCCTTTACAACGGTTTGTGAACGATCCCCGCTCTGTTGCCTAGCAACAGCCGATGACCCAATCCCCGATCTGTTCCCCTGGGAACACCCTGTGATCCCATCCACACTTGGTTCTCCTCGTACAATTCTCTGAATATTTCCTCACTCTGTTGTCGAAATAAAACCCCTGTTAAAGAATCCGCACTCTGCTCAACTAGAAACAGAATGTGGACCGATTCCCAGTCTGTTCTACTAGCTAATACCTGTGACTGTCATCCACACTCTATTCTTCGAGCAACTGCGTTTTTGAGACCATTCGGACGCTTTTTCCTCGCAACAGTCTGTGGATGCTTCCAAAAGGTGTTCACATGGGAATTACCTGTAAACCCATCTGCACTCTGTTCTCACATCAATGACCTTTGACCGCATCGCCACTGTGTAATTCTAGCAACTGCTTGTGACCCCCCATTCCCGCTCTGTTGTCCGAGCGAAGACCTTTGAACACCTTCACCACTCGGTTCCCTGAGCAACATCCGGTGAACTCCATCCCTGCTGAGGTCCCTGAACAACGACTTTTGATTTAATCACGACTGTTTCCCGAATAGCAGACTCGGAGACGATCCCCATTCTGTTTTCCTGGCAACTATCTGTAACCCCATTCCGGCTATGTTCACCTCACAGGTGCCAATGGCGCCACACACGCTGTTTTTCGATAACAAAAGAATGGGAACACATCCCCTCACTGTTCCGTTTGCATGGCCGCTTTGTTCACACCATCCCCGCTTTGTTCTCTGAACAACGACCTTTGTTTCAATGCCCACACTGTTTCACGAGCAACTGTCTGAGGCCGCATCACCCTGTGGTCCCCGAGCATCAGATTGTGAAATTGTCACCACTCTGTTCCTCGCTCAATTGCCTGTGACCCGATCCCACTTTTTTCTGATAGCGACAACTTGTAATCCCTTCCCAGCTCTGTGCCTCTAACAATGACTGAATCGCCAATCTATCCTTTTTCCATAGAAACCACCTGTGATTCCATCCACGCCGTGAAATCCTGGTAATGACCTTCGAAATCATGCTCACTGTGTTCTTCTTGTAACTCCCTGTAAAACTATTCCCACTCTGCTCACCTAACAACAGCCTGTCAACACATTCCCAAACTGTATCACGAACGACGACCTGTGATCTAATCCTCAATCTGTTCTCCTCGGAACTGCCCGTGACGTAATCACAGCTCTCTTCGCTCGCAGTGGCCTTAAATCCAACCATACTATGTGTCCAAAGCAATGGCCTGTGCAATCATTCCCACTCTGTTCGCCTAGCAACTGTCTGTGAACACTTGCCCAGTCTGTTCCACGAACAATGCCCTTTGAACCCATCCCCAATCTTTTCGCCTGGCAACAGGCTTTGAATCCATCCCCACACTGTTCCACTAGCAATGGCCTGTGAACCCAACCAGACTCTGTTCTCCCATCAACGACCTGTAACCCATCCCTGTTACATTGTCCTCGCAACGGTTCGTGAACCAGACACCACCCTGTTGGCCCAGCAACTGCCTGTGACAACATCCCCACTCTGTTTCCAACAACCACCTTCGAAGCAATACCCTCTCGATTCCCCGAGCAATGGCCTGTGAACCCGCCCCCACTCTGTTCCAGCAACAGCCTGGAACTCCATCCCCTTTCAGTTCCCCTCAAAATGACCTGTGACCACAAACAACGCTGTTCTGCTCGCATCGGCCTGTAACCCTATTCCTGCTCTGTGGCCATAGAAACGACTTGTGCCCTTGACCCCACTCTGTTGTCTGAGAAATCTCCCGTGAACGCCCCTCTTTCTTTTTCTCGTGCATCTGTCTGTGAACCCAATGCCCTAATGTTACCTTAGCAACAACCTGTGAACCCTGTCCCAGTCTGTAACCCGAGCAACTGCCTGAGCGTCCATCTCCTCTCTTTTCCCCAGCTCCTGCCTGTGAACTCACCCACACAGAATTCCTGTAGCAACTCACTACGAATCCAAAATCATTATTTACCCCTCGCAGCAGCCTGTGAAAATATGACTAATCTGACTCCTGAGCAACAGACTGTGAATCCATGTCACATGCGGTTCCCCTTGCAGTGGCATATGAACCCATCCGACTCTGTTGCCATAGCAACAGCCTGCGAAACTAATCCCATTCTGTTTCTCTACCACAGCCTCAGCACCCAAACCCACTCCATTGTCTCATCAACGACCCATGAGCAAATCCCCACTCTGTTTTCCGAGCAATGTTGTGTGATCCTATCACGTCAAATGGTTTCTGATCAATGGCATGGAACCCCATTCCTGCTCTATTCCCCTCTCAACCACATGAGACTCAAAATGCGCCCACTCCCTCTGTTTTCCCAGCAACTGCCTGTCACACCATCCCCACTGTGTTCTCTGAGCAACTCTCTGTGACCCAATCCCCACTTTTTCTTCTCAAGTAACGGCCTGTGAAACCATTCCTACTCTGTTCTCATCGCAACCGTGTGTAACACAATCCCCGCTCTGTTCCCGAGAAATGGCGTGTCGAATCAACCCCATTCGGTTCCCCAAGCAGCTGTATCTGAACCCGTCCTCACTCTTTTCTCCCAGCAACATTCGGTGAGTAAATCCCCACTCAGTTTCTCTAGCAGTGGGCTGACAGCACTTACCCGCTGTTTTCCGATAGCAACATCCTGTGGCACTATCCCAACTCTGCTCCCAAAGCAAACACCTGTGATCCCATCCACACTCTGTTACCTTGCAACTGCACGTGGCAACATTCCAACTCTTCAAGTCTCTCAACTGCCTGGGAAACCAACCCATTTTGTTCTCACAACGACGACGTGCAACCCCATCCCCACTCTGTTGTAAGAGCAACGGCCTGTGATCCGATGTCTCTGATGGTTCTCATAGCAACCGAGTTGTTGAACCCACCCTCACTTTGGCTTCCGAGCAACCGCCTCTGACTCCAACACCACTCTCTTTTCCTAAGGATAGCCTGTGAACCCATACGCCAGACTGTTCTGAAAGCAACGACTCTCCTAACAAAGATCTGTGATCCGATCTCACGACTGTTCACCGAGCAACAGTTTGTGAACCCAGCCCCAATCCTGTTGTACTAGGAATGGCATGTAAAGCACAACGCCCGAATGTTGTTTAAACAACAGACTGTGAACAATCCCCTCTAATTTCCCCCACAACTGCCTAAGAACCCATGCTCGCTACATTCCTCTAAAAGCGGCCTGTGAACCCATTCTAGCTCTGTTCTTTCAGCAACGGCCTGTGAATCCATCCCCCTCACGTTTCACCTCGCAACTGCCAGTCAACCCGTCCACACTGTGCTTCCTTGAGGAACGGCCTTTGAACCCATCCTCACTGTGTTCTCCCAGCAACGACTTGTAAACACATTCTCACTCTGTTCGCCGAGAATAGGCTGGGACTTCATGGATGTTCAGTTGTAAGCACTACTGCCTCACAGTGCCAGTGACCTGCATTTGATCCCCGCCTAAGGTGACTGCTTGTTTGGAGTTTGCACATTCTCTCCATGTCTGCGTTGGTTTCCTCCGGTGCTTCTGTTTCCTCCCACAATCCAAATATGTGCAGGGCAGGATGAATTGGACATGTTAATTTTCCTATAGTGTTATATGATTATGTCAGTGGTAAATATAGGGTAGGTTTATGGGTCTGTGTGGTTTAGCGTTCGGAGGATTGGTGTGGACTTGGTGGGCCGAAGGGCTGTTTCATTACTGTAGGGAATCTAGTCTAATTTTATAAAACCTATTCACGATCTGTTATCCAAGGAACGTCCTGTGAACCAACCCACAATTTGTTTCCCGAGTGTGTGTCATGAACCAATCCTCATGCTGATCTTCCAGCTATGGGCTGGGAATCCATCCTCACTCTGTTCTCCAAACAACCCCGTGTGCCCGTATGCCCACTCTTTTATCCAAGAAACGAACCATGAGCTCAGATGCTCGATTATTCCCATGACAATAGTGTGTGAACACGGCCACTTGGTTTTCCCCTCGAAGCTGCCTATGAAGGGATATTCACTGTGTTACCCTGGTAATCGCCTCTGAACATTTCCCCACTCGTTTATCTGATCAGCGACCTGTAACCGCATCCCAATCTGTTGTCAGAGAAACAGTCTATGAACCCAAGCCCCCTCTGCTGGCCAATCAACTGCGAGTGACCCCATCCACGCTTTTCTCTCTGAACAATGATCTGCGACTCCATCTTCACTCTGTTCTACCAACAAGTGGCTGGGAACCTATCCCCAAACTGTTCCCCAAGAAGCAGCCTGTGGGACCATCCCCACATTTTTCCCGGAGTGGCAGCCTTCATCACCATTCCGTCTCCATTCCCCTTGCAATTGCCTGTGAACCCATCACCATGGTAGGAAACAAGGACGTGAGCTCATTCGATGGGGGTAGAGGGGGGTGGGGGGGGTTTGGCGATTGGGAGGTGGAGAGTGATTGAAGGAGAATGGGGTAGGGAGTGCAGGATCAGTGGTGAAATCAACTGCTGAGCTCAGGACCCGGAACCCAAACCTCATTGTAGACCAGGACTTGGGATTGAGTCTGTCTCATTCCAGTTCAGTTTCCTTAACATAAAGATAAACAACCAAGATCGTTCACTCTTCTGCTCAGCACTTTTTAATTGGTTTTGCTAACAAATTAAAGTGATCAATAAAGTGAATGATGTTAAAAAAACTCATTCGCCCCTGAATCGTGAGCGATTTTGAAATATGTTCCTGTAACATTCCACCCCCTTCCCACTCCACCCGTGGAGCTAGGTTGCATAAACCCTCCACTACCCTCAGTCTGACGCCATAATGACAGGCTGCTTCATCGTTGAAAAATTGAACTAAAATGAGGAAGTCCGGCATGGTCTAATCAAAGTGTGAAATTGATTTATTACTGTTTTTTGGTGAAGGGATATTTGAGCACATTCTTCAGTTGCTGTCGGAACTTAGTCTGTGTCACGGCATAAATCGCGGTGTTTGTGCAGCAACTGATGAGCTGCAGCATGAAGCCTAATTCCTGCACATAGTTATGTAGAAATACAGAGGTAACCCGTGTCCAATGCATTCCTCTCCACATAGAATACACCACTAACGTTGACCACAACAGAATGAAATTAGCCGAGACCACGAATAGTAAAGTGATGGACTTTTTTCGGTTTCTCATTTCTGTGTCAGATTGAGCATCCCCGTTGATGTGAGCCCGGAGTCTCCTGCGGGCTCTGCTGATCACTAAAATATGTCTGACGCTGATAGCATTGAGCAGCAGAATCAGGAGAAATGGAAGAGCCAGTGTTAGAATGTAGTGGAGGAACTCGATTGAGAGCCAAACACGAGAGAATTTAACACCGCCTGCGTCCAAACAAAACCAGGGGGAGTTCGAACCCATATACCAAGCTTCCAGCATAAAATACCAGGAAATGTTCTTGAAACAGCTCAGCACAGTCACTGTTCCCAGAACCACGGTCGCTGTTTTCTCATTGCAATATTTGCTTTTCAGCTTCTGGCAACAAATGGCTACAAATCGATCAAAGGTGAAAGTGACGGTGAACCAGACAGAACAGTCAGTGGCTGCATAAAGCAGGACGGCGTGGATATTACACACGGGGATGGACGCCAGGAAATAAAACTGTTCTGGATAGACAATGGGAATGTGTCTCAATATCAGGTCGAGAGTAATGACCATTAGATCACCCGATGCCATCGCCCTCAGGTAATGTTTGACACATGGAGTCAATCCACAATCTTTATATAGCAGAACGTAGATCGTCACTATGTTAACTGTGAGGAAAGAAAACAAACACATTATCCACCAGCCTAGAGGCAAAGAAACCAGTTTGATTGAGAACCCAGTGAGATTTTCAAAGTAGCCATTTCATTCAGAAATTTATTCACATATCCAGAGCTGAAATAACAAAAGGGATGGTCTGAATTACTGATAAAAATGTGTCAAAAAACAAAGTTAACCTTCCGTGTCCAAAAACACAGAGACACATCCGTAAGAACACATTGTTACGTGCATTTCCCCAGACACAAGATCACTCGACAGCAGACACCGGTCACTTCTTCACAGTTCATCACACGGAGCATGAAATATTTGCTGCCCTGAAGGATGTTGTCCCAGCTCTTTGAAGATAAACAGAGGTTGGGAATTTCTGTTTTCAGTCTAAAATGTGGTCGATCATCTGTCTTTGAGAAATGTAAACGCAGGGAAAACGTATTCACAACATTAACTGCCTGAGGGGACATCAAAACATTGTCTCCTTCTGACTGGCATGGGATATTTTCCCTCGGAGTCTTATCTTTTGTTCAATGAGCTACCGTCCGACCGTTCACAAATAATGTCAGTTATAGAACCTTCCAGTGAAATTTGGGAACATAATGTTCCGGGTAATGTTGGCTGTGGAATGTTCTGCAGAATGTCAGTTGTCGAATGTTGGGGACAGAATGTTCCATGGAATGTCAGGTGTGGAGTGTTCTGGGGAATGCTGTCTACAGAATGTGGTAGAGTAATAAAGATCCACATCACAAAAGCCCTTGTGCACACTTAGTTTGTTGAAACCGACTCAGCCTCATGGTGGGAATATCCCTCCAATCTCAACTCAACTGATATTTTGCAACAAAATACAATACATTGTTGACAATATCTCAATTATTTGACGTAAAACCCTCTTTTACGATCATATAAATGTCATTCTTATTCATTGTCCTTTTCATTTTTGTATATAATACGCCCAAATATAAAATGTTATGAATATTCAGTTCCAAATATTGGTCACCCTGCAGCCATGTCACTCGAAACCATAAATCATATCGATTTCCCTCATTGTATGGAGTGATTTCTTCAAGCCATTTTAAGAATACACCGCATATTCAGATTGAGTGCCTTACATTTATCTTTTGAACTCATTATTTCCTGCTCTAGTCGGGCCTTGTTTCCTCGTATTGACTGGTCAGGAAACAGTCTGACAGCGTCATACTCACAGAAGCAGACCTGAGCTGTCATATTTCAGAGAAATTTATCACCTTCCCTGGTTATCCTGTCCCACTGGCAGGACACATGCAGCAGGGGTGAGGGCACCTTCGAATACAATCGAGAAAGGGGCTACACGGAATTTGCTCAAGGTTGATTCCACAAACTAGGAAATCACATGGCAACAGGTCAAACATGGTCAAGGAAATGTCCTGGTGATGGACATTTATTGCATTCCAAGTCAGCCCTTGGGGATAATTCAGTTCCCCTCGATGTTGAAAACAAATCGAAGGAACCACTGAGGATGTCAAGGGCACATAACATACGCTTGGTTTGGGACTTCAATGCCCATCACCTGCAGTGTCTCCACAGGCCCATCACTTCCTGCTCCGCTCGAAGCCACAATTAAGACCATAAGACATAGGAGCAGAACTAAGGCCATTTGGCCCATCGAGTCCACTTTGCCATTCAATCATGGCTGATGGGCATTTCAACTGCACTTACCTGCATTCTCTCTGTAGCCCTTAATTCGTTAAGACATCAAGAATCTATCAAGCTCTGCCTTGAAGACATTTAGCGTTCCCGCTTCCACTGAACTCTGCGGCAATGAATTCCACAGGCGCACCACTCTCTGGCTGAAGAAATGTCTACGCATTTCTGTTCTGAATTGACCCCCTCTAATTTTAAAGCTGTGTCCACGGATCCTAGTCTCCTCGCCTAATGGAAAAAAAATCCTAGCGTCCACTCTTTCCAAACCATTCTTTATCTTGTAAGTTTCTATTAAGTCTCCCCTTGATCTTCTACACTCCAATGAATACGATCCCAGAATCCTCAGCCGTTCCTCGTATGTTAGACCAACCATTCCAAGGATCATCCGTGTGAATATCCGCTGTACACGTTCCAGTGCCAGTATGTCCTTCCTGAGGCGTGGGGACCAGAACTGGACACTCCAAATGTGGCCTAACCAGAGCTTTACAAAGTCTCAGTAGCACAGCAGCCAGAATGTTGGAAGTGATTGGGGAGCAAACAAAAAGGAAATTTTCTCACCAAAGCACTTGTCACAGATGCATCTGCCCCTGACATTAACTGTTAGAGCACACAGTCCTGTCAGAGGAAAAGGCTCAGCCTCCTAGTGTAGTTATCATTCACTGTGTTACATGGCACTCCCTCCTGCGAAGTACGAAATATTTTTAAGGACAAAGCAAATGGAAGCTGAGCATTCGTGAGGTACTGTTAGCGAGGAGCAGCTGCAACATCTTCATTCCATCATTAGGTTAGAAGTGACTGTTCACTGGTGGTTCCAAAACGTACAGCACCATTCACAACTGCATAAATATTGAAGCAAGCGATTCACCTCATGAAATGTTTGAAACTTGAACAGAATGAGACCATTCAGTCATTCGAGCCTGTACTTAGTAACTAAAGCATTTCATTGAATCTCTCATATTAGTTACCCAATTCATGAAAAACGAATACTCAGCCTTTCCAATCAGTTAAACAGGAATATAGAGAGGTCCAGTTACTGAGCCAAAGCAGGAATAAGTTAGTCTTTATCAATTTAACAGAAATTAATGAACATAGTGACGCAGTGAGCACAAATGGGGAATTAACGTTTTGCAGTTGAAATCAAATGTTTCGATAAATGAAAAAAGGATACTGAAACGATCAATGATGCAAAGATAGACTGGAAACGAAATTATCACGAGAAGGTAGAGAATGAGTGAATGAATAATAAATGGATAATTTAGCAGGTGGAATAACACGTGCATAACATCTGAATATTTCAGCAAGAGAAAAGACTCTACATTACGTAAGAGAGGGATTACTGTACTTAACGATGCAGTGTGTACTGGAGGGTTCACTTAAACCTTCAGACATCGGAAGTGTTGTCCTCTCACCAAGATGGTCTGATCCCTAGTGTACCCAGCGGCTCTATTGCTCTCATTACACACGGGATATTTTGAAATGTTGTGGTAAGCAGTGGGTTTGTTATGACGTGTGTACCAGGAGATAGCCTGTATCCGTGAGGCCATCCTTTCTTTGTAAGTGGAGACCTGAAGACAATAGAAATAGCTGTCAGTTCTGAAAATAAAAGGTTGTGTCTGTTGTCAGGACAGTGGGTATTCACCAGTATGACGTAATGTTTATAAGCACACTGCAACATTTATGGAGTGAGAGAATGAGGGCACAATCACAGAATGAGAAGTAAAGGCATTGCCAGATCAACTGAAATGGTTAGATACATCACAGTCTCAATCTAACACAATAAACCATTAACACAGTCGATATATCTGTTGAGCAAGGAGTAATGTGTGGTCCAGCTCTGCTCAGTGCAACCAAGCAATCTGCCCAGAGTGAAACGTTGTGTAGACCACAGATTATTGATTTATTATTAACCCGAACTAGATAAATCTCCAGCACGGGGAGCTATGTAGACCATACAGACGAGTCAGGCAGCAGCCTGACATCGTCATATTAATGGAATCGGAAATTTCCCAGGCTCAGCCATCACTCTTGATATGTCCTGCCCACTGGCAGAACAGAACAAACAGAAGTGGCGGCACAGATACAGCAACTCAAGACGGAGCTTTCCTGAGATAATGTAGACCATCCGTTGCAACAGAATTCTTATCCAACACAACCTTCCATCATTCCACTACTCTCCCCATACCAGCTACTCCACTTCTCTCTTTATTTGCACGTCACCCTCTCCCCTCCTCCAGTCCTGAAGAACAGTTATACTCGAAACGTTGACTTCTCCATCTCCCAATGTTACCTGCCTTTTTTGTGTTATTCCAACCTCCTGTTACACAGGCAGACAGGAATCAGCAACTATTAGTCGCCCAATAACGTCTTTGAATCTCTTCGCTGGGACGAGGAGGAGTTAATTCACGAACACAGGAAGACAAGAGGCACTTCGGACAACGTAAACCGTTACAAAGAAATACTACGATGTCATTGATATTGCAACACGACAAATAAATGAAGCGCCGACTGCACAACCTGAGTGCACCACGTTATTCCTCATTGCTATGTTGCTTTAGGTACATGCTGTTACTTTAACGTGGTTTTTCAACGGTGAGGTGGGAAAATATATGATTTGTAAATAGTCTAAAGGAGACATATTCAATCTCCAAGAAGACAGGCTTGGGTTTTATTATGGAGTTCAGAAGATGGTAGTAATGGCTAACACTATTTAGATGTGGCTGATAAAAGATTTGTGAACAACGTGACGTTGAGTGCAGCGTCACATAACAACTGGACATTGTGGCGTTGTGAGTTTGGAGCTCTCTTTCACCCAACATGAGGATTCCAAAGAGGCACATAACCTATCATCGAGTCATAGAATCCAACAGTATTGAAATACAGTTTTTGGTCCAAACTTGTCCAAGCCAACAAAAAGTTTCCATCTATTCTAACTCTATTTGGCTGCTTTTGCCAATGCACTTACAAACCTTTCCTGTGTATGTATTTGTCCATACCTAATATTTATTTATATATGCTACTTTACCCTGTGATCTGCCTGTAATGTGGGCAAGCAAAACTTTTCACTGCAGCTCGGTATACTTGACAATAAATTGAATTGAATTCAATTCAGTTCAATTCAGATCTGGACAATATATTCAAAATTAAAGCAGACCTAATAAAACGTGTGGGTAATAGATAGTTGCACCAGAGTAACAGTGGGGATATAGATCATTCTGAGATGGTACAGAGATGATGGCGTGCGTGACAAAGATCATTGCTGTAACTATTCGGAGAAACGTATTCAAACCTTTCAGAACCTGGATGGCCAAGCGTATCCATAAAGGAGACAGACGATGTCCATGTATACAGATCCATGAAAATTGCCAACGAGGTTGATAGGGTTGTTCAGAAGGCATAATCTGTGCAAATGTTTATTGAAAGAGGGATTGAGTATCGGAAACATGGGTCATTCCGCAGGTGTTAGACCACACTTAGAATATTGCCTACAGTTGTGCTCGCCACATTATTAGACGGATGTGGAAGTTCGGACAGGGTAGAGTGGAGATTTACTGAATGTTGCCTGGTATGAAGGGAGCGACTTAAGGGAAAGATCTGAGGGACTTGAGGCTGCTTTTGTTGAGAGAAGAATGTTGAGAGATGACTTAATTGAGAAATATCAGAAAACAAGAGGGTTAGAGAGCATCGACAGTGGGAGCATTTCTCTTCGGATGGTATGGATAGCACTAGGGGACAGAGCCATAAACTGAGGGATGATAGACATAGGACAGATGTCGGCGGTAGTTTCTTTACTCAGAGTCTAGTAGGAGTATGGAATGCACTTCTTGTAACAGTAGCAGACTTGCCAAATTTAAGGACATGTTAGTGTATTTGGATAAGCAACAAGATGAAAATGTAATTGTTTAGACAGATAGTCTTCGGATTGCTTCCACAGGTCGGTGAAACATCGAGGGATGTTTCTGTGATGTAACGTTTTGTGTTCTATGTCATCAATATACTATTCCTGTTGTTTAGTAAAGTGCAGCGGTCTCTAAAATCCATTTTTGATCAAAATGAATTCGCTCATTTAAGAGGATGTTGGCAAAAAGTATTTTTAGAACGCACAAAATAGACAGAGTCCAGTATAATAAAAGTGTCACAGGCAAAAGTGATGGCAGCAGATTGAAACGTATTGTCCAAATAGAACCAGATTCAATATCTAGACGCATAAAGAAAGGGATTTTTTAAAGAGATAATGGATATCTGAAATACAAGCATAAAATGGTCGAGAAATGCAGATGACGCTGATTTTGGTGAGAGAAATGCTGTGGGCATATCAAGTCAATTATGAACGGATTCTGATTAAAGTCATGTGGGACTCAAAAAGTTAATTCTTTTTTTTCTCTGCTCCAATGTTACCAGAACTGCTGAGATTCTCTCCAGCAATTTCAATTGGTGTAGGACAGGAAGCAGAGAATACTGGCCAGCGGTTGCTTTTCCGACTGGGGGCTTGTGATCAACATTGTTCTGTATGGTTCTGGTTGTTTGTCATTTATTTCAACGATTTGAATTAGAACAGACAAGGCCTGGTGAGTACGTTTGCAGATGACATCAAAATTGGTGTCACAGTAAACAGTGAAGAAGGTATTCTGAGATTACAAAAGGATGTTGATCAAATGGGTCAATGGGTTGGCAAATAGCATTTAGATCTCAATGCGGATGAATACGTGATACAGACTATAGTTTGTATTTGCCGCTGTCTGTTGCATTGGGAATGAGATGAATTTGTTCCCCAACTACTGGTGTTCAACACAAAGATGCCCTCCAATATCTTTAAGAGGTCCTAACTCTCAGCAGTTACCTTCCTGTACTTAGTGTCGTTATAGAATCTCTATGATTGTCGTTATATTTATCTGTGAATGCTGTCACATACCCTCTTTTTGTCTTTCTGATTTCTCGCTTTAGAATATCCGACACACTTTATATTGATGAAGTCTACATCGGAAGTAATATCCTCTATTATTCCTGATGAAAATCTCACTAAACTTAATTATTCATTGTTCCTTAATATGCCCAGCCTAACCCTTCACTCTGACAGTGTCATACCCACCTGAGCTGCCGTCGTCACACTGTTGAACGTCTCCCACTTGTCAGATTGCCAACAGTTTGCCAATCAAACTTTGAAAGTCCTTATCTCATTCCGTTAAACTATGTGGTCTTCCAAATAAAAAAAAATTACACTGTTGGAAGGCTTATCCACTCCAGAACCATTTAGAAACTAATAGAGTTATAATGGGTCGACTCGTTGTATTCCCCCACTTTTACATCAACACTTACACTACCTTATTGCACAAAAGAAGATGACGTTTTGTTCCTTCTCCACCAGGAGCATCCACACATTGATATAGAAATTTTTCTTGAATACATTTAACAAATTATTCACTATTCAATCCTTTAGCATTCTGGTCGCGCAACTAATGCATGAACAAATAGATGATCCCATTTTTTCAACCTTATTTCTCTTACAAATGTCTGACATATATGTTTCTCAATTTCTTTCCAACCATAGTGGAGCGTATAATAAAATCTCATCAAAGTGATCTTTCCTTTCTTGTTTTTGATTTAATTTCTACAAGTATACTTTACCTGTACGTTTTTTTTAGAAATCTCTTCGCGAGTGAAAACAATAGCATATTCTTTAATCAAAAACGCCAAGCCCCACCCCATTTTTCCTTTTCTGTTTCTTTTTCAACATCACACACCAGGAACATTGAATTGCCAAAATGAACATCTCTCTGCCAAGTTTCTGTATGAGCTATGATATCTCAATTTCATGTTCTTAACCATGCACTGAGTTCGGTAGCTTTCGCTTTAAGAAACTTGCATTGAAATAAATGCGATGTAGTTTATCAGAATTACTACATCGTCTGACTTTCTCGTCTTTATTTCCAAATTGACTGCTCTCCTCAAAGTGAGAAACGTATCAATTCATCCTAACGTTTACAGTTCTACTTACAACACACCCACTTGCCTTCTCTATCAATATAAAGTCTACCCACGTAGAGTAAGTAAATCTTCCTGTTATTGATAGCTTTCTAGATTAGATTAGGCCAATCCTTTTTGAGCAAGTCTTTTCTATTCCAAAAGACATTCCAATTTCCCAAAAATCCTAAATTCCTAAGTAGTACGCCAGCACTTGACCCATTGATTTTTTCCATAAAATTTCGGTCCTTTCCTGCCCCAGTTTGGCATTGTGAGCAAACCAGAAAGTACTATTTTAAGATTCTTATGAACCTTCCAACCGACCTCTCAGATTCATTCTGCACTGCTTTAAGCGTTTCCCTATAAATGTCATTCCTCACAATATGCGTTAGAGTCATCAAGATGTACAGCATGAAAACGAATCCTTCAATCTAAACTGTCCGTGTTGACCAGATATCCCAATCTACAGTATTACCACTTGCCAGAACCCGCCCATTTCACTCTCAGCCATTTCTTTTCATACACCCATCAATATACCTTTTAAATGTTGCAATTATACACATCTCCATGGCAGTTCATATCGTATAAGTACTACGTTGTTGTGGTTCTGTTCGCCGAGCTGGGAGTTTTTCTTGCAAACGTTTCGTCCCCTTTCTAGGTGACATCTTCAGTGCTTGGGAGCCTCCTGTGAAGCGCTTCTGTGCTGATTCCTCCGGCATTTACACTGGTTTGAATCTGCCGCTTCCGGTTGTCAGTTGCTGTCCACTGCAGTGGTCGGTATATAAGGTTTAGTTCGATGTGTCTGTTGATAGAATTTGTGGATGAGTGCCATGCCTCTAGGAATTCCTTGGCTGTTTTCTGTTTGGCCTGCCCTATAATAGTTGTGTTGTCCCAATCGAATTCATGTTGTTTGTCATCAGAGTGTATGGCTATTAGGGATAGCTGGTTGTGTCGTTTCGTGGCTCGTTGGTGTTCATGGATGCGGGTTGTGAGCTATCTTCTTGTTTGTCCTATGTAGTGTTTGTGCAGTCCTTGCATGGGATTTTGTACACTACGTTGGTTTTGCTCCTGCTGGGTATCGGGTCCTTTGTCCTGGTGAGTTGTAGTCTGAGAGTGGCTGTTGGTTTGTGTGCTGTTATGAGTCCGAGTGGTCGCAGCAGTCTGGCTGTCAGTTCAGAAATGCTCTTGATTATGGGAGTGTGGCCAACCCTTTGGGTTGTGGCATGTCCTCATTTTGTTGTCTTTCCCTGCGGCATCTGTTGATGAAATTGCGCGGGTATCCGTTTTTGGTGAATACCTTGTATAGGTGTTCTTCTTCCTCTTTTTGTAGTTCAGGTGTGCTGCAGTGTGTTGTGGCCCTTTTGAATAATGTCCTGATGCAACTTCGTTTGTGTGTGTTGGGGTGGTTGCTTTCATCGTTCAGGACTTGGTCTGTGTGTGTGGCTTTTCTGTATACATCGTGGTGAATTCTCCATTCGGTGTTCTCTGTACCATCATGTCCAGGAATGGGAGCTGGTTGTCCTTTTCTTCCGCTCTTGTGAATCGGATTCCTGTGAGTGTGGCGTTGATGATCCGGTGTGTGTTCTCTATGTTTTTGTTTTTTTATGATTACAAAGGTGTCGTCCACGTATCTGATCCATAGTTTGGGTTGTAGTTGCGGTAAAACTCTTTTTCTAACCTTTGCGTAACTGCTTCTGCTATCAGTCCGGAGATCGGTGAGCCCATGGGTGTTCCATTAATTTTTTCATACATCTGGTTGTTGAATGTGAAGTGTGTTGTGAGGCACAGGTCTAGAAGTTTACGTATGCCGTCTTTGTTAATAGGTTCAGAGTCCTGTGGTCTGTTATGTATGTCCAGCAAGTTGGATATTGTTTCTCTGGCTAGGGTTTTGTCAATAGAAGTGAACAGTGCCGTTACATCGAATGAGACCATGGTTTCTTCCTTGTCTATGTGTATATTTCTAATCCTGTCCAGAAATTCTTGTGTTGACTGTATAGAGTGTCTGCATCCGCTAACCAGATGTTTCAGTTTCTGTTGTAGCTCCTTAGCCAGTTTGTGTGTTGGTGTTCCTGGTAGTGATACTATGGGTCTGAGTTGGATGTCTGGTTTGTACACTTTAGGTAGTCCATAGAATCTGGGGGAACAATAAAAAAAACAGACATAGTGAACACAAACTGGATCATCAAACTTTCACCCTGCGATCTCTTTTATATATTTCGCGTCTCACCCTAAACCTATGTCTTCTTGTCCTGGACTCGCCCACTCCATGAAAAAATGATTATCTATTTATCCTCTCCATGGTTTTATAAAGCTCTGTAACGGCATCCCTCAGACTCCAATGCTCAAGGGAAAACCTCTCCAGCAGATTCACCCTCTCCACATAGACAAAATTTTCAAACGCTAGCAACGTCTTTGTAAAACTTTTCTGAACTATTTCCAATTTCACAGCATCCCTCCGATATGAAGGAGACCTCAATTGCACCCAATATTTCAAAATTGGCTGAACCAATATCTTAAACAACAGCAACATAACCTCCTAACTCCTGTGATCAAATCTCTGACCACCCGACTTCTTTACTATCCTATTGATCTGTGACACTACTTTAAAGGAGCTATGAATTTGCACTCAAAGATCTCTTTGTTCAGCTACACTCCTTAGGACCTTTTCATTAATTGCATATGTCCATCTAAGATTTTCTTTTCTGAAATTCAAGATCTCGCATTTATTGAATTAAACTCCATCTGCCACCTCTCAGCTCATTGTCCATCTTATCATGGTCACGTTTTAATCTGAGGTAACGTTATTTACTGTCCAGTACACCTCCAATTTTGGCGTCATCTGCACTTACTAACTGTACCGCCTAGTATCACATCCAAGTAATGGCTATAAATGATGAAAAATTATAGCCCAATACTGATCCTTGTGGCAATCCCCTGTCACAGGCCTCCAGTCTGAAAACCTACCCTCCAGCACCACCCACTTTTATCCTCGAGTCAGTTCTGTGTCCAACTTGCGAAGTCACCCTGTATTCCAAGAGATCTAACCTTGCTAACAAATCTCCCAGGAGGAACCAATTCATACTGAAGTCCATGTCCATCACGTCTACGAGCTTCGCTCATCAATCGTCCTCGTTGCTTCTTCAGAAAGCTCAATCAAGTTCGTAAGACATCATTTCCCATGCACAAAACCATGTTGACCATCCCTCATCAGCCATGGCCTTTCCAAATACGTATAAACCCTGTCCTTCAGAATTCTCTCCAACAATCATCCAACCAACGAAGTCAGGGTCACCGGTCTGCAGTTCCCTGGATCATCCTTCCCGTCTTTCTTAAATATTAGCACCACGTTCGCCAACCTCCAGTCTTCCGAAAAGTCATTTGTGACTATTGATGATACAAATATCTCAGCAAGCGTTGTAGCAATAATTTCATGAGTTCGCCACAAAATTCGAGATGACATCTGATCAGTTCCTGGGGACCTATTCACTTTGGAATGTTGCAAGACATCCAGCACTTCCTCCTCTGTAATATAGACCTGTTTTATTGTGCACCATCTAATTCCCGACATTATATATATTTCATATCCTACTGCACTGTAAAACCTGATGCAAAATGCTCGCATAGTATCTCCCCATCTCCTGCGGCTACAAAAAAAGGGCCACCTTGCTGATATTTGTGAGGCAGGATTCTCTCCCTAGTGACACTTGTTTTTTCCATAAAACACTGGGGAAAACCATTTGGATTCTCCTTAACAGTATTTACCAAAGCTATCGCATCCATGTTTTGCGCACCTGATTGCATTCTTAAGTATACTCCAACAACCTTAATACTCTTCTAAGAATTCAGTCAATCTACCCTGTCTTTACCTGAGTTATGCTTCCTTCTCTTTCTAAAACATGCCATCAATTTCTCTGTTCATCCAGCATTCCCTACACCTGCTAGCCTTTCCGTTCATCACAGCAGGAATGTGCAGTCTCTGTTCTTTGGTTTTCTCAATACTGAAGGATTCCCTTTTTCCATCTGTCCGTTTACCTGCGAACATCCGCCCACAATCAGCTTCTGAAAGTTCATGCATAATTCCATCAAAATTAGCTGTCCTATAATGTACAACTTCAAAGTTCAGATCTGGTCTATCCTTTCTCTTCACTGTTTTAAAATTAGTAGAATTATTGTCTCTGGCCCAACGTGCTCCTCCACTGACGCTTCCCTTCTTTTCTGATCAGTCATGATTTGTACGTTCTCTAGTAGGTGCATCCACACTGAATATAAAAGTGTTCTTGCACACAGTTACCAAGTTCCTCCCCATCTAAATCCTTAACACTATCGGAGTCCCAGTCTATGTTTGGAATGCGAAATTCCCTTACCATAATCAACTTTTTATTTTCTGGTGAGAAAAGAGGCTTCCTGTCTAATTTTTGTCTCAATTTTCTGTTATTAAGTGGTCGATAGTATAATCCCAAAAAAGGTGATCATCATCATTTCTTATTTCTCAGTTCCACTCAAATTAGTTCCCTGAATGTATTTCCCAAAATATCCTCCTTCAGTGCAGCTGTAATGATATCCCTATCAAAATCGCCAATCCCCACCCTCACTTGCATCACTTTCTGCCCTTACAGTAGCATTCATATCCTTGGATATCAAGGTCCTCGTCCTGTCCATCCTTGAACCACGTTTCTGTAATTGCAATGACATCCCATTCCCATGATCCTCAGCAGGCCCTGCCTTCCTCTGCCTTTCCTTTTAGACAACGTGCATTTAAATAAACGCAGTTTAATTTATCAGTTCTACCTTGACCTCTGCTTTATCTCTGACTCCCCTGCCTGTTTGACTCGCTCCGTTCCTCAACTATCTCCATGGGTCTCACCCCTCCGCCTGACTAGTTTAAATCCTCCTGAGCAGCTCCAGCAAATTTCTCTGCCAACATAGTAGTCCCCTTCCAATTCAAGCGCAATTCGTTCTTCTGTACAGGTCACTTCTACCCAGAAGAGATTCCAATAATTCAAAAAGGTGAATCCTTTTCCAATAAAGCACTCTCTCAGCCATACCTCCATCTCCTCTCACCCGCCACACTCGCTTCTCGCACCGGGAGTTATACAAATATTACTATTTTCGATGACATCCTTTTTAAATTCCTGCCAAATGCTCTGCATTCTCCCTTCAGAAGCTTATCCTTTTCTCATCCAATGTTTTTGGTAGCAATGTGTACAATGGCAACCTACTGGGTGCTTTCCCTTTAGTGAACATTCTGCACCATCTCTGAGACATCCGTGATACTGGCACCAGGTTGGCAATACACCTTTCTATTTTTTATCGCTGCCAGCCACAGAAGCTCCTGCCTATTCTTCAGAACAGGGAGTCCCCTAGCTCATTCAATCTCTTGGACCCCGACTTGCCTTTCATTTCATCAGAGTCAATCTCGATAGTAGAAACGTGGCTGTTCGTGCTACATTCCCCTGAGATTCCATCACTCCCTTTATTTTTAACACAGCATGATTGTTTGAACTAGGGACTGCCATAGTAAATACATGTACTACCAGCCTACCTCTGATACCTTTTGTTGAGTTAATCCATAAATTTGACTTTATCTGCGATTTTCTTCATCCCCATATCTGCCATCCATCATACAACTTGGACTTGTCAATTCATGAGTGCCTCTCACTGGAGCTCAGACTCTTGCATTCGATCTGCAACCAAAAACAACATCTAAATCTCATCTTTAACAATATGCTTAAAATACTAAGAGGCGTTCTTAATCCTAGCACTGGGAAAGCAACGGATCATTCTAAATATATTCTCACTGCCACAGAGTCTCCTGTTAATGCCACTGTCAGTGGAGTCCCCTGAAGCAATAATTCTTCTCCGTCTTGTCAAACACTGACTCACATCCAATTCTTTGCTAATAACTGACGGCTCCTCCATTTTTCGAGCAGAGACTTTCCCCTTTCCAAGAACTGAATGTCTGTTTCATAGAGATATAACTACCTTCTTACGTTTCCTTCAAGACACCCATTCATCTGACTGAATTTGCTGGATAATAAAGTTTCGAAATCTTCTAGCCATCTCTCTCTGTACGTTGTATATGGCCTTAGTAACATGATGTCGAAAAAATAAGATGGTTCATACCACTATGCGTTACCTTTCATTATCTACAGAAAATAATGTTTAAATGGTAAAACACATAAATACACATAGACATCAAAAGTATAAAAACGAAATAAAGTCATCCATTTCGCTAATTAAGTCAATAACACGATTCCTCTTCAATAAATTCCTCGAACAATAAAAGTCTTCTCTAAAGTTGAACACGATTAGGGCTCTCCAGAATGAAGGCACAGCTCCTTGTTTGAAAAGAAAAGCATGTATTTTTCGAAACAAACATCTTGTGAATTGTAAAAAATCGAAACCTTTGAACACGTATACAGACTGTCCAAATTTCAGTGTAGATCAACTTTAAAAATGCTTGTTTAAAAAAGAACTGTTTTTTTAAATTGTTGTGATTTTTTTTTCTTTTTATCTTCTTGTTTTATTTTTGAATGTTAATAAAATAAATGTATAAATAATCTTATATTAATAAACTAAAACGAATCCATTAACGGCAAAAAAGAGAGTACAATACATCTGCAATTCTGCCTGCAATCCCAGCAGCAGCCGTAAGATCTATGCTGCTCTAAAAATTTTTAAAGTTTATTTTACACTATGGAGAACAGTGGCGTATGTTCTAATATATTTATTCCGATTTTGAGTAGACTTGCCGACATGAATTGATTTCCTAATGTGTCTATGATGTAGATTTGAATTGAACAATTTTTCTTATAACTTCAGCATTTAAAAAATAAATTTAACAGTATGTGTCCATACAGCTCACAAAAAATTCTTTCAGCTCTGATTATTACAGAAAATGTTACAAATACCAACATCCAAGTCCACATCAAATACTAATGTTGCAGTGAAAGGCTCCTAAAGCTATAGTAATCCAATATTAGTTACGTTCAAGTTTTACGAACGAAACAAGCAGGGATATATTATAAAATGTGAATTCAACTCCATGTCCAAAATAAAATGCGTGGATCCCTCATAAAAACTTCCGAAATGCCTCACGTGGTAAATTGACCAAAATGAGAAAACAAGAGGTTCTAACGCACAATTCCCCTTTGGGGAATAACATCTGGAGATCAGAAATAACCAAGGCTTATTTGTTAGCTTCCTAAACGATGATGATGAAAATGTGATTTATGAGCTTTAGGGCGGTAATGATAAATAATATTATGGATTGCAGAACGATTAGCTGGGTGGTTCGTAGTGATGACGAACGTCTTCGGTTTCAGAAGGATGTAAATCGATTTTTCAGGTGACCAGCTCAAAGGGTGATGACATTTTACACTGATAATAATGAAATGATGAATTTCGCAAGTTACAAGACAGAGCGTATGCAGACTATGAAGAGCAGCTCGATGTATTTTTGAAGCAGAGAAAATTAAGAGGGGCTGCTAATCCAGATATTGATGAGTATTACGGGTATGGACAGAGTGAACAAACAGCAGCTGGTTTCCTTAATCGAAGGCTCTATAACAAGGAAACACACTTTTAAAATGGAAGTTGTCCAAACCCTTGTCTGTAAAACTTTGGAAAATCTTTTGTGTTTCTATACATATGTATTCGGTTTCAAAATATTTCAGCATTTATATTGCCTCCCGAAAAGCTTGATACAGAGGTTTTCCCTTTCTGATACAGGTGCCTTGTTCCTGCTCCCTCAGTTTCGCAATGTATCCATTGAAATAATATATTTTTTTTGCCATTCAACTCACCACGTGATCAAACACGGGCACATATTCCAAACTAGGATCCAAAGACTAATCGTGTCCCTTGAACAACTTGACCTCTTTATATGCACACGTCTACTTCACATTCTCAAATCCAAATATTTAAAAAAATATATAGATTATGACCATACTCCAATGTACTGTAATGTGATAGTTTTTACTTGATATTTAAACGACAAAGTTGTGACAATATTAAATTGTTTTGTTTTCTCATAAGCAAGTTGACAGTCAGCAGTAACAGCAAATTATCATTGAAACTCAACAGAATGGGCCACGCTTAAATTCTGATCGAAGTTATCTGTTGCCCCTTTATGATGAAATACGAATGTTAATTATGGACTGACAGTCTGACTGCAACGTTTTGATTTGGTTTTGCCTTGGCAATTAAACAACAAGAATTAAGAACGGGGATAGGCGTGCTCTGTCAATCAACACGGATTGACTGAGTTTGTTTCTCCAAATTACTGTCTTGTTCTCTACACACAGAGCAACGTGAATCTTCCTGAACGAAACCCCTCGACTCCTGCCACCCAACCACCAACGGTGAATAAAATCCGACGAACTGCAGATTGAACTTCATAAGTACACAGGAATTAGGAGTAGCATTAGGAAATTCAACCCTTCGATTCACTGCACCATTCATTTTGATCATGGATAATGTTATCCTCGTCTCAAGATAACTTTGTGCAGCTCACATCATGAATATATAATTGTAGCAATACTTCTTTCTAACCTTATTTTTTGCGAGAAGTGCTAGGCTTTCATTTACCTTTCTTAGTATATATTCATCTGCACACATACTTTCTGCGAGTCATGCACAAATACACCTCAAACTTTCATAATTGAAGCACTTTGAATCTGTGTCCTACTTATTTAATCATTTGCCCTTTATATTTGCCCCGCCAAAACACACATCCTCGCATTTACACACATTAATCTCCATTTGCCCCCTGCTGTCCGGATCTACCAGCCTGCCAATGTTTATCTAAAAACTCTTTATGTCCTCATCACAGCCTGTTTTAGAAATTTCTTTGGTGTGAGCTGTGAATTCTGTTGAGACACTCTACCTCTCCTTCCCGGTCATTTGTATAGTTTGCATGTAGTTGAAGACTGAGTACTGTAACCTGCAGCACCTTATTCCAACACTCTGCTTTCTATCAGTCAGCCAGTCCTCCATCCTCGATCCTCTTATTCAATACTCTATCCTGAACCTCTCGACCTATCCTTCTAAATCAGCCCTAAATGTGGCACTTTCTCAAATGCCTTCTAAAAGTCTTGATATAACACATCGAGATATTTCACTGGATCCCCATGATCACCTTGCTGGTTACATTCTCATGAACTCCAGCGATTTTGTCAAGCACAAGGTACGCAATATGAAACCCTGTTAACACTGCTGAATTGATATTTGTTTTTCGAAGTTTTCAGCTATTCAATACTTTACACTTGACTCAAATAAATTTTTCACTGCAGCGACCAACCACAACGGTGCATTGTTTCTCACTTCTTGATTATATCTTGTTTTTAATAAGAGTCTCATATTAGTAATTTTCCAATACTTTGGCACAGTTCCAGAATCCAAGAGTTGTTTTCTAAAATATTTTAAATCATGCATTCACTTCCTCTGTTGTCACCTTCTTTCATAACATTGGGTGAAGGCTATAATGCCCAAGGGTTTTAATGCGAACACTTTATTTAATACCTTCTTCTTCGTCGTCGTCGTACTTCTGTCAAAATCTTTTTTTGCTGTTGTAAATTTTGGGAAGAAATTATCAAAACAGAAGATATTGGTTATCCCTCTGCCAATTCGCAGTTGCACATTACAACCTCGTTATTTTCCTTCTCTAAAAAGGCCAACATTTACTTCTTCTTTTTTGCATAAGCGGGGAAGAGTTTGGTAACAATGTTTGTGCTTTATGCTCGTTTTCTTCAGCGGTGTTCTGTTTTATTTTGATAAAGTTCCTCGTGGTCGGGTATTGCAAAAAAATGCCGAGTCTGGGATGATGGGTGATTTAGCGGTTTGGATCAGAAATTGGCTAGCTGAAAGAAGACAGGAAATGGTGGTTGATGCGGAATATTCATCTTGGTGTTCAGTTACTAGTAGTACTTTGCAAAGGTCTGTTTTGTGTCCACTGTTTTTGTCATTTTTAAAAAATGACTTGGATGAGTTAGTAAATTTGCAGACAACACTAATGTCAGTAGATTTGTGGATTGTGCCAAACAATGTTGTATGTTACAGAGAAACTTAGATAAGCTGCTGAGCTGGGCTAAGAAGTGGCAACTGGAGTTTAAAGTGGAAAAGTGTGAGGTGATGCACTTTGGAAGGAACAATAGGAATGCCGAGCTTGGGATAATGGGAAGATTCTTGGTTATGTGGATGATCAGAGAAGTATTGGTGTTCAGATATATACATCCCTGAAAGTTGCAACCCAGATTGATAATGCTGTCAAGAAGGCATACATTGTGTTAGCTTCTATTGGTGGAGCGATGGAGTATCAGAACCACGAGAACATGCTGCAGTAATACAAATCTGTGATGCGGCCACATTTGGGATATTGCAAATAGTTCTGCTCGCCACATTACAGAACAGATGTAAACGATTTTAAAAGGGTTCAGAGAGGATTTGCTAGGATGTCATTCTGTATGGAGGGAATCTTTTACGAGAAAAGGCTAAGCGTCTTGAGCCAGTTTTGTTGGAGAGAAGATTAAGAGGTGACGTAATCCAGATAATCAGAGGGTTAGATAGGTTTGATAGAGAAATAATTTTTCTTCGGATGATGATGGCTAGCACGAGGGAACACAGTTTGGAATTGAGGGTGATAGGCATTGGACAGATGACAGAGGAAGTAGTAGGGATGGGGAAAGCATTGTCTGAAATGGTAGTAGATGCGCCAGCTTTAAGCGCATTTAAATGGTTATTGGCTAGACATATCGACGAGAATGTGATACTTCACGTGAGATGGGATTCTCTTGGAAACAGTGATCACAACATGCAGGAGCTTCACATTCAGATTGAAAGAATGAAGAGAGTGTAACATATCAGAATTGTAGAGTTGGGCAAATATAATTATACAGGCCTGAGGAAGGAGTTGGCCAATGTCGACTTGACAAAAACATTGTCTGATGGGATTCAGACTGGTTCACCAGGTTGGCACAACATTCAGAGCCGAATGGCTGCAATGTTCATTGTTCGATGTTCACGTTCTAATGTTTTTGTCAAGCCGACATGGGCCAACTCCTACTTCCATCCCGAACTCAAATTCACTTGGACTGTCTCAGACTCCTCCCTCCCCTTCCTAGACCTTTTCATTTCTATCTCGGGAGACCGACTCAACACAGACATCTATTATAAACCGAATGACTCCCACAGCTACCTGGACTATACCTCCAAGTCGATTCCCTTGAACTCAGCACCGCCCTCCTAACCTGTAATCCTCTTCCTGACCTCTCCGCCCCCACCCCACTCCAGCCTATCACCCTCACCTTGACCTCCTTCCACCTATCACATCTCCATCGCCCCTCCCCCAAATCCCTCCTCCCTACCTTTTATCTTAGCCAGCCTGGCACGCTCTCTACATTCCTGATGAAGGGCTCTGGTCCGAAACATCGAATTTCCAGTTCCTTGGATGCTGCCTGACGTGCTGTGCTTTAACCAGCAACACATTTTCAGCTGTGATCTCCAGCATCTTCAGACCTCACTTTTTACTCGAAGATTTTAACCTACTGCAAATCCTCTCGCAAGGATGCCTTCCTTGAAGAAGCTCTCTTCCTCCTTCTGCAAGGATTTCAGTGAGTCTCTCTCTCACTGCACCCCCCAGGTCATCTCCTCTGCACAGAAGCTCTTCAGCCACGTTCTCAAACAGACCCGTTACCACAGCCACATCTCCTTCCTCAGCACCTGCCGACGGAACAGACTGATCCCACACGGACTCCGAACTACATTCCAACCAACAAAATTTGGACCCAACCAGGACAACCTGTACCTACAACAAATCCGAAGTCTCCAGCAACAGACCTCCCTCCGGATCCTCCGCTCCACCCTTGCAGCCATGCGTCCCTACCTACATTCCCTGCAATCAGCCCTACCCAAGCTCAGCACAACACTCTCACCAACTTGCAAAGGACCTCCACTGTTCTTCATCGACAGAAGAATCCATACACTAAACAAACAGTTCTTCCTAGTCATATCAAAAATTAAAGACAGTAAGTACCGAAAACTTTCATGTACTTACCCCCACATTCGTGGTTCCTCAACTGTTCCAGAATCTTCTATCGGCCTGTCGGACGCCATTACACATGCGGCCGCTACAGCGTCCGCGGCACCAACGGCCGACGACAATCGTGACGTCACATCCGCCCCCACCGACCTCGCAGCCTCCCCGATCGTCGCCCAAACAACCACCCCGATGATCACCGCACAGACTACCGCTTCCACATTCGCCAGGAAGATCGCCGACGGACTCGCGACCCCCGCGGCTACCGGGAATGACAACGGCTCTTTCATCGTCACAACCACTTCCGCCCCTTTGGGTGCCGTCGCCGCAGCCACTTCCGCCACCACTGACATCATTAACCTGCAGGACCGCAACGCCACAGGTGTCTCCGCCTCCACGCCGACTTTCGTCATCACGCCTAACCCCGCCCTCACGCCGAATTTCGTCATCACGCGCAACCCCGTCCCCACATCGGGCTTCGTCACCACGTCTAACCCCGCCCCTACGTCGATCTCTGTCCCCGCCCCCTCCCCTAAACCCTCCCCCACTCCCAGCTCCAGTCCCACACCAGGTCCTAGCTCCCAACCTTGCCGATTCTTCACCATCCCTCCAGATCTCCCCCTCTCTGAGGATGAAAGATCAGTCCTCAGCAGAGGCCTCATCTATATTCCCCTACGCCCTCGGATTAATGAGTTCAACATGCGGCGAGATAATGAACAATTCTCCCGCCGCCTTCGCCTCCGTGCATAGTTTTACAACCAAACCGCCCACCCAACCTCTGACGACCCCTTCTCCCGCCTCCAACACACCCCATCCACCTGGACACCCCGTGCTGGCCTCTTACCCGCCCTCAATCTATTTATAGCCAACTGCCACGCGACATTCAGCGACTCGACCTGTCCACCGCTATGACCCACTCCAAACTCTTACCCTCATAACGTGCAGCCCTCCACTCCCTCCACTCCAACCCCAACCTCACCATCAAACCGGCAGACAAGGGAGGTGCTGTAGTAGTTTGGCGCACCGACCTTTATATCACTGAGGTCAAATGCCAGCTCGCGGACGCCTCCTCCTATTGCCCCCTTGACCATGACCCCACCTCCCACCACCAAACCATCATCTCCCAGACCATCCATAACCTCATCACCTCAGGGGATCTCCCATCCACCGCCTCCAACCTCATAGTCCCACAACCCCGCACCGCCCGTTTCTACCTCCTGCCCAAAATCCACAAACCTGACTGCCCCAGCCGACCCATTGTCTCAGCCTGCTCCTGTCCCACCGAACTCATCTCTGCGTACCTCGACACGGTTCTGTCCCCTTTAGTCCAAGAACTCCCCACCTACGTTCGGGACACCACCCACGCCCTCCACCTCCTACATGATTTTCGCTTCCCCGGTCCCCAACACCTTATCTTCACGATTGACATCCAGTCCCTGTACACCTCCATCCCACATCACGAAGGACTCAAAGCCCTCCGCTTCTTCTATTCCCGCAGCACCAACCAGTACCCTTCCAATGATACCCTCCTTCGACTGACTGAACTGGTCCTCACACTGAATAACTTCTCTTTCCAATCCTCCCACTTCCTCGAAACTAAAGGAGTTGCCATGGGCACCTGCATGGGCCCCATGTTATGCCTGTATCTTTGTAGGATATGTGGAACAGTCTATCTTCCGCAACTACACTGGCACCCCCCCCCCCCCACCTATTGCTCCGCTACATCGATGACTGTATCGGCGCTGCCTCGTGCTCCCACGAGGAGGCTGAACAGTTCATCAACTTTACCAACACCTTCCATCCCGACCTCAAATTCACCTGGACTGTCTCAGATTCGTCCCTCCCCTTCCTCGACCTTTCCATTACTTTCTCGGGCGACCGACTCAACACAGACATCTACTATAAACCGACTGACTCCCACAGCTACCTGGACTACACTTCCTCCCACCCTGCCCCCTGTAAAAACTCCATCCCATATTCCCAATTCCTTCGTCTCTGCCGCATCTGCTCCCAGGAGGACCAGTTCCAATCCCGTACAGCCCAAATGGCCTCCTTCTTCAAGGACCGCAGATTCCCCCCAGACGTGATCGACGATGCCCTCCACCGCATCTCCTCCACTTCCCGCTCCTCCGCCCTTGAGCCCCGCCCCTCCAACCACAACCAAGACAGAACCCCACTGGTTCTCACCTACCAACCCATCAACCTCCGTATACAGCGTATCATCTGCCGTCATTTCCGCCAACTCCAAACGGACCCCACCACCAGGGATATCTTTCCCTCCCCTCCCCTATCAGCGTTCCACAAAGACCACTCCCTTCGTGACTCCCTCGTCAGGTCCACACCCCCCACCAACCCAACCCCCACTCCCAGCAAGATGAACTCAGATTTCTCCAGTTTCATCATTTCCCCTCCCCCCACCTTGTCTCAGTCGATTCCCTTTAACTCAGCACCGCCCTCCTAACCTGTAATCCTCTTCCTGACCTCTCCGCCCCCACCCCACTCCAGCCTATCACCCTCACCTTGACCTCCTTCCACCTATCACATCTCCATCGCCCCTCCCCCAAGTCCCTCCTCCCTACCTTTTGTCTTAGCCTGCCTGGCACTCTCTCCTCATTCCTGATGAAAGGCTCCGTACCGAAACGTCGAATTTCCTGTTCCTTGGATGCTGCCTGTCCTGCTATGCTTTAACCAGCAACACACTTTCAGCTGTGATCTCCAGCATCTTCAGACCTCACTTTTTACTCAACTCATACCTCAGGCCTGTATAATTATCTTTGTCCAACTCTACAATTCTGATATGTTACCCTCTCTTCTCTCTTTCAATCTGAAAGTGAAACTCCTGCATGTTGTGGTCACTGTTTCCAAGGGAATCCTGTCCTACAGGATAATTTATCACTCCTTCCTCAATGCATCATACCAAATCTAAGATAGCCAATTCTTTGGTTGTTTTCATACCATGTTGCCAAATTCATTTAACCAGTTGATATGCATGTTCAAATTATCATAATTACTCTTGTGCCCTTCTGATAAGCAATCATTATTCCTTGGTTTATGGTATAACCTACTATGAATGTACTTTTTTGGCGGGTTGGTGTTTGTGGGATGTAAATCACCCATACCAATGTATTTCATTTCATTATTTTGACCCACACAGACTCGTGCTAATTCTTAATACTTGAAATAATCCTTAATCAATACACCCATTCCACTTGTTGTTCCTTCTTGTCTGAATACTGAGTTCCATTGGTCATTAATAACCACGTTTCAGTAATCCCCACCAGGCCATTCCTGTTTGTTTCTGTTTGAATGTCACATCGTTTAGTTCGTTCAAAATACTGCGCTTTCGTACAAGGCTCTTAAATAGATTTCATGAATTTGCCTTTCTCTTTTCATACTTTTTGAGCACGACACTTTCTACACCTGCCATTATTATTCAATGATCCCATTACTCCAACGTTCAACTCAAGATTTTCATTTTTTTCTGATACCTTCTCTCTGCATTAGACTGATCCTGTCTCTTTATACTATTAACGTCTACGTTCTGCTCAGTTTCTGATTTGTTGCTTTGTTTCCCAGCCTCCTGTCTTATTAGACCAAATCTCCCTGAGTTGCACTACCGAACATCCCTGCAATGATGTGTGTACCACTCTAGTTGAGATGCACCCTGCCATTTTAGTACAGGTCCCACCTGCCCTGGCAATTGTCCAAATGATCACAAAATCTGCAACCCTCTTGCCAAGCCAGCTCTTTCGCTAACAAACAGCACTATCTTTCTTTTCCCTGTCTAACTTACACCTGACATGCAAAGTAATCCCACGGTTGGAATTCTGGAGATCGCACTTTTCAACAGGGGCCTAGCTTCCTGAACTATGCTTTCAGATCCTTCTGACTGTTCCTACCTATGTCATTGGCACCAATATTCATTATGACAGGTGGCGGTTCACCCTCCCATGTCAGTATGTCGTGAGCATGTTTGGAGACATCTTTGATCCTGGCACCAAGTTTATTCTTATGAAGAAATCTTATAATCATAGAAGTCCTACCGTGTGGAAACAGGCAATTTGGCCCAAGTCCACATCAACCGTCCAAAGAATAACCCACCCACACTCATGCCTCGAACTTATCACTCTGCATTTACTCCTGACAAATGCACCGAACCTATACATCCCTGAACGCTATCATAAAATAGAAACCCACCCAGACTGATTCCCCTACACTATGTTGATTGTGCTTCCACACCATCGATGCTGCCAGAACGACTGAACATGTGCAGTAGCTTCTGGTTTTGATATCAATGATGATTGCATATTGATCAAAATGTATGCAACTCAGACTCGAAAAAATGTTGAATTTAATTCTCAGCGGAAAACTAAGTGTCTGTACGTTCAGTGTTCACAGCAAATGGCCATTAAATCATTTTTGTTCAGCCATGAAAATCATGTGTTCAGTGTCACAATTCATGAACGAAAGAGATTTTACATCTTTCCAGTGTCAGCGAGCATGGAAACTTTGTATATTTTCTCAATCAAATGGTAATGTAAAGATATCTCAGTATTCCATTTCGGTCTAATTACAGGTGGTTGTTCACACCACATACATAAACAGGTGCATACTGAAACACAAAAGCAAAGATATACATTCACACTACTATAACAACATCGGGCACACGCGCGCGCACGCGCACACACACACACACACACACACACACACACACACACACACACACACACAATGCATTACATTGTTGAAGAATATAAATAACACAAGGATGATTAGAATGATAACTGGAATGAACGAGTTAGATCAAGGAAGGGGTGCAAGATATTGTGTCTATTTTTTCTTGGAACAGGGAAGACATTTATGTGAACTTACATATTTAAAATCAGAAACAATCTGGGAGTGAGCTAAATAAGAATGGATAATGTATAAGTCTGAAATAAGTGGTCACCACTCTGACAAAAGTGGTATACAGCCCACAAATGAAAACTAATCAAGAAGCTGACTTACCTTTATTTAACGTTATGCCTTTGCAATGTATTCCTTAAGGTGTCGCTGACATAATCTGGACAAACAATATGAACTCGTCGAGGAATTTCCAATCGCAAATGAGGTGAACAATGGTTTTCGACGAGCATGACCAGACTAGACCAGATATGCATCTACCAACCCTGTCGCTCTTTTCTCTTTTTGTACGTTCTCTTCATCCACAAGTACTGTCATCCTCTCTGGAAATTAGTTTTTAAACTCTTCCAGCAGACATACCCTCATGTATGTCGACTGTTTTTAAGGCCCTCAACTATCTCACAAAATTGCTATACCTCGTTCATTCAAATTTAACATAATTCTAAACTGAATCCTTCTGTATGTTTCCGATCCGCTTCTATATGTTTCTGGTATCAATCAATAGACAGTCAAAATAGTCTCTTTGGCATGTGCATAATCTTTTGACCCCTCAGCTGACAGTGTTGCAAATACCTCACAAGATATGCCTCCGAGTTTAAGCGAAGTTACAAATCACACAAAACCTGGTTATAGTCCAAGAGATTTATTTAGAAGCGCCAGCTTTCGACGCGCTGCCTCTTCATTAGGTAGTTGTAGAGCATTAGCGTACAACTTAGAATTCACAGCGAAAGTTTACAATGTCATTGAGTTGTAATGATATATTAAAGAAATCTTAAGTTGAAAAATCACATAACACCAGATTAAAGTTCTAAAACAAATTTAGATTCAAATGTTCATCTTTAAAATGGGATGTGGTGTTTTTGGTTCTTTAACATGTAAATCCAAGACTCACATTCTCAAGGGACGTTAGTTTATCGATTCATCGGAGTCATATTTGCTCAGACAGCACGTTGAACGTGTGAAATTAAATCCTGTACTCGTGTTTAGACTATATTCTTTGTAATGTGGAAAGAGATCCTTGGAGTGCACATCTTGGGATTGTGGGAGGAAAGAAGAGTACCCGGAGGAAACCCGAGAAGGACGGGCAAACTCTACGGGCAGACATTTGGCCAAGGCTGGAATCGAACCTGGGTCCAGGGCACTGCGAGGCAGCAGTGCTCACCACTAAGGAACCGTGCCGCCCTTGCTGAGGAAATACTATTCCTAAAGTATGACTCAAAGAATCATACATGGATTTGTGTCGAATTTGAAGACAAACAATGTCATTATATTAATGCAAACTACCCCATAAACCTATACACTTGCACGTGCAGAAAAGACAGAGTGGGCGTGTGAATGGGAGTGTGTGCGTGTGGAAGTGAATGCATGTGAAAGAGTGGGCGTATTTGTCTGTGCAAGATTGGTAAATTATATGTATAATTCTGGTGAGATGTAAGGCTGTGATAGGGTGTGTCCGTGGAGTGATTGCGGAGTGTGTGAGAACGAACTTGTGTATGGGACAACGTCTGAATGAGTGTGTCAGTATGGAAATGTTTGTGTGCGTGTGTTTGTGTGCACGTGTGCATTTGTGTGAGTGAGTGTGTACGGCAGTGCAGTCAACTTTAGTGTGTCATGAACCCAATATCCCGGATAAGGCCTGTCCCATGGATCTCCAAATTGCATTTCAGCTCGGCCACTTTGCGCTGTTGTCCCAAAATTCGACTTGGAAAATGCTCATGCGGTGGTCCGAGGCTGCTTGTCACAGACTGCTGAAGTGTTCCCCGACTGGGAGGCAACAGCCCTGTCTGATGATCGTTGTTTGGTTCTCCAATCATTGATTGCCACAGCGAATGTTCAATCTCGCCAATGTACCCAGCATCAGGGAATCGCTGCCTGTAGTGTATAAAATAGACAATCTTGGCCGAATCACGTGAGTACATGCTGCGTAAATGGTGGGAGATTCCCCACGTCTACTGGTGGTATCCGTGTCGACACTCTGATACGTCTTGCAGTGGCTACACTGACAATGTTGAATGCTTTTTTTCTTGGGCAGGGTGCAGGGCAGTTTGCTGCGAAGAATGATCTGTTTGAGGTTTGGTGATTCTTTAAGGGCACGAAGAGGAGGCCGATGGAAGGCTTTGGAAATGTAGTCGTCCTCATTGAAAATGTATTGGAGGCCGCGAATCACATGGCACAGTCTTTCGAGTCTTGGTAGGTACGGTATACCGAAGGGTTCCCTATTATTTGCAACTCGTGTCTGTCTGCTGAGGAGGACATTGTGGTTTCTTCCTGTCGCACGTTGAAAATGGCAGTCGACGAGTTGAACATCGTACTATTCTGATTGGGCATCCTTCAGCACTTGCAGGTGTCTGTCACATTCCTCATGGTCCGAGCAGATCCTATGTATGTGGTGGGTGAAACTGAAGGGGATAGTTGTTTTAATATGTTTCAAGTGGAAGCTGTAGAGAGAAAGCATTGTGAGATTATGCTGCTCGGCCACTTTGCGTTGTTGATTGTCACGACATCCAAGGCTTAACGTCACAGGTTTGCAGTATTGTGAGGTACAGAGGCCCACATATATGGTTTCCACTAAGCCTCAAAGCGTTCCCCATGGTAGACTACTGTACAAAATACGGAGGCATCTGGTTGACGGTGATTTAGCAGTTTGCATCAGAAACTGGAGAGCTGAAAGAAGACAGAGGGTGGTAGTTGATTGCAAATATTCATCCAAGAGTTCATGTACATGTGGTCCACTGCAATGACCTGTTTTCGCGCCACTGCTGTTTGTCATTTATACAAATGACCTGGATGAGTGCTTAGAAGTATAAGTTAGTAAATTTGCCGTTGACACAGTTCGGAGTAGTTATGGACAGTGTTGAAGGCTTTTGCACACTGCAGTGGGACACAGATGACATGCCGATCTGGTCTGAGCGGTAGAAAAAGCCGTTTAATGCAGAAAAGTGTGAGGTGAATGACTTTGAAAGGAGCAACAGGAATAAAGAGTACTGAGATAATGGTAAGACGCTCTGAATTATGGATGGACAGAGAGATCTAGTTGTCCATGAACATAGATCCCTGAAGGTTGCGACCAATAGTGATAGGGTTATTAAAAAGGCATACGGTATGTTGGCTTTAATTGGCCGAAAGATAGGTTACGGAGGCATTGGCATGTATTGCAGCTGGACAAAACTCTGGTGCGGCCAACTTTGGAGTATTGCACACAGTTGGAGTCACTGCATTAACGGAATGATGTGGATGTTATGGAAAGTATGCAGAGGTGGGCGGCACGGTGGGTGGGCGGCACGGTGGCACAGTGGTTAGCACTGCTGCCTCACAGTGCCTGAGACCTCGGTTCAATTCCCGACTCAGGCGACTGACTGTGTGGAGTTTGCACGTTCTCCCCGTGTCTGCGTGGGTTTCCTCTGGGTGCTCCGGTTTCCTCCCACAGTCCAAAGATGTGCAGGTCAGGTGAATTGGCCATGCTAAATTGCCCGTAGTGTTAGGTAAGGGGTAAATGTAGGGGTATGGGTGGGTTTCGCTTCGGCGGGTCGGTGTGGACTTGTTGGGCCGAAGGGCCTGTTTCCACACTGTAAGTAATCTAATATAAAAAAAGTAATCTAATCTAAAGGTGTTTTCCTAGGACGTTGTCTGGTATGAAGGCAAGGTCTTATGAGGTAATGCTGAGGGAATCGAGGCTGATTTTGAGAGAGAGAAGAAGTTTGAGAGGTGACTTTCTTGAGACATATAAGATACACTGAGGATCAGATAGGATGAACAGTGAAACCCATTTTCATTGGATGGCGACAACTAGCACGAGGCAACATAGCTTTAAATCGAGGGATGAGCGATACAGGTCAGATGTCAAAAGTAATTTCTGTACTCGGAGAGTAGTAGGGTCGTGGAATGCCCTTCCGGCAAAAAAACAGTAGACTAGCCAAGTTTGAGGGCATTCAAATGGTCATTGGATCAACATAGGAATGAAAATGGATCAGTACAGTTTAGATTGGCTTCAGATTGATCTCACAGGTTTGCACAACATCAAGGGGCAAAGATCTTTACTGCGCTGTAATGTTATATCTTCTTTATGTCGCATTCACATTCAGCAGTGTGAAAATATAATTTTACACCTGTGTGGAATGGTTAGAGGTAATTACATGTGTCACCCAAAATTCTTTTGGGAGGCAGGGCGGCACAGGGGTTAGCCTGTCTCACTGCTCCAGACACCCGGGTTTAATTCCTGCCTCGGGCAACTGTCTGTGTGGAGTTTACACATTCTCCCCTTGTCTGCGTTGGTTTCTTACGGGTGCTCCGCTCTCCTCCCACTGTCCAAAAATATTCAGGTTGGGTGAATTGGCCATGATAAATTGCCCATAGTGTTAGGTGAAGGGGTAAATCTAGGGGAATGGGTTTGAGTGGGTTGCTCTTCAGCCGTCGGTGTGGACTTGATGGGCCGAAGGGCCTGTTTCCACGCTGTAAGTAATATAATATAATCATTTCTAAATCGAGACCAATCTTGCAGGTTGATGAAAACACCAGCAAATGCCAAGCCAAGAATCACATTAATAACTAAACTTGGTGGATTCTGTCTGGCGTAGGTCACCACACACACATTGTATGTTCGTTCAGTTGAATGCAACAATTCGCACCATAACTGGAAGCCTTAGCTAATGTCCCTCCCGCGCTTAGTGATTTCACACACCTTGCTCTCTCATATTTTCACCAATTGATGAGAATCCACAATCTGCGTGACAGTTTGAGTTCACCTCAACTTGTCAACTACATAATGCCCTTTTCGACCAATTATTGGCAGCTATCCATTCCAGGCCTTTGGTGTTCGGGTGTAGTTGGAGTTGGTGGATGTGTTTCAGGATGATGAGTTGGATGCGGAGGATCTGGTGTGGTAGTAGGGTACAAGAGGGACTCTGAATTTATTGCGTTGGGGGTTTACAACAGTCGAACGGGGAATCGAAGTGGTGTGGCAGAGGGCTGTTTGGATAACAGAGGAAGGAAAAGCACATTGCTCAAAACACGTGGACATCTAGGATGCTCACGAGTAGAATGCCTCTTCATCTGAGCAGATGCGGCTGAAGCGGGGGAATTCGAAGAATGGGATGAAGTTCTTGTTGGATACTGTTTTGGAGGAGTTTCAGTCCAGGTAATTATGGGAGTGTGTAGGTTTGTAACAAACGTCAGTGTGGTAACTGTCGCCAGAGGTGAAAGCTGAGAGGTCAAGAAAGGGGAGGGAGGCGTCAAGATGCGCAAATTGAAGTTGATGGTAGGGTGGACTATGTGGGCGAAGTTCATTAACTGCTCCAGTTCACTTCATGCAACATCGATCTAACAGTGAAAGAGTTTGGCCAGACTGCCTGTGCAGTTACTGAAGAGGGGCTGTTTGAAAAATTTACCAGAGAGGCAGATATAGCTGGGGCGCCATCCAATTGCCCGCGATCACCCCACTGATTTGTTGGAAATGGTAGGAGATGGAGGAAACGTTGTTAAAGGTGAGGACCATTTTGACGAGGTGGAGAAGCGTATTGGTAGAAGAGCGGGCTTAAATGGATCTGTTGGAGACGAGTAACCAGAGGGCTTGGAGACCACTATTGTGGGGTATGGACGTGTATAAGGACTGCACGTCCATAATGAAGACAAAGCTCTGGAGGCCGGGAAACTGCAAGTTTCTAAAAAGGTAGCGAGAGTTGTTCATGTTTCAGGTACAGGTGAGAAGTGCCTGAACCAAAGAGGAGAGGAAGAAGTCGAGATAAAACGAAATGTCTTCGGTGGGACAGGAGCAAGCAGGGAAGATGGGTTGGCTTGGGTGGTTAGCTTGTGGATCATGGGGACTGGGTACAACTGGTAGTGAGCGGCTGGGGAACTATGAACTTGGAAGCGGTAGAGGGGGATCACCACAGGGAATGAGGGCACAGACAGTGCCTGTTATGTTGGCCTGATGATTGCAGTGTGATCGTGGGCAAGAGGGAGGCATGCCGTGGTATCAGAGTTCCGCTGTTCAGCCTCTGCAACATCAAGGTCCATTCTCAAGACTACAACCACCCCGCCTTTATCAGCGGGTTTGTTGGTTATTGGTGTAGATTGAGTGGAGAGCTGCACACTCGGGCAGGATGAAGTTGAGTGGTTGGGATGGGGTGGAGATATTGAAGCAGCCACTGCTATGTCGGCAGACAGCAACGAAAACGTCTCCGGTGGGTACAAGGGCGGCAGGGGTTGAACGAGTGGAGGCGGTAGGTTGGAGGCAGGAGAAGGGGTCCTGGTCAAGTTGTCGCGGGGGCAGGGCGGTTAAGGAGTGTGACGCAGTTCTTGGATTCAGGGAAAGGGGCAGGATGACACTCGAACAGATTTATGGAGATGGTGAGACACAATGGGATGTTTTGGCAGAGTAAATTGTGGACAAATCTCCAGATCTGGATGAGGTCTTTCTTAAATTGACATGGGAGTAGAGGTGTGAAATTACAGGCTCAGCCCCTTTTTTATTACATTGCTTTTTGACACAGTGGAGGTGCGATAGGACAGGGCGCCATCTAATGAGGGTCCAACAAAGTATGCGAGAAATAAGGGAGGGAATTAAAGACGACAGGGACTCACATCAGTGAGATTGAAACAATTGTCAAAGATTATGAAAGCTATTGAGCCTGCATCATTGAGTATCTTCAAAACTGAGACATCTTTTTACTCAGTCTGTAAATCAAAGCTTGCAGGCAAAATGCAGGAAAGAGGAGTTGAGGATCATCTGAACAACCATAATTGAATTGAAAGGCTGAGCATCCCCGGCGAGCTACTCAACACACTATTGTTCCAATGCCTTATGGTATCCAGACTGCTACTATACCTGTGTTCGTCAAAAAACATAGCCTCTCTCCCATTGGAACGAGACACGGTTCGGAATGGAATTGACTGATTCAAGGAATTTATAAATGCTACACCAATAGCAAGAAATAAGTTATAAGTGGGAATTCAATAAGTATTTTGTGATGTGCTCTGAAACCTCTGCTGGTTCTGATTTTCATAAATAATTTGAATGAGGAAGTGGACCAGTGGGTCAATCAGATTCCCGAGCACATCAAGGTTGGTGGAGATGTCTGATAATTTTATAGGTAGCTTCTGGACACTGACAGATGCAGAGCTGGTAAGTGGCAGGCGGAGTTTAAACTGGAAAAGTGTAAAGTTATTCACTTTGGAAGGCCGCATTTGAATGCAGAATACAGGTTTAAAGACAGGATTAATGTCTGTATGCAGGAACACAGGGGTCATAGAGTCCATGTCCATCGATCCCTCAAAGTTGCCACACAGGTTGATAGACTTGTTGAGAAGGCTTGTGGTGTGTTGGCTTTCATTAACAGAGACATTGAGTTTATGAGACGCAAGGTTAACCTGCAGTTTTATAGATTCCCTGTTAATCATTTGGAATAATGTGTTCACTTCTGATCGCCTCATTAGACGAAAGATATGGAGGTGTTAGAGTCGGTGCAAAGTTGTCTTCCCAGGATGCTGCCTGGACAGAAGAACATGTCTTATGAAGAAATGTTGAGGGAGTGAGGGCGTTTCTCATGTGATCAAAGAAGGATGTCACTTGACTGGACAGAGATGGATAAGATGATGAGAGGCATAGACAGAGTGGGTAGCCAGAGACATTTTAGCGTGGCAGAAGTGATTATCTCGATCATAGTGGAGCGGCAGGAGTGGGAGGGTGTCATAATTTTAAGATGATTGGAGGAAGGTTTTGGGGAGATTTCGCAATTAGTTCCTTTGCGGAGGGTGGGTGCTTGGAATGTACTGCCCGCGCTGATCGTAGAGTTAGATACAATCGGGACATATAGTACAATGAAGCGTATGTAGGTTCGTTTGACCTTGGAGTCGGATAAAAGACTGTCACAACATCGAAGGCTGAATAACCGCTATTATTCTATGTTCTGTGTTCTATGAGCCTTCCTTGCCCTCTCTCGATGGCAATAACATATTTCCTGAGATGCAGAGTCAAAACTGTACACAGTCCTCGAGCTGCAGTCTGTCAAGCTCCAATTCAACGTAAAACGTCACTCCTCTTTTACTTAAATCCCCTGACAATAAAGCTGATCATTCCACTGGTTTTCCAAATAGCTTGCTACACCTTTATGTTAGACATCAGCAGCTGAGGACAAGGACACGTTGAGACAATCACTTCTACCATTCACACCTTAAATTACACGACACTGTTTTGTAGGATTTAGGATGCATGTCCATATGGGACAATTATGTTCAAATTCTTCACAGCAGACCTGATTCTAAAAAAATAAAAACCGTTCAGCAGTATTCAATCTCAATTCTAAAGGTCTAAAATTGCAGGAATGTTATTCTAAATGTATTACGCGTCTGCAGATGCCAAAAGTCTCCAGACACAAGTGTAACGAATGCTAGATTCGCCGAAGTATGATGAATCAACTTCCCATGGACCCAAAATTCACAATCAAAAGGAAATTCGTAACCAAAGCTTGAAATCTGACCATAAAAGTTAGTTGTACCCGTGGAGCCCCACCACACATCTAAACCAGCCCCCATAGTGATCCGATCCTAAGTAGTCCAAATCTGTCCAGACCTTAACTCCACTCAAATATAATCTGATCCCAAGCAGGCCTGATCAGCACAAGTGCAAAATCTAAACCCAGAATGACGCAAGTCTGAGGAGGCAAGACAAATCCAGGAATACCACACCACATTAATGGAAACTAACAATGTGAAGACTGGACAGAATGAATTCCAAAACCAGCAGAGCGCCTCGGCAACAACTCGCACTCGGGACCCCATTGGGACCACACACTTACACTCTGGGGCAGCAGAAATCCGTGTGGGCGGCACGGTGGCGGGTCGGTGGGCTCTTGTTGGGCCGAACGGCCTGTTTCCACACTGTAAGTAATCTAATCTAAAGAAAAATCCATCACTGATGTCCGAGATCAACCAGAAGCAAAGAACTTACCAGGAAACATTGGAGATATGCCAGGTTGCAGATGACATGGTTTCAATTCCCCCTTCCCGAACATACCACTGGCAACAATCGAAGTTATTGAGGACAAAATTAATGTATTAAAAGATGCATGCAGCATCTAGCGGAAATTGAGAATCGGCTGTGTGCTCAATTTCACAAAGAAGGCTCATTTCTGATACACCTGGCTGCGCCGTACGACCTTATGTTCCTCTGAAATTACCAATGCTCTTCAGGAGGGATTATCTTAATTCAGCAGGAGGGTACGAAACAAAATCATCGTTCCAGTGTCTAGAAGGTTGGCAGCAGTTAGGTCTGAAATCATGTTTCAATATCTCAAGGCTGTACTTGCAAACAGGAATGCGGGTTGAAGTGTGTTGGCTTCAATGCCAGAAGCATCCGGAATATAATGGATTAAGTTACAACATGGGTTTGTACCTTGGATGTTCGAAGTTGTGGCCATTTCGTAGACGTATCTCTAGCAGTGACAGCAATGGTTGTTGCAAATTTCTGGATTAGATGTTTCATTCAGAACAGAGAAGATTGTAAAAGAAGAGAAAGTATGGCATAGTTAGTCAAGGATAGTGTTACGTTGGAAAAAAGGTGTTTGAGGACAGATCTACCGAGATAATGTGGGTTAAGGCTTGAAATAGGAAAGGAGAGGTCACCCTGTTGAGTATTTTTTAACGACTTCCGAATAGTTCCAAACATACAGGGGAAAGAATTGCAATGATGATTTTGGATACAAGTGAGAGTAACAGGTTGTGTTTATGGGGTGTTTAACTTTTCAAATAATCACTGGCAATACTATCGTTAGAGCACTTTGGATAGATCAGTTGTTTTTGTCCAATATGTGCACGAGGGTTTCCTGACAAGTCGTGTAGACAGGCCAACAAGGGGGGAGGTCAGATTGGCTTTAGAACGAGGTAATGAATAAGGTCACGCACGAAATTTGATGGGTGGTGAGCACTTTGGCAGTAGTGACCACAAATTGGTTATGTTGAATCACGCAATGAAATGGTATGGGTTAATAACACAGGGCCAGATTTATGGCTAGGGAAAAGCAATTACAATGTGCCGAGGCAAGATTAGGAAGCACCTAACGGGGGAGGAAAATGCAGGTTGGGCACAATTGAAAACATGGAGTCTAAAATACCTTACAATCTGGATAAAGCTCATTTTGTCCAAACATTCCACGCCAGCCTTCTGATGAGCATCCCATTCTGATCTAGTACTCTATATTTATCCGTGCCTAATCTACCAAACGTACATATATCTGAATACCAAGGGCAATTTGTCATTGCCTGTTTGACGAACCTGCACATTATTTGGATTGTGGGAGGAAACTGATGTAGACACGGGAAAGACATGCAAGCATCAAGCAGACAGTCGTTCGTGGCTGGAATCGGAATCGAGATGGTGGTGCTGTGAGGCACCATTGCTAACCGCTGAGATATGGTATCACTCTTTGGATTTTATTCATGGAGCTTCTCCTGCGCGCCCTCGTTAAGTATTGAACTGTCTGGCAGAGAGGAAATTTTCGAGCAAGGGAGTCTTGGTTTCTTAAAAGATGTTGGATATCTTGTCAAGTGGAAGACGATGGCTTATGCGAGAATGAGACATGGAGGCTCGGATCTGGTCCATGAGAGTAACAAACGAAACAGGAATAAACTAAAGAGAGAGCTGAGAAGACCCAGAAGGGGATATGAGAAGTCGTCTGCATTTAGGCTCAAGGAAAATATACGGCTTTCTGGAAGTATAAACTGAAGCAAATAATGTCTGGAGTAACATTAGGAACAATCAAGAGAAATCGTGGGAAAATGTGCGTGGAGTCCGAGGAAATTGGTGAAGCGCTAATTGCATGTATGTACACAGTATTCGCAACAAAAATAGACAATGTTTTCCAGGAGAATGCTGAGATACAGGCTGCTAAACTTGACGGGATTGAGTTTCAAACGGTGGAGATGTTAGCAATTCTAGAAACTGTGAATATAAATCAAACCCCTAGTCCAGATAGAATTTTTCATCGGATTCTCTGGGAAAGTAGGGATGAGATTGCTGAGCCTTTAGCTTCGATCTTTGTGTCGTCATTGTCAACAGGAATATGGCCAGAAGACTGAAGAATTGAAATATTTGCAATGATTTTCAAGAAGGAAAGTCTGAAGAACCATTTAATTACAGACCAGAGAGTATTACTTCAGTTTGTGGACAAAGTGCTGGAATTTTTATAAGAGATAGGATTTATAAATATCTGGGTAGAATATGTTGATTAGGGATTGTCAACACGGTTTGGCGAATGGTCGGTTGTACCACAAAAATCGTAATGAGTTCTTTGAGAAGGTGACAAATGTGATGGATGAGGTTAAATCAGTTGAGGTGGTGTTGGAGTTTCTTAAGTTGGCCACGGTGGGGTAATGCACTAAAAACGGAGGCACGGCGTTGAGGATGATTTAGTGGTTTGGATCAGAAATTGGCTACCTGAAAGACGACAGAACGTGGTGGTTGGTAATAAATGTTCATCACAGAGTTTGCTTATTTGTAATGTACAAAGCTCAGTTTTGGATCCATGTCCTTTTTGTAAATGACCTGGATGAGAATGTAGAAGGATAGGAAGTAAATTTGTGGATGACTCTAAGGATGGTGGAGTTGTGGATAGTATCAGAGAATGTGGCTGGTTACAGAGGGACAGTGATAAGCTGCGAAGCTGGGCTGAGTGGTGAAAATGGAGTATAATATGGAAAAGTGTGAGTTGTTTACTTTAGAGGAACAACGTCAATGCAGAATATTGAGCTTTTGGAACGAATTTTGATTATGCAGTTGAGCAGAAATATGTAGCTATCCATTTACATAAATCCCAGAAAATTGCCACCTCGTTTGATAGTTTTGTTAAGAAGGTGTATGGCGGGTTCAGTTTTATTGGTAGAAGGGTTGCGTTTCTGAACCATGAGATCATGTTGCAGCAGTACACAACTCTGATGGGGCTGCACTAGTTAATATGGGCTTTAGATTGGTTCCATATTTCGGCACAACATGCTGGGCCGAAGAGCCTGAACTACACTGGAATGTCCTATATTCGATGTTCTGTCACATGTATAGCACCCTCTCCTTGGGTAACACAAGTGGTGATGGTGTCTGCGTTCTAATCAGCACCTAACACTGTTAGACATGGTGACCCGGGCGAGTTGCTGTTCCCCTTGAGCGAGAGGGTCTAAGAGGGAAATGCAATATCGACTAAATCTGCACAAGTCCAACAGTACCAACTGACATTCAACCTACATTCCATCTCATGTAAAAGTGAACAATGAAATGAGCACCACTACAATTGGACTTGAGGTGAAATATTCCGATCGTTATCATAGCTTGTCATTTCAGCCAACCCAACCTCATGACGTTGCGACCATAATATTGTCAACATGTCTGCAGTCCCAGATGGAGCTGAACATCATTCCCCATTGCGACACAACCATCAAAGATGCAGAATACTCCATATTAAATCTGCATTTTGGAAATTCAGACCGCGATGCTGAGTTCCACCTCCCAACTCATAAGCAGAAGTAGAAACCTGAGGACACAGTGCAGAAAATATTCATTCCTTCTTGCGGCAGCCGTAGGACTGCTTAAAATCAGTGGAATGGTCTATATGATGATTCACAGGCCAAAGGAGATGAATATGTCACGACCGTCGCAGTCTTTGACACTTTTGGACATGACGGCATGTCAAAGAAGGCAATCTATATGTTCACCCAACGGAAACCTTGCCTCCTGAAGATTGGGTGTGCAGCATTCAAGTCAGAGGAAGCAGATATTTACAGGAATTCCACATACAACCTCCAAATGGCCATTAGAGATTCCAAGAGGAAATACTGGACTCCGTTAGATACTCAGATAATCACATTTCACTGTTTCATTTTAGTCGAGGTGAAGACAACACAACAGCATGCAAATTGAAGCAGAATGGAATAGGCAACAAAAGCACATGATCACCATGCATCGCCACTCTCACTTTCGCTCCCTCCACCCGAGCACTGAGTGTATTTTCTGCTTTTCAGTGAAACTGAGTCACTTACATATTAGTTACCGCTGCCGATGTCTCTTTGGCCTTTGTAAAAGTGAACCCAATGAAACCAGTTGTCCAAGATCGACTCTCCCAACAGTTTGCTGGATCCTGTGTCGAACAGCTGCCTGGACAATCGATGACAACTTTAACCTCTGATTATCACAATCTGCTGTCTCCGCCTTCTTCAAGAAGACTTCCATTATACCGATACCAAAGAAAACTCATGGCCTGTGGCTCTGAGTTCCTTTATTCTGAAAAGCTTCAAGACGTTAGTCATGGCTCATATCATCTGTAACATTCAAGCCTGCCTTGACCACTTGTAATTTGCTCACTGGCGTGACAGATCCTGGGTAGCCACCACCTCAACAGTTTTGCCTCGCACATCTGAATAACAAGGATACCGACATCAAGTTTCTACTTATTGATTTCAGCACCGCCTTTAACACTATAATTTATTCCCGAACAATATTAAATTGTAGAGATGTAGGTGTCTGCTCCACACTCTGCAACTGTCTCCTCAAATGCCTCACCGAGAGATCAGATTCAGTTCGAACAGTCAATGAAACATTCTCCATGATAATCTGCAGCACGCATGCCCATTAAGACTGTGTCATCAGCAAATTTCTTTTCTCTGGACACATTTGACTGGCACTAAATTCGTTCTAACGCCGTCGACAAGTTCTTTATCGGTTTAATATCAAACAAAATAAAGACAGAAGACACGAAAAAAAAGGGATCAGCGATGTGATGGAAAGGAAACAATCATTCCCTTAACCTAAACAAAATTAAAGATCACCGACTTCAGGAAGCAAAGAGAAGGCCTGCCAGTATTTATATCAAAGGCACGAAAGTGGTGAGAGTAGAAAAAGTGCCTCACATTGAAAATCACTGCAAATGTGTTCTGTCCAACATATATTTATCATGGCACAAGTGGATATCACCAGGTTAAGTCATTGAGCAACAGTCTGACAACCGCCCTGCTTCTTTATTATGAGTCATCAGGCACGAAGTTAAATGCCTGTCACTGCCTCTCTGGTATGGTATCTCATACATTTCAAGTTTGCTAATCACTATTATGGGAAGGCTTGTGATCACTCCCACTCCTTCATAATGGTTTTCCAGACTTTCTTTTCTACTTCTTGTGGCATTTCATGACGTCATGCCGCATTTGTCAGCTGCCCTCCATTAGCTGCCGATAAATGGTATCCTTGCTGATCACTTAAGATTCTCAAGAACATTGATTTTTGATCAGTCCCATTAAATTTATGTGATTACGTCTAACGTTAGAATTATTTAGCTGACAATTTGTGTTTCAGTATATTCATTCAATCCACATTCCAATACCCCTAAATACATTCCTCTGTGTTGTGATTGGAGGATTTGGTGGGGTGGGGATGGTGAGGTGGTTGTGGATGTCTAAAACTGATTTGAATATTTTCAGTTAATGCTTTAATGATTTTTGGTAAATGTGGATCCAAAACGAAATTGGAATCCATGTCAATGATTGTCTAAAATTCTTAGCTTAGTCTAAACACGACATTGTAACAAATTGATCACGCAATTCAACAAAAACAACTTATTATTGTAAAATGTTCTTATCTGTGTCTTGGCCGTCAATAGATGTTGCTGAACTTGAGTTTACAGAGAATACTACTGTTCGTCTTCTGAAGTTCATAAGCACACTAAGTATTATCAGCCATGTTTTGCTGCATTATCGATGGGCAGCCGCAGGTCCTGTGCCACTCATTCATAGGCAACCCTAACCGATGTGAACGGAGATACGAAATGACCTGCTTCAGAAAGGTCACATAAAAACATTGACATCTGAAATAACTGATAGATCAATGCGCATAGGAATGACGGAACAATGGAATTTTACTGTGAATTCAGTTACGAGCCTTTGGCTATCAACTCAGAATTGTTTCTTCAGGTTATAATTTAGGAGCTCAGCAGCACACTATTAGTTCCGTTAATATTGCAGTTCATTTCTCAAGGTACAAGTCGTGTATGGGATGACCCAGTGAATTATGTTCGGGATTTTTTAGTAGTTACAAATAGGAAAAGTCATGGTATCGTGTCAGAAATAAACGCATAATCAATGGCATCACGACAATTTTGTCTCGTCTCTGTCAGGCTCAGATCTTGGTCAAGAAGAGGATGGACTCGGAGGAAGAGAATGGGGTTTGGAATAAGAACAGGATACAGAAACTGAGGAGCAGGCGAATCGACGTTTCGACCCGAAACGTTGATTCTCCTGCTCCTCGGATGCTGCCTGGCCTGCTGTGTTTTTCCAGCACCACATTTTTTAACTCTGGTAGTCCAGCATCTGCAGTCCTCACTTTGTCCTAGAAGACAGTAACCATCATGCTCCCAAGGTTTAAAAAATAAGGCGGTGATACAATGAATCATTGTCCACTGATGAAACTGAGTAGGTCAAAATTCTTGAGGGATTTTGCCAGAACTGAAGAGAGAGAGACTGAATAACCAACTTTACAGATGCACTTTACAGTGGTTGTGGAATAAATACCTAGATTCAAATTCTCAGCGTGAACAACAATAGCTGTAATGACTCTGTAGAGTCAATGGAGAGACCTGCACTACAGTTAAACATGGTTTATCGAAAGAATAACTGGACATTAATACTTACCAGGGACACCAACGATAGCCAGAATAGGATAATAAAAATACTGAATGATCAAAAGTGAAATTCTGATCCGTGATGCTAATGACCATTGATGATAATATGTTGAAAGAAACCACACAGCCTCAAATACACCCTTGTCCAATCTTGTAACATTCCAGTCTAATGTTCTGAGATACTGATCCATTGTTGTGACTTTTCAGCCCAGTGCTGTAAGATTTTGATCTGTCTTTCCCCTCTCTCTGGAGCTACGGATTCCTGTTTGTGCTGTGTGTAACGGTCAGCTCTTATTATGGGATAACACATTGAATGGAATGCATTTATAATTAAAAGATGGAAATCCTCTACTTGGAAAAAAATAAATTCCTGGGAGACTGATGGTAATCACCGTCTCCGAACAATGAGGTTCAATTAACCCTGTCCTTACATGGCTGTTCATATCACAGTAAAAGGGATAACTTACTTAGTCGTGACGGATTGGATGAGGGTTGCTGAGAAATGAAACATATACCTTTCAAACTTCTTATGTTTTCTTTCTTGTATGTGGGAATTCAGAGAAAACAAAGTTAGGTTTTATATGTCAAACTCTGCAGAATGAGACACAGATAAAAGTTTTGACTCTCTATATAAATTGACTAGTCGTGAAATTTCTATGGACCACATTAAAAGATAGCAATATTTAATTCTTGTTGACTTTGTGTTATGCTATTCCTATTATGTAGTGTTGTGTTATGAAATCATTTCACAGCTTTGAGACATCGATCAGAGCATTGATGCTGCTGCTCAGGTTCAGGAGGAAACAATTCTGTCCCCATGTACCTATTATAGAGGGATGGGAGGAGGCCATTCAGCTCCACCCCTGCCTTTTACGACTTGAAGAGGCAGAAAACTGTCATGTTCGCACATTTTGGACAGGGAGCCATTCAACATATGAAGAAGTGTTCCTAAGGCTCCACAAGGTCTCGCTGTGAAGCCATCTGAGTTAGATTTTGTTGTTTATGCTTTTGTAACGGAGAAGGGAGGGGCCTCTATCAGATACAATATAGTGACTGCTCATAATACAAGGGTTTCTGCTTCATTAACTGTCTCAGTCTGTTTTTGTGTATGAGAAGTAGGGCATTCATCCTGTCAAGTCTGTTGGACAAGAAAATAAATGGAGTATTCAGCGTCTCGAGCCAGTTACAGTGGGACAAGAGGAGGCTATTCAGTGTCTCGAATATGTCACAGTGGGATAGGCTGAGGTAATTCAGCCTGACGATTCTGTAACGGGGATATGAGGGGGGCCAACCAAACTTTCTAGACTGTAACAGAGGAACAGGAGGATGTCATTCAGTCTCTAACACCCGTTACAAACGGACAGGGAGATGTCATTCAGCTTCATTACTCTGTCAAATAAGTTCGTGTATTTGTGGAATTATGTAGAGAAAGTAATCAAAAATGCATCACTCTGATTCTGACGATGTTGTACAAAACCAACAGAAAGGCAATAGAAGTTGTTGGTAATGCGAAGAGGCAATTAATCCCTCAGTGTCATTCTGGAGGAGTAGCCGGGGACCCCACTGCCAGTCAAGCCTTTTAATTGGGAGTAAGTGGTGGACATCTAATTTCACAAACCTAGTATACAGGAACAGAAGGTTGTCAGTTAAATGCTTGGACTTAGCACCAAGGCATATCTGGAGACCCGTGAGCCTCCAGGATCATGTTACGCACAAACACGTCGTGAACTCTTACTCCCAACGAATGTGACACACTGGGAGTGAATGACAATTTGTTTGTTACAAAAAGAAGAATGTGAAAAAGTTGAAAGAGCATATGACTAAATCCTGCCCCAGCACTGATGAAAGATCAGATCTGATGATCACCTGATGAAGGAGCGTCGCTCCGAAAGCTAGTGTGTTTCCAATTAAACCTGTTGGACAATAACCTGGTGTTGTGTGATTATTAAATTTGTACACCCCAGTCCAACACCGGCATCTCCAAATCATATCTCATGTGATTGTCACTCCACATTCTGGTTAACAAGCTTCCCCTCTCTGCACCCTCAGTTCTATTTGTTGTGCAGGTTACCGATCCAGATGCGGTAACTGGAGTCACCATGATGGAGTGCTCACAACAGTTGAAAACGCATCCTAAATAAACCCACGTCCAGTATCTCCATATACGTACAAATACCATAAGTAAGTCAAACGACACTCAAACACCAGCTCCAAGCCTCGTCCAAGTAAATAATAATCGATGTGTGCCACATGTAACTGAGCACATGATTGGCAGAGAAGTGAAAGACACACGACTTATGTGGACAGGAACAGAATGCAAAGATGTGCTTCAAAGCTTCTGAAAATACCTGTCCAACATGCCCCACTGCACAGGACGCCGGGAAGTGAGAAATCGTGAACCACGTCTTTGAAAATTCTGAACCCAATGTTCCAGAGTGAACCATATCAAGGTACAAAGCAAGATACAGTTAGAACTGGACAATTAGATTAGATTAGGTTCCCTGCAGACTCTTCAGCCCAACTATTCCACACCGACCCTACGATGAGTAACCCACCCAGACCCAGTCCCCTAACCAATACACCTCACTCTACGGGAAATTTAGTGTGGCCAATTCACCTGACCTGTACATTTTGGAGTGTAGGAGAAAACCGGAGCACCCGAAGGAAACCCACGCAGACACGGGGAGAACGTGCGAACTCTACACAGACAGTCACCCGAGGCTGGAATTTAACCCAGATCCTTGGCGCTATGAGGCAGTAATGCTAACCACTGAACCATCGTGCCGCTTAATTAACATTACTTAATGGACAACAAGGATCTGAGGTACGTGGTAGATACAGGAATTGGACGAGGGGGAGGAGACAAAGATCTCAGCTTCCAATCGTGAGAATGAGAACATGAAATAAAGATTTTGCCAGATCAGCTAAAGTGGTAAGTTATAATCATTCACGAAGCACTTCTTATATACAGAAAAAGGTGAAGACTGCAGATGCTGGAGAATCAAGTTTGCAAAAGGACGTTAGAAAAGCACAGGCGGTCATGCAGCGTCCAAGGAGCAGAAGAATCGATGTTTTGGGCATAAGTCTTTGATCAGGAATGTCGTGGGGCTTGGGGTAAGCCTGAAGGGTAGATTGGCGAGGAGGATAGGGGGCTATATGGAAATGAGGATGGACAGTTAGGCAAATTCAAAAGTGCAGTGCCAAGTTAGAGATTTGGATCTCTAATGAGGTGGGGGACGTGGAGGTGAGGAAAAAGCTGAATAACGCTGATGTCATGTGGTTGGAGTGTCCCAAGGCGGAAGATGAGACTTGCTTCCTCCGGCGTCTAGGGGTTGAGGCCCAAACCTTACATTTCCTTGTTGAAGTGAGAGGGGAATTTTGAAATTGTTGGCCATACGGCGATAGACGTGTTTGGTGGTTGTCCCAGAGATGTGACCTGAGACATTCCCATTTTGCTGGCCTTCTCCACGATGTACAGCAAACCTCATTGAGCGCAATGGACACAGTAGACGAGGTATTTGCAAGTCAATATATCCTCCAGTGCATATGCTCCAATTCCAGCACAAACACACTTGAATACCAATACGCCAATCACCTTATGGCTGTAGTGTTCTCCAAGTCGAAGACAACATCCCTGTCTGGCGATTGTGCGCCTATGTCCTTTGGCATAACGTCTGCCTGATCTCGCCAACGTACTATGCATTACAGCATTCTTGCTTTCAGCGTATTGGATAGAAAACTGAAGTCCGAGAAACACGAATACCTGCTGTGCACATGTTGGGTTAGACCCCATGTGTAAAGTGGGGCTCCATGTCGAGACTCTCACACGTCTTTCATTGATTGCCTCGGCAGGGCTGTGTGTCCGATATTGTATGAAGGTTGAGAAGTTCTAAATAATCGTCTGTTGAAGGTTATGGATTGTTTGATTATGAGAAGTGAAAGTGTAGGAAAGGTGTTGATGAAATGCTCATCCTAATTGATAATGTGTTGCAGGTCACGAAGAACTGAGGATTGTCTCTCCCTGCTGATGGACACTTTAGCGATTATTGACATTCTACCCCGGGTTATCAGGTGAAGGCGGACTTCAGAACAAGCAACAATGCAGATTACCCAAGCAGAGGCTAATAGATAAGTTCAGTACGCATGAGGTTGGCTTGAAATGGGACCTTGTTCTCATGTCACCACAGGTAACCCCACTACACTAAATATTCTCTCTTACAAACACACTCATGCAAGCACACGTAAATGCATTCCATTGCATACTCACACACACGCACATCCATACACACAATCGTGCACGCACGCGCGCGCGAGCGCGCGCGCGCACACACACACACACACACCTCTAAGTGGTAATTTTGCATTTGCAGAACTGCATTGCCGATACTTTCGATTTTGTTCATTGTACTTTTGGTAATCCATGAGACATTTTATGAATTACTTGCTTGTGAACAGAACCAGACTGTTTAAAGTTTGGATCACCTACAAACTCTAAGCTCAGGCATTTAATGTTTGTCTGAGCTGAACCTTTTCACATTAAAGCTTAAGTTAACTCTGGAATGTAAGCTAAGGAGTGTTTGTGATTTACATATTAATGTATCGAATCCTGCAAAATATTCCAAAAGGTGAAAGATGTAACAGCAAGATTGGTTTGTCCAATATGTTGCATCCGTGAATGACATTCAGATATTTTGCCATAAATTCTACGTTTAATGATCCGACTCCACCTGACGAAGGACCAGCGCTCAAAAAGCTTGCACTTTCAAACAAACCTGTTGGACGATAAAATGGTGTCATGTGATCTTTAACTTTGCCCTCGAAATTGTGGAGATAGATTTCTAACTCGCAGAACGTTTCAGGGAACAGCTCTGACACACACACACACACGCGCACACACACACACACACACATACATACACACACTTACACACAAGAATGCAGCCGCCCTGCGGCCGACCACATCAACTCACCTGTGCCAAGAACATACCTCCTGCACCATTAAATCTAAGCCTCAACTGGGACCTTGGGTTCCTGTCGCACTACAGATGATCCTATGACACTATACACTCTCTCTCACACACATTCTCATACACAAGAACACATAATCACATTCTCCGACATACTCACACATACATGCAGACCCTCTTCCCTGTCCACATTTTCTCATACACACACAGTCACACCTATGTGCACACTCTCTCACAGATCTACACTCCATTTTACTCACTGACGCACTGTATTCAGCAAGTATGCACAAACACAGACATGCACACAGACACACACACACACACACACACACACACACACGCACACACATACACATTCAATCCCTACCTGTCCCTCACATGTATGCTGAAGAACGCCTCATTTTCCGCTTTGGCACTCTAAAACCTCATCTCCCCTGCCCCTACCTCAACCTTGATCTAATCCTTCCCTCACTCCCCTCCCACCACCACATCCCCAACTACGCACATTCCTGATTAAGGAATAATACCTGAAACATCAATTCTCCTGCTCCTGGGATGCTGCCTGACCTGCTGTTCTTTTCAGGCGCCATACGTTTCGAACTCACAGAAACAGCTCAGTCTTCAGAAAAAAGATGAAATATCTGTTCAGTGTCGAACGATGAATAGACTAGGGATGTGTGTTACCCAAATGATTTCAGCAATCTGTCCATGATGAATAAGTGTAGAAATATGTGCACACCACACGTTGCATCAATCTATAAAGTCGAACTAGACTTCTGATCGCATTTGAGAATTTCTGTTAAGCACTTTCATGCATTGATATATAAATTAGCAAGGCGAATACATGTTCAGCATGGGCAAAGGCGCATAGCATAGAAGTGCATTGATTTATAAATTTGGGAATGCTACCTTAACAGAATTTGGAGCTATGCGGACCGCAGCAATACATTGTTCTATCAGTCCAGGCTTGATATCTGTCCAACCCGGATAGTTGTGCAAAACACAGCACTGAATTGACCTGTGAACCTGGAATAGAAAACTATCCAGAATAAGGATTGATGCAGGAGAAAGTGAGGATTACAATCACGGGAGATCAGAGTCGAGAGTATGGTAAGATTAGATTACTTACATAGTGGAAACAGGCCCTTCAGCCCAACAAGTCCACACCGACCACCGAAGCATAACCCACCCAACTCATCCTCCTATCTTAGCCCTACACCTAACACTACGGGCAATTTCGCATCGCCAATTCACCTAAGCTGCATGTTTTGGATTGCGGGAGGAAACTGGAACAAACCCACACAAACACGGGGAGAATGTGCAAACTCCACACAGAGTAGTCTGAGGTGAGAATTGAACCCGGGTCTCTGGCACTGTGAGGCAGCAGTGCTAACCACTGTGCCACTGTGCCGCCCCCTAAGCACAGCCGGTCAGGCAGTAACCAAGGAGTAGGCGAATCTATGTTTTGGGCACAAGCTCTTCACCAGGAATGGCACTGAAGAAGTAGATGTGGCTGTGATATCAAGTTTGCATCAGGCTGAAGAGTTTCAGGAGAGAGATGACCTGAGGATTGCAGTGAGAGATGCAAACGATTTGAAAGTACCTAGGAGAAATTGAGGACTGCAGATACTGGAGATCACAGTCAAGTGTGTGCTGCAGTAACAACACGGCAGGGCAGGTAATATCCAAGCAGCAAGGGAATCATAATTTTGGGCATAGTCACTTCCCCAGGAATCTCCGTAGAGAGTGGAGGGGATCATCTTGAATGTAGGCATAGAGTCAAAGATTCATACAGACCTACAACATCGATACGTACTCTTCCATGCCTACTAGATACCCCAATCTAATCAAGTTCCATTTGCCAACACTTAACCTAAATCCCTCTTTTTTCTTCTTATTCTCGTACCCATGCAGTTGTATTTTAAATGTTTCAACACTACCTGTCTCCGCCACCTCCTTTAGCCACATATTCCACAGATGCACCACCCTCTGCGTGAAAAAAGGTACCTCTTAGGTCGCTTTTATATCTTCCCTTCTTAAAGTCATACTATGACCACCAGTTTTGTAATCCCTACACCTGGAAAAAGATTTGGACTATTTATCCTGTCGATGCCCCTCATGATTTTCTTAACCACTGTCAGGTTACACATCAGCCTCTAACTCTCAAGGGAAAACCTCCTCAGCCTCTTCAGCTTCTCCCTAAATCTGAAAACTTCCATTCACGGCAACATCCTTGTAAATCTTTTCTGAATGTTTCAAGTTTCACGAGGTGGAAAATGCTTCGCACTAGGTTTCATATCGGGAGATGAATGCGATGACTGCAGATTCTGAAAATCAGAGTCCTGAGTGTGTTGGTGTAATCAGGCGCAGATATATATACAACACGGTCAGCTGTGCAAAACACAGCACTTCCTTGATCAAGGAAAATGTACGAGGTGTCTGTCCAGCACGAGTACTTCAGTCTTTCATTGGAGACAATGTAGGTGCAAATTTATTTTGTATCTAAAGCAAGAGGGTTGCCCGTCTGGGATTGTTAGTTGTTAGGCAGTTTGCAATGTGTGGTGAGGGTTGTCGCTGTGTGGCACTTTGCGATATAGTCAGTATCAAGGTCATGTTCAAAAATGTCTATTTAATTTACCAGAATCAATGCAGGCAGAGAATCATTCTATATCGAAGCTCTTCTGTCTCATCTCTGAGATTATTTGATGGGGTTCGTTGAGAGGATGGTGTTAATCTTTCACTAATCCTGCGCTGTATCTCTCCTACAGTGATTGATTTGGGTGGTGCTGGATCTTACTTGATGAATATTGACCCCAGGCTGAACATAGGCTGGAGATACTATACGATTTTTAATCTGAATCAATCCCCGCGCTAAACCTGTTCTGACAGTGCAGATGTACACTTAATTTGCATTCAAACGTGTATTGTCACTGCACTGGGAACATTTGATGGGGATATTTTCGAGGAAGCTTTCGTGTGAATCTCACCCTGAGCTGTGTTTGTCCTGGGAGTGGTTGATGGGGAAGACCGTCAAAAAGCTTTACTTTCCGTGTCAAATTAGTAAAGCAATTTTACCTTCAGGTTAAAAGAGAAAGATAACTTTACTTACAGTTAAAAAACGTTGTGGCTGAACATGAGCCAAGCATTAGAAATGAGTTTCCACAGAGTTGCTCTACATTGTATCCAAACTCATTTTGTACTGTACTGAAGTATTCAATGGGAAGAGCACATAATGGGATTTAGTCCGTATCGAATCCCATGCATTTCTGTCCTTTAGTATTTGAAAGGGAGAGTATAAAGTAAATGTCACTCTTTAAAGTTTACCATGTTATATGTCTTACGCTGTGTAATACTATTGAATCAATAGAATACACACCATGTGGAAACAGGCCCTCGGTACAACAAGTCCAAACTAACCCAACGAAGAGCAAACCGTGCTGATCCATTCCCCTATCCTATTATTCCTATTTTACCTTTGACTAATGAATCTAACCTACGCATACGTGAACTTTATGCACAATTTAACGCAACCAATTCACCTATCCTGCACATCTTTGGGCTACACACAAAGCAATATTGCTGTATGCTGGGAGTGCTTCTAGGAGAGAGTGTGAGCAATTATTTCATTAGTATCGAATCCCAAACTCAATGTAACCTTTCTACGTGACATGATCCTGAGTGGCGGATCTTTACTCTGTTTGAAAACTTGCAAGGTATCTGTCCTGATGTGTGTAGCTTGGTTCGGACTTTTAAAGATGTGTGAAGAGAAAGCAGAGTTCAAGTTTAGGGACGAGCGCTATTTCTGAAGTGTTCTTAGAAGGAACACCGGGCACGAAATATTAACTCTGTTTTCTCTTCAAAGCTGCTGCCAGATGTACTTAGATTTTCCCGAAATTCTTGTTTTTCTTTCTGCTATTCAGCATCTGAACTCTTCTTTGTTTGTTTGTTTGTTTTTGTAAGCAACGTGACCTTTATTCTGAGGATAATTCTATGCTGCTCCTGTTTAAGGATTACTCGATGGGGAAAATGCAGTGACCAAATATAGTCGATCACTGAACCAGGAAACAGAAGAGTATATGATGTGAATGATTAGGAGATCAATCTATGGATAAGCTGAAAATATATGGAATTTCTGGCAATTATTGGTCAAGTGTACTCAGAAGAATAAAGTCAGAACTACAGGTGACTGAAGGCTGAGATCCAATGAAAATTCATATCTAACAAGTGCGGGATAGGGAATGCACTGGAGGCCCAACAACCATGAAGTACAGAGTGTTCCTGGGCTGACAGACCTACCTACAGACCAAACACCCAACTCTTCACCCGGCAGCTCTACAAGAACGGATTGACTCCTATCCAATGCAAAGAGCCCATCAAACAACGCTGTGGGGTAGACTTCAGAGGCCTTCTCAACAAGGTCACTGTCTTTGATCCAAGAGCCCTTGAACAATTGCCACACCACTCAACATACCACTGGCTCAGCAATAGCACAGTCCACACGAAAGTAGAGAAGGCTGACCAGGAGCTCAGGAACAACAGTGCTTCTGGAGCAGACAACATCCCCGCTGAAGTAGTAAGTTCCACAGTCATAGAGCTCCCAAAGCAGGTGCACATGCTTGTCTGCCTTATGTGGAAGTGGAGAACATTATGGGTAAGCTTCGAGATATCACAGTCATAAATAATTTCAAAAGACATGAAGTCATGTCTAAATGTTGTTACTAACGCAAATTATTTCAGTTGTTGACAGTAAGAAATGTCATCATCAAGGGCGTTTTAATCCGTTTCCACCCTGTGGCTGAGTAACTATTGTCAGAATTGCAGTGTGGCTTTTCACAAGGAAGGGGCATGACATACATGAATTTCACTGCGCGACAGCGGCAGGAGAAATGCAAAGTTATAAAGCTCCCCCGTAATTGTCTGCCTTTTCAGATGTCTTTGCCATCGTTAACCAGAAACAGTGTAGAGATTCATTCTCTGCTTTGGCTAAACTACAAAGTTTGGCAATATCCCTCGTCTCCTCAATGATGGCATGGAAGTCGTGCTTCATGATAAATGGGTCAATCAGGAACCTTTTCCCCGTTTGGACCAATGTCAGACATGGCTGTGTCAATGAGCCAACACTATTCTCGATCTTCCTCGCGATGTTGCTCCACCTCACCACCGACAGGTTCGCGCGGGAATAAAGGTAAATTACGGAAACAGCTTGAAATTATTCAACCTCCACCACCTTCATACGTAAACCAAGTGACGCCAACTCAGTGTCATTGGGGTTGATGCTTGTGTATGTGTAATCTCTGAGTGCCTACTTAAGAGCATTGTCTGCTCCATTAGAGTCATCTTCGTGCGTGGGGTTCACCCTCAACATCCACAAGACGAAGGCCTTCAACAACCTGGCCTGGCAATACGATACAAACCCATGATCATCAAGATTCACGTGGCGGCCTTCGAACTTCCAATACCTGGGGATTGTCTTATTGATGCAAAAGCATATTGATGAAGAGATTTCACACTGCCTTCGCTTTGCTAGCATGACCTTGGGCCGTCTGAGGAAGAGGTTATTGGAGATCAAGAACGTCGGATCTGAGACCACGCTAATGACATGTCGAGGTGTGTTGATTCCCGACCTCGTGTTGTGTGTAAGAAGTGGACTGTCCACAGCAGAGGCGTCAAGGTGCTGGAACAGTGCCATCAATGCTGCTTCCTGAAGATCCTATGAATTTTCTGGGAGACAGATGCACCAACACCAGCGTCCTCGAACAGGCCAACATCCCTACCTCCAACGCACAGACAAACCTCAATCAACTGAAATAGTCTGAACACGTCGTCCACGTGACCGGCACCTCAAGCAGGTGCTTTATGCAAAGCTCAGAAACGGCAGTTAAACATAAGGTAGACAAACGAAGCGCTTCAGGGATAATCTCACTGTGGAAGTGCAGCATTGCCATTGCGACATTTTCAGAGAAGATGACTTCATGATGTTGTCTTTGGAGTATTAATCTAGAGACCCCAATTATATTCCGGGAATCCACATTCGAATCCTCCCCTAGTAGATGATGAAATATGAAGAAAATGTAGAATTGAGAGTCTGATGTTGATTCCAAATCCTGTGTTGATTATTAGATAAACCCATATGGTTCACTAATATCATTCAGGGAAGGAAGTTGTCATCCTTACCTCATCTGGCCTATTCATAAATCCAGGTTTAGATTAATGTCGCTGAAATTTGACTGCCTTCTGTACAATTAACCTAGAATTTGCATTCAACGGATTCATAAGCCAGGACCACATTCATTGCAATCCCTCTGTTATCGCTATGGAAGTTTTCATTCTGCTTCCCATTCCGTCTGACTTTCAACAATTTTGTGTCACTGTGAATATACATGATCCACAGTTTTTGTTCAGTCAGTGGCCACGTCGCCTTGATGGTGGTTAGATGGAAAATATTTATCTCTCTGCGTCACAAGTCCATATACCTCATTGAAGATACTTGGAGATTTGAAAAAATGCAATTTGCTTTGTGAACATAATCCCCAGAATGAAACCTTCTTGCTGATGTGCTCTTTCCGTTAAATTCTATCACTTCCCTTTCCTTTCTGCTTGTCTTCAGCCATATCCCCATGGTGTTCCAAGGTTTTCATGTTTCTCTTTGGACTTGGAAATTGCCAATCAGCTGAGCCCTGTCCTTCCTCATCTATGTAAATTTGAAACACGCTGCACGATCCTCGTCAGATGTTTGAGCAGAGCAAATGTCACACCATGTACCAGTAGAGCCCATGCTACCATGTTGCTAATAGTGCCCACTGAATCAAAGTTACTTGCTCTGACAAAATCCTTTGATTTGGAAGCCTCCCTGCACTCTGGAGTTGCCACACAATATACTTCCATTCGGAATCCCTCGCTATGTGAGTCTAATTGCTCAACCTGTTGGTGCATCTCCTTCTTGGGGCTGTTGTGTGATCATGAGTCAATAGCAATGCACTCCGGAGAGAGAGAGAGAGGCAGCGCCTACCAAGTCTGGTGACAGGGATTTTCCTGATGCCTGGGGAACTTAGTACAATACTTCATGCCTGTTCTTCGCTGTTCCCGTCTAATTTATGAGTTTGGGTATTTCTGTCTTTCTCTCTCTCTCTCTTATCTATTACGGGAGTTAGATGAAGACAGTTGGTCAGCCAGAGAGCTAGACAGTGGGATCGGGAGCCTTCAATAAATACAGCAGTGCAGTAAGATCGTTCACCAGAAATACCACAGGAAGGAGTTGGCGAACTTCTCAATACAGAGCCTCAAGATACGACATTGATACAGTGATATATAAGGAACACAGAACAGAGATTCCCGAGCCTTCATTATCACCACCATGTGAGTGTATTTCATTAACATGAGTTGTATTGATCCTACTACGTCATTGAATGACATCTGACTCAACAATCCTGGTCCTTTACTGTCTGAGAGATCTGTCTCATCTCTTCCACTAACCGTACTTTGTCACCTCGTCTACTTCGTAGAACACTCCTTATCCCTTTCTCTTTCAACAATCTCTAGCACTATTTTTATCAGTATAACTCCTGCAGTGAATTAAGAAATTCCCTATTTCTGAATACTCCGAGAGTCAGGCCAATACTTGTAACCTCTTCCTGCCAATTCAAAACTCCCAGCCTGCTTATTTTAATTAATTCCCAACATCTGTGTCTATCTGTGCAATCTTCCGCAGCGCCTAGAACACTTGGTAACTGTGAAACATTCTTCCTTGACCCATCCTTATCTGTATATTTCCCTTCGTTTCCTGAAACATTTCCACTATTTGTAAACATGTCAAGCTTCTAATAACCTCACTATTTGTATGAACTTCCACTATCAGGACAATAAAAAAACTGTCTGCCTTAGCAACTTCTTCCAGATAATAAAATTCTGCATGCTTACGGCCACCATCCAGCGTTACTCGCTCAAACATGCAGTGTAGTTTCGATAGTCCCAATGATGACTATAAACTCCTCCTGTCTCTAAAACACAATCAATCTCTGTTGGTCCATACGACCGTCCCAATACATGCAATCTTCTTCTGTCACTACAAACCTTTTGAACTGAAATCTCCTTCAGAGTATGGGGCGAAAGCAGGAAGAGTAGACTGTATTCGATTATCATTCATCATCATGTTTTTTTGAGGGGCTCGTTCCTATGGTCAGATGACGAAAAACTGCTTCACTTTCCTGTGTTTCTGTGTCATTTCTTTGCCACTATAACCTCGTTCAGTCCCCACAGCACTCTCTATCTGTGTAACCTGCTAAAACTCCAAAAGTTCTCACTTCCTCTCTATCCTCCTCCTTCACTCCCTAGAACACTCCATGTCGATCAAACTTTACATAGCACCCCATCAAAGGAATGGCTGTACGGTTCGAAACAAAGGTGTTGAGTGACTTTGAGGGGATCTTGAAAATTGTGGTGTTGTCAAATATCTGTTGTCCTTTCCCTAGTAGATGGAAGTGATCATTGCTACATATGTAAACAATTTCTGTCACGGCAGAATGTTCCACAGGTACAAACATCTCCATGCATTGTATCACTTTCCATTTGCCAAGACAACGCCAGTTCCAAGAGTCTATGCCATAATCAGAAGCCCACACTCTCGCTAATCTCTAAATCTCGAACAGTTTCTCTTTAACTTGGAAACTTATTTATCCTTCTCAAACGTCCATGCATAATTTAACTACAGCAGCCCCATTTGTCGACAATACTTTCACACACTAATGCCTGAAGCACTTTTTCTGCCTGTTGTGGTACTGTCTAGAAAAAACGTACATCTCACTGTGAACTGCTCCAACTATTCAACTATTTCCATAAACTCCCGCAGCCTGAAATGTTCTCCCCTACCCTCGACCGCGCCCTTTCAGTGTAAACTCTTCCTGTCCTGACAGCATTTGGGCAATTCCCTCAACTGTCTGCAGAATTCCTGACCTGCAGATCCCTCTTCGTTTCCGTGTGACTCTACCTTTCCTGGAAACTCACTTCCAAAGTCAACACGTTCAGTCCTGACATTAATTTACTTAACTCCACATCATTCTCCAACTCTTACAGCACAAACTATGGTAACTTCAACATCCCTGACCACCGGTGTTTCCTGATTAGGAACGTCGAGTTTGTTCAGTGCTCCCGATCGGAGTCACCGTCCCCAACAGTGATCCACCCTCCAGAAAAGTTGCAGAACTGTGTACCCTTTCGTCTATTCTTTTTTTTCCAGAATAAATAATCCTTCTAATATACATAACCTTCTTCAATCATTGCAACCCTCCATATTAGATTACTTACAGTGCGGAAGCAGGACCTTCGGCCCAACAAGTCTACACTGATCCGTCGAAGTGGAACCCACCCAGACTCCTACATTTACCCCTTTGCCTAACACTACGGGCAATTTGGCATGTCCAATTCACCTAACCTGCACATTATTGGACTTTGGGAGGAAAGCGGAGCACCCGAAAGAAATCCACGCAGACATGGCGAATGTGCAGACTCCACACATTCAGTCGCCAAAAGTGATAATTGAACCGCTGTGAAGCAGCAGTGCAAACCACTATGCCATCGTGCTGCCAGTATCCTCCAATTCATATAATGCCCTTCTCTCTAAAACACTCCTCTCTGTTTGCTGCTCTGTCCTCCTCACTATCTTAATTTTCATCTCTATATCTGGAATCTCATGCGGCGTCCTCTATCTCTGTAACTTAGTTTAGTTGCAAACACACTTAAACTTTTCAACAGTCTGGAACACGTCTAACTATGCTTAACTCTGTAACATTATCGAGGTCCTGAAAGTTTCTGTGTCACTATAATCTCTACACATCCAATTGACCGCCGATGTCGCTCAAATATTTCATATATTTGGAAAAAATGAGATGGAATGAGAAACTTAACTGAAGAGAGATCTACATTCTCACTGTCATTCGGGGATGTGGCTGCAGACTGATCTTGGCTGGGAAGACGAATTTGAAGGGTTCTCAGAGCTTAGCGAGGATAGACAAAATGCCAAAACTTATGCATCTTGTGTATGAATAATAGATGAGCGTCAGAGATTAGTGAGTCAAACACTTAAACCTGGAATCCGAAATTTAGAGTAATAATGGGAGGAACTGAGAAACAGCATAAAACATAGAACATAGAACATAGAAAAATGCAGCACAGTACAGGCCCATCGGCCATCGATGTTGTGCCGCTCCAAGCCCACCTAACCACACACCAGCCCTCTTTCCTCCATATGTCTATCCAATGCCCGTTTAAATGCCCATAAAGAGGGAGAGTCCGCAACTGCCACTGGCAGGGCATTCCATGAACTCACGACCCGCTGAGTAAAGAATCTACCCCGAACATCTGTCCTATACCTACCACCCCTTAATTTAAAGCTATGCCCCTCGTAATAGCTGACTCCATACGTGGAAAAAGGTTCTCATGGTCAACCCTATCTAAACCCCTAATCATCTTGTACAGCTCTATCAAGTCTAAACCTGCTTTTCTCCAATGAAAACAGCCCCAGGTGCCTCAGCCTTTCCTCATACTATCTTCCTACCACAACAGGCAACATCCTGGTAAACCTCCTCTGCACCCGTTCCCGTGCCTCCACATCCTTCCTATAGTATGGCGACCAAAACTGCACACAATACTCCAGATGCGGCCGCACCAGAGTCTTATACAACTGCAACATGACCTCAGGACGCCGGAACTGAATTCCTCTACCAATAAAAGCCAATACGCCATATGCCTTCTTCACAGCACTACTTACCTGGGTGGCAACCTTCCTGGGTGGAAATCTGTGTACATGGACACCAAGATCCCTCTGCTTATCCACACTACCAAGTATACGACCATTAGCACAGTACCCCATCTTCTTGTTATTCTTAACCAAGGTGAATCACTTCACACTTACCTACATTGAACTCCATTTGCCACCTTTCTGCCCAGCTCTGCAGCTTATCTACATCCCGCCATAACCTGCCACATCCTTCCTCACTGTCAACCACTCCACCGACTTTCGTGTCATCCGCTAACTTGCTCACCCAAACTTCTAGCCCCTCCTCCAGGTCACTCATAGAAATGACAAACAACAATGGTCCCAAAACAGATCCTTGTGGAACACCGCTGGTAACTGCATTCCAAGATTAACCTTCACCATCAACTACTACCCTCTGTCTTCTTCCAGCCAGCCAATTCCTAATCCAAACCTCCAACGCACTCTCAATGCCATACCTCCGTATTTTTGCAGTAGCCTACCGTGGGGAACCTTATCAAACGCCTTACTAGAATCCACATACACCACATCTATCGCTTTACCCTAGCCCACCTCCTTAGTCACCTTCTCAAGGAATTGAGTAAGGTTTGTGAGGCACGACCTGCCCTTCACAAAACCATGCTGACTATCCTTGATCACATTATTCCTATTCAGATGTTCATAAATCCTATCCCTTACAATTCTCTCTAAGACTTTGCCCATAACAGAAGTGAGAATCACCGGACTATACTTACTAGGGTTATCCGAACTCTCCTTCTTGAACAAGGGAACCACATTTGCTATCCTCCAGTCTTCTGACACTATTCCCGTGGAAAACGAGGACATAAAAATCAAGGCCAATGGCTCTGCAATCTCCTCTCTTGCTTCCCAGAGAATCCTAGGATAAATGCCATCAGGCCCAGGGGAATTATCTATTTTTCAGAATTTCCAACACCTCTTCTCTACATACCTCAAAGCCATCCATTCTAATTAATTGTGACACAATATTCACATCGGCAACAATGTCCGTTCTTGAGTGAATACTGACGAAATGTATTCGTTCAGAGTCTCCCCAATTTCTTCAGCCTCGACACGCAACGTCCCACTACTGTAAGAGGCAGCAACCATTTAAAGGAATTATTGTATAGGCACCAAACAGTGACGGTAATGAAAAGATGGTTACAGTCAAGAAATTGAAAGTACTTGCAGCTAGTGCTTTACATTAACTGTGGTTGACAGTAGTTTCCTTCTCGATTTGATAACTAATGACTATCAGAGCTGTCATGGACGGAATCTTGGATTATATGTGAGACGGTTATCTGTCATAGCATGCCATCTGCAGTTAGGAACTCCAGAGATTCAGTACTGTCTGAGTGAAGAAAATACTTCTCGTCTCCGTCTTGAATGAGTGAGTCCTTTTTTGGACTTTTATGCCTTCTACTGACAGATTCTCACACAAGTGAAAACAAAATAAGTGGCAAAGATTTTTGTTGAAGTTGAGACAAAGGATGCCGTCTGCACGGACACTGTTCAGGCACTTGACAGATTGAATGGTGGTGAAGATTATTTCACAATGCAATGCATAGAATTCATGGTTGTTGACAAATGTACATACAAATTATATTGAACATAGAAGAGAGAGTGTAGCTGTGGAGGATAGTCCAAATATTTTTCTTTGGAAGACTTCAGCCAGTGGTGTATCATTGTATCTATGCTATGCCCTCTGCAATTGATACAAATGATTTAGAAAAAATATACGGGTGGTGCAATCATTTATTTTTCATATGACTTAAAAAAGGGTGGAGTGGTGGATAATGAGGAAAGATATCAAGGACGTAAAGGGTACAGATCAATTGGAAAGGTGGCTGGAGGGATGGTGAATCGAATTAAGTCTGGAGAAGTCTGAAGTGTTGAATCTTGGTAGGTCAGTTGGAAGAGAAAACGACACTGTAATTGGTCGAACTGAAGCAACATTGGCATTGGTATGAAAGTGTAGGTGTGTACTGTCCCTTTTAAAGAGTTGAAAATGTAGCAACTGTAGACTGGAAGCACTGAGAGGCCCGAATAAAGTAAAAATGCAACACTTGGTCGAAACAAATAACTGGAGTTGCGTTGTGATGGAACTAAAACAAATTCAATTTCTGCCAATCGGTTACAATTATGCCCAGGTACAAATACCAATCTAATTTTGAATGTTGCTGTTAGGGTTATAAAACCGGACATTTTGAACAGTTAGGGAAATCTGCTGAGGGCAACCACAAATATGGAAAGCGAGCTTAAGAGCTCTCTGAAAGGGGACTGTCCATCAGAAATCTGTGCAGCCGAACATCGAAGCTGACCTCGAGGAAAATCTAGAGAGGAAAAGCTGTAAACGAGAATAGAAAGAACTGATTGGTTTGGAAAAGTGAATAGTTTTCTGCAAGTCTTACGAGAGTTTTTTTTCAATCCTGATGAAGGGCTTTTGCCAGAAAACTCGATTTTCCTAGTCCTTCAATGCTGTGCTTTTCCAGCAATACTCGAATCTAGACGCTGATTTCTAGCGTCTGCAGACCTCACTTTTGCCTTTTTCTTTATTGAACCTGTATTGGAGATGGGAAATAAAAGATAGTTGTAAGAGAAAGGAATGGTAAGTAGATATTGGTTTCAATACTCTCTGTTGCACGTAAGGAATGAAATGGTTAATTTTTACTCTAATTTGTGACCTCTGAGATATTTCTTTGCCTCTTGGAATTTAACAGATTATTGTGAGGTGAGATTCTCAGTATTTCGGGTTTAAATTAGCAGTCGGGTTCACACCGAATCGTAACAGTTTGAGTACGTTAGTCAGCGATTTGCACTGGTTGAGACAGATGCAGTCTGAAATTTGGTCAGGATTGAATAGATTTGGCTTTCGAGAAAAACTCCATAGATTTGAACACTTGCCAATTAGTGGCCCAGATCCTTAAGTTAATAGTAGGCGAGACGATTTGTGTAATTTCTGTGACTCGTGATTGATTAAATTAGGGATGAGAGAAAAGGCTCTTAATCGTGCTCGAGATTCTGGGCTTTGAAGAATATCGTCAAGATTGCCAACAAAGTTTTCAATAAAGAAAAATGCCTTGCATTTATAATTAGCAAATAAGTTTGATTTGAGTATATCACAGGATAAAGCAAAGCTGACATTGAAAGGGAATTGCTCAAACATTTAGATGTGTCAGAGAAGCATACAATTGCAGTAGAATTGGACAAACTTAACACCCAATTGAGTAAAATAGTGTTAGAAGATAAACACAGAGAGAGAGAGGAGACTGAGAGAGATTAAGAAAAGGTTCTTAGCTGAGCAAAGAGAGAAGAATGGGGAGAAAATAGAGAAAGGATAAAGGAAGAGAGAGACAAAAGGTTCTCATCTGAGCAAAAAGGAATAGTATTTGAATTTGAGAAATTAATAATTAGTCAGCAACGTGAAGTTAACAGGGTGGAGATTAAATGATAATGTGGACATCTACACCAATATGCCAAATATCTACCATATTTTAACGAGAAAGATGTGGAATCCTTATTTATTTCATTTGAAAAATTGGCTAGGCAGATGGTTTGGATGATGCTAGTTCAGAAGAAACTGGTAGACAGAGCTGGTGAGATACTTGCCGCTCTGTCAGACGCGATGGGAAAACATTATGAAGCGGTCAGACAGATATTTTAAGTTTTTGTGAAATGCTGCACGAAGCAGGTAGACGGCGGTTTAAACAAAAATAAGGCGCTATTTCATACTTAGATTGAGTTAGAAAGAATTAAACAGAGTAATTTTCATGAATGGGCACGGGTTTAAAGGTCGAGTCGACTTCTGAGGCTCTCAAATAGATTATTCTGAGGGAAGAGTTGAACAAAACCTCCTTCCATAGATTATAACAATTCACCTGAATGAACAGAAATTTCATGAAGTGAGATGGGCAGCAGAATTAGCAGATGAATACATATTCGTGTATAAACGAGCTTCCGATCAGAATTTGAATCGAACTGAATTGATATGAATGTATTGTCATGTGCATCGAGGCACAGTGAAATGCTTTGTCTTCCGAGCAATTCAGGCAGTTCACAGAGTTACGTAGCATAATGAGTAAACAATGGTTAAACAGCAGCACAAACACAGGTACAGGCGAATGTTAAGCATTTGAGTGTCCATTCAGAATTCTAAGAACAGTAGGGTAGAACTGTTTTGAAACTGATTGGTGTGTGCATTCAAGGATCTGGACCGTTTCCCTGATGGTCGAAGTTGTCGAAAATATTACCAGGCCTTTCCTTGATAGCGGGCCTAGTAGATGGATTCTATCGATGGGAGGTTGGCCTTTGCGATTTTCTGGGCAAAGGTCAACACTCTGTGAAACCGTTTTCCATCTTGAATAGTACAGTTCTCATTCCAGTTCGTGAGACATGCAAACAGAATGTTCTCGATGGCACAAATACTACATTTGGCTAGGGTATTCGCCATCATGCCAAATTTCCTCAGCTGTATCAGGCAGAAGAGACGTTGTTGAGCCTGGGTAATCAATGAAAGAAAGAACCTGCAACAAAGGTTTTTGTGGATGACCACTCCCAGGAGTGTGGCACTCTCCACTCGATCCACTTCTGTGCTGTTACTGTGTCGGGGGACAGGACTAATATCACACGGAAATCAGTAATGAGTTTCTTGGTTTTGCCAACATTGAGAGCTAGGTTGTTCTCAGTGCGTCATTTGTCTGGGTCTTCCAACTCCTATCTGTAGTCTGTTTTGTCACCAACTGAGATTCGACCGACTATGGTGATGTCATCACTGAAAATGTAAATTCCATTAGTCTGGTATTTGTCGATGCCGAATTTTATCGTAAAAGCTACGGAAGTTGGAAGAAGTTGAGATCCTACACTCGGCAATAAAGATGAGAGATCGCCAGGAAGTGTTTAGCACATGTTAGAAAGAGCTCAAGATGGTGGATAGAATTCGAACGCCTCAAGTTCTTCCACTGTGGTACATTGGGACACGTAATGTCACAGTGCTAGTTAATTACGTAAGACATTGTGGGAAAAGATATGTTTAAAACAAAACTTAGCCAGTGGCGCTCGTGAACTAAGTAAAATAAACCCCAAGAAGAGACAGAAAGCTGCAGGAGAATGCACAAATCAGGCCGGGTCTGGGTGTGGAGCGAGTATCTGATCTCCATAAAGTATTCGCCTCTATGGGGAATGTTTACTCAGAAACAGCAGTGAAAGAAGGGCCATATTTATAATTTTTCAGTCATATAGGATCGAACCATCTCGAATACTAAGAAATAACCAAATTTGCAACCTTTCTGACCTGTTATATTCGATATTGTGTTAATTTGTGGTATAGATGGACTGTGAGTTTGCGTTTCCCAGTGTCAGAACAGGATGGTGTGACAACTCAAAACAGGGGAATTAACATTGGGAATGATTGACAACGTGACAGTTCCAGGAATGCAGTTTGTTCTTGTGAATAATTCAGCAGGATCGAGGGTGGGATCGATACCCCTGTTATGGAAAGTCCCAAGACGACCCAGAAACTGTTGAATTAGAATAGAAATATCATGCTGGTTTCCCGGACTGTGGAGTAAGCAGATCCCACTGGCATTAGTTACAACATGAAGCAAAAATTAAAAAGAAAGATTAAGGAGTTGAAATTCAGTTTTAGCTTACCTACTTGATGTAATTGTGCAGGACAATAACCTGAAGAGTCTGAAGGTGAGACAGATGTGTTCAGTACTGAAAGGCGAAGTGACATGCAGCAGAAAGACAATATGATAAAAGTTGGTGATGCAGATGCGTACTCCAAAAATGAGGTGCAGTGCGTTGCTGAGTGTTATTGTATGAACAATTGAATGCTAAGAGGGAAATGCAGTCCACGGCAGGTTAGTGCAGAGCAGAAACGGGCAGAAGTGCACCAGATTCTATTGCCAGGAGCCGACGTGTGGAAACTTTTATGCATAGAAAATGAACGACCTGCAGCAGGTCAGCTCGGAGTACAAAAGTCTCAGGCTGGTGTGCTAAATATTTGTATTGCCCTGGAATGCACAAGGATGCGGATAACTTTTGCCATACTTGTCATATATGCCAGATGGTAGTGCAGCCACAACCGAGAATGAAACTAACACACGTGTTTCCAATTCCAGTATTTGAAGAAGCTTTCATGCAGTTTACAATTGCTTGAGCCGGTCCCCTCCCGAGAACAAAAAGTTGGAACCAGTACTTATTAATCACACTGAAAATTCTACACGATTTCCGGTATCAAATCCATCATGAAGAATCAAGGCAAAACAGGTCGTTGAGAAATTAATAGCTCTCCTTACGTGGTAAGGCCTAACCAGAGAGATGCAATTGGACCAAGTGCCTAATTTTACTGTTCGACAGTTTTTGGAGGTTCGGAATAGCTTAGGTTGTGTACGATCTTGAATCCCAGGAGATTCAGAAAGATGGCATTAGACTCGCAAGATCATGTTGACAGCATAAAGTCTGGATTACCCAAATGATTGAGATAAAGGCATCACATTCTAGTGTGTGCAATTTGTGATGCACTAAATAAACCTACTCAGTTTTTTTCCCATCCAGTTAATATTCGGATATGAAGTGAGATGCACTGAAATTAATTAAATAAAAACGACAGGGCAAATATCCGAGATCTGGCAATTAGATTATGTATCGGCGGTGAGGGAGAGATTAAATCGAATGTGAGTTAATTAAACAGCCCTCAAAGGGGGCACAATATGTAATAAAGGAGGTGGCAGATAATAACCCTGAGGTTCGTATGTTTATCCGTGGGTATGACGTGTTAGGATTGTCACCAGGCATAGGAGCTCGCTTCAAGGACAAATGTAGTGGTCTCCATCAATAGGAGAAAATCATTGAGTCAGGCGAATGATCTGATAACGATGGCAGATTGGGAAAAAAAACTGTATCTTTTTTTTAGTATGAATATGTTGAAACTTTTAGATGGCAGACATAATGCACTGAAGAAACAGGTGCTCCTGCCCCACTGAGTGAGGAATAAAATCCAGATGTTGTAGAAGCTGTTGTGCTTCAGAACTATTAAATAATTACGAAGATTTTGATGAATGGATGAGGCTTGCAATCTATCTGTCTCAGGATAAAGAATAAATTTGAAAGGTTTATTAAAGTAGTATGAAGGCATACGTAGGAATAAAATAGGAGGATTAATGTTATTATTCATGAGGGCGACAAAAGGAATATTGTTCCGATAAACAACATCCTTATCAGCTCAATCCTGTGAAAGCAAGACTGGTTTAGAAAGAAGTGGAGGCCAAATTCAAGGAACATATCAGCGAACTATTCAGAGTGAGTGATGGTCGCCGAATGTCTTCATTCCCAAAGCTGATGAAACTCAGCAATTTTCCGTGGAGGATCAGAACATCAATGCCGCTATGAAATCCGCCTGGAACCCAATACTGAAATTAGCGGCCTGCACAGAGAAAGTTGGACCAACTAGTTACATTGAAAAGTTGAATTTACAGCGTGGTTATTGGCAGTTACCTTTATGAGAAAGGAGAAACAAGTTTTCCCTTTGCGATCCAAATGGGCTTCATCAAATCAAAGTAACGCCAGTTGGAATGAAGAATGGTTCCACCACATTGCAAAGACTTATGCGGCAGTTGTGACTGGTTTAACAAGCTGTGCATTCTTTTCAGACGATGTAGTGAATTAGAGTGAGTCGTTTGAAGAGTACAAGCTGCAGTTGACAGAGCTCTTTGACAGATTAAGAGAGTCAAAACTCATAATAAACTACAACAAAACTGAATTCGACAAGCAGAGGTAGGATTCTTGGTACATAACGTTGGTCACGGAACCTATGGATCACAAAGATGGGGGTCATTGCGACAATTCTAAGACCATCCTCGAAGAAGGATGTGCTTCGATTTTTGGGACTGAGTGTATTCTATCGGGTGTTTGTTCCAAAATTCAGCAGTGTCGTGGAACTGTGAAGCAATTTGTTAAAATAGAAAACAGAGTTTCTGTCGTCAGAACAATCCGTGGAGGCATTCACAGATTTAATAGCAATATCAACCAACTGCACCATTTTACCTCCACCAAACTTTTCGGAGTTCAAAGTTTGCATCAGTGCTCAGGACAACAAGGTTCGAGCTGTACTGCTACAGGAGGCTGATGGTGGATTTAACTGCGAGTAGTTTTCTTGTCGACGAAACTCAAATCCACCAAAGGAAATGCTCCACGATTGACAAAGAACTAGTTAGGTTCGTCCTGACCTTCCAACATGTTCATGTGTGGATCACGAACAATGTGTAGGAGACATTTGCATTCAAGGATCACAATTGTTTCAATGCTGTAGAGTCTAGAATATGAGTCTATTTCGTTGGATTCTTCAGATTAACTTAGATAGGAATTGTATGTACACCATGGTAATGTGGTTAAAGAATTGAAAGAATTAAGCCATTTTCTCCATTACAGTCGATTTTGTTATTCTTAAAGTGGAGCTGCTTTGAAGTTGGAGACGTGTACTTTACCTTTAAGAAAGCAGAAATTTCAGTCAGGCACAGAGTATGCTGGAAGATCTAAAAATGGAAAATGTGTTTATTACAACTGCTTTGAGCTGTATTACCATGGCACAAAAACACATTCGCATTCAGCCAGACAGTTTAAATTATGCCCAACATGCAGTCGAATCTGAAGTTTACTTTTTCGGAGAACATCAAATGAACGAAATGATCCATCGTTTCGCAGCATGCAATCGGAAATTTTGAACAGTTAGTGAGAGCGCGGCAAAGCTCACAACAAAAATAGCTGGCAGAATAGCTCTCTGAAATGTATCCGTCCATAAGAAATGTGTGCAGCGAAGACTAAAGAAAAGACGATCCCGGAAATTCTGTAAAGGAAAACCTACAATGGAAACGCTACAAAGGGCAATCGACGCAACTGACTGATGTTGAAACTTTTTTTTTGTCAATCTCAATCGGTGTTTCATTGCACCAGTATTGTAGAACGGAAGGGAAAAGATAAGTTCAAGAAGAAGGAGTTGTAAATACGTGTTGCCTAATGTGTTCTTATGGATTAAAATATCTGAAACATTTTTCTTTGAGTAATAAGTTCTGGGATAGTTCTTTGCCTCGCGAAATTTAACAGATTACAGCACGAGGTCAACTTTTCTGTGTGCCGGATTTTAATTAGCTGAGGAGTTTATCTCGTGTTATAACAGTGGTCTGACTCGTATCTTTCATAGGTTTTGCAACATTTCCCTATTTTTACTTCAATTCCCTTTGTTATAAATGACAAAACTTGATTTGCCTTCTCTCTTACCCACTAAATCAGATGAGCTACATTTTGTTCAGATAGATTCACAAGGATTGCCAAAAGATGTTGTGCAGTCAGTCTGAAGTCAAATAATGTTAGCCTGACAATATGGCCGGTTCATGTTGAACGGTATTACAAAGCATATGGCAAAACAATAAATGGACCCTGAGAAACAATGAGAGATGCATTGCAAAAACACTATTTGTTTTGAGCCTGTTGGATTTTTGCTTTTTGCAGTTGTGAAAATAACGGGCAGAATCGGTAAAGGTGGGGGAAACTGGTGGTTGGGGGAAATTCCATTCCAATTTTCCTAAGCCTTTACAAAAGTTTCATTAACGCTGAAAGAGTAATTCGGGAGAGAATAGGGCTTCTCAACGATCAATGACTTCATCTGTGTGTTTGGAACCAAATGATATGGTCGAGATAGTAAACAAAATAAAATGTTGTTCATATTTACTGTGGAGAAAGACATGAACATTCTGGAAATTGTAGAAAAACACAGTGATGTCTTGGAAAATATCTACAGCAGAGGAAAGATGCTGGAACCTTCACACGAAGAAAGGCAGATCATACTTCAAAGCTCATTATGTCTTTAACAGGATACTGTGGGAAGGTAGGGGAGTGATTGCAAGGCGCCGAACAGAGATATTTTTATTATCAACAGGAATGATGACATGCCACAACACTGTTCCAGCACTTACGGGCTCTAGGGAACAGCCAGAAAACAACACGCCAGCGAGAGCAATGCTGAGTCATTTGTTGGAGTAGACTCCAACAGAAAGAAGATAAGTATTTCGGCAAAGCAAGGGCTCATTCGAGATATTCAGCATGGATTTAAGTGTGGAAAATCATGTCTGACAAAACTGAGTTATTCTTCGAGGAGGTGGCTAAGATATAATGAATGCAGATGGGTCAACTTTGTCTAAACGGACAGCAGCAAAGCATTTGACAAGATTTCAAAACTTCTAGAACATAAATTCAGAAGGAAGAAGGTCGCTTTGTTAAGGTTGAGAGAACAAGGATCAGACAGGGTTCGAGAGTGTCGCATGGGGTGGCATGGTGACCCAGTGGTATGCACTGCTGCCTCACAGCACCAGGGGCCCGGGTCAGATTCAAGACTTGGGCGATTGTCTGGGTAGAATCTGCAAATTCTCCCCATGTCTGTGTCAGTTTTCTTCGTGTGCTCCGGTTTTTATCCAGCAGAATCCAAAGATATTCTGCCTAGGAGAATCGGCCTTTGCGAAATTGCCCATCGTGTTCAGGTATATGTAGTTTATGGAAACGAGTTCGTGGAAATGTAGAACAATAATTTGGGGGAATGGGTCTGGGTGTGATACTCTTCGGTCTGTTGGTATTGAGTTGATGATACAAATGGCCTTCTTTCTACACGTCAGGGTTTCTATGATGGTAGCCAGGGAAGAATTGAAGAATGGACTTCGGAGAGCGAGTATGGGTTATGAAAAGCTGTCGTGGGTCGAATTCAGGAACAATGCACAGCATTCTATCCTAATGTGAGGAAGAAGAGGATTACCAGAATGAAAATTGTGTGGATCGGGGTTAATGGAGGCTGCTTTCACCTGAAGTCGGAGGAAGTAGGGATGGTCCTTAATGAACGTGAACTTTGCTTCAATATTCTCTCATGCGAGAATTGTCATTTGTGAAAACTCCGTGAAACAGGCTGGCATAAATGAATAGGTTAACGTGAAGATTGAGGATGTGCTGAATATTTTGCAGAACATAAGAATAGATAAGTGCCGTCGCCCATACAAGACTTACCCAAGTTTACGAGAGGAGGAGAAAGGAAAGGTTGCTGTGCCTTTGCGGACGATCTACGATCTCCAGAACATTGACTTGATGCACAGATATGCTATGAAGTGCCGATGGAGTACAATCTGGAAACGTTTGAAGTGAGTCAGGGATTTTGGATCCATGTCCATAGATTCCTTCAAATGTCGCTACCCAAGTTGATCAGTTTGTTAGGAAGGCATATGGTGCTTTGGCTTTCATTAGCTAGGGGATTACTTTTAAAAGCCATAGGTTTTGCCGCAGCTTGTGAGTCCTGATTCGACCACACTTCGAATATTATGTTCAGTTCTTGTTCTCTCATGACAGGATTGATGTGGAAGCTTTACCGAGAATACAGAGAAGATTTGCAAGGATCCTGCCTGAACTAGAGGGCATTTCTTGTGACGAAAGATTGAGGGAGCTAAGGCTTTTTCTCAGTGGAACGAAAAAGCGTCAGGGGTGACTTGATCGAGGTTAATAAGATGATGAGAGGCACAGATAGAGTGAGTTGTCTGAGAATTATTATCCCATGGCGCAAGACGAAATCACAAGGTAGTATTATTTTAAGATGTTTGAAGGAAGGTGAACGGGCGATTTTAGAATTCGGTCCTACACACAGAGTGGTAGATGAAGGTGAATCACTGTCAGGGGTGATAGTGGAGTCAACATATTAAGGATATTTAACGGACTCTTGGATAGGCACATGGATCATCGTTGAGTGAAGGATGTTTCGGTTAGTTTGATTTCAGAGGACAAAATCTCAGCAGAATAACAAGTGCCGAATGGCCTTCTGCTTTAATTGTCTATGTTCTGCTATTGAGGAACTATATGGTAGATTGGGTAATAAGTTCTGATATTTGTGAAGTGATCTGCCATCAAGTTCGTCCTAGTCAGGTGGATACAAAATTGGTTTGATGGAAGGAGACAGAGAGCTTTGGGAGACAATGTGTTTTTCTGTCCGGAGACATGTGACTGGCGGTTCAGGAGGTCCACTGAAGTTTATGATTTTGATAAGTGACTTGGATGAAAATATTGGTTTCAAGGTAAGTAGTTTTGTGTATGACACTGAAGTTGTCAATACAGTGAACAGAGAAGAAGATAAAATATAACACAACAGGATTCCGATTATTTTTACAACAGTGGACAGAGGAATATCAAATGGAGTTGAATTTGATATATGTGGGCTTGTATAATTAATTCTAGGGTCCTCGTTAGCGTTGTCAGTCAGAGACTGAGGGATGCAAGTACACAGTTCTTAGTAAGTGGTGTAGGTAGATAGGTTGGTGAAGCAAGCGTTTGAGATGTTTGCCTTCATTGGTTAGAGCACTTACAGTAGTAGTTGACATATCATGATGTGACTGTGCAAGACACTGGTGAGGCAACCGTAAAACATTATTGATCAGTAAGAAGAACATATCTGTTTCACTTACATCCTTTAGGGAACGATATATGATATTCTTAATTTGTCTGGCTAACAGGTGACTTCAGAGCACAGCAATATGGCTGATTCTGAGCCGCCCACTGGACGATTAGCAGTGCATAAAAGTATTATTGACATCCCATGAATGAACAAATGAAAGGCTAAATGTCGCTCCCTACCTCTGCAAACACCTCCAGCTGAAGAAATTCGTTTTGGCTATGTAACATCGTTCAGGCCCTGGCCACTCTCTCAAACACTCTCGAGTATCTTCAACTCTACTTGTTCCTGGCGTGCTATGGAACACTAACAACGATTCCCAATCCCACTGTCCTCCCTCGACTCGGAGACCCTTTGAAATCCGTTTAACACTAACTCATAAAATAGTCTCTCAATTTAGAATTGTTACTTACATTTGGTGATCATCAAAACCTTATAATCAATTATGGTCTATTGTACCTTGAGTGAGTGATGGGTGAGGATTTCTTGCTGAAGGTTTGTCTGTTTCAATGTGAGTTTCATTTTGTTGAGTATTTTACACGGTTCCTTTACGTGTCTTCCACTATTCATTTGCACACAAATATTTCAGTCGGATTATCCGGTTTACATTGCTCAATGCTCTTCTCAAACTCACATAATTTTCTGTTTTTGTTTCTAGTTGGTCCTTCTACTTTAATTGATTCACTTTAAAGCTTTCTATTCTTCTAAACACCACTTTATCACAATATCTAGGAGGATCTCTGCATGTGACATTATTCATTCAGTTTATCCCACAATGTTTGATCTGAGATAATTACAGATTATCTCAGTTGTACAATATATTATTCAAAGAAACACTGACAAGGGATATATGCAAAGAGGAGATCAGAGAATGGTTCTGTAGTGTGTTAGTCCAGCTTATACAAATATTGATGCTTCCCAAAATTATCTCAATACCTTTGTTAAAAATTGCAATGAATTCCTGAGTCATGCAGTGATGAGCAAAGAATTCTTGTTAGGTGGACTCAGACTTTTGTGTTGCTTGTTTCCTTGTCAAGTTGTACCAAAATTTTACATGCATATATTTTCCTTCATGATCTGAGGCCAAATGTTTTCTTAGTAATGCATTTGTTATCCCTGACTGTTAGCGTCACTCATCCTGCATTCACATTCTGCATGAGGTCCCGCAGTCTGTGTACCATTGAACATTTCTGTTCCACCTTTTATTTTTGACATGTTACCACGTTATTCTAGTGTCTAAATTTCAATTTTCCTTGCGTTACAAATCCGTCTACCTTATTGCAGTGTCGTTTACCAATCTAACACATACGTGATCTACTCTCTTTGCCACCAAACGATTCGTTGATAGGCACATTTAGATAAACTCTTCGTTCTCCTGTTCCATTTTGCTTGAATTCAGCCATATCCTATGTTTTTCTGATACTTCCCTTTTCTCTTTGGATATGGCAAGGTATTTTCATCTGAATCCTGTTCCTGCAGTCTGTTTGGCAGGTTCAAGCCCTGTCCATAAAGCTACCGACATGATTCCATTGGGAGATTTCTGATGATTTTATTTTAAATCACACATAGGATGTGGGGGTCATCGGCTGAACAGCAGTTCAGCGCTTGAACTGAGTAGCTTGCTGTGCTATTTCAGAGGCCAATTGAGAGGCAAATGCTTTGCTGTGTGTACGTCATGTAGACCATGATATGATGGTAATATCCTTCCCGAAATTACAAGTATTTGGGTCTGCGTAAATCAGTAATTGTTTCATACTAATTTATGGATTATTAATAACAGTTTTTCAAATGAATGACTTCAAATTCCATCATTTCTAATGGGATGGAGTCATACTTGTGTCCCCTGAACTTTCGTTGCGGTTTTGAGTGCAAACACTTGCTATAATACCCCTGACTTATCTCTTCACATCCCTGAACATGATAAGTTGGTCATCCCAGAACACTGATATTTGTGCACCATGCACCAAAACCCTTTCTTCCTACGTAATTAATTGATCCTTAAACGTTCCCGAACTCGGGTGATATCACTCAGTATTTCTCCACGTGCTATCACTTGCGTTGTGGATCCAATCGCTGACTCCAACAGTGTTTCTCGATTTCTCACACCTACTCCAGATCCTGAACTAACAGAATTCTTCACTCCAGACAGAGGAATTGGCATATATCTGGGATGGAGACTGTGATTTCCCAGACAGCTGTGCCATTCTACCTGCGTAACCGTTACTAAATCATATCATTTAACATTCTCTCTACTTCTCTGTCTGCTCGGGTACTCAGGAAGTTTCTGACTCAAAGGACTTCCCAGCTGCTGAGTGCCTCGTCTATCACCTCATTGAAGAAGTCTGGTCAGCCAAAGAGACAATGGGTCGGGAGGTCTGGAATGTTCAATTAAACATGGAGCGAGGTAAAAAGCGCACAGTGAGCAGTGAGACGGCTTCAAATATCAGCGAACACGACAAGACATAGATGCGGTTTTGGATGTAGAGCACAGTACTGACACCCCGCAGGCTCAATTTTGTTGTACGAAGACAACATAGGGAGTTTACAGTTATCAATCCAAACCTGTGCCGTCTTAATGAACTGCAGGACAACAGAGGTGAAAGCAGGCCTCCCAAGATTTGGTGGTACTGATGCCTGATATCATCGTATTCTGCCTTCCCTCTCCAATACTGCATCTGTGTCATATCTCGTGGACGATTTGCGTCAATAATTTTTAATTCATTTAACACTTCCTGTCCCTGTAACTTCCGACATTCCTTGCAGTCCCTCCACTAATACGAAACGTGTTGTATTCAAGACTGGCATCCCTATGGCTTTACCTTCCAACGGTCTCTGCAAAATTCCTGATATCGGTCGTGCCCTCTTCCAATAACTGGAAACAGAGTCATGCAACTCATGCCTTCGGTGCAACTCGTCCATGCTGACCACAGTTCATCAAGTGAACAATTCTTGGTTCCCTTCATTAGGGCCGAATCTCTTCAAACATTTACTTCTTCATTACTCGCCTAAATGTCTTTTACATATTGCAATTGTACTTTTCACGAGCACTTACCCTGGCGGCCCTTTGAATACGTGAATCATCCTCTCTGTGTAAAATGTCCTCCTTCGATCTCTTTTAAAGCTTTCCTCTCTCACTCCATACTTATGCCGCCCAGTTCAGGACTCTCCTGCCAGGGGTAAAAACTTTGGTTATTCACAATATGTATATCCCTCATGGTTTTACAAACCATTGTACGTACAGCTCCCAGCCACCGCCTCACAATGGAAATACACAGGGCAACGATAACATATCTCTGCTAGGGATCCAGTCACCAGATTGCCACAATATTTACGGAAGCAATTGTTCAGGACCTAGGGATTTCTATAACTTTGCGTTTTAACACCTCTTCTGCAATGGGGTCTCGTTAAGTCATCACTGTTTATATCCATTTGTTTACTCGTCTTCGTACACAGTACGTTGTGAAATTAATATTTATTTGGCATATCGCCCATCTCCTGTGCTTCCACGCATGGATGGCCCCACAGAAGTTTGAGGGACACTATTGTCTCTGTAGTTTTTCTTGTACTTCTTTGCTATAGATTCTCTGCGAATATTCCTCAGCCACATCTGCCAAAGCTATCTCATCCATCACTTGTGTTTTCCAGCTCATCCAGAATCTCCTTGTAAATAAAACCCTACAGTGTCAGCGTTATATTTGAAAATCTTTCCTCCAAATGCAGTTTAAAGAAATGATTCCTAAAGCAGTATGAGCAGAATTCTCCTCAGTACTCCACATGAAGTCCCAGCAATATCGTATACAGCTGTAACGACTTATTTACTCTCTGCTGAGACCAATGAGAGCGAGTGTGCCAAATGCCACTTTCACCACCCTGGTCACCTGTGATGTTACTTCTAAGTAGCGACGTAACTGCACCCCTTGGACGATCGCTGTCCGGTAATACTCCAAAGATCCGAACATGAACTGTGATGGTAATCCACCGTTTCTCGTAACAGAATACAACACCTCAATTCATCTTTCATTCCTTGGCCAACTGGCTCATTTGATCACGATCTCCTTCGAAAACTGTATTCCCTGCTCACTACAACACTCTGTTTGGTATCGACAAACTTCCTAGCAATGGCTCCCATATTCTGTACCAACACGTTGTATACATGACGCACAACAGTGGGCCCAACACCGACCTTTCCAGTGCAGCACTGTTTATAGTCCTTCAGTCTGCATATAACTGTATACCACAACCCTTGTCTCCTGTTGTAAAGAAAAAATTATATCCATTTGGCTAGCTCTCCCTGATCCCATGTGGTCTGACATTAAAAGCCGGTACACCATGCTAAACCGTGACGAAGTCCTTGATGAAGTCAGTAAAGAAAATTTGTATTGAACTGCCTCCATCTATCATCTTGATCACTCCTCAACAACATCATAATAGTTTGTGAGACACTACCTTGAATGCATAAAACTGTGCCAACTAGATCTCATCAATAGTTGAGTTACAAAATGTTTGTAAATGCTGCCCCGCAGAATTGCTTCCAACAACATCGTCACCACTATCGTCAAGCTGATTGTTCTTTCGGTATCTGTTCGTTTCATCGCAGCCTTTCGGAAAAGCTGTAACAAAATTAGCCGCTCTCCTTACTTTCAGTTCATCATTTATATAAATATCTCCTTATGGGGCAGAGCAGTTATTTCCAGAACTTTCCCCAGTGTCCTGGAATATACTTGATGTGTTGCAATGGAGTTGTATACACATGCAGCACCTCTTCTTCTGTCACGTGGATTCTTGAAGTCATCACTATTTTTTCCCCTGATTTCACCAGTTTCTCTCCTCAGTAATTCGGACGTGAAGTTTTTGTTTAGGGTCTCATGCATCTCCTGTGGTTAAAAACATAGATCACACTGTAGCTCTTTAAGGGGCGACATTCTGTCCCTGATCAATCTTCTGTCATTAATATACTTATACAATTACTTTGGATTTTCCTTCCCTTATCTGCCTAAACTTTCCCAGGTCCCTTATTACACTCTTGATTTCTTGCATAAGTGAATGACTACGTTAAAAATCACACACCAGGTTATAGTCCAACAGGTTTAATCGGAAGCACACTAGCTTTTGGCATCTCCAAATCGTGAATAACGACACCTGCAAATTTTTTCAATGTCTTCACATAATCTAGCTGGGTATTTCAGACACAAGCCCAGCTTTTGTTGACCATAACCTCAATATACCCAGTCATCCAGCATTTCCTACTTATGATATCATTGTCCGTCACACTAACAGGAACACGCCATCCCTGATCTCTCATTTTATCTCACTTTGAAAACTTCCCACGTGCCAGACGTCCATTTAGCTGCAAAAAGCCTGCCTCCACGAATCAACATTTGAAAGGATTTGGCCAGTACCTTCTGAATTTAGCAAAGCCGAATTTTGATCTTTAACTTGTTGATCGGGTCTTATCTTTTCCATAGCTATTGTCGAAATAATTGATTCGTGGTTACTTTGTCAAAATACGCTCCCAGTCCCCCGAATAATACTTCAGTACCTTGTCCTCCTTTTGTTCCAAAGGGCAGGTCAGATTTTCCCCCTTTCTCCAGTAGGTAATTTACATTTTGACTGAAACAGTTTTCTTGAAAATACTGAATAATATTTTTCGGATCTAAACTCTGAAAACAATGGCAGTCCCAGTCTAGGTTTTGAAAGTTAAAACCCCCTACCATTACAATCTTTTCATTCTTAAAGATTTCTGAGAATCCCCGACATATTTGCTGGTCAATTTCACACTGACAGTTGGGGGCCTACAGTACAGTCATAGGATTGCAGTGATGTTTTCCCAATCAAAAAGTCCACTCCACGCCGTGTCTCATCGTCTTTCCTATCCCTGGAATATTGAGCTGCCTGTCCTGTGCCTCAGTAAGCTGTGTTACTGTAGCAATCGAGATGCCAGCCCCATGTTCTCATCCTATGACATGACATCAACTACCTTATTTGTCAAACATTTACATCGAAGTAAGTGCAGCTTAATTAATCAGTTTTCCCACATTGTCTGATGTGCTCTTGCCTGTTTTGTTTAAAAAAATTACTCTCTTGAAATGTCCCAGCATCAACAATCAGACTATCGCCTGAAATCATCCGCCTCACTGTGGACAACAATGTCGTCTTTCATGTCATCTGCAAACCTATTAATAATAGTTTCTGCTTCAAATCTAAGTTATTAAAGCACAGCATAAACAACAATGGCTCCCGCTCTATTCCTTCAAGTAAACCCACTGGTGAAATTGGGTTCAAACACATACAGAACCTGTTAAAAACCAGGTGTTATGCCTTCAGGTCAGGAGACACACTCAAGTGTAAAGAATGCATGTATGACCTTCGCAGAGGTATTAAGGCAGCCAGGGATCAATATCAGTCGAAATTGGAGACCCAGATAGACACCCAGCATCTATGGCATGGATTGAATGACATCACAGCTACTGAAAGGAGACAGTACAAGATAGCAGAGGATGACACATCCCTCCCAGATCGTCACAACGCCTTCTATGCTCGCTTTGAGCAGAATTTCGGCAGAGAGGTAACACCTACTTCGACAAGTCCAGACGAGCCTAACACAACAGCAACTGGATCAGAGGTCAGATCACTTTCCCTTCTTCTGAATCCAAGGAAAGCGATAGGACTAGTCAGAGTACCAGGCCGTGCACTCAAAGGATAAGCAGAGGTCTTCTCTGACATCTACAAACTCCCATTGCAGCAATCCAATGTCCCTGCCTGTTTCAAGACGGCCAAAATCATCCCTGTGCTGAAAAAGGCTCATGCAACATGTCTCAGTGACTACCGCTCAATGGCCCCGATCTCGGTGGTCAGAAAGTGCTTTGAAAGGCTGGTCATGGCCTTAACCAACTCCAGACTTCCAACTACTCTTGACCAAGTCTAATTTGTATATCAGACCTGCAGATCCACGTCAGACGCCATATCACTTGCACATCACTCTTCACGAGAATATCTTGACACCAAGTCAAGCTATGTAAGCATTCTACTCATTGAGTACAGTTCAGCCTTCTACACTATTATAACTGCAAGACGATTACTCAACTTAGTGATCCTAGACTGAACCCGATTCTCTGCAATTGGATCCTCCGTTTCCTGACCCTGCGGCCAAAATTAGTGAAGGTTGGGGACAATATGTCATCCTCACTAACAATCAAAACTGGAGCCATCCAGGAGTGTACTCAGCCGCCTACTGTTCTCATTGTGTACCCATGACTGTCGCCAGATACTTGGCCAATGCAATTTTAAAGTTCGCTGATGAAACTAGTACAGTCAGTCGAATCTCAGATGTGTGGAATCAACAGAGCAAGGATGGGAATTGGAAGCCCTGGAAAATGTTGCACTGAGAAAATCCTAGCTCTCAGTGTTAGGAAAACGAAGGAATTCCTAATTTTGTTTTGGTGGGATGTTACTCATGACCCCACTACGCATTAACAACCCAGAGGTGAAATGAGTGGAGAGTTTCACGCTCTTGGAAGTGGTCATCAACAGCAAGACCTCTGGGAGTCTTCATGCGAACGCACTGGTTTAAAAGGCCTAACGATGTTTCTTCTTCCTCAGGCAGATGAGAAGATTTGGCATGACGGAGAATTCCCTTTCTAACTTTGATAAGTGCCCCATCAATAGCATTCTGCTTGGATGTATCGCTACCTTTTTTTTGGCAAATGCACCACTCAAGATCGGAGACAGTTTGAGAGAGTGAGGAACTCGGCCTGGACAATAACAAATTGTAACCTTGCATCTCTTTATTCCATCATCCAAGCCCGCTACCAAGGAAAGGCAGCCAGCATTCTGAAAGATCCATCCCACCCTGATAATGCGTTTCCACAACCTCTACTATCGGGAAGACGGTACAGAAGTCTGAACACGCGCAGCAGTCAGTTTCGAAGCAGTTTCTACCCTCCTTTTGTTCGAACACTGAATGGAATCACAAACGCTAGCATTCGCTGGAACCAGTGTTTTTGTTTTGACGTTGTTTAAATATCATTTACTGATCCATGCTATTTAACTATGATGCGCTTGCGTTGCTGCAAGACAAAGCTTTTCACTGTGTCTCGGTACATGTGACATTAAACTCAGTTCAATTCAAACAACAAGCCTCCACCAATTATGGATCCAATTTGCTAGCGTGACATTGATCCCATTGTTCTTATGTTTCAGCCTTTCACGTGGGACCTTGTCAAACGCCTTCCTGAATGCTCAGTTAACCATACCATCTGTTCTGCCCTCATCAATATTTTGAGACACAATTTTTCAAAACATCTGAACTGAAATCATCGGCTAGGGTCTTCCTCCACCAAATCTGTGATGTGTCTCTCTTACTGATCTTACGTTTCCAAAAGTTGATTCATCCTGTTGCACAGAATTGTATCCAAAATTTTTCCTCCGACTGATGTCAGACTATCTGATCCATAATTATCGGGCTTATTCGTGTTGTCCATCTTGAACAAAGAAACCAAACTAACTATTATCCTGTCTTTCGGCATTTCACCTGTTGTCAGCAAAAATATTAAATGTATGCACCAGGGCCCCAGCAATCTTCTCCTTGCTCCACTGGACACTGGGAATTTTTCTACATTTATGTCTGTGAAAATGGTTGATACAACTTCCTAACTGATTTAACATGTTCTCGAAACTCACCATTTCAAGTGAAATCCCGGCTACAATGTTTTTCTCCTGGCCTCTTATGGGTCCATGCCCCGATTATGCCTTTGTCTTCAGAAAGGCCCATTCTTCAGCTGGCGATCATTTGACTCCAGCTCTGCATATAAAATAACCAGTGGTTTTTTAAGGACCTTCTTGCACTCTTTATCCTGTTAAATGGCTTTGTTTAATGGTACTGCAATTTATTTATCCAAATCACAATATCGGTTGATCAGTAGTCGCTCGACTTGCAACCTTTGTCGTTCCTTCATCATGAATTCCCTGGACTGAAATATCACTGTATCACTGTGAAGTACTCCCATTCTGTTAATTAAGGCCCAGTTGCGAGGAATTCCTCCCAGTCTGTTTGCCGTAATCCTTCTAATGATCTTGATACTGACAGCAAACTCTGTTTTGAGGCAGTGTGCGGGCAGACAGCAGAAGAGAATGCAAGATGTCTGTGAGTGTTTGCAGAACATTCTGGAGGGGTCGGATAAATACCGAGAGGTTGTTGTGCACTTCTGTACAATTTACGTAGGTAGACAAAGGGATGGGTTGCTGTGAAATGAATATAGCGAATTCGGTAAGAAGTTATAAAGCAGAACATCAAGGGTCGTGATCTCCAGAGTACTCCCAGTACCACGTGACAGTGAGGGTAGAAGTAGATAGATAGGCCAGATGACTGCGTGGCTGACGAGCCAGTGCAGGGGGCAGGATTTTAAGTTCTTTGACCATTGCTGACTATTATGTAGTCGAAGTGACATGTGCAAGGTGGACGGATTGACTTGAACTAGACGGCCTCCAGTATCGTGTGGGGAAGGGTGGGGGACATTTACCAGTGTTACTGCGGAGGGTTGAAAACAGTTTGGCAGTTACTCGGTACTCAAAGTAAGAGAGGGACCACCGAGTATTCAGTGGAATATATATCAGCCATCTCGACCAAGGATAATATTCAGGAGAGCCGGGGCACAGGAAAAGGGAGACACCTTTTTGTAAGCAGTCTCCTTCTTGCTGGAACCTCCTCCAGTTTTTACAATTCTCCCCTATCACGAAATAAGTATCCAAACAAAATTTTGCCTCATCTCTGGAAACTCTGTCAGACTCTATTCCCTACATATCTGTACAGTTCCTCATCCTATGCCTTCTGAAACATGTTCAGTAATGCCTACTCTCCATTTATGTGTTTGTACTTCCAATCCATGCAACACACTTTAACGCAATAACCTGCTCCATGCTCTAAAACACTCTCTGCCAGTGGGAACCACCTCTGTCCTACCAACATACGTATCCTTGTAAACTGTTTCATTTCTCTGAACATCCACATCTCGGTGAACCCCGGAAATCATACAGCTATTTACATTGCTGTAACCTTTGCGGCTCTGAGATCCCGCAACTCCGTGAAAAAAACGCCTGAATCCACAGCCCTCTCAATCTTGGACGTCTGTTGCCGAACGGATCATTGCTTTCTCTGTCACGGCCAGCTACCCTAGCAATACTTACCATTTGTCTGTCTTCCTTTAGATCCACTGCACTCCAGATTTCCAAACCCTTTTTCAAGCGATTGCAACCCTCTCTATTTAGAACATAGCACATAGAACAGTACAGCATAATTCAGACCACTCGGCCTCCGATGTTGTGCCAAAACGTTATCCCATTCTAAATTAAAGTAAACCACATAGCCTTCATTTTACTGTAATGCAAGTGCCTATTCAAGAGTTACTTAAATGTCCCTAATGGATCTGACTCCACCAGCATTGCTGGCAGTGCATTACGTACACCCAATACCCTGAGTAAAGTAACTACCTCTGACAGGTCCACCAAACCTTCCGCTAATCACCCTAAAATTATGCTCTTCATTATAACAATTTCTAGCACCGGAAAAGAAATATCTCTGAATATTCATTCTATCTATGCCTCTCATTATCTTGTACGCCTCTATCAAGTCGCCTCTCATCCTTATTTGCTCCAATGAGAAAAGCCCCAGCTCCCTCAAGTGTCCTTTGTAAGATCAGCCCTCCAGTTCAGGAGGCATCTTAGTAAAATCTCGTCTGCACCCTCTCTAAAGCTTCCATGCCCTTCCTACAATGAGTAAACCAGACATGAACATAATTTTCCAAGTGTGGTCTAAACAGGGCTCGATGGAGCGGCAACACAACCTCTTAAAATCGATCCATTGCGAATGAAAGCTAACTGAATAACCTCATAAACTTGGGTAACAACATTGAGGGATCTTTTGAGATGGATATCAAGATCAATCTGCTCTGTCACACTGCCAAAATTCCTTATTACCACCCTGTAAACAGTTTTCTGCAGAATCCTCCGATATTAAACCCAGTTATCTTGCTAACAACCTCCAGTTCCTTCAACACTCATAAACTGTGGAATCTTTCAATTCACTACAATCATCCACAACTCTGTAACCTTCTTCATTAGAATGAACGCTCAAAAGTATTGAGGCCTCTTTTAGCCACGGCAAAATTCCTAATATCTGCAAAGCCCTCCAGTTATGATATGCGCAGCATCTTGCAGTGACCTTCTGTGCAACATTGCAGATGAACATTTGCAGCATTCGGACCATGCTAAGGAGGTGGGAAGGGCTGAAAATCCTAGAGGAAGGTGAAAATGTAAAAGGGGACATGGATCCATCAGGAAATTAGAAGTAGATGGATTCATAGAGTCTGCAGGATGGGGCCCATGTCGAATAAGTTGGGGAACCTGAAGGATATTGTAATTTGAATGACGATTTTTTTTATTGGACCATTGAGCTGATCTTTATTTATTTTGCAGAAGGTTTACAAGAATGACTGTGCAGAACTTCTGATTCTCACGTCGTGAAATGTGAACTCAGACACGAATCTATTTGTACAATCTGTGTGTCTGCCTGACGCTGCCCTCGTGTTGCTCTGACAGAAAGCACTCTCAGTGCATCTGGTGACCTTGAGATATACATGACTGACCAGAGCTCACCTCGTCAAAGCATTGTTTGGAATGTCCTTTCCTTTTTCAGTATCTTAAGCGCCAGTTTCTTGTGGTGCAGGAATTGGGAAGCTTCCATTTTAAGAGAATGAAACTTCTCTCATTGACCATGCAATGGAGTTTCGTGTATTCCCTTGAATTCTGCAAACGATCACTCAGAGGACTGTATCATTCTGGATTCGACACTCAGACGTTCATTGCTTAGTAGAGTGTGAAATTACAAGTTTCTGTCGGCGAGGACACAATGTTCCTGGAAATATTAAGATTGTGTATATTTCTCGTCAACTTGTTCAGGTTTCAGGCCCTGAGCATCACGAGCTGGAAAACCTCATGCTGTTTATATGTGGGGATTGACACAAGACTGAGGGAGAGCAGTTCACTGAGCAAGTGACTGATATGAAGCTCGGGATCTACCTGCTGTGTTTGACCTTGTGCTGTATCGTTATCTCCTTCTCATGAGTAAGCGTGCCATTTTCTCCAGTCTTACCTGCCGACACTCCCTACAAACACCTTCAGTTATTGAACATCATCCTTCTCTCCACCGACCTCCAGCCCTTAGAACGGACCCTTCATCTCCTTCCCCCTGCAGTCCCAAAATACCTTGTGCTTTGTGATCACATCACATTCCTTTGAGCTGTGTAGAAATAAACCTGAAGTTGGTCTGAGCAACCAAAAAAAAGAAAACTCCCCCTTCTGTATCTTTGTTAAACGGAGCCTCCTTGATTCTCTTCCTCCCATAAGGGGAAGGATGTATCGTGTCAGTATCCATCCGATCAATTCACCTGAGGATTTGCACATTATAATGAGGATATTTGTCGGACTGGTAACCCTCAACAGCACAGTAGCAAAGTGACGTGCTGATATCCTTCTATTTTCTGCAACCACTTTATGTTGCTCTATTCTTCCTTAATTCTGAACCCCCCCCCCACCCCCCACCCCCGTCTGGACAGTACTCTAACACACTAATGACAGTGAATGCTACAAATCTCCCTAACTGAGTAAACTCCTCACATTCCTACAATCCTCCTGGTCTCCAGCATCCCTCTCTAACTCTGTATGTTGCAGTCGCTCTGTTTCTCCTTATCACTGAGAACTGTTTGAAACCCTTCTAACATCCTTTTACCAGGCCGATGTTTATGCTCCTACAAACATCCCTTTCCATGGAACCTCCACCAGACACCACAACCCTGCACATCTATAGATTCCCCGACAGTTCTGTCTGTCTCTGTTCCCAGCTTCAGTTCCAACAAACACTAATTCCACGTCCCATATTATCAGATCCCTACTACTGCCCCGATTTGTGCAACCTCTATTAGACAGTACAACTCTCACTATTTCTGGCTCCCTGCATTGATTTCAAACCTCCGCAATTCTCCAAACATCATCAGACTCTATGTCCCGCCCTATCCTGTTTACCACTACCATCTCCAGAATTTTTCTTGCCTATGTACACCAGCAAGTTGACATATGCCTCTTCATTCCATAGTGTTCTGCACCCCCGACCATCCTCTTCATCTTTGCGAATTCTACCTACCACTAATATTCTCCCTATCTGTACAAATATGGCAAATCCACACACGATCAACGAAAAAAAAAACAGAGTGCAGATTCCCTGTTTACACACGGCGACCGCTGTATCCGTGAAATCGTTTCCCGTGATTTCAGTTACGAGAATTTACCGTAGAACAAATATATAAGCCTCTTTATTTTGTTACCCTTACAGAAATTGCTATCTGTGAAACCTCCTTCATCCCCAGATTCTCTAACGTGCTGAAACCTGACACTCTACATTGCAACCTTCTTTATTTCTTAGCATTATTCCATCTCTGCAACCATCCCGATCAGTATAATCTCCTCCAGTCACTACAATACTCCCGACTTCTGTAACCTCTTTAAAATTCAAAAATCCTCCATGTGTGTATGAACTCCTATAGCTGCTATTTACGTCCCTATCGGCGAGAATACTATGTAACCTCAATTTGCTTGTTAGCAGCTACATTCCCTGAATTCCATCCGATGTTTATCAGTGTCTCTCATCTCTCACAGACCTGTCTATTATTGTGACCTCCTCCAGTCTCAACAAGCCTCCCCATCATGTAATATCTTTGAAGATGCATAACGCTCACTTTATCTGAAATATCCTCCAGAACATAAGATAATCTTTATCTCAAAGATACTCCAGTCCATACTACCCTCCTGATTCTTATAAAATTCTCCAATACATGTCATCGTCCCTTTTGCGTGTAATATTCTCCAGTCCATCGTAACCTCCCTATTACTGTAATATTCTCCAGACTTTACCACCAACCCTATTTCTGTAACATTCGCCAGAATATTATACCCTCCCTCTCCCTGTCATCGTCCCCAAACACCACAGCTGTTGTTAAATGTACCACTTCCTATTTTACTCCGAATAAGTGGGGTATGGAAACAATGTAATGCCTGTAACGATCCACAACCTGATATGCAACCATGTGTATGGAATCGAATGACAACCCCTCTATCTCTGTAAACTTCCTGAAACAAGAGAACTGTTCTCCCGTGAACATTCTCTAGAACATTTAACCATTCTTTACTCCATAACACCATCGATGCCCGAACACCTCGTCAAATCGATAATCTCTATCCATTCCGCAAAGCCCCACTAACACTGAAACACTCCCAGAATTTGCAGCACGGCAGATGGAATGACATAATTTACTGAAGTGAGCACATATGAACGAATTGTCATACTGCAGAACGACCATGGCTGGGTAACGAATATTGAACAGTTGTCTGGATTTCAGTGGAATAAGCAAAAAAGCTAAACAAGGTCAAATTGCATTGTGAAGAATGGATGCAGTAACTGCTTTAGTCAGACAACCAATTAATGTGGGAATCAAATTGTGGAGTAGTTTTACATTGAAGTCAGAAATAGCACGGACATTAACAGTCGTCAGGAATTTCTTGATCGACACTAAGCAGCGATGGCACAATAAATATGGTTACATTTAGGAAATTCCATGTTTTTTTCTAAGGTAGGACAGTAACTGCGTGTGACAGTAGTCTACATTTCGGCTAGATAAATAATGACTATCAGTACTGTAATGGATGGAATTCTGGATGATGTACGACATGGCTTTCTGTAACAGCATGTCAAGGAGCCATCAAGAGAATGGGCGATTTTAGATTAATGTAGTGTAATGCGAATTATCTAATAACCTTACTGAAATGTGTCTTAGTGGTCATAGAAGCAGAGTGTTATGGATTTTTTTTAGTTCTAAACATACATTGCGCAGTCCACCTGATGGAGTGGAATGAGACAATTTACCTATCGAGTATATTCTACCATCCAATAAGATCATGGCTGATGCGATAATTCCAAATTCTACTTTCCTACCTTTTCCAGGTAATCCTCGTTGACTTGATTATTTAAACTTTGGCCATCTCTTCTGTAAATATACTACATGACTCAGCCTTGACAGGCCTCTGTCTTAAGGAATCCCACAGATGCACTACCATCTGAGTGAATAAATTCCTCCTAATCTCATCTTGAAAGAGTGAGGCTTTGTTATGTTTCGATGCCCTCCAGTTACAGATCCTCACAAAAGGAAAACCAAAGCAATTGGCTAAGACAGTTATTCAGGGTAAGGCTAAGTCTGTTTCGGACATAGACTTTAGGAAGCTATCTGCCAATGCTGGTCTGGGTCAGAAGATCAAGTCACGTGACATGAAATGCACAGTAGTTGGTAACTTGGACACAAAATTTTCTTGGTCATAGTAGACAGAGGAATGTAAAGTGTTGTACATCTGTTTGGAAGTATGTGGACAATGATGTTTTGCAATAACCAATGCTGCGATTTCTGTTTGTAATTCAATTCAGTAATTTAGATGGAACTGTCAGTGGTCTGATTCGTAATTTTTCAGATGACCTTTAGAAAGGCATGTACTAGTGAAGCATAGTTGGGACGATTGTGGACCGTGAGGAAGGATGTTCAAGGAAGCACCAGCATGTAGGTTAGCTGGGAAGCTGGACAGACAAATCGAAAATTGCATTTCTTCAGGATAATTGTGAGACAATGCATTTTGAGAAGTCAAATGCACGAGAAACGTATACTGCAACGATCAGACTCTGGGGAAAATTATTATGCGCTTTCTTGAGTGCAAATCCGTAGCTCCCTGAAAATAACACCAGGCCAGGATATAGGGAAAAGAAGAAGCATGGTATACTTGCCTTCATCAGTCGCAGGATTGAGTACAGTGTTTTGCATGTCATGTTGTCACCGAATAAAACTTCAGATCCGCCATATTTGGAATGCTGTGTGCAGTTCTCATTGGCAAACTACAGGAAGGATGTGGAGGCTTTGGAAACACGCAAAAGAGGTTTACCACCATATTTCCTACATTTTAACTCTAAGGATATTTTGGACACATTTTTGCTTGAAAGTCGTATCCTGGCGTGGGGGTTTGTGGGGGGGGGGGGGGTGCGGGGGTGGTTGTTGGTTCAGATTGTACCATTAGGAGAGGTGAGGGTTGTGTGGAGAGTCAGAGTCTCTTTTTTCCAATGTGGAAATGTCAAATGCTAGGGAGCATTGGTTCAACGTGAGAGTGATAAATTTTAAATGAGATGGATGAGGCAAGTTTGATTTGCACAGTGGGCAGAAGCTGATCAGTAGGTGGTAGGAGCAGATGTGTGAAAACAAAATAACTGGCATTTAGTCAGAAACATGAGGAGGCAGAGAATAGAGGGATATGGGTCATATAGGATGGTGTTTGTTTCGAATACTTTCAAGGTAGCACAGCCAAATTGGACTGAATGGTTCTTTGCTGTGTTGTACTGCTTTATTTTCTAGCTTTCAGCAACTATCCTGTCAAATCGCTCCAGAATCTTGGATGTTTCATTCAATTTGTCTCTCATTATTTTGCAATCCAATGAATTCAAGCTGAACCTTCACAACCCAGTGTAATTAGATCATCCCTCATTTTCATGTTAATCTGAGTGAACCTTCTCTGCCCTGCCTCAAAAGCAGGACTATCTTTCATTTTGGGTACTCAGACAGTTCATAATATTTGTGGTTTGGTCTGATTCATATCTTGCAATAACACCTTCCTATTTTTCGACTACATTCCCTTTGTATAAGCGTTTGGTCTACTTGTTCATTACTTGTGTTTCCAGATTGATGCACAATGATTTCCAAAGTCTTTTACTCTCAGTCTGAACGCAAACCCCGTTAGCCTGACCTTAAGGGAGGTACATGCTGGAATGTATTCTGAAGGATATAATATTAAAGAATGAGTGTGTCTTTAGAAACAATGGGACGCATATGATTTTGGAAAAGGCGAATATCTTTAAATCTGTTAGATTTTATATTTTGGAGTGGACATAAAGAGCAGAATAGATAAGTGTGGGGGAGGAGTGTGTTGATACGGGTAACATCTGAAACTTCAGGAGCACTTTGAAAAATATCAAAAAGGGCTGAATATCAGCTAGGGAGAGAGAATAAGGCTCCTTAAAGTTTAATGGGCTAGCAAATGGGAGCACCTTTGATGGAGAGATCCGAAACAATTATTTTGTGTCAGGATTTATTAAGGAGAAAGACAGGGATAGTGTGTAACTGGACGAAATACAAGTTATGTCTTGAAATGAGTTCACATTGGAGACCCGGAGGTGCTCGATGTTCTAAAATGTAAAAAAATGGATAGATCCTTGGCACATGATGAGATGCATCCCAGGGAATTGTGAGAAGCTAAGGTTGCAATTACAGGGCACTTCCCTGAGATATTTTTGATCATCAACATTCACTGCAGACTAATGTGACTGATGGCAGGGGTATTTGTTTGAGGAGATTCTGAGACAGAGGATCATCGTGCATTTGGAAAGGCACGTACTGATAAGCGATAGCCATCATGACTTTGTGCGTGGAAAATCATATCACACTAAACAGGTCGAATATTTGAGAAGGTAGAAAGGTGATAGATCAAGGCGGAGCAGTAAACGTTGTCTACGTGTGTTTTCCAGGGCCGTAAACGAAGTTCCGAATTTCAGATTACTTTATAAGCTTACATCACAACGGATCAGGGTCCATTCAACAACTAGGTTCAAAATAGGTTCATAAAGTTTTGCTGCACAAACTGCAGGCCTGTGACCAACGGTGTGGAATGAGTTTTCTCTGTTGTGCATCATTTAAAAAATAATTTGAATGAAAATATAGGACGCGTAGTTAGCACGTTTGTGAGTGATATTCAAATTGGCGTTAAAATGGTCAGTGAACAACGTTATCTAAGAATATAACAGAATGAACAGTATTGCTGGGCAAATGAGTTTCGGAATACAAGTTGGAGAAATGCAAGATGATGCATTTTGGCAAGACAAACAAAGGCGGGTTTACATGGTTAATAGTTTGGCCCTGGGATGTATCGTCAAACGGCGAATTAGTGATACAGGTTGACAGTTATTTCAAAGTGATATCAAAAGTAGACAGTGAGGTGAATTTGTACAAGGTGTTAGTGAGACTGCACCTGTAGTATTGTGCGTAGTTCTGGTCTCCTTACTTGAGGGCAATTATACTGGCTTTGGAGGCCGTGCAATCTACCAGAGATGAGGAGGTTACAGAACGAGAAAAGGCTGTGCCGCTTGGGGTACTACTTGCTCGAGTTTGACAGATAAGACAGTATTTTACACGAAGGCATAAAATATGAAAGGGAGAGGTAAGATAGAGGCAGTAAAGTTGTTTCCGCTGGTGAGTAAGATTCAGACTAGAAGACATGACATCAAGATGTGAGCAATTAGATTTAGGACACAGATGAAGAGGAACTGCTTTTCTCTTCAGATGAGTAGTGAACTTCTGGAATCTCTGCCAATGAAGCAGGAGAGACAGCTTCACTAAATATATTCAAGACACAGTTGAATTTTCTTCATGGTTAGGGAATTAAAAGTTGTGGTGTGCTCGATGTTCTAAAATGTAAAAAGGTAGATAGAACCTTGGGATATGATGAGATGCATCCCAGTAACTTGTGAGAAGCTAGGGTTGCAATTACAGGGCACTTCCCTGAGATATCTTTTATCATTAACATTCACTGCAGACCGCTGTGACTGATGGCAGGGATAGGTAAGTTGTTTGATGATACAGGTAGACAGTTATTTCAAAGTGGTATCAAAAGTAGACAGTGTGGGAAATTTGTACAAGGTGTTAGTGAGACTGCACCTGATGTATTGTGCGCAGTACTGGTCTCCTTACTTGAGGGAAGTTATATTGGCTTTGGAGGCGGTGCAATCTTCCGGAGATGAGGGTGTTACAGAAAGAGAAGAGGTTGTGCCGCTTAGGACACTACATGCTCGAGTTTAGTAGATAAGACAGAATCTTACAGGAAAGCATAAAATATGAAAGGGAGAGGTAAGATAGAGGCAGTCGAGTTGTTTCCGTTGCTGGGTAAGATTCAGACGAGAAGACATGGCATCAAGATATGTGCAATTAGGTTTGGGACACAGATGAGGAGGACCTGCTTTTCCTAGAGAGTAGTGAATCTCTGGAATGCTCTGCCAATGAAACAGTAGAGGCAGCTTCACTAAATATATTCAAGACACAGTTAGATGGTTTTTCATGATTAGTGACTTAAAAGTTATGGGGTTAATGCTGGTAAAAGGATTCAGACGATAGATGGGTCAGTCATTCACTTAACGCATGCTGAAGCAGGCTCTACGAGTTAGATTCTATTTTTGGTAGTGGTTGTGATACTTGCCTTCATTGGTAATAGTATTGGGAAGGTTTTGGGATGTCATGGTGTGCCTGTTCAAGACATAAATGGGGCCACCATAAAAGTATTGCTGATCAGTAGGAAGAACTCATCTGATTTTCTTAGATCCTTTGAGAACGACATCTGAGTTTCGTATCCAGATTCATCCACATATGACTCCAGACTCGCAGCAGTATGACTGACTCCGAGCTGCCTCCGAAGAATTTCGGATGCACAATGTATGCTGGTCCAGCCAGTGACAAACAGATGCGTTGAATGAAAGAATAAAAGTACACATTCCTCTTGCTACCTGCGCAAAACACCCACCAATGTACCAGCTTTGTAACATCGTTCAGGCCCCTGCCACTCTCTGCAACACACTCACCACAGCCAGCACCTTCAAGATTCCCTGTTTTGATTATATTATTAAATCCCATCAATGTTTGCTGTTGTTATTGCACTCTCCTGCTAGGAGATTCTTCACAATCCCTTTAATATCTGCTTCCACATTTGTCCCACTTTGTCTGTTAATAAAACACATTCTCTCTTTAAACTTTTTTTCAAGAAGTGTTCAGAGTCCTTGTATCAAACGAAATCCTTTATATGCTGTGTGGGAGACAGGAGGGAACTTCTTGCTTAAATTTTGTCTGTTTCAGTAGAATTCCCTTTTGTTGAATGTTTCACACTAGTACTTCAAATGATTTCCAGTGTTCACTTGCAGACACATATTTCAGTCGGTTTACCTTGTTTACCTTGATCAATTCTCCTCTCAAACTCATGTAATTGACTTCGTTTCTGTTTCCAAATGTCAGTTTTACTTTCTGTAATCAAGTGAAAACTTCAAAATCCCTTTAAACTTCACTTTATCACAATTTCCCGCAGGAAATCTCAGTGTGAAAACACTCGTTCACACAGCTTCATCAGACAACAATCGATAGGAGTAAATGGCATCCATAACCAGTTGCACAATGTGTTATTCAAAGAAACAAAAATATTCTCTGAACTCCTCTTCGAATCACACTTGCCAGTGTATTTTTCTGAAGTTACATGAAGATTGACGTTCTCCAAAAGTATTATACTGTGTTTGCTACAAATCCCAATGAATTTCGTTTTAATGCAGTAATGAGTAATGATATGCTTTAAGGTATACCAAAAATTGTTCTCTTATTTGTATTTTGACATATATTACCAAGAATTGCCGTTCACACTGATTCTAGTCCACGATACGAGGGCAAATGCTTTCTCTGTAATTCCTTTGTTATCCATTATTGTCAGGGTTACTCATCTTGTTCTCATGTTCCGTCAGAGTCCCATCAAGGTGTACACAGTCGAATATATTTGTTCCCCGTTTTAATCACCCTGTAACCATGTCTCCATGGTGTCTAGATCTCATTTACTTCTGTGCAAAAAGTCCATCTGTCGTATTGGATATATTTTGTAATTTCCCCCAAAAAAATATTCTTTCCCACAATTTCTGGTCTCAAAACGATTCCCTGATATGCTGTTTATGTTAATCTCTGCCCCTTGCTGTTCTTGTTTTGTCTCCAGCCAATCCCCATGCTATTGCAGTGCTTCGCCTTTTCTCTTTGAAAGTTCCTTTCATCTGAACACTGTTCCTGCAGCGTCTCTATCAGCTTAATATCTTCTCCATAAAATTATTGTCATGACTGGTCAGGACACTAGTCCAACCACAGTTTAAATTAGCTTTAATTCAATCGTTGCGGGTGGGTATTTCGGGCTGGCCAGGCTTTCATCCCCATCGCTTGTAATAAATGGCTTGCTGGGCCATTTCAGAGAGAACATGAGGGTCAACTACATTGCGGTGTGCCTGGAGTCATGTGTAGGCCAAACAGCTGCATATGACAAATTTTCTACTTTTACATATTTTAGTTTGTCAGATGGATATCTCTGACATTGCCTTTATTGTCTGGATGAACAGTCTATTGGGAATAACTCCAGGCCAACGAGTATACTTCTGATAGCTCACTCCTCCCTGAGTATTGATAACAGTGCATCATGAATCAAAACCTGCATCCGGACAGTTATTTGATTTTAACACCTTCCTTCACTTGGTGATATCACTTAGTATCTCTCCCTTTGGTATCCCTCATTGTGTCGATCTAATTGCTTCCTCTGATTGTACCTTTTGCAGCTGCTCCAGATAGAGCTTTTAGAGCTTTCCACTGCAGAGAAATGAAGCAGCACAATGAAGACTAGGACTTTCCAGATCTCTCTGGCACTCTATTACATTCTACATGTGGACCCCTCACGGTGTCAGTCGAATTTGAGTCTATGTATTTCTCTGTCTCCTGCAGCTCTTCACCAAATTCCTGACTCAGCAGAATTCACAATTATTGTGCAGTCCATTACCTCATTGAAGATAGTTTATCAGCCAGAAAGACGAAATGCAGCGCGTCTTCTATAAATACTGCAGAGATACAACATTGCTCACAGTGAACAGAGCAGAAAGCATTGAAAGTGCTCGAAATATCGACCGACTAAACATAGCTTCGACACAGCGCTGAAGGTTGAACGTCCAAGGATGCATCATCAACCTCTTGTGAGAGGGCTACTTCCAGCTCTGCAGTAATAAACCTTCTTAGGACAACAGGGAATTTGAGATTTTTAATCAGGCCTGTGCTTGTGACCATCAGTATAGCAGAAGTTAAAGCAGGCCGACCCTCAGGAAGGTGGTGTTGTAGCCAGGGGTCTTTTTCTTCTCTATTCACCCCGAAAAACGCTCTTTTGTCATGTTGTTGCGTTATACAGCAAAGACACATAACATTTAGTCCACCTCATTTGCGCGAATACCATTAGTGCTTCTAACCACCAGAATAGTTGCTGTCTCTGGAGCCCCCTCGACTCCCACAATCACTCTATCGATTTGAAAAATACTCATGTGCTAATTACCCTACCTATCTCTGTAAATTGCTCTAGTCCTAAGATTCTTCAGCTGCAACAACCCTTCCTGTTTCAACTCTTCCAGTTCTGAAACGTTCTCAAAATGTGAAGACCCTACATTCCTCCCTATCTATGTATTCCTCTCGGATCCCTGCAACATTCCAGTTTTTCAGAAACCATTTCTATCTCTTGTTGTTATGCTCAAATGCCTTGCCTTGAACTTTTTTGGGATGCTTGCTGCATTCACATGAAACCCATAGTTGTTGTGTGTCCAAGGTTTTGCCAAGTAAGTCACATCAAGATACAAGTAACTGCCTCTAACCGTCAGAGTTAGATTAATTACAGATGATCTTCCTTGAATAAATCCAGACCGACTGTCGCGGAGTCCCTGGGACTTCCTCAGTGTCTGTTTTTCCTGTGTTTCAGAATTCCAGCTTCAACCTATTCAGTGAGTCGCTTGTTTCACATTAAGCAAAGCAGTTGTGTTAGCAGTTTTCCAGTCTTCTTGCACGATCCATGTATTCAGGGAAGATTTGATTATGGTGGTCAGTATAACGTACGGGATTTTAATCCGGCCTCATTTAACACCCTGGAACATTGTGTTAGCCCCTTTTTAAACAATGAAATGTGTTGATGTTTCCCTCTCCATAAGTGTATAGCTCTGAGTATTTCACACTACGTTGTGTGGAACACTTCCTTATTTTTGGTACAGACCGAAAGGGCCAAATTCATCTTATGCTTGGATCAAGTCCCTCTTTAATCGAGGTTCATGGAGGGTTAAACTCCACAAACTTAAGTGCAATTTTTCATCATGTCATTCCCCATCTGATTCATTACTTACCTTCCCAGTCCGCCACGACCTCCTTTCATGTGAATATAACCCTACGATTTTTTTTACATTTGTCATAACAATATCCCCTGACTGGATACCCCAGAACGGACCGGCCTCCCTGTTACATATGCCATCTTTCGAAAGTCATTACACGCGTGTATTATCAATCTGAAGCTGCCATGACATGATAGAGGAGGGTTAAACTGGGATCCCACATTGTGGAAGGTCACCTGACCTTTTGGTGGATAGCATGGTGAAGGAGAGAGATATTATCTTCCTCCACGAATGTAGGGGGAGACCATGACATCAACCTGACAGCTTGGTCTGATGTTGACTCCTGCTCAGTGACATGCCAGTTTTCTAGATGAATGCCCAGCAGTGTTGGAAGGTCGTCAATGACCTTCTCCACTCCACCAGGGTGAGTGTCACCACCATCGCTTTGTGACACCGCACTTACTCTATCTGCATTACTGCAACTACCTCTCACGAAAGCCCATGTTCTCCCACTCTCACTACTGAATGCAGCACATTCACACGTTCCTTCTGTAACCTTTTCCTGTCGCCTCCCTATCTCTGCCTCATGGTTCTATTGCCTAATCTCTCGGTCAGGACACTTCGCCAAATGGCCCATCTCTACGAGCACTAACAGCTGTACCAACCAGCTCAATCTCCCCGAGCACCTCTTTCTTTCTGTTTCATTCCTGAAGGAACGATATCACAATAGGGCAGAAAAAACCGAGAGGGATAAGGCTCAGCCCAACATTCAGCTCCTCACCTCTAACAGGGATAGGATACTGGCACTAACCACCAAAGGAGGCTGACTGACCGTGTACAAGCTTTCAGACCGGTAAATGAGACTCCTCATGACTCACAATTCTGGACACTTTTGACTGTGCGCAATGATGTCAAGCTTCCTGGATTTGTGCCTGTGTTAAACAACAAGGGAATAGAGCAGGTGAATAAGTCTGGTATCTCTAACTGAGAGGAAATACTGATAAGGGCAGGGGAGACAAGGGAATAATTCAGTAAACAGCCAGGTTTCCTCAGCGTGAACGAGTTACACACACTGTGAGCATCAATAAGCTGCAGTTCAGAAAGAGCTGGTTGTGTGTCATTGAGCAGAGTGTCCTTGCAAAAACATTGCAATCTGAGTTGTCAGTTCACCCTGACATGCAAAACCGAAGTACAGATTCGTACTTTCAGTGGTTCGAAGATGTGCTGTGATGGCATGGTGAGGCTGACAAGTGACAGATGGTTGTATTGATGCGTGTGAATTACATGCAACTTCTAACTGTGCAGTGTCTTCGAGACGTTATTGACCAAGAATGAAGTCCACAAGCGTGATGAACGAAGTGGAGTCATCAGTTACCAGCTCTGACTTTCATGTCCAATTTTCTATTTAGAATTTCCCTCATGTGCATGGGTGAATATGAAGTTGTAAATTGATGAAGAGATATCACCGTTAATGTGGCCGTTGATCATCAGTGACAATTTGGAATACAGAATATAGAACAGTACAGCACAGCACAGAACAGGTCCTTCAGGCCACGATGTTGTGCCGACCATTGATCCTCATGTATGGTCACCTTCTGTGACCATATGCAGGTCCAGCAGTCTCTTAAATATCCCCAATAACCTTGCTCCCACGACAGCTGCTGGCAAAGCATTCCATGCTCTCACAAATCTCTGTGTAAAGAACCCGCCTCTGACATCCCCTCTATATTTTCCTCCAACCAGCCTATGACCACTCGTGTTAGCCACTTCTGCCCTGGGAAATAGTCTCTGGCTTTGGACTCTATCTATGCCTCTGATTATCTTGTACACCTCAATTAGGTCTCCTCTCCTCCGCCTTTTCTACAATGAATGAAGTCCGAGCTCAGTCAACCTGTCTTCGTAGGATAAGCCCTCCAGTACAGGCAGAATCATGATCAACCTCCTCTGAACCCTCTGCAAAGGATCCACATCTTTCCTATAACAGGACGACAAGAACTGGACAGAGTTTTCCAAGTGTGGTCTAACCAAAGTTTTATAGAGCTGCAACAAGATCTCACGACTCTTAAACTCAATCCCCCTGTTTATGAAAGCCAAAACACCACATGCTTTCTTAACAACCCTGTCCACTAGGGTGGCCATTTTAAGGGATCTATGTACCTGCACACCAAGATCTCTCTGTTCCTTCACACTGACAAGAATCCTATCCTTAATCCTGTACTCAGCTTTCACATTCGACCTTCCAAAATGCGTCACGTCGCATTTATCCAGGTTGAACTCCATCTGCTGTTTTTAGACAACAGTTCACCACTATATTGCTGCAATTTTCTCTTAAACAGCAGTGCAACACAGGACCAGTTGTCGGTTCACGAAGCCTGCACTGACACATAATACCTTTCAAAAGTTATAAAGCTACTATATTCTCCCCTGCTTCATCATCTACATGTTAAAGTAACTCTTTAATATCGCTTTTGCATCTTCTTCTGCGATCGTCTCTGTCTGGCACGTTCCAGACACATTCACGTTCTGTCTGGAAATTAAAACAAAAATCCTGTTTCTCAAACCTTCCCCGTTGTAACTAAAAACTATGCTGCCTCGTAACTTACATTTCGACTATCTATTCGATCAATCCCTCTCATAATCAGGTTGTCCATTAGCCACTGATATCCAACTGAAAACAAACCAAGTTATTCTAATTTCACCTCAGGATTAATACCTGCCAAACCAGATAACGTTCTGGTAAAGGTTTTACAAACCCTCCCCAATGCCTCTGCATCGTTTTGCTTATCTGGTAACCATTGCTGTACACCATATTCCAAACGTGGCCGAAATAAAGTTCTATCCAGCTACAAAATGACATGCCATTTTTTGTACTCTACGCTCCGATTGGTGCAAGAAATCATGTGAAATACTTTCTTGATCACACTGTTCAGCAGTGTTGCCACTTCCAGGGAACTGTAGGCGTTTACACCTGAATCTCTTCGGATTTTGAATCTCCTTCAGGTTCTTCCGTTTGCTATAAACTTCTGTCCTGCAGTGGACCTTCCAGGAATGCATCATCTCGCAATTGCTCAGATTAATTTACATTGGCTTTTTCTCTTTCCAAGTTTCCAACCGACCTATGTCCGACTGCATCCTCTGCCAATCATCCTCACGATCCACAAGTCCTGCTATCCATTCACAGATCTCAATTCACAATATAAAACTCTTCCATGACAACCCTCCATATTATGATCAAGCAGTTCTCTTTCCTTCTTACCAACTTATTGCTAATCTCATTGAAGTTTACCTTCTGTATGGGCTGCCATAAGTAACCATTTAAAAGGCCTGTTAAGGTTCATATGATCAACATTTAGCATTATACCCTCATTAAATAACCTTTGGCAAATCTGAAATTATTCAACCAGGATTGTGACACACAATGTTTCCCACAAGAAAAACCGAATTGCCTTTCGATAAAATGTTCATACTTTTGTAAATGTGAGTTAGCCGTGTTCCTAAGAATCTGTTCCAATACTTTTCCATACTGACCGTAAGGCTCATGGTCTGAAATTTCTTGAATTGGCCCTTCTTCAAACAAGAAACGATATTAGTTACTCTTCAGTGCTCTGGAACCTCTCCTGTGACTGAAGATCGTACAAGGAATGTGCACAAAACCCCAGCAAGTTACTCCATCGCTTTCATCAGTATTTTGTAATTTATCCCACTATATACTGTGGATTATCTACCTTAATGTTTTCAAAAACAACAAACGCATCTCCATTTTATTAATTTCGAAATCTCTGCAATATTAAAATATGCTTCTCTAGACTTGACATCGAACATGTTCTCCTTCTTTGTGAATACTAATTCCAAGTATTCATTGAGAAATTCACCCACTTCCTCCAGCTCCACGCATTAATTCCCACATTTGTCCTTGCATGGACCTATTCTTTCCCTGATTACCCTGTTAACCAGATGAACCGTTTTGGCATTTTTCTCAATCGTGTTTCCAAAATGCATTTCATGATGCCTTTCAGCTCACTAAACTCTGTATTTAACTTTAACCTTTTTATTTTACATTTTACAAGGCCTCCGATTGTCCAGTATCCAACCTTTTACATGTGACACCTTTTTTTCATTTTGATAGAGTTCACAATTTCTCTTGTCATCAAAAGTTCCCAAATCTTGCCATCCTTACCACCTTATGGTGATGAACAGATTTCATATTCCTAAATACAGTAACATCGAGAAGGGTCTGATGGTCTTCTGAGCAAATTCTTCCAGTTTCCTCCCCATAGCCCACATTGTTGAGGTCCCTTTAAGCTTCATTCCAAATTCAGAACCATATACAAACCTTTTATATCTACATGTGGTTTCGATTGTATGCCATTTATGTTCCTGACTTAGTTTCCTTCTCTGAATTAAAATCAAATCGAATAAAGGTTGTTTGCTGCCCCTTGCTAGCAACATTTCACAGCCATTGTTTGTTTTCTGAAGTATTTTTGGATCTCACCACCCTGATGCTCTTCACTTTGTGAGAACACGTTTTCTTGGAATCAGTTAAATCTAACCTCAGAATACCCGCCACAGCTCTGATTCTGATTTATCTTCTCGTTATTGTTTCCTATTCACTTGAATGAAATATATTTGAGGTTCATTAAATGAGACGAGATCATACTGAGACTCCAATTCTTAGTTAACATTTGTCCTTTACTATACTTACATTAGAATTAAATGAATCATGACCTTTATTCCCTTAATGCTGCTCTTGCTGTTCCAGATGGTTGTGGTAACGAGTGTAGTTGGTGCTGTGTGAGGAGTACCCTGGTAGTCACACCTGATGCTTAGTGCTAGTGGTGAAGAGAACGTGGGATAGTGAATGTGAACCAATCAGGTCTGCTGCTGAGTATTTAATCGTGTCAAACTGTTTGAATGCTTTTGGAGCTGCACTCATCCAGAAAAGTGGAGATTATACTATCATATTCATGACGTGAACCGAGAAGATATTGAACAGACTTTCGTAAGACAGGAGAAACGTTACGAGGTGCAAGATTCCTAACTTCTGATCTGATGTTCCAACCAAAGCAGCTATAAAGTATTGGATATACCTGAGAATGTTATTGCCAGTAGATTCAGAAATGGTCCTGTGTTTGCATGTAGAATAGTGACACTGCGATTTAAAATGATGGTCATTGTCTGACATTTGTGTGACACGAATGTTTCCGATATCGTTCATCTCAAGTCTGGCTGTTGTACAAATCCGGTTGCATTTTGACTGATTTTGTGATCTGAGGATTTGAGAATTGTAATATCATCAGCAAACTCCATCACATCTGACCGTATGAAGAAGAACCTTGCAGATTATTGGTTTTCCTGCTGCCTTCGTTCTTCTAGACGGAAGTGGCTTTAGAAAGCCCTTTCTACTAATTCTTGGTGCAGAGAATCTTGTAGATGGTATAATATTAAACGTCAGTGGTGGATGGGATGGCCGCTTGTGGAAGTGATAGCAATTAAATGGGCTGGTATTGCCAGTGTCATTCATGGGAAGTGATCCATCAAAGGCTTTAGGGTGTCAGCAAGTGACGTACACTGTGAAGAATACCAAGCAACTGACCTGCTCTTGAAGACAACATTACTTATGTAGCTAGTCCAGGGCAAGTTCTGGTCAATGATAGCAGCCAGGATGCTGACGAGCACCATGTTGGGGACTCAGTGACAGGAATTGTATTGAACATGAAAGAAGGATAGTTTCATTCTTTCCTGTGTTATTTGTCTAATATCTGTGTGTCGTAGATATTACATGCTATTTGTCAGAATATAACTGGATGTTTTCAAGTCTTCGTTACATTTGAACATGGACTCCCCAAAATCCAACGAACTATAATTTTACTCGATTCCAATTGTCACACACTGTCTAATGGTGCCTTGATGTGAAAATTAATTACTCTCACTACCTCTTTGGAATTCCACTCTTTTGAACTAAGGTTGTAATGGAGTCTGGAGCTCAAGGAGTCTGAAGGGGCACTAACTGAATAACACTGAGCGGATCATTGCTGATTGATCACATTAATGTTGAACCATCCTTCACATTTACGTGGTAGGCCTTAGATTGATATGTCATCGACTGTCCACAATGCAAAAGCCCTGATTAATGTTTACATGACATACGTGGGCTACGAATCACATTGCTGGTAGATGTCAGCGTTCTTTCTGGAATAAAAAAAACATAGCAAGAGATGTGGAAATCTCTGGAAGTAAATCATAATTTCCAGTGTTTCCAGAAATGTTTTCTGTGTATAGAATAGAATTGTCTAAAGATTAGGGAGTGTGATGCTCTGTATGTGGAGCCTGCATAAGTTGGCCGAAATGGATCACTGGCTCAGCCTTACTGGCTGGACACTGTGACAAATTCGTCAGCTTTATCGTTTTCTCTGATGTGCTGCGCTCCATCATAACTTGGGATTTCATTGTTGGTGAGCAGACTTCTCCTCCAGTGGTCACTTTCATTGTTCACTATCTTTGATGGCCACATGTGGTAGATATGGATTTGAAACATTGATTGTGGGATCATTAAGCTCGGTTCATCGCTTGCTGTTCATGCTGGGTGACATGCAGGCTCTCCTGTTTTGCAGGTGAAGGCAGTAAAAACTTCACTAAGTTGCCCCCTCATGTCACGGTCTGGCTGGTGCTGCTCACGACATATCCTTCTGCACTCTTCATTGAACAAGGGTGGATGCCCGGCATAATGGCTACTGAAGAGTGTATGGTACGTGGGGACCTCGGTTGCAGACTGTATGAGTTGTCAACAGCATTGTACTCCTGCTGCCGGCATCCCACTGCAACTCATGGACGCCTCATCGTTCTTTGCTCGATCTACTTGAAGTCTATCACATTCAGTATACAGTTTCCTACATGACATAATGGGGAAGGTATACAGAACGTGCAAGTTACCCTTCCTACCCACGAAGACTGCTCCATGGCCATTTTTGCTAACATATTAAATGGAGATACGTATCTGCAGCGGACGGATTGGTGATGGTGTGGTCAAAAAATACATTTTTCGTTTTATTAATTCCCTCGTAACCTGCCAAAGAACAGTTTAGCAGCCACAGGATCCAGTACCATATCAAGAAGCTGCTCCCTCTACCTGGCTGTGTCCTGTCTGTTGGACAGAACCGAACAGAAAGTTTGGTCATGTTGCCCGGGGAATACACCTTTTACATAGAATCCTGCTTTCCTGACAATGTCTAAGTGTTGCTTGTGAGAAATATACTTCAGGACACTTCTTTTTATATAATGAAAGGTTAACGTCACTTTATTTCTCATATATTTTAAAGTAAACCTTACATCGTTTTTTTTATTCTGTTGAAAACAATTGAAGTGGAGAATAATTAAATTAGCAGAGTACATACCCAACTATCACGCAATTCAGTGACACCAGTGAAAAGCTAATTAATGTTCAGATTAGTAAATACACCATTTTGCAGTCAGCCAAGCTGTTGAAAATAACAATGAAAAAAAGCCTGAATTATGTGCTGCTGTGCTACTGGGCCGCACCACTAACTCCTAAGCACTGTCCATCTCCTAAATGGAGAGCTTCCAAACTGAAGTGAATCAGTTATTCACACAAACCCTCACAATAGACCAGTTCTTAATTTACATGAACAACAGGGAAACTGTGCGACAGATTGACTGATGGACTAGCATAGGGCTCTGTGCTGGTTCAAATGCCAAATTACCTGACAATAAACTTGGCTTGCAAGGTTTTCTCTTCTAGTCTGATATTGAAACTCTATAATTCTGCACATTGGACACGATACTGACTGAAGTTGGTATGAAGGTGATGGACTCTTGCAGCACGTGCTACATTACATTGAATCACTCATAAACCATATCACGTGCTTGTCAGCTCCACAACATCAATATCCAAATAGAATTTTGCAACTGCATTGATGACTAACATGATCCAAACCCAACGTTCTTGTTTGACTTGCTTTCGAAATTTCTATGTAAATGGTTTCAGCATTAATCTAACCATGAACTGTAAAGTCTTTTGACTGAAAGTCCGAGATTCTTTGATAATACCCACGTTTGGAATGTTCAATATTTACACAGTCCACCAATTCATTGACTTCAATTTTATGACAATAATATTATTTTTAAAAGTACGCAAATCACAGCCAGGGCATTTGAAATGACGAGTCTCATTACCACACCCAAGAGAAAATTATTGTGAAGTGGCAAGACTTTGAAAATGTATAATTGTTTCCCATGTACGAATATTGTGTGCGAATATTCACACACAGTGATTTTTGTGGTAAGAATATCACTGTTTGCCGAAAAATTATAGAATCAGCTCAATTTTTACAGTGCGGCAAGGAAAAAAGGAAGATCGAAGCGAGGACTGCCGGAAAGAGTAAGTTTTCCCCCTTATAAAGGCACTTACTTCGGAAGTCGGTCCTCCATTTTTACAGCGCGGCAAGGAGAGAAGGAGGAGTGAAGCGAAGGCTGCCGGAAAGGGTATGTTTCCCCCCTTAAAAAGGCACTTACCTCGGTAGTCGGGTCTCCATTTTTACTGCGCGGGAAGGAGAGAAGTAGGAGTGAAGCGAGGGCTTTCGGGAAGGTAAGTGCTTATGTTATATTTGGGCAGTTGCTAAACTCGAGATACTGCACCTTTAGTATGTCTCTCCCGTCCCACTCTTCTAACCGGAAGAAAAAGACTCAGTGAGGTAAGGCTTTTATTTTCTTTCTTTATCTTTCTTTCTCTCATATCTAAGTGCATTGCTGGTTCTATTAATTCATATAAAGCTAAACTTACAATGGCACGCGATCTCAGACCCATGGCATACACATTTTGTTTGATGTGGCAGCTTAGGAACGTGATTGCCGTTCCTGACTCTTACACTTGCAAGAAATGTGTCCAACAAGAGCAGATATAAGAAGAAAACGAGATGAGCTCCTGAAAGAAGAATTCATGAAGCTGGGAGAAAAGTTTAAGAGGAGGATCTCAAAGGTCGTGATATCGGGATTACTATCAATGCCACGTGTTAGCCAGTGTAGAAGTAGAAAAAAAGCAAGATGAACATCTGACTTGAGAGATGGTGTAGGAGAGAGGGATTCCGATTTGTTGAACATTCGGGCTGGCTCTGGGAAGTTGGGACTATTACAAATGGACAGTCTACATCTGAACCAGACGGAAAAGAATATGATTGGGGGAGGTTTTGCTATTGCTGTTGGGGAGGTTTTAAACTAACTTGGCAGCGGTCTGGGAACCAGAAGATAAAACAAGTAGGCAGCAAGGTGGAGACTGGAGCTTGAAAGAATTATGAAGGTAGCATTAATAAAGGGAAGCGTAGGCAGAGAGCAGATGAGCGTAAAAAAAAACTGGTGGCCTGAAATGCGTCTACTTTAGTGCAAGGAATATAGTGTGTAAGGTAGGTGGACTTCGGAGTTGGGTTGGTGCCTGGTAGTATGGCATTATTGCAAGCACAGAGACATGGTTGAAGGAAGGGCATGATGATTGGCGAGTAAATGTTCCAGGATACAAACAATTCAGACAGGACATGGAGGGAAGAAATAGTGTGGGTGGAGTTGCAATGCGGGTCAGGGACGATATCACGGCTGTGCAAAAAGAGCACACTATGGAGATCTTGGGTAGTGGGACATTATGGGTGAAGCTGAGACATAAGAAAGATGTAGTTACATATTTGAGACTGTATTACAAGAATCCCAATAGTGAGTGTGAGGTAGAAGGACAAATAGGTAAAAGATTATGCAAAATTATAGAGACAATAGGGTAGTGGTGATGGGAGATTTTAATTTTCCCAACATTGACTGGGATACACTTAGCGTCAGAGGTATGGATGGAGTAGAATTTGTAAGAAGCGTCCAGGAGGGCTTTATCTAACAGCATGTCAATAGTCCGACGAGGGAATGAGCCATATTGGACCTGGGGGAGGTTTTTCTACTGCTGTCGGGGAGGTTTTAAACTAATGTGGCAGGAGGCTGGGAACAAGAATAGAAAACAAGTAGGCAGCGAGGTGGAGACTGGAGACTGTAAGAATTATGAAGATAGCATGAATAAAGGGAAGTGAAGGCAGAGAGCAGATGAGCACTAAAATCTGGTGGTCTGAAATGCATTTTCTTTAATGCAAGTAGGATAGTGTGTAATGTATGTGAACTTAGGGCGTGGATTGGTGCCTGGCAGTATGACATTATTGCAAGCACAGTGTCTTGATTGAAGGAAGGGCATTATGATTGGCAATTAAGTGTTCCAGTATACAGACGATTCATACAGGACAGGGAGGGAAGTAATAGTATGCGTGGAGTTACATTGCTGGTCAGCGATCATATCATGAGTGTGCAAAAAGAGCCCACGAAGGAGTTCTTGGGTAGTGAGACATCATGAGTGGAACTGAGAAATAAGAAGGATGTAGTTTCATTGTTGAGGCTGTCTTACAGGTCTCCCAACAGTGAGCGTGAAGTAGAAGGACAAATAGGTAAACAAATTATGGAAAGTTATAGAGACAATAGGGTAGTGGTGATGGGAGATTTTAATATTCCAATCATTGACTGGGATACACTTAGCGTCAGAGGTCTGGATGGTTTAGAATTTGTAAGAAACGTTTCGGAGAGCTTTCTCGAACAGCATGTCAATAGTCCGACGAGGGAATGAGCCATATTGGCCCTAGTGCTCGGGAACGAGCATGGCCAGGTGGTAAACGTTGCGGTGGGGGCATTTCTTTTGGAACAGTGACCGTAATTCTGTAAGTTTTGAAATACTCTTAGATGAAATTGAGAGTGGTCTTAAGGGAAGAGTGCTAAACTGGACGACGGCCAATTATATCAAAATTAGGCAGGACTTCGGAAACGTGGATTGCACTCAGCTATTTGAAGGGAAATTCACATTTGAGATTTTGGAGACTTTCAAAGATCGGTTATAGGCAGTGGAGGATGAGCATATCTTATTGAAGGCAAATAATAGGAATGACAAGATTCATTCACCGTGGATGACAAGAGAAATTTACGACGAGCTAAGAGGAAAAGGGAAGCGGTGTACATAGGGTCTAGGCAGCTAGGAACAGAACGGTCCTGGAGGAATATTGGAAGAACAGGACAAGGCTTAAGCAAGGAAGCAAGCGGGCTAAAAGGCATCATGAAGTAGCTTTAGTGAGCAGAAACAAGGAGAATCCCAAAGCATTTTATTTTTATATAAGGAGCAAGCGAGTAACTAGAGAAAGGAATGTTCCACTAAATGATAACGAAGGAAGGCTGTGTATCAAAACTGAGCGAATGGGTGAGATTTTGAACGATTACTTTGCATTAGCGTTCACTGACGAGAGGAACATGATGAATGTTGAGATTCGAGAGAGAAGTTTGATCAGTCTGCATCACGTTGACATAAGTAGGGAAGATGTGTTGAGTAGACTAGTGGTTATTAAGGTGTACAAATCCCCAGGAAAGCATGATATCTATCCCAGGTTGCTGAGGAAGGCGAGAGGGGTAAAAACTGGGGCCCTGACAGATATCTTTGTGGCAACCATAAATGTAGGTGAGTGCCAGAGGACTGGAGAGTTGCTCATGTTGTTCCCCCAGTACAGGAAGGGTAGTAGAGATTTTTCAGGTAACTACAGAAATGTGAGCCTGACGTCAGTGGTAGGAAAGGTGCTGGAGAAGGTACTGAGGGAGAGAAAGTATTTATATTTAGAAAAGCATGGCCCTATCAGTGAAAGGCAAAATGGTTTTGTGCGAGGGAGATCGTGCTTTACCAACTTAAAAGAGTTCTTCGAAGAAGTGACCAAGTTGATAGATGAGGGAAAGCGTATTGATGTCATAAAGATGGACTTTATTAAGGCGTTTGGTAAGGTTACCCATGGGAGACTAATGGAGAAAGTGAAGGCACATAGTGTGCAGGGTGTTCTAGGTAGGTGGATGAAGAACTGATTAAGCAACAGGAGCCAGAGTGTCATAGTTGAAGGGAGTTTCTCGAAATGGGGAAAGTTGACCAGTACTGTTCCACATGGGTCAATTTTAGGGTCACTGTTGATTGTAATATACATAAATGATCTGGAAGAGGGCACTGATGGTATGATCAGGAAGTTGCAGAGGACACGAAGATTGGTGGAGTAGCAGAAAGCAGAAGGGACGGTCAGAGAATGCAGGACGATATAGATAGACTGGGGACTTCGGCAGAAATATGCAAGATGGTTATCAATCCAGACAAATGTAAGAATATGCATTTAGGCAAGACTAATTCCAGAGTAAATTATATAATGAATGGAAGAATCTTAGGAAATGTTGATGGGCCGAGAGATGTGGGAGCGCAGGTTCATCGTACCCAGAAGGTTGCTGCACAGGTGGATAGAGTGGTCAAGAAGGCACAAAATATGCTTTCCTTCATTGGACGGGATACTGAGCATAAGAGCTGTCACGTCATGTTAAAATGGTAAAATTCATTAGTTCGGCCGCATTTAGAATATTGTGTACAGTTCTGGTCACCACGTTACAAAAAAAATGGGGACGCTTTGGAGAGGGTGCAGAGAAGGTTAACGAGGATGTTGCCTGGTATGGAAGGTGGTAGCTATGACGAGAGGTTGAGTAGGTTACGTTTATTTTCATTTGAAAAAAGGAGATTGAGGGGGGACATAATTGAGGTTCCCAAAATCATGAAAGGTATATATAGGGTTGATAGAGACAATGTTTTACCCAGGGTGAAGGATTCAACAACGACATGTGACGCTTTCAAGGTGAGAGGTGGAATGTTTGAGGGGGATACACGCGGAAAATACTTCGTACAGAGGGTGGTGAGCATTTGGAATGCATTGCCAGCAGAGGTGGTAAAGGCAAGCACGGTAGATTAATTTAAGATGCGTCTGGACAGATGCATGAGTAATTTGGAATCTGAGGGATAAACATGCTTATCCGACAGGTTTAAAAAGTGCAATTGGAACGGCTCAGGTTGGAGGGTCGAAGGGCCTGTTCCTGGTCTGTAAATTTTCTTTGTCCTTTCGTTGTTCTTTGCTGTGAGCACATTTGCTTGGGTCTATCTCACATTTCTGTAATATGGTATGTTGATGTCAGTGTCCTTGTAGTGCTAGGTGTGTAGCCCATACCAGTGAAAGAGAGACGGAGCGTTTCAAGCAGCATATCTCTTCGCTGTTCAAAACAAGCAAGGTACTGACTGGACCAAACTGCCTAAGCTCACAAAACCCAAAACACACTGCCCAGTATTGGGCATGCTAACGCAATAGTTTTCATTTGAATTTATTCATGGAATGCGGTTGGGCCAGTATTTGATACCCATCCCGTGTTGCTTTGAGAAGGTGCTGGTGAGATGCCACATAAAACCACTGCAGTCCATGTGCAGTCGATAGACTTGCATTGCCATTAGTGAGGGATCTTGAAATTGGAAAACAGAAAGAACAGCAATGTACTTCCAAATGAAGATACTGGTTGGCTTTGAACGGGACTTGAACATTGCCGTGTATCCATTTATCTGCTGCCATTGCCCTTCTTGATGATTGTTGTTTCAGAGGCGTTGTAAGGAAACTTGGTAAATTTCTGTAGAGCACCATGTAGAATGTAGGCATTTCTGTAACTGAGTGTCACTGAATGAGAGGTGAAGTTGCACTCAGCCACGCAAATGGGGTGTATTTCATTGCACAAATGTTAATAGATGTCTTACCGAATGTGGGCAGGATTTTCGAAATTATAAGGCGAGCTATTCATGCAGCATTCCTAGCTTCTGACATATTCTTGTCGCCAATGAATTTAAATTGTTCCAAAAGTGTGGTGCTGGAAAAGCACAGCAATTTAGGTAGCAAACGAAGCAGGAGAGACGACGTCTCGGGCATAAGCCCTTCAAAGGATTGGGTAATGAATTTATATTTCCAGTCCAGTTCTGATTAATGGTAATCCCCAGGATATTGGTAGTTTGCAGTTCAGTTTAGTGATGGCATTGAATGTTCGAGAGCATGGTTCAATTTTGTACTGAAAGAGAAGATCGTTGCCTGGCATGTGCATAATGCAAATGTTACTTTCCACTTCAAAGCACATGCCTGCATATTTTGCAGTTCTTGTCGAATTTGGATACAGACAGCTTGTGCACTTTAGTAATCGCGAATGGTGTTGAACATTATTCATTCATTGGCAAACAACCCCGTTTGAGTCTTTAAAATGACATTTATGAAACAGCTAAAAATTGTTATTTCGAGGAGAAATAATACATTTATAACTCATTGTCCGTGTGCCTCCCTCTGAGCTAGGAAACCTACTCCAATTTCCATCTCCGCAAGTGTTGTGTAGTAACATATTTGAATAGGTGAATATTAATATATTTATCTTAGGAAGCTGAGTGAGGACTTGGTTGGCTCAATCAGTTGGATGACTGGGATGTAATGTGGTTTGATGACAAACTGTGGATTCAATTTAGACACTGAATGACGTAAATGTAAAGGACTGTCCTACTCAATCTCTGCCACACTTGAGGCGCAATGATATCGAGATAAGCTACCATGCGTTGTCTCTCTCTATGGAGTGAGCAAAGCTGTTAGCCAGAAGAAGTGCGGTGTCGTTCCTCTCCGTTTCTGATTGACAGGCTTCCCCAGAAAGACATTCGCCCGGGAACAGCGAAAGAGCTGTCCTGGCACTGGAATGGTTGATCTGAAGTAACCTCAACCATCTTTTTGTACCAGGCATGACATGTAACCAGTGCCAAGATGTCCCTAGTAGCAATTCCTCCAGTTTTTCTGTTAATCCTTTATCCCACAATTGGTCAAATGATGTAGTGAAGTGCAGTCACTCGCCTCATCTCTGTGATCCAGCTGTGTGTTTTCTTGTTGTTCATCTTTAAAACAAGACTTCAAAGAGGTCACGCGATCTATGACCCTGGCAGAACGCACATTGAGCTTCAGTGAGCAGATTGGTGCTGAGGAATTGCTGCTTGATGTCACGGTAGATGACATCTTTTAATCACTTTGTTAATGATAGGGATTAGTCGAGCGGAGCCATAATTGATTGCCTGATGTTTCATCTGTCTGTTCACAGAACACATCGAGTTAAGTTTTTCACATTGTCACGTCGATGCTGGCAATGTTGCCAACCAGGAACAGCTTAAATGCAATGATATCAGGATCCCCATCCTTTGCATTTCCCAATCCCTCCTGCTGTTTGCTGATATCACATGAAATGATTTGGATTAGCCGAAGACTTCAATCTGTGAGAGACTAAAATAAATCGTCCCATTGACACTTCTCTCTGAACATTATTGTGCATATTTCAGCCTCATCTATTCTATTGTTCTGCTGTGCTCTTCCATCATTGATGAAGGTGATATATGTGGATCCACCTCGTCCAAGGAGTTGTTTCATTGTACACCACCATTCACCCAGACTGCATGTGATAGAATTTCAGAGATTAGGTTGAATTGTTGGTTAAATATATCTATCACCTGTGTCTTTCGAAACTTGGTGAGTACGTAGTCCTTTTTGGTACCTTCACATCATTTTAGGTGTACCTGGTGTAGCTCCTGACAAGTCCTCCCGCATTCTCAAATGAACAAGAGTTTATCACCTGGATTTGAGATCAGGGAAAAGTGGAACATATGCCATGTAGTGATGGTGAAAATTATGCTGGAGTATAATTTTCCGCTGTTGGTAATGACTCGAATCAATTCACACAACACAGTGTTGAGTTGTTGGACCTATTTGAAATCTGTCCCATTTAGCGCAGTGGTAGAGTCTCATATCCACAGAGAGTATTACCAATGTAAAGGTTGGTCTTTATCTTCATAAATACAGTGTGTAGTGGACACGGTTACCAAAATTGAAAAATGTGGTGCTGGAAAAACACATCAGGCCAGGCAGCATGCGAGGAGCAGGAAGGGCTGATTCCCGAAACGTCGATTCCTGCTCCTCGGATGCTGCCTGGCCTGCTGTGTTCTTCCAGCATGACATTTTCAACTCTGGTACTTCAGCATCTTCAGTCCTCACTTTCTCCCACAGTTATCAATGGTCACTATTAATATATCTGCAGCAGTCGATGGGAGGGGATGAGGTCAAGGAGCTTTCTCCCTCTGAATCATTCCCTCTGCAGACTCAATCCAGCAGCCATGTCCTTTTGGACCCGACCATCTCGATCACCTACGCTGCAGACAAGCACATCTTGGTTGTGATTTACAAATGGCCAACCCAGGATACATTCTTCACCTTTGTGTTGCGCATTGTGGACCATTAATCCAGCATCTCAGTGAGGGGAGTCATCAGGAGGTTTCGTTATCAATGTTTGATCTAACACCATGATGATGAGTGAAGGAAGTCAGCAGGATATTTCCGTCACAGCGTTTGATCTGACATTGTGAGGCTGAGGAAGGGCGGTCAGCATGAGGCTTTTATGTCAGTGTTTGATCCGACCTTGTGAGGCTGAGGGGGAGGGGGGAGTCAGCAGGAGATTTCAGTGTCTGTGTTTGATCTAACACCATGAGATTGAAGGAGTGGAGTCAGCAGAAGGTTTCCGTATCAGTGATTGATCTAACACCATGAGCTTGACGGAAGGTGTCAGCCCGAGGTTTCCGTGTCAGTGTTTGATCTGACACCATGATGCTGACAGAGGGAAGTCAGCAGGAGGTTTCCATCTCAATGTTTGATCTGGCGCTATGTGGCTGAGGGAGGAGAATCAGCAGGACGTTTCCATATCGATGCTTGAGCTAAAAACATGAAGTTTAGTTCTGTTGCATTGTTGCTTGATCAGACTGTACGATATCTGTCCCAATTCCGGCCCGACCCCCAGGAATTAGGAAGGATGACTTTTCAGGATTTCCAAACTTTCATTTTTGTTAATGATGATGATGTACTGGATGACACTGGCCCTATGGCACTTTGTGATTGCACCCTCCTTTAGCTTCTCACAGTCCCTCCATAATTCCACAGATCTGTACACACTGTTCTCCATTAAGACATTGCGGAATTCTGTTTTCAAATTGTCCATCTGATCCTCTGTATCTTTCCTGTAATCACCACCAATCACTACTTTCACATCTGTCTCAATAAACCACCCTCATCTCCACAATCTTCATCAGCAATCTATCTATCATTGTGAATTCCTCCAACAACTATACCCCTCCCTATATTTCTAACCTCTGCCCTCTACACTGCTACCGAATTCTCCTTCCACTCCCCTGTTACACACGCTTTCTGGTTTCATCACCTTCCTTCAACTGCTTCAGCCCTCACATCTCTCAAACATCCTCCTGCTTTCCTTTGATATCTTTGCCTAATAAAGGAAAAGCCTGTTATTGAAGGAAAACAGCAGACGTTGACCACTCTGGTGTCTTGGATGACACGTTTCTTTTTGTTTGAACAGAGATTGGTCGTCTGGGCCTCTATTCCATGTGTCTAGGAAAATGAGCGAACTTCTCAGTGAAATAAATAAAACTCTGAGAGGCTAAGACTGATTGGAAGCAGGATGATAATTACCCTGGCTGGGATGTGCAAAGTAAGGGACCATACTATGACGTACAGGCAGACCACGCTGCATGAGAATACATGTCTACACTCAGTGAGTGGTGAAACTAAGGAATTCTCTTCGACGTAAGAGTGTGGAAACTAAGGAACTCGATATAAATGAGGATTTCTAGACACGAAAATGATGAGGATAGGTAAGGTGCATGGTGTGGCGATCGAGGATCAGCCCTCATTATACTGAATGGGTGAGAAACATCGAAGCACTGAAGGGATACTGCATTTAACACTTCATATTTTTCGCATGTATAATCACATTAAGGGATATGTACACTGTGGGAATAGATTAGATTCCGTACAGTGTATAAACAGGCCGTTTTACCCAACAAGTCCAAACCGAACCTCCGAAGAGTAACCCATCCAGACCCATTTCCCTCTGACTCATATACCAACACTATTGGCAGTTTAGCACGGCCAATTTACACAACTTGCACATCTTTGGAATGTGGGAGGAAACTGGAGCACCTGGGCGAAAACCCACGCAGAGACAGGGCGAATGTGCAAACTCCACACACACGCACAGTCGCCCAAGAATGGGATCGAACCTGGGAGTCCAGTGCTGCGAGGCAGCATTGCTAAACACTGAGAGACCATGCCACCTCTTTGGGGGCAGTGCATTGAGCAGTTGTTCGATCGTCAACTAAAATGGCGGAGGCTCAATGTGTTAAATGACCGACTCCATTCCCTATCTTTCTCTGCAGTCTGTGGCAAAACTGTGTAAATGTTAGCACAAGCTCTCAGATGTTGAGAAGGAGGCCTTTGCTGGTTCGATAAGGTTGTGCTTCCTGTTCCCTTTTCTGATACTGAAGGTGATGCTGAGCGTTATGTCCGCTTTTATCTTTTCAGACCTCGGAGCAGTTCGATACAATTGAAATGACTTACTTGCCCAGTTCAGAGACAACTAAAGAGTTTATCACATGTCTGTGTGTCGGGTGTCACTTTTAGACCAGAACAGGTAAGCATGGGAGACTCACTTCCTGAAAGTACATTGGGGAAGCAAATTGTTGTTGGCAATCGACATTGGCTTCAGGGTCAGTGTTACTGATAACAGATTTCAGGTGTCGATATTTCATTAATTGTTTTAACTACCACAGCTACCATCGCATGAGTCTGTCGTGGATTATTAACCCAATAACATTTGCTCAACACCACAATCTCCAAAAGGGGGCCTGTCAGAAAAGATACTGAGCATTTATTTCTGTGCTGCTTCACAGCTCTGTTAAACAGCATTATTTGACTGCCTTGACAAGACTGAGGGCGTGGGAACTGATCAGATTGCAATAATTCTCCTGTTAGGGGGCTGGGTATCGTTGCGTAATTTTACACATTGTCAGGCAAATGTCAGATTCGGAGCTGTACTGATACAGCTTCCCCTGTGACACGGCTTGCTGTGCAGTACAAGTATTCAGTCCTGTTACAAGAATGGTGTCATGGTCCATTGGCTTTTTAATATGTACTGTGTTCTGTTCTTTCTTCTTGTCACGTGCACCGAATCGAACTGGTTGAACCCCGACATCTGTGGTTCTGTGGGTATCATGACGAGTGTGAGGTGGTTAATCATCTCAACACTTCTGCCTGAGGATGGTGCAGATACCACACACTTGTCTTTTACACTGATGTACAGAACTGTTCCATTCTATCGAATGGAAAGGTAATGCCCTTGTCGTATTTTTGTTGGGCTAGTAGTTTACTGACCTTTGTGTGATTCTGGCGACCTGTGTTCAAGTCCTATAAAAGATCGTGGTAAAAATTGAATACAATAAACAGTTGGAATGCTTAGCAAATAATGATTACCATGTATCAATTGCCCACTGTTGTTAAAAGCCAACTATTTCACTAATGTCCTTTAAATGGAAGCAATGTTTATGTTGATAAGCTGCGCTGTGGGCAATTAGGAAAAGGCAATAAATTATATCCTAGTTAGCGATACAATAAACATTTGAACAATTCAGAAATAAATAGTTGTGGCAATCTCTCCAGCAGTGAGTTGTTTCATAGCTCATCTCTAAGTATGACTGGATATGGAAGGACTGCAGAGCTTAGACCTGATCTGTTTGTTCTGGTATCATTACCCCCTCACTGTCAGATGTTAGCATTGTTGTTTGGAATTTAATCACTCACGTCCAGTAGGTTTAACGGATTATCATCAGGATTCGGTACACGTGGTTCTGTCACTGGCATGTTCATCCAGACTCATCTCTGAACCATAGATCGGCTTGGTGTTTTTATCCCGGGAAAAAAAGTTACAGATTGTTTCTGGATACAATTATGCTGCAGATGACGTGTTCTTTTGCATCACATGAATGCCAGTTTAAGCTGCAATATCTCCAATACAATTCAGCTGCATGTCACCCAATTCATGCCAAGATTCATTCACGTTTCATCCCTGTACTCAGTGACCTGCTATGGTTTTCAGACGTGGTGAGGAGATCCATTTCAATATTCTTATTGTACTGATGGTCTTTCCATGGTATCACGCCTCCAATTTGTCTCATTCCTAAAAACACTTTCACACACTTATCTGAATAAGTCCCTTCCTGTAGTGCTATCTTCTATGTTTAAAATGATATGTTTCTCTGCTAAGATCTCTGTCGTGTCAGTGATGCAATCTTTTTTTTTCCATTATCGAACCAATGTATTTGTGAACCTTGTGTTATCATCCACTTCCCGGTGTATGGTGTTTCGTGTTTCATAGGGCGTTTGAGCAGCTTTGACACACGTCTTTGAAACTCTTTCAAGAACAGTATTTGCTGGAGAAACTAAGCGGTTCTCTGAGCACCTTTGCGGTGTAAGCTGCGTTAATCTTTCGGGTCCAGTGAGCTTTCCATAAAGCTTTCAGCTTCTAAAGCATTTTTTGTGTGTTTATTACTGGTGTCCAAAGATATTTGTTTATTTGAAAATTTGTTCTGTGCCTATTCATTTCTGGAGAAAATCAGCAGGTCTGGTAGCATCTGCAGAGACAGAGAAACAGAGTTAGCATTTCAAGTCCAGTCTGACACTTCGTCAAAACTGTAAAGGATAGGAAAATGGGCTTGTTAATCCCTTGGCTGAGGTGAGGCGTGGGCGAAGGGTAAAAGAAGGCATGGTAAAAGTAAAAAAAATTTTACTAGTGGTGAACAGGAAGATAATGTAAAATAGGTTTAAATTAAATGAGAATGGGGGAAAAGGGTAGTTTCACGTGAATTCAAGGTAAGAAAAAGACATACCCACACAAGATCATAGGGAGACCAGAAGGGAGACTGCATGGAAAATATAGAAGAGTCATAACGTGGTTAGGCTGTGAATGTATGAAATTTAATATTGCCTCCGACAGGCTTTAACATACCAAAGACTAAAATAAGTTGATACACGAACTTGGGCTGTGCTTCATTGGAACAGTGCAGCAGCCCAGGACCGAAACGTTAGCATGAGACCAAGGTAGGTTATTGAAATTGGGAGCAATGAGAAGATCAGTGTTGTTCCTTCAGACAATGTAAAAGTGCTCCTCAAAACAGTTTCTGTTTGGCCTCCACAATATAAAGGAGACTGCATTGTGAGCAACAATGACTGGAAACTGGATCCAAAAGTGCAAGTTAAATGCTGCTTGCCCTAGAAAGTGTGTTTGCGCTCTTGCATAGTGAGGATGAAAAAGCTGAATGGGCAAGTGTTGCTGTTTCTGCAATTGTTTGGGAAGGTACCATGGACGACAGAGGAATTGTTCGGTGCAGTGGAGGGTGTCATAGAAGGAACGTTCCCAATTAAACACTGACAGTGGGCGGGAGGGACAGATGCATTTGATGGTGCTATCGCGCAAGAGATGGGGGAGGTATTGCATTGTAATATAGAGAAAAAGCATAATGGTATGACGTTTTGCTCCAAGTGTTGTTTACCTGTCGCAGTGAATATTGTTTCAAGTTTGCAGTGCTTAACTTTAAATGTTTTTTCTTGAAGTTAGTATCAGATGGATTGTAGTGGGTGAGGTGTGGCATAACAGAAGTTTATAGCATCATGAGTGATATGCATAGGGGGAATAGCCAAGGTCTTTTCCACAAGATAGGGTTCTAGCATAGAGGTCGTATGTTTAACGAAAAAGGGAAGTATTTAAAAGGGACAAAGGGGCAACCTCTTCTCACAGAGGGTGGCGTGTTTATGGAATGAACTGCAAGATGAAGAGTGGTAGATGCAAGTACAGCAACAATATTTAAATGTCAGTTGGGAAAACATATGAATTGCGAACGTTTCGACGCTTTTGGGCCAAATGTGAGGAGATGAGGCTAGATGAGTTTGGAAAACCTGCTCATCATGGACAAGTTGAATAAACGGTGCTATTTGTGAGCTATATTACTGTATGAATTGAAAAACTGAGGAACAAGATATGATGAAATTAACTTGGCAAGATATATAAAAGAAAGCAGCACGAGGTTTTCCGTGTATAAAGGAAAAGTTCAAGATGATTACGTGACTTTTGCTTGATTTAAATTAAGGATCGTGTACTTAGGACATTTGGAGTGTGCGTTGGAGAAGTGGTTACACGGAACAAGCAGATAATTTACACCAGTCTTTCACGTCGATCCTCACAAGGGGAAGGTGTTTCAAGTATTTAAGTGACATAAGCAAAATGGTATTAAGAGGGCAATTAGTGAACTGCCTCGAACATAACGAACACGCTATTTTTAACAAACAGGAAAGACTAAGGACAAACGGGTGAGCAGCAATTCATAGTTCGTTCTAAAAGAAGTTATTATGGAGTGACTGGCAGCATTGTTTGAAATGGTTCATAACTTGTTGGTTTGCAGGTGTGTTCCAGAGAAACTACTGAACGTCCAAAGTGGCACCTGTCTTCAGGAAATGAGCGAGACAGAAAGCAGGAAACATTGAGCCTATCCATCATACCCAGCATATCCCATGGACAAACCCAACGTCGTCTACAAAATGCCATGCAAGGACTGCCACATGCACGACATAGGACAAACAGGAAGAAAGTTAGCCACCAGGATATACGAACACTAAATAGCCACATAAAGACACGACCCACTCTTGCTTGTAGCCCTATCCACGGATGAAAAAAGCCACCATTTCAACTGGAACAACACATCTATCCTGGGACAGGCTAAGCAAAGGCATGCCAGAGAATTCCTGGAGGAGAAAGTGAGGTCTGAAGATGCTGGAGATCAGAGCTGAAAATGTGTTGATGGAAAAGCGCAGCAGGTTAGGCAGCATCCAAGGAACAGGAAATTCGACGTTTCGGGCATAAGTCATTCTAGTAGAGAATTCCTGGTGGCCTGGCACTCCAACCACAACGCCATAAACAAACATATAGATCTAGATGCCATCTGTCAACCCCTCAGAAAACGATCAGGAAATGACATCACCACAAACCCCAGGAACCCCTCCAGGAGAATGATATAAATAGAAAACAGGAGACAACATCTTCGTTTCACTTGGAGGTCGCCACTGATGATGTTACCTAGCCAGCTAATGAAATGTCTAGATATCAAACCTACAGCTCAGCGAGCAAAACTATTATCTAAATCTCAACCTGAGCTACAAACCTTCACAAACGTTTCTCATAGTATGATGATGACTGAATGAGCATGGGATGATGATTGGTTAAAACATACAGGAAGGAGAGAGTCGGACAAATCGATCTGCATTATAAAACAAATCTCCTGGAGTACCACGAATATTAGAGTGGTGGCATCAGTTATTTACAGGCTATATTGATATTATAAAGGCGGGAGCTTAATGCAATGTATATTCGAATTTGTGAATGACAACTAAAACGAAAAGGCAGTCTGTTATTTAGTAGAGAGTACTCCAAATAAAAACGCCATACAACGGGATTATGGTGTAACTGTGTATGAAAAATAAATTCAGCATGTTGATGCAGCAAGTAATAAGTTTCGTTTAAAAGGGTCGTGCCCCAGATGAAATTGGTAAATTATCGAGCACATCTAATATGTTTATTCATTGTGGTTAAAATAAATGATGGTGATCTTACTGAAATGTTCAGGATAACAGCGTGGGATTAACAAGGAGATGGTGAGAATGTTTCCATTCCTGGGCAGAGTCTCTAACGCGGGGACATAGATACAGTGTAAGGGACATCAATTTTAAACGGAGATGAAAAGAAATGTCTTCTGTCTAAAGATAGTGAATGTCTGAATTCCCTAACCTTTGGAGTTTGTGGAGGCGAGGTCAAAGAATGTATTTACAGATAGGGTAGATGTGTATTTGACATGTCAGCGAGTTGGGGGATATAAGGGGTTGGGCAAGAACGTGGAGTTGTGCCGTGGAGGTGATCAGCCATACTCTTATTGAATGACAAAGCAGTATTAATGGGCGGAATGGTCTACTCTTGTTCCTATTTCTCGTGTTCTCATTTTTGTGATTGGAAATTAACTGGTTCATTTCCTGGGAATCGTGTTGGACATGTTCCATTCGAACGATTTTGTTGAGCAACCCAGGGTGCGGGATAGGGCCTTTAATCACAGTGAATCTGCGTCTGCATCATGACTCATACCTGGAGCAGAAGTTACAGGGAGCGAAAGCTTGGAAACAAGGATTCAGGGTCGTGGTGTCACTTCCTGTCACAGCCTTAAATGTGAGCGGCACGGTGGCACAGTGGTTACCATTGCTGCCTCACAACGCCAGAGACCCGGGTTCATTTCCCGCCTCAGGTGACTGACTGTGTGGAGTTTGCACGTTCTCCCCATGTCTGCGTGGGCAACCTCCGGGTGCTGCGGTTTCCTCCCACCGTCCAAAGATATGCTGGTCAGGTGAATTGACCATGCTAAACTGACCGTCGTGTTAGGTAAGGTGTAAATGTAGGGGCGTGGGTCGGTGTGGACTTGTTGGGCTGAAGGACCTGTCTCCAGACTGAAAGTAATCTAATCTAAATTTCCAAGTACACGTTTCCAAACTATATCTCAACATCGAAGTGGTCTCATCTGCTCCTGTGTAGCACGTCTGGAGGGCTGAGTAGAACATAATGTGCAGGGTCACAAAATGAGAATTCGATATTTTGACACTACTCCAACAGTAAATACGGTCATGACGGTTATTATTGTCCCAGCTGCAGTATTCTGTCAAAACTCCTTTATCCTTGACTTACCTGTATATGGGAAATCAAACTAATTCAGCCTTGATGAAAGATAAGGATTCAGCCACCACAAATTTCTGTGAAAGAGAATTGCCAACTGAATGGAATTCATAATTTCTGAATTTTTGTTCAGTTCTGATCTGACTGAGGTTGCAGAGGGTCATTCTTTCCTTTTCTTGTCCCACTCCTACTCTTGTCAACACTTATTTTACTTGCAGCCAGGTATGTGCTTTGGTCGATGATAGAGGTCACAGACTGGGTCACGTTCAGTAATAGGAACAAGTCAGGCAGATTTCATGAGTCAGTTAAAGTAACAAGTAGAACTAATCGACCAGCACCGTGCTCCCGTGGTTCCCACTGCTACCACATATCAACAAGGATCTGAGTTCAGTCCTAAACTTGGGCAACCCTATGCGCGGAATTTGAACATGTCCCAGAATAGATGTGTTGTCCCAGTCGAAATGGTGATTTTTTCCCTCTATGTGTAGAGCTATGAGAGAGAGAGAGAGCGTCGTGTCTTTTTGTGGCTAGGTGGTGTTCATATATACTGGTGGCTAACTTTCTTCCTGTTTGTCCAACGTAGTAGTTCTGGCAGTCCTTGCATAGAATTTTGTAGAAGACGTTGATTTTGTCCATGGGATGTACTGGGTCTTTTTAAGCTTGTTAGTTTTTTGTTTGAGTGTTGGTGGGTTTGTGTGCTACTCAGATTCCGAGGGGTCTTACTAGTCTGGCTGTCATTTCTGAAACGTCTTTGATGTATGGTGAGGTGGTTGGGGTTTCTGGCTATGCTTGGTCTGCTTGTCTTCGTTTGTTCTGGATGGATCTGCAGACTGTATTTTTTGAGTATCCGTTCGTCTTGAATATGTTGTACAGGTGGTTCTCCTCTGTTTTCCGAAGTTCGTCTATGCTGCCGTGTGATGTGGCTCATTGGAATAGTGTTCTGATTCAGCTTTGTCTATGTGTGTTGGGATGGTTGCTGGTGTAGTTATGTATTTGTTTCGTATTTGTCGGTTTTCTGTATATGCAGGTTTGTAGCTCTATTGGGTCCCGGGTTCAATTCCCACCTCTGGCGACTGTCCTGTGTGTAGTTAGCACATTCTCGCCGTGTCTCGTGGGTTTACTCCAGATACTACGCTTTCCTCCCACGATGTGTAGGTCAGGTGAATTGCCCATGCTAAATTGACCTAAGTGTGAGGTGCATTAATCAGAGGGAAATGGCTCTGGTTGGATTTTTCTTCGGAGTGTCGGTGTGAATTTGTTGTGTTGACGGGCCTGTTTCCGCACGGTAGGGAATACAATTTAAGAAGAGGGAGAGAGATGAGTTTAAATGTTGCTACAGAAGTGATGCAGGACAGAAGGTTTTGGATTCCTGGATAATTGGCGGTTTTTGTGTAGGAAGTGAGACATCTACAAACAGGATGGTTTTCACATCAACCAGTGGGGTACCAAAATCCTGGGTGGAGGGTGGAGGTGTTTCAAAAATTACTCATGCGCTTTGAGTGAGTTTAAATTAAGTCAGCAGAAGGATGGCAACTGTAAATGAAGTCCCGGCATCCGGGAGGTTGAGTGCAGTGATGTCAGAACTAAGATTTCTGGTTCGTAAAAATGAACCAGCAAGCAACAGGTTGGTTTGAAGTGAGTCGACTTCAAAGTCAGGCGCATTCGGATTAAGAGTGTTGCATTTGCAGCACGGGTTGCAACTGGGCTTTGAGGTTTTCGCCATTCCAGAGACATGGGTAAAGCAGGAACAGGAATAGCTATTGCAGGTTCCAGGAATTACATGTTTCAGTAAGAAGAGGGAAACTGGTAGAAGAGGGGGTGGTGTGACACTATTAGTCAAAGACAGTATTATCGTTGAGAAAGGACATTTGAGGACACATCTACTGAAGCAGTATGGGGTGCGATTAGAAACAGGAAAGGATTAGTTACCAGATTTCTATAGGCTGCCAAATTGTTCCAAATATGGAAAAGATTGGAACACAATAGCGCAAGAATCTTAAATGTGTCAGTTTTTGTTCAATAGGTGCAGGAGTGCTTGCCATATAGACATGTCAACAAGGGCCGGGGTCACATTAGATTTGGTAAAGGCTATTGAAATCGGCCAGGTATTAGATTTGCTGGGAGGGGAGCACTTTGGTGACAGTGATCACAATTCGGTTATGTTTACTTTAGTGACGGAAAGGGATGAAATGCACTGCGGGGCAGAAGTTGTATCTGCGGGAAGGGTAATTGCAATGCCATTGGGCAAGCTTTAGGTGGCATGGGAGATGGAGGGAGACTGCAGGGCATGGGCACCTTTGAAATGTGAAGCTTATTCATGGACCAGCTTCTGTGAGTCCTTGATAAGTATGTACCAGTCAGACAGAGAGGAAGCTGTCCAGCGCCGCAGAAGCAGTTTACTCATGAAGATAAATTTCTTATCAAGAGGAAAAAGAAGGCTTTTAATTGGGTGAGTTGAGAAAGCTTAGTTAGGGCGCTTGAGAGTTAACAGCTTAGCCAGGAAAAACAGTCAGAGAGAGCTATTAAAAGCAAAGATGGGTACATGTGAAGGACTTGGCAGATAGAATCACGGAAAATCCTAAGGCTTTCTCTTCTTTTATGAGGAATAAAAGAGTGACGGAATGTATGTTAGCGGGAAATAGGCATGGGAAGATATGAGTGGAGACAGAAAAGATTGGGGAAGTGCGAAATGAATACTTTCCATCAGATTTCACTCGAGGAAAAGGCAATCGAAACGAGGTGAATACTGCGATTCAGGCCACTCGACTACATGTGATTGAGATGTATAAGAACGAGGTGGTAGGAATTCTGGAAAGGATAAACGTAGATAAGTCCCCTGGACAGAAAGGGAATTATCCTAGGATTCTCTGAGAAGGCAGGGAGGAGATTGCCGAGCTCTTGACTTTGTTAATTTTTCGTCATTGCGAACAGGAATAGTACCAGAAGACTGGTGGACGGCACATGTTGCTCCCTTATTCAAGAAGGTAAGTAGAGACCGCCCTGGAAATCATAGAACTCTGTGCATTAATTCGGTTGCGGGTAAAGTGTTGGAAAGCGTAATACGTGGTAGATTTAAAATCATCTAGAAATAAATAAATTGACAAGAGACTGTCAACACGGTTTTATGAAGAGTACTTCGGACTTCACAAACCTTATTGAGTTCTTTGAGAAGATAAGCAAACCGGTGATGTAGTTTATTTGCATTTCAGTAAGGCGTTTGATAACATTACCCAAAGTAGGTTATTCCACATACAGCGATTTGAATCAGAAATTGGACAGACGAAATAATACAGATGGTCGTAGTTGCTGTGAAATATTCACCCTGGAATTCATTTACAATTGGGGTGCCGCAAGAATCAGTTTTGGGTACACTTTTCTGTCTTTTTATAAATGACCTTGATGAGGGCATAAAAGGATGGGGTAGAAAATATTCGGATGACACTCAGGTCGGTAGAGTTGTAGATCGTGACGAACCAAGTTGTAGGTTACAGAGAGACATAGACAAGCTACAGAGCTGGACTGACAGACGGCAAATGGAATTGATTGCGGAAAAGTGTGAGGTGATTCACTCTTAAAGGAGTAACAGGAATACAGAGGACAGAGCGAATGGTAAGACTATTGGTAGTGTAGATGAGCAGATAGATCTCGGTGTCCAGATACATAGTTCCTTGAAAATTGCTATCAAGTTAGTAGAGTTCGTAAGAAGGCATACGTCTGTCAGCTGTTATTGGGAGAGGGATTGAGTGTCGCAACCATGAGATCATACTGCAACTGTACAAAACTCTGGTGCGGCCACATTTGGAGCATTGCATGCATTCTAGTCATTGCATTATAAGAATAATGTCGAAGCTTTGGAAAGGGTTCAGAGGATATTTACAAAGCAGTTTCCTGGCATGGACGGAATGTCTTATGAAGGATGGCTGAGCGACTTGAGACTGTTTTCCTGAGTGGAAGAAGGTTTAACAGTGACTTAATTGAGACATGTAAGATAATCAGAGGGTTAGATGTGTTGGAGAATGAGAGCGATTTTCCACGGATGGTGGTGGCTAGTAGGAGGGAAAGCAGCTTTAAATTGACGGGTGATTGATATATGATAGATGTCAGAGTTACGTTCCTTATTCAGTGAGGAGTCAGGGCACTGAAAGCACCATCTGGAGCAGTAGTAGACTGACAAGTTTTAAGGGTATTTAACTGATCATTGGATAGGCATATGGATGAGAATGGAATAGTGCCGAATCAATGGGCTCCAGATTGGTTCTGTAGGTCAGTGCAACATCGAGGACTGAAGGGACTGTACTGTGCTGTAATGTTGTATATTCTATGTTCCTCCCGCAGTCCAAAGCTGAGCAACTTCGAGTCGCTTACCATGCTAAATTGTCCATTGTGATCAGAGATGCGTCATTTATCTGTATTAGTCACGGGGAACGCAGAGTTAGATGGGTAGGATAGGTGAACATGTCTAGGTGGGGTGCTGTTGATTGGGTCGATGTTCGCTCAATGAGCGGAATGTCCTACTTCAACTCATTAGAGATTCCATGATTATGGCAACAAGTTAGGCCGACAATAACCACCCCAATATCTTGTATGTATCAATAAATCACTTCTCACTCCAAGGCTGACTTGCTAAAGCCTCCGCAATATAAGCCCTTTTTCCGAGGAATACGTGAAGTGAAACATCTCCGAACAGGTTCCAGGGTATTTGTATCCTTTCTCAGGTAAGGAGACAATAAAACATTTGACACAATATGAGGTTTATTTTTGTTTTCTTGTGTTGTTGTGAGTAGTTGGAACTCTCATATCCACAAAGCATTGACATAGAAGCATTGAGTATTTTTGAGGCAAAGACAGCAAGATTCATAGATCTCAATTGATTCAAGGATTATCAGGGAATGGGTAGGAAGGTGCACCATGGGGGAACGCTGTCGCAGCCCCAGATCACTATGAATATAATGCAAAATGGAACAACAATTTAGGGAATACTTTAAAATGGTAATATCGGTCAAAAAGCGTCCTAAAGGAATATATGCCCGTCTCTCATTAGAGAGGGAATATGCATTGTGGCTTAACTTGAGGTTCGCCACACATGGGCTGAAGGGTGAGGTTGAAAAAGTGGGCCATTCATGCGAACCTCTGTCAGTGTGGGAAATTGAACCTGTGGCTGTTGTCCTCCCTCTGCATCACATATCAACCATCCGACCAACTACGTTGGAGATTATTAAAGTGTCAGAGATAGGAATAGACACAGACAAGGAATAATAGAAACTTTAATAATAAGGATTAATGTACGTTTCAGATTACGTTCAATATATGGGCGTCAGTTAAAAACGTGCAATGTTAAAACAGTATTTTTTTAAAGAGACATGTATTAAAGGTTGTCTTTGGCTGAATTCAATACATTGAGGCATGCGAAATAACCAGCAATACTAAATGCAATTAGAAGTCAATAACAGAAAATCAGTGCAGATTTCTGATTGGTCTGAGTAAAGCCTGCTCACAATTACATAACATTATAAAGCAGAGGAATATATTGTTTGGAGAAACCGTCCCCATGGTAAATGCCTTGCTATTTGTGCTTGAAGAAAACCGGGATTTAAAGAATAAAGTTTTTCATCTGGTCGGTGACAGGAGCCCAGGGTGTTAAACGACTGAAAGTTCCAGTAACATTAGCTCAGGACTCCGTCAGATAAGCCTTGATCTCATTACATGCTGCAAATTGTTAAAAGTGTTCAATGTCATCAGGATGAATTTTAATTGTATGTAAATTGAAAATCATACAAATCTGCTCTTCCTCTTATCCGTTACGAACAGACGACCGTCATTTTCCAGGAACTGAGACTTATTTGCAACATTATCTTAAACAATCCGTGATTGGCCCTCTCCAGAATATTCTGTAGCCGTGTGTTGGTATTGTAAAGCAAGAGAGTGTGTGAGTGAGTCAGTGAGAGAGAGAGAGAGAGAGAGAGAGAGAGAGAGAGAGAGGAGGGGGAGGAACCGAGAGAATTCTTTAGCAAAATACTTTTTCGGGGTAGGCCCTTTAACAGATGCACAGTGAGTGTGAGGGAAGATAGAATACGGTGACACGTATCTTCAAAGAGCATATAGAACAAAGAATATAGGACATTACAGCGCAGTACAGGCCCTTCGGCCCTCGATGTTGAGCCGACCTGCCATACCAATCTGAAGCCCATCTGACCTACACTATTCCATGTACGTCCACATGCGTGTCCAATGACGATTTATACGTACTTATAGTTGGCAAATCGACTAACGTTGCAGGCAAAGCATATCATACCATTACTAGTCTCTGCGTAAAAAAAAAAATACACATGACATCTGTTCTAAATCTATCATCCCTCAATTTAAAGATATGACCCCTCATGCTCGACGTCACCATTCTTGGAAAACGGTTCTCCCTATCCAACGTAACAAACCCCCTGATTATTTTATATGTCTCTATTAAGTCACCTCTCAACCTTTTTCTCTCTAACGAAAACAGCCTCAAGTTCCTCAGCCTTTCCTCGAAAGACCTTCCCTCCTTACCAGACTATATCCCGGAAAACCTCCTCTGCACCCTTTCCAAAGCTTCCACATCCTTTTATAATGCGGTGACCAGAACTGTGCACAATACTCCAAGTGCGGCCGCACTCGAGTTTTTTTACAGCTGCAGCATAACCTCATGGTTCAGGAACTCGATCACTCTATTAATAAAAGTTACAACACTGTATGCCTTCTTAACAACCCTGTCAACCTGGATGGCAACTTTCAAGGATCTGTGTACCTGGCCACCAATTCTCTCTGCTCAACTACACTACCAAGAATCTTACCATTAGCCCAGTGCTGTGCATTCCGGTTACTCCGGCCAAAGTCAATCACCTCACACTTGTCCGCATTAAACATCATTTGCCATTTCTCAGTCCTTCTCTGCATCTTATCTGTGTCTCTCTGTAACCTACAACAACCGTCATCACTATCCACAACTCCACCGACCTTAGCGTCGTCTGCAAATTTACTAACCCACCCAGCTACACCGTCATCCAGGTCGTTCATAAAAAATGACGAAGAGCAGTGAACACAACACCGACTCTTGCGGTACACCATTCGTAACTGGACTCCAGGATGAACATTTCCCAACCACCACCACTCTCTGTCTTCTTTCAGCAAGCCAACTACTGATCCAAACTGCTATCTGTCCCACAGTCCCATTCCTCTGCATTTTGTACAATAGCCTACTGTGGGGAACCTTATCGAACTCCTTGCTGAAATCCATATATGCCATAGCAACCGGTTTACACTCGTCTACCTGTTTGGTCACTTTCTCAAAGAATTCAATAAGGTTTGTGAGGCACGACCTACCCTTCAAAAAAACCGTGCTGACTATCCCTAATCAAATTATCCTTTCCTCGATCATTATAAATCCTATCTTTCATAACCGTTTCCAACACTTTACAAACAACTGAAGTAAAGCTCACTGGTGTGTAATTACCAGGATTGTCTCCTCCTCTTCTTGAACAGCGGAACCACATTTGCTATCCTCCAGTTTCCTGATATTATTCCTGTAGACAATGACGATTTAAAGATCAATGCCAAAGGCTTGGCGATCTCCTCCCTGGCTTCCCAGAGGATCCTAGGATAAATCCAATCCGGCCCAGGGGACTTACCTATTTTCACACTGTGCAGGATTTCTGATACCTCTTCCTTGTTAACCTCAATCACACCTAGTCTGGTAGCCTGTATCTCAGTAATTTCCAGGACAACATTGTCGTTTTCTAGAGTGAATACGGATGAAAAATATTCAATTACTCCTTCGCCTATCTCCTCTGACTCCACACATTTCTTCCCACTACTATCCTTGTTTGGCCTTCCTACTAATCACGTCATTTTTTTATTCCTTAAAAACCTGGAGATATCCTTACAGGTTACACTGATCCAATCCACCAACAACTTCTCACGTCTCATCCTCGCTCTTCTGAGCTCTCTCTTTATGTCTTTGCTGTTACCTAACTGTGCCTTCACATCTCCTCCTAACGTTAGCCTTCTTCTTCCTCTATCTATGCCTCTCATTATCTGGTATACCTCAATTAGGTCCTCTCTTCTCCTCCTTTACTACAATGAAAAAAAGTCCGAGTTCAGACAACCTCTCTTCATAAGATAAACCCTCCAGTCCAGGCAGCATCCTGGTAAACCTCCTCTACATCCAGTGAGACCCTTTATCCCAGCTATCATTTTCTGAGCCACACCTAGTTTTTTTCTGTTGTAAACCTCAATACCTCTTGTCATCCAGGGCTTCCTGTTCCAGCTAACCTAGCCCATCACCCTCTCAGGAACATATAGACCGTGAAATCTTGCTATCTCACTTTTAGATGCTCTCACTTGCTAGAGGACCCTTTGTCACCAAACAACCGAAACCCATAAAACCTTGCAAGCTCGTGTCTAATTGCATGAAAAATTGCCATGCTTCAATTTAGAACTTGAATCTCTGCACACATTTTCTATCTCGACATTCCAATATGATTCTGAGTTGAACTATAGTCACTGGTCCTAAACTGCTCCGCCAGTAACACCTCAGTCACCTGTTCTGCCATATTTCCCAAGATTACGTTGAGTTTTAGCCATTCCTGACTAGGAGTCTCTATATATTGCCTGAAGAAACTTTTCAGAAAACACTTTACAGATTACAGCCCATCTAAGCTCGTAATGCTCTGGTAGTCCCAGTCCATATTAGGAACATTAAAATCGTCTGCTATGACAACATCATTGCTCTTGTACGTCTCCCAATCTTCCTGCATATTTGTTCTTCTATTTCCCATGATTATGTGGGTCATTAGTACAACCCATCACCATCCTCTTTTTGTTTGTTAGCACCATCCACAAAGCCTCATTCGTTGATATCTCAGGTACTTCACCTCTGACCACTGCTGTGAACTTGACCTTAAACAGAAAGTAGAATTTGTGGTGTAAAATAGATTTACATTCCTACAGTGTCAAAACATGCCTTTCCATACAACAAGTCCACAGCGATGAAGAGTTAACCATTCTGCTACCCTCTTATTCTGGACTTACCCCTGACTAATGCACCTAAACTGCACATCCCTGAATAGAAAGGACAGGCTAGCCGGATGAACACAATTAACTTGCACGGTTTTGTATTGTGGAAGGAAACCACATCACCCAGAGGAAGCCTACGCAGACACAGGCAAATTTGCCAAAACCAACGCAGACACTCGACGAAGGCTGGAATCAGACCGAAGTCTGTTGCGCTGTGTGCCCGTAGTGCTATCCACTGAGCCATTGTGTTGCCATTTTCTTCGTGTTTAACCAAGTTTCTACTGACATATCTCTCTGGCAGTCTGTTTCATACTACAACATCTCTTGTTATGGATCAACGTAGATGAGGAGCATTAAATGGATTGTAGCTGCAAATCCTGCCACTTCCTGCATGGGCTGCAAGTTTCACCATGCTGGGAGGTGATCTGACAGTGCTAGCGAGCAATGCATTAGCGCAGGTCTACATGTGAGTGAAACAGTATGGTCTGCACAGCTCCCCATGTGTTTTCCCGATTTATAGAACAGTGTTCCATCCTTGACAGATTGCTGGATTGTATTCAATAGTACAATATGCTGATCTTAACAGTGCTCATCATCAATAGATATCTCGCCATGGTCCATAGCGAATGGATTGTCAGATTGAGAATGTGAGGCATCTAAACATTTCGACTGAGATGGCAAAGCGTTTATTTTACATTTGAATGCTTTTCATTGGATCGATGAAACATGACTCTTCTGGAGAGACCCGTCCCTCTGTCTACCCACATATTTCTATTCCTTGTTGTCCACTGAGTAACTGTCCAGCTTGAACGCGATTATCTGTCCTTTAGTTTTCCATGGTCCTTGGTCCTGGGGTATCGGGCACCACTGTTAAGAAACACGGAATCAATCACTTCCCGGTGTCTTCCGCGGCTCTCCGTGAAGGACAGGGAGTTCCAGCAACCTTGAGGAACACCTTTGTAACTTGCTCAGTGGCTGTCCGCTCTTAGTCACTCACTGCTGCTCATGCGTTCAGGGACACGAGGAAAGAACTCGACTGTTACTGTTTCAGACTAGATGATTTCATGGAGTTTAGGTTTTAAACTGCTGTGCACGTGCAGGAAGAAAGGAGACCCACTCTGAATGAGTAATTCTGACTGTAGTTACACCAGTTGTATCTGCAACATGAACAACGAATGGAGCTTAGGCTGCGGAGAGGGGAGTCTATGCAAAATTGAATAAGGTGCCACTGTCAGACCAGCCATGGTTTTATTGAATGTTGAGCCGTACTGAATTGTCTGGTCATGCAACTTATTCATATATTTCTGTTTGTAACTAGATAATTCTCCTTCTTTTGCAATGTGCCATACTGGCGAGAAGTGAGTCACCTCGACCTGTCCCTGGGTAAAATTATCCTGAACTTAACTGACCTCCATATTTTCTTCTGTCACAAACTTGAGCATTGGAATGACTGCCTCCTGCTCCTGTGTACCGAGTTTGTGTAAACAGGTGTCCTCCTCCTGCTCTTGTGTAATAGGCTTGAATAGCCATGTATTCTCCTGCTGCTCCTATGCAAAAGAGTTGAGGGACTGAATGGTCTCTTCCCATTTCATCCACTTACGATTGAGTAAAGATTTGACGCCTGTTTCGGTATAACATTCTCAACCTCCGTGTAACTTATTTATGCATTTTAATCTCAGTAATTAAGCAAGCAGGCTGATTGGGCTTGTTTTTGTTATACAGATCTGAGGAGGTTCATGTCCTCCACCATTTTTCTCATAAAAATCTCGAGAGACAGAATGGCCTCCTTCTGGTCCAGACTTGAGAGGAAGAATGAATTCCTCCTGTCCTTTTAAATTACACTCGAGAAAATGATATATCCCCTACAGTCGCTTTGTGATATGTCTCAGAGACTGATTAGCCTTCTCATGTCCCTCTGTAACAGCATCAAGGTGCTGAATGGCCTCCGCTTTCTCGCTGTTATGGACCCGAGAGGCTGGATGGCCTCCTCCTGTCCCTCTGTAACAGACTCGAGACATTAAATGACACAACAATCCGTCGGTGATGAGCAACTATTAAACTGCATTTGATGTTTTTTTTTCCTCCATTCTCACTTACAGAAACCGAAAAAATGCAATAAACTCCACGCATCCTCTCGGTAATACCTGGTATACTGCAGTAACACTCTCAATGTTTTGAGTGTGTCCCTTTGCAAAATGTACCAAAAGTACAGATTTACACCTCTTCAAGTGGCAATAGATTAGAGTGGGCTGAATAGCCTCCTCTTCTCCATCTGGAACAGTCACATGGGGACAGCATTGCCGTGTGTTCTTCCTGAACAGCAGTCTCAATGCTTTGAATACAATCTTAAGGTTCTTAAAACTACGGCCAGCTTTACCCAAAGTCAGTCAGCAATAGGTATGTTTTACCCTGGTTGATGCTCTCGAGAAAATTCCGCATCATTTATTTGATGTAGCGGGTCTTATTTCATCGTTGTCTCATTCGATAATCAGCGTTGAATGTATAAAACCCTGCAGTGTTCTGGGAAGCCCTCTGCACACTGAAAAAAGATAAACGCGACCCCTCACTAACCCATATCCCTTCCATCCAGGCCAAGTAAATGCTCCAGTTTACTTTGATATGAAAAGTGATGTAAGTGAGAGATTAACTGAGAATGTTTGTTCAGTGACTGTGATTAATATCAGTCTCCATGGATTCTAATTATTCCTGTGTGGGTTTACATATTTTCATGAAAAATAGGATCTGTGCAATGCGTTATCCCATAGTATGTGTAGGAAAATCATTGACATCACTAACAGGAACCAGCAGCCTCAGTGAGAAGGGCAGGAGAGATCAGAATCTGAAAACGATGACCTGGAAAGATCAAACATTGGATAGGAGTATAAACTGGCATGTTTCTGTTCTTTCTACATATTATGATGTTTTATCATTACCATCACGGATTTATTATGCACTTTTGATTATTCAATATTTTTATTATCCTATCCTGGCTATCGTTGGTGTCCCTGGTAAGTTTTATTGCCCAGTTATTATGTCGATAAATTACATTTAGCTGTAGATATTTTTTCTAATACACTAATTTGTTTGCTGCGGTTATTATTCCTGATATATTCACTCGAATATTCACTTGACAATCCATTACTAACCGTATCAGAGGACTTGTTCGTTCACTCTCTCCTTTTTTGCTTCTAGTATGGTCCCTCGTTGGTCACTCTATGGACCTACACAATTTCATTTGTGAAACATGATTCATTCTCACTATCCTTGTTATTTCAATATTTGCAGCACAGTCGTCACCGTCTTTCATTCTGGTTATAAAGCAATTTACCTTCTTCTGACGCCATGCTTCTGTGTTGGAATATCTGAAACTGAAACTGACGAATCACGTCTGTGTTGATCCCTTTGACCATGAGTTGATTGCCGACACCATACCCTGACTATTCCTAGTTTTAACCACTAACACCTCCAGACGATACTTCACTGACTCATCCCGTCTACTATTTGAAACTTGAGGAATGAAATAGAGTATTAATGATGGAAAAAATCTGCTGCTGACGCTCCCAGCTTCAAAACTGCGGAAACAAATCTGAGCAGACACGGCACCGCTCATATCCAAACTCACAATCTGACAATGCTTCTCCTTTAACGAGTTCATGCTGTCCCTGTTGAATTTTTTAAGAGAGCTCGTAAAATCAAATATTCCAAAAAGTCTCGATGCGAAGGTTTCAGGGCTAATTTGATGATATTTAACTCAGATTGCCTCAGCAAAATGTTTTCAACTTAAAAGAAGAACATCGACGTTGAAATGGGAGTGGCAATTTCTTTCAGCTCAGCTTTAGTCCGGTTTTAGTTGGTTTGGTATGGTTTAGTTGGTGTTGGTTTTAACAGTCTGGTTGTTCACTGAAACTAGTTAGTCAGTTTGGAGGCTGCTGGTCCAAGAAACAAGCATAGAAGCTAGTGTTCCATGCTGAATCTGTCTTTAATCTCTCTCTGTATTCTCTCTCCTTCTCCTGTAATATCCTATGTTTGTTTTTTAGCTTTTGTGCCAAGCGGTGTTCCTGGGGATTTTTGCAAGTATTTGGAACAGCATCATTAAGTGGTGGATAATCTGTTCTTTGCTTCGGTTAGGTAATGCTATTCTATATTCAGTTCTATTTTGTTCATGTTTCATTTGATAATCTTACAAACAAATACAATTTTTTTTGATGTCTAAGTAGTTTCACCCGCTACCTCCCAGCTGGAAAATCGACTCTGCACCTCCTCAAATCTAGTAAAAAGGTTAGGGTGTTGGGTACTTCCTTGAAATGTTTTGAGATATCTGATCTGGTTCCTAACAACAGCAAAATCCAATTCAGCAGCCATTCCAGTGTGCACTGAACTTCATTGTTATTGCATCTGGCAAAATCAGTAGACTTATATTCTCAAGGACATCATTGTATCTGTCTATGAAATATCTCTCAAGCTCACTCTGTCGATTACTGAAACCCCTGCCAGTTTTTCAGTTTTAAACTGATTTACTCCAAGTTCCTTCCCTCCTAAACACCGTGTTTTTACCGAAAGCACCTTCACGTCGCTCTTACCCTGCATTCTTCATTCCATATCGCATTATTTCAGTCACTCTCTCGCCCTGTCTCTCTCCCACCCTCTCTATCGCCTTCTCTCTCTCTCTCTCTCACACACACACACACACACACACACCCGCTTGACTTGTACCAATGCAATTGAGATACAGAGTCAGAACCTTGTGGAAGTCCATTTGCTTTCACTCGCAGCACGGGTTGTGAATTTCCCCATGCTGGGCACGTATCTAGTGCAAGTATAGTACAAATAAACTGGCAACGGTTGTAATGCTGACCATACTGGGTAGATAGTGCAGTTTACTGAGCAGTACACTATCTGCACAGGATGACGCTAACCTGAGATTCAGCAGGATTTCAGTATTATCCTTGACTGATCATACAAATTTTCCAATTGAATCACCGGCTAACAATCTGCAGAAAGAATGCTAAATGAATTATGCTATAACTAAGGGCTGGCTGTACTGTTTCTTTGTCACGTAATAAATGATTTGAATGTGAACATAGCAGGAATAGTTGCTATGTTTAAAGATGGCATCAAAATTAGAGATATATGGACAGTAAATGTAACGTCACAGTGATAAGTCAATTTGATTAGAACGGTCATTGGGCGAAGTACTGGCAGTGGAGTTTCAGTAAGATAATTGTGAGGTGCTGCATTTTGGAGCATCAATCAGGGCACGACTTATGCACTTAATGGTGATTTACTAGGGAATGTTGCAGAACAAAGAACTTTACAGTCCAGGCTCATATTTCCTGGAAAGTGAAGTTACAGGTAGCTAGGATAGTGCTGAAAGCTTTTGGTATTGTTTTCTTATTTGTCAGAGCATTGAATACGATTGTACTGGACATTGGTTGGGCCAATTTTGAAATATTGTCTACAATCCTGATCTCCTTCTGATTGGAAGGATATTGTTAAGCATGAAATGGTTCCAGAAAACATTTACAATGCTGTTGCCAGAATTGAAATTTTGAGCAATTGGGACAGGCCGAATTGGCTGAGGCTCTTTTCCCGAACCGTTGGTGGCTGAGGGGTGACCGGATAGAAGTTTACGGAATCATGGCGGTGTGTGCTTGGATTGGATAAATGGACTATGTCATTCCTTTGGGGTGGGTCAGTCCAGAATTAGAAGGCTTCGGTTCAGGTTGAGAGGGGAAAAATTTAAAAGGGACCAAAGGTAGCTTTTTCACAGAGTGGTACATGTATCATACAAACTGCCAAAAGACGTGTTGGAGTCAGACAGATTAAAAACATTTAATAGGCATCTGGATACCTATATGAGAAGGAAGTGTTCAGATAGATATGGGGCAAGTGCTGGCAACTGAGATGTCATGAGGTTAGTATAACTAGTCAACATGGAAGGGTTGGACCAAAGGGTTTGTTTCCGTGCGGGACATCTCTATGGCCCAAACAACTCTACACGAGCATCGTTTGCATAGCTCTCCATGTTGTGTTGTTAACTCATCCCAGTTTATGGTGTCTGCGCTGGTTCTGTGAGGCAGACTCAGAATTTGATGTAACAAATCTTTCAGCTGATCTGGTAACGCCTTCATTCAATGTTGTGATTCTTGTGGTTTCGCCACACCAAAACCTCACCCGGCCTGTTCGTTCAAGTCACCTGTCTTTCACCCTACATTAACAAAACGTATTATCAGCAAATTAATTGTCTGTAACGGTTAATGTCGTTTCAAGTTCAGAAACAATGAAAGGGTTTGTGTTGGAGCTGTTCACTTCCTGGCATGTTTCATGTGGTTCTCTTTGTTTCGCAGGGTGTCTCAGCAGCTTTGAATCATGCCTTTGAAACGTTGTCAGCGTCTATCCCTCTTAGCTGACCATGCGGTCAGTAACACATGGAAGCCCCTCCATTATAATTACAAAGGGCCAGTTGTCTAACATGCAACTGAGAGGCGTTTGACTGACTCCTACTGTTTAAAATGTAGTGGAAGTGCTGGTGATTATTTGTTGGAGGTTGTGCTGTTGGCTGCTTGAGGTATTCAGGGAGACCTAAATATTTGGTGACCCAACTCTGGTTGGTGCACGGGAGGTGCAGTTAAAGCACCTGAGTCTACAATAAGAGTAAGAAACGGAACAGAGGCTGCAGAGATGAGAAGCTGTGAAACCATGGAGTAAGTGTCTGTGGGGAAGGGACCTGGTGTAACCACCAGGGGTTTTCCAAGAACAACTTCACCCAAGAGCAGAGTGTGAGGGTTCCTGATTTCTCAAGGGGCTGGTGACAGAGCAGTGTTACGTAATTCTGCATGACCTGCTGTTTCACACCATGTGGAGGACAGTACTGCCCGTGGCTGTTAGGGTCACAGTTTCATTCAGCTTTAATTATCCGGAACGTTCCAGGCAGGAGGAGGTGACATATCGGTCATTGTCCCAGAATGTGAACATGCATGTCATCATTCCGTGATGGACAATATAGATGGTGAATATGGTGAATACAAGGTTTTCACACTGAGTAGAGTGTGCCGGGTGTATCCCTGTTTTCTCAGTATAGCAGGATTCCCGATGATGTCAATGGCTCTGCGGGGTTCCATGTCAGTGTGGAGAGGTAGATTAACTGAAAGACCTCACTCCTTTAATGTTGAAATGCGACCATGCATAGTACATCATGAGGGTGGACAGCTGCTATCATGGCAGGAGCCACGGCCCTTGATGCAGAAGTTGTCATCCATTTCCATCGTCTTCAAGCCTCCACGTAGAAAGAAGTGATGATCATTTGGGTAAAGGCCGTCCCCTTGTTGCAAGCCTGAGCAGATCCTGCCCCCTAACCACCTCACACCGCCAACCAAATATAACAAAATATCCCGTGTGTTTTGAGAGCAATGTGGCCACTAGAATTATCAGGGAACAGATGATCAGTGAGATCGAGCATTACTTCTGAAGTCTGGATGGGCCAGGGGGAACCGTCGACTGCACATTGTATCACAAAGTTCTCTAACACTTTCCTTTTCAGTAACCTACTGTCTTCCAATCATCCTGACAAAAGGCAGCTGATATATCGTGTTATGTCCCACCTGTCAAATAATATTCTATTGATTTTACTGACTGTATCCATATGCAAAATCTTCACTTTATCTTGGCAATGTAATTTTCGGCTTGTCTTGGTGTCATCAGCAACTCAACATCAGTAGATTTGTTGGACTCATCCAAATCACTGATCCAGATTGTGAATAGTGGAAGATAGAGTACTGGTCAATTTGTGACTCCCCTGTTTATGTTCCGTTAAACTGACCAAGTCTGATTATTCCCAAGTGCCTGCTTCCTCTCATATAACTGGTCTTCCCCCATTCGTGTGCTGGACATTCGAAGGGCTGAAGTAAAACGAGGGATATCAGCTCCAATTCAGCCCTCGAGCCTGCTCCGCTGTTTAATAAAATCACAGATAATGCCATCTCGGCCTCCGTATCATTTTCCTGCCTGCTCTCCAGAATCCTTAATTTACACAATTTTCTAGCAACCACTGCACTCTGGACATTGAATTACACAGATTCACAACCATTTCACAGAGGTACGTTCTCCTCACTCCTGTTTTAAATCTGTTCCACCATATCCGACTACTCTCGTACCATATTTGTAGATTGAATCACATGAGGATATCTCCACTCCATATTTGCATTTTCAAAGACTTCGAGCATTTTCCATACCTCGATGCGATTTCCTCTAACTCTTCTAAACTCCAGAGAATATTGGCCTGAAGCGCTCAATCTCTCAAAATGAAACAAGTTCGTCATCGCTGGAACCAATCTAGTGAACCTCTTTCAAACTTTATTAAATCTATTAAATCCCTCTTCAGCTCAGGGCACCAAAACTGCACGCAGTACTCCACTTACCGTCCCACTAATGCTTTGCATAGTTGCAGCAACACCTCCCGACTTTTATACTCTGTTCGTTCAGAAATAAACTCTGAAATTGCACTTATCTTTCTCAATAGCTGATGTACGTGCGTGAGAGTTTTATGTGTTTTCGGTAAGGACACCATATTTCACCACATGTAAACACTCTGAAGTATACCTTCATTTCCATCACAAGTTGCCTTTCCATTTCTCTGACCAAAATGGGTGAGCCCATACTTAACCACATTAAATTTCAACTGCAAATATTGGCCTAACCATCTAACTCATCCAAATCTATTTGCAATTTTCTTACATTTTCATTGCAACCTAATTTCCCACTTACTGTAGTGCAATCTCAAAACGTGAACACATTCTTTTCTACCCTTTATCAAAGTAATAATGTAGACTACAAATATTTGTTTCCCAAATCTATATCCCCATAAATTGGCCAACTGGGAAACGACCAATCTGTATCTTCTTTGTCCATCTTGTTTGGTCACCAGCCCTCGATCGAAGCGAATAAATTACATCTAACACCCTGTGTTCTTACTTTATGGATTAGATTTTTGTGCAATACCTTAGTGAATGCCATTTGGCAGTTCAGATATATTACACCTCCAGGATCGCTATTGCTTGTCAATTCTTTAAAGAACTCCAGCAATTTTTTCGAACATGAATTATCCTTCGTAAAATCACGAGCACTCGATGGATTGTGGTGTGACTTGGCAAAACCCCTGTAATCTATACGTTGACAATTGAGTCTAAGAGTATATCTTGACTCTGAACAGTTTGCTCACTACATTTTTATTCAAGAGTGAAGATAATTATTCTAAGTTCATACTTTCTAAAACCTATGCATTCCCTCTAAATTCTTGCGCAGTGAGCGCAAGATTTTAAAAGATCTGCTACGATTGCTGTGCAAGAGGCATGCATGAATGATGGGACTCATTTTGTTCCTGCTTTTGACACTCGATTTCCAGCTCGCATTACTGTCTGTTTGTCATGTTCCTGTTATTGCATAAGAGGCTTGAAAAAAATGGAATCATGCTGTTGCTGTGTAACGGTTTGAAGGGCTGAAGGGTCACTTCCCAATCGCCATAACAGGCAGGAAGTACTGAACGATTTCCGCCCGCATTCCTGATAGCGATCAGAAGAGTGATTGACCTTATCCTGCTCACATTCGGCAGACACATGGACTTAATTAGCTCTACTTTTGCAATCGAAACAATCTTAAAATTTTCTCCAATACTCCAATTCCTGTGTGACGTGATCGATGGGCTGGATAGCTTTCTGATATCTTCGTGTGTCTATCTCCTGTCGCTTTGGGGCCTCTTGCCGTTTCTGTGCTGCAGACCTGAGGAGGCTGAATGGACTGGTCCTGTTGCTGTGTAACAGGAAACTGGTGGTGCATGACATTTACGGGTCTTGTGTTATAGGCTTGAGGGGCAGACTGACCTCCTCTTGCAACTGTATATCTGGCCACAGGAGCTAAACATTTTCGTCTTGTTCTTGATTACAGGTTCGAAAGCTTGAATATCCTTCTGCTGTTCCTGTCAAACAGGCTAGAGAAGTGAATTGGATTCTTTCATATGTTGTGTGATTTGCTAAAGTTGCAGACTCCTTCCTGTCTTTACGCTAAAATCTGATCATTTCTCATCGTATTAACTCCAATGGGTATTGTATCAACTTGATCATCTTCTCCTTAAACGTTAACGCCTTCATTGCACGAATCAGCTGAGGGAACCATCTCTGAGCTGCTTCCAACGTAGGAATATCCTTTCTTCAGTGAAGAGACTAAATGTGTGCTCACTACTCCAGATGTGATCACACTAAGATCCTGTGCAGCAGGCACAGCAGTTTTACAACATGTGCAATGTTCCCAGCGAGGTGAGCGCATTCCCGGTTGTCTGGAGGAATGTACAGCATTGTCTTTCTCGAATCCACAAGCAAAACTGGCAGTCTGATAACGAAGGACAGAATGATGCTTGCGAAGAACGAATAACATGTGAAGAGATCATATCAACATCAGAATAGCGTTCCCCAAATCTCTCACCCTAATCTACCATTAATCTCCTCAGGACCCATGTTGCTCAAATTCCACGGAATCTTTCTGGGTGGCGCTGCGAAATAGCAGGGAGAAACAAACATTTAGAGATTTATCTATCAAAGTGAAAACTGAAATACAAATCTTGGGCATGTAAACAAACAGGAAATTGTATATGCAGATTTTTGGATACTGCAGTAATAATGGTCAAATTCAAGTTACATCTAAACGAAGTAAATGCTTATGCTGGGAAAATCGTTTTCATTATTGTGTTTGGGATAATTTGCTTTAACAGTGTGTTGAGCACTGAGCTAGCAATCAGGCTGTTTTGGATTTGGTGCTGTGTTAAAAGGAAAAATCGTGCTGTGAAGAAGCTTTTGCAAGTTGTCGGAGAAAAGTTCGGACACAGACCTCCAGCGTTGAGCAACTTCATTGATTCTCCCGATTTGTATGATGGGGAACAGTGGAAATGAACTACTTCAGAAGCTATAGATGACAAAGGTATGCTTTTCTCGAAGGCAGCTCATAAATGTGACAAAATTAACCACTATTTGGTAGGCTTGCACTTTCATTGGACTCAGGCGGGTCTTCCCTTGTACATAAATGAACGTTTTGCCTCGTGAATCAGTTGCTTTACATTACAGATTTCACAACATTGCATTGATAAATTGTTTCCGAGAATTATGTAGAAAAAAGTTGTTCTTATCATGGTAACATTTTACATTCAGAAAAGGTAGCACCATAAAATTAGTAAAAACAGTGCTAATTTGATTTAGGCCCTAATTTCGTTTATTAAGTCATTTTCTGTATCCAAGGACTCAGAAATTAACAGCCGTGGCGATCTCCCTCGGGAATTCTGCCTGACAGTGGTTTGCATTGAAGTGGGTTTGAGCAGCAGTGTTTTTTGCCTACTGGGAGGATAACACGACAGCGGCATCAGCAGTGAGCTCAAACGCACTGGTCTAAAAGAGTAATGAAAACGCCAACAAGAAAAAAAAAGGCCTTTTAGAAATGCACTACCCAAGGATCCGATCCGATCACTCATCCAGCAGCCAAGATTTCTACGGGAGGTAGTGTCGTGGGCATTTGGGACTGCCTGTGTAATGAGATTGGAGAGGTTTGTCATGTTCTCACTGGAATCAGGAGTATAGATGCAACAATTGGAGTCAAGACTGGTTCATGTGCCCGTTTTGCAGCTTGTAGATAATCTATTGTCAATCGGCTTTGTAGGGCAACTGTACGAATGACTACCATCTCTGCGCTGAGTTGTTCAAGGGTTGACACTATTTCCTTAAGAATTGAGGCCATTAACCTAACTTACTTTATTAGTTGAGTGGATCCATAAGATGGGGAAGGGAATTGCAAAGACCCTCTCATTTTCATTTGTAGCTCTCTTGATACAAGGTCGAGGTCGTTCGAATGGTGAGGAGTACGAGTGTTAAATGATGGGAGCCACATATCCTCGAGCTCTATGACCAGCCGTGGAGAGTTGTAGCCTTGGTAGGCCTCAGTACTGTTAATAAACTCGGAGCCATGAGCAGTTCTGAACTAATTAGTCTCAGTTCCAATCCAAACAGTTTTGAACATGACACTTGTAGTCGTAATGAGAGCTTCAAAGCTTAGGATGCTTCTAGATGAAATTGATCGTCGTCCTAAAGATGTGAGGACCACGGAATATGTACATTCAGTGTATCCAGCATTCCACCCAGACATGCCTCTTCTCCTGCATCAAAACTGCCATGATAGGACAAGACAAACAGAGGACAGCCAGGGAATTCCTAGAGGCATGAATCTCATCCACAGATTCAATCAATAAGCACATCGACCTGGACCCAATATACCGACCACTGCAGCGGACAGCTGGAACTGACAACCGGAAGTGACAGATTCAAACGACTGCAAATGCCGGAGGAAAGATCACAGAAGCGCTTCACAGGAGGCTCCAAAGCACTGATTATGTCACCTAGACAGGGGATAAAACAACTGCAACACAAATTCCCAGCTCGGCGAACAGAACCACAGCAACGAACACTTGAGCTACAAATCTTCTCAAAGAATTTGAACATGGATCCTAGGTTCAAACCCAGCCTTGAGCGATAGTCTGTGTGGAGTTTGCCTGTTTTTCCCGTGTCTGCGTGGGTTTTGCTCCGGTTTCCTCCCACAGTCCGAAGTTGTGCAAGTCAGGTGAATTGGCCGTGGTATATATCCCATAGATTTAGATGCATTCATCAGAGGGAATAGGTCTGGGTGGTTACTTTTCGGAAGGTCGGTGCGGACTGTTTAAGCTGAAGGGCCTATTTCCACACAGTAGGGAATCAAATCATCACAGGAAGGAGAGGCCTCTACCAGGTTATGACATCCTGGAACAGCATGGCTTTGCTTGGCAGGTGGATTTCCTAGAGCGTCTGGCATCCGCTGAAGCATACACCATGTGTCTCTCCATGTTCCCTTGGGAAGCTGTGTTCATATATTGCGAGCTGCTGTAAATTAAGGCGAAAATGTACTGATTGGCTAGTGACAATATAGAAAAAGGCAGAGAGAGAAACAAAAACAAGTGGAAGAAGCACAGAGACGAGTAAAGATAGCACTATTGTCTCGCATCATCGGGAGCAGCGAACAAAAATTGCTTTTACTGCCTTCAAGTCCAGCACAAATCTCTAACGTCCCAGGTTCCTTTGCGTGGGGATTGGAAGAATAGCGATTTTGAAGGATGCTCGTGGTAAGCACTGGGATACCTTGTTGTCAGAGGGAATCAATGACTGGTCTTCCATCGAAGCACGTGACAAATTGTATTGTTGAACTGATTGTAAGATGGCTCCTGACTTTTCAGCAACCCTGCGACGCGGAGCTGAAAGACCCCGGACCATATTATTGGAGTGCCGTGCCTATCGTGAAGACAACAGCTCTCGAAGCAAATGGGCCTCCATTACGAGTTCGGTATTGGAAGGTTTTGTACAGTAATAGCTACCTCTGCGGATGAGGGAAAGCAACACACACAAAATTATCTCTCCCAAGAAAGGCAATCCAAACCAATGTGGGACCTCCATTGTCCATGGGTTTGATTTGATTAGGCAGAAATCTAAGCTTGTGCACCTTAGCTCCCGAATACCTGGGGCGCCTCGCGATTTTGAATATAATTGGAACATGAGGGAAAGAAGGAGGTTTGTCGCAGAAACGTGATCTCTGTTTGACAGAGAGCAGAAATTCACTGCTAATCCTTCCTGAATAACATAACATAAGGTAGTCTGTATTGGTGTACAGGTAACCAGAGTGAAGTACAGATCTGTAAAAGCGGAATTTGATGGGTCAGGTTCGCGCAGGGAAGGCCACATAGAAAACTGACCTTCAGAACGATCCAGACAAGGAAAAATGTGGTAGTCGATGGAGGGGCACACATTAGCTGCAAAAGCAAAGGGTCAATACAAGCACGAAGAGCGATGATTGGATACATCCACCTATAAAGCGAAGTACCAGAAGTGGAGTGAGCTAGAGAGGTTTTCATATATGACTGAGGCAAGGATCTTCAGAGTGAAACCCTGCTAGCTGCAGTGAATCGAAGCGTTGAGTTTGAAGAAGGTTTGGTGGCCAAGAAGGTCAACCTGACAGGACAAGAAGATTATAACTGTGTCAGGGACAGTTAACAGACCAGTACAGATCGGCACATGATCAGAGAGGGGATCAACCGTGGGCACTCCAGAGACCACACATTGCGAATAGTATTGGATCTCAGAGGAAGTTCAGCTGAACGAGGTGCAGAATGGGCGGCTCCAGAGTCCACCAAAACTGAGGGAACACTACCACTCATTTCAATGTCTTCAGTGAAATTTCTGATGGGAAGTAGGATGTCCGTATTGTGGTAGTCTGCAAAACCTCCAACATGTGCCACCTTGAACCGTTTGGGTTGTTTGTAAATGGATGATTAAAATTATAGGTTGCCAGTTGATGCTGCTGCCGTGTGGGAATTCCGTGTTGTTGCTTGGGTTGGGGTATGAAACCGTCAAAACCGTGCCCAGTGGCCTACGTTGCCACAACTCCTGCATTTATCTCTGCTTATATCCCTGTGTAGCTGTCCCTTGATTTGTTGCTGATTTCGTGAAATTGTTAATTTAATGTTTCCTCCCTTCCTTTTTGTGGTCCAGAAGACCCGGTATTGCCGGTCCGGACCAATGAGGGATGTAATCATTTTCTCCCACTCGTTTGTTTGACAAATAAGGGTATATGATGTATAGACATGGGCATGCCGAGTTTGCATGAATTTAGCAGGGTCTGCATCGCTAAATTGTTTTTTTAAATATGTCAAAAGCAGAATGCCGGCAGAGGACGGAAACTTCTTCAAAGTAGTTAATAAATCTGGCACGGATTTATTTGCCTTTAGTAGACAAATGGTGATTTCACTGAAGTTTGCTTGCTGCCTTGCAGTTGTTTAGATTAGATTAGATTACGTACAGTATTATCAAAATTATCAACCAAATGTTTTCATGCCTCTCTATTAATCTATGGCCTACGAGGAAACGAAATGTCGGCGATAATGATTGCTCAGTGTGTCCCATATTCTAATAACATTAAAGTCTGGACATCCTGAGGGAAGCCATTATAAATATTTCAGATGTGCACCGATCAATTAATATGATGTGCACTTGAAAGGATCAGGGGCATCTTGAAGTATGCCACGGATCTCACCGTTTGTCCAGGGCTTACCCAATGGAGTTTCAACTGTCATAATCGGGGATCAAGTAATTTCTTTACCACTATATTTATGTAAAACGTGATATCTGGTTCCTGGTGCAGGGCCAGTACAGATGAAATTGGACGAGACAGCAGACTCTGAAACAGACGTTGAGTCAGTTCAGTGAATTGGTAAAGTATGCTGTAAGCTTACATGAAAGATAGACATTATCTGATGTTTATTGGAACACTGTAATATGCTAAAAAGACATATTTACATCCAAGGTGCAAACTGCAAAGGGAAAGGTGGCTCACTGATGATTTACAAAAGAAGTTTATGGTTGCTTTAAATCAAATGAAGTAGCTTATAAACAGGCCAAATGCTACGCTAAGTCATTTAGTTCAGAGAGATTTGGCAGAAAGTGAGGACTGCATAATGGAGATAAAAATCCACAGTATGTTGCAGAAAAGCACAGCTGGGCAGATAGCATCTGAGGAGCAGGAGAATCGACGATTTGTGGAAAATCCCTCTTTCCTGACTGTTAGAAATAAATTGAATAAAATTTCGAAGAGGCCACCAAAACTGGAAACAAGACAATATATTCTATGGTCTTGCAAGAAGGGGCATCAAATGCAAAGCAAATGAGCAATGAGCATTCTAACGAGTACATTTATACTTTTGAACTGCGTGTGGTCACCTCTTCTGACTCCTACATTACCCAATCAACTTTATTCTCTGACTAACTTGCGATCTGGTCTAATTATTTTCCCCTTTCTCCAAGTTGGCGACCCTTCCCTCTGTAAGTGCTGATATAAGGAAGATTTTGCTAAAACTGGATCTTGATATTCCTTTCACTGTTTGCTTGTCACATCTTCGATTGTTCATAGGTACATTCCATTCCTCAATATACATTTTAACAATGTGTCTTCTCTTGCCTAGTTTATGTGTTTCAGCTATCTCAGATATTTTGCTGAGACTAAATTATTTAAACAATCAAGATGAAAGAAATTAGTTCATAGAATAATTATGCACTAATGTTTGTACCCAATTATACATTTCCCTCGTGCTTGCTGATTTAATCATTGTCTGCAGCTGCCCTTTACAATCGATTTATCAGCACTATACTTAAGCTTATTATCACTACCTTTCTGGGAAAACAACACATTTCCCCATTTCTTTCATGGTGAAGGGCTAATTCCCGAAATATCGATTCTCCTGCTCCTCTGATGCTGCTTGATTGGCTGTGTTTTCCCAGTAACGCACGCTTGAGAGAAACTTGGCAAAGGAGCACGAAGAACATAGAACATAGAACATAGAAAGATACAGCGAAGTACAGGCCCTTCGGCCCTCGATGTTGCGCCGACCAAATCCTACCTAACCTACACTAGCCCAATAACTTCCAAATGCCTATCCAATGCCCGCTTAAATGACCATAAAGAAGGAGAGTTCACCACTGCTACTGGCAGGGCATTCCATGAACTCACAACCCGCTGTGTAAAGAATCTACCCCTAACATCTGTCCTATACCTACCACCCCTTAATTTAAAGCTGTGTCCCCTAGTAACACCTGACTCCATTAGCGGTAAAAGGTTCTCAGTGTCGACCCTATCTAAACCCCTAATCATCTTATACACCTCTATCAAATCTCCCCTAAACCTTCTCTTCTCCAATGAGAACAGCCCCAAGTGCCTCAGCCTTTCCTCATAAGATTTTCCTACCATTCCAGGCAACATCCTGGTAAACCTCCTCTGCACTCGTTCCAATGCCTCCACATCCTTCCTATAGTATGGCGACCAAAACTGCACACAATACTCCAGATGAGGCCGCACCAGAGTCTTATACAGTTGCAACATGACCTCAGGACTCCGGAACTCAATTCTTCTACCAATAAAGCCAAGTACACCATATGCCTTCCTCACAGCACTATTTACCTGGGTGGCAACTTTCAGAGATCTGTGTACATGGACACCAAGATCGCTCTGCTCATCCACACTACCAAGTAGCCTACCATTAGCCCAGTAATCCATCTTCTTGTTACTCCTACCAAAGTGAATGACTTCACACTTAGCTACATTGAATTCCATTTGCCACATTTCTGCCCAGCTCTGCAACTTATCTATATCCCGCTGTAACCTACCACTTCCTTCCTCACTATCCACAACTCCACCGACTTTTGTGTCATCCGCAAACTTGCTTACCCAGCTTTCAAGCCATTCCTCTAGATCATTTATAAAGATAACAAAAAGCAATGGTCCCAAAACAGATCCTTGTGGTACACCGCTAGTAACTGCACTCCAAGATGAACATAATCCATCAACTACTACCCTCTGTCTCCTTCCAGCCAGCCAATTCCTAATACAAACCTCTAATGTATCCTCAATGCCATACCTCCGTAGTTTTAGCATTAGCCTACCATGGGGAACCTTATCAAACGCCTTACTAAAATCCATATACACAACATCTACTGCTTTACCCTCGTCCACTTCCTTAGTCACCTTCTCAAAGAACTCAATAAGGTTTGTGAGGCACGACCTGCCCTTCACAAAACCATGCTGGCTATCCTTGATCACGTTATTCCTATCCAGATGTTCATAAATCTTATCCCTTACCATTCTCTCTAAGACTTTGCCCACCACTGAAGTCAGACTCACTGGCCTATAGTTACTCGGGCTATCCCTACTCCCTTTCTTGAACAAGGGGACCACATTCGCTGTCCTCCAGTCCTCTGGTACTATTCCCGTTGACAATGACGACATAAAAATCCAGGCCAATGGCTCTGCTATCTCCTCCCTAGCTTCCCATAGGATCCTATGGTAAATGCCATCAGGCCCAGGAGACTTATCTATTTTCATCCTTTCCAATATTCCCAGAACCTCTTCCCTGCATATTTCCAGGCCATCCATTCTAATCATTTGTGACTCCATATTCACATCAGCAACAGTGTCCTGTTCCTGAGTGAATACTGATGAAAAGTATTGATTTAGTGTCTCTCCAATCTCCTCCGCCTCCACACACAACTTCCCACTACTATCCTTGACTGGACCGATACATACCCTAGTCATCCTTTTATTCCTGACATACCTATAGAAAGCCTTTGGGTTTTCCCTAATCCTACCAGCTAAAGACTTTTCATGTCCCATTCTTGCTTCTCTTAGCTCTCTCTTTAGATCCTTCCTGGCTACCTTATAACTCTCTATCGCCCCAACTGAACCTTCACGCCTCATCTTTACATATGCCGCCTTCTTCCCTTTCACAAGGGATTCCAATTCCTTACTAAACCACGGCTGCCTCACAAGGCCCTTTACACCATGCCTGACTGGTACATACTTATCGAGGACACGTAGTAGCTGCTCCTTGAACAAACCCCACATCTCATTAGTGTTCTTCTCTTGAAGCCTGTTTTTCCAATCCACACATCCTAAGTCATGCCTCACTGCATCATAATTTCCCTGCCCCCAGCTATAACTCTTGCCCTGCGGCGCACACTTATCCCTCTCCATCACTAAAGTAAAAGTCACCGAGTTGTGGTCACTGTCCCCGACGTGCTCACCTACCTCCAAGTCTAACACCTGGCCTGGTTCATTACCTAGAACCAAATCCAGTATAGCCTCACCTCTTGTTGGCCTGTCTACATATTGTGTCAGGAAACCCTCCTGCACACATTGGATAAACACCGACCCATCTAATGAACTCGAGCTATAGCTCTCCCAGTCAATATCTGGGAAGTTGAAGTCCCCCATAACAACCACCCTGCTACCTTCACTCTTTTCCTGAATCATCCTCGCAATATTATCCTCTACTTCTCTAGGACTATTAGGAGACCTGTAGAAAACACCTAACAGGGTGACCTCACCTTTCCTATTTCTAACCTCAGCCCAAACTAGCTCACATGGCAAGTCCTCTTCCATCGTCCATTCCACTGCTGTAATACTATCTTTGACAAGTAATGCCACACCTCCCCCTTTTTTACCCCCATGTCTGATAGCTACTAGAACATTTAAACCCTGGAACCTGCAACAGCCATTCTTGTCCCTGTTCTACCCACGTCTCTGTAATGGCCACAACATCGAAGTCCCAGGTACCAACCCACGCTGCAAGTTCACCTACCTTATTTCTTATACTTCTGGCATTGTAGTATACACACTTCAATCCACCCTTCTGTTTACAGGCACCCTCCTTCGAGATCGCTGCATTATTCATAACCTCCCTACACTCAAGGTCCTGTACCCTAAAGCTACAGTCCAGGTTGCCATGCCCCGGCGGAGTTAGTTTAAACCCTCCCAATGAGCACTAGCAAACCTCCCCCCAAGGATACTGGTGCCCCTCAGGTTCAGGTGTAGACCATCCTTTTTATCGAGGTCCCACCTTCCCCAGAAAGAACCCCAGTTGTCCAGAAACCGGAATCCCTCCCTCCTGCACCATCCCTGTAGCCACGCATTTAACTGCTCTCTCTCCCTATTCCTCGACTCTCTATCACGTGGCACGGGTAACAAAACAGAGACTACAACTCTGTTTGTTCTAACTCTGAGCTTCCAACCTAGCTCCCTGAAAGCCTGTCTGACATCCTCACCCCTCTTCCTACCTATATCGTTGGTGCCAACGTGGACCACGATCTGGGGCTGCTCCCCCTCCCCCTTAAGGACACTGAAAACACGATCAGCGACATCACGTACCCTTGCACCTGGGAGGCAACATACCAAACGTGAGTCACGGTCGCCCCCACAAAACCGTCTGTCTGTACCCCTCACTATCGAGTCCCCAAGAACTATCGCTCTACCTTTCTCCACCCTTCCCTTCTGATCAACGGGGCCAGGCTCCGTGCCAGAGGCCTGAACCTCGTTGCTTGCCCCTGGTAAGTCATCCCCCCCACAAGTATCCAAAACGGTATACTTGTTCTTGAGGGGAATGACCGCAGGGGGTCCCTGCACTGGCTTCCTCCTCCCACTCCCCCTCACTGTCACCCATCTATCTTGAACTTTCGGAGTAACTACTTCCCTAAAGCTCTGATCTATGACCCTCTCTGCCTCCCGAATGATCCGCAGTTCATCCAAATCCAGCTCCAGTTCCCTAACACGGGCTTGGAGGAGCTGGAGATGGGTGCACTTCTTGCAAGTGTACTCAGCAGGGACGCTAATGGCTTCCCTCACCTCATACATGTTGCAAGAGGAACATTGCACTGCCTGCACTGCCATCCCTCTAAAAAGCTAGCTTTCTTTAAAAAAAAACTAAATGTAAAGAAACCAAACAAGCAAAACGCAGCACTTAGCTGCTTGCCGCAACGGGTCTTATTATTTAGGTTAGAGGAGGAGGGCGGGTGGGAGGCTCTTCTTTCGAAGTGCCTCGGGTTACTCGCCTGCGCGTTTAAATAGAGAAAAAACCCTACCCAGGTAACCTAGCAACACAAGCCTCCGGGTCTACTCGGCGTTTTTTTTAAAAAAAATTTCTTAAATTTTAGTTTAAAAAAGTTAAAAAAAAAGTTAAGTACTGGAACTTACTACTTAAATTTTTAGTTTTTAAAACAAAATAAGAAAAACTAAGAACTGGAACTCACCCTGGACTTCGAACCGGACAAACAGCCGTCACGTGATCCTCCGAGAAACTGAGGCCTACAGCTCGCCTGCGGGTTTAAATAGAGAAAAAACCCTACCCAGGTAACCTAGCAACACAAGCCTCCGGGTCTACCCGGCGTTTCTTTAAAAAAAAACTTCTTAAATTTTAGTTTAAAAAAGTTTAAAAAAAAGTTAAGTACTGGAACTTACTACTTAAATTTTTAGGTTTTAAAACAAAATAAGAAAAACTAAGAACTGGAACTCACCCTGGACTTCGAACCGGACAAACAGCCGTCACGTGATCCTCCGAGAAACTAGCCACAACGTCAAAAAGAGAATATGAACGCAAACTATCAAGAAACATAGAGACTGGTGAAAAGCATCTTCCAATATTTGAAAGGGGAAATAAAAGCAAGGTCACCTGTGGAACAGTGAAGGAACCGTTAGGAAAATTTATACTTACCAGTACATTGAAGGAAGGAGCATGAGAAATATTGAATTCATTGGGTATCATTCTGTTGGGTTTTTTTAATACATTTGCCAATGCAGGAAGTCATTCTGGATAAGTAGAAACTGAAAAGTATAATCCAAGTTTGGAGAAGGGAAGAAGAGGGAGAGTGTCAAAATATGGAGCAGTTAACTAGTATGCTACAGTAAGTAATCTGTTGTAATCTATTTTAAATTATGTAATATTGGGCTTTTTGAAAGTAATAGCAATTTTGTAAGGAACAATAACTCGTTTTTGAAAGAAGAAACATAGTTCCTGGACTTTATTTCGAATTGATTAAAAGCATTTCTTGTTGACATAAGCAATGGAAAACCAGTATATGTGGTACTGCTGGATATTCAGGAAGATTTTTACTTTTCAGAACTCATACGATGAATTTGAAATTATCATTAAATGGAAGGGTGTTGGAGCGCACAGTTGAAAATTGAAATGCAAAGGTGGATTTGAGTTCACTTTAAACGGAATCATAAAATAATAATGAATAGACCCTGCACAATTTGTACAGAATGTTGATGAAACTCTGCTCAGAGGATTGCGTAGAGTTGTGATGTACCAATGCAAGAGAGCATGTCTGACAACGGAGGAAATATAATGGAATGTGTCGAGATTAATTCTCCAGACATTAAGATTATTTAATGAAGAAATTTGGTCTGCGTTCCCCAAAGTTGCACAGGTTGAAAGGTGATCACAGTAAAACTTCGAAAATTCACACTGAGGGAACAGAGTAATGGAGGGTCAAGGAGAAATGCAAGGAGCCAAGGTTAGAAAACATCAAAAGATGTTCTACAAGTACAGCAAATGGAAAATAATAGCCAGGAAACAATTCGGGTCCATCAGAAATCAAATGGACAATCTCTGCGTGTATGTGGAGAAAATTCATATATCGGGATATGGTTGCTTCACAACAGTTATGCTTGGGAGAAGGAAGGATATAGGTACAGAATTGGAGAAGTTGGACTGTAAAGCCCTGAAGTAGATTGATGCAAGATACAAGTAAGCATTGATTGTTTTCGCGGATTTAAAGTTGTTCACATTCTCAGGTGCAGATTACTTGCATCCCAGAGTGCTGTTGTAGTGAATGGAGGAAATATGCCACTCACCACACCCATGAAAATTTGTAATTCGAATCTGAAAACAATGGATGACCGTAGGACAGCTAATGTGTCCCAGTTTGCAGGAAGCGTACTGGAAATTAGATTAGATTACTTCCAGTATGGAAACAAGCCCTTCGGCCCAACAAGTCCACACCGACCCGCTGAAGTGCAACCCACCCATACCCCTACATTTACCCCTTACCTAACACTACGGGTAATTTAGCATGGCCAATTCACCTGGTCATCTTTGGGTGGAAACCGGAGCACCCTGAGGAAACCCACGCAGACACGGGGAGAACGTGCAAATTCCACACAGTTGGGAATTGAACCTGGATCTCAGGCATTGTGAGGCAGCAGTGCTAACCACTGTGCCACCGTGCCGCCCAAATAGACCAGGGAACTATAGACCTGTGAGCATCAGATCAATGTTAGCGCAACGATCGTAGAAAACAGGGAAGGACCAAAACAATTTCCGTTTAGACATGCAATCTTTGATCAGGGATAGTACGAATTGCTTTATCAGAAGGAATGGACTTTGTTTTTTTTTTCTCGGACATCGTTTGTGTGTTTTTTTAAAGCAAAACCTTTGACGAAGACTCGCGTGGGTAACTGACAGAGTAAGTGAAATCGCATGGTATGAAGTTTGACGTGGAAATTTACATCTAATTTTGGCTTCAGGCAGGAGACAGAGGATTCTGGCAGAAGGATGGAGACGAGTGCGTCCTGGAGTACCATGGGGTTCAGTGCTGTGTCCCCTATTATTTGTGTCATTCATGGAGCTTATGAATGTGGAGGGTGGTGATATTGGGGAGACTCTGCTAAGTAAGTTTTGTGTTTGTGACAAAGACTGGCTGGCTGGTTGTAGTGAGGAGGATGGTCTAAATCTACAGGAATATGTCAATAGAACAGGCAATTGGCTGGTCAATTGCAAATGGATTGAAACCCAGATAGATATGCGGTGATGTAATTTGGAAAAAAGAATAAATCAGGGGCGTGCTCAATGAATCAGAATACACTCGGAAGCACATACAATACTTCTCCACAGAGAAGGTGCTTGGATCCACGGAGAATTGATTTTTGGAATGGAAGCCTGCAATCAGAGATAATCCACTGGGATCTCTGCTGGAATGCATTTTTGTTTGGCATTTATAAAAAAATGTTTTGAGGGTGTCGACATGTATTGCAACTTTAACAGAGTTGAAGGACTTAACAACAGCACAGACCGCTGGAAAATTTACATTGTAACATTTGACCGAGCACCTAGAATTACCTCGGTTGCTCTGAGGCAAAGAAAAACATAAATTCAGCTAATCACTTCAAATGATGCCTCAAGATGCTAAGCTCCAAGCGTGATTGATTTTGGTATTTTGACAATATTAAGACCAAAGAAACAATCCGAAGCTTTGAGGGATAAATGTTAAATAAAGTGAACAGTTGGGAGAGAACTGCCAAGCCACCGATATATGCAGATTGCCCATAGAAAAGGTCTCTTCAAGATACTTTTATCTATCAATGACCTGTGAAACAGAAATTCCTGAGAAGATGAAAAGAAGACAGAAGATGATACAAACAGTTGATTCGATACTGCCTGGTATCGAAATTGCTTTTTGAAAATCTTAATCAGGGGCTTTATCGGACCAGTATTGAAGAAGGGAAAGTAAAGTTGGGTTAGAGAAATTAGATGTAAACAGAAGTTAGTCAATTATTCTCTGTAAGACATCAAAACATGAAGTTGTTAATTTTTAAACCAGTAAATTTTGGGAATAGTTCTTTGTCTCTCGAATTTTAAAAAAATTATGACAAGGTTTCAATTGGAATCAGGTGTTGACCGTGTGACGTTAGAAAATGATTCAGATGAGAATTATGGTCGGAATGATAGAAGGTTTGCAGATGACACCAAGTGTGATTATATCGTGGGCAGTGAAGATTACAACGAGATCTTCACAAATTCATCAATGATTCTTCAAATACAGAACATGAAAAAAGCACCTTTTGGTCAAACATATCCATGCCAAGCAGACATAGTATATTAAACTAATCCCATTTGCCAGTACTGTATTTGAGCCATATCCCTCGAAAGCCTTTCTTTTTTGGACCCGTCTAGATGCATTTTAAATGTTGCATTTGTACCAGCCTCCATCACTTCATCTGGCAGCTCATTCCATGAGGAAGTTTCCCATTAGGTCCTTGTAAAAATCTGTCCTCTCTCACCTTGCACCCATGTTGAATGGGAAAAAGACATTGACTATTCTCCTTATTTAAATCCTTCATGAAGTTATACATTTCTAGAAAGCGCGACAGTAGACATAAGTTAGTGAATTCAGATGTTCTGGGCAAGAGCTACACACAGGACCACAAGGTCAGGAATTGGAATCGAATCCAGAGTTCTGGTTCAGAAATATGGACACTACCCACGAGAGAAGATCTAAACCATGCCCACATTGGAAGTCACATTTGAAACGCCAGCTTTCAGCTCAGTGTGCATTTCTCAAATTTCTGGCTCATTTCACTGAAATGCACAGCGGACATATTTAATGGTTAAAAAATTGAAGGTATTTGCCTCAACTGTATGATGTGAAGTAAATGTATGCTACCATCAAGATAATGCATGACCACCTTTAATTGATTGGTTACGATTTCCAGCTTAAATGTCTATTATCATTAATCTGCATTATTACAGAACGAAAAACTTCAGACACACTATGCACTAAGAAGGATATCGAATAGATATTCTTACTGAACACCAGAGATAAAAAGAATTCAGTCCCCAAGCACTGCTCACGATTTTCAGCCTTGAATGTCTGACTGCGTTCTTTCTAAAACTATTGAATGTTACCAGACATCTGATTACTTTCCAGCCTCTTCTCCCCACTGGGTGCGATTGCGATACAACCTCCTCCTCCTCCAGATCGCACAAGGCAAAATAAGCTCAGGGATTTGTAAAAATGGAGGTCGGAGTTCATACGTCTCCTTTGGGGCGACGTGGGACTATTAAAACTGAAGGTTGAGAGGGCAGTATTATAACGTACTGGCAAGAGGACTGGCAGGTGGAGTTTAATTCGTTTAGAAGTGAAGTAACGTATTTTCAGACAAGTTCTGTATTCAATTGATTAGTTTGCTCCACGTCATCTAATCTTGCTACCCAATCTATTATTAGGAAACTTGGCGAACGCTTTACTGAAGTCCACGTAGATCACATACATTGCTCTTCTTCCATCAATACTCTTCATTGATTCTTCCAAAACCTTAATTAAGTTCGTGAGACACGATATTCCTTGCACAAAGCAATGTTGACTATTTCTATAATCAGTCTTTGTTTTTGCAAATAGAAGTAAATCCTGTCCCTCAGGATTCTCTCCAACAACGTGCTCACCATTGATGTCAGGATCTTCAGTGCACAGTTTTGTGGACTTTCCTTGCAGCATTTCTTCAATAGTGGCACCACATGAGACAACCTATTCTCTGTCATCATCACACGTTCGTCTCTGGATGATGCAAATATCTTAGGAAGCGGCCCAGTAATCAATTGTCCAGCTTTCCACAGAGCTCTCGGGTACAAGTAATAGAATCCCATGATGGGATTTTACTTGCACAGCGTGTTTAATGAATGTCCCGATGAACTTGTAGATGTGGGCCCAGTTACAAAGTTTAAAAGGCATTGCAAATTGAGGATTAAACGCAACAATAGGAGAAGGTTTGGAAAAATTTAGGCCAACATCAGGCAGGTGTGACGGGTTTATTTTTGCACTGCGGCCAGCATCGAGTGTATGAGCCGCTGGGTATGCTTCCTTGCTGTATAACTCTTTGACTCGTGTGTTTCTGTGTCAAATATGTATTTGCAAATTTCGGTTTCGCATTGTCTATTTCTAGTCGACTGTTTGTGTCTACTTCTCTGTGTGTGTTATATGTCTTCTTGGATAAGAATGTGTTCCTATGTTTGTATCTATGTTTCTGCATCTTTTGGTGTCGAGATAAATCATTGAAATGGAGTCAGAACCATTTTCTCTCCCTCTCTCTCCGCAATTGTCTAACACTCTTTTGTTTACAGTGAAAAAAAGTCACACTCTGCTGGTCTGTTTTACGACTTTTTAAACCTTTCTCACATATGAGATTACTTGTATGAGTAAGTCACTAAACTTTGCAAGTTAGAGAAAGTGCAATCACGATCGGCTGAACGCCGTACATAATGGCTCACGTGGAACAGCTTGGATGAAATTGATATTGAGTCCGCAATGACTAACGCTCTCCTCCTTTCCCCCTTTCCTTCTGTGCAACAGGGACAAGCTCTGTGCCAGAGATCTGGGCCCCACTGCATTCCCAGGGTAAGTCCCTTGATTAAAAAGTAAAAAAGAAGATAAGTTTACCTGATATGTTCCTGCTAAGTTTAGAGGAGGCAGTAGGCTTGGATGCCCAACAAAGGAAGGCTCATGGTTCGAGAAAACACTAACTTATACCGCTGGACGGAAACGAAAATAAGCAATTTCTCTTTTCCCAGAAAATACTGCTCTCTGACTTCAAATTTAAAAGTACAAATCAGTGACTCACTGCTCCCGGCAGGCCCCTGCTGCAAGCTCCCACCCTTTGAGTTGCAGCTGCCGCTGAAAAACGGAAATGGGTGTCTCCGGCCCTCGTCGAAAGTTTTTAAAGGTTCAAATCCGTGTCTCACTGTTCGCGGCAGGCCCCTAGTGCAAGCTCACGCTCTGAGAGTTGCTGCTGCCACTGGAAAATATAGAAATCATTGACTTCTCGATGAAAGGCGCTTCATATTGGCCTGCGCGTTTGGACACCTTTGACATGTCATTGAAACTTGCTCAAAACAAAAACTGCTGGAGAAATTAAGCAGGTTGGCATCATCTATTGAGTGAAAGCTGAGTTTATCTTTTGGGGCGACTGCTCCTATTCAAAGCTTCAAGTTCCTTCAGCAAGTTTTGTTTTTGTTCCAGATTACCAGGATTTTCAGTTCGTAGTTTTGTTGAAAAACCATGCATGGAGAAACTCAACATGTCTGGCAGAATCTACACAGACAGATAAACAGACATAACGGTTCCATTCCAACGTGACACTCCTTCAAAACTAAAAAAAAAAGATTGGAAAACGGACTTTTTAAGTCATTGACAGAGGTGGAGGAGGGGTGACGGGAAACAAAGAATATGGAGGACAAAGGCAAAAAACAAACGAGTCCTTAATTGTGGCGAAAGCGAACCAGATGTAAATTAAGAATAACGTAATTTGTGAATGCAAGAATGGGCACTGCGGGAAATTCGAACTGCTACCATTGAGTGCAAGATACAAAAAGGATAAGGTCTTCAGAGGTGAGGACGAAGAATGTATGAACAAAATTAGGTCAGGATGTAAAGTTATGGAATTGAATATTAACTCCTATAGGCGCTAATGCACAACATATAAAGTGAAGTGTTACTCTAGCTTTACTGGAACATTGCTGCGGGACAAGTTTATTTCGACAGACAGAGTGGAAGTGTTCTTCAAAGCGGTGTCTATTTGGTCTCGATAACGTAGAGAAGACTGCGTTGTGAGCAGCAATGGCAGGGGACTCGAATCAATGAGTGAAGTGCTGCCTGACCTGGAACGTGTGTGTCTGTTTGCGAAGAAATGAAGAACAAGCCAAATATCTGCCATTGCCACCTATTTAAACAGTTTCAAATTTCCAGGCCACATATAATTTCCTGACTTCTACACTCCTCTGTCCTTAATCAAGGATAAAAATCACACAACGTTAGGTTATAGAACAAGAGGTTTGTTCAGACGAATTATCTTTCAAACCGCTGCTTCTTCTTCAGTTGGTTTTGGAGCAGAATCACAAGACACAGATTTTAAAGCAACAAGACTGCTGTGCCAGTCAATGCAATGTTAAACAACTTTAGCTTCAGTCTTTCATTCCTTCGAATTGTCAAGTAAGTTTCAATTGATTCATATGTAAACCCCCAGCATATTTTTTCAAGTAACGTTATCGAGATAGCTTTTAACAATAGGCGTCATCTCAACTCAGATAATGCATTAAAGGTGTGAAGTAGAAGTGTGTCTGTGTCCGAATGTTAGATCATACTGATTCTAAAATGGAATTTAAAGGATCTTAAATGGATTTATGCGGTTTATTTTAGCAAAATCAAATGTAATTCTGCAAATATGCATTCACGCTGTCTCACAGAAACATGTTTTCACACGGATCCTCTCTCATATAAAAGCTCTCTCTCATATGCTCACATATACACACCGAGACTCACAGCCACACACGCACCATCTCACAGACTAATACGACATCACAGTCATTCACACTCTCACAGACACCCAATCCTCGCACACGCACACCCACATGCACATATTCACTTGGTCTCCCCTATAAACACACACACACACACACACACACAGATACAAGTTTGTAAATTGAATTTGTACTTGCACAACTACGTCTTATTTTGCTCAAAATCTGCATAAATCAACAATTTTCTTCAATCCCTATAGTTTTCTCTCTTCTTTTTACACCCCAGACAAGTTTGTTATTTTACGTTCTTCGCTTTCTATAACCTCCCCATTCCTTTTCAATTACTGTGTAATAGACACAAGACAGCAAAGCATCTGCTCCGATTGCTGTGTAAAAGGCAGAAGTGGCTGAACAAACTATTTCTGTTTACATACCGAATGGGCGGAATTTCTCCTGATTTTCTTACATTATAGTCTCAATGGGCTCAATGTCATCTTGGTGTTCCTGCATTATAGACTCATATGGTCAAAGTTTCCTCTGGCATTTATAGTGATTTGGATCTGCCACTTCCGGTTGTCAATTCCAGCTGTCTGCTGCAGTGGCCGGTATATTGTGTCCTGGTCGATGTACTTATTGATTGACTCTATGGATGAGTGCCATGCCTTGGCTTGTTCTATAATAGTAGTGTAGTCCCAGTCGAACTCATGTTGCTTGTCATCTGAGTGTGTGGCTACGAAGGATAGCTGATCATGTCGTTTAGTGGGTAGTTGGTGTTCATGGATGTGGATCGTTAGCTGTCTTCCTGTTTGTCTTATGCAGTGTTTTGTGCAGTCCTTGCATGGGATTTTGTGCACTACATTGGTTTTGCTCATGCTGGCATCGGGTCCTTCGTCCTGGTGCGTTGCTGCCAGGGGACGAAACGTCTAAAACACAAATTCCCAGCTCCAACCACAGCAGACTCATATGGACGCAAGGTCTCACTGCTCTCCTCCTATTACTTTATGCGAGGTTTGGGGGATTATCGAATGTTCCTGCTTCAGTGCAATGTTTCTCTGGCGTGAAGTATCTCCGCATATCCCTCCATAACAGGCTGGGCATTTTGAACAGTCTTCTCCTTTATCCATGAGATGTGAACGAGGGAGTCCTTGTTCTTCTCCTATTTTCATGCAACTGAAACATGGCTGTATTGCTCCTGTTCACAAAAAAAGACTCATTCCTGCACAACTGACTCATTCGGATGAAAGCCGAATTTCCAGTCACTTTCTGGTTTCTTCCATCATTGAGAAGGTTGAAAGACCTCCTTCTGTTGTTGTGTAAAAAGATACAGGTGCTTACTGAACTATTCTGTGTCCTGTGTAATATTCTAGTGGGACTGATTGGTTTCTTCCTGAAACTATACTTCAGAAACTAGGAACCAAATAGCCTCCTCCTCATCTGCCATAACGGAGTCAAAGAATTTTCCTATGTTGTTCCTGTGTTCCAAGTTCGAGAAATGGAAGAGTCCTCTAATGACTGTGTAATTTCCTTCTGTTCCTGAGCCTTAAAATAAATTCCTCTGTCATTCCTGTAAACTCTAATAGGTATTGGATCAGACTGCTCATCCTTCCCGCATAATTTAACATCACATTAATCATTCAATGTTCAAAATTGTCACAAATACAATATTGCTGTTCCATCAGGTTGTTGATTTTACCAGGTCATGTGGAAGGAGACAGCTATTGACTGAACATGGTTTCTTTGTTTCAAGGAAACAGTGCTTCTGCTACCATTGTTTGGGTTTCTCTTCCTTCAGGGAATGTTATGTAAAGTTAAGGTGGTGGCTCAATGGTATAATCGCTCCCCTGTGCAGCCAATGATGCTGGCACCACCTTCACGACACACAGAAAGGTCCTCACACCCACAATGGGGTTAACAAGGCTGTGTTGCTGCTTCGTTGTGCAGGCAAGTTGTGTTGCCCACGCTGGGTAGCACAGTGATTTGCACTGCTGCCTCACAGTACAGAGACCCGGGTTCAGTTGCAGCCTTAGGTGACTGTCTTTGTGGAGTTTGCACATTCTGTTTGTGTCTGCATGAGTTACGAGAAGTAAACTAGTTTCTCTCCATTGCCTCAAAATGGATTTGCCAAGCTAAAGTACCCGTAAAGTCCATCGATGCTTAAGCTAGATACATTAGTTATAGGAAATGCAGTGTTACAGAGATTGGGTAAGGGAGCTGTGGTTTTGGATGGGATGCTTTTCAGAGGATCACTGTGGAATGGTTAAGTCAAATGGCCTGCTTCTTCATTGTGGGGATTCTATGACTAACGTCTTCGTTGCAGAAATCACTTGAGGGCACAATATTGGAGTTGCTTCCAACATCTTTTCCTCAGTGCGGAGATTAAATCTGCAGATGCTGCTCCACATGTGTCTCAGTACGAACCTGGACAGCAGCAGAAACGTTATAAAAGCCTGCTATAAGGATCCCCCATAGTTTAGAACCGTCTCAGTTGTCTGGGCAAATGCACACCTTTGCTGAAAGTTCATTTCCCTTCTCTTCTCCACCAGCATAACTGGAGGTCTGTTAAAAATGTCGCAATGGCACTTGAGAAGAACGTGCAAGATAGGAAGAGGTAATATCAATGTTGAGATATGCCTCGCCAAACAATTTGTCTGCATCTGCCATGAATCTCCCCAAAGCCCACATCACTCAGATTCCACAGAATCCACTGCGGTGGTGCTTAGAAAGAGCAAAGCGAAGCAAATATTGATTGGAGTTATATATAAAATTAAAATTGTAAGACAAATGTTGCTTTTTTTTACAAAACAGGCAATGATGAATGCATTTTTTTTAGAACTGCAGTAATGCTGAATAAATTGAAGTTGCATCTCAAACATATCAATCCAAGTAAATGCTAATGTTAGGGAAATGGATTTCATGAGTGTGCATCGGGGGTTTGCAGTCTGTTCGGCAGTATGAGAGAAGGTTGTTTTGTAACTGGTATTCGGTGATCAGAAGAGCTAATAGGAAATTTGCAGCGTAGGAGCTTTCGGGATTCGTTAACTTTATATATTAAATTGTAGGTCACCTTTGAATACAAGCCAATAGTTATTTTTCTTTAATTTCGAGTACATAGCTTAGTCATAAAAGCCACAAAGTTATGAAGAACAAGTTGGCTTTCGTGAATATGAAATTTGCATAAATTGAAGGCCGGCAATGCATGTTATTTATGGAAACATTGTTAAACGGAAAAGAAACACTCAACTTCCAAAGTTTAAACAGCAAAAAGGCAAGGTGACACAATCAAAATTAATAAAATAAGCCAAACATTGTATTAGTTCAAGGAAAGTGGCTCAGAAAAATGCTGAATATGTGGACTAAGAAACTGATAAGGAAATTCAAAACAGACCAAGAATGCAAACCAACAAAAAATGTAAGGACTGATGAAAAACTTCTATCAATATTTGAAAGGAAAATGAAATCAAGAAAAAAACGTGGTACAGTGTATCTGTGAACAGAAAAAAATATTGCAGGGAAGAGAGAAATTGCACAGAGACAAAACAGTTATTTTCTGAATTGAAGGATGGAAGATACAGAACATTACCCCGTAATGCAAAGTGAGCAAGGGAGCATGTGTAAAGAAACACTGTAATCATTCATATCAGTGACGTGGGAGTGTTTGAAAGCATAACTGGATTGAGCAGTGATAAGTCGGACAGACCAGATGTGTTCCAAGCAGAAACTTCAGAGGAAGCTACAATATACGTATTGATTGTATTGGGAAGCACTGTATTTTTCTTTATTCACTTTGGAAGCTTACAAATGCATTATTTTACGTTACAGGTTAAATCCTTCTGTTTATTTAGACCAGACACACAATAAATGCCACATCACCTCGTAATCTGTATGAGAGACAAATAACTACCAAAATTCCACTCTTAAACAAATATAATAATTAACAATTTATTCGTTGACTCCAAAAGAAATCGACACGTTAATCATCCTTTGCCTGATCAAAATATCTACCCAACCTGCACTAGACAACAACGTACTGATCCGATGAAAACCCAATTCCCAAGAAAAAACAGAAATACAAATTTCAAAACCACTCAGCTGCTGCGATTCTCCCCTGCATCTTCCTGTCCTCTTTTCTTCTGTCTTCCGCATCACATATTTCATTTGAAAATATATCGTTTCGAGAGAGATTTTGCGGATGAAGTCTGTTGGTGTTCTTTGCCACTCTGGCTAACTGTTCAAAGCACCTCGTTTTTAATTGGATTCTCTCATTTCTTATCTTGGGGCATAATTTGAACTGACTGGCGGAATTCGTCTTTATTGTATAACATCGCAACTCATCTCAGCTATTTGTTTCACAGACAAACGCTGCCTTTTTAATTTTTCAACACATTCGGTGCCTTTCCACGTCCGTGCCAGTTTTCACTGTCTTTACTGGTTCAGTACATGCCGACAACTTTGAAACAATTTTAACGATTCAAGATGGGAAGAAAAGGAAGAGTGGGCAACAACAGACTTGTTATCCACAGCAGAGAATCTATTGGAATCTATTCTCTCGAATGTAATAATGGCCATTTGGAAAGTAATAGCAAATTTCAAGAGAAGGATTCTGCATTTCTCAAAGGGAAGCAATAATATTAAAACCCTTTTCTTGAAGACATCTCTTCCAGACATAAACAATGTAGGACCAATGGATGGGACAGTGTTGGATACACGGAAGTATTTCTTTAAAGAATTCATGCAGTATGTTAATCGAAAAAATAAAACAATGGGTGCTTGGAGGAAAGTGTTCAAATGGGTTGGTAAAAATTAGGTTTTCCTTCATTTCAACGGAATAGTAAAATGAATGATGAAGAGCCATCTGGATTGGAAGAGTTAGTTTTCTCTATAGCAATGGATGCTGCCTGAGCCGCTGTGGGTCAAGTCAATATTTGCTGTTTTCAGTACAAATTCCAGTATCTGCAATAATTTGCTTCTACTAAAAGTAAACACCTCCTCCATTGCTTACACAGAGAGTTGTGTACAGTATTGTTGTGATGTAAGGAAGAATATGATCACCACATGTACTGAACTGACATTCTCCAGATAAATCCCTTAGATAACGATCACGTTGATGCGGAAACACTGCCTGTGTTCTCTCGAGACATAGAGTCATAGTGGTGTACAGCATGGAAACAGACACTTTGGTCAAAATTTCCGACCAGATGATCCACCTTAATCTCAAACCAGTTTCCACCACTTGGCCCATATCCCACTTCCCCTTCCTATTCATGTAACCAACTAGTTTCTTTTAAATGCTACAATTGCACCTGCCTCCACCACTTCCTCTGGCAGCTCATTCCATGCATGCACGATCCTCTAAGCTCCGTTTCATATTTTCTTTACTCATGTAAATCTGTGCTGTCTAGTTCTGGATGCCCCAATCCAGGGAAAAGACTTCGTACTTTTATGCTATCTATACCGCTCACGATTTTGTAAGCTTCCACACGATCAGCCCTCATCCTCCGATGGTCCAGGGAAAACACCCCAGTGTATTCAACCACTCCCGATAGCTCCAGTCCTCCACCGTGAGAACACAGCTATCAATCTTTTCTGTACACTTTCAAGGTTCATGTCATCTTCCAACAAGTAGGTGACCAGAATTGCACATAATATTCCAATAGTGGCCTAACCAGTCACATGTACGGCCGCAACATGACCTCCCAATTCCGATACTCAATGCACTGTACAATAAAGGAATGCATATAAAATGCCTTCTTCCCTTAACTTTCTACCTGCAACTCTACTTTCAAGAATCGATTAACCTGGAGTCCAATGTCTCTTTGTTGCGCAACACTCTCCAGAAACTAAACATTACATGCTCTGCTTTGCTGAGTTTCCAAAAATGAAGTCATCTTAACAAATTCTGAAAAATTTGCTCAGACAGTACCGAAGTGCGCAGGGCATAGAAAAGCAGGTAAGGTTGAGAAGCATTCCAAAATTATCCACACGTATTTCAAGCGAAACACAATAACCAGTGAACAGGTCTTGTCCATGAGAAACGAAGGGAACATGCTGTGTGTGACGCTGTAAAGCAATGATCGATTGTGATTTGAGAGCTTCACATCTGTTTTATTTGGGAGGAACAGGATGCAAGAACAGAATTCGCGAAGATGGACTGTGAAGCTGTAAATTAATCTGAGCAGATTAATTTAGCATGGGCGTGGGGCTTGATAATACCCCATATCCAGTTGAGGTTTATCACAGGTTGCTTTTGGAGAGACGGAAGAAAAGACTCTAATCGATTTTTTAAAGTGGAATCAGGTCACAGTAGAGATGCCAGAGGACAAACATGTTTCCATATTTCTGGAAAGGTGATGGAGGTAATAGGCGAACTATAGAGCAGTGAACATCATAATACTGTACGGGAAATTATTATGGAAAATAGGGAAGGAGAAAATTGATCCACATTTCGACGGGCAATGTTTAATCAGGGATGGGGAAAATAGACTGCAAATGCTAGAAACTAGATTCTGGATTCGTGGTGCTGGAAAAGCACAGCAGTTCAGGTAGCATCTTCTTACAAGGATGCCTGACTTGAAGAAGTTTTCATTCTCTCTCTACAAGAATCTCAGAGAGTCCCTCTCCCATAGCAACTCCCAGGTCATTTTCTCTGCCCTGAAACCACAGAACACACCAGATTGCCTCCTTCTGTAGAAATCACAATTTCCCTTCCCACGTGGTTAAAATGCCCTGCATGTCGTTCACATTCCACACCTCTGCATTCAGACGCTACCCCTCGAACCGTAAAGAGGACAGAACGCCCCTGGTGCTCACCTTCCACCCTACCAAACTGCGCATAAATCAAAACATCCGCCGACATTTCTGCCACCTCCAAACGGACCTCACCACCAGGGATATATTTCCCTCCCAACCCCTTTCTGCTTTCGCAAAGACCGTTCCTTCCGTGACTACCTGATCAGGTCCACACCACGCTATAACCCAGCCTCCCGTCCTGGCACGGCAGGAATTGCAAATCCTGCGCCCACACATCCTTCCTTCCCTCCATTCAACACCCTATACGAGCCTTTCACATTCATCAAAGTTTTACCTGCACATCCAACAATTGTATTTATTGTATCCATTGCTCCCAATGCGGTCTCCTCTACAGTGGGAGACTGGACGTTTCCTAACAGAGTGGCTTCGGGAACAAATCAGAGACACACGCACCAATTAACCACACGGCCCTGCGGCCCAACATTTCAACTCCCCCTCCCACTCAGCCTAGGACATGGAGATCTTCGGCGTCCTTCACCGCTGCTCCCTCATCACTCGACGGCAGGAGGAAGAACGCCTCATCTTCCGCCTCGGAACACTTTAACATCAGGACATCAACGTGGACGTCAACAGTTTCCTCATTTCCTCTTGCCCCACCCCACCCCAGTTCCAAACTTGCAGCTCAGGACTGGCCTCATGACCTCTCCAGCATGCCTATCTTTTTTTCCACCAATCCACTTCACCCTCCCCCCAACCTATCACCTTTCTCCTCTCCCCCACTCACCTATTGTACTCTGTGCTACTTTCTCCCCACACCCAACCTCCTCCGATTTATCTCTCCACCGTTCAGGCATTCTGCCTGTATTCCCGATGAAGGACTTTTGCCCAAAACGTCGATATTACTGCTCCTCGGATGCTGCCTGAATTGGTGTGCTTTTCCAGCATCACGAATCCAGAATTTCATCAGGGATTGTCAACATGGCTTTATCAGAGGGAATTCTTGACACATAAATTTTGTTGTGGATCTGTTCGCCGATCTGGGAATTTGTGTTGCAAACGTTTCATCCCCTGTCTAGGCGACATCCTCAGTGCTTGGGAGCCTACTGTGAAGCACTCCTGTGATGTTTCCTCTGGCATTTATAGTGGTTTATCTCTGCCGCTTTCAGTTGTCAGTTCCAGTTGTCCGCTGCGGTGGCTGATATATTGGGTCCAGGTTGATTTGTTTGTTGATAGAATCTGTGGATGAGTGCCATGCCTCTAGGAATTCCCTAGCTATTCTCTGTTTGGTTTGCCCTATTAATAGGAGTGTTGTCCCAGTCGAAATCATGTTGCTTGTCATCTGCGTGTATTTATTCATTTTCGAGGAGTTTCTTTAAATCGTTTCGCTGCATAACCTTTGACAAAAAACAACAATAAAAACTGAAAAGCAAGTAAGCACTCATGGTATGGGAAGTAACTTGGACAGTTACATTTTCGTGGCAGGAGGTAGAGTGTGGCAATAGAAGGTTGTTTGTGCGACTGAAGACGATTGTATGATGATGTAGCACATGGGTGAGAACTATGTCCTTTATTATTAATTGTAATCACAAATGATGTCGATATAAAAGGTGGGGAGGGGGTGAGCGTGATAAGAAATCTATGTTTTTACGCTGAGGAGGAAGATCATCTGTTATGGGAAGGTCGTGATGGAATTGTCATTTGGGAAGATCAATGGTGAAATGGAATGTAACCATGATAAATATGAGGTGATGCAATTGCGAAAAAGGAACCGCACAAGGGAGCATTCAATAAATGGCAGCGCACGAAGAAGCTCAGAGTGTGCTTCTCCACTCATCCCTGAATGTGAATGCACAGGGTAATGGGCTAATTAAGAAGTCATTGCGGACAGCAATCGTAGCCCTTATTGCTAGAGACTTAGATTATAAGAGTTATCCTTGATTTTGTTTTGGTCACAAATGGAATGCTGCGTGCAGTTCTGGGAGCCACATTCCAGGAAGGATGTCATTGCACTGGGAGGGGTGCAACGGAGATTCATCAGGAAGTTCCTGGAGACGGAGCATATCAGCTATGAAGGGTGCCCAGAAAAGCTGTGCTTGTTTCCTTTGAAGCAAAGAAGGCAGAGGTGATTCAGAATGATAAGATTACGAGGGACATGGACCGGGTGGATAGACAGCAGCTGTTGGTTTTCCTCAAATAGTGAAGGGAATTTTAGTTTGAAGTGAAAGGATTGAGATTTAACAGCGATTTGAGGATTGCTTTTCACTCAGAGGGTGTCGCAGTCTAGAATATACTTCCAGAGAGGGGATTTGTTATGGCTAAACTCGCACCAAAATAAAAAGTACTTGGACAACCACTGGAAGTGTCATAACCTTTGTGGCTACAGGTCTTGCATAGGAACGTTGTACTAATGTAGATCGTGCCGTATTTCTGTCAGGTGTCCACACCTCCTCCCTTACTTCTCTCCCCCACACCTCCTCCCTTACTTCTCTCCAAGGCCCCAAGGGATCCTTCCATATCCGCCACAAATTCACCTGCACCTCCTCACACATCATCTATTGCAGCCGCTGCACCCGATGTGGCCTCCTCTATATTGGGGAGACAGGCCGCCTAATTGTGGAACGTTTCAGAGAACACCTCTGGGACACCCGGACCAACCAACCCAACCACCCCGTGGCTCAACACTTTAACTCCCACTCCCAATACACCAAGGACACGCAGGTACTTGAACTCCTCCATCGGCAGACCATAACAACACGACGGTTGGAGGAAGAGCGCCTCATCTTCAGCCTAGCAACCGTCCAACCATAAGGGATGAACTCAAATTCATCCAGTGTCCTCATTTCCCCTTCCCCTACCTTGTCTCAGTCAAATCCCTCGAACTCAGCACCGCCTTCCTAAACTGCAATCTTCTTTCTGACCTCTCCGCCCCCACCCCACTCCAGCCTATCACCCTCATCTTGACCTCCTTCCATCTATCGCATCTCCATCGCCCCTGCCCCAAGTTCCTCCACCCTACCTTTTATCTTAGCCTGCTGGACACACTTTCCTCATTCCTGAAGAAGGGCTTATGACCGAAACGTCGAATCTCCTGTTCCTTGGATGCTGCCTGACCTGCTGTGCTTTTCCAGCAACACATTTTCAGCTCTGATCTCCAGCATCTGCAGACCTCACTTTCTCATCTAAGTAGATGTATGGGTGGGGTTCCACTTCAGGGTCAGTGTGGACTTGTTTGACCGAAGGATCTGTTTCCATACTGTAGGAATGCTTATCTAAAACAGGTGCAATCACCTTACAGTCCGAAATCAGAGAATGAGGAGGAGCAAAATGGCAGAATTACAGGTAAAATACTTAAGTTCTGTCTTCATAGAACGAAACAACCCCAAAAACTATTCCCAGCATACGAGGAAATCAAAGCAAAGAAAGAAAAAGGGAGAGAATGGCGGGATAAATAAATGGTTTGGGTGAAACATTTTGATATGCAAGTTATGGGTATAGACTAAATCAGCATACATTTATGAAATGGGAATTACCTTTGAGAAAATTATTGCCTGGTACATTTAGGAGAAACAATGAATGCAGTGTAATTGTGTTTTCAAAACGAATTTTGATAAAGTCCCAAGCTCCGTGTTCAAAATCAGACCTTGTGCGATGGAGCTCACACATGAACATGGTTTTAGAACTGGGAGCTGAAAGAAGCAGTGTATAGAATTGCAGTAATCCTCTGTTTGGAGTGGAAGTAGCGTGGAATACCACAGGGATCGGTCATTGGATCCCAGATATCCTTTAAATGCCTCAACGTTTTGGTTGAGGGAATCAGATGCAAAATCTCCAAGTCTAAACGATGTTATATTGTGTAAGATTGAAGTGGACTTTGGTGGAAACAATGAAACGTCCCCCTGACATTTGAAATGAGATTGTTTGAAAAATATTGATCTGTAATGGGACTTTTGCCCTGTTTTATAGTTTTGCCCTGCATAGATACCCGACTTCCACACAAGGTTGTGTGTTCTGAAGCCAGTTCCGAAGTCAATGCTGGGAATGCGATTAGCACGCTGACTCGTGTACATAGATCCACCAAGTTATACCTATTAGATGTAATATTGAAAATCATCTATATCTCCCTTCACACCAGTCACTGAAAGCAATATTGCAGGAGCTGAATTCAGTTCCGACGATGAATGGTGTGTTAACCTTCAGTTCAACTGAATTTGAGTGCAGGAGTAAGGGTGCCCCACTGCAGCTGTGCAGAGCCTTGGTGAGACCACTACTCGAATTTTGTACAGCACTGTGTGAAATTTTGGTCTCCTTACCAATTAAGAACAAAAACAAATTTTGTTTAAGTGCAGTGAAGCGTGTTTATCCTTTAAGACCTCGGAGCAGTTTGATACATTTTCGTGTCTTGCTTATCCGTTTCAGAGGCTATTGAAACGTTTATCACGTGTCTGTGTGTGTGGAGTCAGTTTCAGGCCACCCCAGGAAAGCACGGGTGAATTGATATCTTCAAGGAGATTGAGGAATGAAAGTGGTGTTCACAATCGACATTAGCGTCTGTTTCACTAGATTAGATTAGACTTACAGTGTGGAAACAGGCCCTTCGGCCCAACAAGTCCACACCGACCGGCCGAAGCGCAACCCACCCATACCCCTACATTTACCCCTTACCTAACACTATGGGCAATTTAGCATGGCCAATTCACCTGACCCGCACATCTTTGTGACTGTGGGAGGAAACCGGAGCACCCGGAGGAAACCCACGCAGACACGGGGAGAACGTGCAAACTCCACACAGTCAGTCGCCTGAGTCGGGACCACCAAACTTTGAATATCAATATCTTATTAATTGTTTTAACGTCTACCAGCTTCCAGAGCTTTACCTGCTCTGGAATGGCAATCCAGTGACATTTTGACAACAGCACCATATCCAAATGCGGGCGTATAGGAAACCATACTGTATTGGTTATTTCTGTGCTGCTTGGCAGCTCTGTCAAAAAGAACGTCACTAGTTTAAATATCATGATATGATTGAACGGGTGGTAATTGGCGAGAGTGTACATATGCATCTATCAGGGGACTCGACATAGTTGAGCTCGTTTCCACGTTGCCAGGGTTTCCATGTCGCCAGGTAGAAGTCTTGATTGGACGTGCAATGATCAGCTTCCCCAGGACACGTTGTGTTATGCAGTAGAATTCGTATTGCTGGAATGATGTCAGGGCACATCGCCTTTGTCGAATCTGTTGTGTTCAGCTGTTTTTTCATGTGACTTGCAGCGAATTGAATTGTTGAAGACAGGCACCTGTGATTCTGTGGGCATCGTGATAATGGTAAGGCGGATCATCCACTCAACACTTCTAGCTCAGAATGGTGCAGATATGACATACTTGTCTTTTACATTGATGTGCAGAGCTGTTCCATTCGTTAGGATGGGGTTATTTTTGAAGCCCTCTCCTCACAAAAAAAATGTTGTTCAGTGTTCTGTCATCATTTATGACAGGTTTATCGGGACTGCAGAGCTTAGATCTGATTTGGCGGTCTTGAAATTATTTTGCCCGCTCCGTGTATTTCAGTTGTCTGGAATGGAAAGAATTTACTGCAGCAGAATTAACGGCTGTCGTCATTTTAATGTACATATCCTTTCAATCCTGATGCATTCAACAATGCTCGTCCACATTGAACCATAGATCAGCTTGATGATAATGGTGGAATGAGGGATTATCCTGGGTATTAAGTCACAGACTGAATACATTTATGCTTCTGTTGCTGCTGTGTTCTACATTACTCCATCAATGTTATGAATTCTACTTCCAATGTAAGACGAGCTCATTCATTGAAAAAAACTTTTGACTTAGAAACTAATTGAGGGCAACAAAGAATTGATGATGAATAAGAAGATATAGAGTCAAAGATTCATATAGTATGAAAACAGACTGTTCTGCCCAACGTGTCCATGCGCACCAGGTTTCCTGAACAGGCTCAGTAGTTAGCACTGCTGCCTCATAGCCCGGGTGTAATGCCCGCATCCGGCAACTGTCTGGATGGAGTTTGTACATTCTCCCTGTGTCTGCGTGGGTTTCCTGTGGTTGCTCCGGTTTCTTCTCACAGTCCAAAGATGTGTAGTTTAGGTGAATTGGCCATGCTAAATTGCCCGTAGTCTTAGGTGCATCAGTCAGGGGTAAATGTAGACAAATAAGTCTCGGTGGGCTGTTTTTTGAAGGGTTGGTGTGGACTTGCTGGGCCGAAGGGGCTGTTTCCACACTGTCGGGAACCCAATCTAATCTAATCTTAATCATCCCATTTGGCTGCATTTGGAACATAATCCTCCAAACCAATTGTGTTCATATACACATCCAATTATCCTTTAAACGTTGTATTTATATTCACCTGTACCACTTTCTCTGAGAGCTCATTACAAATACTGAACACAGTCCGTGCGAAATATTTACATCTCAGACGACTTTTAAATCTCTCTCATTTCATCTTAAACCTGGGCCTTTTGGTTTTGGACACGTCCATCCTGGCGAAAAGACCTTGACCATTTTCCCAAACCATGCCCTCATGATTTCATAAACCTCTATAAGGTCAACCCAGCCTCATATGCAAAACGGAAAAAAGCTCCCGGCCTATCCTTATGTCTTGAACCTTCTTTCTCTGTCACATCATTTTAAATGTTTTGCACCCTTTACAGTTAGATAAGATCACATTCGATTCCCTATAATGTGGAAACAGGTCGTTCTGCCCAACAATTCCACACGGACCCTCCGATGTGTAACCATTTCCCTCTGACTAATGTACCTAATACCATGGAAAATTTAGCATGGTCAATTCACCTGAACTACACATCTTTAGACTGTGGGAAGAAACTAAAGTGCACAGAGAAAACTCACGCAGACACGGGGAGAATGTGCAAACTCCACACGGACACTTATGTGAGTCTGCAATCGAACCTGGGATTGTGGTGCTGTGAGGCAGCAGTGCTAAACAGTGAGCCACCATACCACCCCCTTCCTAACATCCTTCCAAAATACAGGTGAGAAGATTTGTCCTCAGAATTCCGAATGTAGCGCTCGTGTTTTCTTTTATAGTCACAACATGATGTCCCAACATCTATACTCATTTTTCTGACTGGTGAAGGCCGCCGGTTTCACCACACTCTCTACTTGCGACTACACTTTCAAGGAATTATGTACCTTCACTTTTGGGTTTTTCTATAACAGAACATTGCCCCAGACCCTACTGTTAACTGTGTAAATCGTGCCCTGTTGTGTCCTGCAGAATGCAATACCTCATATTTATCTGCAAGAAGTTCTATCTGCCATTCCACGGACCACTGGCCCATTTGATCATGATCTCATTGTCCTTTCCAATACCTTCTTCACTGTCCGTGTTACCAGTAATTTTGAAGTCATCTGCAAGCTTAATATCCAGGCCTGAAATGACCTCACGGAAATCATTTAAAGAAATATCAAAGAACAGTGGACCCACTGCTGGTCACTGAGGCACACTGTTGTTCAGAACAAATCCATCCAATCATCCTCTGTCTCCTACTGTAAAGCGATTTTTTAAAAATCTAATTGGCTAGCTTTCTTTGTTCCTCTGTGATGTAAGGTTATTAACTGGTCTACCATGCGTAACTATGTTGGGCCTCACTAAGCTCCACGTAGACAAGGTACGCCATTTTATTATCGTCTATCTATTTGGTCAACTCATGAAAAAAAATCATTCAAACCTATAAGAGACAATTTCCTACAAACAAAGCTGTGCTAACTATCCAACGTCAGTCTTTGACTTTCCAAATGCATGTAGACCCGACCCCTCAGAATTTCCTCCAAACGTTTTTGCACCCCGGCATCAGAATCACGGCTCTGTTGTTCACTGTCTTTTCTTTGCAGCCTTTTTTTTCAAAATAATGTCACAATATTAACTGTCTTCCAGTCGTCGAGCACCTCACCCGTCGCTGTCCATCACACAAATACAATCCAAACAACTGCAGATGTTGTAAATCAGTGAAGGAAAAAACAACAGAAGTTACTGGAAAATCTTTGTAAGTCTAGCACGATTTGTGCAGAGAAATCAGAGTTAACTTTTCTGACCCTCTGACCCTTATTCAGAACTCTGAGAAATGAAAAATTAGCTCAGCTCGGCTCGCTGCATTTTTTCTCTAGCTTCCCACAATGACCTGGAATACACATGCACCAGTCCTGGATATTTGCCTACAGTTTGCATTTTAAGATCTCCAGCAGTTTTTCTTCTGTAATGTGGCCTCATTCCAAATCATCACCACATGTATTTATTTCCCCGAGTTTCCTCGCTTCCTTGTCTTTCTCCACAATGAATATAGATACGATATATTTGTGTAGGGTCACACCCATCGAACAGGAATAGCCTGAAAGGCAGCAGAGTGGGAGACATCGGGTCTTAATGAGGAGTGTGAAACGAGCATGGGACAGAGGCTTGTAAACTGTGTAATTGAACTGTTAGTTTCTTTTTGTTTGTTTTCCCTGCAACGTTGCACATTTTAATTTTGTTTTCTTTAATGTTCTGCCTTGTACCAAGAATCTGTGCCGGGGTTGGGGTGAGGTTGCACTTTAGCTTGCAACAAATGTTGCACCTGTAAGTTTTTCAATTTCCTCATGTGATTACATATGATAATAAACGTAATAAACGTAATTCATCTCCATTACTTCCCCAGATTTTAAAGTGAACTTTTTCTCTCCTTGTTATTATTTTGCCTCTAATATACTTGCAGGACACTTTTGATTCTCTTTACCCTTATCAGCCACAGCTATCACATGCCCCTTTTTACACCCCTGATTTCACACGTAAATGTACTCGTACACCCCGTATGCTCAAGGAATTCAATTGATCCAAGCTGCCTACGACTGACATACTCATCCCATTTTCTTGAACCTCAAAATCCCCTGTCATGTTCAGTTCCCTACTGCTGCTCGCATTGCCCTTCACTCGAACAAGAACATGCTGTCCCTCAAATCTCATTATCTCGCTTTTGAAAGACTCACACTTGCATGATGTACCTCTAACAGGGTTCAGCTTTCCCCAATCACCTTTTAAAAGTCCGACGTAATGCAGGAAAATGGGGTCTTGACCAATTTATAACGTTGACTTGTGGACAAGGCCTATCTTCCTCTAGAAATATATTCAAACTAAGAGAATTTCAGTCACTGATCCCAAAGTGCTACAATTCTGACAGCTCAGGAACTTCCCTGACTAACTTCCCAAGAGGAAAGGAAGTTGTCGCCGAGATCAGATCTTACTAAAGGTCAAAACAGGGTTGAGGAAAATAATTCTGCATGAGTTTGTACGTTTATCATTGCGTGTCTGTGTGTATGTTTTATCCGTGATTGCCTGTGTTCTTTTCTGTATGCTTTAGTGCATTAATATGCATGTCTCTACACCACTGACTCTGAACATTTGGTTTCTGCTGTTTTCGAAGTGAGTCCCTTTAAATGGAAATCAACGTGTCCCTCTTCACTCATTTAGTCTGTTTCCATCTGTCTCTCCGTCTTGTGTTAGGTAATACCAATTTCATTTGGCAGAACCACGTCACTGCACAAGCAGCAGCTTATTATTGGTAAAGGCATCAAATTCTGTGACTCACATTTGAATTGAATTGGCTTTATTGTCACGCGCATTCTAATGAATGCAGTGAAAAGGTTACACTGCATTCCCTTATGGCACCGTCTTTGGCACAAGATACTGAGGAACAGAATCTTAACTAATAAATACAAACTTGAAAAACTGATAAACGAAACAGCAGCTGAAAAGTAATAAGGAACAAAGGACCAGACCATATCCATAAAAGGTGAATCCCACAGCGAGGCTCCAGACCACGCAAGGCCAAATCTACAACCACGCTGGTCTGGGTTTTCAGACAACATAGACTCAATTCTTCAGAGTGCCAGACCCGGTCTTGAGATTATGAAGGGCGCAGTTTGCAGATGACACTGGATCTGGTCTCCAGACAGCAACAGTGTTAGTATACATATGGCACTGGGCTGAGTCTCCAGATCGCCCAGTTACCAGACCTCGCCGACCCCAGTCTTCAGACAGCACTGGACGAAATTTGCAGACCACCTCCGCCTCAGAGTTCAGACCGGATAGAGTGGCCAGCTGCACTTAGCCCAGAATTTAGAACGCACCAGGCCCAGTCTAAAGACCGCACCGGGACCAGTCCCAGACCACACGAGCACAGTCACCAGATCATTTTGGGACCAGACCTGAGATTGTAACCGCCCCATCTCCAGTCAGTGTGGGCAGAGACTCCAGGACATGGGCAGAATGTCCAATCCACTCGAACCCGAGTAACCAGACTGTGCCACGCTGCCACTGCAGATCATGATGGGCTCAGACTACACTTAGATCAGATTTCACACCCAGACGGGCCCAGTCTCCCGAGAGCACGGGTACAATCTTCACACTACGCTGGGTCCAATCTCCATCCCGCTCTGTGCCCAGTCTCTGGACTGCACTAGGTCCAGTCTCCAGGCAACTGCAGGCGCAGTCTGCAGACTTCAATAGGCTGAGACTCCACAAACAGCCTCGTCTCCAGGCCATGCAGGACCACACTCCACACCGCAATAGACTGAGACTCCAGACCGTGTTGGGCCGCATCTCCAGACTGAAACGGGCCAATATTCCAGATGGCACTGTGCCCAGTTTCCAGATCATAACGGCCCAAGTATCCAGGTTACACCTGGCTAAGTCTCCAGTCTGCTCCAGGCACCACCTTAAGACAATGTGGATCCCTACTTTTAGACCACACTGATCAGAGACTCCAAAGCTGACCAGACCCAGACTCCAAAACGCAGCGGACTGTGTCTTAAGGTCGCAATGGAATCAGTTTTGCGACTGTGCCGGGCCCAGTCTGCAGACTCTGGCAGTCCCAGTCTCCAGACTATGCTGAGCCCAGTCTCCTGATGGCCCCGGCCCAGTTAGCCAAAAGCACCTGGCTCAGACAACAGAATGCACTGGACTGTGTCTGCAGAACTCACCGGGCCGAAGTATCCATCCTGCAGAAGGCCATGTCTCCAGACCACACTCGACCCAGTCACCAGTCTGTACACGGCCATGTCTCCAGTCCACTAAGTGCCCAAACTCCAGGCCATGGCTGCTAATCTGCAGACTTGGCGGGGCTAAGTCTCCACAGCCAGCCTCATCACCAGACTGTTCTGTGTCCAGTCACCACACCGCTCTGTGCTGAGTTTGTAGACCACATCAGTGCATTTTGCAGAACGCTCCAGGCCGATATTCCACACCACACCCGGCCTAGACTTCAGTCCGCGCTGGGATCAGTCTCCAGACCGCAATGAGTCGCAACTCCAGATAGTGTCGGGCCCCACTCTAGACAAAGACACCAGACGTCCCTGTGCCCAGCAACCAGACCATGTTGCCTCAGGTCACCAGAAAGCGCCAGTCTAAGTCTCCAGATCACACCATAACCCATGCAAAAACGCCGGTCCCCGTATCCAGGCCATGTCGAGAATAACTTTCAGAACACACTGGGACGAGACTCCAAACTGAAACAGACCCAGTCTCCAAAGCGCACCGGACTCTGACTAAAAACTTCATGGGGATGAGGCTTATGAGCATGACAGACCCAGTCGTCATACTGTGAAAGGCCCAGGCTGCAGACCAAGCTAAGCCCTGTCTCCAGATCACACCGGGCCGAAACTGCAGAACTCACCGTGTCCATTCTGCAGTCTTCATTAGGCCAGGACTCCAGAACGCACCAGGTTGACTCTCCAGACTGCACCCAGCACAGCCTCCTGAATACACTGGACCGATTGTCCAGATTGCAACGATTCAAATCTCCCAATAGCACTGGGCCTGATCTCTAGACTGCACCTGACTCAATTCCAGGCAAACAGTGGGCCCAGCCTGCAGGGGGCACTGGACAATGTCTCCAGATTCCCCGATCCTGTGCACAGACTACTCCGTGCCCATGTTTCTGTCCACACCAGGCTGAAACTCCATACCGCACTGGGCCCAGTATCCACTCTGTACCAGGCTGTATTTCCAGGCCATAGCAGGTACATTGGGCCCAGTCTCCAGCGTGCACCAGGTCCAGACTCCAGACTAAGCTGTTCTTTAAATCACGAGGATTTTCCTCCCGGCGCGACACTCTGGCCTCAAACTCAACTCCTCCATTCCCCTCCCAATGACGTTAAAATGTTAAATGGTAGGGAAAAATACCCCTTCAGAAAACTGAAAGGAATGGAGACTAAAACAGTGGGCAGAGCAGAGCAGACCAGCAGGAGTAGACTGACTCTGCCACCATCATTCGAACATTCAACGCCTGTTTCCTTCTTCAAAGAAATACTTTGGAGTTTCAGAGCAGTTTTCCCCGTTTTCTTGCAACATTGTTCCTGAGACATCAGCAGAAGGTGAAAAATGCTAATTGCTGGCCCCTGTGCTGCCTTTGCGTTTGTTTCACAAATTTACAATCCATTCTCACTGGAATTTGGAAGAGGACATCAAAAAAAATCATCAAACGTTAGCGAAAGTGAAACAAAATTCACCTCAACCCCTTTCAAATAATTTCAATCAGAATGGTATGGATACACTGGTACAGCTGGTGGACTTCAGAGTTCACCGTGCTGGATCGATAACTGGTATGGGTTGTTAGATCAATATAATGCTACACAGTCTTCCACACTTGGCAGATTGCTGGGTTGCGAGAAAGTGAAGACGACACTTTCAGATCAGAGCCGAGATGTGGTACTGGAAATGCACAGCACTCCAGGCAGCGACAGATGTGCAATAGAATCGACGTTTCCGCCAAGAACCCTTCATCATGAACGAGCCTTGTGAGCTGAAGGTGCCGAGAGACAAATGGAAGGGCGTTGGGTCCAATGTTAAGATAGCTGATAGTGTGATAGGTAGGTTGAAGTGACGGCAATGGTGATAGGTCGGAGAGGAGCATGAAGCAGATAGTTGGGTAGGATGATGGTGGTCCAGAGTTGGATGGTTGGAACTGGGATGCTGCGGGGGGAGGGAAACAGAAAGTAGGGAAATTAATATTGATGTTTTGTGGTTGGAGGTTCCAGAGGTGGAAGGCGAGACGTTTTTCCTCATGGCGTCGGGTGATTAGGGTTTGGAGAGTAAAGAGGCCCAGGACCTTCATCTCCTTGGCGGAATGGGAGGGGGAGGTGAAATGTCCATCCACGGGCGTTGGGGTAGGACGGTGTGGGTTTCCCAAATATATTGCCCGAAGTGTTCTGCAAGCCGGCATCGTGTGTCATCAATGCAGGTAAGATAGCATCAGGAGTAAAGGATACAGTAAATGAAATGCGTTGAAGTGCAGTTAAAACTCTAATGGATATGACGGCTCCATTGGGGCCTTGGACGGACTTGAGGGGGAGTTGTGGGCGTAGGTTTTGCAATTCCTGCGGTGACAGGGGAAATAGTCATGAGGGGAGGGTGGGTTGGGGGCGGTGTGAACTTGACAGGGGAGTCGCGGAGGGAATGGTATTTACGGAAAACAGACAAGAGTGGGGAGTGAAACATGTCTTTTTTTTGGTGGGGTCCATTTTCAATTTGCGGAAATGAAGGTAGATGATGCCATGTGTACAGAAGTTGGTATGGTGGATGGTGAGACCAGGACGATGCTTTCTTTGATGCACTTGAAAGATTTCGGAGTTGAGGGCGAAGGTGTGTGAAGTGGATGAGATACGTTGGAGGGCATCATCGAGCAAGTGAGAGGGGAAATGTCGATGTTTGAAGAAGGAGGCCATCTTGTGTGTTCTGTGGTTGAACTGGCCTTCCTGGTAGCAGTTTGCTGGGTTGTACCGAGATGAGCTTAATCTACGCAGTGCTCTGTGCTGACTGGACATCTCCCCCGAGTTAATGGTTCTGTGAGATGACTTGAGAATATGGTACATGTAACGATTTCAGCAGATCTGTCAATGCCTTTCTCTTTGGTGCTCTGTTTTGAGGCTGGACCCTTCAACTCTTAACCCATTAATGCTGCAATGTGCCCATGCACAGTATACTATTTTGATGAATACCCACTGTCCTGGCAGCATCCGCAGCCTCTTCATTCTGAAGCAGTCAGCCATTCCCATCGTCTTCGGATCTCCACTTAGAAAGAAAGTATGGACTATTGGATAAAGGCGGTTCTTTCGGTACACGGCTCAAAAAACTTCATCGTCAGCAATCCGCACAACCAATCAATCACATCAAACCATCCCGTGAGACCTGAAAGCATTTGGGTCACTGGAAACATCAGAGTGCAGACAATCAGGGAGACGGAACTACACCTCCGATGTCTGATCGTGTCAGAGTGAAATCTCCTGCAACATTGGATCAAAACATTCTGTAACCTCCCTCTATTTCCGCAATATACCGTTTTTATTTTCTTCCTGACAAAACTCACAGGTTCAAGGTAACGCATGTTGCATTCCAGCTACCAGGTCTTTGGCCATTGTTAATCCAAATACAGATTCTCTCCCTCCTCTTGGTAACTTAATTTCCTGCCTATCATAGTTAGAATATATTTGTCCCATTTACCGAAATTCTGGTACTGGTTGCAAATAATTAAAGGTTGGCACTGGTCAACGTATCACTGCAGGATCTTACTACCGCCTCCTCGAGCATGACTGCACCCCCAATACCAAACCATCATCTCGCCGACCATACAGAACGTCATCACTTCAGGAGATCTCCCACCCACAGCTTCCAAATTCATAGTCCGTGAAATCCCGCAATGCCTGGTTCTACTTCCTTCCCAAGATCCACAAGCCTAACCACCCGAGACGACCTATTGTCTCAGCATGCTCCTGCCCACTGAACTCATTTCTACCTACCTCGACACTGTCCTATTCCCCCAATCCAGGAAATCCCCACATACTTTCGAGACACCACCCACGCCTTCCACCTCCTCCAAGAGTTCCGTTTCCCCGGCCGCCAACACTTCATCTTCACCATGGATATCCAGTCCCTCTCTACCTCCATCCGCCATGACCAGGGCCTCCAATTCCTCCGTTTCTTCCTCTCCCGACGTCCCCAACTGTACCCTTCCACGAACACTCTCATTTGTTTGGCCAAACTGGTCCTCACTTTTAGCAATTTCTCCTTCGAATCCTACCACTTCATCCAGATCAAAGGAGTAACCATGGACACCCATATGGGACCCAGCTATGCCTGTCTCTTTGTTGGCTACGGAGAAGAGTCCATCTTCCGCAACTACACCGGCACCACTACCCACCTCTTCCTCCGCCACACTGATGACTGCATTGGCGCGACCTCGTGCTCCCGCGAGGTTGTTCAGCAATTCCTTTACATCACCAACATATTCCACCCTGACCTTAAATTTACCTGGACCATCTCTGACACCTCCCTCCCCTTGCTGGACCTCTCCATATCCATTAATGACGACGGACTTGACACCGAAATTTTTTTTAAAAACCCACCAACTCCCGCAGCTACCTGGATTACACCTCTTTCCACATTACCTCCTGCAAACATGCCATACCGTATTCCCATTTCCTCCACCTTCGCTGTATCTGCTCCCAGGAGGACCAATTCCACCACAGAACACACCAGATGGCCTCCTTCTTTACAGACTGCAATTTCCCTTCCCACATGGTTAAAGATTCCCTCCAATGCATCTCGTCCACACCCCGCACCTCCGTCCTCAGACCGCACCCCTCAAACCGGAACAAGGACAGAACACCCTTGTGCTCACCTTCCTCCCTACCAAACTTTGCATAAACTAAGTCTCCGCCGACATTTCTGCAATCTCCAAACGGACCCCACCACCAGGGATATATTTCCCTCCCCACCACTTTCCACCTTCCGCACCTTTACCCTGCCACCGCAGTAATTGCAAAACCTGTGCCCACGCCTCCTCCCTCACCTCCATCCAAAGATCTGAAGGAGCCTTCCACATCCATCAACGTTTTACCTGCACATCCACCAATATCATTTATTGTATCCGTTTTTCCCGATGCGATCTCCTCTACGTTGGAGAGACTGGACACCTCCTAACAGAGCTCTTTAGAGAACATCTTAGGGACACCCGCACCAATCAAACACACCGCCCTGTTGCCCAACATTTCAACTCCCCCTCCCACTCTGCCGAGGACATGGAGGTCCTGGGCCTCCTTCACCACCGCTCTCTCACCACCAGACGCCTGGAGGAAGAACGCCTCACCTTCCGCCTCGGAACACTTCAACCCCAGGGCATCAATGTGGCCTTTAACATTTTCCACATTTCCCCATCCCGCACCTCAACCCAGTTCCAAATGTCCAGCTCAGCACTGTCCCCATGACTTGTCCTTCCTGCCTGTCTTCTTTTCGACCTATTCACTCCCCCTCCCCCTTCCGCTGACCTATCACCTTCATCCCCTCCCCCACACACCTATTTTACTCTGTGCAACTTTCTCCCCATTCCTACCCTCCTGTTATTCATCTCTCCACCATTCAGGCACTCTGCCTGTATTCCTGATGAAGGGCTTTTGCCTGACACGTCGATTTTACTGCTTCTCGGATGCTGCTTGAACTGCGGTGCTTCTCCAGTCCCACTCTAATCTAGACTCTGATTTCTAAAGTATCACTGCAGTCGTTAATTGGTGTTCAACCATTAGAGACTGATTTATCCGTAAATTATCCTGTTCCTGGCTCAGTAACCAGTCCTCCCCGAATTCCTCTGTAGCAGCTTCGAAAGGCTGAATATTCCCTCTCATTTACTTTATCACAGGCATAAGAGATTAAAAGATCTACTCCAGTTGCTAAGTAACAGCCTTAACTGACTGAATTGCCTAATTGTCTTACTGTTTAAAACAATTGAAGTACTGAATAGCCTGCTTTAGTACCGGTGTAGTTGTGAATGGTGCTGAACATTTTGGAACCATCAGCAAGAAGCTCAAATCTGAACTTATGTTGGAGGGAAGACCATTGATGCTGCAGCTTCTGATAGTCCCCAGTGCCTCATGGATGTCCAGATTCCATTGACAGAGTCCTTTAGAGGTTTGTCATATTTCACAATAGGTAGTGCCACATACCGCAGTTTTCAACATGAGTTTGCGACGTTTCCTCTGCCAATACTGTCTGGTCGGTGCTCCTCCATGTACTGTTTGGGACAGATCTATCTGCGATAAGTAGTTTGGTGTGAATGTTTCACTCTTCTTTATTCAACCAAGACTTTCCACAGTTCAGCTGTTGGGTATTTGACGCTTCGCACTACTCAGTTAGTGTTGGCCTATGGAGACACGCTTGGTGATGGGCAATGAAGTCCCACACCCAAAGTATATTCTGTGTCCTTTACACCCTTACTGGTTCCTGCGACTTGTATTAAGGGGAACTGAGTTATCAGCAAGCGGCAGTGTGGACGGCATTGGATATCGATTGCCCTTATCCTTTCATCACCTTTGACCTGTTACCATGAGGAGTCCAGGTCCTGGAATCCATGTTGTGGAATTCCACATAACCCCTTTCCCGACTCTATCTCACGGTGACACCCCTGCCCAATGGAGGGTCCGCCCTGCCGTTGTGACAGAATATGCAGATGGATGGTGATGGGGCTTCAAGAAACATTACTCATTAGGTATGATGGTGGCAGACTGTTTCTTGACCGGTTGAGTATGAGGAATAACGGTGATATGGAGCAGGGAATACTGGCTTTGAAAACTCATTGAAAGGCACTCAACCTGAATGTGTGCTGTATTTTCAAAACAGACTGAAGAAATCATGGCACACAGTGAGGTAAATGGCTGTGGTTTACCGACATTAGACAGGCACAGCTACAGGGTGACTGATATTGGGAACTGAATGTCCAGGACATTTCACAGTTGGGAGTATTAGACGCAACTGTATAGAAGTTGATGGAAATAGCTGAATAAATGATGGCATCCGCATTTTCATGAAAGAGGATCTTACTTGAAATGTTGGAGCTGCTGTCTTTATATTTTTAATTTTGTGTGCAAAGTGCCACTTGAGTAGAGTTTGTGGAGAATATCCCACTGTGTGTCTGAATGGATCTTAACAAACTTAATGGGCATAAAGACGTTTGTGATGCTTCTATTTATGACGTTATCACATTCTATGCTCAAAATACTCCGGAATATTCTACAAATAAAATTCTCCAGAACATTCTATAATTGATGTTCCTCACAATATTCTGCAACTGGCATTACCTGTAACATTATATCATGACATTTTCCGGAAAATTATGTCACGGACATTCTCCAGAAATTCGATTACCGACATGCCTAAGAACACTGTCTATCCGAAATACTCCAACACGTGCTGTCACCGATATTCTCCAGAACATAGAATAACCAACATTTCCCCCAAAAAATCTATACCTGACATTATTTGTGAACGGCAGGACGTCACTGAATAGAGCAAAAGAATCCTGGAGAAAGGATCCCGTATCAGAGAGAATGACACATTGTTCCAAGTGTGCTCCGGCAGTTAAACGCTTGAAGATGTTTTCGATGTGTTTGCATTTCCTCAGGTCAGAAGATCGACCACAATTTAGACTGAAATACAGACATTTCCAACATTTGCTTGTCTTTAAGGAATGAGAAAGAATCCTTTAGGACAGTGACTTTTTCATCCTGTATATCAGGAAATGTAAACAATTAACCTGCGTCTGCACTCGAGTGATCGACTAAGTGGAAATGTTCTAAAAACATCTGTTCTTATGAATGTGTCTGTGTGTTTGGGGAGGGAGGGTTTCTTGTGATTTATATCATGTTGTGTAAGTAATTCAGAACTTCCTATTTGTTACAATGGCTCCAGTTACTCAAGACATCTCTGAACAAGGCAATACATTTAAAATCTCACTCAGTCCACAATCGAAATGCTCACTTTGCCCCAAGGCTGATGTGTAATGTGTTTGTTTTTCTTCCTTACAGTTAACGTAGTGACGATCAACGTGCTATTTTATAAAGATTGTGGATTGTCTCCTTGTGTCAGACGTTACCTGGGGGCCATGGCAGTGGCGGATCTACTGGTCATTATCTTCGACCTGATACTGAGGCACATTCCCATTGTTTATCGGGAACAGTTTTATTTTCTGAGGGACTCTGTTCCTTTGTGTAATATCCACGCCGTCCTGGTTTATGCAGCCACTGACTGCTCTGTCTGGTTCACCGTCACTTTCACCTTTGATCGGTTTGTGGCCATTTGTTGCCAAAAGCTGAAAAGCAAATATTGCAGTGAGAGAACAGCGGCTGTCATTCTTGGTGCTGTGACTGTGCTGAGTTGTACAAAGAACATTTTCTGGTATTTCATGCTCACAGATCAATATGGGCTTTGGAACGAGCCCTGGTTTTGTGAAAGAACACGGGGTGTTGCATCATCCCGTTTCTGGGTCACAATCGAGTTCCTCCACAACATTGTAACTCCGGCGGTCCCATTTCTCCTGATTCTGCTACTCAATGTTTTCACTGTCAAGCATATTTTAGTGACCAGCAGAGCCCGCAAGAGACTCCGGGCACACACTAAATTGGGCGCTCAGTCTGACACAGAAATGAGAAGTCGAAAAAAATCCATAATTTTACTATTTACGATCTCAGCTAATTTCGTCGTATTATGGTCAACGTTAATGGTGTATTCTATATGGAGCCGCATGTGGAATATTGGATATGGGTCGATGTATCTAGATCCGTTTGTGCTAGAATTAGCCTTCATGCTGCAGATCCTCAGTTGCTGCACAAACACTGTGATCTATGCCGTGACCCAGACTAAGTTCAGACAGCAACTGAAAACTGTGCTGAAATGTCCCTTTACTCAAATTCAACAATCAATCAATTTCACTCATTAATAAATCCATTCGGAATTTTCAAATATCTGTTCAATATTTCAGCAAAGAAACAGCCAGTCGCTATTGTAACAGACTGAGGGTCGTGCGGCCTTATCCAACCTTATCCCAAGGTGACTACAGGAATACATGTGAATGTTTCTCTCAACTGAGGGCCCACTGAGAAAATACACCATCCATCACTTCAATTTCTAAATAATAAAAAATGTATTTTCAAAAATAACATCAGTAGAGTGAAACATATTGTTGTTGCATTTCTTTGTGTTGAAGAAGCCGAGATTGGGATAGACAGACACATCGCCAAGTCCTTGTCCTCAGAGAACGGTAGGGGACCGGATTCGAGCTCGAGAGTTGTTTTGAAGTCGCTCTGACATTGCTTTCAACTCTGTGTTCCCCATTCCGATCTAACCAAGGCAGAATTCATTTCTGGACAGAGGTTGGTCAATCTCCAATCAACCACATCTCTCTCTCTCTCTCGCTCTCTTTCTCTCTGTCTCTGTCTCATACTCTCGACCCCTTGATCCCCCATGTCCCCTCTCACCCATTCTCTTCCACTCTCTCCGCATTTCACATCCCCCTCCCGTTTTCCTCATTTCTCTCCCTCTCTCTTCACACACTGTCTTTCTCTTCGCCTCTCTCTTTCTGTCTCTCTTGTCCCACTCTCTGATTCACTCTATCCTCTCTCGCTGCGCAGCCTCACCAAAACCCTCCCGTCTCTCAGTCACAGGGAGTGGAAAGCACGAGTAAGTGAGAGGGTGTCAGGTTTCGACGGAGGAAAGATGTGTGGGACAGAAACATACTGAGTCAGAGGGAAAGGGAAAGAGAGTGTCAGGCAGAGGGAGAATGGAAGAGACAGTGTAAAAGACAGAAGGAGAGGGAGGGAGGGAGAGAGGGAGAGATTAAGTCAGACAGAATGGGAGAGGGCGGAATGGATAGTGTGAGGCACACGGAGGGAGAGAAAGCCACTCTAAGGACGAGGGAGGGAAAGTGTCAAACATAGGGAGGGGGAGACTCAGACAGAGGTAGAGAAGGACAGCAAGAGGGATGTCATCGCGTTGGCGTTTAGGGAGACACAGAGTGTGTGGTTTTGGGGAAGGAGAGAGAGAAAGTTTGGGAAGAGAGAGAGCGTGTGTGAGTGTTGGAGGGCGTAAGAGAGAATGTGGAAGGCGGGAATGGAGAGCGAAAGAGCGTGGGGTGAAATGAGAGCGATCGAGAATAAGAAGGTGAGGGAGAGAGAAATGGAAGGGGGAGAAAGCGAGAGCGAGGGGAGGATGTGAGGGGGAAAGAACGTGGAACACGGAGCGAGAGTGGCAGTAGGTGCAGGGAGAGTGTAGGAAGGGGCAAATAGAGAGGGGAAGGGTGTGTGAGGTTGGGAGGGAGAGACAGCGTGTGCGAGGGGTGGAGGGAGAGAGAATGTGACAGGGTGGAAGATGAAAGAGAGAGGCAGTTGGGAGACGGGGCAGCGAGAGAGATTGTGAAGTGGGGGAGGCAGATTATGTACGTGTGAGGTGGAAGTGAGAGAGATAAAAACAAGTGTGGGAGAAATGGAGGGACAGAGACGCTGTGTAGGAGGGGTCGGGTGGAAGAGAGAGAATGCGTATCGAAGAGAGTGAATGGTGGTTGAGAATGAGAGAGTGGGAAGAGTGCGACAGAGAGAACGCACAGAGGAGGATGAGAAGGAGAGAGTGAAATAAAGTGTGGCAGGGCGGTGGGAGAAAGAGGGAATGGGTGGGATGAGGGAATGAGAGATTAGGAGGTACGACGGATTGAGAGAGCATGGGAGATCGAGGGAGAGATTGTGTGGTAGGGTGAGCGAGGGACAGAGACAATGCGTTGAGGGAGAGATGGAATTTCTGGGAGAGAGAGATTTTGTCGGGGAGGGGAGAAAGATAGAGTGTGGGACGAGATCTGGAAGAGAGATAGACAGTGGTGGAGGAGAGAGAGGGACAGTCGTGTGGTGAGAGACAGTATGGGTGGGTGAAAGTGAAAGAGAGTGTAAGTGTGTCAATACAGGACAGAGTTTGGTGAGTGGGTGTTAGAGATCATGAATGATGGAAGGGACAGAGAGAGAGGGTGTTGGAGGGGGATCGGAAAAGTAAGAGATGCAGAGGAAGAGTGACGGCAAACAGCAGGAGTAAGAGAGAGAGAATGGGGAGGGGCAGGGAGAGATTGTGAAGGAGAGAATGTGGGAGAAGGGTAGGGAAAGAGTGTGTGTTGAAGCGTGGAGAGAGAGTGAGAGGGAGGATTGTTGGGAAGGAAGGAGTGAGAGTTGTGTTGGGGGACGAACAGAGAGAGGGTATATCAGAGAGAGAGAGGGAAGGAATGTGTGTGTGTGGGAAGAGTGAGGGATAGACAGACGGAGCATTAAATGGAGTTAGGAAGTGCAAGAGTGTCGGAGGAGTTCGGAGCAGAGAGTATGTGTGGGAGGGGTGAGGGAGCGAGAGATTATGGAAGGAGGTGAGGGAGCTAAAATGGGTGGGAGAGATGGAGGGAGAAGAGAGTGTGTGTAGAGTAGTGTAAGAGTGCAAGAGGGAGGGTTGATAGGATGGAGGAGGGACAAGAGTGTGAGGGAGAAAGAGAGTGTGTGGGTGCAGGAAAAAATGAGAGAATGTGTGGAGGGAGGGAGAGAGAGTGCAGGAATGGGGAAGGAGGAGAGAGTGAGAGAGGGCGATGGAAGTAGATAGAGTGCGGAGACAGGGAAAGGAGAGTTTGTGAGAGAGAGAGATTGAGGTGAAGAAGGAGCGAGTGAGGGCGGAGGAGGGGACATATAAGTGTGGGAGACTGGATGGCAAGAGGGAGCGTGCTTGGGAAGGGACGACGAGAGTGAGTATGTGATGGAAAGGGGAGGTAGAGTGTAGAAAGATGGAGGGAGGGAAAGAGAGTGTGTGGAAAGAGTGAGAGAGAGAGTGAGAGAGTTTGAGAGAGGAGGAGTGGGAGACCGAGTGGGGGGGGGTGAGTGAGAGAGGGCGAGAGAGAGATTGTGTGAGGCAGTTTTACAGTGAGAATGTAGGCGGAGCAGAGAGTGTGTTCGGATGGGGATAGAGACAGAGACAGAGTGTGCGGTGGGTTTGGAGAGAGACGCAGTGTTGACGTGAGAGGGAGAGAGAGAAAGGGAAAGTGTGAGGGAGAGAGAGGGGAGTGGGAGTAATGTAGAAAGATTGTTTTTGGGAGGGAGAAAGAGCGAGAGAGGGAGGGACGAGGGAGAGAGAGAGAGATGGGGTGATGGCGAGATGGCGATTTCAGAAGGGACAATGGAGAGATAGATAGTATGGAGCGGAGGGAGATAGAAAGTGTGGGAGGAAACGAGCTGGAGGGTAAGAGGAGGGATGAAGAGAGAGTGTGCGAGGTGCAGGGACATAGTTACAGTGTGAAGGAGATTTGAAGAAGTGAAACAATGCAGTAGAGTGGGTTGGAGAAAATGGGAATACATGCTGGGAGGGAGTGTGTGTGTGTGAGAGAGAAAGAGAGGAGTAGGCAGAGATAGAGAGTGTGTGACAGGTGGAGACGTTGAGACTTTAGGATTAGGGTGTGGGAGAAAAAAGTGTGGGTGGGGGAGAGAGTGGCCGTGTGGAACGTGCGAGTGAGATGAAGAGAGATTGTGGAAACGGTAAGGGAGAGTGACAGAGAGAGAGTGAGAGGGGTGACGTAGACAGGGAGAGAGACTGATTGTGGGTGGTGAATATGGCAAGAGAAAGAGGAGGGATAGTAGGGAGGAAGTGTGATAGAAAAAAGAGTGAAAGTGAGGCGGGGGGAGGGAGGGTGAGGGGAAAATATAGTGAAGGCCAGGAAGACAGAAAGAGTATGGTGTGGGATCGATGGAGAGATTGTGGGCGTAAGTAGAGAGAGAGAGAGTGTATGGAAACGTGACAGGTAAAGAGCGACTGTGGGGGGAGGGGCGAAGGGAGTGAGAAAGAATGTGGGGAGGAGGAGGGAGAGAGATTGTGGAACAAGGCTGACGGAGAGTGAGAGAGAGAGATTATCGGACGGGGTGGGGATGCAGGGAGACAGACACATTGGGAGGGGTCAGGGAGCGAGAGAGCATTATACCGGAGAAGGGGGAGAGAGTGTGTGTGTGTGTGTTCGAGGGGAAGGGAGACACAAATAAATTTGGGCAAGGGTGAGAAAGAGTGGTGCTAGATGGAGGGAGTCGGGCGTACTAGTGGGAGTGGAAGTGAGATGGGAAGAGAGACAGGGAGAGAGCGTGGTCGAGAAAGGGAGGGAGGAAGTGGGGAAACGGAGAGAAAGAGACAGAGTATGAGGACACGATATAAAGGTAGACAGTGTAGGAAGGGGAAAGAAAGTGTGAGTTGGGGGAAGTAAAGAGAGATAGAGTGTGAATGGGGATATGAACAGAGGTGGAGTGTGTCGGGGATGGAGAGAGAGTGTTCGGGGTTATAGACAGTTTGGGAGGGGAGAGCGAGTTTGGGAGGGTGAGGAAGAGAGACGGGTTGTATGGAGGAAGAGAGAGAGAAAGTGGGTTGTGGAGAGCATGTAGGGTACATATGGGGTGGTAGGGAAAGAGAGAGAGGGAATCTGAGTGAGTGGGAGAGTAATTGTGTAGCGTATAGGGAGAGACATTTCGGGGATAGGGAGAGTGCGCGAGGAATGGTGAGAGACAGTGGTTGTGTATGGGGGAGAGAGCGTGGGGTGGAGGGAGAGAGAGAGCAAGAGACAAATAAGCATAGGGAGAGAGAGAGATTGGGAGGGAGGTTTGGAAAGTGTGTGACAGCGTGAGATCGAGTGGGAGGGGAGGAGGTTGAGATGTACGTGAGGGGCAGAAAGTAAGAAAGAGATTTAGGGATAGGGAGGGCGAGAGTGTGTGAGGGAGATGGAAGTGAGTTAGACAGAGACGGAGAGTATTTGGAAGTGGAAAGGCAGGAAGAGAGTGTGTGAGAAGGGAGATAGAGACAGAGTGTGGGTGTGGGGGAGGGAGAGAATGCAATAGTGTCTGAGGAGTGAGGGAGATAGTTATCGTGAGGGGGAGTGAGAGCGAGACAGTCAGAGGGGAAGTCACAAAGGGGACAGAGAAATTGTTAAGGCGGAGAGGGAGAAAGAGGAGGAGAGAGTGGGAGCAAGTGAACGAGTGTGTGTGTGGCGGGGAAGGAAAGATCATATGCATGGGACAAGAGGGATTGAGTGTGTAGGAAAGAGGACATAAGAGGGGGAGATTGGGAGTTAATGTAGAGAAAGATAGATTGATTGGTAGGTCGGTAGGGAGAGTGTGTGTGGGAGGGACATAGGAAGAGACACTGGGATGGGGGTGAGGGAGACAAGGAAAATGTTCAGAGGGGTGGAGACAAATGGAAAGATTGTGTGGAGGTCGGGGAGGGAGATATTGTGGGCGGGGGAGGAGGGAGAGAGAGATTGTGGGAGGGGGCATGTAGAGGGAGGAAATGTGAAGAAGAGACAGAGAATGTGGCAAGGGCTGAGGGAGAGTGATTGTGTGAGGGACGGGAAGGGAGAAAGAGACCGGGTAGGAAGTGGGATAGTGAGGCAGCGGTTGAGTGCAGAGAGCGTGTAATGGGCCGGGAGGGAGAGAGAAAGTGTTGGAGGGGAGGAACACAGAGAGACAGTATGTGGGAGGGGTTAAGGAAGAGAGGGAGCATGTGGCGAGGTATGAGGGAGAGGGAGATACTGTGTGTTGGAGGGGACTTGAGGGTCAAGTGTCGGGGGAGTGAGTGATCTATTGTCGGGCGAGAGACAGTATCGGGAACAGGGTGGGAGGGTGAACCTGTTGGATCGGGACTGATTGAGAGAAAGAGTCTGGGAGGGGTTGAGAGAAAAAGATAATGTATGGTGGGAATGTAGAGAAGGACGGAGAGAGAAGCTTTGGGACGGTATGGAAAGAGATAGTGAGAGAGTGTGGGTGGAGAAAGAGAGTGAGAAAGTGTGTCTGTGCAATGGAGGGTGTGAGTGATAGACAGAGTATGGGCAGAGAGAAAGAGAGAGGCTGCGAGGAGATTGGGAGAGAGGGAGAGTGTGGATGGTGAGGGAGAAAGAGAATAGTATGGTAACAAACGGAGAGTGGATTGGGAAGTGAGAGAGAGTGAATGTTCTTGAGGGGAAAAAAAGAATGTCGGAGGATGTAGACAGACAGGAAGTGTGTGGGAGGGACGAGGGAGAGACAGAGTTGGAAGTGGGTAAGGGAGAGACAGATAGTTTGTGTGGTGGCTAAGAGAGAGTATGGGAGCGTGGAGTCAGTGAGGGAACATTTTGTAAGGAAGACAGAGTGTGGAATAAAAGGAGGTAGAGAGAGAGTGGGGGAGGGCTAGGGAGACAGAATGTGGTGGTGAGTGACAGAGATACAGACAGTGACAAGGATGAGGGAGAGAGAAATTGTGGGAGGATGGGAGTGAGAGTGTCGGTGGTGTGGTGTGGATGGAAGAGATATGGAGGGCGCATGTGTGAGTGGGAGGGAGAGAGTGTGGGAGTGGGGAGGCAGACTGTGTGACAGGGAGAGGCAGAGGGAGAGAAAGACAAGGATGACTGTGTTGGAGGAGGTCGGGAGAGAGGGACTGAGTAGGAGGGGCTAGAGAAATAGAGTGTGTAAGGGGGAGTTTGAGTGGGACAACATGGGAGGGGCGAGGGAAAGAGGTAAGGTGGCGGGAGTTGGAGAAAGAGTTTGGAAGAGGGAAGGGAAAGATACAGAATTTAGGAGAAGAGGGAGAGAGCGAGAGAAACAATGTCCGGGAGGATATGGAAGGGCACACATGCTGTGGCAGGGATGACGAGATCAATAGGGTGGGAGGGAGTTGCACGAGAGAGAGAGAGAGAGAGAGAGTTGTGGCAGAGGGGAGAGAGAGAGAGTGCATGGGAGGAGTAAGAGAGAGAAAGGGATTGCTTTGTGGGCGATTAGGGAAGAGGGACTGTGTGGAAAGTGGAGAAGGTGAGAGAGTTGAGTGGTTTGGGAGAGAGAGAGTGGGGGATGTAGATGGAGGCAAAATGTGTGGGGTGGGAGGGCTGGAGATAGAATGTATTGTGAAAGGTATTGAGCGAAAGAGATAGGCATGGAAAGAGTGTGTATGTGGTGTGGAAGATGAAAGAGAGACAGCGACTGTGGCAGAAGGGATAGGGAATGGGAAAGTGTGATGAGAGGGCGGGAGAGAGTGTGGGGAGAGGCAGGGGAGACAGGAATTTCTTAAAGTGGTGAAGGGTGAACGAGGCAGATTGAGCGAGAGAGCAGGCGAGTGAGAGAGAATATGGAGTGGGGAGAGAGAGAGTCTGTGGGAGGGGTAGGGTGAGTGTGACCGTGGAGTAAGGAAGAGTGAGCCAATTTGTAGGGTCTGGAGAGAGAGGGAGTAGTGCTTGGGAGATAGAGGGAAGAGAAAGTGTGTGGGAAAGGGTGAGGGAAAGTGAGCGTGGAGACCTTAGTGATAGAGTGTGGGATGAGGAGAGAGGAGAAACTGAGATTGCAGAAGCAGGTGGAGGGTGAATGAGAGAGATTGTCTGGTCAGCGGGGGGGAGAGAGAGAGAGAGAGAGAACGTGTGCGGTAAGTGACAGAGTATCTATGGGAGAGGGAGGAAGAGAGAGTGTTTTTAGGCAAGAGTGCACGATGTAGGGCGTGGGAGAGAGAGTAGTGCGGCATAGAAAGAGATAGGGATAGGGAAAGAGACAGAGAAAGTGTTCGAGGAACGGCGAAAGGGATAAAACAGAAGTTATGGAGAGACGGATCATCGGACAGTGAGAGAGGGAGAGAGTGTGAGGGTGGGAGCGACAGAAAGAGAAAGTATTGTGTTAAGGAAGAGAGATAGTGGGTATGGAAGGGAGATAGGCTAAGAGAGAGTGTGGTGGGGATGAATTGAGATAGTGTGTGAGCGCGGAATGTTACAGGGAGTGAAAGTATAGGAAGTGAGGATTGAATTGATTTGATAGAATTGCATTTATCGTCATGTATACTGAATCACAGTAAAAAGCTTTGTCTTGCTTGTGAGCAATATAGGCAGATCACAGATTTAAATAGCATATATAAGTAAATAATAGGTAAACAGCGGCAAACACTTAAGCACAGGTACAGGCTAATGCCAAGATTTTGTCATTGCATTCAGTATTCTATCAATACGAGGGGAGAATCGATTTCGAAACCGGATGGTGCATGTGGACCTTCACCCCGCTGGGAGAGCTTGGAGACAGCACTGCCAGGGTGCGGTGGATTTTTGAGAATGCTGGCGGACTTTCTTTAACAGCGGGTCTGGTAGATGGTGCCTATAGATGGGAAGTTGGCCTTTGTGATTGTCTGGGCTGCGTTTATTACTCTCTGAAAGCGTCTCCGATCTTGAAAGTTGCTATACCAGGTAGTGATACATCCAGATAGAGTGCTCTCGATAGCGCACCTCTACGGAGGTGAAGAGAGTAAGAAAGAGAGAAACAGCGCGTAGGACGGGTGGAGGAAGAGAGGGAGTGGTTGTTGTGGGGGAGAGTGAGAAAATGAACAGATGTTGCGAGCGTGGAAGGTTTCGAAGTCGAGGGAGAGAGAATGTGTGTGAGAGGGTTTGGGGCAGAAATAGAGAAACTGTGAGGGGGCTGGAGAGTAGGGAGAGAGAGTGTATGAGGGCGGGAGGCAAGAAGAGTGGTTTGAATGGGGCGGAAGAGAAAGTTATGTCTGTGATGGGGAAGGAGAGAAAGAGTGTGGAATGTGTAGGGAAAGTTTAAGTAAGTGTGGGGGAACGGAGCAAGACAGTATGCCATGTGGAGAGAGACAGAAAGAGTGACACTGGTGGGTGGGAGAGGGAAGGAGAGATACTGTGTTGGAAGGTGTGAGAAGGACAAACAGAGTTGAGGTGAGAGGCAGAAAGAGAGAGTGTGTGAGGGATGGGGAAGGGGGAGAGAGATTAGATTAGAGTAGATTCTCTAAAGTATGGAGACAGGCCCTTTGGACCAACAAGTCTGCAGAGATCCTCTGAAGAGAAACTCATCCAGACCCGAATTCCATACAAGGTATTTACTGACGACAAATGCATCCTACTGTATGGGCAATTTAGCATGTCCGATTCACATGACCTGCACATTTTTTGGATTGTGGGAGGAAACATGAGAGCAGGGAGACAGTTGCCCAAGGCGGGAATTGAACCTCGTGCTGTGAGGCAGGAGCGCTAACCAGTGAGCCACCGTGTTGCACAGAGATTGAGTGGTTGCTAGTCATAGCGAGAGTATGTTTGTCAGATGGGGAGATAGCGTGTGCTTGGAACGTTATCGGGAGAGAGATAGAGAGGGAGAACTGGTGGGAGGGAGAGAGTGTGTGGGAGGCAGATAGGGAAGAAGAGTGCGGGAGGTATTTCGGGAAGAGCGGAAGACACTATGGAGATGGGGTGAGGGATAGAGAGACAGAGACCATGGGGAAGGAGAGTGAGAGAGCGACATGGATGATTGAGACAGAAGGAGAGACAGATTGTGGGAGGGAGCAGGGACAAGGCGTGTCTGGACTGAGAGAGAGTGATTGTGCGGGTGAATGAGCGAGACAATCTTAGAGGAAAGGGAGGGGCAGTTTGGAGAGACACAGAGAGAGTGGAATGGTGAGAAAGACGGAGAGATAACGTGGCAGGAGAAGGGGGAGAGAGTGTGGGGCAGTGGGGAAGGAGAGAACTAGTACATGCGATGGGGGAAACAGAGACAGCTTGTGAGATGTACAGGGAGACAACGAAAGTGTTGGGGCAGGGAATGTGAGACAGAGTATGCTGTAGGGATAGACAGAGAGAGAGAGACAGTGGCACTGGTGTGTGAGAGTGTTTGGGGGAGACAGTGCGTGTTGGAAATTGCGAGGGAGAGTGACAGAGAGAACTGAAGGAAGGGAGAGACAGTTTTAGGGGTTCAGAGAGATAGAGGGAGTGTGGCTGCAAGCTGGAGAGATCGAGTGTGCTTGGAAGTGGGATAGGGAGAAAAAGAGAGTGTGGGAGCTGAAGGAAGAAAGAGTGTGTGTGGGAGGCAAGTAGTCTGAGGGAGTCCGGGAAGCGTTTCAGGGAAAGTGGGAGAGACTGCAGGGAGGGGTGCAAAGATATATTGTGGGAGGTGATGGAGACAGTGTGAGAGAAAGATTGTGGGAGTAGGGAGAGGGAGACGCTGAAGTGAGGGAGACAGTATGTGGCGGAGGGAGAGAGAGAGGGAGGGAGTGGTAGAGGAAAGGTTACACAGACAGTGTGAGTGTGGAAATGGTGACAGAGACAGAGAAATAATTTGGGTCGGGGAAGAGAGTGGGAAGGAGGTGTAAGAAAAACAGTTTGCGCAAGGAGTGCAGAGTATGAAAGTAGGATGGGGAGAGAAACAAGTGCCAAAATATAGGAGGTCATTAGCCCAATGAGGGGAGGCTGGACGAATGTTGGCACTGAAGCATTTTTTAAAAAAATCTTTGTCGATGGGTGAATTGGTTGATTCTGTACTGTGTGCGTCAAAGATTAACACAACTTGGATCTGTATTGTATACTTGGTTTCATCTTTACTAGAACAGTTCGAGAGTGCTTAAATTAATTTGTAAGGGGGATCGGAGCCAGTGCTACAGAGCAGAGGAGAGGGCAGCTATTGAATAAGGAGTATTAGAATGTAGAGAATCTGTGAGGTGCTGCAAAAGCACAGCTGATCAGGCAGCATCCGAGGAGAAGGTGAATCGACATTTCGGGCAAGAGCCTTTATTCAAGAATCAAACGTGGATTCTCCTGCTCCTTGGGTACTGCCTCGCCTGCTGTGCTTTATCAGTAACCTATTCTCAACTCTGATCTCCAGCATCTGTAGTCCTTACTTTTTCCCAAGAAAGCTGCACAGTTCATCGGACAACGGGATGGGTTAAAGTGTGTCTGTTTAAATGCACAGCGTATCAATGTTAAGAGTGATGAGCTTCGTGTATCAATTGGTCGTTCTAACTCCGATGTTGTGGCCGGAATTGAGATATTGATTTCACTGGGTCAGCATGGTTGCTAGATGTCACCAGATTTTTTTTCCAATGAAGGGGAGTTGCATTGTTATTTTTTTTGCGGGGGGGGTGGTTGGGTTGGCATCTAAGTCAGTATGGGTGGAAGTCTGTAAAAGAAAGGAGCAGTCACTTTATTGGGTGCTTTCAATAGATCCCACCAATAACATTCGAGATACAGAAGAAAAGACTGAACAGCAGATCATGAAAAGGTACAGATGGAACCGAATTGGCGTTACGGATGACTTCAACTTGCCCAATATTGATCAAATATTCTCAGTGAAAATGTTTTAGGTGGAGCCGATTTTGTCAGAACTGTCCAGGAGGGATTCCTTACTCAACGTGTAGGTAGGTCCACTGGTGGGGGGAGGGGGGTGAGGGGGAGGTCAGATTGCGTTTGGTGCTAGGCAACGAACCAGGTCAGTTGTCAGATCTCTTAGTGGGGGACATTTTCGTTTACAGTGTCCACAACTGCCTCAAATTTACGATAGCCATGGAGTAGGATAGGAACAGAGAGTATGAGAAGTTATTCAATTGGCAGAGGAGAAATTATACTGCTATTAGTTAGAGCTGTGGAGTTTAAATTGGGGGTAATTGTTCTACGGGAAAAGCGCAAAAGAAATGTGGACACACTTCTAGGAGCACTTGTTGCGAATGTTGGATAACTTTGTCCTACTGAGACAAGAAAGGAATGATGAGGTGCAGATGCCTTGGATGAAAAGAAAAGATTTTCTCGTCAAGAGCAAGAAAGAAGTTCGTGTATGGTTGAAGAACCAAGGATCTCGCACAGCTTCAGAGAATTACAGTGCATCTAGGAATGAATTTAAAAATGGACTGAGGAGAGGCGGGAGGATACACGAAAAAGCCTTGGCAGGAAGAATTAAGGATAACACAAAGTCAAAACATACTCACTTGAAGAATAAGAGAATGATCAATGAATGGGTCGTGCCGAACAGGGATATTAATGGAAACGTATGCCTGGCGTCTGAAGAGGTAGTGGAGACCCTAACTGAGTATTTTCCTTCCGTATTCACGAGAGGGAGGGACCTTATTGATAGTGCGAACTCAGTCAACCAGTTTAATAGGATTGGACAGATTGATATTAAGCAAGTGGATGTGCTGGAAATTCTGAGAAACATTAAGATTGATAAGTCCCACGGCCGGACGAAATATATACAAGGGTACAAAGAAAAGCAGGATTTGAAATATTTGCGACTCTGACGATGATCTTTGCATCCTCACTATCCATGTGATTAGCTCCGGATGATTGGAGGAGGCAAATAGTGTTCTTCTGTTCAAGAAAGGGAAGAGGGAATTCTTTGGAATTACAGTTCAGTTAGTCTTACGTTTGTGATAAGTAACGTTATGGAATGGATTCTGAGACATAAGATATGTGATTATTTGGAAAAACACAGTTTGGTTAAAGGTAGCATGGATTGTGAGGCGCAGGTCATTCCTCACAAGACTAATTGTAATCTTGGAAGATGTGACAAGACAATTCGACGAAGGGTCGAGCAGTGGATTTGGAGTAAATGGATTTCTGTAAGGCACGGGAGAATGTTCCCGAAAGTAGGCTCATTCAGAAAGTTAGGAGATACAGGAAGCAGGGGAATTTGCCTGCCTAGATACAGGATCGGCTGGGTAAAAGAAGACAGCGAGTGGCAGTGGCGGATCATAAAACGGTTGGTCATGTTGTAGGTAGTGTTAAGGGCTGTCGCAGTCTACACGAAGACATTGAAATATTGCAGAGCTGAGCTAATAATGTGCAGGTGGAGTTCGACCCGGATAACTGCGAATTGATTCATTTTGGAAGTTCGAATTTGAATGCTGATTACACAAATAAAGATAAAGCATTTTTGGCAGTGTGGGGGAACAGCAGGATCTTGTGGTCACGCTCATAGATCCTTCAAAGATGCCACCAAAGTGTTAGGTTTCTTAACTGGGGGATTAAATTTAAGAGCCACGAGATTTTGTTGCAGCTCTTTTACATTATGTTTAGACTACACTTGAAATATTGAGTTCAGTTCTGGTCCCCTCATGGTAGGAAGAATGTAAATGCTTTAGAAGGGACACAGATTAGATTTACCAGAATGCTGCCTGTATTGGAGAAATCGTCTTATGAAAACAGGTTGAGTGAGCTCGGTCTTTTCACTCTGGAGAGAAGAAGGAAGAGAGGTGACTTGGTAGAGAGGCACAAGGTAATGCGAGGCATAGATATAGGACAGAGCCAGAGACATTTCCTGAGGGTAGAAATGGCTGTCACGTGGGCTCATAGTAATAAAGTAGTTGTAGAAAGATATAGGGGAGATGCCGGTAGATTTTTATGGAGAAAATATTGGGTGATTGGAACACACTGCCAGCGTTGGCAGTAAATTCAAAGACTTTCATGACATTTGAGCGACTTTTGAACAAGTATATAGACGGCGGTAAATTGAGGAATGTGTAGGTAAGTTTAATTATACATTCAGATAAATGCTTGGCACAACATCGTGGGCTGAAAGGCCAGCACTGTGCCGTACTGTACTAAGTTGTATGCTTCATGTTCTCCCCAGCATCCGTTCTTGGCCAGCCTGCAAATCCTCCTGCAAAGGCAGATGCCTCTCTGCCAGTCATTTCTTTGCCAGTAATTCCACTTCCACCTATTATTTATCCTGCTTAATTTGCCCGCTCGGGCAGGTTTTCTGAGTTCATGTTTCCTAAAGAAATATCAGTTGCCATTTAACTACGAGATCTGGAACATCTGGAGATTTTTTTACTAAATTGCTGTGAATGGTGGGAATATGGTGCAAACATCAGGGCCTTTTGATTAAAATCATCGGATTCGCTAGCATCTGTCTGGCAGGGAGAATGCAGAATTAATGTCTGAATCCACTGCAACTTCTTCCAAGCTGAAAGATATCCAAAAATAGTTTAATAAAATTCTTCAGGCAACGTCAGGAAGAGGATCTGTGATTGATGTAGAGGGCAAAGGTAAAAGACAAAGCAGCTATTAACGGTCATGAAATTAAAAAAAGAGAGACAGAATTGTTTTATGTTCAGTTGTGAAAAGGAGAGAATGGGCTCTCCAAACTGTTTTTCTCTGTGTCTGTCTGAATACGTCCTATTTTTCTCTTACATGCTTCAATAATCTCAGATTTTCTATATTATAGTTACACAAACTGTGTTATTTCATTCTCCTGCCTTTGACAACTTGTTATCCAGCAAAAATTCTGGTGATCCTGCACTCCACTCGAATACACATACAACCCCATGTCTCCTCACATTCGTACCTTTTCCAACGTAGAAAAACAATGTCATTGTTGTGCTAGCATGAAATGGCTGCAGTAAACAACTTAAACTGACTTACTGACTGACACCATCGCAATCCTTCGACTGCATTTTGAAGATTAAAGCACGCCACATAATTTGTCCATCATGATCAGTCAGCCTTATGCAAATGAAATGGAGTGTTGTGCAATATTGTTTTTTGGACGTTAGACTGCAGAGGGAAAATGTAGAATATAAGGTACAATGTTAACCTGGGTTCAGGAACAGAGAGTTGTTCAGTTTGAGTCTGGAATTCTGTCAGCAAAGCAGAGGCAGAAATGTGTTAAAAGCTGCTTTCATTCATAAACGACAAATTGCAAAATTCTTAATTCGCCTTGCCGAACCCGGATGTGGCAAACTCCCCTCTCTGAATTGCTTCAAATTTCACACACACAGAAATGGCTGAAAGCCAAATCACCGATCTGACCACCTGCTCCTCTCAAAACCATCTGACGAAATGAACTACCAACTTATCAACTAGCCTCCTTTCCACTGATTTGGCTATACCAGAAATCGACTGTGTCAACATTATTACATATTGACACGATTCCCCCCGATATGACTACCACCCAAGCACGACCACCTCCAAATACTGTTGCTGCATTACAACTATTTCCTGATGTGACAACTGTGTTATATAATTTCTGCGCACCATATGAATCCCCGACATGGATATTCTATTAAACAATTATTCTGAGACAACTGTCAAACAAGAAGACTACCTGGACTCGACTATAGCCTGATATGACTGTTCTTCAGCACGTCTATTCTCTGACATGACTAACCTCCCGACTTGATTATCCAATGATAAGACTACACTCATTCACAACCTTCACTGCAAGAATATGCCCCAATATGACTATCCTCTCACATGGCTGCCCCTTGACAAAGTTACCCTTCTGACTTGTTTGCCCCACCCTGACACTGCTGCACCCCAACAAAAATGCCGACTTACATAGCTGCCCCTAAACCGAGTTATCTCCTGACATGCTCGACCGCGATGCAGATGAGCTTGACATTGTTAAAACCAGATATGACTGCCATAATACTTCAAAACCCCGGTCTGATTATCCCCTGACATGCTGACCATTGATAGAACTATGTCGATGCAGCTAATATTACACAGTATAAATATGCCCCAGATCATAGTCACCCACAATATGCGTACCCCTGAAAAAACGGCTCAGGACCTGACTGCCCCTGTCACGACTGACCGCAGAGAGGGCTACCCCAACGCATCTAAACCATCATAATTGCCCTTTATGTGATTATGCCCTGGGGTGACGATCCCCTGACATGACTACTGCTGAGTTGATGAACCCCACAACATGTCCGCCGAACACAAATTACGTGAAATAACTATATCCTGATACAACTGCAACCAAAATGTCTATCCTTCAACATGACCCGCCTCATGATCCAATCACCTACTGACACGACACCCTCTATTAACGGAACTGATTCATCCCTGTCAGCACGAACGATTGACACGCCCACACCGATCAAACTGTCCATGTCATGACTAACCTCCTGACGTGAATACCCCAGGCCGGCCTAAACCCAAACATGACAACCCCCTTACCTGAGGACGCATGACACCGCATGGACGCTGATATGGCTCCCCTTCTGACACAGCTACCCCGAATATGTCTCGTCCAGAACACAAAAAAACAGATCAACACAACCATGCTCCTGACAGAAATCAACCCTGCAAAAACTGCTCCCTTGTTATAACTCCACACCTGACATAACTATTTACTTCAAGTGAAAAGTTTGATTATATTCGAGGGTGGGGGTTGTGACAGGTATATTAATCTGCCTTGACATAAAGGGATGTAAAGGCGTGTTTTGTCGTCCTCCCCTCATCGATTGAAATGTGAAAATTCCAAAAACCTTTAAATGTGTATCTACACTTATCCAGCAATCTAAGAGTGTGCTGCTCGGGCAGACACCAGGAGAGATGTATCTTTAACCGTTAGCTGCCGGTCTTCATCGACCAATAACATGGCAGTGTCGGCGTGTGAGTGAATGGGGAAGCTCCCCATACAAGGCGATCAATCAGTTGTCACCTGGGTGTTAGCACAGTTTGTAATCATCCCTATGTTCCTGGATTGTCATTTTACATTTAGGGTTCTAACGCAGAAGTGGAGGCATGTTCCTGGACGGCTCTTGCAAGCTGTTCTTCCGTTGTAATCGCTTCCTGTACAAGTCCTGTGTAATTCGCTGTATTCTCCTCGACTTACAGCATCTGATAACAAATATTTGTTATCGGTCTTTTAGCAGCGTCAATGCAGTTTCCTGACTGCCGCTTCACAAAACTGAGTTTCTTGTCAATGACAGCTCTGTATCTGCATCCAATAAATCTAATAATACAGTGTCCATTGACCTCTAAGAAATAATTCCGGACTCTGACGACCTCCTGAAAGGACACCACTTCTCATTGCCTGTTGAATGGATGAAGACTTATTTTGAAATTGCTTTCTGATTTGTAGCTTCGCCAGCAAAGATAAAAAGAAAATATGCAGCGTCTACCATTTCACTCTCTTTATTGATTTCTTTTTTTGCATTTCATTCAGAGAAACTCTTACTGGTTTCCAATTCGCTTAGAAAATTTCATTCCTCCCAGGAATGTCCCTCTTGAGACTTTCCTGAACAATCTGCAATGAAAACATTGCCTTTGAGATTAAAGAGCCCACAATTGCCATCAGATCTCACTGTATGGTCTTTCTACTGCTCAGCATAATGAGATTTATTTTTGTATCTAAAGCTAATTTCGCCATGTGCTCCCTTCCAACCAATTCCTCAATATGTGAGGGCGATTTCCACATGTAACCCTGGTGGTTAGAGTTCAGCAATCTCAAGATCACCTATCTGATCCGAATCTTTCCTTTTATTTGCCAATTCACTGTGAATGGAAACAGTGCAACCCCAGAACTTGGAATTATTAATTGAAGTAAAATCAAGTTTTGGCAACGATTTGAGCACATTCCATTTGTTCATTTCAATTGCAGTCCATCCTGCCCCCTTTGACTAAACCGTTGGCAATTATCTCAATAAAGATAGAAACAAGATGTCCCTTTCAACAATCTTGCAAATTGCACATAATTTCACGGTTATTTTGAAAATGTCCTGCTGCTAATTCGTTCTTGTATGGCACGTCTACTTTTAAAATACATTATACTTTGTCCACAAGTCATAAATGTCATAGGGAATGCCATAAGTGCAACAGAGTCCAGTTTATGGAATTACTCCCCGTCGCATCCTTAAAAGATTGAGCGATTATCATTCACTTATGACCGCCATGATTCTGTGCGACGTTCATTGATTATTAACTGAACATTTTTTCGCTATACGATGATGATGCACATTTCTACAACCTATTACCAAGAGAAAATGCTGAAGATTCTCAGTAGGTCTGGCAGCATCTGTAATGAGAGAAAATAGCTGACATTTCGTTTCTAACTGAACCTTTGTAAAAGCTGACAAAAGTTCAGTTCGAATCGAAATGTCAACTCTTTTCTCTCCTCACAGATGCTGCCCGGCCTGCTGAGATTTTCCAGCATTTTCTTTGGCTTCAGATTCCAGCATCCGCAGTAAATTGTTTTTTTTTGTCTACAACCTATTGTTGTCTTTGCTGCGAACTTAATCACATTCCACTACACATTCCAGAAGTGTGCAGTATGCAGAGGTGAAGACACACCTTATACTTTACAAACTCACATACATGAAATCTATTCGTGACAGTACCCGACAGGCAGTGGACAGGGTTATATTTCACAAAGCAATATCGACGGAAATAATTTTATTCAATGGACAAATGCCGAAATTCGGATCTCGGATAGTGTACACACGAGAAGACTTAAGTGAATGTAGAGAATTGGCAAGTAAAGTCAGACTGGGAAATCAAGGCCACTCATTTTAGAATCCCTATAGTGTAGAAACAGGCCATTCGCCACAAGTCCCAAGTCCACAACAAAAATCCAAACCCTAACGCACACAGACCAATATCCTTACCATATTACTCTACATTTATAACTGATTAATGCACTTAACCTTCACATCCCTGAACATTCTGCACAGTTTAGCTTGTTTAATTAGTGTAACCTGCACGTCTTTAGATTGTGGGACGAAGCCCATGTAGACTCGTAGACAACATAAGACGTTCGCACAGACGGTCACACGAGGGGGGAAGCAAACACGGTTTTCTCGCACTGTGAGGTGCCAGTGTTCGCCACTGCGTCACCCAAATGATATATCAAAGAAAATTAGAGATATTAGGATCCTCGGATCGTGAAACTCTGATGTCTTTGACTGTTACATAGAACATAGAACATAGAAAAATACAGCTCAGTACAGGCCCTTCGGCCCTCGATGTTGCGCCGACCAAAGTCTACCTAACCTATACTAGCCCAATAACCTCCATATGCTTATCCTATGCCCGCTTAAATGACCATAAAAAGGGAGAGTTCACCACTGCTACTGGCAGGGCATTCCATGAACTCACAACCCGCTGAGTAAAGAATCTACCCCTAACATCTGTCCTATACCTACCACCCCTTAATTTAAAGCTGTGTCCCCTAGTAACAGCTGACTCCATTAACAGAAAAAGGTTCTCAGTGTCTACCCGATCTAAACCCCTAATCATCTTGTACACCTCTATCAAATCTCCACTAAACCTTCTTTTCTCCAATGAGAACAGCCCCAACTGCCTCAGCCTTTCCTCATACGATCTTCCTACCATGCCAGGCAACATCCTGGTAAACCTCCTCTGCACTCGTTCCAATGCCTCCACATCCTTCCGATAGTATGGCGACCAAAACTGCACACAATACTCCAGATGAGGCCGCACCAGAGTCTTATACAACTGCAACATGACCTCAGGACTCTGGAACTCAATTCCTCTACCAGTAAAGCCCAGTACACCATATGCCTTCTTCACAGCACTATTTACCTGGGTGGCAACTTTCAGAGATCTGCCTACATGGACACCAAGATCCCTCTGCTCATCCACACTAGCAAGTGGCCTACCATTAGCCCAGTAATCCATCTTCTTGTTACTCCTACCAAAGTGAATGACTTCACACTTAGCTACATTGAACTCCATTTGCCACCTTTCTGCCCAGCTCTGCAACTTATCCATGTCCCGCTGTAACCTGCCACATCCTTCTTCGCTGTCCACAACTCCACCGACTTTCGTGTCATCCGCAAACTTGCTCACCCAGCTTTCAAGCCCCTCCTCTAGATCATTTATGAAGATGACAAACAGCAATGGTCCCAAAACAGACCCTTGTGGAACACCGCTAGTAACGGCACTCCAAGATGAACCTAGTCCATCAAATACTACCCTCTGTCTCCTTCCAGCCAGCCAATTCCTATTCCAAACATCTAATGCACCCTCAATGATATACCTCCGTAGATTTGCATTAGCCTACCATGGGGTACCTTATCGAACACCTTGCTAAAATCCATATACACCACATCTACTGCTTTACCCTCCTCCACCTCCTTAGTCACCTTCTCAAAGAACTCAATAAGGTTTGTGAGGCACGACCTGCCCTTCACAAAACCATGCTGACTATCCTTGATCACATTATTCCTATCCAGATGTTCATAAATCCTATCCCTTACAATTCTCTCTAAGATTTGGCCACAACAGAAGTGAGACTCACTGGCCTATAGTTACTCGGGCTATCCCTACTCCCCGTCTTGAACAAGGGGACCACATTCGCTATCCTCCAGTCTTCTGGCACTATTCCCGTAGACAATGACGACATAAAAATCAAGGCCAATGGCTCTGCTATCTCCTCTCTAGCTTCCCAAAGGATCTTAGCATAAATGCCATCAGGCCCAGGGGACGTATCTATTTTCATCCTTTCCAGTATTCCCCAGACCTCTTCCCTGCATACCTCAAGGCCATCCATTCTAATCACTTTTGATTCAATATTCACATCAGCAATAGTGTCCTGTTCCTGAGTGAATACTGACGAAAAGTATTGATTTAGTGTCTCTCCAATCCCCTCCGCCTCCACGCACAACTTCCCATTACTATCCTTTACTGGACCGATACCTACCCTAGTCATCCTTTTATTCCTGACATACCTATAGAAAGCCTTTGGGTTTTCCCTAATCCTACCAACTAAGGACTTTTCATGTCTCCTTCTCGCTGCTCTTAGCTTGCTCTTTAGATCCTTCTTGGCTACCTTATAACTCTCAATCGCCCCAACTGAACCTTCACGCCTCATTTTTACATAGGCCGCCCTCTTCCCTTTCACAAGGGATTCCAATTCCTGATTAAACCACGGCTCCCTCACAAGACCCTTTACTCCCTGCCTGACTGGTACATACTTATCAAGGACACCCAAAAGCTGTTCCTTGAACAATCTCCACATATCATTTGTGTTCTTCCCTTGAAGCCTATTTTTCCAGTCCACGCATCCTAAGTCATGCCTCACCGCATCATATTTTCCCTGCCCCCAGCTATAACTCTTGCCCTGCAGTGCACACTTATCCCTCTCCATCACGAAAGTAAAAGTCACCGAGTTGTGGTCACTGTCCCCGAAGTGGTCACCTTCGTGCAAGTCTAACACCTGGCCTGGTTCATTACCTAGAACCAAATCCAGTATAGCCTCACCTCTTGTTGACCTGTCTACATATTGTGTCAGGAAACACTCCTGCACACATTGGACAAACACCGACCCATCTAACGAACTCGAGCTATAGCTTTCGCAGTCAATATCTAGGAAGTTAAAGTCCCCCATAACAACCACCCTGCTACTTGCACCCTTCTCCTGAATCATCCTCGCAATACTTTCCTCTACTTCTCTCGGACTATTGGGAGGCCTGTAGAAAACTCATAACAGGGTGACCTCACCTTTCCTATTTCTAACCTCAGCCCAAACTAGCTCACATGGCAAGTCTTCCTCCATCGTCCTTTCCACCGCTGTAATGCTATCTTTGACAAGCAATGCCACACCACCCCATCTTTTACCCCCATCTCTGACCCTGCTAAAACATTTAAACCCTGGAACCTGCAACAGCCATTCCTGCCCCTGCTCTACCCACGTCTCTGTAATGGCCACAACATCGAAGTCCCAGGTACCAACCCATGCTGCAAGTTCACCTACCTTTTTTCTTATACTTCTGGCATTGAAGTATGCACACTTCAAGCCACCTTTCTGTTTACAGGCACCCTCCTTTGAGATCGATGCCTTGTTCCTAACCTCCCTACACTCAAGGTCCTGTACCATAAAGCTACAGTCCAGGTTCCCATGCCCCTGCAGAGTTAGTTTAAACCCTCCCAAAGAGCACTAGCAAACCTCCCGCCAAGGATACTGGTGCCCCTCAGGTTCACGTGTACACCATCCTTTTTATAGAGGTCCCACCTTCCCCAGAAAGAACCCCAGTTGTCCAGAAACCGGAATCCCTCCCTCCTGCACCATCCCTGTAGCCACGCATTTAACTGTTCACTCTCCCTATTCCTCGACTCTCTATCACGTGGCACGGGTAACAAACCAGAGACAACAACTCTGTTCGTTCTAGCTCTGAGCTTCCAACCTAGCTCCCTGAAAGCCTGTCTGACATCCTCACTCCTCATCCTACCTATGTCGTTGGTGCCAACGTGGACCACGATCTGGGGCTGCTCCCCCTCCCCCTTAAGGACCCGGAAAACACGATCAGAGACATCACGTACCCTTGCACCTGGGAGGCAACATACCAATCGTGAGTCTCTGTCGGCCCCACAAAACCGCCTATCTGTGCCCCTCACTCTTGAGTCCCCAAGAACTATGGCTCTACCTTTCTCCACCCTTCCCTTCTGAGCAACGGGGCCAGGCTCCGTGCCAGAGGCCTGAACCTCGTTGCTTACCCCTGGTAAGACATCCCCCCGACAAGTATCCAAAACGGTATACTTGTTCTTGAGGGGAATGACCGCAGGGGGTCCCTGCACTGGCTGCTTCCTCCCACTCCCCCTCACTGTCACCCATCTCTCTATAACTTTCGGAGTAACTACTTCCCTAAAGCTCTGATCTATGACCACCTCTGCCTCCCGAATGATCCGCAGTTCCTCCAACTCCAGCGCGCTTATATAAGAAAAAAAACCCTTCCCAGGTAACCTAGCGCGACACCAGCTTCCGGGTCCACTAGGCGCTTAAAAAATTTTTAAATTTTAACTGTTAAAAGACACTAACTGGACTATACCCGCGACTTCAAAAAACACCACCAGACAGCCGTAACCTGCTCCGCCGAGAGAGTGAGGCCGAAGGCTTGGAGATGCGCGCTTATATAAGAAAAAAAAACCCTTCCCAGGTAACCTAGCGCGACACCAGCTTCCAGGTCTGCAAGGCGCTTAAAAAAAACTTTAAATTTTAACTGTTAAAAATCACTAACTGGACTATACCCGCGACTTCAAAAAACACCACCAGACAGCCGTTACCTGCTCCGCCGAGAGAGTGTTGCTGGCTTGTTTAGTTTTGAGATCGCGGATAACCGTTCATAAGGAAAGAAAATAGAACTACAGTTATCAATCATTATCAGCGACCGAATCACATCTGTGAGCATTGGTGATTTTCGATGCTCGTGCAGAAATCGCTTTCCTTGGCTGTGCACAAGTTACAGTCGTTCAGCCACTGGACAATTCATACTCTAAAATGGAAACTAGGAGAAGCCAACTATATTTCGGGTGAAAGAGATTTACTGTCCAATAATTGTAGCTGTCAGTTGTTTTAGATACTATTCTGCCACATTTCAAACTTCAACGTCAGTGAAAAGTCATTTATTAAAGACAAAGGGCTTCGGTAGAAGCTAAGGAATGTGACCACATGACGGTCAAATCTGCATGGCTTGCATATTATGACCACAATCACAGGTTTATGAAGGACCACAAGTTAATCACATGACACAGCCTACAGAGCACAGAGCTCTAAAGGTCTCGCGGTTTTTCTTTAAAGCTGACTGCAGAAGTCACGGCTGTCTCAGCTCTACTGTAGAACCGAAACCGTAACCACAGAAGTCCTCCTGCACATCCATTTGCAGCAAATCTAGCACGGCATCACGTTTTCGGATGGAAAATAAGGCTGAGTAGAAATTTGATTAAGCCTTCATTTTTCATTTACAATTCTCCTCTAATGGACAGAAACATGCGTGAGAATGGTGCCAGACCAGTTGCAGCCATAGGTCATGCGTTTCTGTGCCCAACATCAAGGAGAGTTGCAGCCAGCATAATTCTTGCAGTTAACATTTATAACATGTACTAAGAAGGCTCATAACTAACCAACTATCAATAACAAAGGCAATGAAAATAATCAAAACATGTGGAATATAGAAGTACCAAGATATGCTGAGAAGCCATCGAACCTCGCCTGGTCGGATGTAATCATGGAATTGCCTCCATTCTTCCGTAATTTTGATAACTCTTGTTATGTGTAGTCCACCTGATTAATAATATTGTCTGAGGTGGCTGGACTGTAAGCAAAACATTCAGAGCCAATAACACCCCAAGTGCTGCCCTACGCTTCGAGTAAATAGTGCAGTACCAGACAATTCTACAAAGTGAGTAACATTTTTATTATCTTCCTGTCACTACTGTCACGATTACTGTCTTAAAGTCAGCTTTTCTATGAATTATGTGCCATGTATTATCGTTTTAGCTATGGTGTTTTGTCCTGTCAAGCTCCACTAATACATTTGTCAAGTAATACATGTCCAACGCTGGTTCATCAGTGAAAACACCTCTTGCTCGCAGCATTCTGTCATATGCGTTATTTTTTGAGGTAATAGTCAATTTTGCACACTTACATCAGTATCACGAGACTTTCTCGAATTTTTGAATTCAATATGATCTTATGAAAAGGACTATGGGATTTTAATTATCTCCCCACTTATTGTCCCGATGCCTCAGCTAGTGGCTAGATCACAATGTTCGCCAAGGAAAAACAAGACACAAGCATCAGCAAACGAATTCTAGCTGTTTAGTGTTTAACTGTCATTTCAAGTAAATGCGTGATAAATTCATTCTATTCACAGTTATTGTTTGTTCTGCCTCTTGATCCTCCTTGGCATTTTGACTCTAAAAGTGGATAATCTCGCATTTCTCTGCACTTAACGTCATCCGCCCTGCATTTAGCCATGCACTCCGAACACTTGCACATCACACTTTCCACAGTTCATTTTCCCTCAGGCAGTAATCTGTCATCAGTGAAGTATTTACGCCTCCCTCAGGTTACCAACATTGTGTTTGGAGGCCGCTGAACTGCTAACCGTACTCAGGGAGGCTTTGGGATAGTTTGGGGAAGTTGTGAATTGGTTCTGCATCTGCGCCCACACCCTCTCAATGATAAAGTGAGCGTGGACTTGTAAGAGGAAAACAGTGACTATATACCATGAGACAGGCACAGTAGCCTCATTTAAGGTATGTCTCGACTGATACATGAATGGGCAGGGAGCAGAGGGAGAGAGACTCTGAGAAAGTAGGCAACAGGTTCACGTGGAGGATGTGGATCGGAGCAGATTTGGAGGGTCAAAGAGACTGTACCGTACTTTTCTTTGTCTTTTGCCTCCTTCTGTCTTTGTCTTTTCTGCCATTCCATCTCACTTTAACTCTCTCTCACTCTATATCGTTCTTCGTTGACTTCATTGGGTCTCTCTCTCTCTCTCGCATTCGTCTGTCTCACGTTCTCGCCTGCCTGGTAGTCTCTTCCCTGCCTCTCTCTGTCTCTCTATTTCATCGTCTGACTCCCTCTGTCTATCCCTCTCTCTCTTGCTCCTTAATTCTCTCTATCTCTGCCATTCTCTCGTCCTGTCTCTCATTTTCTCTTTTTCCACTTTGTCTCTCGCTCACTCATTGCTTCTAACTATCTCTTTCTATCCCTGTATGTGTCTTACTTTTTCTCTTCTGTATGTCTCTTTCTCTATGTCTCTCTACTTGCCTCTCTACCTGTCGCTTCACCTCTCCCACTATCTCTCTTTGCCTCTCTACCTCTCTCGTTGTTTCTCTCTCTTTGTCTGTCTTTTTGCCTCTGTCGGCGTCTCTCTATGCCATTGTCTCTTATTTCCCTCCAACTCTCCCTCTCACACATTCTGTTTCCACTTCTTCGGTTCGTTCTGTTTCGCTCTTTCTCTCTCTGCTTCTCTCTGCCCCTTTTTCACGTCCCTCTTTCCTTCTCTCTCTCTTGCAAGAAGACTGTGTTCATTCCTCTCACTTTGTCTGCTTCATTCTCTCTCGCTTGTTATTTCTCTATCCCATACTGTGTCTGTCTCTCTCAGTGTATTTCTTTCACTCTTTATTCCTCCATGTCTCTGCGCCTTCCTTTCACTCATTCTTTCTTTGCCCCTTGCCACGCCTTTTCATTTCCTCTCTCTCGCAGCCTTTGCCTCTTTCTCTCTCTTCATTTGTCGATCCCTCTCTAACATCCTCTTCTCTCTTTTCTCTCTCTCTCTCTCTCTCTCTCTTTCTCTCTCTTTCTCTCTGCATCTCACTGCCTATCATTCACTCTCTATCTTTGGCTCTCTCTCATCCAGTCTCTCACAGTTCTTCTGTTCCTCTTTCGCACTCTCTCTCCTTCTTTAATTTTCTCTCCCCTCTCCTTCTCCCACTCTCTGTCTATTGGTCTCTATTTCAGTCTTTGTCTCTCTCTTTGTCTATCACTCATGTTTCTTTTTGCTGCTCGGAGTTTCTCTTTGTTTGGCTCTGTCTTAATCTTTGAATCAATCTCTCTCTCTATCTCTATCTATCTATCTATCTCTCCCTCTGCATCTCACTTACTATCATTCCCTTTCTATCTTTGTCTCTCTCTCGTCCAGTCTCTCACAGTTCTTCTGTTCCTCTTTCGCACTCTGTCTTTCTCTCTTTAATTTTCTCTCCCCTCTCCTTCTTGTCTCTGTCTATTGCTCTCTATCTCAGTCTTTGTCTCTCTCTTTGCCTATCTCTCTCGTTTCTCTTTGCTGCTGTATGTTTCTCTTTGTTTGGCTCTGTTTTAATGTTTGAATCAATCTCTCTCTCTCTCTCTCTCTCTCTCTATCTATCTATCTATCTATCTATCTATCTATCTATCTATCTATCTATCTATCTATTTCTATTATCTATCTCTCAGCATCTCACTGTATATCATCACCTCTCTATCTTTGGCTCTCTCTCTCTTCCAGTCTCTCGCAGTTCTTCTGTTTCTCTTTACTCTCTCTCTCTCTTTCATTTTCTCTTTCCCTTCTACTTCTCCATACTTCTGTCTGTTTCTCTCTATTTCATTCTTTGTCTATCTCTTTGTCTATCACTCAGTTTTCTCTTTGCTGCTCTGTGTTTCTCTTTGTATTGCTCTCTCTCAACATTTGAATCAAGCTGTCTGTCTGTCTGTCTGTCTCTCTCTCTCTCTCTTTCTCTCTTTCTTTCTGCCACTCTCTCCATCTCTCGGCTGATATTTCCATTGTATTCTTGAGACACTGAAGATCTTGTGTCCCATGGACAGGGAGTCATCCGGTATTAAGACGAGAAGGGAAATCAACCTGCTTTTCATGGGATGGAAATGCCCGTCATTAGTTGAGGAAGGGGATTATGGACACCCGCAATTTACCAACAACAAAAAGTGAGCTACCTGACTTATTTTAATGGGTTATTTTTTCTTAAACGTGCATTGTCTTTTAAAACGAAGCCCACATTCTTACAGTTTTCAGAACAGTCTGGGGCTTTTGCTCAATCCAAGAATTCTCGGATGCTCTCCGGGAGAGTTTTCCAGAGGAGAGAGAGAGAGAGAGAGAGACAGAAGGGAGGGAGTGAGAACAGACACCATATAAATTGGGAGCTGGCAGTGTAGAAATCAAAAGAGAGAAATACCATCCCATTCTGACAAAGTGTGATCCGCAGTGTATTATGCATCTCCTGTGTCAGAGAGGCAGGAATAAGGAATCTACGTGGAAGAGGCATTCGATGAACATTCAGCACGTGAAACCAACATGTGTAGTTTGTCAGTTAATATTGTAGCTGATTGCATTGCATTGGGCGTATGAAGGTCAGAATCACAATGAGGACGTACAAAATCTTCTTCTTCATGGAGAAGTTCCATCTTTTGCACAACAAATAAGTACTAGATTGTGAAACATTTAGTGAGCAATTTTATCATGAATGCCAGAAACATTGGAGGAGAGCATCTGAGATTGATATTGAAGGTGAAAAGGCCTTTGGATCGTAAGATCAAAGTTCAATTAACTCATCTCGATTCCAATCCTCTCACGTTCTGATCCGATCGTACTCATTGCAAAAACCGTAATTGTGTCCCAGCTCGTCGCACACCTTGTCCCCAAGATAACAAAGCATCCTGTGTATCATACACACCGTACCAATCTCAAATGGACGCTGTCCCCAATGGAATGATCCTTACTCTCTCACACATCGAATGTGACCTCAACAGAATAATATCCACCCCATTGCACAGACTTTGTTCCAATACAATAATCCAGCATAATTCACACTCACCTTGTCCTGAAGCACTCGATCTCACACACAACGTGGCCCGTATATAAAAACCTATGTCCAATCTCGTATTGACCCTGCTCCCAATGCAATGACTTATGTCCCATCTCACACTCATGCAATCCACGGTATAAAGACGCACATCTCATCGCAAATACACCTTATTCCCATGTAATAATGTACAGCCCATTTCACCCACCCACCATGCTACAGAAACTGAACCTCCATCTCAGGGATATAGTGTCTTCAAAAGAACAGACCGCTCTCCAAATCGCACACAATCGTTCCTTAACACAAAAGGCAAAACCACATTTCACACACACGATCCCATATACAAAAACTGCAACCCATCTCGCACTCATCCTGTCCCCATCCAGGAACCTCCTCCCCATCTTGCACAATCCCTGTCTGCTGCACAGGAACATTCAGCACACCTCACACACTCTGTTGCCTCTACAGAAGCCTGTAGTGCATCTCACACCTACACTGTCCTCAATTCAATAACACACACACCATCTTACATACACTGTGTCCAGCATGAAACAACCCCCACACGACAATATGCATACTGTCTATATTGAAAAAATCCACACAACAGCTCGCATGCACACCGTCTCCAGCACAATTTCCCACAACAACTCACAAGCTGATATTTCCAAAATTCAATTAAAAATTACACATCCAGCATCCATTCTGTTCACAGCACAATAACTGACACGACCCTTTTCAGCAAATAACTCCATCCTGGATATTCCAATTTGGGTCTGTCATCTGTAACGATGTTCCTCCATTCACGAAGCTATGCTGTCCTTTTTTTCCCAAGTCGCAAAATCAAAGATTCCATAAAATGTTGCGTGGATGGATTTTCCGACCACTTTTCCTCATTAACGTTAAAAAAAAAATCATTTTTGCAATGACAGCGTTGTGGCCATTTCTCTGAGCAAATCACCTATCTGGTTTGATTTGGTTTTGGCAGTCTGGCTGTTCAGTGAAAACATTCAGTCTATTGAAGATGTTTCCTGATGAAGGGCTTATGCTCGAAACGTCGAATTCTCTATTCCTGAGATGCTGCCTGGCCTGCTGTGCTTTGACCAGCAACACATTTTCAGTCTGTTGAAGAGTGCTGGATCATGAAACAGCTACTTGCAAGGGGTTGTTCCATGTTGCAAACTCTATCTGTCCCGGGGACGACACTGTGATATTTTTCCCTTTTGTGCCAAAGGGTGAATGTTGGGATTCTTGCAAAATGTGTGGGACAGCATCATTATTCTGGGATTATCTGTAGTGTTTACATATAGATGAAATATTTCAGTATTCTGTTCTCTGTTTTGTTCGCGTTTGAATCTGTAATCTTGTGAATGGATTCCGTTTTTATTAAACTGAGTGGTTTGACCAGTTGCATCCCTCTTAAAGTATTCACGTCACATCTGCTTAAAACAAGATGAAAAGTTAAGAGTTGGATTACTTTTTTGAAGCGTTTTGAAGGGGTTTAGTCAGTTTCATAACGAGTCTATTACTGAAAACGTTCACGTTTGTGATGTGTTCGTGAATATCTCCGCCTGATTCCAAGCCACATTTCCCCGGAAGGCCAAACATAGGTGTTTCCTGAAAGATTACTGCACGGTTAAGTAATTTGTACTTAGGCATTCAGCTTTCTCTCCTCCTCTGCCTCCTCTGGAACTGCATCTTGTTTCTTTTTTCATTCCAAGACGATTATTCCGAGTTACATTTCTCAGTATAGATATCAAATCATTCCACCAATTTGTTCATGCCCTTTTGACATTTGATTCTATTTCACTCACAGTTCAAGAAAATCCTATTCCATTATCATGTGCCGAATTCCTGTCACTGGCTGAGATTCAATCCCGCTCATTGACTGACGTTCAATCCCTTTCCACTCACTGACAGATGGTCCACTCTGGTTCAATCCCTGACAATGACTGAGATTCAATCCTTGTCACTGACTGAGACTGATCCAATGGCGCTGAGTGAGATTCAATCCTGCACATCAAGGACTAAAGTAATGATGAAGGGCTTTTGCCCGAAACGTCGATTTCGCTGCACTTTGGATGCTGCCTGAACTGCTCTGCTGTTCCATCACCACGAATCTAGAAGGTCGAAAGTAATCCTGTGCATTCGGGAAAAGCTGCATTGTGGTCACTAGCTATTGGGAAAATAACTAAAACTTTGTTCTGTACTGAAAACGTTGTTTAACAACTTTTTGATTCCTGTAATTGGGGCAAAATTCTTTTCGTTTTACTGTTGTTGGATCCATTCTTCAACGCAAGTCTGACAATCCCTTTCTGAATTTCGTTTTCGCCTCTTCAAAATTATTACTCTACACAACTAAAAACAAATATTACAAGAAAGAAACTCTTAGCAAGTTACTCAGAAATAACATACTCTAAATTAATAGGTTACAACCTTCCTTAAGTAATCGATATTTTATACATTCACTACAGAAAGAATATGCACCACTGAGATTTAAACAAATGACCGGAATTTTTGCAAGAACTTCACACGCTTCTCTTTGAACAATCATATGGTTTTGATCCTCACATCGTCTGATGGGTGTCGATAGGCTGTTGCTGGAATAGCATAGCAGGTCACGCAGCATCTGAGGAGCAGGAGAATCGACGTTTCAAGCATAATCCCTTTATCAGAACTTAGGCTCGTGAGCCGGGGCTGAGAGATACAAGTGAGGAAGGTTGGGTTGTGGGGATTGGAAGATACCTGAAGGACAGACAGGTGGATAAAGTTGAGGGAGGTGAAAGGTCAGAGGGCGGAATGATGGACAGGTGCAGACAGCTGTGCCGAGTTGTAGGCTTGGGACTGGGATAATGTGCAAAAACGAGAAATGAGGAAGATCTTGAAATCCAGATATATCTCGTGAGTTTGCAGGATCCTATAGTGGGTTATGAGGCGTTCTTCCTCCAGGCATCCTGTGGTAACTGTTTGGTGGTGGAGGAGACCCAGGACTTGCATGTCCTTGACGGAGTGGGGAGAGGAGTTGAATTGTTCAGCCACGAGGTGATGGGTCTGGTGGGTGCGGGTGTCCCAGAGATGTTCTCACAAACCATCTGCAAGAAGGCCTCCTGTCTCCCCAATATAAAGGAGGTACCACCGGGTGGAACAGATGCAGTAATTGCCATTGGTATTGCTACAGGTAAATTTCTGATGAATCTGGAAGGATCCCTTGGGGCCTTCAGCGGAGGTGAGTGGAGTATTGTGGGTGCGTGTTTTCCATTTCTGCGGTGGCAGGGAAAGGTGCCAGGAGTGATGTGTGCACCTCACAAGGAAGTTGCGGGGGGAATGGTCTTTCTGGATCGCAGATAGGAGTGGGGAGGGAAATATATCTTTGGTGATGGGGGCCGTTTCGAGTTGACAGAAGTGACCGAGGATGATGCAATGTATGCAGAGGTTGGTGGGGTGGTAGGTGAGGACCGGGGTGGTCTGTCCTTGTTGAGCTGCGAAGAGTGGCGTTCAAGAGCGGTGCTGCAGCAAGTGGACGTGATGCGCTGTCGGGCATCGTCAACCACGTGGGAAGGGAAGTTGTAATCATGGAACAAAGTGGCCATCTGAGACTTTCTTAGTTAACCCAATCTCAAGCTTCCAATTAGGCACCACCCCGCATACATGTCTATCACTCCCCGCTTCGACATATCAGCTCCCTTATCTTCATCCACCCATCCCTTTCGTAGCTACCTTCCTCTCCAACCCACCCCCTCCATGTATCTCTCAACCTCATTACTGATGAAGTGCTAATGCCTGAAACACAAATTCAGCTTCTCCTCGGAGGTCACCTAACCTACTGTGCTTTTCCAGGAATACATTCTCAACTCTGATCTCCAGTATCCGGAGTCCTCACCATCTCCTGCTCCATCTTCTGATAGGGCCTTTATGTCGATACAATAAATCGGAAAGTATGAAAAGTCTGGAGGTCCTTGGACATTATCCTGCCTTTTCTCATCAAACTTATATCACTGGGCTACCTGTATTTTATATTAAAAATGTCAGCATACACATTTTCAAAAAATAATTGTTTTTCAATGCACAACAATTCCATGCTACTATTATTTGATGTCTGACCAAAGCAGACACAATTGACCTCTAATTTTGCAGATCTCTTATATTTGAAATATAGTTCGACATAGAGCAGAGAAAAGTACAGAAACGTACAGTGTTTTCGTCCTTCGACATTGTGCCTATCCTATACCCTGCCCAAAGATCAAACTTATTACCATCCATGTGCATATTCGAGAATGTCACTCCTGCATTTGATTCTACTACCACAACTTGCAATCCATGCACCGGTCACTCTCTGTGCAAAGATGTTACCTCTGACATCTCCCTTTACCCTTCCTTATTTGATGATATACTTTGGGAGAAGATTTGTAGCTCAGGTGCTCGTTTTTGTGGTTTTGTTCGCCGAGCTGGGAATTAGCTTCGCAGGCATTTCGTCCCTTGTATAGGTGACATCCTCAGTGCTTGGGACCCTCCTGTGAAGCGCTTCTGTGATGTATCCTCCGGCATTTATAGTGATTTGTACCTGCCACTTCCAGGTGTCAGTTCCAGCTGTCCGCTGCAGTGGTTGGTATATTGGGTCCAGGTCGATGTGCTTATTGATTGAATCTGTGGATGAGTGTCATGCCTCTAGGAATTCCCTAGCTGTGCTCCGTTTGGCTTGGCCTATAATAGTAGTGTTGCCGCAGTCGAACTCATGTTGCTTGTCATCTGAGTGTGTGGCTACTAAAGATAGCTGGTCATGACGTTTCGTGGCTAATTGGTGTTCATGGATGCGGACCATAAGCTGTCTTCCTGGGATTTTGTACACTACATTGGTTTTGATCATGCTGGTTTATCGGGTCCTTCGTCCTGGTGAGTTGATGTCTGAGAGTGGCTGTTAGTTTGTGTGAATTATGAGTCATTGTGGTCGCAGTCGTCAGGCTGTCAGTTCAGAAATGTTTTTGATGTGTGGTAGTGTGTCTAGTCCTTTGTGTTGTGTCATATCCTCATTCCGTTGTCTTTCCCTTAGACATCTTTTGATGAAATTACTGGAGCATACGCTTTTGGCGAATACATTGTATCAGTGTTTTTCTTCCTTGTTTTGCAGTTCTGGTGTACTGCAGTATGTTGTGGCCCTTTTGAACAGTGTCTTGATGCAACTTCTTTCGTGTGTGTTGTGGTGGTTGCTTTCGTAGTTTAGAACTTGGTCTGTGTGTGTGGCTTTCCTGTATACCTTTGTGGTGAATTTTGAGTTATGTGTTCTCTGTACCATCACGTCTAAAATGAGAGTTGGTTGTCCTTTTCTACCTCTCTAGTGAATCGGATTCCTGTGAATGTAGCGTTGATGATCCCGTGTGTGTTCTCTATTTCTGTGTTTTTAATGATGACAAAGGTATCATCTACATATCTGTCCAAGAGTTTGTGTTGAATTTGCGGGAAGACTGTTTGTTCTAACCTTTGCATTATCGCTTCTGCAATAGTCCAGAGATGAGTGAGCCCATGGGTGTGCCGTTGATTTGTTCATGTGTTTGGCTGTTGAATGTGAAGTGTGTTGTGATGCACAGGTCCAGTAGTTTGAGTATGCCGTCTTTGTTGATAGGTTCCCCGTCTTGTTGTCTGTTCTGTATGTCCAGCAGGTTGGCTATTGTTTCTCTGGCTAAGGTTTTGTCGATACAGTTGAACCGTGCCGTTATATCGAATGAGACCGTAGTTTTTTCCTTGTCTATGTGCATATTTCTGATGATGTCCAAGAATTCCTGTGTTGACTGTATAGAGTGTGTGGATCCGCTGATCATGTGTTTCAGTTTCTGCTGTAGTTCTTTAGCCAGTTTGCATGATGGTGTCTCTGATAGTGACACTATGGGTCTGAGTGGGATGTTTGGTTTGTGCACTTTATATAGTTCATAGAATTTGGGGGTGTTTTTGCTTTCAGGTTTCATTCTCTGTCCCCTCAAGGTAAACATTCCCTCCCTGAGAAAAAGTCTCTGGCTATCCGATTTCGTTATGCCTCTCATCATCCTTCAGGCCTCTGTCAAGAAACCTCCCATCCTTCTTCGCTCCAATGCGATACACCTTCGCACCCTCACCCTTTCTTCATAAGAAATGTTCTTCAGTCCAGGCAGAGTACATACAAAGCCACCTCTCTATAATTTCAACATCGTTCCTGTACTTAGGCGACCAGAAATGAAGCCAATATTCCAAACGTGATCTAACCAGGGCTTAAAGAGCTGCAGCCTAACCTTGCGGCTCTTCAACTCAATTTCACTGCTCATGAAAACCAATACATCCTACACCTTTTTAACAATCCTGTCAACTTGGTGGCAACGTTGAGGGTTCCCTGTATTTTATAGAACTTGTTCAAACAGCTGTAGTTAGTTACAGCTCCTATAAATAAATAGTTTCATTAAATGGTGCAGGTGTTCTCTATGGTGCAAAGCTTGTTGGAAGTTGTTCAATGTGGAGTTGTACCCAAAACTGGGGGGAGAAAAGTCACATTCATGATTGGTGTTATTTCGATGATTCGTAGATTTGGGAGAGCCGTGGGTTCCAACAGTGAATGCACTCAGAGTTTCTGAAGGCCACTGTATTGTATGTTTTGGCCAGTTTAGTTTTTCGTTAATGTCATGACAACATATATTGACAGTGTAGAAATAGTTCCAGGAATTGTTACTGAAATCAAGCAGTGAAGAATAGATTCTCTCTTCGTGCAAATACTTATATCCTGCTACATCTGTGGCGTGATTGTTACTTTCCACTTTGGAAGCCTTTTCAGAGTTAATAAAGCAAAGTGGTTAATTTTCGTTTATATTTATTTGGTGCTGCTCGGATGAATGCTGAGATGACTCAACGTCTCTGAGCTTTCTTATTTCTGATGATTTTAATGGATTCTTTCGATTATTTCTTCCTGGCAGAATCTGCAATTACATATTTGGTCACATGAAAAAAAATCGACACATTTTAAACATTCATGTAATCAATCTCTGTTTATTACAATATCCTTGTACCATGCTCATTACTTCGACTTCTGTACATTGACTGAAACTGCCTTTGGGTCAGCCGTTTAGATCGGAGAGAACTTGAATGAAGGATTCGGTTTGAAGCAACAAGTGTAGACTTCAACTCGGAAAGGGGCCGTTTTGGACCTTGTAATTGGGAAACGATCCGCAAAAGATATTTGATGTTTAAGTTGCACAGAATTTGGCGAACGCTGACGATTGTTTTTTGCAAAATTTGGGATATTTATATATCAGGAAAATACAGGTCAACAATTGAAAGCATAGGTTGTGGGAAGGATAATAGCAAAACTAGCAGACAATAAGTGCACAAATTAGAACACAGCGGTTGTTTGAAGATAAATTCACATATCCACACCTGAGAGATAGAAGCATTTTGAAGCCAGTTCACCAGAGATCATGTCAAAGTGTATTCTGAAGGGAAAAAGATAAAGGTGGCAGAATTTGGGAAAGTTGAAAAATCAGAGATATCGAAAGAGCAATTAGGATGAAAAGGGAAAATGTGTAAGCGATAGAAAACTGAAGTAAGTCGAGAGCCTTGGTTAATGTAAAAAAAAACAATTAAAATAAACTTACAGAAGAAATTAGGCGAGGTAAAGGGGCGACAATATGCCATTGGCAAGTAGGCCTAAGGAGAATCACAATACGGTTTATTGGCATATTTAGAAGGGAAGGGAGGGAAAATGGAAGGCCTCTCAACGATAAATACATACATTTATTTCTCGTGCCTGACAAAGTGGATGAGTCCTTTACTGCATATTTGTATCAGCCTTTTAGAATGATAAGACATTGGACTGTGGTAAAACTTGGGATTGGTGCAGAAACACTGTTTGGCATTTCGATATTAATGAGGAGTGACTTGGCATCTTGAATAAAATAGTAAAATAGATCATTCGCCCCGTCGTGATGAGATCTATTCCATGAAAATGAGGTACAGAAATGCTCTGATTGCTGGGCTCTTCCCAGAGTTCATTCTATCCTCTTTAAATGCAGGGAAGGTCTCAGAAGTCTAGATGACAGCCAGTGCAATTTCAATCGTTGAAGAAGAACAAGATTAGATTACTTACAGTGTGGAAACAAGCCCTTAGGCCCAGAAGTCCACACTGATACACCGAAGGGCAACGCACCCAGACCTATTCCCCTACATTTACCCCTTCACCTAACAGTACGGGCAATTTAGCATGATCAATTCATCAATCATGCATATTTTTGGACTGTGAGAGGAAATCGGAGTACATGGAGGAAACCCAAGCAGACACGGGGAAAATGGCAAACAACACACAGGCAGTTGCCTGAGGCAAGAATTAAACCCGGGTTTCTAGCGCTGTGAGGCAGCAGTGCTAACCACTGTGCCACCATGCCACCCATGAGGACACATTATTTTAGGTAATTATGGTTGGCCAAACCTGACGTCATGGTAGCAAAATGCAGAAGACTCTTACAGACAACATTTATGTGAATTTGGAAACACATGTTCGCAGTAAGGAGAGTGAGCATGGCTTTATGCTGGGAAGTCTTGTCTCACAAATTTGATTTATTTCTTTGAGAGTGTGATAGCTGTGTGTACAACAGTGGATGGTGTCTATGCGGACTTCACTGAAACATTTTCAATCGCCTCCCTGGTGGAATTGGTCAGAAAATTACACCATCTGGAAAACAAAGTAATTTGTTTTGTTGGATACAAAATTGGCTTTCTTTTCAAAAACACAGGTAATTGTGGATGGTGTTTTACAGATTGTAATTGTTTGACCGCTGGGGTTGCAAATACATCAGTGTGTTGACCACGATCGTTTACATTTGATTTGATTTATTTGAGTTATTACCCGAACCTTAATAAGATCTGCTAAAGAATATCATCTTATGTGCTCTCAACCAAGGTAATGTTACCAAATTCAGAATCTGAGGTCATGTCTAGAAGAAAAAAAAATGCAGAGTAGGGGCAACTCTCATACTCTGTGAGGTTCATTCATAATTCTTATAACAATACACCAAATGCCGATCTGGAATCTATTGGTGTAGATTCAAAGTTTCGTGTCTTCTGCAATCAATCTTTATTTGAGTCCGTTACCAGAAGTGCTCAAGAAGACGGAGACCACTCCCGAATATGGCTTTCCGTGTGGCCCAGTCGATCTATGAATATTCAGCTCAGATCAGAAGAGAGGTCAATGAGGGCCCGGACGATCTACATTCTTTGAAGTTGTCATTTCAGCATTCACCTTGTAAACTAATCCCTGAAACATGTGGTTTATCTTTTGTTCCAGTCTGCCATGAGAAATGCCTCTAGTGTTCCAAATATGGCCGAACTAAACTCGATGGAGACCAGCAGTACCAGAGTCTCGTCGATCTAGTGTATTTAGATGTGAAAAACTGTGGGCATGTTGAGGAGTTATGACAAGAATCTGAACTGTTCACTGTGAACCTCTTTTGCTGTGTTCAAAGAATAGAGAGAATATGTGCATCTCATCATTTCTTCGTGAAAAAGAGGTTTGGAGTCCAGAACTGTGCACGGTGTTTCATGTATTTAAGACTTGGAGAGTCCATGTCTCTGCATATTGCTCAATTTTCAACCTCTGTGACACATGTAAAATGAATAAATAAGGAAACAGCCTCAACTATTACCAAGTACAGTCATCACTCTTCACTATTTTCCAAGAAAATGATATGGTGACCACAGCTGTTCCTTGTTCTTCACTTGCCATCAACTGAATCCTTGCTGGGGCGAGAAGCATAAACAACGTGAAAGATGCAAGTTGTACATAACTGAGAACATCAGGAAACGTCCCATGATGCCTCTGCAGAAATAAGCAGTATAAATATTGACTTCAACGCACGAACACTGAAAGGGTACTTTATTAGTTCGGTGAAGCCATTTGTTTTCATCAGGGGCAAGGCACAAATATACATAGATATTATTGTCTCCACACATTAAGTTATTAGCTCCTGTACCTTCATTATGTTCTAACTTGTTTTCGAATCATTAAACCTCAAAACGTCGCTCAGGTAATCATGGAAAATAAATTTTGTGCCCTGAACCAAAATATAGCAGCAGGGTGTCATCAGAAAAATCAGTTTTTTTCTGGATTACTGAATCATAACAGTAATGCTGTTTAAGTTATGCAATAACTGAAACTGATGTTGAAAATAAATCTGGAAAACAACGTACGTTACAGTTGGGTATGTGGGTTAAAATAACTGACTCAACGTGAATGGGAGGTTAGAAGAGTATGAAGGATCTAAAGATATAGAATGACTGATTATGTTATTTAGGGTATATGAATTGTTTGGATAAGCCTGACATCGATGCCGAGCACATTGTTGCAAGGAATTCCAAACGGCAGGACTTCAGTGCATTTGGAAAGACAAGTACTGATTTGGTAATTGTCAGCATAACTTTGGGCGTGGAGAATAATGTCTCACGAACATGATTGATTTTATTTCGAAGAAGAAACAGAAAGGAATCATGAGGGCAGAGCGATAAACGTGATCTTTCCAGACTTTATAAAGGTGTTCGACGGGATTCCTCCTGGGAGACTGCTTAATAAGATTAGATTTCATCGAATACAGGAAAACTCGTCATTTTGATACAGAAATGGGTCTACAATAGAAGGCAGAGGGTGATGGAGGAGGGATACCTTTCAGAAGGCATGCGACCAATGGAGTGCCACAAGAATCCGTCCTGCAATAATTTTTTTTGCTTACATAATTGACTTGGATGTGAACATAGGAGATACCGTTAACAAGATTGCAGATGACACCAGCATTTCAGGTATCGTGGGCAGCGATGAAGACTACTTCAGAGAATAGCGGGATTGAGTTTAAATGGGCTGAGAGGCTGAAGAGCGGCAAGTTGAGTTTAATTTGGATGTATGCAAGTTGCTGCAATTTGGAACATCAAATCAGAGTAGAACTTTTACACTTAATGGTAAGATTATGGGAAGCACAGCTGAACAAAGCTACCCAGTAGTGCAGATTCTTATCTCCTTGCAAGTACAGTCGCAGGTCGATTGGATAATGAAGAAGGCATTTGATATGCTTTCCTTTATCGTTCTGTGTACTGAGTATAGATTTTGGGAGGTCACATGGGACTGTGAAGGACAATGCTTGCGTCTCTTTTGGAATGTGGCTTGCACTTCCAGTCTATCCTATCTATAGTTTCATAATTGCATAATTGTTGTTATTGCTGATTTTAAATTAACCTTGTTCGTCTATGTGCGCTCCAGTGAAAAGAGTCCCAGTTTATTCAGCCTTTCTTCCACGTTGAAGATATTCGGTGATGCACGACAAATATCCATGGCACGTCAATTGTCTCAGAGTTATTTTGAATTCTCAACCTGGCTCCGTGGTCTCGTAGTCGCGCGCGCATAGACCCACAAGGTTAATTTAATATCAGCAATAATAACTATTATGCATAATAGGGGTGAAACTATAGATAGGGGTGTAACTATAGATATTTCTAAAATCATGAGGGATTTGGATAGGATAAACAGACAAGGTTCTTCTTTATTTGCCCCTGCCATGGGGAGGACCAGAACGAAAAGACACAGTTTGAGGGCCAGTGAGTAAACATACAAAAAGGGACCTAATGAGCAATTTTTGTTCCACACAGAGAGTGGTGCGTTCATTAAATGAACTGCCAGGGGAAGTGGTAGAATTTGCTACAATTACAGCATTTAAAGCCATCCAGATAAGTATATGTATATGGATTGTTTGGTGGGATATGTGTCAAGTGTTGGATAATGGGACCTTTTTAGATTAGGATATCTGGTCAGCATGGCAGTGTGGGAGCAATGGATCTGTTTAAGTTCGTACACGCCAGTGATGCTATCACTTTCTGACTCTCTGCGTTGAATTTCCCAAATTCAGTGTTCTGACTTCTGTCCTTTCAGAGATATATTGACGTTTGAATATAACTATCCAGAAACCTAGCTGAAAACGTGATATGATGAAAAAATGGAAATCCGTGTGAAATAGCTGCAAGGTGTTTAAGAATACCAGTTGGATATCAGAGCAGATGCAGGTTAATCTCGAAAAGTGTGTTGTGATTTATTTTTGGCAGAAAAGCAAATTCGTGAATTATTACATTTAACACGTCACTTAGATACAGAAAAGAGTAAAAAGACAGAAGGGATTATCTGTACAAGTACCCCTGCTTTACTAAAGTTCTCTTCACATCACTTTACTTTTCTGGAACACCTACATTCATAAAAGTTTTCCCTAACTGAAACAATACAAAAAAACACAGAATGTTTCCTGACTCAATAAATGCTTCTACGCTCTACATCATTTCTGCTCGTGGACAATTCATTGGAATGTTATAATTTGGGATAGTGGGTGATATCTGCAAACAAATTAATTAGTTTGGTATGCCAGACTGAGATTGCAGATCATGGAGTGTGAAGCGCTTTGGCCATTAACAAAAAATAACGTAGAATGCTCAGTTAATCAAGCTATTTTGAACCTAACTGATAATCATTTCGATACAGGTTTCATGTAGTTTCTGGCACTGGTGTCAGTGGATAATCTCAAAATCACTATATCTTTTTATATAAAAAAAATCATGTTTCCAGGGAGATTAAATTGAACTATAAATCGTGAAAATTGTCTCCATTGATAGAAGTGGAGGAAGCTAATTCAAAACAATTGATATCAGAAAACAATTGATATCAATATAATTCCTCATGGAAGGTCAGAAAATGATCCATTTTATAGGATGTGTAGCCATTGTAATCACAATAAAGGTAACAGGAAGCAAATGTATTTCTTATATAAAATGTACTGACTTCTACAAAGAAATGGAAAGAAAACAAACTCGAGGAAGCCTTCAGGACGTATTCCCCCATTCCAACACCAGCATCAGTCCAACATGCTGATGAAAATCTTTTCATCAGAACGCTGTCGGTTTCACAATTCATACTGAGGTCATCCGCACCGATTTTGTTGTCTTGTATAACAGGACATCGCCATTACCGAGGGCTCAGCACAGCTCATGCAAATTCGATGTGTTAACTTTATCAGGTGCGTGCATTCTATTAATGTTCTCAGACAAGCGAAACAGTATCTCACATCTCCTGCTCTGACATCACAGCCTCTTATTATTCAGCAATAGTCAGAAAGCACCGAAATACATCATTTTGTTCAACTGGCCAATGCTGAACAAAATTCCAAACTAAACTCGTCCAATCCACCAGCTCTACTCCCAATATTTTCAACCTTTTCCTGTTCAGGCACTCATACAAATATAATTTAAATGTTGTGACTGTATGCGAAACAAACGCAGGCTAAATAAGCATAGTCAACATGGTTATCAAAGGAATAGTCCTCACAAAAAGAGTTGGTCACTTTGGCAATGAAACCCCAAAGTCACCCCGATTTGCTGATAATCATCAGAAACATTTTGGCTAACTAAGCGGAGATACCGCCGGAAACATTGCATTCAGTACCTCACAGTGCGGAGAGAAATGAAAATTAATTCTAAACTTCCAATTCTTCAGTTATTTTCATCGTTGAATTAATTGAAGAAGCGTAGAAAAGGGATACTTAAGCATATCCTTCAAATGCTCTCTAAACTTTGATTGAATAACGGCATAAACACAAGCGTTCGTGCAGCAGCCTGAGATTTGCAGAATGAAGCTCAGTTCAAGGAGAAAATAAGGTAATGATATCATCTTATAACCCAAGCTATAAATCCGTTTCCACAAACAAAACAAGGTCATCAACGCACGTGCCAGGACGAACGTTCCTGAGATAACAAACAGAAAGATAACAGATTTCCTCCAGCTCTCTCCCTTGGAATGTCAATCACTCTTCCAAATTCTATGAGCCCGGAGCCGTTTGTGCTTTCGGTTGCTCACTAATACCTGTCTGATAGTGAAAACATTGAGCAGCACAATAAGAAACAATGGAACGACCAGCGATAGAACATGATGCAAGACCTCTACAGCTGTCCAGAACACAGAGAATAGAACTTCCTTTGACATGAAACAAAACCACGGGGTGTTCCACAATCGGTAGGAACAGTCAGCATAAAATACCAGCTGACGTTTTTTAAACAGCACAATTTTCCAAGTGTTCCAAGAATTACATCTGCCATCTTTACAGTGCAATACTTACGGCTCCACTTCATGGAAGAGATGGTCACAAATCGGTCAAAAATAAAAGCGACAGTAAAACAGACAGATGCATCTGTTGCTGAATTTAACACTGCTGAATGTGGATTGCACGCTGGGATGTTCCACAGAAAAAGAAAATGATTGTGATAGACAAGTAAAATGTGTCTTAGTATCAGGTCAAAGATCATGACAAGTAGGTCCGTCACCACCATGGCCACCATTTATCGTGTGGTACATTTGGAGAGACCACATTATTGATGACGCAGAATCACAACAGTCAGTATGTTAACTGTTAGTGGAAAGTAAACGCAGAGGGTGTAAACAAGGTTTGCTTCAACTTTGAATTATCATTTCTTGGACTGTCTGCAAATGCAACTCTCCCATGTGGTGCCGTAAAATTATTCAAATTAAGATGTCTTTTTTTTTTAAAAGCAGGGTGTTGGGGTGAAAAACAGATTTGCTTTTTAAAACCGAGGCAAACCGAAATGTTTGAAGCACATTGAGTCATTTAGCATTACTCCCTCCTCCACAGGATGGATTTTAAACGAACCACCTCTCCAGGTTTCAAATCGAAAACATCATCATCAATGTTAAATGGACCAGAAAAAGGAATGGGAGTGCCGTTGATCCCGAAACAGTGTTCAGCAAATAGCTCCCGTGTTGGTGATCTTGGAGCAGATGAATTTTCAAAATCAGTCTGCAATGTAAACGTCTGAAACAATGATATACCTTCCATGAAAAAGCCATTGATTTTTTCATGAACTAAAGTAGATCAATGCCCACATTGGTGGTAGCCAACTTACAATATTGCATGGGAAGGAAAGATTTTGCCGACATTAATTTATTTGGAATATATAGTTGGAATATACTGGGACATGCGATAGACAGTGTGGTCCAATACATAATGACTGAACATAATATTTTCCTGCCAGTTCTGAGTCACTGTCAAAAAGAGTGACAACTTAAAAAAGGGTCTTCGGCCAACTGTGTCTGTAGTGGGCACCAACAATTCACTTCCACATATTGAAACACTCAAGTTTACAACACTCATTGAAGGATAATTTCATATACTTATCTGACCCCTTCAGCATGGAATGCGAGACAAATGCTTTGTGTTTTTGCTTTTTTCCCCCTCGCTTTCTGCAATCTGAACCCTGGGGTAATTAAAGGCCTATCATCTTCCTGCAAACCTGGCGTACTCGTGGAAATCCAGAGCTGAGTTACATTTAACCTGGGAACTGAGCCCACGGTGAATGATGTCAAGCTGACCAGACGAGGGCAAGACATCGCAGAGAATCGTGCATGAGACTTTCACACGAGAGCATATTGGAACTACCAAACTTGGCCACAGTAGTAGATCCGATCTCGCAGAAACATGGCACCAAAGCGCAACCATCATGGCAACATGAAATACTGTCAGCTGATATCGTGGATATCCTACTTAAAGGACCCCAATACGTTCTTGAATTCTCAAGGCCATGAATGGTGCCTAGGACCCCATCACTTACCTCCCAGACGATCAGACTTCACTCAAGCACACCTGGGGTCGATTATGAGCAACTGTCATTCAGAAAACGTAGGAGATGCTTCCAGTAAGATTTAAACCATGAGGGTTCAAATGCTCCTGCCTGAATATACACCAGGGAAGCATACAAGATAGTGAATAAAAGATGAACACAACCTGAAAGCTCGACATATCTCCCAAAGGGAAGTTAGAGACATGCCTCATTCCTACTGCAACTGACGAGGCATTACTAGCTGAGGGATTCTCAGTTTATTGAATGGAGGGATCGATGTTGGTAATACATCGGCCAGTTGGTTATGCCTTCTCGTCATTCGAGTGCTCAGGCGCAGTGATGCTGGCGAATCACTGCTCCCGCGGGCTACAATATATTACGGTAAACTGTCATCACTGCTACACCCTGCATGAGTTGAACTGAAGAATTCACTTGATGAAGCATACAGTGTTAAAAACAATCTTGAGACAGAATACTTAGAGGTCTTTATTTTCTTTGTGGTGACTTCAATCAGGTGCAACTTAAACATGGGTTACCAATATGTCTGATCCACCAGAGGTAGGAACTTCCATGACCGTAGATATACCAGCACCAATGCTCGATTAACAGCCCGTTCCCAGTTTGCATTTTTGAGCATTCGATCACAGGGCTGTGTCCAGCTCCACATAACCCGCCCCCACCCCTATCACCAGCTGACAAGAAGGAATTGGTGCATGAAGATCGGGAAAACGCATGGCGATTATATGACTGCTTAGAATCAGTGGGCTTTGCTGTATTCAAGTACTCAGAGTCGAACCTAAGCAAACATGCCATTACCGATACGGACGCCATTAGTGTAAAGAAAACTGTATGCTGATGGTTGCAATCTGAATTTTCACCATGTGGGAAATATGGAAGAAATTGGAGTTCCTGTCCTCACTGAATTCCAAGTCAGATGTGATCAGGTCGAGCAACCTTGATCTCCTCTGAAAATCCAAGTAAGCCCTTCATTGGTCCACCGGAGATGACAAGAGGCAATATGAAAGAAAACATTATGCCGACTCCGTCATTTATGGCAAAACGTTCACACACAGACCATCAAAAGAAGTTGAACAGAATCGCGGGCAAGAGTACATCACAATACAACGAGTTGAAAGCATTGTAAGTTTGTTATCACAGCAGCCTGGACTGCAATCTAACCATGATTCCTACTGTAAATGTTAGATCGATCTTCTTAAGAGAGGACTCACAGACTGGCATGAATGGAATCCATAGCCAGGCACTCAGATCCTTTGCTGACGAGCTTGTGGGAATATTCACAGACCTCTTTAACCTCTCCTTTTTACGATCATAATTCCCCACCTACTTCAAGAAGACGACAACAAACCTGTTGCAAATGGAAAATCATGTAGTTTGCATCTCTCGCTACCTGCCGGTGCCGCTCACTTCTGCAATTTGAAAGCGCTTCGATGAGTTCATCATGATTCTCACCAACATTAGCCCACCAAATTACCTTGAACATTTGACATTCGCTGAAAAAGACAAACCTCGAGAGTCAGCACTTTCCATTTTCAGCAGCAGCGGGAGCAGTGAGCGCAAGCTCCAGACGGCTGCTGGGAAGGAAACTGCCATCAAAAAGGACCTATCTCGAGAGTCAACGCCGTCAATTATCAGCAGGAGCAGGACCTATGAGGGTGAGAACCGGGGGCTACTAAAAGGGCAATGTTCCACTGAAAGGACTTAACTTGAGATTCAGCAGACTCTATTTTCAGTTGCAGGCAGACAGTTGAGAACTTGGATGGGGGGCTTCTGGGAAGGTAACGTTCCCTCTGAAATGTCTGACCTAGAGAGTCAGCACTCTCCATTTTCAGCAGCAGAAGGACTGCTGAGAAGGATGACCAGGGGGCTGTCAGGAAGGAAGTCTCTATCTGAAAGGACTTACCTCGAGAGTCGACTCACTTCATTTTCAACCACAGCAGGACAGGTAAAATCGAGGACCAGGGTATGGTGAGGAACGAAAGTTTACACTAAAATGATTTACCTCGAGATTCAGTGGCTTGCACTTTCAGCATCAACGGGAGCGCTGTGTTGGAGGACCAGGGTAATTGCGTGAAAGTAAGTTTCCTTACAACAGAACTTTCCTCGAGGTTCTGAGGCCTCCATTTGCAGCAGCAGCGGGAGTGGTGAGAGCGTGGGCCGGGCGCTGCTTGGAATGTAAATTCCTCACTAAAAGATTTTCTTCAAGAGTCAGCAGCCTCCAGTTACAGCAGCAGCAATGACCGGAGGCTGCTGGGAATGTAAATTTCCCTTTAAAACGAGTTACCTCTAACCGGATTGGGAAGTGAACCGTCTGAAAGTACTTACCGCCAGCGTCAACAGCTTCCATTTTCAGCAGCAGTGGGAGCTCAATGGGAGCTGATGTACAACACTTTATTAATCGGAGTGACATAACGCATTTGGGCATTGACTGAACCATGGACACTACAGGTGTACTCTGTCCCACCCACCCTCATCTCGAGACAGAGAAGAGAACTCTGTGATGTAAACCTAAGATAAGTTTTTTTTTCTCTTTCCTATGTTGTCGTGTGATTCTAACTTGTTTTTTGTTTTTCTTTTATTTACCACTTATCTCTTGTTTTATACAATAGTGGAACTAAGTTAAGCTTACGATTAAAAATAGCAGTAAATTTCAGCCCCGTGTTATGCTCCTCGTGGTCAATGTGGAAGCTCAAAGACGCAGCTGATATTCCTGACTCCTTCAGGTAAAGGACGTGTGCACAACTGTTCTCTTGTCAGACCACAACACGATTCTGGAACTGTTGATGGACTCACTTCAGAGCATTTGCAATATTGAGGAAGACATGGATAGCACATTTAGCGAGTTGATTCCACCGCCGATTAGGATTGCTGAGGGATAAAGAGTATTGGTGCCCAAAAGACAAAGAAAGAGTAAGAAGGCATAGCGTGTGTCCCTTGCAGCCATCTGCCTCTAAATCTGCTGTACCGCTTTGGATACTGTTGGGCGAGATGTCTCAGCAGCGTTGCTCAACAGAACGGCGGGAAAAGAGTGGGGGAACGATTGTCATCGGGATACCCACTGCAAGGGAAATACATAGGTTTTTCTGTGTTCGAAAAAGAGACTGCGAATAGGGAACTCGCCTTTCAATGAACGGGCCAGCGATGTCTCTGAGCAGCTGCAGATCTTTCTAAAATGGAGGATAAACAGCCAGCTGCCATGATAGATATTGACACCAGTGATGTAGGGAAAGTAAGGAATGAGGTCGTCGAAACATTTCTTGCAGAATTTGAAACTAAAAAAGTGGGACCTCAGAACCAGTCATCTCAGAATGACTACCGCTCATCAGAGATGAAATGAAACACTAGGCATGACGAATGCGTGGCCAGAGAGATAGTGTAGGAGGAAGAGGTTCGGAAGTTTGGGACATTGGGACCGGTTCTGGCTGCGGTGAGGTTGTTGTAAGTTGTATGATCTACACCTGGACAGAACTGGAAATGTCCTTGGAGGTGCTTTTTCTAATGCTTTTGGGGCGTTGTAAAACTCATGTGATGGGGCATGGTAACCAAATGAGGAGGTGACTGGACAGGAAGAAGGTAGAATATAAAGCCTGCAAAGTATTAAATCATGAAGTAAACTTTGCTAATTAAACGTGTAAGCATTGAGTAGACGTTGAACGCATTGGAACCCGTGGCCTGAGTTGCTTTTGATTTTAGTCAAGAAGTTCAGTAGGTAAGGCAGGTGAACTTAGTGTTTGGCTTAGTATCCAGGAGAATAATGTTTTTACTATTACTGAGAATTAGTTGTTGGAAGGGCAAGATTGACAACCAATTATCCTAGGATACAGATGTTTCAAGTGGGGTAGAGACTAATTTAAACGGGTTGAAGGAGTTGCATTACTGGTCACAGAGGACACGACACCTGCGCTGAAGAAGGGCGCCTTTGAGGAATCGAGAATTGTAGCAATATGTGCAGAGCTCATAAATAAGAAATGAGCGAAAACAATATTGCAGCAATGCTGCAAGCTTCCGAACATTGGGGGTAAGATTGTAGTACAAATATGTAAACAGCTTATTCAAAACTGTCGCAGCAAGCGGGTGACAGTGATTAGAGGCAATAATTTTCCCAGAATTAACTGGGCTTCACTTTATGTTATAGGTCTAGCTGGAGCAGAATGTTTCAGGAGCGTCCGGGTGAACATTCTAGAAAAGTACATGTATAATCCAACTCGAGCTGCAGCTGGTGTTGGGCAATGGGCCCAGCCAGCTGGTTGAAATTTCACTGGGGGTTACTTTGGGAATAGTGACTCAATTCAGTAATGTTTCTTTTTTAATAATAATAATAATGGATAAAGACAAAATTTGTTCTGAAGGAAGAGTGCTAAGTTAGGAGAAGGCCACGTGTACCAAAACTTAGCAGGAGCTGAGGAATATGGAATTGGAGCAGTCGTTTGAAGGTAAATCATTTTGAATATGTGAGAGGCTTTCAAACAGTGTTCATTAACTTATAGGACAGACACGGCCCTGTGAAAATGAGGAATATAAAGGGCAAGATTATTGAGGCACAGATCACGAGTCAAATTGTGACAGTAACTCAGAGGAAGAAGAAAGCATGCATAAGATCCAGGCGACTGAAAAAAGACAGAAATTTGGACGAATACGGCGTAGGTCGGATTAATCTGCAAGGAGATTTTACGAGTGCTAAAAAGATTGATGAAATATCTTTGGCAAACAGGTAAACGAAAATCCAAAAGCCTTTTATTCACACATAAGGAACAAGAGAGTAAATAGTGAAAGGGTTAGCCTACTAAAAGACAAAGGAGGGAATTTACACGTGTGGTCAAAGAAAATCGATGAGAATCTTAATGAGGACTTTGCATTGCCATTCACCGAGGGAAGGTACATGACGGATGTTGAGGAGAGAGAATGATCGTTGCATATTCCAGGTCATGTCAACATAAAGAATGAGGAAGTGTTGAGTATTTTCAAAGCATAAAGGTAGACAACATCCCAAGTCTGAATAGGATCTCTGCTGGGTTATAGAGAGAACTGTGAGAGGAATTAGCTAGAGTCTTAACAGGCTTAATGATACATTAATGTCATTCTTGAACATGTGTGAGGTTTCGGAGTGCTGGAGAAATTTGAATGTTGTTCTCTTGTTGAAGACGCGTAGAAGGGATAATACAGGTCACTACAGCCTGATGCCAGTGACAAGGAAGATGCTGGAGAAGATACTGAGAGTAGGAAAGATTTACACTTGGAAGAAAATGGGTTTATCAGTGAAAGACAACATCGTTTTATGCGGGGAAGATCATGTCTTACTAATTTAAGAGAATTTGTTAAGGAAGTGATAAAGTTGATTGATGAATGAAGTGTTGTAAACGTTAACGTTATCAACATCAGTGTGGCAGAAAGAGAGGTCAGATAGGATCCTCAGGCGTATTAGCTAAATGGATGAAGAACTAGTTGGGCAATAGGATACTGAGAGTAATAGTAGAAGGGAGTTCCACAAGGGTTTATGCTGGGCCACTATTGTTTGTGATACACATAAATGATGTTCAGGAAAGTATAGTTGGTCTGAGTAACACGTTTGCAGGTGAGATTAAGATTGGTGGACTAGCAGAGTGTGAATGTGTACTGTCAGAGAATATATCAAAATATAAATATATTGAAAACTTGGTCGGAGAAATGGCAGATGTTAAAACCCAGCTATTGTGTGATGATCAATTTTTGAAGATTCAGTTCAAAAGCTAACTACACAATAATTGGAAAATTCCAAGGAAAGAAATGATGTACAGAGAAATCTGGGTATTCAGGTCCATTGTGCCATGAATGTGGCACCACATGTCGATAGAGTCGTGAAGAAGGCATAGAGAATGATTTTCTTCATCTGATGGTATATTGAGTACAAGACTTGGCATGTCGTATAACAGGTTTTGTGAGACGTATTCGGCCACGTTTGGAATTTTATGGAAGTTTATGGACACTACATTACCAAAAGAATGCTTTGGAATGTGGGCAGAAGAGTTTCAACAGGCATATTGCCTGTTTTGGGAGCGCCAGCTATGAGGAAAGGTTGAGAAGATTAAGATAACTTTCATTCGGAAGACAGAGGGTGAGGTAGACCTGACTGAGACTTTAAAATCATGAGAAATATCGGTAGGGTGGAGAGAAACAAGCTTTCTGCCGGGATTGGGGGATTCAAACACTAGTCGTCATGACTTCAAGGTGAGAAGGGATTAATTTCAGGAAGATATGCGTGGAATGATCTTTCTGCAGAGGGTGGGGGATACCTGGAAGGCGTTGCCAGTGGAGATGTTTGAGGCAGGCACGATAACGTCATTTATTTTGTATCGAGACAGATACATGAATGAGCAAGGAGCCGAGGTATATAGATCCTTAGAAAATAGGCGATAGTATTAGATAGAAGATCTGCATGGATGGAGGTTGAACATTGGCGGGTCTGTTGCTGTGCTGTAATATTCTTTGTTCTTTGTTGACTTCAGGTGCAGAATACACGCCATCTCTCTGGCCCTACGCAGATCCCTGGAGTATCTGGATAGCAAGCATATCCACATCAAAATAGTATTCTTGAACGGCATTTCTGCCTTCAACATTATAATTCAAAACCAACACATCTCTACATTCAGCCAGGAAGTATCAGATCCACCGGCTGTAACTAAAACCTTATCTTTCCAACGGATAGAAGAGACAGGAAGTAGAGATGACGGCACGTCCTCCACCACAATCTCACACCGTTGCACTGCAAAACTGCGAAACTAATCTTCAGACATTCAGAGATGTGTGAACGAATTCAGAAAATCTCCATTTACAGGTTTGCTGACGACACCACCGCTGTAGATCGGCTCTCAAACAACGCTGATACAGAAGTCAAGAAAGAAATTGAGTGCTTAGTGATGTGATGTAAATACAACGATCGCTCCATCAATGAGATTAAAATGAAAAAAAAAATAAGTGGCCATTGACTTCAGGAAAAGGACGAGGGGGAGTGCATTTGTCTGCATCAGTGGTGCTAAGTTGAAGATGGTCGAGAATGTGAAGATTCCGGGAGTGATTATACTAAAAAACAGTCCTGGGTCACCCAAGTCTATGCGACGGTCACGAACTCACAACGTCTCTACTTCCTCAGAAGGCTCAAGAAATACATGGACTCATACCTATTTTTATAGAAGCACCATGTAAAAATTCTACCTCAATTCTTCACAGCATGGCTTGGCCACTGGTCTTCCCAGCACCACAAGAATACCAAGGTCATCAGGCAAAGCAGCCCTCCCTTCCCAAACTCCACTTGTACTTCCTACTCCTTCGGGAAAGTAAGGGGCATGATCAAACTTCCATCCCACCCCGCTTTTTCTTACATCCATACCATTCTGTCGGGCAGAAGATAGCAAGGTTGAATACCTGTACGAATATTTTTTAAGAATAAATTTTCCTCGCTGAATTCGAACTTCTTAATTAATCGCATCCCCCTCGAAAAAAATTCTGATCCCACGCTTTATGTGCATTTTCTGTCACTGGGATATACTACACACAATTCTGGGCCCTTCATACATTTACTGTTGTACAACAATCAAAATAACACTATTCCCTCTATCTCAGTGTACGTGACAACAATAAATTAATCAAACAATCAATAAAGTTCAGTCTGTATCCATGCACTATTCCATGCCAAATACGCCAAGACCTGGCAAATCAATGTGCTGAATCTAATACTTTGTAAATAAATACATTATCTGCCACACAAATGACCAGCTCCGATTATCACCAACAAGAGACAACATAACCAGTGTCTGTTGATATTTGCTGAAGTTACAAGCACTGAATCCCTTGCTACCAAAGTCCTGCTGTTTGCCATTGACCAGATACTGACGAAATAGCCATGTGCATGTCAGGGCTTCGGGAGCAAATCACAGGCTAAAAATCCTACATCTAGCTGCTTATTGTTTGCATTCCCACAACGTCGTTCGGCCGTCGGCAAATCATAAGTCAGGAGTATGATGAGACAGTGTGAGTCATTCTGAATAAGGGTCACAACATCAGAAATGAGACCTCTTCCTTTATCTGCTCACTGAGGTTTCAGTTTTTCCAAAATTACCTGTGTTTGTTTCAGACGTCTGATTATCATGTCATTTTCTTCCACGCTATTATGAAATAGTTCCAAATTGCTCAAATAACTAGCTACAGCATTCACGAAGCTTGCCCCTATCCAGGACAAAGCATCCAGCTTGATTGATAACAAATCCACGAACGTACACATCCTAGAATTCCATTGTTGAACAGAAGCAGTGTGCATCGTCGACACAATGATCTGCACACATTCTCAATGGTAACCAGAGATGAACAATTAATACCGATAAAACCATTAAATTGTGGAATTCCTGTGATTGAACTAAAATGAAATCATGGTGTGCAACAAAGAAGTGGTTCAGAGGGGATTTCTTTGGCTGTTGCGTGGTACGGATGGAAGGTCTTGTGATGAAAGGCCGAGAGATTGAGGCGGTTTTCATGAGGGAGAAGAAGGTTGAGAGGTGACTTAGCTGAGACATACAAGATAATCAGAGGGTGACATAGTGTAAAAATGAGAGCTTTTCCTTGGATGGTTATGGCTAGCACGCGGGGACATAGAATTAAATTGAGAGATGGTAGATGCAGGACAGACGTCAGAAGTAAAAAAAACTGAAAATGTGTTGCTGGAAAAGCGCAGCAGGTCATGCAGCATCAAAGGAGCAGGGGGATAGGCGTTTCAGGCATGCGCTCTTCTTCAGGAATGTCGAGGAGAAAGTGAGGACTGCAGGTGCTGGAGATCAGAGCAGAAAGTGTGTTGCTGGAAAAGCGCAGCAGGTCAGGCAGTTTCCAAGGAGCAGGAGAATCGACGTTTCTGGCATGAGCCCTCCTTCAGGAATCTTCAGGATTCCTGAAGAAGGGCTCACGCCCGAAACGTCGATTCTCCTGCTCCTTGTGTGCTGCCTGACCTGCTGCGCTTTTCCAGCAACACACTTTCTGCTCTGATCTCCAGCATCTGCAGTCCTCATTTTCTCCTCGAAGATGTCAGAGGTAGTTTCTTTACTCAAGTAGAGGTGTGAACCTTCTGCCTGCAACTGTATTAAATTTGGTACCTTTAAGAGCATTTAAGTTGCCAATGGATAAACATATGGAGGAAAATAGAACGGTGTAGGATAAATAGGCTTCAGATTGTTTCCATGGGTCGGCGCACAATCGATGGCTGGAGGACCTGTATTGGGCTGTAATGTTCTATGTCCTATGTTCCAATCTTTTCACTTAAATTGAAGTATTCTTCTGAATCTGTGGCAGCGGCAACTGGGCAACCTGGGCTATCTCCCAGTTTCTGACCTTGACAGAATTGCATCGAGTGTTTGTTGCATTCACCAAAATTATGGTCAGCGCGAAATATAGAGCACTGTTACAAATAGGTTAAGCAAGACATTAGGGGCATATGGAAAATTTTGGCGTCTGAACAAATTATTAGAGGATTGAGACTACCGAGAGTTAGGCGCCGGTTGATGGCATGAAATTTCACATTTAGTTAAGTACAATAAGAATTTGTGTGATGCATTTGTCATGTACAAGGTTCCGATCAAAAGGTCCAGATGAGGAAAAATTGTAAGTGCGTGACGACATATATGTATATCTTTGTGGATGTAAAGTTGAATGTGAGGTCTCCTGAATATTGTTATTTTTAAAATTTGGAGCGGCCAGTAGGCTGCTGAGAATTTACACAAGTTCGTGTATTCACTTTACTCTGAATTATGATTGTGACAGTGTGAATATTGCATTTTAAAACTGCAACCACTGAGTCAATCCATATAAGTCTTCATTCATACGATGTTGCCTATACTTTACAAACATTCTGTCTTAAGAGAAATGTTCAAATCAGTTTGGCAATGATATGATCAGGGAAGGGAGGAGTAGCAGATCTTTGGAGTCAAATGAAAAATAGCAAAATAAACAAAAACTTGATAAAATGTCTGACCTACTGTGACATGTTGATTGATTTTTTTTTCGGGATGTTACATTGGAGAGATGCAATATACACGAACTGGTTAGATTTTAAATTGAGACCTCGAACGGGGAAAGCTATGGTTAAACATTAGTTCTGTTCAATTGCTTTGCCAGATTACGTCCGCAGATAGGCATGGAATAAATGAGATCCAAATGTGTGGTATATCATTCGAAAGTGAATGGGCGAAGTTGCTGTTCAAATGGATATAGGTTCATGTCTCCTGTGATGTACAGTTAGATTTCAACATCCGAGCCAGAACACAAGCATTCAAATCCTAACTCCTTGATAGATACAGAATGACATATTTAAGCAGATTGGTTAGAAATATCTGGATGAACATGTGTAATGCATTGAGGGTTTTTGCTAGCATATTGATTCATGTGCAGTCCAGACTGTCACCAGCGAGGATCATCTTAAAACTAGATTGAAACTATTGGACTTCACCTGCTCAGATTTCTAATGCTTTGCAGATATAAACGTATCACAGACTTAAGAAATAAAGGAAAACAGATAAATTAACTCACCAGGGACACCAACAATTGTCAGCATTGGATAATATCCTGCTCGAAGACTATAAAATACTCGCCAATTTATTGCTAGTTTGTCATAACGTGTGGAAAGTACGTGAACTGCACAGTAGAAGCTCCTGTTGATGATGATCACATTCTGACTTAACGTTGTATTATTGAGATCCGTTGTGATCATCACCCAAATCACTCTTCATGGAGTATCATCCACTTCTGTCACATTCAAATGCCGCTTCTCATCTATTATGAAAATATTTATATCTGTTGCATTAGGTATTGTTCAATTGGTGGAGGATTCAAACTTCACTCCGAATGTCCTCTTCTCCTTTTTAGATTCACAGTTCCCAGTTTGCTCGAAATTGGTCGTAGATTGAGGGAAATCCGCTATTCACACAAAGTCATAAGCCTCCCGTGTGTTTTTCACATTCTTGGCGGCTGACGGTAAAGCCTTGAATAAGGTAATGAGCAAAATAAGCCAACAGTAATTAATATCTGAGCAAACAGGTTCAGTTAACCACTTGCTCCCCAATGACGATTGTAGCAGGATGATTTGTGCATTTTAGAAGGTATACAACCGATTTGTGTAACAGTCGCGAAATTTCTGCAGCAACTAATGACACTAAAAACTGGGCCATTGGGCAGAGACGTCGAACCTTCCATAGTAATTGTGGAACAGATTTGAAAATGTTCATCAATGATAATCACAGCCTGGAGAGGTCAAAGGATTAAATACAGCACTGAATAATATTCCCTGCAATGTATCTCGTGGAACATGTCATTCATCCGGTAAAATCATTCAATGTTTGAAATAACATTGAATAATTTAAGAAACTGCATGGAATATGTCAACGCGAATATATGAATGCGAGATAGGGACTCGCTAAAAAAGATTAGTTGAAGTTGCAGACAGAAGCAGGGGAATATATTCCAGGGAACAAAGAAATGGCAGAAGAGTTGAATTGGTACTTCAGATCTGTGTTCACTGGGGAAGACACAAGCAATCTCTCAGAGGTAACAGTGGCTGAAGGACCAGAACTGAAGGGAAATAATATTTGCAAGGAATTGCTGTTGGAGATACTGTTAGATCTGAAGGCTGATAAGTCCCTGAGGCCTGATGGTCTACATCCCAGGGTACTGAAAGAGGTGGCTCTAGAAATCGTGGATGCGTTGTTGATTATTTTCCAGAGTTCGATAGATTGAGGATCACTTTCTGCGGATTGGAGGGTGGCTAGTGTTGTACCACTTTTTAAGAAAGGAACGAGAGAGAAAGCAGGAAATTATAGACCAGTTAGTGTGACCTCAGTCGTGGGAAAGATGCTGCAATCAATTATAAAGGATGAAATTACGACACATCTGGCTAGCAGTAACAGGATAGATCAGAGTCAGCATGGATTTATGAAGGGGAAATCATGTTTGACTAATCTTCTGGAAGTTGTCGAGGATGTACCTCTGAAGATGGGCAAGGGAGATCCAGTGGATGTGGTTACCTGGACTTTCAGAAAGCCTTTGATAAAGTCCCACATAGGAGGTTAGTGATCAAAATTAGGGTGCATGGTATTGGGAGCCAAGTACTGACTTGGATTGAAAATTGGTTGGTTGACAGGAAGCAAAGAGTAGTGATAAATGGCTCCCTTTCGGAATGGCAGGCGATGACCAGTGTGCTACCACAGGGATCAGTGCTGGGACAGCAGCTTATTACAAGATGTATTAATGATATCGAAGATGGTAGAAATAGTAACATTAGCAAATTTGCTAATGTTACAAAGCTGGGTGGCAGGGTTAAATGTGAGGACGATGTTAGGAGATTACAAGGTGACATGGACAAGTTAGGTTAGTGGACAGATGCTTGGCAGATGCAGTTTAATTTTAATAAATGTATGGTTATCTACTTTGTACAAGAACAGGAAGGCAGATTACTACTTAAATGGATTCAAGCTAGGTAAAGGGGCAGTACAAAGAGATTTGGTTGTTCTTGTACATCATTCAAAGAAGGCAAGCATGCAGGTACAGCAGGTAATGAAGAAGGCTAATAGCATGTTGGTCTTCATAACAAGAGGTATTGAGAATAGAAGCAAAGAAGTTTTTCTGCAGTTGTACAGGGTCCTGGTGAGACGGCACCTGGAATATTGTGTGCAATTCCTGTCTCCAAATTTGAGGAAAGACATTCTGGCTATTGAGGAGTGCAGCATAGGTTCATGGGGTTAATTCCTGGAATGGCAGGACTATCTTATGTTGAAAGATTGGAGCGACTCTGCTTGTATACTCTTGAGTTTAGAAGAATGAGAGGGGATCTTATTGAGACATAACAGGTTATTAAATGATTGGACCCTCTGGAGTGAGGAAACATGTTTCCGTTGATGGGTGACCCCTGAACCAGAGGACGCAGCTTAAAAATAAGGGGTAGGCCATTTAGGACAGAGATGAGGAGGAACTTCTTCACCCAGAGAGTGGTGGGTATGTGGAATGCTCTGCCCCAGAAGGCAGTGGAGGCCCAGTCTCTCGATTCGTTTAAGAGAGCTCTCCAGGATAGTGGAATCAAGGGTTATGGAAATAAGGCAGGAACGGGATACTGATTGAGGATGAAGAGCCATGATCATAATGAATGGTGGTGCATACTCGAAAAGGCAGAATGGCCTACTCTTGCACCTATTGTCTATTGTGTATTGCAACGATCGAAGTTATATATAATGCATTCTAAAAATAAGCATTTTGTGAAAGGAAACCAGTCAGATCATGACTTTACAACCGATATGAACAAATCGAGGTAATGTGACGTTGATCATCTGTTCGTTCGTCCAAAAATATTGTATGTCACATCTTGTGGTCACATAATGTATGACCCATCCACAAATGCGTTGAGCCCCCTGAATAGCACAGATTAGCCTTACTCAGCTTAAAGTGAATTCGACAGCAGAGTAACCTATCAATGCAGTCTATTGATGAATGTTCTGAAGAGTAAAGAATAGCTGCAACATCACAATATGAAACCTGGAGAACCATGATTAAATCATTAAACCCATCGTGTCCTTTCTAATACTCTGGGCGATTACAGTTAAAGGTAGATTTCGATAACTTTTGTGAATTCCAAAGCTTTGTCCAAGCTTATTCAAGACAATCCACCTCTTAACACATTTATGTTGACTTTCTGAAATGTTTGACACTGTGTTGATACATCTTGACCACCTGGTCGAGAGTACATCTGAAATCGATAGCCGAGAGTGTGGTGTGGAAACGCACAGTAGATTAGGCAGCATCCGAGGAGCAGGAGAATTGACGTTTCAGGTAGAACCCTTAATCAAGAATGTGGAACATCAGGAAAGGCGTTTGACTGAAATTTGGATTATGCTGCTTTTTGTCTGCTGCCTGACCTGCTCTGCGTTTTCAGCACCAGTCTGTCCACTCTGATCTCCAGCATCTGCATTCCTCTACTTTCTCCCAGTTGAAATCGATACTGCCCCATGTCAATGCTGTTCGATTGACTGAGACGATATTCAAACTCTAAGTTTTGCAAATGATTGCTCGTTTTGTTCATATCACCATATAACATCATCTTAATGCACCGCAGCTGTGAAATAAGTGCAATAAAGGTGTCGACATTTTGCTGAATTTAGAATTGTGACTGCTCGCCAGGCCTCCAACGAATTTTGTACAAATAACTCGAGTATAACGAGAGCGGTTTTCGACACTGCTTGGTATTTTAGAAAATTCATTTGTGGGATGTGGCCATCGCTGGCCAGCCAACTTTCTTTGTTAGGTTGTGTTGCAATTGTGGTGGAAAGATAGCTTCTTGAACCTTTCCAACTGTTTTGGTCTGACCCATACGGAGGTAAGGGAGGGAATTCCCACATGTTCATTCAGCATCAGTGAAGGAACAGCGATATATTTCCAAGTCATTATGGCAAGTAGATTCGAGGGAAACTGGAAGTTGTTGGTGTTCCCAAGCTGCTCCCCGTGTCTTTCGAATACAAGTAGCTGGGGTTGGAAATGTCCTCTCGGAGTATCTCTGGTTCATTGCTGCTGCGCATCTTGCAAACTGTGTACAGTCGCTGGTGCAGGGAGTAGAGTATTGTTAATGAAGTGCAAATCAAATGGATTACACTGTCATGTATGTGGCCATTCTTCTTGAATGTTGTTCGGTATACACTAATCCAAAGTATTAGGGAGTATTCCATCACCTTCATGTCTTTAACTTTTAGACGTTGGATAGGTTTGGGGAGTCAGAAGGTGAGTTCCAATATTCATAGTTTCTGACCTTAGCTTGCAGTCACTGGCTTTCTGTGATTTGTTCACATGAGTTTGTGGACAGTGGTAACCTCCAAGGTGGTTACATGGACAATTCAGTGATGGCAAAACCATGAAAGTCTACGATAATGTTCAGATTTACTCATGTGGATGATGATCATATCCTCAACAATTTCTCCTTCGAATAATCCCATTTCCTCTCGATGAAAGCGGTAGCGGTGAGCACCCGCTTGGGCCTAAGCTATTTCTCCCTCCTCATCGTGTATGTGGAGCAGTCCATCTTCCTCGGCAATACCATCACTATTCACAATCATTTCCTCCACTACATTGATGACTGCATTGGCGCCAGCCTGCGCTATCACGAGGTAGTTGACACTTCATCATTTCACGAACACCTTCCACACTGATCTCAAGTTCACTCAATCAATTCGAAAACCTTCAAACCCTGCCTGGACCTGTCCAGTCCAAGTTAATGGCGGCTGACTCAACACGGACATCTACCTCAAACCCACAGACTCCCAAAGCTACATCGACTACACCTCCTGACAGGACCACTCCTGTCAAAACGTTATTCTTGACTCGCAATTCGGCCACCTCCAAATCATCTGCTCACAGGAGGACCATTTCCACCATAGTACGTTCCAGTTGGACTACTTCTTCAAGGAACACAATTTCCCTCCTCAAATTGTCAACATTCCAATTCAACACATCTCCTCCACACCGCACATCTCCGCCCTTGCCCCACACTTCTCCAATCGCAATAAGGACAGAATCGCTGCCCCCTCCCTTTCGTCATAACTTTGCAACCAAAAACCTTCAATTACAACGTGTAATTGTAGGTGGCCATTTCTGCCACCTACAAACTGACACAATCACCAGCAATATATTTCCCTCCCCACCCTTTTCTGTATTCCACAAAGACTATTCACTCTACAAGTCTCTTGATGTGTACACGTCCCCCACCAATTCATCCTTCATTCTCAGCACGTTCTCATGCCACCGCAAGATGTGTAAACCTGTGCCCACACCTTTTACTCGGACATCCGACCAAAGCCACAAACGATCCTTCCATATCTGACACAGTTTTTTCCTGGACCGTAACGCACGCTATCTACTGTGTTCGTTGCTGCCAACGTGTTCTCAACATTGTGGAGATAGGACAGCAACTTGTGGAAAGTTGCAGAGAAGATCGGTGAGAGACATGCAAGAAACAACTCCATCTTCCATCGTGCCAGGGACATGCAAGTCCATGGCCACCTCCTGTGCCAAATTCCAGCCACCCGACGACTGGAGGAAAAAATACTCACGGTCCACCTTTGGACCTTCCAAGTACGTTGGATGAACGTCGATTTCACCAGTTTCTTATTCTACCCTCACCCACCTCATCCCAAATTCAGTCCAATAAATTCGTGCTACCTTCTTTAACTGACCTGCCTGTACATCTTCCTTCCAAATCACCTAGTCTATCCACCCCTCGAACCTTACACAATCACACCCCAAGCTTCTATTACCTATTGCATTCCGAGCTACTTCACATCCAGTGCACCCCCGACCATTGATCTCTCAGCTCGCTTGGGTCCCCGCACATTCCTAATGAAGAGATTATGCTTGGAACTTCGATTCTCCTACTCCTAGATGCTGCTTGAATGTCTGTTTTTCCAACCCCAAACACTTTGACACTGATCGTCAGAGCCTCGCATTTGTATTGCGCAAATATTGCCTGTCAGTTGTCAGCCCATGCCTCGATATTGCCCAGGTCCCCTTACATTTTAGAATGGACTGTGTCAGTATATGCGAAATCGTGAATTGTGTTGAACATTCTGCCTACAACAGTGAACATCCTCACTTCGGATCTAGTGATAAAGGGAAGGCCACTGATGAAGCAACTGATTGTTGTTTGGCAGAGGACGCTTCTCTGTGGAATTTCGTAAGAAATAACCTGGAGGTGGGATGACAGACGGCCAGAAAGCATGACTATAATATTCTGTGCCAGATATGGTTTCAAGCACTGGATATTTAATCCCTGATAAACATTGATTCCAATTATAATTCAGCTCCTTGATACCACATCTCGTTCCATGCGGCCTTGATGACAAGTGCTGATGTCACATCACCGCTAGAATTTCGTTTCTTCATTCATGTTTGAACGAAAGTTGCAGTGAGGTTAGGAACAGATTTGTCTTGGTGGAAACCAAAGGGGGCGTTAATGACCAGATTGGTGCAGAGCATTTGCTGCTTGATTGCACTGCCGGGTATCTTGGATTTGTTCTGCCTTTGTGCAGAAGGTAAACCTTGGCGATTTTCTGCATTTTCGAACAGAGTCTCGAGTTACAGCTGTGCCGGAATACATAGCTAGCTGTGAGATATTTGAAATGTTTTAATGTTACTTTGTCGGTGATGCATAGCGGGCTGCGTGAGTAACTGTATAATTTGAAAACCAGTTATGTGATTTGCTGCATTTGGTGTGTAACAGGACTTTGACTGAGTTACACAGTGGAGTAAACAGTTAAAATAAACAAATGCAAATGAAAGGACGAAGGGAACTACAGTCTTGTTCATGCACGAACAAGAAATCACAGCGAGATTTATATGATATTTGTGATGAGGAGACTTGGATGACGAAACTCAGATCAGGATAAGCAAAGGACATGAGATCATTACATTTTGCACTGATCTTCGAACTTAAAAGTGAAAGTAGGGACCAGAATAACCCATACAATGAAATTGGTAAAATATAACGAAAGTAAGCGTTATTGATAACAGAATTTGGATACTTCGCTACTATCAACGTGAATTGTATGCACACCAGTAAGAAACATGTTGCCTTTGAATTTCACACATTGCAGTACAAGAAGTCGAATCACCTTGAGCAGTCCAAGTTACCGATAGTCGACCAAACAGTGACGGAGGTTGTGTTTACGAGGTTAGACATAAGTTCCCTGTAAAATGCTGTCAATTTAATTTGATGAGCCAAACATCTTTTTCTCATTTATTAAGGAAACATGAGTACAAGTATTTGAACAACGATTATACAGTTGGATGTGGTGAATAATTTTCATGAACATCTGAACAAATGTCATGAAGATGCAGTTGTTCTACTCTTTGGAATGATTTGGCAAAAAAATTGGGAGGAGACAGCGACTGAACAGGGAAATATTCCCTACATTGTGAAAACATATATGTTGGAGGAAAATTGTGCAAGTTGTTAGTTCAAGAGGAGTTTCAGTGCAGCAGGATTGGAGTTGATCTATTTTTTCGAGTTCTCCAGTTTCTGTATATAATATCAAAACAGAATAAATGGAATAAAATGGCCTGTATTGTCACATGCACTGCAATGAGTACAGTTAGCAGTCTGTGATGTCACCAGTTAGGTGCCATGTTAAATATAGATCCTTGGGTATTTGTTGCAGAATTGAAAGAGTAAATAGAAAATGTTTCACAAAGGAATACAAAGTTTTACTCAAGGTACAGAATAAAAGTAAGTGTCTAAACAAAGATGTATTTTTAAAAAGTAATCAAATTACTGTCTTAAACTCCTTGTGTCAGTGATGGAAACCTCACTGACTGCTCGCCCTGCCCTCTGTCCCGGGGCTGGGCTCCACGAATTATCTTCATAAGCTGAGATGGACTCTAAATGCATTCCGTGCCGTGCTCCGGACCACCATTTCGATTCCCCCTCCCCCAACGACTCGGCTGCACTCTACGAACTTCAAATAGTCCTGGCTGATATCTTCTCTTCATTTTAATTTAATATCTGCTGTGCACTGCGTATCTTGTATCATGTTTTGATGCATATTGTTGCTGTTATGACAGGATTGGTTTTCTTCGTATCCAACAGAATGGTAGTTATTCTTTCAGAACAGATCAGTTAGTTTTTTATTGTGTAGCTGTACACCCTTAATGGGTGCTGGGCATCGACGTTCCTGATTCATTGTGCACCTTGTACCTCAGTTTTTCCTCGAATTCGTGTTTCAAACGGATGTTCTCGACTTACGAAGCAAATCTTGTGATTAATGGTCTTACAGAATGCAAGTGAGCCGATTTTTTTTGCCATTCGTGCAAGTAGATAGCCTTCAAATTTCGCTTTTCTTGTTAATGTTTGACTTGTTATCCTCAGATTTCATGCTGAGATTGATTCCTTGAATAGTACAGCACAGACTTGTTCACCCTGGTAAGTGTCATTCATAAACAAGCACCCAATGATTGTTATCAATTTTACAGTACTTGACACATAGTCTTGCCCGCTTTGGCATCAAAGGTGTATATGAAAATACACTTTGGGCACAATGCATGCTTCTAACTCAAGGACATTTGCCAGAAGCGAGTTCAAGATTCCCACCAGCTTCTGAATGAGATTCTTAGCTCACAACTCGACAGATAAAATGCTTTATTCTTCGACGTCAGTCCCCTGACGATATCTCAATGTGAGGGCAAAGATTTCATCTTTTGTACATGTGTATATTCGTCATTTTTTGTCGAACAACATCTCACCTCTCAATCTCAGGCAGAATCCATTTTCTCCCTCTTAGAGCTGAAATATAAAATCATGTTACTCGAACCCCAAACTGGAATATGTTGAGAGGGGTAGTGGCACAGTATTTCTATGCCGCACTTTAGAATGTTTGAATGATTTCATCCAGTGCTGTGCAATTACATAAAGGGATGAATTATTTCATTCTATTCCTGTGTAATTCCTGAGGGACATAATAATCGTCTCCTGTCTCCTTTTACTGATCCTGACTGGCTGAATGGGATATTCCTCTCATTGTGCAACAGTGTTGAGGGGTTGAGGGAAACATGAAAGCATAGCGTAGGCAATTCGGCTCGGCAAGCCTGTTACCCCATTGAGAATGCTCCTTGTTGATACAATTGTGACTGAAAACTCATTTCCCCAATAATTATTGACTGCAATGCTCAAAGGTAAGTTGAGCTCAGCCTCCAATACGTAGCAAGACCCAGTCTTCACTGTTCCCTGGGGTGAGGACACCATAGACAGCACAGCGCAAAGGAGAAAAAGATATTCTTAGCTCAATAGGGGACCCGTCATGTTTGAAGTGGGTTATCCAATCACTAAAGCATGAACTATTTTGAGACACAAGGACAATAATTAGGAGCAAACATACACATTTCAGGCCGTCAACTTTACGTCACGTTATCATTGATCCTCCAATCAAATATTCAGCTGCCATAATTTGTGTTTTAAGATCCCATAAAACCAGAAGAGTATAAAAATGTATCAGAATTCGGCCATTTGTTCCATTAAGTCCGCTCTGCTGTCCGATAATGGCTGCTATGTTTCTCAGCACCATTCTACTGACTTCTCCCAATGACCCTTGACCCCTTACAAATCCATAACTTACGTGTCTCTGTATTTTAAAAAAGTGTTTTTTTTTCTGTATGAATCTTTGATTATGGTTGTGTCTACGCGCATCTTTATCTGTGTTTGTCTGTGTCTTTGGGAGTGTACCCGAATTATAATGAAGGACGATATTCCATTTGCCACCTTATTTATCTGCTCCACCTGCAAGCCACATTATACTGATTAATGCACAAGGACACCGAGGTCCATCTGCATTGCAGTATGCTGCATTTATTCTTACCCTTTAAATGATAGACCAGTTTGCTATTTGTTATGAAGGTGCATGTGTGTACTGTACCTTGAAGATAGCAAGGAAAGGCTGAAGCATAGCATGTGCTGACCAATTTAAAAAATGTAACATTTGTTTGTGAAACAAATGGCGGGTGCTGCATTTCCATGGTACACAGCGAATACGAATTTGCCCATTCAGTTTAAATGTTGTCTTAAGATGCCAAAATCCATTCGAATTTGAAATTTAATGTTTTGATGACATCAAAACAATGAGACGGTCCGATGTTTGGGGGTATAATTTCGGGTACCTTAAGCAATTGCGAGAATGGCTAAGAATAGCCAAGCAACAAACCACTGCTCGCAGAATAACTCTTTGAAAGCTACCTGCCCATAAGAGAGTAGTGCAGCAGAAGGCCGAAGAAACGACGACAGAGGAAAATCGGTGGAGGAAATTGGACGTAGGAAAATCGACAAACGAGAATCGACACTGCTGGCTACATTTGAAACGTTTCTTGTTATATTAGTCTTAACCGGTGTTTTTATTGGACAATTATTGTCGAGTGGGAGGTAAATGACAGGTTTAAGGGAGAGTAGTTGTAAATAGGTTTGTCTAACGTTCTCTTCTGGACTTAAAGAATAAAATAATTACTTATTTTTATTTAAGTGGTGGAATTTGGGACAGTTCTTTGCCTTTCCAATTATAACAGATTATAACCCGAGGTGAGCTTTTCTGTGTGCATGGCTTAAATTAGCAGAGCGATTCACCCCGTGCTGTAGCATAATATTCTGAACAAAATGGATCACATCACATTTTCAAACATTGTCCTATACAGTACATCAAAAATGGTTGGAAGTTAGAGAAAGTGCAATAATATTCATCTACAACTTCCTCAAAAGTGCTTCGCTCAGATAATACTGGATGCATTTTCAGTGGCAATACACTTCAATGTACAATTTATGTAAGGAATACAGCCCAAGAACAAAGCATTTACAAATTGCAGGTAAAGCACAAAACTTACTCTACATAAGACCGGTCCACTCTAAGGGTATTCCGGAGAATGACAGTCTTCTCTCAGAAGGGCTGTTGTGTAATTGTATGTGCGCATGTGAAGTAATGGTGTTGTCTGTTTCATTGGAGCTTTGAGCTGCGGCCCTTCCCCCTCCCTCTAGTTTTGAGTCCTTGATGGTTTTCACCCTGTGCTGCCGCGTTTGCTGGAGTGTCCGAGGGCCAGCAGACAGGGAATGCATCTCTTTGAACAGAGACAGCTTAACCTGCCATTCACTCTCACACACAATGAGACTGACACGTATACAGACGTGGGGAGTCTGTCGAAATTACTCTTGCTCCGTGATGAGTTTCGCAATGTTTCATTCACTCAGTCTTATGTGTGTTAGAAAGTCTGTTATTTAGTTGGCAGTGTGTAATTATGTGACTGGCTACGAATGAAGTGTGCCAGTGTTATCCTTGCTGAGATATTTGAATGTGCTAGTATTTAGGTTGTTCGGAGTGACATCCAACTCGGTACAATATTTATGCTTGCAGATAACAAACCTTGGAGAATTGTAAAGTTTTTAGTGGAAAGTGTGGAATACAACCACGAGAGTGGCAAGTTTATGCATTGTTCAGGAATATTGCAGGTGAGGATTAATGCAGAGCAGTGAAAGATGATGCGCATTGAAGGTCAGGTCAATAGGCTGTAAAGTTATAAAGGGATTGCAGAAGCAGAGAGCCCTCTACGTGTATCATCGCAGATTATTGAAGCTGTCATGACAACTGGGGAGAGCAGTAAATATCAGAGATTAGCTTCATGAACTGAGCTGTTTACAGTAGAAGATGTAGGTGGGACTCAATGTGCTCCCTTCCTGGCAGGTGCTGGAGGTGATGTGTTGTGAGTCCACCATCCAACGCACTCTGACCATGGAGATCCGATTTGTAGCAACTAGACACAGAAGGAGATGACATTAGGGACAGGGCTTTTCATTTGTGCTGGGGAAACGGAACAGATTCTGGCTTAATGTGAGGATTGTCGTTCACAAAATATTGCTTCATACTCGGTTTGTGGGATGTAGATGTTTCAGAATCTCTACAAGAGTCTTCTCGGTTCTGTCCTGATCGTGCTAGTGTCAACCCACAAGGCGGGTAAGGGGCGTTAAAAGAACGGGTATTTGACACTTCACTACCCGGCTTGTCCCTTTCTGTCCTTTTACAGGCTGTTTCTACAGGAATTGGAGAACGGGAGGGCGGGAATGACGGTGGGTTTGGATGGCACTGCCCTTAACGCTAGTGCAGTTGGGGAGGAAATGGTGAGGTGTCCGGAGGGAATCAGCACACAGTGTTGTATCCATGCAGTTTTAGTGGTGTGGGAAGTATTGTGGAAGTGAGAGAGAGAGAAAGACGGGGAGAGAGAGAGAGAGAGAGAGAGAGAGAGAATTTGCTGTACGCAGTACTGAAAGAGGTGGAGCATGAGTCTTGTTCGGGGGAAGGTGCCATTACAGATATACAGTGAGTATAAGGATGCAGAGCGAATACAGTGACACGTATCCATGCAGAGCGGGTATGGCTATTGATACTTGACCTGTATTGCTAGACATATGCAGATAATGCACTAAGCAGGGTGGTGAGAGCTCAGACCATGCTTGGTGGAACTGGTGGCATAGCTCGTTCTGTGAATGGCAGAATTCTGTACTAGCAAATCCACCAGGTCCTCTGTGCCTCTGTCGATACATCGTGATGATATTGTCCCTTATTTTCCATGCTCGGGGTAAATTGTGGAGGGCAGCTCCAAACAGAGAAAGCTCAGCTAGTGTTCCCATTGTCATTTTAAAGATGGCACACTGCCAGGGATCATTGAATGTCCAGGGGTATCTGGGCGATGGTAAGTACCTCCACCCCTGAGGTGGGTAAATTGGCCTTGAATTGAATGAGTGGGACACCATGGAATGGGATGGGTAAGTAATTACGTGAGTTCGACAAGGTAGCGACCCCACTACCCAGTTACAAAGCTACAGAAAAAATGTACATCGAAAACCTTCTATCATCTGAATTCACACCAATATCCAGTTCATCCATCATTCATGAATGGGAGTTGTGCATCCTCTCACGTACAACAATGGCTGGAAACTTCGCCACACTGGGCAGTGATCTAACACAGCATGACGAGGCAATGTACATGGGTGGTGGATACAGCTGTACGTGCCTGGAGGATAGCTACTCCTATTTTACGATCTATCCAAAGATGTTCATAAAAACATTTTTAAAAAATGTTTCAGGTATATGGCATCTGGCCCTTCGAATCTGATCTATCATTAAATTTCTGATCATTTCGTGGACTCAGCTACACTTCACACGTTGTAACTGGCGCCCGTAATTCATTTACTGTTCAATACAAAAAATCAATTTTAGCAGTAATAACGTTTACTGAGCTAGCGTCAAGTGCTTGACTGGGCAAAGAATTCCACAGATTTACAGCCGTCTGCGTGAAGAAGCTCCTTCTTAATTCAGTCCTAAATCTGCTCCCTCTAATCTTGAAGCTGTGCTTCCTTTTCCTAGTTTCACCTGCCAATAGAAGCATCTTCTTATCTTATATCTTAACTATTCCTTTCATAATTCTATATGTTTCTGCACGTTTCCCCCGCCCCCCCCCCCCCATTCGTCTGGACTCCGATGAATATAATCCCAGACTACTGAGTCCCTCCTCACATGCTGCACCTGTAAACTGTGGAATCAAGCTAGCGAACCTCCTTTGCACCGTCTCTAGTGTCAGCATATCATTTCTCAAGTAAGGAGAAAAAAATGCACTCATTACTCTAGATGTGGACTCAAAAGCATCCTGTACAGCTGCAACATAACCTTCTTGCTTTTAAACTCAATCCCTTTAGCAATGGAGGACAACATTCCATTTACATTCCTAATTACGTGCTGTACCTGCAGACCTAACGTCTGTGATTCATTCACAATCACACCCAAGTCCCTCTGCCTAGCGGTATGCTGCAACTTTTTCAAGTAAGAAACCTTTTTTTTTACCGTTACTCCTTCCAAAAGGTATGACCTCACAATTATTAACATTGTATTCCACCTTCCAGAACTTGGCGCATTCAATTAACGTATTTATATTCCTTTGTAAAAGTTTACAGTTCCCTGCACAATTTGATCTGCCCGCTCACCATCGTGTCATCTGCAAACGTTGACACATTACCTTTGATTCCATCTATATAAGTTGTGCATAATTGCACTCCCTACACAGATCACTGAGGCATAAGTCTAGTTCCTGCCTGCCAGCCAGAATCGCTGTATTTAACCCAACTCTTTGCTTCCTGTTAGTCAACCCATTCTCTGTCTGTGGTAATTCTTTACACCAAGCATCTTGTTCCTTTGCAGCAGTCTCTTCTATAGCACCATGTCGAAAGCCTTTTGAAAATCTAGGTGCACGGCATTCAATGGGACACAGTTGTCCACACTCGTCGTAGCTTCTTCATAGAATTCAGAAGATTTATTATGTATTACCTACCCTTCGTAAACCCATGCTGCGTCTGCCAAACGGGACAGTGTCGATCCAGATGCCCTGCTATTTGTTCCTTGATAACAGACTCAAGCATCTTCACCATTACTGGGTAAAATCCAACTTATCCACATTTTTTGTGTACCTCCTTTTTAAAAGATGTTTGTGACTCATTAGGGTGTTTTCCAATCGGCTGAGACTGCCCCAGAGTCCAGCGAATTTTAGAAAATCACTGCCAGTGCACTTCCTCACTGTCAAGCCATATCTGTTTAGTAACTTGAGTTCCACTCCATCAGGGCCATCTTGTCTATCCTTAGTTCCAGGAGTGTGCCCATCACTAGCACTGCCGTAATAATGATGTTTTCCAAGTCCTCACCTACCTTCGACTCATTGTCAATTACTGGTGTGTTGTTACTTTTCTCCACTGTGAACATGGAAACAATAGACTTGTTTAACGTCTTGACCATTTCATCACATCCCATGTCTAAATGCTCCTTCTGATCCTGTAAAGGACTAACGTTCAGCCATCTTTATGTCGTTTCAAATAGTTCAAGAAGCCTTTGCTTTCTGTCTTTATATTGCATGCTTTCGTTTTGTCAAGTTCCTTATAACTCTTTTTGTGGGTTTCTGTTAAAAGGTTACCAGATCTTCTAGTTCCTTGCTGTTCTTTGCAAATTTTTATTTCTTCCCTTTCAATTTGAGAACCTCCCTTACTTCCTGAGACACACATGCCATTTTGCCCCTTTTCTCAGTCCTACCTTTGCACTGCTTTATCCTTTTGCTGAGCACTTTGGAAAATTGTTTTGAAAGTCCGCAATTACTCATCAAAAGCCCAATCTTGTTTTTTTGTTTTCAGACTACTTTAGCCAAGTCCTCACTCATCTTATTGCAGACTGCCGTGTTCAAGCACAGGACCCTGGTGCTGAATTTTATCTTCTCACTCTGCATCTGTATTCTAAATTCAACCAAACTGTCATCATTACGTTCAAGGGGATCCTTAACTATAAGGCAATTAGTTATTTATGCATCATTGGACAGGACCAGACCTAGGATAGTTTGCTCCCGCTTTAGTTCCATTACACACTGCTCAAGAAAACAATCACAGATACACTCAACTCTCTCCTCCTCAAGGCTACCCACGTGAGCTGTTTCAAACAATCGACATGCAGATTGAAATACCCCACAATAATGGATTAGATTACTTACAGTGCAGAAACATGCCCTTCGGCCCAACAAGTCAACACTGACCCTCCGAAAAGCAACCCACCCAGAGCCATTCCCTTACATTTACCCCTTAACCTAACACTAAGTGCAATTTACCATGGCCAATTCACCTAACCTGCATATCTTTGGACTGTGGGACGAAACCCGAGCAGCTGGAGAAAACCCACGCAGGAACGGGGAGAGTATGCAAATTTCACACAGCCAGTTGGTTGAGGCGGGACGTGAACCCTGATCTCTGGCACCGTAAGGCAGCATCGCTAACCACTGTGCAACCATGCCACCCAGTTCCACCATTTTTATAGACACTAGTTATTTATTTGTTTATTGCCCACCAAATGTAATGCGACTATTTGGTGTCCGATAGACAATGCCTATGACTGACTTTTATCTGAGAATTTCGAATTTCCAAACAAAAGGATGAAACTTTACCTTCTATAGAACCTAGATCATCTCTCACCACCGCACTTGCATATCAGATCTACACCACCTCCATAACTTCTGTCATTCTAAATCATCTGAACACCGTGGATATTGAACACCTAGTCGTGACCATCCTGCAACCATGTCCGTGTAATGGCTCCTAAATCATCTTCCCTCATGGTGATTTATGCTGTTAATTTATCAACCTTGCTACGAATGCTACGAACATTAATATAAATTGTGAGCACACTTGCTACTTTCCGTATTATTTGCCACAGTACTTTCTGACGTTTTTCCTTTCCCTCCCCACTGACTGACTAGTTTAAAGTTCCAGTGGACACCGTATTTATACTTTTCACAAGACCCCTGGTTCAATATCGTTTTATTGAAGAACGTCCCTTCTGCCAATTACGCCCCAGGTTCCAAAAATGATGCTAAGACAATCTGAAATGGTACCTTGCTTTCCCACTTCACTCCATTAGCCACATATTACTTCCCTAATTTTTTTATCCTAAAAACCAGTTGCATGCGTCTCGGACAGTAATCTAGAGATGATAACCCACGAGGACGTGTTCCTTAATTTCTTTCCTCGTGCTTAATAATCCACAAACAGGTCCTACATTCTGACATTCCGTCTTTTTTTTGTCTCGACATAGACCACACCAATTGGATTCTCTCCTTCCCACTCCAGTATCCGCTCAAGCCGGCCAGAGATGCCTTGCACGCTGGTATCAGGCAGACAGCACATCATGCGGGACACCCGGTATGCTTTCAAAGGAAACTATATTAACCCAATTATAGAATCAACCATAATTAACACTTGTCTTTTTACTCACCACTTTTGATGGCCTTCTGCAACACAGTGCCATGGTCACCTGGTTCATCGCCCCCACAGCCCTTTTCCTCATCCACACAGGGAGAATGCATTTCATACCTGGTGGATAAGACCAAAAGCTGAAGTTCCTCCATATTTGAAATCAAGATCCCCGACATGCTTCACTTGCAATGACACTATGTTGTCGTTGATCACGAACAGAATTTGAATTTCTTAATCTACCATGTGTGACTGCCTCTTAAAGAAAAGCGTCCACGGAACTTTCCCGTTTTCTGATGTGGCACAGTGTTTGAAGCTCAATTTCCAGGTCATCAACTCTGAGCCGGAGTTTCTCCGGCAAACAAAAGTTCCTACATGTATGGTCACTGCGATCAACCAGCTCTCACATCAATCAACCAAAGCATATCACCTGTCCAGCCATCACGACTTTATTACTTTAATTATATAATGTTATGAGTTAAATAATTGCGAATACTTCCTTGCTATGCTCTTCTTCAAATAATCAACTAATTGATAAATTAGAAAAGAAAAAAATGTAAATTTTAATCCGATCACACGGTGAAAAAAAATAGAAAAAAACAAGTTACCATATCAGTACACAACAGCCTTTTTGACATGAGGGCGAGGGCGGGTGGGGCAGTGTTCAACCATTGCCCAAATGTAGCTGTTACCATCGCAGCATCCCCGGTTCTCGCCCTTTCCACTCCAGCTGCTGCAACAAAATGAGGTCCTGTTCACTTCAGAGCTCCCGTACTGATCTAATACCTTGACCATGTTTGTCCAGCAAGGCAATAGTGTGGCCTGCACAGGTCCCGTGCTGGAACGACCATTTCCTCCAGGTTTGTAAGTAAATGCAAAGGTATAATCTGCACAACTCCTCATGTTGGACAGAGAAGCAGTGGACTGGTGAGCACAGCACAGTATTCCATCCGGGCCAGATTGCTGGATTGTATTACGCCTGTGATGCACAATACTCCAGAGTGAACAGATATCTTATCTGGGATCATAGGTGTCCGAGCTAGATCTGTGCGTCGGATTGAGTGTCCTGTGTAACTCCTGCTATAACTATCACCCCTCCAGCCGGCCCATTCCATTCTTAAAACCGGTATTCCAGCAGCATGTTGTCTATTAAGTAATTAACCAATGAAAACGTTAATACCCGTCCCTCTTGTTATGGGCCAGGTAGACCCCCAAAAATGCATGGAGATGGTAGCCTTGACCCGAACGTTTTCTGATCTTAAAGGCGAGGTGCTTTGTTTCAAATACAATTCACTTGGTCAAAATATTTGGCATGAAGCAAAGCACAATTTATTAAAACATTGCAGATAAACACAACGACAGGAACATCAACTTGGAATAGCTTAATTCTACTGAAAAACCTAACAGAATAACAGGTTATTTAACTACTAAACAGTAACTGTTCCATTATGGAAATATCGCATAAACACACACTTGTCAAAAATCAAATTCAAAACCCACATTGTCTCACATACAATTCTACAACCCAGGAGGGAAGAACATCAAAATACAATTCTGAGGGAAATCTCAGAGAGACAGAGAGAGCGTAGCAGCCGCGCGCGATTTACTTCCTTCCAAACCTGTTGAAACTCCATCAAAAAATGGCGAAGGTTGAAACTATGAATCTTTATTCTGTTACAGATTGACCATCACACACACCAAAACAGACCATCATCCCACAGGAACTGGATACTGCCGCAATGACCAAAAGGAACAGACCGTATCCACACCGCCTACACCATTGCAGTAGCCTCTCATAAAAATTATCTATGCCTACTTAAGACATTAAATGGTGGTAAGATAAAGAATGAAGATTAACGTAACCGAATAAACCAAAAGGATGCAACTGGTTTGATGATCACAATTAGAGGTTTTCAGGAACCTAACACTTTCTACCTTGCTAAGATCAAGTAGAATCACCAGCTCGTGGATAAAAAGCATCATCTCTGTCTCTCTTAATTGCCGATTAGAGATGTGCTAAAGGACATCAAAAGGATATCAAAATTCACCCTGACCAAATCTTATTATGAGATGTGTGTGTTGTAGTGAAAAGGGTTAACTGGATATTTTGTGTTAAGTAACTGTGATTGAGGTCAGTCTCCATGGACCATAACTATATCACAAGATGGTTACGTCTTCTATTAAGAAGAGTTTCCATCTACCTATTTTCACACAGTATCAGTGGCAGCATTATCCTGGACACGATTGGCCTCAGCAGCTACAGACAGTGGGAGATCGAAGTGATTCTGAGAACAATGGACTGGAATGATCCAAAAATGGACGAGAATTTGATTACATTAGACTGGAATGTGCCAACAATGACCTCAATCCGAGAATATTCGACTGGAATTTTCCAACCATGAATCATAATTTGAGAACAATCGACTGGAATGTTCCAACAATGGACCAAAATCTGAGAATATTAGAATGGAATCTTTCAACAAAGGATCAGTATCATAGAATAACAGACTGGAATGTTCCAATATTGGACATGAGCTTATCCTTGCGTCTTTCCTATCTTTCTCAGGAGTGGCCATGGTTACATTTGCGGATACGAGCCATACTAAAGATTATTCAGGCGGATTGCTATCCCATCCTTGCGATTGTTCGTGTTCCTGGTAAGCCTACCTCTGAAAACTTTATACACGACGGTGAAGTTTATTGCTAGTTCTGTTATTTATATTAAGCAAACACACAATTTTCTCTGTATTTTCATTCACAAACTAAACTGGACTTAGTATAACTTCAGACCCCCAACAATATGATTGCTTTCGTATTTTCGTGGCAACTGGACTCACAGTAAAAGGCATTGAGTGATGTTTAACAAATGTCACCCTTGCCAGCGATGTTGCCATCCCGTGAAAGAACAATTTTAACGGTGAAATAAACCAAGGAACTGTGTATGTTAGGAGATCTAAAACAAAGATCCATCGTCTGAAAGTTTTGGAGAATCTCAGCAGGTATTTTCGAGTTCAGTGACTCTGTACCAAAACTGAAAGCAACTCGGAATTCATTTTATTTATAATATTATATAGCATTGGAAGGATGAGGGGAGGTTTGTGTTGAATATATGGAGAAATTTCCAGCAAGAGAGAGACAGGCGGTGGGGGGGCGGGGGGGGGGGAGAGAGAGAGAGAGAGAGAGAGAGAGAGAGAGAGAACTAAGAGAGGGAGAGAGATAGGAAAAGCATGCAAAAGCTGATAAAGAACTGAAGGAAAATAGATTGGGAATGTATTGTAACATGTCAGACTTTCCCATGAATCTGACTTTCACGACCATTTCGTTATGTAACTGTTTAATTTCAGTTATGTTCCCTCTGACTCTCCTCTGAGTGTCACGATAAACTCATCCGTACTGGCGCTGCTGTTACAGTTGCTGTGATACAGAGAGAAGTAATGATGCCTTGTCAACTGCTACTTCGGAGAGAGAAACGTTTATTGTGGGACTGTTGCAGAGATGCAACTGCTTTCTCAGCCAGGAAAAGAAACTGAGGAGAGGAAGGCATTTTCAATACTGAATCGGTGCACCATGTGTGTGGGGAATTGTCTTGCCCTTGTCATGGCAAAGTCGGTGGAGGCTCTGCGAATAGCTGTCTCGGGTTTGTGTTGTCAGCTGCAACGGTCATTCAGGGAGACTGAGGTTGCTGTCCTCAGACTGAACGCAACACTTGCAATGCATCTAGGGCCATGGTAAACAAATGGAGCTGAAACTACAAAAACTGGGATCTCTGAAAACAGGGAGGAGGAGGGCATAGCACTTTTCTCTTTGAAATATTTCTAAGCTGAACCAATTGAAAGTGTAAAGTGTGCGACCAGTTTGTACAAAATGAAGTCGGCACTGAGCTGTGATCCCCCCTTTAGTATAAACTGTGGCCTTATACCATGTACAGAACTGTGTTGACACTCAGAATGAAGTGAACTCTTTAAATGTTTGACCTTTCCAGACAGGAATATATAATATATCCATCATCTGTGGAGTGCAATACTCGGATGCATACACTATTTGCAATGAGCCATCTGCCTGTAGAGCGTAATACATTGATTCCATCTCCACAGGGTAAGCTAAAGGAGAAAAACATCTGGAAATGCTGGAGAAAGTTTGATAAATGGTGCTGTCTGATATTAGAATTAATGAAGAGTTTGTTTTTTTGAAAATCTGATTGTATTAAAGCTTGGCAAGTTGCTGAATTTGATAAGCTACATCCCAGAGTATTGATGAGGTGGCAACAGAACTAGTGAAACTGTTACTGATTATTCTTCAAAATTGGTTAGATTCTGGAAAGGATGCTCCAGACTGGAAAGCACTCTTGTGAACCTGAATATTCAAAATAGAATGGAGAGGGAAACAGGACACTAAACAGTGGATAGCTTGATGTTGGCTGTGAGAAAAACGTTGAAACTTTCTTTTGGAATGTGAAAACTGGACGCTTGAAGAATAATGCCTTGTCAGAGACGGCCTACATTGAGTTTATCTTTGACAAACCTGCTGAAGTTTATGGAGATTATATTTTATGACATCGATAATGGAGAACCAGTGGGAGTGGGGTTTTTGAATTTTCAGAAGACATTTGACATGATTGAATACAGATGAGTGGAGAATATTCGAGTCAATGTGTAGCAAGCGGTAGAATATGCCGCATGGATTAAAAATTGGGTAATGGACAGCATTAAGAAAATTGTGTTTTTCTTAATGGAAGGCTTGTGTGGTAGCAGAAGCATGAGTGCTTTGGCAATAGTTGATTGCAAGATATCAAAATGGTTTAGATGTGGTCAAAAATAGCATCATTGAGACTTATGTGTATTAAATAGTGAGTGTTTGAGAAGCGCTGTTGTCGATTAGGACCTGTATGTCCGTCTCATAATTCATTGACAGAATGCATTCGGGGCAGCAAATAATTAGAGCTCCGAATAATATGTGGTTCTTTATGCAAAGTGACTGAAGTACCAGAGTAAACATATCTTTCTCAATTGTATTGTTTTGTTGAGAGATTATTTGGAGTATTATTAAGAGATTTGGTCTGTGTTATAAATAATGGTCTTCTTGTCAACAAGAAGTGCAAAGGAGTTTCACGAGACTCTATTCTGGCATGTTGGCAACGTGAGGTGAAAGTGAAGAAACTGTTTAATTTGTAGCTCAGTGAGAGAATGAGAAATTGAAAATTAATGATTATAGATGCACACACATTATGTCCCAAGCAGCCACAAAAAAGTGAGAAATTGCATTCTTTTCGTATGATGCTCGATTAACTCTAGTTTAGGTGACTATGCAGAGCCCCCATAACTTTTTGAGAGAATTACAGGCTCTGCATGAACTCTGAACATTTTAATGCACAGTGACTGTGTGACCCTGCATTGAATGACACGTTGTTCATAAACCAGTCAACAGCCACGATACCTTCACTTTGAAACAGTTTGAAATTCCACACCAGTTTCTACCCTCTAGCGGGAGCATGAGTCTGTTCTCTCAGAGAAGAAAGAAGTCTTTGAGACTCGTTTAAAAAAAGTGGCTTCGTGAAAAAAAAACATGTTAAAGTAACCGACTGCACAATGAACGACAAAGGCACGTGGAAGATCATCGAGTAGAGTATCTGAGCAGGTCCTGCTCAATATTATTCCGATATTGGAACATTTTCCTGTTCTTTTGTTTGTGAATTGAGACCAGATTGCCCGCTTCCTATTCCTTTGTAAGTGACTCCTGTGAAATGTAAAATTGTTTGTTTCTCATCCCGTATAAATGATGCATAGGTGTGAGCAGTCTGTCTGTCTTCCTTTGTAACAGACAGCAGGAACCGAACGTGCTATCCGTCTCTTGACCAGTAGGACTGCTGGGCTGAATGAATTTGCAATATTCTTATGAAACCAGGTTGATCTGAACATTTTAGTGTCTCACAACGCTGAAACATGAATGTTACTGAAACACTAACAGCACAAGCTGAATGTTGTCGAGTTCTTGATCGACATGGAAACAAATTGCTTCCGGAGCTGAGGGGAGACAAATTATTCTGAACATTGTGTGACTTGCCGAATCATCACCACTTCTAATCGGTGTGGACTCAATGGTCTGAATGGCCTGCTACCAGACTGTAAGTATTCCGTGATGACAAACTGGAGATTCCTGGACTGAGGAAGCTACCCAAGGATCACCTGCAGAGATGTTCCACGGCTGAGGTCATTGATGTCCGCCCATGATAACCTTCTGTCATTGTGCTGTGAAAGACTCCGCGCAGTGGGGAGTTTGCAATCGATTCTCATGAGGTGCAAATATGTTCTGGCTGCTTGATGTCGTACTCAGTCAAATTCTGCCTTCATATCAGGGCAGCCACTTTTCCCTGAACCCTTGTATTCACCTGTGTTGCTGTTATTAGCAGATCATGATATAGGAGCAGGGAGTGTTTTGTTCAAACAGTGCGTATCTAATGTCAGGAATTCTATTTTGCAGACAGGTATGCGAGCTAGATTACGGAAATATCACTGAGTGGTCTTCCCCATTTCAGGTGATAGCAGTAAGTGGTTCCCAAATGTTCCTGTCTAATAGATTTGCGAGTCTGAATGGTACACAGAATGATAGGACTGAGGTGTAGGAGTGATCATCAGACGTTTTGCGCCTTCTGCATTAGGAACTGATTTTGGCGCTGACAGAGGTTGTGGTCTCAGACCAGTCTGTAACGCATTATCCCAGACTCACTTCTTTGTCAAAAGTTTAACAAACTCTGTTTGAATAAGTGTATTCAGAGAGGTACAACAAACGTTTTGGATTGAGAATTCCACTCGAAAGTTCCTTTTAGAATTTATCCTCATATTTTTTAAAGTGTCATGCAGCACGGAAACATGCCCAAAAAGAACAGCCATTCCAATCTGACCTCGTCACATGTGTCAGCATTAGACCCATATGCCACTATTTCCTTCCTATTGTTAAGAACATCCAGATGCCTTTTAAATGTAGTAACTGTGCCAGCCTCCAACACTTTCTCTGACAGCTCATTCCATACTCTGCAAGAAAACTTTGTCCCTCAGGTCCCTTATATATTTTTTCCCACTCACTTAAACCTTTGCCTTTCATTTTTTAACTCCCCTATTCTACGGACAAAAACTTTACCTTAGTTATTCAAACTATTCATGCTCCTCATGATTCGCTAAACCTCCATAATGTCATGACGATATTCCACGGGAAAATAGCCGCAGTCTGTCTGGCCTCTCCCTGAAGCTCAAAACCTCCACTCCCAGCAATATCCTTGTGAATATTTTCTGCAAGACGCTCAGTTTCCACTTGACATCTTATCGAATGGCGAACCTGGTGTATTAGAAAAATGATCTCCAGTACATTCAGCCCCTTCTTCCAAATCAGTAATCTAGATTGTAAATTGTTAGCCACCTTCCACTGATCCACGAGGAAACCTATTAATTGCAGCCTTCCAGCCTGAAAATAAGTACGCCTCCTTTCTATTTCCCATTAGCGTATCTGGGCTCCCTTAGATCTGTGCAGCAGCACAGGAAGCTTGCACGGCCTCCTCCTATGTGGCGTACCTCATTGTCAAGGTATTTCTGAGCTTAGCAATACTCCATTTGGGCCATCTGTTTCCCGAGGACGAGGGGGAGATTTCCTAATTACCTGATCAGCATGTGTCCCTTTAATAGCACATCCAACACTACTAACAATTAATTTCATTTTTGGCTGTTGGTGCTGAGTTGACAAATTCCTGCAATCACTACACATTGAAAAAACAATTGAGGGGTGATCTTATCGGGGCATGAACAGGGTTAATAGGTGTGAGAAACAAAGCTCACTCACTGCAATAATTTCAGTCCGAGAAAAGATCTGAATCAGAAGTGCCCTTTATTTCACACTTGCAAGTGGGTGTGATGTCCACACGGCAAGGACAAAACAGCCTGAATTCAACAAATACTCGATATTTATATAATTTGGTTCACACATATTTTTTCCGTATTTCATTGTTTACCCCCCACCACCGTTTACAAACTCCACTTCCCGAAGAATAGTACTCCTGCTTATCTCGTGTCTTATTCGGTCTTGTCTGCGAAAAACATGCTCATTCCTGTTCTCAAGGCCATTTGCCCTCATCCTGCTGTGGGCACATCCTTGCCTTATCACTAAGCCCTTCTAAATGAGGTCTGTTCCTGTGTTTCTGTAAAAATGGGAAACTGATGTTTAGACCTATTGTTTATACAGGCATATTGAGTTTAACTGTCTGTCTTCACAGCATCTTATTACGAAACCCTTCTAAATGGGGTTTGTTCCTGTGTATTCCCGTTTCTTTCTTGCATACATTCTTAGCTAATATAAACACACCAATTAGCATTTCCTCCACAGAGTTCCTATTCTTGTTGACTCAGCTCCTGGCTGAAACAATTACACACTGATGTGAGTTCAGTTATTTTTTTATATAATGAGTTTAGAATTGCAGAAGAAACATAAATTTACCATATCCCACAATTTCCCCTTTTTCTTTCTTTACCATTTGTTATGTTCTGCATTTTTCTTTTAAGCATCGCCTCCGAATTTCGCAAACATCATTCTGGAAATTCCATCCATCTTGGGCTCACTCACCTCCTCATTATTTAGTTGATAAAATTCTCCTGTCTGATTTCCTTTTAAGGGAATCTGTCTCATTAAGGCTGTTTCAATCAGTCTTTGGGTGAGCCCTCGTATACAGGATATGATGCAACAGCCAATGGCCACCATTACCCAACTACTATTATCAGGGAAGTAAGGATGGGAAACTACCACCCCCTTCCATCTTCCAAACCAGGATTAAAGCCATCCCGTGAGAGTTGTGTCTGCTCCTGAATTCTCAGCCAATTCCTCTGCTAAGGTAGTCAATCGCCTTAAGGCCCGAGTAATTGAACCATCAGGTGCAGTGTTTTTACGAATAAAGGTACAACAGCTTCCTCCTAGCATTACACACACAACTTTTTTCTGCTAACATCATATCAAGGGCCATTCTGTTTTACCATGCAATCCTACTTGTCACATCAAGCTGTTCTGATATTCCTTTAACCACATCCCTTGTATAATTTATAAATCGCTGTTGATTATAGAAAATGTAATTTATCCAATCTACATTTTTATTAACTGTTACCCACCAAAAGAAAGCTGACTGAAAGCCTGCTGTAAAGTGGTTACGAGCCTTGAACTCATCAGGTACCCCCCTAGGGACTCCTACTGAATCGAGATAAATCCTGTCATCAAAAGAACTGTCTAACAGTGATCTCTTATCCCTTCCTGTTTCCCTACTATCTTTTCCTTCTCAAATGCCAGGGAAAATGGAATTGCCAATTGTACAATTGCACATATCCCTTGCCAATCTGGAGGTAGGGTTGGTCTCAATATTTTGTCTCCACAGTACCACCACAGATCCGCTCGGGGAACGTTTAGTGCTGAGTAGTTCTCTCCTTTCTCCGTGTTGGTAACATTTTTAATCTCTGTACATAATTTCAGCTCACCCAAATATCTAGACCGACTTGTACCTCGTCTACAGACACACAACGTGTGATTTCCAACTGCGGCTGAAAATGTGGGGGGAGCTTGTACATCTTTCTTCTCCAAGGGAGGGAACATCAGAGATAGGGAGGTACAATTCCTATCTTTCATACCCTGCCTGTCTCGCTTCCACGCAAGCGGAAAGGGAACCACCTGGGCCATTGGCCTACCGGAGGTGCATGCATAGCAATTGCTTTTGTCCAGACTTTTTACAGTACACTTTACGCCATCAACGCAGGCATTTGCATCCCCGTACCCAGTTTCTATTTCGATAGTCTGTTTCAAGTCCTTTACCTTTATAATTTTTAATACTTTAGGATTAGTGGGAGGGGTGAAAGGTTGTATCTCACTATCCAGTAATTCCGCCCGTTTTCCCTGTCCTATGCTTATTCAAAAAAACAGCCCACGAAATGTTTCCCATGTGCTTTCATTTTTATCCCAAATGTTTCATTTAATTGTATCGCATAGGTGCCCCATCCCAAAATTGCTTCGTTCCATGTGGATTTCTTTATTGTCAGGTATATTGGGTTACACTTTTTATCGGGACAATCGCGAGCTGGTTGGAAGGGGTCCGGTGTACTGTGACGAGACTATTATACCAAGTACCTTCCCCAAGGCCATCCCCATATGACTTAAGATGTATCTCTGAACTGCAGTACTGTCTCTGATTATCTACATCCCCACAATGTACTAAGCTGCATGCATCAGCGTCTATTACTTGTGGATTATCAGACTCAGGAACCATTAATAATACATATGAAAAGGATATTTGACAAAGTCCCAGTAATAAGAGGGCGAACATCATAACTCTAAGCATTCCCAGTACTTTAAACATCATACTGAAGCACAAAACAACTTAATACACAATCCTACAGAAATAATCCCCGCAGTCGCGTCGCCACTGTATAATCAGTTACTCAAAGTCTCTTTAGTCTGAGTTTCAGCGGGTCTTGCATTGATTCGGCTGTCCAGACTTCTTCCTCAACTGGAGAGTCCACTGGCCCTTTGATCGGAGTGGAGTGAGTCCAGCCTTTCTCCGCCTCCTTATTGCCATTTCAGTCGTTAAAAGAGCCTGATACGGCCTTTCCCAGTCTGGCTGCAATTTAGTCTCTGTTCATGATTTTACTAAGACCCAATCTCCCGGCTGGATGCGATGAACTGTGAATTCTAGGGGCGCAGTCTGTGGCAATAAACCCTGTTTCCTGAGGAAAGACAAAGAGGAGGACAAGCCCAGTATATACTTATTTAAGAACAAATCTTTAGTTTCGGGAATTGGCAATTCTCCATTCGTTCCCAGATAAGGTAATCCAAATAAGATTTCATTCGGGGATAGTCCCAAATCTTTCCTTGGGGCTGTTCGTACTCGCAAAAGAGCTATAGGTAAACATTTGGTCCAAGGGAGTATGGTTTCTATTATCAATTTAGAGAGCTGATGTTTGAGTGTTTCCAATATTTTTTTAGACACCCCACTCGCAGTGGCAGTAGCTAGGGGGTATGCCTCAACCTAACTGGATAAATGATCTATTCTGACCAGCATATATTTTAGTCTCCCTACCCTGGGTAACTCAGTATAATCTATTTGTATACTCTGGAAGTGTCTCAATCCAGGGTCTCTTCCTCCCGGGGTCTGTTTTCTCAAGACTTTTTTATTTACCTTTCTGCAATTGTATATATTCCTTTACATCCATATTCCCTAAGAACTAAATCAGACATTGCTTGTAATCCCCAATGACTGCCTTGGTGTAGGACAGCCATAATCTCTCGCATCATCATTTTGTTAAACATCTGTCCAAATAAATTCGGGGATTCTGTAAACCCCTGGGGGAGCACAGTCCACCGGTACTGCTGTTTCCGGCCTGTCTTGGGGTCTTCCCATTCAAAGGCTAACAAATTCCTACTTTCCTCTGCCAAGGGGCAAGCCCAAAAGGCATCCTTTAAATCTATCACACTAAACCATTTGTGGTCATGAGGGATCTTACTCAATCTATATTCAGTCCCTCAATTACTGGCTGCAGTCCTCGTTTACCCTCTATGGAAATGGGATATTGTCGCTCACATACACTGTCCCATTTCCGTTTTAAATTTACTTCAACGGGACGGATCTGTAGTCCTCCACGATTCCCTTCCCTAGCCCATACAATAGGGTCTATCTCTCTCTCTCCATATCCTCTGTCAACATTGCCATTTGTACAAGGAATTCTTTTTCCTGAATTCCAATCTCCAGTCCTCAGACGATAATTAAGTCTCTCCCTAGTAAGTTACTTCCTTTATCAGGGATATACAACAATTCACCTGTGACCCTATCCTTAGGACCTTCTATCATCATAGGTTCAAATACTGGAACAGTAAATCCCTCGCCTTTCACCCCGGAAACAGTAATTGACCGTGTCGACATGTCTACTTTCTTTGGTTTAAAATTCAGCGATGACCGTGCTGCCCCGGTATCCACTAGGAAGACTACCTCTTCCCTACAGGGTCCCACCTTCAAGTTTATCAAGTGTTCCCGGTGGGTCGCCGAGGGCAGGAACCCCTGAGACCCCTATTTTTCATGAAAATTCATAAGCGGAATGGCCCTTTCTTCCCTTTGTAGATCAGGACACTCCCGCCTAAAATGCCCTATCTTTCCACAATAATAGCATCCTTCCTGTGGAGACCCCCATCTCTGCGCCTGTCACTTGAACCCTCTATCAAATGCTTTCCCTTGTCCTCTCTCTCTCCCCCCTTTCCTCTCTGCTCTACATGCTGTCACCCGTTGCTCCGGTTGCTCACTATTGGTTCCATTCTTCTCTTAATTACCTCATCAACCGTAGCTACCATCATTTTCACCGTCTGTTTCTGTCTCTCATCCTCTCCTTTTACAAACACTTTCTGTGCCTCTCTTAATAATTTATCTAATGGTTTTTCACTCCACCCTTATATCTTCTGGATCTTTCTCTGTATGTCTGGCCATGCCTTTGTCATAAAATGTACTTTCAAAAGACCCTGTGCCACTTGGTCCTCAGGGGTCATTCCAGAGTATTTCCGCATTGAGTCTCTTAATCTTTGCAAGAAATTTGAAGGAGTCTCATCTTTCTCCTGACTAATTTCAAAGGCTTTAGTCAGATTCTGCGATTTCGGAACTGCCTCTCTTATTCCTTTTAGAATCAGGTCTTTCAATTTCCTTATTTCTTCTCTATCCTCTGGGTTTTGAGAAACTTCATCTCTCCCTGTCCAGCATCTCCATATCCAATCGGGTGTTCCCTGTCCCATAGTTTAATGGCTGCTCCCCGTGTAAGTCCCCTTTCTTCCCCAGTGAATAGTATATTCAAAATAAACATTAATTCAGCCCACGTATACTGACTGGGCCCCAAACATTGATCAATTTGTTCAGACAATCCTACCGGATCCTCAACCAGGACCTTCATTTCCTTTTTAAATGTTCTGACCTTGCCACTGGTGAGGGGGGCACATACCATCCCAATCTCTTCGTCCCCTATTGGTAGCTCCCGAAGGGGACAAGTCTTTACGTTCTTCCCCTTTTCCTTTCTTTCAAGAAATATTGCAATATTTCTAGCTCCCCATAACTTCAAACACCAATTCATCAATTCATGCGTGACTAACTGGAAAGCGTGTTGCTAACTTGTAAACATATTCATATATTTACGTTCATTTATTCAGTATTTAATATTTAAAATGTAAAATGCATTCAGTTCCCAATTTTGAAATCCACTGTAATCATCCAGTTATAGTCCCCAATTTAAATTCAAAATTAGTTTTCTTAAGTAGTCCTGACCAATCATTGTTCAATTACAATACTATAGGTCGTGAAATAATCAGAGCTGCCTTACAAGAATTTGTCTATTCAAGTTAAAAAAACTTCTAATGCATGAACAATGGCTGAAGCCAAGGTCACAGATATTAACCATAGAGTTTTCGTTTTTACGACAATCTAATTTTGAACTGAAACTTCAACTTCCTCCATAAATCGCTTTTACATAAAGATAAAAGAGATTAGTTAGAAACTGATAGTAAGGCAGTCATGACCTGTAAAAAGAACAGGAATTATCATTTATTTCCATAATCTCTATAGAATCCTTAACCTTAAAATAAATCAAGTTAATTTTCCATAATAGAACATCAGATTCAAAACAGTCCGGGAACTCAAGCTCCAGGGAATAAAACGCAAACATTCATTCACCAACAAACAAATATGCATTCAAACCAAATCACAAAGGGTTAAACTTTCTGTCAGCTGTACAGCTTTTTTTTCATTCTCTCTCACACACACACATTGACATATAAATTCAGATATTTACAAACCCAGTCTTTGTCTGACCTGTACTTTGGCCAGAAGACGGCGGGACGAAGAATGGATTCCTTAGTCCACACAAAGCAACAATAGTTAATCATTTTCTTTGCTTGTACGAAAATGATTTTTCCAATTCCACAAATCCTGCCCAAAGGACTTTCTGGAGGTATGTTGTAAGGGACCCCGCCTCCATTTCCATTGCTTTGTTCTTCGTCTGTTTCCCCGGAGGCTTTTTCCTTACCCACGGCACAACCCATATTGAGTTCGTTCGTTAGTCCCTTATTAACTACTAAAACTCAATCCCGGACAGCGAAGCAATACTTAAAAGTCAATTTTCTTACCTTGGTCTGTGCACAGATTTGCCTGGCCCCTTTCTGCCGTATATTCTATCAACTGCCTGTCACTGTCTGATTCAGATGTCTCTCTTGTGGGATTCGTACTTGTTGCCCAAGGGTGCAGACCAAACCGGGACACAAGACCGCTCCTCAATGGGGAACGGGACGCGTCTCCCCAGTGTCCAGGGCCAGCCACTCCCCCCAGCGATGGAAGAACATCCCGGACAGCCCCACGTTGGGCGCTAATTGTGAGAAACAAAGCTCACTCACTGCAATAATTTCAGTCCGAGACAAGATCTGAATCAGCAGAGCTCTTTATTTCACACTTGCAAGTGGGTGTGATGTCCACAAGGCAGGGACAAAACACACTGAATTCAACAAATACTCCATATTTATACAATTTGGTTCCTACTTTTTTTTTCTTATTTCATTGTTTCCCCCACTGTTTACATCCTCCGCTTAGCTAAGACCAGTACCGATTACCCTTGCTTATCTCAAGTCTTATCCGGTCTTGCCTGTGAAAAAAATGCCCATTCCTGTTCTCAAGGCCATTTGATCTCATCCTGCTGTGGGCACATCCTTGCCTTTTCACAGCATCTTTTCACTAAGCTCTTTTAATGGGTGTTTGTTCCTGTGTTTCTGTAAAAGCGGGAAACAGATGTTTAGATCTATTGTTTATACAGGCCTATTGAGTTTAACTGTCTGTCTTACAGTCAGATTTCTTTCTTGCATACGCTTTTAGCTAATATTTGAGAATTGCAGAAGTAACATTAATTTACCATATCCCACAACACCACCCTCACTGTCACACTCACCCCCACACACTCCGCCACCATCACACACACTGCTCCACACCACCCTCATCGTCACACTCACCCCCACACACTCCGCCACCATCACACACTGCTCCACACCACCCTCACTGTCACATTTACACCCACACACTCCACCACCATCACACACAATGCACCACACCACCCTCACTGTCACGCCCACAACCACACACTCCACCACCATCACACACACTGCACCACACCGCCGTCACCATCACGCCCACTCTCACACACTTCGCCACCATCATACATGAGCCCTCACACCACACCCACCATCTCACTCACCCCCACACACTCCACCACCATCACACACACTGCTGCATACCACCCCCACCATCTCACTCGCACCCACACACTTCACCACCATCACACACACTGCCCCACACCACCCCCAAAGTAACACTCACCCCCATCTCACTCACTGCCCCACATCACCCTCACCGTCACACTTACACCCATACACTCTGCCACCCTCACACAAACTGCACCACACCACCCATCCTCACGATCACCCCCACAAACACCACCACCATCACACACACTGCACCATGCCATCTGCACCGTCAGGCTCACGCACACGCCCACACACTCTACCACCATCACACACACTTCCCTCACCGTCACGCTCACACCCACACACTCCACCATCACACCCACTTCCCCACACCTCGCTCACCGTCACACTCAGCCCCACACACACCATCACCATAACACACTGCCCCACACCACCCTCACCATCACACTCACACCCACAAACTCCGCCACCATCACACATACAACCCCACACCACCCCCACCATCATGCTCACCTCCACACACTCGCCACCGTCCCACTCACTGCCCCACACCACCCTTACCATCACACTCACCCCCACACATTCTGCCACCATCGCACTCACTGCCCCACACGACACCCACCGTCACGCTCACCATCACACACTCCACCACCATCACACATACTGACCCACAATACCCTCACCATCACGCTCACCCCCACACACGCCACCATCATCACACAAACAGCCCCATACCACCCCCACCATAATGCTCAACTCCATACACTCCACCATCATCACACACATAGCCCCATACCACCCCCACCATCACGGTCACCCTCACACACTCCACCACCAAAACATACGCAGTCCCCCACCACCCTCACCGTCATGCTCACCACCACACCCTCCATCACCATCAACACACACTGCCACTCACCACCCTCACCGACACGCTCACCCCCACACACTCAACGATCATCACACACACTGCTGCACACCACCATCACCGTCTCGCTCACCACCACACACTCCACCATCATTACACACACTACCCTACACCAACTCCAGCATCACGCTCACCCACACACACAACCTCCCTCACACACCCTGCTCCACACCACTCCCACCGTCACACTCACCCCTACACTCTACAACACCATCACACACTCTTCCCCAAATCACCCCACACTGTCACACACACCTCCACAAACTCCACCACCACCACACACACTGCCCCACACCACCCACACCGGCACGCTCACCCCCACACACTCCGTGACCATCACACACACTGCCCCACAACAACCTCAACGTCACGCTCGCCCCCACACACTCCACGACCATCACACACATACTGTCCCACACAACCCCCATGGCTCCGCTTACCCCCACACACTCCACCAAACTCACACATACTGCCCCACACCAACCTCACCCTCATGCTTGCCCCCACACATAACATCACCCTCAAACACACTGGCCACACGACCTCCATGGTCTCAGTCATCCCCACACACTCCACCACCATCACGCATACTGCCCCACAGCACCCCCGCCATCACGCTCACCCTCACATACTCCACCATCTTCACTCACACTGTGCCCCATCAACCCCAACTTCACACTTCAAACACACACTCCACCACCATCACACACACTGCCCCACACATTCCACCACAATCACACAACCTACCCTACACCATCCCACCGTCATGCTCACCCCCCACACACCAGCCCCACCTTCAGCCTTAGCACCACCATCACACACACTGCCCCAAATCACCCCAATGTCACGCTCGCCCCCATCACACCACCACCCTCACAAAACCTGCCCCCATGCCACTCCCACCATCACGCTCACACCCACACACTCCACCAGAAACACGCTCACTGTCCCCCACCACCTCACAGTCACGCTCGCCCCCACACATTCCAACAACATCTCACACACTGCCCCACACCTCCTCCACAGTCACGCTTACCCTCACACACACCACCAACTCACACAACCTGGTCCTCACCACCCCACCTTCACGCTCACGCCACACTTTCCACAACCCTCGCACACACAGCCCCACACCACTCCATTCATCAAGCTCACCCCCACACACTCCACACCCTCACACATTCTGCCCCACATCACCCCCACCATCACGGTCATCCCCACTAACACCACCACCATCACACATTCTGCCCCACATCACCCCCAACATCATGGTCATCCCCACGAACTCCACCACCGTCACTCACAGTGCCCCACATCACCCCCACCATTACGGTCATGCCCACACGCTCCGCCAACATCACACACACAGCACCACACCACCCCTACCATCACGCTTACCCCCACACACTCCACCACTGTCACACACACTGCCCCACATCACCCCCACTGTCACGCTCACCCCAACACATTCCACCACCCTCAAACACGCTGCCGCGCTACACACTCGCACCCACACACTCCACCACCATCAAACACACAGCCCCACACCACACCACCATCATGCACACCCGCACATACTCTACCACCCTCACACACCCTGCCCCACACCACCCCTATTGTCACGCTCACGCCCTCTCACATCATCACAATTACACACACTGCCCCACTCCACCCTGACCATCACGCTTACCCCCTCGGACACCACCACCAACACACACACTGCTGCACACCACCCTTACAGTCACACTCACCCCCATACACTCTGCCATCATCACACACACTGCTCCACACCACCCTCACCATCACGCTCACCCCCACACACTCCACCACCATCACACACACTGTGCCACACCACCCTCACGATCACACTCACTGCTCCACACCACCCTTACCATCACGCTCACCCCGACACATTCCACCACCCTCACACATACTTCCTCACACCAACCCCACTGTCACACTCACCCTCACACAGTCCACCACCATCACACATACTGCCCCACACCACCCTCACCGTCACACTGATCCTCACACACTCTCCCACCATGACACACACTGCCCCACACCACACCCACCGTCACGTTCACCCATACACACTCCACCACCCTCACACACACTGTCCCACACCACCCCCACCATCATGCACACCCGCACACTCCACCACCCTCACACACACTGCCCCACACCACCCTCACCGTCACTCTCACCCTCACACACTCCACCACCATCACACACACTGACCCACAACACGCTCTCCGTCACGCTCTCCACCACACTCTCCACTACCATGTCACACACACCCTCACACCTCGCTCACCGTCGAGCTGACCCACACACACTCCACCACCATCAGCCGCACTGCCCCACAGCACCCCCACCGTCAGGCTGACACCCACACTCTCCACCACCATCGCACACAGTGCCGCACAGCACCCCAACCGTCACGCTCAACCCCACACACTTCAACACCCTCACACTCCACCCCCACCATCATGCTCACCCTGCACACTCTTCCACTCTCAGACATAATGCATCACACCACCCTCACCGTTACACTCCCCCACACTCTCCACCACCATCACACACACACTGCCCCAAACCACCCTCACCGTCACTCTCACCCCCATTCACTCCACCACACAATGCCCCACTGTCAAGCTCACTCACCCTGCACAAAGCCTCACCGTCAGACTCAATCAAACACACTCTCCCCGTTGCATCGCTCATTCTCCACACACAGCCACACCCTGATTCTCAGACCCCTTGCACTCCCCTATCATCATGTTCGCTCTCTCACAAACTCCCCCATCCTCATGCTCACTCTCGCACACACTCCCATTGACCCGTTCACTCCCCTGCACAAGCCCCCACCATCATCCTCACTCCCTCCTCCAATTCCCTACCATCAGGCTCACTCTCCCACACACTCCCCTTGTCCCGTTCACTCCCCTGCACACGCCCCCACCGTCACTCTCTCTCACCGTACACTTTCCTACCATTACGCACACTTCGTCGAACACTCCCCCACCATCACGGTCACTATCCCACACATTCCCATTGTGTAGTTCACTCCCCTGCACGCGCCCCCACCGTCACCCTCATTCCCTCATACAATTCCCTACGATCACACTCACTCTCCTGCACACTCCCATTGTCCCGTTCACTCCCCTGCGCACGTGCCACCGTCACTCTCACTCCCCCGTCCACTTCCCTACCATCACATTCACGCACGCACACTCTCCCATTGTCCCGTTCACCCCCTGCACACGCCCCCACCGTCACACTCTCTCCCCGTACACTTTCCTACCATTTCACACACTCCGTCGCACACTCCCCCACCATCACTCTCACTATCCCACACACTCCCATTGTCCCTTTCACTCCCCTGTACACGCCCCCACCGTCACTCTCACTCCCCCGTCACCTTCCCTAACATCACATTCACTATCCCACACACTCCTATTGTCACATTCACTCCCCTGCACACGCCCCACCGTCACTCTCACTCCCCCGTACACTTCACTACCATCACACTCACTCTCCCACACACTCCCATTGTCCCGTTCACTCCCCTACACACGCCCCCACCGTCACTCTCTCTCACCGTACACTTTCCTACCATTACGCACACTTAGTTGCACACTCCCCCACCATCACGCTCACTATCCCACACACTCCCATTGTCCCTTTCACTCCTCTGCACACGCCCCCACCATCATGCTCTCTCTCTCTCTTGCACACTCGTCCTGCGTCACGCTCACACGCCCACGCAGTCTTCCACCATCGCACTCCTCACACACCTTAAACTGATCTTCTGCCTGTGAACACCGACCCAGTTGATCCCCTCTGAATGGCTTTAACCCCATCCCCATTCTATTCCCTGAGTAACAGACTGTAGGTTCCACACAATGTGTTCTGTTTGTGATATCCTGGTGTACCAGTCTCAGCCACAGCCTACGGTGCCACTCCACCTGTTACCCCCTAGTAACGGCTGATGTTCCCACACCCACCATGTCCCTGAGCAATGGCGTTTCGCACTAGCTCCATACCGTTGCCCTGGCATTGGTCTGACATGTCGTCCCAATCTCTGTTCCCTAACATTCGCCTGAAGATCGACAAAATCTCTTCTGTTCCCCAGCACCGAAGGATTCGAGGAAGACAGTAACATTGGGAGGTTATGATCACAAGATGGAGAGAGAGTGAATGAAACTGGGGAAGGCAAGGATAGTGGAATTGAGTGTGTATGTGGGAAAAGGAGAGAAAAATGCAGTGCGTTGTGAGAGTGGGAGGGATATATGGAGGGAGAGGGACAAAGGGAGCCAGGTGAATTTTGGTGAGAGCTAAGTTGGAGTGGGATACCCAGAGGTGAAAGCAGTGACAGAGGGAGTTAAACCCAACTCCTGAGCTCAGGGCGCGTTGCCCTCCCCTTCCCAGAGGACCAGGACATGGAGCTGAGCCTGTCTCTCTCCAGCTCAGCGTCTCCAACACAAAGACACACAACAACATCAGTCACTCTGCTGCTCGGCACGCTTTAATCAACATTTTTATTGTTTACAAATGTAAGTGATAGATACAGTCAGTGGGATGGTGCCTTTTCTCACTGGCCCCCGAGTTGTGAGAAACGATGAAATGTTTCCGTGTAACCCCACTGTGGGATAAGGAGGGACAAACCAGCGCTACCTTCAGTCTGTTACCATAGCGACAGGCTGCTCCATCGCTGAAACACTGAACTGAAATGAGAAAATCCCTGATGGATTGATTAATGAGGGAATTTTTTTGATGGATGGATTTGGGTGAAAGGATATTTCAGCACATTCTTCAGCTGCTGCCTGAACTTAGTCTGGGTCACGGCATAAATCGCGGTGTTTGTGCAGCAACTGAGGAGCTGGAGCATGAACCCCAATTCCCGCACAAAGAGATGGAGATATAGAGAAGTAGACACAATGTACGACATCCGACTCCATATAGAATACAGCATGAACGTTGACCATAACAGGATGAAATTGGCCGAGATCACAAACAGTAAAACGATGGATTTTTTTCGGTTTCTCATTTCTGTGTCAGACTGAGCGTCCCCATTGGTTTGAGCGCGGAGTCTCCTGCGGGCTCTGCTGGTCACTAAAATGTGTCTGATGGTGAGAACATTGAGCAGCAGAATCAGGAGAAATGGGACACACGGGGTTAGAATGTGGTGGAGGAACACGATTGTGACCCAGACACTGGAGAATAGAACAGCGACTGTTACATCACAAAACCAGGGATCGTTTCCCAGCCAATACCGAGCCTTGAGCATAAAAAACCAGGAAATGTTCTTCAAACAACTCAGCACAGTCACTGCTCCCAAAACCACAGCCGCCGTTTTCTCACTGCAATATTTACTTTTCAGCTTCTGGCAACAAATGGCCACAAACCGATCAAAGGTGAAAGTGACGGTGAACCAGACAGAACAGTCAGTGGCTGCATGAAGCAGGACGGCGTGGGTATTACACACGGGGACGGAGTCCTTCAGGAAATAAAACTGTTCCCGATAAACAATGGGAATGTGTCTCAGTATTAGGTCGAAGATAATGACCAGGAGATCCGCTGCTGCCATGGCCCCCAGGTAACGTCTGACACATGGAGACAATCCACAATCTTTATAAAGCAGGACGTAGATGGTCACTACGTTAACTGTGAGGAAGGAAATCAAACCCATTATACATCAGCCTGGAGGCAAAGGGACCCGTTTGTTCGGGGACCAGTGAGATTTTCAAATGTGTCCCTGTATTTGGAGAGTTATTAAAATAATTGGAGCTGGAATAACAAATGGGAAGGTCTGACATAAACCACAAAAATTTGACATAAGCCACAAGAAACCCTTCCTCCCCAAACACACAGAGACACATCCATAAGGACAGAAGGTTTCTAGAAGATTCCCACACACTCGATCACTCGAGAGCAGACACAGATCACCTCTTCCCAGTTCCTAATGGGGTGGGGTGGGGGTGGAAACGTTGCTGTTCTGAAGGATTCTCTCCCAGTTTCCTGAAGACAAACGGAGTTTGGGAATTTCTGTATTTTGGTCTAAATTGTGGTCGATCCTGTATCGTGGAGAAAACTAAATGCAGCAAAAATGTATTCAACCCTTGAACTGCCTGAGGGGCGGTCGAAACAGTGTGTCCTTCTCCATGGAACGGAATTTCTTTCCTCGGGATCTTATTGTCTGTTCAATTCACTGGCGTCCGGCCGTTCACAAACAATGTCAGGGACAGAACCTTCCGGGGAATGGCAGTTATAGAATGTCGGGGACAGCACGTTCCGGGGAATGGCTTTTATAGAATGCTGGGGACAGAACGTTCCGGGGAATGGCAGTTATAGAATGTCGGGCACAGAACGTTCCGGGGAATGTCAGTTATAGGATGTTGGGGACAGAACGTTCCGGGGAACTCCTTGACCTGTCCATCACCTTTCCCCCAATCCATCCCACCAACATGATGTCCTGTGCCTGGACACACTGTTACATTAATGAGTTGAGAGACGGAGGGTCCAGTCATAAGAATGGGAACTAAAGGCATTGCCGGATCAGCTGAAATGGTTCGATATTCCACATTCTCAATCCATTTGCAGAACCAGCCCAGACACCATAAACGCAGAGGAGATATCTGCTCACCGTAGAACACGGTGCAGACCGGGCCATTGTACTGCTCAGTACAAATCAGCAATCTGTCCAGATTCATCCATTGCACTGGTCAACACAATACAGCAATTTGTCCAGGTTCATCCAGCGTCCTGATCATACAATCCAGCAATCTGTCCGGTGTGGAACAGTGCCCAGACCACAGCAGTGCATTGATCGAGAAACACAGAACCGGGAGCTGTGCAGCCCACACCCATGCATTGATCTTTAAACGCGGACTAAATATCTGTCCAGCACAGGGAGCTGTGGAGACCACAGCAGGGCACTAATGTGTGAACCTGAAACAAATATCCATCCAGTAGAAGGAGCTACAGAAACCACATCATTGCATTATCTATAAACCTCAACTAGATAGTTTGACCAGCACAGCGACCCGTGCAGTGATCACCAGTGAATTAATCTGTAACCCAGGAGCAGCTACCCTCCCAGCATGTAGGACTGTGTAACCCACTGCCGTGCATTGATGTGTAACCCAGGAGCAGTTACCCGCCCAGCATGTAGGACTGTGTACCCAACCCCAGTGCATTGATCTGTAACCCAGGAGCAGTTACCCTCCCCGCATTTAGGACTGCGTACACTATTCCAGTTTATTGCTCAGTAACACTGTGTTAGATCCCTGCCCAGTGTGGGGAAACTTGCAGCCCATGCTGGAAGTGACAGGATGTGCAGCTCCCACCCATTTACAGCTCCATATCTCCATTGTGCCATGACAAGGGGATGCTGTGGTTGTGAACATCACTGACAGAGAGAGATGACGGGGGAATCAGTTTAAATATCATCACGTGGGAGTGGATTGGGAAGTAGACAGAGAGGGGGAGACTGAGAGACAGTGTCATGGAAGGATGTGTTCCCAGGTTTCAGAATGCTGAAATGTATACACTTCGATAGCATCTGGTAAAATGAGCCAGTCTTCCTAGGAAAGTTGGGAAAAAGGGTTATTGGTGTGAGGTGAAATGAAGGAGAGTTTTGGATAAACATTTGTTCTACAGCTTTCTAAATGGGACTGTCTTCAACAGAGTCCAATACTCATTGGGCAGATTCTGCCAAAAATTTCTCTCAGTGCCATTTTAATTGACTGGGACAGAGGGATCATCCACAACAGACCGAGCTAGTTTTCTTATGCTATCTTATCGGACTCACCTCATTAACTACCCACACCACCCCATCCTGTCCCTCTCATTCAAAACCAGACCGATACTTCCACCAATCATGACTGGAGGCACTCACCATCGTCCGGATACACCTGGATATTCCGTGATCTCTGGCACGAGTGCCATCTTTAAAAGGCCAATGGGCACACAGTTGTGCTTTCTCAGTTCGGAGCTGCCCTGCACAGTTTACCCCGAGCATGGCAGATAAGTGGCAATTGCACTACAGTTTGTAGACAGGGGCACGGAGGTCCTGGTGGATGAGCTTCTACAGAGGGGAACCGTTTTCTTCCCAGAGAGGGTCAGACCACCAGTCACACCTGGCATGGTCTGAGCTCACCACCCAGCCCTGTGCAGTATCCGTGGTCTGAGGAAATGCCCAGCAATATGGGACAAGCATAAATAACCTTCCCCACTTTGTCAGGATGTGCTCTGTTCCCTCACACTCACTGTATATCTGTTATAGTACCTTCCACACTGCCGCTCGCTTTCGCTCTCCCTCTCTCTCCTGCTCTCTGTCTCTCTCTCTCCCTCTCTGTCTCTCCTTCTCCCTCTTCCTCTCTCTCATTTCCACCATCCTCTTTACCCCTTACGTTAATAACACTGCAGGGGTACAACACTGTGGACTGATTCCATCCGAATCCTTCCCCATGTCCCCCCAACTGCACCAGCACTAACAGCAGGGCCACCCACTCCTACCCTCCCTCCCTCCCTTTCTCCCATTGCAGGAAAAACAGCCTGGAATAGGACAGAGAGGGCCAACCCTGGTGGTGGAGTGCCCGATATCCGTTACCTCACCCCCTCCCCCTGCCATGTGGGGAGGACCATGCCACGAGCCGGAGAGGTCAGGGACACCTTGTATGCAGATTCTGAAACATCCACGTCCCACCGACGGAGTAAGGAGCAATGTTCAGTTAAGGGCTGTTCTCACTTTAAACCCACTGGCAGCTCCGTTTTCCCCCGGCAAAACTTAGAAGCCGTGGCCCTGATGCCATCTCCCTTTTGTGTCGAGCTGGTACAAATGGAATCCCCACGGTCTCGGTGGGCAGGAGGGTGGGCTCACAATACATTGTCACCACCACCTCCCAGGAAGAAAGCACGGAGGCTCCCTCCTATATCTCCACCTGTAAACAGCACAGAAACTGAAACTAATCTGTGAGTTACCGCTCTTCCCACTTGTCCTGACATCTTCAACAAACTGTGCTCATATACACCCAGGACCCTTTGATCCTGCACACCCGTTATAACGGTACGGCTTGTATTAAACTGCCTTTCAATGTTCTTCCTACCAAAGTGGATCACCTCACACTGCTCTGCATTAATCCCCATCTGCCTTATATCTGAACATTACACCAACGTATCACTGCCGTGTTAGAGTTCCATACTGCCCTCCATAGACTTCAGAGTTCTTCCAGGTCAGGTGCCATCTACAAACATTGAGATTGTCATCGCATCACAGTCCCCATGAACCAACTGAAATCCTGCCATACTCACGAGTGTGAGCAAGTGAACTACTGCTATCTTCCCACGGACGGATTCGAATAATGACATGCTGTCAATGGAGCAACAAAACTGACACATACGAGACTGAGTAGATGAAATATTGACAAATCACAGAGCAAAAGAAATCCGGATAGGTTCCACCTAACTATATTTATCAGGGTATCATGTGATGAATTTGAAAGTATGTACTATGCCTTTAAGAGAGAGTGAATGCTGTTCTGAACTGAGAGTTTACAAGGTCCTGTGATATGAGAGGATGGCAGACACAGAAACAGTATATTGTTGTAGTGCTGGAGTGGGGTAAAAAGCAGTTAAGAGAAAGGGGGTCTCAGAGTTGTGAATGGTTGATTTGTGAAATGATCACATTCAGATTTTTAAAAAATACATTGATGTTTTTATTGAAACAGTGGAATTTGGGAGTTCTCTGTCACTCATATTTAAGCAATTTACGAGTCGAATTGAGCATTTCTTTAAGTTTAGTTTAAATTACCAGATGACCTTCACGCAGTGCCCTAACCATTCCCGTGTGTGTATCTCAGTGTCTCTGAGTGGGGCAGGTCTGGCAGTTTATGTGGTGCTTAAAGTGATGCAATGCCACCCTCTGCTGGCCTCCACATGCCACTGCACAGACATTGGCAGAGGGTGAACACCAACAGGGATTCATTCGGAGGAGGGGAGGGAGATGGAGAGGGCAGCTGTTCACAGCACCATCCAAGCTAATGTCTTATCCATGGACTGATCTAAACGTCCTTTAAACGTTGTAACTGTCTCTGCTTTCACCACTTCTTCTGGAAGTTCATTCCACACACAAGCCAGCTTCTGTCGAAAATAATTACCTCATGAATTTTGTAAATCTGTTTCCTCTCACCTTAAAATAGCTCCCAGTTGTGAATCACCAAGTCTAGGGAAAAAAAATCAGCCCTTCAGCTTATCTGTACCCCTCATTATTTTATAAATCTTTGTTAAGTTACCATTAATCAATTACTCTCCAATCAAAAACGTTTCAGCCCACCCAACCTTTCCATATAGCTCACTCCCTCCTTTCCCAGCAACATCCAGGTAAATTTCTTCTGAACCCTCTCCAGCTTAATAATATCAAGGTCAATAATATCAAAGTGAGTAGTCAAGGTATTTTCTAAGGGTACGTGGAGTCCAAAACTAGAGGACATAGGCTTAAGCTGAGAGAGTAACATGTAAAAGTGACCTAAGGAGTAGATTTTTCACCCAGAGGGTGGTGTGCCTATGGAATGAGTGGACAGGATGACCAGACTGGACACAGTATTCCAGAAGAGATCCCACCAATGTCCTGGACCACCACAACATGATGCCCCAATTCCGATACTCAAAGGTTTGACCATTGAAGATAAGTGTGTTAAACACCTTCTCAACCACACTATCTATATGAGATGCAAATTTTAAAGAAATATACCTAGGCCTTGGTTTTACAACACTGCCAAAGGCTCTACTTTTAATTCTATATGTCATGTTCTTGTTTGACTTCCAAAATCCAATAACTTGAATTAATCCAAACTAAACTCCATCTGACACTCCTCCGCCCAGTATGTGATATTATTGCCATCTCACCCTCCCCCTTCAATTTTAAAATGCCCATCGCTCTCACACCTTAAACCTGCACATCTAGCCTTGATATTCACAAAGACTCTGAGCTTGGTTTGCCTTGTGTGGATAGGGGAAGGAGGGACAGATTGTAGACACAGTCAGTGGGGAGGAGAGGCTGGGCAGTAATCACCAGCCTGGTATCATTTCATGGTGCAGTGGAACCAGAAATTATGGTCTTTCTCCATCTCTGGTGTTCAGTAATAAATATTCATATGATCTCTTCATTGGGCAGAGCGTGTCTGCAGGATTTCTTTCCCTAATATTGCAGACAACAGATAATAGCGATTTAAGATGTTCATAGTTAATTTCGATGGCGCAGCACGTACACTCAATATCCTACAGTTGAGACAAATATCTTGCATTTGTTTAACAATACAAAGTGTTTTTTGTAGTTCAGTAATGGTAACCTGATTATCATAAATCCACACCGAGCTGAAAGCGGGCACGAAAATATGACCCAAATCACAACATGGTTGTGTAGTGGGTAGTGTTACTGTCTCTGAGCCAGAGCTCTGGATTTGATTCCAATTCCTGAACTTGTGTGGTAGTGTTCCTAGTTCTGGACTAGAAGGCCTGGATTCAATTCCTGCCTGTTGCAGAGGTATGTCACAGCGTGTCAGAACAGGCTGATGAACAAACACACAGGAGAACACTGTTACAGCTCTATGGGTATTGACGAGCTTTGCTAGTGTCCCTACCTCCGGGCACAAAGGTCTAGGTGTAAATCCCACAGAAGTGTCTCATGACATATCTGAACAAACTGATTAAAATGGATTTAGAATTGTGACTTGATGGAGAAGGAAGAGGTGGCAGTATTGAATTTCAGAATTTCGTCCCAGCATGATTTAAAGCACAGCCATTCGTGTTGATTGGAGTCACATTTCGCAACAGTAAAGGTTTATAAAATCCGAATGGTCATGGATAGGTTGAGTAGTCAGTGTTTACCCCAGGTTAGTGGCGTCCAGAATTAGAGGGCATCGGTGGAAAGTGAGACAGGAAAAGTTTTGATGAGGCCTAAAGGGCACCTTTTCACACAGAGGGTGGTGTGATTATGGAATGAGCTGCCAGAGAAAGCAATGGAGGCTGGTACAACTACAGCATGTAAAAGGCATCTGGATGCTGACAGCCCTGCCGAGCTCTTCCAGCAATTCCTGTATTTGTTGAACAACATGCATTCACTTTAACACAGGTATTCTGAATACATTACACGTTTTTTTTCATGACGAAGGCACATATAAACAAATCTTCAAATCGACCGAGACCATTTTCTGCTAAGGACATGGCTCTGTGAATGACAGCAGCAATGACGGAACAGCGATTTTGATGGAGAAATAGTTTGGACAATGTACAAAGAGACCTCACATGGTCCAGTTTGGGAGAGGATGACATTACTGTGTGATTTAACTCAAGAGAGATAAATTGTCATCTGCCCGAGAAGAAACGGCCCATTGCACTCTCTCTCCTTCATTATTCCTCATCACAACAACGTGCGCAATCTAAAATAAAACTCTCCTGTCATCGTTACCATTCTTATATTTTAGAGAATCCCTGCAGTATGCAAACAGGCCCTTTGGCCCAACACGTCCACACCAATCTTCCCAGGCAGTTTCCTGACAGTTACCCCAACTCGTGCACCTAACTAGAAATTGCTGAACACTATAGGCAATTTGACAAATCCAGCTGAACTATACAACTTTGGATTCTGGGAGGAAACTAGAGCACCCATTAGAAGCTCACCCAGACAAGGCGCAAACTCAACACAGTCACCCGAGGCTGGAATCGAACCCAAATCCCAGGTGCTGTGAGGGAACAGTGCTAACCACCGAGCCACTTTGCTAACTTTTAGGTGGTCCCTGAACAGAATTAATTGGAACCTCCACACTGCCTAATGCAAAGGGAAATCAGTCAAATCCAACTGTTCCAGGATGAAATCCCATTGCTTGCAGCTTATGTGAGTAGAATATCCTCTGAAGCAGAACCACATTTTGGACAATATCTCTTTTTTTCCTTTTGTCATGAGTTACACTAATATCTGGACAAGGTTCTTTCAAGTTGAAATTGCAGAGATTTTGTTTATCGTGTGTGTGTGTGTGTGTGTGTGTGTGTGTGTGTGTGTGTGTGTGTGTGTGTGTGTGTGTGTGTGTGTGTGTGTGTGTGTGTGTGTGTGTGTGTGTGTGTTTAGGAAGGGAAATATCGATTCGTTATATGCAATATCCAAACAATTTGCCATGCTTCTTTCCCTCATAGTTTGAGTAACATTGCTCTGGATCATAAACATTGTTTGAGCAGATTAAAGAAACTAGCCTGACTTGTTCCTAAAGCTGACCCTGACCCAGTCTGAGATCGGTATCATCGGCCAAATCACCGACCGGGTTATATTTAACATTTGTTATGAGCAGTGTAGCAGTGGGACTAGAAAAGGACACTGTTACCCAAAAATCAGGGTAACTATGGACCGGTGAGCCTGATGTCAGTGATGGATAAGTTGTTGGAGGGGATTCTGAGGGACAGGATTTACATATATTTGTGAAGGCAAGGGCTGATCGGGATAGACAACTGGCTTTCTGCATGGGAAATCATGTCTCATTAATTTGATTGAGTTTTATGAAGAGGTGACAAAGAAGATTGATGAAGGCAGTTTGGTAGACATTGTCTATATGGAACTCGGAATGTGCTCATAACAATCCATTTGGTAGACAGATGAGTAAGGTTCGGTTACATGGGATACAGAAGAAGCTAGTCACAATTGGCTTGAAGGAAGACGGGTATTTTTCAGACTGAGGAGCAGTGTGCTGTAAGAATCAATACTGAGTTCACAAAATTTCTTCATTTATGTCAAAGATTTAGATCTGAATTTCGGAGGCATAGTTAGTATGTTTACAGATTACATCAAAAAGTGGTGTAGTAGAATTCTCAGAGTACAACGAAACCACAATTACATGGGAAAAAGGGGCAAGGAGTGACAGATGACGTTTAAAGTTTGGGAGAAGATTTGTAGCTCGGGTGTCGTTGTTGTGGTTCTGTTCGCCGAGCTGGAAATTTGTGTTGCAGACCATTCGTCCCGTGTCTAGGTGACATCCTCAGTGCTATGGAGCCTCCAGTGAAGCGCTTTCGTGATCTTTCCTCTGGCATTTATAGTGATTTGTACCTGCCTCTTCCGGTTGTCAGTTCCAGCTGTCTGCTGCAGTGGCTGGTATATTGGGTCCAGGTCGATATAGTTATTGATTGCATCTGTGGATGAGTGCCATGCCTCTAGGAATTCTCTGGTTGTTCTCTATTTGGCTTGTCCTATAATAGTAGAGTTGTCCCAGTCGAATTCATGTTGCTTGTCATCTGAGTATGTGGCTACAAAGGATAGCTGGTCATGTCATTTCGTGGCTAGTTGGTGTTCATGGATATACCTATGTGCTTAATTCTCCGTTCGGTGTTTCGTTCGGTGGAAAGCCACACACAGACCAAGTCGTAAATTACGAAAGCAACCACCCCAACACACACAAATGAAGAAGTTGCATCAAGAAACTGTTCAAAAGGGCCACAACACACTGCAGTACACCAGAACTGCAAAAAGAGGAAGAAGAACACCTATACAATGTCTTCGCCAAAAACGGATACCCCCGCAATTTCATCAACATATGCCTAAGGGAAAGACAACGGAACGAGGACATGCCACAACCCAAAGGACTAGCCACACTACCATATATCAAAAACACTTCTGAACTGACAGCCAGACTACTGCGACCATTAGGACTCATAACAACACACAAACCAACAGCTACTCTCAGACAACAACTCAGCAGGACGAAGGACCCGATACCCAGCATGATCAAAACCAATGTGGTGTACAGAATCCCATGCTAGTCCTTTGGGTTGTGGCATGTCCTCGTTCCGCTGTCTTTCCCTTAGGCATATGTTGATGAAATTGCGGGGGTATCCGTTTTTGGCGAAGACATTGTATAGGTGTTCTTCTTCCTCTTTTTGCAGTTCTGGTGTACTGCAGTGTGTTGTGGCCCTTTTGAAAAGTGTCTTGATGCAACTTCTTCATTTGTGTGTGTTGGGGTGGTTGCTTTCGTAATTTACGACTTGGTCTGTGTGTGGCTTTCCACCGAACGAAACACCGAATGGAGAATTAAGCACACAGGTATATCCATGAACACCAACTAGCCACGAAATGACATGACCAGCTATCCTTAGTAGCCACACACTCAGATGACAAGCAACATGAATTCAACTGGGACAACACTACTATTATAGGACAAGACAAACAGATAACAGCCAGGGAATTCCTAAAAGCATGGCACTCATCCACAGATTCAATCAATAAGCACATCGACCTGTACCCAATATACCGACCACTGCAACAGATAGCAGGAACTCACAACCGGAAGCGACAGACACACATCACTCTAAATGCCGGAGGAAACATTACAGAAGCGCTTCACTGGAGGCTCCCAAGCTCTGAGGATGTCACCTGGACAGGGGACAAAACGTCTGCAACACAAATTCCCAGCTCGGCAAACAGAACGACAACATTAGATGAAATTTAATATGGATAAATACGAGGTTTTGCATTTTGGGAAGGCAAATCAGGGCAGAAGGTATAAGCTTAGTGGTAAGGTTCTGGGGAGTGTGTTGGAACAACGGGACATAGGGCTGCAGGTACATTGTTCCTTGAAAGCGGAGTCGAAAGTCGACAGAGTGGTGCTGAACACATTTGGCACATTTGCCTTAATCAATCAGAGCATTGAGTATTGGAGTTGGTGGCATATTGTATCTGTACAGGATGCTGGTGAGGCCACTTTAAGAATACTGCATACAATTCGGTTTCCTGCAGAAACGATTTACACGGATGTCCCAAGTCTGGAGGTTTGAGCTTTAGGGAGAGGTTGATTTGGTTGAGGTATTTCTCCCTGGAGTGTCAGAGGCTGAAGGGTGACATTATAGAGGTTTATAAAATCATTAGGGGCACGGATATTCCGAACAGCCACGTTCTTCTCTCCAGGGTCGGGGAGTCCCGATTGAGAGGGCATTGGTTGAAGGGGAGAGGGTGAAAGATTTAGAAGGGACCTGAAGACAAATGTTTCACACAGAGAGTGGTGTGTGTACGGAAAGTGCTGTCAGAGGAAGTGCTGAATGCAGTTACAATCGCACATTTAAAAAGTATCTGGAAGGGAAAGGATATTGGCCAAATGCTAGCAAATGGGACTAGATCAGATTTGATATCTGATCAGAGTGAACAGATTGAACTAAAGGGTCTGTTTCCGTTCTGCATGAATCTTTGATTCTATAAGAGGGATGATGAAAAATTCTGAAAGGACCTTTCAAGTGGGAATTTTCTTCACTGGAAGTTTATCATGCCTCTATGTCCACATAGATTGAAAGCGGCATTAGGTAAATATTTGACAGGGAAGTGAATTACGGATATTGGGATACAGACAGGAACGTGGGGCTGAGTCCACAACCTGATCAGCCACAATCTTAGTTCTTGGTGGAGATTGGTCACAGTATCTAATGACCCACTCCTGTCCCTCAATGCCATGTTCCTGTGTTACATTCAAACCCTCAAGCGTGCTGGACAGGAAGAGTTGGAGCTGAAAATGTGTTGCTGGTTAAAGCACAGCAGGTAAGGCAGCATCCAAGGAACAGGAAATTCGACGTTTCGGGCCAGAGCCCTTCATCAGGAATAGCCTGAAACGTCGAATTTCCTGTTCCTTGGAAGCTGCCTAACCTGCTGTTCTTTAACCAGCAACATATTTTCAGCTCTGATCTCCAGCATCTGCAGACCTCACTTTTTACAGGAACAGTTGGAGGCCACTTACTCCTGTAACCTGGTGCTCAGAAACACAGCCTCTCAAGACTGTCACACACGCTTTGAAGTGATTTGGGAAATGTAATTGGGAAATCCAGGCACGGGTATGAAAGAGTCCCCTCATCTCTCTTCACAGAGCTTCCGCTATCTGCAACTTGTGCTTCATTTGTTGGTCATGTTGTAGACCGAGATTCACTGTGAATTCAGCCCATGTACCTCACCAGAGATGGTTCACAAAATCATCTGGTCTTCCTGACTGCAATATTCAATAACATAACATTCAGGAAAATAACACCCACTAACCTTTCAATAGCAGAATGTGGGAGCATCAGAAATAGGAGCAGGTCGTTCGTCCCCAAGCCTGCCTTGCCCTTCACTAAGATCGTGGCTGATCTGCTCTCTTTCTTAAATCCTCTTTCATACCCAATGCTTCATCGTCCTCAACTCTCTGACAGGTAATTATCCATCTACCTCCTCTTCAAATACTTGCAGCCATCTTACTCCCCAACACTCTTGAGAAGAGAAATCCTGGCATTCAATATCAGTTGTTTGAAGAAAACACGAGCTGCTCCTCTATTGATGGCCTATTGATGTCAACAAAAAAGGTTGGCTCAAGGGTTCAGGTAAAAATAAGCGGCCCTGATATCAAGGCAGTGGTTGGCTTTTGTCGACATCAAGGAGCTAAACAAAACTCGACATCATGGGAATCAGAGTAAACTCTCCATTGATTGGAGTCAAACATGGCACAAGGAAGATGTTCATCATCTCAGTCCTGGGTCACCTCTGTGGGAGATCCTTAGGGTAGCTTCCTCTTCACAAACATATTCAGCTGCTTCATCAATGTCTCCCCGCACCCACCCTCCCCACCATAAAATCAGAAATGGGGATGGTCACTGAAGTTTCTACTTTCATCCGAACACTTTGTCCACCGTCAGCTCCTGAACTGGTCTGTGTCCATGAGCAGCAAGAGCCAGACTCCATTGAGGCTTGTGTTGTTAACGGGTCCGTAACATTCATTTAACAGCACTGCCTGGCACTGAATAACGCCACAGTAAAATAAGAGTTCATTCAGTATCTCACGTTGTTTTCAAAGGAATATGAGAAAGTCAGTCAGCCCATTGACACTGATGGAGAAGAACAGGGACAGGAGAAAGTGAGGACTGCAGATGCTGGAGATCAGAGCTGAAAATGTGTTGCTGGAAAATCGCAGCAGGTTAGGCAGGATCCAAGGAGCAGGAGAATCGACGTATCGGGCATGAACCCGACAGAAGGGCTCATTCCTGAAGAAGGGCTCATGCCCGAAACATCGATTTTCCTGCTCCTTGGATGCTGCCTGACCTGCTGCGCTTTTCCAGCAACACATGTTCAGTGAAGAACAGGGGAAGCCCATTCAGTGCCTCCAGCCTATTACTCAGGAAGATTAGGAGTCCAGTGTGATGGGCTACACCAGAGCCCTTCGAAACCATTTAAAGGTTCTAATCTAGAATCTTTTTTTTTATTTTAAGGGAAATGTAAACTGTCTGTTCCAGATGCAATGTGACTAGTGAAACTACTTGGTTTGAAGCAAAACACCATTTATTTAAACACAAAAGATAAAATGAAACCAAAGGAAGAGGAATCTAGAATAACTTAATTCAATTGTCCAAGTTAACAGAGTAATGGATCTAGGAACTATTACTAATGAACTGTTCCAATATAGGAATATCCCATAAACACAGCCCCTGGCAAAAAGGAATATTCAGACACAGATTGTCACAAATATTTCTCCAATCCAAGAATTAAAAACGGCATCAAGGGAAAATTCAGGGAGAGTAGCAGACAGGAAACATACACTGAAGATTCCACCTCTGTGGAGACCCCAATAGTTTCTGATGTCACTGAGAAACCAAAACCCAGAGATCCTAATCTGTGAGAGCTGGCCAGACCCATTCAGGATGCATTAAAATTAACCCATGGCCTCCCTCGCTGTTTACTCAAGTCGTCTTAACTAGCCAGCTTGGTAATGGTCGTTCAATCTCTCACATATAAGAAACCACGACAAAATAACATCTTAATGCTGCAGCATCATCACACTTGTCAGCACATCGAGCTGTCAAGCAGGAACTAGGGGTAACCCAATCCGGCCCTTAGCCCTGTCCAATCGGACGAGGAAGAAGCCATTCAGTCCCTCTGGTCACTTACACAGCAATGGAATATGGCCATTCAGCCCATTGAGTCACTTTCACAGGAACAGTAGCAAGCCATTCCCACCTCAACGTCCTTACAGAGGGACAGAATGAGGTAATTGATGCTGATTCCTGATGAATGCCTTACGCCCAAAACATCGATTCTCCTGCTTCTCGGATGCTGCCTGACCTGCTGTGCTTTTCCAGAAATCCACTCTCTGTTCTGATCTCCAGTATCGGCAGTCCTCACTGTCTCCTAACCGATGCTCTAACATGATGAACAAGTGGAGCAGAGGCTGCACAAACAGACTGCTCCACGTTGTACCTCCTGGCTCCGTTGCTCATGAGAAAGGGAAAGCCTGAAGGGGTGTAGTGGGCGGAGAGACCTTGGCGTTCAGGTGCACGGTTCTCTGCGAGTGGAGTCACAGGTAGACAGGGCAGTGAAGAAGGCTTTTGGCACACTGGCCTTCATCAGGCAGGATATTGAGTATAGAAGTTGGGAATTTATGTTGCAGTGAGGTTGGTGAGGCGGCACTTGGGGTATTGTGTCCAGTATTTAACACCTTGTTATGCGGAGGATGTTATGAAATTAGATAGAGTGCAGAAGAAATTTGCAAGGACATTGCCAGGACCCAATGCTTTGAGATATAGGGAGCGGTTGGACAAGCTGGATCTTTTCTTTAGAGTGTAGGAGACTGAGGGAGTCCTTTTCGAGCTGTATAAGATCAAGAGGGGCACGGATAGGGTTATTGCTGTCAGTCCTTTTCCAAGTTTAGAGAATCTAGAATTAGAGGGAATCAGTTGAAGGTTAAGGAGAAGGAATAAAAGGGAACCTGAGGACCCACTTCTTTACACAGAGGCTGGTACATGGATGAGCTTCCAGCAGATGTGTTTGGGGGTGGGGGATACATTAACAACATTTCATAAGCACTTGGATAAATATGTGGATAGGAAAGGACTGGAAGGATGTGGGCCAACCGCAGGGAAATGGGGTAAGTGTGGATGGACATTGACAAGGTGGAGTCGAACCGCTTTGCTAATTAAAACCAAACAGCCAGAAAAGCTCCCCTCACGTTGTAATCTGTTAAAATATGAGCGACACGGATCTCCTACATTCCACTATTTAACAAAAATAAACAAGTTAGTTTCTTCATTTTAATGGTGAACACTAAACAACTATTTACAAATACAAGCCCCTCTTTTCTTAACGACTTACTATCTGACTCCAACTCTGTAAAAAATATGCTGTTCGAACAACCCACACATTAAACATTACAATCTCAAGACCACACAGTCTTGCCCACTGAGTTCATTCTTCCAGCTGCTGATCTCCCTAGGTCATGTTTTTTTTAATTGCAAGTAGGTTTTACATGAACATGTATTAGATTAGATTAGATTACTTACACTGTGGAAACAGACCCTTCGGTCCAAGAAGTCCCCACCGACCTGCCAAAGCACAACCAACCAGGCCCATTCCCCTGCATTTACACATTCACCTAAATCTACAGGCAATTTGGCATGGCCAATTCACCTGACCAGCACATCTTTAGACTGTGGGAAGAAACCGGAGCACCCGGGGGAAGCTCACGCAGACACGGGGAGAATGTGAAAACTCCACACAATCAGTCGCCTGAGGCAGAAATTGAACCCGCGTTTCTGGCGCTGTGAGGCAGCAGTGCCAACCACTGTGCCGCTTTGCCGTCCATTCTCTTTGACAGAGAGTGTTTGAAATGGTTAGTTATCACTCCTGCTCTACAGCAGTTACCCTGCTGTTGGATGGCAGTGGCTCTCCCTCTAATGTTCAAAATGTTTATATACTCCCCATGATACAATAATTCTCATAATTTGATTGCTTTCCAGGTGTCATGACAATAATATACAAATTCCGCTGGCTTCTGGTATCCTGAGCGTTATTTAAACTCTTTGGTTGTATTTGAATTGATGTCAAAACAGCAACCAAAACTCAGGTATCCATTTCTCAGCTAATCGTGACATGTGGAGCAGGCTGACCTTTAGCTGGCATTTGTGGCTGTACTTACTATTCAGCAAAACCCGTTCTGTCTTAAAATGACCTGACATGCTTTCGGCTCATAACACCTCCCACCTTCAGAAACAAAAACATGAACCAGCAGAATGAAAAGTTGGCTTCATTTCTTTTCCCCTAATTCTTAATCCCATTATTATGAATTGCAAAAGTATTAATCTCAGCTATACCATACAAATTAATTCTGCACACATATATAACACTGCAATATGTCAAATCTTATCTAAACTTTTTCCTTTAAATCTGTGATAACACGTCTGCTATCATATTTTAGGATCCACAGCATGTACATTTTGTAAATTTGCCGTCGGTAAGATAAGATTCAAATTAAATACTCTCGTATTCTGGCCTTAAAATATTCAAAAAGTGCAAGACGTTTGTCGTTATCCACAATCATCTCCGATAATCTGTTTGTCATATTAACATTAAAATATTGTCAGTCTAGTGCAAAACGTAATCATTCTTTTTCAATAATGGGGATGTTGCGTTTATTTCTGGTGGATATGGAGATTTTTCGACAAGTAGCCAATTGGTCATTCAATTCTATCATCATCTTTCTGTATCAATACATCTCCTTGCCCTATATCCCTACATCAAAGGTTTTCAAAATATTTGTTGCATCTAAAACAGGTGTGGCGATTAACCCTGCTTTAAAATTCTCAAATGCCTCCTGGCATTGTTCTGTACACCACAATTCTGTGTTCTTTACTGCACCCATCAGTGGAGCCAGTATGCTGCTGAAGTTTGCAACAAACTTCCGATAGAATCCACTCAGTTCCAAAAATTGAATCACCTCTTTCTTCGAAAATGCTCGTGGACATTCTTCAAAGCCCTTCGTCTTTGTGTTCCATGGGGGTCAAACTTCCATGTCCAATGTAATGTCCTAAGATCGCCCCCTTCGCGAATTCTGTTTTCTTTAAGTTTATTACCAAGTTTGCTTCTTGTAATCGTTCAACATGCTTTACCAACTGTAACATGTGACCTTTCAATCACTTGCTAAAGATCACTATATCATACAGACAAACTGCACAATTTGTTTATCTGGCCACAATCTGTTCCTGAGTCTTTAATTTCAAAGGGGCCACTAAACCTGGCTTTGAAGGGATTTCCTACCACTGGTGGCAATACTAATACGTCACCCCCACGTGAAATCGTCAAAGATTCAGAGTTTTTATCTGCCACCTCCTTCACTCTATGCTCTGCCCTCTTCAGGTGCTGTTTAGCTAACTCACCTACTCCATCTAATTTCTCCCTCACCTCAATACATAATCCAAGTGTGAGATCTACGACTTCGGTCCTGTCAATTCGTAATTAATTAATTTCAAAGGACCTCTCACTTCATGTACGAATATTAACTCAAATTAAATAAACTGAGTAGATTTATTTGGGACATCTCTGATGGCAAGCAATATAATGAGATGCCTTTATTCCAATCATTCGGGTAATTCGGACAGTACGCTGATAATATTGTCTTCAGCATCTATTGCCAGCTTTCCAAGACTCGGGATTCGGGATGGGACGCACTTCATTTAAACTACTATGTGTGGAAGTTATCCATGACGTCCTTAAACAGCTGAGCGGTAAAATGAGACCCTTGATCTAACTGAATCACACTGCGTAGTCCACAGCGAGTAAAGAAAGCTACCAATTCCTCCACCTCCATTTTTGCATTAACACCCCAAAATGGAAATCGAGTAGACACATCCATTATTATAAGCAGATATTGGTATCCACTTTTATTTTGGAAAGGGTAGCTCCACAATTAATCATAACACACGGGAAAGGTTTTTCGAATGCAGGAATTGGCAACAAAGGTGTTGGTTTTATTACTGCCTGTGACTTACCTACCATTCGGCATGTATGACTTGTACAACAAAAATTAACCACGTCCTTTTGCATTCCAGGACACGAGAAATGCGTTCGTCTGAGTCTTCCATGCATCAACTCCTTTGGCTTTTTCTTTCTGTTTTCCTTCCTGTTGGAACTTATTACAGTGGGATCTTGTTACTACACAGTCTGGAAAAACCCTCAGTATTTTTATTTTAATTCCCCAGTTCCCTGATCTTACTTTGGCTTCTCCACTACAAGGGGTGCTTCTCCTACCTTGGATCCTGCTAAATCATTCCCAAGAACAATCTGTATTTCTGAAACTGACACTCTATCACTCAATCTCACTGTTGCTTCCCCAACCTTGATTTTGCACTCCAACCTAATGTTACACAGGGAATGCTTAATTTCTGTCCCCATTCCACAAATTATTACTCTGTTGAGTAACATGTCAGAAAGAGTGAAAATGCTTTCATCTCTTACTATTAGAGGTCGAGGAAAAGTGAGGGCTGCAGATACTGGAGATCAGAGTCGAAACGTGTGGGGCTGGAATAGTACATCAGATCGGCAACATCCGAGGGGCAGGAGAGTTGACATTTCAGGTATAAGTCCTTCATCAGGAAAGTGAAAGGTAAGGGAGGGGGAAGGTACTGAGAATTAAATAGGAGAGTGGGGTAGAGCTGGGTGGAAGGTAGCCTTAAAGGCGATAGGTAGATGCAGGTGGGGTCTAATGGTGATAGGTCGGAGAGGAGGGTGAAGTGGATAGGTGGTAGGACAGCTGGAACCCTCAAACTATGCAGCAGCAATGTTGACTTCACCAATTTATAAATCGCCCCTCCCCAACATCATTCCAGATCCAATTGTTCAACTTGGCATTGCCCTCTTGAACTTTTCTAATTGTCAATCTTCCTTCCCACCTATCCACTCCACCGTCCCCTCCGACATATCACTATCACTCCCATCTACATCTTCCTATCGCCCTCCCAGTGACCCTCCTGACAGCCCAGGTCCTACCCTCCTATTTATCTTTCAGCCCCCTTGTCCCCCCCACCACATTCGTGACGATGGGTTTATACCTGATATGTCGATTGTCGGCTCTTCGGATGCTGCCTAATCTGTTGTGCCTTTCCGGCTCCTCACGTCTCAACTATTAGATACTGAACTGATCCTGTATCTCGCAAAATTATAACTTCTTGCCCTCCCCCCACACCCCATTTTTCCTTAGTAAGGTTGATCTACAGAGGCGAATTCTTTAGAGAGATCAGGCACTGACTCCATACCCAGCCCCTGCCCAGGCTGTGCACTCTCCTGCAGCTCCTCGGCTCTACCTGGGGTCTTCTTTACCAGGTTCACTAATACCACTGGCTTAGCATCTTTTACTACATCTTTTCCCAAAGTGGCTTCCTTCAATGCCCAGCACTGTGCGTCCCAGCTTACTGCAGTGAAAACATCTTTTCCAAACGCCCTTCATAAGCCATTTGCAATGTATTTTTATTGTTCCACTCCCTTATAGTGAGAACATCTGAGGCCTTTTACTTCCTTTCAACCCCTTTCGGCTTTTTTTCCACCTGTGGTAAATTATTGTCAGTGTGCTTTTCTATATGTTTTGTATGTGGGATCTCCACTTCTCCCAATTTCTATTCCTCACAGGATGAAAATCCTCTCAGAAGCAAAATTTCATCTCATGCACCAATGCATACTTAAGTGCCATTTCTGCTGAGCTTCTCACTTCTTTGAACTTTTTGTTCATTCACGTGAATTCCTACCATCTCTGGAAGTGAGTCTTTCAACTCGTCCAGCAGAATAATCTCCCATCGGGCCTCACAGGTCTTATCCATTGTTAAGGTCTGCACCCATTTATCAAAATGACTGTGCTTAATTCGTTCAAACTCAATATAAGTTGGACCTGTTTCTGTCTCTATATTTCTGAACCGCTGTCTATATTCTTCCAGTACCAATTCATAAGCACTCAAAATAGTGTGTTTGACATCTGCATAATCTCTTGCTCCCTCATGTGACAGCACTGCACACACCTCTCAAAATGTACTCACCAGCTTAGTCTGAACTAGCATTACCCACAGGTTCACTGGACACGCCATCTGCCGAGCCAGTTTTGCAAATGAAATAAAAAAAGTTTTTGGCAATTCTCTCACCGAAATATGGCAATCTATTAACATAGTTGTATACATCCCTACGTTCTCCCTTCAACTTCATCCTGCTAATTTACCATTCTTATCTAATTCCAAACTTCTGAATTTCAAATTCTCCATCCTTTTCTTTTTCCTCCCTTTCTCTTTCTCTATCCTCTCTCACTCTTTCTCTCTCTCTTTATCTTCTAACTCCAGTTGCCACACTTGCAATTTGAGTTTTTTTTCTAACTAGACTGCAGGTTCCTGCTTCTCTGATAGACCGAAGTGTTTGAGCAACTCCATTATGATGACAGCTTTCCTTTTGTCCCTGGTAAAACCCAATTCTAATCTACATGATAATTCTAAAACGTATGCCCTTCCTTTGTCTTTCTACCCTTTCTCGGCAAATTTGTGAATCATCTCAAACCTCTTTAGTAATGTTAAAATCCATTTCTTTTAATTTAACCAACCACAAGGAAACAAAACTAAATGAATTTTCTCACGTATTTTATTTGAAGATTATGGCACTAACTATCAAATGATGGAATCTGCTGGGACCTTTTGTACCCCAAATCTGTTCAACTCTGTCTAAATCCCATACGATAAGCCCTCAAACTGTTATGACGTCGATATCGAACTCCCCTGTTAATTAAAACAACACACCCAGAAAATCTCATTTCACCTTGTAATCTGTTAAAACATGAGTGACAATGTAGTCCCAAATTCCGCTACTAAAAGAAAAATAACAATTTATAGGTATGTATGTTAACTCGCTGAGCTTGAAGGTTTGTTTTCAGGTGTTTCGTCACCATGACTAGGTAACATGATCAATGAGAGTCTCTGGTGACGCACTGGTGGTATGTCCCGCCTCTCTATTGATAGATATTGGTTTCTTAAGGTGCGTGATGTCATTTCCAGTTCGTTTTGTCAAGGGAAGGTAGATAGGATCTAAATTGAAGTGTTTATTGATGTACTTCTGGACAGAATACCATGCCACGAAGTACTTACATGCGTGGCTTTGTCCTAGGATGCGTGTGCTGTCACAGTCAAAATGGTGTCCTTCTTTGTCTGTATGTATGGAAACTAGTAATAGTGGGTCATGTCTTTTGGTGGCCAGTTGGTGTTCATATGTCCTGCTAACATAACAGGACTATTTGAAATGGAGGAATTTTTTTTTTATGTGCAGTATTTAATCAGTGTGTGTTCAGATAAGGAAGATTGTTCATATGTGTACAACACATTCTGAATGAACAACGGAGACACAGTTAACGAAAAATGATGTACATGATGTGGAAAATTTATAAAGTATGAAAACATTATTTGATCCTCATCTGAAGTGATACGTTCCCCATCTCTCAACGTTCCCCCTTTTCTGGGATTCCCAACTCTAATCTCTCATTCTTATCAGGATGTGTGATATAAATTCTTACTTCTGGTGTTCCAACTTATATCAGTTAATCCCCTTTCTACCAGGAATTAAATATGTTGGCCTGCTGGGTTCTGTCCAAAACTACTGTCTGTTATATTATTGAAGAGAAAAATTCTGCCATCAGACCCAGCATTTGAACATATTGCTCGGTTGTGCATGCACTGTACAAAGGACAATAGAACACAGGAATTGCCAAAACATTGATGGAAGTACATCTACTTCTTTCGATAATGTAGTTTGCTTATTTTCCACATCTCCTAATCTTTATCCTTTCTCTTGTTCTCCCTTTGTTTCTAGTTAAAAAATACACCAATTATTCTTTGTGTCGCATCTCTGAAAACACCTTCTTTTGGTTTATATATATTGCTGTCTTCTCGATGTAATGTGATTGAGCAATGTAAGTACAAATACATGACAGAGGAGCTGACCAGGGTTAATTAGAAGGGGAGCTGGGCAGGAAAGACCATTTAGCTGCAATGAGAGGAGTTTCTGGGTTAAATTCAGAAGATAATACCAGAAATTCAAACCCAAGAAGATGAACCATACTCATGGGAGGACATGGCAGCCATGAGTGATACGGCATCAAACCAAAAGAGAAAACATACAATGTGCTGAAGATGATTGGGAATCCAGAGAATTCATTGTCTCTGAAACTACATAAGACTGACTTCACTGACACAATAGAACTCTTAGTCATGGTCAGGGCGAAAAACAGAGGGAAACACATTCACTTCAAAGTCGGAAGATAGCATTACTCAAGGAAAAAAGGTTCAGGTGAATTAAATATTTGAATTAAGATGAGTTAAATGCTTTTGCGGCATGTGTCAGATTGGAAGCAGCACCCGGGGAGACAGACCTTCAGCAGAATGAGAATTTGAAAATTGAAGTACTTCCACATCAGAAACCAGGTTAGGTGACTGAGTGCAGGGCTGATGGGGAAATGGGTCTCAGTGAGAATTGGGGAACAGGCAGCAGAATTGCATTGCAGATATTGCAGCTCGAAACTGCATATTCATGTAGTGCTGTAGACCACAGCATCGGGAGTAGCAGACATGCATTCAACCACAATCTGTAACTTTTTGTCAGGATAACACCTCAGTCTGCCATTACCATCAACACCATCTTGGGCTCAGTGACGAGTGTGGGTGAACATGTCAGAGTCAGAATCACATGAACCTTAAACTGATGCTAACTCATTAAAGCTACCAGACTTGACCAACAGATCTTAACGAAGCCCTGCAGTCTGCAACAGTCAATTATAAATGTTGATGGACGATTAAACAAATGACTGGAGGAGAGGGCTCCACAAACATCCCTATCCTAAATAATGGAACAGACCTGCACATCAGTGTAAAAGAGAAGGATGTTTTAGCTGCACCATCCACTGCCAGAAGTGTTGAGTCGATGATACACCTCATCATGATGTCCACCAAATCATAGATGTCAGTCTTCGATTAATTCGATTTGCTGCATGTGAGATGAAGGAACAACTGAACACAGTAGATACGATAAAGGCATTGGACCCTGACCGCATTCCTGCAATAGATCTGAAGGCTTGTGCTGCACAACAAGCCGTGTCCCTGGGGAAGCTGTTTCACTCCCTCCAACTATAACATCTCCCTGGTAATGTGGAAAATAACTCAGCTATGTCCCGTCCCCTAACAGGGGAATAATTACGATCTGACCAATTACCACCCCCTCAGTCCCATCACGACAGTCAAATTGGTGGGAATTCTTTTTGACAGAGCTGTCAAGGAGCGCAGAAATAACCTGCGCGTTGTGGTTTCCGACAGGTTCCCATGTGGAGATGGTGCTGCCGTGGAAATGACACTGGATTACTAATCCAAACCAGGATAATGCTCTGGTAGCTGGCGGAAGTTAAAAACAAGTAATAAAATATCGAGAACTAAAATCTAGTGTCAGTAACAGTGACCTTGAAGTCAATATCGATTGTGAACAGAACTTCCTTCTCCAATGTACTTTTAGGTAATGAATATCCCGTGATTTCCTGGGCTGGCTTAAAACTGACTCCAAAGACCCTGACATGTGATAAGCATTTCAATGGTCTCTGAAACGGACAAGCAAGGGCACTCATTTGTATCAAACTACTCCGAGGTCTGAAAGGATGAAACCGGACAGAACATCCGGCCTCAGCATCAGCATCAGAAAAGGGAATGGGAACACAGTCCTGTCGACCCTGCAGAGACTCCTTTCCTAACATCTGAGAACTTGTGACAACATTTACAGAGCTTTTCCACAGATGCACAGAAACAGCGGGAAAGGAGTAGGTCATATAACACATTGAGCATCTCCCATTCTCGTTCACGGAAAAAATCTCCTCAATGCACTTACCCCACATGATGTACATATCCGTTAATGTGAGTAATCTTGGGAAGATATAAAAAAAGTAAGTGCAGTAGTACCTTTGGTCCATCGAATTTGCTACCAAATTCAAAGTAATGATGGTTGGCCCGTCATTTCCAAACCCTACTCCTGCACTCACACCATCCCTTTACTGTCTCTAAATCCTTATAATTAGTGTCTCGTTTTCCGGGTGCGAGCGAATTCCCCGGGTTCACCAGACAGTGAGTGCAGCCAGTTATTCTCATCTCAATGCAGTGTGACCTGCCTGTACCTAATACTGTGGCCCCTTGTTTGAGACGTCCCAGACAGGGGAATAATCATCTCTGCTTCCAATCTGTCTCGCCCTGTCAGAGGTTTGCATATTTCACTGAGATCTCCACTCGTTTACCTAAACCCCATTGAATACTGGCCCAGTCACCCCAAACTCTGTTCCTACAGCAAGCCTGTCATCCCAGACATCAGTCTGGTCATCCTTCCCTGCTCTCCCTCAATGTCAGGTTTGTCCTTTATTAGGTGAAGAGACCTAAACTGTACATAATGCTGCACAATGTTCGAGATGATATCTCACCAAGGCCCTGTACAGCTGCAGTAAGACACCCTTACTCCTGGACTCAAATCCCACTGAAATGCAGTTCAACACACCATTTATCTTCCTCACTGCTTTCTGTTTCTGCAATATTGCTTTCAGTGACTGGTGCACAAGATGCAGATCCGTTTCAATGTTACAGCTCCCCACTTGTTCTGTGTACACCGGTCAGCGAGCCAATGCCATGCCCAGTATTGACTTCAGGTTGCAGGACTCACGCGCTGCATGGGCCTGAGGTTTATGCAGAAGGAAACAACAAAAAGGAGCATATTTCCCTTTGTAGATTAACATGTTTCAACCCATCCTTTTCACATGGTAGGCTGCCAATTTATCGTTTCCACCAAAGGGCACACTGTCACCTCTATCCGCATTGTTCTCCATCTGTCACGTATTTACCCATTCACTCCACTTGTCTTAATCTTCTCAGTGCATTTTTACATCCTCCTCACCCACTCACAATCCCACATCCGTTAGTGCTGTCAGCAGACTGGGATGTATTGTATCTGATTCCCGCAACCAAATGTTAAAAGGACATTGTGAATAGCTGGGCCCCAAACACCGATCCCTGTGACACCTCAGCAACCGTCCTCTGTTAATTTCTATTTATGTATTTCGTCAATCTGGGTGTGACTGGCGGGGCCAGCATTTATTGTCTGTCCCTAGTTGCGCTGGAGAAGGTGGTGGTGAGCTGCCTTACTGAACCCTGCAGTCCACCTGCTGTGGTTGACCTGCAATGCCATTAGGAAGGGAATTCCAGGATTCCGGCCCAACGGCTGTGAAGGAACGGTGATAGATTTCCAAGTCAGGATGGTGAATGACTTGGAGGGAAGCCTAAAGATGATGGATTTTCGTTGTCTTTCTAGATAGGTGTGGTCGTGAGTTGGGAAGATGGTCTCTGAGGATCTTTGGTGAATCATTTCAGTTCAGCATGTAGATAGTAAAAGAGCTGCTGCTGCTGAGCGTTGATGGTGGACCATTGTGGATGAAGGGACAGTGAAACTGGTTGCGTTGTCCTGGATGGTATAAAGCTTCTTGAGTGTTGTTGGGACTGCACTCATCCAGGCAAATTGGGAGTCTTCTATCGCACTTCTGACTTATGCATTGTAGAGGATGGACAGACTTTTGGAAGTCAGGATGTGAGTTACTCGCCGCAGTATTCCTAACTTCTGACCTGCTCTTGTAGTTACTGTGTTTATGTGGCGAGTCCCGTCAGTTTCTGAGCAGTGATTACCCACAAGAACTTTGATACTGTGGGATTTACTGATAGGAATACCATTGAATACCAAGGTTACATTGTATTTTATTGGTGATGTTCACAGTCTGGCATTTGTGTGGTTTGAATATTACTTGCCACTTGTCAGCCTGGATAATGTCCAGATCTTGTAGCATTTGAACATGACCTGCTTCAGTATCTGAGGAGCCACAAATGTTGCAGAACATTGTACAATCATTGACGAAAATTCCCATTCTGACCTGAAAATGGAGGGAATGTAATTGATGAAGCAGCTCTAAAGAAGTTTTTGGCCGAGGCCACTGCGCGAGGGAATCCTACAGACTTTTCCTGGAGCTGAGATGACTGACCTTTTTCAACCATGACCATCTTCCTACGTGTCAGGTATGATTCCAACCAGTGATACACATTGATTCCAGTTTTGCTAAAGCCCCTTGATATCACACTTGGTCATAGCTAGCCTTGGTTTAAAGGGCTGTCACTCTCACCCCACCTCTGGAATTCAGCTCTTTTGTCCACATTTGAGCCAAGGTAATGAGATCAGGAGCTGAGTGACCCTGGGGGAGCCCAACCTGGGCATCATTGACCAGGGTATTGCTGAGCAAGTGCTGCTTAAAAAACACTGACACCTTCCACCATTTTACTGATGATTAAGAGTAGACTGATGGGGTTGTAATTGGCCGGATTGGATTTGTTCTGCTTTTTCTATAGAGGAGATACTTGGGGGAAGATTCCACAAAATCGGGAAAAGCCATTGTTATAACTGTATTGAAACAGTTTGGCTAGGGGAATGGCAAGTTACGGAGCACAAGTTTTCAGTACTATTGCCAGAATGTTGTCAGAGTATGAACTCTTTGGAATATCCATTATCTCCAAATGTTCCTGGATATCGCGTGGACTGAATCGAATTGGTTGATGGCTGGGAACTGAATTGCTGTGGACCACTGGAGGAGGCAGCAATACTGACTGAAGATTGTTACGATTGGATCAGCCTTATCTTATACACTGAAGTGCTGGGCTCTTCCATTATGGAGGAAGGGGTTATTTGTGAAATCTCTTCCTCCAGTGAATTGTTTAATTGTACCCAACGTTTCTCGACTAGGTGTCGAAGGACTGCAGAGCTTAGATCTGATCCTTTGCTTGTGGGATCACTTAGCTCTGTATATCACTTACTGCTTATGTTGTTTGGCGTACAAGTAGTCCTGTTTGGTGGCTTCAACATGCCGACAAGTCATTTTCAGGTTTTCCTGGTGCTGCTCCTGCCATCCTGCACATTCCATTGAACCAATGTTGATCCTCTGGATTGATGGTAATTGTTGCGAGGGGGATATGCCAGGCCATGAGGTTGTGTGGCTGTACAATTCTGCTCCTATCGATGAACTACAGCACCTTATGGACACCCAGTCTTGAGCTGCTAGATCTTTTCGAAGTCTGCTCTATTTAGCACTGTGATAGCACCACCCAAAATGGTGGAGAGTATTCTCAATGTGCAGGTGTGACTTTGCTTCCATAATGACCATGCGGTGGCCGCTCTTACCGATACTGTCATGGAAAGATATTTCTGCAACTGGCAGATTAGTAAGGCTGTTGTAAAGTATGCATTGTCCACTTGTTGACTCCTTCACCACCTGCCGCAGAACCAGTCGTGCAGTTATATCCTTTAGGACCCGTCCAGCTCGATTAGTAATGATGTTGCTGAGATACTCTTGGTGGTGGACATTGAAATCCTCCACCCAGAGGACATCTTGCGTTCGTGCTACTCTCAGTGCTTCCTGCAAGTTTTGACCAACATGGAGTACTGATTCATCAGTTGAAAGAGGCTGGTACATGGTAATCAGGAGGTGGTTTCCTTTTCCATGTGTTTGCTAACGCGATGAGACTTCATGGGATACGGAATCACTGTTGAGGACCACCAGAGTAATTCTCTTCCAACTATATCCCACTGTGCCGCCACTTCTGCTGTGTCCGTCCTGCTGGTGAGACAGGAGATATACGGGGAAGGCAATGGGGTATCTGGAATATCGTCATACTCACAGAATCATACCTTACAGACAATGTCAAGCTGTTGCTTCACGAGTCTGTTTATTTCAATTCAGTTTCCTGCCAGCTGCCCCATTCTAGAAACATGTCCATATATTAGCCCCAATCCACTAAAATTTAGACCATAAGACCATAAGACATAGGAGTGGAAGTAAGGCCATTCGGCCCATCGAGTCCACTCTGCCATTCAATCACGGCTGATGTGCATTTCCACTCCACTGACCGGCATTCTCCCCGTAGCCCTTAATTCGTTGTGACATCAAGAATTTATCAATCTCTGCCTTGAAGACAATTAGCATCCCAGCCTCCACTGCACTCTGTGGCAATGAATTCCACAGACCCACCACTCTCTGGCTGAAGAAACGTCTCCGCATTTCTGTTCTGAATTGACCCCCTCTAATTCTAAGGCTATGCCCACGGGTCCTCGCCTCCACGCCTGACGGAAACAATTTTCCAGCATCCACCCTTTCTAAGCCATATATTATCTTGTATGTTACTGTTAGATCTCCCCCTAACCTTCTAAACTCCAATGAATACAATCCCAGGATCCTCAGACGTTCCTCGTATGTTAGACCTACCATTCCAGGGATCATCCGTGTGAATCTCAGCTGGACAAGCTCCAGTGCCAGCATGTCCTTCCTGAGGCGTGGGTCCCAAGACCGGACACAGTACTCCAAATGGGGCCCAACCAGAGCTTTATAAAGTCTCAGTAGCACATCGCTGCTTTAATATTCCAACCCTCTTGAGATAAATGACAACATTGCACTTGCTTTCTTAATGACGGACTCAACCTGCATGTTTAGATTTAGAGAACCCTCGACTAGCACTCCCAGATCCCTTTGTAGTTTGGCTTTATGAATTTTCTCACCGTTTAGAAAGTAGTCCATGCTTGTATTCCTTTTTTACAAAATGCAAGACTTCGTATTTGCTCGCATTGAATTTCATCAGCCATTTCCTGGATCAGTCTCCCAAACTGTTTCTCTCCTTCTGCAGCCTCCCCACTTCCTTAGTACTGCTTGGCTGTCCACCTAACTTCGTATTATCGGCAAACTTCGCTAGAATGTCCCCAGTCCCTTCATCCAGATCATTAATATATAACGTGAACAGCTGTGGCCTCAACACTGAACCCTGCGGGACACCGTTTGTCACCAGCTGCCATTGCGAAAAAAAACCTTTTCTCCCAACTCTCTGCCTTCTGTCAGGCAGCCAATCGTCAATCCATGCCAGTAGCTCACCTCGAACACCATGGGCCGGCACTTTGCTCAGCAGCCTCCCGTGTGGCACCAAATCAAAAGCCTTTTGGAAGTCTAGATAGACCACATTCACTGGGTTTCCCTGGTCTAACCTACTTGTCAACTCTTCAAAGAATTCGAACAGGTTTGTCAGGCACGACCTCCCCTCACTAAATCCATGTTGACTTGTTCTAATCCGACCCTGCTCTTTCAAGAATTTAGAAACTTCATCCTTAACGATGGATTCTAGAATGTTACCAACAACCGAGGTTAGGCTCATTGGCCTATAATTTACCATCTTTTATCTTGATCCTTTCTTGAACAAGTGGGTTACAATAGCGATCTTCCAATCATCTGGGACTTTCCCTGACTCTAGTGACGTTTGAAAGATCTCGACCAATGCCTCCGCTATTTCTTCAGCCACCTCCCTCAGAATTCGTGGATGCAGCCCATCGGGGTCAGGAGATTTATCAATTTTGTTTCCTTTTAGCTTTTCTAGCACTTTCTCTTTTATAATGGCAACCATACTCAACTCAGCACACTGACTCCCTTTAATTGTTAGGATATTACTCATGTCTTCCACTGTGAAGTCTGACGCAAAGTACTTATTAAGTTCTCCTGCTATTTCGTTATCTCCCATCACTAGGCTTCCAGCATCAGTTTGAAGTGGCCCAATGTCTACTTTTGCCTGTCGTTTGTTTCTTATGTATTGAAGGAAACTTTTATTACCATTTCAAATATTACTGGCTAGCCTACCTTCATATTTGATATTCTCCTTCCTTATTTCTCTTTTTGTTATCCTCTGTTTGATTTTGTAGCCTTCCCAATTTTCTGATTTCCCACTGCTCTTGGCCAATTCATAGGATCTCTCTTTTTCTTTAAAACATTTCCCGACTTCCTTTGTCAGCCATGCCTGTCTAATCCCTCCCCGGATAATCTTTCTTTTCTTGGAGATGAACCTCTGCACAGTGTCCTCAATTATACCCACTAACTCCTGCCATTTTTGCTCTACTGTCTTCCCCGCTAGGCTCTGCTTCCAGTCTATTTTTGTCAGTTCTTTTCTCGTGCCCTCATAATTACCTTTATTTAACTGTAACACCATTACATCCGATTTTGCCTTCTCTCTTTCAAACTGCAGACTGAACTCTACCATATTATGATCACTGCTTCCTAAGTGTTCCCTTACTTTAAGATCTTTTATAAAGTCTGGTTCGTTACATAGCACTAGGTCCAGAATAGCCTGCTCCCTTGTGGGCTCCATGACAAGCTGTTCCAAAAAGCCATCCAGTAAGAATTCCATGGATTCCCTTTCTTTGGATCCACTGGCAACAGTATTTATCCAGTCAACGTGCATATTGAATTCCCCCATGATCACTGTGACCTTGCATTTCTGACATGCCTTCTCTATTTCCCGGTACATGTGGTGCCCCTGTTCGGAGGTCTTTATAACTCCCATTATGCTTTTTTTTGCCTTTGTGGTTCCTCAATTCCACCCACACAGACTCCACATCATCCGATCCTGTGTCATTCAGTGCCATAGATTTAATTTTGTTCTTAACTAACAAGGCAACCCCGCCCCTCTGCTCACCTCCCTGTCTTTTCGATAAGTTGTAAATCCTTGGATGTTTAACTGCCAGTCCTGAACCTCCTGCAACCACATCTCTGTGATGCCTACCACATCATAATCATTCACGATGATCTGTGCCATTAGTTCATCTGCTTTGTTACGAATGCTACGAGCATTCAGGTAAAGTGCCTTAATGCTAACTTTCTTATCATTAGAGATATTGGAAGTCATAAGATGTCCTAAGTTATCCTTCCTTTTTGATGCATTCATAGTCTGCCTCAAGCTTAAATCCACCTGTACACATGCTATCCTGCTGCTTGTCTTTCCATTTAACTCCATACTCCCTGTCGCTTTCACTTGCCCTTCCCCCCAACTCAGAAGTTTAAAGTCCTACTGACCATCCTACTTATCTTCGCTAGAACATTGCTACCAGATCGGTTCAGGTGAAGACCGTCCCAATGGTACAGATCCCGCCGGTTCCAAAACTGACGCCAATGCCCCACGAAATGGAATCCCTCTTTCCCATGCCAATCCTTTAGCAACGTGTTTACTTCCCTAATTTTGGTATCCCTATGTCAATTGGCACATGGTTCGGGCAGTAATCTGGAGATTATGACCCTTGAGGACCTGTACTTCAATTTTCTTCCTAGTGCTTGATCATCCCCAAACAGGTCCTCCACCCTAGCTTTGCCTTTGTTTTTCGTCCCAACGTGGACCACAGCAACTGGATCTTTCCCCTTCCGCTCTAATATCCTTTCAAGCAGGTCGGAGATGTCCGCACCCGCAGATGTCCCGCAGTTTGATTTTTGCAAACTGGGCTTGGAGCTTTACCAAAGTTTTTCTAATAATCCACACGTTTTACATCCATTGCTTCTCTTTCATTTGTCTCCCAATCTGTTTCTCAAACAAAGTTCCCATTTCATAAATCTATGTTAGTGTTGTCAATGACCATTACTTTCAGCCCCAATAATTTCTCCTAAACCATTTACTTAACATGTTCTATGTTCCATGTACTCTATCATTTTCCCACACCAGACTTGGTTTTCCTTGTATTGTTAGAAAGTTCAGTGAAGGCAGAACTGAAGTAGTGTCTTCAAAACTCTGCCATTTCCCTGTACCCCATTCTCCATTTTCTGATTTCAAAATGTAAGGAAACTGCATTTGTTTTCTCATGTTTCTCACACTGACATGATTTAACAAGTTTTTCCAGTTCATTCCTATAACCGTTATGAATATACTCTTCAGAAACTCATAAATTCCTGCCTTAAACTGCTCAATAATTGACCTTCCACACCATTCACTCAGAGGAGCATAGACTCTGTGCCAACAGAAGTACAGCATGATCTATATTCGTCCCACTTTCCAACAGCATGCCCATAGCCTGGAATGTTATGACACTTCCAACTGCTTATCCAAGTACTTTTTAACGATTGTGAGGTTACCTATGATAGTTCCCATGTCAACACTCTCTAGGTGAAAAAAAAAGTTTAAATCCTCTATGAACCTCAAACCTTTCACTTTAAACGTGTGCTCCTTTGTTCTTGGCCCTCTGACTAAAAGGAACAGCTGCTGTTTATCCACCCTGTCCGTGTCACTCATAATCTTATCCATCTGAATGGAATACTATATGAGAGGACCCCTCAGCTTTCTCTGTTCCAAAGTAAACAACACTAGCTTATCTATCCTCTCTCCATAGCTGATATGCTCCATCCCAGGGAACATCCTGGTGAATCACCTCTGCACCCTCTCAGCACAATCGCATCCTTCCTGGAATGTGTCTCCCTGACCTGCATATAGTATTCCATTTTGGCAGAAACAAAGCCCTGTGTTGCTCTTATAGTCTACACCCTGATCAGGAAACGCTACATCCAAGGAACAATTCTTAACTAGTCCATTAACCTGTCCAGTCACATTCAGGGATGTGTGGAGAAGCACACTCTGAGGTTCCCGGTGTGCTGCCATTCATTGAGTCCTCCCCTGCCTGGTTCTCCCAAAATGCATCACCTCATATTTATCAGGGTTACATTCTATCTGCCGTTCATCTGCCCATCTGACCATTCCTTCTGCATCTTCCTGTAACTTAAGGCCTTCCTCCTCACTATTAACCACCCAGTCAATCTTTAGGTCAAACATACACTTACTTATCACACCTCCTCCACTCTCCACCTAGCCCCCTCCACATTCACATCTATAATTTTTTATGAATGCAATAAAAAATAAGGAACACAGCACTGATTCCTGTGGCACACCAGGGGACAATGATCTCCAGTCACACAAACAGCCTTCTCTCACCACCCTCTGCCTCGTGCCACTAAGACAATTTTCGTTGTAACTTGTCAAGTTTTGCTTCATATTATGAGATTTTATTTTTTCAGTTTCCCAGGTGGAAATTTGTCAAAGGCCTTCCTAAGAAAAACAAAACAATCGACCTCCTCAAACCAATTCAACCAAACCCATTAGATGTGACTTCCTTCTGATAAAGTCATGATGATTATCCCTGGTCAAACCTTGCGATTCTGATTGGAGTTCGATTTTCTCCTTCCCTATTTTCTCCGTAACATTGATCTTAAACTCGCTCATCTATAGTCTCCTGGTCTATCTCTCCCACCCTTACTGTGAAGTGGAATCGTATTAGCAGTTATCCAGTTCTCTGGCAGCTCCCCGATGGTCAGATTCTAATTAAAATATTCAGTCTGGGGCTTTCCTCTCTTGACCCCAACAGCCGACTGTGATACAACTCATTCAGACATGGAGATTGGTCCAAATTTATCCAGAACAAAACCTCAATTCCCTGCTCGTCTTTTACATCGATCTGTTCAAAAACTTCCCAGTCCAGCTTCTTGAATTCTGTACCTGATTCCTCCTTCTCCCAAGTAAAATAAATGTGAAGGTCTCATGTAACAATCCATCAATGTTCTCCAGCTTGACACACAGGTTGCCCCTTTGGTTTCTAATGGACACTAACTGCTGACTATTCTGTTCTACTTGTCCGTGTAGACTATCGTGGGATTCTTCCTGATCTCGCCTACTTGTACTTCTCCATGTCCCTCTGTTCTTCAGTCTCCTCTATGTTTCTACATTTCACTGCAATGACCTCTCATGTTTTGAAACTTGAGATCACAGGCTGAGTTTCCAAATCAGGCAATCTTGCCATTCTAGGGATTAATCTTGATAATACCTTTTGCAGTTCCTCTGTACTCAGTATATTCTTTCTTAGATTAGTTCTCCGAATGGTACACAATATTTAAGTTTAGTCTCATGAACACTCAATGCAACTGGTGCATGACATCCTCTATATTCCAATTACATTGACATGAATGTAAACCTAATCTTTACTTTCCCATTTGCATATATTCTTCCCAATACCTCTCGCTTTAAATTTTTTTATGAACTTACTGTGTGAGTTCTTTGTAAAAAACCATCATGAATATCCAACTATACATTATCCATTGGTTCTTCATTGCCTATGTCGACAAGAATCATCTTCAAACCATTCTAAAAAATGTTTGCCATTTCTGGTTTTCCTTTCATCGATACATTATCATACTCCCCAATTATGGCATCTAGTAGCATGTTCTTTGTATTCGAGTCCAACAGACACCCGACTGCGGATGACAAGATAACTGGTCTGTAGTTCATCATTTTCCAAATTCATCCGTTCTTAAACTGTTGGATAATATTTTATAACCTTTGCCTTATCCAGATTGGCTAAATGCCTTTCGAGAATGAGTCGGAAAATAAAGTGAAAATCCGTAATGCAATCAACATGTCTGCTTCCTCTGAAATTCTTGTATGAAGTACATCTAGTCTGTCAGATTTCTCAATACACAATCCAGCTTTCTTTACAAAGATGACCTTAACTCTGATAAGAATGATCTTAGACTTTACATACACGTCATGGTCACTTGGTATTTCTGGAAGAATTTCTGGACATTCTTCCATGAAGATTGACGCAAAGAAACTGCTTCTTTTCCCTGCGATTTCTCTGTTTTCTGCAATAAATTATCCTGAACGCACACCAACTGTGCCACATTTGACAGTGTCTTTTCTTCATACATTGATAGATGCTTTCAGCAGTCTTCATTTTTTTCTTTCGTTTGCATGATTTTTCTCTTTTTGGTTTTCTTCTCAGTTTCTTGGTCATCCTTTGCTGGGTCCCACATTTCTCTGACTCCACTGGCTTACTGTAACACTTGGCATTTTTCTAAGCTGCCTCCTTTCATCTAATAGGTATATGAAGGTGGGGCTGAAAGTGATATTCGGAGATGAGGGTGGACCAGATAGATAGGAAGGAAGGTGGACACGTAGGGCGGTGCTGACTTGGAAGGTTTAGCGAGATAAGGTGGGATTAGGGGAAATGGGGAAATGGGGAAATCTGCTATGATCCCCTGTGGTTGGAGGGTCCCAAGACAGAAGAGGGGGCTTTCATCCTCCAGGATTCTGGTGGCTCGGGTTTGGTGATGGACCAGGCCTAGGCCCCTCATGTCCTTGGCAGAGTGGGAAGGGGAGTAAAAGTGCTCAGCCACAAGGCGATGGAATTGTTCAATATGGCTGTCCCAGAGATGGTCTCTGAAATGATCTAAAAGTTGACCTCCTGCCTTGACAATGTAGAGAAGACCACATTGGGTTTAATGGATGCAGTAGATGAGGTTTTTTGTCTCCCTTCGTCACCTATCACTTTCAAACCCCACCTTCATCTACCTACCGCAATCCCTGCTAACCTCCCCCCTGTCGCACCCCCTTCTCATTTATCTCTCAGCCCCCTTGGCCTATAAGCTTCATTTCTGATGAAGGGCTTATGCCCAAAATATCAATTTATCTGCTCTAAGTATGCTGCTTGACTGTGCTTTTCAAGCACCACATTCTTCGATTCTGATCTCCAGCATCTGCAGTCCCCACTTTCTCCTCACACCTTCAGGGCTTGCATTATTCAGATTTATAACGGTTACTTCAAATAAAACAAAAACTGTCGTGTACTCAAACAGCACAAAAGAAAACCAACACATTGTGGTCACTGTTCCCAAAATATCCTTTCCAGCAAAAAAATTCAATTAGCTCTTCTGATCACTCAACACCAATTCCTAAATAACCTGAACTCGAGCTCAGTGTTCGACATAATGTTCATCGTAAACCATCTCATACGTGTTCATGAAATCCTTTACCCAGCATTAACATTCAATTGGCTGATCACAGTTTAGATAAAATTTAAACATATGCTATTACTGCAGTACCCACAATTGTGTATATCTCATTTCCTGTTTTGTAACATGTCCAGCATTTGTACTGCAGCTTTCACTTTGATATATAACCCCCACCAATGTTTGCTCCTCCTTGCTGGTTTTGCGCTCCACCAACTAGATTCTGTGGAATCTGAGCGAAGTGGGCACTGGGGAGATTAATGTTAGAGATCATCTCGCCACATCATTTATGATCTTCTCAAACTTTAATTTCTCTAGATCTCCCATTATGCTGATGGAGTAGAGAAGGACAATGATCTTCCAACAATGCTCTGTATTCCCCCAAAGAGCTGAGACTGTTCTAACCCGGGTCGTAAACTTACAGCAGGCTGGTAAAGTGTTGCTGCTGCTCTACAGGGAGATCACATCTGGAACAGTGTGTACAGATTTAATCTCTTTAATGAAGAAAGGGTGTTGTTATATTGGAAGCAGCTCAGAGATAGTTCCCTCAACTGATTCCTGCAATGAAGGTGCTAGCTTATAACGAAAGGATGATCAGGTTGACCCAGTAGCCATTGGAGTTTATAAAAAATTAATGCTGAACTTATTTGAACGTAGATGACGGACGGAGTCAACAACTGAAGCGAATTACACAGATAGGGGAGGAATCCATTCCGTTCTTCAGCCTGTGACACAGGAACAACAGGAGGATATTCAGGCCTTTGACCCTGTTACACCAAAATAGGACGAAGCTATTCAGCCCCTGGGGCCTGATATACATTTGCAGAAGGAGGAGAAAGTGAGTTCTACAAATGCTGGATTTCAGAGCCAAAAATGTGCTGCTGGAAAAGCGCAGCAGGTCAGGCAGCATCCAAAGAACAAGAAATTCGACGTTTCGGGCACAAGTCCTTCATCAGGATGAAGGGCTTGTGCCCCAAACGTCGAATTTCCTGTTCCTTGGATGTTGCCTAACCTGCTGCGCTTTTCCAGCAGCACATTTTCGGCCATTCACAGAAGGAGGCCAATCAGCCACTCGAGATTATAACAATCGGCCATGCTGCACCAGTTAAACAGCAACGGGATCAGTCCATTCAGCCTCCTCAAGTCTGTAAAATTGGAACTGGCAGAGGTCACACAGTTACTGGAGGTTGTTACACTGGGATAACAGGGGGCCATTCAGACCCACCGAGCCGATTGCAAGGGAATTGGATAATCATAAAAAACTATCTGAGACTTCTTTCATGAAAAAGGAAGAGGTAATTTAGACACATGTCTGTTGTATGGGATCAAGAGAAGAACAATCAATCCCTCGGTCCCATCTCCGTGATACATGAGGAGACTGTTCAGTATTTCCATCGGTTATAGAGAAGTATGAAAAGACCCATCAGCCCCTCAAAATGTTAGACGGCAACAGGACGATTCCATAATCTCCCAATCCTCTAAAGCATCAACAGGAGGTGTTCATTCTGGCCTTGGAGATGACAACATGGGAACACCAGAAAGACGTCAGCCCATCGATTTTGTCCACCAGCAGGATAATGAGTCCATTCAGCCACACATGGCTTTTACACAGCATTTGGAGCAGATCTCTTAAATACATTTACCCATTAAATAGAAATTCAAAGTAAACGTAAAGGCTTTCGAAAGGGAAGAACTTATAATAATGGTATACATTAGGGACTAAATTGTAACAATAAACTATTGTAATTTAAGGCAATTTGTTAGAGTCCATTGCTCACGGCATTTGCAAAGTTAAACCACAATTCCTCAGAATCAACATGGTTTTACGAAGGTTAAATCGTGTTTGAACTGTTTGCTTGAGTTATTTGAAGATGTCACAAACAAGGTGGATCGTGGGAATCCTGGAGATGAAACATATCTGGTCTTCCTGAAGGCATCGGATATGTCGCTTCTCCAAAGAGTAAGTCGTAACATCAGAAAACATGGGTTTAAGAGTAATTTATTAGCTTGGATGAAGGATTGATTAACCTACAAAATGGAGTCAGATGGAATAAATATGTCATTTTCTTGGCAAATGCAATTTGTGGGGTGCCATTGATTTCAGTACTCAGGCCTCATACATTTGCGATCGATGGTGGTACTGTACTCGGTGGATAGGATAGAAAATGCGGTGCCACATTTTCAGATGACACTAACATTGTTAGGAAATTACTTCGGAATGATGATGCAAGAGATTTGAAACTATATGGATAGGTTGGGTGAATGGGCCAACATTTGGCAAGGAAAATGGAAGTGAATAAATATGGGGCCATTGAAGTTGGCCAGTATAGTGGAAAGACAAATTATTATCTAAATGGAGAGAAAGTTCAAAGTGTTTAGGTGCAGAGGGATCTGAGTGTCTGCTTGCATATCATAGAAAACCTATCTGTGGGAACTGCAAGTAATGAGAGATGCAAGCATAGGTTCAGTGCTTACTTACAAAAGGATAGAGTAGAAATGGTAGCGAGTGTTGGTGTAGCTACGCAAGGCATTAGTGAGGATGCAACTGGAGTACAGTTTGGGTGTTCTGAAGAATGAGGTATTTGCATTGGAGGCAATTCAGAGCTTCATTAGATTGATTCCTTATTTGAAGTGTTTGTCTTATGAAAAGAAATTGAGCAGGTTAGGCCTATACTCTCGACTTTATAAGAATGTAAGGAGATCTCAGTGAGGTGTGCAAAATGCTAAAAGTAATTGAATGTGTAGATGTGGAGTGGATTTTTTTTTCATGTGGCGCAATCTACAACAAGAGACCAGAGTTTGAGGATGGAGAGATGGCAGGAAAGTGGAACAGAGGCAGCGTTGACATCAGCCTCATCGAGGGGTTGGATTCCTTACAGATGCTGCTTGTTCTTATTCAACTCTTCGACTGTGTTGGACAGGAATGGGGAAGGACTGGGTATCATACAGGAAGCAGGCGCTCAGGATAAATCAGTTAGAGAGAACATAAGCAGTAGGGTCACACAGTGACCAGCGCTGGGTTGTCAACTATTTACAATCTATATTAAAGATCGGAGGATGGAACAGATATACAGATGCTGAGTTTGCTGATGTCGCTGAGGTAAGCAAGAGATCAAATTATCAAGAGAAGCTGAAGACTCTGCAAATAGATTCAGATATGTAAAGGCAATAGATAATAGTTTGGCAGGTGGAATTTAACATGATATAACCTGCCATTTCATTTACAGGAATAATGGAAAGCAATATGTTACTGAAATGGAGAGGGATTACAGGACTTAATGATACTGTGTACTGGGGGGTTCACTCGGATCCGTTCAAACATGGGAGGTTTTGCTCCATCCCTGATCGTCAGCTCCCAGACACTCCAAGTGACCCCATTGCTCTCCGTTAACATGGAATACTTTGATGTGGTTGATTGGTTGTGGGGATGGTGTTTTGAATGTGCATCAAGGGGACGGCCTTTATCCAAGACATATTCATTTCTTTCTATGTGAAGACTCGATGACGATGGGAATGGCTGACTGCTTCTGAATGAAGAGGACAGAGTGTATTCACCAACATGATGTACTGTGCATGGATACACTGTAACATTAATAGAGAGAGAGAGAGCTCCTTCAGTTCCTCTGCCTCTCCCCATTGACATGGATACTTTGCAGATACAAAGTACATCACCGGGAATCCCACTATACTGGATACACTCGGTAGCTCCCTGTTGTGGGAGAAACAATGTATTTACCTCATCCACCACATATGTTCTCCATCACCGAATTGTGGCATTGATGTTGAGAAACCGGGAAATGACGGATATGCCTCCTAGTCCTGCCTGGAAAGTTCCGGATCATAGAAGCCGAATAAAAGAGTGAACATAACAGCCACTGGCAGCTCCATCCTCCCCCTGGTGTGAAGCTGCAGGTCGTGTTGAAGCAGGTGACTCCATTCTATGATCAGCTCCATGTTTAATCAGGGCCTCTAACACTCAGCTCCTGGATCAAGTGGAGCTTGGGAAACTGTTCCTGGAAAACCCTGGATGGATACAGCAGATCCCTTTCCCCCAACACACTCACTGCCTGGTTTCAGAGCTTCCCCTCTATGCAGCCTCTCCTCCATTTGTTGTTCATGTTACACACCCAGATGCTCTAACTGCAGTCCCATTGCTTCATCCAGAGGTGGGTCACCAAATCCTCAGATGTCCCTGAATGTCTGAGGCAACTTACAGCACAACCTCCAGCAAACCATCCCCAGCCTCTGCACTAAATTTTCAATTACAGAAGCCAGTCAGAAACCCTTCGGTACAAGTGTTCTGGACCAGACCAGATCCCCGCAAAATATTTTAAGAAGGCCGTTTGGACCCAAACCTTTCCTTATTTTGAATATAGATAGGAAGCGTGCCTTACAGAGAAGTTGTGACTGGTCAAACCACTCGACATTAAGCAAAATATAATCGATTCAATTGTTTCAGTTATAATACAATCAAAGAAAAGAACATTTTGGGATAGCTTATATGTTGGAGCACTTGCACAAACAATGGATACCGTACCTTCTTGGTTTACACCGCTTGGCACAAAGATATATTCAAATACAAATCCTTATGGCAGTTTTCCAATCCAGGAGGAAACAACGTCAACAAAGATTTCAGAGAGAAAAGCAGCTGGGGATCATGTATTGAAACTTTCAACCCTTTTAGGTTCCCCAGCAGCTTCTGAATGCTGCAGCTAAAATCAAAATGAGGCAACCTGGTCTGAGAGAGTTGGCCGCTGCCCTTCCATTGTTACCACCGTTTTAATGAAACCTAAATTATCAGTTATTTACTTAAACTTTTTCCAGACAGCAGTTCTGCATCTCTACCTTTAAAACCTCTCTTTAAAAAAAAGGAGAAAATAAACTTTTTACAATGATAGTATCCTCACGACTCCACCTTTAATATAATGATCCATCAATATGGGAAGTTAGGTTCATTTTAGACTTCCTAACCTTCCTCTATTAGTAGACTGAAATGCATATACATTTCATTGACCATGAGCATACAAATGTCCACAACTAGTTTCGATTTCAGGCATTTTACTCCTGCTACAGAATGCCTTTGTCTTTCTTAATCCAAGTCTCCACAACGTGTCAAAACTTAGGTTTTCTCGCCCTGTCACCTGTATAATTTCCAACTGAACGGCAACAATAATAAGCTCAATCGAAACAGACTGGTAGTTATTTCCCTATACTTCTCCAAAAAACTTTAAGGGGTCATGATCAGTGATAAAGATTTGTCTCATGTATGTTACTCACAATTTAAGTGCTGAAATGTTGCAAGGGCACAACCAAGCTCAAGGCCTCCTTCCCCATTGTGGAATAAATCTGTTGATGTTTCCACTGGACACTCCAACCACACGTTACATAATGGAGCAGTCCTCATCTCTCCAATACTCCATCTGAATGACATGACTCCTCATGTCTCAGCATAAAAGAATTACATGCTTCTATACCTCTTAATGCTATAAACTTTTTACCTGCTACTTCTGGCCTATGTCAGTAAACCTTACTCTCATCGGTATATGTTATAAGAAGATCTCGCACATTCTTCTCAATCTCTCACAGAAACCAAACTTTGATTTCTGAACTCAATCATCATCATCAGCCATTTCAACTTCTAACCTTGCCGTTTTAATTCTCTGCTCTTCCACACGAGCTTTCACGACTGCAGGAAGTGAATTGTTGATCTTCTCGAAAATAAGAATCTCTCTAAGAGTGCCATTGGTTTGATTTGTTTTTATACCTTTACCCACCTTTCAAAATGTCTTTGTTTGATCCTCTGAAACTCAATGTGCGTTTAACCAGGGACCCTTTCATAGATGCTGTCTGTCGGCTTCCCGCCCAAGCTCATCCCGACTTCAGATGGCTTTCTTCACCCCCCCCATACAGGCCAGATACCTCCTCCGATAGAGATGCAAATACCTATCAGCTTTGTTTGGACGAAATAAATCCATATGTTCACTGGACACTGCATTTCTTTAGCCACTTTCTCAAATGAAATTCAAAAGGCTTCCCCATCCATCTCATCATATTTAGATAATTCCTGGATGCATTTAAACAGAACCCCATTAGGCCATTGGTTATAATCGGGTTGTTTAACCACACTATCCTCCTCACCCTGCCGACCTTCTACCTTCATCTCCGCTCTCTATGTCATGGTTCCTCTCAAATTGCTAACTTTTTAAGTTGAAACTCTCTAGTTTTCTTCTGTCCTTTCCTCTCTTTCTTGTTCATTTCCTTTTCTTTTATTTCCACTTTTCATCATAATTCAAACTGTTTCAATTCCTTCTCATGTTCAAGGCGCCTCATTCGAAATTGAATTCTAGCCATTTCCAAAGAGTCTGATGGCGGTTCCACCAAATGTAAATGCCGAGCTGTAGCTGTAATTATCTCTCACTTTCTCACAGACAATCGCATCCCCAATTCCAACTTGTCTGTCAATTCCTACAGCTTTCCTTCATTATCTTTTGTAAAATACCCAACTTCACTTCTTCCACACCCAGAGAACTCTGAATGACTAAAAGAATCTTTATACACAAAACCTGTTTAAACCAACAGAATTCAACATCCGCAACAAAAGACACGAACAGCGACCATACACGACCTTTGAACCCAATAGCCTCCCGGTGCATAATCTCCAGTGTCTGCATGAGCTTAATCTAGATTCTTGGTTTCCTCCCACAATCCAAAGATGCGCATGTCAGATGAATTGCCCATGCTAAATTGATCTTAGTTTTCAGGGATGTGTGGTTTAGATGCCTTAGTCGGGGTAAATGTGCAATAATAGGGCAAAGGAATGGGTCTGGGTAGGTTACTCCTCGGACGGTCGGTGTGGACTTTTTGGGTCGAATGGCCGATTTGCACATTGTAAGGATTGGAATTCTAAACCCAGTTTAGTATTATCGATTTACAACCAGACCAGCGCCCCCAGTTTACTATAGACCAAACAGACTGTCTCAAACTATTTTAAGAAGGTAACTTGGATGCCAAACCTTTCTTATATTAAAGGCAGATGTGAAGTGGGTGTTCCAGATGTGATGCTACTAGTAAAAACACTCACCATTAAGCAAAACCCAATATATTTAAACACTCTAATTAAAATCCATTCAAAATGACGAGGAATTTAGAATAATTTAACTATTGGAAACTTTAACCAAATAATGGATACAGATGAACTGTTCCAATATACTAACATCCCATAAACACACACCCTTGCAAAAAGGAATATTTCCGACATACATTCCTGCACACAGTTCTCCAATCCAAGAGGAGTCAGCATGAAGTCAGGTTTCAGAGAGAGTAGCAACTGGAGATAAGTTGCTAGGCCGTTGTTACTCTCTTTATTAAGAACCCTAAAAGCGTCATAAGTTATTTACTTGCGCCGTTTTCAACAGGCAGTCTTTTTTTAAGAAAAGGAGGAAATAACTTTATTTTAAAATTGACAGCATTGTCACACACTTTAGATGCCTGGTCCTTTACTCTAGAAGCTTCCTCGTGCTACTGATCGCAAGGAAACCTGATAGGGACAAATTCAGTTACAGACCAAGTTACAAGGATGTATCTCATAACTTCTGAAACACCCCTGTCCGTGGACCATCGCATGGGACATACCGGGAAGTGAACAATAACCTGACATACACCATTTCACTGTTTCTCAGCTTCACAATGCCAGCACTCGATACTCTAGGGAGCCAAAATCAAAGGACAGGAAAAGCTACAGAGGGACAGAGTGATTCACATTAAAGACAGAAACAGGCATTTAATTAACTGAAAAGATGTTGTGGAAATATGGGGAAAAAGACCGGGCAGTGGGACTAACTGGAGAAGTGAGATCTCCAGGGATTGTACACGAATGACAACATTGAATAAAAGCATTGTCGTATCAGCTAAAATGGTTTGTTACATCAAATTCTGATTCTGCTTGGCAGAACACCACAAACAACATTAACTGGGACAAGGTGACAGCCCAGCATGGAGAGCTGTGTAGAGCATGCTCATGTGTAAACTGCACTATCTGCCCAGCATAGGGAGTATTGTAAACTCTACTATCATATGCTAACCATACTCGAATCAAATTACTGCCTACAATGGGAAGATTTGCTGCGTGTGTGTGTTCATCAGAGACTGAAGGAGAGAGTGTGCGCATGCGCGATTGTCGTGGTTGAATGCGAATTTCATTGTTTGAGAAGGAACGCACATGGAGGAAACTATTTTAAATGCAAACAACTGGAAGGCTTTTTGTTAATTGACAGAGAGAGAACGAGAGAATTTCATGGACAGATACAGTAAAGTGCTGGAGAATGTCAAAATAAAGGCATTGCCAGGCACAATAGCAATATACATCTGCGTTCCACATGAATGACAGATGGATGGGAGTTTGGTGTAAGTTCGAACCAGATTTGCTTCGGCAGGTTTGAAGCTGGAGTGTCAGCAGCAGATTTTCGGCTTCTTTAAGACTGTATTTCATAGCTCAAGGTTCAAACAACAGATGGAATAAGCCAGTGAGATATATTCTGAAGTGGTGAGTATTTCAAATTAGAAATGGTCAGGGTATGGTGTCAGCAATCAGCTCATGGTCAAAGGTCACAGTTGTGACTTTTCTGCTTCAGCCGCAGATATTGGCCAGGGATGGGATGGAAATAGTGGAAGGAAGTGGAGTTTGTAACCAGAACAGTACAGAGTGACCTGCATGCTCTTAATATTTCAATAACAAGGGCAATGATACAATAAATTGTCGTTCGCCGCTGAAACTGACGATGTCAACATAGAGACCCATGAGTAATAATGCCAGAGAAGAGAGAGAGAGACAGTAATTGAACACATTCATTGATGTAGTTATTAATGGTCTGTAACGTGAATATATGGATTGAGAGTTTCAACAGGAAAATAATTGTGACAAGAAGTATAGACTATAAGACAGAACAGTAATGCAGTCATAGCTGGTTTATAGAGAAAAAAAAGATCTGGACAGTGACACTTACCAGGGACACCAACGATAGCCAGGAAAGGATAATAAAAATATTGAATAATGAGAAGAGCGTAATAGATCCGCAATGATAATGACCACCAATAAAATGCAGAAAGATACCAAACATAATTGGATAAGCTCCTGTCTATTGTTGGAACATCCCACTGTAATGTTCCCAGATTCTGATGCATTTTTGGAACATTCCAGTCAAATGTTCTCAGATTCTGATCTCTGCTTCCACTGTCTCCAAATCTGCTGATCCCTGTCAGTGCTGTCGGTGATATTCCCGCTCATGTTATGGGATAACACATTGAACGGCGCCCATTTATCATTTACAATTGGAAACCTTCCACTGGAATAATTAGAATCCATGGAGATTAGCATTAAGCACAGTCACTGAACAAACACTGAGAAACTGAGCAAAGGCTACGATAACAGAAATGGGCACTGCACAACAATCAACAGACAGGAGTGTTCCCTCCCAGTTGCGGAACACTTCAGTGGTACAGGACCATCAACCTCGGACCTTCTGATGACCATCCTCCAAGGCGGACTTCAGAACAGGCAGCAGTGAAAAGTGGCCAAGCAGAGGCTGATCGCTAATTTTGATACACATAGGGAGGGCCTCAACAGGGACCTTGGGTTCATGTCACATTAGAGGTGACGACCATTGCACTACACACGCACACACACACACACACAGGCACTCTTATACACACACATGCATACGGACACACATGTACACAGACACGCACACAGACACTCACACACACCCTTAGAGACGCACACACTTCCACACTCACACAACATCCTCTCAGAGATTTAGACCACTGTACACTCATGCACACACATATACACTCTCTCTTTCACTGATACTCAAAACCCCCCACCCCAGACATGCACTCACACACTCCCACACTCACACATGCGCCCGCTCACAGACTTAAGACACTTGACATCACGACACACACATATACATTCTCTCTCACACACACAACCCCCCAATCCAGACAGTCTCATGCATGCAAACACACACAAACAAACAAAGACCCATATGCACACACATATTTTGAGGGATGATTCGTACTTGCAGAGTTACATTGTAATTTGCTCAAAAACTTCATGAATTCATGTAAAACTCTATTATCTCACTTTCCAGATTAGAATCAATCTAAACATCATGGTATAGACAAAGAACACAGGGTCTAACAGCTTCAACACATTGTCTAGCTAACACTCATTGTTACAGCTAACCCGAGAATGCAACATTTTAAAAAAAATCGTTTTGTGATTTGCACAAATGAAAGAAATGAAACTATCATGGTATTCGAACAGATGAAAGACTCAACAGACAATCAAAGTCCTTTTCAATGTATAATTTCAGTTACATCACACTGTAAATTTTTGCTGTAAATTTTGTGCCTTAGAAGTGTGTCCTCCACTATCACCTGATGAAGGAGCGTGCTCTAAAAGCTAGTGTGCTTCCAATTAAAACTGTTGGACTATAACCTGGTGTTGTGTGAGTTTTAACTTTGTACACCACAGTCCAACACCGGCATCTCCAAATCAAGACTGAACAAACAGGCCCGATTAACCAGTTCCACACATCACTTTTCATATAACTACAAAAGAGAACATTTAGTGTGTTTGGATGGAATGCATGAGGGTTGCTGAGGGATGGATCATAAATCTTTAAATCTTTTTAAAATTTGGATATGAGAGTATTAACAGAACACTGCAGGGGTCTATATATGTTCCACTCTCTTTATGAAAGAGGTTGTTCTAAAATATCAGATCGGCTGCATAAAGAAAAGTCGGGTGGGCAAGCTTCTAGATTCCTTATTGACTAGTGTGAGGCTACTCCTGATTTTAAGTGCCCTGCTACCAACTCTTTTCATAACGTTGAGACAGAGCATTGAGACTGCTGCTCAGCAACAGGCCGAAGCAATTCTGTCCCTATGGGCCAAATACAGAGGGATAAGAGAAGTCCATTCAGCCCATATTAGCCTGTTGCTACTTGAAAAGGTTGAAATCTAGAATATTGGCACATTTTGCCAACAAAGAAAAAGTGAGGACGGCAGATGCTGGTGATCAGAGCTGAAACATGTGTTGCTGGAAAAGCGCAGCAGGTCAGGCAGCATCCAATGAGCAGGAAAATCGGCGTTTTATGCTTTCCAGCAACACATTTTTCAGCACATTTTGCCGACAGAATCATTCAAAACAAAGAGATGTGTCGCTGCAGCTGTATGAGGTGTTACTGAGAGGGCACCTAGAGAACATTATGTTGGTTGTGTTTCTGTAACTGAGAAGGGACGGAACCTCCATCAGATACAGTTTAACGGCTTCTCGTAATCCACGGGTTGCTGTCTCATTTAATGTCTGTTACACAAGGACAGGGGAAGGCCATTCAGCCTTTCCAGTCTGTTACAGAGGGCCACGAGGAGCACATTCAGCCTCTCGAGCCTGTAACAGATGGGCAGGAAGTGTTTCTTTAACTTTCTGTTATGCATAAATATTAGTTGTAAGTTAGTTGTGGAATATGAAAGACCTGATGTAAATATTAAAGTTCTAACTTTTAACAAGGCCAATTTTGAAAGTGTTAGGCGAGCCCTGTGAAAGGCTAATTGGAGTACCCTATTCACAGGTAAAGGGATGGTTGGAAAATGCAAGGCCATCAAAACTTGGTTTCAGAGAGTCCAGAACCAACGTGTTCCTATGAGTGAGAGGGGCAAGGCTGGTGGGTACAGGGAGTGCTGGATGGCTAGATATATTGATGCGCTGGTCAAAGTAAGGAAGGAGGCATATGTCAGATAAACAGAGCTGAGATCAAGTAAATCCCGGGAGGTGTATAAGGGCAGCAGGTGCATAGTCAATGCGGAAATTGGGCCAGAAAAATGTGGACATGAGATGGCTGTAGAAATAGGGTTAATGAGGCATTGAAGAAATTCTACAAATCCTTTAATGGCAAAAGATTAACCCGGGAGAGAACAGGGCCCCTTAAAGATCAGTGAGGCTACCTATGTGTGGAACCACTGGGGATTTGAGGGATACAAAACAAAACATTCTCCTCAGTATTTAATGAGGAGGAGGTTACAAGAGTGAGATAACGAATAAATATATAGTGATTCATTGAGAAGTGTCTATATTACAAGGAGGTGTATGACATTTTAATACGCATAAAGGGGAACAAATCCCTGGGACCTGATCAGATGTATCTCAACTGTTTGTGGGAAGCTAGGAAAGAGCTAAGCCAGCATTTTGCTGATGTATTTATATCATTGATTTCCACAGGTGTGGTGTCAAAAGACTGGAGGGCTGCTAACATAGTGTCATTATTCAAGAAAGTAAGGAAAACCTAGGTTACTATAGATCGGTGAGCCTGACGTCAATGGTAACTAAATTGTTGGAGGGGATCTTGTGGGAAAGGATGCACATGTATTTGAAAAGACAAGGACTGAAGAGAACTTTGTACATTGGAGATCACCTCTCACTGACTCGGTGTAAGCTTTTGAGGAAGTGATGAAGATGATTGATGAAGGCAGGACAGTGGATGTTGTCTTTATGGAATTCAGTAAGAAATCCAAAATGTTCTACATGATAGACTGGTTAGCAAGGTGAGACTGCCTGGGATCCAGGGAGAGCTCGCCATTTAGATCTAACATTTTCTTGAATATTGGAGACAGGGCGTGACAGTGGACATTTGTTCATTAAACCTGGAGATCTGTGACCAGTGGCGTGCCGCAAAGATCAATAGTGAGTCCACTGCCTTTTGTCATTTATACAAATCATTTGCATTTGAGTATATGAAGTATGGTCAGTACGTTTGTAGTAATAACAAATTTGTCGGTATCGACGACAGTGAAAAAATTATCTCTCAGAGTATAATGGGACCTTGTTTAGGTGAACCGAGTGGCGGAGTTTAGTTTATTTAAATGTGTGGTGTTGCATTTTGGCAAGATTAATCAAGGCAAGACATGTAGGTAGCGTCCTTTCGAAAGCTGCCAATGAAGGAGAGCTCCATAGAAAGTATCGAATCTCTACAGTGAGGAATCAACCTATTCGGCCCATCGAGGCCATATCGATATTCGAAACAGTATCCCACTGGAGAAACACCTGCCCTATCCCTCTGAGCCTGCATTTCCCATCGTTAATCCACCTCCCCTACGCATCCCTGGGTACGGTGTGCAATTTACCATGGCCAATCTACCCGTACTTGTATATCCTTATACTGGCGGAGTAAAACATAGCACCCGGAGGAAACTCACGCAGACATGGGGAGAATGTACAACTCCACACAGCCAGTTATTCAAAGATGGAATTAAACCCAGGTCGCTGCCCTGTGAGGCAGCAAAACTAGCCTAGTGGTGCAGGTTCTCCGCTCCTTGACAGTGCCGTCACAGGTAGATAGCGCAGTGAAGAAGGCATTTGGTGATCTTCCTTTATTGCTGCGTGCTTTGAGTCGAAGCATTTGCATGATATGTTAAATCTGTACCGACATTGGTTTGGCCACTTTTGTAATATTGCCGTTAATTCTGGTCTCCCTGCAGTCGGAAAATGGTGTTGTCAAACTTGACAGAGTGCAGAAGAGATTTAAAAGACTGTTGCAGGTGTTGGAGGGTCAGAGTTACAGGGAGAGTTTGAAAAGCCTGGGAGTATTTTCAACAGTTGAGGCTGACGGGGGACCTTAAAGGGGTTTATAAAATCATGAGGGGCATAGATAAGGTAAACGGTCAATGCCTTTTCCCAGGATAGACGAGTCCAAAATTAGAAGACAAAGGTTTAAGGTGAGAGGAGAAAGATTTTTAAAAGGGGCATGAGGGACAACATTTTCACATACAAACTGCTGTGTGTATGGATTGAATAGCCAAAAGAGGTGGTAGTGACAGGTACAGTTACACTATTTAAAAAAGAATTTGGATGGATACATGCATGGGAAGTGTGTAGAGGGAGATGGGCCGATTGCTAGCAAGGGGGACGGAATTAGTTTAGGATATTTGGCGGTATGGTTGACCAGAACGAATGATCTTTTTCCATGCTGTACATCTCTCAGAGTCTATTGACTCTTCAGGGTATAACACGGGAACAGGAGGAGGCTATTCAGCATCTGAATTCTGCCAGTCAGCTTGTTTGCTACATTACTGAGAGTCAAAGACAAAAATACATCATTCAGATTTTGATGGTGTTTTACAGAAACAGAAGAATGGCCTTTCGTCAAGTAAAGCTGTAAAGAATGTGATGAGGCCATTCACTCCCTCACCTCCATTCCACAGGAGCAGCAGGTGAGAACAGAGCTATTGGAGCCTGTTAATCAGGAAAAGGAGGAGGACATACATTTTTACAAACTTGGGATCAGGAGGCAGTCATTCAACTGCTGGAAACTGGAGCACAGGGACAGGAGACAGTCACTCAAATGTTCGAGACTGGGACACAGGAACAGGAGGAAGTCATTCAACTGCTCAAAACTGGGGCACAAATCTGGAGGCTAGTGAGGCCCGAGGAACCTGTTATGCAGGAACAGGAGGATGTGACTCAGTCCCCACCAGTATGAGACACTGGGAGAGAAGGGGAGTTTGCTTAGAACAAACAGAAATATATGAATAAATTGCATTACTGGTCCATGCAATCCTGTTCCATCATTCACTAAGACCACGGCTGATCTGATGATGATTCCCTCATTCCATTTTACGGAGACTGTCCTCTCTCCAGCCTCTGCTCCATTTGTTGGTCATGTTGCCAACAGAGATGCTGTAACAACAGTTACTATGACTCATCCAGAGGGATGGGTCTAACCAGATCAGTCCGGATTTGAGGAGTCCAATCACAAGAATTAAAACACAAAATAAAGGCATTACCAGATGTTTAGTACTCTCACATTCGCAATCCAACTCACATAACCATACCATCTATTACATATTAAGGATGGAGCACTGTGTAGATCCGGCTAGTGTACTGCTGAATGCAACCCATCTATGGTCAGGGTGTAACTCTGTGCAGCCTACATCAATGCTGGATCTATAATCCTGGGCTAAATATCCAGCGTGGGGAAATGCGCATTCTGCACTGGTTCATTCATATATAAACCCAGACTGTTGCATTGTTCGGTAACAATGTGTTAGATCGCTGCCCAGTGTGGGTAAACTTGCAGCCAATTTAGGAAGTGACAGAATGTGCAGCTCCCATCCATTTACACCTCCATATCTCCACTGTGCCTTGACAAGGGGTGCTGCGAATGTGAAAGTCACTGCGAGGAAGAGATGTAAACGGAAACAATTTAAATACCAATAGTTCTGATTAAAGCGAGTATCACTCTAGTATTTAAAGATGAAATAACTGAGATAATAACCAATGAGATTTTGTAAATGACGCAAACAAGTAAGGGGGGCGGGGGTGTTAATGTTATAGCGGTCGCACTATAAGCCTTCAAATAATCAATCGGAATTGGAAGAATAAATATGCAGGTAGACTGGCGAGACTTGCAGGAGCAATAGGGTTGTCATAATAGGTGATTTTAATTATCCTAACATAGACGGGGACTTCCAGAGGGTTAAAAACTTAGATGGAAGGTAATTTGTTAAGCGTGTTCAGGAAAGCTTCCACAAGCAGCATGTAGAGAGTTTCCTACTCGGGAAGGGACATACTCACTTACTGTTGGGAAATTGGGTAGGATCGGTGGCAGAGGTAAAGTGGTGGAGCATTTTGGGAAAATTGACCAGAGCTGTATTAATGTTAAATAGGGATGGTAGGGAAAAGAGTGGTCCACAGATTAAAGTTCTAAATTGGGGCAAGGCGAATTTTGTTGGAATTAGACAGGGAATTGCAGGGCTTGATTGGAGTCATGTGTTTCCATTTAAAAGGATCCCAGGCAAGTGAGAGGGCTTTAAAAGTGAGCTAGCAGTCTGTATGTTCCTGTGAGTGTGAAGGGAAAGTGAGGCTGGAAGAGAGAACCCTGGATGACAAGAGATATTGAGGCTCTGACCAGAAAAAACAAAGAGGCGTCGTTCAGGTACAGGCAGCTGGGACCAAGGGAATCTCTGGAGGTTCACATGGGATGCAGGAGTTTACTAAGAAGGAAATCAGCAGGGCTAAAGTAGGGTATGAAATAGCCTTGCCTGAGCAGATTCGGGTGAATCCAAATTCAGTATAGTAAAAATAAAGAACAACTAGAGAGAGATAGGAGGCCTTAAAATCAAATCTGGGCATACATGCGCAAAACCTCAAGAGGTAGGTGAGGTCCGTAATTTCCCCTCTGCGTTTATCATGAAGAATGCCATGAAGACTTGTGACCTTTGAGACGTTAGTTGCGATATGTTGGTACTGCCCATATAAAAGTAGAGATGCTGTTGGACATATTAGAGCGCACAAAGTCAGATAAATCTCTTGGTCCTGAGCAGACATATATAAGAGCACTGCACGAGGCGAGAGAAGATAGTTCAGGGACAAGATCCTGGAAGACTGGCCAGTAGAAAATGTTGTGCCCTTATTTAGAAGGGCTGCAAAGAAAAGCCTGAGAAATATAGACAAGTAGGCCTCACATCTGTTTCGGAAACTACTTGAGAAGGTTCAGAGATATAAGATATGCATGCATTTGGAACGACAGAGTTTAACTTAGAGCAGTCAGCATAGCTTTGTGCGTGGCAGATCATGCCTGACAAATTTTGATAGAGGTTTTTTGAAGAAGTGACCAGGAAGATGGACGAGGGCAGGGTGGTGGACATAGTCTATATGGATTTCAGTAAGGCCCTTGATAAGTTTCCACATGGTAGGCCGCTCTAGAAGTTTAGATCGAATGGACTCCAATGCAAACTGGCAAATTGGTGACACAATTGGCTTGACGTTATGAAGTAAATGGCTATGGTGGAGGGGATCCATTCATGTTTGGAAAGGATAAAAAATGTAAAAAGGAAAGTGAGGGGCAACTTTTTAACATAGAGTGTAGTACACATATGGACTGAGCTTTCAGTGGAAGGGATTGAGATGGGTACAATAACAACATTCAAACGGCATTTGGACAAGTAAAGAGATAGGAAAGGATTAGAGGGATACAGAACAAGGGCAGGGAAATGGGGTGAGTCTGGATGGACATTTTGTTTGCCATGGACCAGCTGTTCCAATTGGCCAGGCATACTGGCATTCTCGTGCAATATGACTGTAAATCAAGTGTGTTTTGGGGTGGAGACAGGGTGGGGGGGCGGGGTACACTGAGTTAAATATCATGGAAGGATATGTTCACAGGTTCAGAATGCTGAAATGAATTCATTCCGATAGTATCATGCAACACGGGTCAATATTTCGAAGAATTATGAATGAAAGGGATATTGCTGTGAGTTCAGGCGATGGAGAGTTTTAGATGAACATGTGTTCTGCAGCTCTGTAACTGGGAGTGAGGACAGCAGAGTCTTCTCACTGGGCTGAATCTAACAAAAAACTGTCACAGTGACATTTTCATTGAGTGTGACAGAGGGGTTGTCTGCACGAGGCCGAGCTAGTTTCATGGTGCTATCTTAACAAACTTATCTCATTAACTACTCATCCCACTCCATAGCGTCCCTCTCATACAATGCCAGCCCGAATCTCCCACCCATCATGACCGGAGATACTCACAGTCGCCCGAATGCCCCTGGATATTACGTGATCCCTGACACTGGTGGCATCTTTGAAAGGCCAATGGGCACATGGTTGCGCTTTCCTAGTTTGGAGCTGCGCTGCACATTTTCCCCGAGCATGCCAGCGAAGGGAAAATTACACCACGGTTTGTCGACAACAGCACGGAGGTCCTGGTGGATGGGCTAGTAGAAAGGGGACCATGCTCTTACCAGAGTGGGCCACACTACCAGAACAACCGAGTATAGTTTGAACTCACCACCCAGCTCAGTGCAATTTCTAGGGTCTGTATAAAAGTCCAGCAAAATAGGACAAGTATCAATAAGCTTCCCCATTCTGTCAGGGTAAGTGTCACTGTATTCTCTCTGCTCTCTCACACTCATTGTATATCTGTTATAGCACCGACACCCGAACAAGGCTCATGCTCTACCACTCACAATACTGCATGCAGCACTTTCCCTCTCTTTCTCTATTGCCTTTCTAATGCCCCCCACATAGTTATAGAATATTCTGGAGAATGTCAATTACGGGATGTTCCTGGTATTGTTCCAACTTATTCCCAGTTTCAGGCAAACGGCTGTGCCCCGGTACGTAGCACGTAAGAGGATGGGCTAGAGATGTACGTTTTTCAAATCACACACAATTAAAATCCATCATGCGGCCATTCAATACTTCAAATATGCTCCAACGTTCATTACGTTTTGGGGTGATCTGATGGTTTTCTCAGCTCCATGTTACAGGAACTTTCAGTTATTTGACCCCCAATTTCCTTGTACTGAGCAGACGATTCTCAGACACATCATACCGCGGATTTCTTCCAGCATGTGTTCAGAAGGCATTTCACATGGGGACGGACTATCCATACAATATATTTCATCTGCTTTACAAATTCTTGCAACAATTAGCATGCTTTCCTCAGACCAATCAAAAACATGCATGTATTGTATGGTTATCGATATCCAATCACAATTTGTCATTCTGGTTATTTCACTTGTCTCACCTTATCGTATTCAGCCAAAGACAGCTTCCAAATACTTGTCTCAATATAAAATATAATTTCTAGCAGAGTATATTTTTATCTCAAATGCACCTTTTTCCTTGTCATTAAAATTTCTCTTGCCCTTTTTCTGTGACTGATTCTGTGAGTAACAGTAACACAGTCTCCCACTCAATTGGCTGGATGGTTGGTTTGTGATGCAGAGGGAGGCCACCAGCGCAGGTTCAATTCCCCCACACTGACAAAGGTTACCATGAAGGGGATGCTCTCTCAACCTCACTCCATCACCCGTATGTGACCTTCAAGGTAAACCACCATGAGTGATCTCTCTAATGAGAGTTATTTGGGACTCTAATCTATCAAAGTTAGCATTTTTATTTTTCAGCAAAATTTTTTATTGCAAAAGATTTTTAAAATTTATTTTATTAAACCAATAACAAAACAACTCAAATAACTGAACAAAATTACATCCATGTGCATGCATATACAAAATAAGTTAAAGTCTCTAAACGGACAGAAGAAAAACAAAAATAAACAAGAAATAATGAATAAATAATATGGCTCAGCACAACAAAATGATAGCTCTCGTTCTTCGAGAGCATTAACTGATACACATTCATACGTTCATAATTCTTCATATGTGATTCATTAGACAATATCATCATGGCTATGTAAACGCCCTTTTTAGATTGGCAGATCAGCCTGTATCGTGGTTATCCAAAAAGGGTTGCCATATCTTATATAAATCTCTGCTTTTCGGTGCACCATACTGGTGAGAAAGTCCAAAAGGATATTCTCCATGACGAGCTTACACCACCCAACAGACCCGGGGGGTTTTCAGACATCCAACACAATAGAATATTTTTCCTAGCACAGGAAGTATGGGGGAAATACTAAAGGAATATTGTGCATCAGTATTTACTGTGGAAAAGAATATGGAACATATAAAACGTAGGGAAATAGATGGTGAGACCTTGTAAATGCCGATATTACAGAGGAGGAAGTGCCGGACGCCTTAAAACAGGTCAAGGTGGATAAACCCACAGGACCTGAAAAGGTGTACCCGACAACTCTGTGAGAAGCTAGAGAAGTGATTGTTGGGCCTCTTGATGAGATATGTGTAATATGGATAGTCACAGGTGACGTCCTGGAAGACTGGAGGTTGGCTAACGCTGTGCCATTGTATAGGAAGGGTGTTCAGGACAAGCCAGGGAACTATAGACCAGTGACCCTGACGTTGGTAGTGGACATGTTGTTGGAGAGAATCGTGAGGGACAGGATGTGCATATATTTGGAAAGGCAAGGACTGATTAGGGATAGTCAACACGGCTTTGTGCGTGAGAAATCATGTCTCACAAACTTGATGGAGTTTTTTGAGGAAGTAATAAAGAGAATTGATGAGGGCAGAGGGGTAAATGTGATCCATATGGACTTCCGTAAGGATTTTGATGAGGTTCCCCATGGGAGATTGAATGGCATGGTTAGACCTCATGGAATACAGGAGAACTTGCCATTTGAATACAGAACTGGCTCAAAGGTAGAAGACAGAGGGTGGTGGTGGAGGGTTGTTTTTCAGACTGGAGGCCTGTGACAAGTGCAGTACCACAAGGATCGGTGCTGGATCCACTACTTTTTGTCATTGACATAAATGATTTGTAAGTGAGCATAAGAGGTACAATTAGCAAGTTTGCAGATGACAACAAAATTGGAGGGGTAGTGGAGAGCGAACAGGGTCACCTCAGGTTTACCAAATAGCCAATGGGCTGAGAGTTTAGTTCAGATAAATGCGAGGTGGTGCATTTTGGGAAAGAGAATCTTAGCATGACTTATCCACTTAATGGTAAGGTCGCAGGGAGTGTTGCTGAACAAAGAGAACTTGCAGTGCAGGTTCATAGCTCCTTGAAAGGGGAGTCGCAGGTAGATAGGATAGTGAAGGAGGTGTTTCCTTTATTGGTCAGAGTATTGAGTGCAGGAGTTGTAAAATCGTGTTTCGGCTGTACAGGACACTAGTTAGGTAAGTGTTGGAATATTGCGTGCAATTCTGGTCTCCTTCCTATCGGAAAGATGTTGTGAAACTTGAAAGGGTTAAGAAAAGATTTCACGGATGTTTCCAGCGTTGGAGAATTTGAGCTATAGAGAGAGGCTGAACAGACTGGGGCTGTTTTCCCTGGAGCGTCGGAGGCTCAGGGCCGACATCATAGAGGTTTATAAAATGGTGAGGGGCATGGATAGAGTAAGTAGGTGAAGTCTTTTCCCTGGGGTTGGGGAGTCAGCACGAGAGGGTATAGGCTTAGGGTGAGAGGGGAAAGATATAATAGACAAATATGGGGCAATTATTTCACACAGAGAGTGGTACGTGTATGGAATGAACTGCCAGGGAGGCTGATACAAGTGCAACATTTAAGAGGCATTTGGATGGGTAAATGAATCAGAAGGGTTTGGAGGGTTATGGTCCAGGTGCTGGCAGGTGGGACTAGATTGGTTTGGCATATCTGGTCGGTATGGAAGGGTTGGACAGAAGGGTCTGTTTCCATGCTGTACGTCTCTATGACCATGACTCTTTGACTTATATTAATCTCTTTTTGTTGGTGCACCATGCTGGTGAGAAAGTCCAAAGGGATATTCGCCATGAGGAGCTTACAAAGACCCAACAGACCCGGGGAGTTTTCAGGCATCCAACACAACAGAATATTTCTCCTAGCCCACAAAGCAAGGATATATATTTTTTTCGCATATGCATCTGCGTACGATACTCTGGACATGCCCAGGAAAGAGAAATCGGGTACATCTCCAATTCTGTCCCCAAGACCCATTCTACCACACCTAACACTGCTCCGATATATACAAAGCCCGCAGCAGGACCACGTACAATGAGTAAGAGTGTCTGTCGTCATTATGCATTTAAAACATGCTGAAGATAATCCCACTTTGAATTTTGAGAGAAAATCTGGTGTCAGATAGACCCAATGAAGAATTTTCAACTGCATGGAATGGGCACTATAACAGATCAAAATCATTCGAGCATTTTCACAAATATCCTCCCATGTCTCCGAAGAGATGTAACACCCGGAGCTCACTCGCACAGACGTCACGAAGCTGCGCAGTCTTGTCTGAGGGGACACTATCCACCTGATGATATAGGGTTCAGACAGAGAGTGTATTCTTAACAATAAACTCCTGCTTCTTTCTATCGGATCTGTAAGAGTCTGTTAAAAGTTTATTTTTAATCTAATCTCTAATCTAGAAAAAAATGAACAAATATCAACTAGGTAGTACATACATACGAGTTATTTGATCAAATGATATCATTATTTCTCCCTCAATTAACACATGGCGGCTCAGTGGTTTGCACTGCTGACTCACAGCACCAGGGTCACGGATTTGGTTCCTGTCTTGGGTGACTGGCTGTGTGGAGTTAGTATATTCTCAACGGTGTCTGTGTAGGTTTCCTCCCACACTCACAAAGATGTGCAGGTTAGATGACTTGGCCATTGCTAAATCGCTCATAGTGTTCCATAATCTCTAAGTTGGGGCATTAGTCAGGGTAAATATAGGATGGTAAGGGAATGGGTCTGGCTGGGTTACTCTTCAGAGGATCGAAGGGGACCTGCTGGGCACAAGGATCTGTTTTCACACTGTAGGGATTCAACTAATTCAAAATCACCCAAACAAGGTACCCCGTCTCTGCCCACAGTTTAAACCTGGAATCCATTACCCCAGGTTGACAACCTGGTATACCAATTAAACCGGTAAGAAACATCGTTTCTGCTGTCTTGCTCTCGATATGACGCATTGTCCTTCAAGTTTTAACAGTATTGATAATCAGTAGTTTTTGACAATGCTCCATAAATCTTGTCATTTTATCTAAGAATAACAGACTAATAAGGGTTCACTTTGTCTGAGAGGGCTCAATGTCTAGCCGTATTGATGCCGAGTCCTCAACGGTCCAGGCACTGATATAGGATGATAAAAGAGCTTAATTGATTGCTTTTAATCGGGGAGATTTTCCCCCCACAATTTGTGGGGCAGCTGCAATTTTGTTAGTTAGACAAAGAATCGTTTATGGTGCCAAATAAAAGAGCTAAACCCGCCATTATATTTCCTAAATATCTGTCTGGGAAACGTCAAAGAAAGCATTCGCACGGGTTCTTGGAAATGAGGAAGGACATTCATTTTAGTAACAGCTATCTGACATAGCCAGGATATTGGAAATGCCTCCCATCTTTGAAGATCTTGTTTAATTCTGTCAAACAAATGGACACAGTTCACGTTATATAAATGATCAAAGACAGATGTAATGAATATACTGAAACAGGAAAACCACACCAGGGACTATTTAAAAGGAAAGCAGGATTTGCCCTCAGTATTAGGTATTTCCCTAAGACCTCCCATAGGCATGGCCTCCAACTTGGTAACATTAACCTTATCATTCAGAAAGGCAACAAGCAAATTAATGCATTGCATCACATGAACTAACGAAATTGCGGAATTGGACAAAAAAATATAAGATCCTCATCTGCATACAATGTAATCTTACGTGACCTCTATCCCACTTCTGGGGCAGATATGTTGGCATCCCGACGGATGACCTCCTCCAGTGGCTCAATCACCAACGTAAACAACAATGGTGAACGGTGTCAAACTTGTCGGCTGTCTGGCGGAATATTAATATTGCTGGTTGCTACACCATTAGTGAGAACCGCAGCCAGAGGATCATGGTAAAGGACCCTCACCAACTTGATAAAAACTTTGCGTAGACCAAATCATTCTAACATACAGAAGAGATCCGCCCACTCAACCCAATCAAGTGCGTTCACTCATCTAAAGGGATCAATAATCTCTGGACAGATTGTTGTTGAAACTCTTGGATCATATTGAGTAACCTCTTCACAGTGTCGGAAGATCTGTGGCCCTTTATAAATCCTGTTTGGTTCTCTTTGGCAACGGAAGACAGCAAATTTTCCAGCCTAAATGCACGAGTCTCAGACAGGATTTTGAGACCAACATTTAAAAGTGAGATTGGCGTGTAAGAAGCACAATCCTCCAGGGTCTTCCTTTCTACAGCATCAGAGAGATATGAGACTCTCTTAAGGGTGGAAGGAGGGGTTCGTGACTGTATGAGTGAAGAAACATGTTAAACATCAGCCCGGACAACAGGTTCCTAAATTATTTATAAAATTCACTAGGAAATCCGCGAGGAACGTGCGCCTTTACACTCTGAAGCTGCTTCACACCCTCATGCATTGACAATGGTACATTATGACACAACACTTATTCAGGGGTTACTCCTGAAAGACCCAGATTCTTGAAAAATGACTCCATCATAATACATCTATCCTCACAACGTTCAGTTTCAAATAACTCGGAGGAAAATCTCGGACAGGCTGCATTAATCTTTTTGGAATTGAAGTTGAGGGTATCAGCACTTTCCCAAATTAGGTAATGGCTTGAGAGGGGCGCTCGTTTTCCTGGCAAGATAGAGTAAATACTTGCCTGTCTTATCAGCATGTTCAAACACCCTTTGATTTGCAAAAGTAAGTTCCTTCTTGGCTGTCTGTGTGAGCGTGGAATTCACAGTAGACTGAAGGATTGTGATCCTCTGCAGCTTAGTCACCGAGTGTCAATTACAGTAAGCTCTCTCGGCTGCCGTCAGCTGTGCCTCAAACCAGCGTTCCTGCTCCCCTTTCTGCTGCATCCTCGGGAATAATTATTGCCTTGGCATAAGCCTTAACAATTTCCCATAGAATGGATGGCTTACTGTTTAAATCTGACTTAATGGCTATGAAATATCTGAATTCATTACAGAAATACTCAATGAACTGACTAGCCTTAAGAGTACATAGAACATAGAACATAGAAAAATACAGCGCAGTACAGGCCCTTCGGCCCTCGATGTTGCGCCGACCAAATCCTACCTAACCTACACTAGCCCAATAACTTCCATATGCCTATCCAATGCCTGCTTAAATGACCATAAAGAGGGAGAGTTCACCACTGCTACTGGCAGGGCATTCCATGAACTCACAACCCGCTGCGTAAAGAATCTACCCCTAACATCTGTCCTATACCTACCACCCCTTAATTTAAAGCTGTGTCTCCTAGTAACAGCTGACTCAATTAACAGAAAAAGGTTCTCAGTGTCTACCCTATCTAAACCCCTAATCATCTTATACACCTCTATCAAATCTCCCCTAAACCTTCTTTTCTCCAATGAGAACAGCCCCAACTGCCTCAGCCTTTCCTCATACGATCTTCCTACCATGCCAGGCAACATCCTGGTAAACCTCCTCTGCACTCGTTCCAATGCCTCCAAATCCTTCCTATAGTATGGCGACCAAAACTGCACACAATACTCCAGATGAGGCCGCACCAGAGTCTTATACAACTGCAACATGACCTCAGGACTCCGGAACTCAATTCCTCTACCAATAAAGTCCAGTACACCATTTGCCTTCCTCACAGCACTATTTACCTGGGTGGCAACTTTCAGAGATCTGCCTACATGGACACCAAGATCCCTCTGCTCATCGACACTACCAAGTAGCCTACCATTAGCCCAGTAATCCATCTTCTTGTTATTCCTACCAAAGTGAATGACTTCACACTTAGCTACTTTGAATTCCATCTGCCACCTTACTGCCCAGCTCTGCAACCTATCTATATCCCGCTGTAACCTGCCACATCCTTCTTCACTGTCCACAACTCCACTGACCTTTGTGTCATCCGCAAACTTGCTCACCCAGCTTTCAAGCCCCTCCTCTAGATCATTTATAAAGATGACAAACAGCAACGGTCCCAAAACAGATCCCTGTGGTACACCGCTCGTAACTGCACTCCAAGATGAACCTAGTCCATCAACTACTACCCTCTGTCTCCTTCCAGCCAACCAATTCCTAATCCAAACCTCTAATGCACCCTCAATGCCATACCTCCGTAGTTTTTGCATTAGCCTACCATGGGGTACCTTATCGAACGCCTTGCTAAAATCCATATACACCACATCTACTGCTTTACCCTCATCCACCTCCTTAGTCAACTTCTCAAAGAACTCAATAAGGTTTGTGAGGCACGACCTGCCCTTCACAAAACCATGCTGACTATCCTTGATCACATTATTCCTATCCAGATGTTCATAAATCTTATCCCTTACAATTCTCTCTAAGACTTTGCCCACCACAGAAGTGAGACTCACTGGCCTATAGTTACTCGGGCTGTCCCTACTCCCCTTCTTGAACAAGGGGACCACATTCGCTATCCTCCAGTCTTCTGGTACTATTCCCGCTGACAATGACGACATAAAAATCAAGGCCAATGGCTCTGCTATCTCCTCCCTAGCTTCCCAGAGGATCCTAGGGTAAATGCCATCAGGCCCAGGAGACTTATCTATTTTCATCCTTTCCAGTATTCCCAAAACCTCCTCCCTACATACTTCAAGGCCATCCATTCTAATCACTTGTGACGCAATATTCACACCAGCAACAGAGTCCCGTTCCTGAGTGAACACTGACGAAAAGTATTGATTTAGTGTCTCACCAATCTCCTCCGCCTCCACGCACAACTTCCCACTACTATCCTTGACTGGACCGATACGTACCCTAGTCATCCTTTTATTCCTGACATACCTATAGAAAGCCTTTGGGTTTTCCCTAATCCTACCAACTAAGGACTTTTCACGCCCCCTTCTCGCTGCTCTTAGCTCTCTCTTCAGATCCTTCCTGGCTACCTTATAACTCTCAATCGCCCCAACTGAACCTTCACGCCTCATCCTTACATAGGCCGCCCTCTTCCCTTTCACAAGGGACTCCAATTACCTATTAAACCACGGCTCCCTCACAAGACCCTTTACTCCCTGCCTGACTGGTACATACTTATCAAGGACACTCAATAGGTGTTCCTTGAACAATCTCCACATATCATTAGTGTTCTTCTCCTGAAGCCTGTTTTTCCAATCCACGCCTCCTAAGTCATGCCTCACCACATCATAATTTCACTGTCCCCAGCTATAGCTCTTGCCCTGCAGTGCACACTTATCCCTCTCCATCACTAAAGTAAAAGTCACCGAGTTGTGGTCACTGTCCCCGAAGTGGTCACCTACGTGCAAGTCTAACACCTGGCCTGGTTCATTACCTAGAACCAAATCCAGTATAGCCTCACCTCTTGTTGGCCTGTCTAAATATTGCGTCAGGAAACCCTCCTGCACACATTGGACAAACACCTACCCATCTAACGAACTCGAGCTGTAGATTTCCCAGTCAATATCTGGGAAGTTAAAGTCCCCCATAACAACCACCCTGCTACTGGGATACATTCTCCAGTGTCTCGAATCTGACGTATTACCTTTTATCTTAATCAATAAGTATGGTCAGAAATGTTAATATTCCCAATTGTGCAGAATGCCACCGAATCTAAGACTGTTGCAGGGATGGGGGAGAAATCAATCATCGTGTGGCATTTCTGCTGGTTAAAGGAGAAAATAAAACCCCTGCTTGTGAGGTAGACCTGCCTCCAGACATCCACCAGCTCTTGTTCTGCACACAAATCCACTAATTGCTTGCATTACAACGAGAGTATTGGGGGACCTTTGGACATTCTGTCCACCGTGGGTCCATAAGACAGTTGAAATCTCCTTATCCAATAATATGCCATGATACAAGATAACTGAATTTGGATAATGCATCTACCAGGATTTTAAGAGGGTGCGCAGGTGCAGTGGTGGGGGGAGGGGCGGGGGGGGGTTCGCAATTACCATTCAAAACATTGATTTATTTACCATAATTCAAGGCTTTGGGTATTATGATCCTCCCGTGAGTTTCAAATACAATCTAGTAATTTAAATGGAAAATTCGTCTTATCTAGTATGGCTCCTCCCTGACTCCTAGTATTAAACGACGAGAAATAAACCCGATCAAACCCGCCCTGCTGTAACGTCAAACTTTCCTTGTCATCTCCTGCAATAGGACAGCATCCACCCTCTCTGTTTTTAAGACTAGGAAGTAAATTTTTCCTCTTGACTGGGCAATGGCTCCCCTTAATGTTCCAGGTACACCATTTAAGCACATCATTATCCAGAACACACTGTAACAACATTTGAGAGAGGAGGAACTCGAATTACTGATCATGAATAAACAAAGTCTCATAGAGCTTAAAAACTACACAAACTAAAACTACTACAACGGGCATGCTCTCAAAACTTTCCAAAACTAAGAATATTAAAACACCAAAAAACAAACAAAATCGATTGGGGAATTTAAAATGTCCACAAAAATTTTCGTTTTCTCTGCAGAGTCTGACGAGTTCATGGATTCATTCAATGCAATACAGAGAACCGTTGGGTACCAGAGGGAATACTGATTCCCGAGTCCCCTTACTCTTCTTTTGATGGGTGTTAGATTGGACGTAGGTGAGCACTTTGGTGATAGCGATCACAATGCTGTTATGTTTACTTTACTGATAGAAAGGGATAGGTTTATACCACTGGGCAAGAGCTGCAGCTGGGGTGAAAGGCAATTACGGTGCGATTGGACAAGATTTAGGAAGTATAGGATGGAGAAGGAAACTGTAGGGGATAGGCACATTAGAAATGTGGAGCTTATTGAAGGAAAGGCTACCACGTCCTAGATAAGTATGTACCTGTCAGACAGGGAGGAAGCTGCAGAGCGCGGGAGCCGTGGTTTATGAAGCAAGTTGAATCTCTGGTCAAGAGGAAGAAGAAGGCTTATGTTAGGATAAGATGTGAAGGCTCAGTTAGGGCGCTTGAGGGTTACAAGGTAGCCAGGAAAGACATAAAGAAAGAGTTCAGAAGAGCCAGGCGAAATATGAGAAGTTGTTGGCGGATAGGATCAGAGTAAACCATAAGGCTTTCTGTAGGTATTTAAGGAATAAAAGAATGACGAGAGTTAGATTAGGGCCAACCAGTGGGAAGTTGTGTGTGGTGTCAGACGAGACAGGGGAAGCACTGAATGAATATTTTTCAACAGTATTCACTCTAGTGAACGACAATGTTGTCGAGGAAATTACTGAGACAAAAAGGCTAAAAGTCAAGATGTAATTGAGGTTCACAAGGAGGAGGTATTAGAAATCCTGCAGAGAGTTGAAATAGGTAAGTCCCCTGGGCCGGGTGGGATTTATCCTACGATCATGTGGGAAGCCAGGGAGGAGACTGCCGAAGTTTTGGCATCGATCTTTGAATTGTCATTGTCTCCAGGAATAGTGCCAGAAGACTGAAGGATAGCAAATGTGGTGCTCCTGTTCAACAAGGGGAGTAGAGACAGTACTGGTAATTATAGACCGGTGAGCCTTACTTCAGTTGTTAGCAAAGTGTTGGAAAAAGTTAGAAGAGATCGGATTTATAATCATCTAGAAAAGAATAATTTGATCAAGGATAGTCAGCACGGTTTTGTGAAGCATAGGTCCTGCCTCATAAGTCTTATTGAGTTATTTGAAAAGGTGACCAAACGGGTAGGTGAGAGTAACCCGTTTGATGTGGTGCATATGGATTTCAGCAAGGCATGGAAAATGGTTCCCCAGAGTAGGCTATTGTACAAAATGCGGAGGAATGGGATTGTGGGAGATATAGCAGTTTGGATCAGTAATTAGCTTGCTGAAAGAAGACAGAGGGTGGGGGTTGATGGAAAATGTTAATCCTGGAGTCCAGTTACCACTGTTGTACCACAAGGGTCGGTGTTGGGTCCACTGCTGTTCGCCATTTTAATAAAAGATCTGGATGAGACCATAGAAGGGTGGGTTAGTAAATTTGCAGATGACACGAAGGTCATAAGAGATAGGATTTATAATCATCTAGAAAAGAATAATTTAAGTAGGAATAGTCAGCACAGTTTTATGAAGTGTAGGTCGTGCCTCATAAACCTTGTTGAGTTCTTTGAGAAGGTGACCACATGGATAGAAGTGATTAAACCGGTTGATGTGGTGTATATGGATTTAAGCAAGGGGTTCAATAGGATTCCCCACAGTGGGCTATTTTACAAAATGCGGAGAAAGGAATTGTGGGAGATATAGCAGTTTGGATCAGTAATTGGCTTGCTGAAAGAAGACAGGCTGATGGTTGATCGGAAATGTTCATCCTGCAGTCCAGTTACCAGTGGTGTACTGCAAGGGTCGGTATTGGGCCCACTGCTGTTCGTCATTTCTATAAACCATCTGGATGAGGGCATAGAAGGGTGGGTTAATAAATTTGTTGACAACAATATTTTGGTGCAGTTGTGGATAGTGACGAAGGGTGTTGTAGGTTACAGAGAGACATAGATAAGCTGCAGAGCTGGGCTGAGAGGTTGCAAATGGAGTTTAATGTGGACAAGTGTGAGGTGATTCACTTTGATCATAGTAATCGGAATGCCAAGTACTGGACTAATGGTAAGATTCTTGGTAGTGTGGATGAGCAGAGAGATCTTGATGTCCAGGTACTCAGATCCTTGAAAGTGACCACCCAGGTTGACAGGGTTGTTAAGAATGTATACAGTGTTTTAGCTTTTGTTAATCGAGGGATCGGTTCTGGAACCATGAGGTTATGCTACAGCTGTACAAAACTCTAGTACGGCCGCACTTGGAGTATTATGTACAGTTCTGGTCACCGCATTATGAGAAGGATGTCAAAGCTTTGGAAAGTGTGCAGAGGAGATTTTCTAGGATGTTGCCTGGGATGGAGGAAAGGTCTTACGAGTAAAGGCTAAGGGACTTGAGGCTGTTTTCGTCAGAGAGAAGAACGTTGAGAGGTGAATTAATGGAGACATATAAAATAATCAAAGGGTTAATTTGGGTGGACAGTGAGACATTTTATCCAAGAATGGTGATGGCGAGGGGGCATAGCTTTGAATTGAGGGGTGATAGATATAGGACAGATATCAGAGGTAGTTTCTTTACTCAGAGAGTAGTAAGGGTATGGAATGCTTTGCCTGTAATGATAGTAGATTCGACAAGGTTAAGTGCATTTAAGTCGTCATTGGACAGTCAAATGGGCGCACATGGAATAGTGTACGTGGGATGGGCTTCAGATTGGTATGACAGGTCGGTGCAACATCGAGGGCCGAATGGCCTGTACTGCATTGTATGTTCAGTGTTCTAAATCATCAAACGATTTTTTTCTGAATCACCGCTGCTGAAAAATCCCGAAAGGACGTAATCCTGGAACCTTTGAATTAAAGTCATCGGATCTTTTCCCGGAGTTCTGGAAGCTTCCATTTGTCTTTGTTTATCCCATAACCATGTAACCACACGTGGACAGGGTGAGAGCGCTGTTCTGAGTCTGACTTGCGCACCGTAACCCGATGAACTGCCTCGGTCTTCACCTGTCCCTCCTCAGTTTCGAAGTGAAGGAATCGCTGCAGCCAGATCTCTAAAAATATTCACTGGCTGACCACCGGCTATCTGGGCAAGCTGATCAACGATGTGAGCATTCTTCATCCTGAACCTGTTGTCAAGATCGTCATCGTGTTCAGTTAAGGAGCGTACTTGTTTTTTCAAGGGGGAGGATCGTATCGGGAGAGGCATTGATCACAATCTCTGCCACTGCAGTTCGGTGCTTGAAATCGTCTGTTCTGTTTCCAAGGCTGTCAAGTTGCTGCTCATGTTTTTGGAGCGTGTCTGAGAGTAGTAGAGGTTCTAGCCACGGCTGAACTTTTCTTCAATCATGGCTTCAATCATTTCACGTAACTTGGTGAACTCAGTGACCAAGGCCTGGTGAGAAACTGGGTCCATCGAACGGGCAGAGGGGGTTGCAGCTGCGGCCTCAGGTATGCTCGATGCTTCTGACGGGTGCACCGCGTGTTGGGACTTATTCGATCCTTTCCCGTATTTTGTCATTTCCACTTGACAAACTGAGATCAGTAAAGATTCTATCACTCTTTTAGGGTTGAATTTTAAGTAAATTGCTGGGGTGGAGTGGGTTAGGGAACCACTTTTCCCGTGCTGTGATGCAGACCCCAACAAAGCAGACCTTCCAGATCACCGCTATCTTGGATTTCTCCTCAACATTTTATCGATATTACCATTTTACATTGCATTATATTCCTGGATGTTCTGGAGCAGTGTGATTTTGTAGCACTGTCAGCATTTCCCCAACACTGCACATTCCTGCCATTCCCCGATAATCCTTGAATCCGTTGTTATTTATGAACCTTCTGTCTGTGCCTCAAAAATATTCAATATCTCTGCCTCCGATGCTCTGTGGGGAAGAGAGTTCCAAATACTCACTGAGGAAATAAAAAATTCACCTCATCTGTGTGTGAGATTATTTTTGTCTCCATACCTGAAAAAGGATATAATTAAATTGAAAGCTGTTCGGAGATGTTTCACTTCATGTATTCCAGGGATGAGGGTCTTATTTTATGAAGGCTTTAACAGGTTACTCTTGGAATCAGAGGTGATCTTATTGAAACATACAAAACCTAGAGGAGAGTGGATCAGATAGATGTTCACTCGGTGTTTTTATAGTGCAAACTTCTTGTCACTTTTATCTGTACAGTGTGGACGCAAGACATGCCGTCCATCATGTCCACATTGACCCTCGGAACAGTTTCCCGCCCTCCCCGGATCTGCCTCCCTACACTATCCATGTAACCCTGAATTTCCCATCACTAACCTATCTCACCTACACATCCCTGGGCACTACGGGCAATTTAGCATGGCTAATCCACTCTAAACTGCATAACTTTGCACTGTGGGAAGAAACCACACAGACACGGTGGCACAGTGATTAGCACTGCTGTCTCACAGCACCAGGGACCTGAGTTCAATTCCCGCCTCAGGCGACTGTCTGTGTGGAGTTTGCACGTTCTCCACGTGTCTGCGTGGGTTTCCTCCGGGTGATCCGGTTTCCTCCCACAATCCAAAGATGTGCAGGTCAGGTGAATTGGCCATGCTAAATTGCCCGTAGTGTTAGGTAAGGGGTATGGGTGGGTTGCGCTTCGGCGGGTCGGTGTGGACTTGTTGGGCCGAAGGGCCTGTTTCCACATTGTAAGTAATCTAAACATGGGGAGAATGTTCAACATTCACATCGAGGTTGGAATTGAACGCAGCTACTTGGTGATGGGAGGTAGCAGCGCTAACCACAGATCCACCGTGTGCACCCATTAATTTTATTAGTTATTTATGGCTGACTAAATAAATCTGTCTGACCTGTTCCTGTCACTGAACCTGACCCAGTCTGAGATCTTTATCATCGGCCATACCACCAACCTGGTTACATTTGAAATTTGTTGTGAGCAGTGGAGGAGTGGGACTAGAAAAGGAAACAGTGACACTCTTCAACCATAGGAATTAGGAGAAATTCACGAAGTGGGATGTCATTCAAGTGGGAATTCTCTTTCCCAAAAGTTTTGGATGGCCAGATATTTATCTTATAACGAGGTTGGCTTTGTCTAATTTTCGATGGAAAGCTGAATCAGGGATAGTGGTGCATGGATACAAAAGTGCAGCTGGTACCACAATGAGATGAACTATGACCTCATTTACTGGTGGAGTAGTGTCAAAGGGCCGAATGGCCCTCGCGTGGCCCTCAGCCCTATGTTCTAATGTTTCATTCAGCCCTTCCGACCTGCGATGTGGTGGCAGATCGTGGCCACTCCGATGGTTTGGTGTAGTTTGGGAAATGTACTTGGAAAATCCAGGCTGTGTCATGAAGTGAACCCCCACCCCCAATCCCTGTTTCAAGGCTTCCCGTCTCTGTAACCTCTGCTCCAGATGTGGGTCATGTTGCAGCCCCAGATACTCTGGGAATACAGCCCCATACCCCATCCTTTGCTCTCCCTGAATGCAACATTTTACAACACGATTTCCAGGAAAATAACTCGTTACTTTCCAAAACTATAATGTGTAATGAATAAAAAGGAACATTAAGTAGGTCATTCCGCCCGTCAATCTAGCCCTGTCATTTAATAAGAACATGGCCGATCTACTCCAGGGCTCAACTCCTCTTGCCGACTCCTTGTATCCCTCCACACCTCTCTGGGTCAGAGAAATCCAGAAATTCACTACCTTCTGAGAGACGACATCGGTTTGCATCTCAGACTGAAATCGATGTTCCTTATTCGGTATCTTTATCGTCGAGTTCGACACTTTGGCCAAGAATGGAAACAACTTCTCAATATCTACCTTCTGAAGCCCTTTCTGTGTCTGGTATTTTTCAGCAGTATCACTCATCATTCATTTAAACCCCAGTGAATAGTCGCTTCACCATTTTAGAGCTTCCTAATAACACAACACTTTCATCCGAGGAACCTGTCTAATGAACCAACCTAGTTACTTGCTGCGTCAGCATGCTGACTTTACGTTTCATACACAGGAAGAATCCAATCCCTTTGTACTGGTCCTTTTCTGGAAGTCCTTTCCATTAAATAACAGCTTGCCTTTTGTTTCTCAGTGTCATCCACAAACTCGAATGTATACTACACTCAGCTCCCTCCTTCAGACTATCAGTATAGATTGTAAATAACTGATGCCATCGGACTAATAGCTGTTGCACGCCAGCAGATACACCTTTATTATGAAGATTCATTCATCCTGACTCTCCGATTGCTGTGAGCTAACCAATCATCATCCTATTTTAATACATTATCCATCATCCTACGTGCTTCTGTTTAGTGTAAGAACTTTTATTTTGTAATACATTGTGGAAAATCTCGGGAAAGCCTGGTATCTGTCAGATCCCCTTTAACAAGTCCCCTTGTTACATTCTCAGGAATCTAGAGAAATACTTGGCATATTTTTACAGGGCAAAATATAATTTCCCTTTCACAAACACACACTGACACTGCGTGAATCTTTTCGAAATGTCCATGCTGGCCTGGATTTCCAAATTAAGCTCGTCCCATCTGCTTTCATCTGCTCTAAATGTTTCCCATTCATACGGTTGTAGCTGTACTGGCATCTACCACTCGACTTCTGGCAGCTCATTCAATACCCACACCACTCTCTGTGTAAAAACTTTGCCACTTCGTTGCTTTTAAATCTTTCCTCTTTCACCTTAAACCTATGACTTCTATGGCTGAACTCCCCCATGCCGTTGGAAATATCTTGGCTATTCATCCTACCCATATCTCTCATGATTTTAGGAACTTTAACAATGTCACCACCCAACATCTGATACTAACTTCAAGAACAAGCGTTTAGAGATAGGCACTGTAAATTTAAACAATATTAAACATGACAGGTAAACAATACTCAGCCCAAATATCATATGGTGATTTCTTTTTCTCCATATTACAATACTAAGGCAGCATGAAACGCTTGTTAGTACCAATAAGAAGTCAAGCAACTGAATTCCTTTGTCTAAAGGGAGTGATGATCTCGGCAGTGAAAACGTATCTATGCCAGATCTATATAAAGTCACATAGTCAACATTCTCCCTCCTGGCCTTCCTATGACCTTGTTTGCTTGTGACTTCTTTATGTTGCATTCAATAGAGAGAACCCCGTTCCCCCATTCACAGCTTAATTTAAAGCCATTTACATCGTCCACTCGATCACTACTGCTGAAAGCCCGTTTATCTTTGCTACACCCTCTTTTCCCTTTCACCCGTCCCCCACCTCTGTCAAGGAATTACGAATCCAAGTTTCTAATCCTTATCAGTTCTTAAGAAGTGTCACACTGGGCTTGAAATGCTAACACTGTTTCTCTGTCTCTGTAGATGCTGACAGACCTGCTGAGTTTCTCCAGAAATGAATAGGCACAGAACAGATTTTCACTAAAACAAATAAATTTGGCTACTGAAATAAAAAAAACAAAAATTGCTGGAGAAACTAGGAGCTTTGTAGAGGGCCACTGGACCTGAAAGTTTAACTCTGCATCCACTCCAGGAGATGCTGCGGAATTTTCAGTAATTTCTTCAGCAATTTCTCTTTTTGGGCAATTTCCAAAGAAAGGATGTCAAAGAGCTCAAACATCATGTCCAACATGGAGTGCTGTATACTTGGAAATGCACAAAATTGCATGATGGTAAAGTTCTTTGACTCTGAAACTGCATAAGTCTGACATCACTGACACTACAGAGCTTTTAGTCATGATCAGGGAGAAAAACAGAGGGAAACACATTCACTTCAAATACAGAAGTTGACATTGTGGATTATTATCTTAAATGGATTGAGTTTAAGTAACAAATTGGAGGCATGACACCAGGGAGATGCCCTCAGCAGAATGAGAATAGGAAAATGGAAATGTCACCGCATCAGAATCAGGTTAGGTCACTGAATACAGGGCTGATGTCAACGTCGGAATCACGTGCACGTAAACCTGTTGACAACCCATTAAAGCTACCACACGTGACTGGTTGCATTCCAAACAGCAGAATTAACTTCTGATAGAGAGGGGGAAATGATCCCAAGGCAAACAGATCGGATCTAAGCTCTGTCGGCCTGCTAAATCCAAGCATAAATGTCGATGGACTATTAAACAATTTACTGGAGGAGAGGACTCCACAAATATCCTCATCCTCAATATCGGAATAACTCTGTACGACAGTGAAAAAAAGTCAAGGATGTGGTGCCTGCATTATCCTCAGCCAGAGGTTTTGACTGGATCATCCACCTCACACTCATCATGATGCCCACAGACTCACAGATGCCAGTCTTCAAGTAATTCGATTTGCTGTACTTGACATGAAGAAGCAGCTGAACACAGTAGATACGACAAAAGCAGTGGTCCCTGACCCCATTCCTGCAATAGGACTGAAGGCTTGTGCTGCACAACAGGCTGTGTCACTGGGTAAGCTGTTTCATTCCAGCTCCAACTCTGACATCTCTCTGGCAATGTGGAAAATTGCTCAGCTTTGCCCAGTCCCCGAAGATTTACAATCTGACCAATTACCACCTCGAAGTCCCATCACGACAGTCAAATTGGTGGGAATTCTTTTTGACAGAGGTGTCAAGTAGCACCAAAGTAATCAGGTGAGTGTGGTTAAACTCTTCAAAGGTCTCTGAATCGGCCAAGTAAGACACTCAATTGCATCAAACTTGTCTGAGGTCTTAAAGGATAAAACCGGACAGAACACCTGGCACCAGCCTCGTTATCAGAATAGGGAACGGGAAACACAGTCCTGTCGACCCTGCAGAGGCCTCCATCCGAACATCTAAGAGCATGTGACAACATTTACAGAGCTTCCCCACAGACTGCACACAAAGATCGGGAAAGGAGGCCGTCATTCAATACATTGAGCTTTCCTCACGCTAGTTCATGGCCGAATATCTCCTCAATGCAGTTTTCCTCACACAATGTTCATATCCCAAAATATGTCGAAACATTGTGAAATATAAAACGAGAACGGATGTAGTACTTTCGGCCCATCAAGTTTGCTCCTCTATTCAGTATATAGGCAGTTATCTGATAACTCTTGACTGCAATACGATTCGTGAGCTGTTTTCTACAAAGTGAATTATCACCCCTGCTTCCAATCTGTCTTACACTGTTAAAGTTTGATATATGTCAATGAGATCTCCACTCATTTTCCTAATCCCCATGGAATACAGGCTCAGTCACCCCAAACCCTATTCTGAAAACAAGTCTGTTATCCCAGAGATCAGTCTGGTCATCCTTCACTGCTCTCCCTAAATGTCAGATTTTTCCTTTACTAGGCAAGGAGACTAAAACTGCACACAGTACTGCACAATGTTCGAGATGGGGTCTCACCAAGGCCCTGTACAGCTGCCATAAGACACCCTTACTCCTGTATTTAAATCCCCCTGAAATGAAGGTGAATATATCATTTATCGACCGTCCTGCGTGGGTTTCCTCCGGTGCTCCGGTTTCCTCCCACAGTCCAAAGATGTGCGGGTCAGGTGAATTGGCCATTCTAAATTGCCCATAGTGGTAAGGGGTAAGGGATAATGTAGGGGTATGGGTGGGTTGCGCTTCGGCGGGTCGGTGTGGACTTGTTGGGCCGAAGGGCCTGTTTCCACACTGTAAGTAATCTAATCTATAATCTTACTCGCTGTGTCCTGCCAGCTCTCCCATTCTAAAACTTTGACCATATATTAGCCCCAGTCCCATACGATTCGAATTTGCACAAAAGGCTTGGGGTTTTATCAAAAATATTTCTGAGATTCCAATCGTATACATTGTCACCATCCCCATAATTTTGCTAAAAGCCACTTTCTCAAATATGATTCCAATTTCATAAATCTCTGTTGACTTTGTATATGCCCACTAATTGCAGTCCAACATTTTTCTTTAAAAGTGTTTAGTTGTTATTTTAGTTGCTATTCCGTTTTTCTCACCAGACTAAAGTTCCCTAGTACTTTTAGGAAGGTTTCTTGTTTTTTCTTCTGCGAAGGCATAACTGAAGTACTTGCTTCATAGTTCTTCTATTTCCCTGTCCTCAATTATCTAGTATCAGACTGTAAGAAAGCTGCATCTTTTTCTCTTAATTTGGCCATTGACATATTTTCAGAAGATGCCACAAGTTCACTCTTATATAATTTGAAAAGATATTCTTCAGAAACCCATCAATTCCTATCTTAAGCGACTCAATGATTGACCTCTAACATAAGCACAGTTTCTGTACCATCAGAAATATAGCACGGTCTACATTAGGTCCACTTGCTGACACAGATCCGTAGCTGTGAAAGTTATGGTATTTCAAGTGCACAACCATGTATTTTCTAATGATTTTGAGGTTACCATGACAACCCCCCTCTCAAGAAGTGCATTCCAGACCCCAACGCACTCTGGGTGAAAAACAGTCCTCAAATCCTCACTAAACCTCAAACCCTTCACTTTAAAAATGTAGCCATTTGACTAAAAGGAACAGCTGCTGTCTATTCACCCTGCCCGTGTCCCACGTAATCTTATCCTTCTGATTCAGCGATCCAAAGTAAACAACCCAAGCTTATCCAGCCTCTCTCCATAGCTGATATACTGCATCCCAGGGACCATGCTGGTGAACCTCCTTTGCACCCCCTCCAGTACAATCACATCCTTCCTGTAATGTGGCTCCCAGAACTACTCACAGTGTTCCATCTTGGCCGAACCAAAGTTCCTCATAGCTCTTTTATATGTGCATCAATATATAAAGGCTGTGTTTACGCTCCCCAATGCTTTCTCAAATTGTGCAATAACCTGTCCAGTCATATTCAGGGATGTGTGGAGAAGCACACTCTGAGCTTCCTAGAGTGCTGTCATTCATTGAGTCCTCTCCTGCCTGGTTTCTTCTTGCAAAGTTCATCACCTCATAATTATCAGGGTTGCATCCCATCTGCCATTGATCCACCCATCTGAACATTCCATCTGTATCTTCATGCAACATAAGGCCTTCCGCCTCACTGCCAACCACCCGGCTAATCTTCGTATCAAACACAAACTTACTTATGACACCCCCAGCCCTCGTCCGTATGCATAGCTGCATCATTTATGATAAGGTTTAAAATCACAAAACATCAGCTTGTAGTCCAACAGGTTTCTTCGGAGGCACGAGCTTTCGAAGCGTTGCATCTTCATCAGGTGGTTGTGCGCTTTGATGAAGCACTTCGAAAGCTAGTGCCGCCAAATGAACCTTTTGGATTATAACCTGGTGTTATCCATTTTTTTAGCTTTGTCCACCCCAGTCCAACACCAACACTACCATGTCAGAAATAATACGAGACACAGCACTGATCCCTGTGGTACACCATTGGACACTAGCCTCCAATCATACAAACAGCCTTTTATCACCACCCTCTGTCTCCTACCACTAACGTTGATTTGGATGCAACTTGGCCAGTCACTAATGAGTATTACCTGCTCCCTGGTTAAACAGTTCCACTGAGGACACTTGTAGAATATCTGGAGATTCTCCCTAATCTTGCCTGCCAGTAGGTTTCCATGAACTTGTGTTAGTTAATCCCTTCCAAGTGAAGAATTTCCACCTTACTGCAGTCTTAACTGGCCAGTCCCAGAAGGGCTAATGCCCGAAACGTCGAATCTCCTGTTCCTTGAATGCTTCCTGACCTGCTGCGCTTTTCCAGCAACACATTTTCAGCTCTGATCTCCAGCATCCGCAGTCCTCACTTTCTCCTCGAAGATTTTAATCTACTGTGAATCCTCTTGCAAGGATGCCTTCTTGACGAAGCTCTCTTCCTCCTTCTAAAAGGATTTCGGTGACTCCCTCTCTCACTGCACACCCCAGGTCATCTCCTCTGCACAGAAGCTCTTCAGCCACGTTCTCAAACAGACTCGCTATCACAGCCACATCTCCTTCCTCAGCACCTGCCTACTGATCCCGCACGGATTCCTGAAGAAGAGCTTATGCCCGAAACGTCAAATCTCCTGTTCCTTGGATGCTGCCTGACCTGCTGTGCTTTTCCAGCAACACATTTTCAGCTCTGTCCCAGATCCTCCCATTATTTGCCTTGAATGTGGAATAGACAGCGAGGGAAGCGTTCTGTTAATTTCCAACTTGTCATATGTTTTGTGAATTTTCTAAATTTCACTGTGACCCACCTCTCATTCTTTGAAACTCTAGAAAACACAGGCCCAGTTTCATCATCAGGCAATCTCACCATCTGAGGGAGTAATCTGGAGAATGTCCATTGCACTTCCACTGCAGTCAGTATATTCTTTCTGAGATTTGATCACGAAAACTGTACACACTACTCCAGCTACAGTCCCATAAACACGCTGTGAAACTGCTTCAACATGTCTTTGCATCAATGTTCTGACTCTCTTAAATGAAGGCGAACCAAACTTTAACTTTCAAATTACATATATTCCTCCAAATACCCTTCACAATCATGGCATTTACGAACTCACGGAGATCTAATAGAAACCCTTCCGAAAATCCAATGTATGCCACGTCTACTGATTCCCCATTATCTGTGTTGTAAGAAACAACTTCGAACAATTCCGAAGTTTATCAAGTATGATTTCTCTATCAGAAATGTATGCTGATTCTCTCCATTGTTGCTGTACATTTCTAAATATCAAAAAGCTCATCCGTATATAGAATCCAACAGTTTCCATACAGATGTCAAGTTAATTGGTCTGCAGTTCTCCACACTATGTCTTCTTCCCTTTGTAGCTATTCTGATCCCTTACATTCATCTACAGTGCTTGGTTCACGTTCATCCACAATAGTTTCCAGTCTCTGCAGAATTCACGGGAAAATAAAACAGTCATCGACAGTGCAAGTAATACTACTATTGGTGATTTATTTCTCGCATTTTGATAGGAAGTACATCTGTTTCGTCAGACTTAGCAATGCTCAATCCAGCTACATGTTCAAGTACTACTTTGTTAATGATATGAATTGACTTTATGCCTTTAGCTGCAGAAGTCCTATATGATCATTTGGTTTTTCTGCGTGATTTTCCGGATCTTCCTCCATGAAGACAGATGAAAAGTAACTGGTTCTTTTCTTGACCATTTCCCTGGTCTCCACAATAACCTCTCCTCTCCCGATTACAAATTCCCACATTTTACATTGCTTTTATTTTGTTTCCTTTGAAATATACATCGTAGATTGATGCAGTCTTTGTGTTCTTGTTTGTTAGCATGCTTGTTCTCTTTTTGATTTCCTTTTCAGTTTCATGGCCTTCCTTTCCTGGATCTTTAATTTCAGAGAATTGTCAGGTTTCCACAATACCTGAAAATCTTCTTAAGTCACTTCCTATTTTAAATATATTTTCTAATTTGTTATGTTAGTCATCATTGAGTAACTTTCTCAATCTTTGGTGTTTGTATCTGATTTTTCAGACTTTGCAGTATTTCTAAAAAAACTCCTGGTCTTGACCAGATATATTCAGGAACACTGCAGGAGGATAGATAAGTAATTGCGGGAGCCCTGCTTGGCACTTTTCCATCATCGCTGGCCAACATGCTGAGCCCATATTAAAGAAAGGCTACAAAGATAAACCTAGGCACTAAAGACCAGCAAACCTAAAATCTAGTGGGTTGATTACGTGAGATGATTCAGTGATATTGGATATACCTGCATTTGGAAAGATTGGATTTGATTCGGAGTAAGATTAGAATTGTGCTGGAAAAGCAGAGCAGGCCATGCAGCATCTGAGGAGCAGGAAAATTAATGTTTCGGGTGAAAACCCCTCATCAAAGTCAGCATGGGAGTTTGTGCATAGGAGATCATGACTCACAAATTTTGTTGGGGTTCTTTAATGAAGTGACCAGCAACGTTGAGGAGGTCCAGGTGTTATACGCAGTCTAGATGGATTCCAATAAGGCCTTCAATAAGGTTCCACATTGTACGCTGCTCTGGAAGGTTAGATCGCATGGAATTGAGGCGGAGCTGGCAAATTCGGTACAAAATTGCCTTGATGGTAGGAAGCAGAGTGTAATACTGGAAGAATTCTGGTCAGACTGGAGGCTTGTGACACGTGGAGTGCCTCAGGTGTTGGTGCTGAGACCACTAAATATTACATGTATCTGTGATTTAGATGAACATGTACAGGCATGATCTGTAAGTTTGAAGACGACATTAAAATTGACGGCATCATGGAGAGTGAGGAAGTGATTCGGAAATTTCAGAAATTACAGCAGTATTTTGATCAACTGGGGAAATGGGCTGCGAAATGGCAAATGGATCTTAATATAGATCAGTGTAAGTTTTTCATTTTCGAAAGTCAAATCAAAGTTGGAGTTTCATGGTGAATGGTGTGTCCTAAGGAGTGTAGTGGAACAGAGGGACCTTGGAATTCAGGTGCATGGTTCTCTGAAAGCTGATTCAGAGGTAGACAGGACCATGAAGAAAGCATTTGTTCCACTGGCCTTAATCAGTGTATTTCACTGATCATCGAAATTAACGAGTAATGTTGCTGGTGAGGCCATGCTGGTAGCGATATTGAATTTTGTTCACTTTGCGATAGGAATGATTTATTAAACTGGAAAGAGTGCAGAAGAAAATCACAAGGATGTTGCAAACGACTCAATGGTCTTAGTTATAGGGAGAGGTTGGGCAAGTTCGGAGTTTTTTTTGCGTGTATGAGACTGAGGGGGGAATCTGGTAGAAGTGTATAAAATCAATAGAAGGATGGACAGAGTGAATGCACTCAGTCTTTTTTCCCCAGGTTTGTACAATCACAGAGAAGATGGCATCAGTTTAAGGTCAGAGGGGAAAGAATAAAAGGGAACCTGAGGAGCAACTGTTTTTGCACACAGGCTGGAACGCATATGGAATGAGGCGCCAGCGGAAGAGTTTGAGGTGGGTACATTCACAACATTTAAAAGGCATTTGGACAAATAAATGCTCAGGAAAGGATTAGAAAGATACCGGCAATAGTAGCAAATGGGGTTAACGTGGAAGGACATTTTGGTCAGAATGGACCAGTTTGGGCCGAAGGGCCTGTCTCCGTGCTGTTGGACTCTATGAGTCTAACTGTCATTGCTTGTCTCCCACTGAATGTTATATTGCACTTTCCCAATTTAGGGAAGCGAACTTAACCCTCTAGCCTCCAGTCTCCCATGATGTATGACCAGTATGTTGAAGCACGGTATGCAGACACCGTATAAAATGCACCATATTAATGTCACTATTTCTTAAATGCTGCTTCAGACTAAGATTAATAATTTGTCCTTCTGACCAGATAACATCAATTTCGAAATAACCTGCTCTCTAGTTTGTTTCTCAACATACTCTTCAACCTATCTCAGGAATTGGATAGTCAGACAGAATCGAATCAGCCATGAGCCTTCTGAATGGTGCAACCGAATGAACAACTTCTGTCCCTACCCCATGTGTTGTTCCCTCAATCGAACCCTCGTGGCTGTTACAGAGATATACTGTTGCCTCTACCCCTTGTGTTGTTCCCTCATTCCAGCCCTCGATGCTGTTACAGTGTTCTCGACCACCCCATTCAGTCAGACAGGATCGTTATAATGAGACAGGTGGAGACCATTCTGCCCCTCTAAGGACTTATGCAGGATTATAGAATGAAGTAATTCAGCTCGTTCAGTTCATTACACAACCCATGAGGAGGCCATTCAACCTTCTTGAATGGCTACACAGGAACAGGAAAGCTGTCGCTAACAGAAAATAGAGAATAAAGACAAATGTTTACTTGCAGGCTACAAAGCTGTAACTGATGGAGTGCCTCAGAGATCACTCTGGGGTCATCAATGAACAATAACCTGTATCAAGGATCTGGAGGAAGGGGAGGGTTTGCCTTGGAGCTCAATTAGCTCATACACCAAGATGGTCATTCATTGTGTCATCAAATGGAGGTAGTGAGTCTGCATTGTGATATAGACAGGAAAAGTAAGTGAACAAACCTTCAGCAGAAATAACATAAGGTAAGTTGTCTATTTTAGCATGAAGGATGAAACAATGGTGAACAATTTAAATGGAGAGAGATTGCAGAACTCTGTGATTTAGCCGGTTTCCATGCTCTTGGGACATGAATCATATGAAGTCAGTCTGCAGATGCAGCAAGTGATTTGGAAGGTAAGTTGAATGATGCTGTTTTTGGCAAAATGTATCAGGTTTAATTGCAGGAATGTCTGATTGCATCTGTACAGGGCATTGCTGAGACCACACCTGATGTACTGTGTGCAGTTCTGATCCCCTAAACTAAAATGAAAGGATATAAATATTTTCGAAGATTTTCAAAGAGGTTTCCCTTTACTCATTCCTGTAATGCTGGCCTTTTGTTATGGGGGATTAGCAGTTTCGATCTTAGCTGAGAAATAGTATTGAACCATCCATGACTTTCTGAAAAGTGTATCAACTGGATGCATGTTATCTCTTGTCAGGGAGACTAAAGCTGGAGAATAAACTTAAAGAAAAAGATGTCTTGATATTAACACACATACTACGAAGGCACCTACCAGTATTTACAACTTACACAGACACATGTCAGCATGTCGTCAAATTAACAAGTGGGGATTTTTTGCGATTGAAACGCACTTGCATATAATCTATAATCAGGTTTTCCACAGAATGTTCCAGGAGAGTACACATGGTCCAGTTTCGTGTTCAGTTGGCATTATTGTATGTTTCAACACAGAGAGGGAGAAAAATGTCCCCCCTTCTGCCTGAGAAGCAGATATCTCTCTCTCTCTTACGTTGTTCAGTCCGATAGCAAAGTGTGTGACCATGAAATCCCTGAGTTACCTTTACCACTTGTGAAGAATTCCTGGGGAGGATTCATTGGAATCTCTCCACTGCCTGAATCAAAGGAAATTCAGCCAAATCCAACTGTTCCAGAAAAAAGATTCCACTACCAGTAACTTGTGTGAACAGAATAACATTCAAAGGCAGAATAACTTTTGGGGCACACTATCACATTAATATTTGTTATGAGTTCAAATTTCCGTGTCTCACAGTTTCCTAGAAAATGACCTACTCTGAGACCGATATCATTAGTCGCATCACAAAACAGGTTGCATTTAAGATTGGTGTAACCATTGGAGGAGTGGGACTGGAAAGGGACATAGTGACCCTCCAAAATTTGTTGGAGAACAAATGCGAAATTCTCAAAGGGCTGTTCAAGTGGAAATTCCCTTCCCCAGAAGTTTGTGGTGCCTGGATGTTTGCATTTATTCATAGTTGTATTTGTTGACATTTGACAGGTAAGTGAATGTATGAAAATGGTATACAGACAGAAGAGTGCTACTGAGACCACAATCACATCACCCATGGACTTTGTGAGTGTTGGAGAATTGTCTAATAGCCCACTCCTGCTGCTCAGTCCAATGTTACTATGTTCCATTCAGCTCCTCACAGCTTCTGAAAGGAGAAGATGGAGGCCACCTGCTCCAAACACCTGGTCCACAGTAACACAGATATAATTCAATCCCTCAAGACTGTCACACACGGTTTGGTTGTGGGTTGGAAAATGTCATTTGGTAAACCAGGCTGGTTTCGAAAGACACCTCTGGCCACTCTGCACCTTGTGCTTCATTTGTTGGTCATGTTGGAGACCCAGATTCACTGTTAGTACATCCCCATACCTCAACCAGAGATGACTCACAAAATAGTTTACTCTCTCTGACTGCAACATTCAATAACAGAACGTTCAGGAAAATTACAATCATTAACTTTGTAATTACAGAATAAGAGACCATGAGGAGCAAGATTAGGTAACTCGGACGATAAAGCCATTGTATACAATCATGGCTAATCTACTGTTGGTATTAACGTCTTTAATGGCCAATTCTTCACACCCCTTAGCTCTCTGACAGATCAAAAATTCATGTTCCACCTCTTTGAGTACTTTCAGTGATGTAATTCCCCTTACTCTCTAGATAATTCCTGGCATTCATTTCCCTCTATGAGAGGAAAACAGTCCCAACACATGCACCATCATCTATTGATATGTACAAGATGGGAACACAGGGGTTCAGAAAAGAGTGAAAGGCCTTGATAACAAGGCAGTATTTGACTGAGCTGAAAATGTGTTGCTGGTTAAAGCACAGCAGGTTAGGCAGCATCCAAGGAACAGGAAATTCGACGTTTCGGGCCAGAGCCCTTCATCAGGAATTTGACTGAAAATGGCATCAGGACCACGTACTTATTTGAGCTTAATGGGAACCATGTGTAGCCTCCCCACGAGTAGGTGTCTTTCAGAGTACAAACGAAGATATTTGTGGTCGGTGACCGACAATCTTCTCAGTCCTGGGAGATCTCTGAAGGAGATCCTCAGGGTAGCTGCCTCAAAACAAACATCTTCATCTGCTTCATCACAGTGTTTCCTCATCATAAGATCAGAAATGGAGATGGTCACTGAAGATCACCCAATGTTTAGAATAATGTGCCACACCTCAGCTCCTGAACCAGTCAGTGCCTATGTGCAGTAAGACCCAGACAGCATTCAGGCTTGCACTGCTAAAATGTCGGTAACCTTCATGTAACAGAAAGGCCAGACACTCTACATTTCCACTGTTAAATGACGAGCTTATTCAGCATCCCAAGCACGTTAGAAACGGACATGTGGAAGCCATTCAGCCCAATGAAACTACTGAACAAAGAGAGAAACAGCCCATTCAATTCTCATGCCTGTTCCAAATGAAGAAGAGGGATCTGGTTACCACATCAAGCTGTTAAACAGGAACAGGCAGGGTCAAGTCAGACGCATGAGCCTGTTCCATGGGACCTGGAGAAGACCATTCAGCACCTTGAGACGCGTATGCAGTAACAGGAGGGTGTCATTGATACTCCAGCCTGATGAATCAATGGAGCACAGAATGCACTCAGAGATGGATGCACTCAGAGGTGGCTCCATTACCTCTGGGACAGATGATATTTTAACATGGTTTGCTGGCAGTGAGGAAGGTAGCCAGATGTTTTGTGTCAAGTTTCAGAGAGGCATCATCCATCTCTGAGAAAACAGAGCCATGTTCTACATGGACGTCAGAAGCTGGTGGGAACAGTTAACTGTTTTAGAATGAAGGTATTGTGGCTGTTGTCGGGATTGTGGATAACATGACGTTCAGTGCAGGATCACACACTAAATGCACTGTATTAATGTGGGGAGAGTTTATTCAAAGACTGACCATCTGTCTCTCTAAATCAACATGTGGAGTGGGGAGGTGGGATGAGCGGAACGTCCTCGGAGGCTCTTAACCTATTGAGAATCAATTAAACCAAGTCAAAAAAAACCAGCCATTGAATTTGTCATCGTATCAGTGCATGTCTAGAACATCATGAATGATTGTCCTTTCTCCTTAAGATTCAATGCAATCACTTCTTATTCACTCACTGAGCTTCACTCACTGCTCATGGTGCCATCATCCCAGGGATTAGTCTGGTGAAACTTGAGAGAAAGTCTATCCACAATTGCCCCAAACACTGCCTCAACAACACTCAGGATTGATCGCAATAATTCTTTTCTCTCACTTAGACCTAGCCATTTCTTTCCTGTGCCACAAAAAGCCATTCCTTCTCTATGCACTACGTCTGACATGGAATTTACAAGTTCCTTACGTCAGCAACAATAAAGCCAACACCAGTGATGCGTATGGAGATGTGCATCACTCTCGGGGAGAATTTCAATGATTTTGAATACACCTAAATTAGATGATGATCACCTACCTGAATAGAAATGAGCTGTAGGAATACGGGAATCATACAGAGGAAGGGAGATATCTTCACACCTGTTCTTCTCTCACAGGATATATGCAACCCTGGTCAGGGCAGCATGTTATGCAGATCTTGAACTGAGTGTTTGGTTCAGCTGTTCCACAGGACAGTAAAGAGTAAAGCACGTTCCTGTGGGGTTGTAGTGTTACAACACAGGATAAAGTTTCCTGCTTAAATTAAAACGAGCAACAGAGAAAATGTTTATCCACTGCAGTAATCTGCGTTAAGTCTAGAGACCAAAACTACTTAAAGTAAAAATTAACAACTTTATTTCTTAAAGTATAACAAGGAATAATAGACCAACGATTATTTACAACTTCTTCCTCTAACCTGTATTTTATCTCTTCCCCCCACCCCCGCCGCCCACTATATTATTCCGATCAGACTCCGAATTAAGACTTAGAAAGCAAAACTTCTTATCTCAAAACCAAGAAGCAATCGATTCTTTTCCATATTCCTGTCTTCTTTTCTTCTTTGGGATTCTGCTTTACCAGTTACTAATCAATAAAGGAACCGAGAGGAGATCTATTTTTCAGGCAGTCTTTGCATGTTGTTAACTTGGCAGTTCTCCTCTGCCAACTGTTCAATTTCCCGCGATCTGGTACTCCCAAACTATTGGATAGTGTCATTGGCTTTTGAGATTATCAATATACTAAATTCATACTTGATTGGAGGTGGGTATTTTGGTTTATAATTTAAACTGTTTGGCTGAATTTGTTTTTGTCTTGAGACAATGAGCTAATCGAGTTGTTCGACCAAATGTTACATTGAATATATTTTTCAGAACGCTTGGTGCTGTCAGGTAGTTATTGCTGGCTTTTAATTCTCTTAAAGGTGCAGTACACCCACATGTTCATCACAGAAGTCACATTGAAACCTGACCAGGGAAGAATGCTACATTGACGTCCCTAAAGGACTTGGGGCAAGCAGATGGGCTTTTGTAGCAAATGAAAATAGTTTCTTTGAAATTCCACCAATTTCCCTCATGACATATCAACATTCTTTTATTGGCTGTAGAGTATGAGTCAACGGCTTGAACACCATAAACTGTCGTCCCGTTTATGCAGAGAACGAGTTAAACATCCTCAAGAGCAATTATTTAGTGACGGACATGTGGTTAGAAGGAACTTGAAACTGTTGCATCCGGGTTAAATAAAGGCACAAATAATGTTTATTCAGAAGTTGCACTGAGACTGAGAACGAGACTGGGATATCATAACGGTGGTATTGGACAGGATTGGTGAGTGGGGAGGAGATGGAGATGTAAATCAATGAAGGACAAAATGGATTACGGAGTTTGAGAACATTCTGGTTTCTTCACGCATATCAGTCAGTAATTTATAAATAGTAGTTTGATTCTTATAATTTATAAGGAAAGGATCTTTTGTTTGTAATTGAAGACATTGTCTTGCACTTTTCAAATTTTATACATCATGAGCAGAAATTCAGTTCAACCCAGTTTAGTAGCCAAAATAATGACTTAACAGGAACCCCAACTATCGCGAGGATGGGATAATAACCACCTTGAATAATCCAAAGGATATCCTGGGTCCGTGATGCTAATGATATCCAAGGCTGGGAAAGATAGTAAAGACCCCAGGATAAACTCCTGTCTGTTATTGTAATATTCCAGTCTAATATTCTCGTTTTCTAATCCATCGTTGGAACCTTAAATCCAAGGTGCTCATGTTCTGAAACATTATTGTAACGTTCCAGTCTAATGTTCTCAGATTATGATCTCTCCTCCCCCCTCTCTAGAGCAGCTGATGTCTGTAATGCTATTCACACTATGGGATAATACATTGAACAGAGCCCATTTATCATTCAACATTGGAAACTCTCCACTGGGATAATTAGGATCCACGGTGATTGACATTAATCACAGTCACTGAACAAATAGCTACAGTTAACCCCTTTCAATTCAATATTGTTTTTATTAAAATTCAAAACAATGTTTAAAATTTACACTTGTGGCGTGGAATATGTGGGGTGACTGAGGGAAGGCATATTGGAGATGGCAGATTGAATGCGTGCAATCATTCAATCTGCCTTGCATATGGGAGTAATGACAAAAGATTGTCAAACCATAATCAAGTCCCTCCGTTTATAAATGGAAACATACAATCTGTACCTACTGATCAATGATTATAATGTCAGCAAAATATGGATAGAAATTTTCTAGTCCAAACTCTGGCAAGAAAACTTGCCTACGACAACATGAGTCATAACAGACAAATGGCATGGATATATTAACAGAAAATATGACGTAACACACAATTCAGATGGTTAATCGAGGGTCAGAGAGGGCAGGTGAGGCCATGCTGTTAATGTTATCGATGTCAATCAACTGTGATTAAGTACCAATCACTGGATTTCAATTGCAGTGTGACTATGATAATGGGGAGATGGCTGTTGAGACTGGAGGGAGGGAACATGATATTTCCCAGTCTTCAGTATTGAAATGTTACTCTTTATAAATCATTTAAAGATCAATTTCAGGATACAACTCCAATGAGGAATGAGGAGATACAATATAACCATACAAGCAGAAGACATTGGAGCAGAAATTTGACCATTCAGCCCATTGAGCCTGCTCCGCCATTCAATGATTGCTGTTAAGCTTCTCAACCCCATTCTCTCGCTTTCTCCCTGTAACCCTTGATCCCTTTTACAGTCAAGAACCTATCTGTCTCACGCTTAAATATACTCAATGACCTGAACTCGCCAGCCATCCGTGGCAGTGAATTCCATAGATTCACGCTCTCTGGCTGAAGAGGTTTCTTCTTATCTTTGTTTGAAAAGGTCTCCTCTTCACTCTGTCCCCTCGGGTACTAGTGTCTCCTACCATTGAATATATCTTCCAAAATCCACTCTGTCCCAGGTCATTTAGTATTCTGTAAGTTTCAATTTATCTCAAGAGGTTTGGAATATAAAAGTACCTTTGTGCTACTGAGACTTTATACAGCTCTGGTTCGGCCCCATTTGGAGTACAGTGTCAAGTTTTGGTCCCCACACCTCAGGACGGACATACTGGCACTGGACGTGTCCAGCGGAGATTCACACGGACGATCCTTGAAGTAGTAGGTCTAACATATGAGGAACGGCTGAGGATCCTGGCATTGTATTCATTGGAGTTTAGAAGATTAAGGGGAGATCCAATAGAAACTTACAAAATAATGCATGGCTTGGAAAGGGTGGACTCTAGGAAATTGTTTCCGTTAGGCGAGGAGACTAGGACCCATGGACACAGCCTTAGAATTAGAGGAGGTAAATTCAGAACAGAAATGCGGAGACTTTTCTTCAGCCAGAGGGTAGTGGGCCTATGGAATTCATTGCTGCAGAGTGCAGTGGAGGCCGAGTGGCTAAATGTCTTTAAGGCAGAGACTGATAACTGCTTGATGTCACAAGGAATTAAGGGCTACAGGGAGAATGCGGGTACGTGGAATTGAAATGCCAATCAGCCATGATTGAATGGAGGAGTGGACTCGATGGCCAGAATGGCATTATTTCCACTCCTATGTCTTATGGTCTTACCTTCTAACATCTTTCTGAACTCTATCAAATACAGACCCAGAGCCCTCAAATATTTTCCATACGTTAGGCTTTTAACTCCAGGCACCATTCTCGTGAATCTCGTCTGAAAACGCTCCAGGACCAGTACCTCCTTCCTGAAATATGGGACCCAAAGCTGTGCACAATAATCCAAATGTGGCATTTCCAAAGCACTGTAGAGCCTTAGAAGTACATCCCTGCTTTTATATTTAAGCCTTCTTGAAATAAATGTCATCATTGTATTTCCTTCTTAACTACTGACAAACTGCAAGTTTACCTTTCCAGACTCCTGGACTAGAACTCCCGAGCCTTTTTTCACTTCAGATTTCTGAATTTGCTTGCTATTTAGAAAATAGTCCATGCCTCTATTCATCCTGGCAAAATGCTTTCCCACACTTGTCCACATTGTACTCCATCTGCCACTTCTTTGCTCACTCTCCAAACCTGTGAAAATTCTTCAGCAGGTGAAAATGAGGAACGCAGTGCTGGAGATCAGAGTCAAAAAGTGGGGTCATGGAAAAACACAGCATGTCAGGCAGCATCCGAGGAACAGGAAATTCGACGTTTCATGCATAAAGCCTTAATTTGGAATATTAGGTGGGTGGAAGGGGGCAGAGATATACATGGGATGGGCTGGGGCTGGGAGGAAGGTAACTTGGAAGGCCACAGCTAGATGAAGGTGGATGGTGATAGTGATAGGTCAGAGTGGAAGGTGGAGTGGATAGATGGGAAGGAAGATGGACAGGTAAGACAGTTCAAGGGGGCGGTTCTGAGTTGGAGGTTTGATTTGGGATAAGGTGGAGGGAGGGGAGATAAGCAAACTGGTGCAGTTGTCCTTGATACCGTGTGTTTGGAGGGTCCCAACGCGTTTTCCTTCAGACTTCAGGTGGCTAGAATTTGGCAGTGGAGGTGGCCAAAAACTTGCAAGGCCTTGATGGAGTGGGAGGGGGAGTTGAAATATTCAGCCACAGGGCAGTGGGGTTGTTGAATTTGGGTGTCCAAGAGTGTTCCCCGAACCGTTCTGCAAATTGACGTCCTGTCTCGTCAATGTAGTGGAGACCAGGAGCAATGGACGGACAAATGTGGTGTTTGGATGCACAGAATGTTCACGACCTGATGTCGAAGGATCCTTTGGGTCACTGGGTGAAGGTGAGGAGGGAGATGTTGGCACAGGTTTTATTTCTCTTGCAATGGCAAGGGAAGGTGCCAGGAGTGGAAGGTGGCTTGGTGGTGCCTCGTGGACCTAACAAGGGAGTTTGTGAGGGAATTGTCTCAGCAGTTTGATGACAGCGGTGGGGAGGGAAGTATATCTCTGGAGGTGGGGTCTGACTTTTGATGGCAGAAATGGAGGAGGATGATGCGTTGTATCCTGAGGTTGGTGGGACGGAAAGTGAGAACCAGAGAGGTTCTAACTTGCTGTAGTTGGAAGGGTGGTGTTCAACGGTGAAGGTGTGGGAAGTTGAGGCGATGCGCTAGTGCACACTCCTGCAGCCGAACCACCTCTTTATACTACCTGTCCCTCTATCTATCTTTGCACTGTTTGAAAGCTTTGTCAGAATGTCCTCAGTTCCTTCACATAGATAACGAATGCACAAAGTGAAAAGTTGTGGTCCCAACACTGAGTCTTGTGGAACTCCACTTATCGCTGGCTGCCATCCTGAGGAGAACCCTTTTATCCCCACTCTCTTCTTTCTGTCAGACAATAAACTTATATCCATGCTAGCACCTTGCCTCGAGCACTATGGTCCCATATCTTTCTTAATAGCGTCATACATGGCAACTTGTCAAAGGATTCTTGAGGTGCAGATGGATAACATCTATTGGTTCTCCTTGATCTAATCTGTTCATTATTCCCTCAAAGTATTCTAGTCGGTTTGTCAGGCATGACCTCCCCTTGATGAAACCATGCTGACTCTGTCCTGTTTTACCAAAGCCCTCCAACTATTCAGAAATCGCATTCTTCACGATGGATTCCATGATGTAACCCACAACCAAGGTTAGGCTAATAAGTCTGCAATTTTCCATCTTCTGCCTAACTCCCTTATTAAACCGGGTATCATATTAACAAATATACAGCCACTTGGCCCTTTCCTGATTTTAGTCATTCCTGAAAGATTACCGCTTGCACTAACTCTTCAGCTATCTCCCTTACAAGGCTGTGCTGTAGTCCATCTGGTCCAGGTGAGTTATCCATATTCAGGCCGTTCCGTTTTCTAATATGCTCTTCTTGGATGATAGCCACCTTATTCAAGACTGCCCTCTCACTCTCTTCAATTCTTGGGAAATTACTCGTGCTTTCCGCCGTGAAGACTGATGCAAAGTTCCTCAGCCATTTCTTTGTTTCCCACCACTGTCTCTCCAGCATCGTTTTCAAGTGATCCATATTCACTTTTACCTCTCTTTTGCACTTTATATATCTAAAAGATCTCTTTCAGTTTCCTTTATATTACTGGTTAGCTTACCTCCATATTTTATCATCTCTCTCCTTATTTATTTTTTTCTTGCCTTCTGTTGGCCCCAATTCGTCAGTTTCCCTCTGCCCTTCACTGCATTATATACTTGCTCTTTTGCTTATATGCAGTCCATGACTTCCCTTGTCAACCTTGGTTGCCTCATCCTCACTGTACCATACCTCTATTACTAAGCATGAATCTCTGCAGTGTCTCCTGAATTAATCTTGGGATCTCCTGCCATTGCTGTTTCCTGGTCAATTCTATCCAGCTTCTCCCTTAAGCCTATTCAGTTGCCTTTATCCAGGTGAAATACTGTTAACTCTGATTCTATCTTCTCTCTCAAATTGCAGAATAAATTCAACCATGTTCTGATCACTGCTTATGATTTTTTCCTTCACCTTAAGCTCCTTTATCTAACCTACGTCATTAAATCCCGTGTCATCCTTTCCCGAGTGGGCTCCACCACATGATGTTCCAAAAAGCCATCCCACAGACATTCCTCTAATTCCTTTTCTTGCGATCCATTATCAACCTGGTTTCCCATTCCACTTGCATATTGAAATCCCCCATGATCATTGTAAATTTGCCTTTCCTACAGATCTTTTCTATCTCCTGGTGTGTCTTGTGCCCCACCTCCTGACTACTCTTTGGAGGCTCTGCAAGTCTCAAACTGTGGTTTTCTTACCTTTACGGTTCCTCAATTCTACCGACGCAGATTCTCCGCCATCTGACCTTACTTCCTTTCTTACTATTGATTTAATTTCATTTCTTATTAATAATATAAACCCACTCCCTCTGCCACCTATCTTTTTAGTAGGATATATGTCCTTGAATATCCTGATACCCTTGTAGCCACTTCTCTGGGATGCCCATCACGTCATACCTACCAATTTCAATCTATGCTACAAATTAATTTACCCTATTCCTTATACTGGATGCATTCAGATATAAATTCTTCAATCTTGTAATAACGGCTCTCTTCTCATTGTCATTTGTTTGTCCAGTGTACGTGAAGTTTGACTGCTTATACTTTCCACATACTCTGTCCTACTTGCGTCTGTCCTGGAGATTTTAATAACCTCTCCTGAGCTCTGTACTCTTCCCTCCTCTTTTCAAATTAAACCCTATAACTGAACCCCCAACCCGCACACGCACACATACCTAATCAGTTTAGAGCTCTGTCTACAGCCTTAGTTAGGATTCACTCGGACTCTGGCCCCAGCAAGTTTCAGACGAAGACTGTCCCATCGGAGCAGGTCCTTTCTTCATCAGTAATAACATGTGTTTACTCAACACAAGATACAGGGACAAGAAAAAAGCTTTTCTGTACAGACCAAAACATGAAAACTACAAAGAGACAAGTCTGTTAAAATTCCCTTACGATGTGGAGCTATATGAAATGACATGTGAATTACAAAACCATGGACGAGGTGTTCAAGCTTTATCGGTCACTATTTGACCCACAGCTGAGATGCTGATTTTCCCCCCGTCAGTGATTCTCCTCACTGAGATTCGCTTTCCCTGTCAATCACACAGTGTCTAGAAGGACTACAAGTTCCTGTTGGCCCAGAATATTTAACTTAAGTCACCTTCTCCCTGGAACCAATCTATTGTCATTTTGTACCTTGTTCAGACGTCAGCAACCCAGCTCTATTATATTATTGGTGATAAATGATCTGGGATGACAGCATAGTGTTCGCGCGGTACGGCACCAGACAAAGCGCATGCCGTCTGTGGGAGCTTCTAAATAAAATTTCTGTGTATTTCTCTTCATGCTGTCTTCTGATCTAATTTCACACTCGTCTGACACCCCTTGCTCTCACTCACTCTGTCACTCCATTTTCTCTCCGTTTCTTTTATCTCACTTCACTTCCTTTTTCTCCGTTAATTTCTCTCTCTCTCTCTCTCTCACACACACACACACACACACACACACACACACACACACACACACACACACACACACACACACACAGTTCTCTCTGTTTTCAAATTATGATGTTGGAGAGCTCGTCGTTGTACAATGTGCTAAATGGCCTCGTTCAGTGCTCCATTAATTCTGAAGCTCTCTGACACACAATAAAGCCTTTAGGTGCCTGGAGAGACAAGCTGGTCCTGAGAAGGACACAGTGCAGAATCATCCTTGATCACTTCATGTTGTCTGATGCAGTGGCCTTGAAATATCTGTTCAAATAAAATAGATTGAAATTCGTTCAGTTGGGAGGACGTTCACCAGATGATTTTGCTGTCAGGATTTAACAAGCAGTTCCCACATACAAAATGTGGATTTGGCTGAAAGCTGCTCCGCCCAATTGACACGTCCTCGCTCTGCCTGATACTGATGTAATTTGCCATCCGCCAATTCAGTAGCTTCACAGAAGGTTCTGACTTATCCATGTTAGTAGCTATCTTAAATCGGAAGGAGCTGTGATCTCTGATTCTAAAATTATGTCCTACTGAGAGGTCAGTCACCTGGCCAGGCTCATTAGCCAATACGAGGTCGGTTGGGCTCTTCGTCTTGTTGGACTATCCACATACTGTTGCAGTGAACAAATTCTGCCCCGTCTAAGCCTCTTGCTCCAAGGGACACCCACACTATGACCACTCTGTTTTTAATACACCTTTCCTTAATTGACGTACGTATCTGTTCCTCCATTCCTCCCTGACTGCTGGAGGAATTGTAGTAACGCAATGCTTGCATCCATCTTATTTTTGAGCTTTACCCATATTGCTGCAATGGATGGTCCTTCCTGTATGTCCTCTTCAAGTGTAGATGTAGTATTCTCCCTGATTAGTAAAACAACTCGTCCACCTCTTTTACCTTGCCTCGCCTAAAACAATGAAACCCTGGAACGTTGAACGGCCAGTCCTTTCCTTCTCTCAAACAAGTCTCTGTAAAGCCGCAACATCATAGTACCTTGTACGGATTCAGACGCTCAGTTCATTGGCCTTACCCATAATAATTCTTGCATTGAAATAAATTCACTTCAGCCAAACTCCATTAGACACTGTCCTGATATTTGGTTTGAGTTTTCCTGATGTAAATTCTCCACGTCAATTCTCTAGTAACAAGAGATTACAAAAGACTGTCAGTAAAGCAGAACATATTGTAAACAGACAATTTCAGTTTCCTCCCTTGTCCCTTCAATCTGTACATTGCATCACACTTTGTCCAATTCCAATAAACTGCTGGCTAATTAATTTGCTTCAAACAACCGCCTCCAGCCTCTCACTGCACATTCTTCAACTCCCTCTTGACCCATTGTATTGACTGTTTTCTGATCCCTCTCTCAACCAAATTTCTGTAATATTTATATCATAGTTATATATGCTCATTCAAGCTCCAAGCTCATCTGTCTTGACTGTGATACTGCTAACACTAAAATCAGCACACTTCACACTGACAGTCCCATTGTGTTCAATCCCCTCTGCCAGTTTGTTGTTGGTCTTAGCTGTACTGAGATTAGTCTCCAACTACCCTTCAGTCACTGTACTTGTGGACGTCGTTCTCTGTCTCAACGCCACTTGCCCCCACCGACACACTAGTTTAAACCCTCCCGAGTGACAATAGCAAACCTGCCTGCCAGGAGATTGTTGCCAATTCACGTCAATCCCGTCCTTCTTGTGCATGTCATACTGACCGAGGAATCCCAATGACCCACATATCGGAGATTGCTGCCAGTTCAGATGCATTCCGTCCTTCTTGTGTATATACTACCGAACCGGGAACCCAAGGATCCACATATTAGAAGTGCTGCCTACCCTACCATGTTTGGCCATGTTTGTAACTGTACTGCCTTCCTATTCCTCACCTCACTGGCATGTGGCATAATCTAGTCTCTCCAACATTCAAATATCATTTCAGCACAACTCCGGAAAGATCTTTAATTTAAAATTGATAGACGTGACAACAAAAACTAAAGTGTGATCTCATTAACCCAGAAAGGGGAGCCCAACGAATCAGTCTCAATGACCATAGGATCTGATATCTGTGATCTCCACTAAACCTGTGTGACAAGATATACATTGTAGTTGGACGAGAATAAACAGAAGTTAGTCCAAAAGACCAGAAAATGTCAGAACAGATGGGTGCCTTTCAGCCTGTTTACTCTGCTTTGCTGTTCAATTGCATTTTAGCTGTTCTGTTCCTTTAAATTGCAGGGTCTTTACTCTGCATCCCTAGTGGGTCAGAAAGTGCCCAGTGTCTTTTTTGGGCTCCCTGCATAGGGAGCATCTAGTGCCAGGCGATGGGGTGTGGGGAATCCCGGGATCCCTCAATGAAAGGCTGCATACAGAGACGGATGGACTCAGGGATTGAAAGAAAACGAGTAGGTAATCAGGGACATGCACCCACGTAAGTAGCTGGGCAAGATTCCTAAGGACTCGGGGAGCCCGAGCACCAGTGCCACTTTAAAAATAAACCAGTCATATTTGCAGCAATTGTCCATCAAACACAAGCAAATATACTGTAGATGGCACAAACCTGAAACAAACACAGAAACATACTGTGGAGAGAGAAAGTAGTTAATTCTCCCAATGCAGACACGGGGAGATCGTAAAAACTCCACAAAGACAGGGTCCAGAGATTTGAATTGAACCCGAGTCCCTGGCATTGTGAGGCAGCAGTGTTGTGTCACCACGTTATCCATTGATGGACAATAGGATTAGTATAGTTACATTATTTTATTTTCGACAGTCAGCTCTCACTCAGCCTGTCTAAGATTTAGAAGCCTTTATACAGCAGCAGAGGACAAGATAAGAAGCAATAAAGTGGTGAACACGAAACCTGTAAGCGAGCACGCTCTAGAAAAGGAGATTGCAGGAGTTTTGTTAAGATATATAAAAGGGGAGAGTTAACATTGGACAACCAGAAATTGAGACTGGCTGCAGAGAAATGGAGAACAAAGAATTGGAGAATGACCTGAATATGTACTTTTCATCAATCCTCACAACGCTAGACACTAGGAACATTCCCGAACTTCAAGCTAGTCAAGGGCTGAGATTGGTGTAGTGATCAGAGCTGAGGAGGAGGTACTGGGGAAGCTACAATGTTTGAAAATAGATAAATCACACAGGCTGGAAGGATAACAACCAAAGTTCTGAAAGAATTAGCGGAGGAGATTGTGAAACCATTGGTCGTGACTGTTCAGGAATAAATATCATCAGACAGAATCCCAGACAACAGTAAATGGATAATGTAGAATCTCTTTGTAAGAAAGTAGAAAGGCAAAATACAGGAAATCATAGGGCAGTTTAGCCTGGCATCGGTCGTTATTAGGGATTTAGAGTGCATTGCTAGCAATGAGATTGCAGAGTACTTGGAGGTTCATGGTAAAATATGGCTGAGTCAGCATGGCTTCATCAAGGAGTGGTCCCGCTGACAAGTCTGCTGGAATTCTTTCAGAAGATAATGAGCAGGTTTGACAAAGGGAGGATGTGATCTGATTTGCTAATAGGGAGTGTGTTAAACTTGAATCTGAGTTAAATTTGTTACAATTTGCATACGCATATGTACAAAAACAACTAAAAATTGTAAAGGAGCAATTCAATACTAGCTAAATGAAATAGGGATGGAGGGACGCGTGATATGTTTTCTCTCCATGATATGGGGAGGGGGGTGTGGACCCCACTGTGGATCCCAGTGATCATATCTGGAGTAAATGTTGCATGCAAGAAGAACTCTGGCTATGAGTCGATGAGCTGGAGTGTGAGCTTCAAACATTGCGAGGCACCAGGAAGGGGGAGAGTTCCCTGGATGCTGTGATTCAAGAGACAGTTACACTCCTTAGATCAACTGACTGAAATTCAGCCAGTGGTTAGAATGTGGAGGGTTTGGCCATGAGTGAGGCAGATAGAGGGATGCAGAGTTGCAGGAGCCTCAGCCCCTGTCCTTGTCGAACAGTTTCAAGAGTCTTGTTCCCTGTGGGGATGGGAATTGGGATGGCAGGGAGGATGAGCATATTGGCCACAGCACTGAGTTCAGGGCAGCTTTCAATGGGGGCAAGAGAAAAGAAATGTTATTGTAATTGGGGATAGTATAATTAGCGGCATAGACACTGTTCTCTGTGACCGGGATTGAGAGTCCTGAAAGATGCGTTACCTACTGGTGTTTGGGCAAGGGATATCTCATCTGGGCTGCAGAGGAACTTGGAGCGGGAGGGTAAAGATCCATTGGTCGTGGTATGTGTGGAACCAACGACAGAAATAAAACTAGGGCAGAGGTTCTGCTAAGGGATACGAAGAGCTCAGAGCTAAATTAGAAAACAGAACCAAAAAGGAAATAATCTCTGGATTACGGTCTGAGCCATAAACTAATTAGCACAAGGTCAGCAGGAAAATGCGTGGCTCAAAGTTTGGTGTGGGAGAAATGAGTTTATATCATGCGACATTGACAACATGACTGGGGAAGGAGGGCATTGTTCCTATCAGACGGTCTCCTTCTGAACCGTGTTGGGACCAGAGTCCTAGCAAATCGCATAACTAGGGCTGTAGACTGACCTTTAAGCTAAATGGGGGTGGGGTGGTATCAGGTAAAGGGAAAATTAGAAAACCCGAATTAAAGGAGGGGGTAAGACTGCAGAACCCAAGAAGAAGGCGTTTGGTATGTTTTTTTTTATTGATCAGAGCATTGATTACAGGAGTTGGGAGGTCATGTTGCGACTGTACAGAGCATTGGGTAGACCACTATTGGGATATTGTGTGCAATTCTGGTCTCATTCCTATCGGAAATATGTTGTGAGACTTGAAAGTGTTCAGAAAAGATTTACAAGAATGTTGCCAGTGTTGCCGGATTTAAGCTATAGGGAGAGGCTGAACAGGCTGGGAGTGTTTTCCCTGGAGTATCGGAGGCTGAGGGATGACATTACAGAATTTTACAAAATTATGGGGAGCAGGGATAGGACAAATAGACAAACTCTTTTCCATGGATTTGGGGAGTCCAGAACTAAAGGGCATACTTTTAGGGTGAGAGGGGAAAGATGTAAAAGAGACCTAAGGGGCAATTTTTTCACGCATAGGGTGGTACGTGTATGGGATGAGTTGCCAGAGGATGTGGTGGAGGCTAGTACAATTGCAATATTTAAGAAGCATTTGGATGGTGATATGAATAGGAACGGTTTGGAGGGATATAGTCCGGGTGCTGGCAGGCGGGACTAGATTGGGTTGGGATATCTGGTCGGCATGGACAGGTTGGACCGAAGGGTCTGTGTCTATGCTGTACATCTCTATGACTCTATGAATCTACCTTATTCAAATCTCCAGCACAGACGCAGAGAGTATGGAAAATGTTAGGAATCAAACTTCATACACACAGGACAAAAAAAATGACAATGAGAAGAGAGATGGGTAATACAGGGCAAAATTGTTATGTCGGACTGCATGCAGATGAAGGTAAATAAGCTTATGACTCATACACCAATTGGCAGGTCGCCATCACGGAGACTTCGTTGCAAGGCGATCAGGATTGGGGGCTGAATATTCAAGAATATGCATCCTATCAAATGGATGGGCAGTTGGCCAGAGGGTATAGGGTTGTCTTATTAGTTTGAAATAAAATCAAATCAATAATGAGAAATGAAGTAAGGTCAAATGGTGTAGAATTTGCGTTGGTAGAACTGAAAAATTAAAAAGGTTAAAAAAAGTAGTTGGAGTTCTGTTCAGGCCTCCAAACAGTAGTCAGGAGCTGGGGTGCAAATGCATCAGGAGGTAGAAGTGTGTGTAGGAAAGACAAAGTTACAGTGATCATGTGGGATTTCATTACGGAAGTGGTATTGAATTCAGCTTGATGGTGGTTTGCAAGAAAAGGAATTCGTTGAATACCTATGAGATGGTTTTTTCGAGCAGCTGGTGCAGGCAGACAAGATGAAGGAGCTTAAGGCGAAGGAAATCCTAGGAGGCAGTGATCATAATATGATTGAGTTTACTCTGCAATTTCAGATGGAGAAGTTAGAACCAGAGGTAACGGTATTAAACCTGAATAAAGGCAATTACAGAGACATGAGAGAGGAGCTGGGTAGAAGTGACTGGTAGAAGAACCCAGCAGGGAAGATGGTGGAACAGCAATGGCAGTAGATTTTTGGAGTAATTCAGGATGCAGCAGAGATTTACCCCAAGTAAAAAGAGGCATGGTACATGGAGAATGAGGTAACCATGACTGATGAGGGAAATCAGGTATAGCATAAAAGCAAAAGAGAAAGTATACAATGTGGCAAATCAGAAGGTTGGGAAACTTACAAAGACAAAACAGCAGGCAAACAAAGTAAAATAAGGAGGGAGATTATTAAGTATGGGGTAAACTAGTCAGTACTGCAAAGGAAGCCTGTAAGAGTTTCTTTCGATATATAAAGTACAAAAGAGAGGCAAAAGTGGGCACTGGAAATGCTGGAAAATGTCACTGGAGAGACAGAAGTGGGAATCAAGAAAATGACCGAGGAACTGAATAATTACTTTGCATCAGTTTTATGGTGGAATACATGAATGATATCTCAAAAATTCAGGAGAGTTAGGGGCTAGAGCTGAGTATGGTGGCCACCACCATGGAGAATATGCTAGGATTAAAGGTGAACGGCCTAAAGTTGATTCAATAACCTGAACCAGAAGGATTACATCCCTGTGTTATAAGGGAGATAGCTGAAGAGTTAGTAAGATATTAGTGATTTTTCAGGAATTGCTCAGGAAAGGAACGATCCCAGAGCATTGGAAACCCACTAACGTGACATCTGTTTTTATCCAAGGAGTAAGGAGAGAGAAAAAAAGACTTTGAAAACCGCAATGAATATCTTAAACTCTGTCGTGGGTAAGATCCTGGAATTCATTGTGAAGTATGAGATTTCTGAATACTTGGAAGTGTTTGGTGAAATAGGGCAAAGTCAGCATGGTTCCATCAAGGGAAGGTCATCCCTGACAAATTTGTTGGAAATATTTGAAGAAGAAATGAGCAGGTTCCATCAAATATAGCCAATGGATGTTATCCACCTGGACGCCAAGAAGGCCTTTGACAAGATGTCACACAGGAGATTATTGATTATGATAAGGGTACGTGGTGTAAGAGCAAGGTAGAGGCATGAACAGAAGCTTGTCTGTCTGACAGAAAGCAGAGAGTGGGGATAAAATGGTCCTTGTCAGGATGGCAGCCAGAGGTGTTCCACAAGACTCGTTTTGGAATCGTAACATTTTACTTGTTACATTAACAATCTAGATAATGGCACTGAGGGCACTCTGGCTAAGTTTGCAGACAATGCAAAGATAGGCGGATGGACTGGTTGTATCGAGGAGGCGGAAACTCTGAAGAAGGAATTGGCCAGGTAAAGGGGTTGGCAGATGCATTCCAGCGTCGGAAAGTGTCAGGTCATGCACTTTGTCATGAGGAATAGAGGCATGGTCTATATTCTAAGTGGGGAGAACATTCAGAAATCTGAAGTGCAAAGGCACTTGGGAGTTCTAGTGCAGGGTTCTCTTAAGGTAAGCTTGCAGGTTGAGACAATCGTTAGGAAGGCAATTGCATTTATTATTGATGGCGTTAACTACGAGAGGAATTGAATATAAGAACAGGCTGCATATAGCTTTGGTCAGACAACATTTGAAGTGTTGCGCGCACTGTTGAGCCCCATATCTCAGGAAGGATGTACTGTCCCTGGAGCGGGTTCAGAAGATTTTCACGGGAATAGTCATAGGAGTGAAAAGTTTATTGCATGAGGAATGTTTGAGTCTTTGTTTCATACTTGATAAAGTTTAGAAGGAAGAGAAGAAATGTAATTGAAACTTACAGAATACTGAATGAGCTGAACAGAGTGGATGTTCATAAGACATTTCCATTGGTAGGAGAGACTAAGACCCAAGGACACAGCCATAGCTTCACGCGAACACCTTTTGGAACGTTGATAAGGAGTCTTTGAAATTTATTGCCAGAGAAGTCTGTGGGGCCAGTTCATTGAGTATATTTGAGATGGAGATAGTTCTTTTTTGATTATCCAGTGGATGAAGGGTTACGGGGAGAATGTCAGAGAATGGGTTTGAGAAACTTATCAGCGAGGATTGAATGGTGGAGTAGACTCGATGGGCAAACTGGCCTAATTTCTGCTCCTATATCTTATAGTCTTATGGTCGAAACTTCAAGAAGACACCTTGCATCTCTGAGAAGATGGATTCCTGTTCTTCATGAAGGTCAGTAGCTGGTGGGAATAGTTAACTGTTTTAGAATGAAGATATTGTGGCTGCTGTCAGGGTTGTCGATAAAATGATATTCAGTGCAGGATCACACACCAACTGCACTGTGTTAATGTGGTGAGAGTTTATTCAAAACCCGGACCTCTCTATCTCTCTCAATCACCGTGGGGAATGGGAGTTGGGGTGGGTAGGCATAACGTCTTCCCAGGCACTTAAACTATCCAGAATCATGCATCCTGAGTGAAACAATACTCATGGAATTTATCACCTTCGCATTGTTTGTTTAGCACATAAGGAGTGATTGTCCAACCCACTCAAGGTTCAATGCAATCACCTCTTCTCATCTCACAGCGCTACGGGTCAACCTTTACTCAGTCCTCATGGTGCCATCATCCTAGGAATTAATCCGGTGGAACTCCTATTCATTCTCTCTGTGGGAAGGAGATCACTCCTTATAAAGAAGGTAAAATCTGTCCACAATACCCCAAATACTGCTTCAACAATGCTGTCAGAGTTGATCACAATAATTCATTTTCCTCACTGAGCTGGCTCCATTTCCTTCATGTGACACAGGAAACCATTCATGTACAATGCACTATCAGTGATGGGGAATTTAAAACATCCCTACATCTGTAGGTCAGCATCAATAAAGCCAGCACCAAAGTTGACGAACGAAATGGACATCACTCTTGGGGAGAGACTCAATCACAAAGAATACATCTAAAACAGTTAATGGCTACTTACCTGAATGGAAATCAGCTGCACGAGTGTGGGGTACAGGCAGAAGAAGGGAGTTATCTTTCCTTTAGACCTGCCCATACGGGATGTATATAGACCTGGTCAGGCCAGAATGTTGTGCCAATCTTGAACTGAGTGACTAATTCAGCTTTTCCATAGGACTGAAACGAGTAAAACACATTGCTGTTGGTTTGCAGTCACACAGAGAACTGATCAGGGAAGGGTGCCCCATTGCTTTCTCTAATGGGCGTGAGGCAAGCCTATATCAACAGATTATTATTCTGTGGCTCTAGATTTTGAAGCAATGATGTGATCACCATACACTGTCTTCCCATCTTTCAGATTCTGTGCAGAGAGCAAGTTAAACATCTCAAGTGCAATTATTTTGCAATGGACTCGTGGTAAGAAGGGATTGAAACAGCTGTATCCGTAATTATCAAAGGCACAATTGTTGGTTTATTCAGGAGTTGCACTGAGGCTGAGGAGGAGACTTGATGTCACAAAGGTTGAGCTGGAAAGCATTGGTGAATGGGGAAGATATGGAGATGTGAACTGTGCAGGAGGAAATGAATCAAAGAGGTTGAGAACCGGCTGTTTCATCCTCACATATTGGTGAGCAACTTGCATTGAGTAATTTGCTAGTTAAAATTTCTAAGGAATGGACTCTTTGACTGGAAATGAAAACGTTGACTTGCACCTTGCCACAATTTACATCTCATGATCATCAATTCCGTTCAGACCGTTTCACTAGACATCTCGAGTGACTTACCACTAACACAAACTATGGCAAGGATAGGTGAGTAACCAGTTTGAATAACCATCAGTACATCTTCAATCCGCGATGCTAATGATATCCAAGGCTGGGAAAGCCAATAAAGATCCCAGAAAAAACTCCCGTCCATTTTTGGAACATTCCAGTCTAGTGCTATCAGGTTCTGATCTGTCCTCACCCTCTCTCTGAAGCTGCCGATCCCTGTTAGGGGTGTGAGTGATGCTCCCGCTCATATGATGGGATAAGATACTGAAAGCATTCCCTTGTTAACAGAAGGGAGAAACTCTCTGGGGACGCATAGGATCCATGGACATTGACATAATCACAATCGCTGAATAAACAGCTCATTAATCGCTTTCAAATCAATACTATTTCATTAAAATTCAAAATAACTTTGAACATTCATGCATTCTTGGTGTGATATGTGAGTGTGGCTGAAGGAAGGAATGTTGAAGATGGAAGAATGATTGTGTGTAATCATTCAGTCAGCCTTGGATATGTAAACAATGCCAGAGGTTTAACAAAACATAATCATGCCTCCTTGCTTATACGAATCCTGTAACTACTGATCACTCATTGCAATAATAGTAAAACAGTGAGGGAACAGCTTTCATCCATCATCTGATGGTAAAATGTGCCTGAGACAATGTGGTTTTATAACAAACAAACGGCATGGATATGTTGTACATGAAAAACAAAATTCAGAATTAAAAATCACACAACATCAGGTTATAGTCCAACAGTCTTAATTGGAAGCACACTAGCTTTCGGAGCGACACTCCTTCATCAGATGATAGTGGAGGGCTCGATCGTAACACAGAATTTATAGCAAAAATTTACAGTGTGATGTAACTGAAATTATAGATTGAAAAATTGATTGTCTGTTAAGCCTTTCATCTGTTAGAATACAGTGATAGTTTCACTTCTTTCATGTGTAAATCACAAAACCCTTTTTTTAAAAAGGTTGCATCTCGGGTTAGCTGTTAACAATGGTGATAGCTAGACAGTATGTTGAAGGTGTTAGCCACCTGTGTTCTCTGTTCATGACCTGATGTTTCGACTGATTCTAATATAAAACGTGAGATAACAGAGCTTTACATAAATTCAGCAGTTTTTGAGCTAAGTCCAACGTACCTCTGCAAGTACAAATTCACCCCACAAAATATATGAGTGCATGTGGGTCTTTGTCTGTGTGTGTGAGTGTGTCTGTCTGGGGTGGGGTTTGTGATTGTGAGAAAGTGTGTGTGTGTGTGTGTGTGTGTGTGTAGTGAGTGCAGAGTGTCTGAAGTCGGTGACGGGGTGCATGTGTGAGTGTGGGAGAGTGTGTGTCTATAAGGGTGTGTGGATGTCTGTGTGTACCTGTGTCCGTGTGTATGTGAGAATGTGTCTGTAGGAATAATTATGTGCGTGTGTGTTGTGTAATGGTGATCACCTGTAATGTGACACGAACCCAAGGTGTCGGTTGAGGCCCTCCCTATGCATACTGAAATTAGCTAGCAGCCTCTGCTCGGCCACATTTTTCTGCTGCCTCTCCCGAAGTCCACCTTGGAAGATGGACACACGAAGGTCCGAGGCTGAATGTCCTGGACCACTGAAGTGTTCCCCAACTGGGATGGAACCCTCCTGTCTGTTGGTTGTTGTTGCGGTTCCCATTCATCAGTTGTCGTAGCATTTGCTCGGTTTCCCCAATGTACCATGCCTCCAGGCATCCTTGCCTGTAACGTATAAGATAGACAAAATCGGCTGAGTCACATGGGTACCTGCCACGTACAAGGTGGGAGTGCTCCCACACGTAATAGTGGTATCTATGTCCACAATCTGACACGTCTTGCAGCGTCCAACGTGACAGAGTTGTATGGAGTTGTCCTGAGAGCCGTGAAGTTTGCTGCGAACAATTATCTCTTTAAGGTTTGGCGTTTGTTTAAAGGCAAGTAATGGAGGTGTGGGGAAGGTCTTGGTGAGGTGCTCATCCTCATTGGTAATGTGTTGCGGGTCACGAAGAACATGGCGTAATCTTTCAGCCCCAGGAAAGTACTGAACGACGAAGGGTACCCTGTCAGTTGCAGCACGTGTCTGTCTTCTGAGGAGGTCATTACGGTTCCTTGCTGTGGCACGTCGGAACTGGAGGTCGATGAGTACTTCCAGGTATCAGTCACGTTCAGAGTCCTTCAGAGTTCCCTACGCACCCTCAAGGATGCCCTCACAAGAACGGGGTACGATGGAAAACTCATCGACCGGATGCCTGGCCGAGCAGAGGCTGATAGCTAAGTCCGGTACCCATAGGGAGGGCCTCAAACGGGACCTTGGGTACATGTCACATTACAGGTGATCACCATTGCACTGCACACACACACACACACAGATATTCCTACACAGACAAAATCTCACATACACACAGACACAGGTAGACACAGACGTGCACACAGACACCCACACACATCCTTATAGACACACACACTCCCACACTAACACATGCACCCCCTCACAGACTTGAGACACTCTGCACTCACTACATACACACACACGCACACTTTCTCACACTCCTAACCCCCACCCCAGACAGACACACACACACAGACTGACAAAGACCCACATGCACACATACATTTTATGGGGTGAATTTGTACTTGCAGAGGTACATTGTACTTAGCTGAAAAATTGCACGAATTTGTGTAAAACTCTGTTATCTCACGTTTTAGATTAGAATCAATCAAAACATGATGTCAGAGACAGAGAACTCAGAGGGGCAACACCTTCTACATATTGTGTAGCTATCACCATTGTTAACAGCTAACCCGAGAATGCAACTTTAAAAAAAGGTTTTGTGATTTACACATGAAAGAAGTGAAACTATCACTGTATTCTAACAGATGAAATGCTTAACAGACAAATAATTTTTCAATGTATGATTTCAGTTACATCACACTGTACATTTTTGCTATAAATTCTGTGTTACGATCGAGCCCTCCACTATCATCTGATGAAGGAGTGTCGCTCTGAAAGCTAGTGTGCTTCCAATTAAACCTGTTTGACAATAACCTGATGTTGTGTGATTTTTAGCTTTGTGCACCCCAGTTCAACACCGGCATCTCCAAATCATCACAACTATCGACACCACTAACCGCTGGCATAAAGTGGAGCGGATCTCCAAGAAGATTACACGTATCAACAGAGACATCAAGTTGCTACAGGAATGCAGGCTAGCAGGAAAAGTCCTGAAAGGATTACTGATCACGAACCCACTTAGGTCGACCTACAACACACACTACGCAGGGAGAATTTGCCACCACACCTCTCGTAAACTCCTCAATCATCTCATGCACCAACTCTACAGCAGGCTGCACAACGTTGAAATTCAGATGGAGACCACCCTCTCAACCTCCACACAGGATACATCAGTACAATTACGTGACATTGCCAAATAGACAAGGGACAAAACTACACCACGTATATGCACGCCAAGAACAAAAAAACTGGAGAAACTTGGCATTCCCACCAGTAATAGCAAAGCCAACCCTGGAACCACAGTAGACAACATTATCACGGTGGGGATGTCTATTGTTAACTTATCGGACCACACCCGTTGGAAGAGATTGAGGTCCTGAGTAGGGGTCTCAGCTTCTGCCTCAACACCAAAATGGACCCGTTGGTTCTGGCAGCAGTCAAAGAGGACTTCATCAGACGAACGAATCTCCGGGAACTCTTTCAAGGTGTCGGCAGTGATCCCACTGCGCCCACTGATGAACTGGAATAGTCATCACAAGGATCTGTAGAGGAGCGACCAAAGAAGGTGTCAACATGGACCCCACCGGAGGGCCGCTGCCCTGGACTTGACATGTATGCTCAAACCGTCAGGAAATATATAAATGCCAGATTCATCAGCCGTACCCACAAGGTCGAGCAAAAAATCATCCGTTCACAACACAAAGCCATCCAGGCTCTCGAAACCAATCACATTGTCATCAAACCAGCAGGTAAAGGAGGAGCCATTTTCATTCAGAATAGAATAGATTACTTCAAAGATGTGTACCGACAACTGAACAACCAGGAACACTACAGGCAACTACCAGCTGATCCGACCAAAGAACATACCCGAGAATTAAATACACTGATCAGAACTTTGGATTTGTTCCTTCAGTGTACGCTACGCACCCTCATACCACATACTTCTCGTGTAGGCGACTTCTCCTGCCTTCCAAAGGTACACAATGCCAACACACCGGGACATCCCATTGTATCAGGCAATGGGACCCTATGTGAGAATTTCTCCGGCTATGTAGAAGGCATCTCGAAACCTATTATACAGTGGATCTCCAGCTTCTGCCGCGACATTACCTATTTCTTACAGAAACTCGGCACCCACGGACCAGTCGAACCGGGAACATTCCTCGTCACAATGAACGTCTCCACAATCTACACCAGCATCCCCCACAATGATGGCATCGCGGCAACAGCCTCAGTACTCAACACTAACAACTGCCAGTTTCCAAACACCATCCTACAACTCATCTGCTTTATGCTCGATCATAACGTCTTCACCTTTGACAACCAATTCTTCATCCAGACACACGGAACAGCCATGGGGAACAAACTTGCACTCCAATATGCCAACATTGTTTATGCACAGGTTCGAACAAAACGTCTTCTCTTTCAGGATCTCCAACCAACATTGTACACCAGGTACATTGATGACATTTTCTTCCTCTGGACCCATGGCGAGGAGTCACTAATAAAATTACACAGTGACATCAACAAGTTTCATTCCACCATCAAACTCACCATGGACTGCTCTCTACTATCTGTCTCATTCTTGGACACATACGTCCCCATCAAGGATGGACACCTCAGCACCACACTCTATCGCAAACCCACAGACAACCCCACAATGCGACAGCTTCTACCCAAAACATATTAAAACAGCCATTCCCTAATTACACGCCCTACGCATACACCGGATCTGCTCAGATGAGGAGGAAGGTGACGAACACCTGGAAGTACTCAAGGGTGCCCTCACAAGAACGGGGTATGATGCTCAACTCATCGACCTCCAGTTCCGAAGTGCCACAGCAAGGAACTGTAATGACCTCCCCAGTAGACAGACACGTGCTGCAACTGACAGTTTACCCTTCGTTGTTCAGTACTTCCCAGGGGCTGAAAACTTACACAATGTTCTTCGTGACCTGCAACACATAATCAATGAGGATGAGTACCTCACCAAGACCTTCCCACACCTCCACTACTTGCCTTTAAACAAACGCCAAACCTCAAAGAGATAATTGTTCGTAGCAAACTTCGCGGCTCTTAGGACAACTCCATACAACCGTGTCACGGTGGACGCTGCTAGACGTGTCAGATTGTGGACATAGATACCACTATTATGTGTGGAAACACCTCCTACCTTGTACATGGCAGATACTCATGTGATTCAGCCAACGTTCTCCATCTTCTACATTGCAGGCAAGGATGCCTGGAGGCATGGTACATTGGGAAAACCGGTCAAAGGCTACGACAATGGATGAATGGGCACCGCACAACAATCAACAGACTGGAGTGTTTCCTCCCAGTTGGGGAACACTTCAGTGGTCCAGGGCATTCAGCCTCGGATCTTCGGCTGACCATCCTCCAAGGTGGACTTCGGGACAGGCAGCAGAGGAAAGTAGCCGAGCAGAGGCTGATAGCTACGTTCGATACTCATAGGGAGGGCCTCAACCGGGGACCTTTGGTCCATTTTACATTGCAGGTGATCACCATTACGCTACACACACGCACACAGATATTCCTACACACACACACACACACACACACACACACGCACACACACACACACACACACTCATATACAAACGGACACAGGCACACAGAGACACCCATACACACCCTTATAAACGCACACACTCCCACACTCACACATGCGCCCCCTCACAAACTTGAGACACTCTGCTCTCACTACACACACACACATACACACACACACGCACGCACACACACGCACACACTTTCTCACAATCACAATCCCCATCCCAGACAGACACACACACACAAAGACCCACATGCACACATACATTTTGTGGGTTGAATTTTTACTTGCAGAGGTACGTTGTACTTAGCTCAAAAACTGCATGAATTTATGTAAAACTCTGTTATCTCACGTTTTAGATTAGAATCAGTCTAAACATCAGGTAATAGAACACAGGGGTCTAACATCTTCAACATACTATCTAGCTATCCCCATTGGTAACAGCTAACTCGAAAATGCAACTTTAAAAAAAGGTTTTGTGGTTTATACATGAAAGAAGTGAAGCTTTCATTATATTCTAACAGATGAAAGGGTTAACAGACAATCAAATTTTCAATGTATAATTTCAGTTACATCACACTGTAAATTTTTGCAATAAATTCTGTGCTACGATCGAGCCCTCTACTATCACCTGATGAAGGAATGTCGCTCCGAAAGCTAGTGTGCTTCCAATTAAACTTGTTGGACTATAACCTGGTGTTGTGTGATTTTTAACTTTGTGCACCCTAGTCCAACACCGGCATCTCCAAATCACGACAATTCAGATTGTTATTCCAGAATCAGAGAGGACAGGTGTGGGTCATGTTGTTGATGTTGTCGATGCTAAGGAACTGTTGTGAAGTATCATTAACTGGACTTCATTTACATTGTGATTATGACATTGGGGAAAAGAGAGAAGATGGAGAGGACTCGGGGACATGACTGTTCAGTCTGTGCGGAGGGACAGTGATGTTCCCCAATCACTAGCGTTGGAACGTTACTCTTTATAACTCATACAAAGAACAGATTCAAGGGTATATCGACAATGTGGAATTAGCAGTGACAATTTTAATGAAATGCATTTATGCACTACAAAATACAGCGAAATAAATGGTTTCTGTAAAAACCAAAATATGCAAGTTACAAAGAGATAAGGTTGTTAAAATGCACTCCTGATGTGGAGCTATATAAATTGAAACGTGGATTACAACACTGTGGAAGTGGTGTGTGATATTTATCAATCATTATTTGATCCACAGCTGAGATCCTGATTTTTCCCCTCTGTCAGTGTAATAGAAAAGTAACAAATTTAACATTTTTTGTGAAACCTGAAAGAGAATGCTATGCTAATTCTAAACCCTTTCTGAACGTTGCAAACACATTGCTGAATTCTGCAGTCGAGGAGACAGCTTGTCTTTGCTGAACTTTGTATACATTCAACCTAGTCTGGCCAGCAGTCGAATTCCGCAGAAACCTTATGGAAAACATAAAGAGATTTTTGTTCACGGCAAGGGAATGAGAAAATAAGAACTCGAATGTTTCCAAGCCCTTGTCCTTGAGCATGTGATAAGAAGAGCACAAAATGAATACGTAAATTATGTTCGGGGCCCTTACGCAAGGTGTGTTTCCCAACTGTAATGGTTCCCTGCAGTTGTTAAAAAATAAAGCTTTTCCTTTGCTCTTGCTAGCATCTGAATCCAGTCAGTTTAATTTCCACGACAGTCAGCGATCCACCTGACTGAGATTCTCTGGATCAGCCTCTCACACAGTGGGGGTTATCATTTCCTGCTGTTCTTGACATAGTCTATTTTTCAAATTCCACCTTCTCCATGTTACTAATGTATTGGCCGAATGAATTTTGTTTAGCTGTCAGTAAACTAGCTCTGTGACATTATTCGAAATGACTGATCTGGGATGACAGCCAGTATCAGCACACTGGTTACAGTGTATGACACCCAAAGGGTTTGCAGTCTAGAGGAATTTCTAAATGAAACTTCTGAATTCTGTCTGTCAATACCTATCCTACTTCATGCTGTCTTCTGATCTATTTAACCTCACCCTCATCAAACGCCTCTTCATCCCCATCTCGGTTAATCACTACCCTTTCTATTCTCTCTCAGTTTATCTCTCTTCACCTTCTTTCTCTCTGTTTATTTCTCTCTCATACAATCTATCTCCACACACTCTCTCTATCTCCAATTGTGCAGTTGGAGAACTTGTGACCCCACGATTAGCTGACTGACCTCCATTTGTGCAATAATAATTCTGTGGTTCTCTGAGCCATAATAAATCCTTTCGGTGCCTGGACGGACTCTCCGGTCTGGTGACAGGTACAGTGCATAATTACCGATTTTCTCTTCCTGTTCCTCTCCGATCTGCAGCTGCATTGAAATGTCTGTTCAAACAAAACAGACTGAATGAAATTCGGGCAGTCGGGATGACTTTCATCACCGTGTATTTCAATCAGGATTTACTGAAGGATGAGATTCCACAATAAAATAACAAGGAAAGAATAACAGGGCAACACAATGAATAGCAGTTGAGGATAACATGTGGTTCCAAGTAGGCCTCACGGTATTACCGCGAGATTATCAATGCAGAAAATCAGCAGAAGTATCCTCAGCCCCCAACTGCGCTCCCTGTTAACACACGGCTGTGCCCTCAGCCCCCTACTGTACTCCCTGCATACCCACGGCTGTGCCCTCAGCCCCCTACTATGCTCGCCATTTACACATAGCTATGCCCTCAGGCCCCTAGCCAGTCCCTGTACACACACGGTTGTATACTCAGAACCTACTGTACTCCCTATACACACACGGCTGTGCCCTCAGCCCCTTACTGTACTCCATGTAAATCCACGTCTGCGCCCTCAGCCCCCTACTGTACTCCCTGCACACCCATGGCTGAGCCCTCAGCCCCCTACAGTACACTTTGTACTCCCTTGGCTGTGTCCTCAGCCCCCTACTGTACTCCCAGTATACACACAGCTGTGCCCTCAGCCCCCTACTGTACTCCCTGTACACACAGGGCTGTGCCCTCAGCATCCACTGTACTCCCTGTATACCCACAGCTGTACCCTCCGCCTCCTACTGTACTCTCTGTACAACCACGGCGGTGTAGTCAGAACTTACTGTACTCCTTGCACGCACACGGCTGTGCCCTCAGACCCTACTGTACTCCCTGTAGGGTCATGGCTGTGCCCTCAGCCGCCTACTGTATTCCCTGTTCAACCATGGCTGTATCCTCAGCTCCGTACTGTATTCCCTGTACACATACGGCTGTGCCCTCAGACCCACTGTTCTCCCTGTATACTCACAGCTGTGTCCTAAGCACCCTACTGTACTCCCTGTACATCCACGTCTGTGCCCTCAGCCCCCTTCTGTAGTCCCTGTGCAACCACGGCTGTATCCTCAGCTCCCTATTGCACTCTCTGTATACCCAAAACTGGGCCCTCAGCACCCTACTGCACTTACCGTAAATCCACAGCTCAGCCCTCAACGCCCTATTATATCCCCCATACACCAACGGCTGTACCCTCAGCATTGTACTGTACACCCGTACACCCACGGCTGTGTCCTCAACCAACACTGTACTCCATGTATAACCACAGCTATGCCTTCAGCCCCCTACTGTACTCCATGGACATCGACGTCTGTGTCCTCAATCCCCAATTGTCCACCCACGGCTGTGCCCTCGGCCCCTACAGTACACCCTGTACTCCCATGGCTATGTCCTCAGCCCCCTACTGTACTCCCTGTACACACGCCGCTGTGGTGTCAAATTCTAACCAACACCAGCTACATGTTCGCTGATGACATCACCAAATCAGGAGTAATATCAAACAACGATGAGTCAGAATACAGAAATTGATCGTGAATTTGTTGGCATGGTGTAATGATAACAACTCTCTCTCAAATTCGGCAAGAGTAAGGAAATTATCATTGACTTCACAAAGAAAGGAGAGGGACACGCCATCACCTATATCAATAGTTGAGGAAGTGCAGAGCATCAACTCCCTCGGAGTGACGATAACTGATATCCTACCCTGGACTTCTCACATAGGCGTGACAGTCAAGAAGATTCAATACCGCCCCTCCGTCTTCAGGTGGCTCAGTGAATTCAACACGTACTACTTCTACAGATGCACAATTGTGAGTGTATTGTCCGGGTGCATAATGGCTTCGTACAGCAACGCTCTACCCAGGACCATAAGAAACTACCAAAGTTTGTGTTCACAACCCAGACTATGACGGACTCCAATCTCCCAACCATTGTCTTTATTTACACGGCTCTTTGCTGTAGAAAGGCTGCCAACATCTATCCCACCTTACTGATGGAAGGGAGAGAGGATAAAGCTGGGGCCTTAACATATATCTTTGTAGCATCCATGAACACAGCTGAAGTCCCGAAGGAATGGAAAGTTGCTCATCCCATTGCTTAAGAAGGATAGCATGAATAATCCAGTTAATTATAGACCAGTGAGCCTGTGATCAGGGGTAGGGAAGTTGCAAGAGAAGATCCTGAGTGATAGTATCTATTCTCATTTGATGGAAATGGCCTTATCAATGAGAGCCAACATGGTTTTGTGCAGGGAAGGTCATGTCTTACCAATTTAATATAACCCTTTGTGGAAGTGACAAATTTGATTGATGGGGGATGGGCTGTAGATATCATGTACTTGGACTTCAGGAAGGTGTTTGATAAATTTTCCCATGGTCGGCTTATGGGGGAAGTGAAGTCATATGGTATCCAGGGTGTGCTGGCTACAAGTATAAATAACAGGCTGGGCAACAGGGAACAGAGCATAGTAGGGGAAGGGAGTTTCTAAAAATGGAGAACTGTGACCTGGGTGCTCCATTTAAGATGTTTCTGGAAAGATACATAAATGGGCCGGTAGCAAAGGGATACATACCCTTAGAAAATCGTCGACGGTATTATATAGAGGATACGGATCGGTGCAGGCTTGGACCTCCGAGTGGCCTGCTCCTGTACTGGAATGCTCTTAGTTCTAACATTACCAAAGACCCATCACATGCCTTTAAAGATCTCCCACAGCCTCTTCCATCAGGCTAAAAGATACAAAAGCTGGAAAACACAGATCAGCTGGTTCAGTAACCGCTTCTTCCTGGCTGTTATTAGACTGATGAATGGACTCTCTAATCTCAGGTAATGCTGATCTTGTTCATGTTGATCTCGCCAAGTGCACGCCCTTTGCAACGTTACCTATATGCCTCTCAGACATGTTTTACAGCGATCGTTCTGTACATCCTTGCTTACTTTGATCTGTTTGACATCTTGGTACAGGTCAAAGTAAATCCTCACCTCCCTCATTCCAGCTCCCTCCAGTGCTCACTCCCAGGTTTCTCCGGACCTCAACTCCAGCTCCCCCAATTCCCACCCCCAGTTCTCCGTGATCCAATCCCCAACTCCCCGTGTCCTTTGTCTCTCACTGTTTCTCTCACATTGTCTGTTCCCTGTGTTTTCCTTTGCACTGTATTCTGTTTCTTTCCCTGAACTTATTATCTTCCCTGTTCCCAGTCCATGTGACGGTTGGTTTCCTTATTTTTTTTCCATTCTCTCTTTGTCTGATTGTCCATCTGTTTCCCTCGCTGTTTTCTCTCTCTCCTTTCCTTCGTGCCTGTCTCTTTCTCCCTCGTTGTGATGTTGATGGCTTCTCTATTCGTGTGACGCAGGTGATGGCTCATTGGTTCGATGTTGGCAATACAATTAACTCAACTGGGTTTTGGTATCATGGACATAATTTACATTTATTGGTTAAATTTAAAATCTTGTCAAAACAGCAACCAGAATATGGGTATCGATTTAACAGTCAATTGTTACATCTAACTATTTTGGAACCGCCCTTCTCCCAGTGCTCTGTATCCTGGCAACTCAAAGCATTCTATTCATGTGCATAATGGACTTACATGGTAACTGTTGTGCCCAGGACCATAAGAAACTATGGACGGTTGTGTGCACAGCTCAGACCATCACGGAAGACAACCTTCCGACCATTTGTACTTGTCATTATCACAGAAAGGCTGGCAATATCAAAGATCTCTCTCCCAAATTGGTAATGATCTCCTACAACCTCTTCCAATAGGGAGGAAACACAAAGGCTTGAAAACATGGGCCAGCATGCTCAGGAACACTTCCTTCCCTACCATTATTAGACTGACGAATTGACATCTCTAACTTTTCATATTATATTAATCTTGCTAAGGTCAATCTTGTTTTATACACTTTCTGTGAAGCTGTAACCTTGTATGCCTCACTCTGTCTAAGTACCCTGTGATCTCTGTTTTTTTGCTTACTATCATGTGAATGCACTCCCCTCAAAACAAACATTTCCATTGTACATTTGATTACATTAAATCAAATCAAATCAGATCAAACACGTGAACTGCAGTGGCTCACGGACTTCTCAATGGCAACTGGGAAAGTGAACTAATGCTGACTTAGTCAGAGATAACCATATCCGATCAATGAATGTAAGAAGATGACCACACTCTGGGAAGACAGACAGGGGTATCGAATCGATTGAAACATGATCTTACATTAATACAGGTTTTCCACGCTATCTGTAAGGAGAGTGCTCCTACGATATGGTGTAAAGAGCAGTAGCACTAATTGGTATGGGAAAAACTTCGCCTTTCTTCGTAAAAGTGAGAATCATTTTCGGATTTCTTTTGGTTAGCGAAACAAGGTCCTAATGTAGATCATTCGGAAAGGAAAGTGTTGAAAAGCAAACTTTTGAAAAGCGGGCGATATCTGTGTCTAAGTGAGCATGATATTCATGAAGTGGGATAAGCGAAAAATAAATGAGGTGAATCTTACATATCAGCCCAGCTGATCATCATTCTCTTTGTTTGCTCTTTTTTCTTGTATATCTTTCTTTCTGTATTGATTCCTTCTCCCCTTCAAAGCAGACTTCCTTGTCAACGGTATTAATCACATTCTTTTCCAGCTGCTTTCATTTCAGGAAAGTTCCCCAGCACTTTCTGTTCGTTTCTTTGCATTTATTTCCATAATTTCAGATTTTCAGCATCTTCCGTTATTTGATCTCACCTTCAATTTTGTTATTTCGTGGGATTTTGGCATCTCTGCCAAGGGCAGCATTTGGTGACCATCACTAATTACCCTGATACTGAGGCCATTCCACAAGCCAATATAAAGTCAAGCACGTTGTCATGGAATTGAAGTCTCACTAAACCTTGACCTGGTAATAAGATTAGATTTCTTTACCGAAGGTGATCAGTGAAACAGGAAAGTTTTCAGACAAAATGTTGGTTGTGTGGTTGTTTTTCGTGAAATTCACTTTTATTCCAATTCTTATCATTTTTAGTTAAGTTCTATCATCAGCTGTGGTAGGACTTGAAACAAATCACTTGAACCAATAAGCTTTGCTTCTGAAATGCATCCAGCCTCATTCTTACATTCATACATGTCCTAACCATGGAGTAAGATCCGAGACAGTAATAATTTTGTGATTGAAATATTTGTAATTGGAGAAGTGGTCAGCAGAGAGCTTGAAACATTAAGTCAGAATTTTACCAACGTGCAGCCAATGGATTGTTCAGTAATAATATTGACACAGAGATGAAGATTGGGGATATTGGGAACTGGTAGTGGACAGGTTTGGTGACAGGGAGAACACGAGACATAAATCATTTCAGGGCAAAAAGAGTCTCGAGGTTGTGAACAGTTTTATTCGCAGATATTTGTGAGGGAGTGGTCTGCAATTCATGGGTAATGAATGGAGACTGCAGTTGAAACTGAAGGCAATAGTTCCTTTCTCTGACAAATACAGATAACAGAATTTGAAGCGAAATTCAAATTTGTTCATGGGAGTAATGAATGGACAGAGCAAGTAAACACCAACAGTAGCGACAATAGGTTAGTAGCACACCTCCACCCCGCCCAGAATAATCATAAGCACTGCTGACATCCAATATGGTAGAAATTCCTAATAGGGCGAAATCTTGGAAAGACTCAAGGAAATTCTCCTCTGCATTGTTGTAATGTTCCAGTCCGCTATTCTCAGATTCAGATCTGTCCTCTCTCTATCTACGCAGCTGTTGATCTCTGTTACTGTTGGAGCTGATACATCTGTTATTACAGTGGGATAGCACATGAATGAAGCCCCTCACCGATAGGAGAGGGAAACCCTCCAGTGGCACAGTTACATTTCATGGAGACTGACATTAATCACAGTCACTGAGCAAACAGTCCCAGCTTTCAACACAGCACATTCAGTTCACAATATAACTGGACTGGACTACATGTTGGCATTGCTGGCTATTGGTCAAATCTCCCATCACCAATTGCTCTAGTGATGTCAGTGGTGAGGGAGAATGATGGATGTTATATTTTCATAGGCGAGATGATTCTGGTCTGTTGTCCGTTTACTATGCTGTAACCATCTCTCCCCAAATCCATCCACTCCCCAAAGGAATCACAATCAGGATGTTATTACTGTGCTGATCTCTCTTCCACGGGAACAAACGGTAGCGAAGAGACTGTCACTGGGCACAGTTGCCGTGAACATAGGTAGGAGGTGTGGACTTCTCTGAATGTTCCTCTCCCTGCTCTAATAAGGCAACTTTGGAACTTCCATAGAGAATATGCTTCAGTAAGTAATTTATACAAATTGACAAACTTCTAAATGCAGTTTTATTTGCTGTAAAACAGTATTTATTTACGCATATTGGCCTCAGTCCAAAACCAAAAGTGATAATTACAATGAACTTATTCATTAAGACTTATGAATTAATGAGTCAGGTTCAAATGAACGTGACATTGGCTGCGAGATGTGGCGGAATGGGGGCAGTGGCTGCGGAGACTGCATGGGGAGTACAATGATATTCCCCTGTAATCATCACTCCTTCTGACAGACAGAATTAAATCTAATGCACAACAGGGAAACAGCCAACATTTGGGAGATGTAATGCTGAATGACAATGTGATCTGAACAGGATATTTTTAAATGTGATGAAATGAGCAATATTATAAATACACACATTTCATCATTGGGAATACAGATTGAGTAGGGTCACCAGACGTGAAACATTAACTTTGATTTCTCTTCACAGATACTGCCAGACCTGCTGAGCTTGCCCTCTAAGTTCAGTTTTATTTTTGTTTGTTTGAGATTGATTATATTGTTCATATCTGGCAGGATGCATACAATTAAAAGCAGACACTAATAAAAAAATGTGAAGAGCTATGGGGATAATACAGAAGACGAACAATGGAGATATAGTCATTCCAAGCTGGAAGTGACAATGGGCTGAGTTTCCCCCACTTTTGCTGTAAACAATTCTGTGATATGTAATCAAAGCCTTTAGAGAGTGGGTAGACAAGCTAGTTCAATGAAGGATACAGAGTGTTCCATCATCAACAATCTATTCTTAACATCTCATGAAATTTCAGCTGGCTCTGAAATGTCTTTTCAAACAAAGTGGAATTCCTGAGATTTACAGGATATTCAGAAAATCATTCTTTTTTGTTCCTTTGTATCTTAAAGAAGAAACAGATTTCGGCCGTAACACAGGTGTCCCAGACACACCAACTATAATAGGAACAGGAAAGGACTACATTGTCCACACATAAACAGGTTCAACACGCAGCCCTGTCAAGAAACATGAAAATAGTGTTACGGAAACATGAAATAGAAACAGAAAATGGTGGAGAAACGCAACAGATGAGGAAGGATCTGCAGTGAGAAACAGAGTTAATATATAGAATATGATGTGACACTTTTCTGAAAAAGTCATATTGGAATCAAAGGTTAATTCTTTGTATCCCTGCTCAAAGGGTGCCAAATCTGGTGAATTTCCTTCATTCGATTTCTTTTTCTTTCTGAACTGTGACAAATAGTCTGATCTGAACGATATAAGCAAATCTGTTATCTCAGTTGAATCTCGAATAATTTGTTATGGACATTAAATGAGAAATTACGAAGTTCCTATATTTCACAGGTCTCTAAATATCGATGACGTATTGCATTGTGGGACAAAACCATTGTGAGACATTGTCTTTTGCATAGGTACATCTTGGATGTTCTGTGAAGTGGTCACCCAGTCTACCTTTAGTTTCCCTAATGTATGGCAGACCACAATGGGAGCAGTGAGTATAGTAGACCGGATTGTGGGAAATGTTTGTAGGATGCTGCTTCACCTGGGAGGTATGTTTGGCCCCTTGGATAGTGAGGAGGGAGGAGGTAAATGGGAAATGTAATGCCTCCGGCAGGGGAAAGTGAAGTGCACCTGGGGTGGGGGGTGCGGGAGGTGAAGGGGATGTTTTGGGAGTGAATAACGAGCGGATCAGGTTGTCCTAGAGGAAATGGTACTTCACAAGGCGGAAAAGGCAAACATGTGTCTAGTGTGGCATCTCGCTGGAGGTGGGAGGAATGCGGACTGATGGTGTTCTTCATGGGAATGCCGGTGGGATGGTAGTTAAGGACAAGGGGAACTCTAACGCTGTTGCAGGAGGGAAGAAAGAGGTTGAGGGGAGAAGTGCAGGAGATAGATCGGAACTGTTTGAGGGCCCTGCCGATAATAGTGCTGAGGGATTCTCGGGTGAGGAAGAAATTGAACATTTCAGAAGCCACATTTTTGTAGTTGACATCATCAGACGCAATGCGGTGGAGAACGGTGGAACTGAGAGAATGAAATGGAGTCTTTGCAGGAAATAGGGTGTGAGGATGTATACTCCAGGTAGCTGTGGTAGTTGGTGGGTTCATACCGAATATCAGTGACCGTTCTATCCCTAGAAATAGAAGCAGAGATGTCGAGGAAAGGAAGGGAGGAGTCAGACGTAGATCAGGTGAAAGGAAGGGAGGGGTGCAAATTGGAAACGATGAACTTTTCAATTTTGGACAAGAGAGAGGAGCAGCAGCGATGATATAATCTACGTATCAGAGAAAGCGTTGTGGATGGGGCTGTAATAGAAGTGGAACAAGGAATGGTCTACGTATCCCATGAAGGAACGTTATAACTTGAGCCCACGTATGTATCCATGCTCTGCCTCTGTATGGCAGGAGCAAGCTGAAGCAATGGGTCTACCCAGGCAGTTCTGCTTGTGGATTTTCAGGAGGAGATAAAAGCGAACTCTGCTGTCAGAGGACCATCAGCTTCGGGACTGTTTGGTGGGGGTGAGTGTATGTGTGTATGGAGGGGGGGCGGGGATTGCGAATGGGTGGGAATCTCCAGATGAAATATGGTCAGATTTAGTTAATAAAATAACCTAATGTGCCTTGGTAGGGTTATGGACAAGCAGGTGATATGTGGAGGTAGCTGAAAGCTGGCACTCAGCCTCAGAAATGTAGAGGTTAGTCCACCAGACTACAGCAGCACCACCCTTATCGGCACAGGCTGAATAACATAGTCAGGATTGGATCGAAGCATACAGTGTACAGTCTGTTCAGAGGGTGATAGGTTGGATAGGCTGAGGGGGATACAGAGAACTTAAGACAAACAAACTCACATGGAGGGTTCTCAAGGAACAGATTGATTTCAAGTAAACGCCAGAGGAATGGGTCCAGGTGGAAGGAGAATGTTAGAGCTGGGCCAAAGTTCTATGTCATGGGGAGTGTACTCTTGCACAAAGAAATGGATATCGAGGAGAAGATGTTGGAAGTGGAGTTCAACATTATGTCGCCCCTGAAATTGATTAAAGTGGGGGCACAGAGGGATAAAGCTGAGACATTTGCAGAACATTCAGCATTAGAGCGTGGAAGGTTAGGAGGGATGGTGAATACACGACAGGAGGTGGGCTTGAGGGAGGGGATGGACTCATATTGCAGGGCATGGGTTGGCTGGTAGGTTCCAGAGGCTCATAGGCATCTCTAAGTTATTCCATCTTGTGGGCCTCGTATATCTGGCGAGCATGACAAATGAGCTGGAGAATGAAGTAGAATTGGGGAATGGTGCAGCCTTGAGCCAATGTGATGCGATGCTGTTGAACAGAGAAAATGTTAATCTCAGTGGCAACGACACCGCACGATCAGTCCTCAGAAAGTAACTGATTGAAAATAATCGGAATCGTTATCTTATTGTAATCCACTGATTTCACTGGGTTGACACCCAACCAGCAAGGTCTTACTTTTCTGAGACTTTAGAACAAACTGTGAAAACAGAATGTACCTTGATTTTATTAATAAGATAAATCCATCCATGGTTTTCGAAGGCTCTAGCGAGGACAGAGTTTATTTGTCATTCCCAATAACTCGAGGGAGGGTGTCATTATTCATCGAGGAAATTACCAGCACAGAATTTCCTCCGATTCCCGTTGACCGCAGTTTCCTGAAGGTCAATGATGCTCCATGAGTCAAATACTACTTTGAAAGCAAAGGAAGTTACTCTGATCTCTCCTCAACTGATATAGTATAGAACACGGCTTATTGAACAATGTGGTCACTGTCCTCGCAACGTTTAAGGACAAACAGATGCATTGATTTCTGATTCCGAGGAGAGGTGTTCCCCATTTGGGATGAGGCTGTTTGATTAAGCGCTGTGACAGAGAGACAGAAAAACTTCCACTCTCTATGGGGGAGAAGAACACCCTATTCACGGTGAATTGGATAATGACAGCCATACACTAATATCTGTTCCTACTGGGCATTGATCATCTCAATTTCATCATTCACTGATGACCAATATCAGCACAGAAGGTAGCAGCTCCCATCACTCCAGTGGAAAGCAAAAAGTGTAAAGGATGGCCAGTGGAAGTGGGAGTAACTAGGGAACTGCTGTAACTTACAGTGGGAGTGGCAGAACAAGGGTGTGAAGAGATATCATCATTGGAAAAGTATGTGCCAGAAGAAGGGGTAGTGCAAGGGAAGTAGGAGTGTAAATAAAAGAGTAGGAATCGGAAGGAAGAATGGCTAATGAAGTTTTAGTGACTGGGAAAAGTTTGCTTTTGGAAAAGTGAGTGAAAACCACCACTGTTCAGGAAAATTGGGGACTGATTCGATTGAAAATTCAGATTTGATGTACTTCTTTTCCTATCACTTGATTCTTTATCAGATTGTACATTCAATCTGTGGTTTTGTATCTCCATCAAATGCAGGTGCCGTGTTTTTTTTTTCTACCCTGGTGTTGTGTCTCAACATTTTTGAATTTTTTAACAGTATGTATTTGCTTCCAATTCAAGGTAGACATGAGAATATGATTTGATCTCCTGCAGTTTATGCATAACATGGAATTTACTTGAATATTTATCCTCATCACATTAGCTGATTCAAGCAATGAGTCTGTGCCCATCCTGCAGATTAAAAATTTCTTCAGTTCTGACTATTGTTACAAAGGACAGTGCCACACAAAAACATAATGTTCCAGTTCAAGGTGCCAAACTGTAGTTCACCCTAAATTAGTTACAAGCTTTATAAATAAGACATGCTGAGGGGCAGAGTGCAAAAGGTGAATTTAACTTTGTGTAAAAAATAATATTTGCAGCACGCTCATAATAGGTGTTAACTACATCACTCTGTAAATTCCCCAAAATAAGAACAACAAGAGACTGGAAATCTTAATTATTCCGTTCTGAATAACATGTGGAGAAAAGGAAGGAAATCAAGGTTTGATTGTGATATTCATAAATGATGATGATGAGAATGTGGAAGATGGATGGCACTGGAATGATAACTAATGATGGGGTGACACAAAAATTAGCTGGGTGGTTCACAGTGAGGAGGAAAGAGTTAGGCTACAGGACGATATAAACAGTTGATTTCCATATCCTGATTAATGGCCGATGAAGTTTAACACTGATAAATGTGAGATGATGCAGATCTGAATTAACAAGACAAGTGAGAACTCAAACTTTGAAGAGCGAGGGCTAAACTTGCTCATTTTCTCTTTGCAGCAGGGAAGGTTGAGGAGGGTACATGGTACATGTATACAAGACCATAAGGGTTATGGAAGGATAAACAGACAGGAGCTGTTTCCTTTACTCGAAGGGTCAAAAACAAAGGGACACATGCTTAAAGTGAAAGGCAGGCAATTGAGGGAGGATTTGTGGAGTCTGTGTTGAACTGTGAGAATGGCACAAACATAGAATATAAAGTACATATATGTGGAAACAGGCCCTTAAGCCCAATACATCCACAATGACCCTTCAAAGAGTAACCCATCCAAACACGTTCCTTCTCAAATTACTCCTGACTAATGCACCTAATCTACACATCCCGGAACACTTTGGGCAATTTAGCATGGCCAATTTACTTAACCTGCATATCTTTGGATTGTGGGAGGAAACCGGAGTACCGAGAGGAAACCCACGCGAACACGGGTAGAATGTGCAAAATCCAGACAGACAGTCACGCGAGGCTGGAATCAAACCTGGGTACCCTGCAAGAGTAAGGCAAGAGTGCTTACCACAAATGCCATGCTTCTAGGAATTCTTGTGCTTGTCTCTGTTTGGTCTGTACTAGAATGGATATGCAGACCTAGTCAAAGTGGCATACTTCCTCATCAGTACGCAAGAAATTAGGAGAAAGTGTGGACTGCAAATGCTGGGGATCAGAGCTTAAAAATGTGTTGCTGGAAAAGCGCTTTTCTAGCCTAAGAAATTAGTGTTGGGGTCATGTGTTTTGTGGCTAGTTGATGTTCATCTATCCTGTTGACTAGTGTTCTGCTTCCTTTCCATTGTAGTGTTTGTTACAATTCTTGCAAGGCTTATTGTTCCTGGAGCAGAACAGACAAAGACGTGAATTTATTGCGGTGCTCAGAAGTATGAAAAACGCTGCAGAGCAGAAAAATAATACTCTATTAGTTGGCATTACAGCCTTAAGGAATTCTAATTTCAAGGTTATCAGCAAAAGAGCTAGGAGTGAAATAAGATAAAACGTCTTTATTTAGAGAGTTGTTCCGAATTGGAATTGATTGGCTGGGAAAGTTGACTGGCAGGATGAAGATTCAAAAGTGAGCTGGATATATATTTGGAAATTATGAACTTAACAGGCAACAGAGAGAGGGATGGCAAATGGAGGGCGGGGTGCGTAGGAGAAATTTTTGGAGCTAATTCATACATAATAGCCAATCGCCTCCTTCTGTATTTTAAAGTTTTGTATTCTATCATGTTCCAGCTGTGAATAAAAGTCAGTATCCAATTATTTAACTGTGTAAATGCTCGCAAATATCTGATTATTTGGTGCAGCATAAGCATTTAAAATGCAAGTATTGCAAGTTCAGTACTGAAGTCTAATTATTACTCAGAACATGAATATTTTACATGTTGTATTCCAATTACTAAAACAAATACATCATTGCTTTGCCACAAAACTCTTTGGAAAGGTCTGACTTTTCACTGACCCGCTATTCGTTTTTTTTCACTCTCCACATTTCATATTAAACATTATTCGTTCTAAAATTTGGAAGTTTTCAAATTATTATTCACTAAAATTTGATAACACAAATAATTTATTGAGTTTAATATCCACAGTCCATTTTGAATTTTCGTCATTTTTAAATTGCTGGTAAATAGCTGAAGATCGTACATTTCAGTGAAAAATTAAACGGATTGATCATATATAAATGTATAAGAACGCTAATTCTATTTATATGTTCAATCGTTTTCTCACTCTGAAAGTGCAATCATTCAGAAGCCAACCACTTTAAAAATATTGGAGTGGCAAAACATTGCTTTGAGTCCTGACATTGAATATCTAATTCTGATCACCACAAGAGTTATGTTCTTTCATCAATAAAATAAAATGCACCTACTTTATTTCTGTGTTAGAAAATCTTGACAGGAGTTTATATTTTAGTTCCATAAATATAGAATCAACAGAATTGTTTTAAGAGATTATAGTTCAGTTGAATGGTTATCATTCGCGTCTTATTTTGTCCGATTTATGAAATATAGCAAACATTTGAATATTGTTCGGGGTCAGTAAACTCAACACCTTGCAGTGAGCTACGCTGGAAATTGCTTCAAATAGATCTGAATCATTTACAGTGTTATTGGACCTCACAGATGCCTGTTATACAGAGACTCAGTGGCTTGTTCCGAAATCAGTGCATTGAGGTTATAACCTGTTTCAGGGCAGTCAGTCAAACATTACTTCAAAACAAATACTTTGGTATCCACCTTGGGCAGGGGGAGAACCCGCCAACAGACTATCACTAGTCTCAGTGTAGGTACAAATGTTGTAAAGGTTAAATACTAATAGCTGACCAGCAACCAAGTTTTAAAATTCACCTTCAGTCAGAGCCTGGCACAGAGTGCAGGCGTGTTGACATGGAGAGCTATAATCTCACCATACAAGTTACCTATAGTGTTGAAATCTGACCTACCTCCCAGACTCCATACATCTGCACCCCGGACCAGACAGGGGTAAAGACGTTAACAAGTTGACAATCTATTGCAGTGCCTTGTATCTAACAAAGAAACCTCTAAAGCCATATCCAATAAATGTCACCTTCACATTCTCCAGTATCAAAATAAAATTGTACATCTCTGTGAATGGTCAGAGATTACTGCATGGATCACACAGTAGAATGCATATGAAGTAACCAGCAGTAAACAGCAATCCAAAATTCATATTAATAACTAAACTTGGCGGATTCTGTCTGGTTTAGGTAACCACACATATTATACTGGCTTTCAGGTGACTGTAACAATATACACCATAACTGGAAGTTTTGGCCTTACACCCCTCCAAAGCTTCCTGATCTCACACACATCACTCCCTCACACGTTCAACAATTGATGAGAATCCACAAGCTGTGTGAAACTATGAACATACAACAGTGCGGAACAGTGCAGCACTGTACAGGCCCTTTGGCCATTGACGTTCTGTTGACCTTTAATCCTACTCTAGGATCAGACTAACCTGCATACCTTTCATTATACTGTCATTCATGTGCCTATCCAACTAAATATCCCTAATATAGCTGACTTTACTACAACTGCTGGCTGTTCAGTGCACAAACCCACCATTCTCTGTGTAAAGAACCTACCTCTGACATCTCCCCTAAACGTTCCTCCAATTAACTTAAAATCATACCCCCTCAAGATACTCATTTCCACCCTGGGAGAAAGTCCCTGGCTATCCACTCTATCTGTGCCTCTCATCAACTTGTACATCCCTGTCAAATCACTTTCCATTCTTCTTCATTCCAAAGAGGAAAACACCATAGCTCCCTCAAATTTTCTTTGTAAGACATGCCCTCCAGTCCAGGCAGTATCTTGATAAATCTCCTCAGCACCCTCACCAAAGTTTCCACATCTCTCCTATAACGAGGTAACCAGAAATGATCACAATATTCTAAGTGTGGTCTCACCAGGGTTCCATAGAATTACAGCATAACCTCGCAGCTCTTAAACTCAATCCTTCGGCTAATGAACGCATCAAACACCTCCTTAACAACCTTATAAACTTGGGTAGCAACTTTGTGGGAACTATGCCATGGACCATATGACACCCTGTTCCTCCACAATGTAAGAATCCTGCCTTTAACCATGTATTCTGTATTCAAATTCGGCCTTCCAAAATGAATCGTTTCCGACTTTTCCATATTGAACACCATCTGCCACTGAGCAGCTGAGTCCTGCAACCTGTCAATGTCTTGTTGCAAACTACAACAGCCCTCCACACTATCCACAATTCCACCAACATGTGTTACATCATCAAACATACGAACCTACCCTTCCACTCCGTCATCCAAGTCATTTATCAAAATCACAAACAGCAGAGGTCCCAGAACCGATCCTTACGGAACACCATTCCTCACCGAGTTCTACACTGAATACTTCACATTTACCACCACCCTCTGTATTCAATGGGCTAGCCAATTCTGTATCCAGACTGATAGGTTTCCCTGTATGACATGTCTGCTTACTTTCTGAATGAAACTACCACAGGGAAGCTTATCAAACACCTTGTTAAAATCCATGCTCTCCACATTCACTGCTCTACCTTCGTCAGTGTGCTTAATCCCGTCCTCAAAGAATCCAATAAGAGTTGTGAGGTATGACCTGCCCCTCACAAAGCCATGCTGACTATTTCTAATCAAACCATGATTTTTCAGAATCCTCTCCAATACTTTGCCCATTATTGATGTAAGACTGACTGGTCTGTCATTCTCAGGAAAATCCCTGTTTCCTTGCCTGACCAAGGGAGTGACATTTGCCACCCTCCAATCATCCGACGCTACTCCAGTGGAGAGTGAAGACGCAAAGACCATCGCTAAAGGCACAAAAGTCTCTTCCCCTCTTCCTGTCGTAACCTAGGGTGTTTCGCGTCTGGCCGAGGGATTTATCTATCCTTATGTTTGTACTTCAATCAGTCTGTATTTCACCTCAACTTCTTTACTCCCTGTCCAGACAACTGATTCACTGCTTTCCATTTCATGGCATTGTGCAGTGCTGCCTTCCTGAGTAAGTATGGTTCCCAATATCCTGTGCATTATGAAATGCAAAACATGGGAAGCTGTGACTCTGCTGCTCCTCAGATGTAGCCTGATTGGCTGTGCTTTTCCAGCGCCACAATTTTCGATTCTGATCACCAGTCCTCACTTTCTCCATTACCGAGGGCTGTCCCCTCTGCACATTGAACAGAGAAATAATCAGCAGAAACTCGTTGTACCTGGAGTTGACTGTTCAGTTCTGGAAATTTGCATTTGATTAACACATTTACTAAAAACGAAATTCACATTAAACAAATATTCATTCAGTCCCAGAGTTACAGTTTTGATTCATGAATTGGACAGGTTGATAACGAACAGTGAATGACTGAAGAACTACGAGGTACAGAGTATTCCAAGTGATATATTCCAAGTTGGATGTGCTTTACCTTAATGCTGGTAATATTATCAGACAGACAGATATGATAAGAAAACGAGGTGACATGTAGAAGTGTGACATTTTTGCCATTTCTGAGATGTTTTTGAGGGAGGTCAGGGCTGACAACTCAATATTCTGTGGTACCAGAACTATAGTCAGGACTAGAGAGGGTAAAATAGGAGGTGGAGTTGCCTTAGTAATTATGAAGTCAGTTACTGGCATAAGAAGGGATGATATCTTGAAAGGATCTTCTCATGAGGCTTGGTGATTAGAGCTTAGGATCAAAACCATGACAGAAACAATGCTTGGGATATATTATAGACACAGAGATAAAGGAACATACGAGAGCAGTTATATAACCAAGTTATTGAGGTGTGTAAGAATAATAATAGGATCATTATATTCAGGTATTTCAATTCTAAACATTCATTAGGTCAGTGATAACTTTTTAAGAGGGGCCTGGTGCTTTGGAATTCATTCCAGAGAGCTTTCTATATCAACATAGAGCAGATACAACAAAGGGCAGTGCAGTGCTGGGCCTCACTGTGGGAACGAAGCCAGTCAGCTGTTCCAGGCAGAGGTGGGAGAGCATTATAGGAGCAGTGACTGTGATATCACACATTTTGACTTTGCTAAGGAAAAGATCCCAAAAATGTTGGAAAAATAAGGTCATTTTGCATTGGGGAGACAGATTTTATGGAATCAAATGACAAGATCTGGCCAAAGTTCAGTTGCATCTGGGTGAAACTGTAGCATAACAATGTGGGGCGGGGGTTGGGGACTCATTTGATTAAAATTGAATTGATGACAGTGTCGGCCCAGCATGTTACACAGAATATAAACTTTAGGAAAACAAGGCCAGAGAACATCAGATGTCGACACAAACTCCGAACAGGATGAAAAAGGGAAGACAAGCTCAAGTCTGGTACCAAGTGAGCAGGACAATGAAGATCCTAAAAGAATATAGAAAGTGTAGGGCTAAACTTAAAGTATCAGTGGAAGTGCAGAAGGACGGTTGATAAAACTTTAGCGGGTAAGATTAGCAAGAATCCAAAGTCTTTTTTTTTGTTTATTAAGGGTAAGAGGATAACGCGGGAAAGAATGGGAGTATGAGGGACTCAGAGGACAGCCTGTTCACGGAGCCAGAGAATACGTTAAACACATCCTACAAATCGGTCTTCAGTTTGGAGAAGCAGTTCCTGGATTTAGGGAAAGTGGCCGTTTGACTACTGAGCAAATTGACACAGGAGGTTAGCAAGAATTGGAAGTTTATGCAACATAGAGTGGGTAAATCACCAGATTAAAGACCACCAAGTCTCACATCAGTGGGATGGAAACAATTGTAGAAAATTCGGAGGGCTGTTGAGGCTGAATCATTAAATATCTTCAAGGCTGAGACAGACAGATATTTATAAAACTGTTATGGGAAATCGCAGGAAAGTGGAATGGGGGATTAACAAAATAAATATAACCCACTCGAATGAAAAACAGACTCAGTGAGAGGATAGACATATTGTTGCCCATATGTCTAATGGTGTTCTTTTCCAATAGCCCTGTATTCACAAGAACATTACCTCTCTTGCTATGGAGTGCGACACAGTTTGGAATGCAATCGAGGGATTCAAGGAATTTATAAACGCGATACTAATAGATAGAAAGTACGAGAGGACTGCGACAGCACGGATTGCCTGTCGGGTAGAGGATTTGCATTGACACAGTCACCATTACCAGAAGGAAGACCTCAGCATAACACCCTCCAAGGCCAAACAGCGACCGGCACTGGGGATCTGGTAGTCAGTGGCCAGGTGTCAAGGAGTGCTGAACGCCTAAACGCTACTTCACTGTAGTGTCTACTTCCTTCCCTGACCAAAACTGTATGTGGCGGGGAGAGAGACATGCCGTTGTAGCAGAGTCAGCAGTAAGGCTTTGACACGAGAGGTTTCGGACAGCTCCAGCTCAGCAAACTGTATAGGAAAACTGAAATAAAGTCTATTTAACTTAATTGTTACAGCAGACGAGATGGCGGTGAGGGCAGTCGCACGTTCGTCTTGTGGGATGTGGGAGCTCACTGAGATTTCCACTGTCCCTGATAGCTACACGTGTGGGCACTGCAAACATGCTTCAGCTCCTGGGAGACCGTGTTAGCTAGCTGAATCTGAGCAGCACGGTGGCTCAGTGGTTAGCACTCCTGCCTCACAGCACCCGGGACCAGGGTTCAAATCCTGGCTCGGGAAAGTGATGGTGTGGAGTGTGCGCATTCTGCCCGTGTCTGCCTGAGAGTACTCTGTAGGAGGCGGATTCGTCACACAGATGTGCCGATTAGGTGAATTGGTCGTGCTAAATTGCCCGTAGTGTAGGGGGGTGGGCTGCTCTTCGGTCGTCCAATGTGGACTGTTTACACATTGTAGGTGATCTAATTTAGGATGCACTCAGACTCATCTGACAACTTCATAGATAAGTGCTTTAGAGTGGTAGGCACGCCCCTAGTTATATTTCTCTTATGAGTGTAATATTCCAGTCCAACGTTCATTGCCCTGATTTTATTAGCCTTACCTGTCAATCCTGTTGTATTTAAACAAGCGCAATTTCATCCACCATGCGTTCCTTGCTTCCTGTCATGTTCCAGGTAGAGAGTAGCTGTGTGACCACCAGGAATGCAAAGGGAGTAGGCAGAGAGTGCAGCAATCCCCTGCGGCCATTCCTCTGGATAACAAGTAGACCATTTTAGATTGTTGGGGGCGATGTCCGTTCATGGGAAAGCAGCAGTAACCAGGTTGGTGGTAGTACCACTGGCTATGGGGCACAGCGGTTAAGGGTAAAGGTTAACAGGACGTTAAAGATAGGAGGGTCGATTGTTAGGGGTACAGATCGGAGATTCGGTGGCCACAAATGGGAATCCAGGATGGTGCGTTACTTCCCCGCTGCTAGGGTCCAGGATGTCTCAAAGTGGCTACAGAACATTCTAAACGTATTGGGTGAGCATCCATAAATCATTATGCACGTTGGCACAAATGATAACCATAGAAATAGGAGCGAGGTCCTGCAGCGTGATTACAGAGAGCTCGGAGAAACATTTAAACAGAAAACCTTAACAGTGGTAATCTCCTGAGAGGGAGATTACCGTCAGAGACATGCACTGGAGGGGACACCAATATCTTGGCGGCCAGTTTTGCGAGGGTTACAACGGTGCGTTTAAACTAGATTGACAGGGAGTAGTATCCTCAAGAGCAGGGAGGCAAATGTGAGGCTGTAAGGGGATACATTTATCACAAAAAGTAAGATTAGTCTGGAAAACGATAGAGAGAAATGTCTTTTGAATTAAATTGCATCTATTTCAATGCAAGAAGGCCTACAGGTAAGGCCGATGAACTCAGGGCGTGGATAGGTAGGTGGGACTGGGATATTATAGCCATTACAAAAATATGGCTAAATGATGGATAGGACTGACACCTTAATGTGCCAGGGTACAGGTGCTTTAGGTGAGACAGAGATGGTGGCAGGAAGGGAGGGGAGTTGATTAAGGGGAGTACCACTGATTAAGGGGAGTACCACAGCACTAATCAGAGATAAAATAACTGATGGATCATCCAGTGAGGCTTTGTGGGTGGAGTTAAGAAATTGGAAGAAGTTGGTGAGATGATTGGGGATGTACTATAGGCCTCAAATAGTCAACAGGAATGGGAGTAACAAATGTGCAGGGAGAGAGGGGAGACCTGCAGGAGCAATAGAGTTATTATAATAGGGGATTTTAATTTTTCTAATACAGACTGGAACGGACACATTGTTAAGGGATTTGATGAGATAGAATATGATAAAAGATTTAGGAAAGTTTCCTCAAGCTGTATACAGAGTGGCCTACTCGGGAAGGGCAAAACTCGAAATTTTCTTATGAAATAGGGCCGGACAGGTGACTGAGTTAACAATGGGCGAGCACTTTGGAAACCAGTAACCATAGTTTTAATAATTTTCAAATAGTTATGGAGAAGGACAAAACTGGTCCACGGTTTCGTTTTCGAACTTGGGGCATGGCTCAGTTCCAGGGAATCCCTGGAGATATATAAGAGATACGGGAGTTTACTGAAGAAGGAAATCAGTCGGGTGAAAAGGTGGCAAGAAAGAGCCTTGGCTGAGAAGATTGGGATGAATCCAAAAAGGTAATTTACATATATTAAAAGAAAAAACAATAACTGAATAAAAAATAGGGCCCCTCGAAAGCCAATGTGGACAAGTATGTGTGGAACTATAAGGGGTGGGTTAAGTCCTCAACGAATACTTATACTCTATGTTTACAGTGGAGAAAGACATGTTGACTTAAGAACTTGAGGAAGTTAGAGGTGTATCTTAGGGACAATCCATATCATAGTAGAGGAGATTTTGGACGTACTAGAATGTTTGAAAGTGGATAAATCTCAAGGTCCTTACCCGATCTAACCAATGCTGGGACCCTGTCTTTTAATATAGATCATTATTAACCACAGGTAATGTCCCGGAAGACTGAAGGATAACAAATGTTGTGCCCTTTTTCAAGAAGAATTGAACAAAAAAAATGCCTTGGAACTACAGAAAAGTAGTTTTAATATCCGTGTTAGGTATGTTACTTGAGAAGATTCTGAGGGATAAGATTTACATGCATTTAGAAAGACAGGCTTTATTAGGAATAGTAAGTGTGGCTTTGTGCAAGGAAGTTTGTGCCTGACAATTCTCTTAAAGTAATTGGATGATGTGACCAGGAAGATTGACCTGGGTGGGGCAGTAAACTTCAAATCATGTGATGTTCGAAAAGCACAGCAGGTCAGGCAGTATTCGAGGGGCAGGAGAATCTATGTTTCGGACATAAGCCCTTCATCAGGAACGTCCAAAACATCGATTCCCTTGTTCCTCTGATGCTGCCTGACCTGCCGTGTTTTTCCAGTGCCACACTTTTCGACGCTAATCTCCAGCATCTGCAGTGCTCACATTCTCCAAGGTTGGCAGATTTAGTTAATATGGATTTCAGTTACACCAGAACAGAATGAGGCTTTTCAGCCCCTGGAGCCTGATATACAATTACAGGAGGAGGCCAATAAGCCCCTCGGGCCTATAAAACTGTAACCAGATCATGCTACACCAGTGTCAAGTTGCACAACAACAGGATCAATATATTCAGCTGCTTGAAGTCAGTAACACAGGAAATGGAAGAGGCCACAAAGTAACTGGACTCTGGGGTATCCTGGAATAAAACCAGGCTACATAGCCCCTCAGACCTGCCCTTCCATTCAGTAAGTCAGGGCTGATCTGCACTCGGCCGCAATTTCTCTTTCATTCCCAAATCTTTGAAGCCCTCGACTCTCTGTCGGGTCAAAACCCATTGACGCCCTCTCGCACACCCCAAACATTTCAGTGATGTAACCTCCCCTAACTGTCTGGTCCCAACCATCGCTAATCCCTGAGAGAAGGAAACATTCCCCACACATATACGTTGGCCTATTGACATGGATAGAAGATATGAACAAAGCGTAAAGTGACTGATCCTGATATCACGGCAGTATTTGATTGAGCAAGATGTCAAGGAGACTGAACAAAATTGAACTTGTTGGGAATCAGTTGTAAACTCCCCACTGGTTGAATCATTCAGAGCACAATCGAGCTGGTGGATATTAACCCTCCCAGTCCCTGGATATCTCTGTGGGCAATCGCAAAGTAGCTACTTTGGCACAAACATCTTCAGCTGCTTCATCAATGTCTTTCCCTCTGTCATACGATCAGAGGTGGGGATGTTCGTTGACGATTATACAATGTTCAGAACAATGAGTCACCTCCTAAGGTAACATTAATCAAAAGCAGTGCTGGACACTAAATATTTCCACCGTTAAAAGAAAGAGGAAACCCTTCAGCAACTCTAGCTGGTTTCACAGTAATATAAGAAAGCCATTCAGCCCATCAGATCTATTGGATAACAAGAGGCGCAATGCATTCACTCACTCCTGCCTGTTATACAAGAAGACAATTTAAAATATAAGCAGGTGTTGGAATCCAAAATACACATGCATGAAGCTGGAAGAACAGAATAAGTAAGGCAGCATCACGATTTTGAGAAGTGAACGCCTTGGATATAACTTTTCGTCAGGAATGTGGCTGGAAGTAAGGGGGCAATAGATAAAGTGGCGGGTGAGGGAGAAGGAGGCAGAGGGTCGAGATGGGGATAAGTGAACACAGGTAAAGGGTATCACCAAGTTGTTGATGGGAGGGCTGAATCCAGTTGGTAGCTGAACAAAAGGTTGCTCAGGGGAATTGAAGGGTGGGGAGGACTTGGGAAGGGAGTCGGGGATTGGAAGGAGGTTATTTGAAATTGGAAAATTCAATGTTGAGTCCCCGGGGTGTAGGCTGCACAGGTGACAGATGAGAGTTTGTTCCTCTGAATTATGGTTTGGTTCACTGTGGCAATGGAGGAGGCCAAGGATGGCCATTTTGGAAAGGGATTGGGAAAGAGAATTGAAATAGTAAGTGACTGAGAGGTCTTTCATTCCACCTAATGACCCTACCTTTCAGCTCCCAACTGAATGCATCCCTCCCATCGCCCAATCAGGTTAAACCCAACACTTGAGTCCACATATCCATAACTCACCACCCCCCTGATGGGGGTGGGGTCATGATCGAGGGGGCGGTAAGCAGAGGTGTCCTCGAGTTGGCGTTTGGCTTCAGCGGTGTAGATGTCAATGTGCCAGAGTACCACTGCGCCCCTTTATCTACTGGCTTGATGGTGAGGTCGGGATTGGAGCAGAGGGATTGGAGTGCTGTGCGTTGTAAGGGTGAGAGCTTGGAGTGGGGGATGGGGTAGAAAGTTTGAGGCAGTTCATGTCCTGGCGGAAGTTGGAAATGAAGAGATCGAGGGCAGGTAATAGGCCAGCACCGGATGTCCAGGTGGATGCAGTGTGTTGGAGGTGGGCGAAGGGTTCCTCAGAAGGCGGGTATCCTGATTGTGGAAGTAAGCTCGGAGGCAGAGGCGACGGAAGAAGTGTTCGACGTCAGAGCGTGTACTAAATTCATTGATGCGTGGACGGAGGGGGGATGAAGGTGAGTCCTTTGCTGAGGACTGATCAATCGTCCTCAGTGAGCGGGAGGTCTGGAGGGACGGGGAAACTCGGCTGGTTTGTGTGCTGGGATATGGTGTGGGTGGGAAGCTGGGAGTGCGGGCAGGGCTGGTAACTGGAGTGGGTGTGTTGGTGGGGGAATGGGCGAAGAGTCATGCGCAGTGGTGGTGTTCCCCTCAGGGTTCTGGGGTGTGGGGATGGTGACAGTGGGATCTGTGGGGGGCGTGTCAGCATAATGTAGGTGAGTGGCATTGTGGGGGTTGAAGTGGTGGCAAACACGGCAATGGGGGGCAGATGTCACTGAGTGTGTCACTCAGCGATGATGTGAGGGGCGGAGGTGATGTCACATGTGGTGCATGAGGAATTGTGAGGGCGGAGGTGGCTGTGGGTGTGGCCATAACGGGGCGGAAGTGACGTCATCAATCCCCAGCGTCGGGTACGCAGCTGCACCAGCCGCATGGCTAATAGCGTCCAAGCAGTTCCAGAGGCCAGGGGAATTTAGTGGAATATTTGAAGTGCACTCGTTATGGAGGTGGGTAGATAAAAAATTTTTGTACTTACGGTTCTTGATGTTTGAGATGGTGTTGAAATACTGTTTGTTGAGATTATGAATTCTCCTGAGGATGGAGTACTGAGTGGGTCCTTTGCAATTCTGAGAAATTATGGCCCTCAGCTGAGGCAGGGCGGACTGCAAAGAGATTTGGTGCTGATGGCATTGCTGTGAGCGTGGAGCGGAGGACCTTGAAGGAGAACCGTTGCTGGTGTTTTCGAATCTGTAGTCTGTACTGTTCGGCCTGTTTGGATCCGAACTCTGTTGTTTTAAAGTTAGTCCAGAGTCCATGTGGGATGTATTGGTTACGGAGACATGCACTAAGGAAGCAAATGTGGCTGTGGTAGCGAGTTTGTTTCTGGACATATTTGAAGACTTGTCGTTCATACCTATCTTCTTTTCCACCGATCCACTACACCCTTCCCTCCCCGATATATTACCTTCATCCCTTCCCCCACTCACCTATTGTACTCTATGCTACTTTCTCCCCACCCCCACGCCCTCTCACCCTTCAGGCTCTCTGCCTGTATTTCTGATGAAGGGCTTTTGCTCAAAACGTCGATTTTACTGCTCCTCAGATGCTGTCTGAACTGGTGTGTTCTTCCAGCACCACTAATCCAGGATCTGGTTTCCAGCATCTGCAGTCATTGTTTTTGCCCCGATGCAATACATCCCAGTTTACGAAAATAGATGGCAGAAGAAATTGCAGATTCACTGGCTGTAATTTTGCATAATTCACTGGACCATGAGGCAGTCGACGAGACTGCAAAACACTAAATGCAATGCCACTATTTAAAAAGGGAGGTCAACAAAAGAAGGCCAATTAAGGACTCGGTAACTTAGCTCTGCAGTGGGCAACATGCTTGAGTCTGTTATGGATAAAGACATAGCAGGGATTCTCTGAAGAAATTGTCCCTTTGTACACATGCAGCATGGGTTCATGAAGGTCATGCTTGACAAATACTTGGAATTCTATGAACTTATTTCAAGCAAGGTGGACAATGACGGTTCAATGGATATGGTGTACCTGGACCTCCAGAAGGCCTTCGACACGTTCCCCCACAAGGAGGAATGTCGTTCGGAGTAGGGTATTAGCATGGATAGAGGATTAGTTTTCTGACAGGAAGCAAAGAGTAGCAAAGAGTGCTACTAGAATTAGTAATATTCTGCGTGGCAATCAGTGACTAGTGGTATGCCTCAGGGAATCAGTGGCAGACCAAATTGGGCAGAGGATGTGAAACTTTGCAGAAGAACACAGATATTGAGTGAATGGGCAACACTCTGGCAAATGAAATACAATGTTGATAAATGAGAATCATGTATTTTGAAAAGAGTGTCAGAAAATATAGATTGCTACTTTAATTGCATTTTTCTCAGCATGCTGATATACAGAGGGACCAGTGTGTCTCTGTGTATGATTCAAAGAAAGTTGGTCTGCAGGTAGAACAAGCCATTCAGAAGCCAAATGGCATTTTGTCTTTTTTGGTTAAAGTGGTAAGTTTAAAAGCAAATATTGCAGCTGTGCAAGGTGATGGTAAGGCCACGCATGGAGATCTGTGTGCTGGTTCGGTGTTCTTACTTAAGAAAAATGAACTGCTTCTGGAGGGGGTGCAGAGAAGGATCATTAGGTTGATTCCGGAGTTGAGGGGTGTGACATATGAGGAGAAACTGTATAGATTGGTATTATATCCACTGGAATTCAGAGGAATTGTAGGAATCTTTAAAAAAAACCTCAAATTATGAAGGGAATTGATACATTACAAGGAGATAGGGTGTTACTACTTATAGGTGAAGCTGGGACAAGAGGGCAATGCCTCAAGATGAGTGTGAGCAGAGTTACAAATGAATTGAGAAGGACCTTCTTCATCCTGATGGTTGTTATCCTGTGTAATGTTTTGCCCAGGGAAGTGGTTGACACTTCTTCAGTAAACGCTTTTAAATCTAAGGTCAACATTATGGAAAAAAATAAAGAAATTAAGGGATATGGTGAGAGCGTGGGCGAATGGAGCTGAGTTCATGAAAACTTTTGCCATGATCCTATTGAAGGGCCTGATGGAATACTTCTATTCCTAGTTTTAATGTTCTTTTGTTCTAATGTGATGGTTTGTTGTGAGTTGTGGGGCCGGAGAGTTATTGCTGATGATGTAATAAAGAGAATTGTGGATCACAGGACTGGTGAGATTGCTTATTACTGGATATTTTGTTGAGTGTGTGGAGCTAGAAGGGCAATGGAGCATAAGAGTTGAAAGTATGGGACATTTGGATCAGGAGGCATGATTTAATTTGGATTTGCGTGGCTGTGGAGCTGATGAACGAGATGTGCTATTGATGAGAGGGATCATGGAGCAGGATGGGAATGTGGGTCGACGGGATCAAGATTTGGTGTTGTGACATATGGGGTTTAGACCTTAGGGCAGTCCCGTGTGGGGCGTGTACTAGAGAGCGAGAGGTGGATATGCGGTGGCGTTTTTCAAACCTGGCAAGTAATGGACTTGGGCTTTTGGTGTGGTTTTGATTTTGCGTATATGCAGTGGAAATGGGGAATTCAGTGGCATGGAGGAGGTGGAATGTGGTTTTGGGGTATCTGAAGTGTGGTGTTGCACTGACGTTGAAAATGGGTTTGGAGGCTTGAGTGCATCAAACTGGGTGGAATACACATTGAACGTGTAGGGGGTGTCGGACTGTGATATAAGAGATGGAGGATAAGGTTCTGGAGGATATGGGGTTTGTGAAAAATGGCTTACATGGAGCTACGGGAAACAGGATTTCAGGGGGTATAGGACTGTGGAAGGTAACTGGAAGATTTTGGGTTGATTAAACTGCGGGATTTGGGAAAGGGCGTTGAGTTTCTCGGGATGTTTAGCTGCAACTGTATATGCATGGAGCTGGGTAGGACATTTGGAGTTTGAGTGCATGGATCTGAGGTTAAGGGGGTATGCAAAGAGGAATATGGTATTACGGAGATTTTGAATATGGATAGGATATGAGACTTGGGAAGCTGTGGTATTAAAATGGCTGTAACGAATTTCCAGGGGTTTTGGTGGCTCAATGATTAGCACATCTGCCTCACAGCGTCAGGGACCTGGGCTTCTTTAAGGCACTGGCGAAATTTTGTGTTTTCTTTCTGACGAACTTGTTCCTTTGACAAGTTCAGATTGTCCTTGATCTTTATTTGGAGAGTTCTGGAATCACAGACTTCCGAAACGTCTGAGGTAGAATGGATTTCAGGCCCCATTTGGACATAAGTAATGGGTACTGACTCTTGCAGGTTTTCAAGTTAAAAAAAAAACGACAATACTGCAAGGGGACTCGAGAGTTTGTTGCTGGGAAAGCTCAACATGTCAAGCAGCATTCGAGGAGCAGGAGAATCGACGTTCCAGGCACAAGCCCTATATTCCTGATGAAGGACTTACCGCCGAAATGTTGATTCTCCTGCTCCTCCGAAGTTGCCTCACCTGCGATATTTTCCCAGCAGCACAACCTCGACTCTGATCTCCAAGATCTGTAGTCCTCACTTTCTCCTCGTGAAAGGGGAGTGCCAATTCTCGAAGTTCGAATATTCTCTGGTTTTGTTGGAGTGTGTGTGTGTGTGTGTGTGTGAGAGAGAGAGAGAGAGACAGAGACAGAGACAGACAGAGAGAAGGAGAGAAGAAAGGCTGCTGAGCTCTCCCTGTCTCTCGCTCTCTCTGTCTCTGCATCTCTCTCTGACTTCTCTTCTGTAAGAACGTGTTTCATTTTAACTTCCGTGCCAAAGGTTTTTGGTTTTCTTGGTGATTATTGAACGGATTTTTGAACAGCATCATTAAATTGGGGTTGCTGTTGCGTTTCCATTTAGGATACTTCGTTCAATATTCTGTTTTCTGTTCTTTATTTTTTAATTCAGTGATATTGAAAGTAAATTCAATTTTGTTTAGGACTAGCAGGTTTATTTGTCAGCACTAACTTTCTGAGCGCTACTTCTGCATCATGTAGCTGATGAACAACTGATGAAGGACCAGTGCTCAGAATGCTCGTGCTTCCAAACAAACCGGTTTTGACTTTAACCTGGCGTTGTCAGTTTTTTTTAACATTTTGCAACCCAGTCCAACACCGCCACTCCCAAATCAGTTTAGGACTAATTAGTTTGACCATGTGATTCTCTCCTCGAATATTGACTGTACACTTCCTAAGTATCAAATGACAAATTAAAGTCAGGGCTACCATCTTGAAATGTTCTGAGGGTTTTGGCCTGGTCTTGTTGGTGCATACCCTTTGTGGCCAAGCTGCGTGAATTAGCAGGCAACCTGATTTGGAGCTACCTTCTTCCCCTATTCACCCCCAACCCAGTTCTGAAGAACGGTTATATCTGAAATGTTGACTTTCCCAGCTCATGATGTTGCCTGGCTTGCTGCGTTCTTCCAGCCTTCCGTTTGTCTCTTATAACTCAGGAAGATAGAGTCTAGTCAGCACAATGTGCTAGTAGGCAGAAAGCAAGGTTTGCCCACTGAAGTCCTTGAACGTCTTCCCTCGGGCCAGGAGGAAGGCATTCAGTTCCTCGAGATACCAACACATGAACAGAACAGGACATTCAGCCCTCCAAACTGTTACACCGAGATAGGAGGATGTCATTATTGCTACAACATGACAAACTAATGAAGCAGAGACTGCACAGACAAACTGGTCCATGTTGTTCCTCCTGACTCCATGGTACACACGTGTTATGTTAACATGGTTTGCTGATCATGAAAAGGGAAAGTGATTTTTTTTGTGCCAAATCCCAAGGAGGCATCTTCCATCTCCGAGATGCTATGAACTACTCAAAACACTTTTAAGCAGGCAGCCCAGCGTATATGTTTGCAATTTGTTTCGGGAAATGTACAATGAAAATTACCCGGAGTAATTTAGCTAGTTTGACAACTTGATTTTAAAATAGACAAAAACTTTATTCGTAAAACTACACAATGAAACACAAAGAACAGAATAAAGAATCATGACAGAATTCAACCTATTCAGCTAGACTTAATTATGCTATTCCGAATACACACAACTGTCCCAAGAAACAAACTCCCAATAAGGACCAGTATAAATAGAACGCAAACGTCCAGGTTGACGTTGAATGTCAGGAGAGAGAGAGTTTCCACACAGCTCCCATTTGAAAATCCCAGTTCAAGACTGAACGGAAAACTGCTCGGCTCAGCGCGTTCAGCTAAAATAGCTCACCACTCTCCGTTCATTATACAGGTCACTTATAAAGCTTGAGCACTTCGGCCTGATGTCTCATCTGTTTCCATGTCGACAAAACGCCTCCGAAAATCCTTTTCATTTCTGTACCAAACCAAACTGATCGGAGCTTGGCTCTGTTTTATCGTACCTCTGAAAAAAAAACAAGGACAATATCTCCTTGAGTCAAGGAACAGCTTTTAGACAAAAAAAGGGGCTTGCTTTGTCACATGTCTCTCCGCCCCCCCCCCCCTTAATAAAAGAACAATCAATGCAAAAGGTGGCTGCATTTTTAACCCTTCAAACCCAGTTAGTAGTCTCAAAACTGACCGATACACTCTATTAATTGTAAACATTCAAGCATGCACAAACCCATGCAAATTCAGGTCGCGGTATTCCCACGACCGAACACCTCCGTATCTTATTCAAATCTCATCAGCTTTCACGTTTTCGCGACCTGCCACATGCACAATGGACAGATTGAATGGCTGTAACAACAAGCTCCATCTAAACAGTCTGGCATTTTTGTCTTTTTTTTCCACAAATGTCAATGTGTTGTGATCAGTGTATACGATTTTCTAAGATGCATTGCTGATAATATAAACGCAGTTATGGTGTAATGCCAACACCAAGTTTAAAGTCTTTTTCTCGAAGGTTGAACATTTCTGTTCATGAACGTTCGACTCCCCAGAAAAATGCCCGATAGGTCTTCCTATTCCGTCATCATCCTCCTGCAGGAACACCGGACCGACACCCACATCATTGGCAAAGATAGCCACCTTGAAAGTCTTTGGGTAATCGAGTGTAGCTACTACTGGGGGCAGTGTCTAACACAGTTTTTAGTCTGTAAAATGACTTTTGATAGTCCTCTGCCCACTGAGAGTTCTTGCCCTTGACAATTCGGTGAGTGGAGCAGCCACACTGCTTAAAGTTTGGCACAAAATTTCAGTAAAACCCAGTCAATCCCAGGAATCGCAGTATTGCGTATTTCTTTTTGTCGACGGAGTGGAACATTCCCGAACTACTTTTTGTTTTTGTATCTCATGGGCCATTGGTCCATGTACAATAACGTGACCCAGGGACGTGAATTGGGCTTTCTCAAATTCACTTTTAGCTAAGTTACCACCAAGACTGCCTTCTGAAGTCAATCAAACAAGTCCGATCAATGCTGTAAATGTTCCTTCCATGAGTGACTAAAAGCCACCAGGTCATCAATGTACAGCACATAATTGGGTAATCCGACAATGACCTCATTATCAGTCTCTGAAACGTGGCTGGATCGTTTTAGTACCAAATTCCACAACTTTGAACGGATATAGTCCATTTGGCATTATGAAAGCCAAAATTGCCTTTGCTCTCTCTAACAGAGGTCCTTGCCAGTAACCTCTGTGCAAGTCCAACTTGGAAATGTAAGTAGTTTCTGCCACTTTTCTGACACAGTTCTCCAAACATGGAATTGGATATGCATCAGTCTTTGTAACAAAGTTGATTTTGTGATAGTCCACACATGACCATTGGGTAGCATCAGGCTCTGACATCATGACTATACATGAGCTCCAGTCACTGTAACTCACTTCGATTATGCCATCTTGGAGCGTGTGCTCTATCTCCGTCTGACCTGTGCCAACTTTAGAGGGTAATGCCTTTACGGGTGTTGCTTAGTCAGAACTGCATCTCCTGTGTCTACATTATGTTCGTACTTCCCAGTTTATTTCTGTATATCTCTCCATGATATCATAATAAATCTTTCAGGTCACTATGCTTTTCTTGTCCAAGGTAACTCAATAATTTATCCCAATTGTTGACAACTTTCTCATTGTTTAATTTGATTTGAGGAATGTCCAATTCAGAATCCTCTCAACTTGGTTCTTCCTTCTGTGCTGTAATCATTAATAAGTTCTCCTCTTGCTTTCGCTGCCTATCAAAATACCTGTTGTACATATTCACATGACACACTCTGTGAGATTTCTTCCTGTCTGGAGTCCGTACCAAGTAGTTCACCTAATTCAATTTCTTGCCAATTTGATAAGTTACAATAAAACTTGCTTCTAAAGGCTCAACTGTTACTTGAAGTCACACCAATACCTTATTCCCAATTGCAAAATTGCCAATTTATGGTTTCTGATCCACTTCCTGTTTCATTGTATGCTGCAATACTTTTAAATGCTGTCTAGCCAACTCTCCATCTCTATTTAATCGTTCCCTAAAATTTAACAAATCGTCCAAATGGGCGGTCTCTGAATTCGGACTTATTAATTTCTCCTTAACCAATGGTAATAGTCCCTTTACTTCTTTCCCACAGGTTAATTCAAATCGTCTGAATTTGGTCGATTCATTCCGTGTGTCCCTGATCACAAATAGTTCAAATGGAATTTCCTTATCGCAAACATCTGGAGAATCCTGACCATAAACCCTCAACATGGTCTTCAATGTTTGATGCCATCTCGCTCATGCTCCCTTTTATTCCGAATACTACATAGTAGATTTGAATTGCTTGATTCCCAAGTTATCCATCATCTGCTTGAATAGTTCTGATGTGAAGTTTGATCTGTCTTGATCTCTATTGGTGGTCCGGACCTAGTCAAAAAAATAAGTATTTTTTTTCTACAACTCTTTTAGATGTCATGCTGCATAATGGGTCTGCCGCTGGAAATCTAGTCGACACATCCATTATTGTTAATAAATACATATTCCCACTTTTTGTTTAAGGTAGAGGACCTACACAATCTATCAAGACTGTTGTGAAAGGTTCCTCAAATGTGGAATAGGTATAAAGTTGCAGGTTTTATTGCTGCCTGTGTGACATGTTTGAGACGTCTGGCAAAATTCAACTACACCTTTGTGTAGTCCAGGCCAGTGAAAACATCTTTGTATTTCAGCCTGTAATGTCCTAACCCCGAAATGATCTCCAAGTGGTAACTCATGTGCCACTCGCAGCACCCCCTTTCTATACCCAACAGACAAAATCATTTGATGAATTTCTGTCAACGTCTGATCTGCTTCAATGTGTGCATATTCGCATTAAGACATCATTTGTTAAGTAATAACACATAGGAATGCATTCATTCTCTTTTTTGCTAAATATCTTTTCATGTAACTTTTGTAACACCTCATCTTTCTCCTGTAATTCAATCAGCTTAGCAGAGCTAAAAATACGTTCATGTTTTCCTACTTGCTCCTTCTCTGTTCCACGTATCTGATCAAAAAGAAACTTTTGGATAACTCAACGTCAGCTTCCTTAACTGTGCCTTCATCCTGCTTAGACCTGAGCATCTGTGATCTTCTGGTCACGCAATCAGGGAAAATTCCTGGATAAACATTCTCCAGGTCTTCAGTTGCCTGCATCTCCACTGGCTTTTCAACTAGAGTAGGCAGCACGCCTACTATTTAATCAGCTATATCATTTGCAAGGACAAATTTTATTCTTGGAGCTGAGAGGTAGGGCTGCAGTACTCCTACCACACATTCTCCACTTTGCTCTGGACTCTCTAGCCTCAGTTTACATAACTGAGCACTTTTTGCCTCACTATGAATTCCTGTTACCAGCACATTTTCTGGCAATAGTCTCTCAAGAGTGCATAAAGCCTCACCCCTCAGCATTACAGACTGAAAAGATCCTTATCAATTACTCCTGGCCTATGTGGAAAAAAAACTTTACCCTTTCATGTAAGTTTTTTTATGCAGATTTGGCGCATTCACTTATCACGTTGTACACTCTCAGGCAGTTGCCTAACTTCCCTTACGCTATTTGTTACGAGTCCAACAAAACGTCAAGGCTTGTCTGGTTATCCTACATCTGGTTTTCTCCCAGCCCACCAACACTGTGATTTTGTGTGGCCCGGTTTATTACAATGAAAGCACCAGAGTATTTTAACTTCTTTGTCCCACTCAAGGTTTTCTTTATTACTGTGGTAAATTATCCTTATGATCTATGCTGTGATTTCCCTTCCCCGTTGCACGTGAGGATGTCTCTTTGCTCCAATTTCTGTCCCTAACAGACTACAACTGGTTCTGGAAGCCAAACCAAGTTTATGGAACAGTTCATAATCATAAGCCATTTCAGCAGTTAACCTTGCTCTTTACACTCTCTGCTCTTCCACCTGAGTTTGCACTACTTCAGAGAGTGAACTTTTGAATTCCTCCAAATACTAACCTCTCTAGGGGCATTATACCTTTGCTTGAATTTTAAAGCTCTTATCCAACTGTCGAAATTAGTCTGTTTGATCCTTTCAAACTCAGTGTAGGTTTGACCAGGATCCTCATTAGAATCCTGAAAGGTTGCCTATGCAGGAAAAATGTAATTTTCACCTCCTCATACTCCCCAGATACCTCCTCTGATAGGAATGCGAATACATCACCAGTCCTACCTACAAGTTTCGTTTGGATGAAAAAAACCCACATTGATTCTGGACACTGCATTTGTTTAGCTAACTTTTCAAAGGAGATGAAAAGGACATCACATGCTTCTCATCAAATTGAGGCAATGCTTGAACATACTCAAACAAATTCTCACTAAGCTTCTGACTACCAAGGGCTTGCTCATCCTCACTCTCTTCCTTTCTAAGCGCACCCTCAGCAGTTATCTCCAGCGTTTTATGCTGACTTTCCTTTTTAACTGTCAGTTTTTGCTATTCAAAATCTCTCTTTCTCTCTCCCCGTTGCTCTCTCTCTTCTGCCATTTTTTTTTTACTCTCTGTTCTCCTGCTCTCTTCCACCTCCCCCCGCCCACCTTCTGCATTTTATCGAAAGTCAAATGTTTCATTTTTGCTGTCCTTTCCTTACCACTCGACATCAAACCAAGATGTTTCATTTGCAACTGAATTCTTCCCATCTCTGATTCTGATGGTTTCTCCAGCAAGTTTACTTGACGAGCTACTACTGTAATTATCTCTCCTTTCCTCACAGGAGCAGCCAGATCAAATTCCAACTTGTCTGCTAATTCTTGCAACTTGGTCTTATTTACTTTTCGTGAAATTTCCAAAGTCATTGCATGCACACCCAGGAAACGTTTGGCGACTGAAATAGCCATTACTATTCTAAGCTTTGTCAACCCAATCAAACTAATACCCGAAATAAAGACACTAGCATCTCACACTCGCTGTTAAATATCCAGCAATGAGCCCCCAGTCTGTTATGGACGAGGCTAGACTACTCAAAACATTCTTAAGCAAGCAGACCAGAGCATAACTTTGCAGTTTGTTTTGTTAATTATCCAATGAAAATTACCCAGAGTAATTTAGCTAGGGTGACTACTCGATTTTAAATCAGACAAAAACGTTATTCACAAAGTTACACAATGAAACACAAAGAACAGAATAAAGAACCCGTACAGAATTCAACCTATCCAGCTAGACTTAAATTTGCTATTCCAAATACACACAATAGTCCCAATAATCAAACTTTCTTGAGAAAATTTTATAATGCAGCAAATGCTTCCAATTTGAAGCTGAAGGGCAGAAATGAGACAGCTTCCACACAGCTCCCAGTTAAACTTCCCAGTTCAAGACTGAACTGAAAACTGATCAGCTCAGTTCAACTCAGCTAGCTCAGCCTAAAGAGCTGACAACTCCCCGTTCATTATACCAGTCACTTCTAAAGCATGACGTTTTTGGCCAGTAGTTTCATCTGTTTACATATAAATAAAAAGCCTCAGAAAATCCCTTTCATGTCTGTACCAAACCAGACTGATTGTAGCCTGGCCACGTTTTATTGACGCTCTGAAAAACATCAAGGACAGAATCTTCTTGAGTCAATGAGCAGCTTTTAGCAAAAAAAAAGAAGGATTGTTTTGTGACAAAGAAGACATGCTAGTGTTCTGTGTAGAGGTCAGAAGCTGGTGGGAACGGCTAATAGTCTCAGAGTTGGCTGATGACAGATTTGTGAACAACATGACGTTCAATGTAGGGTCACACACCAACTGTACATCCAGACAGTTGAGAGTTCATTCAGAAACTGGAGCTCTCTCTCAACCAACATGGGGTCTCCATAGAGCTCTGTAAACTATCATAGAGTCATAGAATCCTATAGCACAGAGACAGGCCCATTGGCACAAACTAGTTCATGCTGATCAAAATGTCCACCCATGCTAACCCCAGTTCCCTGTGCTTGGTCCATATCCTTCTTAATCTTTCATATCTATATATTTGTCCAAATGTGAAGACATGTATCATGGAAAACATATTATATATAATGCTCTCCGTATTTTGTTTTGGAAATAATGAGTGTTGATTCATAACACTCCAGTGTTAATGCAATCACGTTTCATTCTTTTTGTAACGTTACAGATTAAACTCTCATTTCCTTCACACTCTCTTCATGGTACCATCACTGCAGGGATTAGTCTGGTGAAACTCCATTACACCGTCTCTCTTTAGCAAAGAGATCATTGATTATAAATGAAAGAAAACACTGTCTCAAGTATACTCCACAATAGCGGGACGATGTCTTCACGCTTATACTTTAATCATTTTGTTATGAAAGATTTTATTTATTTATTGTGCTGAATACTTGCTGGGGCATAGAGTCATAGAGTAAAAAATGAGGTCTGCAGATGCTGGAGATCACAGCTGCAAATGTGTTGCTGGTCAAAGCACAGCAGGCCAGGCAGCATCTCAGGAATAGAGAATTCGACATATCGAGCATAAGCCCTTCATCAGGAATGAGAGAGAGTAGCCAAGCAGGCTAAGCTAAAAGGTAGGGAGGAGGGACTTGGGGGAGGGGCGATGGAGGTGGGATAGGTGGAAGGAGGTCAAGGTGAGGGTGATAGGCCGGAGTGGGGTGGGGGCGGAGAGGTCAGGAAGAGGATTGCAGGTTAGGAGGGCGGTGCTGAGTTGAGGGAACCGACTGAGACAAGGTGGGGGGAGGGGAAATGAGGAAACTGGAGAAATCTGAATTCATACCTTGTGGTTGGAGGGTTCCGAGGCGGAAGATGAGGCGCTCCTCCTCCAGCCGTCGTGTTGCTATGTTCTGCCGGTGGAGGAGTCCAAGGACCTGCATGTCCTCGGTGGAGTGGGATGGAGAGTTAAAGTGTTGACCCACGGGGTGATTGGGTTGGTTGGTCCGGGCGGCCCGGAGGTGTTCTCTGAAGCATTCTGCAAGTAAGCGGCCTGTCTCACCAATATAGAGGAGGCCACATCGGGTGCAGCGGATGCAATAGATGATGTGTGTGGAGGTACAGTTGAACTTGTGGCGGATATGGAAGGATCCCTTTGGGCCTTGGAGAGAAGTGAGTGTGGAGGTGTGGGCGCAAGTTTTACCTTTCCTGCGGTTGCAGGGGAAGTTGCCGGGGGTGGAGGTTGGGTTGGTGGGGGGTGTGGATCTGACGAGGGAGTCACGAAGGGAGTGGTCCTTGCGGAACGCTGATAGGGGAGGGGAGGGAAATATATCCTTGGTGGTGGGGTCCGTTTGGAGGTGGCGGAAATGGCGGCGGATGATACGTTGTATGCGGAGGTTGGTGGGGTGGAAGGTGAGAACCAGTGGGGTTCTGTCTTGGTGGCGGTTGGAGGAGCGGGGCTCAAGGGCGGAGGAGCGGGAAGTGGAGGAGATGCGGTGGAGGGCATCGTCGATCACGTCTGGGGGGAATCTGTGGTCCTTGAAGAAGGAGGCCATCTGGGCTGTGCAGTGTTGGAACTGGTCCTCCTAGGAGCAGATGCGGCGGAGACGAAGAAATTGGGCATAGAGTCATAGAGATGCACAGCATGGAAACAGAAACTTCAGCTCGACCCGTCCATGCCGAAGAGATATCTCAATCCAATCTAGTCCCACCTGCCAGTACCCGACTACTCTGTATGAATTCTGTTAGTCCTGATGATCAAAGACATCCATCTCCTTTTCACCAAGAGCACTTCCCATCATCTCGCCTTCTCACAAACACAAAATGAGAAGAATGGCATTTTTTTGCCAATCATTTATTTGCCATATGAATCAAAGTCACACCACCAACAACATCACTGATGCCATTGGATTTGATTGGAGATACTGAGGAAGCGATGATCAAGCTGTATTGTCTCTGAATATTAATCCAGGGAATCAGGTAATGACCCAGACACCGGATCTGAATCCCACAACGGCAAATGTTAAAATTGAATTCAATAAAATATCAGGAAGTAAGAATCAAATAAAACAATGAAACCATTGTCGGTTGTCCTACCGGGCACCCTCATGCCCTTCAGGAAAGGAAATCTACCATCTTCCTCTGGTCGGGCTTACATGTAACTCCACAAAAATGTGGTTAACTCTCAGTTGCAGTTTGAAATAGCCAAGCCAGCCACTCAGTTATATCAGTCACTTCAAAGCCTCAAAGAAAAGAAACCGCATGGACCTCAGCACTGACTACTTACAGCCCACGGACTGCAGTGGGCCAGGAAGGCAGCTCAACAAAACCTTCTCAAGGACAACGAGGAAAGGGAATTAAATACTGGCCCAGCACCCCATTACTGAATAAAAGGCGATGACCACACTCAGGGAAGGGAGGAAAAATAGACATAAATAACTTTAAATAGGGACTTTGACATATACCTTATATGGTCATGATTATCAGTAATATGGGAACAGGAAAAACATAAGTAATATATAATTTCATTTTTTATTTCCATCCCAGCTGATCATCGACAATCTCTTTGTATGCTTCTTTCTCTCAATCTCTTTCTCTTTTTCCATCTATTCAACTCAGTTTTTCTCTGCTTCATAACAGATGTCGGTGTCAACAACATCAATCACGTTATTTCCCAACTGTGTTCAGTTCTGATGTGTGGTCATTAGAATCGAGTTGCCAATTCTATTTTTCTCTCGACCCGAGGGGGCTGCCAAATCTGCTCAGTTTGTCTGACACTTTCTCGTTCTTTATTGTTTCTGATCTGTTGCATCATTCTTTGCTTTATATAACCTTTAATTTTGTTATTACTTAGAATGTCTGCATCGCTGACAGGGGTAGCATTTGCTGATCTAACCAAATGTCATTTGCTGCGAGGTCATTCTTTCAGGCATTACATAACCAATCACCTTGCTGTGGGTCTCATATCAATCTTAAGCCAGACCAGATAATAACGCAAGATTTATTTACCAAAAGACATCAGTGAAATAGATAAACCCATAGACAAAATGCTGGAGTTGTTATGGTTGTTATGGGTAAACTTTGTTTCTTTTTTCCAATTCCTGTCTTGTGCATTTACTTTCTGGCATCGTCTGTGGTAGGATGTGGAACAGTGTCTTTCTGTGTAATAACCTGTGCATCAGAATTACATTTCTTCCGACATTACTGCTCTGAGAGACTGTTCCTGTCATTAAGTTATTTTAGAGACAAGAACAAAGTTGTGATCGAAATATTTGCAACTGAAAGAGCTTAGAAGAGATGTGGAACCCTAACGTCTGAATTTTATCAAAGTCTGGATAATTAAGCATCAGCATTGAAGCCAAGATGTTGACTGGGCATATAATCGAGTTGGTAGTGGATATGTTTTGTGATGGACAGAATACCGAGACATAAATGAATTCATGGAAGTAAGGTACTTCGGTATTATGAAAAGTCTCGTTCTCAGATGTTTGTGAGGGTGGGGGTGTGGGCGGTTCAGAACTTTGTGGGTAATCAATGGAATTTGCATTTGAAACTGAAGACAATAGTTTTTGTCTTTGTCAAATATCGATAACAGAAATAGCAAATAGGTTTGCCATGGTTAAAGAGATTAATAAATGGATAGAAATGAAGAAAAATATCATGAACACCGACAATAGCGAGGATAGGATAGTAACCTGCGTGGATAATCATCAGTGCACTATATATCCGAAGTGATAATGTTGACCAAGACCAGGAAAAATAGAAAAGACCATCGGATAAACTCCTGTCCTTTGTTGCAGCATTCCAGTCTAATGTTCTCAGATTCTGATTCATTAATTGATCATTCCAGACTATTCTCAGATGTTTAAATCTCCTTTTTTCTGTTTCTGTAGCTGCTGGTCCCTTTGAGCGTTGAAGTTGATTCATCTGCTGCTACAATGGCATAAACCATTGACAAGAGGCCCCTTACTAATAGGGGATGGAAAACATCCAGTGATACAACTAGGATCCATGGAGACTGGCATCAACCACAGTCACTGAACAAACAGCCCAATTTAACCCCTCTCAGTATGGTCCCTTCGTATCACAAAAACTACTGGACTGGATTGAATGTTGGCACCGCTGGTTATTGATCACATCTCCCATCAGACATTGCTCTCGTGAAGATATGTAGTGAGGGAGAAAGGTGCATGTTTTCTTATCGCAGGTTAGATGATTCTGCTGCGTTGTCCGTTTGCAATACTGTAACTGGCCGAAGCTCCCACCACCACCACCCTTAAAACCACAATCTACATGCTGTTACTGTGCAGATCTCTCATCGACTAGAACAGGCACCAGCCAATATAATTACAGTGGATATATTTGCACTCCAATACACTGAAAATGTGAATTTGTCTGGGCATTCCATTAATTGATCTAATAAGGCAATTTTGTATCTTCTACATTCAATGTGCTTCAGCACTTTTTAAAAAAAATATAATACAAACATTTTACCACACGTTATTAAGCACAAGTTTCTTCACTTTCTCCTCATGGTAGCATCATGCCAGGGTCTATTCTGGTGAAACCCCTTTGGACTGGATCGCTGACAAGATCAGTCTTTATAAAGCTAATTCAGCCTGTACACAACACACCTAACAGCCTCTCAACAAAACACTATCATTGGGAAAGATACATTTACGCTGGTACTTTAATCATCTTGCATGAAGAGTCACACATCATTTACTTCCTGCTGAGTAAACATTCTGTCAGTGACTTATGACCAAGCACATCCAGGTCTGTTTCAACAACAGTACTTCCCAACCACTCACTATTTAATAAACATAAATGTGAATGATAACATTTGTTGATCATATCTGAAATAATTCATATCTTGCGAAGAGCTATTGCCCAAACACTGATGCTTCTGATACCCCAAAGACTTCACTCCAGATAATTATATTACTCTCTTCATTCTCTCGATTATCCAACTTTTAATACATTCGGTGCATTCCACCCCTACCTACCGTGGACTCTAACATTCCCCACTCACCTGTATTCAACCATGTCAATCGCCCGCTGAAAATTCAAATACTTCATTCCCACTGATTCTCAATTGTCGATATCACAATGGACAACCTCCACAAAGTCCAGCCGGTTTATCAAAGATCAAGATCATTTCCCCTTCCTGAATCTAGATTGACTCTACCGAATCATGTCATTATTTTCAGGAAAGATAATGCAATGTCCTGCACCACCCTATTTATAGAGCTTTCCTTCTGTGGAGCCTCATCTCCATTTGTTTACCATGGACTTAGACACTCTGTAAATGCAGTGTATAGAATTGCGTCACCAGACCAACAGCTGACAATACAAACCCGAGACAAGCATCCACACAATCTCCACTGATTTTCCAATGACAGGAACAAGTCAATTTCCCACAAGGAACGTGCGCGCACTCAGTGTTGAAAACTATTTCCACTCCTGAGTTTCTCTTCCTGGTTGAGCAAGCTGTTGCATCTCTGCGCACTCCAACACCAAAAGTTTCTCTCTCCAAAAAGCAGTTGACAATGTAGCATTACCTTCCTCTACATCTCAGCAACTATAAGGGCATCATCAGTGTTGCTAATGGATTTGATCATCACACTCAGAGAAGAGAGACAAGGGAACGTAACTCGCTTTAAACAGGGACATATCTAAATGAACGCAATATTCAGGAATATGGGAAATGGGGAACTGTGAGAACAACTTGCCATTTTGTTTTCCTTTCAGTTCATCATCAGCAATCCCTTTTCTCACTTTTTATTTATTTTCCTCTCTCTTTCTGGCCATTTCTACATCCATTCAATTTAAACCTGGCACCCAACTCTCTCTCCAACCCAATTATTCCTGACTCCAGGATAAATAATATTTCCCAGTTTGCCTTCAGTTATGAAACAGGGTCACTGGACTCAAACCGTTACCTGCATTTCTCCTGACAGAGGCTGCCGTACCTGTGGGATTCTCCAACACTTTCAGACGCTGGAGAATTTTATTTTCGATCTCTAGCTGCGACCATTCTTTGGTTTATTTCACCTTTAATGTTGTTGTTTCACGGGATGCCAGCATCACGGGCAAGGGCAGCATTTGGTGTCCATCAGTAATTGTCCTTGACTACGCGGGAAATTGTCAAGACAGAATGGAGCCAACAATGTTGCTGTCGATAATTATAATACTCTCTTCATTCTCTCGATTATCCAACTTTTAATACATTCAGTGTATTCCGCCCCTGCCTACCATGGACTCTAACATTCCCCACTCACCTATATTCAACCATGTCAAACGTCTGGTGAAAATTCCAATACTTCATTCCAACTGAGGTCACACTGAATTCAGACTGGGTAATAATGTTAAGTTTCTTTACCAAAGACTATCAGTAAAATACTAAAATAAATCTTAACAGTTTTTGGTTTCCATGAGTGAACTTAGGTTTTTTTTTCCAATTTTTGTCATTCGAATTTAACTCTGTTATCGGCTGGCAGGATGTTAAATCCTGTCTTTAAGTGCCCGTGCCTTTGAATTACGCGTCTAGTTACATGATCACTCTGATACAGATTCTTTATTGCCTAGTCCGTAATCCCTCGTCCCAGCCAGAAAGAGATGGCGGTAAAATTAGTTTAACTACAACAATCAAAAGGATTTTGGGAAAAAGAGCGGAAGGTATATTGAGACACAATTTCATGTAAGATCACAGGTTTCAGAATGCTGAAATGAAGCCATTTCGACAGCATCCTGCAACATGGGCCTATAATCCCAGGATGGTGGGTGAAGGGGATATTGGCGTCAAGAAAGATGATGGAGAGTTTTAGATGAAAATTTGTTCTACAACTTTCTAACTGGGTGTGGGGTCAGCAGAGTCTTCGACTCATTGGGCTGAATCTAACAATAGTTTTCCTCAGTGACATTTTTATTGAGTGTGACAGGGATTGTCTGTACGACACTGAACTAGTTTCATGGTGCTATCTTATCGAACTCACCTCATTAACTACCCACTTCATCGCATCGTGTTCCTCTCATTCAATGTCACCCCGATTCTCCAACCCAACATGGCTGGAGGGACTCACCATCGCATTAATGCTCCTGGATATCCTATGATGACTGACACTGGTGCCAACGGGCACACTGTTGTACTTCCTCGTTTTGGAGCCACCCTGCACAGGTGACCCCGAGCATGGCAGATAAGGGAAACTAACACCACGATTTTTCAACAGGGGCACAGAGGTCCTAGTGAATGGACTAGTATAGGTGGGGTCCATTATCTTCCCAGTGGAGACCTCACCACCAGCCCCACCGAGCATGGTCTGAGCTACCACCCAGCTCAGTGCAGTATCTGCAATCTCTCTCTCTCTCTCGCTCTCTCATTCTCTCTCTCTCTCTCTCTCTCACACACACACACACACACACACACGCACACACACACGCACACACACACATTGAATATGGAAAATTCCAGATGGTGTTCCAAAGAAGTCTCATTTTCAGGTACAGGAACTTTCAGTGTTTCAACCCCCTGGGTTCCTGCAAAAATATGCATTTATTTTATATCCAATCGCAATTAGTAATTCTGGCTATTTCACTTTGTCTCACGTTATTGTATTCAGCCAAACACTGCTTTTAAGCACTTGTCCCGTTATGAAATACAATTTTGAGCAGAGAACTTTTTATCTTCAGCTGCTATCTAAACCTTTATCTGAATTGTACCATTTTCCATGTTATGAAAGTTTCTCTTGCCCTTTGCCTGTGTCTGTTTCTGACTGTAACAGTTACATTGTCTCTCACTCAGTTGGCTGGACGGCTGGTTTGTGATGCAGAGGGAGGCCAGCAGCACAGCTTCGATTCCCCCACACTGACTGGTGTTACCATGAAGGGGACGCTCTCTCAACAATGGGCAATCTAGCATGGTCAATCCACTCTAAGCTGCACATCTGTGTACTCTTGAAAGAAACTGGATCATTGGGAGGGAACCCACACAAACACGTGGAGAATGTTCAAACTCACCTGAGTTTGGAATTTAACCCAGCTCCTTGGTGATGTGCGGTCGCAGTGCTAACCACATATCCATCGTACTCTTCAGTTAGTTCTGTTAATTACTTGTAGCTGACTAAAAAAATCCAACCGACTTGTTCTAATAACTGAACCTGACACAGTCTTAGACCTTTATCGTCGGCCATATCTCCAACCGGGTTACATTTAAAATTTGTTATGAGTAGTGGAGGAGTGGGATTAGAAATGGAAACAGTGACACCGTCCAACCTCAGTCAGAACCGCAGTGATGAGAAATTCACAAAGTGGGAATTCATTCAAGTGGGAACTCTCTCACCCAGATGATTGGCAGGGCTGAATCGTCATATTATACCAAGGCTGACTATGTCTGATTTGCCAAAGTCAGGTGAATCAGGAATCATTGTGAAATCAGTGAAATGTGCAGCTGGTAACACAATGACATGAGCCATGAGCTTATTGGCTGGTGGAATAGTGTCAAAGTGCTGAATGGCCCAGTTGTGTCTGTCAGCCCTATGTTCTGATGTTCCATTCAGCCCTTTGGTACTGCTGTACAGAGCAGATTGAGGCCACTCCGATGGTTTGGTGAAGTTTAGCAAATGTATTGGAAAATCCAGGCTGGGTCAGGCAGTGACCCCCTACCCCCAATCCCTCTTTTCAGGCTTCCCCACTCTGTAACTTCTGCTACTGATGTAGGTCATGTTACAGGCCCAGATTTACTTTGAATACAGCCCCCATGCCCCACACAAGGTCAACTCAGACAAATCCTCTGCTGTCTCTGAATGAAACATTTTACATCTTGACTTACAGGAAAATAACCAAAGTATTTTCCAAAAACATAAATAAGAACATAAGCAGGCTATTCGGTCCCTTAGACCTGCACTGTCATTCAATAAGAACATGGCTGATCTAATCCACGTTTCAACTCCACTTTCCTACTAACCGTTTGCATCCCTCAACTACCTGAAATGTCACAAACCAATTCACCCATCTGTAAGTACAATCAGTGACCCAACCTCCACAACACTCTGGGTTAGGAAATTCCAGCCATTCATTGCCTGCTGAAAGAAGACAATTCTTTGCATCTCAGTTTGAAATCTATATTCCTTATTCTGTACCTACATCCATGACTTCGAGACTCTGCCCTGGTGTAGAACCATATCCTGAACACCGATCTGGTCAAGCCCCCTCTGTATCTTGTCGGTTTCAGTAATGACACCCTCATTCATTTAAACCACAATGAACAATCGCCTCAGCATTCTTGATCAATAATTCAACCCTTTCATCCCAGGAACCAGTCTAATGAACTAGCATTTGTGCATCAGCATGCTGACTTTATGTTTCATGTACAAGAACAGGCCACTCCGTTGTACTGCTCCATTTTTGGGAGTCCTCTCCATTTGATAACAGCCTGCCTTTTGGTCGCCAGTGTCATCCTCAAACTCGAATGTATATTGCACTCAGCTACCGCCGTCAGGAGCTGAGTGCAGCTCTTGTAAGCAGCTCTTGCCATCGGACTGATATTTGTGGTACTCCAGGAGATACATTTTTTTCATAAAGATCGATGAATCATGAATCTCCGATTTCTTTGTGTTTACCAGGTGTCATCCCATGCTAATGCATTATCCATTTTACTATGAGCTTCTGTCTTGCGTAAGAAACTTTATTTTGTGATACCTTGTGGAAAATCTCTGGAAAGTCTCATGTCTATCAGCCCCCCTTTATCAGGGCCACTTGTAACATTCTCATGGATTTCCAGAAAAACTTTGCATGACTTTACAGGCAAAATATAGTTCGCCTTTAACAAGAACAGGCTGACTCTGTGTGAAGATTTTCTAAATGCTCCGCAGTCCCGTAGTTAATGACAGACTCTCACAAATTCCCAGCAATAATGGTAAGGATAAATGGTTCCTGCTTTCAGTCTCGCTCGTTTATTGAAGATAGGAGCCACATTGGAGGGTCTCCGGTTTCACTGGATCACTCCTTTAATCCAGAGAGTTATGGAATATTTTACACAGTGCCACCAATCACTCTGTGACCACTTCTTTTAAAACCAGCTATAAATTGTTAATGACCTGTTTACCCTTCCTCTTAGCTGTTTGAAAATTGTCTTGTTCCTTCTGTTGGAGACAGTTCTAGATCTTCCCTCCTATTACCATTTTGTTTATATCATTGAAATATTTACAGCCCCTTCACCTTGAGGAACGATATAAAATACTGGTGTAAATTATCTCTGTTCCCTGTAACCAGTTCCCCAGTCACACCCTCCAAATGTCCGCAATATACTTTCCTGACTTTCTTTCTACCAAAGATCACACACACCTCTTCAACTCTTCTTACATACATGGAAAAGCTCGTGCTGCTTGTCTTTATATTTCTTGCCAATTTGCTTGCATCACATCTTAAATTCCCTTTTCTTCACGTCCTATATTCATACAGTCATATCGCGCTCAAACACAATCTTTGGTCCAATCTGTCCATGCCGGCCAGGTTTTCCAAACTAAACTATTCCCATTTGCTTGCATTTGGCACTTATGCCTCTAAATGGTTCCCATTCATATGTTTGTCCAAATGTCTTTGAAATGTTGGAGCTGTAATTGAATCTGCCAGTTCCTCTGGCAGCTCATTCCATTAACACGTCACCCTCTGTGTAAAAGAAAATCCCTCTTCCTCCCTTTTAAATCTTCCCTCTTCCACCAGAAACCTATGGCTCTATGATTTAATTTTCCTGTACTGTGGAAAAGACCTTGGGTTTTCACCCTGTCCATGTCTCACCTGATTTTATAAATTTCTATAATGTCACTCCTCAACCTCCTATACTCCATCTGATATTAACTTCAAGAACAAGAATTTAAAGATAAGCACTGTAAATTTGAAACAATATTAAAAGTGACAGGTAAACAGCACTCAGCCCAAACTTCATAATGTTATTTGTTTTCTCCTTTATGTTACAATACTAAGGAAACACAAAAATCTTATTAGTGCCAATAAGCCGTCAAGCCGTATTCTGATGGTGATGACGATCTCTACAGTCAACTTGTATCTCTGGCCAGATCTATATAATTCCACATGTTCAACATTGTCCCTCCTGGCCTCCCTATGACCTTTTGTGGTTGTGTCTTCTTTATCTTGCACTCAATAGAGAAAACCCCTTTTCCCAATTCACATCTCAATTTAAATTCATTTTGTATCATCTTCTCGTTCACCACTGCTCACAGCCTGTTTATCTGTTATCACGCACTCTTTTCCCTGTCACCTATCCCCCCCGCCCCCCCATCCTGGCAAGGAACTAAAATGCCCAGTTTCCGATCCTTTTCAGTTCTGAAGAAGTGTCACACTGGACTTGAAATGCTAACTCTGTTTCTCTGTCTCTGCAGATGCTGAAAGACCTGCTGAAGTCTCCAGAAATGAATAGGCACAGCACAAATTTTCAATTAAATAAATAACTATGGATACTAGAAATGGAAATGCTCAAATTGCTGTAGAAACTGGGAGCTTTGTCGAATGGTCACTGGACCCGAAAGATGAACTCAGCCTTCACTCCACAAGATGCAGCCAGATTTGCTTAGTTTCTTCAGCAATTTATTTTTTTGAACATTTTCCAAAGACGTGTGTCGAATCTGCTCAAAAGTCCTGTCCAGCACAGAGCGCTGTTCATTGGGAAGTGAACAAAAACGCAAAGTGCACAAGTTCATTGGCTCTGAAACGAGATAAAACCGGCGCCACTGACACGACAGAGGTCTTAAGCATGGTCATGGAGTAAAACAGAGGGAAAAAACATTCACTTCAAACACAGCAGATGGTATTACGGGAAAGAAAATGATTCATCTTAAAATGTTAAAGTATCTGAGTAATGCAACAAATTGGAGGCGTGACACCAGGGGCCTCAGCAGAATGAGAATATGAAACTGGAAACCAGGTTAGGTCACTGAGTAAAGGGCTAATGAATCTCGGTGTTGTTAGAAACAAGACTCACTTATGAATCAGCCGGAGACAAAGCCATGGAAACAAGGTCAATTTATTATAAACTTGCAAGTCCGGACACTCCGCTAGCCTAATGGAGAGTGCCCGGATATCAGTCATGCAATCATTTTTGTACAGTCTATGTGCCACAAGCTCATATTCCTTACCATATTATAATCATTTATTTCATTTCATTCCCTTATTTGGCCCAACCTTACAATGATTACTTCACTTGTATTTCTGTTTCCTTATCTCAGTACGAGGCTGTCCGTGTCCTTGGATGTCTGCGTTCTTTGTCTTGTTACTATAAGCTTTATTGTGAAAATACCCTTACTTTCTGCTACAACATTCTATCGTTATTTTCTAGCTTAAAACTATTTTCTTTAAAACTACCTCTTTAAAAGATCCCCTATATTCATTAAAGTCTTAGCCTTAAGTATTCTACACGCTACAATAATTCCATGACCGTTTGTATAATATCTCACCCCTCCCCATCGACAGAAATTACACTCCACTCGCACTTACAACAATTACATTTCTATATCGCCTGCAGAAAACTACATTTCTTATTTCCCAGTTTCCCTTTTTTTGTAAAAAAAAATCTGTAGATTCTGCACATGCTAAGTCTCCTTTAATCCATTTTCTCATCTCCTGCCCTCTTACGCTTTCTTGGCTATGAGGTTCACAATCTTATATCTTGCAAGAAACAGCTTCAGATGCATTGGGCAGGTGAGCAATGAGCATTGGAACATGTGCATAGTTATACCTTTGCACTGCATGAGGTCACCTCTCCCCACTACTTGACTTCCCTTTATCTAAATTAAACTCCACTTCTATATTCTTTACTATACACTAGGTTTCCTACTTTTCACCCAGGCAGCCCTGGGTCGACTCCCATTATGGGGACCATCTGCCCTTTTCACACCTTAAAGTCCTGAGGTTTACAATCTTATTTGTTTCTCAAATTCATGAAGTAACCTTTGGCTCTCCCTTCACTGTTCGTTCACTGCACCCTCATTTATTACGCTCAGTTCCAAAAGGGGGTCCATTCCCTTGTTGTTCAGGAGATGGAGTCCCTCAGTTTGATTACCCTGCAGGGTCATTTGTTTCACTAAGGCTGTTTCAATTAATCGTTGGGCTAATCCTCGTACACAAGGTATAACACAACAACCGACTGTAGTTAGTACCCCTGTCATTATTATCAAGGATGTGAGAACGGAGACCACCATCCCTTTCCACTTCCCAAACCATGATTCCAGCCATCCTGTGAGTGACGTGTCCACTCCTGAAATCTTAGCCAATTCCTCCAAGAGGGTGGTCAATCCTTGCAATGCGCGAGTGATTGACCCATCAGGTGCTGTGTTATTCATAATAAAGGTACAGCAACTTTCCCCTAACATTACACATACACCACCTTTTTCGGCTCGAATCATGTCCAGTGATAGTCTGTTTGCCGAAGCCAGCCTGCTAGTGGCATCAAGATGTTCGGCAACTCCCTTGACTGCATCTCTAGTATAGTTTATAAATCTTTGTTGGTTATAAAAAATGCAGTTTATCCAATCTTCATTTTTTATAATTGTTACCCACCAAAATAGGGATAATTCTAAACCTGCTGCAATCTGGTTGCGGACCTTAAACTCGTCAGGCACCCTTCTAGGAGCCCCTATAGAGTCAAGATAAATCCTGTCATCAAAGGAAGTCCCCAATATCGATCTTGCCAATTATACAATTGCACAAGTGCCTCGCCAGCTCGAGGTCATAGTGGGTCTTCAAATCTTCCCACCACAGTACCACTACAAATCCGCTCGGGATACTTTTAAGGCTGAATAGTTCCTTCCCCACTCTGTCTCCGAAACTGATTTAATTTCCGAGCATAGCATTAGGTCTCCTAGAAACCGGGACTGGTCTGTTCCATTCCTCTGTACACAGGAGGTATGATTCCCAACCACATTTGCAAACACAGGGGAGTTTTTAATTCTCTCCCCTTTAGGGAAGGAAATATAGACAGCAATGACCGGCAACCGGGGCTTCCCCAAGCCGTCTCATCCTGGTACAGGGCTATTATGCATAGTATACCGGCCCTGTCTTGCTTCCACTCGAGCAGAAAGGGAACCACCCGAGCCACCGGGCTACCTGAGGCACATGCGTAACAATTGGTTTTGTTTATACTTTTTACCGTGTATTTCACCCATTCCACCAAGGCATTTGTATCCCTGTATCCAGTTTCTATTTCAAGGGTCTGTCTTAAGTCTTTGACTTCTATAACCTTTACCAGATTCAGGTCACTGTCAGGGATATTAGGTTCTTGTTCTTTTTGCTTTCCCTTTTCAACCATTATTTAAACGAAGCAGCCAACAAAACACTTCCCAGGGTACCTCCCAGTCACTGTACCCCTATATATTTTCAGGGGGACCTCACGGGCTTCCATTAAGATCATAAGGTTGTTGCTGAGAGGTCGACTCCCATTTTCACGGGGAGGAAGAAAGCGAATAGGAAAGGATTCTTCAGAGGAGTTAAGTTAATAGTGGGGTATATCCGGTTGCATTTCTCATCAATACATTCCAGGGACGGGCGGACGGGATCTCTATCAATAATGATGCCAGGTGGCGATCCTTGTACACCAAATGTTTCCTGCATCTGTGTCTGGAGACTGATTGTAAAGGAACGATATTCCCTCTGATCCCTTACATCTCTGCAATCTACTAAGCTGCAAAGATCACTCTTTATTAACTGTGGATATTCAGATTCAGGAAGTTTTAATAGTTTTGAACATGCCACTCCTACTTCTTAAAGCCTACCACCAAGAGGATGAAGTTGGTCACTCTATTCATGGTACCTATTTGATAATAATACCCCCGTACTCACCCACCCCTTTCACCCGCGTCTGGGAAAGGTGAACCCACAAAGCACTTACAATTAATGGCAGCAGTTTTAAAAGTCTTATTTCATTTCAGTCTTTCTGCTCAGCTTGATTTTAAGAAGGTTGTCTGTAAGATGAGCTTGCCACTCTGGAGAAGTGGAAGGAGCACCCACTGGGCCCTTAACACGTGTGTGATGACTCCACCCTTTTTCAGCAGTTCGAGAGGCTGTTTCAGTAGTCAGGAGGGTTAGGGACGGTCCCTCCCAGCTTGGGTGCAGTTTGGTATCTTTCCAGGTTTTGATCAGGACCCATTCACCCGGCTGTATTCGATGTATGGCGAACTCAGTTGGAAATGTCTGGGTCAACAGACCCTTCTTCCTAAGGACAGACAAAAAAACCTGCACGCCACAATATAATTCTTTAAACTATTATCATTGAACTCTCCAGTTGGTAATTCCCCTCTTGCTTCAAGAGTGTTCCCCTTCTTCTGCCCAGGTACATGGACAATAGCTATTTCCTGGAGTAATTCCAAACTTTTCAACATGTGTCCTGTCAACTCTTTTGTGTACTAATTCCTTTACCCGGCTATTGATTAGACCATGTTCTTACCATATTTTACCGAAGGTATGAACCACTTCATAGGCATACTTAGACTCAGTGTAAATTGTCCCACCCCGATTTTCTAATCATTTTAATGCCTCGTTTAATGCATATAATTCGCAAGTTTGGGCTGACACGTATTAGGTAACCGGTCAGCCTCAATTGTGCGGTTTTCACTCTCGTCTACTACTGCATATCCATTATGTTTTCTTCCTTGTACTACTCCTGACCCATCTATAAACAGCCTATCTCCTTAAAGTAGGGGAATATGTTTTAAGTCTGCTCTTGTTCTGGTCTGCTACTTGATAATATCTAAATAGTCATGTTCTATTTCTCGCGTGTCTAGGGGTTCTCTCTTCCACATCAAGGTGGCCGAGTTCAAACAAGCGTCTGTTGTTAACACCAGGTCGTCTCCAGGATAGCTTCATATTTTAGAATTCTTGAGTCCGTCAACCATCTTCCTGTCTTTTGATTTAGCACTGTTCTGACTTTATGGGGAGTGCTAACAACTAGCGCTTCTCTGAAGGTTAGTTTGAGGGTCTCCTCAACGAGAATGGCAGTGGCCGTGACCGCCTGTATGCACTCAAGCCATCTCTCGAGACAATGTCCAAAAGTTTGGACAGGAAGGCTATTTGTTGTTCCTTTCCTCCTGTTTTCTGGGTTAGCACTCCTACTGCTGCTTCATTATTTACTGTAACAAAAAGGTGGAAGGGTTTCTCAAGGGAAGGGAGGGCTAACACGGGAGCTTGCGTCAAGCTTCATTTTAATTCGTGTAATCCCTCCTTTTCTTCTTCTGTCCATTGTAGTTTTTCGTGTTCAGATTCTGTCAATTTGTAATATAAACCCTTCGTTTTCTGGCATACGCTTCTATCCATAATCTACAATAGCCCACTAGCCCCAAGAACTTCCGTAATTCTCGTTTGGTCGTTTTAGGGGTAGTTCTAATATCCCTTTAATCCTTTTGGGGTTAATACATCTAGTGCCCTCACTAATAATGTGTCCTAAGTATTTCATTTCTTTCTCTACATATTGCAATTTATTCCTAGATTCTCCTGAACCCTGTTGCCCTGGATAATTTAACAGTCTGTTGGTGGTCAAACTCATGTCATCTTTCATTTGTCCTGACACAAGTAAATCGTCTAAAACTTAGGGGAGACCGTGACACTCCCATATCCACCAAAACACTGTCTCCTCCCCTTCAGGTCCCACTTTTAGATTTACCAAGGGTTCCTGGTAGGTCTCAGGAGGAAGGAACCATTGACTCCTCTAATCTTCATCTAAGGTCATGAAGGAAACGGTTTACCTTTCTCGTGCTAATTCCAGGCATTCCCATTTAAAATGCCTTACTTTCCCGCAATGATAACACCCTGTCTGTTGCCTCCTTTCTCGGGTATCTGACCCTTGTCTTTCGTATCCTCCCCTACCTTTCCTGTTATCCCTTGATCCTATTCTTGTTTTTGTTATTTCTTCTACTGCTGCCACCATCATTTTGGCTTTCTGTTTCTGCTTCTCGTCTGCCCTTTTCACATACACTTTCTGTGCCTCATGTAACAGTTCTTCCATATATATTTCACTCAATCCATCTAATTTCTGTAATTTCTTTTGTATGTCCGATCATGATTTAGGTACAAACTGGAATGCTAAGAATCCCTGTGCTACCGGATTATCGGGATCCATTCCCGAATACTTCCTTGTGGCCTGTCAGAGCCTTTGAAGAAACGCAGAAGGGATTCTTATCCTTCACTTGTCGTAATTCAAAGGCCTTAGCAAAGTTTTGTGATCTAGATACTGCCTATTTAATTCCTAATATTACCATTTCTCTGAGATCTCGCATTGACTCCCTATTGTCTCTGCCATTATATTTTCCAATGTGGGTCAACATTTGAGAATTTATGTGAAACTTTTCTTATCCTTTTTAAAGACCCTAACATCACTGCCAGTTAAGGGAGTATTTACATATCCGATTGTACCTTCCCCAATCGGAACGTCTCTTAAGGGACATAATTTTACATTTTCCCTTATCTCTGCCCCTCCTTTCCGTGTGGTAGCTCGAGTGATTCCTAGGTTCAGCATCCTTTAGTTCAGAGTCCATTCCCCTTTCTATGTCTGGACTAGGTTCTACTTCGGGAGCTGTAGGCTCGTTCCAGGGAGTAGTATATGGCGGCGGCCATATAAGGGATCCCATTGTGGCTTTACTTTCTCATTCTTTGTATTTTGTTCTTTCCATGATCCCTCCAATTCATGGGACATAATTTTACTCCTGTGCTCCCTATCCAACAAGCCGCCTAATCGGACTCTTTTTGACTGTAGGACCTTTTCGATTGGCATATATATTAAAATATTGACACAACTGATCCTCATTGGACCCACACTTGAGCCAAAAAAAACACAGGCGCCTTAATACTTTCTCTACTCCAAACGAAACAACAATATTTTATCATTGTAGTCTCATCTTTCTCCCACGTCCAGGAGTGGTGTTCCCAATTAGCCAACGTTCTCCCCAAAACTGTCGAGCAGAATATATTCCCCTTTAACATTATTTACAGATCAATCGTTACACAGGCAATTCCCCATGCCTCCCATTATTGCAAATGTAATTAATCTTAACGAGGTCCGGTGTCACCTTCTTCCACACCCCCTTCAGTGTCCTGACTAGACACCGTACTCGTCTTATTAACCTGACCAATTATATGCTTTTTGAGACTTCAACTGTTAACATTCAATCACCAACAAACAAATGTGCATTCAAATCGGATCACAAAGGGTTAAACTTTCGACTAGCTGTACAGCTCTTCTCTCTCTCTCTCTCTCTCTCACACACACACACACACACAGTATCTCACAGACACGAGCTTCTCACAAGTCTTCTAACTTTTTACTATTTTTCTAGACGTCTAGCCAGAAGTTAATTACAAAGTGCATACTTAGCAGCCCTTCAGCTATAAGCCCTTCTGACACGGGCTATTTTCCATTGACATATGCTTTAATTTAGATCTTGCCAATTCGCCTGTACTTCTCGTACGTTTCCCGACCACTTAAGGTTGTCCCAACCACCAAGGCAATACTTAAAGATCACTTTTCTTCCCTTTGTCTGTTCACAGAGTTACCTGGTTGCAGCTGGCTCCTAACCAGTGCAGCAATCCCCTGCAGCTCTTATTGTCACTGTAAAACCCCTACAGCACTTGTGGTCACTGAAAAATCACTGCAGCTCTTATGGTCACTGCAAAACAACTACAGCTCTTATGGTCACTGCAAAACCACTCCTTGTTTCCAGGGTCTCCCAGTCTGGATCGTACTCGCCCAAACCGCAAACGGCAAACAAAGGAGTCGGAGAAACTCGCGAAACTTTGCGAGGTCCACCTCCCCCGTCATCCCAAGGATGTCGAGCGGTTGGAGTTTTGGATGCCGGACGAACCCCCAAATTGTTAGAAACAAAACTCACTTGTAAATCAGCTAGAGACAAAGCCGTAGAAAAAAGGACAATTTCTTACAAACTTGCAAGTCCGAGCACCCCGCTAACCCGACGAAGAGTGCAAAGATATCAGTTATACAATCATTTTTGTACAGTTTGTGTGTTGCAGGCTCAGGCCTCCCTTTACCCATTGGTCCTATCACAAGTCGGTTACCTCACTTGTTTTTCAATTCCCCTATCTATGCACAAAACCGTTCCTGGATGTCTGCATTCTTTGTCTTGTTACTATCAGATTTATTGTGAAAATACCCTTACTTCTTCTTTTGTGATCAGCTACAACACTCTATAATTATTTCCTAGCTTAAAACTATTTTCTTCAAAACTACTTCTTTAAAAGACCCCTCTATATTCATTAAAGTCTTAGCCTTAAATATACTACATGCTACAATAATTCATCTATTCATTCATCTATTCGTATTGAATGTAAATTTTACATGTTTTGACAATAGCGGAGGGTGTTCATTTGAAAATTGTCTTTGCATATCACTCACTGATTTTACTTATTGCACATTATTGCACAGTCGCTCAGTCATTAACAATGCTGCCTCACAGTGACAGGGATCTCGATTTGATCCCATCCTCGGTGACTGTCTGTGTGAACTTTGCCCATTCTCCTCAGTCTATGTGACTTTGCTCTGGATTCCTCCCGCAATCCAAAGATGTGCAGGTTAGGTGAGCAGACCATGCTAAATTGCACATTATGTTCAGGGATGTGTATGTTAGTCAGCAGTAAATGTCGAGGAATATGGTTGGAAAATGTCTTTGGGTGGGTTCCTCTTTGGAGGGTCGTTTGTTTCAATGTAATGGCCTATTACCGAACTGTGCTAACAGGGATCCTACAATAGTTTAATTGCTTTTCTCTAAGCAATTCCAACATTTTTTGAAGTTGTCTTTAGTTAATATCTTTTACACATGATTATCAATGTGTTCCTAAATCTTGTAAAATAGCTCAATATTTTGGAAATCATTGCTGACACAAAACCCTAAACATGAGGTCACACAAAGGTCCCCATGACCATCCAATTACTGTTCAGTGGAATAATCAGAGTAACTATCTGATTGTTCCTGAGATCATTCCCCAGTATCACAGTAAGCATCTGTTATCATTCCCTCCAATAAATACAATAGTTTTCTTCTGGTATTCCAGTTCAGTAATTATATATGACACTGGTTAGTCAAAGCAGTGGTTATTCTTTATTATGAATGGCCAAGGATTCTAACAGAAGAGATGTTCATATGTCCAGATGTGTTGCATGGTCACAAACAGGTTTTCAGTCCAAATATTGCAAAAAACGTTGGTTGCGTTCAACTGCTGATGTTAACATTTGGAGAAAGTGAGGAAATCAAATGTTGGAGATCAGAGTCAAGTGTATGGTGCTGGAATAGCACAGTAGGTCAGACAGCATATGAGGAGCAGGAGAAACCACGTTTTGGGCATAGGCTTTCAAAGGGAATCTCCGGCTCAATGGATGATTAGATTAGACTTACAGTGTGGAAACAGGCCCTTCGGCCCAACAAGTCCACACCGACCCGTCGAAGCGCAACCCACCCATACCCCTACATTTACCCCTTACCTAACACTATGGGCAATTTAGCTTGGCCAATTCACCTGACCCGCACATCTTTGTGACTGTGGGAGGAAACCGGAGCACCCGAAGGAAACCCACGCAGACACGGGGAGAACGTGCAAACTCCACACAGTCACTCGCCTGAGTCGGGAATTGAACCCGGTTCTACAGGCGCTGTGAGGCAGCAGTGCTAACCACTGTGCCACCGTGCCGCCCAGGATGCTGCCTGGCCTGCTCTGCTCTGCTTTTCCAGCAAATCACTCTTGACTTTAAAAAATATTTGTCTGCTTATGTGGAGCAAATACTGACTGTTTCTTCTGTAATTCAAATTTACTGTGCTTTCTATTCACTCGAGTTCTGATATTAATTGCTCCTCGTGTTCTTCTTAACTCGGATACAAATCTCAAAATTCTGGGCACAATAAAAGCGACATGAATTATAAATTAATATCTGGACAGGAGAACCAATGAACAGCTGCATAGACTTCTTGAATAGCCGAGATGTTTGAATGAAAAAGCAATGCCTTCTAAAAAATCTCTGCACGACTGTATCCTTTTTCAATTAAACAATCCCACAAATAGCTTATAATTGCCGGTTGATCTTTCTTATTGACCATCTGATCAATCTCACCGTAAATTGCTGAAAAGTATTGAATAATTTTCTTTGTTAAAATGCAAAGATTAATTCTCAATTCGTTATTACAACAATAATTGAAACATATTTATCTATCCACTCAGGTTAAGTGACCTGTGGCCCATAAGTGAACATTCTAAATATTCTTACAGCTGTAGAAATCGGAGATGAAAAGGTCAAACTAAAGGAAACAGTGGACAAAATAATCAGCTCCAGAAAACAGTGGAAGGCCCGGTCAAAGTGGTCACAAAGGTTCGAGAGTCCAGTTACAACCAGCCCGACACTTGTGTTTTGGAGTGGTTGAAGCAGACCCCATGGCACACTGACTTCCAGCCAGTGCCTGAATATTATACACCTCACTTAAGAATGACAACAACAGAAGGGTGTTTACTCGAAACCCATTGAATGCTTCGAATCCAGAATTCTGGTAAAATGTTGTGAAACATTTCCCAAATCATGGAAATTAGCTTAACATTATTGAAGTAAAAAGTGAGGTCTGCAGATGCTGGAGATCAGAGCTGAAAATGTGTTGCTGGCTAAAGCACAGCAGGTCAGGCAGCATCCAAGGAACAGGAAATTCGACGTTTCGGGCCAGAGCCCTTCATCAGGAATGGCCTTCATCCTCATTCCTGATGAAGGGCTCTGGCCCGAAACGTCGAATTTCCTGTTCCTTGGATGCTGCCTGACCTGCTGTACTTTAACCAGCAACACATTTTCAGCTCTTAACATTATTGAAATCAAAGTACTCGTAATGGTCTTCAAGGCCACCTAATTGCTGTTAGGTGAAAACCTCTTTGTAAGTACCTTATTGTTCTCAGGATCAGTTATCACAACAATCATCATGCTCTCATCAGATCCAAACATATGTACAAGACACCTTATTATAATTTACATATTACATCTTTCCCAGACCAATGATGACACTTTATTACTTATGGCTGAGGATGCTAATCGTAATGTATTGAGATGAAGCAAGTCCTGACTACAGGCAAGTTTTCTGATAGGTTTCCAATCCAATAGTTACGATAAAAATATAATTGTGGTTCATTACATTTTGAACAGATCCACATTAAATGTATTCATCTGTTTATTCAGAGACAATAGTGAAACAAATACCTTGCAAATGCTGTTGCTGTATTTTTCTGTGAAAAAGTTCCTTATTGTCTTATTTTCTTTGTAATTCTGACTTAAATATCTAAATATTGATGCTATGAAAAATTGCATGAATTAAATATAATACATAACTTTTTCGTATTATATATATTATATCTCCTGAAGGAAAGCAGAGACACCAAGTGTAGAATTCTTGAAGATCTGAGATTTTGGAATGACAAACCAGTTCTGATCATTTTTCACAGAATGTCTAATGTCTTTTCAAACCTTCATGACAGCATTTTAATTCTCAGTTGACTGATCTTAATAAATTACGAATCAACATCAGAGCAAACCCATTTGGAAATATTGATTCACTTACCTTGCCAGAGTCCTAAAATTAATTAATAATTCATTGTCTCTCCAAAAATCGCACAGCAATTCAGTTTAGGTTTCGCAACAAACGTCATCGAATTCCCATTTTAATTTAATCCATTATGTCTTAGTGCCAATGTTACAAAGAATAACAGTTCTCTTATTCCAGGTCAGCACAACCACAAACTAACTAATGATTCCCCATCCAACACTCACAGATAATATTTGTTCCTTTCTCCTTTGAATGTTCACAGAAATCATTGGATTAATGTTCGGTCTTACATATTTACAGATGTCTGATTGTTTTGCTCTCCAATAAATACTGTTCATTTTTACACATCACGGGCAGCTATATGAGATTTCTAATCATTTTTAAGCTTTCTATGAAATGTTTTTTAAGACTAATTGTTGCTTATATTTAATATTTAATAATTGATCAAATCCAGTATATCCAGCTTTAAGTGTGAAATTAAGGCTCAGTGATGGAAACGTTTTGTACTGTACAGATACCAATGGTAGCGATTGGTGATTTTTATTGTATTACTTGAGTCTTAGTTGATTTTCTGCTGTGGGAGCGGCCTGCCCCCATCTGGAACAGAATGGTCCATGTTGGCTCATAGAAAATGCCTAAATCAAAAAGAGGCATCCTACCTTAGAATTAAAACACAAGGTGTCAGAGGGGTGATAAACAAGACTAACAGTCTCTTCCAAACTTTATTTAAAAAAACACACCAACAATGGACCTACTCCAACGTCAGGACTACAGAATTCCAGATAGCATACAGACAAATGACCAATCCCGATCTTCATAAATTAAAGGATAATAGTCCCAGTAAATGAATAAACGGCAGCTGCAGTATGCAGCCCAGTTAACTCACTAAGCCGCTATCAGAAGAGTTCGCTTGTCAGAAATAGTTATTATTTTAAAGTTACTCAGAACATTAGACAAAGGTTCTAATTGCAGATTCTTGAGAATCATAGCGGTATTTGCAACATAAGTTCGATACATGTAACCAATGCCGTTTAAAAAGAATTAGAGAAAAACATTTAGACTTAGATGTGAAGTTAGCTAGTTTTAGGAATTAGCTTAAAGATATGATGTTCACTACTTATTAAGTATAAAGTCCTGACAGTAAGAGTAGCTGTATAATTTTACACAATATAATGAACTTTATAACACAAGTCGTATTGCTGATCTTCTAGCAAGTAACTTAAAACTAACTGTCGTTTGTATTTCTTTGTGGATAAATAATTAGGACAGTGAACAATAAGAGGAGTAATTGACTTTGGTAAAGTAAAATATAATAAACAGCAGAATTCAAAATGTCACACCAGATAAGGCATCCTGAGAGGCCCGAGGGAGTGCAGCATAACTTTGGAATCGGAATGAATGAGATGCGTGGAAAGATCCCAAGGCCTGGAGATTACAGTACCTGTTAAACAACATGAGATGATAAGAATCTGGGAATGCCCATTAGGATGCCCATCAGATTTGATTGATTGTGTCTGGATGAGGAGGAGAGGGCTGTAACTACATTACATGTGCAGAACAATGCTGCTTTTTACTGTATATGTTACAGTGTGTTCCGAGATTGGCCTCTGGGGACGATCCCTTCGTTAACTGATTGCTGCATGAGTAAATATCTTCCACATGTCTGTGCTCAGCCTGCCTCTTGAGTCTTCGTTCCCTGTCAGGGGAAAACACTTATGCAGCTGTGATGACATTTCAATCCAATACAAACATTTATTGTGTGTGAAATGATTCCATTTTGTGCAATGGTCATTTTCATGATAAAATTGTTTTACATTTGCTGTTTTTGGTGAACAAGAAAACAACAGGGGTATCTCCATTTGTGCTTTAGTTCAACTAACACTAAAATTTAAATTAGGGAAAAGACTACAATGGCGAAAACGGGAACTAGTTTTCAGCTTAAATGTCACATTAAATGATTGTTTCCTTTTTTCATTCATGTAGTCACTTTCATGGCTTAATTGTTTTCCTCCTAATTCTGAAATAAATGCTGAAGCATTTATTGTGATAAAAGTTACATTAATGAAATGGACATGACTCATCAAGAAAATCACTGGAAGAAAGCATGTAACTCTTGCGTTGCCTGCATTTTTGAACAAAATCATTTTTTTCAATTGTTGCTGAATGATTCTGTTTCACATCATTTTCACATCACAGCTAAGTTTTATGCTATAATTTTCAGTTTCTTAATCTTAATGAATATCCAATCAACATCACAGGAAAGTGCTTTCAAAATATTAAGTCAACTTATCTGTCAGGATTCTAAAAGCAATTACCAATTACAATAATTACACAGCAGTTTAACTTAGACTTTGTAAAAATGCAGTGTTTTTTCTAAAGTTCATTCATTTTTTCTTATTGTCAATGCTACTATATTAATACCTATTTGTTCAGACCATTGCAAATACAAAATGACCAATAATATCTCTTGCAAAATTCTTTGTAAGTATCTGATTTTTGTTCGTTTGAATGGTAATAATTATCTCAGCCTTTGAAATTCAGAGAGCTCCAATTACTTTTCCCTGCAATATTGCTATTCATTTCTACAAATTACTCAGTCTAATATGAAGATGATTTATCTCATTATTCTCAAATTCACGAATATGATTTTTAAAATCCTTTTGTCGCTAATATGAATTATATACAATAATTATGCTATCCAGTAAGGGATATAATTGTGGAATTTACTTCCATACAATAAATACTGCAAGTACATTGCAATGTGCCGTCTCTCAATCGTTATGAATATTGTATTTATTTTTAACTTGGAAGCATTTTGGAATTGATTTGATTATAATTTCCTTCGATGTTGACACTTACTGTATATACAAGCACAATGTTAGTACATTATTTGGAGGTATCATCATTCGCTCCAATAATGACGGTATCTGCTATATATATTCGTCTGGTCACTAATAGCAAGATGTATCCAATTCCACTCAATCAATATTCCTCAGAAAGTATTTGAGAATGTTGCAGTCATACGAAGTCATGATAGTCATTAATTTTCTCTTGTTCTGTAGATCTCAGTAAAGCAACACATAGAATTTTATGTTCCAGTGCTATATATATGAGAAAAGGTCAATTACGTCTTCAGTAAAATAAACAAATGCCACGTGCTATTGTTTATCAATTTTTAATTGCTTGTTAGTTTTTGAGTTGTGTGCGATTTGTTTTTAGCTTTCCGGTCACCTATTTATATTGAATATGACATCGAAATGATGTGAAAATATCAGGGTGTACACATGTGAAACTTCAATTTGCATATCTCTCTCTTATCCTATTGATTGCATGACGATTTAAGAAAGTTTCACTCAGCATTCCTCGTGAATATCAAAAACTGTCTGATTTTAAATCAGACCATTCGCACCCATTTATCGATCTGTTCCTAAATCATATAAATATCTCAATTTTATCGAACCAATATTCACACTAAACAATACACATAAAGCAACACAAAGACTTTCATCACCATCTGATTATTGTTCAGTAAAATAACGTGAGTAAGTACCTTATTGCTCCTGAAACCAATTACAACAGTAAGCATTTGTTTACTATTCCACGCAACAAGTGCAATTGATATCTTCTATTTCAGTTAAGTCGTTAGAGATGATTTATGTTGCTTAAAACAACGCATCTACTTTATCACGTATATTGTCTGTAATGCAATCACTGCAAACAACAAACGTTTTGTCATTCTAATAATCTTTAAATTTACTTATTTTAAATTTGTGTGCAATAGATATTTCGAATTACAACCATTTTTGTTGTATAATTCAGCAAACCTAAATTTTGAATTTGTGAAAGTTTCCATTTTTGCTAAATGGAAATAGTTTTCAATTTATATAACACATTAAATGATTTTTTTTTCAAATCACGTGCTCTGCAAAATGATGATTGGTTTCATTTAATTGTAAGAAAATAATTTCTTTGAACATGTTGATTCTTTTTGTTTTTTTTATTCCAGCATTTTTCATCACTGTACAATAATGACACAAATATTATAATTCCTTTCTGTACCAAATGTCATTGACTGCATTATTTGTTCACTTTCAAGCTCACTTTCATTATCTGTTAACTTTCTTCCAAATTCTGACACAAATGTCTGAACTCTGATCATAATATTAATCATCTAAATTAAAATGACATGTCTCTATGTTGAAACAGTTTGATAGAAATTCATATTTCTTGTGTTATCTGCATTTTTTAGTAAAGAAAGAAAACAATTGTTCTATAATCACTGATCGGCTCATTTTTTCTTCAATTCATAAAGCTAATTACAATATTTTATTCCACAATTTACCAATATTAATAATTATCCAATCAACATCACAGGAAATTGTTTTTGAAATATTGAATCATCTTAATTGCTCATATAACAATATTAATTATCAAGTCATTGTCATGGTAATAATTATTTAAGAAAGATTTTGAACAAGTAAAGTGAGATTCACATTTTAAGTTGACCAATTATTTCTTAGTAGCAACACTGCAATATGAAACTTTATTTTCAGGTCAAGCTTCCCACAATGGATCCAAGGACTTCACATCCAACAGTAATTGTGAATGTCGAAGGTTTGCTTATTTGAATGATCTCCGTAATCACAGGCCTTCAATTACTTTACACTGCAATAATTCCTGTTTGGTTGCACATATTCATCATTCACATAGCAAAATGCGATTTCTCATTATTTCTAAGTTCATTGATTGAATTTTATAATCCAGTTGTTGGTCATACCTAATAATTATTCAATCCAGTATTAGCCGTAAATGTGGAATTATGGCTCTTTACATGAATAACCAAATATGTTGTGTGGTACAATCTCTCAATCATTGTTAATATTAATTCTTATTTTACCCACGGAAACAGTTGAATTCACTTAAATATATTTCATTTCGATGCGAAGATTTATTGCATTTCTAATCACAATAAGATTTTAAGTATTTTCAAACCAACAAATCATGTAAAATTCCTGCATTTTGTTAAGTCAAATGAAAAAGAATTAACATCTCTGACAATGCATTTTGAATTTTTCGAAGTTGAGCATTTTTGTAAAGAAGGGATGTTGTTTTCAGCTGAATAATCGCATTGAATGACTAATTCACAGAATCTGCTGTTTATTTTGTTCGTGTTTCCAAGAAACCAAGTTAACTAATTCTGCTGGTTCTAAATTCCTGGAAAGTATTTGATAATGTTTGAGTCTTAAAGACGAAGAAGTCGACGTTATTGTACTGATTTTTTTTATGTTGGAAAGTGATTAATTCAAACATTCCAGGCACATAAATCGCTATTCTGCAGTGTTGCAAAAATGAAAAGCAAGTCAGTTTGTTCATCAGTAAAACAAACAAATGGCACTTCCCGTTATTCATTAGTTAGGTCATTCCCAAATATATTGGTAAACAATGCAATTCACCTGAATATTGTTGTGTCCTTTGATCATATTAATTTTCTAATTATTGCTCAGTCATGATTTGTTAGGGATTTTTATTTTGCATGTCTCTCACTTATTTGACTTCTTGCATGGGGGCTGCGCATTGAGAACAGAGGATCAGTGGTTAGCACTCGTGTCTTACAGTGTTATTCACTTGGGTTTGATTCCATCCTCGGCCACATGTTTGTATTGAGTTTCCTTGCTCTGGTTTTCTCCCACAATCCAAAAATGTGCAGGTTAGGTAAATTGGCCATGCTAAGCTGCACGTTCTGTTCAGGGATGTGTAGGTAAGGTGCGTTAGTCAGGAGTAAATATCCAGTAATCTGAGAGCAGAATGGTGCTGAGTGGATTATTCTTTGGCACGTCAGTGTAGACTTGTTGGATCAAATGGCCTGTTTCATCACAGTAAGGATTCCATATAATTAGAATTGTGTTTCGCTAAACTGACAATTTGTTTAAAAGTTGCATTTAAAACTTATCTGGAACTGTCAATTGTCAATCTTGTAAAATATCTCAATGCTACTGAAATCAATGTTCAAACAAAACCCTGCACAGAAAGTCACGCAAAGATCTTCATGATCATCTATTTACTGTTCAGTGGAATAATCACAGTAAATACCTTACTGTTCCTGAGATCAATTACCACTATCACATGAAGGATCTGGTTATCCTTCCCTCCAATAAATGCAATCGTTGTCCTCTGGTATTTCATTGTTGTAGTTCTGCTCGCCGAGCTGGAAGTTTTTGCTGCAAACGTTTCGTTCCCTGGCTAGGGAACATCATCAGTGCGGTGGGAGCCTCGTGTGAAGCGCTGCTTTGGTGTTTCTTCCGGTATTTATATATATATATAAATACCGGAAGAAACATCAAAGCAGCGCTTCACACGAGGCTCCCACCGCACTGATGATGTTCCCTAGCCAGGGAACGAAACGTTTGCAGCAAAAACTTCCAGCTCGGCGAGCAGAACCACAACAACGGATACCCGAGCTACAAATCTTCAATCAGATTCTGGTATTTCAGTTCAGTAGTTATACACCATACTGGCTGTTCAAAGCATGATTATTCATTATAATGAATGATCAAGGGTTCTAGAAACAAGATATGTTGTTCGATCTGATTTGTTGCATGTTCTCAAACAGGTTTTCACAATAAATATTGCAAAAAATGTGTTAATTTGGTTTTGTTCAACTGCTGATGCTAACCTTTTCAGTTCACATTCATTAAACATATTTGGAGAGAGTGAGGAAAGCTGAAGCTCAAGATCAGAGCCAAGAGTGTGGCATTGTAAAAGGACAGGAACATCCAAAGAGCAGGAGTATCGAACTTTCGGACATTAGGCCGTCATCAGAAATAATTCCTGATGAAGGTCTCATGCCCAAAACGTTGATTCTGCTTCTCCTCGAATGCAGCCTAACCTGCTGTGCTTTTCCAATGCCACACTTTTGACATTAGAAATATTTGACTGAATGTTCAGAGATTATACTAAAAGACCCCTCTGTCAATTTAATTTACCTTGCTTTCTATTCACTGAAGCTTTCATGTTAATTGCTTCTCTTTTTCTTCTTAAATCTGACACAAATCTCAAAATACAAAACATATTAAAATTCACAACAACTATAAATTTGCATTCTCGACAAGAAAACCATAGGAAGCAATAAAGAATTCTTGAACACTCTACACATTTAAATGAAAAAGCAATTCCTTCCGAAAACTGTTTGCCCGTCTGTATCTCTTTCTCAATTCAATAATCCTGCAAATAGTTTACAATTGCCAGTTGACCTCTTTGAACGAGTTCCTAATCAATGTCAATATATCCAGCTGAAACATTAACAACAGATTGATAATTGGGTGTTACAGATCTTATTTGAAGTCAACAAATGTTTGATTTTTTTTTCGAGTTCTACCAGGAAACATTCTTGAATCATAATACAAGAAATGAGATATGTGAGAGACGTGCAAACCTTATTTTTAAATGAACAAACTCCAATATTTTCAAAGTATTTCAATCTTACGGTCAAAATGAACAGGTGAATGGAAAAAAAATAAAAACGACTTTCTGACAATTCATAAACTGAACAACAATTAAAAATTCACTTTGATCAGAGGACAGAGTAATATTTAGATAAATCATAAAATTTAGTTACAAATTAAGCAATCGGCTGACTGATAAGTAGTAGGTGGTAGCATTTGTTAGTTTACTAAAGAAGGTATCAACTTTATTTCAAATTTATAGAATGAGAGAATAACGTTTGGTGTGTTTCAATTGTTTGGACTTGCACATCTGTAACAAAAAAAATCAATCTCATTACTTATACATCGTAATCTTTAATTCGGCAACATTTTCAAATATTCTCCAGCAACTTATAAGCAACAGAATTAGATAAAAGTATCCCCATTATCCGAAAGTAAAACGTTATTATGAAACCTTTCATAAGCTAAAAGGCGTAAATCAAAGAAGCATTAATCTTTTTCCTTTTTTTCGTAAAAGTGAAAATCCTCTTCAGATTTGTTTCAGTTAAAGAAAGCAGGGACAGAGGTTAGTGTTTTGGAAAAGCAAAGTGGCTAAAGCAAACTTTCCAAAAGTGGGGGATACGTGTACACATATTTCTTGATAACCTGACATAAATAAGTATCAGATTTTCTGATTATTGAAATAATAGACAAAAGCAGATCTAATGTTGGATTGAAAAGCAATTCAATCTGTGCTTAGGTACTCTCTAATCAACATTCAGAGCAGCTCTTGATATATTTCTGTTGAAGGTGTGATTTGAAACCTTCTCTCGGGTCTAGTAATAGAGACACTGCCACAGCTCCACAAGCTCCTTTAATAATATTCGCACTCAGGACGGTAGGACTGCAATACTATGTTTAATGTGATTACTCAAATGAAAACTAATCAGCTGTTTATTGCAGTAATTTGAATGGGAATTAATTTGGTCGTTTCTGTTTGTAATGGACAGGAAATTAAACAATATTTTTCAATAATAATAGAATAAAGGAATGATAGACTTAAGTAAAGAGGAATCTCATGACAATCCTTTGAAAGACAAATTAACAAAACTGCGTGATCATTGTATTTTGATTTTTATAATGCAACAGTCATTCAACATGAATATTCAGCTGAAGACAATTTCTCTTCCTTTCAACAATGTGCAACTTCCACAAATTCAAAATGAACAGGCATTGATAAAGGAAGGAACAAGCAAATGATAATTCTATTCTCTTTACATAAACATACGATTAATTTTAAGTAAGTTATTATATGTAAAAAGAAAACTCTTATTGGGGTTCGAAATACAATAAATGTTAACATGAAGTGAAATATAATCAAATCAATTCAACTTTTTTCTCAGTTAAAATACAGTTCAATATTCAAAGTAATCGAGTGATTGTACACTGCAATATCTTTATATTAATTCAGTGCTGAAACATAATTCTACGTTAATATCCCTTATAGCGAAGCAATCTTGTGCCAGGAGTCAGAGTGGGTAGGGGAGGTTTTAATGAGTACTTTGCTTCAGTATTCCCGAGTGAGTGGGACCTTGTTCGTTGTGAAATCAGCGGGAAATAGGCTGATATGCTCGAACAGGTCAATGTTAAGACGGAGAATGTGCTGAACATATTGAAAAATCATGGGAATAGATAAGTCCTCTAGGCCAGAAAGGATATAACTAAGATTGTTATGGGAATCGAGGGAAGGGATTACTGTGATTTGGTGATGGTATTTGTATCCTCACTGTCCACTGGAGTCATTCCAGATGATTGGAGGGTGGCACACGTTGTTCCCTTATTCAAGAAAGGCAATTGACATAATCCTGGGAATAATCGATGAGTCAGTCTACATCAGTTGTGGGCAAACTATTGTAGAAGATTTTGACGGAAAGGATTTATGATCATTTGGAAAAGTATAGATTGATTAGAGATGGTCAGAATGGCGTTGTGAGCGGCAGGTTATGCCTCACAAATCTTATTGAATTATTTGAGGATGTGACAAACACATTGGTGACGACAGAGCTGTGTATGCGGAGTATATGGATTTTAGCAAGTGTTTGATGAAGTTCCCCATGGTCAGTTCATTTAGAAAGTAATGAGGCATGAGATACAGGGACATCTGCCTGGTTAGATAATAAATTTGCTGGCCCATAGAAGACAGAGTGAGATTACATGGATAGTTTTCAGCTTGGAGCACGGGCACGGTGATCAATGGTGTTCTGAAGGGATTAGTTCTGGGACCTCTGCTCTTTGTGATTTTTATAAATGACTTGTATGATGAAGTGGAAGGATGGGTTAGGAAATTTGCCAATGGCACGAGGGTTCGTGGAGTTGTCGTTGGTGTGGAGGGCTTTTGTAGGTGCTAGAGGACATTGGCAGAGCTGGGCTGAGAAGTGGCAGAAGGAGGAAAACCTAGGAAAATGTGAAGTTATTCATTTTGGAATTTCAAATTTGAGTGCATATTTTTGAATTAAATGCAGGATTCTTGACAATGTGGAGGAATAGAGGGATTGTTGAGTGCACGTCTTTACATCCATCATAGCTGACATCCAAGGTGATAAGGTTATTCAGACGGTGTATGGTGTATTGGCTTTCATTAGCGGGGAGATTGAGTTTAAGAGCCACGTGGTAATGCTGCAGCTCTATGGATCCCTGGTGAGACTACACTTGGAATAATGTGTTCGGTTCTGATCAAAAAACGATGTCGAAGCTTTAGAGAAGGTGCAGATGAGATTTACCAAGATGCTGTCTGGATTGGAAGGCATTTCTTATGAAGAAAGTTCAGGGAGCTGGGGCTTTGGTCATTGCAGTGAAAAAGTATGAGAGTTTACTTGATAGATAATGAGACGCATAGATAGAGTGGATAATGAAAGACGTTTCCCCACAAAGTGGCATAATTTTAAGGTGAATGGGTGAAGTTGTGGGGAGATGTCAGAGATAGTTTCTTTATAGATAGTGGTGGGTGCGAGGAACGCACTGCCAGTGGTGGTAGTAGATTCAGATCTATCAGGGACATCTAAGCGTCTCTTGGATAGTCACATGGATGAAAATAAATGAAAGGCATGTTGGTTAGTTTGATCTTAGAGGAGGATAAAAGGTCGGAACAACATCGTGGCCAAAGGGCCTGTATTGTGCTGTACTGTTCTATATTCTATGAACTGAAATGAATAATTATTACATATTAGTAACATATAAATTTTCAAAACGCTATTAGCATACTTAAGAATAATGATAAATTTCATCTTACTATTTGACTGTGCTATCTGGAAAAATGAACAGGAATTGTTGTAGGGAAAAGTAATTAGGTTTTTCTATATTTATAAGGCTGGGAGTATACAGATCATTCAAATGAGCAAAAGTCATTTTTTAACGGTGTGTGATGCATCAGAAATAATGGATTCTTTTGTAGGTTTGTTGATTGAAAATAAAATGGATTTTTATATTACTGTATTGGTACTAGGGAAGATTGGATTAAATTCAAATATAAACTTCATTGTGGTTGTTAGCAAGACTAAACTAAAGAATACTATAATTATTGTCATGCAAATGCCTGAATAATTACTGTTAGAATCCGGAAAAAAGATACATTGCAACATTTTTCAAACAGTCAATAAAAAAAATTGTGAACCTCAGTATACTTGTTACCCAGACCAATTATTATGCAAATATTGTAATGGCAATGACTTGGTACCTAATGCTAAAACAGATAAATTGGTTCAATACTTTGGCAGCATGTTGTTCTGAAATTTATTGGATATTTATTAGGATCGGTAAACTGAGGGACAAAATATAATAGCCCGCTTGACAGAATTGAAGGGGAAAATGAAACAGTGTTTATTGAACAGGATTGTTTTTGTTTAAAAATGCAGTTGATTCAAAAATAATATGTTTTCCTCCATTGTTTTTCTTCTAGAGCCTTTTTTTTCAGTTTTGTCATGATTCAATGTTGAGACACTTGTGTCAGCGTCTGCAAACGGGAGAGTGAGAGAGAAATTTCTCTTTAAAAAGCAGAAAGGAAAGGAACTGGCGAGCAGAGGAGCTCGAACTGTAGTGTCTCACCCTCCAACATCGTATTGGGTGAGCTAGAACGCAGACTTGTCAAGCAACAAGCTGACACATTCATACACACAGAATCATAGCTTACAATGTCCTAGACATGACCGTCACCAGCCTTGTATGTCCTATCCCACCGGCAGGATATGGATGTAAGTGAAATGCTGGAACATGCAGGGTTATGGACTAAGGTCTGCAGAATGTGATCAATGTGATTTATTTGACATTTCTCCAGAATATAAAACTCCAGTTCCAATTTGAAAGGTTAATAGCGTCATCAGACTTGAACTACAAATGTCAGAAAACAAGTTATCAGAAAGTTTCAGCACAGATCGAGGCTACTTGGCCCATCCTGTATGTGTTGGCTGTAATAGAACTCCCCAGGCTTTACAGCTTTTTGTACTTACTATTGAGAGCAACAATTTCAGACTGTGAACTCTGCCCTCTATGCTTTTATAATCTGTTTTTTAAATGTATTTCTTTGACAGCTGCACACCTTGTTCCCTTGATTCTTTCCCAGCCCTACCTCTATCCTCCGTGGCCTTGAGGGACTACCATTTCTGCTATTTAATCTCTCTTGCCTTACCCCGTGTGACAGATGTATTTTTGTTCTCATCTCACCCCCACCTTGCTCACAACCTGTTACATTTTTGATGGTTCCCAAACCTCTGTAACTTTCATTGCGCCCCATGGGTCAATGGCGCAAGTTTTGAATTCTCTACTTCCTGAGATAATCAGAAATATTTCCGGTTGCTAATTTCCCCAGATTGTATTTTGAAAAGCAGAGCATTTGTGTCAGAGTCAAGCTTTTTGTGAGCCTTCATCCATAACTCCTAGCATTTGGCTGTAATTTGTGACCCTTCCACAGATGTATAACGAGGATTGGCTACGCTAACATGGCTGCAGTGTGCAATTTAGGTGGGTTGGGCCAGCCATGGTTAATGTGGGGTTATGGGGGTAGGGTGGGTGAGCAGGTCATTGCAGACTCGATGGGCCGAATAGACTCTTTCGCCACCCACTGGATTCTGTGATTCTAACTAGTTGTGATTGTTGTCCCATTTTCCTCATTCAACTCAGATACATATGATTCTGTGGGTGCTCACTCACTCCTTCCCTTCAGTTTTACATCAATTTCACACTGTATGTGAGGGTGGGAATGGATTTGTAAATATAAATTCTCCAACCGAAACCCCTCACAGGTCAGGAACCGTTTCTGCTTCTTTCATCACTCACAGGGAACTTGAAAATAAAGCGTCAGTCACAAATGTTACAGGAACATAGCGGTTATGATCAACAGAAAAGGGTGAATAGCACAACACGCTTTTCTCAAGAAAACAGGAGGCTCAGAGACAGCCTGGTACAAGTAGAAAGTTTTGTGTCTGTGTTTTCAGAGATTTGAGTTTGACATCATTGGGTTGAAAGCATGTTTTATTGCCCCAGATCATCAAAGATGCTATGTAAATGTGCATCTTTCTTTCTATTTGTCTGAGTTAACAATCAGATGGACAGGTCAGTGTCTGAGAAATTTCCCAACTCCCTGATTGAATCGGCCTCCCGACAATCTCTGGTGCCTCACCACTCACTGGATCATGGAGAAACTCTGCCGTTACAATGAGAACTGTCTTTGCAGTCGCCTCTCCTCATGCTTCCGCCTAATCCCAACTTTCCTTCATTAAATTCCAGATGCCTCTAGTCCACCCATATGGGCATGTTGAAGAGCATGACCGGAGAAAGGATTGAAACCGAAACTTCAATAACCAGAATGAAAGAGGAACAAGGAAATAAACGGTGTTTGTGGATCCCAGGGGATACAGACTCCAGGATTATTACTTGTGGGCATTCCCGCAGTAATACCAGACAGCATTCCATGATGAGAGTTAAATCCGGGTGGCAGGAGAGGGAGACACTTAACATGAGCAGGTTTAGTTCAAACACAGGAGGTTTGTTCATTCAGTTACAGTGTGTTCGACATGGAGGTGAAGTGAGCAGTGAGGGGAAATGTTACCACAAGTTGCAGATGGATAACTTTCATTGGAACAGGAGGAGGCTATTCAGCCCCAAAACCCTGCTCTGTCATTCATGATGATCATAGCTGATGTGTGACCTAACGTACAACTTTCAAACCCGTCTAATTTCATCAATAAACTCCTCTGCAACACACAAGTTGCGTATTGGAAAAGCAATCGTCTGCAAATGCTGGGAAATCAGAAATCGCTGGAACAATTCAGTCGGTCTGGCAGCATCTGTGGAGAGTGAACCTTTGGGTCCAGTGACCAGCTGCAGCTGACCATTCTGCCGTTTCAGGAAGACTCTCTGGAACAGGTTCTGCTGCGAGGGGAATGAGACTGTCAATAATAACTGAGAAAACAGGAGGACATGCTCAATCAGAATAAGGAATTCACTTACCCCTCCCAGTGGGACACTCACCGACACAGTCACACTGCGGAAAGGCCGCTCACCTGCCCGACATATGGGAAGGGATTTATTCAATCCTACAATCTGCTGAAGCACCAGAGGTGACACAGTAGATTTAGACCCTTCACCTGCTCCATGTGTGAGAAAGAATACATTCAAATCCCTCACCAGCGGAGACATGAGTGCATGCCCACCGGGGAGAGGCCATTTACCTGCTCAGTGTGTGGGAAAGCATTCATCAGTCCTCTGACCTGCTGAAACACCAGCGAACTCACTCTGGGGAAAGGTCATTCACTTGTTCCAAGTCTGTGAGGGGGAGGGGGGAGGGGGGAGATTCACTCAAATGCAGCACCTGCTGAGACCCCAGTCAGCCCACACATGGGGAGAGGCCATTCAGATAGTCAGTGTGTGAGAGGGGATTCAGTGATTCATCCCTCCTGCTGAGACCCCAGTGAGTCCACATAGGTAGAGAGGCCATTCAGATTCTCAGTGTGGGAGAAGGAATTCAGTGATTCTTCCATTGTGCTCAGACCCCAGTGAGCCCACACATGGAGAGAGGCCATTCAGTTGGTCAGTGTGTGAGAGGGGATTCAGTGATTCATCCTGCCCCCTGAGATCCCACTGAGCCCACACCGGAGGAAGAGGGCATTCAGATGCTCAGTGTGGGAGAAGGGATTCAGTGATTCACCCTGCCTTGGTCAATGGCCTGTGTGCAGTTCCCATACTCTCCCCATGATAATGTGGGTCCTCTCCAGGTGTTCTGGTTTCCTCCCACAGTCCAAAGATGTGCAGGTTAGGTGGACCAATAGTGCTAAATTGTCCACAGTATCCAGGAATGTGCAGAATAGGTGGATCAGCCATGGGAAATGCAGTGTTACAGGGATGGAGTGCAGTGGGTCGGATGTTCTTCGGATGGTCGGTGGGGTTTGATGGGCCAATGATCTCCTTCCACACTGTAGGAATTCTATTCTATGATTGAGAATAAAGGCTATACAACAGGGTGTCCCTGGAGAATGAGCATACGTTGTGCACAAATGCTCTGGATGCCTTTAGATAGAGGTGGGCACCGCAGGGGATATAGTACTTTATCTCCACAGCTGCCCCCTCCCCACAACTTTTGTTTGATTTAGTCCCTTCTCACTCTGTCACTTGCAATGGTTTGCTTGGCCCGTAATGGGCTTTGTTTGGAAATATTCAATTGGTTACACAAATGGTTGATTGCTGGTGATTATATGTCTAGATTAGAGAGGTGCTGGAAAATCACAGCAGGTCAGGCAGGATCCAAGGAGCCGGAAAATCAATGTTTTGGCAAAAGCCCTTTTCCAGCACCGCTCTAATCTAGGCTCTGGTTTCCAGCATCTGCAGCCCTCACTTTTGCACTGCTGGTGATTATATGTTAACCAAAAGCAAAATGTTGTAATGATGATTTTGATGGTGGGAAGGTTGCTGTTATAACATTTCTGGGTCGGAGAAATGGGGAAAAAGAACGCTTCACAGCTCACAGACCCAGAACCGAAAAGCAGTTAAATCAAACCAAAGGTTCAGACAAGGAGAGAATATTTCCCTGGAGTTTGAGTAGCTAGAAAGTGATGGTGCCCAGGAATAACAGGATTTTGCTTTGCAGAGGTTGAAAGCTTTAAAACTGTTATATTCAAATAGTTTACGTTATTTTAATTTTATTTGGTGTGCAAAAAAACTTTTAAAACCAAAATTTACAAACCTTGTGTAAAAGATAAATGTTAAATAAAATCCATCAAACCATCCCTCACTGAAAACTGTTGTGGAAGTGCAATCTCCTGGAGAATCCCTGCCCACTTCTTCCGACCAAGGCTCCATGCCTATATACATACCTGAGAGATAGCAGCAGGAGGAGACCATTCAGCCTTTCAATCCTGCTCCACCATTCAATGCGAAGCAGCTGACCATCCAGCTCAATCTCCTCTTCCTGCTGTTCTCCAATCCCATTTCATGACTTTACCTCGAAGAACTATATCTCAGTCCTCCTTTGGTTTCACTGCCCTTTGTTCCAGTGACGTTGCGGTGTTACTGTGTGGGTGTAGGCAGGGGTAATGTGAAGGCGCTGCCTCCTGGTGGTTGCACTCAGCGTCGCTCATCATCCTACAGTAACATCAACTGGGTTTCAGCAATTAGAATTTCCAGGATATGGGCATCACTGGCTCAGCCACAATTTGTTCCCCATCTCGAGTTACCCTTGAGAAGATGGTAGTGAGCTGCTGTCTTGAACTATTCACACTCCATTTGGCGCAGAGAGAGACCGACAGTGCTGTGAGAAGAATATGCAGGATTTTGGCCGAGTGATTCCCTATCTTAGCTTCTTCAAATGCTAGTTAACTTAATCACAATCTTCACGTGATTTTGAGATTTCAGTCTGCAAATCTTCACCATCTCGCAGCCTGTATAAAGGAATGTGTACAGATTAGAAATTCAGAACAAACAATTCTAGTTTCTCTGGAATATCCTTTTCCCCTTTCTTCCGGCAAAGCTGTAACCCTCCAGCCCACTTACTCTCTCCCACCATTCTGACTCTGCTACCCTCTCGTGTACATTCTCCCCATTCTCATGGAGTTACTGATAAACAGATCCATCCCACCACTTCCCATCCCTGGTTAGGCTCTGCACCCTTTCTGGGTTTACTTCCTTTCCCTTCAGTTGCTGCAAGTCAATGAAGTAACAGCAGAATAAAACAAAAGGAAACAGAAAGGGAGGTGGCAGATGCTGGACCGAAGAGGAACCTTCAGTCTGGGAGAATTGGTCAGATCCTTCTTTGTATCCCATTAGTTGATTCCCATCATTACAATGAATTGGGGATGGAGAGTGATCATACATGGGTGTGGTGACAATTTGATACCCCCCCACTCAAATCATCAATACTATAAGCAGATGCATTCCTCTTCCAGCCGATCACAGCGTGAAATACTTTCTGCAAAATTTACTTACCCAAAGCACATGCTCCAAAACCCGCCTGTACATGTGCAGTGCCGGGTTTCCCCGCACATGTGTGGTCCCTGGCACAGGGCTTGTGGTAGTTGTAGTCCCTATGAAGCACTGGAGCCCTGTCTCTGGAATGTGAATAAAAAGTGTGGACTGCAGGGTGTTGTGTATAGGATCCCCATTCAGACACACAGAACATATGGACTGTCACTGGGTTTTACTGACACATCTGCTTCCACAACCTGATTTCTGATGTAAGGAACATAGATTTAGCCATCTGGGGCGTGGGGAGGTTAATAGGAGGAACAGATTTTAAGTAGAGGTGACTCAATGGTTAGCATTGCTGACTCACAGCGTCAGGGACCAGGATTTGATTCAGCCTTAGGTGACTGTGTGGAGTTTACACGTTCTCCCCGTGTCTGTGCGGGTTTCCTCTGGGTGCTCCAGTTTCATCCCAGAGTCCAAAGATGTGCAGGTTAAGTGGATTGGCTATGCTAAATTCCCACAGTGCCCATGACTGTACAGGTTAAGTATTAACCATGGGAAACATAGGGAATGGGTGAGTCTGAATAGGATGCTCATTATAGGATTGGTGTGGACTCCATGGACAAATACCCTGTTTCTGCACTGTAGGGACTCTATTCTATTCTCATGAAGAAAAATGCACCTATCTCAATGTGTTGTGAATCTGTGAAATTCCCTATTCAAAATGCGGTGGATGCCAGGACAATGAGCAAATGTACTGTAGAGATATTGATGTTGAATTTGCAATGAGATGAAGGGTGAGAGAGAGCAGGTGGGAAAATCCAGCTGAGACCGAGGTGAGCTCAATCATCACCGTATTAAATGGTGGAGCTGGCTCGAAAGGCTGCATTGCCTCTCCTGTGCCCAGTGCTTATCTTCTTACGGTAATAGCTGGAAAGCTGAATCCAAAACTCACCACCTTCACTAAAGGAGATTTTTAGAAAAAGCAGGATAGTAAGGTGGATTAGCGTTCCAAACTTAGATCATGAGGGAACATGTGAGAAATAATGATTTTACAATTTTAAACTGAGGGGAGCTAAAAATCACACAACAGGTTATAGATCAACTGCGTTAATTGGATCATGATGAAGAGCGAAGCTCTGAAAGCCTGTGTGCTTCCAATTAAACATGTTGGATTATAACCTGGTGTTTGTGTGATTTTTAGCTTTGTACACCACAATCCAACAGCGGCATCTCTAAATCATTTAAACTGAGCGGAGACAGTGATTTATGGTTTTAGACTGTGTAGTACATTCACACCGTCGAGAATACTCTGTTGTGAATATCCATCCTGTAATTTATTACAAAGCCAAGGTCTCTGACAATGAAAACTAAAACACCCAGGTAACATCGCCTCACCTTGTAATCTGAAAAAAGACTTGTGACAAGTATGGTTGAATTTAGAATATAGTTGGGAAGCGGGAAGATTAAACCCAATCCCAAGATCCTGTGTTTAAACAAAGGAGACTACAATAGGATGAGGCATGAGTTGGCTAATGTAGACTAGAAGCAAAGCCTTTAGGGTGGGACAGTTGACAGACAGTGGAGGAATATCAAAGAATTGTTCAAACTGCTCAGCAAAAGTATATATCAGTGAAAAGGAAGGACTGTAGGAAAAGGAGTAATCTGCCATGGGTGGCTAAGGAAATAAGGGAGTCTATCAAATTGAAATAAAAAGGCATACGAATTGACAGAAACCAAAGAGAAACTAAGGAGATTAGTAAAACTTTAAAGATCAACAGAAAGCGAGATGGTATTGGGGGAGAAAAGAAATGAGTAGCTATCTCCAGGGCCAGAATAGTAGTTTACACTGCTTGAGGGGAATCTATTGTGTGGGAGACATGTGGCTTCTAGTTTTGAAGCACTTAACCGTAACCATAGAGACAATCCTGATCAAGTTAAAAATCACAGCACACTCTAAAAGCTTGTACTTCCAAATAAACCTGTTGGACTATCACCTGATGATGTGTGGCTTTTAACTTTGCCCACCCCGCTATAACACCAGGTCTTCCACATCAGAATCCTGACAGACAGCCCCACTGAAACTGAAGTGACTGTCAAATACCTGACTGAGCCACAGGGGCTTGGGGGAGCGGTATGTGGTTTGACCACTAAGTGCTGAGCTGAACTCGACTTTTTAAACTGCCATTGCCATGGAGATAATATTGAGAGACAGCGTCCATTCAAAACCACAAACCACAAAGTTATAAGAATGGGAGCCATACATCGGACAGGCGGGGAGTTACCTGATGCTACCCGGAGGTGTCTTGCATGTACACTATCCAGGTAACTACAATGTCTCATCAATAAACACTCAAAGAAGACCTCTCAGAGTTCTGTACCTAGTTATTCCTATCCAGCCGGGTTCAGGAATATGAGCAGACAGCAGTCAGTCTTCACAGTGGAGGATACGAAGAACATGTGTAATTGATAAGGAGAGTGAGGAAGGCGAGGACCAAGAAACAACCATTATCACGAAAGCATTAGAGATGGGCAAGCTAAAGGTAGATAAGTCTCTTTGCCCTGATGGAATACGTCGCAGGGTGCTTCCACAGATAGCGCGATAAATAGTAAATATAGATGGAGTCAGAGTCCTACAGCAGAGACAGGCCCATTGGCCCAAACTGGCCCATGCCGACCAGAATGTCCATCCATGCGAACCCCATTTCCCTGCACTTGGCCCATCTGCTTCTGACCCTTTGCTATCCATGTATTTTTACCAAATATATTTTACATGTTGTTAATGTACCCACCTCAACCACTTCCACTGGCAGCTCAGTCCATATACATACCACCCTCTTGGTAGAACAATTGCCCGTTAGATTTCCTTTCATAATTTCTCCTCTAACGTTAAACTGATGCCCTCCACTCCTTGATTCCCTGGAAAAAAAGACTAAGTGCATTCACCTTACCCAAGCCTCTCATGGTCTTATGCACTTCCAGGAAAGACTCCCCCCTCTGTTTCCTCTGCTCTAAACAAAAAAAAAATCAGCGCTTGTCCAACCTCTCCCTATAACTCAGACCCCTGAGCCCTGGCAAAAATTGTTGTAAACTTTTCTCTGCACTTTTTCCAGTTTAATAACTGAAACCTATGTTACATTCATCACATTTTCAGTGTTTCCCCACAGCACTGGAACCGACTTGACAACACCAATGGATTACAAGCCATGATCGATAATTAACCCCTTTACAGCAGTCCCGTTTTCATAGTTTTTTCCATGGTGCAGGTATCCTTGTGTCTTTCTGGTTGCATGATTAATAAAATACGTGTCCTCATACAAAACAAATATGTAACTTGTTTGTTCCTGGGAAATGTGCCATTTTTTCTGACTTTTAAAAACAAATGAACTCTCTCCACAGTCACCATGCTAACATGTACTTGGCTGCGTCTCAGTATTTTTTTTTCCAGTCACAATGACATTTGAAATATTCTCCCACGGACAGAATACACAGCTTCACTTCCATATGATATTCACATCGGCACGGATCAAGTAACTATCAAAACTGAACGTGAAGTACAATTTGAATTTCTCATCTACAAATCTGCCCTTTCAGTACTCTAAACAGAGAAAGCAAGTCACCACCGTTCACACAGGATGGAAATTCATGAGACAATTATAGTATTAAATTGTAGTTTCTTTGTTCCCCCAAAACTTTAAATCTCAGTCTCACAAGTTCTCTCTTCTGTGAACTGAAATCCAAAACAATCTCCTCATTCCATTCCTCCACACCCAGTTCTCATATTCTCTCCTCTCTTTGAATTCAGCTTCCTAGCTACTGTCGACAAAGAACTAAAAAAGAGGGGTGGCAAGATGACACTGCTGCCCCACAGCACTAGGGTCCCAGTTTCGATTCCAGCCTTGGGTGACTGTCTGTGTGGAGTTTGCACATTTTCCCCATGCCTGCGTCGGTTTGCTCCGGGTGCTCCGGTTTCCTCCCACAATCCAAATATGCGCAGGTCAGGTGAATCGGCCATGCTATAGTGTTAGATGCATTAGTCAGAGGGAAATAGTTCTGGGTGGGTTACTCTTCCGATGGTCGGTGTGGACTGGTTGGATCGAAGGGCCTGTTTCCACACTGTAGGAAGTCTAACCTAATCAAATCAATGTGTCTGACTCGGAACCTCCTGGGTGTTGGTGAATCCTCCCGCAACCTCCCAAGGTTTCCTTCTGGGACAGACCCACACTGACTTTTTTCCCCCAATCTGGAACCTCTTAGTTATTTCCCCCACTCCGATCCTCTGATGAGAACCATCCTGCACACACTGGCCAAATCATATTTGGTTGAAAGAAAATGAGCGAAAATGAATGTTCCTTTCCATAACATTCCTGAGTCTTCACCCGAGCTCTGATAACTTTCTGCAAAATGCTCCCACACTGATATCCCGACCATTTGTCACTATACTAGGGCAGGGGCCATTCCCTTGGGTCCTGTTCCCAGAGGAAGGAAGGGAGGGAGCTGCCAATGACAGATTAACCCCACACACGTACAGCCTCTCTCCCTGGCACTGACCCACCCTGCACATAATCGACCAACATTGCGCTCGTGCACTGGTCTCCCCTCCGACAGAGCATGCTCCAAATCACATCGGAGCCTGAGTGATTGACAGTACCTGCTGCCCAATAGGATGGAGGGGGCGGGGCTGGAGGACTCGTACAATGGGACTGTAAACAATGAACCAATGTGGAGGACACTGGGGGAATGGGCAGGTCAGTGAGGGACAGGAGCAGTGCAGCAGCAGGAGGGGATCCTGAACATATTGAGCAATGGGAGAGTCTGACAGAAGAGAAACTACAGGAAGGTTCTGTTTGCAGGCTCAGCCAGGGACAGCTGGGAGACAGTATGGCCTGGCGGCTTGGGCACGTTTTCCAATCAGCCTCCTCAAAGATGCTGTTACTCAACTCTGAACACGATCCTCCTGATCCTGATGTGAGGACACTACTACCATTTTCTTGTGGGCTAGTGGAAAGAAGGAAAGACATTTTCAATCTCACTCACATGGAAAGTCCATGAGCTCCTCCCACTTAATGTCTACGGTGGGGATGAGAACGAGGTTAGGGATATAGGGACTGCCTTTCCAAAGGAACTCAACTGTGTTGGTGATATTAACAAGTCTCAATACACAGTCACTAACACAAATCTGATGTACTTGAACTTTATCCAGAATATTAACACCCATAACTGGATGATGCAGACCCCAATGTACAGAGTTAAATCTTGGATACTAATAACGGCTTTGTGCGTGAGATATCGCGTCTCATGAACTTGTAATTTTTTTTGAAGTAACAACAAAGAGGATTGATGAGGGCAAAGCGATGGAAATGATCTACATGGTCTTCAGTAAGGTGTTCAAAAAGGTTCCGCATGGGAGACTGCTTAGCAAAGTTAGATCACATGCAATACAGGGAGAACTAGTCATTTGGATACAAAACTGGCTCAAATGTAGAAGACAGAGTAGTGGTAGAAGGTTGACTTTTCAGATTGGAGACCTGTGACCAGTGGGGTGTCACAAAGGATTGTTGCTGGATCCACTAATTTTCATAATTTGTATAAATGATTTGGATGTGAATATAGGATGTATTGTTAGTAAGGTGACACCAAAATTGTCGTTGAAGTGGGCAGTGAAGAGGATTACCTTAGGTAACAAAAGGATCTTCATCAGATGGTTGAATGTGCTGAGGACGGGCAGATGGAGTGTATTTTAGATAAATGTGAGTTGCTGCACAGAAGAAATATTAGCAGGACTTATACACTTAATGGTAAGGTCCTCAGGAGTGCTGCTGAACAAAGAGACCTTGGAGTGCAGGTTCATAGCTCATTGAAAGCAGAATAGCTGTTAGATAGGACAGTGAAGAAGGTGTTTAGCATGCTTTCCTTTATTGATCCGAGTACAGGAGTTGGGAGGTCATACTGAGGCTGTACAGGACATTGGTTAGGTCATACTTAGAATATTGCGTGCGATTCTGATCTCCTTTCAATCAAAACTATTGTGAAACTTGAAAGGGGTCAGAAAAGAATTACAACCATGATGCTAGGGTTGGAGGATTTGAGCTACAGGGAGAGGCTGAATACATTGTTTTCCCTAGAGCATCAGATGCTGATGGGACACCTTATAGAGGTTCCTAAAATCAGTAGGGGCATGGATAGGGTAAATACACAAGGTTTTTTCCCTGCGGTGGGGAGGAGGTACAATGGGGGAAGGGAGACAGAGTGGGGAGACCGAATGCAGAGGGTAACGGTTAGTTTGTAGATTTACAACACAACGCTGTCCCTGTTTTCTCTCTATCCCCTTCAATCCCTCTGAAGGGCTCAGAGCAAATGCACAGACCCTGGAAAGTAGAGCTTCAGGGTGATCAAGTGCTGAAGGTTGCATTTGGGACGCTGACCTTTATTGGCCTATGCACTTATCAATAAATGGACCTGGGTTCAATTCCACTGTCCTGGATTCACGTCTGTGGCCACAGACGCGCCTGTCTCTGACCCTGACTACTGGATCCCCTGTCACTATAGCACTACCATTCTCCTTCCTCCCGTTCTGGGCAGCGGAGCTATCTGTGGTGTCATCAACCTGGCTGTTGATTTCCCCTGAGAGTCCATCCCAACTCTTCCCCCTTATAGAATCCCATGCGGTGCACAATATCTGTTTGAGAAGGGGAATGTTCACTGGGGAGTCCTGGACTTCCTTCCTGAGACTTTTACTTGATTTGATGGTCACCTATTCCTTTCTGCATGTGTAACCCTCACCTGCCGTGTGACTAACTCACTAAGCGTGCCGTCCATAACATTCTTAGTATTGCTCCACAGTGAGTCCACTCTCAGCTCCAGGTCTGAAAAGCAGTTTCCCAGTAGCTGCAGATGGGCACATTTCCTGTACACATAGCCGTCAGGGACACTGGAAGTGTCCCTTATTTAACACATTGTGCAAGAGGAGCACACCACTGGTCTGAGATATCCTGTCAAAACGTCTCTCCAATTTCAGTTAGTTACTCCCATTAGGAGAATTTAAATAAGATAGCAACCTTCCTTCTCTTCAAACATTTCCATTATAATCAAAAGCCGCGATCTTTACTTCAGCTGACATTTTATACTTTAAAAACTGTTCAAAAAAACTCAGCAGGTATCGTTTACACCTTGGCTGTTCCCATTGGGACCATGTGAATTGCTGAATAGCCTGAACTAAAACTGAAGCTGTGGTTCACCTTTGCCCTGTCCCACCTCACTCTGTTTACACCCAACTCCAAAACGCTGTCATTGAGCCAAGCAGCCCTCACAGAGAAGCCCTGTTATTTACGTTTTCTGCTCACACCTACACTGCCCTCAGCCCCCTGTACTGTTCCAATGCATCTCAATGGGAGCTCAGGAACAGCATCCCATCTTTCAATTTAGCTCTTTGTAACCCCAGAGTCAACATGGACCTCAGCAGTTTCTGAATAAACAGACAGTTGTCAGAAGCTGGAACATTCCACTCGAAATGGTGCTGGAATTTGAGTCCATAAGGAAATTTAATGAGAGGTTTGCAGGGAATTGAAAATGAGGAGTTTACAGGTTAACGTCATGAAGTGGGTGATTGGGTCTAAATCTGACAGCTCCTATAAAGAGACGAGGTGAAATTCGGATAAATCTGTGCTCCCCCTCAGGCCAATACATCCTTCCACAGCTGCAGGGCCAGAATTGAGCACAAACCTCAAGGGTGATCCAACTATGAATTTGAACATCTTTCGCCTTTTTGCTTGAAAAGAAAAACTTTCCCACAAACAGAACAGACACACCTTTCTCCTTCCACAGTTAAATGTCAATGGTATTCAGATCCTGATGACCCTGCTGACGATAGAACATGGCTTTTGAGATCCCTGTCTCAATTATTCTCAATTAATATCCTATAAAATGAATTCACAAAACAAAACTCACAGTCAGTGCAGGCTGAACAGTAAAGAGAAATATTTCTCTTGGTATATGTTTGATGCGTAAATGCTCCTCTTCAAATCGCCCTGCTCCCCCCACCCAGGAAGAAGACATGTCCATTCGCCTCGCTTCACCTTGCCCCCAATAAAGATGGCAGCCACAATCCAGGACGAATCACTGCCTGACGCCCACTGCCATTTTCCCATTTGCTGTAAACGTGGGATCAAGAGTTTCTAATTCAGGCCTAACTACCTGTTCAGAGTGTAATTAAACCTTCTCTGTCTAAACCGATAAAACTCCCCTTTCCCATTTCCTCCTCCTGAACACATCAAGGTTCGTTTTAGGTCCAGTGGCCCTTCCTCAGAACCGACGGCTGCTGGGAAAATTAGAATTCCTATAATGTGGAAACAGGCCATTCGACTCAACAAGTCCACACCCACCCTCTGAAGAGTTTCTCAACCAAAGCCATTCCCCGACCCTATCATTCTACATTTCTCTTGACTTATGCACCTAACCTATACATCCCTGAAAACTACGGGAAATTTAGACATGCCAATTCACCTAACCTGCATATCTTTGGACTGCAGGAGATAGGGGTTAAAGAGAAAGCAATAGGTTGGGATGGAACCCACAGAGAGACAGGAATATTTGGAAAGACAAAGGAGTGGATAACAATCTAGCTGGGAGGGTGCATAGCGGTTAATGGAGGGGACAGGAACCTGTGTCTCGCAGCATCTCAGTGGAGGTGCTGGAGATGGCAGCTGATGATCTACGTTCTGCTGCAAAAACAGACCCCGAACTTCCAGTTGCCTGTCACTTTAATAAACGAACCTGTTATCTGGCCAAAATCTCTGTCTCATGCTTACTGCAGTGTTTCAGTGAAGCTTGATGCAAGCTGGCAGAACACTCGAGAACACACCATAACACCCCGGATTTCAATGGCGTCAATTTCCCCTCCCATGTGGTCAACAATACTCTCCAGTCTATCTCCACCACTTCCCGCACCTCTGCCATTGAACCAGACCTCTCCAACTGCAACAAGGATAGAACCCCCCAGTCCTCACCTTCTACCCAGATACAACGCATCATTCTCCACCATTTCCACTACCTACAATCAGATTCCATCGGAGATATATTTCCATCTACATTCCTTTCAGCATTCCGCAGAGACCATTCCCTGTGAAATCTTAGTTAGATCAATGCTTCCAACTAACCCACCCTCCATTCCCACCAGCTACACTCGTCAATGCAAGAGGTGTAAAACCTGTGCCCACACCTCGCCCTCACCTCCAAAGAACCCTTCCACATCCAGCAGAGATTTTCCCAAATATCCAAACACCTACTTATTATGGCCTTTGCTTTCGATGTGGTCTCCTCTCCACTGGGGAGTCAGGACACCAACTCGCAGAATGTTTCAGGGAACATTTCTGGGACACATGCACAACCAATCCCACCATCCTGTGGCCGACCACTAAAACTTCCCCGCCCACTCTGCAAAGGACATGCAAGTCCTAAGCCACCTCACCACCAAGTCCCAGCCACCTGACACCTGGAAGAAGAAAACCTCATCTTCCACATTGGGACCCATTAACCACCGAATCAAGGTTTCCTCATCTTCCCTCCCCTACCTTATTCCAGATCCAACCCTCCAACCCGACACCACCCTCTTGAACTGTCCCACCTGTCCATCTTCCTTTCCAATTATCCACTCCACCCTCTCTCCATTACCCTCCACCTACATCTACCTATTGCCTTCCAAGCTCCCTCCCCACCAACCCCACGCATCCTTCTTATTTATCTCTCAGCCCTGTTACTCCACCCCCAATCCTTGCATTCCCGATGAAGGAATATGCCCAAAACGTCAATTCTCTTGCTCCTGAGATGCTGCCTGACATGCTGTGCTTTTCCAGCGTCACACGTTAACGCAAGCTGGAAGAACAACACCTCATCTTCTACTTGGGGACCCTGCACCCTTCTAGCCACAGTATCAAATTCAATAATTTTAAGTCCTGAACTCTCAACTGTCCTAGCGCCCTAGCCTCTTAACCTACACAACAGGCCTTGTTATTATAGACTGCCTATGGTTAGCCACTAACAGTCCCAATAAACAGCTATTTACCCTCCCGCAGCCAGATCGTTATCCACTCCGTTGTCCAACTGCTCCCATCTCTTTGGACTCTATTACCACCTAACATTTATTCCTTAACCCCTACCTTCTGTATATAAACCCACATTTGGACCCACCCCAAATCACTCACGTCGTGTGGAGGATCACGCCAATTCTCCTATTGGTCTGAAGTTGCTGTCAATCACCCGGGTCCCATTGTGACATTGTGGGCTCCTCCCAAGAGCATTAGATGCTGAGGAGTGACTTCATAGAGCTTAATAGGGAAAAATAGAGAAGTTCTCTTCCCTGGGTTGTGGGGTCGAGAACAAGAGGTTGTAGGTCTAAGGTGAGAGGGGAAAGATTTAAATGGGATACAAGAAGCAACTTTTTTCACACTGAGATTGGTGCGTGTATCGAATCTTCTGTTCGGAGAAGTGGTGGAGGCTGTTCCAATACACCATTTGGAATGTGGATGGGTATGTGAATAGGAAGGGTGTAGAGGGATATGTCCAAGTGTTGGCAAATAGGACTAGATAAGGTTGGGATATCTGGTCGGCATGGACCAATTCGACTAAAGGGTCTAATTCCATGCTGGTGAATTATATATGTCTCTATGACTCTGCCCTGGGATGACCTTCAATATTCACAGTGAATGGGGCAGTAACACATAGCCCAGGGGTTTGGGGCTATTCGGCCCATTGGGGCTGTACTCTCCCTCTCTGGAGATGGTGCCAGTCTACCCCAACTCACCTTCCATTTGTCTGTAGCCCTCCAATCCCTTCCTTAAAAAGTTAAATTCCAAATTTGTTTTGTCAATAACTACTGAATCTGCATCCAGCTGTCGTTCAAACTGTTCCAGATGCTCAGAACTGAGTGAGTAAAATTTTCTTCACGTTTTTAACCTGCAATATTTGCCAGTTACCTGAAGGTACTTACAAAGAATTGTGACGTTAATAATTTCTCCCTCTGTCTCTCTGTAAATTTAATATCCTGGAAGCAAATCTGCTCCTGGTCGAAATCACTGCCTAACATTCTCAGCTCCAAGGAGAATTATCTGATCTTCTGCTAACTCTCCATAAAAGAGAAACCCATTTTAATTTTAGTAGCGCCATAAAGATGTACAGCAGAGAAACAGACCCTTCGATCCAACTTGGCCATGCTCACCAGATATCCTAAATTAATCTCATCCCATATGACAGCACTTGGCCTATGTCCTTCTAAACTTTTGCTAATCACATGCACACTTCCTCTGGCAGCTCATTCCATACCCGTACCATGTTCAGTTGGAAATATTGCCCCTTAGATCCCTTTTAAATCTTTTCCCACACACCTGAAGCCTGTGCCCCCAAGCTTTGGACTCACATATCCTGAGAATAGGACCTTGGGATTTCTCCCTATCCATGCCCCTCACAATTGTATCCAGGGGAAACAACCCCAACCAATTCGCCCTATACCTATAAAGCTCAAACCCTCCACCCTGAGAACATCTTTGCGTATCTTTTCCGAACCCTTTCAAGTTTTCCAATATCATTCCGATAGCAGGGAGACCAGGAAGGAAAGCAGAATTCCAGAAGTGGCTGAATCAATGTGCTGTGCAGCCGCAAAATGACGTGACAACTCCACTATTCAATGCACTGACCAGTAAAGGCAAGTACACCAAACACCTTCTTCACTCCCCTGCCTATGATTCTACTTTGAAGGAACTATGAAGCTGCATTCCAAGGTCTCTTTGTTCAGCAACAATCTCCAGGACCTTCCCATTAAGTGTATAATCCCTGCCCTCATTTGCTTTTCCAAAATGGAACACCTCACATTTATCGGAAATAAACTCGATCTGATAATCCTCAGCCCAGTTGATTGAAGTCCAATTGAACTCTGAAGTAACCTTCTTCGCTGTCCAGTGCACCTCCAATTTTGATGTCTATTGTAAACCTACTAACTGTACGTCCTATATTCACATGGAAATCATTGATATAAACGATGAAAAACAGTGGACCTAGCACCAATCCTTACACTATATTGGTCATCACAGGCCTGCAGTCCGAAAAGCACTACCCTCCGTTTGCAACCTTCCAGCCAATTTGTATCCAAATAACTGGTTCTCTCTGCATGCCATGTGTCTAACTTGCTAACCAGTCTGTTATGTGGAATCTTTTTGAATGTCTTTCTGAAGTCCAAGTTAGTGATTTATGTACAAAGCCATGCTGACGACTCTAATCACGTCTTGCCTTTCCAATTACATATAAACCTGTCATTCAGAATTCCTTCCAACACCTTGTCTGCCACTAACTTCAGGCTCACCAGTGTATTGTTCCCTGGCCTTTCCTCATCACCTTTCTCAAATAATGGCGCCTGTCTTGCAGCACCTCACCTGTGGCTATCGATGATAGAAATATCTCAGCAAGGGGCCCGGCAATCACTTCCCTAACTTCCCGCAAACATTTGGGTACACCTGGTCAGGTCCCACAGATTTACTCAGCTTTATGTATAAGACATTCAGTACAACCTCCACTGTAATATGGACAGTTGTCAAGTTCTCACTATTTATTTCTCCAAAGTCTCTCGCTTCCATATCCTCTTTCAGTGAAAGCTGACATTAAATCCTCAGATAATATCTCTCCCACCTTCTGTGGTTCCACAGACAGGTTTGCTGATCTTTGAGGGTCCCTATTCTCTGCCTGGTTACTTTTTGTCCTTAGTGTTTTGTAGAATCTCTTTGGACATGTCCTTAAACCACTTTCCCCACACCCCCAAAGCTATCTCATGTATCCTTTTGCCCTCCTGTTTTCCCTCAAGTGTAGTCCTACTGCCCCGATACTCTGAGTGATTTACTCAAATCCAGCTGTCTGAACCTGCCATATCCCTCCTTCATCTTTTTGACAAGATCCTCAATTTCTCTAGAGACACAGCATTCTCTACACCTACCAGACATGGCCTTAACAGGAACATACTGTCTATGTACTCTTGTTGTCTCATTTTCACAGGCGTATGGAGGCAATGGCAGATGAGGACATGGAAACAGGAATTCTCAGTAAAAAGCTATTGTTGGAAAAGGTAACAGACCAAAAGTACATGGGTCTCCTGGCCGTGATGGAATGCATCCCATGGGACTAAAAGAGATGGTGAAGGCTCTATTGTTCTTCCTTGCTAGAGGGATGGTTATGCTGCAGCTGTACAAGGTGCTGGTGAGGCCACACCTGGAGTACTGTGTACAGGTTTGATCTCCTTACTTCAGCAAGGATGTACTAACACGGGAGGAGGTGCAGAGGAGGGTCACTAGTTTGAGTCGGGAGTTGAGAGGGTTGGTGTATGTGGAGAGATTGAATAGACTGGGACTACACTTGTTGGAATTTAGAAGAATGGGAGGTTGTATTGGAAAAAATAATATTAAGTAGGGAATAGATAAGTTAGAAGCAGGGAGGTTATTTCCATTGGGGGGGGGTGGTCAACCTAGAGAGCACAGCGACAAAATGAGGGGGTATCTGATTTAGGACAGAGTAGAGGAGGAACTTCTTCAGCTAAAGAGTTTTGAATCTGTGGAATTCCCTTTTGATTGTAGCAGTTGACGTTATCAACTTGAATGTTTTTAAGGCAAAATGTAGATTTGTGAACAGGCAAGGAATTAAAGGTTATGGTGAGAGAGCAGGAAAGTGGAGCTGAGGCCATGAAAAGATTAGCCCTGATCTTATTGAATGGCAGCGCAGGCTTGAGGGGTCAGATGGCTTACTCCTGCTCCTATTCCTTCTGTTCTTAGGTTCCCACTTTCCAGCCGTCCCTTTATCTGGGGGTTGCAAAGAAATATTGAAAGTTCTCGCCTTGTAGCATCAAAATTCACCTTTGTCCAATTTTGAACACCAACTTTTAGATCTGGTCTATTATTTTCTGCAACTATTTTAAAACTAGTAGAATTATCATCAGAGAATCCCATTCGGCCAATCACATCCACAGTGACCCGCAGAGCCTCCTGCCTTACCCCTGCAACGCTGCATTTCACATGGCCAATCTACCTAGCCTGCACATCCCTGAACACGGAAGGCCAATCCACCCAATATGCACATCCCTGAACAATATGGGCAATTCAGCCTGAATTATCCACCCAACCTTCACATCTTTGGACTGCAGGGGGAAACCAGAGCACACAGACAACCTCAATAAGGTGATCATCCTGTTCTTATTTCCCAGTTCCACCCAAGTAATTTCAGCGGGCGAACCCCCATGAATATACTCCCTCACCACAACAATAATGTTCTCCCTAATCAAAAACACCATTTCACCTTCTCTCTTATCCCACTTTCTATCCTTCCTCTTACATCAATTCCCTTGAACATTAAGCTACCTGTCCTTTCTAACCTAAGCCACGTTTCTGTAATACCCACTATATCCAAGTGCCATGTTCAAAACCCATATCTTAAGCTCATCTACTTTCCCTGTAAAACCTCTTGCATTGAAATAAATGCAGTGCAGTGCTATCAAAAGGACAGACTGATGGGCACAGGGGATGGGATGGCCATGTTGGTGAGGAATGACGTTTAGTCCCTTGCAGAGGGGGAGACACAAAATCAGGAGATGTAGAGTCAGATTGGAGGGTGGCTAATGTTGTCCGACGTTTCAAGAAAGATGGGAGAGAGAAAACAAGGAATTATAGACCGGTTAGCCTGATGTCAGTGATGAGAAAGATGCTGGAATCAATTATAAAAGATGAAATTACGGCTCATTTGGGTAGCAGTAATAGGATTCGTCAGACTCAGCATGGATTTACAAAGGGGAATATACTGACTTGGATTGAAAATTGGGTGGCTGAGAGGAAGCAAAGAGTAGTGATAAGCGCTTCCTTTTAGAATGCTGGGCAGTGACTAGTGGGGTACGACAAGGTTCGGTGCTGGGACCGCAGCTGTTTACAATATACATTAATAATATAGATGAACGTATTAAAAGTAATATTAGCAAATTTGCTGATGACATAAAGCTGGGTGGCAGGGTGAAATGTAAGGAGGATGTTATGAGAATACAGGTTAACTTTGACAGGCTAGGTGAGTGGATGGATGCATAGCAGATGCAGTTTACTGTGGATAAATATGTGGTTATCTACTTTGGAGTCAACAACAGGAAGGCAGATTACTATCTAAAAGAGTCAAGTTTGGTAAAGGGGAAGTACAACGAGATCTAGGTATTCTCGTACATCAGTCAATGAAAGCAATCATGCAGGTACAGCAGATGGTGAAAAAAGCCCACTGCATGCTGGACCTCATAACAAGAGGTATTGAGTACAGGAGCAAAGAGGTCCTTCTGCAACTGTACAGGGCCCTGGTAAGACTGCACCTGGTGTATTGTGTGCAGTTTTGGTCTCCACGTTTGAGGAAGAGCATTGTGGCTATTGAGGGAGCGTTGGGTAGGTTCACGAGGTCAATTCCCAGAAAGGCGAATGATCATATGTTGAAAGATTGGAGCTTGCATTCACTTGAGTTTAGAAGAATGAGAGGGGATCTGATTGAGACTTACAAGATTATTAAAGGGTTGGACACTCTGGAGGCAAGAAGCATGTTTCCATGGATGGGTGAGTCCAGAACCAGAGGACAGTTTAAAAATAAGGTAGAGACCACTGAGAACAGAGTTGAGCAGAAATGTCTTCACCCAAAGAGTAGTGGACACATGGAATGCACTGCCCCAGCCGGCAGAGGTGGCCAAGTCTCTGGATACTTTCAAGAAAGAGATGGACAGAGTTGTTAAAGATAATGGAATCAAGTGTTACGGAAATAAGACAGGAACAGGAAACTGATTGTGGGCGATCAGCCATGATCATAATGAATGGTGGTGCTGACTCAAAGGGCAGAATGGCCTATACCTTCACCTATTGTCTATTGTACCTTGTCAGTCCTACCTCATTCTGTGTCTTGCCCTTGCCTGCCTTGCCTGTCTAAGTTCTCAACTGTACCAGCCTCAGACATACCTCCTTTCTCACTATCTCTTTAGGTTTACCCCCACGCCCTCACTGGTTTAATGCCTCCCGAGCAGCACTAGCAAATCTCTCTGCTTCGATATTAGACACTTTCAATTCAGGTGTAATCCATCCTTCTTATGCACGTCAATCCTACCCCAGCAGAGATTCCAATGATCCAATAATGTGAATCCTTCTCCCTTGTATCAGTTCCTTGGCCACGCATTCATCTGCTCTACCCTGCTATTCCTACTCTCACTAGCATGTGGCACCGGGAGTAATCCAGATATTACTACCCACAAGGGCTTGCTCATTATTCTCCAGGCTAATTTGCTATATTCTCTCATCAGGACTTCATCCGTTTCTCTTATGTTATTGTTATCAATGTACAGCGACCTCCCACTTATCATTCTCCCCTTTCAGAATATTCTGCACCCTCGGAGCCATCCTTCACCCAGACAGTAGGGAGGCACCACTCCATTCTGATGCCTCACTGTCAGCTACAGAAACTGCAGTCTGTGCTGCAGACTAGAGAGCCCCCATCAACATCGATCGCGTGGAAGCTGTTATACCTCACATTACACTAGATCCATTACACTAGTAACTTGGCTGTCAGTGCAATATTCCCCAGAGAGTGTGACCCCCGACGCTTTCCAAAACAGTATACTTGTTTGAGATGGAAGTAACCACAGGAGACTCCTGCACTACTTACCCTCCACTCCTCCCTTTCCGAGAGGAAACCCATCCACCTGACTGGATTGGCAGTTTTCCTACCTTTCGAAACTGCCACCTCTCACACACCCCGGCTCCTGTAAATTCTTCATTACCTTTAACCATCGCTCTATCTGATCCATGAAATCCTACAGGATTTGCATACTCACTTTCTGCAGACAATCAGGATCATTGAAACTTTCTTTAATCTTCTACATCCAACAGGAAGAGCACACCACTGTACGAATGGCCATCTCTGCACCTTAACAGTCCACAGACCCAGAAAAAGGTACACAGTCTTACAGTTTTATAAAACTCTACTCTAGAATAATTTAGTACCAACATTTTATATTAAGTAACTTAATCAAAGTATTATAAGATGAGTATTTAAAGAACTAAACCGTTGCCCTACTGAATGTTGTAACTTTACTAAAATAAAACAGACTAAGATTTAGCTTTGAAGAGACCGAAACCCACTGAGCTGTGAGTCACAGATAAACAGCACTAAACAGAACCTTCGGTCAGATTTGCCCATGTCGACCAGATATCCGAACCTAATCTTATCCTTCTTGCCAGCACCTGGGCCATATCCCTCTAAATCTTTCCTATTCTTGTCAAGTATCCAAATGCCTTTAAAATGCTATAACTGTCAGCCTCCTCCTTTTATTCTGGCAGCTTATTCCATACACTCACCACTCTCTGCATGAAAAAGTTGCTCCTTAGTTCCCTTTTATATCTTTCCCCTCTCACCCTCAACCTATGCTCTCTATTTCTGGACTCTCCTACTCAGCAAAAAGACCTTGTCTGTTTACGCTATACATGCAACAAATGATTTTATAAACCTCTATGGAGGTCACCCCTCAGTCTCTGATGCTCCAGGGAAAGAAAGCCCCAGCCTTTTTGCTCTCATCCTGCAGCTCAAACCCTTCAACCCTGGCAATGGCCTTGTAAATCTTTTTTGAACCCTTTCAAGTTTCACAACATCCTTCCAAATGGCGGAGAACAGAATTGCACACAATATTCCAAAAGAGGCCTAACCAATGTCCTGTACATGACCTTCCAACTTCTATACTCAATGCTCTGATCAATAAAGAAATGTATTCCAAACACTTTCTTCAATATCCTATCTATCTGCAACTCTACTTTCAAGGAAATATGAACCTGCACTGCAAGATATCTTTGTTCATCAACACTATCTAGGAATTTGCCACTACGTGTATCGGTCCTGTTAAGATTTGCTGTTCCAAAATGCAGCACGAAACATTTATCTGAATTAAACTCCATCTGCCACTTCTCACCCATCTGAAACACCCTGTTGTAATCTGAGGTAACCCGCTTCGCTGTCCACTATACCTCCAATTTTGGTGTCATCTGCAAATTTACTAAGTATACATCCTATGCTCATATCTAAATCATATGTATAAACGACGAAAAGTAGTGGACCCATCATTGATCCTTGTGGCACTCCGCTGGTCACATGCCTCCAATCTGAAACAAAACCCACCACCACCACCCTGCCTTTTACATTTGAGCCAGTTCTGTATCCAAATGGCTAGTTCTCCCTGTATTCCATGAGATCTAACCTTGCTAACCAGTCTTCCATGGGGAACCTTGTCGAGCGCCTTACTAGATTCCTTAGATCATGTCCACCTTTCCGCCCTCATCAATCCTCTTTGATACATCTTCAAATAACTCAATCAAGTTTGTGAGGCATGATTTCCCATGCAGATAGTCATGCTGACTATCACTAATCAGTCCTTGCTTTTCAGAATACCTGCGCATCTTGTTACTCAGGGTTCCCTCCAAATCTTGCCCAGCATCAATGTCAGGCTCACCGGTCGATAGTTCCCTGGCTTGTCCTTACCACCTTTCTGAAATAGCAGCACCAAGTTAATCAAGCTCTAGTCTTTCGGCATTTCACCTGTGATAATTGATGATACAAATATCTCAGCAAGAGTCCCAACAATCACATTCCCATCTTCACAGAGTTCTAGAGCACTCCTGATCAGGTGCTGGGGATTAACCAAGCTTTACGGGTTACAAGACACCCAGCACGTCCTGCTCTGTAAGATGGACATATTCAACATGTTGACATCTATTTCCCCACATTCTATATTGTCCATGTCTTTATCCACATTAAACACTGATGCAAAATATTCAGTTAGTATCTCCCATCTCCTGCGGCTCCACGCGTAGGCTACCTTGCCAATCTTTGGGGAGACCTATTCTCTCTCTCGAGTTACCCTTTTGTTCTTAATGTATGTATAAACATCCTTGGGATTATTCATAACCCTATTTGCCAAAGCTATCTCATGTCCCCTTTTTGCCCTCCTGATTTCCCTCTTAAGTATATTCCTACTGTCTTTAATGCTCAGCGTTTTTTTGGGGATTTTTGGATTGGAATAAATGCAAAATATTACATCTTGATAAAACAAATGAGGGCAGACTTACACTAATTAAAAACAGGGCCTTGAGTAGTGATATGGAACAAAGAGGCCGAGGGGTTCGGGTCTTCAAGTCTGTGTCACATGTAGACAGGGTGGTTAAAAAGGTGCTTAGCACACTTGCCTTCATTGCTCAGACCTTTGAGTACAAGAGTTGGGACGTTATTTTGGATGTTGTGGTGGCCTTTTCTGGAATTCTCTGTCCAGTTCTGGTCATGCTGATATCGGGAGGACATTACTAGTTGAAGCGGATTCAGAAGAGATTTAGCAGGATGTTAATGGGAATGGATACTTTGAGTTATAAGCAGAGGCTGAATAGGCTGCGACTTCTTTCACTGACGAGCAGGAGGCTGAGGAGTGACCTTATTAGACGTTTCTCAAATCATGGAGGGGTGATATCAGTAATGTGAACAACAGGTGTCCTTTCCAAGAAGGGACGCGATTCAAGACTGGGTACATACTTTTTAAGTTGGCAGCAGAACGGCTTTAAAAAAATGTTGGGGAATTTGTTTTATTTTTGTTCAGATAATGGTTTATGTGTGGAATGAACAATCAGAGGAAGTGGTAGTTGCGATTCAAATTACAATTTAAGGGTGGCACAGTGGCTCAGTGATTAGCACTGCTGCCAGGGCCCGAGGTTCGATTCCAGCTTTGGACAATGTCTCTGTGGGTCTTGCATGTTCTCCCAGTGTCTGCATGGGTTTCTTCCAGGTGCTCCAGTTTCCTACCTAATGAGAGAGCAGCCCTATGGTCTGGGAGGACAAAGCTGCCTTTACCTTTTACACAGTGATGCCACTGTGTCTCTGGGGTGGGGAGAGGGAATGCTGAAGGTGGTGGATGGGACACCACTCAGGCACAGTGCTTTGTCCTGAAGGATGCTCACTTTCTTTAATATTGTTGGTGTCTGCACTGATGCAGGCTAGTGGAGAATGTTCCAACACAATCCTGATGTGTGCCTTATAGAGAGCAAACAGACATTGGGGAATCAGGGGTTTGGGGAAACTGAGGTTGTTCTCCTTGTAGCAGAGGCAATTGAGGGGAGCTGTGACAGAGGGTTTAGAAAAGTTACACGTTATAATAATAAATCTTACACCCATCAGCTCATTATACAAGGATTACAGGACACACATGAAAGGTTTGGGAAGATTCAAAGGAGAACTATTATGCAGCAAATGGGATTCAGATGGAATACAATACTCACACAATGCGAATATCCAGGTCCTGATGAATTGACTAATTCAATCAGAGTTTGGTGTTACAATGACTGAGATTACCATCTGAATGCCCACCTGTAATATCCTGTAATACAAGTTTATAAAATCCATCACTGTCAGTTCAGGTTAGAAACTCGCACGATCCCCTCCGCCTGGCCCAGGATGACTGGACACATTACCCGTTGTGGAGGTCAGCAGTTAGTTCAGAGGGAAATCTATGTGGGTTTCAAGGTGTTTCCACCATGGGACTTCATGTGACTGAACAGTGCGGATCTTTGACACACGGGACAGAATATTCCAAGTGTTAATGAGATGTGGAGAGAAGGATTTGCTTCTTTTTTTTACCTTCCGTGCTGCCGCTGTGCCTCATCAATAAGACATGGGGGTATGAAAGGCTCATGCAGCTTGATGGGAAAGTTGTCTCCATTCTGACCTATGGGCAGCAAGCTCCTCCCATAGAGTATCTCTAAAAACAGAGCAACTCTGCATATTTCCCACTGCCCAGGACTCCCAGTAAGTGTTTAGAAGAATGGCTGGAGGAGAAACTCCTAGAAAAGGCATAGCTGTAAAGTTCTAAGCGGATTGTGAAGAGTGAGAGATGCACAGGAGAAGGGGGCAACAAGTTGGCAGATCAAGTATAATTTGGGAAAATGGGAAGTTGGCCATTTTGGAGGAGATAATAAAAGAACAGGGTGCTATTTAAATGGTGGAAACTGTAGAAAGCTGCACCACAAAGGGACCGGGGTAATTGTACAGGAAACACAGAAAGCTTGCAGATTCTGGGTCAGTCACGAAATCAAGGGTTCTGTTTCAGATTCATCAAGTTTAAGGCAACAACGACATGGGTAAGGGGTTTCAGTAGCAACGGAGTTGGGGTGAGGTGGAGACAAGCAACATTTTAGAGATTGGAATTCCTGGTGTTTGTGATTGTGTAGATGTCTGATCAGAAGGTCACCTTGGGGTTACAGATATGGCAGCAATCTTGTGAAGAGTCTAGTTCTACCTCAGACTGCACCCAGTGAGAGGGAGGGGCTCAGCAGTAGGGGAAAGGAATTTGTAATAGCAACTGACAGCAATGGATTTAACTATTACAATGTTTCATTGGAGGATATTGCAGCTAATTGAGTAATGGGAATGCGATAAGCAGTTTGATAACTGGGTAACAGTGGAGCAATGGAGAGAGATATTGGGGAGGGAGAGCTTGGCATTGACAGTGTACGTGTGAAAGCTGACACAGCACTTTTGGACGATGTCACCTCCTGGCAGTATGTGGGTGAGATACAGGAGAGAGTAACGATAGATCCTTGAGGGACACCAAATACAAGGAATTCAGAAAGGAAAGGGAGAGTGGAGATGGAGCAGGATTTACAAATGATGGTGAGGTCAAATGTTATTTTCTTTGCAGAATGGATGAGAAGGACATAACCAGAAAAGACAGACAGACAGAACAAGGAACAATACCTGTGAATTGCCGAGGGGGAGTGATGAGGAGGAAACAGAGTTGGAATGTCTGTAGTTTAGCGAGACTAGTAAAAGATCAAGGTGAGCTCTGATAAGGCTTGACAAGAGACTGGAGAAAGATTTAAGTTTGGGACAAAAATCAGGACCATGTGAGGCAGCTTGTCTCAGTGGGCTCGTGGGAGGGAGGGAAGCAGGAGAGGCAGCTGATCGGATTGTCTCAGTCTTAGTGACAGAGAAACTCAATGTGCTCCTTGCTCTTGTTTTGGAGAGAAGGATGACGGAGACAGGATGATGGGCAGTGTTTTACGAAGAAACAAAACCAGCGTTAGTGATATTTAAAATGACTGAACAAACCTAATGTATTTAATTTTTATCCAGAATATTAAGATGTACAACTGAAATCCTTCTTCGAATCCCAGCTCGGCAGATGGTAGAATCTGAATTCAAGAAAAAATAACTGGAACTAGAAATCTCCTGATCTCCATGGAACGATTGTCAATGGCAGAAAACTTCCTGCCAACCTGACAGTCGGCCAACAAGCTACTCACTGTATTAATCACTGCAAAGTCTCAACAAAGGAATGAAACTGGATGGACCACTTGGCATTTAACAAGGCATTAGGAAATACAACCACAGAATCAGCCCTCTCGACTCTGAAACATCCTGCTCACTAACATCTGGTTTTGTTTTGTGCCAAAACGTGACGAGCTGTCTCACAGACTAGTCAAGGAACAGCCTGACATAGTCAAACTCACAGAGTCATCCCTTATAGATTATGGGCAGACTCCACCATCACCAGGAGAATCGACGTTTCGATCCTAAGCCCTACATCAGCCTGACCTGCTGTGCTTTTCCAGCACCACACTCTCGACTCTGATCTCCAACATCTGCAGTCTTCACTTTCTCCTGAAATGTCGGGATATGTCCTGTCCCACCAGCAGGACAGACTAGGCAGAGGTGATGGCACAGTAGTGGACACACAGGAACCAGTTACCCTGGGAGTACTCAGCATTGACTTTCGACACCGGGAAGTCTCATGGCTTCTGCTGATTACCACTACTGTGCTCCCACGGCTGATGAATCAGTGCCCCTCCATGTTGAACAACACTTGGAGGAAGCACAGAGGCAATAATATGGTGACAAGCCTACTCTGGATACAGGATTTCAATGTCCTCTACCAAGAGTAGCTCAGCATCAGGATTACTGAGTGAGCTGGTGGGGTCCTCAAGGATATAACTGCTCAACTGGGTTTGCACCAGACGGTAACGGAACCAGCAAGAGGGAAAAACATACTTGATCTTATCAGTACGAATCTACCAGCTGCAAATGCATCTGTCCATGACAGTATCGATAAGAGCGACCATCCCACAGTCTTTTTGGAGACAAAGCCTCACCTTAAAGTTGAGAAAAACCTCCATTGTGCTGAGTGGTACTACCACCGTGCTAAATGGTACAGATGTAGGAACTCAAATTTTGTTTCACACAAAATATTTCGTTAGGATCTGGTGAACTATGAAGCAGTATTCATGTTTAAAATTTAGGCAGCGTGATTGTTAAGCAAGAGAAGGTTAGCATTTTACTCCCACTGAATCATTGCTCTATAAAAGGTATCAAGCTTTTTATCTTTTCTGGGCACTGAATATATGGAAGTCAATTCTGAAGGAAAAAAAATCCTCGTTGGTAATGTTCCCACGTATGTGGAGTAATTGCTTCTGGTTACTCTTCAGGCTATAGAGGCTCGGAAAGAAATGAGTTGGCCAAAGTTAGCAACATCATTTGGATGGACTATGCTCATTGGGGAAACTTGCAGGATCTGTAGAAGAAACGTGTGTTTCAGAGTGTATGCAATAAACCTGAACATTGTTATTTCTTTGACAGAGCTTGGGACCCGACTGGAGCAGCAATGAAGCTCGTATTTTTTTTAAATTTCCGAGTTTGCCAAATTATTGTTGGTAAATGCAGGTGACTTTATCAAAGCACATTTCACACTCCCCAGCTAGGAATTTGGTCCCAATACTGTCAGTCCATCCATTCCTATGGATAAGAGATATTTTAAATGTGAGCACTCCATTTAACTATTTGAATTGAATACTTCAGTGGTTACGTCCTCTTGGATTCTTAATTTGAAATTAATCAAATGTGTTTTTTTTTGTCCCCCCTGAATTTGCCAAGCTCTGGGCAGTTCTGGAATATTCGAAATAGTTACAACAGATGCATTCACACTATTGAAGGCAACCTGGCAGATTTGAATACCATGCAGGTAGTCAACAACAATACATAAGTTACTTTATGAATTGCTTACCATACACCAACAACACAAGCCAAGCATTAGTGAAACCACAAATTGTCTCCCAGGGATTCCCAAATCTAGACAGTGCATTCCAGATATGCTTACTATCACCATCTGGGAGTAGTCTCCCAAAGTGCTGCTAGAATGTAGAAAGTACACACACTACCCTCCAAAGCTAAATCTGCTGTCACAGGCTTCACTATTATTGCATACAGTGACATTTATTGTCCAGTTCTTTAACGTGACATGATTTTACAAATAATTTGTAGAAGTGAATGGAAAGTGTGATGTTTGCTTGACCTTTGGCTCTATGTATCAGACTGAACTGAACCTTGAGCAAGAAGTGGGATGTTTCCCACACACTTTGTTTATAAAAGCAAAGATTATGCCCTGAGATTTAAATGTTCAATCAGGTTTAATAAAAGTCCTTCCAAAAATTGAGAGTTTGATTTCAGCTCCTTTAAAGGGACATGCTCTTGGCCTTCAATTTTGTGACATGTGATCGTTCTTTGATAAAGGTGGCTGTGTGCAACACTGCAGGATGTTGTGCTGAAGTGCCTCATTAGGTGGATGAGCTTTATTACTGGTGTAACTTGGATAATTTTGAGATGGAATATTACTTGGAGTTAACTCGTGTTTTTAAACTGAGACGTGCTTGTGTCACTCAAGTGTGGAAACTATGCTCATGTTTACAATGAACCTTTAACTTTTGGAGATTAGTATTTTTCCGATATGTTTTGTAAATAAAGTCAATATAGAAAGCACAGTGCTGGAGAACCGCAGGTCCAGCAAGGTCTCTGAGGGGAAAAACATTGTAAGTTCCAAGTCCAGTGACCTTCTGTCTGTTCAGACGAAGTCAGTGAACTTGAAATGTAACATGTTTTTTCTCTTCACCGATGCCCTCAGAACTGCTGAGATTCTCCAGCACTTTGCTTCTGGGGTTTAGATCTTCAGCATCTGCAGTTTATTGTTTTGTTCTAGATCCTATGATTTGACTTGGGGAGCCGGAGGCAGCGACTGTGATCAACGAGGATAAAACTCCCCAACCATGGAAAAAAAACATACATTTCTTACACTTTGCAAAACACGACAGTAAATAAGAAATGCAATTAAGCTAAGTGCAAGGCGGCATACCACCTGCCTTGTCTCAAATTTGCTACTCATCTTTGAGGACTAATCTGTCAGCATTGTGTTTGCTCTATTCCTTTGAGATCACAGTCCACAAATGTCCCTGTTCCTATTCCTGGGTCGGGCACAGTTACCACAATGCAGTGGGGTGTGGAGATTTGTGTCAGCCTGAAGCTTTTGTTAAGAGCAACATTGCAGGTTGGTGTTGACGGTTTTGACTAATATTGCGTCATCAAACTTGGAGGAAATCCTTCCGAATATATTGATGAACTGGACTGAGCCTGTTTACATGCAGTCCTGTTAGTAGTGCTGTCATATTCTAAGTTAAGAATCACACAACACCAGTTTATAGTCGAACAGGTTTAATTGGAAGCACACTAGCTTTTGGAGCGACGCTCCTTCATCAGGTGACTGTGGATGGCACAATTCTAAGGCACAGAATTTATAGCAAAACTTTACAGTGTGATGTAACTGAAATTATACATTGCAAAATACTTTGATTGTGTGTTCAGTCTTTCATCTGTTCGAATACTATAAAAGATTCACTTCGTTCAGGTGTAAATCACAAAGCCTGTGTTTAAAAGTTGCATTCCTGACAGTGGCCCACCAAATCACTCATTGCATTAATCACTGCACAGTCTCAACAAAGGGATGAAACTCATTACCTCTACCAATGCACTGGTAAGTACAACCACAAAAGCAACCCTCTTGACTCTGCAAGTTCTGCCTCACTGTGGGCCAACAACAGCAACAGAACTGTACTCTCGCCCAATCTGAAATTTCATGGCTTGGTATATCCCCTACTCAACCATTAACCCCAAGCCCGGGGTCAACCCTAGCTCAATGGAGAATGCAGGAGGGCATGCGAGGAGCCATTTCAGGCATTCCTAAAAATGAGGTGCCAACCTGGTGAAGCTAATCAACGTGCATGCCAAACAGCGCAAGCAACACCAAATAGAACTATGTGATCCAACAACCAATGGATCACATCTGAGCTCTGCAGTTCTGCCTCACTTAGTCATGAATGGTGATGGACAATTAAACAACTCACTGGAGGAAGCATCACAGATAGCCGCACCCTTACTGATGGAGGGGCTTCACACATCCAAGCAACAGATAAGGTAACAGCATTTGCAGCAATCTTCAGCCAGCAGTGCCAAGTGGATGAACCTTCTCCATTGATCCATGACATCACAGATGTCAATCGAATTGGTTGAAAACTCATTTCAAATAAGATTAAGAAATGGACAAGTAGTGTAAAGGCTATGGGCCCTGCCAACATCGTGGCAATAATCATGATAGCTTTGCTCCAGAACTTGCTACACACCAAGACACGTACTATTCCACCACTGGCATCTACTGACATTGAACATCCCCTGGGCAATGTTTCACAACACAAAAGCGCAGGACACATCTTACTCAGCCAATGCCCCTCCATAAGTCCACACTCGCTCAGCGGTGAAGTGATGGAAGTTGTCATCAATAGTGCTGTCAAGCACGTACTCAGCAATAATCTATTCTTTTACACCCAGTTTGGTTTCTGCCAGGTCCAATCAGCTCCTGAGCTTGTTACAGACTTGATTCGCAAATTCACAAACAGCTGAATTCCAGAGCTGAGGGTGATAGCCCAGTCCCACTCCAAGACCACTATTTTGACTTCAATGATATCACCTGAGCTCACCACAGTCTCAGGTCATTTGTTGAAACTCTCATTCATTCGTTTTGTTAACTGTAGATTTAATTATCTAAACTCACTCCTAGCCAGCATCTCACATTCACCTTCCCTATAATCCCAAGAATATTGAAAACTTGACTGCCAAAGTGCTCACTTGAACCAAAACATGCTGATCCATCAAAAGGCTCCCATTTATAAGCAACAACCATTTACTTTCGCGCCTTTGATTTAATTCCTGGCTGTAGTCATTCCTAACTCCCTTCACAACACACCCTTTCATATCCCAATAACTCATCTTAGATCAGACTCCCAATGATGTGTTTATTTATGCGTTCACCTGTGTGACTGTTCCTATAGCTTTCAAGGCAATATGGTCTGGAATTCCCATCTTTCCCGAAAAAATTGCTTATTTGGCAATGGTTTTGATCACCGGACATAGTATTCTCCATCTGTGGCCTTATGTCAAAAGTTCTCAATAATACTTTTGTGAAATTAAAAACATGTTGATTTGTACATATATCTTCTACTCTTCACTATCGCTGAGTGAATAATCTGTAATGTCTCTTACCCAATCACATTGTGGCAGCACCTTCACCACACAAACTGCAGCAGGACAAGGAAGTCAAACATCAACCTCTCAACAGGCAACAGGGCTTTGGCATTAATCACTGGTATCTGTGGAAGGCGAAACACAGTTGATTTTTCAGGGAGTGCAAAACAGATTACAGGGAATGAAAATGGTGAGAATTTGACTGTCAGAAATAGAAGGAAAATCCACTTGCTTATTGGAAAAAAAATTCTTGACGGTCAAAGATATTGTGGAAAAAAAACCTGACAATGGAGCAGCATATAGTCACGAGCCGGGCAGCATTGGACAAATCATTTACAAACGAGTCTGTGAACATAATAGTTAAATACTAAACAACGTAAAAATACACCCATGAGAGACTGAGGAAGCGAGATAATGAACAAGTGGACCTCAAGGAGACCAGATGTAAATCAGAGCAGTGTTCACTTTTATGAACCCACAGTCAGAGATGTCTAGCATCAAAACAGACTCTGCTCCAACCGTCTATGCCAACCAGATATTCTAACCTAATCCAGTCCCATTTGCCACCATTTGGCTGACATCCCTCTGAACCCTTCCTATTCAAATGCCTTTTAAATATTACTATTTCAGTTGCCCTTTAGGCCCCTTTTTAATTTTCCCCTCTCACCCTAAACCTATATTCTCAAGTTCTGGGCTCCACCACACCAGAGTAAACATTTTGTCTATTTACGCTATCCATGCTGCTCACAATTTTATAAACCTCTTCAACATCACACTCTTCAACTATGACACTCCAGGAAAAATGACCCCAGCCCATTATGCCTCTCTCTGCAACTCAAATCCTCCAATTCTGGCAACATCCTTAAAAATCAATTCTCAAACCTTTCATGCTTCGGTGCCTCCCTCTGATAGCAGGGAGACCAGAATTGCACACAATATTCCAAGAAGTGGCCTAACCAATGTCCTGTCCAGCTCCTTTGCTCAATGCTCTGACCAATAAAGAATATCATACCAAACAACTTCTTCACTATCCTATCTACCTGTGACCCTACTTTCAAGTAACTATGAACCTGCATTCCAAGGTCTCTTTGTTCAGCAAGACTCTACAAGACCTTACAATTCAGTGTGTGAGCCCTCCTCTGGTTTGCTTTTCTAAAATGCAGCACCTCACGTTTATCTAAATTAAACCCTATCTGCCCCTCCTCAGCCCATTGGCCCATCTGATCAATATCCAATTGTAATCTGAGATAACCTTTATCACTGTCCACAATACTTCCAATGTTGGTGTCAACTGCAAACTTACTAACTGTACTTCATCTATTCACATCCAAGTTAATTTAATGATGAAACAAATCCAGAAAAAATCCATTTCTCTGGGTTTGAAAGTGCTCTGTGTAAATCCTGCCCCATGACTCTCCACCAGGGAAGGCTGCACAGAAGGCTACACCCCTCTGAATCGTGCCACCTACAAAGCTGGCGGCAGCGCATGTGTCCAGTGAATCGTTGCCCCAAATAAAGATGGTGGTGCTCACTCGGGCGGGATCGCTCGATGGGCTAAAAACAATGACTGCTGAAAATGTGTTGCTGGTTAAAGCACAGCAGGTTAGGCAGCATCCAAGGAACAGGAAATTCGACGTTTCGGGCATAAGCCCTTCATCAGGTAAAAACAATGACTGCAGATGCTGGAAACCAGATTCTGATCAGGGGTGCTGGACGAGCACAGCATTTCAGGCAGCATCCAACGAGCAGCGAAATCGACGTTTCGGGCAAAAGCCCTTCATCAGGAATAAAGGCAGTGAGCCTGAAGAGTGGAGAGGTAAGCAAGGGAGGGTGGGGGTGGGGAGAGTGTAGCATAGAGTACAATGGGTGTGTGGGTGAGCGGATGAAGGTGATAGGACAGGGAGGAGAGGGTGTAGTAGAGAGGTGGTAAAGAAGCTAGGCAGGTCAGTCAAGTCCGGACAAGTCATGGAGACAGTGCTGAGCTGGAAGTTTGAAACGAGGGTGAGGTGGGGGAAGGGGAAATGAGGAAACTGGTGAAGTCCACATTGATGCCCTGGGGTTGAAGGGTTCCGAGGTGGAAGATGAGGCGTTCTTCCTGCAGGCGTCTGGAGGTGAGGGAGCGACGGTGAAGGAGGCCCAGGATCTCCATGTTCCCGGCAGAGTGGGAGGGGGAGTTGAAATGTTGGGCCACGGGGCAGTGTGATTGATAGGTGCGGGTGTCTCGGAGATGTTCCCTAAAGCGCTCTGCTAGGAGGCGCCCAATCTCCCAATGCAGAGGAGACCACATCGGGAGCAAAGGATAAAATAAATGATATTAGTGGATGTGCAGGTTAAACTTTGATGGATGTGAAGGCTCCCTTAGGGCCTTGGATAGATGTGAGGGAGGTGGAGTGGGCACTGGTTTTACAGTTCCTGCAGTGGCAGGCGAAAGTGCCAGAAGGGGAGGGTGTGTCCTGGGGGGGTGTGGACCTGACCAGGTATTCATGGAGGGAACGTTCTTTGCGGAAGGCAGAAAGCAGTGGGGAGGGAAATATATCACTGGTGGTGGGGTCTGTTTCGAGGTGGCGGAAATGTTGGTGGATGATTTTGTTTATGCGAAGGTTTGTAGGGTGGAAGGTGAGCACCAGGGGCGATCTGTCCTTATTACGGTTTGAGGGGTGAGGTCTGAGGGCGGAGGTGCGTGATGTGGACGAGATGTGTTGGAGGGCATCTTTAAACAAGTGGGAAGGGAAATTGCGGTCTCTAAAGAATGAGGCCATCTGGTGTGTTCTGTGGTGCAACTGGTCCTCCTGGGAGCAGGTACATCAGATCTGGAGGAATTGGGAATACGGGATGGCAGTTTTGCAAGAGATAGGGTGGGAAGACGTGTAATGCATTTTTTTTACAATTCAAGTAATAATCTTTTTACTAATGTTAATCCAATCAAAGAGTATGAATTTACATTTATGAACATAATATTCCACTTGCCAAACCATTGCCCACTCTCTCAATGTATTTCTGTTCCTCTGCAAAGTTTCCCAGTCCTCCGCACACTTTGTTCGATTAATCACCTTAGTGTCATATGCAAACTTTGACACCCTGCATGTGGTCCCCAACTCCAAATCATCTGTCACAATTCTAAATAATTGCAGTCCCAACACTGATCCTGGAGGTACTCTCCTTGTTACTGATTGCCAGCCAGAATAAGGCTTATTTATCCCCACTCTTTGCTTCCCGTTAATCAACTAATCTTCTATCCATGCTAATACTCTATTCCATGTACCCTCATATAATGCAACAGCCTCTTGTGCAGCACTTTGTTGCAGGCCTTTTGGAAATCCAGGCACACCACATCCACTGGGTCCCCTTTCTCAACCTTGCTCGAAATGTCTTCATAGAATTCCAAATGATTTGCCACACATGACCTGCCCTTCATGAATCCATGCTCTGTCTGCCCAATGGGATAATTTCTATCGAGATTCCCTGCTATTTCTTCCTTGATAATGGACCAAAGCATCTTTCCAATTACAGATAATAAACTAACTGGTGTAGAATTCACTATCTTTCTTCCACCACCTTTTCTTACAGTCCTTCCTTTACACTAGAATATGCCTTTGCTGAGCACTTTTTAAAATGTCTTTGAAAATCTTTCACTACTCATCAACTGTCCCACCATAAAATCTTTGTTTTCAGTCTACTTTATCTAGGTTCACCCTCATTCTATTTTAGTTCCCCGTGTTCAAGCACAGGACCCAGGTATTAGATTTTATCTTCACACTCTCCATATGTAATCTAATTCAACCATACAGTGATCACTTCTTCCAAGAGGATCCCTAACTCTGAGGTCATTAATTATTCCTGTCTCATTGCACAGGGCCAGATCTTGGATAGCTTGCACCCTTGTCAGTTTCATTTCATACTGTTCAAAACAACTATCATGGATACACTTAATGAACTCCTCAAGGCTACCCTGACTGAGCTGGTTGGAACAATTTACATGTAGATTAAAATCACCCATGGGAATAGACATATCATTTTTAAAGGCTTTAGTTATTTCTTTGTTTATTGCCCATCCCAATGTGATGTTATTATTTGGCCTACACACGGCGCCTATCAGTGACTTTCTTGTTAGAATTTTGAAAGCATCATTCCTGTTTCTCCTAATGGACGGCAATAACAACTACTTGCATTGTATGGAATCATTTACAACCGCAAAACTCCTAAGGTGCTTCATGGATGATCAAAACATTGTTAAAGGAGAATGATTTATAAAGGCATCTTAAATGAGGATAGAGGAGGTTAGGGAGGCTATTCCACAGACTTCTGCCCTTATTAACTCCAATTGGGGAATGCTGCAGGTGGGGTGGGTTGGAAAGGGATTGTGCAAAAGGGAAAATGAGGAGCGTAGGCAGTGCATAATGTCTTAAGGACAGAGGAGGTTCCAGACTGAGTCTGTCTGTCATAGAGAGTATGGCTGGCTCATCAAGTTTGAAACACCGCAATGGGTCCATGCATGTCATGTTAGTCAAGGATAGTATAACGGTGGCTGAGAGAACTTTTGATGAGGATTTGTAGGCTGTAGTGTAGACTGAAGTTAGAACAGGTGAGGGGAGGTCACATTGCTTGAATTTTTTATAGACCGCCACAGAGTTCCAGGTAGGGGGAAGAGAGGATTAGCAAAATTACTCTGGGTAGGGAGTGAAGTAACATGGTGGTCATTATGGGGGACTTTAACTTCCATACCATTGATTGGAAATGCTATAACTCTCGTACGTCGGATGGATCAGGTTTTGTCCAATGTGTACAGGAGGATTACCTGACACAGTATGTCGAAGGGCCGACAAGAGGGGAGGCCACATTGGGTCTGGTGTTTGGTCATGAACCGGACTAGCTGTTTGATTTAGTTGAAGTTGAGCACTTTGGAGAGAGTGATCATAATTCAGTTATGTTTAGTTTAGCGATGGAAAGGGATAGGTACATGCCACAGGTGAAGACTTATCGATGGGACAGTGGCAATTATAATGCGATTTGTCAAGAATTAGGATGCATAGAATGGGGTGGCAAAATGCAGTGGATGCAGACTATGGAAATGTGGAGCTTGTTTAAGGAACAGATATTGCATGTCCTTGATAGGTATGTCCTTGTCAGGCAGGGAGAAAGTGGTAAGGTAAGGGAACCGGGGTTTACTACAGAAAATGCATCTCTTGTTAAGAAGAAGTAGGAGGCTTATGTGTTGATGAGGCAAGTGGTTCAGATGAGGCGATGGAGACTTAAGATCAACTCGGAAGGATTTAAAAAGAGTTAAGATGAGCAAATAGAGGACACGAGCAGTATTTAGTGAATAGAATAAAGGAGAACCCTAATGCTTTCTATCGGTATGTGAGGAATAAAGGATAGGGTAGGAATAGGGCCAAACAAAGACAGAGTGGGGAGTTGAGTGTGGACAATGTGGAAATTGGAGAGGTGCTAAACGAACATTTCTCATTGGTTTTCACTCAGGAAAATGAGAATATTGTAGACAAAAGTGAGGTAGAAGATGTTAAACTAGAAAGGATTGAGGTTAGTTACGAAGAGGTGTTATCAATTCTAGAAGGATTGAAAGTAGACAAGTCTCCTGAGCTGGATGGGATTTATCTGTGGATTCTCTGGCAAGCTAGGGAGAAGATAGGAAGGACTTCGGCTTTGATATTAAGTTGTCATTGCCTACAGGTTCAGTACCAGAGGACTGGATGATTGCAAATGTTATGGCCTTGGTCAAGAAGGGCAGTAGAAATGACCCATGTGATTATATACCAGTGAGTCTTATTTCTGTCATAGGAAAGGTTTTGGAAAGGAATGTAAGAGACAATATTTGTAATCATCTGGCAAACAACAATATGATTTTGTCAAGGGCAGGTCGTGTCTCACAAACCTCATTGAGTTTTTTGAGCTGGTAACCAAGCATATAGATGAGGGTAGGGCAGTTGACGTGGTATACATAGACTTCAGTAAAGCCTTTCGTAAGGTTCCACATGGTAGGCAGTTGGAGAAAATGCAGCGACATTGAATTGAACGTAATTTAGCAGTTTGGATTAGAAACTGGCTTTCTGAAAGAAGGCAGCGAGTGGTGGATGATGGAAAATAATCAGCCTCCAGTACGTTTATTAGTGGTGTGCCACAAGGATCTGTTTTGAGACCACTGCTGTTTGTCATTTTTATAAAAGTCTTAGACGCAAGTATAGGTGGATGGATTAGTAAATTTGCAGATGAATCGCAAGTCAGTGGAGTGGTAGACAGTGTGGAAGAATGTTACAGGTTGCAGGGAGACATTGCAGAATTGGGCTGAAGGGTGGCAAATGGAGTTCAATGCAGCTAAATGTGAGGTGATGCACTTTGTGAAGAATAACAGGAAGGCAGAGTACTGGGTCAATGGAAAAAAATCGTGATAGTATAGATGTACAGAGGAATGTTGGAGTCCATATACGTAGATGCCTGAAAGTTGCCACCCAGGTGTACAGTACTATTAAGGTGGCATAAAGTGTGTTAGGTTTCATTCGTAGATGGATTGAGTTCTGGAGCCACAATATCATACTGCAACTATACAAAATACTGGTGCAGCCTTATTTGGAATATTGTGTGCAGTTCTGGTGCCCATATTTCGGGAAGGATATGGAAGCATTGGAAAAGGTGCAGAGGAGATTTACCACGATGTTGTGTGCTCTGGAGGTAAGGTCTTATGGGGAAGGGTTGAGAGACTTGAACGTGTTCTCATTGGCAAGAAGAAGGCTGAGAGGATTTGATAGAGACATACAAGATGATCAGAGGCTTATATAGGGGAGACAGTGAAAGTATTTTTCCTAGGATGATGATATCAGTGTGTATGAGGGAGCATAACTACAAATTGAGGGGTGATAGATTTAAGGTAGATGTCAGAGGCAGGTTCTTTTCTCAGAGGGTGGTTAGGGCGTGGAATCCACTACCGACTAATGTAGTTAACTCAGCCACATTAGTGAGATTTAAACAGTCTTTTAGATTAGCAAATGGGTGATTTCGGGATAGTGTAGGGGGACGAGCTGAGAATAGTTCACAGGTCGGCGCAACATCAAGGACAGAAGGACCTGTTCTGCGCTGTATTGTTCACTGATTATTGTGCTCCAAGTGACTTTTAATGTCTTAAACAGAGTGATGGATCTTGTATTGTGAGCTTACGAAGTTTCACTGATCTCCAACAAACATGTGCGAGGTAGAGAATGCTGCCTGACCTGCTGCGTTTTTCCAAAAACACATTTTTTAGCTCTGATCTCCAGCAATTGCAGTCCTCACTTTCTCAATGTACGAGGTAGAGTCAGGGCAAAATAAGATGCTGCAACATGAGGGGGACAGTTAGCTCCATACAAAACCCGACTCCTTCTCAACTGTTTTCACCACAAAAACCAAGCGCCTTTCAGAAGAGCACCTCTATATACCACCACAACACTTTGCCCCACAGTCGTGGTGTCTACTGTGCACTAAGAGGAGTGCAACAGTGTGTACTGGGACTCTGAAACGCTTGGTAAAGAATCAAATCATCTGAGCATTGAGAGCCCCACCACATTGCATGCATTTTCGATTGTTTTCACTCTGTCCCTGACTTCCCTTGTTTTTCCTAATGTACCTGCTAAAAGTTGTTACAACGAACACCTGCACAAGCTTTGAATTTAACCCAGGCATCTCGGTCCAAGATTCGGGATATTTGCACCGTGTTACAAAACATCGATTCGAACTTCCTTTGTCCCTTGCCTGCAAAGTCACACTTCAATCAACTCTGCAATTGGGAGGAAGGGGCGGAACAGGAGGACCGAGTAGTGGATGATCCTACAACCAGACTGCATGAGGAGAGGGGATAAAGTATTCTCGGGAGGGAATGCTTCAAGATTGGTCAGAGAGCAAACTATTTTGCAGGATTGATCATTCTCACTGCATAGTGGAGCATTAAACCTCTCTCATCAATCAATCTGAGATTTTAAGAAATGCTGTAGTTGAAATTCAAATCTAATAACGTACATATTTCCAATCAATTTACACAACTCGCGTAAGAAACTTCTTTTCCAACTCCCAGAACGATTGGTAATTTATATACCTGGCCGGTATGGTTGATTTGGACCACACAATCTATTTACATGCTAGACATCTCCATGACTGTACCTCAACAAAACAATTGTTAATGAATAATAGTTTACCTATCAGTCTTTGCAGATATGAATATTCTCTCTAAATTAACCGATAACCTCAGGCGCACGCGCAGTTCGGTTTCTATGCAGAGCATGCGCAGTGGTTACATTGGTCAGGACAGAGACAGTGACATGGAGCTGTTTTCTCTGGTAGCGGCTGCGATCGGCTTCAGAGAGCAGCTCTCAGAGCCGGTGTGTGCGAGCCTTGCTCGGAGAAAGGAACGGAGAGACTTTACAAATCCCAAATAAAGGTTTAAAAACCCCGAAAAAGACCCTCCAGGCCTGGGTAAGGAGGTGGCGGTCTCTGATCAGGGAAGCGGCCCAGGGTCACTGCCGCCATTTGTTTGAGGGAAGAGGGAGCGCGGGTGTCAGGGCCGCCATCTTGAGAAGGTCAACGCGCAGGAGGGTGGGGCCCCCGGGGTCTGGCGAACAATCAGAGGAAAGGGAAGACCCATTATTATTGATTAATTCCACGAACACCACTTCACTGGGCGATCCCACAGGAATATCCTCTCTCAGTCCTGCTGTGATGTTTCACCCAATCAGAACCAGCAGCTCTCCTTCTCTCTCAGCTCCCCTTCTGTCCTTCCTGCAGCATCTGTCCCCTGGAAAATTAAGCTGCCTGTCCTGTCCCTCCCTCAGCTGTTGCTCTGTAATACCTGTGATATCCCAGTGCCATCTTAGATTACTTCACTAAAGACATGAATGTACCCGATGATTTTTCTTAACATCAGCAATTGTTTAATACTCACTTACACGTTTTTAATTACATCTTTTTTTAAACATTTAATTCACATTCAATCATTTGCAATGGTGGGATTTGAACCTGTGTCCAGAGAACATTTGCTCAGTTTCTGGATAAATTGCCTCACAATCATGCCACTAGCCCATCACTTCACCTGCTCGCACGTTGCGCATCCCAGTGCAACATGAATCAACACCCTGTCTTTGTGCACAATTGTTTGATGCTGAACTCTGGTGATATCACTCAGTATCTCTCCATGTGGGATCCCTCACTATGTGCGTCGAATTGCTGCCTCTGTCAGCGTCTCTTACTCTTACAGCTACTCCAGATCCTGAGCCAAGAGAATTCTCCACTCCAGAGAGATGGGGGCAGTAAAGGCTCGGAATGGAGACTAGGATTTTCCAGATCTCTGTGGGCTCAGTGCCATTCTACAAGTGCAACCCTCACAAGTATCAGTATAATTTCCCATTCTGCCTATTTGTGTGTCTTCTACAGGTACTCATGGAGTTCCTGACTCCATAGACTTGGGAAGATGATTGGTAAGTCAGAGAGACAAATGTCAGGGAAGTCGAGGGCCTTCAATAAATCCTGCCGCCAGGTAAGATCATTCACAGTGCACAGAGAGGAGAGCAATGAGAGGGCTCCAAACATCAGCTAACAAGACATGACATAGATATAATGCTGGAGGGGGTGCACAGTACAGACACACCTCAGGCTCAATCACCACCTCTACTTTAAGTTTTATTGTACTGAGACAGAATCTGTAGTTCCCAGTTTTCAATCAAGGCATGTGATGTCTTGTTGAGCACCAGGATAACAGAGGGGAATGCATGCCTTCAACGAGAGGGTAGTAATGCTGCCTGGGATCTTTCTGTTCCATAATCCCTCTCTATGGGATTATCTATGGCTCGACTTAAGGATCAGTGCCTTCAATCATTCTAACACCTACAACAGTTCCTATCTCTGAGATGTCCTCTCCTCTTACCAATTTCTTAACGTTTTTGAAACCTCCAGTCCAGATCCAATCAATTCCGTTGTAACTTGCATCAGTTTCTACAACATGCCTTATCTTGATAGTCTCCGCCTCCAACAACTGAAGACATTGGGTCTGTGTCTGTGCTGCATGACTCTTTGTTCAAGGTTTCCTAAACGGAATGAGTTGGCCCATTTCCCTTCAAATCTTCTCCTCTCCATGTACCTGCCTAAGTGTCTTTTCCATGTTATAATTGTACTTATTTTTACCATTTCCTCTGGCAGTCCATTCAGTCTATGCACCACCCTCTATGGAAAATGTTGCCCCTCAGCTCCCTCTTTTCATCCTTACTCTCTCACCTCTCGTTTATGCCTCTAGCTTTGGACTCACCTACCATTGGCAATTCTCCTTAATTAGGCCATACATTGTTTCATAAACTTTTATAAGGTAACTTGTGGCCGCCTCTGTCCAGGAGAAATATTGATGACAATGTTACAAACATCTCCAAATCGTGTACTCAATGCTCTGGCCACTGACGGCAAGTGTGCCAAATGCCGCTTTCCCCTCCCTGTCCCCCTGTGATGCCACTTACAAGGAACAATGCAACTGCACCCCTTGGTGTATTTCTGTTCGACAACACTGCCCAGGGCCCGACCATTAACTGTGTTAGACTTCCCTAGTTTGTCTGAACTAAATTCAACACCTGAATTAAATTCCATCTTTCATTTCTTGGCCCACTGGCCCAGTTGATTAACATCCCCTTCTATAACTATATTCCCTGCCCACTCTTCCACTAATCTTGGTATCCACAAACATACTAACAGGGACTCCTATATTTTTACTCAAAGCGTTCATGTAAATGGTGCACAACAATGGTCCCAGCACCAATCTTTACATCACACTGCTGGTCAGAGGCCTCCAGTCAATACATCAACCCTCTGTGTCCCAATGTCATCCCATTTTGTATCCAGTTGGCTAGCTCTCCCTGAACCCTTGTGATCTACCCTTACTAAACAATGTATTAAGCTACACCCTGACCAAGCGTTTCCTGAAGTCAGAAACTACGTCTGTTGCTCTGTCTTCATCTATCGTCTTGGTCGCATCTTGAACAAACTCAAGTCAAGTTTGTGAGACATGTTTTCTCACACACAAAGCCATGCTGGCTGTCCGTAATCAGTCCTTATCTTTCCAAATGCATGTAAGTCCTACCTCTCAGAATGACCTCCAACAACTGACCCACCCTGATGTCTGGTCATCAGTCTGTAGTTCCCTGGCTTCCTCTTGCAGCCTTTCTTAATTAATGACACAACATTATAATTATAGTCAGAGAGTCATACCGCATTGTTTGGTTAATGCTAACCACACTCTAAAACGGATCTTGTCCCACCTGCATGTTCCTTGATCATATCCCTATTCCTGTCCTAATCCTAATGTCTTTTAAACATTGTAATTTTCCGCACATTCACCCCTTCCTTGGGAAGTTCATTCCACACACAACCCACCCTCTGTGTAACAATGTGTCCCTCATGTCTTTTTTTAAATGCCTCTCCTCTTACACTTAAAAAGGTAGCTTCTAGTCTTAAAACTCCACTGTCCTTGGGAAAATACAGCTCTCATTAATTCTATCTGTTCCCCTCATTATTTTATAAAGTTCTATGAGGTCATCTGTCAACATTCAGGTTTCAATGAAAAAATACCAACCTATCCAGCCTTTCTTTATAATTGAAAACTTCCATAACCAGCAATGTCCAAGTGAATCTCATCTGAACCCTGTCCAGCTTAATAATATCCTTCCTATAACTGGCCGACCAGAACTGGACACAGTAATCCAGAAGAGGACTCACCAATGGCCTGTATAATCTCAATGTCACTTCCCAACTCCTATATCCAAAGGACTGAGCAATGATAGCACGTGTGGCAAGCACCTTTTTAACCATCCTGTCTCTCCATGTTGCAAACTTCAAATAATTATGTACCTGAACCCCGAGGTCCCTCTGTTCTACAACACTACCGAAGGTCCTACCATGAATTGCATAAGCCCTACCCGTGTTTGTTGCATCAAATGCATTTCCTTGCATTATACTGATTGAACTCCATCTACAGTTTTTCATCCGTTCATACATTTCATCAGGACGCCTTTGTAATCTCAGAAAACCTCCTTCACTGTCCACAATGCAACCTTCCAGTCTACCTGCCGATCACACAAGGTACAAACATCTCTGCTAGGGGCCCTACAATTGCTTCACTGGCTTCCCACAATGTCCTGACATACATTTAATCAGGGTCTGGGGATTTATTTAACTTTGTGTTTTAAAACTTTTAGCACCACCTCTTCAATAATGTGGACTCATTTCAAGACATTGGGTCATAGCGAGGTATAGCATGGAAACAGATCCTTCAGACCAACTCCTGCATAACGTATCTAGTCACATTTGCCAGAACGTTGCCAATACCCCTCTAAACCCTTCCTATTCATACACCCATTCACATGCCTTTTAAATGTATTTCTATCAGCCTTCACTATTTCCTCAGGCAGCTTATTCGATACACTCTGCTGCAACCAGTTGTCCTTTCGGTTCCTTTGAAATGTTCCCCATGCACTTTAAAGCTATTCCCTGTTGGTTTGGAATCCTCCAGCCCTTGGGTAAAGACCTTGTCTGTTGACCCTATCGCTGACCATCATGATGTTAAACACCTTTATCGGGTAACGCCTGAGCCTCCCATGTTCAAGTGAAAACAGCCCCAGCTTATTCAGGCTTTTCCGTGAAGCACAAACCCTCCAATCCTGGCAACATCCTTGTTCGTTTCTTCTGAACCTTTTATGTTCCACAACATCCTTCCGATGGCATTGAGACATGAATTGCACACAGTATCCCAATAATTGCCAGGCCAAACACTGTTTAGTTCCCTGAGCGCCCCAGTATTTATCCACAGTAAGTTCAAACGTGAAATATTTGTTTCGGATCTTGTAGCTTCACACGTTGGTTTCATTGATCATTAAGGATACTGGTTTTGTCCCTTGCTCTTCTTTTGCTCTTAGTACACTTCTAGAATCTCTTTAGATTCTCCTTAACTTTCTCTGCCAAAACTATCTCATGTCGCATTTTTGCATTCCTGATTTCAATCCAAAGTGTATTTCTACAGCCTCGATGCTCCTGAATGGATTCACTTGAGTCAGCCAGTTATATCTGACATGTGCCCACTTATTTCTTGACCAGAGCCTTGAAACTCAGCCTGTGTTACCTAATTCTGTCAGCATTGAGCTGCATACTAACAGGAATGTGCTGGTGCTGAATGCTCATCTTATCTCGGTTTTCAAATATTCCTACTTGCCAGACTTCCTGCAAATAGCTTCCCCATATCAACTTTTAAAAAAGTCATGACTAATACTATCTTACTCCATTGTATAACTTGAACTTGTGGACCAGGCCTGTCCTTTTCCTTTGCTATTTTCAAACTAATACAATTGTGGTGACTTTCCAAAGTGCTCCCCCACGAACACCTCAGTCCCGTTCCCGACCTTGTTTCCCAAGGGGAGGTCAGGTTTAGCCCCATTCTCCAGTTGGGCCATTTACATAATGACTCGGAGTTTCAGGAACACATTTAATAAATTCCTTCCATCCAAATGCTTAACACAGTAACAATCCCAGTCCAAGTTTGGAAAGGTTAAAATCCCCGACAGTTACAACCGTATTATTCTAACAGATATCTGAGATCTCCCGACATATTTGCTCCAACATCTCCCATTCGCTGTAACACAATCGTAGCAAACTGATGACCAATTTTTATTTTGCAATTCCACTAATATTGCTTAACTGAGCGATCCTGCGTGAATATTCTCTCTAAGTACAGTTGTGATGTTTCCCTCAATCAAATCCATTAGCCCTCCTCCTGTTTTGCCTCCTGTTCTATCCTTCCTGCAACATCTGTCCTGTGGAACATTGAGTTGCCAGTCTTGTCCCTCACTTAGCTTTTTTTCTGTAATATCTATGGTATCCTAATCCCATGTTCCCTTCCATGCTCTGGGTTCATCTGCCTTATTTGTCCAGCCCGTTTCATTGAAATAAATGCAATTTAATCCACCCTTTTTCCCTCATTGTCAGCTATGTTCTTGCCTGCTTTGTCTATTGATATGGATCTCTTGAACACCTTTACTAGCCTCAAATTTCCTTCTGGCCTTACGACTGTTTGGGATCCCATACCCCTGCTAGCCGAGTTTAAATCCTCTCGAGCAGCTCCAGCAACTCTCACCACCAGGATATGGGTCCCCCTCCTGCTCCCAGTTCAGGTGTCTTCTCCACCCTGTTTACTTGTGCTGACACCTTCAGACATCAAGCGACTTGTCCACCAATGTCCGTGTGTTCCTCATTACTCCAGGAGGACCTACCATTCTTGATGTATATCGTTCACTTATTAGACTTCCCACCTCGCAGTGAGCAGAAGTAAACTCCAAGTGCCATTACTCTGCTCAGTTCATCATCTGATCGATATCAGACTACAGCCTGAGAACATGCTCCTCACTGTGGGCAACACCCTCACCTTTCATGTCATCTGCGCACCTACTAATGACACCTGCTTTCACATGCGAAATATTAATGTTCATAATAACTAGCAATGGTTTCTGTACAGATCCCCGTGGTATATCTGCTGTACAAAGGCTTCCAGTTGGGAAAACACAATCTCCAACAATTGTGGATCCAATTTGCCAGCTTGCCTTGGAACCCATGCGTTCTTTCCTTTTCGACCAGCGTTCCATGTGGGACCTTGTCAAAGACCTTAATAAATTCCATGTGAACTACATCATCTGCACTCATCAATATCAGAGGACAATCCTCTACCAAATCCATACAGACAATTCCTAATCTATTCCTCTCCTTTCGAATGTTGATCCATCCTGTCCTTCAGAATTGTTTCCAATGATTTCCCTTCCCCTGCTGTCAGACTATCTGCTCTGTAGTTACCTGGCCTATCCCTGCTGCTCCTGAACAAAAGAAACTCATTAGAGAACCTCAGTCAATCGACACTTCACCTGTGGCTAGCAAAGTATTAAATATATCAGCCAGGGCCCCAGCAATCTGCTCCCTTCCTTGTCATTACAGCCTGGGATACACTTTATTGATACTGGGTATTTCTCTACCTTTTTGCCTGTGAATACATTTAATGCCTCCTTCTCATTGATCTTAATATGTTCCAGAACTCAGCATCCCAAATGAAATCCCCAGCTACAATGTCTTTCTCCTGTGTGAATGCAGATGGGAAATATTCATTGAAGACCTCACCTACTTCTTCTGGTGACGTGCACTGATTGTCCCTTTAGTTTGTAACAGGCCCCAGTGTTTAGTTGGTGATTCTCTTACTCTAACCGTACTTATTAAATACATTGTGCCTTATCCTTAACATTATCTGCTCAGAATGCTTTGTGACTATTCTTTGCCCGTTCATTTTAAAGAAACACACAACTCGTCCACGTCCCCAACCCTCGCTTTCTATCTAATGCCTTTGTTACTCATTGTGGTTAGCGTCGTCCATTTTGCCTGAGTTTCCACAGGTTATGAACCATTGAATATTTATGTTCCACCTTTTGTTCACCCTGTAACCACATCTCTTTGGTGTCTAAGTCTCTTTCACCTCTGTGTCACAAATCCAGTTACCTTATTGAAGAGACTTTGTCAATGCAGAAAAAAACGTTTCTGTACTCTTTTCCACCATTTCCTATCACAAACCAATTCGCTAATGTAAAGTTTTAGTTAAACCTTATCCCACCCTGTTCCTTTCTGCTTGTCTTCAGCCACATCCCCAGGCTGTTCCAATGCGTCACCTTTTCTATTTGGATTTGGAAAACACTTTCCTGTGGGTATGTCATGCAGACCACGTGAGGATGGGCAGATGTACTTCTCGAAAGGACAAGTGTTTGGGTTTTTTGTGCATCAGCAATGGTCTCATACTTATTTATGGATTGTTAATATAATATTTGAATTTATTGATTTCAAATTCCACCATTTCAGACAGTGAGATTCAAATCTGTCTCCCCTGATCATGAGCTAAGGTTTGGGATACATGCTGCAGCAATAATAACATGAGGCCATCACTTCACCTCCTCACAGGTTACTCATTCCTGACCAGTTATCCCAGTGCATCATGAAACTAAACCTATTCTTCTGTCACAATTGTTTGATCCTGACACCCTCCTGTACTCTGGTGATATCACTCAGTCTCTCTCCATGTGGTATCCCTCACTGTGTGGGTCTAATTGCTGCCTCTGTCAGTGTCTCTCGTTCTTGCAGCTACTCCAGATCCTGAGTCAACAGCATTCTCCACTCCAGAGAGACACAACAGCACAGGCCAATGGTGGAGACTGGAATTTTCCAGATCTCTGTGTGACATAGTGCCATGCCCATGTGTAATCCTCATTGCATCAGTATAATTTTCTATTCCATCTATTTGTCCGTCTCCTGTGGGTAATCAAGAAGGTCCTGACTCAATTGACTTCCCACCCGCTGGGTGTCTCGTCCATAACCTCATTGAAGATGGTTGGTCAGTCAGCGAGACAAAGGGCAGGGAGATCTGGAGCCTTCAATTAACCCTGCAGTGGGGTAGGATCACTCTCAAAGCACAGAGCAGACAGCACTGAGAGGGCTTCAAACATCAGCTAACAAGACATGACATAGATACAATGCTGAGCACAGCACGGACACAGCCCTGGCTCATTCACCACCCCTATTTTAACTTGCGTTGTACTGAGACAGCAGAGAGAGTCCATAGTTATCAATCGAGTCCTGTGCTCTCTTACTGGGCATCAGTACAACAGAGAGGAAAGCAGGCTTCCCACGAGAAGGTGGGAATGCTGCCTGGGATCTTTCTGTTCTGTGTTCTCGCTCCAACACTGTACTTATGGTAAGCCTTGTGGATCAGTGTCTTCAATAAATTTTAACTCCTATAATATTCCCTATCTCTGTAACCTCCTTCTTTCCATATAGGCCCTCTGCACATTTGAAACGTACCACTTTCCAGACATCCATCCCTATGGCTATAGCTTGCTTCAGTGTCTACAACTTGCCTTATCTCAGTATTCTCCTCCTCTTTTACTGGGTACAGGTTCATGCTACATGAAAACAGAACCTTCAGTCCAAGTCATCAATGCTGACTATTTTTCCAAAACTGAATGAGTTGCATTTGCCTGTGTTTGGTCCATATCCCTTCAGACCGTCGCCTCTCCGTGTAGCTGCCTAAATTTCGTTTCTATGTTGCAATTGTTCTTGTTTCTCCATTTGGCCCTGGTAGTTCGTTCCGTCTATGCACCATCCTCTGTGGATTGATGTTGCCCCTCAGCTCCCTCTTTAAATCTTTGCTCTCTCACCTCACGCTAATAGCCGCTATTTTTGACTCACTTACCCTTGGCTATTCACCATTCTGACTCCCTCCATTGTTTTAAAAACCTTTATAAGGTCATCCCTTATAAGCCTCCTCTGTCCAAGGGAAATATTGAAGACAATGTTATAAATATCTCCAACTCATGTATCAAAGTTCTGGCCAATGACAGCAAGTGTGCCAAAGGTTGCCTTCCCCACCATGTCCCCTGTGATAACACTTTCAAAAAAAAACGTCACTGCACCCCTTGGTCTGTCTCTGTTCGACAACACTACCCAGGGCAGCACCATTAACGGTGTTAGTCCAAAACTCAATACCTGAATTAAAATCCATCTTTCATGCCTTGGTCAACTGGCCCAGTTAGTCGAGATCCCCTTTGATAACCATATTCACTGCCCACAACGCCATTAATTTGATCATCCACAAAATTACTAACGATGACTCCGATATTCTCAACGAAATCGTTTACGAAAATGATATACATCAGTGGAACCAACCCCGATCCTTATAGCACTCCTCTGATCACAGGCCTTGAGTCTGAACAACAATCCTCTCCCACCACCCTCTGTCCCCTACTGTCAAGCCAATTTTGTATACAGTTGGTTAGCTCCCCCTGATGACATGTGATCTAATCCTACAAACCAGTATACCATGCTAAATCCCGTCAAAGATCCTGATGACGGTAGTGTAGACTTTGTACAGTCACCAATTCAACAAAAACAGTCAAGTTAGTGAGACCTGACTTTGTGTGCACAAAGCCGTGCTGACTACCTGTCATCAATCCTTGCCTTTCCAAATGCAGGCAGAATCATTTCGACACCTTACCTACAACTGACATTGGGCTAATTGGTCTTGAGTTCCCTGGCTTTCCACTGCAGTCTTTCTTAAATAATGGAACAAAACCATATTGTTGTCAGAGCTATGTAGCATAGAAACTGACCCTACAGTTGATACCAATCATAATCTAAAACTAAACTCATCTCAGCAGTCTGTTGCTGGCCCATATCCCCCAAACCCTTTACTATCCATGGACTTAATTAAATGTCTTTTAAATGTTGTAATTGTACCGACCTCTACCTCAGGAAGTTCATTCCATACCCAAAAAATCCTCTGTGTAACAATTTGCCCCTTATATCATTTTTTTAAAACACCTCTCTCTTCTAACCGGCCACTTGAGACTCCCTCATCCTAAGGAAAAGACAACTATCATTGACTCTATCTATATCCCAAATTTTTTTCTTAAACTTCTGTAAGTTCACCTCTCAACTTCCAGGCTCCACTGAAAAAAACACTCTGCTTATCCCTCCATTTTTGAGAACGCAAGCATTTCATACCCGGCAAGGTCTTGATAAGTTTCTTCTGAACACCCTTCAGATGAATAATATTCTCCCTATAACTGGGTGACCAGAACTGGACAGAGTATTGCAGAATATCCTCACCAATGTCCGTAACAATATCATAATAACGTCCCATATCATTCACTCAATGGACTGAGCAATAGTCAGGCATGCCAAGCACTGTCTTATCCATCCTGTGATGCAAACTTCAAGAATTATGTACCTGAACCCGGAGAGCCCTCTGCTCTAAAACACGAACCAAAGCCCTAACATTAATTGTATAAGCTCTACCCTTGTTTCTTTTACCAAGTGCACTACCTCGCATTTATTGAGACTGAGTTCCATCTACAGGTTTTCAGCCCATTCAACCATTTCATCAAGGTCCCTTTGTAACATTAGAAAACCTCCTTCACTGTCCACTATGCCACCCTCCAGCATTCCAGCCCATCACACATGACTGTCAATGATACAAATACCCTTGCTAGTAGCTGCTCAATTTCTTCCCTAGCATTCCACAATGTCCTGTGATACACTTAATCACGTCCTGGGGCTTTCCACACCTTCGTGTTCTAAAACCAAAAGCACCACCTCTTCTATAACATGCACTCCTTTCAAGTCATAGAGATGAACAGCATGGAAACAGACTCTTTGGTCCAACCCATCCATGCTGACCAGAAGATTTAAATAAATTCATTCTATTTACCAGCATTTGGCCCATGTATCTCAAAACCTTTATTATTCATATACCCATCCAGATACCTTTTAAAATGTGGTAATTGTTTCAGTCTCCGTTACTTTCTCTCTCAGCTCGTTCCATACACATATCACCATGTGCATGAAAAGGCTGTCCCTTCAGTCCCTTTTTAAACCTTTCCCCTCTAACATTAAACATATGCCCTTTAGTTTTGGAATTCCCAACTCCTGGGAAAAGACATTTAATGTTTACTCAATCCATGCCCCTCTTTAATGTCTCTGATGCTCCAAGGAAAATAGCCCAAGCTTATTCATCAACAACTCTGGCAACATCTTGTAAACCTTTTCTGAGCCCTTTCAAGTTTCACCACATCCTTCTTATGCCAGAGAGACTGAGATTGCAGAGTACTCCAATTGTCGTCTAACGTATTACTCTTGTTCCCTGAGTTCCCCAGTCTTTGTCCACAGTAAGTTCTGGAGTGAAAAAATTGTTTAGTGTCTTAGCCACATCTGCTCATGAAAGCCAACGCACCATACGCCTTCTCAACACCTTCTCAAATTGGGTGGTAACTTCAGGGATACAGGATCCCTCTGTTTGTGTACATTGCTAAGAATCTTGCCTTTAACCATGTAAGGTTTTTCCGCAGAATCCTACAATCTGAAACCATCCCAATCTTTGTAACTTCCCACATCCCTACAACACTCATAAACTGTGAAACCTCCTCAAGTTCCTATATTCCTAATGCTTGCAAAATTCTCCAGTCCCGATATCCCTCTTTAACTCTTGTAAATGCCACCGGCCTCCACTGCCTTATGGGGAACATTGCAGAGGAGGGAAGAATTGTAGAGACAGGGCCATGCTACAGAGGTAGGAAGGGCTGAGGAACCTGTAGGATAGTACTAATGTAGGAAGGGACGTGGATCCTGCAGGAAATTTAGAGGGACCGGGATTCATAGAACCTGCAGGATGGGACCAAGAATGGGTTGTGGGACATGAAGGATGTTATGATTTGAACCACAGACCATTTTTGATTGAACCATTCAGCCGTTCTTAGAGTCAACGTGATCTACGGCATGGAAACAGACCCTTCAGTCCAACCCGTCCATGCTGAGCAGATATCCCAACCCAATCTAGTCCACCTACCAGCATCTGTCCCATATTCTTTCAAACCCTTCCTACTCATATACCCATCCAGACGTCTTTGTATCAGGCTCCACCACTTCCTCTGGCGGCTCATTCCATACATGTAACACCCTCTGTATGAAAAGAAAATTGCCCCTTAAGTGTCTTATATCTTCCCCTCTAACCATAAACCTATGACTCCCACACCCGAGGGTAAAGACTTTTTTCTCTTTCTCCTCCCCATGCCCCTCATGATTTTATAAACGTCTATAAGGTCAACCTTCAGCCTTCGATACTCCAGGGAAAACAGCCCCAGTCTATTCAACCTCTCTCTTTAGCTCAAACGCTCCATCCCTGGCAACATCTTTGTAAATTCTGTCTGAACCCTTTCAAGTTTCACAACATCCTTCCGATAGGAAGGTGACCAGAATTGCACATAATATTCCTAAAGTAACTTAACCAATGTTCTGTACAGCAACAACATGACCTTCCAACTCTTATTCTCAATTCTCTGACCAATAAAAGAAAGCATACCAAATGCCTCCTTCACTAGCCTGCCTACCTGCGACTCTGGTTTCAAGGAACAATGAACCTGCCCTCCAATATCTCTATGTTCAGCAACATCCTGTCAGACCTTACTATTAAGTGTATAAGTCCAGCAAAGATTTGCTTTCGCAAAATGCAGCACCTCGTATATATCTGAATTAATATCCATCTGCCACTTTTCGGCCTATTAGCCCATTTCATCAAGATTCCATTGTAATTGGAAGTAACCTCTTTCGTTGACCACCATACCTCCAATTTTGTTGTCATCTGCAAACTTACTAACTATATCTCTTATGCTCACAACCGAATCATTTATGTAAAAAATGCAAAATATTGGACCCAGCACCGATCCTTGTGGCACTCCACAGGTCACAGGCCTCCAGTTTGAAAACCAACCCTCCACCACCACGCTCCGTCTTCTACCTTTGAGACAGTTCTGTACCAATTGGCTAGTTCTCCCTTGTATTCTGTGAGATCTAAACTTGCTAACCAGTCTCCCATGGGGAATCTTGTTGAACGCCTTACTGAAGTCCGTATAGATCACATCCACCACTCTGCCCTCATCAATCCTCTATGCTACTTCTTCAAAAAAACTCAATCAAGTTTGTGAGACATGATTTCCCACTCTCAAAGCAATGTTGACTATTCCTACCCAGTCCTTGCATTTCCTCGACCCTGACTCATGCATGTACATCCTGCCCCTCACGATTCCCTCCAACAAGGTGCCCACCGATGTCAGGCTCACCAGTCTTTTGTTCCCTGGATTTACGTTCCTGTCTTCCTTAAATAGTAGCAACACGATAGCTAACGTCCAGTCTTCTGGCTCTGATGTCCTGTTTCTAGAGATCTTTACCGGAATGGCTGCTCACAGCTTCAGGTTCCCAGGCTGGGAGGTGTGAGTTCGGTTGTGAATCTATTTGCCCATTCTCTCTGCGTGCCTGAGATTGACCTGGTGGCGCTCTGGTAGAAAGCACTCTCAATATACCCGGTAACATCCAGATCAACAGACTGACCACAGCTCACCTCATCAAAGCCTTCGTTAAGAATGTTCTTTATTTTAATATTTTTAAATGGCAGTTTTGTGAGATGCAGGAATTGAGGAGTTGTCCTTTTTGTAAGAATGAAACTTTTATAATTGACCCTGACCAATGCAACAGGGATTCGTGGATTCTATTGTTCTCTGCAGACTATCAGTCAGAGGATTGCATGACCAGCGAATCTGAGTGCAGATAGTCTCTGCTTGTTAGAGTGTCAATTTACCACTTTATGTCAGCTCGGACACAGTGTTTCTGGACAATGCATAACTGTGTAAATACCTCACCGACTGGTTCAGGGGTGAGTGCACTGGGCTCTGAGCACCAGGAACTGGGAAACCTCATGCCGTTTGTATGTGGAAAAAGTGAGAATTGCAGATGCTGCAGATCATAGTTTCGATTAGAGTGGTGCTGGAAAATCACAGCAGGTCAGGCAGTATTCGAGGATCGGGAAAATCGATGTTTTGCCCAATGTCGATGTGCCCGCTCCTCGGATGCTTCCTGACCCGCTGTGCTTTTCCAGGACCACTCTAATCTAGACTCTATTTGTATGTGGGGCTTGGCACCAGACTGGGTGAAAGCAGCTCTCTGAGTAAATGACAGGTATGGAGTTTGGGTTCCTCCTGCTGTGTTTGACCTCATGCCATATCGTTATCTCCTTCTCATGAGTGAGTGTGTCATATTCTCTAGTCCTGACAGTGACCACTCCCTGGAAACCCTTCCGCTGTTGAACATCTCCTTTCTCTCTCATTCCCTCGAGCCCTTCCAACCTGGCCTGGGTCTTGTATCTCCTGCAATTCTAAATGACCAATGTTATTGCATTGCTTTCCTTTGAGTTGTGTGGGAACAAACCTGAAGTAGTTTTGGGTCATTGGAAGAAAAAAGACAACTTCCCTTCTCCACCTTTGTCAAATAGAGTCTGCTTGTTTGTCTCTCTCCCATAAGTGGAAGAAACAGCTTCAGTCCCCACAACCCTACTTCCAAATACAACATCAGTTCTGGACTCACCAACCCCAGGGAAAAGACTTTGTCTATTGATCCAATTCATGTCCCTCATAAATTTGTAAATCTCTGTAAGGTCTCCCCTCAGCTTCCGACGCTCCAGGAAATACAACCCCAGCCTGTTCAACCTCTCACTATTGCTCAAATCCTCCAACTCTGCCAACATCCTTGTAAATCATTTCTGAACCCTTCAAGTTTCACAACATCCTTCCGATTGGAGGGAGACCAGAATTGCACACGGTTTTCCAAACGTGGCCTAACGAATGTCCTGTAAAGCCGCAACACGACCTCCCAACTCTTGTACTCTATACTCTGAATAATAAAGGAATGCATACCAAATGCCTGCTTTGCTATCCCATCTCCCTGTGACTCTACTTTCAATGACCTTCGTACTTCATTTGAAAAATTGGATAGACAGATGGAGTGACCTGAGGTCTTGTGGATAAAGCTAGTTCAGTCTAAGCTGTTAGGCAGACCCAGTGAGGTATTTGCAGCGCAGTCTCATGAGTGGTCAGAAGATTATTCACCTGTCAAACAGGCTATTTGAAGTTATTATGGATTAGTACCAGAAGCGTAATGACAGCGGTACAGAACATAAAGGAAGAACCAAGACAGACTTATGTGGAGATCTATACAATTAAACATAGTAATCTTACTGCAACATCTCCAGTCTCCATGCGTCCCTCTGTCATGGTGAGCTGCTCCAATCCCCATAACCTTTCCTGCCTGTGTACATCATCAAGTTGATACAACCCTTCTGATTTCTGTCGTGTTCTGCAGACCCGTTTTTGTGAATTCTGCCGACCACTAATACTCTCCCTTCTGTGTAAATGCCCCCAGCCACTACAATTCCCAATACTGTGCAGCCCGCACCGACCTAAAAGCCATCGCTCTCTGTGAGAGCTCCTTCAGGTCTATATCATCCACCTTGATGAAACCCGCTCTCAGCATTGCAACTCCTATTATTTCCTAATGTTGTCGAGCCTCTAACATAATCCCTATCAGTTTAATCTAACACACTGCATACAACACCAGGTCTGTATAATCTCTTCAATTCCTTCAGTTCCTATATACCTCTGGATTGGTGTGACTGCTTTGTGAGCATTGTATCCTCGTTTATATCTGCAAAAGTCTCTGCTCACTGTAGCACATCCTATGCTCATAAGTGAATCTGGTCTCTCACAAGCCTCTCTACGACTCTTTCTCCTCCAGTCTCTACAAGCTTCCCTATCCCTGTAGTATCTTGCAGTATGCACACCACTCACTCTCTCTGACATACCTTCCAGTGCATAAAATCATCTCTCCTTCTAACATTATCCAGTCTGCAAGTTCCTCCATATCCGTTCAACATTCTCCTGTCTATATCATCTTCCATGTGCTTGCAACATTCTCCAGTCCATACCACTCTCTATTTCCCTGTAATATTCTCCAGTCCATATCGCACTCATTACCACTGTGATACTGTCCAGATCCCACAACTGTTGTTAAATGTACCACATCCTGGAATCATGTGAATGTTTCTAATGCCTAAGCAACATAGCCCATGTAACGATCCACAGCCCTACACACATCCCTTTCTCTGTGTGAAATATTTGCTCCTTAGCTCTCTTTTATATCTTTCCCCTCTCAACCAAAACCTCAAAACATCCCTCTTCGTGGAACCTCCACCAGAGACCACGAGCCTCCAGATCTCGGTAATTCTAACTTCCTCCAAACAATAAAATGTTTTCTCCTGCGAATATTCTGTCGCAACTGTAACTATGTTTAACCCTGCAACATGGTTGCGCCCCCAAACATCTCTCCCAATCTGTGACCTCTATCCATCCCTCAAAGGCCCTCTCTCAGTGACACGCGCCTTGCATTTGCAACAAGGCAGATGGAATGACAGAATTAACTGAAGAGAACAGATATGTTCGAACTGTTATTGTGGAGGGGTGGCTGCATAATGATCATGACAGCAATGTGAATATTGAGGGGTTGTAAAGAATTAGGCAGGATCAGTTAAAAAAAAAGCAAGATCCCGTTTTGTTGTGAAGAAAGGATGCAGTCAGTGCTTTAGTGAGACAGCCAATTTAACCTGGGAATCAAAATCTCGAGTCATTTTGAATGGACGGCTTCCAAATAGCAAGGGGGATCTGGAAGTTCAAATCACAATCAATGATCATTGTTAAGTTGGATACAATATTTCCTTGGTGAGAGTAGACAGAGGCACGTGAAGTGGTGAATTTCTAATTGGACGTCTGTGGCCAATGCTGTTTCACAAGGATCAGTGCTGCGATGTGTCTGTGTAATTTATGTCTGTGATTAGTATTTTGCAGACGACATTTGGACAAGCATGTAATGATCAGGGACAGTTAGGGAAATTGTGGATAGTGAGGAAGAGTGTTAAAGGTTGCAGCAGTGTGTAGATCAGCTGGAACGCTGTGCAGAGAAATCGCAAATCGAAATTCATCGGGACAAGTGTGAAGTGATGTATCTATGAAGTCAAATGGAAGAGAGTAGTGTATTAATTGATGGATTGGAAACATTGATAAACAGATGACTTTGGATGCAAATCCGTAGCTCCCTCAAAATAACAACACAGGAGGATGTGGTGGTAAAGGAGGAGTATGGTATGCTTACCTTCATTGGTCACAGTATTGAGTACAGACGGTTGCACGTCATGTTGTGACTGAATGAACCCTCATTCGGCCATGCTTGGAATGTTGCATGTCGTTCTCATCGCCACACGAAAGGAAGGATGTGAAGGCTCTGGGGAGGTTGTAACAGAGGATTGGCAGAATGTTGCCTTGATGAGAATGTGTTTACTGTAAGGAGGTTGGGCGCAGTTGGATTGTTTTGCGAGAGTATCGGAGACTGAGGAGTGACCTGGTACAGGTGTATAGCATTAGGAGAGGCATGAATAGTGTGGAAAGTTGGAATCCTTCTTCCAATGTAGAAATATCAAAGATTAGAGCGCATCAGTTTAAGGTCAGAGTGAAAAGTTTTAAGTGAGATGAATGAGGCCAGTTTTCTTTAGCGAGAGGGTGGAAGTTGCTCAGAAGGTGGGAGAGGTGGCAACGAGAGCAAAGTTTTGAAGTGGCATTTAGACAGAAACATGAACAGAATAGAGGATATCACCCATGTGCAGGCAGATGGGATTCGTTTAGAATAGCATCATGGTCAGCACAGCCATGGTGGGTCGAAGGGCCGATTACTGTGCTGTACATAGAACATAGAACATAGAACATAGAAGGATACAGCGCAGTACAGGCCCTTCGGCCCTCGATGTTGCGCCGACCGAGTCCTACCTAACCTATACTAGCCCAATAACTTCCAAATGCCTATCCAATGCCCGCTTAAATGAACATAAAGAAGGAGAGTTCACCACTGATACGGGCAGGGCATTCCATGAACTCACAACCCGCTGTGTGAAGAATCTACCCCTAACATCTGTCCTATACCTACCACCCCTTAATTTAAAGCTATGTCCCCTAGTAACACCTGACTCCATTAGCGGTAAAAGGTTCTTAGTATCTACCCTATCTAAACCCCTAATCATCTTATACACTTCTATCAGATCTCCCCTAAACCTTCTCTTCTCCAATGAGAACAGCCCCAAGTGCCTCAGCCTTTCCTCATACGATCTTCCTACCATTCCAGGCAACATCCTGGTAAACCTCCTCTGCACTCGTTCTAAAGCTTCCACATCCTTCCTATAGTATGGCGACCAAAACTGCACACAATACTCCAGATGAGGCCTCACCAGAGTCTTATACAACTGCAACATGACCTCAGGACTCCGGAACTCAATTCCTCTGCCAATAAAGCCCAGTACACCATATGCCTTCCTCACAGCACTATTTACCTGGGTGGCAACTTTCAGAGATATACTGTACTGTTCTATTTTCTAATTAATGGCATCTACCCTGTCAAAGCCAATCAGAATCCTGGATGTTTCATTTAATTTCTCTCCCATTCTTCAAAACCCCAATAGATTCAAGGTCAATCTACTCCACCTCTTCTCATTGGAAAATCCCACCATCTCCATGATCAGCCGAGTGAAACTTCCCTGGCCTGCCTCCAATACAAGAATGTCTTTCCTTAGGGCACGCACACTGTTCATTATAATATAGGTGTGGTCTGACTTGTACCTTGCATCGTTTAGCAAGACCTTCGTATTTTCAGACATTCCCTTTGTAAAAACTGCCAGCATTTGATTTGGCTTCTCTATTACCTGCTGATCGGATTGGTAAACTAGAACTCCCTCAACCCTTTCTGCTGTCAGTCTGAAACCAAATAGTGTTGTCCTGACAGTAAGTCGGTGACGTACTGGAATGTATTTTAAAGGGTATGACAATAAATGATTACTGGATGTTTAGAAACAATGGAGACACATGATTTTATAAAAAGGGAATATTTTAAATCTGTTGGATTCTACATTTTGTTGTGACCATAAATACAGAATGGATAAGGGTGGGGGAGGCTAGTTGCGGTAGAGGGATATTTGAACAATATTTGAGGGATAGGTTTCAACAAGGGCTAAAAATTAGCTCGGGAGAGAATATGGCCCCTGAAAGGTCAATGAGGCTGTCTGTGGGGACTCATTGCTGATGGGTGAGATACTGAACAAATATTTTGTGTTAGGATTTACTGTGGAGAAAGACATGAAGCTCGGGAACTTTTCGCTGCACTTTGGATGCTGTCTGAACTGCTGTGCTCTTCCAGCACCACTAATCCAGAATCTGGTTTCCAGCATCTGCAGTCATAGTTTTTACCTCGTCGATTTTAACCCTATTGTGAATCCTCTTGCACGGATGTCTGCCTTGAAGAAGTTTTCCTCCTCTCTCTACAAGAATCTCAGGGAGTCCCTCCACGCTTCAGGCTCACTGACTTTATTCCTGATGAAGGGCTTTTGCCCGAAACGTCGATTTCGCTGCACTTTGGATGCTGCCTGAACTGCTGTGCTCTTCCAGCATCACCAGTCCAGAATCTAGTTTCCAGCATCTGCAGTCATTGTTTTTACCTCTGTATCTAAATAGCTAGTTCTCCCTGTGTTCCATGAGATAGAACCATTCTAATCAGTTTCCCATGGGTAACCTTGTCGATCACATCTACCACTCAGCCCTCATCAATCCCATTTGTTACTTCTTCAAAAAACTCAATCAAGATTGTGAGACATGATCTCCCACCCATAAAGCCATGTTGTCTATCCCTAATCAGTCCTTGCATTTCCAAATATATGTCCATCCTGACCCTCAGGATTCCCTCCAAACAACTTGCCACCACCGACGTCAGGCTCACTGCTCTATAATTCCCTGGCTTGTCCTTACCACTCTTCTTAAACAGTGGCACCACGTTTGCAAACTTCCAGTCTTCCGGCGCCTCACCTGTGACAATGTATGATACAAATATCTCAGCAAGAGGTCCAGTAATCACTTCTCTAGCTCCCCACAGAGTTCTCGGGTACACCTGATCAGGTCCTGGGAATTTATCCACCTTTACGAATTTCAAGACATCCAACACTTGCTCCTGTGTAACATGGACATTTTGCAAGGTGTCACCATCCATTTCCCTCCATTCTATATTTTCCATATCCTTTTCCACAGTAAAAACTGATGCAAAATACCCGTTTAGTATCTCTGTCTTTTAAACGTTGTAATTGTACCCACATCCACTTCTTCCTCAGGAAGTTTATTCCACAATCAAAACACCCTCTGTGTAACAATTTGCCCCCATGTCTTTTTTTTTAACCTGTCTCTCTTCTAACCATTAAAATGTGGTCCCTCCTCTTGAGACTCCCCCATCCTACAGAAAAGACCACTACCATTTAATCGATCTAAATACCTCCTTCTTTAAAATAAACTTTTATAACATCATGTCTCAACCTCCAGACTCCTATGAAAAAAAGACTCAACCAATCCAACCATTTTTCAGAACTCAAGCCTTCCATATCCAACAACGTCCTGGTAAATCTCTTCTGACTCCCCTGCAGCTTAATAATATCCTCCACATAACTGGGCGACCAGAACTGGACAGAGTATTGCAGAACAGGCCTCACAGATGTCTGTGCAATCTCAACATGACGTCCCAAATCCCACACTCAATGGACTAAGCAGTACTCAGGCATGCAAAGCACTGTCTTATCCATCCTGTGTTGCAAACTTCAAGAATTATGTACCTGAACGCAGACGTCCCTCCGCTCTAAGACACTAACCGAGGCCTGAACATTAATTGTATAAGCTCTACACTTGTTTGTTTTACCAAGTGCAATACGTTGCATTTATTGAGATTGAATTCCATCTACAGGTTTTCAGCCCATTCACCGATTTCATTAAGATCCCTTTGTAATCTCAAAAACCCTCCTTCACTGTCCACGATGCCACCCTCCAGCCTTCCAGCACATCACACATGGCTGTCAATGGTACAAATATCTTTGCTCGGGGCTCCACAATTTCATCCCTAGCATCACACAATGTCCTATGATACACTTAATCAGGTCCTGGGTCTTTCCATACATTGGTGTTTTAAAACCTCCAGCACCACCTCTTCTATAACATGCACTCTTTTCAAGACATAGAGATGTACAGGATAGTAACAGACCCTTCAGTCCAACTCGTCCATGCTGACCAGAAGATGTAAGTACATCCATCTCATTTACCAGCATTTGGCCCATGTACCTCAAAACTCTAATTATTCGTAAATCCATCCAGATATCTCTTAAAAGTTGTCATAGTATCAGTCTCTGCTACATTCTCTCTCGGCTCATTCCATACAATCATTGCCATGTGCATGAAAAGGCTGCCCCTTTTTAAACCTTTCCCCTTTAACCTTAAACCTATGCCCTCTAATTTTGGACTTCACAACCCCTGGGAAATGACCTTGAATGTTTACCCAATCCATGCCCCTCATGTTTATATAAACCTCTGCCAGGTCGTCCCTCAGTCTCCGACGCTCCGGCGAAAATAACCACAGCTTATTCAGCAACAACCCTGGCAACATCTTGTGAATCTTTTCGGAACACATTCAAATTTCACAACGTCCTTCCTATCGAAGGGATACTGGAATTGCAGCGAACTCCAAATTTGGACTAACGCATTATTCTTATTCCCTGAGTTCTCCAGTCTTTGTCCACAGTATGTTCTGGAATAAAAAATGTGTTTAGGGTCTTAGCCATATGCTGCGGATCCACACATCCATGGTCTCATTGATCTTTAAAGGACACTATTTTGTCTCAAGTTTTCTTTTACTCAATATATTAATACAATCACTTTTGGATTCTCCTTCTCGTTATCTGCCAAGTCTATTTCATGTATCCTTTCTGCATTCCTGGTTTCCACCTAAAATGTATTCCTCCAGCCCCTGTGATCCTCAGGGGTTCCCTTGATGCAGCTGGCTATACCTGACACGTGCCCCATTTTCCTTGACCGGACCCTCAATAGACAGCCAGTGTCTCCTCATGCTGTCAGCATTGACCAGCACACAAACAGTAACATGCTGGTGGTGATCGCTCAATGTATCTCACTTTTAACGTATTTTCACTTGCCAGACTTCCCTTTCCCTGCAAACAGACTCCCCAATCATCTTTTGAAAGTTCCTGCCTGATACGATCAAGACTGGTCTGGCCCCGTTTCATAACTTGAACCTATGGACCAGCCCTGTCCTTTTCCATCGTTATTTTCAAATTAATACAATTGCGGTCATTTTGGCAAAATGCTTTCCCACTCACACCTCAGTCCTTTTCCCGACCTTGTCTCCGAAGGGGAGGTCAGGTTTTGCCCCTTTCTATTTTCAGGCCATTCACATATTGATTGGGAGTTTCTGGAACACAATTTCTAAATTCCTCCCTTTTAAACACTGAACACAGGCCGTCCCAGTCTAGGTTTGGAAAATTTGGAATTCCATCCATAACAGCCCTCTTAATATGATTGCTATTTAAGATCTCCTGATATATTTGTCCCTCAGTCTGCCACTGATTATTCGGCATCAGTAGGACAATCGTGTCTGAGTGATGACCCGTTCTTGTTTCTCAGTTCCACAAACATAGGTTCACTGGGTGATCCCATCGGAATATCCTCTGTAAGTACTGCTGTGATGATTCATGCAATCAAAACCCACCACCACGCGAATTCTCTTGCCTCTCCTTCGATGCTTCCTGTAGCATCTCCAACTTGAAATAATGAGTTGGCAGTCCTGCCCCTCCTTCAGCTGTGTTTCTATAATGACTGTAATATCCCAGTCCCATGTTCCAATCCATGACCTGAGTTCATCTTCCTTAGCTGTCAGGCCCCTTGCATTGAAGTAAATGCAGTTTAATCATCAGTTTCCACCCCTCCCCCATTTCGTGCTATGTTCTTGCCTGGCTTGTCTGCTGAAATTGCTGTCTTTAACTTGTGCACCAATCTCAATCTTCTTTCTGGCCTTACGACTGTTTAAAATGCAACACCCTACCAGATCAGATTATATTCTCTCAACCATCTCTAACAATTCGCCCCACCAGGATGTGGGACCCCTCCTGCTCCCAGTTCAGGTCCACTTGTGCTGACACCTTCAGACATCAAGAGACTTGTCCACCAAGGTCCCTGTGTTCCTCAGTACTCCAGGAGGACCTACTATTCATGATGTATATCCTTCAATTATGAGACTTCCCACAGTGCACTACCTCACAGTGATCAGAAGTAAACTCCATCTGCCATTACTCTGTTCAGTTTATCATCTGATCAATATCTGACTGCAACCTGAGATCATCCCCCTCACCTTTCATGTCATCTGCAAACCTACTAATGGTTCCTCCTGTTTTTGATTGGAGTTATTATTCCACAAAATAACCTGCAATGGCTCCTGCACAGATCCCTGTGGTACACCTACTGGGGAAAGAACTTTAAAAACGAAGAAGTCTATCCACTAATTTTGTATCCAAATTACCAACTTGCCTTGGATCCCAGTGGCTGTTTACTTTTGGACCAGTCTTCCACGAGGAACCTTGTCAAAGGTCTTATTCAAATCCATGTAAATCACAGCATCTACACTGCCCACATCAATATTTTTTGACACCATTTCAAAAAAATTGAATTGAATTCCTCAGACAGGATCTCCCTCTACCAAATCCGTGATGACACTGCCAAGGTGTTTCTTGCCTTTGAAAATGTTGATTCATCCTCAGAATTGTTCCCAATAATTTTCCTTCCCCCTGCTGTCAGACAATCTGATCTGTAATTACCTGGCCTATCCCTGCTGCCCTTATTGAACAAATGAACCACATTAGCAATCCTCCAGTCATTCGCCACAGTGTATTAAATATATCGACCAGGGCCCCAGCAATCTCCTCCCTTACCTTCCATAGCGGCTTTGAATACATTTCATTCGGCACTGGGGATTTCTGCACCTTTATGCCTGTGAAAACATTTAATATCTCCTCCTTATTCATCTTTCCTTGTTCTCGAACCTCAGCATCCCAACTGAAATCCCCGGCTACAATGCTTTTCTCTTGTGTGAATACAGATGGGAATTATTCACTGAAGTTCTCACCTATTTCCACCGACTCCATGACAGATTGGCCCTTCGGTTTCTAACAAGCCTCGCTGTTTACCTGGGAATCCTCTTCCTCCAACTATACTCATTAAATACCTTGTGGCCTCTCCTGAACAGTATCTGCCAAGGATATTTCATGCCCAATATTTGCTTGTCATTTTAAGGATCACCTTGTACTTACTATGCGTTGGTTCGTCTTTGCCTGTTTTCATCGCATTGTACTTCCTTTATCAAGCGCAGAATATCGCTTGACCAGTATTCACTGGAGTTACTGCCTTTGTCATTTACTCTTCGCAGAACACACTGGCCTTGAATTCTCCCTGTAACACTTTAACATACTTCCTTTTTCTTAATATGAACCCAACTGCAAATAGTTCCTCCCGGTCTGTGTTTGCCAGATCCTGTCTGGTGATAGTGATAATGCCCAGTGACGTTGATATTCTAATGATTAGGGCGCTTCCACAAATTTGGGGTCTTCACTTCTGCCCTATCCTTATATTTTTCCAAAATGACTTTGAAACCTAGTGTTATGACCACTATCACCAAAACAATATAAAATTCCTTTTGTCTGTCATCTTGTCCAGCACCTACAGCCCCCTCTGTCTGTAACATCCAGCATTTACTGACCTCCCCATCTGTGTACCTTCCTCCAGCCTCTCCAGCACATGAAGTCACTGTAACCTTCTCCAGTCCCAACAGCACTCCTCAATCCTGTCCTACAACACCTTCATTACCGCTAACCTTCCACCATCCATTTCACCTCACTGTCTATACAGCATTTCCTACCAACCCTCCCTTTCTGTAATGTTCTGAAACCACCTGAACGCTCCCAAGATCTGTAACCTTGACCCTCCTCTCTCTTCAATCTTCTCTGTTTCTACAATGTTCCTTACCTCTGATCACCTCGTCAGTACTAGCGTTCCTAGCTCTAGAACATCCTGCAGCCCCTAAAACCATCTATGTACCTGAAAAATCCTCTCAATTGTTGTCACAACTCACATTCCCCCAATTGCCTCTGTCCATAATCTCAGCCAGTTCATAGAATCCTTGCTAACTCAAGTCCAGGTAACTCAGTCAACTCTGAGTATGACTAACTTCGTCCAGTCTCCCGAACCGTTCCTACCGCTAATTGTCGAGAGAATCCACAACCCTCCCTATTGCGTTAATCTCCTCCAATCCCTCTCATGGACACAGTCTATGGAAATTTCTTCTTTTCATGACTATATTCTTCTCATGTTCCAATAAACCCTTGTGAACTTTGTAACCTAGTCCAATCTCTGCAGTACTCTGTATAATCAGCCTCACTGTGCCTGGAACCTGGCTTCAATTCTAGCCTTGGCCGACTGTCTGTGTGGACTTTGCATGTTCTCCCCCCTGACTGTGGGTTTCTTCCGGGTGCTCTGGTTACCTGCCATAGCTCAACATTTGCACAATACGTGGATTGGACATCATAAATGGACTGTAGTATTCAGGCAAGTGTGGTTTAGGTGAGCTCACCACGAGAAATGCAGGGTTTAATGGACATGGAGAGGGATGGGTCTGGTTTGGATGCTCGTTAGAGGGTTGGTATGGACTTGTTAGGCCAAATGGCCTGTTTCTACATTGTGGAGATTCTATTCAGGTTACTGCCCAGTCCTGTCAACCATCCCTGTCTCTTTAACCTTGCCTCATCCCCAATACTCTCTTCAACAGTTTCTAAAACACTCCTTGCTGATCTAAGCTTCTCCAAACTTTACCATGATTGATATGACTGTCACCTCCTCCTGCTTTTAGAACAATCCCTATAACTGTTGTCATTCGTTACATCACTCCCAATCACTGTTCCATCCTGAAACCACCAAAAACATTTATATCTCTGTAAACTCATCTGGACTGTCTATACTTCCTTTTGACAGTCGTGGACTGAGACTTCCTCTATTTCAAAAAAGTCATTAAGTGTAGGTAACCCTTATCGTTGTAACCTCCCTCCAGCCTTACAGCACTGAGGATTGTCGAAGTTCTGTTCAAACCGAAAGCCATCTGTGTGTCTCCACTCTCCATAGTACATTCTCTCTGAGCTCTTCTATAATCCATTAAAGATTCCCTAACACTGTCTGTATCAGTGTAACCTTCACCGAAAACACAACCTTCCATATTTGTGTAAATCCCTACACCACTCCCTATCCCTCTAAGCTCCGCCTAACAATACAAACCTCCATGTTTGTGTATTCACCTTCAGTCCTTACTCACCTCCTTATCTGTGTAACCTCCTCCATGCATTTTTGCTTCAGTCTCTTCAACTGACCCTGTCAGTGTACTCTCTTCTGGACCCGAAAACTCCCCTCTCTTTAACTTACTCAGGCCACACAGCCCTCACTATCTGTGATCTACTCCGGTCGGAGAACCCTCCCTCTGTGAACTGCTCCAACTCTTCAACTCTCCATAAGCTCCTGCAGTCTTACAGTCCTCCCTGTCAACATAACCTCTTCCAGTGCCTAAAACGCCATCAGTCTATGGAGACCCTACCACCATCTCTATCTGTGTTATCCTCGCAGGACCCTGCAACACTCCCGAGCTATAGGTCCCACTACAATGCCTGTGCCTCTCCCGATCCTGTTCCTGCAATATTCATTAACTATGTAATATCCTCCCATCACTATCATCCACCCTGTCAATTTAAGCTTCTCCTGTACCTTCATCCATCTACGCATCTCCATAATCTTCTCCGGCTCTTACCCCCTAACTGTGTAAACATCACTCTATACACGAACCCTCCCTACCACAGGAACTTCCTTCTGTTTGTGCACTGCAGCCTTATCTGTGAAACTGTCCCCAACCAAACTTGCTACCTCAATCTCTGAAAAACGAATCCCGATTCCACATCCTCCATGTCTAATTAACCCCCAGAACCTATATCTATAAACATCTTCAGTCACGATGACCCTCCATATCTCTGTATGTTCCTCCAGATGATACAAACCTCTTTATCTCTGTCATCCGTTCAACTCCCTAAAAAAGAAAGGGGGGGAGAGAGAGGGGTGCGAGAGAGAGAGAGAGAGAGAGGGGGTGAGAGAGAGAAAGAGAGAGGGCGAGAGAGAGAAAGGGGGCGAGAGAGAGAGAGGGGTGCGAGAGAGAGAGGGGGCGAGAGAGAGAGGGGCGATTGAGAGGGGGGTGATTGAGAGAGTGTGGGGGCGAGAGAGAGTGTTGGGGGCGAGAGAGGGGGGGCGATAGAGAGAGAGAGGCAAGGGAGAGGAGGGTGAGAGAGAGAGAGGGGCGGGAGGGGGGGCGAGAGAGGGGGGCGAGGGAGACGGGGGCAAGCGAAAGAGGGGGCGAGAGAGAGGGGTACATGAGGGAAAGGGGGGCAAGAGGCAGAGGGGGTCGAGAGAGAGGGAGCGAGGGGCGAGAGAGAGAGGGGGTTCTTATGAGGCTATCATAAAAATATTGTAGTTCAGAAAGAAGAACTTATTTGGTTCACTTACCTCCTTTAGGGAAGGACATCTGACATTCTAACCTGGTCTGGCTGACATCTGACTCCAGACCCACAGCAATATGGCTGACTCTGTGCTGTCCTCTGGATAATTAGTAGTGGGGTCAAAGTATGTTAGTCCAGGCATTGACACCCACATCCCATGAATGAATTAACAAAAAATACCTATGTCCTTCTGTACCTCTGCAAACACCTCCAGCTGCAGCAATCTGTACTGGCTTTGTAACACTGTTCAGGCCCTGACCACTCTAAGTGAGACTCTCACCACCTCCAGCACCATCACCTTTCCCTGTTCCTATCGTGTCATTAAACCCTGACCATGATTCCCCTTACCACCGCCCGCCTCCTGCTGGCAGCCCCTTTGGAAACCATTTAATATTTACTGCTAAAGCACTCTCTCACTTCAGGATTTTAAGTACTTTGCGGTGATCCTCTCAGCCTCATAATCTAGTATGATCCGTTTTGTACTGAGTGCGAGAACAGTGGGGATTTCTTGCTTCGGTTTTTACTGTTTCAATGGAATGTCCTTCTGTTGTGTGTTTTATACTGTTCCTTCAAATGTTTTTCGCTGTCCATTTACAAATACAGGTTTCAGTCTGTTTAGGCTGTTTACCTTGATCGGTTCTCCTCTCAAACTCATGCAATTCACTGTTTTTGTTTCTAATTGTATCTTGTCCATTCTGTGATTCACTTTAAAACGTTACATTTCTTTAAACTGCACTTTATCACAATTTCCCGAAGGATATCTGCAGGTGACATTACTCATTCACTAAGTTTCATCACACGGTCTCTCTGTGATAGTTATGTCCCTAGCCAGTTGCATAATGTGTTTTTCAAAGAAACACTGAAAAAAAATTAACTGAACTTCTCTTCTAATATCAATGTTGTCCGTATGCTTGTCCCAGATTATACGAATATTGAAGTTTTCCAAAATTATCACAATGCCTTTGTCAACAATTCCAATGAGTTCCTGTGGAATGCAGTGATGAGCAATGAAATGTTGTTCGGTGGCTAAAACTGTCCTGCTGCTTGTATCCTTGGCAAGTAGTAGCCGGAATTTACATTCAGACTGACTCTACTTCATGATCTGCGGCCAAATGCGTTCCCTGTCATGCCTTTGGTATCCAAAACTGTTAGCTTTACACATTTTTGACTGAGTTTGCACAAGATTGTGAACCACTGAATATTTTTGTTCTCACTGTATCCATGTCTCACAGCTGTGGAAATCTCTTTTATCTCTGTGTTACAAATCCATCTACCTTATTGCAGCGACGTTGTCCACTCAAAAACATAACTTACTCTTTCCCACAATTTTCTGTCACAGACCTATTCGCTGATGTAAAGTTTTCGTTAAACTCTGTCCCTTCCTGCTCCTTGCTGCTTGTCTTTAGCCACATCCCCATGGTGTGCCGATGCTCCACCTTTTCTCTTTGGATTTGGAAAGTTCCTTTCACCTGAACCCTGTCCCTGCATCCTCTCTGTTAGTTTAAAGCCTTGTCCATAAACCTACCGACATGATTGGCCAGGACACTACTCCCAGCAGGATTACAGTGGGATCATTCAAATGGATTATTTTGTAAATCAGGTATGGGATGTGGGTGTCTCTGGCTGACCAGCCTTTCTTGCCCAGCCCTAGCTGTCCTTGAGCTGAGTAACGTGATCGGCCATTTCAGAGGGTAATTGAGAGGCAAACACTTTGCTGTGGGTATGCCATGCAGATCACGTGAGGATGGGCAGATATCTTTCTCTCAATGACAAGTGTTTGGATTTGTTGTACATTTGTAATTGTTTCCTATGTATTGGTGGATTGTCAATTACTATTTTTAATATTGTTGATTTCAAATGTCTCCATTACTGATGGTGGGATGCAAACCAGCCCCCCACCCGCCATCGAACATTAGCTGACGTTTTGGATACATGCTCTAGCAATAATACCACTAGGCCATCACTTCACCTGCTCACTAGATGCTCATCTCTGATCATTGATACAATCGCATCATGAAACTAAACCCATTCTTCCAACATGATTGTGTGATCCTGATATCCTCCAGCAATCTGGGACTATTACTTAATATCGCTCCATTTTCCAGATCTCTGTTGGACTCAGTGCCGTTTTCCATGTGTAACGCTCACTGCATCTGTTTAATTTCCCATTCTGTCTACTTCTCTGTGTCCTGTAGGTACTCAGGAAAGTTCTGACTCAATAGCCTTCCCAGCTGCGGAGTGGATTGTCCATCACCACATTGAATGTAGTTGGTCTGACAGAGAGACAAAGGGAAAGAAGATCTGGAGCCTTCAATAAATCCTATAGTGAGGTAAGATCACCCACAGTGCACAATGCAAAGAACAATGAGAGGGTTCCAAAAATCTGTTAACACAACATGATATAGATACAGTGCTGGAGGGGAGCACAGTACACACACATCCCAGGCTCAATCACCACCCCAATGTAAGTTTTGTTATATTAAGATTCACTACTCTGCAATAGTGTATCTATGGTATGTCTTGTGGTTCAGTGTCTTCAACAATTTTTAATTCCTATAACAGTTCCTATCTTTGTAGCGTCATTGCTTCCCAATCGTCCCTCCACATATTTGAAATGCACTGCATTCCAGACTACCATCCCTATCACCGTAAATTGCTTCAGTTGTCATTTGTAACTTGTCATTTATCTCAAGAGGGTTGGAATATAAAAGCACTGTTGTGCTACTGAGACTTTAAAAAGCTCTGGTTAGGCCCCGTTTAGAGTACTGTGTCCAGTTTTCGTCCCCACAACTCAGGAAGGACATACTTGCACTCGAGTGTGTCCAGCGGAGATTCACACGGATGATCCCTGGAATGGTAGGTCTAACATACGAGGAACGGCTGAGGAACCTGTGATTGTATTCATTGGAATTTAGAAAGTTAAGGGGAGATCTAATAGAAACTTACAAGAGAATACATGGCTTGAAAAGGTTGGATGCCAGGAAATTGTTTCCATTAGGCGAGGAGACTCGGACGGGTGGACACACCCTTAGAATTAGAGGGGGTCAATTCAGAACAACAATGCGGAGACATTTCTTCATCCAGAGTGGTGGGCCTCTGGAATTCATTGCCACAGAGTGCAGTGGAAGCTGGGACGCTAAATGTCTTCAAGGCAGAGATTGATACATTCTTGATGTCACAAGGAATTAAGAGCTACGGGGAGAATGCTGGTAATTGGAGTTAAAATGCCCATCAGCCATGATTGAATGGCGGAGGGGACTCGATGGGCTGAATGGCCTTACTTCCACTCCTATATCTTCTGGTGTTATGGTCTTATCTCGATAGCCTCCTCTTCCAATCAGGTACAACCAAGGACTGCAGATACTGGAAACCAGAGTTTAGATCAGAGTGTTGCTGGAAAAGCATGGCAGGTCAGACAGCATCCGAGGAACAGGAAAATCGACATTTCGGAAAATGCCCTTCATCAGGAACAGAGGCCCTGGAGTTTGCAGAGTAGAGAGATAATGAGAGGGGTGTGGGGATGGGGAGAAAGTAACATAGAGTACAATAGATAAATGGGGGTTAGGATAGAGGTGACAGGTCAGAGTGGAGGATGGGAGAAGGTAGCAAAGAGTACGATGGGTGAATGGAGAGGGGATGGGGGTGATAATCAGAGAGGAGGGTGGAGTGGATAGGCGGGAAGGGAGATAGGCCGTTAGGACTTGTCATGAGGGCGGTGCTGAGCTGGAAGGCTGGAGCTGGGGTGAGGTGTTTGAATGGGAAATGAGAAAACTGGTGAAGTCCACATTGATGCCCTGGAGATGAAGTGTTCCAAGGTGGAAGGTGAGGCGTTCTTCCTCCAGGCGTCAGGTGGCAAGGAAGCAGTGGTGGAGGAAGCCCCGGGACTGCATGTCCTCAGCAGAGTGGGAGGGCAGTTGAAATGTTGGGCCACAGGGGCGTGGGGTTTATTGGTGCTCAAGTCCCAGAGATTTTCCCTAAAATGCTCTGCTAAGATGTGTCCAGTTTCACAATGTAGAGGACACCGCATCGGGAGCAACGGATGCAATAAATGATATTGATGGATGTGGATGTAAAACTTTGGATGTGGAAGGCTCCTTTGCGGCGTTGGATGGAGGTGAGGGAGGAGGTGTGGGCGCAGTTTTTGCAATTCCTGCGGTGGCAGGGGAACGTGCCAGGAAGGGAGGGTGGTTTTTTTGGGGGCGTGGATCTGGCCAGGTAGTCACGGAGGGAATGGTCTTTGCGGAAAGTGGAAAGGAGTGGGGAGGGAAATATAGCCCTGGTGGTGGGGTCCGTTTGGAGGTGACGGAAATGTGGGCGGATGATTTGGTTTACACGAAGGTTGGTGGGATAGAATGTGAGCACCGGCGGGGGGTGGGGGGGGCGGTTCTGTCCTTGTTATGTTTGGAGGGATGAGGTCTAAGGGTGGAGGTGCGGGATGTGGACGAGATGCATTGGAGGGCATCTTTAACCACGTGGGAAGGAAAATTGTGGTCCCTGAAGAGGGAGGCTGTCTTGTGGGTTCTGCCCCTCCTGGAAGCAGGTACGGTGGAGGCGGAGCAAGTGGGAATAGGGGTTGACAATAGGGTGGGAAGAGGTGTAATCTATGTAGATGTGGGTGTCGGTAGGTTCTTACAAAGTGTCGGTGTCAAGTCGGTTGTCAGTAATGGGGATGGAGAGGTTCATGAAGGGGAGGGAGGTGTCAGAGATGGTCCAGGTAAATTTAAGGTCAGGGTCGAATGTGCTGGTGAAGTGGATGAATTGCTCAAACTCCAAGAACGAGCACGAGGTGGCGCCAATGCAGTCATCAATGTAGCGGAGGAAGACGTGGGGAGTGGTGCTGGTGTAATTACGGAAGATGGACTGTTCTATGTCGTCAACAAAGAGACAGGCAGAGGTGAGGCCCATACCTGTGCCCATGGCAAACCTTTTGGTCTGGAGGAAATGGGCGGATTCGAAGGAAAAATTGTTAAGGGGGAGGACAAGTTGAGCCAAACGAATAAGAATGTCGGTGGAAGGGGAGTGTTGACGTTGGGAGAGGAAGAAACGGAGGGCTTGGAGGCCCTGGATATGGTGGATGGAGGTGTAGAGGGTTTGGATAACCATTGTGAAGATGAGGCATTGGGGGCCGGGGAAGTGGAAGTCTTCGAGGAGGTGGAGGGTGTGGATGGTATCTCCAATGAATGTGGGGAGTTCCTGGACTGGGAGATAGGACAATCGAGGTAGGTAGACATGAGTTCGGTGGGGCAGGAGCATGCTGAGACAATGGGTCAGACAGGGTGATCAGGCTTGTGTACCTTGGGAAGGAGGTCGAACTGGGCGGGGGGGATCACGGACTATGAGTTTGGAAGCTGTGGTTAGGAGATCTCCTGAGGTGATGAGGTACTGAATGCTCTGGGAAATGACGGTTTGGTGATGGGAGGTGGGTCATGGTGGAGGGGGGTAGGAGGCGTTGTCTTCGAGTTGGCATCATGGCTTCAGCGGTGTATAGGTCAGTACGCCAAACTACCACTGCGCCCCCTTTATCTGCTGGTTTGATGGTGCAGTCGGGAGTGGAGCAGAGGGAGTGGAGGCCTGCACGTTGTGAGGGTGAGAGGTTGGAGTGGGGGAGGGGGCAGATAGGTTGAGGCCGTTAATGTCTCAGCAGCAGTTGCAAACGAAGAGATCGAGGGCAGGTAATAGGCCAGCACGGTGTGTCCATGTGGATGGGGTGCGTTGGAGTTGGGCAAAGGGGTCCTCAGAAGGTGGGCGGGAGTTCTGATTGTAAAGGTAAGCTCGGTGGTGGCAGAATAAGTGTTCAACATCTCGGCGTCTATTAAATTCATTGATGCGTGGATGGAGGGGGATAAAGGTGAGGCCTTTGCTGAGGACTGATCATTTGTCCTCAGTGAGGGAAGGTCAGGAGGAATGGTGAAAACTCAGCAGGACTGGGAGCTGGGACCTGCCGTAGGTGTGGTGCTGGGGGAGGGAACGGAGAATGTAACTGGAGTGGGTGTGGTGTTAGGGGGAATGGGGTGGAGTCATGAGCAGGGCTGGTGTCCCCCTCAGGGTTCTGGGGAGCGAGGATGGTGATGGTGGAACCTGGGTGATGGTGTCAGCAGAATGCAGGTGAGTGGCGTTGGTGGGGGCGGAAGTGATGGCAAACACGGCAGTGGCGGACACGGAAGTCACTGAGTGCGTGACATCAACGATGATGTGAGGGACGGAAGTGATGTCACTTGTGGTGGATGAGGAATTGTGAGGGGCGGAAATGGCATTAATTCAGACCCTTAGGGCATGATGTAGGAACAATGCTGGGCAAGGAACATGAGAAATATCTCAAGCTTCATTATCATCATCTTGTCTTTAAATTAATCTGTTCAACAGAACCCTCGCGATGTCTGTCCGTTTCTCCACTCTCTGTTTCATAGATACCGCTTTCCCTATCTCTATCAGCCCCTACAATCCTGCTTATCACTGTAAGCTCCTCCTACAGTACAACTTTCCAAGTCTCTGCCTTTGCCTTTAATCCTGGGTTCTGTCACATCTCTCCTTATCTGCGAAAAACAACTCTTCATTTCCTTAAGCCATCCATGTCAGTGTAGTCCTTTCCAGACCTGAAAAACCTCCCTGTCTTTGGGACTTTTTTGAAGTCCTACTACCTCCATGATCTCTGTAACCTTCCCGTCATGACAAAAAACAAGCTCTGTACCTTAGTAACCTCCTCCAGCTCTTAGACGCCTCTTTGTCTCTGGACACAGTGCAGAGTGACCCTGCTTCTCTCATAAATTAGTTTCTGCATTTCTAATGATGACTATGAACTCTTCCTATCTCTAAAACGCACTCAGTCTCTGTAAACTCTGCTGGTCCCGATTGATGCAATTTCCTTCACTAACTACAAACCTTTATGCCTTTAACCTCCTCCAGATGCGACCACACAGCCTATTTCTATAACTTTCATCAATGTAGAGTCATAGAGATGTACAGCATGGAAACAGACCCTTCGTCCAACCTATCCATGCCAACCAGATTTCCCAACCCAATCTAGTCCCACCTGCCAGCACCCGGCCCATACCCCTCCAAACTCTTCCTATTCGTATACCAAACCAACTGCCTCTTAAATGTTACAATTGTACCAGCCTCCACCACATCTTCTGGCAGCTCATTCCAATCACGTACCACCCTCTGTGTGAAAACGTTGTCCCTTTAGGTCTCTTTTATATCTTTCCCCTCTAATCCTAAAGCTATGCCCTCTAGTTCTGGACTCTCCGACCACAGGGAACAGGCTTTGTTTATTTATCCTATCCATGCCCCTCATAATTTTGTAAACCTCTGTATGGTCACCTCTCAGCCTCTGACGCTCTAGAGAAAACAGCCCCAGCCTGTTCATCCTCTCCCTGTATCTCATATCCTCCAACCCTGGCAACATCTTTGTAAATTTTTTTGGAACCCTTTCAAGTTTCACAACATCTTCCTGATAGGAAGAAGACCAGAATTGCACAAAATATTTCAACAGTGGCCTAACAATGTCCTGTATAGCTGCGACATGACCTCCCAACTCCTGTACTCAATGCTCTGACCAATAATGGAAAGCATACCAAACGCTGCCTTCACTATCCTATCTACGTGCGACTCCACTTTCAAGGAGCTACGAACTTGCACTCTAAGTCTCTTTGGTCTCTAGGAACTTACCATTATGTGTATAAGTCCTACTTAGATTTGCTTTCCCAAAATGCAGCACCTCACATTTATCTGAATTAAATTCCATCTGTCACTTAGCCGATTGGCCCACCTGGTCCAGATCCGGTTGTAAACCTCTTTGCTGTCCACCACACCTCCAATGTTGGTTTCATCTGCAAACTCACTAATTGTACCTTTGATGTTCGCATTCAAATCATTTACTTCAATGACAAAAAGTAGAGATCCCAGCCCCGATCCTTGTGGCACTCCTCTGGTCACAGGCCTCCAGTCTGAAAAACAACCCTCCACCACCACTCTCTGTCTTTTACCTTTGAGCCAGTTCTGTATCCAAATGGCTACTTCTCCCTGTATTCCATGAGATCTAACCTTGCTAATCAGTCTCCCATGGGGAAGCTTGTCGAACGCCTTACTGATGTCCATTTGGATCATATCTACTGCTCTACCCTCATTAATCTTCTTTGTTACTTCTTCAAAAAACACAACCAAGTTTGTGAGACATGATTTCCCACGCACAAAGCCATGTTGACAATCCCTAATCAGTCCTTGTCTTTCCAATACATGTACATCCTGTCCCTCAGGATTCCCTCCAACAACTTGCCCACCACTGAGATCAGGCTCACCGGTCTACGGTTCACTGGCTTCTCTTTACCGCCCTTCTTAAACAGTGGCACCACTTTTTACAACCTCCAGTCTTCCGGCACCTCACCTGTGACTATCGATGATACAAATATCTCAGCAAGAGGCCCAGCAATCTCTTCTCTAGCGTACTACAGAGTTCTCGCGTACACCTGATCAGGTTCTGGGTATTCATCCACCTTTTACCGTTTCAAGACATCCAGCACTTCCTGTATCTCCCCCATTTTCAGTGACTCCACACATAGGCCACCTTACTGATTTTTGAGGGGCCCTATTCTCTCCTTAGTTATCGTTTTCTCCTTAATATATTTGTAAAAGCCCTTTGCATTCTTCTTAATTCTATTTGTCAGAGCTATCTCATGTCCCATTTTTGCCCTCCTGATTTCCCTCTTAAGTATACTCCTACTTTTTTATACTCTTCTGAGGATTCACTCGATCTATCCTGTCTATATCTGACATATGCTTCCTTCTTTTTCTGAACCAAGCCCTCAATTTCTTTAGTCATCCAGAATTCCCTATTCGTACCAGCCTTCCCTTTCACCCTGAGAGGAATATACTTTCTCTGGATTCTTGTTATCTCATTTCTGAAGGCTTCCCATTTTCCAGCCGTCCCTTTACCTGTGAAGATCTGCCTCCAACCAGCATTCGAAAGTTCCTGCCTAATACTGTCAAAATTGGCCTTGCTCCAATTTAGAACATCAACTTTTAGATCTGGTCTATCTTTTTCCATCACTATTTTGAAACGAATAGAATACCGTTTTGGATACTTGTGGGGGGGATGACTTACCAGAGGTAAGCAACGAGGTTCAGGCCTCTGGCACGGATTCTGTCCCCGTTGCTCAGAAGGGAAGGGTAGAGAAAGGTAGAGCGATAGTTATTGGGAACTCAATAGTGAGGGGCACAGATAGGCGGTTTTGCGGGGGCGACAGAGACTCACGATTGGTATGTTGCCTCCCAGGTGCAAGGGTACGTGATGTCTCTGATCGTGTTTTCCGGATCCTTAAGGGGGAAGGGGAGAAGCCCCAGGTCGTGGTCCACGTTGGCACCAACGACATTGGTAGTAAGAGGGGTTAGGATGTTAGGCAGGCTTTCAAGGAGCTAAGTTGGAAGCTCAAAGCTCGAACGAATAGAGTTGTTGTCTCTGGTTTGTTACCCGTGCCACGTGATAGAGAGTCGTGGAATAGGGAGATAGAACAGCTAAATACGTGGCTACAGGGACGGTGCAGGAGGGAGGGATTCCAGTTTCTGGACAACTGGGGTTCTTTCTGGAGAAGGTGGGACCTCTATAAACAGGATGGTCTACACCTGAACCTGAGGGGCACCAGTATCCTGAGTACCTCCAGCCATGATGGTTGGGAGAATCGGGCTGGCATTGACACCATGGACTGGGGTGAGTAGTTAATGAGGTGTGTTCAATAAGATAGCACCAGGACACTAACACGACCTCACGCAGACAATCCCTCTGTCACACTCAAGGAAAATGTCACTGAGGCAAGTTATTGTTAGATTCACCCCAATGAATCTAAGGCTGTGCTCACTCTTCTCCAAGTTGCAAAGCTGCAGAACAATTGCTTATCCAATGTTCTCCATCATCTGACCTCACACCAATATCCCGTTCACCCATCATTCCTGGAAACACTGGCTTATGTTGCAGGATTGTATTGAAAGTTTACTTTTCATAATTCTGGAACTTGGGGACACATCGATCCATGGCGTTATCACTCAATTTAGCCCACTCTGTCTTGCCCCAAACTCCTCCCATTTGTTGGTATTTAAACTGATTCCCAGGCGATCACACTCTGGCAGTCATGTTCACACCCACCGTACCCCTTATATTAACACACTGTAGATATGGAGCTGTAAATGGATGGGATCTGCACATTTTGTCACTCCAAGCATGGGCTGCAAGCTTCCCCACGCTGGACAGTGACCTAAAACAGTGTTACTCAGCAATGTACTGTGGTGGTGGACACAGTTCCACACCCTGATCACATGTCGTACCTGGGTTTATAGATCAATAAACTGCTATGGTCTGCCTACCTTTCCACTCTGGGTAGATTGTGGCTTTCATTGTACAGTACATCAGCCCAGTCTGCACAGTGCTCCATGCTGAAAACATTCCTGAACTGTGATTATAGATTAATGCCCTGCTATGGTCTGCCCAGTGTTCCTCGCTGGATCAATTGCAGGGTTGTGTTTAGCAGTACACGAGCCTGGTCTGCCCAGTGCTTCATGCTCAAGACATATCTCCTCTGGATTTATGGTGTGTCAGGGCTGGTTCTTTGAGGTGGATTGAGAACGTGATATAACTAATAATTTCAGTCGATCTAGCAATGCCTTTATTTTTGTTCTCCTTCTTGTGATTGGACCTTCCATACTCTGAATCCTCTGGCCAGTCCCATTCTTCAGTCTACTTGCATATTTTAGCAACTTGTCCCATGAGTAATTGTCCAGTTATAATGTGAATAACTCCTTTTCTATAACAGAGAGAACAAAATTCAAGGCAGTATTACACAAGTGGCTGAACCTAGTGAGTCGGCGAAAGTGAGTACTGCAGATGCTGGATATTAGAGTCAAGAGTGGGGTCTGAAAAAGCACAGCATGTCAAGCAGCATTCGATGAGCAGAAAAGGCAATGTTTCTGGCAAAAGTTGACCTTCCAACTCAGCATAGCCTCCATGACCTTTCATACCTGCCCATCTTCCTTCCCACCTTTCTGCTCAACCGTCCTCTCTGGCATATCACCTCCACCCCCAACTTCATCTACCGATGACATTCTCAGCTACCTTGACCCATTCCCATCCTCTTCCCATTTATCTCTTAGCACCTTTAGGCGACAAGCCTCATTCCTGATAAAGGACTGACACATGGAATGTGGATTCGTCTGCTCTTCGGATGCTGCCTGAAGGGTCGTGCTTTTCCAGCACCACATTCTCGACTCTGACCTCCAGCATCTCCCATCCTCACTTTCTCCCTTGAGTTAGTGTATCCAGAAATTTCCCCCTCAGTCGTTTTATGCAACTGGTCAGTTATTTTATCCCAATCTGCTACTATAAAGGGAGTGGAACTTATATAGCCTTGCACAGCTCTGGACATTCTCCCACATACAAGGAAATGGTTAAAAAGAAAGATTGAAAGATTTATAGTCGGTTCGTCAGTAACCCTCATCCATTCCATCCAGACTGAGTTAATATTCCCTTTCATTATGAAATGAAATGTGATGTAAGGAAGGGGTTAACTGAAACTGTTTGTTTGTTCAGTGACTGTGATTCATGTCAGCCTCCATGGATTGTAATAATTCCAGTGGAGGTTTTCATCTTTTACTGATAAATGGGCTCCATCAACATGTTATTCCGCAGTATGAGTGACAGCACTAACAGGGATCAGTGGCCCCAGAGAGAGGGGCAAGAAAGATCAAAATCTGAGAACTTTAGCCTGGAATGTTCCAACAATGGACATGAGTTTATCCAATTTGGCTTGTTTATTTTTTTACAAATTATGATCAGTCGTCTTTATCATGGCGGATCTATGTTGCTCTTCTCAGTATTCAATATATTTATTATCATCTCCTCTCTAACGTTGGTGTCCCTGGTAAGGCTCACTGTCCAGATATTTTCTCTATAAACCAGTTACGACTGCATGTCCGTTACATCATAAAGTCTACACTTGTTGCCACCAATAGTCTTCCTGGTAATACTTTGAATCCAGTTCAATTCCTGTCTCCCTTCTTGCATCTGGCTGTATTATGCGTGGGTCTCTATGTTGACCTACTCAGTTTTAGATGTGAACCATCATCACTCTGCCCTTGTTATTTAAATATTAGGGGTGTGGAGATAATTGTCCTTCATTTGTTTACAAACTCAATTTCCTTCCAGGGATTCCATCACATCCCTGGCCAAAATCTTTTTTTCTCATTCATTTGTGGGACTTGGGTGTTGCTGGCTGGCCAGCATTGATATATCATTTCTATTTGCCTTTGAGAAGGTGAGGGTGAACTTCCTTCTTGAATCGCTGCAGTCCACTTGCTGGTAGTTGACAAAAATGCCAAATGGGGGGAATTCCAGGATCCTGACCCAACGACAGTGAATGAACAGCAGTATATTTACAAATCAGCGTGATGAGTGGCTTGGGGTCAGCTGAGAGACGGAGGGGGATGGCGGTGGGAGATGCAACATGCAGGTGTTGTTTGACACAGACGAATCACAACATTGGTGATCCCTTTGGCCATGAGCTGATTCATGACACCATGCCCTGACCATTATTAACTTTAACTACTCACTGCTTCAGAATATACCTCAGTGACTTAACCCGTCTGCTGTAGGAACCTTGAGCTGTGAAATACAGCCTTAATGATGACAACAATCTGCTGCTGGTACTCTTGGGTTAAAACCTGCAGAAAAAAAATCTGATCCGAACTCATCCCAAAATCCCATCCATCTGACATTCCTGTGCACGCTGATCTACATTGCCACTATGTCTGGCAACGCCTTTATTTTAATATTCTCAAACACTTTAACTCATGTGTTCATGAAAATTCCCTGAGTCTCTCTGTGTCGATTATCCAAATTCCTGCCAGTGGATCATATTCAACCTGGTTTCCCTCATGTGCATTTTCTCTCATGCAATGATTTTTGCATTGAACATGCAAATGCATCACACACACGCACACACAAACACAAAGGCATAAGCATGCATGCGCACGCACGTGCACGTGCACAGACACACCTTCACTTTTACTGGTCCAATGGAGAAGGAAATACTCCCCTTATAGATCGTAATCTGTTGTGTGTATCATTCCCACATGATAATAATGTTTTACAATACTCCCCATGTTGGGCAGATAGTGCAGTTTACTGACCAATACACTAGCACAGTCTGCACAGCTCCCCATGCGAGGCTGTCATCTTGTCCTAGCTTACGTTGTTTGAAGTGAAATGTGAAGCAGATTCAGAATTTGATTGAACAACCCAGTTCAACTCACCTGAAAGTAACTTTATTCAATGTTCTCATTCTTGTAATTTTGCTCTCGAAGGATTCACTCCTCCAGTTAGTCCCACTGCCCTGTCTTTTTCTCCACATCTCCATAACAGGTTCTCAGGGAATTAACTATCAGTTTCTGTCTTTAATGGGAATCTCTCTTCCCTCTGTACCTTTCCCTGGCCTTGGTTTCTGACTCCATAGTGTATCGACTGCTGGCATCGTGAAGCTCAGAAACAATGAAATGGTGTGTAACAGGCTGTTGTTCACTTCCCGACGTATCCCATGTGGTGCTCCATGAATAATGGGGTGTATGTCAGGCTGTTTGTACCCTATCAGAGGAGTTATCTGGGGAGTATAAGAAGGTGAAGAAAGAATATGAGCTCGTGCCAGAAGCCGACAGACAGTGTTTAAGGAATCTAAAAAGTGTCCTGGATTTAAACGCACATTGAGTTTGAAGGAATGAAACAAAGTAATTTTGAAAGGTGGGTCAGAGCAAATCTATGACACTCTCAGAAAGGTTCTTTTTTCGAAGGAGTTCAAAAGCTCACTTCCTGCAATAGTGAGAACTCACGCAGAAGAGCAGAGAGTTACAATGGCAAGATTAGAAGCAGAAATGGCTGATGATTATGTGTTCGTCCATAAATCTAAGTTTGGATTCCGTGATGGATTGAGAAGGATGTGTGAGAACCTCTTAAAATATAAACTTATGAAAGTAGGATTTACTGGCATAGCTCAGGAGTAGCAGGAAGAGAGGTTACAACTTTAAGAGGTACAGAGGCATGATGCTGAGAAATGAGGAGACATGTCATTCAGAAGGACTATTGGAGAGATGAAAATTGCTCCATTATGTAACGTTTGGTTTGAGTGTCCGGTGAAACCATCAACAGAAGTATTTCACAACTGGGAAGGAGATCTTGAGCTTGGTGTTGGTTTGACAATATTTCAGCATTTAACTTGCAAATAACGTGGCTGAGACAAATCTATATAAGATTATAATGCCTAAACGTCTTTGGAGAAAGTTAGGGAGAAAACATCTGGTCTGTTCAGATATAGGTCTTTCTTGCTGCCATTCCGTTTGGACGTTATACAGGTGACAGGACAAGAAACTGTACTTGCTGACAAGTTGTCGAGACTTGGATGAAGAAAGACAGAAGCGTTCTGCGGCAGGAGAGAAATGACTGAAATTGAATGGAATTGTGAATGTTTGCATGCTTATTGTCAATGTCATATATATGTATTGTAGTCCACTAATAGTGTAAGAATAATGGATTGCTTATTAATGGTTCATTTTGTCAGTGGGGGAGGTTTGACAATGCTGTCATTTTGAAAAGGTTATTTTCTTTTTTTTTAACAAAGGTCTTAAAGGCAGAGATGCCGAACTGCCTACTGAAAAGGGCTGAAACAAATAACTTAGGAGGCCTTTAGGTTATATTAAAACAGTGGTAACAATTGTAGGGCAGTGGCCAATTCTCCCAAACCAGGTCTTCTCGTTTTGATATTAGCTGCAGCATTCAGAAGCTGCTCGGTGTCCCAGGCAGGTTGGAAGCTTCAATACATGATCCCGAGCTGCTCCTCTCTCTGAAAACTCTCTTGAAGTTGCTTCCTCATGGACTGGAGAACTGCACCTAAGGTTATGTGTTTGAATGTACCTTTGTGTCAAGGAGCATGTTTATGGGGTGTTCCTGCATTAGCACAGTTAATTAGTAGAAGGCACTGTATCTACTGTTTGCATAAGTCTTCCAATTGAGAAGCTATCTCAAATTGTTCATCTCTTTGATTGTGTTTTAATTGGAGTGTTTGAATGGATTACATATTACTTAACGTTGATTGCGTTGATCAATTGCAACACATCTGGAACGCACAGTTCACATCTACAGTGAAAATAAGGAAAAGTTAGCGACTAGGCTGTCTTTTAAAAATATTTTGAGGGGACCGGCCTGGTCCATAAGACTTGCAGCTCAAGGATTTCTGACTAACTCCTGTTATTGAAAAGATAGCGGTGGTGCTGGGGATAGTTTGCGGAGGTTGTGCTGTGAGCTGTCTCAGACATTCAGGGAGATCTGAGGATTTAGTGACCCAACTCTGGATGGAGCATGGGGACTGCAGTTGTAACATATGTGATTTAACATGAACAAGAAATGGAGCAGAGGCTGCAGAGAGGGGCAGCACTGAAACCATGGAGTGAGTGCCTGTGGGGAAAGGGATCTGCCGTATATGTTTGTGTTTTCAACTGGACAAACACACGCTCTCACTCTCTCTATTCGCGCACACTCCCTATCGGCTCCAAACACACTCACTCAAACTCCACTGTCTCACATGCACACATGCATACTTTGCTCTGACACATGCATGCACACCCACACCCACTCTGTCTTCATTTCGCACTCACACACACACTTCCCCTCAGTCTCTCTCACTTACACACATTCTCTCATGAGGAGTCACAGATTGAGATTAGATAATGTAAATGTGAGGTACTGCATTTTGGTAAACTGGTCAAGAGCATGACGTAAAACAAATAATTATATGCTTATATGTAGTATTTCAGGCCATAGAGATTGAGGGATTGTGATACATAATTCTTTGAACTTTGTATCACACGACAAAAACAGTGTTATAGAACGAATTTAGCACGTTTGCCTTCGTCGCTAAGACGTTTCACACTAAGTGTCGATATTTCATATTGAGTTTGTACAGGGCATTGATAAGGCCTCTTTTGGAGTACTGGGTCCATTTCTGATCCCTCAATCAGGGAAAGGGCATTATTAAGCTTGTTAGAGTTAAAATATATTTACGGGGATGTTATTTAGAACGGAGGAATTGCGCTATAAAGAGAGATTGAATTGGATCTTATTTCTTTGGAGGGCAGAAGATCCAAGGGTTACATTATAAAATCATGAGGGATATTCATAAGATGAATGGCATGTTTCTGTTCCTTCGGACGGAGGAATTCAAAACCAGCGAGAATATTTTAAAGTGAGAGGAGAAAGATTTCAAAAGTACATGCGGGGCAACTAATATAGAAATATTACTGTGTGAAAGGAACTTTCAAATGAAGTGGCGGGTACATGTACAGTTACAACATTTAAAAGATGTTTGGGTAGGTACAAGAATAGGAAAATTTTGGAGGGATATGGGCCAAACTTAGGCAGGTAGTATTAGTTGAACAAAATGTGCGGTTCCATATTGTTCAATTCTGTGGCTATGATTCTTTTAACTTTAATATAAAAAAAGTTTAATGACTTTTGAATATCTGTGTCAAAATGATTACTTATCCTTAAAAATTGAATTCCCTAGTTTTAGTCTCCCAAACAAGATAAATGTCCATCAGTTGATGGGCGTCACCTGGTACACCGTTTTCAAGATCTTGTTTTGTGCAATAGCAAAAAAAAATTACACCGAGACCTAATATGCATATCCTTCATAATACAAGGCCTTCAACTCTAAAAGCAAGAAAGTGAAGTACCTTTGGAAGTTTCGAAATGTAATGGATCATTTTTTTTCCAGAAACCAAAAACACTGTGGATAACAGATATAAACCAATCCCTGGAGCATTCCACTGGTTTCAGTTTTTCAACCTGAAAATCAATATAAAATTCTACACACAATTTCCTCTTGTAAATCAGGAACAAAAACAGGATTATCTGGAAAATCTCAGCAGGTATGACACCTTCTGTGAAGAGAAATCAAAGTTAACGTTTTGGGTCTGAATGGTGCCCTTCCTCAGTTTGAATCTTTCTTTTTGTCAGTTTAAGATTCAAAACAGTTTACATTGCATCAGGCGTGATCTCAGCGATGCCTTATACTAATGCAGTAAAACATTACTACGATTAAACCCGACACCCTTTGCAGCATCATTCCATTTACTTTCCTAATCATTTGCTACAGATGGTGACTAACTTTACACGATTCATACAGCAGTATTCACAAATCCTTGTGTGTCACTGAGTTCTGAAATCTCTCACCATTTAAACAGTTACTGATTTTATATCCTTCTTCCAAAACACCCACTCTAATAATCCACATTAAACAGTTTCTGCTGAAGATTTTCGTACTAAACCACCCCGTCTGTATCCCAAATGCTGACTCCCTGCGTCCAGTTGACAAAGCATTGAATGACTATCTAGATAAATTAATTCATATAGCTTCAATCCATCGGGTAATCCAAATAACTGTAACTAGTGGAGTACCCCAGAGATTAATATATATCAGTTTTACAACCTGAAAACCAATATTAATATCGAAGCTCTATTTCCTGTTATATTCAGTAGGCTGCTGTGATTGCTCAGCACCGAAGGCAGTTTGAATGGCGTCGTCCTGTGCTGTGTAGTGTGTACTGGAGGGCTGAATGCCATCACCTCGTTTCTGTCTAACTCCTTAGAGGGGCAGAATGGTCTCCCGCTGTCTTATTGCATTACTGGCTGAATGTGGTCTTTCTTTCCCTCTGTAACAGCATTGAGGAGTGGATTGAGAGAACAACACAGGAGGTAGGATCATCAGTTGGCCAATTGCCCCCTCAGGCCTGCTGCAACATTCATAATGCTCTTGGCTGATATGATTGTGTCTCAGCATCCTTTTCCTGTCTGTTCCCAATAAACACAGATGCTGTTGTCTATCAATGGTCAGTTCAGCTCAGCCTTGAATACCTTCAATAACCCAGCATTCACTGTTCCCTGGGAATGTGAAAATCGACAAGGAGAAAAAATTATCCTTAACTCCGGTCTTAATTAGAAGGCGCTTATTTTACAATTTTTTGATCAGATTAGATTAAATTAGAGTAAATTAGATTCCCTACAGTGTAGAAACAGGCCCTTTGGTCCAACCAGTCCATACCGACCTTCTGCAGAGTAACCCACCTAGACTCATTTCCCTCTGACTAATGCATCTAACACTATGGGCCATTTAACATGACCAATTCACCTGACCTGCACATCTTTGGACTGTGGGAGAAACCAGAGCACCCCGAGAAAATCCACGCAGACACGGGGAGAACGTGCAAAATGTGCCAACCTCACAAAAAAAATCACCATTGCTCTTGAGGAACAGGAAATGAAAATAATTAGGAATAGACAAAAACCATGCAGACTTCCAAACATGCCCCACATTACCACTGACTATATTTTGGTTAAATATCTATCAAAACAAGTCTGCACAGCACCCTCACAAAGCCATTTCCAGATATCAAAGGATCATTAGAAACGAGAACAGAATTAGCTTCATCGAATCTGCTCTTCTGCTGGATCATGGCCGGTTTATTTCTCAACCACATACTCCTCACTCCTCCCAATTACCCTTGATTCACTTATTAATCAAAAGTTTACCGAACTCTATCTCGAAGACGCTACTGTGTTACTGTGTTTGCATGTTTGTTCATATATGAGTGTCTGTATGTGTGTTTGTGCATGTGTCTGTTGTAGATTTAAGGGATTATTTTATCCTGGACTCTTTTAAATTTAAGTTTTCAGGCAGAGTTACCGAGCAATCTTCCAGAGCAACTAGAGTAAATAGTTTGTCAGACCTTAGTTTTTTTAAAAAGTTGGAACAATAGAAGCAGCCTCAATGAATACAGTCAAGGTCTGAAAGAAGCATGGCGTACAGTCGGCAGTTTGCAGCAGTTGTAACTGGGATCTCACCAGGGTAATACATGTCGCTGGCTGCTACTCTCTCTGAATTTTTCTTTCTGAGTTGCAGGAGTTGCATGTCCTGCAGTTTGTTTTTTTTCTGAATTTTGTGCCCAGGGTGTGTTTATGAGTTGTTCCCACATTATAACAGTTACTGTTGAGTAGTAAAATAATTTACTGAGTTTTGTTAAGATTTCCAGTAGAGTTAAGTTATTCCACGTTCATCTTTCTTTGATTATATTTTTGCTATAGTATTCAAATAAACTGTGATTTGCGTAACTTCAATTATTTTGATCAATTGAATTGGACCTGGAACACGGCACCTTATGTTTAAAATAAGAAAACGTTCGGGTCCAGGCTAACTTCTTCATTTATTTTGAGAGTTCTGCTCCGTCTGAAACACTGTGTAATAGGATCTCTCTTGTTTTGGGGACAGACGATTAATTGAAATGGGGAATAACACCTTGTTTCCTCGTATGTTTAAAATGATGCAATATAATCCTCTGCTGGTTCACCAACTCCACTTTGCAAGCAGTAGGCTTCATAGAATCCATTCAGTTTGGAATGCATTCCATCTAGTTCACAGTGACCAGCCATAGAGTGTCCCACAATCATTCCCATCCCTTTAACCCTGCGTTTCACATGGCTAATCCATCTAAGCTGCACATCCCTAAGCATTATGACCCACTGAGCACATCCAATCTATCTAACCTGCACATTTTGAACTACAGGGGGAAAGTAGAGAACTCATCATTTGCTTGAGAATGCATCAATAACGTGAATCACCCATATTCATGCTTCAAAGAATAGCCTTGGCAACGGATAGGAGTGTGTCTGATCCCTTGCAATGCTGTCCCTGAGATATTAGAGAAGGAGGTCGACATGTCTAGCATTGACCTGCTGGCACCATTGGGTCATTAAGAATGCTTTCGCACTTATCATTTGTCAGAGTGTAGAGCAAATAAAATGCAAGTAGCAGAACGTGCAGAGCGTGCAATCAAATCATCTCATCTTCTTCCACAATGGTTCACTTATAGACGTCTGAAGACAAATGCTGTGGAGCACAGACATTTTTCCATATGATCCTCAGTACAATTGCAATCCTCTCCGCACCAGTCTAGAAAGAGAGAGAGAGACAGAGAGAGAGAGACAGAGAGTCTGTGTCTGCATCTGTGTGTGTGTGACTAGGTCTGTCCGTCTGTGCACTGTTGATGTTGGTGTCAGTTTGTATAATGCTGTGACCTGCTGCCCTCCCTCCTTCCAGATGGTTTTCAACCTCCGCCACTGTCTGTGCAATGGAGTGGAAAGGCCAGAAGAGTGTGGAATTTCATCACTTTAACCAAAACAGAGACCACCAGATTATTCCCACACAGAGGTACACGCACACACACTAATACACATAGTTACATGCATTATTACATACACGAAGATGCAGACATACGAATAAAAACACACACACACACACACACAGATACACTAACATGAGACAAACATGGGAGTCAATCGGTATTTCTCTTTCTCTGTGGCAAATTCTCACTATTTCTGTATGGTGTACAATATTATTTCCATTTCTCTATTTGCAGCAGGTCAGTTTTCTTCTCTGGCTCTTTGGGATGTGCGTTGTTATTTCTGATGCTCCTTTAGTATCAGTGTATACCTTGATCACATCAGTGAGTCTGTCAATTTTTCAATTGCTCTGTAGGGGAAAGTACGGACTGCAGATGGTGGAGATCAAAACCGAGAGTGTGTTGCTGGTAAAAACACAGCAGGTCAGGCAGCATCCGGAGTCCAGGAGAATTAGCATTGTAGGCATAAGCCCTTCATCAGCCTTGTCTATAATCCGGATTCTGGCCTGACTTACTGTGTTTTTCCAGCACCATATCTACGCTTTGATCTCCAGCATCTGCAGTCCTTACTTTCTGACTTGCTGTGCTTTTCCAGCACCACATTCTCTTTCAGTTATTTTGACTGGCGTGTGACACTATGACATCTTCGATGCTTGTTGATGTAAGAATACCTGGAAGAATTGTGAAGTGTGTGGAGGATGGAGTACAACAGCAACAGGACAACGCCAAGTTGGTGTAGAGTTCAGGTATCTTTCATACGACGATCAATGCAAGACAGTGTGAGGTGATGAAATTTGGAAGGAAAACAGACTGTGCTGTTATAAAGTGGGTGCAGGAGCAGAGGGACCTCGGTGTATAAGCACAGGTTATTGAAGATGTCAGGACAAGTGGGGAGAGCAGTAAATCTCACAGATTAGTTTCAGTATCTGAGCTGTTTACTGGGGGGAGGTGTAGGACGGAGTCTCCGTGCTCCCTTCCTGGGAGGTGATGGTGACGATGTGTTGTGAGTCCACCCTCTTGCCCACCGCGGGGATTGCATTTGTACCAGCTCGATACAAAAGGGAAATGGCATCAGGGTCACGGCTTCTAAGTTTGGACAGGGGGAAACAGAGCTGCCAGTGGGTTTAAAGTGAGAATTGCTCTTCACTGAACATTGCTCCTTACTCATTCGGTGGGATGTGGATACTTCAGAATCTCCAAACGAGGTGTCCCGAACCTGTCCAACTCGTACCAGGGCCCTCCCCACATGACCGGTGAGGGAATGGATATCGTGCACTCCACCACTCAGCTTGGCCCTTTCTGTCATATTCCAGGCTGTTTCTTCTGGAATGGGAGGGAGGGAGGGAGGGTGGGGGGTCGCTGGTCATGCTGTTAGTGCTGGTGTAGGTGTGAGGGGGGATGAAGAGGTTTTCGGAGAGGCGTCTGTCCACAGTGTTGTATCCATACAGTGTTGTTAGTGTGGGGGTTATAGTGGAGGTGAGAGAAGCAGAGAGAGAGGGGGAAGATGCTACATGCAGCAGTGCGAATGTTGGAGTACGAGCCTTGTTCGGGGGGTATGTGCGATAACAGATATATAGTGAGTGTGAGGGAGCAGAGAGAATACAGTGACCCATATCCTGACAGAAAGGGGACGGTTATTGATGCTTGTCCTGTATTGCTGCACATTTCTTTAGACCGCAGATACTGCACTGAGCTGGGTGGTGAGCACAGACCATGCTCTGTGGGTCTGGTGGTGTGGCCCCCTCTGGGAAGAGAATGGTTCCCCTCTGTACTAGCCCATCCACCAGGACCGCCGTGCCCCTGGCGACAAACTGTGGTGTAATTGCCCCTTATCTGCCATGCTGGGAGTAAACTTTGCAGGGCAGTTCCTAATAGAAAAAGCTCAAACATGTGCCTGATGGCCTTTTAAAGCTGACCATAGAGCCAGGGATCATGGAATATCTAGGGGTATCCGAGCGATGTTGAGTACCTCCAGCCATGATGTGTGTTAGAATCAGTCTGGTCTGAATGAGAGGAACATCATGGGGAGGGGTGGGTAGTTAATGAGCTGAGTTCGATACGATAGCACCAGAAAACTAGCTGAGCCTCGTGTTGACGATCCCTCTATCACATTCAACGAACATGGCACTGAGACAAATTATTGTTAGATTCAGCCCAATGGGTCGAAGTCTGTCCTGACCCTACTCCCAGTTACAATGCTGCAGAACAAATGTTAATCCAAAATTCTCCTGAACTCACACCAATATCCCATGCACTAATCATTCCTGGAAGCACTGGCTAATGTTACAGGATACTGTACTCTGGACAGTGATCTCATGCAGTGTTCCTGAGAAACGTACTGGGGTGGTGGACACAGTTCCACACCCTGGTCGCATGTCTCATCTGGGTTTATAGATCAATAACTGCTGTCGTCTGTGTAGATTGGGTATTTTATTGTACATACACCAGTCCGGTCTGCACAGTGTATCATACTGAACACATATCCCATCTGGGTTTATAGATCAATCACTTCAGAGGTCTGTATAGTGTTCTAATCTGGACGGATTGCAGGGTTGTGTTTAGCAACACACGCGCATGGTCTGCACAGTGCTCCATGCTGAACAGATATCTCCTCTGGGTTTATGGTGTCTGGGCTGGTTCTCTGTGGTGGATTAAGAATGTGATAGAACTAATGTCTTCAACTGATATGGCAATATTTTTACTTTTGTTCTCATTCTTGTCGTTGGACCCTCCAAATTCTGAGTCCACCGGCCAGTCCCATTCTTCAATCTATCTCCATCGTTCAGTAACGTGTTGTCCCATGTGTTATTGTCCGTTTCAAATGTGAGTAAAACTGTTCTATTTCCCTGGCCTTTGACGTTGTTCACCCTGGAGAATTGGGATTCACTGCGATAAACCTCAGTAAGGTCACTCCTCAGACTCAACATTCCAGGGAATATAGCCCCAGCCTATTCGTACTCTCCGTGGAGCTCAGCATCACCCAATCCTAACACCAGCAACATACTTGTAAACGTTTTCTACACTCTTTCAAATTTAACAACATCTTTTCTAAGGCAGGGAGAACTGAATTCAAGGCAGTATTATGGTAGTCGCACAACCTAGTGTGTTGGCGAAAGTGAATATTGCAGGTACTGAAGATTAGTGTCGATAATGTGGTGCTGGAAAAGCACTGCAGGTCAGGCAGTATCCGAGGAGCAGGAAAATCGATGTTTCAGGCAAAAGCGATCTCGGATGCTGCCAGCCTTGCTGCGCTTTGCCAGTACCACACTCTGAACCCAGTGTATATCCCAAATGGTCTCCTTCTTCAAATACCGCAATTTTCCCTCCCACGTGGTCGACGATGCCCTCCAGCGCATCTTATCCACTTCCTGCACATCTGCCCTTGAATGCCACCCTTCCAAACGCAACAGGGAAAGAACACCCTGGTCCTCATCTTCCTCCCTACCGAACCTCAAGATGCAATGCATCATCGTCCCCCATCTGGGCCACCTACAAACAGGCCCCACCACCAGGGTTATATTTCCCTCCCACACTACGTGTGCTCCATAAAGAACATTCCCGGTGCGACTCCCTTGCCAGGTTCACGCCACCCATCAAACCACCCTCCCATCTTGGCACCTTACCCTGCCACCGCAGGAGTTGTAAAACCTGCACCTTAACCTCCCCCTCACCTCCGTCCAATACCCCAAAGGAACCTTCCACGTCAATTAGATTTTTACCTGCACTTCCACACATGGCACCTACTGTACCCATTGCTCCCGATGTTAACTCGTCTACATTGGGGAGACAGGACACCAACTTATGGAACACTCCAGAGAACATCTGTGGGACACCCGCACCAACCAATCACACCGCACCGTAGCTGAACAATTTAACTCCCCCTCCCACTCCGCCATGGGCATGCACATCCTGGGCTTCCTCCATCTCCACTCCTTAACCACCCGACGCCTGGAGGAAGAAAGCTTCATCTTCCGCCCTGGGACCCTGAAACCACATGGGATCAATGATGATTTCACCAGTTTTCTCATTTCCCGACCCCACCTTATCCCAAATCTAAAGTTCCAACTCAGCACGGCCCTGTTGATGTGTCCTACCCGTCCATTATCCTTCCCACCTATCCCTTCCACCCTCCTCTCCGACATACCACCTTCATCTACCTATGACGTTCTCAGCTACCTTCCCACCAACCCCACCCCATCCCATTTATCTCTTAACACCCTTGGGCCTCAAGCCTCTTTACAAATGAAGGGTTTACACACAAAATGTTGATTCTTCTGCTCCTCGGATGCTGCCTGACTGGCTGTGCTTTTCCAGCACCACATTTCCGACTCTGATCTTCAGCCTCTGCAATCCACACTTTTTTTCCCTTGAATTAGTATATCCAGAAATTTCCTCACCAGATATCTTATGCAGCTAGTCTGACATTTAAACCCTGTCTCCTTTTATGGACAGAGTGGGACATGAACAATCCTGCAGTGCTCTTCCAGTACCCGTACATTCAAGGAAAAATATTTGAAAAATGTACGATTCATAGTCCATCCAGTAACCCTTATCCATTCCATCCAGACTGAGTAAATATTCCCTTTTATTGCGATATGAGATGTGATGTAAGGAAGGGGTTAACTGAGCCTGTTTGTTCAGTGATTGTGATTAATGTCAGTCTCTCTCGGTTCTAAATACCCCAGTGGAGAGATCCCATCTTTTAATCATAAATGGGTGCCGTTCAATGTGTTATGCCATAGTATGAGCGGGAGAATGACCAACAGCACTAACAGGGATCAGCAGCTCCAGACAGAAGCGAGGAGAGATGAGAATCTGAGAATAGTAGATTGGAATGTTCCACCAATGGATCAGAATAGGGGCAAAATAGCCTGGAATGTTCCACCAATGGATCAGAATCTGAGAACATTAGAATGGAATGTTCCAACAATGGACAGGAGTTTATCCTATTTTATTTGGTATCTTTCTATGTATTATGGTCGGTTGTCATTATCATGGCGGATATATTATGCACTTTGCATTGTTCAGTATTTTTATCATCCCCTCATGTCTATCGTTGGTGTACCTGGTAAGTCTCACTGTCCAGATATTTTTTCTATAAACCAGTTACGACTGCATTTGTGTTCTTTCGTGTAGTCTATGCTTCTTGCCCCCAATAGTGTTCCTGTTTTGAATCCAGTTAAATTCCTGTCTCCCTCTTTTCATCTGGCAGTATTACTAATGGGTCTCAATGTCGACCTACTCAGTTGCAGATACGAACCATTGTCTCTCTGCCCTTGTTATTTAAATATTGGGAGTGTGGAGGTCATTGTCGTCTATTATGTTAACAAACTAAATTTTCTTCCTGGGGCTCCATCCCACCCCTGGCCAATGTCTTTGTTCATTCATTTCTGGGTCTTGGGCATCGCTGGCTGTCCAGCATTAATAGCCCATTCCTATTTGCCCTTGAAAAGATGGTGAGCTGCCTTCTTGAATTGCTGCAGTCGACTTGCTGTGGGTTTACCCACAATGCCAGTGGGGAGGGATTTCCAGAAATTTGACTAAACGATTCTGAAGCAACAGCAGTATATTTCCAAATCATGGTCGTGGTGGAGGCGGGGGGCGACGGGTGGGGGGGGGGGGAATGTTGGTGCGTCTAGGTGAAACATGCAGGTTGTGTTTGAAACAGACAAATCACAACTTTGGTGATCCCTTTGGCCATGAGCTGATTCCTGACACCATGCCCTGACCATTATTAACTTTTAACTACTCACTGCTCCAGAACGTACTTCACTGTCTTAACTCACCTGTTGTTTGAATATCGAACTGTGAAATAAAAACTTAATGAAGACAACAATCTGCTGTTGAAACTTGCAGAAACAAATCTGATTCGAACTCACACCAAAATTCCATCCATCTGACATTGCTGTGCACGCTGATCTATGTCGCTATTGGGTCTGGCAATGTCTTTACTTTACTATTCTTAAGCACTTTAACTCATCTGTTCATGAAACTTCCCTCAGTCTCTCTGTGTCGTTTATCCAAATCCCTGCCACTGGTTCATATTTAATCTGTTTTCCTTCAGGTGTATTTTCTCTCATGCAATAATTTTTGCATTCAACACCCAAATGCATCACACACACGCACACAAACACACACACACACTCACACACACACACGTGCATGACACACACACGCAGACACAAACACATGCATGCTCACGCGCATGCACATGCACACACACACCTTCACTTATACTTGTCCAATTTCCAATTGAGATTGAAATCCTCCCCTTTTAGACAGTAATCTGTTGTGTGTATCATTCCCATATGATAATAAAGTTTTGCAATACTCCCCATGCTGGGCAGATAGTGCAGTTTACTGAGCAATACACTAGCACAGTCTGCACAGCTCTCCATGATGGGCTGTCATCTTGTCCCAGTGTACGTTGTTTGAAGTGTACTGTGAAGCAGTTTCAGAATTTGATTGAACAAACCATTTCAATTCACCTGAAAATATCTTTATACAATGTACTCATTCTCGAAGGATTCACTCCTCCAGTTACTCCCACTGCTCTGTCGTTTTTCCCCATATTTCCACAAAAGGATCTCAGGTAATTAACTATCTGTTTCTGTCTTTAATGTGAATCTCTCTTCCCTCTGTACGTTTCCGTGACCTTAGTTTCTGGGTCCCTAGAGGATCGACTGCTGGCATGGTGAAGCTCAGAGACAATGAAATGCTGTGTGTCAGGCTGTTGTTCACTTCCCGGCGTGTCTCATGTGGTGTTTCATGGACAATGGGGTGTATGTCAGGCTTTTTGTATCCTATCAGAGGAGGTATCTGGGGAGTATAAGGTGAAGAAAGCATCTGAGCTTGTGGCAAAAGCCGACAGACAGTGTTTCAGGAATATAAAAAAGGGTCCCTGATTTAAACGCAAATTGTGTTGAAAAGAATCAAAGTAATTTTGAAAGGTGGGTAAAGATATAAAAAGCTGGCACTCTTAGAAAGGTTCTTTTCTCGAAGGAGTTCAACAGTTCACTTCCTACAATAGTGAGAACTTGCGCAGAAGAGCAGAGAGTTACAATGGCAAGATTAGAAGCAGAAATGGCTGATGATTATGAGTTCGCCCATAAATCAAAGTTTGAATATCATGATGGATTGAGAAGAATGTATGAGAACTTCTTAAAATATACACCTGTGAGAGTAAGGTTGACTAGCATAGGCCAGGAGTAGCAGGAAAATACGTTACAATATTAAGAGGTACAGAGGCACGTAATTTATTGATGCTGAGAAATGAGGAGACATGTCATTCAGAAGAACTATTGGAGAGATGCAAATTGCCCCATTGTGTAACGTGTGGCTGGTGTGTCCGGTGAAACCATCAACAGAAGTTTTTCACAACGGGGAAGGAGACTTTGAGCTTGGTGCTGGTGTCACATTTCAGCATTTAACTTGCAAATAACATGCCCAAGACAAATCTATATATGATCATAACGCCTAAACGTCTTTGGAGAAATTTAGGGAGAAAACATCTGGTCTGTTCAGATATAGTTTTTTATTGCTGCCATTCGATTTGGAAGTTATACATGTGACAGGACAAGAAACTACTTGCTGACAAGTTGTCGATACTTGAATGAAGAAAGACAGAGGCGTGATACAGACTGAAATAGAATGGAGTTGTGAATGTTTGCATGCTTACTGTCAATGTCAAATATATGTATTATAGTCCACTAATAGAGTTTTAAAAATGGGTTTAAAAAGAAGCTGCTGTTGTGTATTAATGGTTCATTTTGTCAAAGGAGGAGATGTGACAATGCTATCATTTTGAAAATGTTATTTTCTCTTTTTTTTAAGAGAAGTCTTAAAGGCAGAGATGCCGAACTGCCTACTGAAAACGGCTGAAGTAACTAACTTACGAGGCCTTTAGGTTTTATTACAACAGTGGTAACAATTGTAGGGCAGTGGCCAGCTCTCCCAGACCAGATCTTCTCATTTGATTTTAGCTGCAGCATTCAGAAGCTGCCCGGTGTCCCAGGCGGGTCGGAAGCTTCAATACATGATCCCGAGCTGCTCCTCTCTCTGAAAACTCTCTTCAAGTTGCTTCTTCCTGGATTGGAGAACTGCACCTAAGATTCTGTGCTTGAATGTACCTTTGTGTCAAGGAACATGTTTATGGGATGTTCCTATATTAGCACAGTTAATTAGGAGAAGGCACTGTATCTGTTTTTTGCATAAGTGTTCCATTTGAGAAACTATCTCATATTGTTCATCTGTTTGATTGATTACAAATTACTTAACGTTGAGTAGGTTGACCAGTTGCAACATTTGTGGAGCGCACAGTTCACATCTACAGTTAAAATAAGGAAAAGGTATGTTCTCGGCTGCCTTTTAAAAATAGTTTGAGGGGTTTGGCTTGTACCTGAGGGTCGTCTGACTGACTCCTGTTATTGAAAAGTTAGTGGAGGTACTGGGGATGGTTTGCTGGAGGTTGTGCTGTGAGATGCCTCAGACATTCTGGGAGACATGAGGATTTGGTGACCCAACTCGGGATGGAGCACGGAGACTGAAGTTACAGCATATGGGTCTGTAACATGCACAACAAATGGAGCAGAGACTGCAGAGAGTGGAAGCTCTGAAACCATGGAGTGAGTGACTGTGCGGAAAGGGATCTGCGGTATCTGTTTGTGTTTTTGCCTGGACAAACACACACTCTCACTCTCCCCGTTACATAAACTCATGCACTCATTCCCTATTCGCTCCACATACACACACAAATACACACACACACACACACACACACACACACACACTCTCCCATCTCACATGCGCACATGCACACTCTGCTCTGTCACACGCATGCACACCCATACCCACTATATATTCATCCCGCACTCACACACGCACTCCCCCTCAGTCTCTCTCACTTACACACATTCTCTCTCTCCCCCTCACACAGGCACACCCCCACACACACACGTGCACGCACACAGAAGTATGCACGTACAAATCTGCGGCGTGAATTTGCATTTGTATTTGCAGAGACGCTTTATTTTGTTCCAAAAACATACAACGTAGCATTTTATAAACTCATGAACTCGGAACAAACCCAGTCTGACTCCAGATGAAGACACAGACAAACCCCAAACAAGACCTCATCACTGAAATACATTGCCTGATCGAAGGCGTCACCTCCTTTATATCGATAATGTCTGCGATTTGCATATCAATCAATCAAAACCTACACCTCGATTCTAAGTGATTAAGGATTTAAGAGCCATCTTAGGTGTGAACCATTCATGTGCATGAGTTGTACAATCCGTTGAACTTTTCCTTATAACTTCTGGGTCTAAGGTCTTCCTTTCTCTCTAACACTTAACGAAGAAGCAGCGCTATGGAAGCCTGTGTTTTCAAATAAACCCGTTGGACTCAAATCGACTGTCTTGTGTATTTTGACATTGTCCGACCCAGTCCAAAACCAGCGGTTCCATATCGTACTTATTTATTGCTTATCCCATTATCTCTCTTAATAAATAGTTCTTTCCTTTCTCCATGTTGTCTTGTCTTCCATATTAATCTATTGTGAGGCACATTACGCACTGCTGTCAGGAAATCGAGATATAATACATCTAGATGAACCCCATTACCCATCTCTTAAACGAGGAATCAAGCGGGCTAAAAGTTGTCATGACATAGCTTTAACGAGCAGAATTAAGGAGAATCCCAAAGCATCTTATTCTTATTTAAGAAGCAAGAGGGTATCTGGAGAAAGAATTGGTCCACTAAAAGATAATGAAGGAAGGTTGTGTATCGAACCTGAAAGAATTGGTGAGATTCTGAATGATTACTTTGCATCAATGCTCACTGAGGAGAGGAACATGACGAATGTTGAGAATAGAGATAGAAATTTGATTAGTCTGCATCATGTTGACATAAGTAAGGAAGATGTGTTGTGTACGCTAGAGGTTATTAAGGTTGAAAAATCCCCAGGACTGGATGGGATCTATCCCAGGGTGGTGAGGGAGGTGAGAGAGGAAATAGCTGAGGCCCTGACAGATATCTTTGTGGCAACCTTAAATACATGTGTGGTGCCGGAGGACTGGAGGTATGCTCATGTTGTCCCACTGTACAAGGAGGGTACGAAGGATATTCCGTGCAACTAAAGACCATTGAACTTGATATCAGTGGTGGAAAAGTTGCTGGAGAAGGTACTGAGGAATAGGATCCATTCATATTTAGAAAAGAATGGGCATATCAGTGATAGGCAACATGATTTTGTGCAGGAGAGATCGTGCCTTATCAACTTAATAGAGTTCTTCGAGGAAGTGACCAAGTTGATAGAGGAAGGAAGGATTGTTGATGTCATACATATGGACATTAGTAAGGCGTTTGATAAGGTTCCCCGTGGTAGACTAATGGAGAAATTGTAGTCATATGATGTGCAGGATGCTCTAGTCAGGTGGATAAAGAACTGGCTGAGAAACAGGAGACAGAGTAGTAGTTGAAGTGAGTTTCTCGACATGGAGAAAGGTGACCAGTGGTGTACCACAGAGGTCAGTATTGGGGCCACTGTTGTTTGAAATATATATATATATAAATGATCTGGAAGAGGGCACTATTGGTATGATCAGCAAGTTTGCAGATGATACGAAGATTTGTGGTGTAGCAGAAAGCATAAGGGACTGTCAGAGAATATAGGAGGATATAGATAGCCTGAACAGTTGGGCAGAAAATTGGCAGATGGCGTTCAATCGAGACAAATGTGAGATGATGCATGTAGGCAAGACTAATTCGAGAGCGAATTATGCAATGAACAGAAGAGCCTTGAGAAAAGTTGATGGGCAGAGAGATCTGGGAGTGCAGGTCATTGTACCCTGAAGGTTGCTGCACAGGTGGATAGAGTGGTCACGAAGGCATATAGTACACTGGCCTTCATTGGACGGAGTGTTGAGTATATGAGCTGACAAGTCATGTTAACATTGTACATGACATTGGTTCGGCTGCATTTAGAATACTGTGTACAGTTCTGGTCGACACATTAGCAAAAGGATGTGGATGCTTTGGAGAGGGTGTAGAGAAGGTTATCGAGGATGGAAGGTGCTAACTATGAAGAAAGGTTGAATAGGTTAGGTTTTTTTTCATTAGAATAAAAGGAGATGGAGGGGTGACCTGATTGAGGTTTACAAAATCATGAAGGGTATAGACTGAGTGGATAGAGACAAGCTCTTTTTCCCAGGGCGAAGGATTCAATAACGACAGGTCAAGCTTTCATGGTGAGAGGTGGAATGTTTGAAGGGGATACACGCAACAAGTACATTAGATTACTTACAGTGTGGAAACAGGCCCTTCGGCCCAACAAGTCCACACCGACCCGCCGAAGCGAAACCCACCCATTCCCCTACATTTACCCCTTACCTAACACTATGGGCAATTTAGCATGGCCAATTCACCTGACCCGCACATCTTTGGACTGTGGGAGGAAACCGGAGCACCCGGAGGAAACCCACGCAGACATGGGGAGAATGTGCAAACTCCACACAGTCAGTCGCCTGAGTCAGGAATTGAACCCAGGTCTCTGGTGCTGTGAGGCAGCAGTGCTAACCACTGTGCCACCGTGCCGCCCCAAGTACTTCATACAGTGGTGGGCGTTGCTAGCAGAGGTGGTAGAGGCAGGCACGGTAGATTCATTTAAGATGCATCTGGACAGATGCGTGAGAAGGTGGGGAGCAGAGGGATACAGAAGCTTAGGAATTGACCGATAGGTTTAGACAGTACACTTGGATCGGTTCAGGCTTGGAAGGCCCAAGGGACTGTTCCGGGGTTGTAAATTTTCTTTGTTCTTTGTTTGTCACATTTTTAAGAAAGCTAGTTTAATCATTCAGACATGATTTATTCTTCATAAAACTATGTTGACTGTGCTGGATTGTGGCTTGACTTTAAAAATTTCTTGTTATTAATTCCTTCATAATGGACTCTAACAATTTGTCTTCAGTACCAATAAATTTCTCACAACTTCTCATTCCCTAATGAATTTGGTTATTATAATTTCTTTGCTTTCTATAAACTCATGTACCCTTTTACAATTCCTGTGTAACAGGCACAAAGCTGTAAAAGATCTGAGCTACTTGCTGTGTAAGAGACATGAGTAGCTGATTGGGCACATTCTGTTCCTGCTTTATACACTCGCTGGGCTGAATGACCTCTTGGTGTTCCAACATTATAGTCTCGGTGGCGTGTATGTCCTGCTCCTGTTCCTGACCAAGCCGTTCAAGATCTCAATGCACTCCTCTTGTCGCTCAATGACAGGTCTGGGTCTTATGGAATCGCCCTGGAAATGTCACTTTTCAAGCGCTGAAATATGCAGGCAAGTTGTGTTGCCCACACTGGGTAGCTCAGTGGTTAGCAATGCTGCCTTACAGTACCAGAGATTCGTGTTCAATTACAGTCTCCAATTTCCTCCCACAGTCCCAAGATGCACAGGTTAGATGGATTGGCCACGCTAAATTACCCATAATATCCAGGGATGTGCAGGCTAGGTGTATCAGTCATGGAAATGCCAAATTACAAAGATTGGGTGGGTTGAGATAAGTTGGGGGAGGGGAAACGAGGAAGCTGGACTTGATCCCAGTGATCATTGAACTAGATCCCTCCAGTCTTCATACGGGATCCCGGTGCTAGATCCACTTGATCACTGCAAAGGTCCAACTGGATCCCTTCCCTCGCTGGACTTGATCCCAATGATCATTGAACTCGATACCTCCAGTCATCCTACCGAATCCCTTTGCTAAATCCATTGGATCACTGCGCTGGTCCTACTGGATCTCTTCACTCGCTCTACGTGATCTCAGTGATAATTGAGCGAGATCTCTGAAGTCATTGTACCGAATCCCTGCACTAAATCCACTCGATCACTGCACCGGTCCAACTAGATCCCTTCCCTCGCTGGATTTGATCCCAGCAATCATTGGTTTGCATATGCTTAATTTTTAAAAATCGTTTTATGTCTTTATAATATATATGCTAAAATAATACACTTTATTCTTAAGATGTATTCCATAGTTTTTGTCTCCCTGAGAAGAAAAAATATGCATGCAGCTGACTTTTCTCAAAATTGTATATGCTTCAAAAGGATTTCTCTTCTAAGTCCAAAACAGATAATGTTTCAGAACAAAAGGCCTTCATTCCAGGAAGGTGTGAATAAAACATTGTCGATAAGCTTCTATAACTTTTTTTTCCAGGTTAAGGGATCAACATTGCACATAATGTGCCAGATGTGATCTTAGCAACGCCCTGTACAAATGTAGACTCGTAAAATGTGAAGCTGTAAAACCACAACAGGTCAGGCAGCACCCAACGAACAGGAGACTCGATGTTTCGGGCATATTCCTGATGAAGGACTTATACCCGCGACGCCAATTCTCCTGCTCCTCGGATGCTGCCTGATTGGCTGTGTTTTCCAGCCTCACACTGTTCGACTCTGATCTCCAGCATCTGCACTCCTCACTTTTACCGGTACAGGTGTAGTAAAACATTCCTGATTAAATTTGGTACCTTTTGCCAGAAACACAATCATTCCACTTAGCTTTCAAATCACTTACAGCAAGTGCAGACTAACTACATATGAGTCGTGTATCAGGATCATGAATACCGTCTGTATCACAGAGTTCTGCTATCTCTCTCTACTTAAATTGTTTACCATTGTTTTATACTTCCATCCAAAATAGACAACTCACATTATGCTATATCTGGATAAGGTTTGCTCACTAACCTCCCTTTTCCTACATCACATTGATCACACACGACCTCCATTTGATGACATATTGGATGAGAACAGTGAGGCAAAGTATCGTACCTATGATAACAAGGAAAAGGCAAACACACAACCTCAACACCAAGGAGAAAGAAGCACTAAAATCACTAAGACCATAATCGTACTACCAGCAGACAAAGGCAGAATGACTGTGATAATGGACAAATCAGACTACATTCAAAAAGCTGCAGATACCCGTGCAGACACCAACACTTACCAAAAGAAGGAGTTTGACCCCACTCCACAGCTCACCAATAGGATAAACAACACACTGAGGAATCTACAAAAAAACGGACAGATAACCAGGACTGACCTACAAAGAATGAAACTGGAAAGCAACAGCACCCCCAGATTCTATGGACTTCCTAAAGTACACAAACCAGACAACAGGACGTTGAACCGACTAACAAAGACTGCATACTTAAACTACTGGACCTATGCCTCACAACACACTTCACATTCAACAACCAGATATATGACAAAATCAACGGAACACCCATGGGCTCGCTGATCTCCAGACTCATAGCAGAGGCAGTAATGCAAAGGTTTGAAAAAAACAGTTCTAACGCAATTACAACCCAAACTCTGGGTCAGATACTTGGACGACACCTTTTTAATCATTAAAAACACATAAATTGAGAACACATACCGGATCATCAACGCCACACTCACAGGAATACGATTCACGAGAGAGGAAGAAAAGGACAACTAGCTCCCATTCCTAGACGTGATGGTACAAAGAACGGAGAATTCACAACGAAGGTATACAGGAAAGCCACACACACAGACCAAGTCCTGAATTATGAAAGCAACCACCCCAACACAAACAAACGAAGTTGCATCAGGACATTATTCAAAAGGGCCACAACACACTGCAGCACACCAGAACTACAAAAAGAGGAAGAAGAGCACATATTCAAGGTATTCACCAAGAATGGATACCCGCGCAATTTCATCAACAGATGCCTTAGGGAAAGACAACGAAACGTGGACATGCCACAACCCAAAGGACTGGCCACACTCCCATACATCAGGAGCATTTCTGAACTGACAGCCAGACTGCTGCGACCACTAGGACTCATAACAGCACACAAACCAACAGCCACCCTCAGACAACAACTCACCAGGACAAAGGACCCCATACCCAGCATGAGCAAAACCAACGTAGTGTACAAATTCCCATGCAAGGACTGCATAAAACACTACATAGGACAAACAGGAAGACAGCTAACAACCCGCATCCATGAACACCAACTAGCCACAAAACGACACGACCAGCTATCCCAAGTAGTCATACACTCAGATGACAAGCAACACGAATTCGATTGGGACAACACCACTATTATAGGTCAGGCCAAACAGAGAACAGCCAGGGAATTCCTAGAGGCATGGCACTCATCCACAAATTCTATCAACAGACACATCGACCTCGACCATATATACCGGCCACTGCAGTGGACAGAAACTGACAACCGGAAGCTGCAGATTCAAACCAGTATAAATGCCGTAGGAATCAGCACAGAAGCGCTTCACAGGAGGATCCCAAGCACTGAAGATGCCACCTAGAAAGGGGACGAAACGTTTGCAACAAAAACTCCCAGCTCGGCGAACAGGACCACAACAACAAGCACCCGAGCTACAAATCTTCTCAAAAACTTTGAATACTGGATGACCAGCTTGGTGTTTAAGCTAATTGGGCTTTGATATATCCAGTCCCTTCCTCCAGAACTTTGAGACAGATATTGATCGTTGATGATCCCACAGTGATCTCTGAGGCACTCCACCTGTTACAGCTTTGTAATGTGATAATAAGCATTTATCTCTACTCTATTTCCTGTTAGCAACAGCTGTCTGTGTAGCAGCTCACGCCGTTTAAATGGCCTCCTGTGCAGGAAAATGTACTCAATGAGCTAAAATGATTAGTTCTATTTTCCTCTGTAACTCGTTAAATAGGCAGAATGGTCTCCTCCAGTCTCATGGTAATGATAATGACTGGCTGAATGAGAAGGCCCCCTATCTTTGTCACAGCGTCGAGGGGTGGATGGAGGGCACAATACATAGGGTAGTGGCAGCAGTATATCCCTGTAACAGCCTCGAGGGTGGATTGAGGGAGCAACACATGGGATAGGGGCAGCAGTTGGTCATTCGGCGCCAATAGTCAGAATGCTCATGACTGATCCGATTGTGTTTGACCATTCGTCTCCTGTCTGTTCACAATAAACATTGATTTTCCTGTCCAGCAAAGCTCAGTCGAGCTCAGCCGTGAATATCTTCAATAATCGAGTCTTCACTGCTCCCTGAGGATGAGGACCCTACAGATAATACAACACTAAAGGGAAAGGGTGTGACCTTATTTCAGTGTGGGACCTGTTATTTTAAACTGTGTTAACCTAACATTAAAGTACCACCTCATTTGAAACACAAGGGCAGAATAATTAGGCATAGACATAAACCATTCAGCCCTCTAAACCTGTCCAATAGTACCACTAATTCTTTTCAATCAAATATGTATTAAACTGATTCTGTGCTCCTGTCCCAGGAAGAGAATAACTGATAGCAGGACACCACATGAGCATTAAAAACGCAGAATTAGGACATTCGGCTCATCGACTCTGAATGCCATTTAATACTGACTTAGAGACTTCACAACATCATTCTTCTGATTACTCTCTGTTACTCTTGACATACTTATTCAACAAAAACCTATCTATCTCTGTCTTATAAGCACTAGTATCTCTGTCTCTGTGCTTCCGTATGTGTACTTGTGTGTGTTTGTTCATGTGTCTGTGTGTTTGTGTATTTATGTGCAGATATCGGTTCATCTGTGTGTTAGCCTTTGCGTTTTACTTGTGCTTGCGTCTATTTGTGTGCGACTGTCTATGTCTCCGTATGCCACTATTTGTGTGCGGTTCTATCTCCGTGTATGTACTGTGAGTGTCAGTATGTTAACGTGTTTACATATGTCTCTGAATATTTTTGTATCTGTATCTCTCTGCAATGAGATATTTGTTGTATTGGGAGGGAGAAAATTTTGAGAACAGACAGAATGGTTAAAGTGAGAATTATCCTTCACTGAACATTTTTTTTACTCAGTTGGAGGGACATGGACGTCACAGAATCTCCAGACGACACGTCCCGGTCCTCTCCAGCTCATACCAGGGACGTCCCCACATGGCTGGGGGAGCGCGGACTGTGGGGGGAAATGGAGGAGGGATCAGATATCGGGCGCTCCACCAACTGGCTTGGCCCTTTCTCTCCTATTACACTCCGTTTCTCCTCGTATGGGAGAAATGGGGGATGGGGAGGGAGTGATGGTGGGAGTGTGAGGCCCTGCTGTTAGTGCTGGTGTAGGTGGAGGGGGAGGGGGAATGGTGAGGTGTCCGGAGGGAGTTAGTCCACAGTGTTGTATCCATGCGGGGTTATTAATGTTGGGAATATAGTGGAGAGAGAGAGAGCATGGGGGGTGATGGTGGGGTGGGGAGGGTTCTGAATTCAATTGTGAGAGTGAACCTTATTTGGAGATAGAGTGTGAGCCTTGTTGGGGGTAGGTGCTATAACAGGTAGTGAGTGTAAGCAGGCAGAGAAAGTACGGTAACAGTTAACCTGACAGAGTGGGGAGGATATTGATACTTGTCCTGTGATGCTGGTCATTTCTTCAGATCATGTCAGCGTCGAGGTGACCCTCCCCGAATGTCTTGTCCAAGTCTATCACTAATAACGCCACAGACCCTGTCCCGCAGATTCCACAGAATCAGTTTAGGTGGATTTTACAAATAGGAAGGAGAAACAAGCATTGATGTATTATGTATCTAAACCAATGCTCGTGCAAATTCTGTGCATTGTATGCTCTGGAAAATGGAGATGCAAATATTGTGGATGCTCCAGTATTATTGCATGATCTTAAGTTGCATCTAAACTGCGTTAACTAAGTGACTGCTAATGTTGTGAAAAATAAATTCTATAAGTGTATAACAGGTTGTTTGAAGTGTATGTTGTAACTCAAACAGGAGTGCATGTTATTTTGGATTTGGTGTTGTGTGGTCAGAAGGACTCATTAGTAACCTTGCTGTGAGGAATAGAGACGTAATATGTTATATTTTATACTGCGCCTGTAATATAGAATGTTTGAGCATGAAGTGGTGGACACGCAATGGTTGTTAGAGTCATAGAACCATGGAGCCCTGCAGCTTGGACTCAGGCCCTTGGGACCAAAGTGGTCCGTGCCGACCAAAATGTCCATCCTGCTGATTCCATTTCCCTGCACTTGCTCCTTATTCTTCTAAATCTTTCCTATCCACGTATTTGTCTAAAAGCCTTTTGAATGTTGTTAATGTACGCTCCTCAACAAAATCTCTGTCTGCTAATTCCGCATGTGTACCAACCTCGGTCTAAAAAAAAGTTGGCGCTCAGGATCCTTTTTATTCTTTCACCTCTAACCTGATGTCCTTTAGACCTCGATTCCCAAAACTAGGAAAAAGAATGAGTGCATTCACCTTATCCATGCATCCCATTATTTTATACTTTTTCTATACGATTTCCCCTACGTTTCTTACACTCAAGGGAAAACATTCCGGCAGGTCCAAACTCTCCCTACAACTCAGACCGTCAAGTACTGGCAACATCCTTGTAAATTTCGTCAATCTTCTTTCCAGTTTAATCACGTCCTTCCTATGGCAAAGTTAATAAAACAGAAAACAATACTCCAAGTGCATGCCTCACCAGCGTCCTGTACAACTGCAATATAACTCGCAAACTTGCATACTCAATGCCATGACTGATGAAGGCCAGTGTGCTAACAGTCTTTTTCACTGCCGTGACTACGTGCAACTACTTTCAGAGAACCACGGACCTGAGCTCCAAGGTCCCTCTGTTCCTCGAAACACCTTCAGGGTCTAACATTCACCACGAAATGCCAACCTGGATTTGACTTTGCAAAATGCAGCACCCCACATATATTAATCTCCATTTGCCATTTCTCATCCCACTTCCCCAGCTGATAAATGTCCTGCTGCAATTTCTGATAACCTTTCTCGCTGTTCACAGTATTGCGTATTTTATTGTCATCAGCCTAATCACGAATCATGCTTTGCACATTCTCATCCAAATTATTGATATAGATAGCAAGCAGTAATAGGCCCATCACCGACACCTGAGACACTCTACTAATCACAGGCGTCAAGTCCAACAAGCATCCTTCCAGTATTAGCCTCTGCTTTCTACCATCAAGCCCATTGAGTGTCCAATTTGCCAGATCCCCCTGGATTCCATGCCATCGAACCTTTCAGAGCACCCAATCATGTGGAACCTTATCAAAAGCCTTTCTGAAATCTAGATAGACAACGTCTACCACCCTACCCTCATCAACATTCCTGGTCACATCCTCAAAAGAATGCTAAAGAATTGTGAGCCATGTTATCCTATGAACAAAGCAGTGCTGACTGCTCCTTATGAAACCGTGTCTTTTCAAATGCACATATATCTTATCTCTGAGAACCTTCTTAAGGCACTTACAAGTCACAGTTGGTAAGCTAATGGTCTATAGTGCACAGGTACTTTTCGCAGCCCTCCTTGAACAAGGGCAAAACGTTCACTACCCTTTAGTCTTCCGGGACCTCCCCCGTGGACAGCGATGATGCAAAACGTTCAGCCAGGGCCCCTGCAATATCTTCTCTTGCCTCTTGCTGTGTTCTTGGATACACCTGATCAGGGTCAGGAGATCTACAGAAATACTGCAAATGTCTGAAAAATATGTCTTTTTCTTTAAGGCAGAATCACCGAAGAAAGGGCAAGTGACTTAATGAAGGCTAACATAATAAATTAAAGATTATATTAATCATAGGAAGTGAGTTCAGAAGAATTTTAGACATTGTGGCAACCGGAGAATTCTCAGAAATGTGCTTGTGTGGAGTTTGCATATTCTCCCCGTGTCTGCGTGGGTTTCCACCGTGTGCTCCAGTTTCCTCCCACAGTCCAAAGATTTGCAGGTTAGGTGAATTGGCCATGCTTATTTGCCCAAAGTGTTCAGGGATGTGAAGATTAGGTGCGTCAGTCGCAAAGTGTAGAATCGGACGGGAATGGATCTGGGTGTTATTCTTCGGATGGCAGGGTGGACTTGTTGGGCCCAAGGGCCTTTTCCACACTGTGAGCTTTTAATGGTTCTGTGAAAGAAGAACACAAAGACTACATAAATCTACAATCTGTATTGCAAAGAAAACAAAATAAAAGCAAGTTCAAATGTGGAATTTTGTAATCGGGAGAGGAGAGGTTATTGTGGAGAACGGGGAAATGGCTAAGAAAGTAACCAGTTACTTTGCATCTTTCATCACGGAGGAAGATCCAGAAAATTGCTGAGCAATACCAAATGATCACATGGAACCTGTGGAACTAAATACATAAAGTCAATTCATATCAGTAACAAGGTAGTAGTTGAAGGCTAGCACAGTAGTATTGTAGCTGGATAGAGCATTGCTAAGTCTGATGAGCCAGTTGTACTTCGTATCAAAATATTACAAACAAATCAGCAATAGACGCATTAATTGCGCTGTCGATGACTTTTATTTTCCTGTGCATTCTGCAGTGGCTGAAAGTTAGTAAATGTGTTCCGACCATAGTAAATGAATGGAAGGGATTCAAGCATCTGCAAAGTGAAGAAGAGATAAGGTGGATAATTGCAGACCAATTAACTTGACATCTGTAGGGAAACAGATGGAATCTATTATGTAGGATCTGATATTGGATATTTGAGAAATTAACAGCAACATTGTAGAGAATCAGTATGCACTGACAGAGTCTGACAGAGTCTTCATCCTTGAAAACTTCAGAATGATTTGAACTTGTTTATTGCAAAATAGAAATGGCATTTTTCGATTTGCAGAAGGCTTTTTATAAGACCTCATGTAGTGAATTATTAAATAAAGTAATGTGAATGGTAATTGGAGGAATATATAGAAGTAGAAAGTTAAAGTCAGGTTAACCTGCATTTAAGAGAATCAGAACATCGTCGGAAGGTCATGTTGAAGCAGTTTCACAGCTTGCTCATGAAACTGTGCATAGAGTATTGAGTCCAGTGTTGGTGACCCAATCTGAGAAAGAATATACTGAACACGGAGGATGTGCAATGGGTATTCTCCAGATTAATCCCTCAGATGGCGATATTGCCTGATGTGGAATCTCGGCCTGTGTTCTTTCGAGTTTCAAAGAATGAGAGGTGATCATCGTGAAATTCAGAAAAGTCGCTCAACATATGACAAGGTGGAAATAAACAGGATTTTTCTCTGGCTGCCTACTCTACATTTAAGGCAAATAATGGCAGGTAAAGAATAGACCATTTCAGACTGCAATAAGAAAGCAATTCTTCATTTCAAGGCGACTGACAAACACAGCGACATGGAAGCCTACTGGCAGAAAAAGATTATGCAGAATCTGCAGATATTCTACTCTTACGTCAAGTGGGACAGAATAACCAGGGAACAGGTAGGCCTCATAAGTGACTTGCCAAGTTGCATCCAAATCAACTGAGTGGTAGAGACAGAAGGTCTGCTGGTAGAAGTCTGTTTATTTGACTAGCGACCAGTATCCAATTGTGTACCACAGGGATCAGTGCTGTGTCCCAAATTATTTGTGATTCGGTGATGCCAGTGCTGGACTGGCTTGGGCAAAGTTTAAACATTACAGAACACTAGATGATAGTCCAACAGTTTATTTGGAGGCACGACCTTTCTAAGAGCATAATCACGCGATGAAGAAGCAGCACTGCGAAAGCTAGTACGTCCAATTAAAAAGGTTGGATTATAACCTGGTGTTGTGTGATTTTTAACCTTATTACTTGTAGCATTCATGATGCAGGTGTGAATATGAAGGGGGTTGTGGCAAGTGTGATAAATCAGTTTGCGTTTGACACAAAATTTGGCTGGTTGGTTGGCAGTGAGGAGGAAGACCTTATATTACAGGAAGATACAGATGGAATGATCAAATGGGTGGATCAATGGACGATCGAATGTAACCCTGACAAATATGAGGTGATGTACTTTGGAAGAAAGAACCAGACAGGGAAGGACTCAATGAATAGCAGCACATTCGGAAGCTCAGAAGGTGCTTCTTCATATATCCCTGAATGTGTTTAAACAAGTTAATGCACAAGTTGACAAAGCATAGCAATCCATAAACATAGCCTTTAGTCATGGAGGCACAGATTATAAGAGCTATGTCGAACTTTGGTTAGGCCAAATGGAATACTATGTACAGTTCTAGGAGTCACATTACGGGAAGAACGTGATTGCACTGGAGAGGGTGCAGTGAAGATTCACCAGGATGTTCCCTTGGATGGAGTTGATCAGCTCTGGTTGTTTACTTTGAAGCAGAGAAGGCTGAGAGGGACGTGCTTCAGAAGGATAAGATTACCAGGGGCATGGGCAGCATGGAAATACAGCAGCTGTTCCTTTCAGTCAAAGGGCGAAGAACAAGGGAGTACCATTTTAAAGTGAAGGGTTTGATGTTTAGTGAGGATTTGAGGATTGGTTTTCATCCAGAGGCTGTTGGGGTCAGGAATTCACTTCTGGAGAGGGCAGTTAGCACAGGTGACCTCACAACCGTGAATAAATACATGGTAGTGCCCTTGATGTGCTAGAGTATACATGTCTACGGGCCTCGGATCAGGAAGTGGGACTAATGTAGATCGTGCTGTATTTATGACAGTACGGAGTCAGTTTTTCTGTAATTGTATGGGTTGGACGGTCAATCATTGAGCAACATAAGACATGAATTGATGAGTTTCTGAAGAATGCATTAACTATAAAAGTGAACTTGTCTCCATGAGCTAGAACAGGGAAAGCTAAAAGTGTCTGATGCCCTGCTCCCTTCCTGATCTTTCTGTGACGTGTGCGGGAAAGCTCTGTCATTGGTGTAACAAGCTCTTAAACATTAGGAAGGCAGCATCTGTATCGTTGAAAGGACTCTGTTTCCCGTTCCCTTTTCCAAAGCTCATTGCCAGTGTTCTGTTCTTTCAGAACCCAGAACAATTTGATACAATTGAGTGTCTTGCTTGGCCGTTTCAGAGACAATTGTATAGTCAATCTCATGTCTGTGTGTCTGGAGACACTAATAGGCCAGATCAGGAAGCAGGGGAGATTCACTTCCTGAAAGTACATTGGGGAAGGGACAGATGTTTACAATGGATATTAGATTCAAGGTCAATATTACTGGCACCAGATTTATGTCTTGATATTTTGTTAATTGTTTTTAACTTCCACCAGCTGCCAGAGCATTAGCCTGGTCTGGATCAGTTATCCAGTGACATTTGCACAACAGCACCGTCTCCACATGGAGACCTATCAGAAACCAGACTGAGCACATTATTTCTGTGCTGTATGACAGCTATGTCAAAAAGAACTCCCACCAACGTGATATTCGCGACGGGACTGAAGGCGTGGTAAATGGTCAGACTGTAGTCATTCCCTTGTTATGGGACTGGATAGAGTTGAGGAACTCTCCACGTGGCCAGGCTGATGTCAGATTTGGAGCTGGATTGAAACAGCTTCCACAGCGACACGGCTTGTTGTGCAGTACAATCTTCATTCTTTTTGCAGGAATGGTGTCTGGGTCCATTGCTGTTATCACATCTACTGTGTTCAGCTGTTTCTTCATGTCACGTGCAGCGAATCGATTTGGTTGAAGACTGGCATCTGTGATTCTGTGGGCATCATGAGGAGGGTGAGGTGGATTATCGACTCAACACTTCTGGGTCAGGTTGGTGCAGATACTACATCCTTGTCTTTGACACTGATGTACAGGGCTGTGGATATTTGTGGAGTTATCTTCTCCTGTAAGTTGTGTATTAATCCATCGACAATGATGACTGGATGAAGCTGGACTGCAGAGTTTACATCTTATCTGTTTGTCTTGGGATCATTTCCCCCTCTCTACCAGACGGTAGTTCTGCTGCTATAATGTAACCAGTCAAGTGTAGTAGCTTTAGTGGGTTATCATCAGGTTTAGATACACATGGTTTTGACTCTGACATGTTCACCCAAACTCCGCACTGAACCATCACTCGGCTTGATGATAATTGTAGACTGGTGTATTATCCTGGGGAAAAGTTATGGATTGTGATTGAATGCAATTCTGCTGCGGCTGCTGCTGTGATCTACAGCATCACATGATAACCCAGTTTGAGCTGTAATGTCTGCAAATCAATTCGACAGACTTTCCCCCAGTTCACACCGAGACCCATTCACCCATCAGACCTGTACTCAGTGACGTAACCTGGTTTCTGATGTGCAAGCACTTCCAGTTTCATATTCTCATTCTGCTGAGGGACTCTTCCTGATGTCACGCATCCAGATACTTGTTACGTTACTCAGGTACTTTAACATATTCATCTGAATCATTTTCTGTCGTGTCACAATACCTTCTGTGTTTGAAATGAATGTTTTTTCCGCTGTTTTTTTCTCCCTGACCATGATTAAGACCTCTGTCATGTCAGTGATGCCAGAGTTATGTCGTTTCAGAGCCAATGAACTTGTGCACTTTGCGTTTTTGTTCACTTCCCAATGTACAGCGCTCTATGCTGGACAGGACTTTTGAGCAGATTCGACACACGTCTTTGGAAAATGTTCAAAAACAGAAATTGCTGAAGAAACTAAGCAGGTTTCGTTGCATCTTGTGAAGTGAAAACTGAATTCATCTTTTGGGTCCAGTGACCTTTCGACAAAGCTCCCTGTTTCTACAGCAATTTGTGCATTTTTATTTCAAGTATTCATAGTTATTTGTTTAATTGAAAATTTGTGATATGCCTATTCATTTCTGGAGAAACTCAGCAGGTCTGACAGCATCTGCAGAGACAGAGAAACAGAGTTAGAAATTCAAGTCCAGTGTGACACTTCTTCAGAACTGAAAAGGATTGGAAACTGGGCATTTTAGTCGCTTGCCAGAGGTGGGGGGTAGGTGACAGGGAAAAGAAGGTGTGGCAAAAGATAAGCAGGATTTTAGCAGTGTTGACGAGAGGATGATATAAAATAAGTTCAAATTAAGATGTGAATGGGGGAAAGGTGTCCACATTGCTTACACTGTGGAAACAGGCACTTCAGCCCAACAAGTCCACAGCGACCTGCCATACATTTACCGCTTACCTAAAAACACAGGCAATTTAGCATGGCCAGTTCACCAGACCCGCACATCATTGGACTGTGAGAGGAAACCTGATCATCCGGAGGAAACCGACGGGGAGAACGTGCAAACTCCACACAATCAGTCGCCTAAGGCAGGAAACGAACCTTGGTCTCTGATGCTGTGAGGCAGCAGTGCTAACCACTGTGCCACCGTGCCCTCTGTACTGCTGCAGCCAGTGTTTCGCGATAACAGTGTTCCATTCATCACATTCCATATTGATGAGCCTTCTGCGTCCTCTCACTCAATGGTATCTCAAATAGATCCACCCGCTACATTTATACATTTGAGGAAACACACGTTTGAAGTTATGGAAGATTTTTCGCTGTTCTCTGTCGGTCTCTTGTGACCCGATTCGCAAAGTCACTTGCCTGAGCTGGGAATACAGTGACGAAGGTGAGAGACATCAGTTGTGGCGTGTACCATGTACATGACGCCTTGCAGTTATTCCCCACTTTGTGTCACACAGCAGGGTCCTCCAGTGAAATGAACAGCCGTGAATGACATGTGGATCAGTATATTGGAGACAGCATTTCGAGACAGATGCAGTTCCCAATTATTAGAACAAGCACCACTGATGATGAATAAACTCGGAGAAAAGCAAGCGATAGAGTTTGCTGTGGACTCGATGGGCTGAACGGCTTCTGTCGGCACGTGAATGACGTCACACGTCTCTGCCGTCCCTCCGCCTGTCTCTGTGGCAGAGTGGCTGAGGGAGAAATAATGGCTCATTGTTAATCCTCCCTTCCACTTTGGACTGCCTGCAGCCCCGCAGCTCCTGGCTGTGGGGATGGTTTTCAGTGAGTGAGTTTCATTCGAAGTTGCTTCATCTGGGACAATTGGGACTCAGATGTTAACTGATGCCCGATTGCAGCAAAGAAGCCGACGCCTCTGAAACAAAAGCCTTTCTGCAGGATTGTTCTGCAAAGATTGATTCTGAATATCAAATTGGCAGCACAAAAGTGCACTTACTGGAATTTTACTGAGGGAAGAGAGTCCACAGCCCATTTCTCTCTTTGCCTCCATCTCCGCATATTTTTCTCTCTCAAATAAATGATATTTGGAGGAAGTTTGCAACCAAAGATGCTAAGTTCCAGCGGCGCTCATGCACTTGGCTGTGCCCATGAGAGGAAGCTTGAGAGCATATCCGCACTTACACCCTCTCATAATGCCAGCAAGTGGAGGGACATGGCTGAATACTCTGCCAATAGAGGCAGCTCAGTCCACGGAGATGGGATAAACAGCACCGTCTCGCGTGGGGACATTCCGCAGATTAGACACAGTGCACTTTATCATTCAGATCATACCAGAGTTAGAGCGCTCGAGAAGGCCAATCGGTCACTCGTACCTCTGCCAACTCGGGAGTTCCAAAAGATGGGTGTAAGTGGAAAGTGGATTTATTCACATTTCAAGTGTTTTCGTGAAGCAGGAAGAGGAAGAAGATGAACTGTGAAGCGATTGAGATCAGACTACAGGAACAGCAAATAAGTTGTACAGCGCAGAGGAGAGGTTTGAAGTATTGAATTCTGGTTGATGGGACGATCATGTTTTCACGAGGCCACGCTGCTACAGAAGAAACTATGTCAGTGTCTCTCAAAATTGTGATGTCACAGACAACTGTCGCCGTTATACTGCAGGAAATTAGTTTTTCCAATGTGAGGGCAGTCCATATGTAAAGTAGCTTATATATCGAATCCTTTCACATAAATAATTCCACTGCACATCAGTGTGTTGTATTGTCTCCTTCCCATTTTCCCTGTCATTGTGCCTGCACTGAAGGGGCTTTGTTCCTTCTGTGTGTCTTTTACAATCTGGGTGATGTGGGGCAGTTGTATTGACCCATCTTCTGACAGAATTTTCCACTTCACTTCAGCCCGCCCTAACTTCGCTATCTGATACCATTCCCGTTGTTTAGGTGTTAAGCGCTCGTCTCAGATCCAGCCTGCCCTCACCCAAAATAAATGGAAAGCACAGTCACACTGTGATCACCGCAATCAAGGGATATCTTCACTCCAAAGTCATTGACAATACCAAAGATAAAGTTAGGACTGCAGATGCTGGAGATCCGAGTTGGTAGTGTTATGCTGGAAAAACACAATAGATCAGGTAGCATCCGAGGAGCAGGAGAATTCAGGTTTCAGGCTTAAGCCCTTCATCAGGAAAAAGTTTGTGTTTTGGGGCTGAGAGATAAATAGAAGTGGTGTGGGATTGAGGGAAAATAACTGGAAAGCAATAGACGGATGAATAGGAGGGAGAAGATAATACGTTAGAAGTGGCAGTAATGGAATGGGTCGAGCGGCGGTGGCAAGTTGAAGGCTTGTGTTTGGGGGAGGGGAAATGATAAAACTGTTCGAATTCACATTTATCCCATGTGCTGTTCGAGATCCTAAGCCGGAAGTGTGGCGTTCCTCCTCCAGGCGTTGGGTGGTAACGGTTTGGCAGTGGAGGAGGTTCAGGACCTTCATGTCTTTAACGGGATAGGAGGGGGAGTTGAAGTGTTCAGCCGCGAGACAGTGAAGTACGTGGGTGCGGGTTTCCCAAAGATGTTCTCGGAAGTGATATGCAGGAAGATGTCCTGTCTCCCTGATATAGCGGAGACCACACTGGGCGCAAAGGATGCAGTAGATGACATTGGTAGCTGTACAGGTGAATTTCTAACGGATGTGGAATGATCCCTTCGGGCCTTCGTTGAAGATGAGGGGAGTGGTGTGGGTGCTAGTTTCATCCCTCCTTTAGTGGCAGTGAAATATGCCAGTAGAGGGTTGTGGTCTGGTAGAGGGAAGTGTGGACATGAAGAGGGGGTCGTGGAGGGAATGGTCTTTTCGGAATGCTGGGAGGACTGGGTAACGAAATATATCTCTAGTGGTGTTGACTATTTGGAGGTGGCATCAGTGGCAGGATAGGATGCTTTTAATGCGGAGGTTTGTTGGGTGGAAGGTGAGCACCAGCAGGTTGTGTCCTTGATGCGTTGAGTGGCTTGGGATTCTGGGTGGTGGTGTGTGAAGTGGAGGAGATGCGCTGGAGGGCATTGTCAACCACGTGGGAAGCCAGTTTATGATCGTGGAAGAACGAGACAACTGGGTCTTTCTGCGGTGTAATTGTCCATCCTGGGAAAAAATGTGCTTGAGGCGGAGGAATTGGGAATAAGGAATGGAGTTTTTACACGAGATAAGGTTGGATGAGATGTAGTCTAGATACCTGTGGGAGTCGGTGGGCTTGTAGTGTATGTCTGTAATTAGTCAGTCGCCAGAGACGGTGATGAAAAGGTCCATGAAGGTGAGTGAAGTTGCCAAGATGATCTGGGTAAATTTGAGTTCGGGGTGGAAGCTGTTGTAAAGTTGATGAGCTATTCAAGCTCCTCATTGGAGCACCAAGTAATGCCAATGCGTTCATCAATGTAGCGGAGGAACAGGCAGTTGATAGTGCCTGTGTAACTGCGAAAGATGGACAGTTTCTCGTATTTGGCAAGCAAGCAGGCATACCTAGGTCCTATGCGGATGTCCATGGCTACCCGTTTCGATGGAGGAAGTGGGAAGATTGGAAAGACAAGATGTTGATTGTAAGGACTAGTTCGCCAGGTGGATGAGGATGTCTGTGGAACGGTACAGGCTGGGATGGTGTGAGATTAAGGAATGGAAGGCTTGCAGAATTCTGTCACGGCAGATGGATTTGTACAGGGACTTGATGTCCACGGTGAAGATGACACGTTGGGGCCAGGGAAACGAAATTCATGGAGGAGGTGAAATGCATAGAGGTGTCACGAATATAAATCGACATTTCCTGGACTGGGGAGATAGGATTGAGAGGAGGTAGGAAGAGATGATTCAAATGGGACAGGCGCAGGCTGAGACAATAGATCGATTGGGGCAATCGGGTTTGTGAATCTTAGGAAGGAGGTAGAATCGGAGAGTGCATGGTTCACGGACAATGAGGTTGGAGGTTGTGGATGGGAGACGCCCAGAGGTGATGAGACAGTGGATAGTCTGGGAGATGATGGTCTGGTGATAGGGGGAGAAGTCGTGATCGGGGTCAGTAGGAGGAGGTGCCTGCGAGTTGGCACCTGGCTTCAGCTTTATCCCTCTGCCCGACTCACAAGCCTAATTCCTGATGAATGGCTTCTGCCTAAGTCGTCCATTCTCCTGCTCCTTGTATGTTGCCTGACCTGCTGTGCTTTTCCAGTACAACACTCTCTGCTCATTCATTATTACTGTCTCATTTCACACTATCAGGTCCATGCTGTCTGTTTGGTTCTCAAGAGCACTTTTCTCATAAACTGCCGCAAAATCTGCCAATCTGAAACTAAAACAGAAATTGCTGTAAAATCACAGTTGTGCAGGCAGCATCTGTGCAGATGAATCACAGTTAACGTCACATCCACTGTGTCCGTATCTCCACAGATGCTGCAAGACGTCCTGAAATTTTACAGAAATATCTGTTTTTGTTTGATTTTCAACATCGGCAATTTTCTAATTTGAGTTTTCATATTTTCTGCCAATATAATTTGGCTAAAGATTACGTTAAATGTTTTAAATATGACTGCAATGGAACGGCCAGATTCCACCAGCCCTCTACTTTTATTTGGTTCACGTGACTAATGCCTTTCCACTTGGTCGCTGCGCGCGAGAGCTGCACTGCATATCAATTGACAAAATTATGGCATTCTCTCGGATTGGTCATTAGGAGCGAGATTTATTGAAATTGTTGAGAACGGATGATAAACTGAGAAAATACGGGGTATTAAACGGGAAACTGACAGGGAAAGAGAGAACAGCGAATGACAATTTTTTGACAAAATTGAAATTATAATTGCTCAAGATTCAGAAAGTGCTTTCATCCACAAAGATACCATAATATGGAATGTAATTTTTGGAACAGCCAATGCAAGCAGATTGCAAAATCTTAGTTTTAAAATCTTGCTGCAACTGTTTTGGTTTTAATGAACGCACACATGGGATTCAGTGTTGTAATGATTCCCTAAACTGGAGAAGGAAATCCTTGCCTTTGAGATACGTGGGGAATGCTCACTGATTTATCCCAGTCATGGCAGCTCTGTCCTCTGGAAACATATGAGTAAAATCATTCAATGTTCCATTCACAAATTAATCATTCAGTAGAATTCAGTGCAGGGGCCCATGAAATGATGTACAAGTTGAACAAAACATGGACATACGATGCACAATAACTATGACAATTACTCGGTGAAAAGTGTTGATTTCAGATCCACGGTGGCCTTTGGTGATGGCATTTACTGTCCAGATCCAGTTTGCACTGGAATGACTGGAGACACACTATGAAGTATTTGAACTTCAGTCGCCTTAAGAAATAACTGAGACTCACTCAGGGCACGGGGATTTAGAGATGTTGGCCTTACAAACCATTCGAACATTCGGTGGAACAATAAAGGAAGTGATAGATATTTTTCGTCTCCATGGAGACGATGTTCATGAACTGCATAGATAATATTTTACCTTATTGGAGTTTATACATAGAGTCATCATATTTAAAAAGCAAAGAGTTCATAGCGTAACTGTAAAATCATCAGGTCATCCTCAGTGGGAGCATTGTGTGTAATCCTTGTCCTCATTCTCCACCAAAAACATGTAAACTGGTTAGAAATTGCACAGGCGCTGTTTCCTGGATAGCAAGAAGTTAGAAAGCCAAGTGACGTTGTTTACTGCGACATAAAAAATATAAGAAAGGATACAAACGGTTTCATTGGGATGACAGAAAGAGTGACGGAGTTTATTCGAGATTTGAAAATGCTGGAGCAGGAACACGCAAGGTTGAAGTAGACAAATGAGATTTCCACATAACGCGAGGTTTGAATGACTAAATCGGGGAAACTTCCTATTTTATGTGAATCGATAACTTTAGTTAGAGCTTCAAAACCATGAACGAACAATTTAGAAAGGTTTGGCTGAAAGTTTCTTCCACTCAATAGAGTTATTTACATCGTGATCGACTTTCCAGAAATAAAACGTAGAAGCTTATTTCACAGTGTTTTAAAAGATACAGGAACAGACATACAAAGAGGGAATTTACTATTGAGAGAAAGTCAGTGTAGTTGCGTAACAATTTCGAATTTGGTTGATTTCAGACACAAAGACATTTCATGAACACGTACAACTGAATAAGATTGAGTATAAAATGTTCATGGATTGGTAAGGTGTGGCGTATTATTCAAGATGAAACTCTGTAAATGGACATGATGTCCTTAAATAACTGCAGACAGAAATTATAGCCTAATCAGTAGGAATTGAATCGTCACTTGGAGACGCAACACCGACTTCAAAGATTTGACCACATTTACGTGATGTTATGTATATTTCGTACATTCTTAACTTCACCAAGAAATCCACCAAGAAGACTCTGTCCTTTTGTGCTGTCAACCCTCTGTACTTCTCTGCAGCACACCACTGAAGATAAAATATGCTCAAACCAAAATTCAATTCAATACAATATTCAAACGCTCCTAAGTGTTTTTTTAAAAATTATTGCAATAACCTTAGTGAGTTTGTAATAAACTGCGTAACATGAAACCAGTTCAACATCTAAATTCTGGAATTTAACGCCGTGCACAGAGGGAAAATCACGCTCGGCTCTCTCTCCACACATGTCTCTTCACGATTTAAATACTTGCAGTATGTTTGTTGATCAAGGAGTTATTATCCAGAAAAGGTCGTTTCTCAATCCACAAAAACTGGTACTTTCCCATAAACTTGGCTTTGCTCAATACCACTTTCTATCCGTACCCCTCAATACGATGAATAATTGAAGCTACTCCATGTGAGGCTCAAACTTAAAACTTCGGCAGCGCACAGCCCACTATACTGGCACAGAGATACCATGCACTTTCACCTGCAGCACAGGAGCAACACATTAATGCTTACCTCCACATTCCTGATTGTACCTTAACGTTTGGGAAACCGAGTTTCTCTGATTCCATGGCTAGTAACGGGGACTGTACGATCATCTTCACCAGTGGTTCTGAACCTGAGTGAGGAAAGTCGTGAGCTACTCATTGCAAAGATGGGTAGATTGTTGAAATATACATTTTCAACATTTGCGTTCACTAACCAATGAGCATTTTATTTTGTTTTTCATCTGTAGAAATCTTAAAATCTTCATCTTGAACAGACTCAATGACAGATCTCCATTGAGTCTCTGGCATCAAATTCCAAAGTGTAAACCCCCTCTGAATTCTTCAACCGCAGTCCGCTGTTTGGGAAGTGGTCCTGTTGTGGGAAATGCACTTCCCCGTGTGTCAACTGCTGCTCCCAGCATTCGCTCTGGCACTGCACTCATTTTCCTTCTCACACTTGCTCACTGGGTTGCTGTGATCATGCAGTGACTTGATGTCGCACAGCCCAGGAAAATGATACAGATCAAGGTTTTTGCATTGTTGAATTCAATTGTCAGTTCAGCCTTATTTAGGATTTTGAAATTGTCTGACCTGTACACAAGTGCGTGTCAAAAATATCTGAGCGGAAAAAAGGTGTTCCAAATCATGACACTGAGGCTCTCTCCTCCAGTCTGGTAAACAATTCCTCATAGGCAATTTAATACACAATAGACAATAGGTGCAGGAGTAGGCCATTCTGCCCTTCGAGCCAGCACTACCATTCATTATGATCATGGCTGATCATCCTCAAACAGTATCCTGTTCCTGCCTTATCCCCATAACCCTTGATTCTACTATCCTTAAGAACTCTATCCAACTCTTTCTTGAAAGAACACCTCCTGATGTCTCGGGTTCGTCATTCCGTTGACTTCAAATCTTCACAGAATTCAACAGACCTTGTTACATAGTCATTTCTTCATTTTTGTTCAGACCACTGTGAGCAGAGTGACACAGTGGGAATGCACTTGCCCCACAACCCAGAGGTCAGACCATACTCTTGGAACTGTACTGTAATATTTATCATTTCACCAACACCAGGGAGAAATATCTGCTGTTCTGCATAATTTGCGAAATTCATTTATTCATAAGGTCATAGGCATTCGAATGTATGTAATGAGGTGGCCAAGAGTTTAAGGCGATGATTTTTTTAATCCATTGTGCTCCGCATGCTTGGATTTGAATCCCACACTCGTCGCTGTTTTCAATGTTGGTATTTTTGGATGATCGTAGCTGTCTTGTTGAAATTGGAACTCCAATGGTCAGTTTATATGTATCGACGCTATTATAAAATCCCAAAGAATAATTTGAGCCAGTTTCATAAACTCCATTGAAATGTACATTGTATTGGGATAATGAAAAGGAACACGATTTTTTTTCAAGTCAAGTTTCTGTGAATTTTTATCATATGAAAGATATCCAGGAAAACCAAATAACGAGAGATGTGAAGTGCATGTTTATGCAATGGGATAGGTAGTGAGTGTTTTGTCAGATGAAATCTGGAGCAGGTTGAGTAGAAGTGATTCACGTTGGTGAAAAGAGCACAGAGAGACAGCACAAAATAATGGAGATATTTTAGAAGGGGCAGGGGTTTGATGTACGGGCACCGAGAGCTGGCTGAAAATGCACAGTAGAGAACTGTCGATGTGGGTGCCGTCCACGGGCACGGACAGACTCACACGTTGGTTTCGCTCTTTTTCCTTGCTCTCGCCATTGATGAATGCTGGACATAAGACACAGATAAACACAAGATGTGGGAAACATGCTCCCTCTCGTCATGCACACACTGGATGCATCACATTGAACTATGAACAACTGCAGAAGTCAGCAAGTTAACTGCAGGGACTGAACCTAAACTGTGAATTAATAACCGCAGATTCATGCAGCATAAACAGGAAAAATGATTTCAAGGGCCTTTATACGCTTGTCACTAACAGACGTTTCATTCTAATACCGGTGTGGCTGAAAGAAGAAGACACCACATTTCAAGGTGGATGACAACATTACCAATTTTGTCGTGAAATTGAGATCTATTTGATAATTTTACACAGTGAACAAGTTCAATTAAACTAATACCAACCACATTGCCTCACCTGCAATAAAAGTGTGAGTTCATTACAAACATTGTCCTTGCTATGTAGCAGTTACTCAACATGAAAAATAGGATGCAATTTTTATTGAACATACGTCAATTAGTTCCATTATCTTTCTTTGGATTGACTGCAACATGCCCATGCTAAATAAGGTTTAAGCAATAAAGTATTTTGGAAATAATGATTCAGTGGTGATTAAAATACGTTTAGGTTTTCATGATGCGGCTATACCACCAATGGCTCCAATGGTGGAAATGATCAGTGGGCAGTATTTCTACGATGGTATCGAGGTGTGTGAGCTGCCAGGGATGGGAGTTCCCACCTCATCTGGAGCAGTGTCTGTTGACATGGACCAGGGAGCATTTTGACATCAGACTGGGAGTTCCAACCACACCTGGAGCAGCTTTTATTGACATGGAGCAAACAAACCCACTCAATCGCTGCAGCACAGAAAAGCACAGAAATCATATAGCTGAGTCTCAGTTTTTGTAGTATTTTGAAAGTCTTTGGGAAGTGGAATCAGAGGAGAGTAAAGGATGAACAGTCCGACTGTGCAGAGAGAGCGGAGGCACTTTTCCCTTCTTTCAAGGGCTGGTGTATTGACAGATCTAAGGCATTACACAGATTCCTGGTAGAGCTGCTATCCCTGCCTCAGCAACAAGAAGTCCTGATTTCCTGAATGGTAATTAAATCCAGGCCACTCAGTTAAAGCGCCGAATACTAACCTCTAGACATCGAGGGATGAGGGCAGAAGCAGTTGCACCGTTTCTTCATAACACAGTTTTTGGGATCATGTCACTGCAGATATGTTTCCCGTCAAAAATGATTGAATTATCGAGTGTTTACAGCACAGAAATGGGTCCCATCATCTCACTTCCCAGCACTTGGTCTGTAACCTTGTAAACTCTGACATTTCACGTGTTCATCTAAATGCTGATTTCCCTTGATCGTTTAAATTTCGTAAGACAAAATAAATGGGATTGTTGTTTGAGATGGGAAACATGTTTTCACACCCAGTCGGGGAACTGAACCACATTTTTACCCACAGACTGAAGCACGCAGGCACATTTCCCCAAGAGTGACTCAGGCCTCGGGAGGAAACAAACAGAAAGTAAGATGTCACCCAATTGGCTGATATTGTCCCATTTCAATCTTCAAAACCAGTGACTCTTTACAGCAAAGAAAGGAATCAATCAGTCCCTCCTTTCCCAGTGCTCCTTTCTCATTGTTTCCCCTTCACTCTGTCGTTTATACTGCCTTGCCTCGTTCTTGCTGTCAAACTGGATCATTGCTCACGCCCACTATTTCCTGTCCTGCAGAACGATTTTCGCCAAGTTCTTGGAATGAAAAACGGGCATGGGCTATTTAAAGCACTTTTTTAGTTTACAAGGCCAGTGTTACCACCACTGAGCCAGCACATTGCCAGTTCAGAGAGAAGGTCTCATACATCAGAAACTCCAATGCAACACACGATTGGAAAATCTCAGTATTGTGAACCAACCAACAAAACCGGAATAGAGCCGATGGGATCATGCACCGAAGGATGGAAGAACAGAATGACGAATCTCATGGTGTCCAGGGTGGTGTTAACAGAAATCTTCCCTGGCAGTATAGTGATGAGGACTCAATGGTTTCACTGCATGGCTTGTTAAATGTTAACGTTTACAGTAATAATTACGAAACACTGCCTGATCTTTTGAAGCAGAATGATGTTGTGCAGCAGTCAGAATCGCTCCCCTGGATGTTACAGGTCCACATCAGCGATGTCAGCTGCAGTCAAGAACGGAGGGGGCGTCGGGAAATGGAAGGCGAATGGTGGTTTGTGAGAGTTAAACACATGGCTCGTGGAGCCAGGTGCACTGCAGATACTGAATATCGGTTTTCCTGTTTACCTTGATATACTGATCACTCCGGATCAATTCCCACATTATCTGCACTTTCTGTGCTGTTCTTTGTACATTTTACCTCGGTTCAGTGTTCTGGGGTGACCACGCGTTTTCAGTTTGGCAGATGTTACTCAGGTCGGTTTTGCAGCTTCATATTACTGCCAACAATTTTTGAACAGAAAGACACCATTCAGACCATCAGGTCTGCTCCGCTATTGAATGGCTTCATGTCTGATCGAATAACCTGAGCTGCACTTTCTTGCCTTTCCCCATAACACTTGATGTCTTTGCTGTTTGAAGATCTGCCGATCTCAGCCTGATTACACCTAATGACCCTTCCTCCACAGCCTTGTGCTGCAAGAAAATCCATAGGCCCAGAACTGTCTGAGAGAATAAATGCTTCTTCATTTCTGTTTTAATTGTGAGATCCGTATTCTAATACAAAGTTTAATATCACACAACACTAGGTCATAGTCCAACAGGTTTAATTGGAGTCATTATCTTTTGGAGAGATGCTCCTGCATCAGGTGGTTGCAGAGTACACAGTTGTAAGATACAGTATTTATAGCAAAAGTTTACAATATGACGTGAATGAAATTGTACGTTGAAAAATGCCTTGATTGCTTGTTTAAGTCTTCCATCTGTTAGAATGACTATGTTAGTTTCACTTCTTTCTTATGTAAAGCGCAAAAATTTTTCTTTTGACAATTACATTCTCAGGTGAACTTTAACAATTAGTGTCAGCCCAGATAATATGTTGAAGGTGTTAGTCAATGTGTGCTATGTCCATGCCATAATGTTTAGACTGACACTTATTTTAAAAAAAAAATCACGCTGCAGATGAGGATGCTTTGAGGCATGGTACATTGGTGAAACCGAGCCGGGGCTACAGTAACGGATGAATGTGCAGTGCACATCAATCAACAGACAGGTGTGCCATTTCCCATTTGGAGAGCACTTCAGTGGTCCAGGACATTCGACCTCGGACCTTCGGCTGACAATCATCCAAGGCGGACTTTGGAATAGGCAACAGGTAAAAATGACCAACCAGAGGCTGATACCTAAGTTCGCTAACCATGGGGATGGCCTCAACTGGGACTTTGGGTTCATGTCAAAGTACAGGTGACCCATATGCCCTGTCTACACACAGAGACCGTCCTACAAGCGCACACACACGCACACACACGCACACACACACACAAAAACACGCTTGTGGGGTGAATTTGTACTTGCAGAGTTACATTGTACTTTGCTCAAAAACTGCATGAATCCATGTCAGTCTCTACTAACTACTTTTTTTAAAAATTAGAATCAGTCTAAACATTAACGAACAGACAGCAGCACACAGGGGCTGACACCAATTGTTAAAGTTCACCTAAGAATATAACTTTAAAATTTAAAAAAAATGTGCTTTACATTTGAAAGGTTTGAAGCTAACATGGTCATTCTAGCAGATGGGTGACTTAGGCGAACAATCAAGGTATTTTCATTTTACAAATTCAGTTACTTCACACTGTAAACTTGCGCTATAAATTCTGTGTCTTACAATGGTGTACTCCACAACCTCCTGATTAATAAGCAGCGGACCGAAAGCGAGTACTTCTGGTTAAACCTGTTGGACTATAACCTGGTATTGTGTGATTTTCAAATTTGCACACCCCAGTCCAAAACCGACAACTCCAAGTCATTTGATATGAGGCAATCTGGTCACAGAACCAACCTTCTTGCATCCAACTTATTAAATACTTGGAAAAACCTGTATGGTTCAATAAGGATCTTTTTTTGTACTGAGTCTGAGAAGGCAAAGGCAGCTGATTTCAACGTTTCTTCACATTTGATTTCAAATCCGATTTGAAATTCTCACCTACTCTGACAGAATTGCTATTTTTGCTGTTTTGTAATGTCAGGAACTCATGTTCAATTTAAGATTTTCATAAGGATCAACAAATCTTTTTTTTTCCCTGACTAGAAATCAATATCGGGAAGTAGCAAAGAAAGCGCTGAATTTCAACACTTTCGCAGCAAGGAAGATATATGCAATGCTTGGAACTTTTCTTGATGACTTTGTTTTTGACTTTTTTGTTCAGTTCAAAAATGACAGTCATTGAGTTTTGTCGAAGCATGGCGAGTGACCCTTTAGCATATTGTATCAGTCTCAGTCATCAATCATCAGGCTTGTAAACATAGTTTCCAGCACGTGATTCATCGTCTGATGGTTTCTTACATTTCAAGTCTTCAGATAAATTTAAAAATCACACAACATCAGGTTATAGTCCAACAGGTTTAATTGGAAGCATACTAGCTTTCGGAGCTACACTCCTTCATCAGGTGATAGACTATCACCTGATGAAGGAGAGTCGCTCCGAAAGCTAGTGTGCTTCCAATCAGACCTGTTGAACTTTCACCTGATGTTGTCTAATTTTTAACTTTGTACACCCCAGTCCAACACCGGCATCTCCACTTCAGATAAATTGTTATTCAATTTCTTACGGGCTTAAGTGGAACAAAAACATCTCTGTGAACGAACAGTTATGAAAGACAAACTTTCTCAGAGTTGTTTGTCGGTTTTCCTCATGATGCTGTGGAAAATGTTTCTGCGCTCATATCTGAATTGGTTTACCCTGTTTCTTCTTCAGCTTCCTTCTTCTTTCTATTAAATAGTTTAGATTCCAATACAGACACGAGGTGCATGTTGCAGAAGTCACGTGTTTGTACTTTCATTGACACTCTGTCTCGCCGGGAGCTGCAGTCCTTCCCCACTCTGATTCAGACAGCATTGTCCTTCATGTGACATGTCCCTTGGAGAATGGAAGGACAGGCATTAATAACCTACACTTGGGAACGGAGTGACAGTTTTAAAATATTTACACTGTCCCGGCGAGGAATTGAGCTCCGAACTCCCGCATAACATGCAGCGACTCTAACCACTATCCTACCGAGCATAGCCCTCTCACAGACAACTCCATACAACCGTATCACGGTTGACGCTACAAGATGTGTCAGATTGTGGACATAGATACCACAATTACGCGTGGGAGCACCTCCCACCTTGTACATGGCAGGTACTCATGTGACTCAGCCAACGTTGTCTATCTTATACGTTGCAGGCAAGGATGCCCAAAGGCATGGTATATTGGGGAAACCGAGCAAAGGCTACGACAACGGATGAATGGGCACTGCATAACAACCAACAGACAGGAGGCTTCCCGCCCAGTTGGGGAACACTTCAGTGGTCCATGACATTCAGCCTCGGACCTTCGGGTGACCATCCTCCAAAATGAACTTCGGGACAGGCAGCAGAGAAAAGTGGCCGAGCCGAGGCTGATAGCTAAGTTTGGTACCCATAGGGAAGGCCTCAACCGGGACCTTGGGTTCATGACACATTACAGGTGATCACCATTGCACTACACACACACTCGCATACACACAGACACAGGTACACACAGATGCGCACATAGGCACCCTTATACACACCCTTATATACACACACAATCCCACATTCACACATGCACCCCCTCACAGTCTTAAGACACTCTTCACTCACTACACGCACACACTGCTTCACACTCACAACCCCTCCACCCCCAGACAGACAGATACACATAGACAGACAAAGACGCACATGCACACATATATTTTGTGGGGTGAATTTGTACTTGCAGAGTTACATTGAACTTCGCTCAAAAACTGCATGCATTCATGTGGAACTCTGAGCTCAAAAACTGCATGAATTTTATGTAAAACTCTATTATCTCATGTTTTAGATTGGAATCAATCTAAACATCAGGTCATAGACAGAGAACACGGGGGGCAACACCTTCAACATATTGTCGAGCTATCACCATTTTAACAGCTAACCTGAGAATGCAACTTTTTAAGAAAAGGTATTGTGATTTACACATGAAAGAAGTGAAAATATCACTATATTCTAACAGATTAAAGGCTTAACAGACAATCAATTTTTCAATGTTTCATTTCAGTTACATCACACTGTAAATTTTTGCTATAAATTCTGTTACCATCGAGCCCTCCATTTTCACCGGATGGAGGAGAGTCGCTCTGAAAGATAGTGTGCATCCAATTAAACCTCCTGACTATAACCTGGTGTTGTGTGATTTTTAACTTTGTGCACCCCTGTCCAACACCGGTATCTCCAAATCATGACCGAGGGCAACAGTTTCAAAGAAGACCCTTCAACTCGTAGTGGCTTCATTTGTCAGAAAAAAACTTCTTAACGACCCGAATCGTTTAGTCCATAGCCTTATAGTTATTGGCAGAACATATTCATATCTGATCGATCTCTCCTTCGAAGGGAAACGCTTCTTTCAGTCTACCTTATCCATTATTTTTACATCTGCACCATGCTTTCTCACAAACTCCTTTGCACGGTGACAAAAAACTCCAGTCTGCCCTGTCTCTTCATGACTGAAACTCTTCAGCCCAGACACTATCCGAGTGAATCTCTCCTGCACCTTTCCCACTGCGATCACATCCCTGGACTCATGTGAATTGCAGACAATAATCTGGGTAGAGCCGAACCTTTTCCCATTCTGTAACAGCATCTGGGGTGGCTGTGCAGCATTTATTGCTTTGCGGTGTGGAGTCACGTGGAGGCCAGACCATGTAAGGATGGCAGTTTCGTTCCCTCAAGGAAGTCAGTGAAAGGGTGGGTTTTGCAGAGAACGGATTTAGCATGTTCTTAATTCTAGATATTTATTGCATTCACATTTTACCATCGTGGTGGTGTGGTGGGAATAGAATCCGTCTGCCCAGAATGTTACCTGGCCTTTTGTGTTAAAAATATATCGATCATAACACGAGGCTATCGCAGAAAGCCATCGCAGCTGATCTTTTCCAATAGAGTCTCTTTTCCCCAATTATCCTCTGGATCCTTATATTGAGTCTCAGGCTCCAATGATCTCGGGTCCATGTCAGTAAAAGCTGCTAAAAGAGAATTGATCTCACAGCCACGATATGCAAATGGATCGAAAGATTTCAAGATGCTAATGAAGAGACTGGGACATGGTCACCCAGCAACAGTGAGTGCAATGGCATAGACTGGACAGTATCAACGTGCAAGTGTATGTTAGATTGTGCTGTGCCTCAGTCAAATGGAACGAAGGGCGGAAAATAGAGTTAGGGCGAGTGGGAGTGAGAGACATCTTTGAGAACTTTTGGGTTTAAATCCTGATAAATGAAACACAGATATATCAGAGAACGAATTTCAATGGAAAACAAATCATCATCTCGGAGAGTGTTATCATGTAAAAACGGTTAATTTCTTACCGTGTTTCACCAAAAGTACAACTTTGAGAGAACTGACTGCCATGATGTGGATTCTATCCGAATTCGCTGCAATCCCAACGCAGAATGCAAACTGCTAAACAGTTGCTGTACTCCACAGACAACGCTCGCAAACTGCAACCAGTCGGGTAGCAGTGGAAATGTCAGGAAGAATGCACAATGTCAGGACTTAACGATAGGCATATGGGAACTCAGAATGGGATGAATCTTCAACTTTAACGTCCCCAGGAACTCTGGCGATTTCATGAATGCGAGTATTGGAGAATGGTATTAATGAAACTCTGCAAACTCATGGGATAGTGCAGGATATTGTTGAAACGTGTGCTTCAATCGCATTATAGTTTAACATCGGCTCCTTCACCACTTTGCCCACACAAGGCCGTACCAACAGCTGCAGGCAATCACACATAATTCCAGTTCCAGACCCGGAATCAGGGAAACTGTGTGAAGCAGCCACGAAGATCCAATTGGAAATTTGTATGGAATGACGGGAGAGAGGCGCCTGCATTTCCGAGGTTGGGACAGCTCCTGGTAAAATATTATAGCCATAAGAGTACATGTTGCTGATACAGCCAACTGACGTATCTAAAGCGTGTGGAGAATTTAACTTTGGGGTATCAATGTTCGAAATTTCATTTTCCTATTTGGATCAGTGCCCGTGACATTGCTTGACATCTGCTTATGCTTGCATCAGCTCAGAATCAGCTTATTGTTCCCAGTAAATAGTGCAACCTTGAGAAGGTGGTGTTGCGGCTATATAATAACTAGTAATTTTTGGGGACTCAGACACCGAACTGGTCATGTTAAACTTCAATTAATAAACCGTGGAATGAAAGCCTGACCTCAGGAACAGAGAACATGACTTTAATTTCCTGTAATATCATTCATGTATGACTCTTATGCAGGGGACGCAACCATCTTTACCTAATCGTGCCTACTTGTGACTCCAGGTCCAGAATAACATAGCTGACCCTTAATCCAAGAATGACGACCGTGTGGGAAAGCAGGCCATTCGGCCTTTCCAGTCGACACCATCGCTCCGAAGCACATCCTATCAGACCCACACTCCATGCCTATTACTTTCCCCTTCATTTCCCATGACTGATCCCAGTATCCTGCACACCTTCAGACTGTGGGAAGACACTCACACAAGCAAACAGAGAATGTGCAAACTGGACACAGTCACACAAGACTGGGATCGAATTCATGTCTCTCATGCAGCGAGGCAGCAGCGAATCAGGATGAACAACAAATGCTGTCCTCACCAGCGACATCCACACCCTGTGGATATATCAGGAAGAATAAAAACATATTCACAACATGCACAACAGGACTTACGTCTGCGTCGACATGATTTGAACCAATCGTTCACCCTGGGTAGATACAAAGACACCGATATCACAGAGAAACCAGGGCAATGTGGAATTCAAATACCTGCTGCAGTGGAAACGCATCTACTCAGTCAAACTGGGGACAGACTGTTCAACAGTCCGGTGTGTGGGAAGGGCTCAATGAGCAATAAAAACACCAGAGTAACCAGCAAGATTACGTATTCCAGAAGGAGATCAATTAAACTGTCAATGCTGCTGTTAATCCCAACCAGCTTCCGGTTTCATAGTGTTAAAGTCATAGACTCACACAGCATGCAAACAGGCCTCTCACTTCTACCAGCTCATACTGCACATAATGCCATATTAATGAGTCGCATCTGACGACTCCTGTAATTGCTGAGGGTTAATAATGCACTTGTGATATTATTACTGCATTGTTAATACGAATGTCCAGATATAATTCTGTGGACATGGGTTCAAATCCTGGCATGGCAGAAGCTGAAATTTTATTTCAATAAATACCCCGAGTTGAAGACTCTAATGTTGATGTTGAATCAGTTGTTGTAGATCTGATTCACTAATGCCTGATATTGAAGGAAATTGCCATACTGATCTGGTCTGGCTGGCATGTGACTCCAGATCCATAATATCGTGGTTGATTCTGAGCTGTCCTCTGGGCAAGAAATAATGGACGATGTATTCATGAATAGTTTTTTTTTCTAATCCCACGGAACCTTTCCAATTCATTTATCGATCCAAACATCAACATAACGTACCAAGCCCTCCGCTCAAAGGACTGTGCAACGCAGGCAGGATGACAGATTTTGTTTAACCATTCTGTCTATATGTGAAGCAAATTAAAAAGAAATATTTAACTGCATCCCTGACCTCCGTTTTCCACAACACTATACAATGCCTGATCACTAATTGTTTAAACCCTACTCTTTTTGATGTAGCAAAATGCAATATCTTCCATTTATCTAGATTGAACTCCATGTGAAATGTTTCAGCCAAAGACGCAATGGATTAAGATCCTTCTGGAAACTTAGATCACATTCGTTACAGTCTCCAATTCCGATGTCCTCGACGAGCTTATGAACCATGGCTTCTATGAGTTCCATTGTTTTCGCATATAGGTCAATGATTTATACTTATTTGTCATGGCCATCATTTAGCAGTTTGCAACTCAGGTAACAATTAGTCATGGAGTTAACCATGAGGGGAAGAAAGCCATAGACAACTGGGATATTCAAAATAATTGGCAAGAAAATGTGCTGAAAGGAATTCAATCCAGTGAAGTGGGTGATAATGAATTTTCGGAGGAACAATGATGAAAGTCTGAATACAGAGTGGTTTAAAGTAATAAAATACAAATTCTAGTAGGCATTCACGAATGTTTGAAGGTGATTGGACAAGGGATCAAGTGGTCTCGAGGGGTTGGAGATACTTCCTGTTCTTGACCGCAGGTGGGAATAAAAGAGCAGGGAAATGATGCTGGAACTTTACCAACGGCCTATCCAATGGCCTATTCAAGATCAATGGAGAGGATAATCAGTTGGACGGTAGTGCGTACTGCAGGTGCTGGAAATCAGAATCAAGATTAGAGGGAGCTGGAGAAGCACAGGTCAGGCAGCAACCGAGTTGCAGAAAAAATAACGTTTTGGGCAAAAGCCCTTCATCAGGAATAAATCTGGGAGCCTCGAGGGTGGAGAGATAAACTGGAGGACTGTGTCTGGGAAGAATTTAGCTGAGAGTTAAAGGTGATAGATCGGAGAAGAGGGTGGATTGGATAGGTGGTAAGGAAGATAGACAGGTGGGACAGGTCAGTAGGATGGCGCCAAGCTAGGAAGTTGGAACTCAGATAAGGTGTGCATGGAGAGATGCGGAAACTGGTGAAGACCACGTTGATGCCCTGGGGTTGAAAGATTCTGACGTGGAAGATGACGCGTCTGGTGGTGAAGGAATGATGGTGGAGGAGGCCCAGGAACTGCATGTCCTCGGGAGAGTCGGGGGGGTATTTGATGTTTTTGGTCATGAGGTGTTGGGGTTGAATGTTGCGGGTGTCCTGGAAATGTTCTCTGAAGCGCTCTGCGAGAAGGTGTGTGTTGGCCCCAATGTAGAGGATACTGCATTGGGAGCAACAGATGCATTAAATGACATGCGTGAAAGTGCGCATGCACATTTGATGAATGTGTAAGCTCATTGGAGCCTTGGAAGTACGTGAGAGGGAAGATGTGAGTGCTGGTTTTGCAATTCCTGTGGTGGCAGGGGAAGGTACCACGAGTGGAGGGTGGGTCATTTGAGTGCCTGGAGTTGACTAGGTAGTCCTGGAGGAAACAGTCTTTGTGAAAAGTGGATGGGGTGGGGAGGGAAATATATCCCTCGAGGTCAATGTTGCTGACACTTTTTACAAACCCATTGATTCCCACAGCTATCTGGATTATATCTCCTCCCACACCACCTCTTGCGCAAATGTTGCCCTGTATTTCCAATTCCTCCACCTCAATCGCGTCTGCTCCCAAAGGTCCAGTTCCACCACAGAACACATCAGATGGCCTTCTTGTTTAAAGACAGGAACTTCCCCTCCTATGTGTTTGAAGATGCCCTCCAACGCAACTCATCCAATACCCGTATTTCCACCCACGAACCCCACACCTCCAACCACAGCATGGACAGAACCCCCGGTCCTCATCTTCTATCCCACCAACCTCCGCATTAATCACATCATCCTCTGACAGTTTCGCCACCTCTAAACGGATCCCACCACCAGGGATATGTTCCCCTCCCCACCCCTATCCACATTCTGCCAAGACCATTCGGTCTGTCAAGCCCACACCCTTCAATGACCCACCCTTCCCTCCTCGTGCCTTCCCATGTCACTGCAGAAACTGCAAAAATTTCCACTCACATCTACCTCCTCATCTCTGTCCAAGGCTCTAATGGAGGCCTCCACATCCATTCAAAGTTTCTCCTGCATTTCCACACTTGTCATTTCTTTTATATGTTCCTCCCACTGCGTTCTACTCTAAATTGGAGAGAGGAGATGTGTTCTCACAAAGCACTTCAGAGAATATCTCCAGGATACCTGCAAGAATCAACCCCAGTTGCCCCTGGCCAAACATTTGAACTCCCTCTCCCACTCTCCCGAGGACATGCAGGTCCTGGGCCTCCTGTATCACCCTTTAACCCCATGGCATCAATTTGGACTTCATCCGTTTCCTCATTTCCCCTCCCCCTACCTTTTCCCAGTTCCCACCTTCCAGCTCAACACCGTCCGGCTGATCTGTCCCACCTGTACATCTTCATTCCCACCTATCCACTCCACCTTCTTCTCTGAAATGTCATGTTCACCCCCCACCTGCATCCACTAACAGCACTCACCGCTACCTTCTCCCAGGCCCCACACACTTCCCATTTATCTCTCCATCCCATATGCTCCCAGTCTCATATCTGATGAAGGGCTTTAGCCTGAAACGTACATTGTTCGTGCTCCTCAGATGCTGCCAGACCTGCTGTGCTTCTCCAACACCACTCTAATCTTGAGGGGAATCATTTCATTGAGAAGGTTTTCGGATATTTTCTATTGTTGACCACAGGCTGTGAATGATAGCAGAACTTTAGCAACTACCATGTTAAGGAACAGCTAAAAGACTGAGCACAAGTCTAGTCACCACATTAGTCAACATTCATATTTAATTGTAACATGAAAGCTGGAAGGCTGAAGTATGCAACTTTGCTCATCAAGACCGTTTCACCAATGAGTTTACCACCGATTCCTTTCAAGTCAGAGTGCTATGGGCCTTGGAGGGTAATTTGAAAATGGTGGTGATTCGTTACATCTTCCAGCCTTGTCCTTTTAGTCAACACAGCTGTTGAGCTTTGAAGGTTCTGTTAAAAATGCACGAATGACTTACTCCAGTGCATCTTGTAGTTAATGAACGCTGCTGCAATTGTGCCGTAGTGGTGAAGGGAATGAATATTTCAGGTATTGAAGAGGGTACATACAAGTGGCTGTATTTTGTGGACGGTGTCCAGTTCCTTAAGTGTTATTGAAGTTCCACCCATCCAGGCAAATGGAGAGAGTCCTGTTCTACGTCTCACTGTTGCCTTGTAAACGATGTAGGATTCACGGAGCAATGAGTTTAGTTTATAATCAAAGAATGTCTCAAGAACACGTTCTTATTGTCAAAGTGTTTATATAGCCTGTTTCTATCTGATTTTTCCTGAAATAATAGCTCTGTGGACGATTACACAGTTAATTTGTTTACAGTAAAGCCATTGAATGTCAGTGGGATATGATTAGAGTCTCATTTTTCAGAGTTACCATTACTCTATTTCGTCCTTGTGTGGACCAATCTGATTCCAGACGCTTTCTGATTTCAAGTTCCAATTCCCGTCTGTGCTTGAAATGTCAACCGTTTCTTCCCATAAATGCCTCCACCTGCCTTAATAATATGTAAGAACGCTGCAGGGGACAGCAGAGATTTACGGACATATTGTTAACACTGGAGAAAATGGAGCTTCTTGGAATGATTCGTTATGCTGGGATTATTCTCCTTTAAATAGAGGAGGCAGAGTGGAGCTCTATAATCACATAATGACATTTATAAACGTTCAATATTCATGCGATCTTGACAGGGTAGTTATGGGCAGACGGTTTACCCTCTGGTATGAGGAGAATAGCAGAGGACATGAACTCAGAATTAGATATTGCCTACTTAATTCAGAAATGAGGAGTCATTTCTTTGCTCAGGGGCCAGTGAATCGGTGGAACTCTTTACCAAAACTGTTGCTGAGGCTGAGTTGTTGTGTAGTTTCAAACTGTGCCAGACAGATATTTAACCAGAAAGACGATGAAGCTTTGTTGCGGTAAGGCTGGAGAATGGAGTTGCGGATTATCAGATCAGCCATTTGTTCCTTGAATTATGGAGCAGACTGGATGGGCTGAATGGCCGACTTCCAATCCTACATCATTTGTTCTAACGCCTTATTTTATTGATACTTTTAAAATTCTGAGGCGATGGGATGAAGTGATTGAAAAGGTTTCTCAAACTGATCAAACAGATCAGGAAGTAGGCTCATAAGCTCATGAACAAGAAATGTGCTGTGGCCGGGAGACAACAATTGGCACTGGGCACACCACAGATACGTATGTGCAGAAGTTGTGATTGCGAAAGAAAATTGGTGGCTCTTATATTGTTGCCAACTTGGTGATCATGCTGGATGATGGATCGCGGGATGATTCACACAGCAAAAGGTTATGAAAGAATGAAAGGTTCGTTTCATTGGAAACGTTTTCTGTGATTCCAATCCAATTGACTGTTTAAAATACTGATCAAAGGTTTGTGTGGAGTGTTACATTAAAATTCACAATCCCACTGCATAAACTTTTGCCATCGATCTCTCCTTATTTGTATTGCTTTCATTCGATGTAAATTCATAGAAAGTCAAGAGGGAATGAAAGGAGAAAAGAAACTTTGCACTCCTTTTCATTATCCCAATTTAACATACAACAGGATCAAATTGTTTTATTTCGACTTTGATCAGGTATCGATTTATCATAAATCTCCGGTGTAATGAAGGGCAAGAGCAAGTTTCTCCATCTAATGTATACTAAAGATATGAGGCATAAAGGAAACCACAGCTGCGTTTGATAGAAGTAACAGCCAGAGCAGGATGCAAATCCACACAAGCACAATGAAAGACCAACCCGTCGCCTTAACCCCGTGGCCACTTCAGCCCATTGCAAAGGGACTCACATGTGACCCCGTCAAGATCACATATGGTGCAGCTAGGCGATAAGAAATTGCCTGAGTGGAATCGAATCCGTATCATTATGGGTCTGCTTTCAGAATAATAATACCAGCAAAATCCAAGGATTTGACCTCGTCCTTGGAAGGAATACCTTGTCCTTGATTCATTTCGTGTCGTTACTGTATCAGAATGAACCAGCAAAAAATGAAATTCCCGTCACATTCCCACGCACATTTAGTCTTGATGCATAACTTCTTCAGACAGTTTCTCTCTCACGTGAAGAAGTATATATGCAGAGAGAAGTGAAGGGGATGTTTTAGCTCGATGGCCTTTCCTTTATATGTCTGAACCTGAACTGGGTAAAATTACCGGAAATGCAGTGTTGTTCGTTTCATTTTATTAATTTTGCTCCAACTTCATTCTGTTCATTCCAACGATCGGAAGTGAATTGTATTTATATAATTGGAACGCTTAATGTTGTATTCAATTTTGCTCCGAATTTATTTCAGCTTAAAGAAAATACTGATGAGAAAAACAGAAGGATAAACTACAAAACAAGATGCCAGTTTTGATGCTCAGTTACGTTGGCATATTTCAGCTAGTGTCAAATGAACCCAACGTCATGGCGATTGTCCTCCCATCTTTCAGGCATGGGATTAAAGCAGGAAATCGATCTCCAAGAGACGGGTTACTTCCTATTCATTATGGAATATCTTTCCTTGACAATATACAATATCTACTCAGTTCCATTTATAATGCTTCATGTAGAATATTAATATATATCTGAAAAAATTAGTTTTTTTGCTGAATCTTATTCAGCTGCATACGTTTCCCATATTTCTTTACATCTAAAGTCGTCCAAATTAAACATTGTTTCCTCGCACCTTCCAACCCCAACACCCAACATTTACACTTTTACCTGACCACAGGCTCTCTCCTGGTGAAACTCATTGCTTGCGTGTCTCTAAATGTGCCTTTCCAAATATTTTGGAAATCGATTCTCCGAGTAACAGAAATTCTGTTCCCACCATTTTTTGTCTTACATCGATGGTTTTGAAAGCCTGACGTTCAGAAATTTACGAACTTGAAAGAGTGAATTTGCCACCTATTTACACTCTCCAAACCTCAAATACTCTGAAAAAAATTCCATTCGGTTTTCCTTGGTTCAGTGTCAAATTTTCCAACACACAAATAAATAAAATCCCATCCCCACTAAACCCCGTCAGCATCGTCTCTAATGTCTTAGCAGCCCAGTAAACGCTGGCAGTGTCCTCTCTGATAGAATCACAGATTCCCTACAAGGCAGAAATTACAGTTCAGCCAGTCGAGTCTGTGGGGACACGCTGAAGAGCATCTCAACCAGACCTAGCTCCAGTCTCTATCACCGCAGGTTTGTGGCTTGTGATTTCAGATAAACCTGTTGGAATAAAACCTGACATCGTGTGACTGCTGACCTTATCACTGCGTTACCCATGGCTAATTGACATAACTTACTGAATTCACTCCTTGGACACATCAGCTCAACTTAACATGGCAAATCTACCTAACCTACAGACTTAACAGCAGTGCGAACCACTGAGCAAAAGTACCATCACATTGAGCACCATCTGTATCATGTTTAATGGCTTTACACACTGATAACACATCCTAGTGAAAGCAAGCTTCAGCCACTAACCCGAATTGAATGCATCCAAACGCAGTTTGGCGCTGTACAACCACATTAGTCCAACTGTAAATGTTTCTGCACTCAGATCTGAATGTGTTTACCATTTTTTGGTCCTTAGATTCCTGCTTTAAATAAACATATCAGTCAGGAACAACTCTATTAATGGTTTTCATTGCAACACAAAACTGCAATGTGCAGTTTGCAGAAGTTACGTCTTTGCACTTTCACTGACACTCTCTCCCCAGGAGCTGCAGTCGTTCCCCAGCTGATTAAGACAGCACTGTCCTTGCTGTGACATATCCAATTGAGAATGGAAGGCCAACCATGAATAACCTTCACTGGGGAACAGAGCAACAGATTTAAAACGTTGGCAATGCCCCCAGCGGAGAATTGAGCCCCGTGACAGGCGGGGACACTAACCATGATACTGTGGAGGACATCAACATCAAAGGAGACCCTTCAGACCGTTGTGGCCGCACTTGTCCCACACAACTGCTTAACGACCTGAACCAAGATTTCCGTCATTTAGTCCATAATCTCATATGTCTTGGTATCTCAAATTCACATCTGATTTCTTTTTCAGGTTAAAAGAGTTTCCACCTCTCTGACCGTTTCTGCACATCTACTCAAACCTTTCTGCCTTTTCCCTAAATCTCTTGTTCGATCCTTCCATCAATAACAAACGCTTCTTTCAGTCTATCCTATGCATATCCCTCATTAATTTGTACATCTCAGTCATGTCCTCTCCAATCTCCTCTGCTCGGTGACAAACAACCCCAGTCTGTCCAATCTCTCCTCATAACTGAAACTCTCCAGCCCAGACAATATCCCATTGAATCTCTCCTGCAATGTTCCCAGTGCGATCACATCATTGCTATACTGTGAATTGCAGATCTGCACGCAGTAATCTAGCGAGAGCCTAATTAACTTTCTTTTTCTATTCTGTTACATTATGAGGGTGTCGCTGGCTAGGCAGTATTGATTGCGATCCCTAATTGCACAGCGGGCAATTGAGACGCAACCGTATTGCAGTGAGTCTGGAGTCTCATCGAGGCCCGACCAGATAAGACCAGCAGTTTTCTTCCTCAAATTACGTCAGTGAACCCGATGGTTTTGTTTTTTTTTCAACATTGACCATTGATTCGGAATTCCAGATATGTATTGAATCTCAATTCTAACACCTGGCATGGTTGGGGCAAACCCAGGGCCCTGGTTCATTTGCTTAGTATCTCAGTTAATAGTACACTGGTAATAGCGCTCGGACAGTGCAGAAAACCAGTGAAACTAATCTTTCCCAATGAAGTCACTTTTCCTCGATATTGTCTTGTGTCATTTTCCTGCGCTTGACCCCCGATAATCGCAAATCCATATCAGTAAAAGCGGTTACCTGAGGATTGGCCTCACAACAGCGTTGACCAAATGGATCAACTGGTCTGCAGGTCCCGGTGGTGGGATTGGGGCACGTTCACCTAGAAAGAGTGACCGCACAGCACAGAGTGAACAGTATCAATGTGAGAGTCAGTGTTAGATTCTGCAATGCTTTAATGAAATAGGAAATGAATCCACAACCGCACGATGAAAGAGCAGCGCTCCGAAAACTAGTGCTCAGTTAAACCTATTAGACTCCAATCTGGTGTTGTGTGATTTTTAACTTTGTACACCATAGTCCAACACTGGCATCTCTAAATCAATGACATGTAGGTATGGGATGGAAAGTTCAGATAGTGATCGAAGGAGGGAGTGAAATCTCTGAGAATGGGTGGATTTGAATTCTGATATTTGAAATACAGAGATGTGAACGAGCAGAATTTGAAGGGAAAAGATCATCACCATGGAGAAAATTACCATGTTAAAACAATTGATTCCTTTGTGTTTCACAAAACCTGGGGTAGATAGAAAAATTACTGCCGCACCTCAGATTCGAGCCGCGGTTGCTGCGGCCACAGCGCAGAGGATTAGGCACTATACGATCACGGCATTCAACAGACGAGCGCGCCTACCGGGTGCAATAAATACAATATCATAGAAAATGTTAGGCAACGCACCAAATGCACAATATCAGTGCTTAGCGAACATAGAACATAGAACAATACAGCACAGAACAGGCCCTTCGGCCCACGATGTTGTGGCGAACATCTATTCTAGATTAAGCACCCATCCATGTACCTATCCAATAGCCGCTTAAAGGTCGCCAATGATTCTGACTCTATCACACCCACGGGCAGCGCATTCCATGCCCCCACCACTCTCTGGGTAAAGAACCCACCCCGACATCTCCCCTATACCTTCCACCCTTCACCTTAAATTTGTGTCCCCTTGTAATACTCTGTTATTCCCGGGGAAAAAGTTTCTGACTGTCTACTCTATCTATTCCTCTGATCATCTTATAAACCTTGATCACGTCACCCCTCATCCTTCGCCGTTCCAACGAGAAAAGGCCGAGAACTCTCAGCCTATCCTCGTACGACCGATTCTCCATTCCAGGCAACATCCTGGTAAATCTTCTCTGCACCCTCTCCAAAGCTTCCACATCTTTCCTAAAGTGAGGCGACCAGAACTGCACACAGTACTCCAAATGTGGCCTAACCAAAGTCCTGTACAGCTGCAACATCACTTCACGACTCTTGAATTCAATGCCTCTGCTAATGAACGCTAATACACCATAGGCCTTCTTACAAGCTCTATCCACCTGAGTGGCAACTTTCAAAGATCTGTGTACATAGACCCCAAGATCTCTCTGTTCCTCCACCTGACTAAGAACTCTACCGTTAACCCTGTATTCTGCATTCTTATTTGTTCTTCCAAAATGGACAACCTCACACTTGGCAGGGTTGAACTCCATCTGCCACACCTCAGCTCAGCTCTGCATCATATCTAAGTCCCATTGCAAACGACAACAGCCCTCCTCACTGTCCACAACTCCACCAATCTTCGTATCATCTGCAAATTTACTGACCCACCCTTCGACTCCCTCATCCAAGTCATTAATAAAAATTACAAACAGCAGAGGACCCAAAACTTATCCCTGCGGAACTCCACTTGTAACTGGATCCAGGCTGAATATTTACCATCTGCCACCACTCTCTGACTTCGACCGGTTAGCCAGTTTTCTATCCAATTGGCCAAGTTTCCCTCTATCCCATGCCTCCTGACTTTCTGCATAAGCCTACCATGGGGAACCTTATCAAATGCTTTACTAAAATCCATGTACACTACATCCACTGCTCTACCCTCATCCACATGCTTGGTCACCTCCTCAAAGAATTCAAGAAGACTTGTAAGGCAAGACCTACCCTTCACAAATCCGTGCTGGCTGTCCCTAATCAAGCAGTGTCTTTCCAGATACTCATAAATCCTATCCCTCAGTACCCTTTCCATTACTTTGCTTACCACAGAGGTAAGACTAACTGGCCTGTAATTCCCGGGGTTATCCCTATTCCCTTTTTGGAACAGGGGCTCAACATTCGCTACTCTCCAGTCCCCTGGTACCACTCCCGTTGACAGTGAAGACGAAAAGATCATTGCCAACGGTACTGCAATTTCCTCTCTTGCTTCCCACATAATCCTAGGATTTATCCCGTCAGGCCCGGGGGACTTGTCTATCCTCAAGTTGTTCAAAATCTCCAACACATCTTCCTTCCTAACAAGTATCTCTTCTAGCTTACCAGTCCGTTTCACACTCTCCTCTTCAACAATACGGTCCCTCTCGTTCGTAAATACTGAAGAAAAGTACTTGTTCAAGACCTCTCCTGTCTCTTCGGACTCAATACACAATCTCCCGCTACTGTCCTTGATCGGACTTACTCTCGTTCTCGTCATTCTCATGTTTCTCACATACGCATAAAATGCGTTGATCCTATCCGCCAAGGATTTTTCATGCCCTCTCTTAGCTCTCCTAATCCCTTTCTTCAGCTCCCTTATGGCTATCCTGTATCCCTCCACTGCTCTGTCTGAACCCTTTTTCCTCAACCTTATGTAAGCCTCCTTCTTCCTCTTTAATAGACATTCAAACTCCCTCGTCAACCAAGGCTCCCTCACACGACCATTTCTTTCCTGCCTGATAGGTACATACATATCAAGGACACGTCATATGTGTTCCTTGAAAAAGTTCCACATTTCCACCACATCCTTCCCTGACAGCCTATGCTCCCAACTTATGCTCCTCAAATCCTGTCTTACAGCATCGTAATTTCCCTTCCCTCAATTGTAAAATCTACCCTATTGTGCGCAGCTATCTCTCTCCATAACCAAGGTGAAAGTCACAGAATTGTGGTCACCATCACCAAAATGTTCACCCACTAACAAGCCCATCACTTGTCCTGGTTCATTACCGAGTACCAAATCCAATATGGCCTCCCCTCTGTTTGGACAATATACATACTGAGTTAGAAAAGCTTCCTGGACACACTGCACAAACACCGCCCCATCCAATCTACATGATGTAAAGAGCTTCCAATCAATATTTGGGAAATTGAAGTCGTCCTTGACTACGACCCTGTGGCTTCTGCACCTTTCCAAAATCTGTTTCCCAATCTGTTTCTCCACATCTCTGCTACTATTGGGGGTCTATAGTAAACACCCAACAAGGTGACTGCACCTTTCCTATTTCTGACTTCAGCTCATACTACCTCCAAATGCAGATCCCCCTCAAACTTCCTTTCTGCAGCCGTTATACCATTTCTAATTAGCAATGCCACCCCCCTCCTTTTTTACCACCCTCCCAAATTTTACTGAAACATCTGTAACCAGGAACCTCCAACAACCATGCCTGTCCCTCATCTATCCACGTTTCCGTGATGGCCACAACATCGTAGTCCCAGGTACAGATCCATGCCTTAAGTTCACCCACCTTATTTCTGATACTCCTTGCGTTGAAGCCCATCTCTGTGTCCGCAAGTATTCCCTGTCAGTGCTACCTTCTCCACAGCCTCCCTACATTCTTGGACATCCTGACACACAGCGAGCTTACTTGCTGGACTACAAGTCCGGATCCCATCCCCCTGTCAAATTAGTTTAACACCCCCCCCCCCGAAGAGTGCTACCAAACCTACCCCCTGGATATTGGTGCCCTTCTGGTTCAGGTGCAACCCGTCCTATTTGTACAGGTCCCACCTTCCCCAGAATCAGTCCAATTGTCCAAATACCTGAAGCCCTCCCTCCTACACCATCCTTGCAGCCACGTGTTTAACTGCACTCTCTCCCTATTCCTTGCCTCACTGTCACGTGGCACCGGCAACAACCCAGAGATGACGACTCTGTCTGTCCTAGCTTTTAGCTTCCAGCCTAACTCCCTGAGCTCTTGAATGACCACCCCATCCCTCTTCCTACCTATGTCGTTGGTGCCAATGTGTACCACGACTTCTGGCTGTACACCCTCCCCCTTAAGAATTCTGAAGACACGGCCCGAGACGTCTCCGACCCTGGCACCCGGGAGGCAACAAACCATCCGAGAGTCTCGCCCATGTCCACAGAACCGCCTGTCCGTCCCTCTAACTTAGAGAGTCTCCTATAACTAGAGCTCTCCTGCTCTCCCCCTTTCCCTTCTTAGTCTCAGAACCAGACCTCACGCCACAGACCCCTTCACTACAGCTTACACCTGCAAGGCTGTCCCCCCTAACAGTTTCCAAATCTGTATACTTATTGTTTAGGGGAACGACCACAGGGGAACCCTGCACTGTCTGCTTCTTCCCCTTCCCACCTCTAACTGTTACCCAGCTACCTCTGTTCTCCGGCGTAACTATGCCCTTGTAGCCTCTATCAACCACCCTCTCAGCCTCTCGAATAATCCTCAGTTCATCCAACTCCAGTTCCAGTTCCCTAACTCGTTCGGTGAGGAGCAGGATCTGACTGCATTTCCTGCAGACGAAGTCGGCAGGCGTATCGGTGGTCACCCCTACCTCAAACATCCTGCAGGAGGAACATCCCACTGCCTGCGCTGCCATGACTGTACACTTTGTCTCCAAAACAAGAACACTGAGTCAATAACACTGAGTCGCTTACCTGTGGACTTTAAAGTTAGGTTTGAGGAGGAGGGTGGGAGGGAGGCCCTAGGAAGTAGGGCCTGGGGTTTAGAACACACCCACTCAAATACTACTCACTTACCTTCCCGACCAGCTCTGCGCTCTGACCTCACTTCCGCCCAGCTCGTGCCGCTCTCCACGGTGAAAAGACCGTTGTCATCGAGGTAAGTTCTTTAAATACTACTCACTAACCTTCCCGACCAGCTCTGCGCTCCGACCTCACTTCCGCCCAGCTCGCGCCGTTCTCTGCGGTGAACAGTGGCAGATATTTGGGAACTCAGAATCGGCTGACAGTTTAGACCATAAGACTTGGAGTGAAAGTAAGGCCATTCGGCCCATCGAGTCCACTCTGCCACTCAATCATGACTGATGGGCATTTCAACTCCACTAACCAGCATTTTCCCCGTAGCCCTTAATTCCTCATGACATCAAGAATCTATCAATGTCTGCCTTGAAGACATTTAACGTCCTTCCCTCCACTGCACTCTGCGGCAATGAATCCCACAGGCCCACCACTCTCTGGCTGACGAAATGTCTCCACATTTCTGTTCTGAATTAATCCCCTCTAATTCTAAGGCTGCTTCCACGGGTCCTAGTCTCCTCGCCTAATAGAATCAATTTCCTAGCGTCCACCCTTTCCAAGCCATGTATTATCTTGTAAGTTTCTATTAAGTCTCCCCTTAATCTTCTAAACTCCAATGAATGCAATCCCAGGAGCCTCAAGCATTCCTCATATGTTACACCAACCATTCCAGGCATCATGTGTGAGAATCTCGCTGGACACGTTCCAGTGACAGTATGTCCTTCCTGAGGTGTGGGGACAAAAACTGGACACACTACTCCAAATGGGGCCTAACTAGAGCTTTATATTTCTCAGTATCACAACGGTGCTTTAATATTCCAACCCTCTTGAGATAAATTACAACATTGCATTCGCTTTCTTAATCACGGACTCAACCTGCATGTTTACCTTTACAGAATCCTCGACTAGCACTCCCAGATCCCTTTCTACTTTGGCTTTCCGAATTTTCTCACCGTTTAGAAAGTATTCTATGCTTGTATTCTTTTTGCCAAAGTGCAAGACCTCGCATTTTCTCACGGTGAAATCCATCAGCCATTTCCTGGACCACTCTCCCAAACTGTCTAGGTCCTTCTGCAGCCTTTCAACTGCCTCAGTCCTACCTTCCTGTCCAGCTAACTTCGTATCATTGGCAAACTTCGCTAGAATGCCCCCAGTCCCTTTCTTCAGATCATTAATAAATAACATTAACAGCTGCGGCCCCAACACTGAACCCTGTGGGACTCCACTTGTCACTGGTTGCCATTCCGAAAAAGAACCTTTTATCCTAACTCTCTGCCTTCTGTCAGACAGCCAATCCTCAATTCATCCCAGTAGCTCACCTCGAACACCATATCGGTTCCCCCAGAGACTGTGGTGATTCCATCATTAATATGCTGAAGGCTGAGATAAATAGATTCCTCCAAAACATCAAAAACTCCGGGGACAATACAGGTTTTGTTGAAATGTATGCTTCAACAGTAATGCAGTTTAACATCGGCTACTTCACCAGTTTACCCCCACAAGACAGTAACCACTGCTGCCACATAGTCCCAATTCCCAGCCCCAGAATCAGAGGAATTTAGTGGCGCAGTCGTGAAGATCCAACTGGAAGTCGGGATGGGAATGAGGTCGCACAGAAAATCGAGGACTCCAGTGACGCAACCGGTGAATGCACGGTATTTCTGTGACGGTTTCGAAGCGCAAGTAATTCCGAGGTTGGGAGTGCTTCTGGTCAAAGGTGGGGCAGAAGGGAAAATTTGTTCCCGTTTGTAATGACATAGCAATCTACAGTGCATCTTAATGAGACAGCTGAGTGCCACAACTGGAGCGTGGGCGGCTGGTTTGAAGTTTCAACTTGCTTCACTATCACCAACTTGCCTGGAATGAATTGTTTTCACCATGTTCATTTCCAATTGTTTAATATCTCCCTGCAGTCTGCGGTTTTCTTCCTCATAGTTAATTGCATGACTAACTGTTGTATGATCTGCACACTGCTAAATTACGGCCACTACAAGTAAATATGAATCATTGTTCTATATGCGAAAACAGTGGAACTCACTGCAGGCATACTTCGTAGGTTATCAGGCGACGCCAGAATTGTAGACAGTGAGGAAGATTATCTAAGTTTCAAAATGTTCTGTTGATCCAATGAGTCGTGGACTGAAAATGTAACATGGATTTCAATCTGGATAAATGGAAGAAATTGTATTTTGGTGCAACAACAAGAGTAGGGCTTTGTGTAGTGTTGGAGAACACGGAAGCTCAGGATGCAGGTACATAATTCCTTGTAGTTTGCTTCACCTACAGATAAGATGGTTCAAAGGCATGGTGGCGGCACGGTGGCACAGTTTGGCGGCACGGTGGCACAGTGGTTAGCACTGCTGCCTCACAGCGCCAGGGACCTGGGTTCGATTCCCGCCTCAGGCGACTGACTGTGTGGAGTTTGCACGTTGTCTGCGTGGGTTTCCTCCGGGTGCTCCGGTTTCCTCCCACAGTCCAAAGATGTGCGGATCAGGTGAATTGGCCATGCTAAATTGCCCGTAGTGTTAGGTAAGGGGTATATGTAGGGGCATGGGTGGGTTGCGCTTCGGCGGGTCGGTGTGGACTTGTTGGCCCGAAGGGCCTGTTTCCACACTGTAAGTAATCTAATCTTCACACACTTCCCTTCATTGTTCAGTCCTTTGTGTATAGTAGTTGGGACGTTATCTTGAAGCTTTGCAGGACATTGATGAGGCCTCTTCTGGAATATTATGCCGACTTCTGGTCGCCCAGTTGTAGGAATGATATTATTCAGCTGGAGCAGGTTCAGAAAAGTATGCATGCATGTTGTCATTTGTGGAAGGTTTGAGTTAAAATGAAAGGCTGGATAGGCTGAGACTATTTTCAGATTCGAGATCGGAGTGCTGGAAAACCACAACAGGTAAGGCAGCATCCGAGGAGCAGTGTCGTTCATCAGGCTCTTAACTGAAACATCGATTCACCTGCTCCTCAAATGCTGCCTGACCTGCTGTGCTTTCCCAGCGCAACACTCCCGACTCTGATCTCTCATCTGCATTTCTCACTTTCTCCTAGTTGAGACTGTTTTCAGTCTAGGTTAGCTTTGAACGGCGATCTGACAGAAGTTTATGAATTATTGAGAGACAAGTTGGAGTTATCGATAGCTGCTTTTTCCCAGGATGGGGATTTCAAGGCGAGAGGGCATATGTTTAAGACGAAACGAGGGAGATTTAAAAAAAATATATATGAGGCATTGTTTTAGGGAAGGTGTCTTACGTGTGCAATTAACTTGCTGAGGAAGTGATGGATGAGGGTACATTTGCAACATTTCGAGCACAAATGGATCTATGCATGAATGGTAAAGTGAGAATTTTAAAATAAATGTATTCATGTCTCGGACATCAGTTATTTTCCAGAGGACATTTAAGAGTCAACCACGGTATTATCCATCTGGAGTCTCACGTGGGACAGAGCAGATGAATATGACAGTTTGCTTCCTGAATTGGCATGAGTGAATCAGATGGAATTTTCCACACAAATGATTCAGGTCATCACGAGACTCTTCAATTCCAGGTGCTTATTGAATTCAAACTCCAATATCTGTCCTGCCAGGACCTGAAACCTTTGTCCCCAAAAATATTTCCTAGGTTTTTTGGATTATTCAGTTTATCAAGGTTTCGACTTCTCTGAAAATTGCAGACAGTATATTCCAAATTCGAACCATCCACTGGCTGATAAAGCTATTTCGCACATCTTCTCAAACCTTTCTGTCTTTCTCCTTAAGTCTCTGGCCCCTGCTCATCGATCCCTCCATCAATGGGAAACTAGTTCAGTCAACCCTGCGCATACCCTAGCTCAATCATGTCTTGTTTACATTTCCTTTGCATGGATCCAAATTTGACGATCATGGCATGGTGGGACTCAAGCCAGAGTACCCAGACTATTACCTCACTCTCTGGATTATCAGTCCTATGAAATTACCACAAGACCAACGCAGAAAGCCACAAAAGCTGATCTTTTCCAATAAAATGTCTTTTCACCAAAACTGCCCGGAGTACTTTCCATGAGCCTGCCGGTCCAATTGTCTCTGGCCTATGTCAGTAAAAGCTGCGACATGAGGATTGATTTCCCAACCACGGCATTCAAATGGATCGATTTGTTTGAATGTCCCGATGTTGGTATTGGGGCACGTTCACCCAATAACAGTGACCGCAGCACAGACAGAATAGCATCAATGTGGAAAAGAGAGATATGTTGTGCATTGCCACAGAGAAATCGGGGGAGGGACGGAAAGAAAGTTTAATGATCGTGGGAAGGAGAGAAATCTCCGACAAGGGGTGTGTTTGAATCCTGATATATGAAACGCAGAGATGTGAGACAGTGGAATTTGAAGGTAAAACAATTAATTTCTGAGCATGTGTCACAAAAAAGGACAACGGAGAGAACACTTAGTGCCGTGATTTGGTTTCAAATCGAGGTTGCTGTGTTCACAATGCAAAATACCGACAACCACAATCACAGTAAACACAGAACAGGATGCTTGCAAGCAGCAATAAATATACCAGCAGAGGAAATGTTCGGAAGAACAGCAAATGTACAACATCAGTACTCAGTGAACAGTGACAGACATGTGGGAACTGAGAATGAGCTGAATCTTTCAGTTCGATGTCCTCAGAGGCTGTGGAGTTCCCTTGAATGAGAATGTTGACAAATGAGATTGATCAATTTCGACAAAACATCAAAGACTCGGGGGACAGTACAGGATTTTGTTGAAATGAATGCTTCAATAGCATTTTAGCTTAACATCGGCACAGTCGCCCAGATCCAACTGGAAATGGGGATGGGAATGAGTGCGCAGAGTTACTCTCTGGCTCCAATGATGCAATAGGTGAGCATTCTGGCCTTCTATGATGGTATACAGGCGCAAGATTTTCCTCGGTTGAGTGTGCTCCTGTTCAAGGGAATGGTTGTCCACGTTTATACTATCATAGCGATTTCCGGTGCATCTTTCTAAAACAGCTGAGTGGCACAAGTGGAGCTTGTTGAGCGCTTAACTTTGCAGTGGTGGTTTTAAAAGATGATTTTGCTATTTGGATCTGTGTTTCCGACACTGCCGGCGGCAGCTACATTTGCTTGCATCAGCTCAGTATCAGTTTCTTCCACACAGTCAAGATTTCAACCTGGAGAAGGTGGTGTTGGGGTGATATTTTAAACTAGTCATCCTTGGCGACTGGAACACGGAAAGGGTGATGTTTAAGTTCGACGAATAAAACCTGAAATGCAAGCCTGGCATCAGGAACAGAGATCATGACTTTAATTTCCTGAAATCCAATTTATTCATGTACCTTATGCAGGGGCTTCTACCATCTTCACCCAGTCCGGCCTACGAGAGACTCCAGGACCAGAAAACAAAAACACGAGCTGACCTTTAATTCAGGAATCCTCACCGTGTGGGGAAGCAGATGTGAACCTTTGATACCAAGACATATAAGGCAGTGGGGTAAGCATTCTGAAATGGGATTAGGCAGTTGTTTTTGACAAGTGTGGCCACAATTGGTTGAAGGGCCTCCTTTGACACTCTTGTCCTGGTTAGTGTCCCCGCCTGTCACAGTGCTCAATTTTCCGCTGGAGACAGTGTAAATGTTTTAAAACTGTCGCTCCATTCCCGAGTGCGGGTATTGATACCTGTCCTTCCTTTCTCGATGAGGCATATCACACGAAGGACAGTGCTGCCTGAATAAAGGTGGGGAAGGACTGCAGCTCTCGGAGAGGCAGAGTGTCAGTGAACGGCCAAACACGTGACTTCTGCAAACTTCACCTTGTGACTGTGTTGGAATGAAAACCATTTGACAGATTTGTTCCAGATTGAAGTGTTCACAAGAAGCAGGAAGCTGAGGAAGAAACAACATAAACGCATTCACATATGAGTGCAGAAACATTTCCCGCAGCACGAACGAATTTATAAAGGACAGAATAACGTTTCGATACATTGAATTAGGGTTTATTTGTTTTGATGACTTTGTTACCAGGGTTTAAAACCATTCAAAAAATGATACAGCATTTGCTCAGTATGATGGAACATTGTCTCAGTGATTCGTACTACTGTTCAGAGGGAGGGTTAGGTTGATTGGCAAAGTTAAATTGCCCTCTCGTTTCCAGGGAGTGAATTAAGTAAGTTAGGTGAATTAGCCAGGGGGAAAGCAGGAATAAGGTCAGAAGTCACAGGACGTCAGGTTATACTCTAACATGTTTGTTTGAAATCATAAGGGGGAGGGATTCCCCTTCTTCAGGTGAAATTTATGGAAATAAGGAGGGGAGATAGGTCTGGGTGAGATGCTCTTCAGAGAGTCGACACCGGCTTGATTGACTGAAATGCTCTTTCTGCACTGTAGGATTCTGTGATTCTATGAATTGATCATGACTGTATTTACTGGGGTGTAGAGCCATTAGAAAATATGCTGATGGGGGGTGGACTGAGGATGAGATTTTATTCACTTGCCTTCTTGGAAAATTGAGATCAGTTATCGTTGAACCAAGGAAGACTTTATGGTTTTTTTCAGGTTATGAAATGTTTGGAGAGAGTAAATAGGTGGAAAATTCCCTCTTTCAAGTAAGTAAGCATCTAGATGTCAGGCATTCAATGCCTTTGATAAAACCTTTGAAGGACAAAGAAATGATGAGAACAGAATCACTGTCACTCCGAGAATCTGTTTTTCAAAGTATTTGGAAAGGCACATTTGGTGACATACAAGGAATACATTTCACAAGAAGAGAGACAGCGTGTGGCTAGGTAAAGGAGTAGGGGTGGGGTGTAGTAATCTAATTCTCTTCTGATTATTGGAATGAACATTGTGAGGTTTCAGCAAAATTAAAATGAAACGACCAAAACAGCGTCTGTTGCGATTTAATCCGATTCAGGTTCAGCCATATGAGAAAGGCCATTGAACGACAACATCGCCTTTATTTCCCTCTCCATGGCTGCTTCTTCACGTGAGAGTGAAAGTGACTGAAGAAATTATGAGTCAAATGTAGGTGTAAATATGACGGAAAATTCTTGTCCTGTTTCATTCTGACTCAGTTCTGACTCAGAATGTATTAATGACAGCTATTCATTCTGAAGAGCATGGCTATTTATTGGAATTTGCTGTCATTATAATTCTGGTGAAAGCAGAAACGCAATGGTGTGGATTCGATTCCATTCTGGAAATTTCTCATCCATGACTTTCATCGCATGTAACCTGATGAGGTCACATGTCACCCCACTACAAAATGTGCTGAGGAGACCGAGAGGTTGTGGTGGTGGGTTGTTATACCATTATGCTCCACATTCACGCATTCGAGTCACACTCTGGTTACTAACTTTACGCACTGCTCTAGCAGATTTTCTTTGCACCTCACACTCTGGTATACACTGGATCGAGAATCTTGTTCTTGCCCTTCACTGCACTTGAGATTCACAAATAATCGAATCCACATTAAAGTCTAAATGAAGAGTGAGAACAGTCATTCTATTCAATTGATGTAGATGAAATTGATGTAATGAGAAAGAACACGTTTTTCTTTCCGCCCTCCATTCCATCTTGTCTTTCTATGAAACTATATCGAAAGAAAGAGAAACAGATAACATGAGATCAGGAGCAAAAGTTTATCCAGTAGGGTTGTTCATGAATATTTTAACCTAACACTTCACACAAAGATCTGATCAGTATTTCAAACAGTGACTCGGAATTGAAACCGCAGAAAATGTCTCCAATGAAACAAACATTTCATTCTTTCACAAATTTCTGCTGTGTGTGAGTCATACAACGATCCAACGTGATGACTGAATTGCCAAAGATCTAGCAACTTCCTTCAGCAATCACAGCTTCTGTACACAGCCACCTGTGCTGTGCCCAGTGTCATTTGTTGCCCCCAGGTCACAGCACATTTCTTTATCCTGCGTTTATGAGACTTGTTCCTGATCTATCTGATCTGTTTAATAAACGGTTTCTGTCACTTCATCCCATCCCCTCACAATTCTGAACTTATAAATAAAGTAAGGCGTTGGACGAAATGTTAAACCAAGAGGAAGTATGCTGTTCAGCCCAAGGAGTCTGCGCAACCATTCAACGCACTCATGGTTGTTCTGATTTGGAGATGCCGGTGTTGGACTGGGGTGTACAAAGTTAAAAATCACACAACACCAGGTTATAGCCAAACAGGTTTAATGGGAAGTGCACTGGCTTTCGGAGCAATGCTCCTTCATCAGGTGATAGTCACCTGACTATCACCTGATGAAGGAGCGTCGCTCCGAAAGCTAATGTGCTTCCAATTATACCTGTTGAACTATAACCTGGTGTTGCTGATTTTTAAATTAGTTGACCTGATAATCTTGAATTCCTTTCTGCTCACTTAGATCGACAAAGTTTCATCATCTGTCTGATTAACTATCTGGCACAGTTTGAAAATACCCAACCACGCAGTCTCAACAGCGGTTCCTGGAAAATGCCACAGATTCTTTGACACCTGAGCAAAGAAGTGGCACCTCATTTCTGAATTAAATGGGCAATATCTAATTCAGAGAATATGTCCTCTGGTGCTCTCCTCAGAGCATAGGGCAAGTCACCTGACCATATCTATCCTGTCAAGATCCTACGAATATTGAACGTTTATAATTGTTATTATGCGATTATAAAGTTCCCCTCCTCCTCCTTTGTTTCAAGGAGAATAATCCCAGTCTAACCAATCTTTCCACGAAATTCTACTGTATACGGAGTTAGCAACATGTTTCTAAATCTGCGCTGTCCCTTACAGCGTCCTTACATATTATTAAGACAGATGGAGAAATTTCGGTAAGGAAACGGGTTGAAAGGTCAGGCGCAGACGGTAATTGCTACTTGAAATCAGAAAGCAATTAGAATCGGATGGACCCACAGAAGGACCAAATACAGCGAAGAAAACTCTGACAAATGAGAATCTAATCATATTTGATTGACATTCAATGGCTTCAATGTAACTGAATTCCTCCGTGTAATCGTCCTGGGAGCTAGTATTTAGGAGAACTGGAAGCTGACCGCCCATATAAAGAAGTCGACGACAAAAACGTCCGTCTGTCGACTTTGGTTGATTATGAACTCAACTCTCGTCTCTGTGAAGCCTACATCGTCCGCAACGCACAATTTAGATGTTTAACAACCTCTCTCCATTTGCCTAGGTGCGTGCAGCTTCAATGCCACTGAAGGAACTGGGCACCCTCCACGACAATGCAGTCACTTAACTATATCTTGTTGACGTTCTGTTCGCCGAGCTGGGAGTTTTTGTTGCAAACGTTTCGTCCCCTTTCTAGGTGACGTCTTCAGTGCTTGGGAGCCTCTTGTGAAGCGCTTCTGTGCTGATTCCTCCGGCATTTATACGGGTTTGAATCTGACACTTCTGGTTGTCAGCTGCTGTCCGCTGCAGTGGTCGGTATATACGGTCTAGTTCAATGTGTCTGTTGATAGAATTTGTGGATGAGTGCCATGCCTCTAGGAATTCCCTGGCTGTTCTCTGTTTGGCCTGCCCTATAATAGTGGTGTTGTCCCAATCGAATTCGTGTTGTTTGTCGTCTGAGTGTGTGGCTACTAGCGATAGCTGGTCGTGTCGTTTCGTGGCTAGTTGGTGTTCATGGATGCGGGTTGTTAGCTCTATTCCTGTTTGTCCTATGTAGTGTATTGTGCAGTCCTTGCATGGGATTTTGTACACTACTTTGGTTTTGCTCCTGCTGGGTATCGGGTCCTTTGTCCTGGTGAGTTCCCGCATCCATGAACACCAGCTAGCCACGAAACGACACGACCAGCTATGCTAAGTAGCCATACACTCAGATGACAAACAACACGAATTCGATTACGACAACACCACTGTTATAGGGCAGGCCAAACAGAGAACAGCCAGGGAATTCCTAGAGGCATGGCACTCATCCACAAATTCTATCAACAGACACATCGGACTAGACCCTATATACCGACCACTGCAGCGGACAGCAACTGGCAACCGGAAGCGGCAGATTCAAACCAGTATAAATGCCGGAGGAATCAGCACAGAAGCGCTTCACAGGAGTCTCCCAAGCACTGAAGATGTCACCTGGAAAGGGGACGAAACGTTTGCAACAAAAACTCCCAGCTCGGCGAACAGAACCACAACAACGAACACCCGAGCTACAAATCTGCTCACAAACTTTAAAATATATCATGTTCAACACCTGAATATTTATTCTCTTAACCCCCAAGGCACAATTGCAGCAGAGTGCACCACATAGAAGATTCACTGAAGTACGTCATCCAGGCCTTGTTGACAGAACCTTCAAAGTTCAAAAAATGTAATAACTGTAAGGACAAGTTTGAAGATGCACTGAAACTTCACCATTTGCAAATTACCCTCCAATGCACATACCAGCATGACTTGGAGAGGAATCAGTGCTAAATTCATTGAGTGGTGAAGTAGTTTGATGGACAAAGATTTATACTTCAGCCCTCTATCTTTCATCTTTCAATTTTTAAAATTGTAGATTATTGCATGGACCAGACTTGCACTCATTCCTTTAGATGTTTCCTGAACTGGCGGTTGCTAAAGAATAAATATCATCCACAGTCTGTGGTCAAGAATAGAAAATATCCAAAAACCTCTCGAACAACTCATCTCCCTGTCCAACGATCTTCAGGGATCTGTAAATATCCACTCCAAGATCTCTTTGTTCCTGTACACCACTCAGAATCCTCACTGTTATTGTTACAACTCCCCAAATTCACTACCACTCATTGGTCTGGATTCAATTCCATTCGGCATTTTTCCTTTCCACCTGTTGGATACATCCCTGCGGTCCCTGACATTATTCATCATAGTCAACTACACGACTATGTATTGTCAGGAAAACTTCTAAATCATGACTCCTAAAAATAAAGTTTGAATTATTGATCTATGTCAGGAAACAGTGGTACTTCACTGGGAACAAGCATCCAAACATGGTTCCTTGCTGCATGGGATGAAGAACTGCCATGTTCCAATCTCCAAGAATTGCTAACCCAGTTTCTCGCCACTACATTTGCAAATGACACAAAGATTGGTGGAGTAGCCAGAAAACATAGGGAACTGTCAAAAAATGAAGGGGAATATGGATAGACAGAAGAGTTGAGCGGAGATGTGGCAATTGGTGTTCCATTCAAGCAAATGTGAGCTGATGATTTTGGGAAGTCTAATTACAGAGCCAAGTATACAGTAAACGGGAGAGCCTTGGGTAAACTTGATGAGAAGAGAGTTCTGGGAGTTCAGGTCCTTTGTACCATGAAGGTGACTGTACAGGTGGATACAGTGGTTAAGAAGGCATATGGCATGCTTGCCTTCAGCGGATAGGGCATTCAGTATAAGAGCAGGCGAGTCCTGCTAAAATTGTACAAGAGTTTGGTTCGGCTGCGTTTAGAATACTCTGTACAGTTCTGGATGCCAAGTTACCAAAATTATGTGGACGTTTAAGAGAGAATGCGGAGAAGGTTTACACAGTTGTTGCCTGGCATGGAAGGTGCAAGCTCTGAAGAGACGTTTAGTAGGTTACTGCTGCTTTCATTAGAAAAAACGAGACTGAGGGGACCTGATTGAGGTCTACAATATCATGAAGGGTACAGACAGGGTGGATAGAGATAAGCTTTTTCCCCAAGATGATGGATTCAATCATGAAAGGTCACGCATTCAATGAGAGAGGTGAAACGATTAAGGGAGGTAGGTTTGGAAAACATTTTACACAGAGAGTGGTAGGTGCTGGAATGCATTGCCAGCAGAGGTAGTAGAGGCAGGCAAGGTAGATTCATTTTAGGTGCACCTGGACAGATGCATGAGTAAGTGAGGAGCAGAGGGATACGGGTGCTTAGAAATTGGGCGACATTTTTAGATAGTTGGTTTGGACTGGCTCAGGCTTCGCCGTCCAAAGAGCCTGTTCCTGGGCTGCACATTTTCTATATTCTTTGTTCTTCTTTGTTCACTACACTACCAACTGTGGGTTAAAGGTGAAGTAGTGTTACTTCTGCAATCATAATTACTTATGCAAGGCAAATGAACTCACACCAGTGTACAATTGTTTCAACCAAGATCTGAGTCAACAAGAATGAAACCTATGTGAAAGAAATATATAATTGTTTTCATATCAGTCAAAATGTGAATACAAGAATGAATGGTGCCTGCAAACAATGGTAGATGGTAGATGGTACAGACAAATAGATAAGGTGTTGTGAGGATGTAGGTTAAGCCAGATATGTTTGGAAAAGCAGTAGTTAAAAGCATTTGTTTCCCATTTCTGCAAAAACAAAAAACAAACTCCAGTTAAAAGGTCGTAAGGTTCAATATGGTTGGGGAAAGGGAGGAAATGTCACAAGTGTGGAAATTAGATCCCAGTGAAGGAGGATATACCTAACAGTTGACCACAGCCAGGATGCAGTGAAAAGGCCAAGTGAAAACTGTACTTTTTTATGCATAAGGCCGGATAAGGCAAGGGAAAATATTAGTAATGGGCACTGGGTTTGGAGTAGTGAATCCTATGTACTTGCTAAACTCTGCGTGCCTATTTCAGGCACCACACTTGCAAGCGTATAATAAACATACTGATTGCTTCAGATCATGTCTCACACTGAAATAATTGAAGTGAGTGGGCTTAGTTTCTCATCATTGGGGGATCGTCCGGGTTATTCTTCCATCGCCGGGGGGCGATGGGGAGTGGCTGGCCCTGGACACTGGGAAGATGCCTCCCATTCACAATTGAGGAGCGGATTCTTGTCCTGGTTTTGTCCGCTCCCTTGGGCGACTGGTACGAATTCCACAAGAGAGATATCTGAATCAGACAGTGAAAGGAAGTCGATAAAAAAAAATGGGAATAAAGGGGCCAGGCAACTCTTTGCACAGACCAACGTCAGAAAACTGACTTTTAAGCGTTAACTTCGTGGCCGGAAAAAAAGGGGTATTTAATCGCTGAGGAACTGTTGAGGGCCTCGAGAAATGGGAGGTGGGGGGGGTGGGAGGTAGGGGGAGGGGATTTAGGCAGAGTAAGTCGAACTGTGACGGAGTAAAGGAAGAAAAAGTCCCTGGTAACATTCCTCCTGAAAGTCAGTTGGGGAGGTTTTTGAGGGAATGGACAAGCAACACTTCTACAAGGGAAAAAGATAAAAAAAGAAAATGATTAAATATTGTTGTTTATTATGGACCAAAGAACCAATCCTTCATCCAGCTGTCTTCTGGCCAAAGTATGATTCAGATGTGGATTGGATGTGTCCGTATTTAGATATGTATGTGAATTAAAAAAAAACTTTTAGTCATGAAGAGGCAGACTATGCGTTCTGTTGGAAGGGCAGTTTGGGAATGATGGTTGTCAAGAAAAAGGATTCCTCCTCTGCCCCACCCAGTCCCTGGGATATTTTTGCCTGCTTGCACTCCCTGCCCCCATACCATAAAATGAGATTTGGTGAAAATGGGAGAGGAGGAGAGACAGACAGACAGGAACAGGTAACGGATGACTCACAAGAGGAGGACGAAGGGGCGGTGGACAGGGGTGTTGTTGTTCCCGACCCTCAATCCTCAACAAAGGAAAGGGAAGATAAAGTAGATGTAGAGGACGCCTCTGGAGTATCTAAACCAAAGCCTAAGGGGGTAAAAGAAAAACAAAATAAAAGGGGAAGAACTAATAAGGGGCAAAGAGGTACCATTGGGGACAAAGAGATTGGGTTTGTAAGTGCCCCTCACTAGTAGGGAGGTCAGAACATTTAAAAAGGAGATGAAGGTCCTGATTGAGGATCCGATAGGGTTGTCTGTACAAATTGATGAATTCTTGGGGCCCAGTCCGTATACGTGGCCTGGGTTAATGTCTATTTTGAATATGCTATTTACTGGCGAAGGAAGGGGACTTATACCAGGAGAAGCCATTAAAATAAGGGACATAGAACTTCCCATTGGAGATGGGGATACTGGAAAGGGAGAGGCGGAGTTTCCCCTCAGAGACACCCAGTGGGAAAATCAAAACCTGGAGCATAGCAAAGAAATGAGTGAATTGAAAGACCTGTTTCTAAAACGAATAAGAGAGGCAATTCCGAAATCGCAGAATTTGACGAAAGCCTTTGAAGTTAGTGAGGAGAAAGATGAGACTCGCTCAGCTTTCTTGCAAAAATTAAGAGACTCAATGTGGAAATATTCTGGAATGAACCCTGAGGTCCCAGTAGCACAGGGTCTTTTGAAAGAACATTTTGTGACAAAGGCATGGCCAGACACAGAGAAAGAACTGAAGATAGAATGGAGGAGCGAAACACCATTAGATGAATTGTTAAGGGAGGCACAGAAAGTGCTTGCAAAGAGAGAGTATGAGAGATAAAAACAGAAGGCAAAAATGAGGTAGTAAAGAAAAGATTGGAACCAATCGTGAGCAACTGGATCAGTGGGAGGCAGCAAGTAGGACAGAGCGGAAAAGTGAGAGGGAGTGGAAAAGGGGGAGCATTTGATGGAGGGTTTGGGCGACAGGGGCAGAGATAGAAGTCTTCACAGGAGGGATGCTACTATTGTGGAAAGATCGGGCATTTTAAGCGGGAGTGTCCTGATGTACAAAGGGAAGAAAGGGCAATTCCGCTTATGAATTTTGCTGAAGAATAAGCGTGTCGGGGTTCCTGCCTCGGGAGAGCCACCAGGAACACTTGATAAACTTGAAGGTGGGACCCTGTTGGGAAGAGGTAGTCTTCCTAGTAGATACGGGGGTAGCTCGGTCGTCACTGAATTTTAAACCAAAGGAAATAGGAATGTCAACACGGTCTATTACTGTTTCCGCCGTAAAAGGGGAAGGATTTACTGTTCCAGTATTTGAACCTATGATGATAGAAGATCCGAAGGATACAGTCACAAGGGAATTGTTGTATACCCCTGATATAGGAAGTAATTTATTAGGGAGAGACTTAATTATCATCTTAGGACTGGAGATTTGAATTCAGGAAAAAATGAATTAATTGTACAAATGGCAATGTTGACAGAGGATGTGGAGACAGAGAGATAGACTCTAGTGTATGGGCTAGAGAAGGGAATTGCGGGAAAATACTGATCCTCCCCTAGAAATAAGTTTAAAAAGGAGAGGGAACGTTGTTTATGAGTGTCAATATCCCATTTCCATAGAAGGTAAACGAAGACTGCAGCCAATAATTGAGGGGCTAGAGATGGACTTTTGGAGCCATGCATGTCTCCTTATAATTTCCCAATTCTACCAGTGCGAAAATCCGATGGAACTTATCGATTGGTGCAGGATTTGAGAACATTGAATTGAATAGAACCGGTCAGGCACCCAGTAGTGCCAAATCCCAAACGTTATTAAGTAAGATCCCTAATGACCACAAATGGTTCAGTGTGATAGATTTAAAGGATGCCTTTTGGGCTTGTCCCTTGGCGGAGGAAAGTAGGAATTTGTTCGCCTTTGAATGGAAGACACCAAGACAGAACGGAAATAGCAATACCAGTGGACTGTGCTCCCCCAGGGGTTCACAGAATCCCCGAATTTATTTGGACAGACGTTATACTGGAGAAATTTAGCAGCCCCAAGGGAACTACCCTGTTGCAGTATGTAGACGATCTCTTAGTAACAGGAAAGAGAAGAGAAAGAGTAGTAGAAGCTACTAAAAAAAATATTGAATTTCCTGTGTCAGCAGGTCTGCAGGGACTGCGAGTATCTAAAAACAAAATACAATATGTGGAGCGAGAAGTGAAACACCTGGGACATTTAGTTAGTGAGGGAAAGTGAAAGGTAAGCCTGGATTCCGCTGCCCAGGAATAAACGGGAATATCGTAATAATTTGGGTTTCAGGGGATATTGCAGATTGTGGATTGACTCTTACGCTCAAAAGACGAATAAATTATAACTGAAACTATTAGAGGAGGAACCAAAGCGTCTGAGTTGTGAAGATGAGGAAAAAGAACTATTTAAGAATTCAAAAGAGATCTGATCCATGCCCCCATGTTAGCCTTATCTTCTCGCAATAAACCTTTCCAGCTCTTTGCTACCGTACATAAGGGAGCGGCTTTAGGAGTATTAACCCAGAGGTGGGGAGGAATGAAACAGCCAGTAGCATATCTTTCGAAGCTATTGGATCCAATATTCCGGGGAAGGCCTGAATGTGCGCAGGCCGTGGCTGCCACTGCACTGTTGGTGGAGGAAAGCAGGAAGCTTACATGTGGGGGAGCCCTAATAGGAACTACCCTACACCAAGTGAGAACGATCCTAAACCAAAAAGCTGAGCAATGGTTGACAGAGTCCCGGGTTCTGAAATATGAGGCAATATTAATAGAAAAGGATGATCTAGTGTTGGTCACGACAATTGTTTAAATCCAGCTGCCTTTCTTTGGAAAGGGGAAGGAGAATCTCCTTAGAATCCAGAGCACAACCGCCCTGACATTATAGAATACCAAATTAAGGTCTGCATGGACCTGAGAGATGCTCCGCTTCATGCAGGAGCCTGACGTTTTATAAACGGATCATCCCAAGTAACTGCAGGGAAAAGACGTAATGAGTATGCAGTTGTAGTCGGGACGAAAGGAAGTGTGGTAGAGGCAGGAAGGTTGCCAAATGTGTGGTCAGCTCAGACCTGCGAAATCTATGCATTGGAAAGAGCCCTAAGGGCATTAGAAAATAAGGAGGGAGCAGCATACAGTGATTCTAAATATGCATTTGATGTTGTGCACACTTTTGGAAAGATATGGCAGTAAAGAGGATTGATCAATAGCCGGGGAAAGGAATTAGCACATGAGGAGTTGATTAAACGGGTCTTGGAGTCACTATAACTCTCACGAGAAATAACCGTAGTGCATGTAAATGGTCATCAGAAAGGAAATGAACCAGAAGTTAGGAGGAATAGATTAGCCGATGAAATGGCTAAGGAAGCAGGCCTGGACCCACAGGGAGTGCTTATTCATTCCCTAATATCTACTGTCCCTGATCCCCGGAAGCTCCTATATTTACTGAAAGAGAAGAAAAAGAATTGAAAGATTTTGGGGCTGAAAAAAAAACAGTAGACGGGCAATGGATGTTACCTGATGGAAGGGAAAAGTTAAACAAAATGATGATGCGAGAAATTATGTCTGTCCTACATCAAGTCAGCCATTGGGGAGTACAAGCAATGCATCTTTTAGTTCTTAGGGAATATGGATGGAAAGGAATATATGCAATTGCTAAACAAATATGTGTGGCATGTATAATATGCACAAAGGAAACAAGAAAATCTTGAGAAAACAGACCCCGGGAGGAAGAGAGTATACAAGTAGATTATACTGGACTACCCAGAGTAGGAAGACTAAAATATATGCTGGTCATAGTAGATCATCTATCTGGTTAGGTTGAGGCATACCCCCTAGCTACTGCCACTGCGAGTGTGGTGTCTGAAACAATATTAGAGCACATAATTCCCCGATATGGCCGAGTGAACCATATAGATTCATAGCAAGGAACTCATTTTACCTCTAAAGTGTTGCAGGAGATAATGAAAGGGTTGGGAATTTGCTGGGAGTTCCATGCTCCATGGTACCCCCCATCATCAGGAAGGTTTGAGAGAATGAATCAAACATTCAAACGACAGCTCACTAAATTGATAATAGAAACCTGACTCCCTTGGACCAAATGTTTACCTATAGCTCTCTTGCGAGTACGAACAGCCCCAAGGAAAGATTTGGGACTATCCCTTATGAACTCATATTTGGATTACCTGATCTGGGAAAGAACGGAGAATTGACAATTCCCGAAATGAAAGACTTGTTCTAAAGAAGTATATAATGGGCCTGTCCGCCTCTTTGTCTCACCTCAGGAATCAGAGTTTATTCGTACAGACTCCGCCCCTTGAATTCGCAGTTCATCCCATCCGGCTAGGATATTGGGTTTTAGTAAAATGATGGACAGAGACTAAATTGCAGCCAGACTGGGAAGGACCATATCAGGATCCTTTGATTACCGAAATGACAATAAGGACAGCAGAGAAAGGCTGGACTCTCTACACTCGGATCAAAGGGTCAGTGAAATCTCCATTTGAAGAAGAAGTTTGGACAGCCGAATCAATGCAAGACCCGCTGAAAGTCAAGCTGAAGAGACTTAGAATAACTGATTATACAGTGGCGACGCGAGTGCGGGATTATTTATGTAGGATTGTGTATTCATTTTTTTGTGCGACAGCACAATTTTCCGAATGCTGGGGACGCTTAGAGTTATGATGCTAGATCTCTTAGTATTGGGATTTTGTCAACTATAGTTTTCATACGTGTTATGAATAGTCGCTGAGTTTGATAATCCGCAAGTAACAGACCTGATGCATATAACTTTGTAAATTGTGGGGATGTAGATAATCAGAGACAGTACCGCAGCTCAGGGGTACATCTTAAGTCCTTTGGGGATGGTACTTGCCATAATGGTCTTGTCACAATATACCAGGCCACCTTCCGATCACCTCTCGATTGTCCCGATAAAGAGCATAACCCAATACACTAATGATAAAGAAAATTACATGGCACAAAGCAATTCTCGGGGTGGGGGGTTGGGCACATATGAGATACAATGAAACAATTGGGAGATAAATGTAAGCAAAGGGGAAGGATTTCTCGGGCTGTTGTTTTCAAATTAGCGTAGGACAGGGAAAGCGGACAGAACTATTAGATAATAAGGTCCAACCCTGCACCGCTCCCGATGATCCTAAAGTAGTAAAAATTACAGAGATAATGGACCATCGAAATAGAAACTGGATATGGGGATGCAAATGCCTGGTTTGAATGGGTAAAGTGTACTGCAAAAAGTCTGAACAAGAGCAATTGCTATACATGTGCCTCCGGTAGACCAGTGGCCCAGATGGTTCCCTTTCCGCTCTGGTGTAAGTGATCCAGGAAGGGTATGAAATGTATAATAGCCTTGTAACAGGATAAGACTGCATGGAATGTTAATAATTGTACCTCCCTATCTCTGATGTTCACTCCCTTGGAGAAGAAAGATTCAAAAGCACTACCCCGCCACACACACACCCCACGTTTTCAGCAGTCGGACATCACACGACGTGTGTGCATAGACAAGGTACAATTCGGTCTAGAAATTTTGGGGGCGTTGAAAGTATGTACAGAGATTAAGAATGTCACCGAAACGGACAAGGGAGGGAACTACTCAGCATCAGAGGTTTCCCGAGCGGATCTGTGGTGGTACTGTGGAGGCAAAATATTGAGACCCACCCTACCTCCGGATTGGAGAGGTATATGTGTAATTGTATAACTGGCAATTCCACTTACCCTGGCATTTGAGCAGGAAAATATAATAGAGATAAAGGGAAGGAGTAAGAGATCACTGTTAGACACTTCTTTCGAGGATAGGATTTATCTTGATTCTATAGGAGTCCCTAGGAGGGTACCTGATGAGTTCAAGGCTCGTAATCAGATTGCAGCAGGCTATGAGTCAGCTCTCTTTTGGTGGGTAACAATTTAAAAAATGTAGATTGAATAAATATTTGAATGAAAAAGCAATGCCTTCCAAACAAACCTCGGCACGTCTGTATACTTTTTCAATGAAATAATCCTGCAAACAGCTTATAATTATCAGTTTTTTAGATTAGACTTAGATTAGACTTACAGTGTGGAAACAGGCCCTTCGGCCCAACAAGTCCACACCGACCCGCCGAAGCGCAACCCACCTATACCCCTACATTTACCCCTTACCTAACACTACGGACAATTTAGCATGGCCAATCCACATCTTTGGACTGTGGGAGGAAACCGGAGCACCCGGAGGAAACCCACGCAGACACGGGGAGAACATGCAAACTCCACACAGTCAGTCGCCTGAGGCGGGAATTGAACCCAGGTCTCTGGCGCTGTGAGGCAGCAGTGCTAACCACTGTGCCACCGTGCCGCCCAGTTGATCTCTCATAATGAGTATCTAATCAATGTCATTGTAAACCACTGAAATAATTGAAGCTTTTATTTGTTAAAACGCAAAGATTCATTCTCCATTCGTTATTAAAACAATAAGTGAACTATATTTTACCTGGTTAAAAATTTTGTGATCACCTGATGAAGGAGCATCGCTCCGAAAGCTAGTATGCTTCCAATTAAACCTGTTGGAATATAACCTGGTGTTGTGTGATTTTTAACTTTGTACACCCCAGTACAACACCGGAATCTCCAAATCATATTTTACCTGTCCACTAAGGTCAAGTGACCTGTCGCCCATAATTGAACATTCTAAATATTCCTACAGCTGGAGAAATCAGAGCTAAAAAGGAAAAACTAAAGCAAACATTAGACAAAATAATCAGCTCCAGAAAATTGTGGAAAGACCGGTCAAAGAGGTCACAAATGTTCGAGAGATCCAGTCGCAACCAACCCGAGAGTTGACCTTTGGAGAGTTTGAAGCAAACTGCCTGGTACCTTGACTTGCAGCCAATGCCTGAGCGTTATACACCTCGCTTGAGAATGACGACAAGCGAAGGGTGTTTGCACGAAACCCATTGAATGCTTAGAATCCAGAATTTTGGTAAAATGTTGTGAACCATTTCCCAGAACATGGAAATCAGATCAACATTATTGAAATCAAAGTACTCGTAATGGTCTTCAAGACCACTTAATTATTGTTCGGTGAAAAACACTTTGTACGTGCCTTATTGTTCTCAGGATGAATAATCACAACAAACATCACGCTCTCACCAGATCCAAAGATATGTAAGAGAAACCTATTATAATTTACACACTACATCTTTCCCAGACCCATGATAAACCTTACTTGTTATGACTGAGGATACTTCGCATAGCATGTATGGCGATGAAGCAAATCCTGAATATAGAATTGTTTTCTGATAGATTTCCAGTCGAAAAATTATGACAAAAATTTAATTTTGGCTCATTACATTGTCAACAGATCCCCATTAAACGTATATATCTGTTTATTCAGAGACAATATTGAAACAAATACGTTGATAAATGCTGTTGACTGCATGCTTCTGTGAAAATATATCTTCCTTATTGACTTATTTTCTTTATAATTCTGACTCAAATGTCTAAATATTGATGTTATGAAAAATTGCTTGAATTAAATGTAATGCAGAATTTGTTCTTGTTATATGTTATATTTCTCCAGAAGAAAAGTAGAGAAACCAAGTATAGAAATCTTGAAGATCTGAGAATTTTGATTGACAAACCATTTCTGATCAACGCTCACTGAACGTTTAATATCTTTTCGCATCATCATGCCAGAATTTGCATTCTCAGCTGACATATTAAGAAATATCTAGTCAACATCAGAGCAAATCCATTTAGAAATATTGAATCATTTATTTTGCCAAAGTTCTAAAATTAATTATCAGTTCATTGTCATTCCAAAAATCATACAGTAATTCTTTTTAGGTTTTGTAACAAACATCGTCAAATTCACATTTTAATTTAATGCAGTATTTCTTAGTATCAAAAAAAAGTTCTCTTATTCCAAGATAACACAAACACTAATTAATGATTCCTTATCCAACGCTCACAGATAATATCTGTTCCCTTCTCATTTGGATGTTCACAGAAATCATTGGATTAATATTCGGCTTTACTTATTTAGAGACGTCTGATTATTTTACACTTCACTAAATGCTGTTCATTTTTACACATGACGGGCAGCTATAAGAGATTTCTGATCATTTTTAAGTTTACTATGAAATGTTTTTAAGATTAATTGCTGCTTATATCTAATAGTTAAGAATTGATCAAATCCAGTATATCTAGCTTAAAGTGTGAAATTAAGGCTCAGTCACATACCAATGGTAGCGAATGGTGATTTTTATTTCAATACTTGAATCTTAGTTAATTTTCTGTTATGGGAATGGCTTGCCCCCACCTGGAATAGAATGGTTCATATTGACTCATACAAAATGCCTGACAATCAAAAACAGGCAGCCTACCTTAGAACGAAAATACAAGATGTCAGGGGGTGATAAACTTGACTAACATTCTGTTCCAGCCTGAAATGAAAGGAAAGAACGCGACCAATGGACCTACTCGAAAGCCAGGACTACAGTATTCCAGACATTTCTTGATAAGAGAGTGCCGACATACAGACAAAGGACCAATCCTGATCTTCGTAACTTAAAGGATAATTGTCCCAGTAAATGAATAAACAGCAGATGTCGGGTTCAGCCCAGTTAAATCACTAAGCAGCTACCATGACAACAGAAGAGTTCATTTGTCAGATATAGTTATTATTTTACAGTTACTCAGAATATTAAACAAAGGTTCTAAGTAAAGATTCTTGAGTATAATAGGGGAAATTTGCAACATACGGTTGATACATGTAACCAATGCCGACTAAAAATATCAAAGAAAAGCATTTAGACAGGGATTTGAAGTTAGATATTTTTAGGAATTAACTTCCCGGTATGATGTTGACTGCCCATTAATTATAAAGTCCTGACAGAAAGAGTAGCTGTATAATTTTACACAATATAACGAACGTTATAACACTAGTCATATTACTAATCTTATAGCAAGTAAGCTAAAATTACCTGTCTTTTCTATTTCTTTGTACATATATAATTAAGACATTGAACAATATGAGGAGTAATTGGCTTTGATAAAATAAAATATAATGAATAGCAGAATTCAAAATGTCCCAACTGATAAAGTATCCTGAGAAGCCCGAGGGAGTTCAGGAATAACTTTGGAATCTATGTCAATAACACGCATGGAAAGATCCCAATAGGAATCTGGGAATGTCCATTAGAATGCCCATCTGCGATTATGTGATTACATTGGGTGGCTGGATGAGGAGGGAAGGGCTGTAGCCACATTGCATGTGGCCATTGTGATGCAGAAAGTCCATAAGAATGCAGTTTTTTACAGTAGATGTTACAGTGTATCATGTTACAGACCAATAATATCCCTTCCGAGATTGGCCTCGGGGGATGATCCCTTCATTAGCTGGTTGCTGCACATTCCTGAGCTCAGCCGGCCTCCTGAGTGCTCATGCCCTGTCAGGGGAAACACTTCTACAGCGGTGATGACATTTCAATTCAATATAAACATTTATTGTGTGTGAAATGATTACATGCAGTGCGATATAATTTTCAGGATAAAATTGCTTTACATTTACTTTTTTTTGGTGTACAAGAAAACATTTCGATTTTATCAATTTGTTCTTTTGTTCAACCAACACGAAGTTTTAAATTATTGTAAAGACTACAATGGGGGAAACGGGAACGAGTCTTCAGCTCAAATGTCAAATGAAATGACTGTTTCCTTTTTTCAAACAAATTGCCCTCCAAAATGATTTTTATTTTCATTTCACTATGAGAAAAATATTGCTTGGAAATGTTGACAATTCTCCTTTTCCTCCCATATTCGATGTCAGTGAACAATAATCACACAATTATGAGAATTCCTTTCCAGACGAAATGTCATTGACTCTATGTTTTGTTTACAGTAATAGTCCCTTCCATGGCCAAATTCTTTTCCTCCTAATTCTCAAATAAATGTCGAAACATTTATTGTGGTGAAAACTACATCAACAAAATTGATATGACTCTTCAAGAAAACTATTGCAAGCATGTAAATCTTGCGTTGCCTGCATCATTAAACAAAACCATTTTTTTCAATTGCTGCTGAATGATTTTTTTCACATCATACAGCTAAATTGTATGCTTTAATTTTCAGTTTCTCAATCTTAATGAATATCCAATCAACATCAGAGCAAAGTATTTTCAAAACTATTAAGTCAATTTATCTGTCAGGAGTCTAAAAGCAATTATCAATTACAATAATTGCCTAGCAATTTAACATAGACTTTGTAAAAATGCGTTGCTTAAAAAAAATCATCCATTATTTCTTATTGTCAATGCTACCATATTAACATCTATTTGTTCAGGACAATGCACATACCAAATGACCAATAATATCCCTGGCAAAATGTTTTGTAAATATCTGATTTTTGCTCAGGAGAAATATAACAATTATCTCAGCCTTTGAAATTCGGAGAGCTCTAATTACTTTTCCCTGCAATATTACTCTTCATTTCTACATATTACTCAGTCTAATATCAAGATGGGATATCTCATATTTCTCAAATTCACGAACATTATTTTTTTAAATCCCTTTATTACTAATACATCTTATATCTAATAATTGCATAATCCAGTAAGGGCTACAAATGTGGAATTGTGCTTATGTGCAATGAATACTGCAAGGACATTGCAATGTACAATCTCTCAATCATTGTGAATATTGCATTTATTTTAAAATTGGAAACATTTCTGAATTGATTTGATTATAAGTTACTTCGATGCTGACACTTACTGTATATCCAATCACAATGTCAGTAGATTATTTGGAGGTATCATTGTCCATTCCAATAATCACAGTATCTGCTATATACTTTCTTCTGGTCACTCACAGCAAAATGTATCTAACTCCACTGAATCAATATTCCTCAGAAAATATTTGAGAATGTTGCAGTCTTAAAGCTTAAATATACAAAGTCATGATAGTCATTAATTTTCTCTTGTTCTGTAGATCTTAGTTAAAACAACACAGAATTTTATGCTTCAGTGCTATAAATATGAGAAAAGATCAATTACTTCTCAGTAAAATAAACAAATGTCACTTGCTATTATTTATCAATTTTTAATAATTGGTCAGTTTATGAACTGTGTGAGATTTGTTTTTAGCTTTCCAGTCATCTGTTTATATTGTATATGATATTGAAATGGTGTGAAAATATCAGGGTGTGTTCATTTGAAAGTTCAATTTGCATCCCCCTTACTTATCCCGTTAATTGCATGGTGGTTTAAGAACGATTCACTCAGCAATCCTCGTAAACATCAAAGACTGTCTTTAAATCAGATCATTTGCACCCAATTATCGATCTGTTCCTAATTCAGGCAAATATCTCAATTTTATCGAACACAATGTTCACACGAAACAATACACATAAAGCAACACAAAGACTTCCATCACCATCTCAGTATTGTTCAGTAGAATAATCTGAGTAAGTACCTTATTGCTCCTGAATACAATGACAACAGTAAGCATTTGGTTACTATTCCATGCAACAAATTCAATTGATATCTTCTATTTCAGTTCAGTAGGTAAAGATGATTTATGTTGCTCAAAACAATGCTTCTACTTTATCACGGATATTGACTGTAATACAATCATGCAAACAACAAATGTTTTGTCGTTCTAATAATCTTTAAGTTTACTTATTTTAAACTTGTGCAAGAGATATTTGAAATGACAACCATTTTTGTTGCATAATTCAGCAGACCGAAATTTTGAATTTTGGAAAGTCTCTATTTTTGCAAAATGGAAGTAGTTTTCAGTTTACATAACACATGAAATGAACCAAATATCATTTGTTCACTTTCATGCTCACTTTCATTATCTATTAACTTTCTTGCAAATTCTGACACAAATCTATGAACTCTGATCATAATATTAATCATCTAAATTAGAATAATATTTCTCCATGAGGAAACCATTTGATAGAAATTCATATTTCTTGTGTTACCTGCATTTTTTAGTCAAGAAAAAAAAAGTTCTATAATCACTGGCTCATTTTTTCTTCAATTCATAAAGCTACTTGCTATATTCTATTCCACAATTTACCAATTTTATTGAATATCCAATCAACATCACAGCAAAGTGTTTTTCAAATATTGAATCATCTTAATTACTCGTATAGCAACATTAATTATCAAGTCATTGTCAAGATAATAATTGTGCAATTGTATAAGAAAGTATTTTGAACAAGTAAAGTGAGATGAACATTTTAATTTGACCAATTGTCTCTGAGTACCAACACTGCAATATGAAACTTGATTTCCAGGTCAAATTTCCCACAATGGATCCAATGACTTCCCATCCAACATTAATTGTGAATGTCTACTGTTTGTTATTTGAATGATCTCCATAATCACAGATTTTAAATTCACATACCTGCAATTACTTTTCACTTCAATAATTCCTGTTTGTTTGCACATATTCCTCAGTCACATAGCAAAATGAGATTTCTCATTATTTCTAAATTCATTGATCGAATTTTATATTCAGTTGTTTCTCATACCTAATAATTCTTCAATCCAGTATTTGCCGTAAATGTGGAATTACGGCTCTTTACATGAATAACTAAATAAATTGTAGTGTACAATCTCAATCATTGTTAATATGAATTCTTATTTTAGTCGCAGAAACATAGTTGAATTAATTTAAATATATTTCACTTCGATGCGAATATTTATTGTATTTCTAATCACAATAAGATTTAAGTATTTTTCATGCAACAAAATCATTTAAAATTCCTGCGTTTTGTTCAGTCAAATGAAAAAGAATTAACATCTCTGTATGGTCTGATTAAACAATGACAATGTATTTTGAATTTTTCGAAGTTGAGCATTTTATAAAGAAGGGATGTTGTCTTCAGCTGAATAATCGCATTGAATGACTAATTCACAGAATCTGCAGTTTATTCTGTTCGAGTTCACAAGAAACCACATTAACTAATTCTGCTGGTTCTAAATTCCTGGAAAGTATTTGATAATGTTTGAGTCTTAGGGATGAATAAGTCGATTTGATTGCACTGTTTTTTTTATTGGAAAGCGCTTAATTCAAACACTTCAGGCACATAAACCGCTATTCTGCAGTATTGCAAAGATGAAAAGCAAGTTAATTTCTTCATCAGTAAAACAAACATTATTCATTAGTTAGCTCATTCCCAAATTTGTTGTTAAACAATGAAATTCACCCGAATATTGTTGTGTCCTTTGATCATATTAATTTTCTAATTATTGCTCATTCATGATTTCTTAGTGATTTTTATTTTGCACGTCTCTCACTTATCTCACTTCTTTCATGGGGACTGGACATTGAGAACAGGGGATCAGTGGTCAGCACTCGTGTCTTAAAATGTTATGCACTTGGGTTGGATTCCAACCTCGGCCACATGTTTGTGTGGAGTTTGTATGTTCTGGCTTTCTCCCACAATCCAAAGATATGCAGGTTAGGTAGATTGGCCATGCTAAGCTGCACGTTCTGTTCAGGGATGTGAAGGTTATGTGCATTAGTCAGGGTAAATGTCCAGTAATCTGAGAGAAGAACGGTGCTGAGTGGATTATTCTTTAGAACGTCAGTGTAGACTTTCCGGGCTAAATGGCCTGTTCCTTCACAGTAGGCATTCGATAAACTTGGCATTGTGTTTCGCTATCCAAAACTAACAATTTTTATTAAACGTTGCATTTAACCTTACCTTTAAGTGTCAATTGTTAATCTTTTAAAACATCTCAATGTTACCGAAATCAATGTTCAAACAAAACACTGCACATAAAGCCGCACAATGATCTTCATGACCATCTAATTACTGTTCAGTGGAATAATCACAGTAAAATTTTATTGCTTAGGAGATCAACCACCATTATCGCAGTCAAGATCTGATTATCATTTCCTCCAATAAATGCAATCGTTGTCCTCTGATATTTCAGTTCAGTAGTTATACACCATACTGGTTGTTCAAAGCATGGTTATTCTTTATTATGAATGGCCAACGATTCTAACGGCAAGAGATGTTGTTCGATCGTATTTTTTGCATGTTCTCAAACAGGTTTTCACTATAAATATTGCAAAAAATGTGTTAATTTGGTCTTGTTCAACTGCTGATGCTAACATTTTCAGTTCATGTTCTTTAAACATATTTGGAGAAAGTGAGGAAAGCTGTAGCATTGGAAAAGGGAAGGCACATTCAAAGAGCAGCGTATCGACGTGTCGGGCATTCGGCCATCATCAAAAAAGATTCCTAACGAAGGGCTCATGGCCAAAACGTCGATTCTGCTTCTCCTCGCATGCTGCCTGACACCTTGCTCTTTTGACATTAGATATGGGGCTTTTCCGGCACCATGCTCTTTTGACATGTGAAATATTTGACAGAATATTCAGAGATAATGCTAAAGGATGCATTTGTCAATTTAATTTACTGTGCTTTCTATTCACTGAAGTTTTCATGCTAATTTCTCCTCTTTTTATTCTTAAATCTGTTACAAATTTCAAAATACAAAGCACATTAAAATTCACATGAATTATAAGTTTGAATTCTCGGCAAGAAAGCCAATGGAACGCAATATAGAATTTTTGAACAGCCGACACGTTTGAACGAAAAAGCAATTCCTTCCAAAAAATGTTTGCCTGTCTGTATCTCTCTGTCAATTCAATAATCCTGCAAATAGATTATAATCGCCAGTTGATCTCTCTGAATGAGTACCTAATCAATGCCAATGTAACCAGCTGAACCATAAACAACAGATTGATAATTGGGTGTTACAGATCTTATTTGAAGTGAACAAATGTTTGGAATTTACTTGAATTCCACCAGGAAACATTCTTGAATCATCATACAAGAAATGAGATATGTGAGAGATGTGCAAACCTTATTTTTAATTGAACAAACTCCAATATTTTCAAAGTATTTCAACCTTACAGTCAAAACAAACAGTTGAGTGGAAAAATAAAAGCAAGTTTCTGGCAATTCATAAACTGAACAACAATTACAAATTCACTTTGATCAAAGGACAGAGTAATATTTAGATGAATCACAACATTTAGTTACAAAGTAGGTAATCAGCTGACTGAAAAGTAATAGGTGGGAGCATTTGTTAGTTTACTGAAGAAGATATGAACTTTATTTCAAATTTATAGCATGAGAGAATAATGTTTGATGCGTTTCAATTGTTTGGACTTGCCCCTTTGCAACAAAAAAAATCAATCTCATTACTTAGAATCTTTAATTCTGCAACATTTTCAAATATTCTCCAGGAACTTACAAGCGACAGAATTAGATACAGGTATCCACACTATCCGAAAGTAAAGCGTTATTATGAAACCTTACACAAGCTGAAAAGGCGTTAGTTGAAGAAGCATTAATTTATATGGGAAAGAGCTACCCTTTTGTCGTAAAAGTGAAAATCCTCTTCAGATTTCTTACTGTTAGAGAAATCAGGGGCATATGTCAGTCTTTTGTAAAAGCAACGTGGCAAAAACGAATTTTCCAACACAATTTCTTGGTAAACTGACTCAAATAAGTATCAGATTTTGTGATTATTGATATAATAGATAAAAACAGATGTAATGTTCGATTGAAAAACAATTCAGTCTGTGCTTCGGTACTCTCTAAACAACATTCAGAGCAGCTCTTGATATATTTCTGTTGAAGGTGTGATTTGAAACCTTCCCTCGGGTCTAGTAATAGAGACACTGCCACAGCTCCACATACTCCTTTCATAATGTTCCCACTCAGGACGGCAATATTATGTTTAATGTGGTTACTCAAATGAAAACTAATCAGCTGTTTATTGCAGTAATTTGAATGGGAATTAATTAGGTAGTTTTTGTGTGTAATGGACTGGAAATTAAACAATATTTTATAATAACAATATAATAAATGAATGATAGACTTAAATAAACAGGAATCTTATGACAGTCCTTTGAAATACAAATTGACAAACTGTGTGATCATTGTACTTTGATTAAAAACGTATCAGTCATTCAATGTGAATATTCAGCTGAAGACAATTCCCATTCCTTTCAACAACGTCCAACTTCCACAAATTCAAAATGAACAGGCATTGAAAAAGGAAGGAACAAACAGACATTAATTCTATTTTCTTCACATAAACATGCGATTAATTTTAATTAAGTTTTATATATGTAAAAAGGAAACTCTTAATAAACGTTAGCATTATATGAAATATAATCAAATCAATTCAACTTTTTTTCTCAGTTAAAATATAATTCAATATTCAAAGTAATCGAATGATTGTACACTGCAATATCTTTACATTAATTCAATGCTGAGACATAATTCAACATTTATACCCCTAATGGTGAAGCAAACTTGTGCCAGGAGTCAGAGGAGGTAGGGAAGGTCCTCAATGAGTACTTTGCTTCAGTATTCACGAGTGAGTCGGACGTTGTACTTTGTGAGGACAATGTGAAACAGGCTGGTATGTTCAAATCAGTCCATGTTAAGACGGAGAATGTGCTGAACATATTGAAAAATCATGCGGGTAGAGAAGTGCTCTGGGCCAGAAAGGATATAACTTCGGTACTTATGGGAAGTGAGGGAAGGGATTACTGTGTTTTGGCAATGATCTTTGCATCCTCACTGTCCACTGGAGTCATACCAGATGATTAGAGGGTGGCAAACGTTATCCCCTTATTCAACAAAGGCAATCGAGATAATCCTGGGACTCATTGATGGCTCAGTCTTACATCAGTTGTGGACAAATAATTGGAGAGGATTCTGAGAGACAGGATTTATGATTATTTGGAAATGCATAGATTGATTAGAGATAGTCAGCATGGCTTTGTGAGCAGCAGGTTATGCCTCACAAACCGCATTGGATTATTTGAGGATGTGACAAACATGTTTGTGAGGACAGAGCAGTGGATGTGTTGTAGAGAGATTTCAGCAATGTGTTTGATAACATTCCCCATGGAAGGCTTATTCAGAAAGTAATGATGCACGGGATACAGGGTTATCCTGATATCATGATTCAATATTGAGACATTTGTGTCAGAGACTGTAAGAGGGTGAGTGAGAGAAATAAATAAGAAAATAAAACAGAAAGGAAAGGAACTGGTGAGCAGAAGAGCTACAAATGTAGTTTCTCACCCTGCCAGCATCGTATTGGGTGAGCTGGAACACAGACTGTCAACCAACGACCTTACACAGTCATAATCATACCTTACAATGTCCCAGACACCACCATCACTATCCCTGTATGTCTTGTTCCACCAGCAGGACATGGATGTATCTGAAATGCTGGAACATGCAGGGCTATGGACGAAGGTCTGTAGAATAGGATCAATGTGACTTATTTGTTATTTCTCCAGAATATTAAACTCCAGTCCAATTTGAAAATTTATTAACGTCATCAGACTTGAACTCCAAATGTCAGATTAAAAAAATCAGAAATTTACAGCACAGATCGGGGCCACTTGGCCCATCCTATGTGTGTTGCTTGTAATAGAACTACCCAGGCTTTACGGCGCTCTGTACTCACCAACGAGAGCAACAATTTCAGACTGTGAACTCTGGCATTTATGTTGTTATAATCTGTTTTTCCAAAGTAGTTGACAGCGGCATACCTTGTTTCCTGGTTTCTTTCCCAGACCTAATCCCATTCCATGTGGCCTTGAACGATTACCGTTTCTGCTGTTTAATCTCTCCTTCATTCCCCCGTGTGACAAAATGTCTTTTTGTCCTTGTCTGACCCCCATCTTCCTCACAATCTATTACATTTCCGATGTTTCCCAGGCCTCTTTAACATTCATTGTGGCCCCTGGGTCAGTGGCACAAGTTTTGATTTCTCTTCCTCCAGAGAAAATTGGAAATCTTTCTGGTTGCAGTTTCCCCCAGATTTTATTTTTTAAAGCAGAGCAATTGTGTCAGTCAAATATTCGTGAGCCTTCATCCATAATTCCGAGCATTTTGATGTAATCCGTGACCCTCCCTCAGATGTGCAGGTTTGCTCTATTGGCTGTGCTAACATGGCCTGTAGTGTGAAGGTTCGGCGGATTGGGTTAGCCATGGTAAATGTGCGGTTATAGAGGTAGGGTTGGAGAGCAGTTCATTGTAGGCTCGATGGACCGAATAGCCTCTTTCTGCACCTACGGGATTCTGTGATTCTAACTAGTTGTGATTGTCGTCACGTTTTTCTAATGTCAGGTTCATTCAGCTCAGGTACACACGCTGCCTTTGTGTTTCAGTGGTTTCTCACTCAATCTTTTCCTACTGTGTTACAGCAATTTCACGCTGTCTGTGAGGTTGAGAATGAATTTGTAAATCAAATACTCCAACCTAAACCCGCACAGGTCAGCTGGCATAGCTCACAAGGAACAGAAAAATAATAAAGGATTCGTCACAAATCTTACAGGAAAATAGAGTTTATAATCATCAGGAAAGGCTGAACAACTCAAAATGATTTTCTCAAGAAAAGAGGAGGCTGAGGGACAACCCTTCATAAGGAGGAAGCTTTGTTTTTGTGGGTTCAGAGATTTGAGGTTGGAATCGTTGGGTCTGAAACATGTTTCATTGCCCCAGGTCAAAGTTGCTATCTAAATGTGTATCTTTCTTTTGTCTTTCTGTCTGAGTTAACAATCAGATGGGTTCGTCAGTGTCTGAGTGTTTTTCCAAACCCCTGATTGAATCTGCCTCCCCCACAATCTCAGGTGTCTCCGCACTCACTGGGTCACAGTGAAACTCTGCCGTTACAATGAGAACTGTCTTCGCTGTCGCCTGTCCTCGTGTTTCTGCCTAATCCCCACTTCCCTTCATTAAATCTCAGCGGTCTGTAGTCCACCCACATGGGCATGTCGAAGACCATGACAGGAGAATGTATTGAAACCGAGAGTTCAGTAGCCAGAATGAGAGAGGGAGGAAATAAATGGGGTTTGTGGATACCAGGGGATACAGACTCGAGGCTGAGTCCTTTGTGGACATTCCCGCAGTAATAAGAGAGAGCATTCCATGATGAGAGTTAAACCCGGGGGGCAAGACAGGGAACCACTGAACATCAACACGTTTGGTTCAAACACAGGAGGTTTGTTCAGTCAGTAACAGTGTGTTAGACATGGATGTGAAGTGAACCGTGAGGGGAAATGTTACTAAAAGCCGCAGATGGACAACTTTCATTGGAACCTGAGGAGACCATTCAGCCCCTCAACCCTGCTCTGCCATTCAATAGATCATGGCTGATTTGTGGCCTACATTGCAATTTTCAAAACTATCCAAATTCATCAATAAACTCCTCAGAAACAGACAAGATGAATATTGAAAAAAAACTAACCATCTGCAAATCCTGGGAAATCAGAAACAAAAACAGACATTGCTGGAAAATTTCAGCAGATCTGGCAGGATCTGTGGAGAGTGAACCTTTCAGGACCAGTGACCAGTCAGGTGACCAGCTGCAGCTGACCATTCTGCCTGTTCTGGAACACACTGTGGAACAGGTTCTGGTGTGAGGGGAATGAGATTGTCGATAACAACTGAGAAAACAGGAGGATGTGCTCAGTCAGAATAAAACCTATTTTAAAAAATGTGTTGCTGGAAAAGCGCAGCAGGTCAGGCACCATCCAAGGAGCAGGAGAATCGACGTTTCGGGCATGACCCCTTCTTCAGGACTGGAGATCAGAGTCAAAAGGTGTGGCGCTAGAAAAGCACAGCCCTGAAGATGGGCTCATGCCTGTTCCTTGGATGCTGCCTGAACTGCTGCGTTTTTCAAGCAACACATTTTTCAGCTCTGATCTCCAGGATCTGTAGCCCTCACTTTCTCCTAAAACCCACTTTGGTCTTACACTTCTAATTCAACTGCAAAAATTATTCATTATTATTTCCAAAATAGGATAATAGACCAGAAATCAACTCTTCATGTCATTGGGCTTGTGAAACTGTTAATTCTTACCTGGCCCAGCTGACATGTGAATCCAGACCCTGAATAATGTGGTTGACCCTGAACCATTTCCTGGGCTGTCAGAATGGTTGACAAATGCTGCCCCAGCAAGTGATGTCGTGATCCCATGAACAAACAAAACAAATCCAAACGCTGTGGTTACTTGTGAATCCGTCGGTGTTTCATCAAGCTGGATATCTGAGTGAAATGCTTCCCACACTCAGAGCAGGTGAGTGACCTCTCCCCAGTGTGTATTCACTGGAGTACAGTGAGGCTGGATTATGTACTGAACACAGTCCCAATGTGAGAGCACCTGAATGGTCTCGCACTGGTCTCCTGTGAGTGGGAGAAATGATATGCACCATCCGGGGGATACTAGTTAAAGATACCTCCAACACGGGTCTAGTGAGAGTAGATCAAGACAAACTGTTCGAATGCATGAAAGAATCAATAATGAGGAGGCACCGATGTAAAGGGATTGACAAAGAAAGCACATGTGATATGAGACAAAATGTTTTCATGCAGAGAATGTTTATGGTCAGTAATGCACTGCCAAAGAGTGTGGTGGATTCAGGTACAATGAAGAGAATCGAATTGAACAGTTACTGGAAGAGAACGAATGGGAAGGTTTATGGAGTAAAGGTAAAAGAATAAAATCGGTAAGGTGATCCTTTGGAGAGCTGATGAGCCAAACAGCCTCCTTTTGCGCAGTAATAATTCTGTGAACATTTCATTCTGAGCCCACTGAGGAAATATCAGGGCAGAGTTTGTAAATAGGTCAGATTGAATGATGGTCTCGGTGAACTAAAGTGAGACACAGACACAGAGGGGTTTTGGGATGGATTGAATCAAATGTTGTCAATTTGCATGGACCCCAACACTACAGCAGTTACAAACGGGAGTGATCAAGAGAGTGTAATTAGAGCAGCAAATACATCTTAAACATTTATGCAGCTAAAGAGGATGCTGGATAAAGATACCACAGTTAGTGCTGATTTCATTCCAGACACACCAGCCAGGGAGCACATCCTTCCTGTATCGGTCCTATCGAGCTCTTGAAAAATTTTGTTCATTTCAAGTGTTTCAATTTAGATACTCCAGAGAAGACAGTTTCATGCTTTTTAATCTTTCCAGCCAGGGCAATGCTGTCGTTAGAATTCAAATCACTGATGCATGTTACTGGCTGCTTCATGGGCTTGAACTGACAATTGAGACTGTTAAGTTACTGTATAAAATATCTTCAGTTGTATTGCTAGATAGCCAGATGCGTGAGGGGCTTTAAGAAAAAAAAAACACAACTTACGGGTATTGAGTGTCAGAGCACTTCCTGTAGTAGGGGCATCCTGGTTAGATACAATCTATTGATAATTGTTAGAATTGACCTGCACTGGCTCCGTAGAAGTGGCCAGAGCATTATAGCTGTCATTGGAGCAGGTAACAAATTTCCCGTGGGTTAAAACTTGCAAATGATAGAATAGGTGTGTGTTCTTCTGTTACAGTGCACAAGTTATTCAAAATGGTCCTAATTTACTTTCAGAAACAAGTGAGAGAAAGGCACACTACTGACGTCATTGCATTAGTTTCAATTTAGAAGTTCAGGAGAACTGACTGGAGAGCTGGTGTTGGGAGTTGTTGTAATGACAGGGAAAAAAACTTGTTTTACAAAGAGAGCGAGTTCCTAGATGGGAAACTCAGCTTTAACATCACATCAACTGCAGAGTCATCCTATTCCTCAGGTCCTGATCCTTATCGGTAATATAGAAGAGGAAAGCAGCATTCCCAGCCCAGAGAAATCATTCCCATGTTATGCATGTGGTGGAATATTCAACCAGTCATGTGATCTGGGAAGACACCATTATGACGTGACCAGGGCGAGGGTATGCAAAAGTGGGGATTGTGGGAAGGAATTTACCTTCCCCTCCCATTGGGACACTCACCGACACAGTCACACTGCAGAGAGGCCGCTCACCTGCCTCAGGTATGGGAAAGGGTTTACTCGATCTTACAATCTGCTGAGGCACCAGAGATGGCACAGTGGATTTAGACCCTACACCTGCTCAATGTGTGAGAAAGTGTTCATTCAAATCTCCCACCTACAGAGACATCAATGCATTCCCATCGGGGAGAGGCCATTCACCTGCTCAGGGTGTGGGAAAGGATTCACTCAGTGACCTGCTGAAACACCAGCAAGCTCATTCTGGGGAAAGGTCGTTCACTTGTTCACAGTGTGGGGAGAGATTCACTCAATTGTACCACCTGCTGAGTCCCCAGTGAGCCCACACAGGGGAGAGGCCATTCAGATGGTCAGTGTGTGAGAGAGGATTCAGTGATTCATCCTGCCCCACTGAGACCCCAGTGAGCCCACACAGGGGAAGAGGCCATTCAGATGGTCAGTGTATGAGAAGGGATTCAGAGATTCACCCTGCCCCACTGAGACCCAAGCAAGCCCATACAAGGGATAGGCCATTCAGATGGTCAGTGTATGAGAAGGGATTCAGTGATTCATGCTGCCCCCTGAGACTCCAGCGAGCATACACGGGGGGAGAGGCCATTCAGATGCTCAGTGTGTGAGAGAGGACACAGTTATTCTTTCTGCCGCCTCCCCCTCGCGAGACCCCAGTGAGCCCACACAGGGCGAGAGGCCATTCAGATGGATGTGTTTGAGAGAGGATTCAGTGATTCATCCTGTCCCCTGAGACCCCAATGAGCCCACACAGGGGGAGAGGACATTCAGATGCTCAGTGTGTGGGAAGGGATTCAGTGATTCATCCCACCCCCTGAGACCCCAGCGGGTTCACACTGGGTATGAAGTGTTCACCTCTTTGTGTGACAAGGGATTTGCTGAGTCTTCAATACAACTGAGAGTCCAGTAAGTTGTCATCCACCTGCTCCGTGTGGAGTAGAGTTCACACATCACTGCAGGACTCTGATTCTGACGTTACTGTTCATCAGAATCATAACTGGACCTTGTTCATGATGACACTGCTGGACTACTAATGTTGTGGTTGTTAATCACATTAACTGGGCTGGAGTTGACAGAATTTATATTGCCACTTTCTGAACCTCAGGATGACTCTCTGGTCAGTAAGTCTCCACCAATAGCAGTGTGACAATAAGCAATGATCATCTGTTTTGATTTAAATTATGATCGTAGCACTGCTAATATGATAATGTGGTCCCCTCCAGGTGCTCTGGTTTCTTCCCACAGCCCAAAGATGTGCAGGTTAGGTGGAGCAGTCGTGCTAAATTGTCCACAGCGTCCAGGACTGTGCAGACTAAGTGGACCAGCCATGGGTAATGCAGTGTTACAGGGATGGAGTGCTCTGGGGGTGATGTTCTACAGATGGTCGGTGGGATTTAATGGGCCAATGCTCTCCTTCCACACTGTCGGGATTTCATTCTATGATTGTGGATAATAAAGGCTACACAACAGGGTGTCCTTGGAAGAGGAGCATGTGGTGTGTATCAATGCTCTCGATGCCTTTATATAGAGGTGGGCACCACAGAGGATGCAATACTTTATTTCCACAGCTGCCCCCTCACTCCCAACTCTACTTTGATTTAGTCACTTCTCACTCTGTCACTTGTAATGGTTTGCTTTGACCGTCATGGGCCTTGTTTATAAATATTCAATTGGTTAAATGGGTGGTTTACTGCAGGTGATTAACCTAAAGGAAAATGGCGTAATGATGATGTTGATGTTGGGAAGGTTGCTCAGCTGTGTGCGATAACACTTCTGGGTAGGAGAAATGGGGGAAAAAGAACACTTCACAGCTCACAGAACGAGAACTGAAAAGCAGTTAAATCAAACCAAAGGTTCAGACAGGGAGTCTGAGTTTCCCTGGAGTTTGACTAACTAGAAAGTGATGGTGTCCGTGAATAGACATGATTTTGTTCTAAAAGGCACTTAAAATTTTTTTAAAAAACTATTATATTCAGATAGTTTCAATTCTTTTCCTTTTATTTATTGTGGAATAAACTTTAACACAAGGTTTGCGAATGTGTTTTTTTAATGTAAAGTACAATAGTTAAATACAATCCATCAAACCATCCCTCACTGAAAACTGTTGTGGAAATGCAATCTCCTGGAGAATCCCTGCCCTGCCTACTTCTTCCTACCTGGGCTCCATGGCTATATACATAACTGGAAGATTCCAGTAGAAGGAGGCCTGCTCCACCATTCAATGGGAAACAGCTGGCCATCCAGCTCAGTCTCCTGTTCATGCTGTGCTCCAATCCCCTTTCATGACTTTACTTCGAAGAAGTATAGCTAAGTCCTCCTTTAGCTTCACTGCCTTTTGTTCCAGTGACGTTGTGGTGTTACTGTGTGGGTGTAGGCAGGGGTAATGTGATGGCGCTGCCTCCTGGAGGATGCACTCAGCGTCCCTCATCATCCTGCAGTAACATCAACCGAGTTTCAGCAAACTCGAGATAGAAACAATTTCCGGGATATGGGCATCACTGGTTCAGCCAGCATTTATTCCCCATCTCTAGTTAACCTTGACAAGACAGTAGTGAGCTGCTGTTCTTGAACCAATCACAGCCCATTTGGCGCAGAGAGACCGACAATGCTGGGAGGGAGAGTGTGCAGGATTTTGGCCGAGTGATTCTCTACCTTTGGTTCTTCAAACGCTGGTTAACTTAATCATTTAAGTTTTGAGATTTTGAGATTTCAGTCTGCAAATCTTCACCATCTAGCACTCTGTATATAGGAATATGTACAGGTTAGAAATTCAGATCAGACAATTCTAGTTTCTCTGGAATATCTTTTTCCCCTTTCTTCCCCCAAAACTGTAACCCTCCAGCCCACTTACTCTCTCCCACCATTCTGACTCTGCTGCCCCCTAATGTACATCTTCCCCATTCTCATGGAGTTGCTGATAAACCGATCCATGCCACCCCTTCCCGTCCCTGGTTAGACTCTGCACCCTTTCTGGGTTCACTTCCTTTCCCTTCAGTTGCTGCAAGTCAATAATGTAACAGCAGAATGAAAGAAAGGGAAATAGAATGGGAGGTGGCAGATCCTGGACAGAAGAGGAACCTTCAGTCTGGGAGAATGGGTCAGATTGTTCTTTGTTTCCCATTGGTCGATGCCCAGTATTATGACGAGTTGGGGATGGCCTTTGGCCCCACATGGTGACATTTTGACCCTCCCCCAAAACCGATATATTCGTCCTCCAGCCAATCACTGTGTGAGGTACTTTCCGCTAGTTAACTCAAAGCACATGCTCCAAAATCGGACCACATTCTGTACATTTACAGTGCCAGGCTTCCTCACACACGTGTGGTTCCTGCCTCAGTGATTGCGAGAGTTATAGTCCCCATGAAGCCACTGAAGCCCTGTCTCTGGAAAGTGAATGAAAAGTGTGGGGTGGAAGGTGTTGGGTACAGGATCCCCATTCAGACACACAGGACATTTGGGCTGTCACTGGGTTTTACTGAGACACCTGTTTCCACCACCTGATTCCTGGTGTAAAGAACACAGACTCAGCCAATTGTGGGCAGGGTAGCAGATTTTAAGCAGAGGTGGCTTAGTGGCTAGCACCACTGCCTCACAGCGTCAGGGACCCGGGTTTGGTTCCAGCCTTAGGTGGCTGTGTGGAGTTTACACGTTCTCCCCATGTCTGCGTGGATTTCCTCTGGGTGCTCCAGTTTCCTCCCACAATCCAAATATGTGCAGGTTAGATGGATTGGCCAAACTAAACTGCCCAGTGTCCATGCATATGGTGGTTTAGCCATTAAACATGGGAAATGCAGGGTTACAGGGAACGGGTGGGTATGAATGGGATGCTCATCTGTGGAATTTCCTATTCAAAATGAAGTGGATGCCAGGGCAATGAGCCAATTCAATGAAGAGATACAGATGTTGAATTTGCAATGAGATGAAGGGTGAGAGAGAGCAGGCGGGAAAATTCAGCTAAGACCGAGGTGAGCTCAATCATCACCGTATTATATGGTGGAGCTGGTTAGAAAGGCTACATTGCCTCACCTGTGCCCAGTGTTCATCTTCTTACGGTAATAACTGGAAAGCTGAATCCAAAAATCACCACATTCACCCAAAGAGATTTTCGGAAAATGCAGGATAGTCAGGTGGATTAGTGTTCCAAACTTAGATAGTGAGGAAGCATGTGGGAGATAATGATTTTGCAATTTTAAACTCAGGGGAGACAGTGATCTATAGTTTTAGACTGTGTAGTACTTTCACACTGTTCAAAATACTCTCTTGTGAATATCTATCCTGTACTTTATTACAAAGCCAAGGTCACTGATAATGAAAACCAAAACACCCAGGAAACATCACCTCACCTTATAATCTGATAAAAGACTTGTGATAAGTATGGATGAATTTAGAATACAGATGGAAAGCGGGAAGAATAAATCCAGTCCCAAGATCCTGTGCTTAATCAAAGCAGACTAGATGTTAGAATGGATGGCTTTGAGACATGTAGGTAAGAGGTGTTGGAAATTCTGGAAAGGGTGAATGTAGGTAAGTCCCCTGGGACTGATGGCATTTATCCTAGGATTCTCTGGGAAGCAAGGGAGGAGATTGCAGAGCCATTGGCGTTAATTTGGGCAATGTCTTAGAGGAAATTGTAAGGGATAGGATTTATGAACATCTGGATATGAATAATGTGATCAAGGATAGTCAGCATGGTTTTGTGAAGGGCAGGTCGTGCGTCACAAACCTTATTGAATTCTTAGAGAAGGTGACTAAGGAGGTGGACGAGGGTAAAGCGGTTGATGCGGTGTATATGGATTTTAGTAAGGCGTTTGATAAAGTTCCCCATGGTAGGCTCCTGCAAATAATACGGAGGTATGGCATTGAGGGTGAGTTGGAGGTTTGGATTAGGAATTGGCAGGCTGGAAAAAGACAGAGGGTAGTAGTTGATGGTAAAGGTTCATCTTGGAGTGCAGTTCCCAGCGGCGTTCCACAAGGATCTGTGTTGGGACCATTGCTGTTTGTCATTTTTATAAATGACCTGGAGGAGGGGCTGGAAGGTTGGGTGAGCAAGTTTGCGGATGACACGAAACTCGGTGGAGTTGTTGACAGTGAGGAAGGATGTGGCAGGTTACAGTGGGATATACATAAGCTGCAGAGCTGGGCAGCAAGATCACAAATGGAGTTCAATGTCGCTAAGTGTGAAGTGATTCACTTTGGTAAGAGTAACAATAAGATGGAGTATTGGGCTAATGGTCGGATACTTGGTAGTGTGGATGAACAGAGGGACCTTGGTGTCCATGTACAAAGATCTCTGAAAGTTGCCACCCAGGTAAATAGTGCTGTGAAGAAGGCATATGGTGTACTAGCTTTTATTGGTAGAGGAAATGAGTTCCGGAGTCCTGAGGTCATGTTGCAGTTGTGTAAGACTCTGGTGCGGCCGCATCTGGAGTATTGTGTGCAGTTTTGGTCGCCATACTATAGGAAGGATGTGGAAGCACTGGAACGGGTGCAGAGCAGGTTTACTAGGATGTTGCCTGGTATGGTAGGAAGATCGTATGAGGAAAGGCTGAGGCACTTGGGGCTGTTTTCATTGGAGAAAAGAAGGTTTAGGGGTGACTTGATAGAGGTGGACAAGATGATTAGAGGTTTAGATAGGGTTGACCTTGAGAACATTTTTCCACGTATGGAGTCAGTTATTACGAGGGGGCATAGCTTTAAATTAAGGGGTGGTAGGTATAGGACAGACTTTAGGGGTAAATTCTTTTCTCAGCGAGTCATGAGTTGATGGAATGCCCTGCCAGTAACAGTGGTGGACTCTCCCTCTTTATGGGCATTTAAACAGGCATTGAATAGGCATATGGAGGAAAGTAGGCTGGTGTAGGTTAGGTGGGCTTGGATCGGCGCAACATCGAGGGCTGAAGGGCCTGTATGCGCTGTATTTTTCTATGTTCTATGTTCTACTACAATAGGATGAGACAGGAGTTGGCTAATGTAAACTGGAATCAGAGAGTATACGATGGGGCAGTTGACGGCCAGTGGAGAAATATCAAAGCAATTTTTCAAAGTGCTTAGCAAAAGTATATATCAGTGAAAAGGAAGGACTGTAGGAAAAGGAATAACCTGCCATGGGTGTCTAAGGAAATAAGGGAGTCTATCAAATTGTTATAGAAAGCATACAAATTGGCAATGACCAGCGAGAAACTAGGAGATTAGAACAACTTTAAATATCAACAGAAAGCTAGATGGGATTGGGGATAAAAAGTGATAAATAGCTAACCCCAGGGCCAGAATAGCAGTTGACACTTGTTAGGTAGGATAGAGATGTAGTTACTTCTTAGGACATTGGGGGCGCTGTGAACCTATAGTTTAAAATGATGACCAAAGTAATTCTTAATTCTTGGCTTGTTGCCATGACAACTAACAAAGCTGATGTTCAAATGAAAGAACATCAGCAAGGTCAATTTTGCCTGCTAAACTAAGTGATTAGATTAAGGTAAACTATGTGATAAAAAGACTAGGAAAAATGTCTCGATCATAGTAATTCTTTGCGTCCATGATACAGAATGTTCCTAATATATGTAAAGCCTTTGTAAAAATGTTTCCAGAATACATAGAACCTTTGTTTGCAAATTATACCATTTTGAAGAAGGCTTTTGTTTGTGAAAGATCACGTTGCATGAATTGAGATTAGAAAATAGTATAACTAATGGAGCTTATCGATAGATTTTCAGAACTTGTACATTTTCTCCAGCGAACCACTCGATCTTTCGTGCTTCGCTGTAACAGCTAAGTTTCTGCAGCTAAATAAACGTACCTGCTTTATATCAAATAATTGGGTAAGTGTGGTCACTCCTTAAAAGAACACGCTTGGACGAATTCCGTCCTAACAGATGGTGAGCCTGTAAGTGGAGGAGGAGACCACAGGTTGGCAGATTGGGAGGCAGACAAACTTTTCGGCCGAAACTTTAAGGTGAGGAAGCGCCTGTTACATCAAAAGCTTCCAGTAGGGTTAGACATTTGTCTGCTTTTTAATCCTCACCAACTTGAAATTGAATTGATTTGGACACAAAGGTACAGAATCTTAGCTGGCATTAGACTTTAAATCTTCTAATGTTAATTTCTCTCCGATGTTAAAATTCTTCTAGGTGAGGGGAACCGCGGACCCCGTCGTGCACACTAAAAATTCCTAGAAGTGAGGAGTCTCCGCCATTAAAACTCTTCTAAGTGAGGGGTTTGGTTAACTCCGACGCGCTAGTGTACACTGAAAATTCTTAGAAGTGAGGAGTCTCCGCCGTGAAAATTCTTCTAGGTGAGGGGATTAGCTATCTCCGCCGTGCAAATGTAAAAGTCCTAGAAGTGAGGAGGGAAAGTGTCGTAGAATTTGTCTCCGCCAGTTTAAAATTCTTCCAAGTGAGGGGTTTGGCTAACCTTGACGCGCAAGTGTACACTAAAAATTCCTGGGAGTGAGGAGACTTGCAGTAGGAATTAGTCTGAACCGTTTCCTTGTAGGGATTTTTTCCGCTCAGACGTCTATTCTTAAAGACGTACTGTTTTGAAAGCGGATCCCAATAGGGAAAAGAGTCAGATGATTGAAGTGGATATCTGAATTTGTATGTTTATGTAAGTATGTGATAAAGGGGCCGGCCAGAATAGGAAGAACGAACGGAAGCTGCTAATATAAATGACTATGTGTATGTATGAGTAAAAGATCTATTCGTTATAAGAGAGAGAGAGTCTCTGGGTGTGTAAAATCTGTGTGTTTTAAGTATTTTTAAGTTTGTAAAAATCTGTGAGAGTAAGAGAGTTTCTGTGTTTGTGAAGATCTAAGTGTGTATAAGAATCTTTGTGTGTGTAAAACCGATTGCGAGAGAAAGGTAGTCTCTGTGTGTATGTGAGAATTTGTGCGTGTGTAAGAATCTTTTTGTATAAAAATCTCTGTAAAAAAAAGAATCTCGTTGTTGGAAAATTTGTATGGGTCTGTGAAATTAAGAAACTGTGTGTCATATCTCAAAAAGAGAGAGAATTTTACTGCTGCAAGCTTTATCAGTGTGTCTGTCTGTGAACAGAAGGCTTCTCAGCTAACAAGCAGTTTAACACTTTGTGCTCTGGCTTGAATTCATCTGTTTGTTAATGGTTTTATGTTTGAAACTTGTTGTTTGTCATTTGATTCAGTGTGCTTTTTTTTGATTGTAATTTTATGAATACTTAACGTGATTTTCTTTCAGGATAGAATTTTAATAGATATTGAGAAAGGAGAAAAGATTAGTTGGTAACTGATAAGGTTAAACCCCATTTTTTGAGAGAAAATGTTATGTTTAAATGAAAGTAGTATAAGGTGGACAGCAGAAAAATTTATTTTTGACAACAGCTTACAGTGAAAAAAAAAGGAGAAGAAAGTGTCAAAGAAAGATAGAAACAGAAACAAAGGGGGGGGGCAAGCTTAGAGTCAGATAAGAGAAAACAAGATGGAGGAATTAAATTTTGGACCACCGAAATTGCGCCACCTCAGGACAGAATGTCCTGGAGTTCCCTGGTGGAGACTCAGTCTAGGTGGGAATACGACCCTAGCGGGTCGACTGCTATTGGACTGTGTAGCTTTACAGAAAGAAACTTTAGACCTAGTCTTAGGACAGGCTTTAAATCAAAAAGAACTTATTATAAAAAAGATTAAGGAGACTTTTCAGAATGTTACATTAATGACAAATATACTAGAGGGTCTCCGAGAGTCTCCTAATACTTTAGTACACCAAGTGATTGACATGGGCAAACCCCCTACCAAGGGGATAAGTAAGGACACGAATGAGTCACTGTGGTGGAAGACCAAATTTGTGGTAACTTTTACACCACAATGGGATTTGAACTGTTTGGTAGCGTCTGTGTACATCCCCCCGGAGTTAAAAAATAATGAGTCCAACCCAGCACCTGTAACGACAAACCCAATAACACAGACAGGGAAGGTTTTAGAAGACGTTAAGAAACTTATTGAAAAAAATAATACATTTAAAGAAGCTCAAAGAAAAATACAGAATCTGGATAAGAATCTTAAGCTGTGGAGGAGCAGAAACTGGTTCCCCGCAGATGACCAACTGTTTTTTACAGCTGCTGATTTTGACGAATTTCAATCAAAAATTCAAGATAATTTGACAGGGAGAAAAGAGGAAGCAAAGGAAAATGTTTTTAGTAAAATCAAATTGTCACCGAAAATAAATGATGAGGACGTCTATCTACGGGAATTATTGGCACGATTCCAGAGCCACTTACTAACGCTGCCCACTATTGAGACTGCAGAGTTAGCTGGGGATAGACAGGGCAGATTTGATTATGTTCTATTATAAAAAAAAGTTTTCCATCCGACTATTCCAATGTTAACACGTTGGAAAACAAAATTAATATTTCAAAAAAAAAATATCTTGTTTAGAGTGCATCTTATTGGATAGGGTCCAAAAAGCTTGGGATGTCTGTATTGTGGGAATCAGGACAGTAAAGCAACTAAATTAATACGGAATTTAGTAATCAGTTATGAAATACAAACTGATTTTAATAATTAATGTTCTAAATTAATAATTGTTGATTCAATTTCAAAATATAGTATTAAAGCTGCAGATAAGGATTATAAGCGAAGCAATTTTTAGTCCAGATATTAGAGTATTTGTATTATGGGATTCGGCTATAGCTCAGACACTCTATTTTGCGTGAGTAAAGTTTTTAAAACATTACGAAAAAAAAGCTTTGAACTTTGGTATAATTACTGAACCTATAAAGTTCCCTTTTATGTACTCCCTGTGTCAGTTCATAGCAAGTACAACTTCCAAATAAATTGTAAATATGTTTTAATGTATATATTTTTATGTTTTGGCAGTCATTGATTTTCAATTTTTTTTTCTTTTCTCTCTGGTTTCCATTGCCACTGGGGTGTGAATTGCTTGTGGTTTATAATGATTTTTTTTCCATAGACTGTGGCTCCCAGGTGTGTGTGTGTGTGTGTGTGTGTGTGTTTCTATTTGGACGAGGAACTCCCATTGAGTTTAATTCACAGTTGTATAAGCGACATTGAGATATTTTAAAATTAAAACAATATAGAGCCAAAATATGTCGTGCCCTGGATCCAGTATTATGTTGACAGTGACTTCATGGTCAAGTTGCAGACAGAGTTAATTTTTCTTTTAACCAAAATAACAAACTGAAGTTTCAGAACAAACAGAGATAGATAAAGAAAAATGGAAAGTGAAGGAGACAAAGGGAAGAGGAACCAAGAGAGAAGGACGGATAGAAGGATTGCGAGAAATAAGGGTTAGGGGTAAGGATACTCACAAAAGACTGTGGAAAGAGAGGGAGAGTGTGTGTACAGCTAGCAAAACAATTAACATCTTATGGTTTGGTTTGAATGCACATTTGTTGATGATTGAATGAGTAAGTTTTATTCACTAAAACTTGAGTTCCAGGATTGTTTTAAATGTGAGTTTTATGAAAACTTAACATGATTAAACTGAGTGTCTAACTGTCTTTTTCTTTTATCTTTTTACATACAAAATATGTGAAGGTCAGTTGAAGTTTAAGTTCAACAGTGGGTAGTTGTAAAAACAAAAACTTCCGTGGTTATTATCTGTGACCTTGGATTCGACCATTGTGCATGCGTTAGAAGTTTTTAAACTGGAATTGACAAATTGTTGTAAGACATCTCTGATTATTTTAAGACCTAAAGTATTTTAATTGAGTAATGATTGACCAGCAGTACTTAAGAAAACTAATTTTGGATCTAAAATGGGGAACTAAAACTGAGTGATCACAATGGTCTTCAAAATTGGTGACTGTATGCATTTTACATTTTGAAAATTGAATACTGGATAAATGGACGTAAATATATAAATATGCTTACAAGTTAGTTACAGGCATTAAAGTAAGACAAGCATGAATTGGTAAATTGGTGTTTAAGGATATGGGAATCTAAGGACATTGCAATATTTCTTAGGAGAAAGGAAAATGGAAGAACGTAATGATTTGTCCCCTTTGGAAAGTACCGATAGAAAACGAGGAGATTAGGTGAGTTTGTGTTCCCCTCACTAGTGGGGAGGTCGGAACATATAAGAGGAAATAACGGTCTTGGTTGAGGATTTGATAGGACTTTCAGAACAGATTAATCTATGATAAAAACCCAGTATGTGGGCTGGTTTAATGTCTAATTTAAATATACTATTTACTAGGGAAAAAAGGAAACTTATATGGGGATACTGGAGCGCTCGTCTGTTGAAAGCATTGTGTTACGGAAAGTGAAACCTGCTGCTGTTCTTTCCTCCCTCCCTCTCCAGATAGTCTTCTACTTCAATGCGTTTTGTTATTTTTTGTATTTTCTCGCCACATTGTAAATAATTATCAGGCTATTCACATAAAGTGACTGGAATGATGTATCTTTTGTTTGTGTTAACAAGACATTTGCACCATCCGGAGTTGTTCGCAGTTTATCAAAATAATCAAACAGCATTTTTTTTTCTCTCAATTTAATATTTAGTTTTGTGGGGGAAGTTTAGTAGGTCTCTATGTCTGTCTTTTCTAAGACCTGCAGGCAAGCATTTTTACATGATCCATCGTGCTACTGCTTTAGCCTCAGTAATCAATGATTTTGAGATGCCAATATTCTGCCATCGGTTTTGCTTAGATTCTGAGCTGAGCTTATTGCGTGGAATGGGTGTTGAACCTTTATCTATTCAAGCTTCGCACTCTACAGTGAATGAAATCATTATGGTATCAATTTTGCTAAATGCTTTATTTGCACAAGGTTGATTCGAAATTTAGTACTAGAGGGAAATGGGATTTTCTGAAGAGGAATAAATTTTAAGTCTTAAGGATGCTTGGATGATAGAGTAATATTATATTTCTGTATTGCAAAGTCTGGATTTAAATTTCTGGTTGTTTTATAGTACTTTTCACAGCTATTCACAAACAAGAGGGATTCAGTCCTGGTCACACAGATTTTGTGCCAATTCCTAATACAACTGTGGTCAAACACCTAATTTTAATTCCACAATTCCAAACCTGGTTATGACGGTTCTAGGAAAGATGAGATAAGAAATCAGATAGATTTTTCCATATTGGTAATATAACACTGTGTACTAAAATGTTGCATTTATATTCCTACAGACTTCAAGTCAAGCACTTTCTCTTCCTTTTTTTTCAATTACGCAGATCTGATGGTGGCTAAAACCTTTTAATACTTTGAACAGGTCTTCGTTAATAAGCATCTGGACACATACCTAGTAGGCTGTACAAAGACAGCTATGATTAACTTTAGCTTTTTCATTCACTAAATTTTAGTTGTGGTTAAGAGTAAGGGACTTATTCCCCTTGTTCATTATTAAGTACTGGATATGAATTTAGTACAAGGTTTCAAAAAACTGGAAGATGACCCTACCCCAGAGCTTATGGGTCTGTGATTAATTAGTAAATGGAAAATTGGTATGGGCTCACTAACAAAATTAGATTAAAAGTTACTTGTCTGATGAAGTTTTTGATATATTACATACATTTCCAAAAATGAGATTTCTGAATTTATCATTGCATGATTAAGATTGCTCGCAATTGATGTTTTGAATTATTGCTCTGTCAATAGCAACAATTGAGTACTTGCTGCCCTACTTAAAGAAGAGCAATACATTTAGTAATTTCAAAACCAACAGATCAGTAAAATTTGTACCAAATAGTTGCAAGTATGTGTAAAATCACCAGAAGATTGAATCAGTTACATTTTTTACCTGGTACAAAGCAGACCAATACATCTAGCTTTGTTAATCCTTCCTTACAGAATTCTATACTGTATCAATCTCAATTTAGGCTGAAAACGTTTCTACAGTTTATGCCAACAAAACTCTGTCACTATCCAGCAAGAAGCATGTTTCAAGGGTCGCGCAACTAGTTAAATCTCCCTATTGGAGATGGAATGACACGGTATGCTTCTGTGCAGTGTTCCATCACTATTGGCAAAGCTCATACACTGGAAAAGTAAACAAGTCAGACAGAATTGGTGACTTTCTGGCTGCATGTCAGTAGCTTCTGTTGTTAGGGGGGTGAGACCCTTGGTTTACGCATCCCTGCTGCTATTTTTATTACCTGTGGTTATTGTTATGTGTGTGCCATGTATCAGTACGCTGATGACACGAACGATTGACCATGACCTGACGAGAAAGGATGACTCAACACCTGCATACTGGTGCTCCGCAGCAGTGCTGAAGGAGCCTGTGATGGGGGCGGCTCAGGGAAGGATTACGGAATCAGAACCAGAGAGGATGGAGGAGATATGTCTGAGAGAGAAGCGCGGGACAACTTATGATTTTACTTTAGAAAAGTATCTCTCATTTCTAATCTTTTTTTCGAGATTCTGACAGTGAAGGCAGTAGTCCAGAGACCCCCTAGTTGTTTATTTTATTTCCTCCTCTCCCGTTACAGATTGGAGACAGTTAAATTTGTGCCTTAATAGTCAGGAATTTTGAAGTGCTGTGTGTCTCGAGGCTTGAGAGACTATTGATCACGCAAGAGATTCCTAAACATCGTCTGGTATCGAGAGCCACTGATCACTATGATAAGCCAGGTGCCACTGCCCAGTACGTTGAAATGAATGTGGATTGCATTGGTCATTGAGGATCGACTGGTTAGCCAATGACGGGTAAGATTCCTCGAGCTGAGGGACAACCTAAGACAGGCACAGTCGCGCATTGACTTTCAGAATGGTGGCTGTGGACATGTGGTTTTAACGGATGCCTGGCCTTGGCATCTGTCTTGGGAAGCTGGACTACTCTCTGGCTTGCCGAGCAGCAGATAGAAGTAAGTTGTGGACACAGCACATTATATTCACATTGTTTTTGATTAAAAAAAATAAATGCAAGCTATGTGGCCGATTTTGAAGCCGATTTAAATCTATTACAAGAAAATTCGGCATTGTGCCAGTAATATGAAAATCTATTTTGGGATTTCATGATATAGTATAGTGTGACCGGTTAATTGGTGGGTGTACAATCTGGTGTTCTTTGGACAACTGACCTTGACTCTACAAGCACCCAAGCTCATTCATTTTTTTTCTCTATGGTTCTCTACTATTTGTTATCATGCTCATTTATACTTTATGTTTTGTTAATTTTAATAAAGTTTTTGTAGTTCTTTTGATAAAATAAGAATAATTTAGAATCAAATACTAATTGTTGATTTTTTTGTAGTAAGATGCCGCTTAGGGACCCCTACACTCAGATCTGACGATTCCCTAGAACCGGATGGCCTGGACAAGATAATGTGTTCGGAAAAGCCAAAGGGACGTAACCGCCGACACACCTGGTCCTGGTTGCCGCGCGATATTGCGATTGTAACGGTTTAAGTTGTTATGGCCTCTGAAGAGGCCAAGGGGGGGAATGTTAGGTAGGATAGAGATGTAGTTACTTCTTAGGACATTGGGGGCGCTGTGAACCTATAATTTAAAATGATGACCAAAGTAAATTTTAATTCTGGGCTTGTTGCCATGACAACTAACAAAGCTGATGTTCAAATGAAAGAACATCAGCAAGGTCAATTTTGCCTGCTAAACTAAGTGATTAGATTAAGGTAAACTATGTGATAAAAAGACTAGGAAAAATGTCTCGATCATAGTAATTCTTTGCGTCCATGATACAGAATGTTCCTAATATATGTAAAGCCTTTGTAAAAATGTTTCCAGAATGCATAGAACCTTTGTTTGCAAATTATACCATTTTGAAGAAGGCTTTTGTTTGTGAAAGATCACGTTGCATGAATTGAGATTAGAAAATAGTATAACTAATGGAGCTTATCGATAGATTTTCAGAACTTGTACATTTTCTCCAGCGAACCACTCGATCTTTCGTGCTTCGCTGTAACAGCTAAGTTTCTGCAGCTAAATAAACGTACCTGCTTTATATCAAAAAATTGGGTAAGTGTGGTCAATCCTTAAAAGAACACGCTTGGACGAATTCCGTCCTAACACACTGCTAGAGGGGAGTATGTGGCCTTTGTAATTGTTGAAGTACTTAACTGAAGAAGTCTGTCATCATAGAAATAGACCTGATAAAGTTAAAAATTACACCGTGCTCGAAAAGCTCGTGCTTCCAAATAAACCTGTTTGGACAACAATCTGGTGTTGTAAAATTTATAACTTTGTCCACCCCACTCCACATCAAAATCCTGACAAACAATCCCACCGAAACTGGGGCGTCTGTCAGGTACTTGAGTGAGCCACGGGGGGCGTGGGGGAGGGGTGTGTTGTTTAAACACAAAGTGCTGAATTGAACTAGACTTTTTAAACTGCCGTTGCAATGGAGATAATCCTGATAAACAGCCTCCATTCAAAGCTACGAACTTTGCTAACATGGACTTGGCTGTGTCTCAGTTATTTTTCCAGACACACTGACATTTGAAATATTGCCCACTGTCAGAATACACGCCTTTCCTTCCAGATGAAAACGCCAATGATAATCAGATCGGCACGGATCCACTAACCATCAGGTCTGAACATGAAGTTCAATTTGAATTTCTCATCCACAAATCTGCCCTTTCAGTACCCAACAGAGAAAACAAGTCACCACTGTTAATACAGGATGGAACTTTATAAGACAATGATAGTATTAAATTGTAGTTTCCTTGTTCCCCTCACGCACCCCCACCACTCCCCAAAAAGCTTTAAATCTCAGTGTAACAATTTCTCTCTCTTGTTAACAGAAGACCAAACCAATATCCTCACTCCTTTCCTCCACACCCAGTTTTCACAATCTCTCTCCTCTCCTTGAATTCAGTTACCTAGCTCTTGTCTGCAGACTAAGAACCAAATCAATGATTCTGACTCAGAGCCTCCCGGGTGTTGGTGAATCCTCCCCACCGCACCCCACCCACCCGCCTCCAGGTCTCCTGGTTTCCTTCCTGGTCAGAACCACATTGGCAAAAAATCAATCTGGAACCTCTCATTTATATTCCCCACCTTCACCCTCTGTTAAGAACCATTCTGCACACACTACTTCCTGCACACTGGCAAAATCATATCTGGTTGAACTAAAATGAATCAAATTAAAACTCTAATTGCAGGCCCATCCTTGTCCCTTTCCATAACAATCCTGAATTTTCACAAAAAGTGTTCAGGTACGTTTGTGCAAAATGCTCCCCAATTGATACTTTGATCACTCGTCAGGATACCAGGACAGGGGCTATTCCTCGGGTCCTGTTCCCAGAGGAGGAAGATATGGAGCTGCCAATGATAGATTAATCGCACACACCTACAGCCTCCCTGGCACTGTCCCGCCCTGCACATACGCCAACAATTGGCCAGCACTGCGCCCGTGCACTGGTTTCCCCTCCGACAACAAATGCTCCAGATCACAGCGGAGCCCGGGTGATTGACAGCAGCTACTGCCCAATAGAGTGGAGGGGGTGGGGCTGGAGGACTGGGACAATGGGATTGTAAACAATGAGTGAACGAGGAGGGACACGGGGGATGGACAGGACAGTGAGGGACAGCAGTAGAGCAGCAGCAGAAGGGGATCCTGAACAAACTGAGCAATGGGAGAGAATCTGACAGGAGAGAAACTACAGGAAGGTTCTGTTGAGGCTTAGGCAGGGACAGCTGGGAGACAGTATGGTTTGGTTGCTTGGGCACGTTTTCTAATCATCCTCTTCAAAGATGCTGTTACGCAACTCTGAACCCGATCCTCCTGGTCCAGAGGTAAGGACACTACCACCATTTCTTGGTGGGCTAGTGGAAAGAAGGGAAGACTTTCTCAATCTCACTCACATGGGAACTACATGAGCTCCTCCCACTTACTATCTACGGTGGGGATGGAGGAGACAGAGCAGATGGGAGTGGGGTTAGGGATATAGGGACTGCCTTTTCAAAGGAACTCACCTGTGTTGGCTTTATTTACAAGACTCAATACACAGTCACTAACACAGAGCTGATGAACGTGAACTTTATACCGAATATTAACATCTATAATTGGGCGACACAGACCCCAATGTATGGAGTTAAGTCCTGGATATTATTAACAGCTTTGTGTGTGAGACATCACATCTCATGAACTTGTCAGTTTTTTTGGAAAAGTAACAAAAAAGATTGATGAGGGCAGAGCAGTGGTCATGATCTGCATGGCCTTCAATCAGGCGTTTGACAAGGTTACCCATGGGAGACTGATTAGCAAGGTTAGACCTCATGGAATACAGGGAGAAGTAGCCATTTGGATACAGAAGTGGCTCAAAGGTCGAAGATAGAGGGTGGTGGTTGAGGGGTGCTTTTCAGGCTGGAGGCCTGTGACCAGTGGAGTGTCACAAGGATCGGTGCTTAATCCACTACTTTTCTTCACTTGCATCATTGACTTGGATGTGAACATAAGAGGTATTGTTAGTAAGTTTGCAGATGACAACAAAATTGGAGTTGGAGTGGACAGTGAAAAAGATTACCTCGGAGTACAAGGCATCTGGATCACATGCAGAAATGGGCTGAGGAGTTCAGTTTAGAAAAATGTGAGGTGCTGCATTTTGGAAAAGCAAACCTTAGTAGGACAATACAGTTAATACTAGGTTCCTGGGGAGTGCTGCTAAACAAAGAGACCTTGGAATGCAGGTTCATAGTTCCATGAAAGTAAAGTGGCAGGTAGATAGGATTGTGATGGCGGCAGTTGGTCTGCTTGCCTTTATTGTTCAGAGAGTTTAGTATAGGGATTGGGATGTCATATTGTGGTTGTACAGGGCATTGATTAGCCAACATTTGGAATATTCCATGCAATTCTGGTCTCCTTCCGATCAGAAGGATGTTCTCAAACTGGAAATAGGTCTGAAAAGAATTACAAGGATGTTGCCAGAGTTGGATAGGCTGTTTTACCTGGAGTGTCGGAGGCTGAGTGGTGACTTTATAGAGATTCATAAAATCAGGCCGGGCATGGATACGTTAAATAGACAAGGTGTTTTCCATGTGGTGGGGGAGTACAGACTTAGGGAATAGGGAGACGAGAGTAGGCAGGGATGGGGTGGCAGAGGGTGGGGAGACAGGGAGGCTGGCGGGATAGAGTGGGGTGGCACAGAGATGGGTGGGGACAGAGAAGGGAGAAGACAGAGATGGGGAACAGACAGGGGGGACAGAGGAATCGACGGGGACAGGCTTGGGAGGGCGGACAGACAGACAGATGGGGGACAGACAGACAGATAGGAGACTGACAGAGAGGGGGAGACGGGGGAACAAACAGACAGGGGAGACAGACAGAGAGGGGGAAGATGGAGAGAATTGTTCCAGATCAAAATTCAACCCTGTTGCTGTTTTCTCTCCATCCCCTTCAATCCCTCTGAAGGGCTCAGAACAACTGCATAGTTCCTGCAAAGTAGATTTTCAGGGAGATCATTTGTTGACATTCGGGATGGTGACCATTATTGGTCAGGGCACTGATTAATAAATGGACTGGGTTCAATTCCACTTCCTGTGTGGTGTTTGCACATTCTCCCAGTGTCTGCGTAGCCTTCCTCTGGGTGCTCTGGTTACCTCCCTCAATCCAAAGACTTGCAGGTAAGGTGGATTCGCTGTGGGAAATGAGAAGCTACATGGTTAGGGTGGGATTCTGTTCCGTTGATTGGTATGGTCTCATGGGCCGAATGGCCTGTTTTCACCTTAGAGGGTTTCTGTCACTGAGTATATGGGTTAGGAGGTCACGTTGCGGCTGTATAGGGCATTGGTGAGGACAATTTTCGAATACTACATTCAATTCTATTCTCCCTGATTTCAGAAATATGTTCCCACAATAAACTCAACCTCAATGACAAGTTCCTGGGAAATGTTGATGAACAAACAGACCGTGCAGTGTGGGTTTACAGTTCCTTGAAAGTGGGTTTGAAGGTCGACAGGTCGTTGAAGGTGGTGTTTGGTATGCTAGCTGTTATTGGGCAGTGCGTTGAGTATAGGGGTTGGGACATCATGTTTCGGTTGTACAGTTTATTGGCCCGGCCACTTTTGGAATTTCCATACGGCTTTCAATTCCAGTCTCCCTACTATAGGATAGATGTTGGTAAACTTGAAAGAATTCAGAAAAGATTTACAAGGATCTTGCCAGTATTGGAAAATTAGAACCAGAGGGAGAGGCTGAATAGGCTGAGGCTATTTTCCCTGAGCACTGGACGCTTGAGGTGGCATTGCAGAACTTTATAAAATTATGAGGAGCAACAATAGGGTGACTAGTCATGGTTTCTTTTTTCCCCAGGGTAGGGGAGTCTAAGAGTAGAGAGCATAGGTTTAACATGAGAGGGGAAAGACTTCAAGGGGTTTTGGGGAGGATGAAAACAGGTTTACCAGCATGTTGTCTGGATTGGGAGAGGTTGGAAAAACTTGGAGTTTTGTCTTTGGCAAGTCAGTAGCGGCGGGTTACCCCGAGAGGCACAGAGTGAATAATGTGAATCTTTTTTCCAAGGTGGGATTGACAAATTTTAGAGCCACACATTTAAGAGGGGAGGGGGCAGTTTAAAGGAAATGAAAACCAAAACAACTGCAAATGCTGTAAACCAGAAAGAGAAACAGAAGTTTCTGAAACAGCTCAGCAGGTCCAGCAGTATCTGTGAAGAGAATTTAGTTAACGTTTCTAAGGAAGGGTGATCAGTCCCGAAACATTAACTGATTTTTCTTCACAGATGCTGCATGACCTGCTGGGCATTTCCAACAATATCTGTGCAGGTTTAAAGGGAGATATGTCAGGCAAGGTTCTGATGCAGAAGGTGGTAGTTGACTAGAATGTACTCTCCTGGGAGTTGGTAAAAGCAGAAACAGTCACAACGTTTTTGAGGCATTTGGGCAGACACATAAGCAGGCATGGGTTGACAGGGGTATGGATCATGTACAGGCAGATGGAATTAATTTGGAATGGCTTCAATATCTGCATAGACATGGTGGGCCGATTATTCTGGTGCTGTAACTGTTACGTTTTACAAAGGGAAGAATGTCTTTTGAAGAAGTAACAAAGGATTGATGAGGGCAGAGCGGTGGACATGATCTACGTGGACTTCAGTAAGGTGTTCCGCAAGGCTCTTCATGGGAGACTTGTTAGCAAGGTTAGATCTCATGGAATACAGAGGAAACCAGCCATTTGGACACAGAACTGACTGAAAGGTAGAAGACAGAGTCATGGAGGGCTGCTTTGAAGACTTGAGGCCTGTGACCAGTGGAATGTCACAGCGATGGCTGCTTGATCCATTATTTTTCATTGTTTATATAAATGACTGGGATGCGAACATAGGAAGTATGGTTTGTAAGTTTGCAGATCACACCAACATTGGAGGTGTAGTGGACAATGAAAAATATTACTTCAGAATACAATGGGAACTTGATCAAATGGGCGAATGGGCTGAGGAGTGGCAGATGGAGTTTAATTTAGAAAAATGTGAGGTGCTGCAGTTGGGACTTATACACGGAATGATAAGGCCCTCGGGAGCATTGCTGAACAAAGACACCACGGAGTGCAGATTCATAGTTTCTGCAAAGTGAAGTCGCAGGTAGATACAATAGTGAAGGCAGCGTTTGGTATGATTTCCCTTATTGGTCAGAGCATTGAGTACAAGTGTTAGGAGATCATATTGCGGCTGCACGGGACATTGCTTAGGCCACTGTTGGAATAATCCATACAATTCTGGTTTCCTTCCTATCAAAACAATATTGTGAAACTTGAAAGGTGTCAGAAAAGAATTTCAAGGATGTTGCCAGGACTGGAGGATTTGAGCTACCGGGAGAAGTTGAATAGGCTCTGTTTGCTGGAGCGTCAGAGGCTGATGGGTGACCTTGTAGAGGTTTATAAAATCATGAGGGGCATGGATAGTGGAAATACACAAGTTCAGATGGTTGGCATTGTCTCATGGGCCGAATGGCCTGCTTCCACACTGTAGGGATTTGGTCACTGAGTATAGGAGTTAGCTACAGTTGCACCTGTACTGGGCACTGGGAGGCCAGTTTTAGAACACTACATTCGATTCTACTCTCCCTGATTTCGGGAAAATGTTACCACAATAGAACTCAACCTCATAATGACAAGTTCCTGGGAAGTGTGCACGAACAAATATGCTGTGCAGTGTGGGTTGATAATTCCTTGAAAGTGGAGTTGAAGGTAGACAGGTCGTGGAAGGTGGTTTTTGGTATGCTAGCTGCTATTAGGCAGTGCATTGAGTATAGGAGTTGGGAGATCGTGGTTCAGTTGTATAGTATATTAGCTCAGCCACTTTTGGAATACCCAGACTGCTTTCAATTCTGGTCTCCCTGCTACAGGGAAGATGTTGGGAAACCTGAACAAGTTGAGCAAACATTTACAAGGGTGTTCCCAGTATTGGAACATTTGAACCATAGGGAGGGGCTGATGTTATTTTCTCTGGAGCAGGAGATGCTGTGAGATGGCATTATACAACTTTATAAAGTTGTGGGGAGCAACAACAGGGTGACTAGTCAGTTTCTTTATTCCCAGGATAGGGGAGTCCAAAAGCAGATGGCATAGGTTTAATGTGAGAGGGGAAAGACTTCAAAGGGAGCTAAGGAACAACTTGTTTGGTCCATGTATAAATGAGCTGGTTGGCATGGACGATTAGGACAGAGGCTCTGTTTCCATTCTGTACCTCTCTATGACGCTGATTGAGGAGGGTTTCAGAAAATATCTACAAGGCTATTGTTAGGACTGTGGAGTTAAAGAGAAAGGTTGAATAAGTTGGGGCGTTTTCCCTAGAGCATCAGAGACTGAGGGGTTACCTTATGGAGAAGCACAGGCTGGGTGAATAGTCAAGGTCTATGTTTCCACCGAGTGGTGGAGAGTTCACAACTACATGGCATTGGGTTTTAGGTGAGAGGGGAAAGGTGTCAAATGTACGTGAGGTCCAAATGGTTCACTCAGAGGTTGGTGAGCGTATGGAACGAGATGCTATAGGAATGATGAACGCAGGTCAAATTAAATTTAAAAGGCGTCTGGAGGGGTACATGAATAGAAAGTGTTCAGAGTGATCTAGGCCAACTCTCCCAAATGGAGCTGGGTCAGTTTAGGATATCTGGTCGACATGGACGAGTTGGACTCAAGGGTCTGTTTCCGTGCTGTATAACTCTCTGACTGTAAGTGCCTCAGCAAAATGGTGGAAATCCACAATAAAAACAAAAAGCGATGGAGATCCTCAGCAGGTCTGGCAACACAGGAAATGGTGACAGATGCAGGAAACATTGCAGCCTTGAAGAAGTGTTTAGATGATCACATCATGCACGACAATACCGATTACACGCTGAGTGCCAGAACGTGGGACTAGAGTAAATAGGTATTTGATGACCAGCATGAATACGATGGGGCTGGAAAGCTGACGTTCTGGGTCAGGACTATTCATCAGGACTGACAAAGGGTCCTGATCCAAAACATCAACTTTCCTGCTCCTCTGATACTGCCTGACCTGCTGCACCTCCCCAGGTCCACATTGTATAGACTCTGACTTCAGCAATGCCCCATCTTATCCATACTGGTCATTGTGTTCAGGTCAGGCAGCATCGGTAGTGCTTGGTGTGACCATCTAAACACTTCCTCAAGTGCACTATCTACCTGCATTCTCTACATTTGAGGAATTATGAATCTGCACTGCAAGGTCTCTTTGTTCAGCAACTCTCCCGAGGACCTGACCATTATGTGTATCAGTCCTGCTAAGTTTTGCTTTTCGAAAATGCAGCACTTTACATCTATCTAAATTAAACTCCATCTGCCAGTCCTCAGCCCATTTGCGCTTCTGATCAAGATCCCATTGTAATCCGAGGTAACATTCTCCATTGTCCTTTACACCTTCAATTTTGGTTTCATCTGCCAACTTACAAACTATACCTCCCATGTTCACATTCAAATAATTTATAGAAATGACAAAAATCAGAGGGCCCAGCACCGATCCTTGTGGCACTCCACTGATCACAGGCCCCCAGTCCAAAGAACAATCTTCCACCACCACCCTCTGTCTTCTAACTTTGAGCCAGTTATGTATCCAAATGGCTAGTTCTCCCTGTATTCTGAGAGATCTAACCTTGCTAATCAGTCTCCCATGGGGAATCTTGTCGAACGCCTTACTGAAGTCCACACAGCTAGAGCTCTGCCCTCATCAATCCTCTTTGTTACTTCTTCAAATCCTGCTCAATCAAGTACGTGACACATGATTTTCCACGCACAAAGCCATGCCGACTATCCCTAATCATACAACATAGACAAGTACAGCACAGAACAGGTCCTTACGTCGACGATGTTGTACCGAGATTTAATCGTAATGTAAAACATAGTAACTTAACCTACGTACACCTCAACTCACTGCTATCCAAGTGCATGTCCTGCAGTTGCATAAATGTCCCCAATGACTTCGCTTCCACCACCACAACTGGTAACGCATTCCAAGCATTCACAACTCTGTGCAAAATACCTACCTTGGACGTGTCCTTTACACCTTCCTCCTAATATCTTCATAGTATGACTTCTCATACAAGTCAATCCTGCCCTGGGAAAAAAGTCTCTGGCTATTGACTGTATCTATTCCTTTCATTATTTTGTACACTTCTCTCAGGTCTTCTCTCTTCCTCTTTCTCTCCAGAGAGAAAAGTCCGAGCTTATTCAAACCTTCTTCATACAGGAAGCCCTCCAGTCCAGGAAGTATGGTAGTAAACCTTGTTTGCACCCTCTCCAAAGCCTCTGTACATTTCCTACAGTATTGAGACCAGGACTGGACACAGAATTCCAAGTGTGGTCTCACCAGAGACTTGTAGAGCTGTAGAAAAACCTCACGGCTCTTCAACTCTATCCCCCTGTTAATGAAAGCCAAAAAAACATTTACTTTGTTAACAACCATATCCATTTGGTTGGCAACTTTGAGGAATTTATGTACTTGCACACACCCAGATCCCTCTGTTCCTCCACAATGCCAAGAATCCTGTAATTAATCCTATACTCAGCATTCAAGTTCGCATTTATCCAGGTTGAACTCCATCTGCCATTTCTCAGCCCAACTCTGCATCCTGTCTATGTCACGCTGCAGCCTGGAGCAGCCCTCTATATTATCGACACCACTTCCAATATTTGTGTCATCGGCAAATTTACTAACGCAGCCATAAACCTCATCATCCAAGTCAAGTATAAAAACTACAGAGTCATAAGAATAGAGCTCTGTGGGACCCTACTCAACACTATCCTCCATGCATAATACTTTCCATCTACAACCACTGTCTGCCTTCTGCCAGCCAGCCAATTCTGAATCCAGATAGCCAAATCTCCCTGCATCCCATAGTTCCTGACTTTATGAATGAGCCTACCATGGGAAACCCTAACAAATGCCTTGATGAAATCCATTTATACCACATCCACTGCTCTACAGTCGTCAACCTTCTTGACACCTCCTCAAAGAACTCAATAATCACACTATGCTTTGACAAATTGTCATAAATCCTATCCCTCAGAATTATTTCCACAACTTTGCTGACAACAGATGCAAGATGGATTGGTCTGTAATTGCCACCGATTTCCCTATTTCCCTTCTTGAAAAGAGGAACAACATTCGCCTCCTTCTAATTCTCCTTAGAGAGTGAAGAAGTAAATATCCTCGCCAGCGGCTTAGAAACCTCCTTTTTCGCTTCCTGGAGCAGCCGAGGATAAATCTGGTCTGGCCATGGGGGCTTATCAATCTTAATGTTTTCCAAATTTTCCAGCACATGAATTTCATCAATCTTGATCTATCCTTGCCTTTCCAAATACGTGTAAATCCTGTCCCTCAGGGTTCTTTCCAACAACCTGTCTAGCACCGACGTCAGGGTCACGGTTCTGTAGTTCCTGGGCTTATCCAAGCCACCTTCCTCAAACAGCAGCATCATATTAACCAACCCCCCAGTCTTCTGGTACCTCAGCTGTGACTATCAATAATACAAAAATCTCAGCAAGGGGCCTAGCAATCACTTCCATAGCTTTCTACAGAATTTTAGGGTACACCTGACCAGATCCTGGGCATTTATCCACCTTTATGCGTTTCAAGACATCCACTACCACCTTCTGTGTAATATGGACATTTTTCAAGATGTCACCATCTATTCCCCGACATTCTATAACTCCCATGTCCTTCTCCACAGCAAACACTGATGCCAAATACTCGTTTAGTCTCTCCCCCTCCAACACCCCCAACCGCATCGCCTGCAGCTCCACACATAGGCCGCCTTGCTGATCTTTGAGGAGCCCTATTTTCTTTCTAGTAACCATTTTGTTCTTAATGTATTTATACAAACCCTTTGGATTATCCTTAGCCCTATTCGCCAAAGCTATGTCCTGTCCTCTTTTTGCCCTCCTGATTTCCCTCTTCAGTGTTCTCCTACTGCTTTTATACTCGAAGGATGTTTTGGATTGAAATAAATGCAAAATATTACATCTTGATAAAAGAAAAGCAGGATTTACACTCATTAAATGTCAGGCCATGAGAAGTGATATAGAACAAAGAGACCTCGGTGTTCAGATTTTTGAAGTATGTGTCACATGTAGCCGGGTGGTTAAAAAGGTGTTTAGCACATTTATCTTCATGGCTCAGACCTCAGAGTATAGGAGTTGGGACGTTATGTTGAGGTTGTACAGAATGTTCGGGAGGCCTCTTCTGGAATACTGTGCCCGGTTCTGGTTGTGCTGTCACGGGAAGGATATTATTAAACTGGAGCGGGTTCAGAGAGTTTTACCAGGAGGTTGATGGGAATGGATTGTTTGAATTTTAAGCAGATAGGCTGGGACTTCTTTCACTGGAGCGTAGGAGGCTGAGGGGTGACCTTATTAGAGATTTATAAAGTCCTGAAGACTATCAGCAATGTGAACAGCAGGTGCCCTTTCCAGGAGGGGTTGCAATTCAAGACTGGGTACATACGTTTTCAAGGGAGAAGAGGAAAGCTTTAAAACGAAGTTTGGGATTTTATTTTTTAGTTTTTGCATAGAGGTGGTTCACGTGTGGAATAAACTTGCCGAGGACATGGTAGCTGTGAATAAAATTACAATTTCAGGGTGGCACAGTGGCTCAATGGCTAGCAGGGCTGCCTCACACCAACAGGGACACAGGTTCAATTCCTGCATTGGGTTGCTGTCCATGTGGAGATTGGATATTCCTCCCCATGTCAGGGTGTGTTCCTCCAGGTGCTCCCGTTTCTTCCCAAAAACCACAGATGTACAGAGTAGAAGAACTGACCATGCTAAATTGTCCATAGTGTTCAGGGATGATTAGGTTTAGTGAAATAGTCAGGGGTAAACGTAGAGTAAAAGAGCAGGGGAATGTGATTGTAAAGAGGAAAAATCATTTGGACCCGTATATCGATAGGGAATCCTAGGATGGATTTGGACCAAGTGGAGGCAGCTGCGATTAGTTCAGTTCTAAATTATGGTCAACATGGACTGGTTGGACCACAGGGTCTGTGTCAGTGCTATACAACTTTATGACTCTAACGCTCTCTACCCCTGTAAATTCCTCTCTGCTCGAAACTATCCCTATCAATGCCACCTCATCCAGCCTTACAACTCTTCCATATCTCAATAATTCCTCTCCAGCCTCAAAACCCAAAAAACGTCTATCACAAATATCTATCTCTGTAACATTCTCCATCCTCACAATCCTTTCCAATTTTCATGTTAGCCAGCTTCATTATGCTCCCTATCTCTAATCCCCTCCCCTCTCTCAAAACTTTGCTATATGTGCCTTTCTTTATTTCTTGCCTTCAGTACACCCAAATTCTACTTCTCACTTGATGATGGCCCTTTCTGATTCCTGAGGTGAGTTGGGACGGATGTCAGGTTCTCTGAGAGGGGGCATAGGAGATTTACTAGGATGGTACAAGGAATGGGGGATTTTAGTTGCAGGGACATGGGTGTTAATGGTACATAGCAAGAATATCCATCTACAAAAGATGGACTCTCCTTTCCAACTTCTCCCCTTGCCTTGGCTGGGTAACCTTCAGGTTAAACCCACCACCAGACATCTCTCCCTAATGAGAGAGCAGCCCTATGAACTGGTAGGTTAATGCTGACTTTACCTTTTACACAGTGATGCCACTGTGCCTCGGGGGTGGAGAGAGGGAATGCTGAAGGTGGTGGATGGGACACCACTCAGGCACAGTGCTTTGCCATGGAGGATGTTCACTTTCTTTAATATTGTTAGGGGTTGTACCGGTGCAGGCAAGTGGACACTGTTCAAACACAATCCTGATGTGTACCTTACAGACAGCAAACAGAATCAGGGGTTTGGAGAAACAGTTTGTTCTCCTTGTAGCAGAGGAAATTGTGGCTGCACTGTGACAGAGGGATTTACGAAAGTTATACATGATAATGATCAATCTTATACTCATCAGCTCATCATAAACTGTTGACAATACATATATGAAAGACTTGGGGAAGGTCTATTGACAGGATGGTTTGATTCAAAGAAGAACTTTTATGCATCAAATAGGAATGAGCTGGAGCACAATACTCACAACTAATGCAAATATCCAGATACCGATGAATTGACTAATTCTGTCAGAGTTTGGTGTTACAAATACTGAGGTTACCATCTGAATGCCCTCCTGTGATATAAGTTTATAAAGTCCGCCACTGTCAGATCAGGTCCGAAACTCACACCATCCCCTCCTCTTGTCCTAGGATGACCGCACACATTACCCCTTGTGGAGACCAGCAGTCAATTCAGGGGGAAATCTAACTGGCTTTCTATGAATTTCCACCTTGGGACTTCATGTGACGAAACAGGGCAGATCCTTGACACATGGGACAGAATTTTGACACATGGGTCAGTGTTAGTGAGATGTGGAGAGCAGGATTTGCTTCTTCTTTCCTTCCGTGCTGCTGCTGTGCCTCATCAATAAGACACTGGGGGTGAAAGGCTCATGCAGCTTAATGGGCAAAATGTCTCCATTCTGAGCAAATGGGCAGTAAGCTCCTCCCAGTCATTCCATACAGTATCCCGTAAAACACAGCTACTCTGCATGCTTCCCTCTACCCAGTGTTCCCAGGAAAAGTTTAGAAGAATGGTGGCGGAAATCTCCTCGAAAAGGCAGGACAGTAGAGTTCCAAAAGGATTGTAAACAGTTTACAGAGAGGGATTCATCGGAGAAGTGGATAACAAGTTGGCAAATGAAGTATAACTTGGGATAATGCGAAGATGTTCATTTTGGAGGAGTTAATAAAAGAACAGAGGACTATTTAATTGGTGGAAACTGTAGAAAGCTGCACCACAAAGGGACCAAGAGGTAAATGTGCAGGAAACAAAGCAAGCGAGCAGTAAGTTACACCAGGTCATCAGGAAGGGGAATGGAATATTGCTCCTGATTTCAAGGGATTTGCAGTATAAGAGTTTGAAGTATATACCTGAGAACGACTTTATATATTGCGAGTGAGACCACATCTGGACTAAGGAGAGAAGTTTTGGCCCCTTAATTTAAGGTAATACATCACTTCATCGGAGGCATTCAGAGACGATTGACTGGAATGATCCTTGATTTGAAGGGATTCTCTTTTATGAAAAGGCTGAAAAAGTAAGGATTCTACTCACTTGATTTGGGAAGATGGAGAAGTGAACTCTTTCAAACATGTAGGCTTCCTAAGGGGTTTCTATCTTCGAGGAGAAAGTGAGAGAGTGAGGTCTGCAGATGCTGGAGATCAGAGCTGAAAATGTGTTGCTGGAAAAGCACAACAGGTCAGGAAGCGTCCAAGGAACAGGAAATTCGACGTTTTGGGCATAATCCCTTCATCAGGAATGAGGAAAGTGTGTCCAGCAGGGTAAGATAAAAGGTAGGCAGGCTCCCTACCTTTTATCTTAGCCTGCTGGACACACTTTCCTCATTCCTGATGAAGGGCTTATGCCCGAAACGACGAATTCCATGTTCTTTGGATGCTGCCTGACCTGATGCACTTTTCCTAAGGGGTTTGACAAGGTAAATACCGAGAGGATGTGTCCCATCACGACAGAACCTAGAATTAGACTCTGGGTTAGTCACGGAATCAAGTGTTCTGTTTTAGTTTTGTCAACGTTAATGCAACACTGAGGCGGGCAAGGGGTTTCAGTAGCAATGGAGCTGGGCGAAGGGGAGAGAAGCAACATTTTAGAAATTGCAATTCCTGGTGCTTGTGATTGTGTAGATGTCTGATCAGATGGTCACCTTGGGGTCAGAATATGAGAGCAATATTCTGAAGATTGTAGTTATGCCTCAGTTCCCAGTGAGAGGGAGGGGCTCAGCAGGAAGGGAAAAGAATTTGAAATAACAACTGAAGGCAATGGGTTTAAGCATTGCAATATTTAATTGGGGGAAATTGCAGCTAATCGAGTAGTCGGAGTGTGGTAAGCAGTGTGATAATATAATAACTGAAGAAATGGAGAGGGATGATGGGGAGGGACAGCTGGGCATTGTCAGTGTTCATGTGAAATCTAACTCAGTGCTTTTGGACGATGTCAAATCCTAGCAGTATGTAGGTGAGATACAGGAGGGGCCAAGGATAGATCCTTGATGGACACCAACCACAAGGAATTCAGCAAGGAAAGGGAGGGTGGAGATGGAGCAGGATTTTCCAACAATCTTGAAGTAAAATATTAGTTAGTAGTAGAATGGGTGTGCTGGACATAACCAGAAAAGACAGACAGAACACGGAACAATATCTGTGAATTGGTGAGGGGGAGTGATGATGATGATGGAGGAGGAGCCTGACACCAAAATTGCTATTTCTACATTAGTGAGATCACCCAACCCCACCCTAGTCTCAGCTAATTTACTGAAATGCTTGTCCATCCCTGTGTTATCTCCAGACTTCATTATCCAAACACACTCCTGGCCAGCCTCCCACATTCAACTTACATGCAATCTCAAGAATATCTAAAACTCTACTGCCCAAGTGCTCACTTGTACCACACAACCTGTGAGACCCCGACAACTCATTTTCTTTTAGACTCACAATGATGCATTTATTCATTGCTTCATCGGACTGACTGTTTCTACTGTTGCCATAGTAACAAGACTACAATTCCTATTCTAACCCTTTCATATCTGTTTTCCTCCTTTAAGGTATTCCCAAAAACCTGCTTATTTGGCAATTCTTTTGATCACCTGACCTAATATCCCCATCTGTTGCCGAATGTCAGAAATTATCAATAATATTTCCGTGAAATTATAAAAATGATAATATTATTTAATACTACAATACAATACTACAATACAATACAAATAATACAAACTGTTGGTGATTTGCACACACATTGTCAACTTTTCACTGTCGCTGAGTGAATAAGCTGTAACGTCTCTTACCCAATCACATTGTGAGAGTATCTTCACCATACAAACTGCAGCAGTACAAAGAAGTCAAATATCACAATCTCCACAGCCACAGGGCTTTGGCATTGATCACTGGTATCTGTGGAGAGAGAAACACAGTTGATATTTCAGGGAGTGCAAAATGTATTACAGGGAATGAAAATGTTGCAGAATTTGATGGTCAGAAATGGAAGGAAAATGCATTCTTTTGTTGTAAAAAGGAATTAGTCACTGGCAAAGTGATTGTGGAAAATGCAGTCCTTTTAGAGAGCAGCACATTGTCAGGGGTTGGGCAGCAGAGGAAAATTAACTTACAAAAGGTCTGTGAAAGTAACAGTAAAACACTGAACAACCCAAACACCCTGTGTCCAAAGACTTTAACTCCCCTTCCCGCTCCACCAAGGACATGCAGGTCCTGGGCCGCTTCCACTGCCAAATCCCAGGCATCTGATGCCTGGAGGAAGAACGCCTCATCTTCTGCGTTCAGGTCTTCCAACCACAAATCAATGTGGATTTCACCAGTTTCCTCATTTCCACACCCCCAACCTTATCACAGATCCAGCCTTCCAAATCGGCACCGCCCTCTTGACCTGTCCTACATGTCCATCTTCCTTCCCACCGATCGGTTGCTGACTGATCGGCTGTGCTTTTCGACATTGAAAACATCCTGACTCTGACACTCTGTGTAAATCCTGCCTTATCACTCCCTGCCAGGGAAGGCTGTGCATGCGCCCACCTGCAACTTGCCCCTCACAAAGTTGGCAGCCACACACATGTCCCGCCGATCCTGCCCCCAATCAACATGGCGGATCTCACTCACGCCATTCACCATTTGAAGCATTTTCCCTTTTGCCACAAACACGGGCCTGGGATTTTCAAATTTGTGTTTTCCGATGTGCACTAAGTTCTGTAATATGTCTCAACCCATTCCATTACATTTTTCTTCCCTTCCTGTTCAATAGGTCTTTCCTTAACCGTGCCCTGCACCTTCACACATTTCCAATGCCTTGGTCACAACAACACTGTGCTGCAGTGAATCTTATCACGTGGGTAAGGATAGCCACGCCCCTCATTCACTCAGATTGGTTGGAGAACCAACCGGCACTGCCTGGTCATCCAGACCCATCCCAATCATCTTATTGGTCCTGCACTGAGATCACTCACCAGAGGCCCATTGTGGGCTGGAGCATACTCAGTGTTTCCTGTTTTTGCTGCTGTTCATCAGGTATAATAGAGAGGGTTAATTCCTGTTTCTCCTAATGTCAGGCATTAACAACACCTTCCTGCATTGTATGGAGACTTTCACACTGACAATTCTCCTAAAGTGCATCACGAATGCTGGAAATATTGACTAAAGAGAACAACTTTAAGATACATCTTTGAGGAGTACAGCGGGGTTTAGGAATGATATTTAAGAGGAGATTTTTAGACTAGGTTACTTAGACAAGCCGTCTAAAGAGCAACCCACCCAGATGCATTCCCCAACATCGCACACTACGGCAATTTAGCCTGACCAATTCACCTAACCCACACATTTTTTATATGTGGGATGAAACGGGTGCACCCGGAGGAAACCCACGCAGACATGGGGAGAATACGCAAACTCCACACAGGTAGTTGACTGATGCGGGAATAGAACCTGGGATTCTGGAGCTGTGAGGCAGCAGTGCTAAGCACTGTGCCACCGTGCCGCCCATCTGCAGCTGTGTCCTCTGCAGTTCTGCCACACCAAGTTGAGAACGGTGATGGACAATTAAACAACTCACTTGAAGAAGCATCACAGATATCCCCATCCTTACTGATGGACGGGCCTCATACATCCATGCACCAGATAAGACGGGCGGCACGGTGGCACAGTGGTTAGCACTGCTGCCTCACAGCGCCTGAAGACCCGGGTTCAATTCCCGACTCAGGCGACTGACTGTGTGGAGTTTGCACGTTCTCCCCGTGTCTGCGTGGGTTTCCTCCGGGTGCTCCGGTTTCCTCCCACAGTCCAAAGATGTGCGGGTCAGGTGAATTGGCCATGCTAAATTGCCCGTAGTGTTAGGCAAGGGGTAATGTAGGGGTATGGGTGGGTTTCGCTTCGGCGGGTCGGTGTGGACTTGTTGGGCCGAAGGGCCTGTTTCCACACTGTAAGTCTAATCTAAAAGACAACAGCATTTGCAGCAATCTGCAGCCGGAAGTGCAATGTGGGATGATCCATCTCAGCCTTCTCCAGTGGTTTCCAACATCACAGATGTGAGTTTTAAGCCAGTTTCATTCAGTTTGAATAACATCAAGAAATGGTTAAGCAGTGCAAAGGCTATGGGCCTTCCCAATATTCTGGCAATTATACTGATGGTTTGTGCTCCAGAATTTGCCACCCACCAAGCCAAGTACGATTCCAGCATTGGCATCTACCGACAATGTGGAACATTGGCAGGCATGTTCAACACAAAAACACAGGGCAATTCAACCCAGCCAATTTCCATCTATCAGTCCACACTCGATCAGCAGTAAAGTGATGGAAGATGTCATCAACAGGGCTATCAAGCAGCAGCTGCTCAGCAACAGCCAGCTGAGTGACACACATTGTAGGCTCCACCAGGGCCACTCAGCTCCCAATTGTGTCACTGCCCTGATTCGCAACCTGACAACCAGCTGAATCCCAGAGGTGAGGTAAGGGGGACAGCACAGTCCCACTCCAACACCACTATTTCTAACTGTGTGTAACCTTGTCTCAGCTCATATACTCTCATCCACCTTGTGTTTTCTCCAGACTTTATTATCCAAACACACTCCTGGCCAGCTTACCACATCCAACCTCTCTGTAATCTCAAGAAAATCTAAAATCTCTGCTACCCAAGTACTCCCTCGTACCAAAACTTGTTGATCCATCAAAAGGCTCCTATTCATAAATCAACAACATAGAGCCACAGAGATGTACAGCATGGAAACAAACCCTTCAATCCAACCTGTCCATGCCGACCAGATATCACAACCCAATCTAGTCTCACCTGCCAGCATCAGTCCCACATCCCTCAATTTAAAATTCTCACCCTTGATTTAATTCCTGGTTGTGATCATCCCTAGCTCGCTGCAACACACACCTTTTGACACCTCGACATCCCATTCTGTTCGAGACTCCCAGTGATCTGTTATTTCATTACTTCACCTGTGTGGCTGCTTTTACAGTTGCCAAAGCAACAAGGTCTGAAATTCGCAGCCAAAACCTCACAGGTCTGCTTTCCTCCTTTAAGACATTCCTCAAAACCTGCTTATTTTGGCAACGCTTTTGGTCACCTGACCTAATATCATCCCTCTTTGGCCTTATATCTAAAGTTCCCAATAATATTTTTGTGAAATTATAAGGATAATAAAACTACAAACTGTTCTTGATTTGGACATTATCTTCAAATCATCACTGTTGCTGTAATGAATATTCTGTAATGTCTCTTAACCAACCACATGGTGGCAGCACCTTCATCACACAAACTGCAGCTGTCAAACATCACTCTGCCCCCAGGCAACATGTATCAGTGGAAGGAGAAACAGAGTTGATGTTTCAGGGAGTGCAAAACGGATTACAGGAAATGAAAGTGGCGCAGAATTTGATAGTCAGAAATGGAAGGAAAATACACTTGCTCATTGGGAAAGAAACTAATTCTTGACTGTCAAAGCAGCACATGGTCAGGGGCTGATGGCAGAGAAAAAAATATCTTACAAAAATGTCTGTAAAAGTAATCGTAAAATACTAAATAGACCAAATATACGCCCATTATTAAGACTGAGAAAGCTAGATATTGACAAAATGGTCATGAGGGAGCCCAGATAAGAAACAGAACAGTATAAGCTGTTATGATCCCACAGTCATAGAGATGTATAGCACCGACACAGATCCTACAGTCTATCATCCAAGCCAATCAGGTATCCAAACCTAATCTATTCCCATTTGCCAGCACTTGGCCCATTTCCCTGTAAAAGATTCCTAATCATATCATGTGACTATTTAGATGTCTTTAAGAAATTTTACTTGTACTACCCTCCACCAATTCCTCTGGCAGCTCATTCCACCCACTGCATGAAAGAGTTGTCCTTCAGGCCCCTTTGAAATTTTTCCCCGTTCACCCTAAAGCAATGCCCTCTACTTCTGGATACCACTACTCCGGGAAAAACACTTTGTTTACTCTATTCATGCCCTTCATGATTGTATAAATCTCCATAACATCAATGCTCAGCCTCTGGTACTCCAGGGAAAACAGTCCCAGCTTTTTAGCCTCACCCTAAAGCTCAAATCCTCCAGCCCTAACAACATCCTTGTAAGTCTTTTTTGAATGTCCTGTACAGCAACATGACCTCCCACATCCTACACTCAATGCTCTAACCAATGAGCATCTTCTTCATCATCTTATGTACCTGTAACTTGACGTGCAAGGACTATGGTCTCTTTGTTCGGCAAACATATCCAGGGCCTTGCCTTTCAGTGTATAAGTCCTGCCCTGATTTGCTTTTCCAAAATGCAGCACCTCATATTTATCTAAATTAAACCCCATCTGATCAATATCTCATTGTAATCTGAGGTAACCTTCTTCACTATCCACAATACCTCCAATTTTGTATGATATGCAAACTCATTTACGATACCAAATCATTTGAATGAAGGACGAAACAAATCCATAAATAAACATCCATTTCTCTGAGTTTGAATGTGCTCTGTGTAAATCCTACCCAATGACTCTGTCCCAGAGAAAGGCTGCACATGCGCTTGGATGCACCTTACCCCCTACAAAGCTGGCGGCCGCGAACATGTCCAGTCATTCGTTGCCCAGAATAAAAATGGCGGCGTGCACGCAGACTTGCAGCCTCGCTGAGGCAATTCCCCGTTTATGACAAATACGGACCTTGGACGTTCAAATTTGTGTGTTCTGACGTGCACAACATGTTTGTAAAACCTCTCCGCTCATAGCAACACAGTTTTTCTCCCATTTTCCTCTGTTTATTTCTTTCCTTACCGTATCCTTTCGCTCCATAACTTCCTGAGCATTTATTACAATGACTCTGTCCTGCACGCAAAAGTCATCACGTGGCCTAGTTCCGCCCTACATTCACTTTGAATGGTTGGACCAACCTCCCGCCAGGCCCTCCAGCTCCGCCCACAGTCCTTTCATTGGTCCGGTGTTGACATCAATCACCCGGGGTCCCTTTGTAGGCTAGAGCATGCGCAGTGCGTCCTGCTTTAGCTGATATGTTGGGTCATGTGATGGGAGAGTTTACTGAGGGGAAGATTGCCTTTGTGTGAGCTCTGCAGTAGATTTCCTTTCTTCTTGGAGGGAATTGTCTTCCTACTCATGACTGCATAGCTGTGATTGATGAATCAATGCCATCTGAATCGATACATGAACACTCCATTTTTACTCCTTCAGGACATCTGAGATCTTTACACATTATATCACGCTCTTCTTTGGAGACAAAAAAGTATGAAATGGAGCCTCATGGAATCGGAGCAGAAGTAGGGCATTCATCGCCTTCAGCTTCTTCCCCCATTCTATAAGATTATGGCTGGGCCAACCCAGGCCTCAACACCTCTTTTATGCTTGATCCGCATAACCCTCAACTGCTCGATATTTAAAAAATCTATCAGCCCTCCTTTAAAATAATTCGAGATAGAATCATAGATTCCCTATTGCGTGGAAAGAGGCCCTTCAACCCAATAAGCCATACTGACCCTCCAAAGAGTAACTTAACCATTCCCCTCCCACATTTAACTTTCACAATTGTTTGAGCTAGAAAATTATAGCCATTCACAGAGAAAAAAATCTTTACTTTTTTTTAACGAATGCTCCCTTATGTAATGTCCCCTGGTATGAGATTTCACTGGTGCTAGAAGATCTAGTCAACATCTGCCCCGTCAAGCTCCTCAATCTTTTTTACATAAGACCACCCCTTATTTATCAAGATTCTATTGAATAATGTTCTAACCTGCTTATCTATTCTTGGTAGATGAACCATTTCATCCTCGAAGCAGCTAAGTGAATCTTTTTTTAAAATGGTCACGAATGTTGGTTTATCCTTTATTAAATATGGAAGCTAACAGCGTATACAGTACTCCTAGTGAGGTCTCAGCAACAGCCAGTGTGGTTAACCAATTCTCGGTCCATTTTAATACATTACCCTGATACCGTGTTGCCCTATATTGTGCAATTAACTTTTACGTAGCATCTTATCATTTGCATTTTTAAAATCCAAATACAGAACATCATTGGATTGCCCTTTATCAGCCCTGCTTGTTATCTCCTCAATGAATTGTCGCAAATTTGTCAAATATAGTTTCTTTTACACAAACCCCAGTCTACCAGGTTTAATGATAAGCTTTTCTAAATGTCCTGTAATTTTTTACTTTAATATTCAACTTTGTAGATTCTTTCAGTAGATAAGCTAAGTATGATTCCCTTCTCTTAAACCCATGTGGTTTCTGTCCAATCCTGTCATTGTTCAGTAAGAAACCTGACTATGCTCCAATATAGTTAGTAAATGTATCTGTACATATTTTAAAAAATCGTTTACGTGTAAATGCTGGACCCATGCAATATCAATGAATTAGGGACTCTGAATTTGGGTTATAATGTTTTTTTTTCCATTAATTCCTTTTCGTACTGTGTTATGCAGACAGCACCAAGTGATCACTCTTAATATGAGTAACTTTGAAAATAATATATTTTAGAAATGACATCCCAAAATGCTCCCTCATTATTGTGCAAGGAGGATTTCGCATTCAGTAGTTTGCAGATAAAATTGAACAGATGTTTTTTTTTACAATTTGGCCAGACTGAAGATTCCACCAAAGTGGCAAATCTGCTCTCAAACTTTTACCTTGACACTGCCCAAGGCGATACTGTTGGGACTTCACTTTGCCATTCTTGTTCACCAACTTTATTTCCAGGTTTAATGCTATAATCATTCTCGAGCTTGTAATTTTTGACAACTTCTCTTTTAGGTACATATGTAATTACCATACTGAAATGTTGCAGTGAATGGTACCAAATCTGAGATTCGACTCTAATCTGATTGTAACATGCTCTGACGCTTCTACGTTCGTATTGGCATAAGTCTATGCCAGTTATTTTTTCTGAAGCCTGTGATTCCTGATGAAGGGCTAATGCCCGAAACATTGACTCTCCTGCTTCTCAGATGCTGCCTTAACTTGCTATGCCTTTCCCGTATAACACTTTTCGACACTGAAATCCGGCTTCTGCGCCACCACTTTCTCCTTTGAGTAGATTAAACCATGAATAAGTTTTATTGATCAAAGTGCAATAGGTACCAATTCATGAAATTCAGATATCGCACATTTACCAAATTATGTGAAGGCTAAGACATTACCAAATTATTGTCAGTAATTGAACCCATATTGACAAACTCGCGCAATATCAGTGATTCTGTAACCCTGTATTATGCAGATCGCTGAAATATACATTTTTTCACCCACCTTCCCCATCTCCTCCTGTTGCTTTGCTGTTCTTTTCAAACTGCATGTAATGTCATTCAACTATTGTTAGGTTACAGAAAGCTGTGCCATGGGGCAGCACCCTTCCAAATTCTACTTTCCTTCTTCTTTTCCTTAATGTTGTACTTAGTGAGTACAAGGTCATTGACCAGAAAGATTAATACTGCCTGACCTTTAGAGTGTTTCCAGATATCGCATAGCTGCAGTATTTTGTTTTGTACTCAGCTATTGGTTGTTCTCACTTGTGTCTTTGTGAAAGATTACAAAATTAACTTGGATGAATGAACTTACGACTACTTTAACCAATGTTGGGAGAAAAAGCGTCAGTGTGTCAAGTGCTGACAAAGTAAAATAAACTGATAATAAGTAGAAAGGATTTAAGATGGATATGGAACAAATGCTGGCAAATGGGACTAGATTAATTTTGGATATCTGATCAGCATGGGCAAGTTGGACTGAAGGGTCTGATTGTGTGTTGTATAACTGTGACTTCATTCTCTCAGTTATTCAAGAAGTTGAATACTTCGAGGAGGAAAAGTATTTATGCATAAAATGCACCTGAAATGATGATTGAGGTATATCAAACTCACATTGTTTCATGACCTTTTCCTCTGGGTTCTTCAATGAACAAACTTGTTTTGTTCTCTGAATAACTATGTATCATGTGATTTATTTCGTACAAAATATTTCGTTAGGATCTAGTGAACTATTAAGAAGTGTTCATGTTTAAAATTTAAGCAGCTTGATTATTAAGTGATTTACTCCCACTGAATCATTGCTCTATAAAAGGTAACAAGGTTTTTATCTTTTGTGGACACTGAATATATGGAAGTCAATTCTGAAGGCAAAAATCCTCGTCAGTAATGTTCCCACATATGGGGAGTAATTGCTTATGGTCACTCTTCAGGCTATAGAGGCTAGGAAAGAAATGAGTTGGCCAAAGCTAGCAACATCATTCGGATAGGCTTTGCTCATTGGGGAAACTTGCAAAATCTGTAGAAGAAACACGTGTTTCAGATTGTATGCAATAAACCTGAATATTGTTATTTTTTCATAGAGCTTGGGACTGACTGGAGCACCACCGAAGTTAGTATTGTTTGTTGAATTTCCAAATTTGCCAAATTATTGTTGCTAAATGCAGGTGGCATTATCAAAACACATTTCACACTCCACAGCTAGGAATTTGGTTCCTGTTTTGTCGGTCCATCCATTCCTATGGATAAGAGATATTTTAAACGTGAGCACTCCATTTAACTATTTGAATTCATTACAGAAGTGTTTACGTCCTCTTGCATTCGTAATTTCAAATTACTCAATGCGATTTTTTGTCCCCCCCTGAATTTTCCAAGCACTGGGCAGTTCTTGAATATATTTCCTGATGAAGGGCTTTTGCCCGAAACGTCGATTTCGCTGCTCATTGGATGCTGCCTGAACTGCTGTGCTCTTCCAGCACTACTGCTGTGCTCTTCCAGCACCACTGATCCAGAATCCAGTTCTGGAATATTCCAAATATTTGCAATAGATGCATTTACACTATTGAAAGCAACCTGGCAGATTTGAATACCATTCAGGTAATCAAAAACAATACACAAATTACGTTTTGAATTGCTTACTGTACACAACAACGAAAACCAAGTACTTTGGAAACCACAGATAGTCTCCCAAGGATTCCCAAATCTAAACAGTGCATTCCGGATATGCTCACTATCACCATCTGGGAGCAGTCTCCCAAAGTGCTCTCAGAATTTAGAAAGCACACACACTGCCCTCCAAAACTAAATCTGCTGTCACAGGCTTCACTCTTATTGCATACACTGACATTTATTGTCCAGTTCTTTAACGTGACAAATGATTTTACAAACAATTTATAAAATAATTTATGTCCTGAAGAAATGTGATGACAGCCCTTTGTAGAAGTGAATGGAAAGTGTGATGTTTGCTTGGCCTTTGGCTCTATGTATCAGACCGAACTGAACCTTTAGCAAGATGTAGGATGTTTCCCACACACTTTATTTAAAAAGCAAAGATTATACTCTGAGATTTAAATGTTCAATCAGGTTTGATCAAAAAGCCTTCAAAAGATTGAGAGTTTGACTTCAGATCCTTTAAAGAGACATGCTCTTGGCCTTCAATTTTTTGACGTGATCAACTTTGGTAAAGGTGGCTGTGTGCAACACTGCAGGATGTTGTACTGCAGTGCCTCATTGAGCGGATGAGCTTTATTAATGGCGTAACTTGGCTAGTTCTGAGATGGAATGTTACTTAGAGTTAAATCTTATTTTTAAACTGAGACGTGGTTGTGTAACTCAAGTGTGGAAACTATGCTCGTGTTTGCAATGAGCCTTTAACTTATGGAGATTATTTACAAAACAGATCAGAAAAATACAAAAGTTCAATACAGAAAGCACAGTGCTGGAGAACCGGAGGTCCAGCAGCATCTCTGAGGGGAATAAAACATTGGAAGTTCAAAGTCTCATGACCTTTTGTCCGTTCAGACGGAGAGTCAGTGAACTTGAAACGTAACATTTGTTTCTCTTTCCCAATGCCCTCAGAACTGCTACGTTTCTCCAGCACATTGTTTCTGGGGTTTATAGCTCCAGCACCTGCAGTTTATTGTTTTGTTATAGATCCTATGATTTGACTTGGGGAGTGAGAGGCAGCAACTGTGATTAACTGGGATAAAACCTCCAAACCATGGGAAAAAAAAAGCAGTTCTTTATACTTTACAAAACACGACTGTAAATAAGAAATGCAATTAAGCTAAATGCAAGATGGCATACCATCTGCCGTGTCTCAAACTTGCTACTCGTCTTTGAGGACTAATCTGTCAGAATTGTTTTTGCTCGCTTCCTTTGACATTGCAGTCCACAAATGTCCCAGATCCAATTCCTGGGTCGGGCACAGTTACCACATTGCAGTGGGGTATGGGGCTTTGTGTCAGCCTGAAGCTTTTGTTAAGAGCAAAATTGCAGGTTGAAGTTGACGGTTTTGACTAATATTGCGTCATCAAACTTCGAGGAAATCCTTCCGAATGTATTGATTAACTGGACTGAGCCTGTTTACATGCAGTCCTGTTAGTAGTGCTGTCATATTCTAAGTTAAGAATCACAAAACACCAGGTTATAGTCCAACAGGTTTAATTGGAAGCACACTAGCTTTCGGAGCACCGCTCCTTCATCAGATGATTTTGGAGGGCACAATTCTAAGGCACGGAATTTATAGCAAAAATTTACATCGTGATGTAACTGAAATTATCCATTGCAAAATACCTTGATTGTCTGTTGAGTCTTTTATCTGTTCGAATACCATGATAGTTTCACTTCTTCCATGCGTAAATCACAAAGCCTGTATTTAAAATTTGCATTCTTGACAGTGGTCCACCAAATCACTCATTGTATTAATCACTGAACAGTCTCAAAAAAATGAATGAAACTGGATGGACCACATTACATCTACCAATGCACCGGAAAATACAACAGCACAATCAGCCCTCTTGACCCTGCAACTTCTGTCTCATTGTGGGCCAACAACAGCAGCAGAACGGGACCTCCAGCGCAATCTGAAAACTCATGGCCTGGTATATCCCCCACTCAAACATTAACATCAAGCCAGGGGATCAACGCTAGTTCAAAGGAAAGTTCCGCAGGGCATGCCAGGAGCAATACCAGACATACCTAAAGATGTGGTGCCAGCCTGGTGAAGCTACCCAAACTGCATGCCAAACAGTGCAAGCAACACCAAATAGAACGATATGATCCAACAACCAAAGGATCAGATCGGAGCTCTGCAGTTCTGCCTCACCTAGCCAGGAAAGGTGATGGACAACTAAACAACTCACTGTAGGAAGCATCACAGATATCCCCACAATTACTGATGGAGGGGTCTTACACATCCATGCAACAGACAAGACAACAGCATTTGCAGCAATCTTCTGCCAGCAATGCCAAGTGGACGAGCCTTCTACATTGGTCCCTGACATCACAGATGTGAATCGAATTGGTTGAAAACTTATTTCAAATCAGATCAAGAAATTGAGAAGTAGACCAAAGGCTGTCGGTCCTGTCAACATCGTGGCAATAAGACTGATGGTTGTGCTCCAGAAATTGCTGACCACCAAGACAAGTACTGCTCCAGCACTGGCACCTATTGACATTGTGGAAAATTTTACAGAGATGTTCAACACAAAAACGCAGGATACAGCCAACTCAGCCAATTTCCCTTCATCAGTCGACACTCGCTCTGCAGTCAAGTAATGGAAGGTGTCATCAACAGTGCTGTTACCCAGCTGCTCAGCAATAACCTTCTGTGAAACCCAGTTTGGTTTCTGCCAGGTCCACTCAGTTCCTAATCTTGCTACAGACTTAATTCACAAACTGACAAACAGCTGAATTCCAGAGGTGAGGTGAGGGTGATAGCCCAGTCCAACTCCAAGACCACCAATTCGACTTCAGCGATATCACCTGATCTCACCACAGTTTCAGCACATTTAATGAAACTTATTCATTCTTCCATTTTGTTAACTCTAGATTTCATTATCTAAACCCACTCCTGGCCAGCATCCCACAATCACTCTCCCTATAATATCCAGAATATTAAAAACTCTACCGCCCAAGTGTTCACTTGTACCAGAACTTGCTGATCCATCAAAAGGCTTCCATTTATAAGCAACAGCAATTTACTTTCACGCATTTGACGTAATTCCTGGCTATAATCATTCCTATCTCCATGCACAAGACCCCCTTTCACATCTCAATAATTCATTTTAGTTTAGACTCCCAATGATGTGTTTATTTTTGAGTTCAGCTGTGTGACTGTCTCTACAGATTCCAAGGCAACACGGTCTGGAATTCCCACCCTCCAAGATCTGCTTTCATCGTTTATGTCATTCCTGAAAAAATGTTTATTTCACAAAGGTTCTGGTCACTGGTCATAATATTTTCCATCTGTGGCCTTATGTCAAAAGTTCTCAATATTTTTGTGAAATTAAAACGTGTTGATTTGTACAGATATCTTCTACTCTTCACTATCGCTGAGTGAATAATCTGTAATGTCGCCTACCCAACCACGTTGTGGGAGTACTTTCACCATACAACTGCAGCCATACAAGGAAGTGAAACATCACCGTCTCAACAGCAATAGAGCTTTGGTCTTGATTACTGGTATCTGTGGAAAAAGAAATACACATGTTTCAGGGAGTGCAATATGATTTGTAGGGAATGAAAATAGTGCAGAATTTGACTATCAGAAATGGAAGGAAAATCCACTCACTTATTGGAAAAAATAATCCTTGACGGTCAAAGATATTGTGGAAAAGATAACCTGATAATGGAGCATACGGTCTGGAGCCGGGCAGCAGTGGACAATTCATTTACAAAAAGGTCTGTGAACATAATAGTAAAATACTACATAGAGCAAAAATACACAGGAGACACTGAGCAAGCTAGATAATAAACAAGTGGACATCAAGGAACCCAGAGATGAATCAGAGCAATGCTCACATTTATAATCCCACAGTCAGAGATGTCTAGCACAGAAATAAATCTTCGGTCCAACTCATCTATGCCAACCAGATTTTCTAACCTAATCTATTCCCATTTGCCAGCACTTGGCCAACATCCCTCTGAACCCTTCCTTTTCAAATGCCTTTTAAATGTAACAATATTAGTTGTCCTTTAGGCTCCTTTTGAATGCCCTCCTCTCCCTCCTGCCCCCCAACACACACCTCACCGTAAACCTATATCCTCTACTTCCGGTCTCCACTAACCCGTGTCTATTTATGATATCCATGTCCCTCACGATTTTATAAACCTCTAAAGCATCACACCTCAGCCTATGACACTCCAAGGAAAATGACTCCAGCCTATTATGCCTTTCCCTGCAACTCAAATCCTCCAACCCTGGTAACATACTTGAAAATCAATTCTCAAACCTTTCGAGATTCAGTGCCTCCTGCTGAAAGGAAGGAGATCAGAACTGCTCACAATATTCCAAAAGTGACCTAACCAATATCTTGTCCAGCTACTTTACTCAATGCTGTGACCAATAAAGGGAAGCATACCAAATGTCATCTTCACTGTCCTATCTACCTGCGACTCTACTTTCACGGAACTGTGAACCTGCATTCCAAGGTCTCTTTGTTCAGCAAGGCTCTCCAAGACCTTACAATTCAGTGTGTGAGTCCTGCTCTGATTTGCCTTTCTAAAATGCAACACCTCACATTTATCTAAATTAAACCTTATTTGCCATTCCCCAGCCCATTGGTACATCCGATCAATATACCATTGTATTCTGAGACAATCTTTTTTTATTGTCCACAATACCTCCAATTTTGGTGTCACCTGCAAACGTACTAATTGTACCACTTCTACTCACATCCAAAATCATTTAAATGAATGACAAAACAAATCCAGAAAAAAATCAATTTCTCTGGGTGTGTAAATCCTGCCCTATGACTCTCTACCAGAGAAGGCTGCACATACTACCCTCTGAACTTTGCCCCCTACAAAGCTGGCGGCTGCACGTGTCCAGTGAATCGTTGCCCCGGATTAAGATGGTGGTGCTTACTCGAGTCAATCGCTAGATGAGGTATTTTCCCGTTTACTGCAAAAACGGGACTGTAAGTTTCAAATTTGTAGTTTCCGATGTGCACCAAATGTCTGTAAACCCTCTCAACCCATACCAACACCATTTCCCTCCCGCTTCCTGCTGTTTATTTCTATTCTCGCCAAAAGCTCTCCGTCCACATATCCCGAACTGACAGCGAGGCTGATCACGTGGTATAGCCTAGACCCATCCCTCATTCACTCTGAATGGTCGGAGGACTAACTGCCCCGAAAGGCCCTCCAGCTCTGTCCCTGCCTTTCCATTGTTCCACCGCTGACATCTATCACCCGGGGCCCATTGTTGGCTGGAGCATGCACATTGCTTCGTGGCTTTTGTTGCTGTTCCTGAGTTACAAGAGTTAAAAATGAAACAACACCATCTGAAAATCACCTATTGAAGAAGCAGCAAAACTCTTGCTTCCAAACGATCCTGTTGACCAATAACCTTGTGTTCTGTGAACTATACTTTTATCCATCCCAATACAACAACAACAGCACCTCCAAGTCACGAATGAGGGAGGGATGCATAACATAAGAACTAGGAACACCAGAAGGCCGTCCTGCACTTCGAGCCTGAATTGCCATTCAATAAGTTCATGGCTGATCATTTCGTGGACACAGAACCATTTACCCACATTCTCACCGTGTCCATCAATTAATTACGTTTTAAAAAATCTAACCTAGCTTTAAAAGCGTTTTCTGAAGTAGCATCAACTACATCCCTGGGCAATGACTTCCATAGAGGTCAAGATGTTCCTTCTCAATTCAGTCCTAAATTTGCTGCCTCTAGTCTTGCGGTGATGCCCTCTTGTTCTTGCTTCACCTGCCAATGGAAACATCTCTCTACTTCAATTTTATCCATTCCATTCATTATTTTATATAATTCCTTTCTTCTGAATTCCAATGAATATAATCCCAATCTACTCAAGCTCTCTTAAGCCAACCCCCTCAACTCCGGAATCAACCTAGTTTACCTCCTCTGCACCCGCTCTAGTGCCAGTACATCCTTTCTCAAGTAAGGACATAAAAAACTACATGCAGTACGCCAGGCGTGGCCTCACCGGCACCCAAATACAGCTGGAACATAACCTCTGCTTTTAAATACAATCCCTTCAGCAATGAAGGACAAAATTCCATTTGCTTTCAGAACTGATTGTTGTACCTGGTGACCAACCTTCATGTAGAAGGATGCTCAGGTCCCTCTGCAGAGCAAATGATGCAACCTTTCAACATTCAAGTGATTTTTTAAAATGTTACTACAATCAAAGAGTATAAACTTTATATTTACAAACATTCTATTTCATTTAACAGACCATTACCCACTCACTCAATGTATCTATGTTCCTCTGCAAAGTTTCACAGTCCTCTGCTCACTTTGTTCAACTAATCATCTTAGTGTCACGTGCAAATTTGGACATCCTACATGTGGTCCCCAACTCCAAATCATCTATATCAGTTATAAATAATTGTAGTCCCAACACCGATTCCTGAGGCACACCACTTGTCAATGATTGCCGTCCAGAATAATACTCATTTATCCCCACACTTAGCTTCCTATTAGTCAACCAATCTTTTATCAATGCTAATCCTCCACCCCTAATGCCATGTACCCTGAAATTATGCAACAGTCTCTTGCACAGCAACTTGTTGATGGTCTTTTGGAAATCCAGGTACACCGCATCCACTGGTTTCCCATTGTCCACCTTTCTCGAAATGGCTTTATAGAATTCAAAAAGATTGGTCAAGCATGACCTGCCCTTCATGAACCCATGGTGTGTCTGTACAATTGGAAAATTTCTATCGAGATTCTCTGCTATTTCTTCCTTGATAATATACCCAAGCATCTTTCCCACGACAGAGAATAAACTAACTGGTATGTGATTCCCCACTTTTTGTCCACCTCCATTTTAAAACAGTGACGTCACTTTTGCTGTTTTACAATCTGCTGGGACTGTCACACAGTCCAGTGAATTTTGGAAAATTACTGCCAGTGCATTTGCTATTTTTCCTGGCATCTATTTTAGCACCCTGGGATGCATTCCATCAAGGTCAGGAGACTTTTCTATCATTAGCTCAATTACCTCCAAACAGTCTAAAACTAGCTGTTCTGTAATAATGATAGTTTCCAAATCCTCACCTACCTTTGTCACTTTGCTAATTACTGGAAATATATTAGTATCCTCCACTGTGATATCCCATAACTAAATGCTTCTTCTCATTTTCCAAAGGACCAACATTTACTTTAGCTATCCTTTTCTCGTTATATATATTTATCTAAACTTTTGCATTCTGTCTTTGTAATCTGTGCTAGTTTATTTTTCTCATGTGCTATATTACCTTTCTTTATAGCTCTTGTGCCTTTCTGTTGACCTTTAACGTTTTCCCAGTTCTAGTTTCATACTGTTTTTGGCCACTTTGTACGCCTTCTCTTTCAATTTGATTTTCCAGAACAGCAACCCAATTCTCCAAGTATTTCACATATTCTTTCTTCTTGCGACGGCACTCTCGAGCTGCTTCCCTATTTTTCATGAGGCGGATTTCACGTTTACGAGTGGTTTCTTCAGCATTCTGGGGATGGCTCTGCAGGACTGGTGAAGATGCCATAACCATTCCCTGGCCATCAGTCGAGTTAGGAGTTGTACGGATTTAATAAGTTTGGACATCTCCAGCAGCACCTTGTACAAGCACTTGGCTGCCCGGCACAAAGATTTGCTGTCCATCAGGGCTCTGTGCATATTGTATATTGGCTGCTCCAACCTTGGCTGTCGCTGCGTTGTTCATTGTTAGTGTCTGGAGTCCATACACTCCATCTGTACCATTGTTAGCCAGCTGAATTGCTCCCCTCATGTGCTAGCAATGCATTGTCCGCTGCTAGTCTGATAGATGGGTGTCTGCATCGTCATTGTGGTAACGATTGAGTCAGACTCTTCTTCTGATTTCTCCTCATTGATTTCTTGGCACACCGGGGGCATTAGAAGAAAATTCATTCAGGATTTTCCTGTGTGAAGGTCGTCTCGATAGAATTTCTCTACGTTTGAGAGTCACCCATGCTATCCACATATTCATGGGAGTCCTCACTTTCAGGTATAGTAGAGATCGGACAGTCCCCTCAAGTTCAGACTGTTATGACTGAGGACTGAGCTGCTTGGATAACTCCTTGGACTTGAATAGTCTGCCCATTCGGCAATTGCACTAAAGTTATTGCTGGACTTGTTGTTGATTGGATCCCAGGCATGGTTACCTCCATGGTCATGTTATATATTAATGGTCTGGATGAAGGGACTGGGGGCATTCTAACAAAATTTGCTGATGATACAAAGTTAGGTGGACAGTGTGGTAGTACTGAGGAAGTGGAGATGCTGCAGAAGGATCTAAACAGTTTGGGAGCGTGGTCCAGGAAACGGCTGATGAATTTCAATCATCAATGAGCAAATGCGACGTCTTGCCCTTTGGAAAAAAGAATACAACCATGGAGTACTTTCTAAACGGTGAGAAAATTCATAAAGCTAAAGTACAAAGGGATCTGAGAGTGCTAAAGGAAAACACGCACGTTGAATCTGTGATGAAGCAAGTGAACGCGATGTTGTCATTTATCTCAAGAGGGTTGGAATATAAAAACAGCGATTTGCTCCTGAGACTTCAAAAAGCTTGGGTTAGGCCCCATTTGGGGTACTGTGTCCAGTTTTGATCCCCACACCTCAGGAAGGACATACTGGCACTGGAGCGTGTCCAGCAGAGATTCACACGGATGATCCCTGGAATGGTAGGAGGAACGGCTGAGGATCCTGGTGTTGTTTTCATTGGAGTTTAGAAGTTAAAAGGGAGATCTAATAGAAACGTACAAGATAATATATGGCATGGAAAGGGTGGATGCTAGGAAATGGTTTCCGTTAGGCGAGGAGACGAGGGCCAGTGGGCACGGACTTAGAATTAGAGGTGGTAAATTCAGAACAGCAATGCGGAGACATTTCTTCAGTCAGAGAATGGTGGGCCTGTGAAATTCATTGCCACGGGGATCCTAAATGTCTTCAAGGCAGAGATTGATAAATTCTTGATGTCAGAAGGAATTAAGGGCTACAGGGCGAATGACGGTAAGTGAAGTTGAAATGCCCATTAACCGTGATTAAACGGCGGAGTGGACTCGATGGTCCAAATAGCCTTACTTACACTCCTATGTCTTGTGGTCTTATGGTATAATTTGATCACTTTCTTCAGATACCCATTGCCGAGTATGCCTTTTCATACCATCCTTCCTTTTCACTGGAATATATCTTTGCTGAGCACTTTGTAAAATGTCTTTGAAAATCTTCCACTGCTCATCAACTTCCCACCATAAAACCTTTCTTTCCAATCTACTTTATCCAGATTCTCTCTCATTCTATTGGAGTTCCCAGTGTTCAAGCACAGGACCCAGCTATTAGATTTATCTTCACACTCTCCATATGTATTCTAATTCAATCATACGGTGATCGCTTCTTCCCAGGGGATCCCTAACTCTGACGTCATTAATTATTCCTGTCTCATTGCACAGGAGCCAGATCTTGGATAGCTTACTCCCTTGTCAGTTCCATTTCATAGTCTTCAAGAAAACTATCATGGATACACTTAATGAACTCCGCAAGGCTACCTTGACTGAGCTGGTTTGACCAATCTACATGTAGATTAAAATCACCCATGATAATAGCTGTACCATTTTTACAGACATTAGTTATTTATTTGTTTATTGCCCAAGCCAATGTGATGTAATTATTTGGTGGCCTATACACTATGCCTATCAGTGACTTTCTTGTTAGAATTTTGACAGCACCATTCCTGTTTCTCCTAATGTATAGCAATAACAACAACTAGCTGCTGGTTGTCTCATCCATCCCTCATTGTAAATGGTTTGTCAGCCAGAGAGACACAAGGCCGGGAGATCTGGAGTCTTCAATAACTCCTGCAGTGAGGTAAGATCACTCGCTGCACAGAGCTGAGAGCAATGAGAGGGCTCCAAACATCAGCTAACAGGACATGACATAACTATCGTGCTGGAGGAGGAGCACGGGACAGACACATCCCAGGTTCAGTGACCGCCTTTACTGCAAGTTTTGTTGTCCTAAGACAACATCGGGAGTGTCAGTTATCATTCCAAGCCTGTGCTGTCTTAGTGAGCATCAGTACAAAAGAGGGGAAAGCAGACCTTCCAATGAGGGAGGGATTGCTGTCTGGGAATGTTCCATTCTGTGTTCCCTCTCCCACACTGTATCTATGACTTGTCTTGTGGATCAGTGTCTTCAATCATTCTAATGCCAAGAACAGTTTCTATCTCTGTACTTTCCTTCACTCTCACCAATCACATCACACATTTGAAACCTGCTCCAGTCCAGACTACCATCCATATCTCTCTAACTTACTTCAGTCTCGACAACATGTCTTGTCACGATAGTCCACTCCCCCAATAACCCAAGACTTTGGGTCTGTTTCTGTGCTGCATGACTCTCTGGCTGAAGTCATCAATGCTGACCAGGTTTCCTGAAGTGAATGAGCTGCATTTCCTTGCATTTGGCCCACGGCCCTTCAAACCTTCTCCTCTCCATGTTCTTGCCCAAATGTCTTTTCCATGTTGTAATTGTTCTTGTTTCTCCCATGTGCCACTGGCAGTCCGTTCCGTGTATGAACAGTCCTCTGTGGAAAATTTTGCCCCTCAGCTCCCTAAGTAAATCTTTGCTCTCGGTCACTCCTCAAGCCTTACCTATTCTGCTGTGGGACAACATAGACTCCCATCGGACATTACCCATCCTGCTGTGGGAGACAATACTGCTCCAGTACTGAATCTTTCTGGCCTTACCCATCCTGAAGTGGGACACAATACCTCCCCGGTACAGACTCTCCTGGGGACATACCCATCTTGAAGTGGGACACAACTCCTCCCCGGTGCAGATTGCCCTTTAGCCTTACCCATCCTGAAGTGGGACGCAACACCTCCCCGGTACAGACTCCCCGTGGGACATATCCATCCTGAAGTGGGACACAACCCCTCCCCGGTGCAGACTGCCCTTTAGGCCTTAACCATCCTGAAGTGGGACACAATCCCTCACAGGGATAGATGGCCCTCGGGCCTTACCCATTCTGCTGTGGGACTGAACTCCTCCCCGGTACAGAGTCCCTTCGGGTTTTACCCATTCTGCTGTGTGACACAACATCTTCCTGATACAGACTCCCCTTAGGCTTTACCCATCCTGCTGTGGGACTGAACTCCTCTCTGGTAAAGTTTAATCTTGAGCTTTACCCACCCTGCTGTGGAACACATTCCATCCCCAGTACAGACTGTCCTCAGGCCTTACCCATCTTGCTGTGCGACCAAACTCCTCCCCTGTACAATCTACTCTTCAGTCTTCCCCATCCTACTTTGGGACGCATACCCTCCCTGGTACAGACTCCCCTCCGGCCTTCCCCATCCTGCTGTGGGACATTACCCCTCCCTGGTGCAGACTCCCCTCGGGCCTTATCCATCCTGCTGTGAGACACAACCAAATGGGTACAGACTCCCCTCGGCCTTACTCATCCTGCTGTGTGACACAACCCCTCCCCAGTACAGACTCCCCTCTGGCCTTTCCCATGCTGCTGAGGGACAGAATCCCTCCCCGGTACCTAAGACATTCGGGCCTTACCCATCCTGCCGTGGAACACAACCCCTCCCCAGTAATGACTCTCTATGGGTCTTACCCATCCTGCTGTGGGACACAGCCACTCCCCGGTACAGATTCCCCTCGAGCCTTACCCATCCTGCTGTGCGACACAACCCCTCCCTGGTGCAATCTCCCCTGGGGCCTTACCTATCGTGCTGTGGGACACAGTCCCTCCCTGGTGCAGACTCCCCTCGGGCCTTACCCATCCTACTGTGGGGCACAACCCCTCCCCGGTACAGACTCCCCTCGGGCCTTACCCATCCTGCTGTGGTTGACAATTGTATTCAATAGAATCCCTCCAGTGTGGAAACAGGCCCTTGGTCCTGCAAGTCCACACCGACCTACGATACATGCCCTGCTCAAAATAGCTTTAAAATACATAGAAACAGTGATTGGTTCAGAATTGGTTTAAAACCTCCGTAGTTACATTGGGCAGTTTAAAAGTCTCACCATATTGGTAATATGTTCCTTTTCTTCAAACAGGTAACATTTCTATTAAAGCAGCAGATGTTCATTGTGAGATTGTCTCTGTTAAACTAGAATCTGTTCTGTTCTCTGTGTAACAGGCTGTTGTTGTTGTGTGCGATGGACTGTCATTTACAGTGTAATTGACCTGTGAGTCCTTGATCAAGTTTCCTTTGTCTGTAAATCTAGTGATCAGTGAACTACACATTTGCTCTTCTTAGCGAAAACAAAGAATTATTTCTCAACGAAAAAATGGCACATCACTAAGTTATTTCATGGATTTTTGGCACACACCACTGACCAGTGTTTCCTGAATAATTCTGAACTCGATCTGTAACTCTAAAAGTATCTGTATTGCTTGTCAGTTTATTGAAAATTCAGTCTCTTGGTTCTGAACTGGTGTGATGCAGGTGGTGGAGTCATTCTGTCTCTGCTCAGCTTGTCTTTGTTCCTTCTGATGTGATTCTGTGAGATTACTTTCTGTAGGTTAGAATATTCAGTAAATGAACATTGACTGATTTTGACTCTAACAGTGCCTTGTATTCAGCTCATTATTCACTTTCCATTTCCTGGTTGTGTTGAATGTTACAGAAACAGGCTCTGAGTAATATTTCCATTCACTTGTGTTGGAGTCACTGACAGCCACGTTTTCAGTCAGTTTCAGGCCGATGGATCAGTATCTCTGTCCTATTAGATGATGGTCACTTGCTCAGTTTCCGATGGCTCACCTCAGTGTCAGTCCGTCAGCTGCTGAAACTCTCCATCCAGCATTTGTTCCCTTTCACCATGACTACTCCAATACAGTCCCAGCTTGTCTCCCGCATTCTACCTCCATGTACTCGTGACACCTCAGATTCTGCTGTCAGTACCCTAACAGCAAGTCATGTAAGTCATCCACCTCCATTTCACGCTGCTCTACATTACATTCAATCCAAATGTAATTTCAGAATTCCATTCATTGCATTTAAAAACACCCATGATCTTGTCTTGTTCAAGCATTCAGGTTCCATCAGGTTTGTGGGTGTCCGCGTGGTTGAGTTGGAGCAACAGCAGGACACAGGGTACAAAGATGGGTTTGGATGCGGGATGTTTAAGGAGAGAGAGCTGGTGTATTGTTGGGGATAGCTTCTCAGGGGAGTAGCACAGAGGTAGCCAGGTCTATAACACCACAACTCAATGGCCTGAGTTATCGGGAGAGGTTGGACAAGCTGGAACATTTTTCTTCAGAGCACAAGAGACATAAGGGAGATCTTACAGAAATGTATATGATCACGAGAGGCATGGATAGGGTGAATGCATTCAGTCTTTTTCCCAGGGTTGAAGAATTGAGGACTATAGGGCATCAGTTTATGATTAGAGGGGAAAGAATAAAAGGGAACGTTAGCAGGAAGTTTTTGACACAGATGCTGATTCGCATACGGAATGTGCTGTCTGTGTAAGTGGCTGAGGCAGGTACATTAACAACATTTAAAAAAACATTTGACCAAATAAATGGTTAGGAAATGATTAGAAGGATATGGGGCATGGTAAGGGAAATGGGGTTGCCATGGATGGACATATGGTTGCCAGGGATTAGACTGGCCCTTAGGGCCTGGCTCCATGCTGTAGGACTCGATGACTCTATAACTGACTCTGCTGCAGAACAAGGTCTGGCAAACTCCAAGGGAGTGAAAATAGGAGGAGAGCCACTAGTTGGGGGCATAGACAGGTGCTACTTTGGCTGCGTCCAAGACTCCAGGATGGGGTGTTGTCTCCATGATACATCTCTCAACATTTGCTTGAAATTCTGAATTGGGAGGATGGGAGGCCAGAGGTCATGGTGCACATTGCTACCAATGACAGGGTAGAAAGAGTGATGAGATCCTAAGGAGTAAGCACAGGAAGTAGGGAACGACTGAAAAGCAGGACCTTGAGGGTAGTAATCGTTGCATTACCACCAGTCCCATGTGCTTGTGAGACAAGGAATTGAAAGATAGCAGAGATGAATGGATGGCTGAAGAGTTAGTTAAGGGGGAGTGTTTCAGGACCTTGGATCATTAGAACCTTTTCTGGAGCAGGGTGACCTGAACTAGAGGGGAACCAATATCCTCACAGGGAGGCTCGCTCCTGCTCCGAAGATGTAACTGGGTCAATCTGAAAGGAAATACAGAGAATTGAACAGCATAGTACGAATGGGCTGATTGTGTTAATTTCAACACAAGGCGCAACATAGCTAAGGTAGTTAAGCTCAGATCCGATATTGTGGCCATTCCAGAGATTTGGTTCGGAGAAGGACAGGACTGGCTGCTCAATATACCAGGATTTCATTTTTTCAGACGAGATGGAGAGGAGGGTGAAAGAGGTGGACGGTTTGGTTTACCAGTCGGGTGAATGTTACGTCTGCACTCAGGACAAACTGGAGGGGCTCGCCCACTGAGGCAATGTGGATAAGAAGGATGCAGTTGATGGATTATACTATAGGACCCTCAATCTGCCAACGATACCACGAGGTACAAATATCTCGGCAGATTATGGAAAGAGGTAATAACAACAGAGTTCTCAAAGTGACTTTAACTTTCGCACCATTTGCTGGCACTACTTTAGAGCAAGAGACTAAGACCGTGCAGAGTTTGTTCAGTGTATCCAAGAGTGTTTCTTGAAATAGTAATGTAAAGGAGGGGAGGGGCCATAATGGACCTTATTTTGCTGAATGCGCCTGGCCAGGTGACTGACCTTTCAGTGGGAGTCCATTTTGGAAACAGTGATCCCAATTTAATTTTTTTTAAGACAGCCTACGAGTAAATGGGATGTTTCTAAATTGTGGGATTGCAAACGATGTCAGTATTAGGCATGAGCTAGGGAGTGTTAATTGGGAGGAACTGTCATCAGACAATGCCACATTAGACACGTGGGAGTTAGTTAAAGGCCTGCCAATCGGATTTCACGACCAGCATGTTCCAGGAGGGAGGAGGGATAAGGCTGGCAATGTAAGGGCCCTTTAGATAATGAGGAAGGCTGGGAATTTAGTAAAAAGCGGAAGGGAACAAGCCTATGCAAGGTTTGGGAAGCTAGAATTGGACATGGAATGTGAGGAATGTAAAAAAAAACAAAAGCTGTAAGGAACCTGAACAGGGAATGTGCAGAGCAAGGAGGGGCATGCTCTTCGCAAGTAGGGTTGAAGTGAATCCCAATCGTTCTGGAGATAATTACCCACAAGAGGATATGAACATGGATCGTTAGAGCACAGTACAGGCCTTTTGGCCCTCAATGTTGCACCGACATGTGAAAATAATCTGATGCCTATCTAATCTACACCCTTCCAATATTACCCATATGTATGTCCAATGCCCATTTAAATGCCCTTTGCATCGGTGATTCTACTACTGTTGCAGGCAATTAAGTCACCTCTCGACCTTCTTCTTTCCAACTAAAACAGCCTCCATTCACTCAGCCTTTCCTTCTAAGACCTTCCTTTCATTCCAGGCAATATCCCAGTAAATCTCCTCTGAACCCTTTCCACAGCTTTCACATAACTAGGAAGAAGGTCGGGCCAGTCAAGACTAAAGGAAGGAACTTGTGCTTGAAGTCAGTGGTTGTGGGCGAGACCCTAAATTTCCGGTTTCCTCCTACTGTCCAAAGATGTGCAGGTCAGGTGAATTGGCCATGCTAAATTGCCTGTAGTGTTAGGTGTAGAGGTATGGGTGGGTTACGCTTCGGCGGGTCGGAGTGAACTTGTTGGGCCGAAGGGCCTGTTTCCACGCTGTAAGTAATCTAATCTAATCTAAATTATTACTTTGCATCGGCATTCACCCAAGAAAAGGATATAGAGGATAATGAGATTTATGTGGAGCATGCTAATGTGCTCAGGCACCTTTGAGGTCGAGAAAGAAGTGTGAGATTTCTTGAAGAGCATTAAAGTGGATTAATCTCGAGGGCCCGATGGTAGTTACCCCTGGTTATTGAGAAAGGCAGGACAGGAGATTTTTGGGGACTTGGCTAAGATTTTTGAATCCTCGCTAGCCACTGGAAAGGTCGCAGAGGACTGGTGTGTAGCTTATGGTTTTCCTCTCTTCAAGAAGGGAAATAGAGAAATCCAGAAAATTATAGCCCAGAGAGTCTCACCTCAGTGGTTGTGAAGCTTTGTACAGAATTCTTACGGGTAGGATTTATATGCATTTGGTAAAGAATGACGTAAATAGGGACAGTCAGCGCAGCGTCATGAGATGCACAGGGTTGACGATCAAAACGTTTCACCCAGAGTTGAAATATCTTTACTAGAGAATGTGCATTTAAGGTGAGAGGGGGAGAGCTCAAAGGAGATGTGAGGGGTAATATGTTTTCCACAGAGAGTGGTCGAAATCTGGAACATGCTACCAGGGATGGTGGAGAAGACAGATATAAGAGGGGTGTTTCAGGGATTTTTGGGTAAGCACGTGAATATGCAAGGACATGGAACAAAGAGAGGCAGAAAGAATGAGTTTAATTTGGTGTCACATTTAGCACGACATTATGGGCTGAAGGGCACGTTCCTGTGCTGTACTGTTCTCTGTTGTGTTTCTTTTGTTACAACATGACGGTGAACCCTCTGTTAATTAAACCAAACGCCCAGAAAAGTTCACCTCACCACATCATCTGTTAAAGTCTGTGTGATAGAAAACTCACAAATTCCACTATTTAAAGAAAATGGCATCTATTTATTTTTAACTCGAAGTGAATATTAAACCAATGTTCATAAATCTCAGCTCCCCCTTTCTCTTCACTGCTTATTATCTGCCTCCAACTCAATAACTATACGTTATTTCAGTAAGGCATTTATTAAAATTACATCAATTTAATTTCAAACCCACACAGTGACTCGTGTCTTTTGTGTCTTTCTGCTTCTGGCTGAGGATCTCCCTGGGTCATTGTTGTCTTCTTTTACTCTGAGGATGTTTTATATGAAAAGGTACCCTTTGATTGAGCGACTTCCCTAATTTCTTGGCGAGCAAGATGTTAACTCTCCGAGGCAACAGTTACTCTCTGACCAAATTTTAAAATGTCCACATTTTATGCGCCCCACCAGATCATCTCATTGGCTTGATGTTGGCCAAACAATTTTTTTCAAACTTGGTTGGTTTTGGTATCTTGGGGTATAACTTAAACTGATAGGTTAAATTTGAATTACTGTTAAAACAGCAACCAACTCGGGTCCATATTTCACAGCCAAATGTTACATTTGTTTGCTTTCCCAATACACTCTGGATTTGCTGGCTAGTCATATACAGTACACAGGTAGTTGTAAGCTCTCAGTTCAGAAGAGTGTTCTCTCCCTCTTAAAGATACCGTACACACCTTCAACTTTATAACATCTTGAGCATTAGCTTATCAGCAAGTTAATTTATTAAAGTGACAAGCAGCAGATTGTTTACATGACCTTTTTGGCTTAATACTTCAATTTCAACATAAAACAATTACTTGTGTTTGTGAGAGGATCATGTTGCTGTGTGCAACAGACTGTCACTAATAAGATTATGCTCCCGATAACGCAGATTTCCTTTGTATGTAAATTCTGCACGAAGTGATTTAAACACCTGGAAAGAGATTTGGTCTTCCAATATGATTTCCATCAATGCACTTAGTGGAACCTCAGACAGACACATGGACACAGATGGGTGCAAATTTGTTTTCTTCCCTGAAGAAAGCAAACGCTGCCATCAGAGTGTTTGTAACAGAGGGGCACTAACTCATTCCTGGGCCTGGAGGTTGTTTACAAAGTGGGACTGAGTGGGTGAGATTCAGATATCCTGTACTGCGTGTGAATAAGAAGTGTTTTCATTGAACTGGATATTATTACCAAAGAGATTGGCAGGGTTGATGTTGGCAGCTGTCTCTGCTGATAGGAATCTACAATGGGTCACATTCTCAGGACTGGAGGGCAGCCTGTGTGACTGAGATAAGGAGAAATGACTTCACTCAAACACCTGGGAATCTGTGATCATTTCCACCTCAAGAACGTAATCACTGACTACATTCCAGAGAATAATTTGCAATGTTTGCGATACTAAGTGGATCAAAAGATGTTGCAGAATTTGGGTGCGTTCTGAAAAGTTAACGATTATGTTATTAAGTGAACACAAATGTTGTGGCTGCTGGAGATTTGAAACAGACTGGCAGCTAATGTAGAGAGAGAGAAGCAGAGTTAATGTTTTGCATTTGTTGGAACTTTTAAGCAGAACAAAGAATGTTATGAAGCTGTGGTCAGACTCCTGGTGCTAAATGGTATCGGTCTGTCCGTGTGGTTGAAGTTTTTTTTTGGACAAATAATCCTCTCATTTGCTTGCACAGTGATTGCGCTATTGAAACAGCAAGGACTCTTTCTGGGTCTCATTGATGTCTGGGTTTAAATTAGGGTCAGTTGTTCATCGCTGACTCTGTAGGCAGTTCTGATACATGGGAATATTCAATTTAAAATATAGATGTTGCAAAATAGCAAGATTTTCTCCCAAACAGCGAATCAGATGTCCATTACTGATCATCACTGACCATGACAGGACTCAAACGGATTTACTTTTGTGACTGACACAGTCAGATGTGGTATATAGTAGCTCCCACAGTCCTGTACTTCCACACATCCCGACTTCTGGACTCTGAATCAGAGGATCCTGATGGAGAAACACTTCTGACAGATGGGACAATCCAAGAGATACCCAATATCCACATTTTCCCTCAGGGGAGCCCCTGAAAAGTTGTCTGTCAGGATCAGAACGGATATTTCTTTAATATTTACTCAGTTAATTGCTAGGACAGAGAGATTCACTGTAGGCCCAGATTGTCAGCTTGAAGAGTAGTTACTGCTTTTATGTAGGAAATGGAAGGGTATCATTTGGATGGTTCATTTCACCCATTTGTAGAGGGTGCTATAGCCTTCATTGTGAGTGGGAGCTTGAGAGAAGCTGATTTAGCGTGGTTGTGGGGATGTTTATACGAACTTTCAGGAACGGATTAATACACCAGAGGAATGTGTCAGTGTTTACAGGGGGCTCCGAGGGGGGTGCAGTGGGGGAATATGTCAGTGTTTACAGGGGGTTCCGAGAGGGTGAGGGGGTAATGTGTCAGTATTTAGAGGGGGGTCCGCCAGGGGTGGGGGGGGGAATGTGTCTGAGTTTACAGGGGGCTCCGAGGGGGTGGGAGGAATGTGTAATTGTTTACAGGGGGCTGCGAGGGGATGGGCAGGAGGAATGTGTCAGTGTGTACAGGGGGCTCCGAGAGGCGTGGGGGGAATGTGCCAGTGTTTACAAGGGTTCTGAGAGGGGTGGGCAGGAGGAATGTGTCAGTGTATACATGGCGCTCCGAGAGGGGTGGGCAGGGGGAATGTGTCAGTGTTTACAGGGGAATCTGAGGGGGTGGGCAGGGGGAATGTGTCAGTGTTTACAGGGGGCTCCGAGGTGGCTGGGGGGAATGTGTCAGTGTTTACAGGGGGCTCCGAGGGGCGTGGGCAGGGAAAATGTGTCAGTGTTTACAGGTGGCTCCGAGGGGGCTGGGGGGAATGTGTCAGTGTTTACAGGGCACTCCGAGGGAGGGTGGGGGGAATGTGTCAGTATTTACACGGGCTCCGAGAGGGGTGGGCAGGGGGAATGTGTCAATGATAACAGGGGGCTCCGAGGTGGGTGAGGGGAACGAGTCAGTGTTTACAGGGGACTCCGAGAGGGATGGGGGGTATTGTGTCTGTGTTTACAGGGGGCTCCGAGGGAGGTGGGCGGGGGGAATGTGTCAGTGTTTACAGGAGTCTCCGAGGGAGGTGGGCAGGGGGAATGTGCCAGTATTTAGATGGGGCCCCGAGAGGGGTGGGGGAATGTGTCAGTGTTTATAGGGGTCCCCAAGAGGGTGGGGGGGAATGCGTCGGTATTTACAAGTGGCTCCGAGAGAGGTGGGCAAGGGGGAATGTGTCAGTGTTTACAGGTGACTCCAAGAGGCGCTGGAAGAAATGTACCTCTATTTACAGGGGGCTACCGTCCCCTCACCCACCTCAACACCGTCCAAACCCGCTCTCATCCACCCGGTCCGAAACCGTCCCCCCCACCCTGACCAACATTTTTCCCCCCAATCCCGTGCAACACCGTTCACCCGCAACCCCTTCACCAACAAACCAATCCAACGCCGTTGCCCCCAACCCTGTCCCCCCAACCCCGTGCGACGCTGTTCACCCCAACCCGGTGCGACGCCGTCCCCCCAACCCCGTGTGACGCCGTTCCCCCCAACCTCGACCGACGCCGTTCCCCCCAACCCCGACCGACGCCTTTCCCCCAACCCCGACCAAAGCCGTTCCCACTAACCCTGTGCCACGCCATTCCCCCCAACCCTGGGCCACGCTGTTCCCCACCAACCCCATGCTACACCGTCCCCCCAACCCCGTGCATCGCTATTCCCCCCACTCCGACCGACACAGTTCTCCCCCCAACTCCGTGCAACAACATCCCTACAACCCCATCACCCCACACCATGCAACGTCGTTCTCCCCCAACCCCATCCAACACTTTTGCCCCCAAACCCATTGCCACAACACCGTTGCCACCAATCCCAGAGTGCCTATGGGAATCCTCAGAGTGTGTGAGGGATTCCGCAGAGTGTGACGGGAGGGTACCAGGGTGTCCCAGATTGTGTGAGAGAGTCCCATGGTGTGTCAGGGAATCACCAAGTGTAAGAGAGAATCACAGAACGTTCCAGAGTGTGTGTGCTCGAGTGAACGTCCCGGGGTGGGGGCAAGTGGGGTTGCGCGCGAGAGCATTCGTTGTGGTGGGGGGCGCAGTTTCACACGTGAGAGAGAGTGTCTTGAGGTGGGGCGGAGCACGCTCACGGGACAGGGCGTCCCAGGGATGCGCGCGCACGCGAGAGAGCGTCCTATGGTGTCCCAGAGTGTGTGAGGGAATCCCACAGTGTGTACCCAGAGTGTGTGGGAGAGTGTCCCATATCCCAGAGTATGTAAGCAAATCCCGGTGTGTGTGAGAGTGTCCCAGAATGTGTTTGTGAGTCCCAGAGCGTGTAAGGGAATCAAAGTGTCCCAGAGTGTGTGAGAGAATCCCAGAGTGTCTCAGAGTGTGTAGGAGAGGGTCGCAGTGTCCCAGAGTGTGAGTCCCAGAGTCCCAGATTGCGTAAGGGAATCCCAGAATGTGTGGGCGAGGGTCCCAGTGTCCCAGATTAGGTAAGGTAGTCCCAGATTCCTAGAGTGTGTGAGAGAATTCCAGAGTGTCCCAGAGATTGTGAGTGAATCCCAGAGTGTGTACCCAGAGTGTGTGGGAGAGTGTCCCAGTGTCCCAGATGTGTGGGAGAGGGTCCCCGTGTCCCAGATTATGTAAGGGAATCCCACAGTGTCCCAGAGTGTGTTAGGGATTCCTAGAATGCATGAGAGAATCCCAGAGAGTCCCAGAGTGTGTGAGAGAATCGCAGAGTGCGTGAGAGAATCCCAGAGTGTGAAAAGGAATCCCAGAGTGCGTGAGAAAGAATCCCAGAGTGAGTGAGAGAGTCCCAGAATCCCATGGTGTGTAAGGGAATCCCCGAAGGTAAGAGAGAATCCCCGAGTGCCCAGACTGTGTGAGAGAATGTCATTATCCCAGTGTTTGTAACGGAATCCCAGAGTGAGTGAGAGAGTCCCAGGGGTATGTGAGAGAGTCCCAGAGTCCCATGGTGTGTAAGGGAATCTCCGAGTGTATGAGCGAATCCCCGAGCGTAAGAGAGAATCACAGAATGTCCAAGAGTGTGCCAGAGTGTGTAAGAGAATCCCAGAGTGTCCGAGAGGACACTCCGTACTGGCCTCTTGCCCTCCTTCGATCTCTTCATAGCCAACTGCCGTCCCTCCTAGGTGATTTTGCCCGAGAGTGTGTAACAGAATCCTAGGGTGTGTGAGAGAGAATCCCAGGGTGTACCAGAGTGTGAGAGAGTCCCAGGATGTACCAGAGGGAATCCCAGATTGTGTGAGACGGAATCCCAGGGAATCCCAGAGAGTGCCAGGGTGTAGAGGGAATCCCAGAGTGTGTGAGAGAATCCCAGAATGTCCCAGAGTGTGTGAGAGAGTCCCAGAGTGTGTAACGGAATCGCAGAGTGTGTGAGAGAGAATCCCAGAGTGTCTCAGGGTGTGTGTGAGAGAATCCCAGGGTGTGTGTGAGAGAATCCCAGGGTTCTTGTGAGAGAATCCCAGAGTGTCCAAGATTGTGTAAGGGAATCCCAGAGTGTGGGGGCGAGGGTCCCAGTGTCCCAGGGTGTTTAAAGGAGTCCCAGGGTGTGTAAGGGAGTCCTAGGGTGTGTGAGAGAGTCCCAGTGTCCCAGATTGCGTAAGGGAATCTCAGAGTGTGTTAGGGATTCCTCGAGTGTGTGAGAGAATCCCAGAGTATCCTAGGGTGTGTGTGAGAATCTCATAGTGTCCCTGAGTGTTTAAGGGAATCCCAGAGTGTGTAACGGAACCACATAGTGAGTGAGAGAGTCCCAGAGTCCCATGGTGTATAAGGGAATCCCCGAATGTTAGAGAGATTCCCCGAGTGTGCCAGAGTGTGCGAGAGAATCCCAGTGAGTGTAAGAGAATCAGTGTCCCGGAGTGTGTGAGAGAGTCCCAGAGATTGTGGGCGAGGATCCTAGAATTCCAGATTGCGTAAGGGAATCCTAGAGTGCCCCAAAGTGTGTAGGCGATTCCTAGAGTGTATGAGAGAATCCCAGAGTGTGTGTAAGGGAGTCCCAGAATGTGCGAGACAATCCGTCTCATCATCCTGACCCACTCACACTGACCCAACAACCGTAACCCTGACCCCTTACACTCATTCCATCGCCGTCACCCTAACCCCTCACACTCACACCATCACCTACAGCCTGACCCCCTCACACTCACTCCATCACCGTCACCCTTACCCTCGCACACTCACTCCATTTCCAACACCCTGACATCCTCACATACACTCCATCACCGTCACGCTGACCCTCTCACACTCACTCCATCACTGTCGCCATGACCCCTTCACACGCATTCCTTCACCGTTGTACTGACCTAATCACATTCACTCCATCACACTCACACTGAACCCATAACACTCACTCCATCACCGTCACCCTGACCCCCTCACACTGACTCAATCACCATCACTCAGAGGCCCTCACACTCACTCTATCATCATCATCCTGACCCTCTCACGGTTACTCCATCACTGTCAACCTGACCCCTTCACACCCACTCCATCACCCTCACACTAACCCCCACATTCTCAGTCTGACCCCTCAAACTGACTTCTGCCCTGTCACCCTGACCCCCTCACACTCACTCCATCACTGTCACCCTGACCCACTCACACTCACTCCATCACTGTCACCCTGACCCACTCACACTCACTCCATCACCGTCACCCTGACCCTCTCACATTCACTCCATCACTGTCATCCCGACCCACTCACACTCACTCCATTACTGTCACATTGACCCCCTCACTATCACTCCAACCTGGTTAATCTGACCCTCTCAAACTCACTCCACCACTGTCACTCTGACCCCCTCACACTGACAAAATCACCATCACCCAGAGGCCCTCACAATCACTCCATCATCGTCGTCCTAACCCCCTCACACTCTCTCCATCACCATTGCCCTGACCCCTTCTCACACGCTCCACCACTGTCGCCCTGACCCCCTCACACTCACTCCCTCACCCTCACTCTGACCCCGAGTAAAAAGTGAGGTCTGCAGATGCTGCAGATCAGAGCTGAAAATGTGTTGCTGGTTAAAGCACAGCAGGTTAGGCAGCATCCAAGCAACATCTCTGGCCCGAAACGTCGAATTTCCTGTTCCTTGGATGCTGCCTAATCTGCTGTGCTTTAACCAGCAACACATTTTCAGTTCACTCTGATCCCCTCACACTCACTCCCGCACCCTCACCCTGGCCACCTCATACTCACGCTATCACTTGTCACGCTGTCCCGTCACACTCACTCCACCACAGTCACCATGATCCCCTCACACTCACTCCATCAGTCACACTGACCCTCTCACACTTACTCCACCACCGTCACCCTGACCTCCTCGCACTCGTCCATCAACGTCAACTTGACCCCCTCACGCTGACTTCATCCCACTCACTCCATCACTGACACCCTGACATCTTCACACTCACTCCATTATCGTCATGCTGACTGCCTCATACTCACTCCACCACCGTCACCTTGACCCTCTCACACTCACTCAATCACCGTCACCCTAACCCGCTCACACTCACTCCATCACCGTCACCCTAACCCTCTCACACTCACTCCATCACCGTCACACTAACCCTTTCACACTCACTCCATCACCGTCACCCTGACCGTCTTACACTCACTCCATCACTGTCACACTGACACCCTCACACTCATTCCATCAGCATCGCCCTGACCGCCTCGCACTCACTCCTTCACCGACAAACTGACCAACTTATACTCACTCAATCATCGTCACCCCGACCCCCTCACACCCACTCCATCACGCCCACGCTGACATTCTCATACTCACTCCATCCCTGTCACCCTGACCCACTCACACTCACTCTATTACCCTCACCCTGGCCACTTCGCACTCACTCCATCACCCTCACTCTGGCCACCTCATACTCACTAAATCACTGTCACCCTGATCCCCTCACACTCACTCCATCACCGTCACCCTGAACCTCTGAACTTCATCAAACTCGCATTGATCGCCTTACACTCACTCCATCAAACTCACACGGATCGCCTTACACTCACTCCATCAGCGTCTCCCTAACCCCTCACACTCACTCTATCACCGTCACCCTGACCGCCCCACACTCACTCCATCACCGGCACTCTGGCCCTCCCATACTCACACCATCAATGTTGCAATAACCCTCTCACACTGATTCGATCACTGTCATACTTATCCCCTCACACTCACTCCATCGCCATCACACTGACACACACACTCATTCCATCAGCATCGCCCTGACCCCCTCACACTCACTCCTTCACCGACAAACTGACCCACTCACACTCACTCCATCATCGTCACCCCGACCCATTCACACCCACTCCATCACCGTCATCCTGAACCTCTGATAAACACTCCATCAAACTCACATTGATCGCCTCACACTCACTCCCTCAAACTCACACTTATCGCCTCACACTCACTCCATCAGCGTCCCCCGACCCTCTCACACTCACTCCATCACCGTCCCCCCGACCCCCTCACACCCACTCCATCACACCTACCCTGACCCCCTCACACTCACTCCATCTCCGTCACCCTGACCCTTTCACCCACACTCCATCACCGTCACCCTGACCCTCTGACACTCTCTCCATCATTGTCATTCTGACCCACTCATACTCACTCCATCACCGTCATCCTGGCCCCCTCACACTGACACAATCACCATCACCAAGTGGCCCTCACACTGACTCCATTCCCATCATGCAGACCCCATCCCACTCACTCCATCACTGCCACCCTGACATCTTCACACTCACTCCATCATCGTCACCCTGACCCTCTCACACTCACTCCATCACCGTCACCCTGACCCGCTCACACTCACTCCATCACCGTCACCCTAACCCCCTCACACTCACTCCATCACTGTCACGCTAACCCTTTCACACTCACTCCGTCACCGGCACCCTGGCCCTCCCATACTCTCACCATCAATGTTGCCCGAACCCTCTCACACTCACTCCATCACTGTCACACTGACCCCCTCACATTCATTCCATCAGCATCGCCCTGACCACCTCACACTCACTCCTTCACGGACAAACTGACGCACTCACACTCACTCCATATCGTCACCCTGACCCCCTCACACCCACTCCATCACGCCCACGCTGACACTCTCATACTTACTCCATCCCCGTCACCCTGACCCCTCACACTCACTCTATTACCCTCACCCTGGCCACCTCACACTCACTCCCTCACCGTAAACCTGGCCACCTCATACTCACTCAATCACTTTCACCTAACCCCCTCACACTCACTTCATCACCGTCACCCTGACCCCCTCACACTCACTCCATCACCATTCTCCCGACCCCCTCACACCCACTCCATCACCCCTACCCTGTGATTCCCTCACATTCACTCCATCAGAGTTACCCTGACCTCCTCATACTCACTCCATCAGTGTCTCCCAGATGCACTCACACTCATTTGTTCACCAACACTCTGACCCCTCGCACACACTCCATCACTGTCACCCCGACCCTTTCACACGCACTCCTTCACCATCACCCTGACCCCCACACACTCACTCCGTCACCATCACACTGATCCACTCACACTCACACCATCACCGTCACACTGATCCCCTCACACTCACTCCATCACCATCAGCCTGACCACCTCACACTCACTCCTTCACTGTCACCCTGACCGCCTCACACTTACTACATCACTATCAATCTGACGGCCACACACTCACTCCATCACCGTCTCCCTGACTCCCTCACACTCGCTCCATCACCGTTATCCTGACCCCCTCTCACTCGCTCCATCACAGTCACCCTGACCCCCTCACACCTACCCCATCACCGACACACTGACCCCATCTCACTCACTCAGTCTCCATCACCATAACCCACTCAAACTCACTCCATCACCGTCACACTGACCCACTCATGCCCACTCCATCACCACCATACTCACCCAGTGATAGTCACTATATCCCCATCACGCTCACTGAATCACCATCATCTTGATCCCCTCACACTCACTCCAAACCTGTCACCCTGACCCCCTCACACTTACCCAGTCGCTATGACCCCCTCAAACTCACTCCATCACTCTCACCCTGACCGCCTCACACTCACTCCATCGCCGTCGCCCTGATCCCCACACACTCACTTCATCTCCATCACCCTGAACGGCTCATACTCACTCAATCACCGTCACCCAGACCCAGACACACTTACTCCTTCTCCTTCACTTTGACCCCCTCGCACTCACTCCATCACCAGGACCCTGACCACCTCCAACTCCCTCCATCACACTCACCTGACTCAATCACACTCACTCCATCAACATCATACTGATCCACTCACACCTCACCATCTCTGTCTCGCTGACCCCCTCACAGTCACTGCATCACCTTCACATTGACTGGTCACACTCACTCCATCACCATCTCACTAGCCCCACACACTCACTCCATCGCTGTCACCCTGAAACTCTCACATGCACTCCATCCCCATCACTCTGATTGTAGACAATAGACAGTAGGTGCAGGCCATTCTGCCCTTCGACCCTGCACCACCAATTAATATGATCATGACTGATCATTCCTAAATCAGTATCCTGTTCCTGCTTTATCTCAATAACCTTTGATTCCACGATCCATGAGAGCTCTATCCAACACTTTCTGAAATGAATCCAGAGACTGGGCCTCCACTGCCCTCTGGGGCAAAGCATTCCACACAGCCTCCACTCTCTGGGTGAAGAAGTTTCTCCTCATCTCTGTCCTAAATGGTCTACCGCGTATTTTTAAGCTGTGTCCTGTGGTACGGCACTCACCCATCAGCGGAAACATGTTTCCTGCTGCCAGAGTGTCCAATCATTTAATAATCTTATATGTCTCAATCATATCCACTCTCAGTCTTCTAAACACAAGGGTATACAAGCCCAGTCGCTCCAGTCTTTCAGTGTAAGGTTATCCCGCCATTCCAGGAATTGAATTCGTGAACCTACGCTGCACTCCCTCAATGGCTAGAGATCCCCTCACTCAAGATCTCCACACACGCAATCCATCACCGTCACGCTGACCCTTTTACACGCACTCCTTCACCGTCACCTTGACCCCCTCACACTCACTCCTTCACCGTCACCCTGACTCCATCTCACTCACTCCGTCACCGTCACCCTGACAACCCCCTCACACTCACTCCATCATCCTCATCCTGACCTCCTCACCCTCACTCCATCACCATCACACTCATCTCCCCATACTCACTCCATTACCGTCACCCTGACCCACTCACACTCAGTCTATCATGGTCACCCTGACACCTTCAAACTCACTCCATCTCCGTCACACTGACCCCATTAAACTCATTCCGTCAGCGTCACACTGACACACTCACACTCACTCCACACCATCAAACTGATCCAAAACACTGACTCCATTACCGTCACCCTGAGACCCTCACAATCTCTCCATCTCCATCACACTGACTGCATTAAACTCAATCTGTCAGCGTCACAGTGACACACTCACACTCATTCTATCACCGTCACCATGACCGGCTCACATTCACTCCATCATCATCACCGTGATTCCCACACATTCACTCCATCAGTGTTACCCTGACCTCCTCATACTCACTCCATCAGTGTTCTCCCAGACACACTCACACTCACTACTTCACTGACACTCTGACCCCTCGCACTCACTCCATCACTCTCACCCTGACCTTTTCACACGCACTCCTTCACTGTCACCCTGACCCCCCTCACACTCGCTCCTTCACCATCATCCTGACCCCCTCACACTCACTCCATCACCGTCACAATGACCCCTCACACTCACTCCATCTCATCACCCTAAACCGCTCATTCTCATTCCATCACCGTCATCCTGACCCTGACACACTCACCCGTTCTCCGTCACTTTGACCCCCTCGCACTCCTACCATCACTGTCAACCTGACTCCCTCACACTCACGCTATTAAGGTCACACTGTACCCCTCACACTCACTCGATCACCATCACCCTCATACCCTCACACTCACTACATCACCTTGAAACTGACCACTCTCACTCACTCCATCACCATCACACTCACGCCTTCACCGTCACTCTGACCCCCTCACACTCGCTCCATCACCATCACCATGACTTCCTCACATTCACTCCATCAGTGTTACACTGACCTCCTCATAGGCACTCCATCAGTGTCTCCCAGACGCACTCACACTCACTCCTTCACCGATACTCTGACCCCACACTCACTCCAATACTCTCACCCTGAACCCCTCACGCTGACGTCTTCACCGTCACTCTGACCCCACACACTCACTTGATCACCATCACCATGACTCCCTCACATTCACTTCATCAGTGTTACCCTGACCTCCTTATACTCACTCTAACAGTGTCTCCCCGACGCACTCACACTCACTCCATCACAGTCATCATGACCACCTCACACTCACTACATCACCGTCACCATGACCCCCTCACACTCACTCCATCTCCATCACCATGACCCCCTCACACTCACTCCTTCACCATCACCCCGACCTCAACACACTCACTCCATCACCCTCACTCTGACCCCCTCACACTCTTTCCTTCACCGTCACTCTGACCCTCTCACACTGGCTCCATCACCGTCACCATGAACGCCTCACACTAGAACTATCACCGTAACACTGACCCATGCACACACTCACTCCAACACCGTCACACTGATTCCCTCACACTCACGCCATCACCACCACACTGATCCCCTCACACTCACGCCATCTGCGTCACACTGTCCCCCTCACACTCACTTCATCACCATTACCCTGTCCCGTTCATACTCATTCATCCCCGTCACGCTGACTCCGAAAATCTCACTCTTTCTCCATCACTTTGACCCCGTCACACTGACTCCATCGCCGGTAGCCTGACCCCCTCACACTCACTCCATCAGTGTTACCCTGATCTCCTCACACTCCATCAGTGTCACCCTGACCCCCTCACACTCACTCCATCACCATCACCCTGACCCCCTCACACTCACTCCATTAACGTCACACTCATCCACCCATACTCACTCCTTCTCCGTCACTTTGACCCCCTCGCACTCACTCCATCATCGTCACAATGACCCCCTCACACTCACTCCATCACCATCACCATGATCCCCTCACACTCACTCCAACACTATCACCCTGACCGCCGCACACTCACTCCATCACCCTCACTCTGATGCTCCCTCACTCACGCCATTTCCATCACACTGACTCCCTCACATTCACTCCATCACTGTCACCCTGACCCCCTCACACTCCTTCCTTCACCGTCACCCTGACCCCCTTACACTCACTCCATCACCGTCACACTGATCCCCTCACCCTCACTCCATCACCGTCACACTGATAGTCCCACAGTCACTCCATCACCATCACACTGATCCCCTCACACTCACTCCATCACCGTCACCCTAACCCTCTCACACTCACTCCATCTCCTTCACACTGACCACCTCACACTCACCCCATCACCGTCACCCTGACCCCCTCACACTCACGCCATCTGCGTCACACTGCCCCCCCACACTCACTTCATCACCATCACCCCGACCTCCTCACACTCACTCCTTCAACGTCATCATGACCCCCTCACACTCATTCCATCACCATCACCCTGACCCCCTCACATTCCCTCCATCACCATCACCCTGCCCGCCACTCACTCACTCCATGACCCTCACTCTGATTCCGTCACACTCACTCCATTACCGTCACACTCATCCACTCACACTCACTCCTTCTCCATCACTTTGACCCCCTCACACTCACTCCATTACCTTTACCATGACGCCCTCACACACACTCCATCATCATCACCCTGACCGCCACACAGTCACTCCATCTCCATCACACTGACTCCCTCACATTCACTCCATCACCGTCACCCTGAACCCCTCACACTCCTTCTTTCACCATCACCCTGACCCCCTCTCACTCACTCCATCACGGTCACCCTGACTCTGAAACACTCACTCCTTCTCCATTACTTTGACCCCCTCACACTGTCTCCATCACCGTCAGCGTGACCCCCTCACACTCACTCATTCACCATCACCGTGACCCCCTCACACTCACTCCATCACCGTCTCTCTGACCCCCTCACAATCACTCCATCACTATCGCCCTGACTCCCTCACATTCACTCCATCACTGTTACCCTGACCCCCTCACACTCACTCCATCAGTGTCACGCTGACCGCCTCACACTCACTCCATCACCGTCACCCTGACCTCCACACACTCACTCATTCACAGTCATCCCCTCTCACTCTCTCCTTCTCCGTCACTTTAACCCCGTTGCACCCACTCCATCACCGTCACAATGCCCCCCTCACACTCCCTCCATCACACTCACCCTGACCGCAACACACTCACTCCATCACCCTCACTCTGACCCCCTCACACTCTTTCCTTCACCGTCACTCTGACCCCCTCACACTGGCTCCATCACCGTCACCATGACCGCCTCACACTCGAACTATCACCGTAACACTGACCCATGCACACACTCACTCCAACACCGTCACCCTGACCACCCCTCACACTCATTCCATCATCCTCACCCTGACCTCCTCACACTTACGTCATCATCGTCATCTTAACTCCGTCACACTCCATCCATCACCATCACCATCACCCCGACCACCACCTCAACTCACGACTTCACCGTCACCCTGACTCCCTCACATTCACTCCATCAACGTCACACTCATCCCCTCACAATCACTCCATCATCATCACCCTAACCTCCTCACACTCACTCCATCATCCTCACCATAACACCCTCACACTCACTCCATCATCCTCACCATAACACCCTCACGCTCACTCCATCATCCTCACCCTGACGCCCCTCACGCTCACTCCCTCAGTGTCACCCTGACGCCCCTCACACTCACTCCATCAGTGTCACCCTGATCCCCTCACCCTCACTCCATCAACGTCACACTCATCCCCTCACAATCACTCCTTCATCATCACCCTGACCTCCTCACACTCACTCCATCATCCTCACCCTAACAGCCTCACACTCACTCCATCATCCTCACCCTGACGCCCCTCACGCTCACTCCCTCTGTTTCACCCTGACCCCCTCACAATCACTCCATCAGTGTCACCCTGACCCCCTCACCCTCACTCCATCACCGTCACACTCATCCCCTCACACTCACTCCATTCCCACCACCCTGACCCCCTTACACTCATTCCATCACAGTCACCCTGACTCCCTCACACTCACTACATCACCGTCACACTGACCCCATCACGCTCAATCCCGCACCGTCACCCTGTCCCACTCACACTCACTCCATCACTGTCACCATGCACCTCTCACACTCACTGCATCACCGTCATCCTGACACTCTCGCACTCACTCCACCAACTTCACACTGATCCCATCACACTCACTCCATCACCATCACCCTGACAGCATCACATTCAGTCCACCACCGTCACTGTAACCCCCTCACACTCACTTCATCTCCATCACCCTGCACCGCTCATACTCATTCCATCACTGTCACCCTGACCCCCTCACACTCACTCCTTCTCCATCACTTTGACCCCCTTGCACTCACTTCATCACCGTCACCCTGACCACCTCACACTCACTCCATCACCGTCACAATGACCTCCTCACACTCACTCCATCAGTGTCACCCTGACCCCTTCACACTCACTCCATCACCGTCACCCTGACCCCCTCACACTCACTCCATCACCGTCACAATGACCTCCTCACACTCATATCATCGCAGTCATTTCATCTCCATCACCCCGAACCGCTCATACTCATTCCATCACCGTCACCCTGACCATCTCACACTCCCTCCATCACACTCAACCTGACTCAATCACACTCACTCCATCACTGTCTCCCTGATTCCCTCACACTCACTGCATCACCATCACACTGACCCCCTCACACTCACTCATTCACAGTCACCATGATCCCGTCACACCCATACCATCACTGTCAACCTGATCCACTCACACTCACTCCTTCACCGTCGCTCTGACCCCTCACACTCACTCCATCAGTGCCACCCTGACCCCCTCACACTCACTCCATCACCGACATCGTGACCCCCCACATTCACTCCAGCACCATCTCCCTGTCCCCCTCACACTCACTCCTTCTCCGTCATCCTGACCCGCTCACAGTCACTCCATCACCGTATTCCTGACCCCCTCACACTCAATCCACCTTCACCATCATGCTCACCCCCACACACCCCACCAACATCATCCACACTGCCCCACACCACCCTCATCATCATACTCACCAACACACATTCCACCACCATCACACACAATGCCCCACACCACCCCCACTATCATGTTCACATCCCCATACTCCACCTCCATCACACACACTGCACCACACCACCACCACCTTCCCGCTCACACCCACACACTCCATCACCATCACACACACTGCCCCACAGCACCCCCAACATCACGCTCACACCCACACTCTCCACCTCCCTCACACACACTGCCCCACACCAGCCTCAACATCACGCTCACCCCCACAAACTCCCCTACCGTCATGTTCACTTCCCTGCATAGTCGCTCACCTTCACACACCCTCCACCATACATAACCCCACTGTCATGCTCATTTATCATGCACGAAGCCTCACCATCAGACTCAATCAAACACACGCTTCCCCACTGTGTTGCTCAGTCCCGAACACACAGCCCCACCCTACTCTCAGAACCCGTGCACTCCCCACCATCATGCTCACTCTCCCGCACACTCCCGTTGTCCCGTTCACTCCCCTGCACACACCCCCATCTGTCACTCTCACTTCCCCACACTCTCTCCCACCGTCACGCTCCCTCCCCCACACATTTCCCCAGTGTCAGGCTCACTCCCTCGCACTCTCCCCCAGCATCACACTCACACGCCCACGCAGTCTCCCACCATCTCACTCCTCACACACCTTAAACTGAGCTCCTACCTGTGACCAGCGACCCAGTTGATCCCCTCGAAATGGCCTTTAACCCCATCCTCATTCTATTCCCTGCATTACAGACGGTATGTCCCACACAATGTGCTCTTTTTGTGATATCCTGTTGTACCAGTCTCAGCCACAGCCTACGGTGTCACTCCACCTGTTACCCCCTCGTAACGGCTGGTGTTCTCACACCCACTAACGGCTGGTGTTCTCACACCCACTGTGTCCCCGAGCAATGGCGTTTGGCCCAAGCTCCATACTGTTGCCCTGGCAATGGCCTGACATGCCGTCCCAATCTCAGTTCCCTAACATTCGCCTGAAGATCGACAACCCTCTTCTGTTCCCCCAGCACCGAAGGATTCCAGGAAGGCAGTAACATTGGGAGGTTATGATCGCAAGTTGGAGAGAGAGTTAATGAGATTGGGGTAGGCAAGGCTAGTGGAATTGAATGTGTAAATGGGCAAAGGAGAGAGAAATAGCAGTGCAGCGTGAGAATGGGAGGGATATATGGAGGGAGAGGGACAAAGAGAGCAAAATGAATTCTGCTGAGAGCCAAGTTGGGATGGGAGACCCAGAAGGGAAAGTAAGGACAGAGGGAGTTAAACCCAGCTCCTGAGCTCAGGGTGCGGTGCCCTTCCCTACCCTGAGGACCAGGACTTGGGGCTGAGTCTGTCCCTCACCAGCTCAACTTCTCCAACACAAAGATACACAACAACATCAGTCAGTCTGCTGCTCGGCACACTTTAATCAACGTTTTCATTGGTTACAAATGGAAGTGATGGATACAGTCAGTGGGATGGTGCCTTTTCTCACTGGCCCCTGAGTTGTGAGAAACATTGAAATGCTTCCCTGTAAGCCCCTTGTGCGATAAGGAGGGACAAACCAGCGTTGCCCTCAGTCTGTTACCATAGCGACAGGCTGCTCCATCGCTGAAACACTGAACTGAAATGAGAAAATCCCGGATGGTATGATTAATGAGGGAATTTGATGGATGGATTGAATTGGGTGAAGGGATATTTCAGCACATTCTTCAGCTGCTGCCTGAACTTAGTCTGGGTCACGGCGTAAATTGCGGTGTTTGTGCAGCAACTGAGGAGCTGCAGCATGAAGCCCAATTCCTGCACAAAGCGATGGAGATACACAGAGTAATACCCAATATACCACATCCGGTTCGATATAGAATACAGCATTAACGTTGACCATAACAGGATGAAATTGGCCGAGATCACAAACAGTAAAATGATGGATTTTTTTCGGTTTCTCATTTCTGTGTCACACTGAAGGTCCCCATTGGTGTGAGCGCGGAGTCTCCTGCGGCCTCTGCTGGTCACTAAAATGTGTCTGACGGTGAGAACATTGAGCTGCAGAATCAGGAGAAATGGGACACACGGGGTTAGAATGTGGTGGAGGAATTCGATTGTGACCCAGACACTGGAGGAATAAACAGCGAGTGTTACATCACAAAACCAGGGAACGTTCATCAGCAAATACTGAGACTTGAGCATAAAATACCAGAAAATGTTCTTTAAACAGCTCAGCACAGTCACTGCTCCCAGAACCATAGCCGTCGTTTTCTCACTGCAATATATACTTTTCGGCTTCTGGCAGCACATGGCCACAAACCGATCAAAGGTGAAAGCGACGGTGAACCAGACAGAGCAGTCAGTGGCTGCATAAAGCAGGATGGCGTGGATATTACACACGGGGACGGAGTCCCTCAGGAAATAAAACTGTTCATCATAAACAATGGGAATCTGTCTCAGGATCAGGTCGAGGATAATAACCAGAAGATCTGCCGCTGCCATGGCCCCCAGGTAACGTCTGACACATGGAGACAATCCACAATCTTTATAAAGCAGGACGTAGATGGTCACGATGTTAGCTGTGCGGAAGGAAAACAAACTCATTATCCATCAGCCTGGAGGCAAAGAGACCCGTTTGATCAGGGACCCAGTGAGATTTTCAAAAGTGTCCCTGTATTCAGGGATTTATTAAAATTATTGGAGCTGGAATAATTAATGGGAAGGTCGGAATTACTGACAAAAATGTGACATAAACCACAAGAAACTCTCCCCCCTCAAACACACAGAGACATATCCACAAGGACAGATAGTTTCTAGAACATTCCCAAACACTCGACCACTCAAGAGCAGACACAGGTCACTCCTTCCCAGTTATAATACGGAGGATGGAAACGTTGCAGTCCTGAAGGATTCACTCCCAATTTCCTGAAGTCAAACGGAGTTTGGGAATTTCTGTATTTTCGTTTTGATTGTGGTTTAATCCTGTGTTGTGAAGAAATGTAAACGCAGGGAGCACGTATTCACCCCTTTAACTGCCGAAGGGACCTTCGGAACAGTGTCTCCTTCTCTCTGGAACGGGATCTCTTCCCTCAGGATCTTATCGTTTGTTCAACTCACTGACGTCCGGCCGTTCACAAACAACGTCAGGGACAGAACGTTCCGGGGAATGTCAGATGTACAATGTTGGGAAAAGAACTTTCCGGGAATGCCAGTTATAGAATGTCAGGAACAGAACGTTCCAGTTAATGAAAGTTATAGAATGTTGGGGACAGAATGTTCCGTGGAATGTCAGTGATAGAATTTTGGGTACAGAACGTTCCAGGGAACCCCTTGGCCTGTCTATCACCGTTCCCCCATACCCACCCCACCATGATGGACTGTGCCTGGACACACTGTAACATTAATGGGGTGAGAGACGAAGTGTCCAATCACAGGAATGGGAACTAAAGACATTGCCAGATCAGCTGAAATGGTTAGATATACCACATTCTCAACCCATCTTACAAAACCATCCCAGACATCATCAACCCAGAGGTGATATCCGTTCACTGTGGAACACGATGTAGGCCAGGCTGGTGCACTGCTCAGTACAAACCAGCATTCTATGGAGATTCATCCATTGTCCTGGTCAATACAAACCAGCAATCTGTCCAGAGTGGAACACTGTGCAGATCAGATCAGGGCATTGATCTATAAACCCAGACAATATCTCTGTCCAGCACGGGGAGCTGTGCAGACAACAACTGGGCATTATCTATAAACCACAACCAGACAGTCTGATCAGCACAGCGACCTGTGCAGTGATCACCCGTGAATTAATCTGTAAACCAGGACCTGTTACCCTCCCAACATGTAGGACTGTGTACACCACACCAGTGCATTGATCAATAAAACAGGAGCATTTACCCTCCCAGCATGTAGGAGTGTGTACACCATCCCAGTGCATTAATCTGTAAACCTGGAGCAGTTACCCTCCCAGCATGTACGACTGTGTGTGCCACCCCAGTGTATTGATCTGTAAACCAGGAACAGTTACCCTCCCAGCATGTAAGACTGTGTACAACACCCTAGTGCAGTGATCTGTAACCAATGAGGATGTACCTTCCCAGCATGTAGGATTGTGTACCGCACCCCAGTGCATTGATCTGTAACCAAGGAGGATGTACCTTCCCAGCATGTAGGACTGAGTACACCACCTCGGTGCATTTCTCAATAAACCAGGAGCAGTTACCCTCCCAACATGTAAGACTGTGTGTACCAACCCACTGCATTGATCTGTAGCCAAGGAGCATGTACCTTCCCAGCATGTAGGACTGTGTATCCCACCACAGTGCATTGATCAGCAAACCAGGAGCAGTTAACCTCCCAGCATGTATAACTGTGTACACCACCCCAGTGCATTAATCTGTAACCAAGGAGCATGTACCTTCCCAGCATGTAGGACTGCGTACCCCACCCCAGTGCATTGATCTGCAATCCAGGGACGTTTACACTCCCAGCACTGTACACCACCCCAGTGCATTGATCTGTAAACCCGGTATTTACCCTCCCAGCATGTAGGACTGTGTACCCCACCCCAGTGCACTGATCTGTAAACCAGGAGCAGTTACGCTCCCAACATGTAGGACTGTGTACACCACTCAGTGCATTGATCTGTAAACCAGGAGCAGTTACCCTCCCAGCATGCAGGACTGTGTACACCACCCCAGTGCGTCGATCTGTAAACGAGGAGCAGTTACCCTCCCAGCATGTAGGATTGTGTACCACACCCCAATGCATTGATCAGTAGCCCAGGATCAGTTACCCTCCCAGCATGTAGGACTGTGTCCACCACACAATGCATTGATCTGTAACACTGTGTTAGATCCTGCCCACTGTGGGGAACCTTGCAGCCCATGTTGGAAGTGGCAGCATGTGCAGCCCACATCCATTTCCAGCTCCATCTCTCCATTGTTCCCTGTCAAGGGGGTGCTGTGGGTGTGAACATCACTGCCACAGAGATACAGAGATGGAGGGGGAATCAGTTTAAACAATAACAAATGGGAGGGGTATGGGAAATAGACAGAAAGGGGGAGACTGAGAGACGGTGTTATGGAAGGATGTGTTCCCAGATTTCAGAATGATGAAATGAAAACATTTTAACGACATCCTGTAACGTAAGTGTTTCCAGGAATGGTAGGTGAATGTGATATTGGTGGGAGTTCAGATGATGCAGAGTTTTGGATGAACATTTGTTTTGCAGCTTTGTATCTGGGTGTAGGGTCAGCAGAGTTTTTGACCCATAAAGCTAAATCTAACAATAACTTGTCTCAGTGTCATTTCCATTGACTGTGACAGAGGGATTATCCACACTAGGCCGAGCCATTTTCCTGGTGCGATGTTATTGAACTCACCCCATTAACTACCCATCCCACCCCATGGTGTCCCTCTCATTCAATACTAGCCCCATTCTCCCACCCATCATGGCTGGAGGAACTCACCATCGCCCGGGTGCCCCTGGATATTCCATGATCCATGACACTGGCGCCATCTTTAAAAGGCCACTGAGTACACGGTTGAGCTTTCTTTGTTAGGAGCTGCCCTGCACAGTTTACCCCGAGCATGGCAGATAAGAGGTAATTACACCACGGTTTGTGGACAGGGGCACGGAGGTCCTGGTGGAAGGGCAAGTACAGAGGGTGACCATTCTCTTCCCAGAGTGGGCCACACCACGAGACCCCCCGAGCATGGTCTGAGCTCCCCACCCAGCTCAGTGCAGTATCTGCGGTCTGAAGAAATGTCCAGCAATACAGGACAAGCATCAATAACCTTCTCCGCTCTGTCAGAATAAGGGTCACTGTATTCTCTCCACTCCCTCACACTCACTGTATATCTGTTGCAGCACCGTCCCTCGAACAAGGCTCATGGTCCAAGACTCTCATTGCCCCATGCAGCACCTTCTCTCTCTGTCTCTGTCTCTCTCTGTCTCTGTCTGTCTCTCTTTCTCTCTCTCTCCCTCCACTTTACCCACCCTCCACATTAATAACACTGCATGGATACAACACAGTGGACTGACTCCCTCCGGACACCTCACCATGACACCCTCCCCACCTACACAAACAGCAGGACCACCCCCTCCCACCCTGCCTCTCTCTCTCCCTTTCTCCCAATCCAGGAGAAACAGCCTGGAATAGGACAGAAAGGGCCAAGCCGGGTGGTGGAGTGCCCGATATCTGTTCCCATCCCACCCCCCCCTCCCCCCGCCATGTGGGGAGGTCCATGGTATGAGCCAGAAAGGACCGGGACGCCTCGTGTGGAGATTCTGAAACATCCACGTCTCACCGACCGAGTCAGGAGCAATGCTCACTGAAGAGCAATTCTCACTTTAAACCCACTGGCAGCTCCGTTTCCCTCCGGCACAACTTAGAAGCCGTGGCCCTGATGCCATCTCACTTTTGTATTGAGCTGTTACAAATGGAATCTCCACGATCTCGGTGGGCAGGAGGGTGGTCTCACAACACATTGTCACCACCACCTCCCAGGAAGGGAGCACGGAGGCTCCTTCCTACACCTCCCCCTGTAAACAGCTCAGATACTGAATCTAATCTGTGATAGTTACTGCTGTCCCCATTTTGTCCTGATATCTTCAATAATCTGTTCTCCTATACATGCAGTGCCCTCTGTTTCTGCAGCCCCTTTCTAATGGCACAGCCTGCTTTAAACTTCCGTTCATTGTCGTTCCTACCAAAGTGCATCAACTCACACAGCTCTGCATTGATCCCCAGCTGCCATACACCTGAACACTACACCAATGTGTGATTGTCCCTTTAGAGTTCCACACTGTCCTCCACAGACTTCAGCGATCTTCCAGGTTCGGTGCCATCTACAAACATTGAGATTGTCATAGCCTCACAGTCTCCATGAAACAACTGAAATCCTGCCTCACACACACCGAGTGTGAGCAAGTGAAATACTGATATATTCCCACGGACAGAGTCGAAATGCTGTCAATGAACAACAAAACTCCTGACACATACGAGACAGAGTAGATGAAATATTGACAAACCACAGAGCAAGAGAAATCCGGATAGGTTCCACTTATCTATATTCATCGTCGTACAATGTGATGAAGTTGAAAGTGTGTAATGTACCTTTCAGAGAGAGGCAACTGAGAGCTTACAAGCATCTGTGTATATGAGAGGATGGCAGACCCAGAACCAGTATGTTGCTATAGAGCTGGAGTCAAGTAATAAGCAGTTAAGAGAAAGGGGGTCCAGAGTTGTGAATAGTTGATGTAAAATGTTCATTTTCATCGTGAAAAACAAATATATGTTTTTATTTAAACAGTGGAATTTATGAGTTCTCTGTCCCTCATATTTTAACAGTTTGCGAGCCGAATTGAGCATTTTTTATGTTTCTTTTATGTTACCAGATGAGCTTCACGCCGTGTCCTAACAATTGCTGTGTGTGTTTCTTTGTGTCCCTGCGTGGGGCAGGTCTGGCAGTCTCTGTGGTGCTTAAAGTGATGCAATGTCACCCTCTGCTGGCCTCCACACGCCAGTGCACAGGCATTGACAGAGGGTGAAAACAAACAGGGATTCATTCAGAGAGGGAGAGGGAGAGGGCAGCTACTCATAGCACCATCCAAACTGATGTCTAACCCATGGACAGATCTAAACGTCTTTTAAACGTTGTAATTGCACACACTTCCACCACTTCCACTTGAAGTTCATTCCACACACAAATCAGTTTTGTCTAAAGTAATTACCACTCATGATTTTTTTGGAAGTATTTTTCCTCGCACCTTAAAATTTCCCTCAGTCTTGTACTCTCGATTCTAGGGAAAAGGCATTGGCCCTTCAGCTTTTCTGTACCCCTCATGATTTGTTAAACCTCCGTAACATCAAACACTCAATCTCATCCTCTCCAGTGAAAATGAATCCCAGCCGATCCAGTCTCCCTTTATAGCTCATTCGCTCCATTCCCAGGAACATCCAGGTTAATCTCTTCTGAACACTCTCCAGCTTAATAATATCGGGATCAGTAATATCAAAGTGAATAGTCAAGATATTTTCTAAGGGTGGGTGAGACCAAATCTAGAGGACATAGTTTTAACGTGAGTGGGGAAATATTTACACGTGACCTTAGGAAGAACGTTTTTACACAAAAGATGGTGTGAATATAGAATGAGCTGGCAGGATGATTAGACTGAACACAGTATTCCAGAAGAACCCTTACCAATGACTGTACACCCTCAACATGACATCCAAATTTCGATATTGAAAGGTCTGACCAATGAAGACAAGTGTGTTAAACACCTCCTTAACCACACTATCTATATGAGATGCAAATTTTAATGAACTATACCTGACGGCCGAGGTCTCTATTCTACAACACTGCCAAACGCCCTACTTTTAATTGTTTAGGTCCTGCTCTTGTTTGATTTACCAAATCCAAAACCTCACATTAATCCAAATTAAAATCCATCTGCCACCCATCAGCTCAGTGTGTGATATTATTGCCTACTCACTCTCCCTCTTCAATTTTAAAATGCCCATCCCTCACCAGGAGGCCTTCACACTCCGGCCTTGATTTTCACAAAGACCCTGAGCTTGGTTTGTCTTGTATGGTTAGAGGAAGGAGGGACAGATTGCAGACACAGTCAGTGGGGAGGAGAGGCTGGACAGTAATCCGCGGCCTGGTGTCTTTTCATGGTTTTAGGAAGAGGGCAGTCACACGGGTTATTGGTGTTTTGGGGCCAGAAATTATCGTCTTTCTTTGTCTTTAGTATTTAGTGATAAATATCTATTTGAGACCCGTCATTTTGCAGAGTATGTCTGCAGGATTTATTTCCCTAATACTTCAGACTCCAGATAATAGCAGTTAACGATGTTTATGGTTTGTTTCGATGGCACAGTACGTGAACAATCCGACAATTGAGACAAATACCTTGCATTTGTTTAACAATGAAAAACATTTTGTATCATTCAGTAATGTTAACCAGATTTTATGAAATCCCATACCGAGCTGAAAGCTGTCACGTAAAATGTGACCCAAAGTCTGGGAATAGTTTAGACCTTGTGGCATGTGTAGTACCCGTGCCTCTGAGCCAGAAACCTGATTTTATTCCAAATCCTAAACTGCTGTGGTCGTGTCCCTAGCTCTGGACCAAACGGTCTGGATTCAAGTCCTGCCTGTTGTGGAGGTGTGTCACAGTGTGTCAGAACAGGCTGATTAACAGATACACAGAGGAATCATGTTGCAGCTTCAGGGACTATTGCTGTTTGGTGCTCATGTCTCTATCTCCAGGCACAACGTTTCAGGTACAAATCTCACAGAGATGTTTCAAATTACATCTAGACAGAATGATGAAAATGGTGTTAGAATTGTGTCTTGATGAAGAAGGAAGAGGTGTCAGTATTGAATTTCAGAATTGAGGCCCAGGGAAGACTGAGAGCACAGCCATTCATGTTGGTTGGAATCACATTTCGCAGCAGTAGCATTTTATAAAATCATAACAGCCATGGATAGGGTGCGTAGTCAAGGTTTCTTCCCAGGGTAGGTGCGTCCAAACGTAGAGGCCATTGGTTGAAAGTGAGAGGGGGAAGATTTGGAAGTGGCACCATTTCACGCAGAGGAATGAGTGATCAGAGGAAATGGTGGAGACTGGTCCAATTACAACATTTGAAAGGCATTTGGATGCTGACAGACCTGCTAAGATTTTGCAGCAATTTCTGCATTTGTTAAAAAAAGCCTTCATTTTAGCACAGGTACTCTGAATGCATAAACATTTAAACATTTATAAATAACGCAGGCACATTTAAATACATTTCAAATTGATTATTTTCTGCTAAGAAAAAGCAGCAACAATATACCTACATGGAGCAGGGACTGGAATGTAGTCGTAGTTTGGACAATGTTCAATGAAACCTCACATGATCCAGTTTGGGCGAGGATGATATCATTGTGTGATTCAACTCAGAGAGGAGGAAAATATGTTCTGCCCGAGGTGGAGTGGCCTATACTGCACATTGTCTCCATCATTGTTTCTCATCACAGCAATGTGTGCAAGATTAAAAAAAAGTGTGCATGAAAAGTCTGAATGGTAGCAGTCTGTTTCCCAAGATAAGGGTCCAAAGCAAGAGGGCATAGGTTGAAGGAAAGAAGGGAATAATTAAGAAGGAACCATAGGAAACAAATGTTTCATGTAGAGAGTGATGTGTGTACAGAAAATGCTGTCAGAGGAATTGGTGAAGGCCATACAATTGCACATTTAAAAAGTGTCTGTAAGACGAGGGATACTGGCCACATGCTTTCAAATGGGACTAGATCAGCTTTGGTCATCTGGTCTGAGTAAACAGATTGGACTAAGGGGTCTGTTTCCGTTCTGCATGGCTCTCTGTAAGAGGGATTAGGAGAAATTCAGAAACGACCTTTCAAGTCAGAATTCTCTTCACTGGACGTTTGTGGTACCTCTATATCCACATTCATTCAAGGGCTGAGTTAATTAAACACTTGACAGGGGATTGTGCCACGGATAATGGGATACAGACAGGAAAGTGGGGCTGAGACCGCAACCTGATCAGCTACAATTTTAGTGCCTGGTGGGGAAGGCTTTAAGTATCTAGTGACCTACTCCTGCTCCTCAGTCCCATGCTTCTGGATTCCATTCAGCCCTTCAAACCTGCAAGACAGGAGCAGTTGGAGGCTACTTACTGCTATCACCTGGTGCACAGGAAGGGAAGACGATTCAGTCCCTCAGTATTGTTACACATGGTTTGAGGTGATTTGGGAAATTTAATTTGAAAACCCAAGCTGGGTATGAAAGAGGCCTCTCATCTCTTTTTACAGAGCGTTCCCTCTCTGCAAAGTGTGCTTCATTTGTTGGTCATGTTGTAGACCCAAATCAACTTTGAAAACAGTCCCCATATCTCACCCAGAGATGGCTCACATAGCTGACAGCAACATTCAATAACAACCCTTCCAGGAAAATAACACCCACTAACCTTCCAATAATAGAATATGAGAACACCAAAAACAGGGGCAGGACGCTCATCCCCCTCGAGCCTACCTTGCCCTTCATTAAGATCATGGCTGATCTGCTCTAGGTCTGAAATCCTCTTCAATGTCCAAATCTTCATAGCCCTTAACTCTGTCGGGTCAAATCCATCTACCCCTTCTTTAAATACTTTGTCATCTAGCTCTCCTAACATGATGAAAACGCGGATTGCTGACATTCAATAGCCTCTGTTTGAAATAAACACTCCCTGCTTCTATACCATGACTTGTTGAGATGAGCATATGATGTGAACAGAATCTTACAGATAACAGTGACTGGCCCTGATATCAAGGCACTACTTGACTGAGGATGACATCAAAGAGTTAAACAAAATTTGAATTTGTTTGGGAATCAGCGTAAACTCCCCACTGGTTGCCGTCAATCACAGGAAAATGGAAGGTATTTGTGATGTGTAGATGTCCATTATCTCAGTCCCGGGACATCTCTGTGGGATATCCTCAGGTTAGCTTCCTATTCACAAACATCTTCAGCTGCTTCATCAAAGTCATTCCCCCATTATAAGATCAGAAGCGGGGATATTCCTTGAAGATTATCCAATTTTTCACAACAATGTATCTCCCCTGTCAGCTCCTGAAGTAGTCTGTGTCCATGTGCAACAAGATCTGCACAACATTCAGGCTTGTGCTGTGAAAGTATATTTAGCATTCATGTAACAGTACTTCGAGATGCTGCTTAATTTCACAAAGAACGGAGGAAGTCATTAAGCATTTCAAGCTCACTTCACAGGAATATGAGGAAGCCATTGAAACTACTGAACAAGAAGAGGGATAGCCCATTCAGACCCTCCTGCCTATTACACAGGAAACAAGGAGTCCATTGTTATAGACCAGGCTAGAGCCCCTTAAGCATATTTTGAAGTTATAGTTTAAATCCAATCATTATTTTACTCTAAAGGCAAATATAACAACTGGTTCAGATGTAATGTGATTAGTGAAACTCCTAGATGTTAAGCAAAACAGTTTATTTCAGCACTATCATTAAAATATAATCAAAGAAAGAGGAAATTAGAAGAACAACACGATTCAAAAACTTAACAGAATAGCAGCTAGAATCCTATTACTAAGTAATTGTACCAATATAGTCAGATCCCATAAACACAACCTCTTGGCAAAAAAAAAGCAAATTCTGACCTGCAGTTCTCTAGGAGGGGAAAAATATCAGCATCCAGTTAAAAAAAAGTCAGAGACAGGAGCAGCCAGGGGATAGTCACTAAAGCTTATAACTCTGTGGGGACCCCAATAGTTTTTGACGTTACTGAGAAACCAAAAGCCAGAAATCCTAATCTGTGAGAGCTGACCATACTCATTCCATCTGCATTAAAATAAACCTAAGGCCTCCCTAGCTGTTACTCAAGTGGTCCTAACTAGCCAGCTTGGTAACGGTCATTCAATCTCTCTCGTAAAAGAAACCAGAACAAAATAACCTCTTAAAGCTACAGCATCATCACACTAGTCAGCACATCGAGCTGTCATACAGGAACAGGGGTAACCCAATCAGGCACTTGGCCCTGTCCAATTGGACGAGGAAGAAGCCATTCAGCTCCTTAAGTCCATTATATCGGAAGAAGAGGAGGCCATTCAGCGCCATGAGTCATTTACACTGGATACGCAGAATGACATTCAGCCCCTTGAGTCAATGACACAGGAACAGGAGGAGGCCATTCAGCCCTTTGAGTCGCACTGGGACAGTGGGAGGAGATCATTCAGCCGCTAAACGCTCTTACACAGGGACAGAATGAGGTAATCAATGCTGATTCATGATAAAAGCTTATGCCCAAAACATCAATTCTCCTGCCCCTCGGATGCTGCCTTTTCCAGCACCACACTTCCGACTCTGATTTCTAGCATCTGCAGTCCTTACTTGATTCTCCTAACTGATGCTCTAACATGATGAACAAGTGGAGCAGAGGCTGCACAGACAGACTGCTCCACGTTTTTCCAGGTAGCTCCGTTGCTCATGATACTCACGCGGGATGTTAACATGTTTTTTTTGCACTGAAGAGGGAAGCAAAATGCTTTGTGTGAAATCTCAAGGAGGCACCTTTCATCTCCGAGAAGACAGTATGGTCTTCTCTATGTAGGCCGGAAGCTGGTGGGAATGGCTACCTGTTTCAGATGGAAGTTGTTGTGGTTGCTGTTGGGGATTGTGAACAATATGTCGTTCAGTGCAGGCTCACACACTGACTAATTATTAATGTGGGGAGAGTTCATTACGGCTTAGAAACAATTAGGAAAGCCATATTAGTTTGATGAATGGACGCTCTACCTTCACATAATGTTGATCTTGTTCATGTTTATCTTGTCTAGTGCACATCCTGTGCAAAGAGACCTGTATGCCTTACTCTGTACAAGTCTATTTTCACCCTATGATATGTCTGGCCACGCTTATTATGATTTGCCTCCATTACTCATAAATAAAGCGTTTCCCTGTACTGATGTACACATGACAATAAATCAAACCAATCAAACCTGGGTAAAGTATGGAATTTCTCACCCTATCAATGTCTCTTCAGGAAATAAGTGATCACAACCAAGCATCAAGTTTCAGTGCAACCATCTCTATTCTCACATAGCTCTATAGATTGAACACTCAGTTTCTTCCCTCTCATTTCATTGTAAAAACATCTGTGTTTGTGGTAAGGCGATTATTCCTCGCAAAGGAGATCAAATCTGTAGATATTGACCCAAAAAATCTCTCGGCAAGGATTCGTAATTGTAGGAACCTGGCTTTGCATAGATTCTTGAATCAGTAGACATAGAGAGCAGTAGACGTACTCTGTATAAATTTCTGTAAAGCCTTTGATTAGGTTCCACATGTTAGGCTGCTCTGGAAGATTCGATCAGATTGAATGCAGGGGGCCCATGCAAATTGGGTACTCAATTGGATTGATGTCAGGAAGGAGACATTAAGAGTGGAAGGATACTTGTAGGATTGGAGGCGTGTAACTTATTTATTCATTCTCTGGATAGGCATTGCTGGATAGACAGCATTTATTGCCCATCTTAATTGCCCACAGACAGATAAGGGTAAAGCACATTGTGGCGGGTCTGGAGTCACATGGAGGCCAGACCAGGTAAGGATGCAATTTTCCTAACCTGATGGATATTAGTGAGCTAGTGGAGAATCTCAGGGGTTAGTGCCTATCCCATTACTGTTTGTCATCTCTTATGACTGATTGGAATGAGATTGTAACAAGTATGATGATTAAGTTTTGCAGATGACACTAAAATATTCAGTATCGTGGAGAGTGAGAAAGGTTAACAAAAAATAAGGAAAGACCTTGATCAAATGGGGAAGTGGACCAAGAACTGGCAAATGGAGTTTAACATAGATAGGTGTGAGGTCTTGCATTTTGGAAAATCAAATCAAAGTTGATGTTTAATGGCGAATAGTAGGGCCTTAACGGGAGGTAGTGGACAGGGAGACTTTGAAGTTCAGGTTCACGGTTCTCTGAAAATAGTCACAGGTAGACAGAATACTTTTGGCACACTGGCCTTCATCAGTGAGGGCACTGAGTATAGAATTTGGGAAGCTATGTTGCGATATACAAGACATTGGCGAGGCCGCTTTTAAGTATAGTGTTCAGTTTTCGTCACTTTGTTAGAGGAAGGATGTTATTAAACTAGAAAGAATGCAGAAGGAATTTACAAGGATGTTGCGACAACCCAGTGATCTGTGTTAAAGGGAGATTTTGGACATTCTAGGACTTGTTCTTTAGAGCAGAGGAGACTGAATGGGGAACTAATACATGTATATAAGTACATGAGGGGCATGGATATAGTGAATGCGCTTAGTCTTATTACAAGGTTTGAAGAATCAAGGACGAGAGGGCATCAGTTTAAGGTTAGATGGAAGGAGAATAGGGAACCTGAGGGGCAGCGTTTTTACACAGAGCCTGTTACGCAGATGTAAAGATCTGCTAGCAGATGCGTTTGAGGGAGGTATGTTAACAACATTTAAAAGGCATTCGGACAATTATATGGATAGGAAAGGACTCGAAGGATATGGCTGAAGTGCAAGGAAATGGGGTTTGCGTGAATGGACATTTGCGATGTGGATGTTGAACCCGTCTGTTAATTAAAGCAAACACCCAGAAAAGCTCACGCTGCAGCGTAATTTGTTAAAATCTGAGTTGCAAAACTCTGACATGCCACTATTTAAAGAAAAACAACAAATTAGTCTCTTAACTTTAATAGTCATGATTAACGACAACTATTCACAAATACAAGACCCCTTTTTCTTAACTGATGTCTATCTGACTCCAACTCGAAAAAAAACCGCTGCTCCTATAACCCACGTATGAAATATTACATTCAATTAATCTCAAGACCATACAGTCTCTGTCTCCTCCGCTGTCTTCACACTTCCAGCTGCTGATATCCATGGGTCATCTTCCTTTGTTTTTAACTGCAACTATATTTTACATGAAAAGGTATCCTAGAGAGAGTTTTAGGTGGCCAGTTACCTCTCCGGCTCTACAACAGTTGCTCAGCTGTTCAATAGCAGTTACTCTCCATTGAGTGTTCAAAATGCCAGGCGCATACTCCTGACGACACATTAAATTCTCATAATTTGATTATTTCCACGTGTCAAAACAATGATATTCAAATACTATTGTCTGCTGGTACCCTGTGCTTTATTTAAACTAATTGCTATCAAAACAGCAACCAAAACCCAGGTATCCATTTACCAACGAATTGTTACATTTGGAAAAGCCTTACCCATGAGCGGGAAGCTGTGGCTGTACATTATATTCGGCAAAATCAGTACTGTCTTAAAATGTCCAGATATGCTTTCAGCTGCATAATGCCACCCCGCTCCCCCCCCCCCCCCCCCCCCCCCCCCGACCCACCTCCGCCCTTTTCAGGGAAAATAAATGAAACATCAGAATGAAAAGATGGCTTCATTTCTTTTCCTGCAATTCTGAATCCGGAATCCATGAAATGCAAAAGTAATTAATCTAACTTATACCTTTCATATTAATTCTGCACACATATGTAATATTGTAATATGTAAAATGGAATCTGCACTTTTTCATTTAAATTTGTGATAACGCATCTGCTATCACAATTGTACGGCCCACAACATGTATATTTTGGCAGTTAAAAGTCGATAACGTCAATGAAATATTCAAATATTTTAGTCGTTAAATCGTTCAAAAATGCAAAAGAATTGTAGTTTTATGCATTCATCTCCGACAACCCGTTTTGCACATAAACAATCACATATTGTCAGACCAGTACCAAACTCAATGATCTTTTTTCAATAGAGTAGCATTTTCTTTCAGTTGGGTGTTCGGTTTTTTTTTGGCAGGTAGCCAATTGGTCATTCCATTCCATTATCATGTTCCTGCATCAATACATCTCCCACCCCTATATCGCCAGCAGGAATCGCAATTTTGAAGGGTTTCAAAATGTTTGGTGCAGCTAAAACTGGTGCAATAGTTAATGTTGCTTTTGAATTCTCAAATGCCTGCTGGAATTCTTTTGTACACCAACATTTTGCGTCTTTTTTTTAGTAAATCCATCAGCAGTTCCACAACGCTGCTAAAGTTTTGAACAAACTTCCAATGGAATCCACTCAGTCCCAAAAATCGAAGCTTCCCTTTCATCGAGGATAGTTGTGGGAAGTCTTCGTCTTTATGTTCCATGAGGCCAATTTTCCATGTCCAAGTGTGTGATCTTCGACTTCTGTCCTGTTAATTTCTCTTTAATTAAATCAAAAATAGCTCTCACTTCATGTCCGGATATTAACTCGAAGGGAGTAAACTGAGTACATTGGTTTGGGCATCTCTAATGGCTAACAATTCAATGGAGACCTTCATCTCAATCATTTGGCCAATCCTGACAATACGCTGTTAACACGGTCTTCAGTGTCTGATGCTAACTTTCCAAGGCTCCTTGAGATTCGGGATGGGACACATTTGATTTGAAGTGCTGTATGCCTAAGCTACCCATGATTAACATAAACAGCTGAACAGTAAAATGACTCCCTTGGACTGACGGAATCTCTCTGGTAGCCCATACTGAGTAACGAAAGCTACCAACCCATCCACCACACTTTTTGCCTTAATAATCCACAATGGAATTGCCTCTGGTAATCTGGCAGACATATCCATTATGGTCAGCAAACATTTGTTTTCACTTTTGGTTTAGAAAGACAGCCTACACAATTAATCATAACCCGCGTGAAAGGTCCTTCAATTGCAAGAATTGGCAAAAAAAAGGTTCTGATTTTAGTCTTGCCTGTGGCTTACCTACTATTCAGCATGTATGACACAACTAACAAAAAAAAACATCATTGTGCATTTCCGGCCAGTAGAAATAATTTTGTACCTTAGCGTTAATCTTCCAGGTAACCTCCTGCAGGTATACCGAGAGGATCTCCTGCAGGTAGTTCATGTGATACCCATAACATTCCTGTCTGTATGTTACCGCCAAAATACTCTGGTTAACTTTGGCCCATTCCCCCTCTGCACTAACATGCTATGGTCTCCATTTTCATTTAGGATTCTATCTTTAAGTTGCTAGCGCTCGACAATATATTATAATGCCTTTTCTGCATATGCATTAATTTATGTAAATTTCTGTTGTAAGTCCATTAGCCTTTCAGGACTAAACACCTCTGCCTGACCCTCTGCCTCTTCAGCCTTAACCTGCACTACTACATGAAACAACAGGCCAGCAAATCAAACTTCCACTCCTTTGAGTTTCTCTTTAGTTTTTGATTCAAAGTTTGTGCGAAGATTTGTAGCTCGGGTGCTTGTTGTAGTGGTTCTGTTCGCCGAGCTGGAAGTTTTGGTTGCAAACGTTTCGTCCCCTGGCTAGGAGACATCATCAGTGCTCTGGAGCCTCCTGCGAAGCGCTTCTTTGATGTTTCTTCCGGCATTTATAGTGGTCTGTCCTTGCCGCTTCTGGGTGTTAGTTTCAGCTGTCCGCTGTAGTGATTGATATATTGGGTCCAGGTCGATGTGTCTGTTGATGGAGTTTGTGGATGAATGCCATGCCTCTAGGAATTCCCTGGCTGTTCTCTGTCTGGCTTGCCCTATGATAATAGTGTTTTCCCAGTCGAATTCATAGAACATAGAACATAGAACATAGAAGGATACAGCGCAGTACAGGCCCTTCGGCCCTCGATGTTGCGCCGACCGAATCCTACCTAACCGATACTAGCCCAATAACTTCCAAATGCCTATCCAATGCCCGCTTAAATGACCATAAAGAAGGAGAGTTCACCACTGATACGGGCAGGGCATTCCATGAACTCACAACCCGCTGTGTGAAGAATCTACCCCTAACATCTGTCCTATACCTACCACCCCTTAATTTAAAGCTATGTCCCCTAGTAACACCTGACTCCATTAGCGGTAAAAGGTTCTTAGTATCTACCCTATCTAAACCCCTAATCATCTTATACACTTCTATCAGATCTCCCCTAAACCTTCTCTTCTCCAATGAGAACAGCCCCAAGTGCCTCAGCCTTTCCTCATAAGATTTTCCTACCATTCCAGGCAACATCCTGGTAAACCTCCTCTGCACTCGTTCTAAAGCTTCCACATCCTTCCTATAGTATGGCGACCAAAACTGCACACAATACTCCAGATGAGGCCGCACCAGAGTCTTATACAACTGCAACATGACCTCAGGACTCCGGAACTCAATTCCTCTGCCAATAAAGCCCAGTACACCATATGCCTTCCTCACAGCACTATTTACCTGGGTGGCAACTTTCAGAGATCTGTGTACATGGACACCAAGATCCCTCTGCTCATCCACACTACCAAGTAGCCTACCATTAGCCCAGTAATCCATCATCTTGTTATTCCTACCAAAGTGAACGACTTCGCACTTAGCTACATTGAATTCCATTTGCCACATTTCCGCCCAGCTCTGCAACTTATCTATATCCCGCTGTAACCTACCACTTCCTTCCTCACTATCCACAACTCCACCGACTTTCGTGTCATCCGCAAACTTGCTTACCCAGCTTTCAAGTCCTTCCTCTAGATCATTTATAAAGATAACAAAAAGCAATGGTCCCAAAACAGATCCTTGTGGTACACCGCTAGTAACTGCGCTCCAAGATGAACATAATCCATCAACTACTACCCTCTGTCTCCTTCCAGCCAGCCAATTCCTAATCCAAACCTCTAAAGTATCCTCAATGCCATACCTCCGAAGTTTTAGCATTAGCCTACCATGGGGAACCTTATCGAACGCCTTACTAAAATCCATATACACAACATCTACTGCTTTACCCTCATCCACTTCCTTGGTCACCTTCTCAAAGAACTCAATAAGGTTTGTGAGGCACGACCTGCCCTTCACAAAACCATGCTGGCTATCCCTGATCACGTTATTCCTACCCAGATGTTCATAAATCTTATCCCTTACCATTCTCTCTAAGACTTTGCCCACCACTGAAGTCAGACTCACTGGCCTATAGTTGCTAGGGCTATCCCTACTCCCTTTCTTGAACAATGGGACCACATTCGCTATCCTCCAGTCCTCTGCTACTATTCCTGTTGACAACGATGACATAAAAATCCAGGCCAATGGCTCTGCTATCTCCTCCCTAGCTTCCCATAGGATCCTGGGGTAAATGCCATCAGGCCCAGGAGACTTATCTATATTCATCCTTTCCAATATTCCCAAAACCTCTTCTCTGCATATTTCCAGGTCATCCATTCTAATTATTTGTGATTCCATATTCACATCAGCAACAGTGTCCTGTTCCTGAGTGAATACTGATGAAAAGTACTGATTTAATGTCTCTCCAATCTCCTCCGCCTCCACACACAACTTCCCACTACTATCCTTGACTGGACCGATACCTACCCTAGTCATCCTTTTATTCTTGACATACCTATAGAAAGCCTTTGGGTTTTCCCTAATCCTACCAGCTAAAGACTTTTCATGTCCACTTCTCGCTTCTCTTAGCTCTCTCTTTAGCTCCTTCCTGGCTACCTTATAACTCTCTATCGCCCCTACTGAACCTTCACGCCTCATCTTTACATATGCCGCCTTCTTCCCTTTCACAAGGGACTCCAATTCCTTACTAAACCACGGCTGCCTCACAAGGCCCTTTACACCATGCCTGACTGGTACATACCTATCGAGGACACGCAGTAGCTGCTCCTTGAACACTCCCCACATCTCATTAGTGTTCTTCTCTTGAAGCCTGTTTTTCCAATCCACACATCCTAAGTCATGCCTCACTGCATCATAATTTCCCTGCCCCCAGCTATAGCTCTTGCCCTGCGGCACACGATTATCCCTCTCCATCACTAAAGTAAAAGTCACCGAGTTGTGGTCACTGTCCCCGAAGTGCTCACCTACCTCCAAGTCCAACACCTGGCCTGGTTCATTACCTAGAACCAAATCCAATATAGCCTCCCCTCTTGTTGGCCTGTCGACATATTGTGTCAGGAAACCCTCCTGCACACATTGTACAAACACCTGTTGCTTGTTGTCTGAGTGTGTGGCTACTAGGGATAGCTGGTCGTGTCGTTTGCAACCAAAACTTCCAGCTCGGCGAACAGAACCATTAGTTTTTGATTCTTGTAACTTATGACAGTGAGATCTTGTTATTACGCAGTCTGGAAAATTTTCCGTGTATTTGTCTTTTAACTCCTCAATTTCCTGGTCTTCCTTTGAGTTTTCCATCACAAAAGATGTCACCCAAACTTGGATCCTGCTAAATTGTTCTCAAGAATAAAGCAGTATTTCTGAAACTGACGGTCTTTCACTCACTCCCACTGTTACGTTCCCAATCTTGATTTGCATCTCCAACCTGATCTTACACAGGGGAGCACTACATTTCTGTCACGATTCCACAAATTATCAATCTCTCAGGTAACATGTCAGAAAGAGTGCAAATGCTTTCATCACTTACTTTTAAAGGCTGAGAGAATGTGAGGATTACAGACTCTGGCGGTCACAGTTGAAAGGTGTGGCGCTGGAAAAGCACAGCAGGTTAGGTAGCAACCAAGGAGCAGGAGAATACACGTTTCAGGCATAACCCTTTCATGTGGAAAATTGGGGCTGGGGTAAAGCATTCTGACAAATACATAGGTGGGTGGGAGTGGAGCTGGGCAGAAGTTAGCTTGGAAGGATATAAGTAGATGCAGGTGGGGGGCGGGATTGGTGAGAGGTCAGAGGGCAGGGTGAAGCAGATAGGTGGTAGGACAGTTGTGATACTCCAACCACACGGCATCAACATGAATTTCACAAGTTTCTAATTCTCCGCTCTCCCAACCTCATACCAGATTCCACCTTTCAACTCAGCATCGCCCTCTTCGACCCTGCTGACTGTTCACCTTCTTTCGCACAAGTCACTCCACCTTCCTCTCCTATGTATCACGATCACTCACACCTTCATTTTCCTATCGCCTTCCCAGTGACCTTCTCCGCAGCCAACTTCCACACTCAGACAACAACTCAGTAGAACAAAGGACCCAATAGCCAGCACGAGCCAAACTAACGAAGTTTACAAAATACCATGCAAGGACTGCACAAAACACTATATAGGACAAACAGGAAGACAGCTAACAATCCGCATCCATGAACATCAGCTAGCCACAAAACGACACGACCAGCTATCCCTAGTAGCCATATACTCAGACAACCAGGAACATGAATTTTACTGGGAAAACACTACCATCATAGGACAAGCCAGACAGAAAACAGCCAGGGAATTCCTAGAGGCATGGCATTCATCCACAAACTCCATTAACAGACACATAGACCTGGACCCCATATGCAAACCACTACAGCTGAAACTGACACCCGGAAACGGCAAGAACATCCATCAACAGACACATCGACCTGGACACCACATACAAACTACTACAGCTGAAACTGACACCCGGAAGCGGCAAGAACAAATCACTATAAATACCGGAAGAAACATCAAAGCAGCGCTTCACAGGAGGCTCCAATAGCACTGATGATGTTCCCTAGCCAGGGAACGAAACGTTTGCAGCAAAAACTTCCAGCTCGGCGAACAGAACCACAACAACGGACACCCGAGCTACAAATCTTCAACCAGATTTTAAACACTTACGGTAGGTGAGCACTTTGGGGACAGTGACCACAATTCGGTGAGTTTTACTCTCGTGATGGAGAGGGATAAGTGTACACTGCAGGACAAGAGTCATAGCTGGGGGCAGAGATATTATGATGTGGTGAGGCATGACTTAGGATGCGTGGCTGGGAAAAGTAGGCTTCAAGGGAAGGGTGCAATTGATGTGTGGAGCTTGTTCAAGGGACAACTATTGAGTGTCCTGGATAGGTATGTACCTGTCAGGCAGGGAGGAAAGGGTCGTGTGAGGGAGCCGTGGTTTAATAAGTAATTGGAATCCCTTGTTAAAGGGAAGAGGGCGGCCTATGTAAAGATGAGGCGTGAAGGTTCAGTTGGGGCGATTGAGAGTTATAAGGTAGCCAGGAAGGATCTAAAGAGAGAGCTAAGAGCAGCAAGGAGGGGACATGAAAAGTTCTTGGTTGGTAGGATTAGGGAAAAACCAAAGGCTTTCTATAAGTATGTCAGGAATAAAGGAATGACTAGGGTAGGAATAGTTCCAGTCAAGGATAGTAGTGGGAAGTTGCGTGTGGAGGCTGAAGAGATTGGGGAGTCACTGAATGAATACTTTTCGTCAGTATTCACTCAGGAACAGGACATTGTTGCCGATATGAATGTTGATTCGCAATTAATTAGAATGGATGGATTTGAGGTATATAGGGAAGATGTGTTGGAAATTCTGGAAAGGTTAAATATAGATAAGTCCCCTGGGCCTGATGGAATTTATCCTAGGATTCTCTGGGAAGCAAGGTAGGAGATTGCAGAGCCATTGGCCTTGATTTTTATGTCCTCGTTGTCTATAGGAATACTGCCAGAAGACTGGAGGATAGCAAATGTGGTTCACTTGTTCAAGAAGGGGAGTAGGGATAACCCTAGTAACTATAGGCTGGTGAATCCCACTTCTGTTGTGGGTAAGGTCTTAGAGAGAATTGTAAGGGAAAGGATTTATGTACATCTGGATTGGAATATTGTGATCAAGGATAGTCAGCATGGTTTTGTGAAGGGCAGGTCGTGCCTCACAAACCTTATTGAATTCTTTGAGAAGGTGACTAAGGAGGTGGACGAGGGTAAAGCGGTAGATGTGGAGTATATGGATTTTAGCAAGTCGTTTGATAAGGTTTCCCATGGATATGGAGGTATGGCATTGAGGGTGAGTTGGAGGTTTGGATTAGGAATTGGCTGGCTGGAAGAAGACAGAGGGTAGTAGTTGATAGTAAAGGTTCATCTTGGAATGCAGTTACCAGCGGTGTGCCGCAAGGATCTGTTTTGGGACCATTGCTGTTTGTCATTTTTATAAATGACCTGGAGGAGGGGCTAGATGATTAGGTGAGCAAATTTGCGGATGATACAAAAGTCGGTTGAGTTGTTGACAGTGAGGAAGGATGTGGCAGGTTACACCGGGATATAGATAAGTTGCAGAGCTCCGCAGAAAGGTGGGAAATGGAGTTCAATATAGCTAAGTGTGAAGTGATTCACTTTGTTAAGAGTAACAAGAAGATGGGATACTGGACTAATGGTCGGATACTTGGTCGTCTGGATGAGCAGAGGGATCTTGGTGTCCATGTACACAGATCTCAGCAAGTTGCCACCCAGGTAAATAGTGCTGTGAAGAAGGCATATGGCCTACTGGCTTTTATTGCTGGAGGAATTGTATTCCGGAGTCCTGAGGTTATGTTGCAGTTGTATTAGACTCTGGTGCGGCAGCATCTCGAGTATTGTGTGCAGTTTTGGTCGCCATACGATAAGAGGGATGTGGAGGCACTGGAACGGATGCAGAGGAGGTTTACCAGGATGTTGCCTGGTATGGTAGGAAGATCGTATGATGAAAGGCTGAGGAACTTGGGGCTGTTTTCATTGGAGAATAGAAGGTTTAGGGGTTACTTGATAGAGATGTACAAGATGATGAGGCGTTTAGATAGAGTTGACCATGAGAACCTTTTTCCACGTATGGAGTCAGCTATTACGAGGGGGCATAGCCTTAAATTAAGGGGTAGTAGGTATAGTACAGATGTTAGGTGTAGATTCTTTACTCAGTGAGTCGTGAGGTCATGGAATGCCCTGCCAGTAGCAGTGGTGGACTCTCCCTCTTTATGGGCATTTAAAAGGGCATTGGATAGACATATGGAGAATAGTGGGCTAGTGTAGGTTAGGTGGGCTTGGATCGGTGCAACATTGAGGACCAAAAGGCCTGTACTGCACTGTAGTTTTCTATGTTCTATGTAAACCAAAATTAGGCAGGAGCACAGAAATGTTGGACTTGTCACAGCTATTTGAAGGGAAGTCCACATTTGAAATATGGGAGTCTTTCAAAGATAGATTAAAGATAGTGGAGGATAGGCATGCCCTGTTGAACCAAAGGATCAGAAGGACAAGATTAGTTAACCGTGGATGCTGGGAGCAATTGTACGACTAGCCAAGAGGAAAAGAGAAGCATACATTAGGTATAGGCAGCGAAGAACAGAACGGGCCCTGGAAGAAAAACGGAAGAGTAGAACAAGTCTTAAATGAGGAATCACGCGGACTAAAAGGGGTCATGAAATAGCTTTAGCAAACAAGAATTAAGGAGTATCCCAAAGCGATTTATTCTTATATATGAAGCATGGGGAAACTAGGAAAATGATTGTTCCACTAAAGGAGAACGAAGGAACGCTGTGTGTCGAACCTGAAAGAATGGGTGAGATTCTGAATGATTACTTAGCATCAGTATTCACGTAGGAGAGGAACATGATGAATGTTGAGATTAGAGATAAAGATTTGGTTATTCTGGATCTCGTTTACATAAGTAGAGAAGATGTGTTGGCTAGGCTAGATGTTATTAAGGTGAACAAAACCATAGGACCAGATGGGATTTATCCCATGTTGCTGAGGGAGATGAAAGAGTAAATAGTTAGGGCCCTGACAGATATCTTTGTAGCATCCTTAAATACAGGTTTCATGCCGGCGGACTGGAGGGTTGCTTATGTTGTCCCCCTGTACAGGAAGGTTAGTAGGGATATTCCAGGTAACCACAAACTAGTGAGCCTGAAGGTGTTGGGGAAGTTGCTGCAGAAGGTACTGAGGGACAGGATCTATTTATATTTAGAAAAGAATGGGCTCATCAGTGATAGTCAACATGGTTTTGTGTGGGGGAGATCGTGCATAACCAACTTAATAGAGTTCTTTGTGGAATGACCAATTTGATAGATGAAGGAAGGGCTGTTGATGTCGTATACATGGACTTTATTAAGGCATTTGACAAGATTCCCCATGGTAGACTAATGGAGGAAATGAAGTACGGTGTGCTGGGTGGTCTAGCTAGGTGAATAAATAACTGGTTGAGTAGCAGGAGACAGAGCTTAATAGTTGAAGGGAGTTATTAGAAATGAAGAAAGGTGACCGGTGGTGTTCCACAGGGGTCAGTGTTGGGGGCACTGTTGTTTGTAAAATACATAAATGATCTGGAAGAGGGCACTGTTGGTATGATCAGCAAGTTTGCAGATGACACGAAGATTCGTGGAGTAGCAGAAAGGGACTGTCAGAGAATACAGCAGGATTTAGATAGACTGGAGAGTTGGGCAGAAAAGTGACAGATGGATTTCAATCCAGACAAATGTGTGGTGATGCATTTAGGCGAGATTAATTCTCGAGCAAATTATACAATGAATGGAAGAGTCTTGGGAAAAGTTGATGGGCTGAAAATGTGTTGCTGGTTAAAGCGCAGCAGGTCAGGCAGCATCCAAAGAACAGGAAATTCGACGTTTCGGGCACAAGCCCTTCATCAGGAATCCTGATGAAGGGCTTGGGCCGAAACATCGAATTTCCTGTTCCTTGGATGCTGCCTGGCCTGCTGCACTTTAACCAGCAACACATTTTCAGCTCTGATCTCCAGCATCTGCAGACCTTACTTTTTACGAAAAGTTGATGGACATTGAGATCTGGGAATGCAGGTCCATTGTACCCTGAAGGTTGCTGCGCAGGCGGATAGAGTTGTCAAGAAGGCATATAGCATGTTTGCCTTTATTGGATGCGGTATTGATTATGCGAGCTGTATTGTACAAGACATTGGTTCGGCCGCATTTAGAATACCGTGTACAGTCCTGGTCGCTACATTACCAAAATGATGTGAACCCTTTGGAGAGAGTGCAGAGAATGTTTACGAGGATGTTGTCCAGTATGGAAGGAGCTGGCTATGAAGAAAGGTTGAGTAGGTTAAGTTTATTTTCATTAGAAATAAGGAGATTGAGGGGGGATCTGATTGAGGTTTATAAAATCATGAAGGGTATAGACAGGGTGGATAGAGATAACTTTTACCCAGGGTGAAGGATTCAATAACGAGAGGACAGGTCACGCTTTCAAGGTGAGAGGTGGAAAGTTTAAGGGGGAACACGCGGCAAGTCCTTCACACAGGGGCGGTGGGCGTTTGGAACGCGTTGCCAGCAGAGGTGGTAGAGGCAGGCACGGTAGATTAATTTAAGATGCATCTGGACAGGTACACGTGTAGTTTTGGGGCAGAGGGAAACAGATGCTGAGGAATTGACTGACAGGTCAAGACAGTACATTTGGATCAGCTCAAGCTTGGAGGGCCGATAGGCCTGTTCCTGAGCTGGAACTTTTCTTTGTTCTTGTTCTTCTTTTTACTCCTTGCTGTAACTTGAAGTGTTCCTTACTGGTTAGATCTGTTCTTGCAGCAAGGCGACATCAACTCTCTTTTTTCTCAGGCTTGAAAACATATCTTTACTCGTACTTGGTGAATGACTCCCCTTAACACTCCAGGTGCACCATTTAACTGAACGGTTAGCATACACGTCTGAAAAAGTACATGACCCTTTGAGAGGACGCACCCCACTGATAGCGTGCCGAGTTGTCCAAACATTTGGCACGCCAGACCAGTATCAACTGGTTCAGGATTATAGAGGTATCGATGCTATTGCACTGCCTAATCATGCAGTGGTCTCAAATCCAGGTCATATTCTGGTCTTGTTACCATCAGAAGTTAAATGTTTCATTGTTGTCGACCTGCAACATGCTTGTTTTTTTTTTCCCTTTCTGCTTCTTCACGAAGACAGTTAGCACCTATTTGTCTTTACTTTTATTGGCCAGCCGTTGATGTGGACTCGATTACCTCAGGGCTTCATACATTCTTCCACCCTTTTCCCTCAGGCCTGACAGAAACAATTGCGGTCTGTCACCCTCGCAGGTGGGTCTGCACTGATCCAATATGGAGATGACCTCCTTGTTGGCAGTCTAGATGAAGAATCTGGTCACTCCGATGTTGTACTCCTCCTCATCTATCTGAAACGTCTGAGCTATGTTGCTACTCCCAAAAGAGTCTGAATTGTAGAACGTCACGTATAGTTTTTAGGTTTCATGCTGTCAGCTGATTCACGCTCCCTTGAGCAGATCTGTATTACTCCTATCGTCAACTTCCCGGTCCCAACAATGGTGAAACAGGTTGGTCCGTGGCTGGGTATATTCAAATTCTGCCGACAATGGATCCCTAACGCTGCCCGCCTTGTTCATACATTGACGCCCATTATTTCCTGTGAAGGTACCTTCGAGCTCTCCTCAGAGGCAGAGCAAGCCTTCGACAAACAAGCCTTGTCAAAAGCTTCAGCTTTGGGAAGACCCCTCTATGACAGACCTTTCCAACTTTACTGCACGATTCTGGATGACTGTGCTTCCTCAGTTATCATTCAAATACATGGAGATCACCACTGCCCGGTTGCCTATTTCTTTACTAAACTTGATTCTGTTGCCTGAGGATATCCCGGTTGTACTCAGATCCTTCCCACTATTTATCTTAGATTACTGTTCACAGAAACCCTTACACTTCAGCAGGATATTGTCGTCTACCGTTCCCATGTGGTGATCGCCCAGCTGGGATAATTGAAAACTCAACATTTGACTGGGGTTCTCCAAAACCGTTATGAGATTTACCTCTTGAATAACCTCCAGCTGACCTTTCGGTATTGTACCACCATTAATCCTGCCAATTTCCTTGCCCATCCCACATTACCCTTATCAACTTCAGATCAGGACTGAATTCTCCTCATCACTGAGGACATCCAAATTTGTCCAGATCTTTCCCATGCCCCTATCGCAGACAGTGACATCATTATGATCTACTGACCATACAGGCACTCAATTCTCATGGGACACAATAATTGATGGTGTAGCCTTCATTCTGGATTCAGCTTCTTTTGAGATTTCCTTTTCTGCACAACAAGCTGAACTTTTTGACATGATCAGTGCCTGCGTGTTTGGACAGGCCTTCGTGTTAACATTTACACTGACTCTCGATAAGCTTTCAGAGTCGTGAATGTTTTTGGTCAATTCTGGAAAGAAATGCGGTTTTTGTCCTCTTCAGGTACTCGCATACCACTGGCCAAGCCCCGTCGACATTGGTAACCATGTTGTCAATGAGACCGCAATAGCAGCCTCTCACAGCCACCTTATGGTTATGCCTAACATGATGAGCCAGACTGAGAGCTCGAGAGTGCATCACAGCTTCAGAAAAGAAGGTCGTCGAGAAAGGTTTGTCTACTGACTCAGTATGAGTGGAAGTTAGTAACAGCAAGAGAACAGCCGCCGCATTGGTGGTTTTCTACTGACCACCTAATAGCAGTACAGAGATTGAAGATCTCATAGGCGGGCAGATTCGGGAAAAATGCAAAAGTAGCAGGGTTGTTGTTATGGGTGATTTCGACTTTCCCAATATCGACTAGAAGCTTCTAAGTATAGACGGGTTGGATGGAGTCACTTTTGTCAGCTGTGTTCAGGAGGGTTGCCTTACTTAGTATGTCGACAGACTGACGAGGGGAGATGCCATTTTGGATTTGGTGCTCGGCAACGAGCCAGAATAGCTGTCACATCTCGCGGTGGGAGAACACTTTGTTGACAGTGATCATAACTGCCTCACATTTAGCATAGCCTTGGAGAGTGAAAGGCACAACAAGGGAAAATATTTTATTGGGGAAAAGGAAATTATGACTCTATCAGACAGGAGTTGGGAAGTATAGACTGGGAGCAATTTTTCCGCAGAAAGGGTGCAGCAGACATGTGGAGACTATTTAAGGAGCAGTTGTTGCGAGTTACGCACGACTTTGTTCCTCTGAGGCAGGTAGGAAGGGGAAGATTAAGAAGCCTTGGACGATGAAAACATTGGAAGTTCTCGTCAAAAGAAAGTAGGCAGCTTACATAAGCTGGAGGAAGCAAGGATCTACCACAGATTTAGAGGATTACATGCTTGCTAGAAAGGAGCTCTGAAATGGACTGAGGAGAGTCAGGAGGGGGCACGGGAAAGGCTTGGCAAGAAAGATTAGGGAGAACCTAGAGGTGTTTTACTCAAACATGAGGGGTAAGAGAATGATCAGGGAAAAGTTCGGGCCGATCAGGATGGTTGAGGGAATTTGTGCGTGGAGTCTGAGTAGATAGAGGAAACCCGAATTCAGTTTTTTGCTTCGGTTTTCACAAAGGAAAGGAACTTGTTAAAAATGAAAACTTAGAGGAGTTAAACACAGTCATCGACAGCGCAATTAATACATCTATTGGTGACTTATTTGTGACTTTATGATAGGAAGTGCATCTGTTTCGTCTGACTTAGAAATGCTCAATCCTGTTCAAGTATTACCTTGTTACTGATATGAATTGATTTTGCTCTAGAAGTGCGATATGATCACTTGGTATTATTAGGTGATTTTCTGGACCTTCCTACATGAAGATAGATACAACAAAAATTTGCTTAGTCTCTTGGCCATTTCCCTGTTCTCCACAATAAGCAATCCTCTCCCGATTACAAATATCCACATTTGACCATGCTTTTATTTTGTTTCCATTGAAATATAGATTGTAGATTTCTGCAGTCGTGTTCCTGCTTGTTAGCATGCATGTTCTGTCTTTGATTTCCTTATCAGTTTCATTGTCTTTCTTCTCTGAATCATTATTTTCTGATCATTCTCAGGTTTCCGCAATATCTGGAATTCTTCTGAAGTCATTTCCTATATTTAATATACTTTCTAATTTGTCACTTTCCCTTCCTTTGACGTTTGTATCTGAAATAAATAGATGTATTTTTCAGACTTTGCAATAGTTCTGAAAAGCTCTTGGTCCTGACCAGGTATATTTAGGAACATTGCAGGAATATAGAGTAGAAATTGTGGGAGCCCGGGTTGGTTCTTTTCCATAATCTTTGGCCAATGAGTGAGGTTCCGAACGACTGGAGGACAGCGAATGCTGAGCCCATATTCAAGAAAGGCTGCAAAGAAAAACCTGGGAACCAAAGATCGGTAAACCTAAAATCTAGCAGGTAAGTTACTCGTAAAGATTCTAATAGATAAAATATACATGCATTTGGAATGGCAGTGTGTGATTCGAAGAAATATTAAAATAGTACTGGAAAAGCAGAGCAGGTCAGGCAGCATCCGAGGAGCAGGAAAATCGATGTTTCGGGCAAAAGCCCTTCATCAAAGCCAGTACGGTTTTGTGCATGGCAGACTATGATTCACACATTTGTTGAAGTTCTTTGATGAAGCGACCAGCAACTTTGAGGAGGGCAGGGTGGTATATGTAGTCTAGATGGATTCCATTAAGGTCTTCAATAAGTTTCCACAAGGTACCCTACCCTGGAAAGTTAGATCACATGGAAGTTAGTGGGGGCTGACAAATTAGATACAAAATTACCTTGATGGTAGGAAGCAAAGTGCAATACTGGAAGAATGCTTGTTAGACTGGAGGCCTGTGACTATTGGAATGCCTCACGGATTGGTGCTGGGACCATTACATTTTACATATATCTATGTTTAAGATGAGAATGTACAGGCATAATTTGTAAGTTTGATAATGACACTAAAATAGGCAGCATCATGGAGAGTGAGGAAAGCTTTCAGAAATTTCAAAAATTATAGCAGTACCTTGATCAGCTGCGGAAGTGGGCTGAGAAATGGCAAATGGATTTTAATATAGATCATTTTAAGTTCTAGAAAATGAAATCAAGATTGGAGTTTCATGGTGAATCACTGGTTCCTAAGGAATGTAGTGGAACAGAGGGACCTTGGAATTCAGGTGCATGGTTCTCTGAAAGTTGATTCAGAGGTAGACAGGGCAGTGAAGAAACACTCCATCTCCAAATAAGGCTCATGCACTACCAGGCTCACTATTGAATTCAGTAACTTCCTTCCTCAATTTCTCTGTCACCTACACAATATCTCCCACACTAACAATAATATATGGATTCTAAACTGTTGACTGACTCATTCAAGAAACCTCACAACCCCCTCCCCCCCCCCCCCCACCTACACCAGCACTAACAGTTTGGTCACTCATTCCCACTCTCCCTCCTTCCCTGCCTTTCTCCCATTCCAGGAGAATCAGCCTGGAATAGGACAGAAAGGGCCAATCCAGGTTTAAAATATCAGGTCCCACAATGAAATAAGGACGTCCCTTTCACTTCAGTGTTGTGCTACCTGTAATGCCCTCATCCACAGGGATCAGTAAAGACTCGGTTATTGAAGATTTCCAAGGCTCAACTCGAATGATCTTTGCTGGACAGAAGGGTCAGTGTTTATTTGGAACAGGCAGGAAATGGATGGTCAGACACAATCGAATCAGCCATGAGCATTCTGAATGGTGCAGCCGAATGGCCAACTTCTGCCCCTACCCCATGTGTTGTTCACTCAATCCACCCCTCGAGGCTGTTACAGTGATGTACTACTGTGCCTCCCCCATGTGCTCTCCCTTACTTTGTTCTGCCCGATAGCAAAGTGTCAGACCAGAAAATCCCTGAGTTACCTTTAACACTTGTGAAGGATTCCTGGTGAGAATTCATTTGAATATCTCCACTGTCTGAAACAAAGGTAAATCAGCCAAATCCAACTGTTCCAGAAAGAAATCACACTATCAGTATATTGTGTGAGCAGAATGACTTCAAAGGCACAATAACGGTTCGCATGCTCTATCATTTTAACATTTGCTATGAGTTCAAATTTCTGTGTCTCACATTTTTCTAGAAAATCACCGAATCTGAGACCTATATCATTGGTCACATCACTAAACTGGTTACATTTAAGATTGGTGTAACCAGTGGAGGAGTGGAACTGAAAAAGGAAACAGTGACCCACCAACTTTGCCTGGAACACAAATGAAAATTTCTCAAAGGACTGTTCACGTGAAAATTCCCTTCCCCAAAAGTTTGTGGTGCCAGGATGTTTGCATTTATTCAAAGTTGTATTTGGTGACATTTGACAGACAAGTAAATTTAGGAAAATGGTATACATTTAGAAAGTGCTGCTGTGACCACAATCACATCATCCATGATCTTTGTCCACGGTGGAAGGGTGACACAGTGTCTAATGGCCCACTCCAGCTGTTCAGTCCTATATTCCTATGTTCCATTCAACCCCTCACCGTTTCTGAAAGGAACAGATGGAGGCCACTTCCTCCAAATACCTGGTCCACAATAACACAGGATATCATTCATTCCCTCCAGACTGTCACACATGGTTTGGTGTGGCTTGGAAATTTTTATTGGTAAATCGAGGCGGGGTTTGAAATACGCCTATGGTCTCTTTACAGAGTGTCTCCTCTCTGCAGCATGTGCTTCATTTATTGGTCATATTATAGACCAAGATTCCCTGTCACTACATCCTGTATACCTCACCCAGAAATGACTCACAAAATACGTTACTCTCTCTAATTGCAGCATTCAATAACAGAACGTTCAGGAAAATTACAAGCATTATCTTTGTAATTAAATAATATGAGGACATAAGGAACAGGTTCGGTAATTCGGATGATCAAGCCATTGTTTACAATCATGGCTGATCTATTGTTGACATAACTCCTCTTAATGCCCACTTTGTCACACCTCTTAGCTCTCTGACAGGTCAAAATACATCTATCTCTCCTTGAATACGTTCAGTGTTGTAGCTCGCATAACTCTCTAGCCCAGATAATTCCTGACAGTGATTACCCTCTTTGAGAGGAAAACACTACCTATATATATACACCATCACCTATTGATATGAACAAGCGGTGGACACAGGGGCTCAGGAAAGAGTGAATGGCTTTGATATCAAGGCAGTATTTGACTGAGAATGGCACCATTTGCTTATTTGAACTGTATTGGAATCATGTGTAACTTCCCACTTGTCTGGGTCTTTCATAGCACAAAGAAAGATGCTCGTGGTCAGTGGTCAACAGTCCTCTCAGTTCCAGGACATCTCTGCAGGAGATCCCCAGGTTAACCTCCTCAGCACAAACATCTTCTGCTGCTCCATCTCTTTCCCCATCATAAGATCTGAAGTGGGGATGATGACTGAAGATCACAATGGTCAGAACATTGCGTCCCCCATCAGCTCTTGAATCATTCTGTGTCCATGTGCAGCAAGTCCCAGACAGCATTCGATTTGTGCTGTTAAAGTGTCGGTAACGTTCATGTAACAGCGCTGCCAGACACTGTACATTTCCACAGTTAAACGAGGAGCTCATTCAGCATCTCAAAATAGTTACACACTGATATATGAAACCATTCCGCCCGTGGAAACTACTGAACGAGAAGAGGGACATTCAATCCTCCTGCCTGTTCCACAGGAAGACAAGGGGCCTGGTCAGTACATCGAACTGTTAAACAGGAACAGGCAGAACCCAGTCAGACCGTAAAACCTGTTCCATGAGACCTGGAGGAGGGTATTCAGCCCCACGAGGAAGTTATACAGGAACAGGAGAGTGTTATTGGTAGGCCAACATGACAAACCAATGAAATTGTGACTGGACTGATATAAGGCTCTGTGGTGTTAATTATGGCTCCATCGTTTGTAGAACGTATGCTATTTTAAAACGATTTGCTGGCAGTGAGGAGCGAAGACAAATGTTTTGTGTCAAGTCTCAAGGAGGCATTTTCCAACTCCAAGAAGACACACCCATGTTCTCCCGAACATGGTCAGAAGTTGTTGGGAAGGGTTAATTCTTTTATAATAAAGGTAATGTGGCTGCTGTCGGGATTATGAAAGACATGACGTTCATTGAAGGATCAAACACCAATTGAACTGTATTAAATTTGGGAGAGTCTATTCAAAAGCCTGAACCTCTCTCTCCATCTCTCTGTCTCTCTCTCTCTCTCTGTCTCAATCGAAAAAGGGAGTGGGTGCAGTTGGATGGAACGTTCTCAGAGGCTCTTACACTATCGAGAATCATGTAAAATGGAGGAAAAAAAACATCGAATTTATATCCGTATGGTTTGTAGTGTTACAACAAAGGATACATTCTCCTGCTTTATTAAAATCAGCAACAGAGAAAAGATTTATCCCATGCAGTAATATGTGATAATTCTAAAGTCCAAATTCTAAAGTAAAATTTAACAACAATATTTCTTGAAGTATAACAGAGAATAATAAAAGAACGACTATTTACAAATTCTTCTTCTCTAACCAGTCTTTGACCTTCCCCCTCCACAATATTAGTCCGATAAGACTGCTAATTAAGATTTAGAAAACAAAATTTCTAATCTCAAAACCTTTCGGTTTTGGAAGCTTTCGGTTGTTCTCCATTTTCCTATCTTCGTTTCTTCTTGGGGATTCCACTTCACCAGTTACTAATCAATAAAAGTACCTTTAAGAGAGCTATTTTTCAGGCAGTCTTTGCATGCTGGTAGCTTGGCAGTTCTCCTCTCAACTGTTCAATTTGCCACTGTCTCGTACGCCCAAACCATTGGCCTTTACGTTTGTCAATGTACTAAATTCAAACTTGATTGGAGATGGCTACTTTGCAGTATAATATAAACTGTTTTACTGATTTTGTTTTTGCCTCGAGACAATGAGTTAATTGAGTTGTTCAACCAAAGGTTACATCGTATCTCTTTATCCGAACACTTGGTGCTGTCAGGCAGTTATTGCTGGTTTTTAATAATCTTAAAAGTACAGTACACCCACATGTTCATCACAGAAGTCACACGGAAACCTGACGAGGGAAGCATGACACATTGACTTCCCTAAAGGACTTGAGTCAAGCAGATTGATTTTTATAACAAACGATAATAGTTGCTTTTAAACTCCCCAATTTCCTTCATGAGATATCAACAGACCATTATTCTGTGGCTCTAGATTATGAGTCAATGGCTTGACCACCATAGACTGTCTTCCCTTATGTGCAGAGAACAAGTTAAACTTTCTCAATAATAATTATTCAGTGTCGAACATATGGTTAGAAGGAACTAGAAACTGGTGCAGCCGGATTGAACAAAGGCAGAAACGGTTTATTCAGATATTGCACTGAGACTGAGGACGAGATTGGGATATCATGATGGTGGTATTGGATAGGATTGGTGAGTGTTGAGGCCATGGAAATGTAAATCTGTGAAGGATAAAATGGGCCATGGAGTTTGCAAAGAGTCTGGTTCCTTCTCGCAAATCAGTGAGGAATTTATAAATGTTATTTTAATAGTTATAATATATAAGGAAATGAATTTTTGTTTGGAACTAAAGATATTGACTTGCACTTTCCAAAATGTACATATCATGAGCGAAAATTCAGTTCAACCTGGTTTAGTAGACAAATATAATGATTTACCAGGAACACCAACTATTGCGAGGATGGGATAGTAACCACCTTGAATAATCCAAATGATATACTGGATCCGATATGCTAATGCTATCCAAGGCTGAGGAAGCCAGTAAAGACCCAAGGACAAACTCCTGTCCATTGTTGGGACGTTCCAGTCCAATGTTCTCAGATTCTGATCCATTGTTGGAACATTCCAGTCAAATGCTCTTAGATTCTGATCAATTGTTGGAACATTCCAGTCTAATGCTCTCGGAATCTGAACCATTGTTGGAACATTCTAGTCTAATGTTCTCAGATTCCGATCCATGGTTTGAACATTCCAATAATGGCCTCAGATTATGAACAATCATTGTAACGTTCCCGTCTAATGTTCTCAGATTCTGATCTCTCCTCCCCCCTCTCACGAGCTGCTGATCCCTGTTATTGCTGTCAGTGATGTTCCTACTCAAACAATGGGATAACACATTGAATAGAACCCATTTAATATTTCAACAATGGAAACTCTGTACTGCGGTAATTAGGATCCACGGAGATGGACAATAATCACAGTCACTGAGCAAATAGCTCCATTTAAGCCTTTTATGTTCAATGTTGATTTTATTAAAATTCCAAACAACGTTTAAAATTTACTCATTTAGCTTGAGACATGTGGCGGTGGCTGAGAGAAGGAATATTGGAGACGGTAGATTGATTGCGTGTAATTATTCAATCTGCCTTGGATATGGCAGTAATGTCAAAGGATTGTCAGAACATAAACAAGTTTCTCCGTTTATAAATGGAAACATACAGTATTTAAATACTGATCAGTGATTTTAAAGTCAGTAAAATATGGAGAGAACTTTTCTAGTCCATAATATGACAGGCAAATGTGCCTACGGCAGCATGAGTTATAACAGACAAATGGCATGAATATGCAAACAGAGAATATGACGTGACACACAATTCAGATGGTTAGTCGAAGATCAGAGAGGGCAGGTGAAGGTCATGCTGTTAACGTTGTCGATGTCAATCAACTGTCATTAAGTACCATTCACTGGATTTCAATTTCTGTGTGATTATGATGTTGGGGACATGGCTGCAGAGACTGGAGGGAGGGTACATGATATTTCTCAGTCTTCATTATTTGGATGTTGCTTTTTATAAATCACAAGAACACCAAATTCCAGGATACATCTCCAATGAGGAATGAGGCGAGCCAATATTAACCATATGACCAGAAGACACTGGAGCAGAAATTTGGCCTATCAGCCCATTGAGTCTGCTGCGCCATTCAATGATGGCTGTTAAGCTTCTCAACCCCATTCCTCTGCTTTCTATCGGTAACCCTTCATCCTATTTACAATCAAGAACCTATCTACCTTACTCTTAAGTATACTCAATTACCTGGCCTCGACGGCCTTCTGTAGCAGTGAATTCCCTAGATTCACCACTCTCTGGCTGAAGAGGTTCGTCTTTATCTGTGTTTGAAAAAGGTCTTCTCTTTACTCTGTCCCTTCTGGTCCTAGTCTCCCCAACCATTGGAAATATCTTCCCAAAATCCACCCTGTCCAGGTCATTCAATATTCTGTAAGTTTCAATTAAACCTCGTAACTTCCTTCTGAACTCAATCAAATATAGTCCCAGAGCCCTCAGATATTGTTCCTATTTCAAGCTTTTCATTCCTGGGATCACTTTCGTGAATCTCATCGGAAAATGCTACAGGGCCAGTACATCCTTCCTGAGATATGGGACCCAAAACTGCGCACAATAATCTAAATGTAGCCAGACCAAAATCTTATAGACACTGAGAAATACATCCCTGCATTTATATTCAAGCTCTCTTGAAATAAATGAATTATTTTGTTTGCCTTCCCAACTGCTGACAACCAGCAGGTTTACCTTTCGAGATCTTTGGACTAGCACAGCACCTCCCCACCCCCCCCACCACCCGGCCCCCCTCCACGCCCAGTCTTCTGAACTTGCTCACTATTTAGAAAAAAGTCCATGCCTTTATTTTCCCTGGCAAACCGCACGACCTTACACTTGCCCATATTATACTCCACGTGCCACTCCTTTGCTCACCCCATAACCTGTGCAAATCCTTCAGCAGGAGAAAGTGAGGACCGCATATACTGGAGAACAGAGTCAACAAGTATGGTGCTAGAAAAGCACAGCCAGTCAGGCAGACTCTGAGGAACAGGCTAGTCGACGTTTCAGACATAAAGCCTTTATCAGAAATGAAGTGGGCGGGCGGAAAGGGGTTAAGAGATGAATGGGAGGGTCTTGGAGGAAGGTAGCTTGGAAGGCGATGGCTAAATGAAGGTGAGTGGTGAGAGTGGAAGGTGGAGTGGATAGATGGGAAGGAAGATAGACAGGAAGGACAGTTCAACAAGCGGTGCTCAGTTGGAGGGTTAGATCTGGGATCAGGTGGAGGAAGGAGATATGAGGACACTGTTGACATTGTGCTAGATACCATGTGGTTGAAGGATCCCAAGGTGAAAGACAATGCGCTCTTCCTCAGATGTCTGGTGGCTACAATGTAGCAGTGGAGGAGGCCAAGAATTTGCATGCCCTTGGAGGAGTGATAGCGGGAGGAGAAGTATTCAACCACAGGGAAGTGGGTTTGTTGGGTATGTGACGGGGAGTGTTCGCCGAACCGTTCTGCAAGTTGACGTCCTGTGTTCCCAGTGTACAGGAGACCTGGAGCAATGGACAGAGAAGATGAGGTGTTTGGATGCACAGGATATTCTCTGCCTGATGTGGAAGGAGCTTTTGGGCCCTTGGATCGAGTTGAGGAGGAAGTTGTTGGCACAGGTTTCATACCTCTTGTAATGGCAAGAGAAGGTGCTGGGAGTGGAAGGTCCCTTGTTAGGGTGTGGGAGGGGGGACACGTGAACCTCACGAGGGAGTCGTGAAGGGAATGGTCTCTGCAGAATGCTGGTTGAGGTGGGGAGGGAAGTATATCTCTGATTGTGTGGTCAGAATGTTGGTGGCAGAAATGACGGAGGATGATGCGTTGTATGCTGAGGTTAGTGGTCTGGAAGGCGAGCATCAGAGGGGTGCTAGAGGGTGCTAATGCACCCTCTTGTAGCCGAACCACCTCTTCGATGCAACCTATCCCACTATTCCATCTTTGCACTGTTGGAAAACTTAACCAGAATGCCCTCCATTCTTTCATGCAGACCATTAATACACAAAGCGAATTTTGTGGTCCCAACACCGAGTCTTGAGGAATACCACTTGTCACTGGATGCCATCCTGAGAAGGACACTTTTATCCCCACCCTCTGCTTTCCGTCAGACAGCCATGCATCTATCTAAGCTAGCATCTTGCCTGTAACACCAGGCCCTAATCTTTCTCAATAGCCTCCTGCGTGGCACCTTATCAAAGGAATTTAGAGAAGCAGGTGGATAACATCTACTGGTTCTCCTTGATCAAATCTGTTCGTTACTCCCTCAAAGTATTCCAGTAGGTTTGTCAGGCATGACCTCCCATTGATGTAACAATGTTGACTTGGCACTATTTTACTAAATACTTGCAATTATTCAGAAATCCCAACCTTCACGATGGATTCCAGGATGTTAGCCACAACCAAGGTTAGGATAATGATTAGACAGTAATTTTAGGTTAGTCCGTAATTTTCCATTTTCTGCCTAATTCCCTAGTTAAATGGAGTGTCATGTTAGCGACTTTCCAGCCTTTCCTGATTTTAGTCATTCCTGAAAGATTACCAGTTTTACTTTCACTACTTCTTCAGCTATCTCCCTTACAATGCTGGGTTGTAATAGACAATAGAAAATTGGTGCAGGAGTAGGCCATTCAGCCCTTCGAGCCTGCACCGCCATTCAATATGATCATGCCTGATCATTCCTAACTAGTATCCTCTTCCTGCCTGATCTCCATAACCCCTGATTCCACTATCTTTGAGAGCTCTATCCAACTCTTTCTTAAATGAATCCAGGGACTGGGCCTCCACTGCCCTCTGGAGCAGAGCATTCCTCACAGCCACCACTTTCTGGGTGAAGAGGTTTTTCCTCATCATTGTCCTAAATAGTCTACCCCGTATTGTTAAGGTGTTTCCTCTGGTTCGGCACTCACCCATCAGTGGAAACATGTTTCCTGCTGCCAGAGTGTCCAATCCTGTCATAATCTTATATGTCTCAATCATATCTCCTCTCAGTCTTCTAAACTCAAGGGTATACAAGCCCAGTCGCTTCAGTCTTTCAGTATAAGGTAATCCCGCCATTCCAGGAATTGACCTCGTGAACCTACGCTGCACTCCCTCAAAAGCCAGAACGTCTTTCTTCAAATTTGGAGACCCGAACTGCACACAGTACTCCAGGTGTGGTCTCACGAGGGCCGTGCACAGTTGCAGAAGCCCCTCTTTACTTCTATATTCAATTCCTCTTGTAATGATGGCCAGCATGCTACTAGCCTCCTTCATTACCTGCTGTATCTGCATGCGTGCCTTCATTGACTGGTGTACAAGGACACCCAGATTTCTCTGTACTGCCCCTTTACATAAATTAGTTCCATTGAGGTAGTAATCTCCCTTCCTGTTTTTGCCACCAAAGTGGATAACCATACATTTATCCACATTAAACTGCATCTGCCATGCATCTGCCCACTCTCCTAACTTGTCCAGGTCACCCTGTAATCTCCTAACATCTTCATCACATTTAACCCTGCCACCCAGTTTTGTATCATCAGCAAATTTGTTAATGTTTTTGCTGATACCATCTTCTATATCATTAACATATATTGTAAAAAACTGCGTACCAGCACGGATCTCTGTGGTACCCGACTGGTAACTGCCTGCCATTCCAAAATGGAGCCGTTTATCTCTACCTTTGGTTCCCTATCAGCCAACCAAATTTCAATCCAATCTAGTGCTTTGCCCCCAATACCATGGGCCCTAATTTTACTCACTAACCTCCTGTGTGGGACTTTATCAAAAGCGTTCTGAAAGTCCAGGTATACTACATCTACAGGATCTCCCTTGTCCATCTTCAGAGTTACATGCTCAAAAAATTCAAGAAGATTAGTCATGCATGATTTCCCCTTCATAAATCCATGCTGACTCTGTCCTATCCTGTTTCTACTATCCAGATGTGCCGTAATTTCATCCTTTATAATAGATTCCAGCATCTTTCCTAACACTGAGTTCAGATTAACTGATCCATTATTTCCTGTTTTCTCTCTCTCACCTTTCTTAAAAAGTGGTACAATATTAGCCACCCTCCAATCAGCATGAACTGATCCCGAAACTATCGAACTCTGGAAAATAATCCCCAACGCATCCACGATCTCACTAGCCACCTCCTTCGGTACCCTGGGATGTAGACCATCAGGCCCCGGAGACTTATCAAACTTCAGACCTAACAGTCTCTCCAACACCAAATCCTGGCAAATATAGATTCCCTTAAGTTCAGGTCCTTCAGCCACTGTTACCTCAGGGAGATTGCTTGTGTCTTCCCCAGGGAAGTGCCCATTTAATTCTTCTGCCATTTCTTTGTTCCCCGTAATTTGATTAGATTAGATTAGATTACTTACAGTGTGGAAACAGGCCCTTCGGCCCAACAAGTCCACACCGACCCGCCGAAGCGCAACCCACCCATACCCCTAACCTAACACTACGGGCAATTTAGCATGGCCAATTCACCTGAACCGCACATCTTTGGACTGTGGGAGGAAACCGGAGCACCCGGAGGAAACCCACGCAGACACGGGGAGAACGTGCAAACTCCACACAGTCAGTCACCTGAGTCGGGAAGTGAACCCGGATCTCAGGCGCTGTGAGGCAGCAGTGCTAACCACTGTGCCACTGTGCCGCCCACTAATATATTCCCCTGTTTCTGTCTTCAAGGGCCCAATTTTAGTCCTAACCATTTTTTGCCTTGCACATACTTAAAAAAGCTTTTTCTATCCTCCTTTATATTACTGGCCAGTTTACATTCGTACCTCATTTTTCCTCTGCGTATTTCCTTCTTAGTAATCCTCTGTTACTCTTTAAAAGCTTGCCAGTCCTCAGTTTTCCCACTTATCTTTGCTATGTTATACTTTTTCTCTTTTAACTTTATATGTTTCTTAACTTCCCTCCTCAGCCACGGCCGCCCATGCCTCCTCCTGGGATCTTTCTTCCTTTTAGGAATGAAATGATCGTGCAATTTCTGCATTATACACAGAAATATCCGACATTGTTCCTCCACGGTCATCCCTGCTAAGCTAATGCACCATTGAACTTTGGCCAGCTCCTCCCTCATAGCTCCATAGTTCCCTTTATTCAACAGAAGTACTAACACTTCCGACTGCACCCTCTCCCTCTCAAATTGCAGATTTCTCCATATGGTTCAGGTGGTTTATCCAAATTCAGGCCATTCAGTTTTCTAGCATGTTCTTCTTGATGATGTCCACCATACTCAGCTCTGCCCTATAACTCTCTTCAGTTGTTGGGAAATTACTCGTGTCTTCCACCATGTACATTGATGCAATGTCCCTCATTCTTTTTTTTGTTTTCCACTGCAGTCGCTCCAGCATCATTTTCCAGTGGTCCATATACACTTTTGCGTCTCTTTTGCACTTCATGTATCTAAAGAACCTCTTACAGTCTCCTTTATATTACTGGTTAGCTTACTCCCATATCTAATCTTCTCTGTCCCTTGTATTTGCCCTCTGTTTGTCTTTACACGTTTTCCAATTCTCTAATTTCCCATTGCCCCTCAGCACTCTTATCTGCTTGCTCTTTTGCTTGTCTGCAATCCCTGACTTCCCTCATCAGCCCTGGCTGTCTCATCCTCCCTGTACCATGCCTCTATTCCTCAGCAAGAATCTCTGCTCTGTCACCTGAATTAATCTTGGAATCTTCTGCCATTGCTGTTCCCCTGTCTTTCATGCTTGACCCCTCTCCCAGTCAATTCCACACAGCTTCTCCCTTATGCTTCTGTAGTTGCCCTTATTCAGCTGAAATACTGTTACCTCTGATTCTATCTTCTCTCTCAAATTGCAGAATATATTCAACCATGTTCTGTTCATTGCTCCCGAAGTTTACATTCACCCTAATCTCCCTTATGAATCCTGCGTCATTAAATCCAGTATCGTCTGTTCCCGAGCGGGCTCCACCAGAAGTTGCTCCAAAAAAGCCATCTCATAAATACTCCTAACATTCCTTTTCTTGCAAACGACTACCAATCTGATGTTCCCTGTTCCCCTGCATACTGAAATCACCTATGATTACTGTACTTTGCCTTTCCTACACATCTTTCCTATCTCCTGGTGTATCTTGTGCCTCAGCTCCTGACTACTCTTAGGAGCCCGTACAAGACTCCAACTGTGGTTGTCTTACCTTTGTGGTTCCTCAATTCCACCCACGCAGATTCTACACCATCTGACCTTACTTCCTTTCTTACTATAGTTTTAATTTCATTTCTTACTAATAATGAAAATTCACTCCCTCTGCCCACCTGCCTATCTTTTCGATAAGATAAATATCCTTAAATATTCAGATCGCCTTGCAGCCACATCTCCGTGATACCCATCGCTTCATACTTGCCTATTTAATTCATGCTACAAGCTCATTTACCTTATTCCTTATTCAGTATGCATTCAGTTGTAACTCCTTCAGTCCTGCATTAACCGTCCCTCTTCCCATTGACATTCATTTGTGCAGTTTGCTTGAAGTTTGATATGTTAAACATTTCCAAATGCTCTATTGTATTTGTGCCTGTGCTGGAGGTTTTAATAACCTCTCCTGAGTTCTGTCCTCTTACCCCCTCTTTTAATTTAACTTTTCTAATTAAACCCTATAACTGCATACACACACACACACACACACACACACACACACACACACACACACACACACACACACACACACACACACACACACACACACACACACACACACACACACACACACACACACACACACACACCCCTAATCAGTTTAAAGCTCTGTCTACGTCTCTGGTTAGGATTCACTCAGATTCTGGTCCCAGCACGCTTCAGATGACGACTATCCCATCGGAGCAGTTCCTTTCTTCCTCAGTAATGAAATGTATTTATTCAACACAAAATACAAGGATAAGCTTTTCTGTACATACCAAAACATGAACGATACCAAAAGGCAATATTGTTAAAATACACTTACTGTGTGGCGCTATATAAATTGTAATGTGAATTACAAAACCATGGAAGTGGTGTGCAAACTTTATCAATCATTATTTGACCCACAGCTGAGATCTTGATTTCCGCTCTGCCAGTGATTCCCTTCACTGAGATTCCACCCTGCCTCTCAATCAGTGTCTCCAGGGGCTACAAGTTCCTGTTGGCGCACAATATTTAAATAAATCCACCTTCTCCCTGGAACCAATCTTTTGGTCGATTGGATGGTGTTTAGTTGTCAGCAACTCAGCTCTGGGATGTTATTGACGATAAATGATCTGGAATGACAGCCTGTATCAGCATGGTGCTCACAGGCTATGCCACCAGACAAAGCGCTTACAGTCTGTGAGATTTTCTAAGAAAAATTTCTGTGCATTTCTCCACATGCTGTCTCCTGATCTGACTTAACATTCGTCTGACAACTCTTGCTGTCACTCACTCTGTCGCTCCTTTTTTCACTCTGTTTATCTCACTTCACTGTTTTTCTTTATGTTTATTTCTCTCCCTCTCAGTCTAGCTCCGATCATTCCCTCTATTTTCAAGTTTTCAAATTGGAGAGCGCATGGACGCATATTGGGCTGAATAGCCTCCTACTGTGTTGTATTAATTCTGAAGTTCTCTGACCCACAGTAACAACGTTTGGTGCCTGGAAAGTCAAGCTGGTCCAGTGAAGGACACAGTGGACAATTAACAATTATCTTTTCCTTTTTTAATGACATGCAGCAACATCGAAATATTTGTTCAAACAAACAAATTCCTCATATTAAAATCAGCACACTTCAGACTGCCAGCCCATTGTGTTCAGTACCCTCTTTTTTTGTTGTTGGTCTTAGCTGTACTGGGATTAGACTCTAACTGCTCCTCAGTCACTGTACCTGTGGACGTACTGCGGTGGTTCCACAAACCCCTCTCACACTGCCGCCACACACTAATTTAAACCCTCGTAAAGGACAATAGCAAACCTGCCTGCCAGGAGATTGCTGCTAGTTCAAAGCCATCACGTCCATCTTATTTATATCCTACCAACCCGGGAATCCCAATGATCCACATATCGGAGATAGTTATCAGTTCATGTGCATCCCGTCCTTCTTGTGTGTATCCGACTGACCTGTGAATCCCAGTAAGCCACATATCATAAATTGCTGCCAGTTCAGGTTCATACCGTCCTTTTTGTGTATATCCTCCCGACTCGGGAATCCCAATGATCCACATATTGGAATCGCTGTCTCCCCGACCAGCATTTTGATCGTGTATTTAACTGTGATACCTTACGATTCCTAACCTCACTCGCACGTGACATATTCTAATGTCTCCAAAATTGAAATATCCTTTTAGCACAGCTCCAGCAAGGCCTTTTCTTTAATCTGGATAGACTTGACAATAAAAACTTAAGTGTGACGTCAAGAAAGTGAGACCACTGAATCAGTCCAACGACCACCGGATGTGATGTCTGTCCCTGCCACCAAACCTGTTTGACAAGGCATACATATGGACCATTTATTTACAGATGGACGAGGATAAACAGAAAATTAGAATATGTCAGAGCAGATGGATGTAATTCGGCCTGTTTATTCAGCTTTGCTGTTCAACTCGATTCTAGTTATTCTTGTCTTTCAATGGCAGAGTCTTTACCCAGCATCCCCAGCTGGTCAGAAAGTTCCTAGTTTCGTTGTGTGCACAGTCCTGCGAAGAGAGCATACAGTGCCAGGCAATGGGGTGTGGGGAGTCCCATGGGTGGCACAAGGAAAGGCTGCATGTAGTGACGATGGACTGAGGGGACTGAGAGAGATGGAATGGGCATCCAGGGACACTGCACTCAGACAAGTGGCCGGGCAAGATTCCTAATCACCCAGAGGAAACCGCGAACCATGGCTGCTTTTACAAAAACCTGTCACATTTGCTGCATTTCTCCATCGAACAAAAGCAAAAATACTGTAGATGGTAGAAATCTGAAGCAAACACAGAGACGTACTGTGGAGAGAAAAAAGAGTTAATGTTCCCAATTCAGACACGAGGAACTCACATGAGGAACAGATTTAAGAATAAATCTGTAATGAGGAATTAGCAGAGACGATATTAATGAATAGGTTTATGCAATATAAAATACAGGAACAAAATGATTTTCCGCACACACCACTATGTGCAAAGTACAAAGACATAAGGTTGTTGAAATACACTCCTGATATTGAGCTATATAAATTGAAATGTGAATTACATAACTAGGAAAGTGCTATGCAAACTGTGTGTGTGTGTGTGTGTGTGTGTGTGTGTGTGTGTGTGTGTGTGTGTGTGTGTGTGTGTGTGTGTGTGTGTGTGTGTGTGTGTGTGTGTGTGTTTCACATTTTTGTAGAAGATGAGCCAGGCTAACATTAGCTTTGAAATTTGTTTTAAAACAGTGGAGCAGTGTGACTTTAAAAGGAAACACTGGCCCTGCAACATTGATTGGATCACGAGTTACAAATTCTAAAAGGGCTGTTCAAGTGGGAATTCCTTTCCCCAGAAGTTTGTTGTGCCTGGATGCTTACATTTATTCAAAGTTGTGTCTGTTAAATATTTGAGAGAGAAGTAAATGTAGGAAAATGGTGCACGTACAGAAGAGGTACTGCTGAGACCACAATGAGATCAGCTACGATCTTAGTGCGAGGCAGAGTCAAGACAAAGTGCCGCATGGCCTATTCCTGCTCCTCAGTCCGGTATTCCTCTATTCCATTCAGCCCCTCACAGCTCCTGTAGAGGAGTAGACAGAGGCCACTTGCTGGAAATACCTGATCCACATTAATACAGGATCTTCTGTCCTCTCAATTGTCAAACACAGTTTGGCGTGGCTTTAAAAAAAAGACGCCTCTAGTCTATGTATAGAGTGTCTCCACTCTGTAACTTGTGCTTCATTTGTTGGTCATGGTGTAGACCCAGACTCACTGTGAATACAGTCCCCATATCTCAACCAGAGATGACTCATAAAATGCTTTGTTCTCTCTAACTGCAACATTCAATAACGGAATGTTCAGGAAAATTACAACCATTAACTTTCTAATTACAGAATATGAGAACAGAAGGAACAGGATCGGATGGTAATTCGGATGGTCAGGCCTGCCATGCCATTGTATAAAATTATGCATGATCCACTGTTGCTCTCAACTCTACTTTCTTTCCCAGTTTTTCACATCCTTCAATTCTCTGGCAGGTCAAAAACCCACCTACCACATCTGTAAATACTTGCAATGATCTAGCTCCCCGAAATCTTTAGACCAGATCATTTCTGACATTCACTATCCTCTGTGAGAAGGTTATACACTCCTCAACCATGCACAATAACCTATTTGCACGTTAAAAAGATGTGAACACAGCAGCTCATGTAAGAATGACAGACCCTGATATCAAGGCTAGAGTTGACTCAGGATAGTATCAAGAAACGTTGACTAAATTAAATTTAATAGGAATCACCTACAATCTCTCCACTGGGAGTCAGCCATCGCAGAGAGGAAGATGTTCATGGTTGGTGGACATCAATCTTTTCAGTCCTGGTACATCCCTACAGGAGATCCTCAGGGTAGCTTCCTCGACACAATCATCTTCAGCTGCGTCATCAATGTCCTTCCCCATCATTACGTCAGAAATGGGGATGATCTCTGAAGATCACACGATTTTCTGAACATTTTCCCCCCTCAGCTCCTGAAGCAGTCTGTGTCTATGTGTAGCAAGACCTGGACAGCAGTCAGGTTTGTGCTGTTAAAGTGTCGGTAACATTTATATAACAGCACAGCCAGACACTGCACATTTCCACAGTTAAAAGAGGAGCTCATTCAGCATCTCAAGCTGGTTACACACGAATATGAGCTAGCATTCAGCCTATCGAAACTACTGAACAGGAAGCTTCGCAGTACATTTGATAAACCTGCCTGTTACATAGGAAGAGGAGGGGTCTGGTCAGCACATCGAACTGTTGAACAGTAACAGGTGGAGCCCAAACGTCTCTCGAAACTGTTCCATGGGACCAAGAAGAGGACATTTAGCCTCGCAAAGGCTTATCCAGGAAGCTCCAACATGACAAATCACAGGAGCAGATCATGATGTTCCTTTTGGCTCCATTGTCTATGGAGCATGTGCTACTTTAACGTGGTTTGCTGGCAGTGAGGAGGGAAGCCAGATGTTTTCTGTCAAGTTTCAAGGAGACATCTTCCATCTCCGGAAAGGCAGACCCATGTTCTCTGTGGAGGTCAGAGACTGGTGGGAATAGTTAACTCTTTTAGATCGAAGGTATTATGGCTGATGTTGGGATTTGGATAACATGACGTTCAGTACAGGATCACACACCAAATGCACTGTATTAATATGTGGAGTTTTTATTCAAAGTCTGGATTTCCTGCTCTCTCATTGATATGGGGAGTGGGGTGGTTGGGGTGAATGTTTTCAGAGCTACTAAAAGTATCTAGAATTTCATAAAATCAGTAAAAAAAACAAGAAGCCATGGGATTTGTCACCGTATCAGTGCCTGTTTAGAACATCATGTGTGATTGTCCATCCCCCTGAAGGTTCAATGCAATCCCATCTTATTCTCTCATAGTGCGACAGATTAATCTTCACTCACTTTTAATGGTACCATCATGCCAGGGATTAGTTTGGAGAACTTCCTTTGCACTCTCTCTGTGGTAAGGAATTCATTCTTTATAAAGTTGAGAAAATCTGTGCACAATACCCCAAAGAATGCCTCCACAACACTCAGGGATGATCTCAATAATTACTTTCCCTCACTTCGCCGTCTCCATTTCTTTCTTATGGCGTTAAAAAAAAATCATCCTCTATATACTGCCACTGATGCGAAGTTTACAACTTCCATACATCTGTATGTCAATAAAACCAACACCAGAAGTGCCTATTGAGGCGTACATCACTCTCAGGGACAGACTCAATGGGAGGAAATACACCTAAAATAAGGAATATGGGAACCAGGAAGCAGAAGGGAGTTATCTTTCCTTTTGTTCTTTTTCACGAGGTATATGAAGCCCTGGTTAGACGCGCATGTTATCCCTATCTTGAACTAAGTGGCTGCTTCAGCTGCTCCGATGGACAGTAAAGAGTAAACCACATTGCTGTGGATTTGCTGTTACACAGAGACCTGACCAAGGAAGGATAAACCATTGCCTTCTCAAAAGGACATGACGCAAGCAGATGGGTTTCTGTTTCTTATAAATGATGGTGATTTCTTTTAAATTGCATCATTTTGCTTCATGAGACATCAACAGATTATTATTCTGTGCCTCTACATTAAGAGCGAGTGACTTGAGCACTATGCACTATCTTCCTGCCTGGCAGATTACATGGAGAGAACAAGTTAAACATCTCAAGTCCAATTATCTTGTCATGGACATGTGGTTAGAAGGGACTATAAGCAGGTGAATCCAGATTCCATAGTGACACAAATAAAGAAGTTTATTCAGAAGTTGCACTGAGGCTGACAAGTAGACCGGTGCTTCGTAATGGTGGTAATGGACAGGATTAGTGAGTGGAGAGGATATGGAAATGTAGTTCTGTGCAGGACTATAAGGATTATGGAGTTTGAAAACAGTCCTATTCCTTCTCACATATCAGTGAGCAATTTATAAATAGTAATTTGCTTTATAGAATTTAGCACGAAGGGATTTTTTTTTTGATTGTAAGTGAAGACACTGATTTCCCCTTTTCCAAAATTTGCCTAACATGAGCAGAAATACAGTTCAACCCGGTTTAATACAAAAAGAGAATGACTTACTAGGAACACCAACTATAGCGAGGATGGGATAGTAACCACCTTGAATAATCCAAAGGACATCTTCGATCCGTGCTGCTAATGATACCCAAGGCTGAGAAAGGTAGTAAAGACCATTGGATAAACTCCTGTCCATTGTTGGAATATTCCAGTCTAACGTTCTCAGATTCTGATCCGTTGTTGGAATATTTCAGTCAGATGTTCTGAGATTCTGATCTCTCCTTCCCCTCTCTCTGGAGCTGCTGATCCCTATTTGTGCTGTCGGTGATGCTCCTGCTGGTACAATGGGCTGTCACATCGAAAGCATTCCTTATTTGAAGAAGAGGCTAATCCTCCAGTGACACATTTAGGTTCCATAGCGACAGATATTAATCACAGTCGCTGAACAAATAGCTCCAATTAACCCCTTTCAATTTAATACAGTTATTAGTAAATTTCAAAATAACATATAAAAGTTACACATTCTGAGTGGGACATGTGAGAATGACTGAGGGACTGAATGTGGGAGACAGTAGATAGATTGTGTGTTATAATTCAATCTGAATTGGAAAAGGGAGCAATGACAGAGCATTGTCAGAACATAATTGAATTTCTCTGTTTATTATTGGTAACATCTCCAACTAGTGATCAGTTATTACAATATAAATAAAATATTGAAAGAACTTTTATAGTCGATCATCTGACAGGAAAATGTGCCTAAGTCAACATGGGGTTATAATAGACAAACGGCATGAATATGTTTACAGAGAATTGTTCCTGACAAATGCAATTCAGATTGTTGCTCCAAGATCAGAGAGGATAGGTGAGGGTCATGCTGTTGATTTATTAAAGCGAACCAACTGTGATGAAGTGCCACTTACTGGACTTCAATTGTAATGTGATTATGGCATTGGGGAGGAGACAGAAAAACGACGGAATTGGGGGATTTGACGGCTGAGATGAGAGTGAGGGAACATGATATTGCCCATTCATCAGTATTAGAACGTTTCTCTTCATAAATCATTTGAAGAAGAGATTCAAGTATAAATCTACAATGAGGACTGAGGAGAGCCAATATTACTAAAGTCCATATGACCACAAGACATAGGAGTAGAAACTTGGCCATTCAGCCCATCCAGTCTGCTCCAACATCAATCAAAGCTGATGAATTTCTCAAACCCATTCTCCCCAAAACCCTTGATCCAATTTACAATCGAGAACCTATCCTACGCAGGCTCAAACATACTCAATGACCTGACCTCCGTCTGTGGCAGTGAATTCCATAGACTCACAATGCTCTGCCTGAAGATGTTACTCGTTATCTCTGTTCTAAAAGTTCTTCGCTGTGGTCTATGTCTGTGCCTCCAACCCTAGTGTTTACTAAAATTGGACACATTTTCACAAAATCCACTCTGTCCACGTCATTCAGTGTTCTGTAAGTTTTTTTTAGATCCCGCTCATTCTTCTAAACCCCATCGAATATCGACCCAGGCCCTCAAACGTTCCTCATATGTTCAGCTTTTCATTCCTGGGAGCATTCCAATGAACATTCTCGGAACACGCTCCAGGGCCAGTACATATCTGCTGAGCGATAGGGCCCAAAACTGCACACAATAATCTAAATGTGGGCCTGACCAGAGCTTTTTAGTTCCTTGTAAGAACATCTCTGCTTTTATATTTAATTCATCTCGAAACTAATACCTTTATTGTATATGCCTTCCTAACTACTGACTCAACTTGCAAGTTTACCTTGAGAGACGCCTGGACTGGATTCCCAAGACTTTTTGCATTTCAGACATCTGAATTTTCTCCCCATTTAGAAAATAGTCCGTGCCTCTATTCTTCGTACCAGAGTGCATGATTTCTTACTAGCGCATGTTTTACTCCAACTGCCACTGCTTTGCCCATCTCCTAACCTGCCCAAATCCTTCTGCAGCTTGTCTGACTCCTTAGTGCTACATGTCCCTTTACGTATCTTTATAATGTCTGCAAACCTAGCCAGAATGCCCTCCGTTCCATCATCTAGATCATTAATGAACAATGTGAAAAGTTGACCAAACACTGAGTCTTGCAGAACACATTCTGTCACCGGCTGCCATCCTGAGAAGGACCATTTTATCCCCACTACCTGCTTTTTGCCAAGCAGTCAAGCTTCTATGCATGCTAGCACCTTGCCTCTGTCACCATGGGCCCTTCTCATGATCAATAGCCCTCTGTGGCACTTGTCAAAGGCCTTCGTGAGGTCCGGGTAATCACATCCATTGGCTCTCCTTGTTCTATGCTGCTCGTTAATTCCTCAAAAGGTTCTAGCAGATGTGTCAAGCATGATCCCCCCTTGATGAAACCATGCTGACTTCACCATATACTACCATACACATCCAAATATTCAGAAATCTCATCCTTCCCGATAAGTTCCAGGATCCTAACAACAACTGAGGTTAGGCTGTTTGGTCTGTAATTTTCCCTCTTCAGCGTTATTCCCTTTTTAAACAAGGATTTTACATTAGCGTTATTCTAGTCCTCTGGGACATTCCCTGATTCTAATGATTCATGAAAGATCACCACTAACGCCTCCACTACCTCTGAACTTTCTCCCTTAGAGCTCTATGGTTTAGTCCTTCTGGTCGAGGTAATTTATCCATCTTCAGCCCATTTAGCTTTTCTACCCTGTTTGCCTTGGCGATGGGTGACGTACTGAGCTTTGGCCCTTCACACTCTTGAATTTTTGGGAAATTATTTATGTCCTCAGCAATTTCTTTCTCCCACACTACTGTCTGTCCAGTTCCATTTTCCAGCAGCTCAATGATCACTTTTGTCTCGCCTTCGCCCTTTATAAATCTAAAGAAAATCTTACAATTTTCCTTGATTTAATTGGCAAGCTTACCCTCATATTTAATCTCCCCTTCCGTATTTATTATTTTGTTGGTCTTTGTGAGCTTCCAAATTATCTGGTTTTCCTCTGCCCTTCGTCACATTATACGCTTGCTCTTTTGCTTTTATTCTGTCCCTGACTTTCGACACAAACACCTAATGAAGGAGCGTCGCTCTGAAAGCTATTGTGCTTCCAATTAAACCTGTTGGACTATAACCTGGTGTTGTGTGATTTTTAACCTAGTCAGCCATGGTCGCTTCTTACTAATAAGGCAAACTCTCCCCCCACTCCACTTGTCTTTCGAAAGGATGTATGCCCTTGAATATTCAGCTGTCAATCCTGATCCCCTTGCAGCACGTCTCTGCCAATTACAATCTGTACCACAAGCCCATTTACTAGGTTTCTTATACGGCATGCATTCAGATATAACACTCGCAGTCCTGTATTAACCGTCCCTCCTCTCAGTGTCATTTGTCTGTCCAGTGTGCTTGAAGTTTGATTGTTTACACTTCCAATACACTCTGTCCTATTTGTGCCAGTGCTACAGGCTTTAATAACTCCTCCTACGTTCTTCACTATTATGTTGTCTTTCAATTTGAGTTTTCTAATTTCCCTGATAACTGAAACCCCACCCAAAACCAATTTAAAAAATGTTGAAAGATCTGTCCGCAGCCCAATTTATATGATTTGCTCGGACTCTGGTACCATCATTGTTCAGATGAAGACCATCCCATCAGAACAGGTTCCTTCTTCCCCCGGAATAAAATATGCTTATGCAGCACAAAATACAGGGACAAAGTGACTTTTCGTACAATCCAAAATCTGGAAAATACAAACAGATACGATTGTTAAAATACAGTCATGACCTTGAGCTAAATAGATTGAAATGTGAATTACAAAACCATGGACGTGTTGTGCAAACTTTATCAATCATTATTCGGCCCACAGCTGAGATGCTGACTTCCCCTCTGTCAGTGATCTCTCTCACTGAGATTCTCTGGTCCAGTCCCACACACAGTATCCCGGGGTGTTACCAGTTCCTACTGCTGTTTGCCCAGTCTATTTAAGTTAATCCACCTTCTCCCTGGCACCAATCAATTGGTCCATTGGATTCTGTTTAACTGTCAGCAACCCAGCTCTGTGATGTTTTTGGTGATAAATGATCTGGGAAGACAGCCAGTATCAGCAGAGTGCTCACAGGGGATGGCACCAGACAAAGTGCATGCCGTCCAGGGGAATTTCTAAATAAAATTTCCGTCTTCTGACTATTTTTCTCATGCGGTATCCTGATCTATCCAGCTTCACTCTCGTCTAACACCCGTTCCTCTTACTCAGTCTGTCGCTCCATTTTCGATCCGCTCTGTTGATCTCCCTTCACATTCTTTCTTTTTGTGTCATTCTCTCTCTCTCTCTCTCTCTCTCTCTCTCTCTCGCTCTCTCTCAGTCTGTCTCAAATAACTCTCTCTGCTTTCAGATAGTGCAATTGGAGAGTTTGTGGATGTACAATGGGCTGAATTTATTCCATCTGTGCTGTATTAATTTTGAGGTTCTCTGACCCACAATAAAGACTTTTAGTGCCTGGAGAAATAAGTTGGTCCTGCGAAGGACACAGTACACAATCATCCATTATCTCTTCCTGTTTTCTGACATGTAGTGTCCTGGAAATATCTGTTCAAACAAAATAGATTAAAATTCGGGCAGTTGGAAGGACATTCACCAGACGATATTGTAATCAGTATTTAATAAACAGTTCCATCACTCAAAATGTGGAGTTGCCTGATAGCAGCTCCTCCCAATTAATAGCCCCTCGTTTCTGCCTGATGCTGACGTAATTTGCCTTCTGCCAATTTATTAACTTCCACAAGGTCCTGACTTAGTCCATGTTCGTAGCTTTCTCAAATCTGAGGGCGTTGTGATTACTGTTTACAAAATGATCTGCACTGAATGGTCAGTCACCTGGACAGACTCATTATCTAGTATGCGGTCCAGTATGGCTCCTCCTGTAGTTAGACTATCCACGTACCGCTGCAAAGAATGTTCTTGGATGCACTTAACACATTCTACCCCATCTAAGCCTCTTGCTCTAAGGGAGTCGCAGTCAATATTGGGATGTTAAAGTCACTCACTATGGCAACTCTTTTTTAAATACATTTTTCCGTAATCGGCCTACATATTTGTTTCTCAATCTCTTGGTGGCTGTTGGAGGGACTGCAGTATTATCCTAACACAGTCTTGCATCCATCTTATCTTTCAGCTCTATTCATTTTGCCTGAATAGATGAGCTTTCCAGTACGCCCTCTCTAAGTGCAAATGTAACATTCTTGCTGATGAGTAATGCAGCTCATCCCTTTCTTTTCCCTTCCCCTCTAAACAACAAATCCCTGGAAAGTTGAGCAGCCAGTCCTGTCCCTTTTTCAACCAAGTCTCTATAACGTTTCCAACATCGTAGTCTCATGTACGGATTCAGGCTCTAAATTCATCTGTTTACCCATAATAATCCTTGCATTGAAATAAATACACTTCAGCCAAACATATCAGATACTGACGTGATATTTGGTTTGAAATTCTCTGATGTAAACTCTGCGCTGCTGTTTTCCGATGACAGGAGATTACAAAAGACTATCAGTAAATCAGAAAATATTGTAAACAGACAATTCGAGTTTCCTCCTTTGTCACTTCAATCTGTACATTGCATTACACATGGTCCGATTTCGACAGAGTACTGAATGATTATTTAACTTTAAACAACTGTCTCCAGCCACTCACTGCATATTCAACAACTATTTCTGGACCCACTGGATTGATTGCTCTCTTGTCCCTCGCTAAAGAAATCTCTGTAATATGGACATTGTTATTATATGTTCTCTCGCAAGCTCCAAGTTCTGACCTGATGGATTCCTCACATGAAACTAATCACACTTCAGGTTGCAAGTCCCATTGTGTTCAGTGCCCTCTGCTTCTGTGTTGCTGATCTTAGCTGCACTCGTTTAAGTCTCCAATTCCTCCTCAGTCACTGTATTGTCGAAGTTCTGCTCTGGTTCTCTCTCCCTCGCCACCACCCCCCCGCCAACCCCGACACCTCGACCACATTAATTTAAAACCTCCTGAGTTGTAATAGTAAACCTGCCTGCCAGGAGATTGCTGCCAGTTCAGGCCCATCCCATTCTTCTTGTGTAGATCCTCAGTAGAAACAAGGACTGCAGATGCTGGAAACCAGATTCTAGATTAGAGTGGTACAAACGAACCGACTCCCACAGCTACCTGGATTACACCTCTTCCCACCCTACCTCCTGCAAAAATGCAATCTCATATTCCCAGTTCCTCCGCCTCCACCCCATCTGCTCCCAGAAGGACTAATTCCACCACAGAACACACCAAATGGCCTCCTTCTTTCGAGACCGCAATTTCCCTTCCCACTTGGTTAAAAATGCCCTCCAACTCATCTCGTCCACATCCCACACCTCAACCCTGAGACCACACCCCTCCAACTATAACAAGGACAGAACCCCCGTGGTGATCACCTTTCACCCTACTAACCTTCGCATAAACCGAATCATCGAATGACATTTCCGCCACGTACAAACGGACCCCACCACCAGGGATATATTTCCCTCCCCACCCCTTTCCGTCTTCCGCAAAGACCATTCGCTCCTTGACTACCTGGTCATGTCGACACCCTCCAACAACCCTGGCACTTTCCCCAGCTACCGCAGGAACTGTAAATCCTGCGCCCACACCTACTCCCTCGCCTCTATCCAAGGCCCCAAAGGAGTCTTCCCCATCCATCACAGTTTTACCTGCACATCCACTAGCATAATTTATTGTATCCGTTGCTCCTGATGCACTCTCCTTTACTATGGAGAGACTGGACGCCTCCTCGCAGAGCGTTTTAGGGAACATCTTTGGGACACCCGCTGCAATCAACCACACCGCCCTGTGGCCAAACATTTCAACACCCCCTCCCACTCAGGCGAGGACATGGAGGTTCCGGGCCTCCTTCACCGCAGATTCCTCACCACCCAACGCCTGAAAGAAGAACGCCTCATCTTCCACCTTGGAACACTTCAATCCCAGGGCATCAATGTGAACTTCAACAGTTTCCTCATTTCACCTTCCGCCACCTCACCCTAGTTCCAAACTTCCAGCTCAGCACTGTTCCCATGACTTGTCCTACCTGCCTATCTTTCTTTCCACCTATCCACTCCCCCATCGTCTTTGACTTTCATCCCCACCACATTCACCCATTATACTCTTTTCTACCTTGCCCCACCCTCCTCTTTGATCTACCACCTCCATCCCAATCCCCATTCACTTATTGTACTCTTTGGCACCTTCCCTCACCCTCCTCCCTGTCCTATCACCTCCATCCCCACTTCCATTCAACTATTGTACTCTCTGCTGCTTTCTCTCCAACCACACCCTCCTCTCATTTATCTCTCCACCCCGCAGGCACTCTGCCTCCATTCCTGATGAAGGGCTTTTTCCTGAAACGTCGATTTTCCTGCTCCTGGGATGCTGCCTGAACTGCTGTGCTTTTCTAGCACCACTCTAATCTAGAATCTTGTGTATATCCTATGGAACCGGGAAACCCAGCGATCCACATATCGGAGATTGCTGCCAGTTCAGGTCCATCCATCTTTCTTGTGTATATCCTACCGAATCGGGAATTCCAACGCTCCAATATCGGAGATTGCTGCAGTTCAGGTCCATCCTGTCCTCCTTGTGCAGGTCCTACTGACCCGGGAATCCCAATGATCCACATATCAGATGTGCTGTCTCCCCGACCAGATCTTTATCAGGTTGATTTTTTCTGTACTACCTTCCTGATCCTAACATCACTGGAAAGTGACATATTCTAGTCTCTCCAAAATTCAAATATCTTCCAACATAACTCCGGCAAGATCTTTCCTTTATTTTGGTAGCATTTTTTAACTTTATAAACATATAAACGTATTGTAAAATACAATCAATAACCATTAGCGGTATAATAACAAGAAAAAAAACACAAATTACAAAACAACATTTGTCTCCTAATTATTAACCTACCATCTAATGCAAAACAAACCCTAACACTGTGCAAAGCAACACCAAAAGAAAAAAAAATCACAAAATACAAAACAGCTATGTTCAGCGCAAAGCTCCCAAACAGAGGAACAGGAGCATTGTGTATATCCATCTTAACTCAGGAGACCCTCCTCCAGGGCCCAGGGTTTAACAAATCTAACCATTCTGGTTAAACAAACATCATAGTTAACTCAACTGACAAATACGTTTCCAAATAACTCAAGTAGTGCTGCTATGCCTTATAAAAATGGTCTGTTGTGTGCTGCACCATGGTTGTAAAAGAAGTCCAAGAGAATGTCCTCCATAATTTATTTCTGCCATCCCAGCAAGCCCGGTTGGTTCTCAGACACCCAATTCATTGGAATTCTATTCTGTGCACAATATTGAAGAATATTAAATAGTTTCTTCTCATGCCAGTCTAAAGATGGTAAATTCGGTAGACCTAAGAGAAGAGATATCTGGTCTAGGTTGACATCAGTTCTCAATACCTTCCATATCTGTCCTGCCACAGCGCTCAAGTAAACACAAAGCCTATGGAATGCCCAGAAGAAATGGTAAGTGTACTTACACTTATTTTACTTTTGGGGGAAACTGAAGGTGCCCATTTTTAAAATTCGCCAGATGTTCTGGTGCCAGATGAGCCCTGTGCAGAACTTTTAACTGTGCAGCACATGTCCTGGTACATATTGAGATCTTTTGACTATTCTCCCATATGTTCTCCCGTGTTTCAGAAGAAATCTGCACTCCTAGCTCTTCCTCCCAGACCTCACATAACTGGTTAATATCCTGCCAGGACCTGCCACACAGCAGATGATAGAGGGCACTAACCGAAAGGGTGCTTGTGGAATGTAGCAATAACCTCTCTGTATCGGGCTTATAGGGCTTAGTGAGAAGCGTAGTCTTCTTCTGGATGAAATCGCTAACCTGAAAAAAAACAGAAAGGTCTCTGCTGGGCAACCCGTATTTGTAGCTCAGTTGCTCAAATGACATCATAACCTCCCCCTCAAATAAGTCTCCCAAACTGGAAACTCCTGTCGCTGCCCATAGTTTGAACCCTGAGTCCATCATCCCTGGTTGGAACCCTGGCGTGCCAAGTATATGTTTAAATGGCGAAGTCATAGATCACTCTGATGCATTGCCCTCCAAGCCCTGACTAATAATCACAATGGGGTTCCGGAAGTGGTCCATAACTTTCCTCATCTTATCCATGATGAACAGATTAATAAGAGGGCAATTTGCTTGGGAGGCCTCAATATCCAGCCAGATTGAGTTTGGATCGTCACCTATCCATTCGTACATGCAGGACAGCAGGGAACTACATTGATACCTACTGATGTCTGGGAAATCAACTCCTCCCCCTCCACGTGGCAATTGCAAGTTAGTAAGTTTGATGAGGAGCCGGCCATGATACCAGACAAAGGAACCTAACCACCCCATAACTTTCCACAGCGTTGACCTGGGAAAAATATAGGGAGCATACACATGGTATAATGCAAATGAGGAAGAACATTCATCTTAATGAGAGTTATCCTGCCCAGCCATGAAATTGGAAGAGCCTCAAATCTCTGAAGATCTCGCCTGATATTGTCGAGCAAGTGAACCAAGTTAGTCCGGAACAACAGATCAAACTTGGAGGTAACAAAAATGCCTAGGTACTGGAACTCTGCCCGTGACCACTTAAAAAGGAACTTAGGGCCACCTTCAACTTTTGGCACATCCATGAGGTTCCCCATGGCATATCCTCTGATTTTGCAAAGTTAATCTTATATTCTGAAATAGCCCCAAATGAATTGATACATTGTATCGAATGAGGTACGGAGGTCATCGGGTTCGATAAAAACCGAAGGACATCATCCGCATACAATCTAATCTTGTGTGCCCTCGATCACACTTCCGGAGCGGTTATGTGGACGTTCTGACGAATGGCCTCTGCAAGCGGCTCTATCACCACCGTAAACAACGGTGAGCGGGGGCAGCCTTGCCAACTACCCCGACCAATCGTAAAATTCACAGACTTCACCCCATTGGTGATTACCGCGGCCAAAGGGTGGCGATATAAAACCTCCACCCACCTCACAAAGACTTCACCGAACCCAAACTGTTCTAAGACATTTAAAAACCGCCCATTCCACCCAGTCGAATGCTTTCTCTCCACCTACGGAAATCACCAACCCTTGAATCGATCTTTGCTGACAAACTTGGGCTACATTCAGCAACCTTTTAATATTATGAGAGGACCGACGGCACTTTATAAAGCCTGTCTGGTCTTTTTCAATAATATGAGGCAACACCATTTCCAGTCTCAGCGCCAGGATCTTGGACAGAATCTTGCAATCTGAATTGAATAGGGAGATGCGCCTGTATGAGGCACAATCCTCAGCAACCTTCCCCTTCTAAAACTTATCTCAAAAATGGTGATAGGCATTCATTCACATAGGAGTGATTGGACATCTCTAACATCGGCCCTGACAGAATCCCCATAAACTCCTTATAAAACTCACCCGGTAGACTATCAAGGCCAGGCACTTTCACACTCTGAATTTGCCTTGCTGCCCCCTGCATTTCCCGAAATGTCATGGGGCCTGTTCCAAGGTTACCCCTGGGAGGACAGGGTTCTTATAAAAGTTTCCATTTTAGCCATGCTGTCCTCGCAACCTTTAGACCGATTCAATTCAATGTAAAAGCACTGAAAAGCCCCATTAATCTTTTTAGCAAAGTATATAAGAATCCCAGCGCTGTCTCTGATTGTAGGAATGAATTGGGGAGCATGCTTTTTCCGAATCAGATATGTTAAAAACTTCCCTGGCCTTTCCCCGTATTTGAACAGCCTTTGTCTCGGAAAAGCAAGTTCTTTCTTTCCGTTTTTTGCCCGTATTGAATTCAAGGCAGCCCGAAGGGCGGTGATCTGCTGTAGGTTAGTGACCAAAGGCTGTGCAAAATGTGCTGCCTCCGCAGCTTTCAACTGCATCTCACGTAGACGGTGCTGTTCCTCCTTCTGTCATTTCTGGCTATCCAAATAGGAAATACCTAATCCCCTAGCAAAGGCCTTAGCAGTCTCCCATAGCATAGACGGACTATTAGCCATGCCTGAGTGGATAGTCAATAATTCCTGCAACTCCTTCAAAAAGCATTCCTAAAATTGCGAATCCTTAAGGAGAAAAGGGCCCAAATGCCGATGCTGCAAACCTCCCCCTTCACTCTTGGCCTTTATCTCCAAATATACTGCCCCGTGATGAGAGATAGCTATATTCCCAATTTTACAACCCATAATCGAATCCAGAAGAGCCGAGGGAGCCAGAAAGAGGTCAATCCTCATGTGACATTTATGTGGGTTTGCAAAAAAAGGTGAAGTCCCTGCTGGTAGAGTGAAGACATATTCAAATATCCACCAGCCCCAACTTCTCACATAAGTCAACAACCTGCTTGTTTTCTAAAGAAATAGCTGGGGGACCACAAGGCATTCTGTCCACTGTCAATCCAAAAGATAATTAAATTCCCCCCATAATAATGTGCCGTGTTCGAAAAGCACTCAAATTAGAGAAAGCACTAATCAAACATTTGAGGGGATGAACTAGAGGGCAGTAGGCGTCTAAAATGTCATATTCCTTCCCATGTATCGGGGCTTGAAGTATCACAAGCCGTCCCTGCTCATCTTTCACTGGCTCTAATAATGTATATGGAAGAGTTTTCTGGATAAATGCCGCCACTCCCCTGCTTTTATTAGTAAAGGGTGAAAAGAATATCTGGTCATAACCCTCTGTTGTAATTTCAGGTGTTCCCTAACATCAAGATGGGTTTGCTGCAACAAAGCGATATTAACCCTTTCCCTCTTAAAGCTAGAAAGCACGTTTTTTTTCATTTCAACAGGCGAATGACTTCCCTTAATGTTCCAGGTGATCCATTTAATAAGACACTTAGCCATATCCTCTTTCAGACAATCTTGTTCCCCCTCAGAGGGAGAACCCTGCTTACAAAGCGCCGAGCATAAGTAAATAAAGACTCACATAGTTGAAAAACTATATATACAAAAACTACTCTATCATAACTATGAACAACTATTCCTACCAAACAAACTACAAAGAAAACCAACTATAAAACCTTGAATGGAACACACTTGCCCGTGCCCAGAGGGGGCACTCACCCTACCCATCCCCTCCTTTACAACTCCTTCAAACCCGGACTGTGCCCCAGCCTTAGGCCAAAAAAGACAAAGTCAGGATGAGCACTCCACCCGTCCCTGGTTTCATGCCACCCCTACTTGTGACTAAAAGAGAAGCAGAACAAACAAAAAAAAGGGGGAGAGACAACAAAGAACATCCACAAGATTTCCCACCAGAAAACCTAGTTATTAAAATAAAGTAACAACTTATTCCAAAGTCTTTTGTCCCCTTTCCAAAAAGGAAATTATTAGGGAGAAAGAAATGAATAAAAAAGGAAGGAAAAAATAGAAAAGAGAACATACATTAACCGTATTTTTCAGGCCAATCCATCTATTTTAAAGTTTTTAAAATTTTTAGCCTTATCCACTGAGTCAAATGTATAAACTGAGTCCTCGTGGCTGAAACGAAGTACTGCGAAGTATCTCATCGAGTATTGGACGCACAGGTTCCTCAGTCTCGTTTTAACTTCATCGAAGGATTTCCTCTATTGAATAACAGCTGAAGAGAAATCCTGGAATAACATGATTTTTGACCCTTTGTACAGCAGCGCCTGCAAATGTTTTCCCAAGGATCTGAAACGTCTATGACTTATTGCTTGTTTTTATATGAATAGAAGTACACTAGGACCGAGTGGGGGCGCTGCACGGACCCTGGCCTGTGCACTGTAACCCAATAAGCCCTTTGGACTTGCTGTGAAAGCCCAAAAACTTTGATACCCAGCTTTCAATGAAACTGATTGGCTGCTCACCTTCAGGGGGGCTGGCAATTCGGAGATTTATCCTCAGGAGCTCGATTTTCGAGGTCATCGATCTGGTCTCGCAAGATCCACACTTCTTGCTCCGGCACCTGGAACCGACTGGATGAAGACTCTTTCACAGCTTTCGAGGTCTTAGTTCGACTCTCCACCTCCTCCAGCCTCTCCCCAGGCTCTGCATCTCCAGCTCATGCTTTGCAGCATGGATGCGATCGGTTGGACCTGGGCACGAATCTCCCCAACGACATATTAGTCGCGGCCCTAACTTTCAAGGAAACTCTCTCCATCGCCGCAGCCAATTCATGTGAGTCTGTTAGGTCCTGCGTTGGGGGTGGGGGGGGGGTGGTGTGGCGGGTTTCGCAGAGGCTGCTGCTGCTGCTGCTGCCGTCTCTGGAGTGCCTGGTGCTGCAGGGACGGTCCTCCCTGCTGCTGTTTGCTTGCTCCTTTTCCTTTTGGTATCCTTCTGACTCCCAAATATTATAACATATGTGTTCTGTAAGGTTTTAAGCTAATATTTCCACCACATAGCTTGGCCAGGGATGGCAAAAAATACCACTTGGCCTCTGCTGTTAAGCCGAGCTGTCCACAGCAGTTCAAGAGAATCACCCGCCATCTTGCCGAGTCCCATTAAGTCCTCTTTAATTCATCATTATTCACGCCCTTCTGTTCCCTGACAGGTCAAAAATCTTACCTACCTCTTGTGTAAATGCTTTCAGTGATGCAGCTTCCCTCACCCTCTTGCCCAGATAATTCCTGACATTGATGTCCCTCTGTGAGAGGAAATCACTCCCTATGCATACACCATCACCGATTGATTGAAACAAGAGGCAAACACAGGGGCTCAGGGAAGAGTAAGTGGCCTTGATATCAAGGCAGTATTTGACTGAGGATGTCATTGGGAGCACCTAATTATTTGAGCTTAATGGGGATCAGGTGTAACCGCCCTCTGGTGGGGTCTTTCAGAGCACAATGGAAGATGTTTGTGGTTGGTGGCCAGATGCAGCACATTTCCAAAATTAAAAGAGGAGCTCATTCAGCACCTCAATCTTGTTGCACACGAATATCTAGAATCCGTTCATCACATCGAAACTATTGAACAAAAAGTTTGGGCAGCACGGTGGCACAGTGGGTGGAACAGCTACTTCATAGCGCTAGAGTCCCGGGTTGAATTCCCATCTCAGGCGACTGACTGTGTGGAGTTTGCACTTTCTCCCCGTGTCTGCGTGGGTTTGTTCCGGTTTCCTCCCACAGTCCAAAGATGTGCGGGTTAGGTGAATTGGCCGTGCTAAATTGCCCATAGTGTTAGGGGATAGGTCTTGGTGGGTTGCATTTCGGCGGGTCAGTGTGGACTTGAAGGGTCTGTTTCCACACTGTAAGTAATCTAATCTAAAGAAGGACAGCTCATTCAATCATTTTGCTTGTTCCACAGTAAGAGAAGGGGTCTGATCAACACATCAGGCTGTTAAACAGGAACAGGCAGAGCTCAATAAAACGTTTGAACTTGTTCCATGGAACCACGTTGACACCGTCCAACCCCTTGAATGACTTATCCAGGAATAGAAGGGTGTCATTGATGCTCCAATATGACAAACTAATGGAGCAGAGACTGCACGCAGAGACGGCTTCACGATGTTCCTCGTGGCTCCTTTGCCTGTGGTGCACATGACACTTTAATGTGGTTTGCTGGCATTGAGGAAGGAAGCGAAAAGTTTTGTGTCTATTCTCAAGAAGGCATCTTTCATCTCCGAGAAGACATGTCCATGTTCTCCGTGAACCCAGAAGCTGGTGGGAATAGTAAACTGTTTTCGAATGAAAACAGCCACACTATTGTGGCTGCAGTCGGATTATGGCGAACGTGACATTCAGTGCAGGATCACATACCAACTGCACTGTATTAACATGGGGAGAGTTTATTCGAAGGTTGAATAAGCTGAGTAAAAAAAAACAACAATGGAATTTATCACAGTATCAGTGTCTGTTTAGTACATCGTGAGTGACTGTGCCTCCCCCCCCCCCCCCCCAGTTTCAATGCAAACACCTCTCATTTTCACACAGCACTAGAGATTAATCTCCCCTCACCCCTGACGGTACTGCCATCCCAGGGATTAGTCTGGTGAAACTCCATTGCACTCTCTCTGTGGCAAGGTGATCATTCCTTATAAATGAGAAAAAAAATCAGTCCACAATATCCCAAAGACTACCTCAACAACACTCTCAAGGTTGATCACAGTAACTATTTTTCCACACTTACACGCCTCCGTTTCTTTCTTGCTGTCATAAAAAAAACGCATTCCTTCTCGATGCACCGCAACTGATATGGAATTAAGAAATTACTTCCATCTGTATGTCAGCATCAATACAGGCAGCACCAGAGATGCCGATGGAGATGAACATCATGCTCGGGGAGAGACGAAGAAAGAATGCACTTAAAATGGGGAATGGTCATCTACCTGAATGAAAATGAGCTGACGGCATACAGGAAAGAGCCAGAGAAAGGGACCTACCTTTCCTTTTGTTCTTCCCTCACGACATGTGTGCAGCCCTGGTCAGGCCAACATATTTTGCCGATCTTGTATTGAGTGGCTGGTTCAGCTGTTCCACAGGACAATAAATAATAAAACACATTGCTGTGAATTTGTAGTCACATAGAAATCTGACCAGGGAAGAATGACCCATTGCCTTCTCGAAAGGACAAGAGGCAAGCAGATGGACTTTTCATAATTAATGATGATGGCTTCATTTCAATGTCACCAATTTCCTTCATGTGATGTATCAACAGATTATTATTCTGTGTCTCCTGCCATTACATAGAACATAGAAGAGTACAACACAGAACTGGCCTTTCAGCCCATGATGTTGTGCCGATAATTAAACAGAAATGAATAGATATGCACAGAAACGCGCACACACCACCCTCCACCACCACCCTGTCTCCTCCCATTAAGCAGATGTACACACACACACACACACACACACACACACACACACACACACACACACACACACACACACACACACACACACACACACACACACACACACACACACACACACACCAACACAGACAAAGTCGTGTTTTTAAAACATGGATCCAGCGTTACAATGAGAAGGCGGGAGAATTGTGTTGAGAAACATGTCAGGCAGCACCGAATAGCAAAGTCGAGTTGATGGGTGAAATGGCCATGTTTCAATTTCCTATGCTGTATGTTCTTAAGAAGCCAGGAATATTTTCTCAAGGGTGCATTGGAGGCTGACATTGATAAATATTTTACTGGACAGTCAATGGGACTGTGGGATATGTTTGAGGGGCTGAATGGTCTATGCCTCCTCCCATTTGTTTTGCCCTTATTTCTGAAAAGAGGAGATTACTTGCTGTGAGGTTAACACACTTTCAAATTAAAGAGTCTCCCATTAACATTTGAGATAACGTTGTTCCATTCTCATTCAGACTGTGCGATCTATAGCACTGTCATCCCCAGGGAACAGTGAAGACTGGGTCATTGAAGATATTCAAGGCTGACCTTAAGTGAACTTTGATGGATAAAAGAGTCAGTATTTAGTGGGAACAGACATAAAGGTGGTGGTCAGCTACAGTCAGACCAGCCATGATGCTTTAAATTGTGCAGCAGGCTGGAGGGACCGAATGGTCTACTGCTGCTGCTATCCCACGTGTGGTCCTCCCAGTTCACATTTCGAGGCTGTTACAGAGAGAGAGAGAGAGGAAGAACCCTTTCAGCTAGTCAGAATCGTTATAATGAGTCAGGAGGAGGCAATTCTGTCCCTCTATGGAGTTACACAGGAGTAGAATATAGTCACTCAAATCATTGACTAAATTACACCGCACAGCAGAAGGCCATACAACCTTTCTGGGCAGTTACACAAGAACAGGGGAGCCCTGGTTAGCTAACCTGAAATACAGAGTTCTGATAATTAGTTGTTTCGAGGATCAGTGTGGGTTTATCAACAGTATACACTCTCGTTTAATTCCTTCGATGAAGAGGCTGAGTATATTGGAGCTCAGTTTGCTCATACACCAGGATAAACATTCAATAAGATGTCAAGTGGAGGCAGAGAGTCTGCAATAGGATACAGATAGTGGAGGGAAGCGAGTAAACTTGCGAAAAAATGAATATCAGTACAATGTGGGTGACTGGAATTTTGTGTTTTGGGAAAATGGCAAAACAGCAGCAAATAATTTAAATGGAGACAAAATGCAGAACTTGGTGGTACAGAGGGATTTGTGTGTATTAGCACATGAAGCACATCAAGTTACTGTGAAGATGCAGCAACTGATTTGGAATGGAAACGAAATGCAAGTGCGTCGGGTCTGATCTTAGCGATGTTTTCCTGCATCAGTACAGGGCATTGCTGAGATCACAGCTGATGTATTGTTTGAAGTTATGATCCCCAAAACTGAAAAAAAGCTAAACGGTTGTCAAATTTTTCAAAGATGTTTCTCTTCACTCGGCCTAGTGATGTACGCATTATGTCATGAAGGACTAACAGTTCAGGCCTGGGAATGACAGATGTTCTTATTGACCATATACGATCATGAGCAGAGAATAGCTGGTGAATATCTGATGGATATTTCCTCTTGTGTGGGAGAAAAGAAAACTGGGGATGTAATTTGAGAATAAGCTAGGTTCTGAGGCAAGGTCGCTGGACCAGAAAAGTTAACTCTCATTTCTCTTCAGACATGCTGATAGACCTGCTGAGCTTTTCCAGAAATTTCTGTATTGGTTTAAGATAAGACATTCATTTTAATGAAGATATTGTGAATACATTAAGCATTTTATTTTTCTTTTATGCAGGTACATATAAACACATCTTCACATCCAAAAGAGGGTAATTATTTGTTAATGAAATGATTTTGTGTACGACAGCAGCAATGAAGCACCTGCGTGGATCAGGGAATGTGATGGAGCCGTAATGCTCAGACAATGTTCAAGGAGAGCAGACATAGTCCACTCTGAGTTCTGATAACATTATTGATTCAACTTAGGATGGAAAAATGTAACCTACCTAAGAAGGAACAGTCTGTTCCTCCCTTTCTCTTTCCCTGTCCCTCATCACGTGCGAGCTAAAAAAAAAGCCCAGTCTGTTTTATCGCTCATGGAGGATTCTTGATGAGGATTCTTTGGAACCTCCACACCTGCTTGAATCAATGGGGGTTTAGCTAACTCCAACTGTTTCAGGAAGAAATCCCATCAGCAGAAGGTTCTGCGAGTAGAATAACTTCAGAAGTAATTATACAGACTCGATAGTGAGGGGAACAGACATGAAATTCTGTGCCTGCAAATGGGAATACAGGATGGTGTGTAGCCTCCCAAGTCCCAGGGTCCAGGATGTCTCAGAGCAGCTGCAGAACGTTCTCACTGGGGTGGGGGAGCAGCCAGAAGTCATTGTGCATGTTGGTACAAAATGACAGAGGTAGAAATAGTGAAGAGGTCCTGCAGAGTGATTACAGAGAGCTATGAAAAAGGATAAAAGCCAGGACGATGACAGTGGTAATCTTCGGTTTACGTCCAGTGCTATGTGCTAGTGAGAGTGAGAAAAGGTCGTTATGGCAGATGAATGCGTGGCTAAAGAATTTGGGCAAAATAAGTACATAGATCTTTAGATTATTAAGAAGTTTTGTGGGGCAGAGGTGGCCAATTCAAGGGGGACCGGTTATACCTGAACTGGAGGCAGGGGACGATATCCTGGCAGGAAGGATTGCCAGTGCTACAAGGGAGGGTTTAAAATAGATTGGCTGGGTTTGGGGGTGGTATGGGATCATCAACAGCAGGGTGCAAAGTGTGAGGCTGGAAGGAGATGCAGTAATTGGAAACAGTAAAGTGAAGAGACAGGTCAGGCTGGAACATGACAGAGAGCAAGGAATGTCTGTTGGATTAAATTGCAATTGTTTCAATGCAAGATGGCTGCTTGATAACGCCGAAGAACTCAGGGCATGGATAAGTACGTGGGACTGGGATGTTATAGCCATTACAGAAACATGGCTAAGGGAGAGATAGGACTGGCAGCTTAATGCATCAGGCCCAGCTGCTTTAGGTGGGATAGTAGTGGTGGAAGGAGCGGAGGGTGAGTTGCATTTTTGATGCAGGAGAGTATCACAGCAATGATCATAGATAAAATACCTGGACGATCATCCAGTGTGGCTTTGTGTGTGGAGCTAAGAAATAAGAAGGGGATGATGACATTATTGCGGTTGTACTATAGACCCCCAAATAGTCAATGGGAGTTAGAGTAACAAAAATATATAGAGAGATTGGGGAGACTTGCAAGGGCAATAGAATTTTCATCGAAGGAGATTTAATTTTATGAATATAGACTGGGACTGACACAGAAGTAAGGATTTAGATGGGGTGAATATATTAAGTGTGTTGAGAAAACTTTCCTCATGCAGTATGGCGAAGGACCTGTTCGGGAATTGGCAAACTCGACCGACTCTTGGCAAAAAGAACGGGATAGGTGATGGAGGTGACAGTGGGGGAACACTTTGAGACTAGTGACCATTGTTCTATTAATCTTTAAATAGTTATGGAGAGAGACACAACGGTACACAGTGCAATTCTAACTTGGGTCAAGGTCTATGTTGATGGAATTAGACAGGAATTTGCAGGGGTTGTTCGGAGTAAATTGATTGCAGGCGAAAGGACCTCCAACAACTGGAGGCCTTGAAATGTGTGATGGCTGGATTTCAAGGTTTATATGTTCCTATGGGGGTGAAGGGCAAGGTTGGCATGAGGAGGGAGCCCTGGAAGACAAGGGATATTGAAGAGGGGTGGCTTAGGTCCAGGCAGATGGGATCAAAGGCATCCCTGGAGATACACAGGGGATACAGGAGTTTATTGAAGAAGGATCTCAGGAGGGCGAAAAGAGGGCACGAGATAGACTTGGCTGAGAAGATCAGGATGAATCCAAACAGGTTGTTTCAGTATATTTAAAAAAAGAAAATAACTGCAGTGAGAATACGACCCCTCAATAACCAAAGACGATATGGATATACGGAACCACAGGAAATTCTCAAGGTTCTCAATGAATATTTCTCCTCTGTGTTTAATGTGGAGAAATACTTGAAGACTTGGTGTGGGAGCTTAGGGAAGTTAGTGGTGATATCTTGGTGACAGTCCATATCCAGTGGTTAGCACTGCTGCCTCACAGCGCCTGAGACCCGGGTTCAATTACGACTCAGGCGACTGACTGTGTGGAGTGTGCACGTTCTCCCCGTGTCTGCGTGGGTTTCCTCCGGGTGCTCCGGTTTCCTCCCACAGTCCAAAGATGTGCGGGTCAGGTGAATTGGTCATGCTAAATTGCCCGTAATGTTAGGTAAGGGGTAAATGTAGGGGTATGGGTGGGTTGCGCTTCGGCGGGTCGGTGTGGACTTGTTGGGCCGAAGGGCCTGTTTCCACACTGTAAGTAATCTAATCTAATCTAATCTAATCTAATCTAATCTAATCTAATCAAAGTAGAGGAGGTGTTGGATGTATTAGAATGTAGGAAGGTGAAGAAAAATCTTGGTTCTGACCAGATGTATCAAATAACATAGCAGGGACTACAGGGACTACAAGAAACTACAGGGACACTGGCTGATATTTTGGCATCATCATTAGCTACAGGTGAGGTCCCAGAAGACTGGATGGTAGTGAATGCTGTGCCCCTTATTCAAGAAGGGAAGGAAAGAAATACCTGGGAAATATAAACCAGTAAGCCTAACATAATTTGCTGATGACAGTGAGGGAAGTTTTCAGAAGTTGCAGCAGGACTTTGAGTAGCTGGGGAAGTGGGCTGAGAAATAGGGAAACGTGTGTAATATAGATAAGTGTGAGTTTTACATTTTGGAAAGTCAAATCAAGGCAGGAATTTCATTGTCAATGGTATGACATTAAATTGTGTAGTGGAACAGAGGGACCTTGGAGTACAGATGCACGGCTCTCTGAACGTAAAGTCACAGGGTGACAGGGAAGTGAAGAAGTCTTTTGGCACACTGGCCTTCATCAGTCAGAGCATTGAGTACAGAAGTTGGGAAGTTATGTTGCACGTTTCAGGACGAGGCTGCACTTGCAGTGTTGTGTTGAGGTTTGGACACTTTACTGTTGGAAGGATTTTATTAAACTGGAAAGATTGCAGAAGAAATTTACAAGTATGTTGATATGACACAACAGCCGGAGTTACAGAGAGAGGTTGGACAAGGAAGGATATTTTTCTTTACAGCAAAGGAAATTGAAAGGGTGGGGGTTGGGGAGAGGGGTTGTGGTGGGGGCGGGTTCTTAAAAATATTCTGTACGAGATCATGAGAGGCATGGACATACTGAATGAACTCAATCTTTTTATTCCAGAGTTTTGGAATCGAGGACCAGAGTGCATCTGTTTACGTTTAGTGGGGAAAAAATAAAAGAAACCAAGAGAGCAAATTTTACACAGAAAGTGGTACGCATATGGAATGAGCTGTCAGTGGAAGTAGTTCAGGCATTTACATTTACAATACTTAAAAGGCATTTGGACAAATGCATGGATAGGAAAGGTTCAGAAGCATAGGGGCCAAGTGCAGAGAAATAGGTTTAGCGTGGATGTACATTTATGTCAGCAGGGACCAGTATGGGTCAAAGGGCCTGTCTTCATGCTGTAGGACTCTCTGAGTGTACAAGTAGGATAACATTTGGGCCAAACTCTCATTTTTCCTTTTGTCATGAGTTCCAGTAATATTTGGACAAAGCTCTTTCAAGTTAACATCGCAGAGATTTTCATTTCCAGTTTGTTATCAAACACGTGTGTATGTTTGGTGCCTCAGTATTTTTCAACGGGAAATACCAATACACATATTTGCAATATCCATTCATCATTCTTCTTTTCATCATAGTTTGAGTAACTTTGTTTTAGTCGTAAACGTGTTGTTGGAGCAGATCAAAAAATCTGCCTGACTTGTTCCTTGCACTGACCCTGACACTCTCTGAGAACTATATCATTGGCCATATCACCAACATAATTATAATTGAATTTTTTCGTGACCAGTGGAGCAGTGGGACTAGAAAAGTGAACATTGATCCAAAAACACAATTAATTATCGACTCAGTGACCCTAATATCAGTGTAGTGTAGGCTGTTAGAGGGGTACCTGAGGGATAGGATTTACGTGCGTTTAGAAAGACAAGGACTGATGTGGGGTAGTCAACATGGTTTTGTGCGATGGAGATCATGACACATTAATGTGTTTGAGTATTTTGAGAACGTGATAAAGAAGATTGAAGAAGGCACTGTGGTATACTTTTTTTACACTGGCTTCAGCAAGGCGTTTAATATGGTTCCTCATCGAAAACAGGTTAGGTCACATGGAATCCAGGGAAAGTTAACTAATTGATATAAAATTGTCTTGAAGGTAACAAATTGTTTTCCAGACTGAGGCCGGTGGTGTGCTGAAAGAATCAGTGCTGAGCTCACTGCTTTTCATCATGCATGTAAATGACTAGGATGTGAATACCAGAGGCATGCTTAGTAATTTAACAGATAACATCAACAAAGTGGTGCAGCGGACAGTGAAGAAAATTACCTCAGGGTACAGCGGCACCCGTCACCAATCAAAGTCCCAAGGACTGGCAGATGGAGTTTAATTGAGATACTTGTGAGATTTTGCATTTTGGTAAGTTAAACTATGTCATGCACTGGAGAATGCTGCCAAACAAAGAGACCTACGGGTACAGTTCACAATTCCTTGAAAGTGGAGTCGCAGATGGACCGGGTGGTGAAGAAAACGTTTGGCACGCTTGCCTTAATCGGTCAGAACATTCAGTACATGAGTTAATGTGTTGTGTTACCCCTGGACAGGACACTGGTGAGGCCACTTTAAGAATACTATGCACAATTCGGTTGGCTCTCCTGATGGGAGGATATTGAGAGGGCGCAGAAAAGATTTACAAGGCTTTTTCCAGTACTGGAGGGTTTGCTCTTCATGGAGAGGATGAACAGGTTTAGGCCTCTTCCCCTGGACTGGCGGAGGGTGAATGGTGGTATGAAATTGGTTTTTCAAATCCTGAGGGGCATGGATAGTCTGAATGACCAATGTATTTTCCCAGGGTAGGGAATCCAGAACGAGACGGCATAGGTTGAATGTTTGGGGGAGATTTAGAGTGGACCTTAGCAGTTACATTTTCATGCAGAAGGTGGTGCGTATATGGAAAGTACTGTCAGAGAATATGTTGACAGTGGGTCCAATTACACGTTTAAAATACATATGGATAGGTACATAACTAGGAAAGGTTCACAGGGATCTGGAGAAAATGATGGCAAATGGGACTAGGTAAGTTTGGGATAACTGGTTGGCGTGGGTAAGGTGGAATAAAGGATCTGTTTTAATCCTGCATGACTCTCTGATTCTATCAGAGGGATGGGGAAAATTCTGTAAGGACCTATCAAGTGGGAAATCTCTTCCCCAGAAGTTTGACATTCCTTTTTGTTTACATTTATTCAAAGCTGAGTTAATACAGAAGTAATAATGGGATAAAGACAGGAATGTGGGGCTGAGACCCCAACCTGATCAGCCACAATCTTAGTACCTGGTGGAGAAGCCTCAAAGTGTCTAATGACCAACTCCTCCTCCTCAGTCTCATATCTCTGTGTTCCATTCAGCCCCTCAAACTTGCTAGACAGGAGCAGTTGATGTCCACTTATTGCTATAACCTAATACACAGGAACAATTAAGACCATTCCGTCCCTGAAGACTGCCCCACACGGTTTGGGAGATTTGGAAATTAGGATTAGAAAACTCAGGCTGGATATGAAAGACGCCCCTCATCTCTCTTTACAGAGCTTCATCTCTCTGCAACTTGTGCTCCATTTATTGTTCATGTTGTAGACCTAGATTCACTGTGAATACAGCCCCTAGTCCTCACCTAGAGATGGCTCACAGAATCCTCTGGTCTCCCTGACTACAATATTCAATAACAGAACTTCCAGGAAAGTAACAGCCACCAACTTTCCAATAACAGAATGGAAGTACATCAGAAACAGGAGCAAATCGTTCAAACTCCAATCCTACCTTCCCCTTCACCAAGATCTTGGCTGATCTGCTCTAGGTTGCAAATCCTCTTTAATGCCCGATTCCTCATAGCCCTCACCTCTCTGGCAAGTCAAAATTAATCTACCCCACTCATTAAATAGTTTCATAGAAGATAGAACATAGAACAGTACAGGCTCCTCTGCCCTCGATGTTGCATCGTCATTTTAACCTACTCAGATCAGACTAGCCTACATACACTATATTGTACTATCCTCCCATGTGCCTATGTAAGAGTCGCTTGTATCCCCCTAATATACCTGACTAAATACCACTGCAGGCAGTGCGTTTCACGCACCCACCACTCTCTGTATAAGGAACCGACCTCTGAGATCTCCTCGAAACTTTGCTCCAAATGATGTCCCCTCCTGACAGCCTTTTCTGTCTTGGGAAAAAAAAACTCTGGTTATCCAGTGTCTAATAATATGTACACCTCTCACCATCTTGTTTATCTCTATCAAGTTACCTCTCATCCTTCACACCAATGATAAAAGCACTAGCTCTGTCAACCTTTCTTCATAAGACGGGACTTCCAGTTCAGGCAGCATTTTGATAAATTTCCTCTGCACCCTTTCTAACTTTTCCATATCCTTCCTATAATTGGATGACCAGAACTGAATACAATATGTCAAGTGTGAACTAACCAAGGCTGTATAGAGCTGCAGCATAACTTCGCGGCTCTTAAAATCAATTCCCCTGTTAATGAAAGCTAACACACCATTCACCTTCTTCACAACCCAGTCAATTTAGATCGCAACTTTGAAGGCTGTAAGGATATGGAACCCACCATCCATCTATTCCTCCACACTACCAAGAATCCTGCCTATGACCCTGTATTCTGCATTCAAATTCAAGCTTACAAAAGTAATCACTTCACACCTTTCCAATTAGAACTCCATCTGCTGCTTCTTAGCCCAGCTCGGCATTATGTCAATGTCCCATTGCAACTTCCAACAGCCCCCCACACAATGTACCGCTCTATAAACCTTCGTGTTATCAGCAACCTTGCTAACCGACTCGTCCACTTCCTCATCCAAGTCAATATAAATGTCACAACGAGCAGAAGTCCAAGAACTGATCCCTTCAGAACACCACTGGACCCTTTCAGTGATCTACCTCCCCTAATACTCAGTGTAAGAGAATTCCTGACATTCACTACCCTCTGTTTGATAAAACAAAATTCTCGGCTTCTACACCAAAACCTAAAAAAATGGAACAAATGGGCTCAGGCAGAGAGACTGGCCCAGAACTCAAGGCAGTATTTTACTGAGGATGGCATCAAGGAGCCTAAGCAAAATCGCACTTAATGAGAATCGATTGTGATCTCTCCACTGTTTGGAGTCATTCACAGCACAAGGAAGATGGTTATTACCACCTGATATCAATAATCTCAGCCATGGGACCCACTTGTAGGAGATCCTCAGGATAGCTCCTTCATCCCAGGAATCTCCAGTCGGTCATTATAGAATACCTATAGTATGGGAGGAGACCATTCAGCCCATTGAGTCCAAACTGAGCATAAATGGGGATATTCGCAGAAGTTTACATCATGTTCAGAACAAGTTGTCCCTACTCAGCTCTTGAAGTAGTCAGTGTCCATGTGCAACTAGAACGGGACACCATTCAAGATCATGCTTTTAAAGCCTGGATAATATTCATGTAACAGCAATGGCAGACACTGCACATTTCCACAGTAAACGGAGGTGCTCGTTCAGCACCACAATCTGAGTTCACAAGAGTATGGGGAAGTTATTTAGCCCATCAAACTATTGGACAGGATATGTGATAGCTGATTTAGTCCCTCCTGCCTATTACACAAGAAGAAAATGAATCTGCTCACTCCCACACGTCACTTACACGGGATCAGAAAGAGATCATTTCACATCCGGAGTCAATTAAAAAGGAACAGGAAGACGTCATTCAGCTTCTCAAGTCACTAATAGAGGAACGGAACGGGAAGGTATCAGAGATGCTTCGACATCACAAACAAATGGAGCAGTGACTGAACAGATGGACTGTTCCAACCTGGTCCACATGGCTTAATTACTCATGCTACCTATGTTCTACTTTAACATGGTTTTCCTGTCGTAGGATGAAGCCAACTTTATTAACCATTCTCCAAGCTGTCTTCTATCTTCAAGAAAGCAGACCCATGGTCTCTATGGAGGTCAGAAGCTGGTGCAGAATCGTTAACTCTTTCTGAATGAAGGTATTGTGACTGCTGACAGGATTGTGTAAAAAGTGACATTCAATACAATGTCACACAGTAACTGTGCATTCAAGTGTCCAGAGTTCATTCAGAGCCTGTACCTTTTTGACAATCGAAATGGGGGTTCTGAAGAGGCATATAAACTTTTGAGAATCAAATATCCAATGAATGGTGTGGAATTTTGGGTTGTGATGAGTGTGTGTCCGTAGCCATCAAGTTTCAACTTCTTATTCTCTCACAGCGCTACAAATTAAACACATAGTTCCTTCACTCTCTACTCATGGTACCATCATGCCAGGGTTTAGTCTGGTGAAACTCCTTTGCACTCTCTCCGTGACAAAGAGATCATTATTTATAAAACAGAACAAATCTGTGCACAATGCAAAAGAATTTTCAAAACAAAACACTACCATTGGGAAAGATAGACCAACTCTGGTACTTCAATCATTTTGCATGAAGAGCCACATATCACTTACTTCCTTCAAAGTAAGAATTGTATTGGTGACTTGTGACCAAGGTCATCCAGGTCCTTTTCAACAACAGCACTTCCCGATCTCTCACCATTGAAAATAACATAAATGTGAATGAAGATATTTATTCACATCTGATTCAGTTTTTATAGCGTGTAAACAGCTATTGCCCAACACTGAACCTTCTGATATCCAACAGGCCTTCAGTCCAGAGAAAAATCCTACTCCCTTCATTGTCACCAATATCCAATTTTTAATCCATATGGCATATATTTCACACTTGCACAAGCAAGGAATTTAATATTCCCCACTCAACCGTATTCAACTATGTCAAACGTCTGCTGAAAGTTTAAATACTCTATTTCCATTGGTTCTCAATTATCGATGTCACAGCAGACAATCTCCACAAATTCCAGCAAGTTTATCAAAGATAATTTCCCTTTCCTGAATTTAGGCCGACTATACCAAATCAGATAACTATTCTCCAAGTAGGAGAATGTGAGGACTGCAGGTTCTGGAGATCAGAATTGAAAATGTGTTGCTGCAAAAGTGCAACAGGTCAGGCAGTATCCAAGAAGCAGGACAATCGACGTTTCGGGCATGAGCCCATCTTCAGGAGCCTTTCCTGAAGAAAGGCTCATACCTAAAACGTCAATTCTCTTGCTCCATGGATGCTGCTTGACCTGCTGCGCTTTTCCAACAACACATTTTCAACACTATTCTCCAGGTGTCTCGTTGTCATATTCCTTATAAAAGGGAACAATTTTTTTTCTCACAGTTGATATCAATCTATTTAGTTTTGTGTTTGCCCTCTCCATCCTGTTTTAAATATTTAAGTTTACAGCAGCTGATTTCGAGTCTGCAGGATCCTTTCCAGAATCTAACAGAAGCCAGCTACACTGTTGTGGGTCTGAAATCACACTTAGACCAAACAGGGCAAAAATTTTAACTTTATTTTCCAAAGGTTATCATTAAAATAAGAAAAGAAATACTGATGGTTTATGTTTGCCATGAATGAAATTAGGTTTCATTCCAATATTTGTCATTCGAATTTAAGTTTAGACATCAGCTGTGGTAGGAATTCAAACAACGAATTTAGAGTCATAACCTATGCCTCTGAATTACGTGGTCAGCGACACTACTGCTCTGATACAGAGTCCCTATTGTGAAGTAACTGTAGAGACAAGAAGAAGTTTGTAGTCAAAATATTTGTAACTGGAAGAGTGGTCAGAAGAGAATTGGAGCCGTAACATCTGTCATTAATGGAGGCGTAGATGATAGGTAATTTAGCATCATCACTGAAGCATAGCTGGAGACTAGGGTTATTAGGGTGGTTGGTATTGGCAGATTTGATGGCAGAGAGAATAAAGAGACGTAAAACAGTTCAGGGCAAAAAGGAGATTCAAGGTTCCGAACAGTCTTATCCCTTCTTAGATTTTTGTGAGTAAGGAGTTTGGAAATGCATGCAAAGGAAGTGGAATTTGTGACTGAAAGTTCATATATTTGTTAAACATAATTAACTGGAATAGCAATAACCTTCACCATCGTTGATAAAATTCACAGAGATAGGCTTACAAGGAACACAAATGATAGCGAGGATGGAACAGTACCCAGTTTGAATAATCATGAGTACAGCACTTATCCGCAACTGTAACCATGCCCAATCCCGTGAAAGATAGTAAAGTCCCAACGATAAACTCTTGTCCATTGTTGGGACATTCCAGTCTAATGTTTTCAGACTCTGATCCATTGTTGGAACATTCTAATGTTTTCAGATTCTGATCTCTTCCTCTCTCTAGCTGCTGATCCCAATCGTGTTGAGGATTACACTGCCCCAAATACTATAGTATAACAAATTGAAAGAATCCCCTAATTATGGATGAGGTAAAGCCTCTAGTGACCCAGTTAGATCGAAGAAGACTGATATTATTCACAGTCACTGAACAAACAACTTCAGTTAACCATTTTCACGATAACCCTGATATAACACAATAATACTTGGTGTGGGTGGGATGTTGACATCGCTGACTATTGGGATATTGGCACATCTCCAGTTGTAAAAATAGAGTTAAAGGAGAGAGAGATGATACTTTTTCTTCACAGGCTTGATGATTCTACTGTGTTTTGGCAAGGTAGAAATTGCTGGGTTCTCGAAGCCGTCTGTTTCTGATCACCAGGCCTACTGCATCCTTTCATTTGATTTATTTATGTTTAATTTGGCATTTATCATACCATAATTTAACTGCTTAGGTGGGGTTAGGCATTTTTGAGAGGCTCCTATAGTGCCATAGACAGTGTAGATACAGTCCATTCCTTGTGGTCCTTGCAGCCACACAATATTTGAATGAATGGTATTTTGCTTAATTTGAATATCTTGACCAAGCGAATTGTATCTGAAACATAGGACCTCCCAGTTAGCTTTAAAATATATACTTTTTTAAAAATTCGGTCCAAGTCACCTTCTCCATTTCCATAACAAGAGCAACAGATATTCACGTTTTCCTTGGGTAATTACTTAATTGACAACATGTTGCAGATATATGGGGTTAAATAGCGGAATGGGCCGAACTGGATGAGTGATAGTTATATCAGGAATTTTATCGGATACCCAATCCACCTCACAGATCATGCCCACACACGTAGAAACCCAGATGAGGTATCTGTCCATTATTAAGTGTAAACCAGTCTATTGCTTAACAATATGTCCAGGATTGAACAATGTTCAGAGCTCACCAGTCCACTTCTTATCCGTCCATCAGTGCATTGATATATAAACTTGCAGAGCACACAAGTGCATTGTTGTATAAACAAGGACTGGGTATCTTTCCAGCATGGGGAGCTCTGCAGTAAAAACCAATGACGTTAAATGTTAATTTAGGACAATTACCTTCCCAGTATGTACAGCTGTCTACACTAACCACTGCATTTCTGAGTAACGCTGTCTTAGATCATTGCTGTACGTGGGGAAACTTGTAGCCCATGCTGGAAGTGACAGGATGTGCAACTCCCATCCATTTACAGCACCATGTCTCCCTGTGCCAAAGACAACAGTGTGCTGTGGGCGTGAAGCTCACAGCCAGAAAGCGGCCATGAATCAGCTGAAATGCCACCAAATGGGAGGAGCTTGGTAAAAGAAGGTGGAGATTGAGAGAGAATTTCTTAGAAATATCTGATGGTAGCTTTAAAAACTGAAATGAAAACGTTTCGAAAACATCTTGCAATATGGGGTCACTGTTTCCATGAATGATGGATGAACAGGATATTGGTGTTAGTTAAGATGGTGGAGGGTTTTGGATGAGTATTTTTTCTGCAGCTGTATAATTAGGACTAGGGTCAGCACAGCCGTCGACTCATTGGGCTGAATCCTACAATAATTTGTCTCAGTGCCATTTTCATTGAGTGTAACAGAGAGATTGTCTGCACGAAGCTGAGCTAGTTTCCGGGTGCTATCTTATCGAACTCACCTCATTAGCTACCCATCTCACCCCACAGTGTCCCTCTCATTCAATGCCAGTCCAATTCTCCCACCCATCATGGCTGGAGGCGCTCATCATCGCTCAGATGTCTCTGGATATTCCATGATACTTGGCACTGGTTACAATTTTAAAAGGTCAATGGGCACGCGGTTGAGCTTTCTCAGTTCTGAGCTGCCCTGCACAGTTTATCCCGAGCATGGCAGATAAGGGGCAACTAAACTACTGTTTCTTGACAGGGAGGTCCTGGTGGATGGGCTGGTACAGAGGGGGACCATTCTCTTCCCAGAGGGGGCCACACCACCAGACCCACTGAGCATGGTCTGAGCTCACCACCCAGCTCAGTGCAATATCTGCAGACTGAAGAAATGTCCAGCAATACAGGACAAGCATCAGTAACCTTCCCTGCTCTGGCAGGAATAGGGTCACCGTATTCTCTCTGCTCCCTCACACTCACTGAATATCTGTTATAGCTCCTTCACCCGAATAAGGCTCGATCACTCTCATTATTGCATGCAGCACTCTCTCTGTCTCTCTCTGTCTCTCTCTCTCTCTCTCTCTGTCTCACAGACACACACACACACACACACACACACACACACACACACACACACACACACACACACACACACACACACACACACACACACACACACACACACACACACACACACACACACACACACCACCACCACTGCATGTTTAGAAAATGTTCTGGAGAATGCTGTTTCCGCAATTCTCTGGATTATGTCGTTTGTACAATGTTCCAGATAATTTTCAAAATAATTACCGACGTCAGCAAACTGTCCCCCCCCCCCCCCTCTGTGTGTAACGCATCAGGGGAAGGAGCAGAGTTGTTTGTTTTTTAATACTCAGGATGAAAGTGCATCATGAGGTCATTAAACCTCTCAAATATGCTCCATGATTCAAACAATTTTAGCACCTAAACATTTGAAGATTCATCTCTTCTGGAAGACAGACGCCACTTTGGAGGTTCTCCAGTTTTGCTGAAACACTCCAGTAATCCAGAGAGGTATGAAACATTCCACACCGTGCCACCAGTCACTCTGTAACCACTTCTAGTAAAGCCAGCTCTGAATTGCTGATGACCCAATTACCCTTGGTCTTATCTGTTTGTGAAAAGCCTTGTTCGTTTTGTTAGACACAGTGCAAGCACTTCCATCCGATTACAATTTTGTTTATAATATTGAAACTCATTTTGACTTCCCCTGTCAGGAGCGATGTAAAATACTCTTTTAAATTTTCTGCCTGTTCCCGGAAACCAATTTCCCAGTCACATCCTACATGCGTCCCACATATAATTTCCTGCCTTTCTTTCAAGTGTCACACACACATCATAAACATATTTTAAATCGATTTGGAAAAGCTATTGCGGCTAGTTTTAAAAAAAGAAATATTTCTCGCCAGTTTTGGAATATTTTTGATTATATTTTGCTTTATACTTCGGGTTCCAAAACTAAACATCCCACATGTTGCCAATGCTAGAGCTCACCAATCTGAATTCGTTAGCTTGTGATTCTTCACAGCCTAACTGCATCATGGCTGGTTCATCTTCACATCTTCATACCATCTTCTTTTTGACCAGAGTCCATCAATGCAGAGTGTCATGAAGTATGTGCTTACATGCCTACCACACACATCTACTGACCTTCAACTGGGTCTATTTTCACATTCTGTTTTAGACCAGACATAAGACATAAATCTACAATTTAAATGCCTTTATCTTTTCAATCATTTGGGGGGACCTCCGTATGTGGCTGAACACATGATCAGCTGAGAGTGACGCCATTCTCACTGTTTCTCTGGCTCTATCATTTCTGTTCGATGATGCAACATTCCAGTGGGAAGCGTCATACGTTACCACCTTTTCTCTCAAACGAGAAATCCTCTAACTCTGATGAACCGAACCTTTAGCTGTGACTGTCCCATCTCCCTCCCTTCTCCCCTTACTCCGTCCCCTCCTTCCCAGAAAAAAGATTGACCTCCCCTTGTCTTCACTTCCTACTGCACTAGAATCCACATTCACAGAATCATCCTCTGCCACTTCCATCTTCTTCGGCAGGACATCACCGTCAAACACATCTTCCTTTCCATTTTAACGTTAGCATTTCACAGGGACCGTTCCCTCTGTGACACCCTCCATCATCCCAAACATTTCCCCACTCCGGCCATAGCACCTTCCCATGCAATTGCACAAGCTGCAACACTCGCCTATTCACCTCTTCCCTCTCACTGTCCAATGACCAATTCACACCTTCCAGGTGAAGCAACATTTCACTTGTACTTTTTCCAAACATTCTCTTATCATTCCTGCTCGAATGCAGTCTCCTTTACACTGGGGGGAATGAAAGAAGAAATTGCTGTGAGGAACACACCCATTCTGTCTGTATGAACAACCCGGACCCTCACATTGCTTCCCAATTCAATAACATACCTTGCTGTCATGCTACCATTTCAGTCCTGGGCTGCTGCAATGTTCCAATGCAGCACAACCCAAGCTCACTTTACATTCCTGATGAAGGGCTTATGCCCGAAACGTCGAATTTCCTATCCCTTGGATGCTGCCTGACCTGCTGTGCTTTAACCAGCAACGCATTTTCAACTGTGATCTCCAGCATCTGCAGACCTCATTTTTTACCCTCACTTTACAGAACCCTAACTTTACACTTTTGTATGTTACAGCCTGTAGGGGTTAATGTACAATTCCATAACTTCACAGCCTGACCTTATTCTGGCAGTTCTCCATTTTTCATGCATTCTCCCTCTTGGCCTCCCTATGACCTTGTGTGGTTGTGTCTTCTTTATCTTGGACTCAATGGAGTGAACATCTTTCCCCCATTCACATCTTAATTTAAAGCCATTTCACATCATCTTCTTGTTCAGCACTCCTCAAAGCTCGTTTATACTTTGCGACACTCTCATTTCCTCGTCACACACTCCCCACCTCCGTTAAGCTCATTTCAGTTCTGAAGAAGTGTCACACTGGACATGAAACTCTAACTCTGTTTCTCTGTCTCTGCAGATGCTGCCACACCTGCTGAGTTTCTCCAGAAATGAATTGGCAGAGAACAAATTTTCAATTAAACGAATAACTCTGGATACTGGAAATAAAAATGCAGATATTGCTTGATAAACTAGGAGCATTCTGCAAGGGTCACTGCACCTGAAAGATTAACCCTGGTTTCGCATCACAAGATGCTGCGAGACCTCCTTAGTTCCTTCAGCAATTTCTGGTTTTGAACAAGTTCCGCAGGCGTGTATCAAAGCTGCTCAAACATCTCGTCCAATACGGAGCACCTGACATAGGGAAGTAAACGATAACACAAGGAGCACACATACAGGGTTCTGAAAATACATAAGGGTGGCACCACTGAGACTACAGAGCTCTTAGTCAGGGTCAGGGAGAGAAACAGAGGGAAACACGTTCACTTCAAACTCAGATGATGGCATTACAGGAATGGATACAATTCAGATAAATATGTTATAGGCTAGAGCAATGTAACAAATTGGAAGCATGACACCAGGGAGAACCCTGAGCATAATGAAAATATGAAAATGTAAGTGTTACCACATCAGAAATCAGATTAGGTCACTATGTACAGGGCTGATGGGTGAATGGGTCTTGATGTGAACAGGGGGATAATCAGTAGAATTGAATTGTACATATTGGAGCTAAAACTGTGCACTCATTTGGTACTGTAGAATCACAGCAGCAGCAGAACTGCATTCAATCAAAATAAGGAACTTTTTCCCGAGGACAACGCTCAGTCTACCATTACCATCAAGCCAATCTATGGTTCAGTCACGAGTGTGGATGAACATGTCAGGGTCAGAACCTTTTGTACCGAACCCTGATGACAACCCATTAACGCTACCGCACTTGACTGGTTGAATTCCAAACAGCAGAACTAACATCTGACACAGAGGGCGAAATGATCCCAAGACTAACCGATCATATCAAAGCTCTGCAGTCCTGCCACATCCAGACATAAATGTCGATGGACAATTAAACAACTCACGAGAAGAGAGGACTCCACAAATATCCCCATCCTACCTAACACAATAAACCTTACATCAGTGTAAAAGACAAAGACCTTCACCGTCCTCAGCCAGAGGTGTTGAGTTGACAATCCACCTCACTCCTGCCTTAATGCCCACAGAACCAAGGATGCCAGTCTGCAACCAATTTGATTCGCTGCACATGACATGAAGAAACAGCTGAACATAGTAGATACAACATAGGCAATGGGCCCTGACACCATTTCTGCAATAGCACTGAAATCTTGTGCTGCACAACAAGCTGTGTCCCTGGGCAAGCTGTTTCAGTCCATCTCAAAGTCTTACATCTCCCTGCAATGTGGAAAATTACTCAACTATGTCCAGTTCCCTAAGTGAGGAATTATTACAATCTGACCAATTACCATACCATCAGTCCCATCACAAAAGTCAAATTGGTGGGAGTCCTTTTTAACAGAGCTGGTAACTAGCACAGAAATAACCCGCTCAGTTTGGTTTCCGGACGGTCCACATATGGAGATAGTGCTGTGTGCAAATGTCACTGAATTACTAATCCAGATAAGGCTAATGCTTTGGCAGTTGGTGGAAGTTAAAAACAATTAATAAAATATCGAGATCGAAAATCTGGCGTCAGTAATAGTGACCTTGAAGCAAAAGTCGATTGTAAACATCAATTTCCTTCCCTAATGAACTTTCAGGAACTGAATCTCCTGTGCTTTCCTGGTCTGGCCTGCAAGTAACTCCAGATGCACAGATATGTGATAAATTATTCAATGCTCTCTGAAATGGACAAACAAGACACTCAATTATATTACAACCGTTCCAATGTCTTAAAGGGTAAAACCGGACAGAACACCCGGCCTCAGCCTCAGTATCAGAATGGGAAATACAGTCCTGCTGATCCTGCAGAGGCCTCTTTCCTAACATCGGAGAGCTGATGGCAACATTTGCAGAGCTTTTCCACCGACTGCACAGAAACATTGGGAAATGAGTAGGTCATTCAACACACTGAGCATCCTTCATTGCGCACCTTTCTTCATAAAGTGAGCTCCCGCTAACTGTGACGTGATTCCATCTCAGGCACCCGCTGAACAGCAAAACCCAGCCTCAGGATCCTCTGTCTGCAAAATGCACCCTCAGTGAGTTCAGCTGAAACAAGAATGTAATCCACTCTGCAAGCCTTGAACTTGAGCCTGAAAGTGGGATTTGTAGTCTACATTTAGAAAGAACTTTATTTCAAACCGAAGGGGGAGTGGGGAGAATTTTGGAGAGAACTGGAATTCTGCGTCAGCATCACGTGGTCAGTCAACTCGCGCACTTTCTGGTGAAGGGCTTGGTGAAAGGTATACTGCTGTAGTCAGTGACTGTAGTGTTAATTTGTTACATTTACTGAACTAATAAATTACATTATGTGTTTTAAAGATTTGTGTAGAGTGTGCTATCGTTTGTGTTAGGCTAACTGTTATTTTTGTTTTGATTTTTACTGATATTATTGGAGGGTCGCCGCTTCCCCTCTTTTTCGAATTGGTCCCCTTATTTATATTGCACCGTTTTCTATGATATGATGTTTCACAGGAATGCAGTGGCTGCATAATCTGAGAACTACCTATAATGATCGCTGATCCTCTATCTCCACACCATACTCCTGCTCTCTTCCCATTCCATTAGTGTCTAGAAATCCGTTTTTATATTCAGTGCCTCGGCTTGCACAGCCTAACATTGTCGAGGCTTCCCCAGGTTCTCTGGTTTCAGAGTTCAGACATTTATTATAAACTCAATGCACTTTGGCCTGTCTGTACCTAATGATGTGGCCCCTTGTTTTAGCCATCCCAGCCAGGGGAATTATCATCCTTGCTTCCATACTGTCTCGCCCTGTCGATGTACATAGTTCACACATTATCCTAAATCCTATGGAACACAGGCCCAGTCAACTCAACTCTGCTCCCACAATAAGCCTACCATCCCAGAGATCAGTCTGGGCACTTTTCGCTGCACTCCCTCAGTGTCAGTTTTGCCCTTTATGAGGTAAGAAGACCGAAACTGCACACAATATTGCATAATGTTCGAGATAGGGTCTCACCAAGGCTGTAGTAAGACACACCTACGCCTGGACTCAAATCCCTTTGAAATGTAGGTCAACACACCAGTTCAACAATGCTGTGTATTCCCCCAGACAGCTGAGCCTGCTCTAACCTTAGTGGGAACATTACAGCAGGCTGGTAATGTGTTGCTGCTGCTGACAGGAAGTCAGTGAGATCACATCTGGAGTAATGTGCTTACCTTCCATCTCCTCACTGAGAAAACGACATTGGAATTAACTCAGATTCTTACCTCAAATGATTTCTGCAACAAACGTATCATTCATAAAATCGTTATAGTGTAGAAACAGGCCATTTGACACATCAACTCCACGCTGATACGCTGAAATCCATCCCATACAAACCCCAATCCCCCAGCACAATCTCTGCAGCCTGACATTTTCCATGACTAATCCACTTAACCTGCACAACTTGGGACTGCGGGAAAAAACTGGAATACCCGATGGTAAAACTTTCAGGCACAGGGAGAAAGCGCAAACTCCACACATACAGTAATCAACTTCACTCGGGAATGAAAAGTTATGAAGCAACGATTGGGACTGAAGGCACATTGTTCATTTCTGTTGTTAAGTAAGTAACAGAAGACTTTCAAAGTAAAAGCACAATCCATCACAGTCGACATGGTTTTATTAAGGGTAAATCATGTTTGAATGATTTGTCTATTTGTTTTTAATGCAACAAACAAGGTGAACAAAGGGGATCCGAATGGTGTATTATATCTGGACTTTCAGAAGGTAATGCATAAATTGCCTGACAAAAGATTAATATCAAATACGAGAGCACATGGTGTGAGGAAAAATTATTTGCTTGGAGAAAATATTGGCTAACCAGTAAAAAAACCATGACATGGAAGTGCTGGCATTGGACTGGGTTGGACAAGGTCAAACATCACACTGCACCAGGTTATAGTCCAACGGCTTTATTTAAAAACACAAGCATCCAAAGCGCTGCTCCTTCATCAGGCTTTAGAGAGAGAAGACCCCAGAAACAGAATGTGTGAGGAAAGACCAAAAGGTTGTACAACTCATGTGCATGAATTGAACACATCGAAGACGGCTCCTAAATCTTTAATCGGTTAGAATCGAGATGAAGGTTTTGATTGATTAGTATGCAAATCCGAGAATTTATTTCAAGTCACTGCCTGGAGACACTTTCAGGTATTATCGATGTAAAGGAGGTGACCCCTCCGGTCAGGCAACATATTTTGCGGTGACGTCTTGTTTGGAGTCTGACTGTGTCTTCACCTGGAGTCAGTCTGGGTTTATGTCCAAAGTAGGAGTTTATATAATACCGCATTGACTGACTGTATACAAATTGTATATTTTTGACAAAATATAATGTGTCTGCAAATACAAATTGGCAAATGCAAATTCAGCCCAGATTTATGTGTGTGTGTGTGCGTGCGTGCGTGTGCATGTGTGTTTGTGTACACGTGGATATGTGTGTTTGAGAGCGAGGTGGAGTGTCTGCGTGAGGGGGAGAGGGACAGGGTATGCCTGCGTATGAGAGAGGGGAGTGTGTGCATGTGCATGTGAGAGAGGGGAGTGTGTCTGTGTACAGGGAGGAGAGAAAGAGAGTGCATGGGTGTATTTAATGGGGAGAGCGAGAGGATGCATGTATCCTTGTTAAAACGCAGACATATTTGGGAGATCCACTTCCCCACAAACACTCACACCATGGTTTCAGAGCTTCCCCTCTCTGCAGCCTCTGCTCCATTTGTTGTTCATGTTATAGACCCAGATGTTGTCACTACACTCCCGTTACACCATCCAGAGTTGGGTCACCAAATCCTCAGGTCTCCCTGAATATCTTAGGCAGCTCACAGCACAACCTCCAGCGAACCATCTGCAGCACCTCCAATAACGTTTCAGTAACAGAAGCCCTCCACTACAAGTTAGATGCCTGGTCCTTTACAATAATACCCGAGGGGCCTCCTCATCTTACTGACCACACGATCATCTGAGAGGGACAAACAGGCTTTCAGTGGACAGGCACAGACCAACTTTCAAAAGCACATCTCAAAGCTGCTGGACCCACTACACAACATGGAAGAACAGCCCCCCACATACCATTTCATTGTTTCTGAGCTTCACAACATCAACACTCGATGCATTTGGGAGTCTCAAAACAACACGAGGGGAAAGGTACAGAAAAACAAACAATGAATTAACTGATAACATGTTGTGAAAATATGGATAAGGAGACAGGGAAGTGGGAGTAATTGGAGAAGTGAGAAAATGGTGCGTCCAATCACAAGAATGGAAGCATTCATTATCGCCAGATTATTGTAAAATTATTGCCACATCAAATTCTGAATCTACCACACAGAGCCATCCCAAACACCATAAAGTGGGGCAAAGTACCAGCCAGATTGGAGAGCTGTGCAGACCATGCAAGTGGACTACACTATAAACTCGAATACCTGTCCGGCATGGGGAGCCTGGCAAATCTTTGCCAGTATATTGCTACTATATGTGCACTGCATAAAAGTCTTGCACGGAAAGTTTTGCAACCCATGCAGTGAGCGACAAATATATGTTTCTGTATCTCCACTGCACCAGTATAAGGCGTGAGATTTTGTATGTGTGTGCGTGTGTGCACGTGTGTATGCGTATGTGTGTGTGTGTGCATGCGCGTGTGTGTATGTGGGTGTGGTGTGTGTGGGTGTGTGTATTGACGACAGTAGATATGACAATTGTTGTTTGAGAGAGAACAGACATGGAGGAAATCAGATTAAATGTGAACAACTGACAGGGGTTTATGTAATTAACAGAGGGAGACTGAGAACAGTGTCATAGACAGAGGTGACAACGTGCTTGTGAATATTAAAGAAAAGGCATTTCCCGAACCAAAAACAGCATAAATCAATCCTTACAGGAGTGATGGGAATTTGGTCTGCATTTAGATACATACTGGTCTGAGTATCAGACTCAGATTTGCTTTGGCAGGTTTTAAACTGGGAGCGTCAGCAGCAGATTATTGGCTTCATCAAGACTGTATTTCATACCTCAAAGTTAAAGTAGCAGATGGGATGAACCAGTGAAGTATATTCTGCAGGTGTTGATAGTTAAAATTAGAAATGATCAGGATATGGTGTCTGTAATCAGCTCGTGGCTAAAAGGATCACCATAGATGCGGCTCATCTGTTTCAGCCTCAGTTATTGTCCAGGGGTGAGGTGGAGTCAGAGGAAGGAAATGGAATTTGTATCCAGAACAGAAGATAATGTCCTCCAACCTTTCAATATTTAAATAGCAAGGGCAGTGATACAATGAATCCTGGTTCATAGTTGAAATTGAATAGTTCACTCCACAAGGTGCAGTGTCAGAACGAAAGAAGGAAGGAAAGAATGAACGAAGTTCACTGTCGTTGTTCCTGGTGGTTTGGAGAGTGAGTGTTTGCAGAGTAGCATAATTGAAAAGAGTAACAATCGCACATTGTTAATGCAAATAATAAATGGAAAGTGAAACTTACCAGGGACACCAACAATAGCCAGGGTAGGATAATAAAAATATAGAATAATGTAAAGTGCATATTTGATCCGCGGTGATAGTGGCCACCAATAATATGCAGAATGAATTGCAACATAACCAGATAAACTCCTGTCCATTGTTGGAACATGCCAGTTTATTGTTTTCAGATTCTGATCTATCTTCCCCTTCTCTCTGGAGCTGATGATCACTGTTAGTGCTGTCCGTGTTGCTCCCACTCTTACCATGGGATGACATATTGAACAAGCTCATTTCTCATTGAAAGATGGACACCCTCCAGTGGGATAATTATAATAATTCACGGAGAGTGAGATTAATCACAATCACCAAACAAACACTTTCAGTTAACCAATTCCAAACATCATGTTACATATCACAATGAAAGGGAGAGTCTAATCAGTTTGAATGCAATGGATAAGGTTTGCTGAGAGATCAATTATAAATCTTTCAATCTTTTTAATCGTTCTTCCCTGTATGTGAGAGAATTGCTGGATCACTGCTGGATTGTATATGTTTTGTCCTGTTCCTTTTGGGGACAGGATAAAATAACAGACCAGCTGCAAAACATGTCTGGTGGGGAGGTATCTAGATACCTTTCTGTAATGATGCTTCCAGATTGAAATGCCCTGATATCAAGTCCTTGCATAACCTTGAGACATTATTCGGAGCAGTGTAACTGCTACTCAGAAACATGGAAAAACAGGAGGCAGTCACTCAACTGCTCAAGACTGGGACACAGGTACAGGAGAGAGTCACTCAACTGCTCGAGACTGGGACACAGAAACAGGAGGCAGTCACTCAACTGCTCAAGAGTGGGACACACAAACAGGAGGAAGTCACTCAACTGCTCAAGATTGGGACACACAAACAGGGGGGAGTCACTCAACTGCTCGATACTGGGACACAGGAACAGGAGAGAGTCACTCAACTGCTCCAGACTGGGACACAGGAACAGGAGGCAGTCACTCAACTGCTCGATACTGGGACACAAGAACAGAAGGGAGTCATTCAACTGCTCGAGACCTTGACACAGGAACAGGAGGCAGTAATTGAAATGCTCGATACTGGTACACAGGAACAGGAGGCAGTCACTCAACTGCTCGAGACTGGGACACAAGAACAGGAAGGAGTCATTCAACTGCTCGAGACGGGGACACAGGAACAGGAGGGAGTCATTCAACTGCTCTAGACCCAGACACAGGAACAGGAGGCAGTCACTCAACTGCTCGAGACGGGGACACAGGAACTGGAGGCAGTCATTCAACTGCTCGAGATTGGGACACAGGAACAGGAGGGAGTCACTCAACTGCTCGAGACTGGGACACAGGAACAGGAGGGTATCATTCAACTGCTCGAGACTGGGACACAGGAACAGGAGGGAGTCACTCAATTGTTCGAGACTGGGACACAGGAACAGGAGGGTGTCATTCAACTGCTCGAGATTGGGACACAGGAACAGGAGGCAGTCACTCCACTGCTCGATACTGAGACACAGGAACAGGAGGGTGTCACTCAACTGCTCGAAATTGGGACACAGAAGCAGGACTCAAAATGTTTTGCTGGAAAAATGCAGCAGGTCAGGCAGCATCCAAGGAGCAGGAGAGTCGATGTTTCGGGCATAAGCCCTTCTTCAGGAACAACACAGAAACAGGAGTCAGTCATTCAACTGCTCGAGACTGGGACACAGTAACAGGAGGGAGTCATTCAACTACTCGAGACTGTGACAGGGGGAAATCAGGGGGTGAGTGAGGCCCCAGGATCCTGTTACGCAGGAATACAAGGAGGTGACTCACGCCCCATCAGTATGGGTCACTGGGAGAGAAGGGGAATTGTCTTGTTACTGACAGAAATATCGGAATATGTTACATGAGTGAGCCATTCAATTTGCTCCAACATTCTCTGAGACCACGGTTGATCTGATTGTGATTTCCTCATTCACCTCTGTCCATTCGTTGTTCATGTTGCAGACCCAGATTCCCTAATCGAAACCTCTATGACCCATCCAGGGTAGGTCAGCAAAACGTCTGGTCTTCCTGAATGTCCAACAGCAGCTTAAAGCACAGCCTCCAGGAAACCGTCCTCAACATTTCCACAAATGTACCAAAACTAGAATTACGTCAAATGACACTTACATTCAAATAGGAAGCCTGCTCTGAATCAGTAACAGTTGAGGGGACTCCTCGTGTTACTGAGCACACGATCAGCAGCGAGTGATTAATACAGGGCGTTCAGTGGATACGCACAGAGCAAGTTGCAAAGATGTGCCTGAAAACTGCTAAAACTCCACTATCCAAATGGAGCACAGGGCAGGATACTGGGAAGCCAAAGAAAATGCAAGCTATGTATTTTGAACATTGTTTCTAAGCTTCTTAATGTTGAAAGCTGATGCTCTTGGGTGAGCAACATTCAAGGCAAGAGGAAGATATTGGACGGTTATTCAAATTAAAACTGGACAATTAAAATTGGATATCAGGGTTTAAATACCAATAGTTTAAATAGCAACAAATGGGAGGGATTTAGGAAATAGATAGAGGGAGAGAGACTCAGAAACAGTGTTATGGGAGGATGTGTTCACAGGTTTCAGAATCCTGAAGTGAAAACATTACGATAGCATCTCACAACATTAACGGGTATTTCCGGGAATGAATAATTAATGGGATATTGGTGTGAGTCAGACAGAGTCATAGAGTGTTGGAGATATGCAACACGGAAACAGACCCTTCAGCCTAACACGTCAATGTCGATCAGATCTCCCAAATTAAACGAGTCCTATTTGCCAACATTTGGCCCATATCAATGTAAACCCTTCCTCTTCATGTACTCATTCAAATGTATTTTAAATGTTGTAAGTGTAACAGTCTTCACCACCTCCACTGGCAGCTTTTTCAACACATGCACCACCCTCTGTTGGAAAAAGTTTCTCCTTAGGTCATTTTTAAATCTTACGCCTCTCAATGGAAACCCACGCCCTCTAGTTTTGGGGAAAAGACCTTAGTGATTCATCCTATACATGCCCCTCACGCTCCAGGAAAAATCATCATAACCTACTCACCCTCTCGCTATAGCTCAAATCCTGGCAACATCCTGGTAAATCGTTTCTGACTCCCTTCAACATCACAATATCTTTCCGATAGGAGGGAAATGAGAATTGAATGCAGCACTGCAAAAGTGGCCAAACTAGGTGCTGTACAGCAACAACGTGACCTCCCAATTCATACATTCAAAGCACTGTCCAGTAAAGGCAAGCATACCAAATGCCTTCTTCACTATCCTAACTACCTGCGATTCTACATTCAATGAACTATGAACCTGAATTCCAAGGTACCTTTGATCAGGAACACTCCGCAGGGCCTTACCATTAAGTGTATATGTCACTTCCTGATTTGCATTTCCAAAATGCAGCACCTCACGTTTACCTAGATTAAACACCATTTGCCACGCCTCAGCCCATCAGCCCATCTGATCAAGGTCCCATTTTACTCTGAGGTAAACCATCAATTTTGGTGTCATCTGCAAACTTACCAACTATAGCTGCTAAGTTCGCATCCAAATGATTTATATAAATCGTGAAATGTAGTGGACCCAGCACTGATCTTTGTAGAACACCATTGGTCATAGACCTCCGTTGGAAAAGCATCCTTTCACCACCACTCTCTATCTCCGACCTTCGAGGCAATTTTGTATCCACATGGCTAGTTCTCCCTGTATTCCATGTGAACTAAACTTGTTAACCAGTCTGTCATGTGGAAAGTTGTCAAATGTCTGACTGAAGTCCATATCGACAAGTTGCACCACTCGGCCTCAATGAATACTCTTAGTCAATTCTTTAAAAAAAACTCAGTCAATTTAGTGAGTCACAATTCCCTATGCTTCAAGCCATGTTGCCTATCCCTTATCAGTCCTTGCCATTCAAAATACATGCAAACCTTGTGCCTCATAATCCTCACCAATAATTTGCCCTCCAATTAGGGCTTTTCCTTACCATCCTTCTTAAATGATTTTAGTAATTGCACCAAATTAGCAAATCTCATATTTTCTTCTACCTCACCTGTGACAATCGACAATGCAAATAACTCAGCAAGGGGCCCAGCAATCACGTTCCTCCCTCCCACAGAGTTCTAGGGTACACCTGATCAGGTCCTGGGGATTTTCCCACCTTTACAGGCTTTACGAAGTCCAGCATCTCCTCCTCTGTAATGCAGACATTTTTCACGATACCACTGCCATTTGCAAAGATCTCTGGCTTCCATATCCTTCTGCACAGACAAAATGCTTGTTCGGTGTCGCCTCCATCTCCTGTGGTTTCGCACATCCGCAGCTTTGCTAATCTGTAAGTGGCCCAAAACTCGCCAGAGTTACTCTTTTCTCCTTAATGTATGGGTAGAGTACATTTGGATTCTCCTTAACCCTATTTGCCAAAACTATCTCATGTTCCCATCATGGCCTCTTATTTCCCGCATAAGTATATTCCTACTGGTTTTAGACTCACTGGACGTTGACTTTAAATATGTAATTAAGAGGCTAATGATAATTATAAATACATTTTCGATTTTTGGAAAAACCCAACTGGTTCGCTGATGTTCTTGAAGTAAGTAAACTGCCATCCTCACCTGTCCTTGGTTACATGTGACTTCAGACGGACAATAATGTGTTTGACTCTTAACTGCCTTCTAGGCAATTAGTGATCAGCAATAAATGCAGGCCCAACCAGCGATACCCTCATCCCGTGAATGAATACTGGAAAAAGACCTCCATTCCTCCTCTCTCTACCTGACATATGTTTCCCTTGTATCTGTGACCAGACCCTCAATTTCTCCTGTTCTCCAGCATTCCTTACACTTACCAGCCTTACCCTTCACCCTAACAGGGACATACTGTCTCCTGTCTCTGGGTTCTGAACATCTCATTTTGGAAGGCCTCACTCTTCTCAGCTGGCCCCTTATTTGTGAATATCTGTCCCAATCCAGTTTGGAAGTTCTTGCTAATATCATTAAAATTGGCCTTCCTCGAATTTTGAACATTATCGTTTAGACCCAGTTCATTCTTTTCCATTCTATTTTAAAACTAATGGAATTATGATTATTTGTCCGAAAGTGCTTCCCAACTGATACCTCAGTCACCTTACCTGCCTTATTTCCCAAATTTAGCTGCCTTATTTCGTATTTAGCTCCTTCATTGTGATGGAGATTATTTGATAAGCAAATTCAGCTTTGTAACAGTGAGTGGGGTCAACAGTGTATTCGACTCATTGGATTGAATCTAACAATAATTCATCTCCTAACAATTTTCACTGAGTGTGACAGAGGGATCGACTGCACAAAGCCGAGCTAGTTTCCTGGTGCTATCTTATCAAACTTTTCTCATTAACCCCTACCCCATGGTGCACCTCTCATTCAATGCCAGCCCGATTCTACCACTCATCATGTCTGGAGGTACTCACCATCGCCCAGATAGCCCTGGATATTCCATGATCCCTGGCACTGGTGCCATCTTTAAAAGGCCAATGGGCACACGGTTGAGCTTTCTCAGTTTGGAGCTGCCCTGCACAATTTATCCCGAGTATGGCACATAATGGGAAATTACACCACAGGGGCACGGAGGTCCTAGTGGATGGGCTAGCACAGAGGGGCGTCTTAAACTTCCCAGATGGGGGCCACTTCACCAGACCCACGGAGCATGGCCTGAGCACTCCAGCCAGCTCAGTGCAGTATCTGCCATCTGAAGAAATGTCCAACAATACAGGACAAGCGTCAATGACCTTCCTGCTCTGGCAGGGTTGGGGTCACTCTATTCTCTCTGCTCCCTCACACTCACTGTGTATCTGTTGCAGCAGTGACCCAGAATAAGGGTCCTGCTTCACCACTCTCACTGCTGCATGCAGCACCTTCTCCCGCGTCTCTCTCCCCTCATTATAACCCCCCCGACACTAATAACACTACATGGATACAACACTGTGGACTGACTCCCTTCAGACACTTCACCATATCTCCCCCCACCTACACCAACACTAACAACAACACCACCCACTCTTACCCTCCCCTTCTCCCATTCCAGGAAAAACAGCCTGGAATAGGACACAAAGGGCCAAGCCGGGTGATGGAGTGCCCGATATCCAGTCCCTCACCCCCCTCCCCCGGCCATGGGGGGAGGACACTGGTATGAGCCAGAGAGGACCGGGACGCCTCGTGTGGAATTTCTGAAACATCCACAACCCACCGACTGGCAGCTCCGTTTCCTCGGCACAACTTAGAAACCGTGGCCCTGATGCCAGCTCCATTTTGTGTTGAGCTTGTACAAATAGAATCCCCACTGTTTCGGTGGGCATGACGGTGGACTCACACCACACCATCTCCACCACGTCCCAGGAAGCGAGCATGGAGACTTCTTTCTCCAGTAAACAGCGCAGATACTGACACTAATTTGTAACATTTACCTCTCCCCCCACTTGTCCTGATGTCTTCGATAATCTGTGCTCATGCATCCAGCAGCCTCTGCTTTTGCACCTCCTTTATAACAGTACAGCCTGTTTAATGTTACCTTTCAATGTCCCTCCTACCAAAGAGCATCTCCTCACACTGTTCTGCTTTGATCAGCATTTGCCATACACCTGAACTCGACACCAAAATATAACTTTCCTGTTGGAGTTCCACTCCGTCCTCAACAAACTTTACAATTCTTCCGGCTTTGATATCTGCAAAGATTGAAATTGTCCTACAATTGCACTCCACACATAAAAACTGACACACACCAGACAGAACGATTGAAATATTGACAAGGGCACCATGGAGCGAGTGAAATATTGACACTCTCCATGTCCTTGTTAGTGTCAATGAATAGCGAGTGCCTCTCTGTGTGTATCTGTGTGTGGCGAGTCTGGCAGTCTCTGTGGTGTTTAAAGTGATGTAATGTCCACCGACACGAGTTCTGAGTAAGGGTCACTCGATCCAAAACGTCAACTTTCATTTCTGTCCAATGATGCTTCCAGAGCTGCTGGGCTTTCTGTTGTTGTCAATCTCTGGTGCACTCCCCACCCCAACCCCCACCTCCCACCTCCCACGCCACTGTAATTGTGGTGGCAAAGTGTGTAAACCATCAGGGATTCAGTCTGGGAGGGAGAAAGTGAGGGCAGTAGTTCACAGCACAATCCAATCTAAATTTTGATTGCACCACACACACACACACACACACACACACACACACACACACACACACACACACACTCGCGCAAGGTTGGTGTGGACAGGATTGTCATTGGACTGAAGCACTCAGAGTGGAACAGTTTCATGTGCACAAATGTCTGCTCTCCGTCTTTAATGTGGAAACGCTTTGTCATGGGTAGTATTTCCAACACACAGTGTACTCATTAAAGCATATTTTCATTGCAATTATATCCAAGCAAATCCGAGTGAGCCACATTGCAAGGCGATGAGATTAATTTTAATGCACTTCCTGTAACTTGCAATCTTTAATGTCTTACTCTTACAAGTAGCCTTATGTGTAAGAAAGAATTGAAAAGACATACACCAGAGCAGCAGAGTGTGGGATTGGATCACGTTTAAGTAAAGAAGGAAAGGGAGAGGAAGGGAGAGTGGTTTTGACCCTGTTTCAGTGATTCACACCAAAAACAAGGAGAGTTCCCATTGCACAGAGATGCAGAGACAGAGATCCACACACTAATGCACGAACACACGTAACAAGCACAGAGAGATAGACATGCACACAGTGGTACACAGCGACATATGTAGACACACGGGAATAGACAAACACGAACAGAAACATGCAGATACATACTTGGATATGTAAAGACACATAGACTCATCGAGTTATACAGGATATTTGCAAACAGACCTATCGGCCGATACAGTCCACGCTGGCAATAATTCCAAACTAAACCAGTCCCATCTGCCTGCGCTTGGTCCAGATTTGTCCAAACATTCGCTTATTCTTGGATTCAATCAAATGCATTTTAAATGCTGTAACGTTACCCACAATCCATCACTTCCTCAGGAAGTTCACTCCCTACACGAACCACACGCTGTGTAGAAAAAACCTCACGGTTCCTGTTCAGTTGGACCCAATAATTCTATAGGAAGCTAAGGAAGTGATTGCAGGGCCCCTTGCTGAGATGTTTTTATCATGAATAGTCAGAGGTGAAATGCTGAAATTCATGAGTTTAACTGAAGTTGTGCTAATAAACAAAATGGAAAGGAAGAGTTAGGGAACTATAGATTGGTGAACCTGATATCGTGGTAGGCACATTGTTGGAGGGAATCATGAGGTACAGGATTTACATGTATTTGGACAGATACATTAGGGATAGGCAAATGAGAGGACTGTAAATGCTGGAGATGAGAGTCTAGATTAGAGTGGTGCTGGAAAAGCGCAGCAGGTCAGGCAGCATCTGAGGAGCAGGAAAATAGATGTTTAGGCAAAAGCACTTTAACAGGATAAGCAGATTGGGTTGTGCCTGGAAAAACATGTCTCACTAACTTGATTATTTTTTGTTGAGAAGTAGCGGAGAGGATTGATGAAGGCTGAACGCTGGGTGTGATCTATATAGACTTCAGTTAGGCATTCGACAAGTTCAGCATGGGAGACTGGTTAACAAGGTTAGGTCACATGGAATACAGGAGGAATTAGCCAGTTGGATACAGAACTGGCTTAAAAGTAGAGAACAGTGGGTTGTGGTGGAGAGTTGTTTTTCAGACTGGAGGTCTGTGACCAGTGGAGTGCTGGTTCTGCTACTTTTCATCATGTATATAAATGAATTTGGATATGAACATAGGAAGTATATTTCGTAAGTTTGCAGATGACACCAAAATTGGAGGTATAATAGCCAACAAATAAGGTTACCTCAGATTATGACGGGATCTTGATCAAATGGGCCAATGGACCGAGGAGTGGGAGACAGAGTTTAGCTTAAATAAATATGAGATGCTGCGTATGGGAAAGGCAAATCAGGGCAGGATTTAATACACTTAATATTAAAGTAATGGGGAGTGTTGCTGAACAAAGTGACCTCAGAGTACAAGTTTATAGTTCCTTGAAAGTGGATTTTCAGGTAGATAGAATAGTGAAGAAAGTGTTTGGTATGTTATTGCTCAGTGCATTGTGTATATGAGTTATGAGACTTGATTGTGTATGTACAGTACATTGGTTAGACCACTTTTAGAATACTGTATGCAATTCTGATTTCCCTGCTGTGGAAGGATGTTGTGAAACTTGAAAGGGTTCAGAAACGACTTACAACGATGTTGCCAGGATTGGAGGTTTTGAGCTACAGGGAGAGGCTGAATAGTCTGAGGCTGTTTTCCCCGGAGCATCAGAGGATGAGGGCTGACGTTAGAGGTTATTAAAATCATGGGTGCAATGGTTAGAGTGAATAGCCAAGGCCTTATCCCAAGGGCAATGCAATCAAAAACTAGATGGCAAATATTTAAGGTGAGATGGGAACGACATTAAAGGAATGCAATGGACAAAATCCTCAGGTAGAGGGTCGTTGTGTGTAACGAGTGCCAGAGGAAGGTGTGGAGGCTGGCACAGTTACAACGTTTAAACGTCATCTGGATGGGCAGATAAATGGGAATGTTTGAGATGGAAATGGGCAAAATGCTGGAAAATGGGAGGAGATTAATTTTGACTATCTGGTCTGCATGGACACGTTGGACCAAAGGGTCTGTTTCCATACTATACAGCTATGTCGTCTTGGAAACGTGCACCTCTTATCTGAAAACAATCTTGTATTTGACGGAAAAGACACCTACCATTCAACATTATCGATACTCCTCATGATATTATAAACCTCTATAAGGTTACCTCTCAGCCTCCTATGCTCAAGTAGATAATGTCCGAGTCTATCAAGCCTGTCCTTATAACTCAAACACTCCATTTCGAGCAACATTCTGATAAATCTCATCTGAACTCTCCCGATCTTGATCATATCTTTAATATAACAGGATGACCAGAACTGTACACAGTCCTGCAGGACATGCCTCGCGAATGTCCTATGCAACCTGAACATACCGTCCCAACTCCTGTACTGAAAGGACTATCCACTGCTATTTGTCATAAATGATTTGGATATGAACATAGGAGATATAGTTAGTAAATTTGCAGGTGACACCAAAATGGGAGGTCTAGTGGACAATTTTAACTCAGAGTAAAATGGGATCTTGATCAGATGGGCCAATGGAAATGGGCCAAGTGGCAGATGGAGATATATTTAGATAAATGAGAGGTGCTGAATTTTGGAAAAGCCAATCAGAGCAGGACGCATACACTTCATGGTAAAATCCCGGAGAACGTTGCTGAACAAAGAGACCTTGGAGTACAGGTTCATAGTTCCTTGAAAGTAGAGCCGCAGGTTGATAGGATATTGAAGGTGTTTGGCATGTTTTCCTTTATTGCACTGAGTACAAGATTTGGGAGGTCATGTTGTGCTGTAAAGGACATTGGTTAGGCCATTTTTGGAATATTGTTTGCAATTCTAGTCTCATTCCTATTGGAAAGATGTTGTGAAACTTGGAGGGGCTCAGAAAATATTTACAAGGATGTTGCCAGGGCTGGAGGATTTGAGCTGTAGGGAGAGTCTAAATAGGCTGGGGCCGTTTTCTCTGAATCATCGGAGACTGAGCGGTGAATTACAGAGGTTCATAAAATCATGAGAGGCATGCATATGGTAAATAGACAATGTATTTTCCCTGAGTTGGGCGAGTCCAAAACTAGACGGCACAGGTTTAGGGTGAAAAGGGAAAGATTTAAAAGGAAACTCAAGGGCAATTTTGTTTGCATTGAGGGTGGTACGTGTATGGAATTAGTTACCAGAGGGAGTAGTGGAGGCTGGTCAAATTAAATTATAGCATTTAAAAGACGTCCGGATGAGGATATGAATTGGAAGGGTTCAGAGGGATCTGGGCAACGTGTTGGCAAATTTAACGAGATTAGGTTAAGATATCTGGTTGACATGGACGAGTTGGACCAGAGGGTCTTTTTCTGTGCAGTCCCTCTCTATGACTCTATGTCTCTATTATGAAGTCCAGCAAGTCAAACACCTTCATAACCACCCTGCCTACACATGATGCAAACTTTAAAGAATTATGCCTGAAATCCTAGGTCGTTCTGTTCTACAACACTACCATTGGCTCAACTTTTCATTGTATATGTTTATTTGTTTTACAAAAGTAGAATACCTTGTATTTATCAATATTAAACTCTATCTGCCATTCTTTAGCCCAGTGAGTGAGAGTACTGGGGAAGAAAGGCTGGAAAGTAATCAGCTGTCTTGTATAATTTAATGGATTTAGGAAGAGGACAGTCACACATTAGAGGTGGGAAATAGTGATCGGGGTTTGAGGTCAGAAAGTATGCGCTTTCTTTGTCTCTGATGTTCAGTATTGATGTCTATTCAAGATCTTCATAGTGCAGTGTGTGTCTGCAGGATTTCATTCCTTCATATTGCAAACTACAGGCAACAGCCATTTAAGCTGGAAATAATAGCCAAATATTTAAAGATATTCATAGTTTATCTCGAAGGCAGAGAACATAAACTCGACATCCTACAATTGAGGCAAGTAACTTGCATTTTTTACACAACCTTATTAGTCTCGCTGTGTTATTCAGTAAAGTGAACCAGATTTCAATGAATCCATACCGACCTGAAAGCTGTCAGTTAAAATTAAAAATGTGGACATGGTTTAGGTCTTGTGTAGTTGGTAGTGTCCCTACCTCTGATGCAATTCCTGAACTTGTCTGAACGTGTCCCTGGCTCGAGACCAGACAGTCTGGATTCAGGTGCAGAGATTTGTCCCAGCATGTCAGAACAGGCTGACGAACAAACACACAGGAAAATAATGTGGGAAGTGTAGGGGCTTTTGTGGAGTGGTGGTAGGTTTCCTACCTCTGGCCGCAAAGCTCTAGCTTCAAATCCTACTGGAGGTATTTTATAATATGTTTGAACACGTTGACTAAGATGAGTTTAGAATTTGATTTGATCGAGATGGAAGATATTTCAGTATTGAATTTCAGAATTTACGCCCCGGATGACTGAAAGCACAGACCCTCGGTTGGAGTCACATTTGGACCTTCTAGAATTTTAGAAATTCATGAAGGGCATGGATAGGATGAGTAGTGAAAATCTTTTCCCCATGTTTGGAATTGCAAAATTAGAAGGCACAGATTTAATGTGAGTGGGGAGAGATTTTAAAGGGAGCTCAAGGGCAACTTTTTCACTCAGAACTTGGAGCGTGTATATGATGTACTTCCGGAGGAAGTGGTGGAGGTTGGTATAATTACCACATTTAAATGGCACTCAGATGGGTATATTAATAGGAAGGATTTAGAAGGATATGGGCAACTTGCTGGTAAATAGATCCGATTCCCTACAGTGTAGAAACAGGCCCTTTTGCCCAACAAGTCCACACCAACCCTCTAAAGAGTTATCCACCCAGAACCATCTACCCACATTTATCCCTGACTAATGCTCCTAACACTATGTGCAGTTTAGCGTGGCCAATTCACCCAATCTGCGCATCTTTGGACTGTGGGAGGAAACCAACGCATACACAGGGAGAATGTGCAGACTCCACACAGTCAGTCGCCTTGTACTATGAGGCAGCAGTGCTAACCACTGAGCCATCACTCCAATCCAAATAGGGCACGATTAGTTTAGAAAATCAGATTGCATGGACGAGTTGGTCAAAAGTGTTTGTTTCTGCGCTGTACAACTCTAAGATTCGTTAAGCCATTTCATCAAGGTACCTGTGTCATCTTCACCGTCCACTATATAGCCAATCTTGGTTTCATCCACGATCTTTCTAACCACGCCTTCCATAATTCTCATCTGAATCATTTTATAAATGACAAACAAAAATGAATTGAGCACAAGTCCCTGTGGAACACCACTGTGCACAGTGTCACAAAGCTGGTCCCTTTTCTCAAAGATACTGTGACCTTGATTTTTTTTTCAGAGGGGTCGTAAGTAGCTCCCGGGTCCAAGTTGACTGGTTTGATCCAGAGATTAAACGGTGCTGTGATTAAAGGTATAATGAAAGTGCTCTCACGGTGAGCTGTTCAGTCCAGAAACAGTTTGGAGTTCAGCTGTGTGGTCAGGCTCTCTCTCTCTCTCTCTCTCTCTCTCTCTCTCTCTCTCTGTCTCTCTCTCTCTCTCTTTCTCTCCTCTCTCTCTCTCTTTCTCCCTCCTTCTGCCCTTCTGACTTCAACCGGTAAGCATATGTTCCATTCATTACAGTTTTTAAGGTGAGTTTGCTTATTGGGACTGCTGTTAATTAAGTTCTAGTTTGAATAGACTGACTTCTGTAGGGGTTCTTTATTCTGTTCTTTGTGTTTCATTGTGTAATTTTGTAAATTATTTTTGTCCATTTTCAAAACCTGATAGTCATCATAGCTAGGTTACTCTGGGCAATTTTCATTGTGCACTTACTGAAAGAAATTGCAAAATTATGGTCTCCGCTGCCTACTTAAGAGTGTTTTGAATGAGCTGACCTGGTCCACAACACCAGGCCTCCAGTCTGAAAAACAACCATTCTCAATAATGCTGTCTCCTGCTATTAGGCAAACACATAAAAACGTACATTACCCACACGCACACACGCACAGACACACACACACACACAGATACAGACACATACACAGAGACACTCACAGATAGACACACACACACACAGACACATGCACACACTCAGACGCATGCACAGAGACACACATACGTACACAGACACTCATACACAGATACACACACACAAAGACAAGCACACAGAGTCACACAGCCACATGCACACGCACAGACACACACAGAGACAACACATGCACACAGGCACACACGGACACACAAAGAGAGAGACACACGTGCATATATACACACACATAGACACATTAGCGATTTTAGGATATAACGAGATAAGTTATGCTTAAAGATAGGATCAAGGCTTGTTGCGAAAAGGCAGAAGAATGGGCTTAAAAAAACATGACAGCCATGATCAATCGCTCAGTCGACTGGATGGGCTAAATTGCCATTTTTTCTGTTCTAATGTTTTACAGTCTTTGGTACATGCATTTGTCTGTATTTGTGTGTATACTTGTATGTGCATGTTTTTGTGTGTGTGTCCGTGTTTATGTGTCTGTGTTTTTGTGTGTTTGAGTGTGTCTGTGTGTACATGCATGTGTGCGCATTTGAGTGTGTCTGTGTGTGCATGCATGTCTGTGCATGCATTTCAGTGTGTCTGTGTGTGATTGTCTGTGTATGTATATGTGTGTGTGTCTGTGTATGTTTGTGCTCCTCAGTATTTTTAAAAATGGAAATATCAATGTACATTTTTGTAATTTCTATTCTGTTTGACATTCACCTTTCCATCATAGTTTGAGGAACTTTGTTTTCGTCATGAATTTGTTATTTTAACAAATACAGGAAATCAATCTCCCTCTTCCAAGGATGACTCTGACCCAATATGAGACCTAGATCATTGACGATATCCTCAGCCTCGTTGCACCGATAATTTGCTGTGACCAATGGAGGAGTGGCAGTAGAAAAGACAACAGTTACGCAACAAGGAACTCTGGACCAGTGAGTCTGATATCAGTAGTTGGTGAGTTGTTGGAGGGGATTCTGAGGGATAGCCAATTGCATGCATTTTCAAAGGCAAGGGTTGATGGTGATAGTCGCCATGGCTTTTTGCATGAGAAATCGTGTCGCACTAATTTGACTGAGCTTGTTAAAGAGGTGACAGGGCAGATTAATGAAGGCAGTGTTGTATGCGTTTTCCATACAGACTGGAACAAGTTGTTCGACAAGATTCTGCATATTAGGCAAGTTAGTAAGGTTAGGTCGCATGGGAACCAGCGCACCCAAACGAATTGAAAACAAAATTAGACTGAGGCGAGGAGATAGAGGTGGTAGAGGATTGCTTTTCAGAGTAGAGGCCTGTTGTAAGGTACGAGGGGAAATATTTTAGAGGGAACTTAGACACAATGTTTTCATACAGAGGGAGGTGTCCATATCGAATTAACTGCAGAGGAAGTGGTAGAGTCTGGCATCTTGATGGGTATCTGAATATGGAGGTTTAGAGGACTATAAACAAAATGCTGTCAAATCAGATTCGATCAGAATGGGATGTTTAGTCAGCACTTAGATATTTGCATGCTATATGACTCTATAAGAGGGACGAGCAGAAATTCTAAACAGGCATTTCAAGTGGAAGTTCTCTTCCCCAAAAGTTTGAGATTTCTGTTTGTTTACATTTATTCAATGCTAAGTTAGTTAAATATTGGACAGATAAGTGACTCATCGATAATGGCACACAGAGAGGAAAGTGGAGCTGAGCCACAATCTTAGTCCCTGGTAGAGAATGTTCAAAGTGTCTAATGACTCACTCGTGCTCCTCAGTTCCATGTTTCTGTGTTCCATTCAGCCCATCAAACCTGCTAGACAAGAGCATTTAGAGGCTACTTACTCCTATCACCTGGCGCACAGACACAGAGGAGACCATTCAGCCCCTCACAACTGTCAAAAACAGTTTGGGCTAGTTTGGAAAGTGGAATTAGAAAACACAGGTTGGGGTTTGAAAGAGGCTCCTCATCACACCTAAATGAGCTTCCTGCAACTTGTGTTTCATTTGTTGGTCAAATTGTAGACCCAGTTTCACTGTGAATACAGTCCCCATTCCTCACCCAGAGATGAACTAGAAAATCTGGCAATATTGAATAACAGAGCTTCCAGGAAAATAATAGCCTCTACTTTCCAATAACAGAACGTGAGAACATCACAAACAGGAGTATGACATTCATCCATACCATCCGCACACCCTGACAGCCCCCACCATTCCCACACCCGCAAGCCTGCCTTGCTCCACAATGTTATTATAAGGTCTAAAGTCCTCTTTCATGTCCAATTCTTCGCAGCCATCAACTCTCTGACTGGTTATAAAGTGCTCCCTGCCCTCATACCGCGACCTGTTAAAATGAGCAAAAAATGTGAACCCAAGGGCTCAGGGAAGAGTGTCTGGCCCTGACATCAAGGCCGCAGGTAACTGAGATCGGTCTCAAGGAGCCTGAGCAGCATTTCACTTAATGGCAATGAGTTGTAAACTTCCCTGGTCAGAGTGATTTAAAGCATAATGCACAATATTTGTGCTTTTTGTACATAAATCCATGCAGCCAGCCCTGGGCATGTCTGCAAAAGATCCTCAAGGACGCTTCCTAAGCACAAATATCTTCAGCCTTTTCACAAATGGCTTGTCCACACCATAAGATTACAAGGGGTCGTGGGTGGGGCGGGGGGGGATTGTTTACAGAAAATCATGCAATATTCAGAAAAAAGACCCCTCAGCTCCTGAACCAATCTGTGTCGATGTGTAGCAAGACCTGGACAACATTCAGGTTTGTTCTGTTGAAGTGTTGGTGACATTCATGTAACAGTACTGCTGGACACTGCACATTTCCTTAGTTAAAAGGAGGAGCTCATTCAGCCCCTCACGCTAGTTTCAAAGGAATATGAGGAAGTCACTCAGCTGAATGAAATGATTGGAGAAGAAGAGCGATAGCCCATTTACTAACCAATTACACAGGAAGGAAATGAGTCACGTGTTTCGGAACAAAAATATTTGAAGGCGGTGGTCTAGACTCTGATGATTTCTTATTTTCAAGGAAATGTAAAGTGTCTGTTCCAAATGCAATGTGACTGGTTAAACTACAAGACGTTAAGAAAAACACAACACAGGCAAATAAACCGGAATTCAGAAAAATAAGTCTTTTGGAAATCTTATCAGAATGATAGATATAGCAACCATTATTAATTAAGAGTTCTGATACAGTAATATCCCATAAACACATACTTGGCAAAAAGGAAAGTTCAGACGCAGATTCTCAGATGCAGTTCTCCAACCGAGGATGGAAAAATAATCAAGTGAAAATTCAGAAAGCGTTGTAGCTAGTAGACTTCCACTTAAACTTCCAACTCTGTTGAGACCCCAAGAGCTTCTGAAGTTACTGAGAAACCAAAACCCTTCCTGTAATGTGGCTGCCAGAACTGCACACAGTATTCTATCTATGGCCTAACAAATGACCTGTTTGGCTCATAGTATTTGACCTCAATGAATGAACTCTGTGTCTAGAGCCCCGTGTGTTTTCTTAACTAGCTATTACACTGTCCAGTCACATTCAGGAATATGTGGAGAAATACTCTCTGAGCTTCCTTGTGTGCTGCCATTCCTTGAGTACTCCCTTGTGTGATTCCTTCTTCCACACTGCATCACCCCATATTTATCAGTTTGCATTCCATCTGCCATTGATCTGCCCATCTGACCACTCCATCTGTCTCTTCCTGTAAAATAAGGCCTTTTTTCTCACTACCAACCACCCGGCCGATCTTTCTATCAAACACAAAATTACTTATTACATTTGCCCCCCACCCCCTACTCTCCCCTCAATATTCACATCGGCATCATTTATGAATACACAAATAATAAGGTACACTGCACTGCTCGCTGTGGTACACCACCAGACAATGGTCCATCTCCACCACCTTTCCAGTAACTTGGGAACATATAGCTGTTCTCTAGTCCTCTGGAATCTCCTTTATGGTCAGATTCGACATAAACATTTACGTCAGATAACTTTCTCTTTTGTCTCCAACAGCATCGTGAGATACAACTCATCTGGACTTTACATCATCCAAAACCATCAATCCCAACTTGCATCTTATATCAATCTGTTCGAGAGCTTCACGATGCATCTTCTTGAATTCTGTATCTGCCTCCTTCTTCTCCCAAGTAAAACAGATGTGAAGCTTTCGTGTCACAATCTATCAATGTTCACCAACTTCACACACAGATAGCCCGCTTGGTTTCGAAATGGGTCCAAATTGTGCCTGGTTATTCTGTTCTGCTTGATGTTTTTGTAAAATAGGATTAGGATTCCCCTAATCTTACCTGATGCACTTCGCCATGCCCCTGTAATAGTCAGTCTGCTGAGCGTGAATTTTCTAAGATACACTGAGATCACCTCTCATTCTTTGAAACAGTACAGAACACGGGTATAATCTCATCTGCACTGCATGCAGCCTGTGCAGAACGCCTTTACTTCGATATTCCAATTCCCTTTAAATGAAGGCCAACTTCACTTTTACCTTTCCATTTCAAAATGTCCCTCCTGAAATACTTCGGTTTAATTTTATTTACTATTCACTTTCTGAACTCTTAAACATCCAGCTGAATATCCAACGATATTACATCCAATAGTTCTCAATTGCCTCCATCTAAAAGAAACATCTTCAAACCATTTCAAAAAAAAACTTTGTTAACAGTGATTATTCGGGGAGATCCATGATGGCTGCCACCCAGTAGGACTGCTGAGCTCTGCACCAGAACCCAAACAAAGTCTGCGTTCATCCTTTATTTCTTCCCTATTGTCGTAAACATCGGACATTTTTGATCCCCAGGATTGCTCTCTGCCATTTTAAGTGAGTAAGGAAAATGATTAAGGGAAAATGACAATGAGGATCACAGTCAGCAGGGCACTGCAGCAATGGATATGCCCATGGTTGTGATGTCGGCCCCGCAATCACACCAGGGAACTTATTTGTGGAGCAGATTCTGGATTCGGAGTGCGGCAGCCTGCGAACGATGATTGATTCAGCAACGGAGGAGACCTGAACCATGCGTTAACTGATCTCAGCCGTGCTGCAGAAGCATGACCAGGAGATCCAGCGTCTCAGACCACACGTCGTAGAGGTGGAAGAGCGGACGGCGGCTATGGAAACTATGGCAGAATCCTCAGCGGGTCGGGTCCAAGGATGGGAATGATAGTTACAGGCCTTAGTAGAGCACGTCGAGGACCTCGAAAATCGGAGCCGTCAGAAGAACATCGGCTTGGTCTGGCTGCCGGAACGGGAACAAGAAAGCCAGCTCGTCAGCTTCTTGGAGTAATGGCTCACACAATTTTTGAAGATGGAAGTCAGGGCAGACTGGGTACGGGTTGAGCGGGCCCACTGGGTCAGAGTGTGCAGACCCAGATTGGACAAGTGCATTGCCAGGTCCTTGTGCAACTCCAGCACGATAGAGAAAAACGGGTGCTGGAAGCTTCTCGAGTTCTGCGGACGGATCCATAGGTTCTGATCTAAAAAGGATCACGAATTATGTTTTCCAAGATCTTTCTATGGCTGTGAAACGCAAGAGGCAAGTCTTTGATAAGGCAAAAAGGATGCTGAGGGATGTGAATATTCAGTACTTGGCAAGATATCCAGCAATATTACGTTTCAGCCATGGAGGGTCTGTGTTTAATTTTGACTCACCAGAAAACGCAAAGGACTTCCTGTACACATTAAAATAGACTGGCTGGTTCAAGCAATATGGACAAATGTGTTCTGTTTGTTTTCTCTGGGGTTTGCCTGGTTTACCTCGTTTTAGATTTTGTTTTAGTATGTGGAGGTCCCATTTTTCCTTTTTCTCTCTCCTCCTTTCTTCCTCCCCTCCCATTATCCTTTGTTTTTTCTATCATTTGCTTTTCGTTTCTCTCTCTTAGTACGGAATAGGAAATGGGGTTGGGGGAGGTGGAGTGGTTTCATTTTGTTTCACCAGGACTGCCTCAGATGAAGGTATGAATGGAATGAGGTTGAATGCCCACTTTTAATTTTCTTGTTGTGAGGCCCGTGTAACGTTTTCTAGCTTTGTTTTATCCGGGTTGGGAGCGGTTTCAGCTAGGAGGAGCCATGGTGGATTAGTTAGTAGTATGAACGTCCCCTGTGGGCAAGGGGGAAGGTCTCTGCTTATTTGTGTTCTTTGTTGGTTAATGGCAGAAATAGTTGTTAAAAGGTTTGATTTGGTTGTTGGTTGCCTTTGTAGTTATATCTTCAAGTTTATATGAACTGTTTACAGCTTTCCCTCGGCGTGCTATAAATGGGGTTCTTTCCCAATGGGTCCTGGGCTGCTTCGGATGGTTATGGCTCAACGCTCGTTTAAATGGTGCACCGGAATGATAAAGGGAGCCATTCACCGATTAAGTGGAGAAAAATATGGGAAAAAAGGAAATGGTTGATGTAGACTTGCTGCAAGAAACACATCTAACCGATAAGGAACATTCAAAGTTACAGCAGGGAAGGTTGAGCCGGGTGTTTTTTCATCCGTTAATACAACAAGTAGAGGAGTAGCTATACTCCCTCATAAGAACCTTCCACTTATGTTGTTTAAGAATGAATGTGGGTGGTCTCTGATCCTTAAAGCTTTAATACATGGAGAGGAATATGGGACCTTGATTAATATTGCCACCAGCGCACCTCCTCAAATTTGAAATAGATCCGCTCTCCTGGTTGATGATCCTTGGGGCAAGTTGTACAATTAAGGGGAGACTTAAACTGACACATGCACCCCGAGGTGGATAGTATACCGAGGGGTCTCACGGGTATTTCCCCGCCACTCAGGCAGTTAGTGGAACTGAACAGGTAGCTGGGTTGGTGGATGCGTGAGATGTCTTCATCCTAAAGATAGAGAGTTCACCTTTTTTTTCTAACTCACATAAATGCTATACTAGTACTGAATGTTGTTTGCCCCATTAGTCTTTTTAAATTCGGTGCTGTCCTGTAGAATTTGTAACATAGCCATTTCTGATCCTGTGGCAGTGTACATGGAGGTCAAGGATGGTGGCGATGTGACAGGCTCATGGTACTGGCATGTGGGTCCTTTCCTCCTGGAGGACAGCAAATGCATCGGGGGAATTTAAATTTTTTGGAACATTAACTTGTGTACGGCCAGTAATCCGACGGTGCTCTGGGAGACAGCCAAGGCTTATACAAGGGATTTGATTATTTCTTACTCGGCGACTCAGAAGCGGCAGAAGGGAGAGCAGCAGCGTATGCTTGAGTCTCGGCTGAAGAGAGCTGAGACACCATATTTTGTCAGAGCGTCTGTAACTTAATTGCAGCAGATTACAGCCCTCCAGACTGCTCTGAATGCTGCACTCACTCAGACAGCAAAGAGAGAGATTTCCTTTGAGAAACAGAAGTTATTCGAGCATGATGATAACCAGGTAGATATTAGGCGGACTTGGGCAGAAAGAAGATTGCTGCTATTATCACCCGCGATCCCAAAAAGATTATGCAGAGTTCAGGAAGTTCTACTCTGGGTTTTTCTAGTCAGCGGGCTGGGAGGACTGATTGGCGACAATGGAGTCCTTTATTAAGACCTTGGACCTCCCAGGTGTAAGTTCAGAGCAGTAGTCTTTTTAAAATGCCGTCTGATAATCCGAGAGATACAGGAGACAGTGAGGCAGTTCGAGAGTAGTAAAGCCCCCGGCCCAGATGGATTTTCGGAGTGAGATTTAGAAGGAGTTCATAGACATGCTGGCTGGGCCAATGTTGCATATGTACAATTATTCGTACAGTCAGGACTGCCTCCCATCCTGTCTGAGAGAAGGAAATATTTATCTCATTCTCAAGAGAGGGAAAGTCCCAGAGGATTGCACTTTGTATATGGCTATATCATTGTTAAACGTGGACTTTAGAATTTTGTCGAAAATGCTGGCTTTGAAGGTCCATTGTGAAAGAGGACCATTTTTATTAGGGGCCATAGGTCCTCTGATAATATTAGAAGAGTGCTAAATATGGTTCCAGTGTGACAGCAAGGTTAAATTCCAGGCTCGGTAGTCATCTTGGATGCAGAGAAAGCATTTGACCAGATAGAGTAGATGTGCACCTTTTATGTCCTTGAATGGTTTGGTCTTGGAGGGGTCTTCGCCAGGTGGGTGGCAGTGTTATATAGTGACCCAAAAGCAGCGGATTTCACAAACGGTATAAGGTCTGACAATTTTAGTATTGTCAACGGTAGCTAGCAAAGTTGCCCCCTTTCACTGTTACCATTTACATTAATGATCGAGCCATTGGCAGAATCCAGCTGGAGGGACGTCAATATCGCTGCCATGGAGGTAGGATCAGGAAGGCATAAGATCACCCTTTAAGCAGATGGCATTCCTCTCTTTATAACTAATGCAATGATATTTGTGTCATGTTTAATATAAATGATGAATTTATTTGGATCTTGCTCAGGATATAAAATCAATTTTATGAAATCGGAGGCCATCCCTGTTGGGGGTCTTATTAAAGTACCCGACCTTAGGGTGGAATTTGATTCCCTTCCAGATGGTCACAAAGAGGTTTAGGTATTTTATTCATCCAAGCCTTCGATCAATTTTAAAAAGCTAACTTCGTGGAGTTGCTAGAGAAGATAAGACAGAATTTTCCAATATCCTGTTTGGGTTAGCTCTGGTTAAAATGAATGTCCTTCCTTGTTTATGATACATCATGGAATGTTCCCTTTGACACTGCCCAGGCAGGCGCTATGAAGGCTTAACAGTTGGCTTTCAACTTTCATCTGGTGTCACAGACGGCCTCCTATTAAGCTGGACAAATTGCAGCTTTCACAGTGAATGGGGGCGTGTCGACTTTTCACACTTAAAAAAATACCAACTAAGTTCCTTGTGATCCGATGTGGCTGATTGGGCTTACCAGGACCCATGGTCAATTTGGCTGGACATCGAGGCCTTCCAGGCAAAATGTCCCCTCATTCATCTGTTGTTCATGGACAAGATGAGGACTGTTATGGAGTATTGAAGAAACCGATTGTCCTTAGCACAGTCAAAGCATGGAGAATGATGGGACAAGTTAAGGGCACTTTACAAATCAAAAACTTCAGCTTTCACTCCCATTGTAGGATTGGTAGGATTCCAGCCGGGATTAATGGATTCTGGTTTAGGTTCTGGGTGTCCAAATGAGTTTCCTGTTTGGGAGATTTTTTTGACGGGAAGGTCATGATGAATTCTGAGCAGCTGAGCCAGGAATATGAGGTATCTGGGAGGGACCTTTTTTGTTAAATTCAGCTTCAGGACTTTACACAGAAAAAGATTATATTAATGGTTCATCTTTGTCAGTCAGATATGGAGACGAGAGTGCTTCAGAGTACTGGCACTCTCTCGATCAGCGCCTTCTGACATTTATTAGGAAATAGTGTCTCGAAGGACAGTGACCCTGTTACACCAGAACAGGAAGAGGCTATTCAGCCCCTGGAGCATGATATACAGTTATGGGAGGAGGCCAGTCAGCTCCTCCAGTCGATAACACCGGACCCAGAGTAGGCCATGCAGCACCAGTACTCTGTTATGTAGCAATAGGATCAGTCTATTCAGTCTCCTCAAGTCTGTAACATAGGAAATGGAAGAGGTCACACAGGGACTGGAGATTGGTGCACTGGGATACCAGGAGGCCATTCAGTCCCATCGAGCCTGTTGCACGGGAATTGGGGAAGGATGCAAACTATAAGATTTCTTATGGGAAAGGCGGAAGAAGTTTACCTCACGTGTCTCGTGTATGGGAACAGAAGAGGGCCAATCATTCCCTCAGTCCTATATCAGGGATGCAGGAGAACCCGTTCAGTATCTCCAGCCTGTGATGGAGGAATATGAGAAGGTTTCTTTCAGCCCCTCAAACTGTTGCACAGCAACAGAAAGATTGTATGAGCCCTCACGATGCAAACGCATCAACAGGAGGAGAACAGGCAGACCATCGAGATCGCGATGTGGAACACCAGAAAGACATCAGCCCATTGATTTTGTGCACAAGGAAGAGAATGAGTCCATTCAGCGACTCAGCCGTCTTACAGAGCAATCAGAGCAGGTCATTTCACGCCAGGTGCCAGTTATATAGGATTGGAGCAAACAAAGACATTATAGTGAGGTAAGAATTTAGTATTATTATCTTTGCGATGGAATATATAATAGAGAGAAAACTGTTGAAATTTCAGAAATAATTTTAAAGTCGATTATTCCGGAATTAATGACAATAAATTTGAAAAGTCAAACCACAATCCATCAGAATCAATATGATTTGGATCATGGGGATACTACAGATGAAATAATTGGACTTGCAAAAGGCATTGAATAGCTCTGCACAAATGATTAGCCTGCAGAATAAAATCATTTACGATTAAAAGTAATTTATCAGCTTGGATATAGGCATGGTGAAGCAAGAAAATGTAGTGAGATGGAAAAACATAGGTCATTTTCTGTTTGGCAAAATTCAACTCTCAGGAATACATATGTCTTGGTCCCCAGGTCCCACCTATTTACAATCTATAATCTTACCTAGTTGAGAGGATACAACATGTTATAACCAAATTAACAGATGACACTAACTCAGGTGAGAAATTGCAATGAAGATGCAAGAAATTAGAAAATGTATATGGATAGGTTGGGGCAAAATTTGACAGAAGAGTGTACCCATTTGGATCAATGTGGCAGAAACGCACATTATTTATCCAAATGGAGAGAGACTTCAGAATGATGAGGTGCAGAGGGATCTGGCTGGCCTCATCCATAACTATAGAATACTCAGATGTGGGTACATCAGATAATGAGAAAGGCAAGTGCAATTTTGGCATTTATTTCTAAAACAATGGATAATGAAGGGAGGGAGACGTGAGATTGCAACTGAGTACTGTGTGCAGTCTTGGTTTCCTGATTGTAGGAGTATGTATTTGCCATGGAGACAGTTCAGAATTGATTTACTCGATTGACTCCAGACATGAGGAGTTTGTCCTCTGAAGAGAGATTGAGCAGTTCAGGCCAACACTGCCTGGAGCATAGAAAAATGAGAGAAGATGTCAGAGGTCTGGACGATGTTAAAGGTGATTGATAATGTCGAAGTTGGTATTTCCTCGTGTGGGACAATCTCGAACGATCCATAGTTTTAGGATGAGGTGAAACAGGGGTGAGGAGAACACACTTATGTCACAGGGTTGGGAATCTGTGTAACTCACTGCCCCAGAGTGCTGTCTGTGCTGGGATATTGAGTAAACGAAGGAATATGTAGAGCGGACAGGAACATGGAACTGAAGCCGCAATGACATCAGCCATGATTGTATTCAATGGCGGAACAGGCCTGAGGTGCTGGATTGCCGAACTGATGGTCCTCGTTCTTATTCAGCTCTTCGAATGTATTACGCATAAGTGGGGGAGGACTGGTTATCAAACAGGACGTAGGCACTCCGGATAAATCAGCCTCAGTCAGTTTAACAGAATGTCACCAGTGGAGTCACACAGTGACCAGTGCAGGGTCCACAGCTCTTTACAATCTGTATCAATGATCTGGAGGAGTGGAACAAATGTACTGTAACTAAATGTGCCGATTTAACTCAGATAAACAGGAAACTAACTTATCAAGGGAAGGTGGAGAGTCTGTACTTGGATATGGACAGGTGAAATCAATGGATAAACGTTTAGCAAATGGGATTTAAGGAAGAATAGTATGTAATATGTTACTGAAACGGAAAAATACGAGAGGACTAAGTGATGCAGGGTGTGTACTGGAGGGTTCACTCTGTCCCTAATCAGACACGGGAAGTTTTGCTCCATCTCCCTGATATTCCCATGGACTTCCTTGCTCTCAACCACCATATATATCCTCCCACTCCAAATGGTGACATTGACGTCGGCATTGTGGGAGATGATGGAGCTGTCACCCACTCCTGCCTGGCAAGTTCCTGATCATATAAGCTGAATGAAACTGTGACCCTAATAGCCGGTGGCAGCACCGTTCTCCCTGGTGTGAAGATGCATGTCGTGTTGAAGGAAGTGACACTGCTCTGTAACCAGCTCCTTGTTCAATCAGGGTCCAATCACACTCTGCTCCTAAGTTAAATGTATCTTGGGAAGCTGTTCCTGGAAGACCCGGTGTGGATACAGCAGATCCCTTTTCCCAAGCACACTCTGTGGTGTCAGATCCTCCTGTCTGTGCAGCCTCTGCTCCATTTTTTTGTTCATGTTACAGACACAGATGTTGTAACTACAGTCCTCATGCTCCATCCAGAGTTGGATCACCAAATCCTCAGGTGTCCCTGAATGTCTGAGGCAGGTCACAGCACAAGCTCCAGCAAACCATCCCCAGTATCTCCACTAACCATTCAATAACAGGAGTCAGTCAGATGCCCCTCAGCTACAAGTTAGATGCCTGCTCTTTTATAATAATACTCGAGAGGTTTCCTCGTATTACAGACCACAAAATCATCTGAGAGGGACAAGCACAGGTGTTCAGTGGGCACGCACAGACCAAGGTTCAAAGGCATGTCGAAAGCTGCTGGAACTCCTGTCCAACATGGAGCACCCGATGGGGCACACCGGGAAGTGAGCAGCAGTCAAACACATACACCCGTGTCCTTGGAGTACCACATGGGACACACCAGGAAGTGAGCAACAGCCCAGCACACAGACACACACACACACACACATCTGCACATGGATTCCACATGGGGCACTTTGGCAAGTGAACAACAGTCAAACACACACTCCTCTGTCCATGGATCACCACGTGGGACGCACCAGGAAGTGAACAGCCGTCAAACACATAGACCCCTGTCCTTGGAATACCACATGGGACACACTGGGAAGTGAGCAACGCCCCAGCACACACACATCCCTGTCCATGCGGGACCACATGGGACACACTGGGAAGTGAGCAACACCCCAGCACACACACATCACTGTCCATGCAGTAGCACATGGTACACACTGGGAAGTGAACAACAGCTCAGCGCACACGCAACTCTATCCATGCAGTAACATATGGAACACACCAGAAAGTGAACAAGAGCCCAACACACACACAACCCTGTCCATGGAACACAACATGGTGCACACTGGGAAGTGAACAACCGTCAAACACACACACACCCCTCTCCATGGAGCTCCACGTGGGGCACACTGGGAAGTGAACAACAGCCCAGCACACACCTCCCTGTCTATGGAGCACCGCATGGGACACACCAGGAAGTGAACAGCCTGATACACATCATTTCATTGTTTCTGAACTTCACAAAGCCAGCTCTCGATACACTAGGGACACAAATGGGACCCACAGCCGTGACGTGCAGGAGAGCACGAGCCATACATTTTGCAACTTGTTTCTGAGCTTCATAATGTTGTCCCCGGGATTCCAGGGATATGAGCACCAACGGCGAGGTTCAGATAGAGACGGACGGATATTCATATTATGATCGAATGATTCTTGATCAGCAAGTTCAGTAAATGTGGCTCTTCTCAGAAAAATGGGATTAACTGGATGAGTATTACTTTCGAAGGTCCAATAACAAAAATAAGAATATAAAGTAAATGTGTTGACCAATCAGCTGAAATCCACGTCACAGAATCAGACACCATAATCCAGATGATATACCTATGCAGCATGTAGTAGTGTTCATACCAGGCTAGTATACTGCTCAATAAAACTCAGCAATCTGTACAGCACACACTAGTCCATGAACTACCTCTCCTATGCAGTGAACAGCAGTGAATTGCTGTGAAAACCAGGAGCAGTTACCCTCCCAGCCTGTACAGCTGTGTACATCACCCTGTGCATTGATCCGTAAACCAGGAGCATTTACCCTCCCTGCATGTAGTGCAGTGTACACCACCCCAGGGCATTGACCTGTAAACCAGGAGCAGTTACCCTCCCAACATGTAGAGCAGTGTACACAACCACAGTGCATTGATCTGTAAACCAGGAGCACGTACCTTCCCAGCATGCAGAGCTTTGTACACTGCCCCAGTGCATTGTTCAGTTACATTGTGTGAGATCACTGCCCAGTGCGGGGAAACTTGTAGTCCATGCTGGAAGTGACGGGATGTGCACCTCCTATCCATTTATAGCCCCATATCTCCATTGCGTCAATGGATATTGAATATCTTAACAGGAAGGAGGAGATGACTCAAAGTTAATTAGGCAAGGATCAGACAGGGCTCCAGAGGGTTAGAAGGTATTCAGGAAGGAAGTAAAGGATAATCTTAGGAGAGCAAGAAGCGGGCATGCAAAAGACTTGGTGAGTAGGATTAAGGTAAATCTTAAGACGTTCTACACCTATGTGAGGAATAAGAGGATGGCCTGAGTGAGGGTAGGGCTTATCAGGATAGTGGAGGGAACTTGCGCCAGGAGTCGGAGGAGGTAGGGGAGGTCCTTAATGAATGCCTTGCTTCAGTATCCAGTACTGAGAGAGGCCTTCATGTTTTTGGGTACAACGTGAAACAGGCAGATATGCTAGAACAGGAGGATGTGCTGAAAGTTATGAGAAAAACAAGGATAGATAAATCTTCTTGGCCAGATGGAATATAGTCTAGGATACCACAGGAAGCGAGATAACATGTTGATGTGTGTGTTTTGCGATGACCTTTGTGTCCTCACTGTCCATTGGATTTGAACCAGATGATAAAAGGTTCGCAAATGCTATTCCCTTGTTCAGGAAGGGGAATAGGGATAATCCTGGGAATTAGAGGCCAATCAGCCTTATGTCAGTGATGGGCAAAGTATTGGAGAGGAAAACTATACTTTGATTAGAGGCAGTCAGCATGCATTTGTGAGGAGCAGGTCATGCCTTATAAGTCTTATTGATTTTTTTGAGGATGTGAAAAAACGCATTGATGAAGTATAGCAGTGGATGCGGTGTATTTGGATTTTTGCAAGTCATTTAATAATGTTTCCAATGGTAGGTTCATTCAGAAATTAAGGAGGCATAGGATACAGGGAAATCTGGCTATCTAGATGCAGAATTGGCTTGCTCATAAAACGCACATGGTAGTGGTAGATAGAAAGTACTCAGCCTGGAACTCGGTGACAAGGGGTGTTCTGCAGGGATCAGTTCTGGGAACTCTGCTGTTTGTGATTTTTATAAGACAGTTGAATGGGGAATTGGGAGGGTGAGTTAGGAAGCTTGCTGATGACACAGGGGTTGGTGGCGTTGTGGATAGTGTGGAAGGTTGTTGTACGTTGCAACAAGACATTGAGAGAGCTGAGCTGAGGAGTGGCAGATCGAGTTAAATCTGAAAAAGTGTGAAGTCATTCACTTTGGAAGGTAAAATTTGCATACAGATAACAGGGTTAATGGCAGGATTCTTGGCAGTGTTAAGAAACAGAGGGATCTTGAGTTCCATGTCCATAGATCTACAAACTTTCCACCCAGGTAGATGTGGTTGTTGAGAAGGCGCAAGGTGTGTTGGCTTTCACAAGCCGGGGAACTGGGTTCCAGAGCTGTGAGGTTATGCTGCAGCTCTATAAAGTTGAGTGCTTTTTTGCATTGAGAGCTTGCAAGCACCTGTCATATGACTAGCTAGCAGTCTCAGAATGTACAAGAAAATTGAAAATATGTAACATTTGGTTGTGAAACAGATACCTTGAGTTTTGGTTGTTCTTTTGACAACTTTCCATATTTAACGAATCGGTTTTAATTGTGCTTCAGGATAATAAACGCAAGAGATTTTGAATTTGCTGTTTTGCCAACATTGAACCAATTACATGATTTGATTTTGAGGACACAAAGAGGCAAGCATTATGAAAGTTAGACAGAGAGTAAACTGCCATTGACAGAGACTACCATGTAAAACATTCTCTAGTAAAGTTATGTTTTTTTTTGCATGAAACCTCCTTGCAGTAAAAGGCAGAAGATGATCCCGAGAGATCTACAGCTGAAAGAAGGAAACTGGAGATGAAAGCCGCTTCCTGGTTTTGAAATTAAATTGATGTAATTTTGATATAATATTTTTTAAATGGGAACAGTATATTTTTATAGAGGTGGAGGCAGATGACAAACAGTTCAGAGAAAGGGAGCTTAGAGCTGTGAATAGTTGTTGTTCAATGTTCACTTTTAGAGTTAAGGAACAAATTGATATTATTTTTCTTTAAATAGTGGAATTTTCGAGTTCTCTGTCACTCGTGCTTTAACAGATTATAAGGCAAGGTGAGCTTTTCTGTGTGTTTGGTTTAATTAACAAACGGGTTCATTGCCCTGTAATAACAGCACACTTGGAACATTGTGTTCAACGCTGGTCACCTTGTTATAGGAAAGATGTGGAAGCTATAGCGAGGGTGCAGAGGAATCCCAACGGATCAAGAGAAGTATTAGCACACACCAGACGAGTGAATGAAATATTGAGGAAGTCACCACGCGAAAAATAAATGCAGGCAGATTCTCCATGTCTGTATAAACGTCAGTGTGTCAGTGTTTGTGGTGTGTCTGTACTGATGCCTCTATGTCTGTATGTGCATCAGTGAATTGGCATTTGTCTCAGTGTGCTTTAGTATCTGTGTGACTGCACCAGTCTCTATGCGTGCCTGTGTATCTATATTCATATATGTGTGTATCTGCGTGTCTCTCTGCGTATCCGTGTGCACAGCGGATCTGTCAGCCTCTGTGGTGTTTAAAGTGATGCAATGTCTGCCTCTCCTGGCCTTCCCACTCTACTGCATTTATGGCAGTGGAGGGAAAAAACCATAAGGGTTTCAATCTAGGAGGTGGGGAGAGGGAGGTAGATCATAGCACCATCCAAACTGACAGCACCATCTGAGCATGCACCTACACACACACACACACACACACACACACACAGTTGGGCATAGGGAGTATCATAATTGTACTGAGGAAACTCAGAGTGGTGAATGCCCCTCAGGAGTAATATCTGTGCTTGCTCTGCAATGTGGAAGAGATTTGGCTTTGAAGGTTATTCGTTGCACAGAGTGAACACCTTAAAGAGTATTTCCACTGCAACTGCATCCAAGCAACTCTGACCAAATGATTTGTAAGGTGATGCAATGTATTTATTACACGTTCCTTAAATTGAAATATTTTATAATTCACCCCTACAAGGTGTAAGTGTAAAAGGATTGACAAGTCCTGAAACTGACCCAGTGGTGATGGAAATATATCTAGGTATCAGACAAAACTGTTCTGTGCTCCAGAGATATTTGCAAAACCAAACAGCCGTGCAAAATGAGAGATTCACAGTATTTGATGTCCTCTGATAGAGAGAAAAAAACTGACACTTGTGCAGTGGCATGGGGAGACCAGCAGAGGGTGGCATTGTATGGCTATAAACTTAAGAGGGACAGACATAGAGGTAAAGGAGGGGACTAGGGGTTTATCTCAATTTAATGGATTTACCCCCAAACCCACGGAGCCATCATTTCACAGAGATGGACACAACCATACATAGACACATGAAACACACAACGCATATACATACAGATATGGACACTTACACACAAACACATGCATGCGCCCGCACACGCACAGTGGTTTGTTTACGATAGAGATAAGTACGTTTTTCATGAAGAAGGCAATCAATGGCCAGTTGGTGAAGGCAGGAGAATGTGGCTGGGAAACATTTTAACTGTGATCAAACGGCTCAGCAGATCCAAGGGGTTAAATGGCCTAATTCTGTTCCAATTTCCTATTTTGTGAAGGGATTCATTTTGGAAGTTGAATTTGAATGCCGATTACTGGGACAAATGTAGTGTGGAGGAACAAACGGATCTTGGGGTCCATGTCTTTCGGTCTCTCAGTTGCCACCTAAGTTGATAGGATTGTTAAGAAGGCGTATGGTGTGTTGGTTTTCGTTAGCAGAGGGACTGAGTTTAAGAGCCGTGAGATTATGCTGCAGGTCTATAAAGGCCTGGTGAGACCACATTTGAAATATTCTGATCGCCTCATTACAGAAAGGATGTGGAACCTTGAGAGCGGGTGCAGAGGAGATTTACCAGGATGCTGCCTGGACTAGAGAAATAAATATTGAGGGAGTTATGGCTTTTTCATTGGAGTAAAGAAGGATGAGAGGTAACTTGATAGAGCTGAACAAGATGGTGAGAGTTACAGACAGAGTAAATAGCCAAAGAATTCTCCCCAGGGCGGAAATTGTTGTCACGAGGTGAGCATAATTTTAAGGTGTTTAGGAGATGTCAAAGGCAGTTTTTTTTATACACAGAGTGGTGGGTGCGTGGAATGCACTGCTAGCGGTGGTAGTAGAATCACATACATTAGAAACAGTTAAGTGTCTCTTGGATAGGCACGTGAAATAAAGTTAAATTAAGGGCATGCCATTTAGTTTTATCTTAAAGTAGGCTAAAACCGTGGCAAAACATTGAGGGTGGAAGGGCTGTACTGTGCTGTTTTGTTCTATGTTCTTATTTTCTACAATCTAGTCAGCTTATAGTATCTGGAATTCTTTTAACTTCAGTGGAGGCTACATTTGGTAAGTACTTGATTGAAGAGAGTTTTGGAAATGTGGGCAGGTTTGAGGGACTGAATGGTCTATATCTGTTCCTAATTGTTGTGTCCTTGTGTTTCGAAACAGTGGTGATTGGTTTGAGGGGAACGCATTTTGAGAATAAGGACCTTCCCATTTCAGTCTGAAACGGGGATGCTCCTTTCTTGTTAGGATTGTGTGATTAGTGGTGTTCTCATCCCCAGGGAGCAGTGAAGACTCGGTTCCTGAAAACGCTCAAGACAGAGTCCCGTAGCCCTTTGATGAACAAGAGAATCCATGTTTATTGGGAACAGACAGGAAGGGGATGTGTAGTTACAATCGCATCAACAATGCACATTCCGAATGGTGCAGCAGGATCGAGGGGCTGAGTGGCCAACTGCTGCTTCTGCCCCATGTGTTGTTCTCTCACTCAACCCCCGAGGCTGTTAGAGAGTGAGGAAGATCCCATTCAGCCAGTCAGGATCGGTACAATGAGAAACGAGGAGACCTCTGTGCCCCCGAAGGATTTAAAAAGGGAGAGGATGAAGTCATTCATCCGTTTGAGTACAATACACAGCGCACGAGGAGGCCATCCAACCTTTCTAGGCTGCTACAGAGGAATGTGAAGCCGTGAGTAACTATCAGGAAATTAACATAAGGGATAAATGTTTATTTTCAGGTTGGAAAACTTTACCTTAGTGCAATACCTCAGAGATCTGTGCAAGATCAACAACTATTTCGAACCTGTCAATGAATTGGATGTGGGGACTGATTGTATTGGAGCACAATTAGCTCAGCCAGCAAGATAGTCATACAATAAGATGTCAAGTGGAGGTAGCGAGTCTGTAATGGGATAGAGACAGGGGAGATTAGTGTGCAAACCTTCAGCAGAAACAGTATAAGCTGAGCTACCGAGGTTTGTACTGTGAAAGAAAGATAAAACAACAGTAAACTGTTTAAATGGCGCGAGGTCGCAAAACTCAGTGTGCAAATGGATTGATGAATCCTGCTACAGACATCAAACAAAGTTATTATGCAAAAGTAGCTAGTGTTTAGGAAGGTAAATGGAATGACTCTACTTTATACAATGTCTGTCAGGACATTTTACTGCAACTGTCCTGAGGCCACATTAGATGTATTGTATATAGTTATGATTCCCTAAACTGAATAGTAAATATACTCAATTGCTTTCGAGTCTTTGTAAAAAATGTTTCTTTTTTTTCCCCGGAATGAAGGCCTTATTCTGTCATAGACCATGGAAACAGAAACTTTGGTCCAACATTTCCATGCTGACTGGATGTCCTAACTGAATGCAGTCCCATTTGCCAGCATTTGACCCATATCCCACTGAACACTGCTTATTCACGCAACAAACCAATGGGCTTTAAATACTGTAATTGTACCAGCTTCCAACACTTCCTCTGACAGTTCATACCATACACTCCATGAAAAGGTTACCATTTTTGTCTCTTTTAAAGATTTCCCCTCTCGCCTTGAATGTATTTGATCTAGTTTTGGATTCCCCAATTAAGGAAATGTCACCATTTCCAGCCTCTTGTCATTTTATAAACCTCTGCAGGGCCAGAGTACTTCAGGATTGAGAATGAGTGATGTTCATACGGAACCATATAAGATCTTGTGGATAGTGTATCAGTTGCGTAGCTGATGGACATTTCCTCCGGTTATGTGAGACTAGAACTAAAGATTCAAATTTAAGAGAACGATGTACTCATTTTAAAACAGATAATTTTAAGACATGAATTCATTGGACAAACATTATGAGGGCACGTATGAACGTATCTTCAAATTATACATTATAAATTGCTCCTTCAGGGAACAGGTTACAGGGCTGGAGTCATACAATCCTGACAATGTACAAGGAGGCTTCACGTGATCCAGACTGGTGGTCAGATAACATTATTACATATTTCAGCTAAAATATCGAGAGAATGCACCTGCTTGAGAAGCCACAGCTTATTGCTCCCATTCTTCCTTCTCACAGCAACGTATGAGAGGTGAAAACCTGTCAGTCATCTTTACCATTCAAGAAGAATTCCTGTTGGGGATTCATTGGAATCTCCACATTACCTGAAGCAAAGGGAATTCAGCCAACTCCTAATGTCACAGGAAGGAATCCGATTGCCAACAGCTTGTGTGAGCAGAATACCATTTATTTTGTTTTTCCTTTTTGTTTGAATTTAACTATTTCTTGTAGAACTCTTTCGAGCTGGTATTCTGCAGATACTTTTTCTGTCTGTCTTCAGGCATGTTAGATTAGATTACTTACAGTGTGGAAACAGGCCCTTCGGCCCAACAAGTTCACACCAATCCGCCGAAGCGTAATGCACCCAGACCCCTTCTAACACCTAACACTACGGGCAATTTAGCGTGGCCAATTCACTTAACCTGCACGGGGAACAGACAGGAAGGGGATACTTCGATAAGCCGGGACACAGAAACAGAGCAGACCATTCAGGGCCTGAAGACTCGAGAGTGTAGTGCTGGAAAAGCACAGCACGTCAGACAGCATTCAAGGAGCAGGAGAATCGACGTTTTGGGCATAAAGTGTTCATCAGGATTCCTGACAAAGGACTTATTCCCGAAATGTCCATTCTCTTGCGCATTGGATGCTGCCTCGCCTGCTGTGCTTTTCCAGCACTACACTCTCGACTCTGATCTCCAGCATCTGCAGTCCTCACTTTTTTTAGCACCTGAAGACTGCCACGCACAATTTGGTATGGTGCTGGAAAATATTATCGGGAAAAGAAAGAGTCGGTGCCAGTGTGAAACATCCTGCTCCTCTCTCTTTACAGAACTGTGTTCATTTGTTGGTTATGATGCAGACCCAGATTCATTATGTGTACAGCGCCCATAACTCACCCAGAGGTGTCTCACAAAATCATATGTTCTCCCTGATTGCAATCTTCAATAACAGGATTTCCAGGAAAATAACTTTCCAATAACCGAGTGCAAGAATAACAGCAACACAAATAAGTCATTCAGCCCTTTAAGCCTGTCTTTTCCTTCAGTAAAATCATGACTGATCTGCTCAATGCCTCGACTCCTCTTTTGTTCCCAATTCTTGCAGCCCTCAACTCTCTGATGCGTCAAATATCCATTTTGCACCCCAGCTCCCCACTTCCAAATCTCTCAGTGATCCATCTCCCTTAACCCTCTGGATTAGAGAAGTCCTGATAATCACTGTCCTCTGTGAGAAGGAAACACTCTGCGCACACACACCATGACCTATTAACATGAATCAAAATATGAACTCAAGGTAAGAGTGATAGGCCTTGATATCAAAGCAGGATTTAACTGAGGATGGTATCAAGGAACCCGAACAGAATTGAATGTAATGGGAATGAAGTGTAAACTACCCACTGGTTAGAGGCCATTCAGAGCACAAGGGAAGATGTTTGTGTTTGGTGAGGATCAACCATCTCAGTCACAGGATATCTCTGCAGACATCCTCTAGGTAGTTTTCTTCAGCTGTTTCAACATATTTCCCAGAGCATACAGTCAGAAGTGGGAGATGTTCTCTGAAGATCGCATAGTGTTCAGAATAAGTTGTCACCTCTCTGCCGCTGAAGAAGTCTGTGTCCATGTGCAGCAAGACCTGGATAGTATTTAAACTGTGCTGTAGGTAACATTCATGTAACAGTCCTGCTAGACATTGCTCATCTCCACAGTTAAATATGAGGAGCTCATTCTTCACCTCATGCTGGTTTCAACGGAATATAAGGACCCCATTCAACCCAATGAAACTATTGAATAAGCCCATTCAGTGCGTTCTGCCTATTACACAAGTAGGGAAAGAGGGTAGTCAGCACATCGAGGTGTTAAAGAGGAACCAGGAGTCGCTAAGTCAGGTCCTTGAGCCACTTCCATATGACCAGGAAGAGGCATTACAGCCTGTCAAGCTAATCATTCAGAAATAGGAGGATGTTACTGATACCCCACAGGGAGACTGCTGCATGGTGTTCCTCCTGGCTCTATTGCTCTTGGTAGACAAGTGTCACTTTAATGTGGTTTGCTGAAGGTGAGGATGGAAAATGGATACTTTGTGCAAAGTCTCAAGACAATACCTTGTATCTCTGAGAAGACAGACTGGCGTTCCTGTGGAGGACAGAAGCTGGTGGGAGTGGCTAACTCTTTCAGGAATAAGGCATTGTGGCTACTGACAGACTTATGAACAGTGCAGGGTCATACACAACTGCATACTGAGACGGTGAGAGTTTATTTAGAGCCTAAAGCTCCATTTCAACCAACATGGGGATTCGTGAAATATTGGGAAAAACGTATCATGTAGAACATGCAATTTCTCACAAAATCACCGCCTTTTTCTAGACATAATGAGTGTTAGTCCATAATCCTCAATTTAAATGTAATCACCTGCTATTCCCTCGCAGTGCTACCGAATAAACACTCATTTCCTTTATACTCTCTTTCTCATCCAGGAATTAGTCTAGTGAAACTCCTTTGCACTCTTGATTGCAACAAATTCGATACTTACAAAGGAGAGAAAATCTGCCAACAGGGCCCCAAATACAGTCCCAGCAACACTCTACAACTGCAGGAAGATGTCTTTACTCCTTTACATGAATACTTTTGTAATGAAGGAAAACATACTATTCACTGTCCTGATTGCTTGCCTTTTAACAACTGTAGTTCCCAACCTCTCATCTTCGAACCAATACAAAATGGAAAGGACTGCATCTGTTGCTCACATGCAAATTATTTCTTTGCCTTGTGAACAGCTGTGCTCCAAGCACTGATACATTTGATACACTATTAGCAATGACATTTCGTTCAGAGCAGGTCCTTACTTTCTGCATTCTCCCCATTATCTAATTCTCAATCCATTTAGTGTATTCCCCCCTTACACAAGGACTGTAACGTTCTTCACTCACCTGTCAAATGTCTTCTGAAATTCAAATACAACATTCCCATGGGTTCTCATTTGTCGATGTTATAATCTACATCCACCAAAAAACTCCGACTGGTTTATCAAAAATGATTTTCCATTCCCTGAATCTAGGCTGACTCTGCAAATCATATCATTATTCTCCAAAGATCTCGTTGTGAATGATGACTAAAAATTCTAATATTTTCCTCATAACTGACATCAATTTATCCATCAGTTGATATTCTCTTGTCACTCTCTCTATCCTGTTTTAAATATTTGAGATAACAGTCTCTACTTTCAGGTCTGCAGGACCCTTTCTTTAATATAAAGCGCTTTGACCAACTTTGACCTCCCTCATAGAGTTATGGAATTTACAGTACAGAAGCAGGCCACTGACGCATTGTGTCCGTTCCTGCTCCGGGCAGATCTATCCAGCAAACACAACTCTCCAGCTCTAAATCTGTGACCCTCTCAATTCATCACTCATCTGGTCCAAAAACTTACCAAGCTCCAATACAATGAGTTTTTCCCCCAGTATGTACACTTTAATAATTCTAATTTCTTGTGGCTCTTCATTTTCACCAGTCAATTTGCTCCTTAATATTTCAGAAGGATATTCTGTTGCTTCCTCGGTGGAGATAGAACCAACATATTTTCCTCATGTTGTGGTTCTGTTCGCCGAGCTGGAAGTTTTTGCTGCAAACGTTTCGTTCCCTGGCTAGGGAACATCATCAGTGCTATTGGAGCTTCCTGTGAAGCGCTGCTTTGATGTTTCTTCCGGTATTTATAGTGGTTTGGTCTTGCCGCGTTCGGGTGTCAGTTTCAGCTGTAGTAGTTTGTATGTGGGGTCCAGGTCGATGTGTCTGTTGATGGATGTTCTTGCCGTTTCCGGGTGTCAGTTTCAGCTGTAGTGGTTTGTATATGGGGTCCAGGTCTATGTGTCTGTTAATGGAGTTTGTGGATGAATGCCATTCACGATTCACGAGAGAAGAGGAAAAGGATAGCCAACTCCCATTCCTAGACGTGTTAGTAGAGAGAACACCCAACGGAGAATTCACCACAAGGGTACACAGGAAACCAACACACACAGACCAAGTCCTAAACTATGAAAGCAACCACCCCAACACACACAAACGAAGCTGCATCAGGACACTATTCAAAAGAGCCACAACACACTACAGTACACCAGAACTGCGAAAAGAGGAAGAGGAAAATCTATACAAGGTATTCGCCAAAAACGGATACCCACGCAACTTTATCACCAGATGCCTAAGAGAAAGACCACGGAACGAGGACATGCCACAACCTAAAGGACTAGCCACACTACCATACGTCAGGAGCGTCTCAGAACTAACAGCCAGACTACTGCGACCCTTAGGACTCATAACAGCACACAAGCCAACTTCGACACTCAGACAACAACTCACTAGAACAAAGGACCCAATAGCCAGCACGAGCCAAACTAACGTAGTTTACAAAATACCATGCAAGGACTGCACAAAACACTATATAGGACAAACAGGAAGACAGCTAACAATCAGCATCCATGAACATCAGCTAGCCACAAAACGACACGACCAGCTATCCCTAGTAGCCATACACTCAGACAACCAGGAACATGAATTTGACTGGGAAAACACTACCATCATAGGACAAGCCAGACAGAGAACAGCCAGGGAATTCCTAGAGGCATGGCATTCATCCACAAACTCCATTAACAGACACATAGACCTGGACCCCATATACAAACCACTACAACTGAAACTGACACCCGGAAACGGCAAGAACATCCATCAACAGACACATCGACCTGGACCCCACATACAAACTACTACAGCTGAAACTGACACCCGGAAGCGGCAAGACCAAACCACTATAAATACCGGAAGAAACATCAAAGCAGCGCTTTACAGGAGGCTCCAATAGCATTGATGATGTTCCCTAGCTAGAGAACGAAACGTTTGCAGCAAAAACTTCCAGCTCGGCGAACAGAACCACAACAACGGACACCTGAGCTACAAATCTTCAACCAGACTTTAAATATTTTCCTCATAATAGCCTCTGTCCACTCATAAATACATGAGAGGATGGCACTCTGGCATAATGGGTATGTCACCCACTCCTGCCTGGAATGTACCAGAACAAAACCATTGTTGGAGATTTTGAGTGCAGTCCTCTCCCTGGTGTGAGACTATTGCATATGCTGAAGGAGGGTTCACAGCTCTATGACATCCACATTTTTGAAATAAACTGGCTTCACACTTTGCATCTGGAAAAGTATGTCATTGGGACATATTTGTAGAAATTTCAGAAAAGATGGTGCAATGTCTGTAGACCCAGTCATTCTATAAATGCAGTGCCCACACCTTGTCCAGACTGGGAACACTAGACACTCGAATCTCCCAGAATGATCACAGCAACTGACACCACAAATCCGAGAAAATCATCCAGATAATCTCCACTGACGTTCCACGACAGGATCAAGTCAAAACGCTGTAGACAGACACATCCACTCAATGTTAAAATAGCTTTTCACTTCAGTTTCTATTCTGGGCTCAAAATCCATAGCATCTCTGCATAGTCACTGTCACCTGAAATATTAACAGCTTTATTCTCCTTGGAAGTATTTTCCTTCCAAGGAAAATTTCCTTACCTCATCATGATAATAGCAACACTGCTATTGCTCATGGAGTTGCTGGGGAGGTGATGGTCTCGTGTTTTTTTTTCTGGAGTATAAATCCAGGGACCCAGGTAATGGCCCAAAACCCGGCCTTCTATCACCGCCCTCCACCCCGCCCCCACCACCAACACACACACACACACACACACACACACACACACACACACACACACACACACACACACACACACACACACACACACACACACACCAGACTGTAGAATTTGAATTTTATAAAATATTTGGAATTAACGGCCTAATGAAACATTGATCATTGTTAAAACTAAAAACCCCTTGCTCGTTAGTGTCCCTCAGGGAGGAAACTTGATAACTTCACTGGTCTGACCTACATGGTACTCCAGACCCTCAGGAATGTTAGATTCTCAAATGTCCTTTGAAATGGCCAAGCCAACCATTCAGTTATAACACTACAAGATCTCAAAGAAGTGAAACCAGATAGACCTGAGCACTGGCAGCTGACAGCACATCGAAGCACAGTGGTTCAGAAAGACAGTTCCCCAACAGCTTCTCAAGAGCAAATAGGAAAGAGAAATAAACTCAGGCCCAGCCAACATCAAACATGTCCAATTAATAAAGGAAAGAAGATGGGCACACTGAGGAAAGAGATCGAGGGGACAGAACTCACTTCAAACAGGGATGTGGATATGTGCCCACACGTGCATGAAACTCAGGAATGTAGGAGGAGTTGAAAAATAAATTAAAATAATGTCACATTTTATTTCCATCCCAGCTGATTATCAATAATCTCTTTGTTTATATATTACATCTCTCTATTTCCCCGTGTATTGATCTCACCCCACCAACAGATATTAGAGTAATTCCCAGCTGCTTTCAGATCTGATACATGGTCAGTGGACTCAAAATGTTAAATCTAATTTTCTATAGACACAGGCTGTCAAACCTGCTCCATTTCCCCTGCACTCTGTTTCTGTTTGGTTCAGGCTTCCAGTATCTTCCATTGTTTGATTTAACATTTTTTTCCTTATTTTATGGGATATAGACCCTTCGAATCCACACTGACCCTCTGCAAATTTTTGCACCCAGACCCACCTCATGCCCAATTCCTGTATTTCCCATGGCTAAGCCGACTACTAATCTACCCCTGCATCTCACATCGCTAATACACCTAACTGCACACGATTGGTAATTAAGAATAGTCAATCGACTGAACCTGTTGGGACTGTGGGAGGAACATGGAGCACCGAGAGGAAACACCTGCAGATCCAGGAGAATGTGAAAATTCAATACAAAATGTCCTGAGGGTGGAAGTAAACTGGGTCCCTGGTACTATGAGACAGCTGTGCTAACCAGTGAGACACTATACGCCCCTCCCCCTCCCTCCCAAACCGGGTCCTTGGTACTGTAAGACAGCCGTGCTAACCACTGAGACACCATGCCCCCTCCCCCTCCCCCCAAACCGGGTCGCTGGTACTTTGAGACAGCCATGCTTACCACTGAGATACCATGCCCCCATCCATCCCCCTCCCGCCCAAATCGGGTCCCTGGTACTGTGAAACAGCCATGCTAACCACTGAAACACCATGAATCCCCTTCTCTCCCTCCACCGAAACGGAGTCACTGTGCTCGGGATTACTGGGGAATAATGTGAATAAAAGTATTGAACTTAGAGCATGGATGAGTACCTGGTGCTATGATGTTGTGGCTTTAACAGAGAAGGGAGTTTCTCAGGGGCAGGAATGGTTGCTGGATTTTCCAGGGTTTGAAAGCTTAAAAAGAATAGGGAGGGGGGGGTGAAAGAGGAAGGGGTGTAACACTACTAATCAGAGAGGGTATCACAGCTACAGAAGTTACGATTATCGAGGGGGGTCTGCCTACTGAGTCAGTATGGGTGGAAATTACGAACAGCAAGGGAGCAGTCACCTCATTAGCGGTTTACTAAAGGCCCCCAATAGCAGCAGGGAGATTGAAGGAAGCATAGGTCGGCTGATTTTGGAAAAGTGTGAATGGAGTAGGGTTGTTGTAATGGGTGACTTTAACTTTCCAAATATTGATTGGAACCTCCTTCCAGCAGATGGTTTGGAAGGATCTATTTTTGTAACGTGTGTTCAGGAGGGTTTCCTAACTCAGTACATTGACAGGCCGGCGAGGGGAGAGGCCATTTTGGATTTGGTGCTCGGCAATGAGCCGGAGCAGGTGTCAAATCTTGTGGTGGGAGAGCATCTTAATGATAGTGACCACAACTGCCTCACATTCTACAAAGCCATGGAGAAGGAGAGAAGCAGGCACGATGGGAGGATATTTAATTGGGGAAAAGGAGACGATGATGCTATCAAACGTTAGTTGGGATGCATAGATAGGGAGCAATTGCTCCATGGAAAGGGCACTATAGACATGTGGAGACTGCTTAAGGAACAGTTGTTGCGAGTGATGCACAAATGTGTTCCTTTGAGACAGGCAAGAAGTGGTAAGATAAAGGAACCTTGGATGACCAGAGCAGAGGAGCTTCTCGTCAAAAAAAAGAAGGCAGCTTACGTAAGGTGGAGGAAGAAAGGTTCTTGCTCAGCTCTACAGGATTACAGGCAGATGAGGAAGGAGCTCAAAAATGTTCTGAGAAGAGCCAGGAGGAGGCAGGAAAAAGGCTTGCCAGGAAGGATTAAGGAGAATCCAAAGGTAATTTACATGCATGTGAGGAATAAGAGAATGATCAAATAAAGAGTATGGCCAATCAGGCATAGCATAGGGATCTTGTGGATAGAGTCTGAGGAGGTAGGGGAAGGTCTAAATGAGGTTTTTTTTGCTTCTGTCTTTACTAAAGTAAAGAATCTTGTAGTGAATGAAACCATTGAGGAGCAGGTGTGCATGCTGGAACTGATAGAGATTGATGAAGCTGATGTGTTGAAACCTTTGACAAGCATGAAGGTTGACAAGTCGCCAGGGCCAGACCAGATTTGTCCTCGGCTGCTTTGGGAAGCGGGAAATGTGATTGCTTCGCCGCTTGCGAAGATCTTTGCATCCTTACTCTCCAAGAGTCGTACCTGAGGACTGGAGGAAGGCAAATGCAATTCCTCTCTTCAAGGAAGGAAACAGGGAAATCCCCGACAATACAGACCAGTCAGTCTCATGTCTGTCGTCTAGAAGGTGTTAGAAAGGATTCTGAGGGGTAGGATTTATGACCATCTGGAGGAGCATTGCTTGATTAAAGGCAGTCAGCACGGCTTTGTGAGGGGCAGGTCATGCCTCACAATTCTTATTGAGTTCTTTGAGGATATTACGAGATAAGTTGATGAGGATCGAACGGCGGATGTTGTGTATATAGACTTCAGTAAGGCATTTGATAAGGTTACCCAGTACGCCCGTTCAGAAGGTCAGGATGAATGGGTTATAGGGAAATTTAACTGTCTGGATACAGAATTGGCTGGTCGACAAAAGACAGCAAGGCGTAGTGGAAGAAAAATTCTGCCTGGAAGTCAATGGTGAGTGGTGTTCCACAGGGATCTGTTCTTGGGCCTCTACTCTTTGTAATTTTTATTAATGGCTTGGATGAGGAGATTAAAGGTTGGATAAGCAAGTTTGCAGATGACACAAAGGTTGAAGGTGTCGTTGACAGTATAGAGGACTGTTGTAGGCTGCAGCGTGACATTGACAGGATGCAGACATGGGCTGAGAGGTGGCAGATGGAGTTCAACCTGGACAAATGCGAGGTGATGCATTTTGGAAGGTCGAACTTCAAATTTGAGTACAGGATTAAAGCCAGGATTCTTGGCAGTGTGGAGGAACAGCAGGATCTTGATGTGCAGGTACATAGGTCTCTTAAAATGGCCACCAAGGTGGAGATGGTTGTTAAGAAAGCATATGATGTTTTGGCTTTCATTAACAGGGGGATTGAGTTTAAGAGCCGTGAGATCTTGTTGCAGCTCTATAAAACTTTGTTTGGATCGCACTTGGAATACTGCGTCCAGTTCTGGTCGCACCTTTATAGGAAAGACGTGGATGCTTTGGAGCGGGTTCAGAGGAGGTTTACCAGGATGTTGCCTGGACTGGAGGGCTTACCTTACGAGGAGAGGTTGACTGAACTCGGACTTTCTTAATTGTAAAAAAGGAAGAGGAGAGGAGACCTAATTGAGGTGTACAAGATAATGAGAGGCATAGATAGAGTTGATAACCAGAAACTTTTTTCGGAGGGCAAAAATTGTTAACATGAGGGGGTCATAGTTTTAAGCTGTTTGGTGGAAAGTGTAGAGGGCATATCAGAGGCAGGTTCCTTACACAGAAGTTATGAGAGCGTGGAATGCGTTACCAGCAGCAGTTGTGGAAGCGAGGTCATTGGGGATATTTAAGAGACTGCTGGACATGTATATGGTCACAGAAATTTGAGAGTTCGTACATTAGGTTTACATTACATGAGGATCAATGGGCGGCACAACAGCGTGGGCTGTAGAGCCTGTTCTGTGCTGTTCTGTGCTGTACTGTTCTATGTTCTAAACAGTAAAAAGTGTCAAGACACCACAGATGAGTCAGGGTCTGCAGGTAGAAACAGAGGCAGCATATTGAGTCTGATATGATCCTCTTCTGAAAAACTCATATTGGACTCAAAATGTTAATTGTGTTCCTCTCTGATGAGAACCTGCAAATGTTTCCCTGCACAATCAACTTAGTTACTCTTTTGGACTCTGGATATTTGTCTGATCTGAAAGGGAACAATGAAGCTGCCATTTCTGTTGATGCTCAAGAATTTGGTTTCAGTTTTTTAATGAAAAATGAAAAATAATTCTGCCTGACAGTTCCCCAAATACCGATAATTTATTGCCTCTGTCATAATGCATAAAGATCATGTTGAACTCGGTGGTCATGCCATCACATGATCAATACTATGAAAGTAACTGATTGAAGTACTGATCCCAATTGTTATCAATGTCTTATCATGCTCCTGATGACACTGGCATCGTACTGTTCCAGCAACGTCTGATCTTTCCGAGAGTTTACATACAACTATGAAAACATAAAATATCTTTGTATTTTTAACAGGACATATTCATCCCAGGTTTTGGAAGGCACTCACAAGGGCACAATTCATTTGTCGTCCCCAATGTTTCTGGAATAAGTGACACAGAGTTGCCTTGTTTTACCTCCTCAATCTGTAGTGATGCAGATCCAGGCGGAGCTGTTTGTAGGGAATTCCAAGACTTTTAACAAATACTTGTGAAGGAACAGCAAATTAGTCCCGAGTCAGGGTGACATGCAGTTTGGAAGATACCTTGCAGAGACTGATTTTTCTATTGCTCCTATTCCCACTGCAGAATGTTCTCTAATTCCCATTAATGACAGTTTTGCTCAGGGTCCTTGATTCCACCCTCAGTCAAGTTCTGCTTCGATTGAAAGGGAAGTCACTCTGATCTCACCTCAAATTACATGCGAAGATCATTTAAAAGAATAAAGAGCAAAAGGCAAGAACACTGTTTGTTTGAACAATGTCCTCGAAATATTCAAATGAAAATTGTTGCATGGTCTTCCTTAATGCATTATTTCAATATGACATCACGTTTTAAACAATATTCCGAACGGTGGGTATTTATTCTTTTAATTTGCTTCCAATTAAATGTAGAAATGAGAACGTGAATTGATCATCAATAGTGTGTTTATAATACAAAATTGAATTCAATCTTTATCATGATTGCTCGAGCTCTTTCAAACAAAATGAATGAATAAATCTGTGTCCATCCTGGAGATTAAAAGTTCTTTCAGCTCTGACTATTGCAGCGAGTGTTGTAAAGAATAATCCGCAGGCCCAAGGAAAATGGAAATGTTGAAGGGCAAGGTGCCAAAAGTTAGTACAAGGTTAATGGTGGTCAAGCCATATGAATAATGCATGCAGAGGGCTGGAGTATAAAAGCAAAATTCAGCTCCATGTCCAGAATACTATTTGTGGCTCCCTCACAAAAGACCACAACTGATTCAAGCTGTAAATTCACCAAAATAGGAAAAACAAGAGACTGGAATTCCCAATTCTGCAACCACATCTGGAGAACAGAAAGAAAATCAAGGCTGGTTCCGAAATTCGGAAATGTTGATGATAAGAATGTGGGAGATGGAGTGATTATTGGAGGTTGGTAAACCATGTTGTAGATGACGCAATGATTAGCCAGAATCATCCCCACGGCTAAACAAAGGCCCCGAACAATATGGCTGATATACCTGTGTCAATTTAGTTCAAAAAGGGCTGCCATGTTCTATAAAATAATTACGTTTCACGGTGCACCATATTTATAAGGAAGTCAAGGGGATATATTCCATGACTATCTTGTGCCAATTTGAAACTCCTGGGGGATCTTCGGATACCCAATTCAATAAAATATGTTTCTCCGAACAAAAGGAAAGGGTAGTGAATAATTTCCTCCCATGTACTTCCAAAGAGGGAAAATTTGGGGAGCCCAAAAGTAGAGACACTGGATCCAACCCAACCTCCATCACCAAAGCCTTTGCCAAGGCATTCGCTACTCTGCTGCACTACCTGCAGATCTTATGGCCAGTCCACAGACAATGCGTGAGATTACCAACTACTATTTTGCAAATGGGGCACACTGGAGACACTCCTGCCTTGAACTTTGCAAGTCACTCAGGTGCCATCTGAGCCCTATGAAGTACTTTCAATTGGATAGCCTGAGTTATGTTCCAGATGTTCCAAAACATCTTCCTGGTGTTTTCCCAGATGCCTTCCCACATGTCAAAGGAAATTTCAGTCCCCAATTCTTGACTCTAGGTTTTATATAACCGTCCCATGTCCTTAGACGGCCCGGGCATTACAGAGTAGAGAAAATGAATTACAACATCTTATAAGACAGAAGTTAAAAGTGGGCGACCCCCGACACCAACATCTCGATACACCTAGCAAAACAACACAAGATGAAAATGTATAAAATTACAAAATTACAATCCCAGCAAGTAATAATCAAACAAATAAAAAATAATTCAGAAACATCTTCCAATAATCAAAGAAACCGCACGATCTATAGATAAGAGTCCATATAAAGGATAAGGAAGTAGCACTCCCCCTCCCCCACCGCCATGGAAAGATAGAGAAGAGAAAAAAGGAAGAAAGGAGGATGAAAAAAAGAAAAGGGGGCAAAAAAATTTATTATCTATATAGTTGAAATCCTGCAGTCTATTTGAGAGCATCCAGGAATTCTTTTACTTTTTTCAGTGATCTGAAGTCATGTACAGATCCTCCATGACTGCAGCATAGCATTGCTGGATATTGCGTCGAATATTCAATATTTAAATCCCACAGATGCTTCTTCGCCTCATCAAATGCCTTGCACTTGCGGACCATAGCCAGAAAACAACATTATCCTGGAGCCTTTGTACGTCATGGCATGGGGATCCTTCCCCAACTCTCTGGTGGACTCCAGCAGCATCTGTTTTTCCCTGTAATGTTGAAGTTGAAGTAGGACTGGGCGGGAGAGCTGGTCTGATCCAGGCTGGCACACAGCAACCCAGTGGGCCCGTTCAACCCGCACCCGGCCCAGCTCTGATTCCAGTTTCAGCAGCAGTGGGAGTCATTGCTGCACTTCCTCCTCCAGTTCGGGATGGCTCAGCAACCGAATATTTTTCCGATTACCTCGATTTCCAAGGTCATCAATACGTTCATCTAAGGTCGGGACTCGATGTTCCAGAGCCAAAACCTGACCCATGGATGACTCAGCAGTTGTCGCGGAGGCTGAGGCCCAATGCTTTGCCCCACCCCTACACTCTACCTGAGTTTCTAGATCTCTCCATCATATCTCTGCAGCATGACCAAGATCGACTCCCACTTGGACTGGGTCTCTTCAATGGAGGCATCAATCTTCTCTCGGAGTGTAACAAGCTCGGAGATCAGGCTCAGCTCTGCAGGTGAGTCCCCTGCGGCGGCCGCAGACTTCTGTCTTGCTGCGGGGTGAGGGGAGAGGTCCCTGCCTGTTGTGAACTGCGACAGCCTTTGCCTTTAGTCATTTTTAAAAGCGTCGAATTCTTAAGTTTGCTATAGAATGGCAAGGCTGCTGGGCGAAAACTATTTAAAAATAACAGGTGAGGTGAGGATGAGTACCCCATTTTGCCTGAGTCTTGGGCAGAGCTCTGCAGACTCATACCCACTGGGTCACCACCATTTTGGATTGCGCTGAAACCCTGTTTAAAAGGAGAATAAGGCAAAATACAGAAAATTACAAACTGATTAGCCTAACCTCGGGTTGTGGGTAAGTTTCTGGAATCCATTGTGAAGGATGAGATTTCTGAATATTTGCCAGTGCATGGTAAAGTAGGGCGAAGTCAGTATGGTGTCATCAAGGGGAGGTCATGCCAAATAATCTCTTAGAATTATTTGAGGATGTAACAAGCAGCTTAGACTAAGGAGAGCTAATGGATACTATCTACCTGCACTTCAAGAAGGACGTTGACAAGGTGCATCACAAGAGGCTGCTGAGTAAGATAAGGACCCACGGTGTCAGAGGTAAGGTACTCATGTGTAAATAAGCTTGACTGTCTGGCAGAAGATAGAGAGTGGGAATAAAAGGGTCCTTCTCAGGATATCAGCCAATTACAACTGGTGTTCCGCAAGCGAACCACAACCTTGTACTGTGTACATGAACAATCTAGATGAAGGAACTGCGGGCAATCTAGCGGGATTTTTAGATAATGCAAAGGTAGATAGAGTGACAGGTATCATTGAGATGGCAGGAAGGTTGCAGAAGGATTTCGACAGTGTAGGAGAGTGGGCAAAGACATGGCAGATGGAGTATAACTTGGGAAAGTGTGCGGTGATGCACATTTTTAGGAAGAAGAGAGACATGGATTATTTTATAACTGGGGAGAAAATTTATAAATGTGAAGTGTGGAGTGTTGCGAGTTCCAGTCAGGATTGTCTCAATGTAAATGAGCAGGTTGTGTCAGTAGTTAGGAAAGTGCTGTATCTGCCGCACAGTGTGTTTGAAATCTTATATTCACCAAAAGAACTGAGTCAACTCTTATAAACAATGATATTTGTTTGTTGAACACAATTAATATTAGATCAATAAGATGTATTATAATGTAATGAAAAACACTACAATCTATCTTATGGTTTAACTTAACTTTGGATGATCACATACCACCCCACCGGAAGTTGACCGGATTCCACCTGGTGAAGTCCTCTTGTTCTTCTGATGGTCTTGGAGGCATCTTCTCTTTCAGTGGTTATTCTCGAGTTACCACTCTCGGAGCGGTTTTACGGTAATTCTTATCCTCCCAAGTCTTCACGCCTTTTGGGAGGGTGTGGAGAATCTGCCAATGGAATGATCAATTACCCTGATCAATCAGACTCAACTGGGCTTGTCACATTGATGGCCTAAGGGCGACATTCCATTGTCACATTCAGATCCAACTTTACGTATGTATTACAGGGTCTGTAGCTGTCAGGTTTATTTGCAAGCCATCTCTGGGTAGCTGCAGCCGGTCCGCATTCTGCAGCATGTGGATTAGCACAGAGACGTTAGTCAAGGCTGGGTTCTACTTCCCAGCATGCATTAATCATTGTTCATTTTTGTAACAATTTACTGTTGTTCATCATAAGATTATTATTTCAGGTGACCCATCTGGTCAGAAATGCAAATACAGTGATGACATTTCTTTTGAGATGACTTGAATATTACAGCAGGGATGGATTTTTACGGCTCTGTAAGACTCTGGTCAGACCACATTTGGTGTATTGTGTAACCGTTTGGGCCCCATAACTCAGGAAGTTTGTACCATCCCTGAGCGTGTTCAGAGGACTCCATAAGAATGATCCTAGGAATAAAAAGCTCAACATATGAGGTCTCTGGGTCTATACTCGCTGGAGTTTATAAGGATAAAGGGGGCTCTAATAGAAGCATACAGAATACTGGTTGCCTGGTCAGAGGAGATGTTGGGAAGATGATTCCATTGTTAGGAGAGAAAGGACTCAAGGACATAGCCTGAGGGTGAAGTGAAAATCTTTGGAATGGACATAAGGAGAACCGTCTTCAGTCTGAGAGTTGTGAATCTATGGTTGAATGTCAGTTTCCTTCCCTAAAGGACATCAGTGAACCAACTGAGTTTTTCTTGGCAATCGATTCATAACCACCATCAGTCTCTTAATTCCAGATTTGAATTTAAGCTCCACCACTTGCTGTGGCAGGATTTGAACCCAGGTCACTCCAACATTATCTGGGTTTATCACATAAGAATTCAATGATAACACCACAAGGCCACTGATCTGCCCAATCCTCCACACTGTGACTCACGTGTGCAGTATGATATGCACTGGGATTTGCCTTCATGTTGTCCTTGACTTCCTTATCAAGACATGGATGATTTTTCTCCCTTATGCAATTCCTCTTTGGTCTTGAGTATTTCCCTAATTATTACCAAATTTCTTCAGCTATCCTGCCTTTGACTGTTCTTTTCTCCCCTAAGTCCACCACAGCTAAATCCTTCCTCAGGTCAGTATAATTATCATTGCCTAACACTGAAAATCTCATGTATGACTCAGTCTTCACTCTTTCAAACTGAATGTGAAACTCCAGCATAATGTGGTTACTCCTTCCAAGGCAAAGCTCATCCACCAATCCTTCCTTGTTAAATAATATCAAATTAGATTAGATGCCCTCCAGTACAGAAACAGGCCCTTCGGCCGAACAAGTTCACACCGACCCTCTGAAGATGAACCCACACAGTCCCATTTCCCGCTAAGTAATGTACCTAATGATCTCACTGTCAAGTCGATTAATTGAGCCAATTTGCATGTTTAAACCACCCATAGTTACTGTTGTGCCCTTGTTACAAACCCTCACTCTTTTCTACCTCAGAAGTAAGGTTTTTTTTTTTCTCCCCTTATTTAAACGCGGGCTCCGAGTTTTAGGCCTCAGTCTCTCGGAAGACCTCGCGACGGCTGGTGGGTAAGTTTGGTCGTTTATTTAATAGTTAAAAATTTAAAGTTTTTTCCTTCAAAAAACGCGGTAGCAGACCCGGAAGGCGCGCTAGGTTACTTGGGTAAGGTTTTTTTTCTCCCCTTATTTAAACGCGCAGGCGAGTCACCCGAGACACTACACGAGTAGTGCCTCCCACCCTTCCACCTCCTCTAACCTAATAATAAGACCAATTGTGACTAGCGGGTAAGTGCTGCATTTTCCTTGTTTGTTTCTTTAGATTTAGTTGGTTTTGTTGTTTTTTTTTTAAGGAAAGCTTACTTTTAGAGGGATGGCAGTGCAGAGAGGGCAATGTTCCTCTTGCAACATGTATGAGGTGAGGGAAGCCATTAGCGTCCCTGCTGAGTACACTTGCAAGAAGTGCACCCATCTCCAGCTCCTCCAAACCCGTGTTAGGGAACTGGAGCTGGAGTTGGATGAACTGCGGATCATTCGGGAGGCAGAGGAGGTCATAGATCGGAGCTTTAGGCAAGTAGTTACTCCGAAAGTTCAAGATAGATGGGTGACAGTGAGGGGGAGTGGGAGGAGGAAGCCAGTGCAGGGATCCCCTGCGGTCATTCCCCTCAAGAACAAGTATACCGTTTTGGATACTTGTGGGGGGGATGACTTACCAGGGGCAAGCAACGAGGTTCAGGCCTCTGGCACGGAGCCTGGCCCCGTTGCTCAGAAGGGTAGGGTGGAGAAAGGTAGAGCAATAGTTCTTGGGGACTCGATAGTGAGGGGTACAGACAGACGGTTTTGTGGGGGCGACAGGGACTCACGTTTGGTATGTTGCCTCCCAGGTGCAAGGGTACGTGATGTCGCTGATCGTGTTTTCCGGGTCCCTAAGGGGGAGGGGGAGCAGCCCCAGATCGTGGTCCACGTTGGCACCAACGATATAGGTAGGAAGAAGGGTGAGGATGTCAGACAGGCTTTCAGGGAGCTAGGTTGGAAGCTCAGAGTTAGAACAAACAGAGTTGTAGTCTCTGGTTTGTTACCCGTGCCAAGTGATAGAGAGTCGAGGAACAGGGAGAGAGAGCAGTTAAATGCGTGGCTACAGGGATGGTGCAGGAGGGAGGGATTCCGGTTTCTGGACAACTGGGGTCCTTTCTGGGGAAGGTGGGACCTCTATCAAAAGGATGGGCTACACCTGAACCTGAGGGGCACCAGTATCCTTGGGGGGAGGTTTGCTAGTGCTCTTTGGGAGGGTTTAAACTAACTCCGTGGGGGCATGGGAACCAGGACTGTAGCTTTAGGGTACAGGACCTTGAGTGTAGGGAGGTTAGGAATAATGCAGTGATCTCTAAGGAGGGTGCCTGTAACCAGAAGGGTGGATTGAAGTGTGTATACTTCAATGCCAGAAGTATAAGGAATAAGGTAGGTGAACTTGCAGCGTGGGTTGGTACCTGGGACTTCGATGTTGTGGCCATTACAGAGACGTGGGTAGAGCAGGGACAAGAATGGCTGTTGCACGTTCCAGGGTTCAAATGTTTTAGTAGGATCAGACATGGGGGTAAAAAAGGGGGAGGCGTGGCATTACTTGTCAAAGATAGTATCACAGCAGTGGAATGGACGATGGAAGAGGACTTGACATCTGAGGTAGTTTGGGCTGAGGTTAGAAATAGGAAAGGTGAGGTCACCCTGTTAGGTGTTTTCTACAGGCCTCCTAATAGTCCTAGAGAAGTAGAGGATAATATTGCGAGGATGGTTCAGGAAAAGAGTGAAGGTAGCAGGGTGGTTGTTATGGGGGACTTTAACTTCCCAGATATTGACTGGGAGAGCTATAGCTCGAGTTCATCAGATGGGTCGGTGTTTGTACAATGTGTGCAGGAGGGTTTCCTGACACAATATGTCGACAGGCCAACAAGAGGGGAGGCTATATTGGATTTGGTTCTAGGTAATGAACCAGGCCAGGTGTTAGACTTGGAGGTAGGTGAGCACTTCGGGGACAGTGACCACAACTCGGTGACTTTTACTTTAGTGATGGAGAGGGATAATCGTGCGCCGCAGGGCAAGAGTTATAGCTGGGGGCAGGGAAATTATGATGCAGTGAGGCATGACTTAGGATGTGTGGATTGGAAAAACAGGCTTCAAGAGAAGAACACTAATGAGATGTGGGGATTGTTCAAGGAGCAGCTACTGCGTGTCCTCGATAGGTATGTACCAGTCAGGCATGGTGTAAAGGGCCTTGTGAGGCAGCCGTGGTTTAGTAAGGAATTGGAATCCCTTGTGAAAGGGAAGAAGGCGGCATATGTAAAGATGAGGCGTGAAGGTTCAGTAGGGGCGATTGAGAGTTATAAGGTAGCCAGGAAGGAGCTAAAGAGGGAGCTAAGAGAAGCGAGAAGGGGACATGAAAAGTCTTTAGCTGGTAGGATTAGGGAAAACCCAAAGGCTTTCTATAGGTATGTCAAGAATAAAAGGATGACTAGGGTAGGTATCGGTCCAGTCAAGGATAGTAGTGGGAAGTTGTGTGTGGAGGCGGAGGAGATTGGAGAGACATTAAATCAGTACTTTTCATCAGTATTCACTCAGGAACAGGACACTGTTGCTGATGTGAATATGGAATCACAAATAATTAGAATGGATGCCCTGGAAATATGCAGGGAAGAGGTTTTGGGAATATTGGAAAGGATGAATATAGATAAGTCTCCTGGGCCTGATGGCATTTACCCCAGGATCCTATGGGAAGCTAGGGAGGAGATAGCAGAGCCATTGGCCTGGATTTTTATGTCGTCATTGTCAACGGGAATAGTACCAGAGGACTGGAGGATAGCGAATGTGGTCCCATTGTTCAAGAAAGGGAATAGGGATAGCCCTAGTAACTATAGGCCAGTGAGTCTGACTTCAGTGGTGGCAAAGTCTTAGAGAGAATGGTAAGGGATAAGATTTATGAACATCTGGGTAGGAATAACGTGATCAGGGATAGCCAGCATGGTTTTGTGAAGGGCAGGTCGTGCCTCACAAACCTTATTGAGTTCTTTGAGAAGGTGACTAAGGAAGTGGACGAGGGTAAAGCAGTAGATGTTGTGTATATGGATTTTAGTAAGGCGTTCGATAAGGTTCCCCATGGTAGGCTAATGCTAAAACTACGGAGGTATGGCATTGAGGATACATTAGAGGTTTGGATTAGGAATTGGCTGGCTGGTAGGAGACAGAGGGTAGTAGTTGATGGATTATGTTCATCTTGGAGCGCAGTTACTAGCGGTGTACCACAAGGATCTGTTTTGGGACCATTGCTTTTTGTTATCTTTATAAATGATCTAGAGGAAGGACTTGAAAGCTGGGTAAGCAAGTTTGCGGATGACACAAAAGTCGGTGGAGTTGTGGATAGTGAGGAAGGAAGTGGTAGGTTACAGCGGGATATAGATAAGTTGCAGAGCTGGGCGGAAATGTGGCAAATGGAATTCAATGTAGCTAAGTGCGAAGTCGTTCACTTTGGTAGGAATAACAAGATGATGGATTACTGGGCTAATGGTAGGCTACTTGGTAGTGTGGATGAGCAGAGGGATCTTGGTGTCCATGTACACAGATCTCTGAAAGTTGCCACCCAGGTAAATAGTGCTGTGAGGAAGGCATATGGTGTACTGGGCTTTATTGGCAGAGGAATTGAGTTCCGGAGTCCTGAGGTCATGTTGCAGTTGTATAAGACTCTGGTGAGGTCTCATCTGGAGTATTGTGTGCAGTTTTGGTCGCCATACTATAGGAAGGAAATGGAAGCTTTAGAACGAGTGCAGAGGAGGTTTACCAGGATGTTGCCTGGAATGGTAGGAAAATCTTATGAGGAAAGGCTGAGGCACTTGGGGCTGTTCTCATTGGAGAAGAGAATGTTTAGGGGAGATCTGATAGAAGTGTATAAGATGATTAGGGGTTTAGATAGGGTAGATACTAAGAACCTTTTACCGCTAATGGAGTCAGGTGTTACTAGGGGACATTGCTTTAAATTAAGGGGTGGTAGGTATAGGACAGATGTTAGGGGTAGATTCTTCACACAGCGGGTTGTGAGTTCATGGAATGCCCTGCCCGTATCAGTGGTGAACTCTCCTTCTTTATGGTCATTTAAGCGGGCATTGGATAGGCATTTGGAAGTTATTGGGCTAGTATAGGTTAGGTAGGATTCGGTCGGCGCAACATCGAGGGCCGAAGGGCCTGTACTGCGCTGTATCCTTCTATGTTCTATGTTCTAAGTACTTTGGGGGGACAGTGGCTGAAAATTACTCTTCCCAAGAGGTTTCTTCTCTTGCTTTTTATTTGCACTGAGACGGATTTCAATTTTTTTTTGGCACAAAACACTTTGGAAAGGTCTGAGTTCCCACTCGCACGAACAAATGTTTATTATCTTTTGTTGTTATGGGGTACTTTAAATTTCCAGATATTGACTGGGAAAGCGATAGCTCGAGTACGTTAGATGGGTCGGTGTTTGTCCAATGTGTGCAGGAGGGTTTCCTGACACAATATGTAGACAGGCCAACAAGAGGTGAGGCCATATTGGATTTGGTCCTGGGTAACGAACCAGGCCAGGTGTTAGAATTTGAGGTAGGTGAGCACTTTGCGGACAGTGACCACAATTCAGTGACTTTTACTCTAGTGATGGAGAGGGATACGTGTGCACTGCAGGGCAAGAGTTATAGCTGGTGGCAGAGATATTATGATGCGGTGAGGCATGACTTAGGATGCGTGGCTTGGAAAAGTTGGCTTGAAGGGAAGGGCACAATCGATATGTGGAGCTTGTTCAAGGAGCAGCTATTGTGGGCAAAGTCTTAGAGATAATTGTAAGGGATAGGATTTATGAACATCTGGATAAGAATAATGTGATCAAGGATAGTCAGCATGGTTTTGTGAAGGGCAGGTCGTGCCTCAGAAACCTTATTGAATTCTTTGAGAAGGTGTCTAAGGAGGTGGACGAGGGTAAAGCGATAGATGAGGTGTATATGGATTTTAGTATGGCGTTTGATAAGTTTCCCCATGGTAGGCTACTGCAAAAAATACGGAGGTATGGCATTGAGGGTGCATTTGATGTTTGGATTAGGAATTGGCTGGCTGGAAGAATACAGAGGGTAGCAGTCGATGGTAAAGGTTCATCTTGGAGTGTAGTTACTAGCGGTGTACCGCAAGGATCTGTTTTGGGACCATTGCTGTTTGTCATTTTCATAAATGACCTGGAGGAGGGGCTAAAAGGTTGGGTGAGCAAGTTGATGGATGATACGAAAGTTGTTGGAGTTGTTGACAGTGAGGAAGCATGTGGCAGGTTACAGCGGAATATCGATAAGCTGCAGAGCTGGGCAGAAAGGTGGCAAATGGAGTTCAATGTAGGTAAGTGTGAAGTGATTTATTTGAGTAAGAGTAACAAGAAGATGGAGTACTGGGCTATTGGTCGGATACTTGGTAGTGTGGATGAGCAGAGGGATCTTAGTGTCCATGTACACAGATCTCTGAAAATTGCCACCCAGGTAAATACTGCTGTGAAGAAGGCATATGGCGTACTGACTTTTATTGGTAGAGGAATTGAGTTCCGGAGTCCTGAGATCATGTTGCAGTTGTATAAGATTCTGGTGCGGCCACATCTGGAGTATTGTGTGCAGTTTTGGTCGCCATACTATAGGAAGGATGTGGAGGCACTGGAACGGGTGCAGAGGAGGTTTACAAGGATGTTGCCTGGTATGGTAGGAAGATCGTATGAGGAAAGGCTCAGACACTTGGGGCTGTTTTCATTGGAGAAAAGAAGGTTTAGGGGTGACGTGATAGAGATGTACAAGATGATTAGGAGTTTAGATAGGGTTGAAAATGAGAACCTTTTTCCACGTATGGAGTCAGCTATTACGAGGGGGCATAGCTTTAAATTAAGGGTAGGTAGGTATACGACAGATGTTAGGGGTAGATTCTTTACTCAGTGTGTCGTGACTTCATGGAATGCCCTGCCAGTAGCAGTGGTGGTCTCTCCCTCTTTATGGGCATTTAAACGGGCATTGGGTAGGCATATAGAGGATACAGGGCTAATGTAGGTCAGGTGGGCTTGTGTCGGCGCAACAACGAGGGCCAAAGGGCCTGTACTGCGCTGTATTTTTCTATGTTCTATGACCCGAGGAAAATAGGTGGCAGGTTTAAAAAATAAGAGGATCTGGATTAGCACAGGCTAGGAGGGACGAAGTGTCTGTTCCTGTGTTGGAATGATCTTTGTTCTTTATCATTCATTCTAAAAATAGCAAGTTTTCAACTTATTGTATGCTACAATTTAATAATATAAATGATTTATTTATTTGGTAGTGCATGTGAAATTATTGTCATTTCTAAATTGCAGTCACAGGGTCAAACAGATGTACAGCATGGAAACAGACCCTTCGGTCCAACCTGTCCATGCCGGCCAGATATCCCAACTCAATTTAGTCCCACCTGCCAACACTCGGCCCATATCCCTCCAAACACATTCTATTCGTATACCAGTCCAGACGCCATCTAAATATTGCAATTGTACTAACCACCACCACTTCAACTGACAGTTCATTCCATGCACGTACAACCCGCAGTGAAAAAATTGCCCCTTACATTTCTTTTACATTTTTCCCTCCTGAACCGAAACCTATGCCCTCTAGTTCTGGACTCCCCCACCCCAGGGAAACGACCTGTCTTCTTACCCTATCCATGCCCCTCATGATTTTATAAACCTCTGTTAGGTCACTCCTTAGTCTCCAACGTTCCAGGGAAAACAGCCCCAGTCTGTTCAACCTCCAGCTGTAGGACAAATCCTCCAATCTTGGCAACATGCACGTAAATCTTTTCTGAACCCTTTCAAGGTTCACCTGATCGATCTGGTCCTGGGGATTGTTCCACCTTCATGCGTTTCAAGACATCCAGCACTTCTTCCTCTGTTATATGGATATTTTTCATGATATCACCATCTATTTCTTTGTACATCTACATTTCCCTCGTCCTTCTCCTGAGTAAATATCGACACAAAGTATTTGTTTAGTATCTCTCCTAATTCCTGCAGCTCCACATAAAGGCCACCTTGCTGATCTTTGCGGGCTCTATTCTCTCCTTGTTTATCCTTTTGTACTCAAAGTATTTGTAAAATCCTTTTGGATTCTCCTTAACGCTATTTTCCAAAGCTATCTCATGTTCCCTTTTTGCCTTCCTGATTTCCCTCTTTAGAATAATCCTCTTGCCTTTATTCTCATCTAAGGATTCACTCGATCTATCCTGCCTGTACCTGTCATATCCTTCCTTCTTATTCTTAACCAGACCCTCAATGTCTTTAGTCATTCAGCACTCTCTATACCTAGCAGCCTTTCCTTTCATCCTAACAAGAATATACCGTCTCTAGACTCCAGCTATCTAATTTATGAAGGCTTCCCATTTGCCCCCCAGTGCATCTCGTCCACATCCCGCACCTCCGCCCTCAGACCACACTGCTCCAAACATAATAAGGACAGAACGCCCCTGGTGCTCACCTTCCACCCTACAAGCCTGTGCATAAACTAAACCATCCGCTGACATTTCCACCCCCTCCAAGAAGACCCCACGACCAGGGATATATTTCCCTCTCCATCCCTTTCCGCCTTCAGCAAAGACCGTTCCCTCCGTGACTACCTGGTCAGGTCCACGCCTCCCTACGAACCACCCTCCCATCCTGGTACTTTCCCCTGCCACCGCAGGAACTGTAAAATCTGCGCTCACACTGCCTCCCTCACCTCTATCCAAGGCCCTAAAGGAGCCTTCCACATCCATCAAAGTTTTGCCTGCACATCCACTAATATCATTTATTGTATCCGTTGCTCCCGATGTGGTCTCCTCTACATTGGGGAGACTGGATGCCGCCTAGCAGAGCACTTTAGGGAACATCTCCAACACACGCGCACCAATCAACCACACCGCCCCGTGCCCAACATTTCAACTCCCCCTCCCAGTCTGCCGAGGACATGGAGGTCCTGGGCCTCCTTCACCGCCGCTCCCTCACCACCAGACGCCTGCAGGAAGAACGCCTCATCTTCCGCCTCAGAACACTTCAACCATAGGGCATCAATGTGGACTTCAACAGCTTCCTCATTTCCCCTTCCCCCACCTCACCCGAGTTCCAAACTTCCAGCTCAGCACTGTCCTCATGACTGGTCCGGACTTGCCCTACCTGCCTAGTTCCTTTTCCACCTATCCACTCCATCCTCTCCTCCCTGACCTATCACCTTCATCTCCTCCCCCATTCACACATTGTACTCTATGCTACTCTCTTCCCCAGCCCTACCCTCCTCTAGCTTATCTCTCCACATTTCAGTCTCTCTGCTTTTATTCCTGATGAAGGGCTTTTGCCAGAAACGTCGATTTTGCTGCTCGTTGGATGTTACCTGAACTGCTGTGCTCTTCCAGCCCCAATGATCCAGAAGTTGGTTTCCAGCATCTGCAGTCATTGTTTTTTACCTTTCCCATTTTCTCGCCGTCTGCTTAACTGCGAACATTTGCCGCCATCAACTTTTGAAAGATCTTGCCAAATACCATGAAAATTGGCCTTTCTCCAATTTAGAAATTCAACTTTTAGATCTAGTCGTTCCTTTTCAATCATTATTTTAAAACTAATAGAATTGTTGGCAAATAACTGAAGCTTACACATTTCAGGCAAGAAATTAAATCGATTGATTATATTTAAATGTGCAAGAGTTACAATTCTATTTGATTGTTCAACCACTTGCTCACTCTGAATATTCAATATGTCAGATGTCAAGTATTATGTAAATGATAGAGCGACAATGTATGCATTTGAATACTGAGATTCAAAGTTTAATTGTGATCACCAGCATAGTCAGACAACATAGTCTTCAGTACAAAACAAAGTTTGCATTATTTACTTTTGTGTCATAAACGGTTATTCGGTGTTTATATTTTAATTCCATCAAGATAGAATAAATTTTATTGTTTTCAGAGATGATGCAGTTATTGTTTAGTTGAATAATTGTGGATCATAACTTATTATTGCCCAATTCACAAACATGATAAACTCCTGATTATTGTGCAGGTCAGTAAACCCATCACTTCCTGATGAAGGGCTTATGCTCGAAACGTCGAATTCTCTATTCCTGAGATGCTGCCTAACCTGCTGTGCTTTAACCAGCAACACATTTGCAACTTTGCATCATGACCGACATTAAAAGTGGATTCAAAAAGGGTGAATTCAGGTACAGTGCTACTGGACCTCACAGCTGCATGTAGCACTCAGAGAGACACTGGCCTGGTCCTGAATATGTGAAGAGAGTTTCAAACCTGGGTCAGGGCAGTCACTCAAACATTCCCTCACAGAGAATCATTTGGAATCCACCTTGAGCAGGAGGAAAGTAGCCAACAGGCTATCGCTGCTCTCAGTGTAGCTATCAATGTTGTCTAAATTACATACCAATGACTGACCAGGAACCAAGCCTTACAAATTCACCCTCAGTCAGAGCCTGGCCCAGGGAGAAGATGTATGGACATGGAGTGTAAGAATCACACCGCACAAGTTACTTGTGGTGATGACATCTTCAATGTCCCCCGAACTCCATACATCTCCATCCTGGACCAGACACTGGGTGAAAACGTTCTCAATTGACAGTCAGTTGCAGTATTTTGTGTCTCACAGTGAACCCTGAAACTATATCCAATAAATGTAACTTCACATTCAACAGTATCAAAACAAAATTATACATGTCTGAGGATGGTCAGGTACTAATTCATAGGTCAGCCAGCAGAATGTATCTGCAGAAACCAGGAGCAAACGGCAAGTCAAAAATCGTTTTAATAACTGAACTTGTAGATTTTGTCTGGTCTAGATAACCACATATATTATGCTGACACTCAGGTGCATTTAACAATTACATCAAAACTGGAAGTCTTGGTCTAATGCCCCTCCCCACCTTCCTGACCCCGCACACCTCACTCCCTCACACACTCCATTCCCTCACTCCCTCACACACTCCATTCCCTCACTCCCTCACACACCTCACTCCCTCACACACTCCATTCCCTCACTCCCTCACACACCTCACTCCCTCACACATTCAGTAACTGACGAGAATCCACAAGCTGAGTGAAACTTGGAACATTGGACGGTATAGCACAGTGCAGGCACTTCAGCCCTCAATGTTTTGCAAGCCTTTTTATCCGACTCTAAGATCAGACTAACCCATATAACCTTCAATGCACTAACTTTCGTGTGCCTATCCAAGAGTCTTCTTAAATACCACTAATGTATCTGACTATTACCACCGCTGGACGAAAGCCCGAGCCGCTCAACCTTTCTTTGTAAGACATGCCCTCCAGTCCAGGCAGCACCCTGGTAAGTCTCCTTTGCACACTCTCTGAGGCTTCCAAGTGTTTTCTATAATGAGGAAACCAGAACTGAACACAATATTCCAAGTGTGGTTGAACCACAGCTTTATAGAGCGAAGAAATAACCTCGCTGCTCTTAAACTCAATTCCCCCTCGTAATGAAAGACAACACATCGTATTCCTTCTGAACAACCCTATCAACTTTGGTGGCAATTTTGAGGGATAGAACATAGAACATAGAAAGATACAGCGCAGTACAGGCCCTTCGGCCCTCGATGTTGCGCCGACCAAATCCTACCTAAACTACACTAGCCCAATAACTTCCAAATGCCTATCCAATGCCCGCTTAAATGACCATAAAGAAGGAGAGTTCACCACTGCTACTGGCAGGGCATTCCATGAACTCACAACCCGCTGTGTAAAGAATCTACCCCTAACATCTGTCCTGTACCTACCACCCCTTAATTTAAAGCTGTGTCCCCTAGTAACACCTGACTCCATTAGCGGTAAAAGGTTCTCAGTGTCGACCCTATCTAAACCCCTAATCATCTTATACACCTCTATCAAATCTCCCCTAAACCTTCTCTTCTCCAATGAGAACAGCCCCAAGTGCCTCAGCCTTTCCTCATAAGATTTTCCTACCATTCCAGGCAACATCCTGGTAAACCTCCTCTGCACTCGTTCCAATGCCTCCACATCCTTCCTATAGTATGGCGACCAAAACTGCACACAATACACCAGATGAGGCCGCTCCAGAGTCTTATACAGTTGCAACATGACCTCAGGACTCCGGAACTCAATTCCTCTACCAATAAAGCCCAGTACACCAAATGCCTTCCTCACAGCACTATTTACCTGGGTGGCAACTTTCAGAGATCTGTGTACATGGACACCATGATCCCTCTGCTCATCCACACTACCAAGTAGCCTACCATTAGCCCAGTAATCCATCATCTTGTTATTCCTACCAAAGTGAATGACTTCACACTTAGCTACATTGAATTCCATTTGCCACCTTTCTGTCCAGCTCTGAAACTTATCTATATCCCGCTGTAACCTACCACTTCCTTCCTCACTATCCACAACTCCACCGACTTTTGTGTCATCCGCAAACTTGCTTACCCAGCTTTCAAGCCCTTCCTCTAGATCATTTATAAAGATAACAAAAAGCAATGGTCCCAAATCGGATCCTTGTGGTACACCGCTAGTAACTGCACTCCAAGATGAACTTAGTCCATCAACTACTACCCTCTGTCTCCTTCCAGCCAGCCAATTCCTAATCCAAACCTCTAATGTATCCTCAATGCCATACCTCCGTAGTTTTAGCATTAGCCTACCATGGGGAACCTTATCGAACGCCTTACTAAAATCCATATACACAACATCTACTGCTTTACCCTCGTCCACTTCCTTAGTCACCTTCTCAAAGAACTCAATAAGGTTTGTGAGGCACGACCTGCCCTTCACAAAACCATGGTGGCTATCCTTGATCACGTTATTCCTACCCAGATGTTCATAAATCTTGTCCCTTACCATTCTCTCTAAGACTTTGCCCACCACTGAAGTCAGACTCACTGGCCTATAGTTACTAGAGCTATCCCTACTCCCTTTCTTGAACAAGGGGACCACATTCGCTATCCTCCAGTCCTCTGGTACTATTCCCGTTGACAATGACGACATAAAAATCCAGGCCAATGGCTCTGCTATCTCCTCCCTAGCTTCCCATAGGATCCTAGGGTAAATGCCATCAGGCCCAGGAGACTTATCTATTTTCATCCTCTCCAATATTCCTAGAACCTCTTCCCTGCATATTTCCAGGCCATCCATTCTAATCATTTGTGACTCCATATTCACGTCAGCAACAGTGTCCTGTTCCTGAGTGAATACTGATGAAAAGTATTGATTTAGTGTCTCTCCAATCTCCTCCGCCTCCACACACAACTTCCCACTACTATCCTTGACTGGACCGATACCTACCCTAGTCATCCTTTTATTCCTGACATACCTATAGAAAGCCTTTGGGTTTTCCCTAATCCTACCAGCTAAAGACTTTTCATGTCCCCTTCTCGCTTCTCTTAGCTCTCTCTTTAGATTCTTCCTGGCTAACTTATAACTCTCTATCGCCCCAACTGAACCTTCACGCCTCATCTTTATATATGCCGCCTTCTTCCCTTTCACAAGGGATTCCAATTCCTTACTAAACCACGGCTGCCTCACAAGGCCCTTTACACCATGCCTGACTGGTACATACTTATCGAGGACACGTAGTAGCTGCTCTTTGAACAATCCCCACATCTCATTAGTGTTCTTCTCTTGAAGCCTGTTTTTCCAATCCACACATCCTAAGTCATGCCTCACTGCATCATAATTTCCCTGCCCCCAGCTATAACTCTTGCCCTGCGGCGCACACTTATCCCTCTCCATCACTAAAGTAAAAGTCACCGAGTTGTGGTCATTGTCCCCGAAGTGCTCACCTACAATGGATCTATGGACAATGACCCCAAGATCCCTCTGTCACTCCACACTGTCAAGAATTCTGCCTTTAACCCTGTATTCTTTATGCAAATGCAATCTTCTAAAATAAATTCCTAACACTTTTTAAGATTGAACGCTATCTATCACTTATCTGCCCAGCTCTGCATCCTGTCAATATCCTGTTGCAACCTACAATGCCCGCCACACTATTTACAATCCCACCAAACTACGTGTCATCGGCAAACTTACTAACCTATTCGTCCACTTCATCGTCAAATTCATTTATAAAAATCACAAACAGCACAGATCCCAGAGCCGATCCCTGTGGAACACCACTGTTCACTGACCTCATGGCTGAATACATTCCATCTGCTACCATCTTCTGTCTTCTATGGGCCAGTCACACCAGTATCCAGACAGCCAAATTTCTCTGTGCCCCATGCTTCCGTAACTTCTGAATGAGCCTACAATGGGGAACGCCTTGCTAAAATTCTTGTTCACCGCATCTACTGGTCTACCTTCATCAACGTGTTTTTTTTTACATCTTCAAAGAATTCAATAAGGTTTCTGAGGGATGACCTGCTCCTTACAAAGCCATGCGGACTATCTCTAATCCAACTATTTTCTAAGTAATTGTAAATACAGGCCCTCAGAAACGTCTGCAATACTTTGCCCACCATTGATGTAAGACTGACTGTTCGGTTATTCCCAGAGTTATCCCTATTACCTTGCCTGAAGAAGGGAAAGCATTTGTCACCCTCCAATCATCTGGCTGGCACTGCTCCAGTGGACAGTGAGGAAGCAAAAATCATCGCCAAAGCAATGCCAATCTCTCCCGTCACTTCCTGGAGAAACCGAGGGTAACCCCATCTGGCCCAGGGGATTTACCTATCCTAATGTTTATAATTCATTCAATCGGTGTATACTACCCTTCAACTTTTCTACACCCTGTCCAACCAATTGACTGAGTGTTTTCCATATCAGTGCAATATACACTGCTGCCTTCCAGAATAAGTACAGTTCACAACATTCTGTGAATCATGGAATGAAAAATTTAGGAATGCACCAATGCCTTCCTGATGGAGAGTTTAGGACCGAAACATCGACTCTCCTGCCCCTCGGATGCTGCCTGACCTGCTGTGCTTTTCCAGCAGCACACTTTTTGACTCTGATCTCCATCACCTGCAGTCCTCACTTTCTCCATTACTGAGGGCTGTCCCCTCTGCACACTGAGTGGGGAATTAACCATCAGAAACTCATTGTATGTGGAACTGACTGCTCATTTCTGGAAAGTTGCATTTGATGAATACATTTTTTAAAAAAAGAAATTACAATTCCGCAGATATTCATTCAGTGCCAGAGTTAGAGTTTAGATTAGATTAGATTACCTACAGTGTGAAAACAGGCCCTTCGGCCCAACAAGTCCACACTGACCCGCCGAAGCACAATCCACCGATACCCTACATTTACCCCTTACCTAACACTACGGGCAATTTAGCATGGCCAATTCACCTGACCCGCACATCTTTGGACTGTGGGAGGAAAACGGAGCACCCGGAGGAAACCCACGCAGACACGGGGAGAATGCGCAAACTCCACACAGTCAGTCGCCTGAGTCGGGAAGTGAGACAGCACTGCTAACCATGGTTTGAGCAGCTTGATAACAAACAGGAAATGACTGAATAACTCCGAGGTACAGGGTATTCCAGATATTATATTCCTGTTTCCATTAATGCTGTGAGTATCATCAGACAGACTGACAGATGTGATAAGGGAATGAATTGACATGTGGAGGTGTGACATTTTTGCCATCACAGAGTCGTATTTGGAGGTCAGGGCTAACAACTCAATACTCTGTTGTATTGGAACTATAGGCAGGACAGGGCAGGGTGTTAAAGAGGATGTGGTGTTGCTTTATTATATAACAAGTCAGTTATTGCTGAAAGGATGGACAATATCTTGGAAGAGTCTTCAAATGAGGCTTTGTGGGTCGAATTTCGAATCAAAATGATGACAGACACAGAGCTTTTGCTTACAGTGTGGAAACAGGCCCTTCAGTCCAACAAGTCTACACCGGCCCTCCAAAGAGCAACCCACACCTCTACAATTAACACTGCGGGCAATTAAGCATGGCCAATTCATTTAACCTTTGGATTATGGGTGTAAATGGGAGTACCTGGAGGAAACCTACGCAGACATAGAGAGAATGTGCAAACTCCACACAGACAGTTGCTGGAGGCAGGAATTCGACCCGGGCCTCTGGCACTGTGAGGCAGCAGTGCTAACAACTGTACCACCGTGCTGCGCACAGAACGATGATAAAACAGGAGCAGATATATAACCAATTCACTGAGATGTGTAGGAAAGCAACGCTGGTCATTATACAGAGATACGAAAACAAGGCTGAGCATGTTACAGAGATAGGAAAGCAAGGCTGGAGATGTTACAGAAATAGGAAAGCAAGGTTGGAAATGTTACAGAGATAGGAAAGCAAGTCTGGAGATGTTACAGAGATAGGAAAGCAAGGCTGGAGATATCACAGAAATAGGAAAGCAAGGTTGGAAATGTTACAGAGATAAGAAAGCAAGGTTGGAGATGTTACAGAGATACGACACAAAGGTTGGAAATGTTACATAGTTAGGAAAGCAAGGCTGGAAATGTTTCAGAGATGGGACACCAAGGTTGGAAATGTTACAGAGATAGGAAAGCAAGGCTGGAGATGATACAGAGATAGGAAAGCAAGGCTGGTGATGTTACAGAGATAGGAAAGCAAGGCTGGTGATGTTACAGAAATAGGAAAGCAAAGTTGGTGATATTACAGAGATAGGAAAACAAGGCTGGAGATGATACAGAGATAGGAAAGCAAGGCTGGTGATGTTACAGAGATAGGAAAGCAAAGTTGGTGATGTTACAGAAATAGGAAAGCAAAGTTGGTGATGTTACAGAGATAGGAAAGCAAGGCTGGGGATATTACAGAGATAGGAAAGCAAGACAGGTGATATTACAGAGACAGGAAAGCAAGGCTGGTGATGTTACAGTGATAGGAAAGCAAGGCTGGGGGTATTACAGAGATAGGAAAGCAAGACAGGTGATGTTACAAAGATAGGAAAGCAAGGCTGGTGATGTTACAGAGATAGGAAAGCAAGGCTAGTGATATTACAGAGATAGGAAAGCAAGGCTGGTGATGTTACAGAGACAGGAAAGCAAGGCTGGAGGTAATCAAGAGATAGCGTGTCTTGTGGATGCTAGAAGATGTTAGTGAGATATTTTTAAAATCATTCACAGGATATAGGGAGAGGTGTAGCCGCTGGAGATTACAGAGATAGGGAGGGGTGTAGGAGCTGGTGGAATTTACAGTGATAGATGGGGCTGGAGTATGAGATCAAGATTGTGGAGATACGGAGGGTTACTGAGATATAGATGAATGCAGCGGCTGGTGGAGATGACAGGGAAAGATCCAGAGATACACGTAGATAGTTTAAAAATGGTATTCCGCAATGATGTAACAGAGAAAATATTGTAGAAACCTGTAGAATAAACAAGGCACTTGGAGGAACTGAAGGAGTGAGACCTTGATGTGTCCAATGGCAAGAGTCATAGAGTGTCATACAGACAGAAGAGGCCCTTCAATTGACAGTGCCAAAAACAAAAGCCCTGCAGACCCTGGAAACCCATCCTTCCTAATATCTGGGGGCTAGGGCAAGACTTTGGAGAGGTATCCTACAGACTGCTCAAGCAACAATGTGACATAACGAAACCAGACATTGTCAGATCAAACACTGACACTGAAACCTCCTGCTGACTCCCCTCTCTCAGCCTCACGTGGTCAGATCAAACACTGATACAGAAACCTCCTGCTGACTCCACTCCCTCAGCCTCACGGGGTCAGATCAAACCCGGACACGGAAACCTCCTGCTGACTCCCCTCCTTCAGCTGAAGGATCAGTGTCCGTCCACATTAAACAACACTTGCATGAATCTCAGAGACTGATAGAGCTGGTGGGCCATTTCATAACCACCACCAAGACGGGTTCAGCAGCAGCACTGCTGATAAAGATGGTCGGTTCAAAAAAGGACATAGCTGCGAAACTGGGTCTGCACTGGGTCGGGGGAGAGTGGTAATGGCGGCGGTGTGGAGGGGGGGGTCAAATGAGAGGGAGAAACCTACTGGCAGCAGACACATTGATCGATGACCGGATTGGGAACGGTGATGTGTGTCTCTGTGTGTGTGTGTCTGTGCGTGTGTGCTCGCGCATGCGTGTGCGTGTACATGAGCGCCCATGTGAGAGATGCTATCACCATGCTAAATGGGACAGATTTTGAAGAGATCTCGTAATCAACACTGGCCTGTGTGAGGTGGTTTGGGTCATTACCAACAGCAGCAGAATAGTACTCGACCACAATTTTCACGGTCATGGCCTGGCATCTGCTCCACTTTACCCTGACCATCAGGCCAGGAGATAAGCCCTTGTTCAAGAGAATACAGGAGGGGCTGCCAAGGGCAGCACCAGGTACATCTCACAATGAGGTGACATTACCAAACAGGATCACTTACTCACCAAATAGCCTAAACAGCTCGTGACAGACAGATGTAGCCAACAAATCAGACCTAATCCATGCAGTCCTGTCATATGTTGTCAGCATGAATTGTGTGGTCAATCAAAAAACTCTCTGGAGGAGGCGGATCCACAAATACTACGTTCCTGAATGATGGAAGGGCTCAGCACAACAGAAAAGCTAAGGCTGAAACATTCACAGCAATGTTCAGGCAGAAGTATGGATGGGATGATCTATTTTATTCTCCTCCAGATAGCAGTCCTCAGCTAATTCAATTCATTTTGTGTGGTATCTCCAAGTGTCTGGACGGATGGGGAATGCAAAGGCTGTGGGCCCTGAGAACATTCCATTCAATCTGTTCCTGCTGGGATACAGCACTGGCATATACCCGACAATCTGGGGAACTATCCGGGTGTGTCCTGTACACACACAGACCAAACATCAGACAATCAATGACTGCCCCATTGCTCTAATCCCTATCACTAATAAAATGTTGGAATGTTATTGGAATCTACAGTGGGATCAAGGAGCACTTCCTCAGCACCAACCTGCTCACTAAAGCTCAGTTTGGCCTCTCATCCCTCGGGCTCATTGAAGCCTTGATTTAACGATGTACAACAAGAAAATACACAGCTGAATTCGAGAGATAAGGTGGCAGTGACTGCACTTTTAACATCGTCACAACTGCATTTGACCAAGTGCCGTATCCAGGATGAACAGCAAAACTGGAGAAAATAGGAATTGTCTGCACTGGCTGAAGTTATACCTGGAACAAAGAAGGTGGCTGGGGTTAGTGGAGATCAGCCATTTCCGCAGCAGTTCCCCTGTGTTGGTGTTGGAGTAAGTCTGTCGATCAGAAATGGAAAGGTAAGTCACCATACTCCTGTAGAGTGATATTGCTGCTCTCTCGTTAGACAGAGACAACTAGTGGTAGTTTAACAGGACAGTCATCATGCCTCAAGTAAGGGAGAGGTTGAGTAGGACAGTCCTTTAGTCACACCAGTCAGTGAAGCAAATGAATCCACACTGTTGGTATTAATAACTAGCTGTCCAACTGATTGAGCTAACCAAGTCCTCGCTGAGCTCATTGCTGAAGATCCTGTAACATTATTCTCTTCAGATATGTTGTTAGACACCTCTGGAGCAGGTGGAACTAGAAGCCAGCTCGCTAGCCCAGAGAGACGGACAGTATCAGTGAGCTATAAGAGTGCTCTCTGCCCTCGGCCCAATCATAAATGGCCCTCCCTATACATGAAAGTCGCAAGTTGGGATACTTGCCAATGATTGGACAATGTTCAACACCATTCGTTACTTACTCAGATACTCAAGCAATACTTATCCAAATGCAACAAGGACCTGGAAATATGCAGGTATGTGCTTAACAGTGACAAGGACCACTTCCATTACACACGTGCCAGACAACAATTACCTCTAATAATACAAAACTGAACCATATCCTCTAACAGTCAATGCCACGACCATCACTGTACATCCACCAACAATGTCCCAGGGATTACTGTAAACCAGAACTGGACTAATCATATAATTTCACTACCCATTCCTGTGAAGGGCTTACGCTAAAATATCGATTCTCCTGTACCTCAGATGCTGCCTGACAGCTTGTGCTTATCCAGCGGCACGCATTTTGACATATGTAAGTTAATTGGCTACAAGAATGTGTCAGGAGCTAGGAATCCTGCATAAATACGATGGCACAGTGGTTAGCACTGCCACATCACAATGCCGGAGACCCAACTTCAATTCCTGTCTCAGGCAAATGTCCGAGTGGAGTTTGCACATTCCCTACGTGTCTGCGTGGGTTTGCTCCGGTTTCCTCCCACAGTCCAAAATTGTGCAGGTTAAGTGAATTGGCCATGCTAAATTGCCCATATTGTTAGGTGAAGGGGTAAATGTAGGGGAGCATGTCTGGGTGGGTTTCTCTTCGGAGGGTAGGTGTGGACTTATTGGGCCAAAGGGCCTGCTCCCACACTGTAAGTAATCTAATCTAATAATTTACCTCATGATTTCTGAAAGCCTGTCCCCTCTCTCTGAGACACATGTTGAATGTGTGTGCAATGAAATACTCGACCCTTCCCCAGTTGCCTGTGTGAGTGCAGCTTCATCCCTCATCCACTGACACTCAGTAGTAGCAATTCCTAACATCTACACGGTGCTCTGCAGAAATTTACCAAGACTCCTTATAACGTAGCTCCGAAACCACAGCCATCAAGAAGGACAAGGGAAGCCTATATATGGGGGCCTGACCATGTTCACATTCCGATCCAAGCCACCCACCATGCTGATTGGGAAGTATATTGCTGTTCCTTCAGTGTCACTGTTTCAAGGTCCCTCCCGAATGGTATTGTAAGTCTAACGACAACACATCGACTGCAGTGAATCAGTGCAGCAGCTCACCACCACCTTCTCAAGGGCAACAAGGGATGGATCATAAATGCTGGCCCAATCATATCCTATGAATAAATTAAAATGAAAAATATTGTCCAAACACACCCAATGCTAGGCACTATGCTTTGGGTTTTGTGAGCTCAGGCTGGTTGCGTTCAGTCCGCAAATTGCTTGTTGTGAGCAGCTGAAAGGATAATCTGTCATTCTCTCAGAGGCTTGGCCTACATACCGAGCATCACACAGACATTGACATTCACACCCAACATTACTGAGCTCTGAGATAGACGTAAGCAATTCAAAATGTACTCATACCTGACTAACATGTGTAAACACACAGTGAAATTGTTACCACAAAATGATTATGAGTGAATATTACCAGGGAGAAAGTGAGGACTGCAGATACCAAAGATCAGACTCAAAAAAATGTGGTTCTGAAAATTCACAGACTTCAGGCAGCATCTGAGGAACAGGAAAGTCGAGTATTAGTTCACAACTTTCATACAAGGAAAAACGATTGCATATTTCCAAAGTCTTTGCACTTAATAATAATTGGTCTTGGGTGTGGAAATAAAACCCATCATTTCAATGCTCCATACTGTGAGTTGTGCACTGTTTTCATCATTTTGTAACAAAAATGAACTGAATAAAGGGGGGATTGTGTGTTTATTAGACAATCTAAAAGTTGGTATTACGAAAGGATGTTAGATATTCAGTAAAGAGACTTTGCTGCTAATGGTTAGAACAATGCTGCAAACATTTACACAGGGATTACCAGCTCAAGACGCACACAATGTCGTTGGGCTGGGATCAAGCTGCCCATCAATGGAGCTGCACAATTCTGTTTGGATACTGACATTGTGGGGCTAACATACACTGGATATGGTTTATGAGGGATTCAATGGAAGATGCCATGTGCTGCAGGAGCCCATCACCTTTGTATCACCTTCATTCAGGATCGGGTCCAAGGCTCAGAATTACAGATTTAGGTGGTACACCAGAAGGGATATACTTGCAAGACATGGTTGTTTATAGGTCATTGTTACAAATGTTGAACTGCGTCTGGACCAGTGCCAGGTGCTAGTCCATTGACCAGTCTGCCCCACACACATCTCCCCGTTGTTCAGGTATGTCTCTAATCAGTCTATTGTGAGGGATTGTATGAGTAACTGCCCAGCTCCAGTTTGGAAGCTCTCTGGACAGATTTTGGAGATGGCCAGTGTTTCGGAGGTCATGGTGAGGGCCAGTAAAACTGTGTCTGAATGTAGTATATTTTTTCTCAATGTCAGTTCCAACAGCTTTGATGCCTGCAAGATGGTGTCTTCACTGAATTGAACTTGAATCAGCTGTTTACTACAGTCACTGTACTGTAATAGATTTGCGCTCTGGTAAATCAATTATTGTTCACTTCAATTCTTTCAACTGAAAAACAATGATGTTTGGTTTATTTTAAAATATGTAAGCAAGAGATATTAACTCTTCATTATATAGAATGTAAAGGTGACCTGTTGTATATTTCCCACAGACTAATCAAGCAACAATCAGATATTGTCTAGAAAGCAAGATTATGTGAACAGGACTATGTTCCAAGCAACATCACCATCCTCTGTGGTATGTTCTGTCCCACTGACAGCCAGGCGGGGGCACAGCTCCTTCACATATAGTCAGCATAGGGCAGCATGGTGGCTCAGTGGTTAGCACTACTGCCTCACAACACCAGGGACCCAGGTTTGATTCCAGCCTTGGGCAATTGCCTGTGTGGGGTTTGCACATTCTCCCCGTGTCTGCGTGAGTTTTCTCCCACAGTCTAAAGAAATGCAGCTCAGGTGAATTGGCCATGGTAGTGGGTTGCTCTCCGGAGGGTTGATGTGAATGGTTTGGGCCAAAGGGTCTGTTCCCACACTGTAGGGAATCTAATATAATCATAGTGCTCAGCATTGATCCTGCATCCTGTGGTGGCTAGACTGCTCTGTGGCAGGATATGGGGAACTAATGAAAGGGAAATATATAATTGAGCACATCATCACCGATCTGCCTGATGCAAATATACCCCCCGCCCCACCCCACTTCATATATCGGTAACAATGTTCACTGCACAGTCCTTTTGGAAAGCAAGGGCTATCTTCACATTTTGCAGACCCTCCTCACCATGAAATGTACTGAATGGTACAGACTTTAAATAGATTAACCAACCAATGACGATGCATCCATGAGGTACAATGGCACATCGGCAGCAGCACAATCATATTATGTACAACGCATACATAGAACATAGAACATAGAACAATACAGCACAGAACAGGTCCTTCGGCCCACGATGTTGTGCCGAACATCTATCCTAGATTAAGCACCCATCCATGAACCTATCCAATTGCCGCTTAAAGGTAGTCAATGATTCTGACTCTAGCACTCCCACGGGCAGCGCAATCCATGCCCCCACCACTCTCTGGGTAAAGAACCCACCCCTGACATCTCCCCTATACCTTCCACCCTTCACCTTAAATTTATGTCCCCTTGTAATACTCTGTTGTACCCGGGGAAAAAGTTTCTGACTGTCTACTCTATCTATTCCTCTGATCTTCTTATAAACCTTTATCAAGTCACCCATCATCCTTCGCCGTTCCAACGAGAAAAGGCCGAGAACTCTCAACCTGTCCTCGTACGACCTATTCTCCTTTCCAGGCAACATCCTGGTAAATCTTCTCTGCATCCTCTCCAAAGCTTCCACATCTTTCCTAAAGTGAGGCGACCATAACTGCACACAGTACTCCAAATGTGGCCTAACCAAAGTCCTGTACAGCTGCAACATCACTTCACGATTCTTGAATTCAATCCCTCTGCTAATGAACGCTAATACACCATAGGCCTTCTTACAAGCTCTATCCACCTGAGTGGCAACTTTCAAAGATCTATGTACTTAGACCCCAAGATCCCTCTGTTCCTCCACCTGACTAAGAACTCTACCGTTAACCCTGTATTCCGCATTCTTATTTGTTCTTCCAAACTGGACAACCTCACACTTGGCAGGGTTGAACTCCATCTGCCACTGCTCAGCCCAGCTCTGCATCATATCTAAGTTCCTTTGCAGCCGACAACAGCCCTCCTCACTGTCCACAACTCCACCAATCTTTGTATCATCTGCAAATTTACTGACCCACCCTTCGACTCCCTCATCCAAGTCATTAATAAAAATTACAAACAGCAGAGGACCCAGAACTGATCCCTGCGGAACTCCACTTGTAACTGGGCTCCAGGCTGAATATTTACCATCTACCACCACTCTGACTTCGACCGGTTAGCCAGTTTTCAATCCAATTGGCCAAGTTTCCCTCTATCCCATGCCTCCTTACTTTCCGCATAAGCCTACCATGGGGAACCTTATCAAATGCCTTACTAAAATCCATGTACACTACATCCACTGCTCTACCCTCATCCACATGCTTGGTCACCTCCTCAAAGAATTCAATAAGACTTGTAAGGCAAGACCTACCCTTCACAAATCCGTGCTGGCTGTCCCTAATCAAGCAGTGTCTTTCCAGATACTCATAAATCCTATCCCTCAGTACCCTTTCCATTACTTTGCCTACCACAGAAGTAAGACTTACTGGCCTGTAATTCCCGGGGTTATCCCTATTCCCTTTTTTGAACAGGGGCACAACATTCGCTACTCTCCAGTCCCCTGGTACCACCCCCGTTGACAATGAAGACGAAAAGATAATTGCCAACGGTACTGCAATTTCCTCTCTTGCTTCCCACATAATCCTAGGATATATCCCGTCAGGCCCGGGGACTTGTCTATCCTCAGGTTGTTCAAAATCTCCAACACATCTTCCTTCCTAACAAGTATCTCTTCTAGCTTACCAGTCCGTTTCACACTCTCCTCTTCAACAATACTGTCCGTCTCGTTCGTAAATACTAAAGAAAAGTACTTGTTCAAGACCTCCCCAATCTCTTCCGACTCAATACACAATCTCCCACTACTGTCCTTGATCGGACCTACCCACGTTCTCGTCATTCTCATGTTTCTCACATACGCATAAAATGCCTTGGGGTTATCCTTGATCCTATCCGCCAAGGATTTTTCATGCCCTCTGTTAGCTCTCCTAATCCCTTTCTTCAGGTCCCTTCGGGCTATCCTGTATCCCTCCACTGCTCTGTCTGAACCCTGTTTCCTCAACCTTATGTAAGCCTCCTTCTTCCTCTTTACTAGACATTCAACCCCCTTCGTCAAACAAGGCTCCCTCACATGACCATTTCTTTCCTGCCTGATAGGTACATACATATTAAGGACACGTCGTATCTGCTCCTTGAAAATGTTCCACATTTCCACCACATCCTTCCCTGACAGCCTATGCTTCCAACGTATGCTCCTCAAATTCTGTCTTACAGCATCGTAATTTCCCTTCCCCCAATTGTAAAATCTACCCTGTTGTGCGCATCTATCTCTTTCCATAACCAAGGTGAAAGTCACAGAATTGTGGTCACCATCACCAAAATGTTCACCCACTAACAAGCCCATCACTTGTCCCGGTTCATTACCGAGTACCAAATCCAATATGGCCTCCCCTCTGGTTGGACAATCTACATACTGAGTTAGAAAAGCTTCCTGGCCACACTGCACAAACACCACCCCATCCAATCTACTTGATCTAAAGAGCTTCCAATCAATATTTGAGAAGTTGAAGTCGCATATGACTACTACCCTGTGGCTTCTGCACCTTTCCAAAATCTGTTTCCCAATCTGTTCCTCCACATCTCTGCTGCTATTGGGGGGCCTATAGTAAACAACCAACAAGGTGACTGCACCTTTCCTATTTCTGACTTCAGCCCATACTACCTCCAAAGGCAGATCCCCCTCAAACTTCCTTTCTGCAGCCGTTATACCATTTCTAATTAGCAATGCAACCCCCCTCCTTTTTTTACCACCCTCCCTAATCTTACTGAAACATCTGTAACCAGGAACCTCCAACAACCATTCCTGTCCCTCATCTATCCACGATTCCGTGATGGCCACAACATCATAGTCCCAGGTACCGATCCATGCCTTAAGTTCACCCACGTTATTTCTGATACTTCTTCCGTTGAAGTATACGCACTTGAGCCCATCTCTGTGTCCGCAAGTATTCCCTGTCAGTGCTACCTTCTCCACAGCCTCCCTACATTCTTGGAGATCCTGAAACACAGCTAGCTTACTTGCTGGACTACAAGCCCGGATCCCATCCCCCTGCCAAATTGGTTTAAATCCCCCCGAAGAGTGCTAGCAAACCTACCCTCCAGGATATTGGTGCCCTTCTGGTTCAGGTGCAACCCGTCCTGTTTGTACAGGTCCCACCTTCCCCAGAATGCAGTCCAATTGTCCAAATACATGAAGCCCTCCCTCCTACACCATCCTTGCAGCCACGTGTTCAACTGCACTCTCTCCCTATTCCTTGCCTCACTGTCACGTGGCACCGGCAACAACCCAGAGATGACGACTCTGTCTGTCCTAGCTTTTAGCTTCCAGCCTAACTCCCTGAGTTCTTAAATGACCTCCCCACCCCTCTTCCTACCTATGTTGTTGGTGCCAATGTGTACCACGACTTCTGGATGCACACCCACCCCCTTAAGGATTCTGAAGACACGGTCCGAGACGTCTCGAACCTTGGCACCCGGGAGGCAACAAACCATTCGAGAGTCTCGCCCATGTCCACAGAACCGCCTGTCTGTCCCTCTAACTAGAGAGTCTCCTGTAACTAGCGCTCTCCTCCTCTCCCCCTTTCCCTTCTTAGTATCAGAGCCAGGCCTCACGCCACAGACCCCTACACTGCAGCTTACACCTGCAAGGCTGCCCCCCCCCCAACAGTTTCCAAAGCTGAATACCTATTTTTTAGGGGAACGACCACAGGGGAACCCTGCACTGCCTGCTTCTTCCCCTTCCCACATCTAACTGTTACCAGCTACCTCTGTTCTCCTGCGTAACTATGTCCCGTAGCTTTTATCAATCACCCTCTCAGCCTCTCGAATAATCCTCAGTTCATCCAACTCCAGTTCCAGTTCCCTAACTCGTTCGGTGAGGAGCAGGATCTGACTGCATTTCCTGCAGACGTAGAACACACCCACTCAAATACTACTCACTCACCTTCCCGACCAGCTCTGCGCTCCGACCTCTCTTCCGCCCGGCTCGCGCCGCTCTCCGCGGTGAAAAGACCGTTGTCGTCGAGGTAAGTTCTTTAAATACTGCTCACTCACCTTCCCGACCAGCTCTGTGCTACGACCTCACATCCGCCCGGCTCGCACTGCTCTCCGCGGTGAAAAGACCGCATACAGTCTGCAACTTCTTGGACCGACATACCTCCCACTGTACAGTAACTATCACGGCCCAACATACCTCCCACTGTACAGTAACCATCATGGCCCGACATACCTCCCACTGCACAGTAACAGTCCATAGCCCGACATACCTCTCTCTGTCCAGTAACTGTCACGACCCAACCTACCTCCCACTGTACAGTAACCAATATATCTCCCACTCTACTTGGGTCAGTGATGAATGCAGAAGAACATGCTGGGAGCAGAACCAGCCAGATCTAGAGATGAGGGACAACCTGGAGAAACTGTAACTACCTTCAGCTGCAAACCGGGACGACTTGTCTTCCGACATCACAAGCAGCAAGTGATGGGCAGAACTCAGTAATTCCACTATCAATGGTTCAGATCTATCCCTGCAGTCCTGCCATAGGTAGTTATAAAAGATAGTGGGCAATGAAAGAGACTATTGGAGGAGGAGGCTGCTACTCTACAACAATGAAATCCCCAATTATTGGGGAGCCCAGCACAGCAGGAATAAAATAAAGTTGCTGCATTTGGACTCTCCATCTTTGTGGTCATTCAAGAGGGCATTGGATAAACATATGGAGGTTATTGGGCGAGTGTAAGTTAGGTAGGCTTTGGTCGGCACAACATCGAGGGCCAAAGGGCCTGTACTGCGTTGTATTTTTCTATGTTCTATGTTCTATGTAACTTTCACCAGATGGGCTGAGCAGATGATCCATTTCAGGCCCCTTCAGTAGGCCCCAGCATCACTGACCCCAATCATCAGACAATTCGATTCACACCCCATAATGTGAAGAAATGGCTGGACAGTCTGGAAACTGTGGTTTAACTCCAGAGATTGGCACATCTCTAGCCAAGCTGTTCCATTCCAGCAAGAACACTGACACCTACCAACAATGTGATAAACTGCCCGAGTGTGTCCTGTGATCAAAAAGCAAGGCCCTTGCATTGCAGCCAGTCACTGACCCATCGGTGTAGGGTCTACCGTGGAACTGTGATGGACAGTGTTAGCAATAATGGGATCAATCAGCAATAATCTGCTCAGTGTCATACAGTTAGTGACCCATCAGGCTCACACAGATCCTGAACCCACTGCAAGCTCAGTTTAAAAGATTGGAACTCCAAAGGGGCAATGAGAGTAATTACTCTTAACACCGAGTCACCATTTAACAGGGTGTGACAATAGGAGCACGAGTAAAACTATAGTTAATCGGAATCTGGTGCAAGTAGTCACCTGGTGGGAATTATCCCCAGCAACAATAATGCTTGTTGTCAGTGTGAGTAATTATCCCCAGCAACAATAATGCCTGTTGTCAGTGTGAGCAATTATCCCCAGCAACAATAATGCCTGTTGTCAGTGTGAGTAACAGGAATTCCAGGAAAGCTCTGCAGCCATTCCTCAGGAAACAGAGTGTCTGAGGCTCAACCATTTCCAGCTGCTGCAATGACCCTCTCTCCATCATAAGGTCAGACGGGGAGATGGTCACTGATGATACCATTCCTGACAAAGGCCATGCTGAAATGCAACAAGACCTGGAAAACATCCGGGTTTTGTCTGACAAACAACAATTAATATTTACTACACTCAAACATTAGACAAATATAACAATAAAGAATCAAACCATCATTCTTTGATTTTCCACAGCATTCCCGTCACTGAGTTCCCATCACTGAGTTCCCAACACAGTGTCTATCAGCATCATGGGTGCCATCATTGACTAGGAATTGCCCTGGACTAGCCATATTAATAACACTGTCTTTAAGAGTCAGAGCTTAGGGATTCACCTACTAACTCCCCAAAACCTGTGATGGTTATTCTTACAATGCAATATAAGGTGAAAGTCCAGCCAATTTAATTATTATCACTTCCAAGACCATCCATCCATATTCCACTGATGAGCAGCAATAGCAGTGTAGACCACCTACAAGTCTCAATGCTCCAAGGCTTATTGGACAGTACCTTCTAAACTCACTGCCTCCTCACAGCGCCAGGGACTTGGGTTCGATTCCCGCCTCAGGCGACTGACTGTGTGGAGTTTGCACGTTCTCCCCGTGTCTGCGTGGGTTTCCTCCGGGTGCTCCGGTTTCCTCCCACAGTCCAAAGATGTGCGGGTCAGGTGAATTGGCCATGCTAAATTGCCCGTAGTGTTAGGTAAGGGGTATATGTAGGGGTATGGGTGGGATGCGCTTCGGCGGGTCGGTGTGGGCTTGTTGGGCCGAAGGGCCTGTTTCCACACTGTAAGTAATCTAATCTAATCTAGAAGAACAAATGCAGCAGGGAGTTTGGAAAACCAGCTATCAGCAAGCTCACTCCTTCATACGGTCAGATGTGTTGAGGTTGGCTCATGAGTTTACAAATCCCAACTCCTTAGATCACAAAACTCAGTCCAAATGCAGTGAGACGTGGACAGCAGCCAGGTTTCGGGGCTTACAAGTGACAAGTAACATCTGTGCTACACAAATGTCAGACAATGACCATCTTAAACCAACTTATTATCGGCATTCAACATTCAAAGGCAGTACCATTGCTGAATCTATTGGCATTAATATTCTAAGGTTAATCCAAGACCATTTCCCTGCTACGGTGAGAACATCAAATCAGAAGTTAGGAATCCTGCAGCAAGTAACTTTTCTTCTGCCTTGCCAAATCCTGGCCAAAATCTCCAAGGATCAAGTCAGAAATATAATCAAATAATCTCCATTTGTTTGATGAATGCAACTCCAGAAGTACTCAGACAGTTTGACACGATTAAAGACTGAGCAGCCGAAATAAATGGTCCCCATCCACAACGACTCCCTCCCTCCACCATCGACAATCAGCAGCAGGTTTGAGTACATTGACATTTCCTCTGTTAGCACCATCTGCAATCATTACCATTGCCATCTGGAAAGAAAAGGACAATATTTAAGGAATAGTGATCATAATTCATTTGATTTTAACATAAGTATTGTAAAGGACAAAGCTAGATGAAGAAGACACAGTACAACTTTATTTCTTCAAGTAACAGAAACAAGTGACTAGAAGATAAATCAGAATCAGAGCAGTGGCATTTAGTCTTAGAGGAGATTAAAGTGATTACAAGAAAATGTGTTCTCATAAAGTGAAAAGCGTCAGGCAGTTAAATCCAGAGCCCCTTTGAAATCTAGGAATACAAAGACAGAACAGGAAACCTTACATCACACAACGGGAATGTAATACTACAGAATGCCGAGAGGAGTGCGGAATATGGAGTAGTGAGATCTAAAACGAAATTAGAAAACAAACAGTGTTTGTGAGATGATGCTGTCAAGAAATATCAAGTCATCTTTAGCAGGTTTCTTTTCAGATCAGAGAAGGAAAAGTAAAATAAGAAATATAAATGGCAAGCAATAGAAACTGTCGAATGTTTGTATATGGTTCTGAGTTTCAATTATAGCTTAAAGGACCACAACAACATGGGCTATTGTGATGAACCTGGGAGAATTGTTGGTGTTACTATATTCAGGGATGTGAGATCTTGTCATGGAGACAGGGTGGTAAGGATGGTAAGATTTGAGAAAATTTAATGACAAGAGAAATTGTCAGTTCAGTCAAAAAGAAAAAGGAAGTACATCTAACAGTTTGGGAACTGAAGTCACTCAGAAGCCTCGAGAAACATGATACAAGACAGGAAAAACGTAAAGAAAAAGAGTTGGGAGGACGAAAAAGCACGATGAAATGTCTTTATAAACAGGATTAATGAAAATGCCAAAGCAGTCTATCAGGAGGAACATAGTAGCCAAGGAAAGAGTAGGCCCAATCAAGGACAAAGGACGAAATTAATGCATGGAGCTGGAGGAAGGGGGTGAAGTCCTTAATAAATACTTTGTATTGGTATTCACAAAGGAGGAGGACCTGGTGGGTGGTGAGTCAAGAGATGGATATGCTGATATCCGGCTTCATTCTGATATTAAAAATGGAGGCTGTGTTGGGTGTTTTGAAAAATATTAAAGTCAACATGTCGCCAGGATATGATGGGACTAGTCCCGGAATACTGAGGGGATCGAAGTAGTAAGTGGCTGGGACCTTCTGCACACACTTTGTTTGTGCTTCAGTGACAACAGAGGTTCTAGACAACTGGAAAAAGCCAATGTTGCTCCTTGGTTGATGAAGGGCAACACGGATAATTCCAGGAATTTCAGCTCGGAGAGCCTTACATCAGTGGTACGGAAAATATTGGAGATTCTTAGTGATAGGATTGACCCACATTTGGAAAAATACGGACTTAATCACGTTGGGCAACAGGGCTTTGTGTGGGGAAAACTGTGTCTCACAAACGTGATTGAATATTTTGAGAAAGTGGCAAAAGTGATTGATGAGGGCATGGAGCTGGATGTTCGCCATCTGGACCACTGCAAGGCCTTTGATTTGGTTCCTGACAGCAGGCTCATACAGAAGGTGATGTGAAATAGGATCAGCGGTCAGTCAGTAACATGGACAGAGAACTGCTTGGTCATAGCAGTCAGTAGTGGTGGAAGGGGTTTTGTTTCTGTCTGGATATGTGTGAATAAATTGGGGGAGTTGCGGATTGTCAAGATGATTGGCAGATGATGCAGCAGGATATATGTGGGCTGGAGACTTGGATGCAGAAAAAGCAGATGTAATTTAAGATGGTCAATTGAGAGTTTATACGTTTGAGAAAGTCTGCTGCAGGAGAGAAATATACAATAAATGAAAGACCTCTAAATAGCTTCAACATTGAAGGGATCTGGGCATATCGGCCCATAGTTCCCTGAAAATAGCAACACAGGCAAACATTGTTACATGTTGCAGCTGGATAGAACTATATTTCGTCATCATTTAGTATATTGTGTGTAGGACTGATTACCAGATCTGCAAAGGGATGTCGAGGTATTGGAGAGGGTTTGAGAGGCATTTACTAGGATGTTGTCTGGTTTGGAGGATATTAGACATATGTGGAACCAGTTACAGGTTTACAAAATTATGAGAGGTATGGAAGAATAGAGAGTTAGAGTCGCTTTTTCCCCAGAGTAGAAATATTAATTGCTAGGGGGCATAAGTTTTAGGGAAATGGGGGAAATTTTAAAGGATATATGAAAAGCAAGTTTTTTTTTGCTGTGTTCCGGACGGAATGTGAAAGTGCTGGGAATGCACTGATGGAGGAGGCAGTAGAAGAAGATACAACAGCAATAATGATATCGTGACATGTACATGAGTTAGCAGGAAATATAATGATATACAATATTTGATAATTTCTAAAGGCATCAAGTATCAGTGCAACTTAGTGGGCTGACAGGCCTGTTCCTGTGCTGTACAGTTCAAGACAAGATTTCAGGAAGATAGAGGCCAATTGCTGATTGCATATCTCCTGAGGATCAGCAGCCACATTCATGCAAATCTCTACTCATTAATTTTCAGGTTCATGTCCTCCCTCCCACTGTGGGGAAAATCTATGTGGACAATTTGACATGAATGTTAGAGCTGGTATCTGGTGACGCCATCATGACCCTTGCTCCTGTGACCTTTTGTCTTGGACACCAGCGTTTCAGGGGACTCTGCACAGACCAAAGCTTCATGTACCACATATCCTCCAATGCTGGCATCTGACACATGCCAGCCTCACCATACCATCCCAGCAGATCTCCGAACTACTGACAGTACGTTTCTGTACTTCCATGCTGCAGCTCAGGGTGCACTGACAGCTCTCATTGCAATGCTGCTGCAAGGACACTGTGCTCAGGGATACACAGCAAGCTCATGGTCTGTCCGCCTGGGCTGCTCACTCCGTGTTTGTACATACTCGATGCTCCTGCAAGGACACTGTGCTCAGGGACACACACCCAGCTCATGGCCTGTCCCTCTTAGCTGCTCAATTCGTGTTGTACACACTCGATACTGCTGCAAGGACACTGTGCTCAGGGACACACCCAGGTCATGGCCTGTCCCTCTGGGCTGCTCACTCCGTGTTTTTACACGCTCAATTCTGCTGCATGGACACTGTGCTCTGGGACACACCCAGCTCATGGACTGTTCCTCTGGGCTGCTCACTCCGTGATTGTACACATTCACTTTGAGCTGACTTCAATGCTCACATAATCATTGCCTCACCTCACCCTGCCTTCAGCAGTGTTACCCCCCAGGTGGAGCTACCAGGCTCACCCGCCTGCTGCATTGTCTTGGCGTTTAGTGCAAACACAAACCCAGGAAGCTTGGTATCATTGTCCACAGTCACTCACGGTACCTAGCACAGTGAGTCAAGGGGAGTCTCAAATCCCAGTCCGGGAGTTTGGATACAGTCAGTCTGTCTCTCGTGGTTGTTAGGGTCATGATCCTTCCCCTGTAAGGGGAGGGGGGTGGTGGTGAGGAGCTGCATGTTGTAGACTTGGAGGAAGGTATTGGTTTCTTGATTAGCAAGTTTGCAGATGACACTAAGATTGGTGGAGTAGCAGACAGTGAAGGGGAATGTCAGATAGTACAGCAGAATATGGATAGACTGGAAAGGTGGTCAGAAAAATGGCAGGTGGAGTTCAATCCGGGCAAATGCGAGGTGATGCATTTCGGAAGATCCAATTCAAAAGTGAATTAAACAGTAAATGGGAAGGTCCTGGGGAAAATTAAGATCTGGTTATTCAGGTCCATTGTTCCTTGAAGGTAGTAACGCAGGTCAGTAAAGTGGTCAAGACGGCATATGGCATGCTTTCCTTCAATGGACGTGGTATTGAGTACAACAGTTGGCAGGTCATGTTACAGTTGTATAGGACTTTGGTTTAGAATATTGCGTACGGTTCTGGTCACAACATTACCAAAAGGATGTGCAGACTTTGGAGAGCGTGCAGAGGAAGTTCACCCCGATGTTGCCTGGTATAGAGGGCGCGAGAAATAAGGAGAGATTGAATAGATTTGGATTATTTTCATTAGAAACATGAAGGTTGACTGGAGACCTGATTGCGGTCTGCAAAATCATGGGATGTATAGACAAGGTGGATAGCAAGAAGCATTTTTCCCCCAAGAGTGTGGAACACAATTACTAAGGGTCACGAGTTCACAGTGACAGGGGAAAGGTTTAGGGCAGATATGTGTGGAAAGACCTTTATGCAGAGAGTCATGGGGGCCTGGAACACTTTGGCAGCGGAGATGGTACAGGCGGGAATTATAACGTCAGTTCAGATGTATCCAGAAGATGTATGAATGGGTAGGGAGCGAAGTGGTACAGATCCTCACCAAATAGGCGACAGAATAGGCGACAGGTTTAGACAGAGAATCTGGATCAGCGGAGGCTTAGCGGGCTGAAGAGCCTGTTCCTGGGCTGTGATTTTCTTTCAATGGCCTGCAGGTTAGATTGACCTTATAGGAGGATAAAAGATTGACACAACATTGAGGGCTAAAGGACCTGTACTGTGCTGTATTGTTCTATGTTCTAAATAGGGAGCGTTACAATGGCAGAAAGAGGTTTCAGGAGGCTGAAGAGGATGGGATCTGAATGAATAGATACATTAGGGAGGTTTACCATGATTATTGGAGGTAACAGAGAGAGCAATGGTCTGATCTGGAGGAAACGACCCAGCCTGGGAGGGTGTGGGGACTGGAGGTGGTTTCATAGGGAGCACATAGAACCACAGGGTGTTACAGAAATGTGGAGAGCTGTACGGTCTACAAGTGTTCATGAAGATGGAGAGGTTGGGAGGGGTGGAGCAGTTTACAGGGAGAAGGGTGTTAGTAGAATGGAGCAGTTTACACAGACAGGGAGGATTTTCGGTGAATGGAGCAGATGAGAGATAAAGTGGGTTGCATAAACCGGAGGACCAAACAGAAATATGGCGGTTAGTCATGACTGAAGATGTTTATAGATATAGGAAGTTTTACTTCTGCATATTATTCAGATCTGAAGGGTGTGGAGTCTGACAGACTTTCCAGAAGGGCAGTAATTTTGGTTGGAGACAGTTTCACAGATAAGGAAGCATTAGTAACCTCCTCCAGTTTGGTCAAAGTGGAAAGGGTTGTAGGGGAGGGTGACATTAACACAGGTTGGGGCGTAAGAGCTGGAGAAGGTTACGGAGGTGAGTCAATGGATGGAGATACAGGAGGGGCTTACATTGAAAGGGTGGGTGTTAGCGATGGGATGATGTTACACAGAGAGTGAGTCTCGTCAGAACTGGATCGAGAGAGTCACAGGCTTTCAGTGGGTTATACAGATCGGGAGTGCTGCAGGGACCGGAGAGGATTGTTGTGTCTCCACCGAGTGATCGTGTCTTTAGGAATGGAAAAGGTTACGTAGATATAGAAACATTGAATACAATGTATGCCGCCTTCTTTTTCTTGAACAGACCCTCAATATCCCCCATCAGCCAGTGATCCCTAAACCTGCCAGCTTTTCCCTTCACTCTAACAGGTACATATTGGATTCTTGAGATCACACTTTTAAAAATCTCCCTTTTTCCAGTCATTCCTTTTCCTTCAAACAGACCACCAGTGGATGGGTGCATGATATGGAGCAGCCGGTATTGGACTGGGATGGACAACGTTAAAAATCACACAACAACAGCTTACAGTCCAGCGGGTTTATTTGGAGACACTGGGTTTCAGTGCGCTGCTGCTTCATCAGGTGGTTGTGGAGCACAATAATCAGGCACAGAATTTATAGCAGCAGCATTGCAGTGTGATGGAATGCAATACCAAAGAAATTTAGTTTAAGTTTTCATCTTTCAGATTGATCACCTGGACTTCGAAAGCTGCTGCTTTGAATTAAATCGGTTGGACTATAACCTGGTCTTGTGTGATTTTCAATTCATCTAATCGACCTCTGCTCGATCCTGCCAAAATTGGCCCTGCTCCAGTTTAAAACCTTAATCTGTGGATCAACCTGATCTTTCTCCATAACTATGTTAAAACGAGGAAAATTGTGATCATTGACACTTCAGTCACTTGCCTGACCTCGTTTTCTGAGGGGAGGTCTCGTTTCCAGCTGCCTGCGTAGTGTGGGGCCCTCTCCATATTGATCTCGGAAACTTTCTTGGACACATTTGACAAATTCCAACCCATACAGGACTTTTACACTCTGGGTGGTCCAATCAAAACAGGGGAAGTTAAAATGTCCAACCAATAATATTCTATTATTTCTATAGGTACCTGCAATCTCTCTTCACATTTGTTCCTCTAGTACCCGCTGGCTATTTGGGGATCCAGAACACCATCCCTGCAGACTGACTATCCACTTTTTGTTTCTAACTTCTAACCATATGACATAATGTGATCACCCCGAAAGAATATCCTATCTGAGCACGGTTGTTATGTCCTCCCTTATCAATAAGGCAGCTGCTCCACCTCACTTAGTTGTCCTTCTGTCACGCTGTACCTGGTGTGTCCTGGAACACTGTGCTGCCAGTCCTGCCCTTCTCTTAGCCATGTTTCTGTTATGGCTATAATATCCCAGTCCCCACAACCAATCCATGCTCTGAGCTCGTCTGCTTACCTGTCGCCTTGTGTGTTGAAATAAATGTCCTTTAAACCAGAAGTCTTTTCCCTCCCTGTACTGTGCCCCGGATATCCTGGATAGGAAACTTGCTCTCGATGGCTGATGTATTTTCCCCTGAGTGGTTGATGGTACCTCTCTTACCCAGAGTCCAAACCGCTGCCAAACTAGTTTAAACACTCCAGGGTAAGACAAGCAAATCTCCACCCAGGGATACTGGTACCCTTCTGGTTCAAGTCAAACCCGTCCCCCCTTGTTCTGGGGTTTCCTCTACCCCAGAAGAGATCCCAATGATCCAAGAACTGAAAACTCTACCCCTCCACCAGCTCCTGAGCCACACTACATCTGACCTATCATTCTATTTCTATGCTCACTGGCATGTGGCACTGGGAATAATCCGGTGATCACAATCCTTGAGGTCCTGCTTTTTAACTTGTTTCCTCACTCCCTGTACATATTTCACAGGATCCCATCCCCTTTGACTAACTATATCGTGTGGACCGATGTGCACAATGAACTCTGCGTATTTACCCTGTCACTTCAGAATGTTCAGTAACCGCTCAGAGACACCCTTGACCCTGGTACCCGGGAGGCAGCACACCATTCTGGGATCTCTTGTCTGTCCCCCTCACAACTGAGTCTCCTATCAGTATCACTATCATTAGAGAGGATCTGGCAAACCGAGATTGGGAGGACAATCTGCAGTTGATTCTATATTTGGAAAATGAGAGTATGTTAAATTGATACAGTGAGGATTCATGTTCAGTGTGGTCCTGACAAGGGAATACCAAAGGCAGCAAGTCCAGTGAAGATTGGTTAAGCGATATCGTGAGATTGATGAAGAAAATACAGTGCAATAAACTCAGGTGAAGCCATTCGAAAGTATAGAGTGTGCAAGGGGGCTTCTTAAAAATGAAGGACGAACAATGGCCATTAAACATCCTTGGTGGATAGTGTTAAGGAAAAACCACAAGGTATTTTAGCAGTATAATTAGAATAAGAGAGTTACTGGGGAAAGAGTGGGGCCTGTTAGAAACCAAAGGTACACTCTGCATGGAGCCAGAGGAAGTAGGTGAGGTCTTCAATGAATGCTTCCCGTCTGTATTTACACAGGAGAAAGACATTGTAGCCGGAGATTTCATTTGGGATGGTGAGATTCTCAAATATATTAAGATCAATAAGGAGGAGGTATTAAATGCTTTCACAGGCTTAAAGGTGGAGAAATCCCCAGTGCCCAATGAAATGTATCCCACGCTGCTATGGGAGGTAAGGGAGGAGATTGCTGGGGCCCTGGTGGATATATTTAATACTTTGTTGGCCACAGGTAAAGTGCTGAATGACTGGAGGGTCGCTAATGTGGTTCCTTTGTTCAGGAAAGGAAGGAGGGATAGGCGAGATAACTACACAGCAGATAGTTTGACAGCAGGGGGAGGGAAATTATTGGGGACAATTCCGAGGAACAGAATGAATCAAAATTTGGAAAGGCAGAGATCGATTAGGAATACTCATCGTAGGTTTGGTAGAGTAAGATCCTTTCCCAAAATCTGATTGAAGATTTGTAGCTCGGGTATCCGTTGCTGTGGTTCTGCTCGCCGAGCTGGAAGTTTTTGCTGCAAACGTTTCGCTCCCTGGCTAGGGAACATCATCAAAAACACAGATATAGAAAAAACACACCGAATCATCAACGCCACACTCACAGGAATCCGATTCACACGAGAAGAGGAAAAGGATAGCCAACTCCCATTCCTAGACGTGTTAGTAGAGAGAACACCCAACGGAGAATTCACCACAAGTGTACACAGGAAACCAACAAACACAGACCAAGTCTTAAACTATGAAAGTAACCACCCCAACACACACAAACGAAGCTGCATCAGGACACTATTCAAAAGAGCTACAACACACTGCAGTACACCAGAACTGTGAAAAGAGGAAGAGGAACATCTATACAAGGTATTCGCCAAAAACGGATACCCACGCAACTTTATCACCAGATGCCTAAGAGATAGACCGAGGAACGAGGATATGCCACAACCAAAAGGACTAGCCACACTACCATACGTCAGGAGCGTCTCAGAACTGACAGCCAGACTACTGCGACCCTTAGGACTCATAACAGCACACAAGCCAACATCCACGCTCAGATAACAACTCACTAGAACAAAGGACCCAATACCCAGCATGAGCCAAACTAACGTAGTTTACAAAATACCATGCAAGGACTGCACAAAACACTATATAGGACAAACAGGAAGACAGCTAACAATCCACATCCATGAACATCAGCTAGCCACAAAACGACACGACCAGCTATCTCTAGTAGCCATACACTCAGACAACCAGCAACATGAATTTGACTGGGAAAACACCACTATCATAGGACAAGCCAGACAGAGAACAGCCAGAGAATTCCTAGAAGCATGGCATTCATCCCCAAACTCCATCAACAGACACATTGACCTGGACACCATACACAAACCACTACAGCTGGAACTGACACCTGGAAACGGCAAGAACATCCATCAACAGACACATCGACCTGGACCCCACATACAAATCACTGCAGCTGAAACTGACACCCGGAAGCGGCAACAACAAACCAATATAAACACCGGAAGAAACATCAAAACAGCGCTTCACACGAGGCTCCAACAGCACTGATGACGTTCCCTAGCCAGGGAACGAAACGTTTGCAGCAAAAACTTCCAGCTCGGCGAGCAGAACCACAACAACGGATACCCGAGCTACAAATCTTCAATCAAATTTTCGAGCCTAAATGAGCGGTTCATGTCAGAACGTAATGTGGACAAAGATTAGGAAACAAAGGGAAAGAAACAGTGATGGCTTGTAAAGAGTCCCCATTACAGAAAAGATGGTGCTGGAGGTCTTAGAACACAAAGGTAGAGAAAGAGCAAAGTCCTGAACAAGTGGAAACCAGAACGTTGTGGCAAACCATTAGCAGGGACGTGAGCAGAAATATTTATTGACTTCTTTGAGGTGACCAAATAGGTGGATGTGGGTAAAGCAGAACTTGGTAGTGCAGATGATCAGAAAGATCACTGTGTCCATGTACATGGATCGTTGAAAGTTGCCACCTAGTCTGATAGAGTCGTTAAGAAGGCATTCACCATGTGAGCTTTTATTGGTACAGGGACCATGAGATAATGCTGCAGCTGTACAAAACTCTGGTGCAGCCGCATTTGGAGTGTTGCCTATGGTTCAAATCACCGCATTAGAAAAAGCATGTTAAAATATTTGGAAAGGGTCCCGAGGAATTTTACTACGATGTTACCTGGTACAGAGGGAAGGTGTCATGAGGAAGGCTGAGGGACTTGAATCTGTTTTTGTTTGAGACAAGAGTTTAAGGCCATTTAATTGATACATATAAGATAATCAGAGAGTAGCATGGGTTGGACAGTGAGAGCCTTTTCCCTCTGATAGCGATGCTTAACACGAGGGCAAATAGCTTTATATTGAGGTAGTAATTAATATTAATATTAACAGATATGGGATAGATGCCAAATGTAGGTTCTTTACTCAGAATAGTAGTCAGGCGCACTGAACTCTACACAGCTGAAGTCAAACGCCAACTCGAGGACAACAATTCTCATTGCCCGTTGACCATGACACCACCCCCCCATCACCAAACCATCATCTCCCAGACCATACAGAACCTCATCACTTCAGGAGATCTCCCACCCACAGCTTCCAGCCTATAAGTCCGGGATCCCCCCACTGACCGGTCCCACCTCCTTCCCAAGATCCACAAGCGTGACCACCCTGGCCGACCCATTATCTCAGCATGCTCCTGCCCCACTCAACTCATCTCTACCTACCTCGACACTGTCCTATCCCCCCAGTCCAGGAATTCCCAGCATACGTTCGAGATACCACTCATGCACTCCACCTCCTCCAAGACTTCCGTTTCCCCGGCCTACAACGCCTCATATTCACCATGGATATTCAATTCCTCTACACCTCCATCCGCCATGCCAGGTCCTCCAGGTCCTCCGTTTTTTCCTCTCCAGACGTCCCCAACAGTACCCTTCCATCGACAATCCAATTCGTTTGGCCGAACTGGTCCTCACCCTTAACAATTTCTCCTTTGCATCCTCCCACTTCCTCCCGAGCAAAGAGGTAGCCATCGGCACACATATGGGGCCCAGCTATGCCTGTCTCTTTGTTGGATACGTAGAACAGTTGATCTATCGTAATTTCTCCGGCACCACTCGCCACCTCTTCCTCCGCTACATTGATGACTGCATTGGCAACACTGCATGCTCCCGGGAGGAGGTTGAGCAATTCATCAACTTTACCAACACATTCCATCCTGACCTTAAATTTACCTGGACCTTTTCTCAAACTTCCCCCCTCCCCCTTCCTGGACCTCTCCATCTCCATTAATGATGACCAACTTTATACTGACATTTTTAATAAACCCATCAACTCCCACAGCTACCTGGATTACATTTCTCCCCACCCTACCTCTTGCAAAAATGCCATCCCGTATTCCCAATTGCTCCGCCTCCACCGTATCTGCTGCCAGGAGGACCAGTTCCACCACAGAACACACCAGATGGCCTCCTTCTTTAGAGACAGCACTTTCCCTTCCGACGTGGTTAAAGATGCCCTCCAATGCATCTCGTCCACATTCCGCACCTCCGCCCTCAGACCCACGTCCTCCAACCGTAACAAGGACAGAACGCCCCTGATGCTCACATTCCACCCTACCAACCTTCGCATAAACCAAATCATCCGCCAAGATTTCCGCCACCTCCAAAAAGACCCCACCACCAGGGATACATTTCCCTCCCCATCCCTTTCCACCTTCCGCAAAGACCATTCCCTCCGTGACTACCTGGTCAGGTCCACGCCCCCCTATAACCCACCCTCTCATCCTGGCACCTTCCCCTGCCACCGCAGGAACTGTATAACCTGTGCCCACACCTCCTCCCTCACCTCTATCCAAGACCCTAAAGGAGCCTTCCACATCCATCAAAGCTTTACCTGCACGTCCACTAATATCATTTATTGCATCCGTTGCTCCAAATGTGGTCTCCTCGACATTGGGGAGACTGGGCGCCACCTAGCAGAGCGCTTTAGGGAGCATCCCCAGTACACCCGCACCAATCAACCACTCAGCCCTGTGGCCCAAAATGTCAACTCCCCTCCCACTCTGCCGAGGACATGGAGGTACTGGGCGTCCTTCACCACCGCTCCCTTACCACCAAACGCCTGGAGGAAGAACGCCTCATCTTAGGCCTCGGAACACTTCAACCCCAGGGTATCAATGTGGACGTCAACAGTTTGCCCATTTCCCTTTGCCCCACCTCAGCCTAGTTCCAAACTTCCAGTTCAGCACTGTCCCCATGACTTGTCCGGACTTGTCCTACCTGACTATCTCCTTTTCCACATATTCACTCCATTCTCTCGTCCCCGACCTATCACCTTCATCCCCTTCCCCACTCACCTATTGTACACTATGCTACTTTCTCCCTAGCCCCACCCTCCTCTAGCTTATCTCTCCACGCTTCAGGCTCTCTGCCTCTATTTCTGATAAAGGGCTTTTGTCCAAAACGTCGATTTCGCTGCTCCTTGTATGCTGTCTGTACTGCTGTGCACTTCCAGCACCACTAATCCAGAATCTTTACTCAGAATAGTCAGGGCATGGAATGCATGGCCTGAAATAGTGGTAGACTCGCGAATTTTAACGGCATTTAAACAGTCATTGGATAGACATATGGATGAGAATGGAACAGTGAAGGTCAGATGGGCTTCAGATTGGCTCCACAGGTTGGCGCTCATTGAGGACCGTAGGGGCCTGTACTGCACTGTCATGTTCTTATGTTCTGTGCTCTGTAGGGCGTAAGTAGGAGATGGGAGAAGATAAAACTTAAAAGGATTTGGAGGAGAAGATTTTCCACACAGAGTATGGTGCAGGCATGAAATGGTTTTCGAGGGGAAGTGGTCGAGAAAAGTACAATAACAACATTTCGGCAGTTACATGGAGAGGAGAAGGTTTGAAGGGGTATGGGTCAAGTGCAGGGAAACGCAACTCGTTCAGGGACTCTGGTCAGCATGGCCTAGTTGAATAGAAGGAAACTTTTCCTTGCTGCGTGACCCTGTCTCCTGTTATTGGAGGAGGAGACGACTGAAATAAGCCACTTTATAGACACTGAAGCAAGTTACAGCGATAGGGATGGTAGTCTGGAATGCAGTACAATTCAAATATATGGAGGGAGTATAGGGAAGGGAGGAGGTTACCGGGACAGGAACTGTTATAGGAGTTATAAATTATTGAAGATACTAGTCACCAAGACATGCCATAGATAGAGTGTTGCAGAGTATGAGTCTTAGCACAACAGAACTTACTATAGGGGTGTTGATTGTGCCTGGAGTGTGTCTGTACTGTGTTCCCCCTCCAGGATTGTATCTATGTCATGTTTTGTTAGCCGATATTTGGAGCTCTGTCTTTGCTCTCTGATCTGTTCACTGTGAGTGATCTTACCTCACTGCAGGATTTATTGAAGACTCCATATCTCCCTTCCCTTTGTCGCGCTGTCTGATCAACCATCTTCAATGTGGCGATGGACGAGACACGCAGCAGCTCGGAAGGCTATTAAGTCAGGCCCTTTCTAATACCTACAAGAGTCAGAGGAATAGACAGTATGGGAAATTAGACTGATCCCGTGAGGGATACACATGGAGAATGGCACTAAGTCCAACAGAAATCTGAAAAACTCTGTCTCCATCCCTGGCCTGTGCTGCTGCGTTTCTCTGGAGTGAAGACTTCAATTGGCTCAAGATCTGAAGTAGCTGAAAGAGTGAGAGACGCTGAGAGAGGCAGCAATTAGACCCACACAGTGAGGGATACCACATGGAGAGAGACTGAGTGATATCACCAGAGTGCAGGAAGATTTCATAACGAAAGAATCATGTAGGAAGAACAGGTTTAGGTTCCTGATGCCCTGGTATCAGTGCACAGGAATGACCAACATTTGAGCAGGTGAAGTGATGGCCTCGTGGTATTGCTGCGAGAGCATGTATCCAAAAGCTCACCCAATGTTCAGTGGAGGCAGGTTTAAATCTCACCATCAGAAATGGTGGAATTTGCAATCATCATTTTTTTTACAAAAATTGCAATTAACAATCCATGAATAAGTACGAAATCATTGCTGATGTCCAAAACAATGTTTGTTCATCAAAAATACACTAGGGGACATCTGCCATCCTCACGTGGTGTGTACAACATCCCCGTAGCAAAGTGTTTGCCTCTGAAATGGCCGAGCACGTTACTCAGCTCAAGGGCAGCTAGGGCTGGGCAAGAAAGGCTGGTCAGCCAGAGACACCAACATACCATACCTGAGTTTAAAAATAAACCATTCGGATGGTCCCACTGGAAGTGTGCTGGGACCAGTGTCCTGGCCAATCACGTCGGTAGGTTTATGGACCGGGCTTTAAACTGACAGAGAGGATCAGGGACTGAGTTCAGGTGAAAGGAGCTTTCCAAATCCAAATAGAAAAGGTGAAGCTTTGGAACAGCATGGAATGTGGCTGAAGACAAGCAGAAAGGAACAGGGTGGGATAAGGTTTAACTAAAACTGTATGTCTGCGAATCAATTTGTGACAGGAAATTGTAGGAAACAGTAAATTATGTTTTTTTTTGTGGAATGGACAAAGTCTCTGCCATAAGGTAGACGGATTTGTGACACAGAGATAAAAGAGAGTTAGACACTAGGGTGACGTGGTTACAGGGTGAAAAAAGGTGGACATAAATAGTCAAATGGTTCACAACCTTGTGCAAAGTGGACAACGCTAACAATAATGGATAGCAAAGCATTACAGAACCATCATTTGGCCGCAGATCATGAAGTAGAATCAGTCTGAATGTAAATTCTGGCTACTAATTACCAAGGACACAAGCAGCAGAACAGTTTAAGGTCACTGAACAGCATTTCATTGCTCATTATGCATTAAACAGGAACTCGCTGGAATTTTGAATAAAGGCATAATGACAATTCAGTGAAAATTCAAAACTCGTATAATCTTGACAAACACACTGACAACAGTGATATTGGAAGGGAAGTTCGGAGATTTTTTTGTCAGTGTTTCTTTAAATAACATATTGTGCAACTGGTTAGGGATGTAAATATGTCATGTCGACCGTTGTGTGATGAAACTTAGTGAATGAGTAATGTCACCTGGAGAGATCCACTGGGAAATTGTGATAAAGTGCATTTTAAAGAAATATAAAATTCTAAACTGAATCACAAAGGACAAGCTCCAACTAAAAACAAAAATTGCCAATAATATGAGTTTGAGAGGAGAACTGACCAAGATAAACAAGCTAAACAGACTGAAACATGTGTGTGCGGAAATGAACAGTGGTAAACATTTGAAGGAACAGTGTAAATCACTCAACAAAAGGATATTCCATTGAAAAAGACAAAACCTCAACAAGAAACTCACACCTGTCCCTCACTCAGGACAAAATGGATCACATTAGATTATGAGGCTGAGAAGATCACCAAAAAGTACTTAAAATCCTGAAGTGCGAGAGTGTTTTGGGAGTAAGTGTTAAAGGGGTTGCAAAAGGGTCTGCGAGCAGGAGGAAGGAAGTTGGAAGAAGAATCCCTGTGAGGGTATAATGTCACAATAGGAACAGCGAGAGGTGAAGGTGCTGCAGGTGGTGAGAGTGTTACAGAGAGTGGTCAGGGCCTGAAGTGTGTTTCAAACTAAGTACGTATTGTTGCAGCTGGAGGGTTTTGCAGAGGTAGGGAGGGACATATGTATTTTTATTTATTCGTTTATGGGATGTGGGTGTCTCTGCCTGGACTTACATTCTTTGACCCCACTCTTAATTACCCAGAGGGCAGCTCAGAGTCAGCCCTCTTGCTGTGGGTCTGGAGTCACATGTTGGCCAGACCAGGTGAGAATATTTGTTGTCCTTCCCTAAAGCAGGGAAGTGAACCTGATGAGTTCTTCCTACTGATCAGCAATGCATTTATGGTGCCCTCGCCAATGTCTTGTACAGATACAACATGACATCCCAGCTCCTACTCTCAATGCCCTGCCCAATGAATGCAACCATCCCAAACGCCTGTTTCACCAGCCTGCCTGCCTGTGATGCAACTTTCAAAGAATTGCGTACCTGCATCCCCGTGTCTCCGACTGACAACACCACCCAGGGCTCGAACATTAGCTGTACAAGTCCCACCCTGGTTTGTTTCACCAAAATGGAACACTTCACGTTTATCTAATTAAACTCCATCTCCTATTCTACAGCCCACTATCCCAGCAGTACTGTTAATCCTGTTGTATCATAGATAACCTTCTTCACTGTCCACAATTCCAGTGTCACCCAAAACCCTTACTTACCAGGAAACCAATATTCCCATCCAAAACATTTACCCAAATGACAAACAATAGTGGATCCACTACCCCGCTGGTCAAAAGCCTCCAGTCAGAAAAACAACATGTTTCCCATCACCCTCCGTCTCCAACCATCAAGCCCAATTTTGGATCCAGTTGACTAGCTTCTCCTGAACGCCATATCCTTTTACATTGATCCGAGCTTATTACCCATTTACCATACGGGACGTATAACACAGAACAGTACAGAACAAGACACATCGGCCATGATGCCATGCCGACTTTTATCCGACTGTAATACCAAACTAACTTCCATACCCTTCATTTTACTATCATCCATATGCCTATCCAAGAGTCTATTAAGTGTCCCGAAAGTATCTAAATTTACTACCACCATTGTCAGTGCATTCCAACCACATTACCATTCTCTATTCTTTTATCCATTCTCCATTCACGTTAAAATTACACCCCCTTGTAATAGCCATTTATGTCATTGGAGAAAACGCCTCTCAATTTTCACTCTCGCTGTGATTCTCATCATCTTGTTCACATCTACCATCTTGTCCCATCCCTTTCTTCACTCCAATGAGAAAAGCCTTAGCTCCCTCAACCTTTCTTCAGAAGAAATGCCCTCCATTCCAGGCTGCATCCTGGTAAATTTCCTGTCTACGCTCTCTAAAATTTGCACATCCTTCCTGTAAAGACGGGACCAGAACTGAACACAATGTTCCAAGTGTGGTCTCACCAGGACACTGTAAAGATGCAGTAAACCACACTGTTCTTAAAATCAATCCCCTTGCTCAGGAAAGCCAACACAACATATGCATTTTTAACAACCCTATCAACGTGCGCGGCAGCTTTGATGCATCTATGGACATATCTCTGATCTTCCACCCTGCCAAGTATTCTGCCTTTCACCCTGTATTCTGTATTCAAATTCCACCTTCCAGAATAAATAACTTCACATTTTCCAGCTTGAACTCCATTTGCCATTTCCAGCCCAGCTCTGCATCCTGTCAATGTCCCATTGTAACCTACAACAGCCCTCCACATTACCCACCACTCCACCAGATTGGCAAATTAACGAACCCACTCGCCAACATCCACGTCCAAGTCATTTATAAAAATCACAGAGAGCAGAGCAGAGTCCCAAAGCCGACTGTTACAGAACACCACTGATCACTGAGCTCCAGGCTCAATATTGTCCATTTGCTGCTATACTCTGTCTTTGCTGGGCCATCCAATCCTGTATCTGGATAGACAGATTTCCCTGTATCCCATGCCTCCTTATTTTCTGAATGAGCTTCAACATTTGCTACCATATTCTCAAAGAATTCAGCAAGATTTGTGGCGCATGACCTGCCCCTGACAAACCCATGCTGACCTTCTAAAGATTAGCTATGCTTTTCCAAATAGTCATAAACCCTGCCTGTCAGAGTCCTCTTCAATAATCTGCACACCGCAGACATTAGACCAAATCTGTAATTCCCAGGATTCTACCTCCGTAATATGGCCCAGACTACAAATCTTCCCTCCTCTGCCAGGTTCCCCAAAAGGGCACTGGAGGGTTATGGGGGTTACAGAGATAGGGAGGGATATCAGGACAGGAGGATTTTGCAGACATTAGGGGTGTTGCAGTGCCGAAAGGAGGATTCAGTAATTGTAAGGTGACATGTTAATGAACGCATTTGAAGAGAGAGGGTGGGAGGATTGTAGTGAAATGAAAGGTTTCACAGTTTAGGTGTTTTGTTAGGATGCAAGAAGTTACTGAGTTGGGAAGGTTTAAGCACTGGTGGATATTACATAAACAGGTGGTTGTGGTTGCAGTGGCAGGAAGAGGATTCTGGAAGCTGGAGAGTATGGGGTCTGAAAGAGGTTATAAAATGGGAAGAGTTGTAAGGAGTGGACGTGTTTACAGAGACAGCAATAGTCTGATCTGAAGCAGAGGACCCAGGTTGGGAGGGATGTGGGGACTGCAGGTAGTTCAGTTCAGGGAGGACCATATAGCCACAGGAGTTTACAGAATGTGGAGATCTTTGGGGCCGGCAGGGGTTCACGGAGATGAGAAGGTTGGGAGGGATGGAGCAGTTTACAGGGATAAGGATAGTGGTAGGACAGTGCTGGTTCATACTGACAGGGACTATTTAGGGAATGGAGCAGATTACAGAGATAATGTAGGTTGTATAGACTGGAAGAAAAAAACACACATATGGAGGTTAGTTGGGACTGAACAGGTTTAGAGATATTGAAATTCTTAGGTTCTGGTGTTATTTAGACATGGAGGCTGTGGAATCGGACAGACTTTCCTGGAGATGAGAACAGCAATTTTGATTGGAGACATTTACACAGATAAAGTAGCATTAGTACTCTCCTCCAGTTTGGCCTAAGTGGGGAAGTGTCGTAGGGGAGGTTGTTCTTAACCCAGATAGGGGTGTAAGAGCTGGAGAAGTTTATGCAGGTGAGAAAATGTTTGGAAATATTGGAAGAGCTTACATTGACCGAGTGGGTGACAGTGATGACAGCATGTTTCACAGATCGCAGGTCCTTCAGGTACTGGATTGGAACAGTCACAGGGACTGGAGTGGGTTCGACAGATCTGAGTGTGGCAGAGACCTGAGAAGATTATAGGGTCTCCACAGATTGATTGTGTCTTTAGGACAGGAAGAGGTTCGGTAGATACAGAAACCTTAAACCCATTTGCCAGAGCAGAGCCTCAATATCCCTCATCAGCCAGGGATCCCTAAACCTGCCATTTTCCTTTCACCCTAACAGGTACATACTGACCCTGGATTTTCAGTATCACACTTTTAAAAGCCTCCCATTTTCCAGTCGTTTCTTTTCCTTCAAACAGACTCACCCACCCAACCTCTGCTAGGTCCTGCTTCATGGCCCCAAAACTGGCTGTGTTCCTGCATAGCTCCTTAACCTGTGGACCTCTCCTATCATCTTCCATAGATATGTTAAAACAAAGACAGTTGCCGTCACTGGACCCAAAGTGCTCTCTGACTGATACTTCAGTCACTTCCTGACCTCGATTTCTCAGGGAAGATTAAATGTTGCGCCCTCCTGAGTAGAGTAGGACCGTCTACATATTGGTCAAGGAAACTTTCTTGGACCCATTTCACAAATTGTTACCCATATGGACCTTTTATTCTGAGTGCACAAGTGAACCCAGGGGAAATTAAAACCTCCAATCAATACTACTCTCTTATTCCTACAGCTGTCTACAATCTCTCTACACATCTGTTCTTCTCATACCCAGCGGCTATTTGTGAGTCTGTATTACAGTCCCAACAAAGTGACCGCCCCCTTCTTCTTGCTAACTTCTAACCATGTGGCCTCATTTGATGACTCTTTAGGAGCATCCTCTCTGCCCACTGATGTTATGTTCTCCCTTATTAAAAGCACAACTCCCCCTCTTCAATTACTTGTCTTTCTGTCAGACTTGTACCTTCTGTGTCCTGGAAAACTGAACTGCCAGTCCTGCCCTTCTCTCAGCCATGTTTCTGTTATGGCTATAATATCCCAGTCCCCAGAGCCAATCCATACTCTGAGCTCACCTGCCTTACCAGTCAGGCATCATGAAATAAATGCCCTTTAAACCAAAAGTATTTTCCCTCCCTTGACTGCGCCCCTGGATATCCTGAATAGGAAACGTGCTGTCTGTGGCTGGTGTATTTTCCTCTGACTGGCCGATGGTCTCTCTCTTTTTCAGAATCCCCATCCCCTGGCAAACTAGATTAATGCCTCCCAGGTAACACTAGCAAATCTCCCTCCCAGGTAGCTAGTACCCCTCTGGTTCATGTCTAAACCGCCCCACTTGTCCAGGTCACCTCTACTGCAGAAGAGTTCCCAATGATCCAAGACGTAAAAATCCTTCCCCCTCCACCAGCTCCTGAGGCACTCATTCATCAGATTATCTTTCTATTTCCATATTCACTGGCGAATGGCACTGGGAATAATCTGGAGCTCACTGCCCTTGTAGTCCGGCTTTTTAATTTCTTACCTAACTCTCAATACTCACTTGACCAGAACCCACCGAACTGTATCTAGGAGTCATTGTTAGTAAGTTTGTTGGTAAAATTCCGGATAGAACACGTGTATACTGCGCAAGGAATACAGTTATCGAGGGGGATCTCGAGCAACTGAGCCACTGGGCCAAGGAATGAAAGATGGAGTTGAATTCAGGTGATGGAATTTATTAAAACAAACTAGGGAGGACTAACACAATTAATGGTCGGGCCCTGGGCAGTGTTGGCAAACAGAGAGAGAGAGAGAGAGAGAGACCAAGGAATCCAGTTACATTGATCCTTGGATGTGGCATCACACATGGACAGGGTGGGGAAAGGGCATTTGGCAGACTTACTCTCATGGGTCTCATACGACATGAGATGGTACAACATGCTATGGCTGTATAAGACATTGCTGGGTCCCCAGTTGGAGTACTGCATAGAATTCTGATCCTCCTGCTTTCAGAAGCATTTCCTGAAACTGTAAATGGAGCAAAGATTGACGAAGGTGTTACTGATGCTGCAGGGTTTGACAGTAACTGAGAGGCTGGATAAGGTGGCAAGCAGCATTGGGGGATGAGATAATTTTGACATTTTAGATTAAGGAGAATGCAAGGAAATTCTACAGCACACAAGTACAAAAAAGCAACTAGAGAGACACTAGGGCCCCGCAAAGATCAATAAAGCCATCCATGAGTGGAATCACAGAAGATGGGTGAGACCCTAAATGAACATTTTATGTCAGAAATTACTGCAGACAAGTCAGTTAAAGAAATGGTGATGGGTTGGAAAGAGTTCTCTTTACAGAAGAGGTGGTGCTGGAGGTCTGAGAACACAAAGGTAGAGAAAGCACTAGGTCCTGAACAAGTGTATCCTAGAATATTGTGGCAAAGTAGTGGCAGAGACCCGAGCAGAAATATTTGTATCATTGTCCTACAATGATACACTTCGCAGGACGATGATTTAAACCACGAGGGATACAGGTAAGTTGATTAGCCAACGTCTTTACCCCAGGGTAGTGGAGTCCACAACTAGATTGGATCGAAGTGCAAAAGGAGGTGTTAGCAATTCTACCATGTCTAAAAATAGATAAGTCCCGGGGCTGGATGAGATTTATCCTCGGATTCTCTGGGAATCCAGGAAGGATATTGCCATGCCTTTGGCTTTGAGGTTTATTTCGTCATTGTTTACAGGAATAGTGCCGGAAGGCTGGAGGAGAGCAAATGTTGTCCCCTTAGAGTAGATTACTTACCGTGTGGAAACAGGCCCTTCGGACCAACAAGTCCACACCGACCCTCAGATGAGCAACCCACACAGACCCATTCCCTTACATTTATCCGTTCACCTCACAGTATGGGCAATTTAGCGGCCAATTCACCTAACCTGCACATTTTGGACTGTGGGGGGAAACCAGAACAAACTCAAACAGACAGTGGGAGAATGTGCAAACTCCACACAGACAGTTGGCTGAGGCAGGAATTGAAGCCGGGTCTCTGGCGCTGTGAGGCAGCAATGCTAACCACTGTGTCACAGCGCCACCCCAAGCAGGGGAGTGGAGGCAAGCCTGGTAGTTATAGATGTGCGAGCCTTAATTTGATTCTGAGTGAAGTGTTGGAAAGGCTTGTAAGGGATAGGATTTATATTCATCTGGAAATAAGTAAGTTGATTAGGGATAGTCAACACGATTTTGTGAAGGCAGTCGTGCCTCACAAACCTTATTGAGGTCTTTAAGAAGGAGAACAAAGACAGAGATGGATGAGAGTAAAGCAGTTGATGTGGTGTATATGTATTTCAGTAAGGCGTTTGTTAAGGTTCCCCATGGTAGGCTATTGTCGATAATACGGAGGCATGGGATTGTGGGTGATTAAGCAGTTTGGATCAGAAATTGGCTCACAGACAGAAGACAGAGGGTAGTGGTTGATGAGAAAGATTGATCCTGGAGTTCAGTTACTAGTGGATCCTGCCAGGATGTGTTTTGGGTCCACTGTTGCTGTCATTTATATAAATGACCTGAATGAGGGCATTGAAGGATGGGTTAGTAAATTTGCAGAAGACTCTAAGGTTTGGTTGAGATGTGGATAGTGACGAAGGATGTTGTAGGTTACAGAAAGGTACAGATAGATAGCTGGACTGAAAGTTCGCAAATGGAGTTTAATGTGGAAAAGTGTGAGGCGATTCACTATGGAGGGAGTAAAAGGAACACAGAGCACTGGGATAATGGTAAGGTTGTTGGTAGTTTAGATGAACAGAGATCTCTATGTCCATGTACATAGATCACTGAAAGTTGCCACCCAGGTTTAAGAAGCCATTCAGTGTGTGAGCTTGTATTGGTAGAGGGATTGAGTTTTGGAACCATTAGATCATGCTGCTGCTGTACAAAACTGTGGGTGTGGCCACATTTGTTCAGGTCTCTGCATTACAGGATGGATGTGGAAGCTTTGGAAATGATTCAGAGGAGATTTACTAGGAAGTTACCTGATATGGAGGGAAGGTCTTATGAGGAAAGGCTGAGGGACTTTAAGCTGTTTTTGTTCAAGAGAATGTGTTTGAGGTCAATTAATTGAGATATATAAGTTAACCAGCAGGTGAGATGGGTTGGACAGTGAGAACCTTTTCTCTTTGATGGCGATGTCTAGCACGAGGGGACATAGCTTTAAATTCAGGTAGTTATTAAATTAATGAATAGATATGGGATAGATGCCAGCAGTAGGTTCTTTACTCAGAATAGTCGAGGCCAACTTTAAAGGCATTTCAACGGTCTTTGGGTAGACATGTGGACAAGAATTTGAGTGGTGTTGGGTCGATTGACTTCAGATTGGGACTACAGGTTGGCGCAAAATCGAAGGCAGAAGGGGCTGTATTGCGTTGTCATGTTCTGTGTTCTAGTGGGCATAATAGGAGATGGGAGAGGAAAGACTTCAAAGAGATTTTAGGAGAAAATTTTCTACACAGAGGATGGTGCAGTTATGAAATGAGTTTCCAGGGGAAATGGTAGAGAAAAGGACAATTACAACATGTAAAAGTTGGGCAGGTACATGGGCAGGGGAAGGTTTGAAGGGATACGGGTCAAACACAGAGAAACGTGACTTGTTCATGGACTCTGGTCGGCAAGAACTCGTTGGGATGAAGGAACAGTTTCCGTGCTGCATGGCTCTGTCTCCTGCTATTGGAGGAGGAGACTACCGAGATAAGGAATTTTGTGGACAATGAAGCAAGTTACAGCGATAGGGATGGTAGTCCAGAATGCAGTACATTTCAAATACGTGGAGGGACTATTGGGCTGGTAGGAGGTTACAGAAATAGGAACTGTTATATGAGTTACAAATTATTGATGATACTAGTGCACAAGACATGCCATAGATACAGTGTTGCAGAGTAGTGAGTCTTAGTACAACAGAACTTACATTAGGAGTGGTGATTGAGCCTGGGGTGTGTACTGTGCTCCCCCTCCAGAACTGTATCGATGTATTGTCTTGTTAGCCGATGTTTGGAGCCTTCTCTTTGGTCTCTGTTCTGTGCACTGTGAGTGATCTTACCTCACTGCAGGAGTTATTGAGGGCTCCAATCCTCCCTGCCATTTGACTTTCTGGCTGACCCACCAACTCCAATGTGATGAAGGATGAGATATCCAGCAACTGGAAAGTTAATTGAGTATGACTTTTCCTGAGTACCTACAGGAGAGAGAGAGAGGAATAGACAGAATGGGAAATTAGACTGATGTGGTGAGGATTAAAAATGGCACTGAGTACCACCATAGAGATCTGGATAATCCCAGTCTCCATCCCTGGCTTGTGCTCCCTCATTTCTCTGGAGTGGAGACTTCTGTTGGCTCAGGATCTGGTGTAGCTGAAAATGTGTTGCTGGTTAAAGCGCAGCAGGTCAGGCAGCATTCAAGGAACAGGAAATTCGACGTATCGGGCATGACCCCTTCATCAGGAATGACGAAAGTGTGTCCAGCAGGCTAAGATAAAAGGTAGGGAGGAGGGACTTGGGGGAGGGGCGATGGAAATGTGATAGGTGGAAGGAGGTCAAGCTGAGGGTGATAGGCCGGAGTGGGTGGGGGTGGAGAGGTCAGGAAGAAAATTGCAGGTTAGGAGGTCGGTGCTGAGTTCGAGGGAATTGACTGACACAAGGTGGGGGAAGGGAAATGAGGACACTGGATAAATCTGAGTTCATCTCTTGTGGTTGGAGGGCTCCCAAGCGGAAGATGAGGTGCTCATCCTCCAACCGTCGTGTTGTTATGTTCTGGCGATGGAGGAGTCCAAGGACCTGCATGTCCTTGGTGGAGTGGGAGGGAGAGTTGAAGTATTGAGCCACGGGGTGTTTAGGTTGGTTGGTCCAGGCGTCCCAGAGGTGTTCCCTGAAGCATTCCGCAAGTAGGCGGCCCGTCTCCCCAATATAGAGGAGGCCACATCGGGTGCAGCGGATGCAACAGATGATGTGTGTGGAGGTGCAGGTGAATTTGTGGCGAATATGGAAGGATCCCTTGGGGCCTTGGAGAGAGGTAAGGGAGGAGGTGTGGGCGCAAGTTTTGCATTTCCTGCAGTTGCAGGGGAAGGTGCCAGGAGTGGAGGTTGGGTTGATGGGATGTGTGGACCTGTCGAGGGAGTTACGAAGGAAGTGGTCTTGCGGAACTCTGATAGGGGAGGGGAGGGAAATATAACACTGGTGGTGGGGTCCATTTGGAGGTGGCAGAAATGACGGCGGATGATACGCTGTATACGGAGGTTGGTGGGGCGGTAGGTGAGAACCAGTGGGGTTCTGTCCTGGTGGCGGTTGGAGAGACGGGGCTCAAGTGCGGAGGATCGGAAAGTGGAGGAGATGCGGTTGAGGGCATCGTCGATCACGTCTGGGGGGAATCTTTGAAGAAGGAGGCCATCTGGGCTGTACGGTATTGGAACTGGTCCTCCTGGGATCAGATGTGGTGGAGACGAAGGAATTGGGAATATGGGATGGAGTTTTTACAGGGGGCAGGGTGGGAGAAGGTGTAGTCCAGGTAGCTGAACTACACCTCCTCCCACTCTGCCCTACCTGGACTACACCTCCTCCCACCCTGCCCTACCTGGACTACACCTCCTCCCACCCTACCCCCTGTACGTCAGTGAATAGATTTGTGACAAGAACTTGTGGGAAAGACTAAGTTATGTTTTATTTTGAATAGACAACGTCGCTGCAATAAGGTAGATGGATTTAAGACTCAGAGATAAATAAGATTTAGATAGCAGGGAGCCATGGATACAGGGTTAACAAAAATATTCAATCGTTCACTATCTTGTGCAAACTCAGGCAAAACGGGTAATGTTAACAATAATGGATAACAAAGGCATTACAGCGAAAGCAATTGACCGCAGATCATGAAGTAGAGTCGGTCTGAATGTAAATTCTGGCTACTTACTACGTGCCAAGGACACAAGCAGCAGAATACGTTTAGTCAACGAACAGCATTCCATTTCTCATCAATGCATTACACAGGAACTAATTGGAATAGTTAACAAAGGCTTGGGGATAATTCAGTGAAACTTCAATCTTCGTATAATCTTGTCAATTGCACTGGCAACCGTGATATTAGAAGACGAGTTGGGAGATTTTTTTTCAGTGTTTCTTTGACTAACACACTGTGCAACTGGCTAGGGATGTAACCATGTCAGATGGACAGTTGTGTGATGGAACTTAATGACGCAATAATGTCACTTGGCGAGATCTTCTGTGAAATTGTGATAAAGTGTAGTTTAAAGGAATTTAAACTTTTAAAGTGAATCACAGAAACTAAAATAGCCAGTTACATAAGGTTGAGAGGAGAACTGACCAAGGTAAACACGCTAAGCAAACTGAAATATGTGTCTGTAAAAGAACAATGGTGAGAGTGTTACAGAGAGTGGTCAGGGCCTGAACGGTGTTACAAAGCCAGTACGGATTGCTGAAGATGGAGGGGTTTGCAGAGATAAGGAGGGACTTATGTATTTTAATTTATTCATTAATGGGATGTGGGTGTCACTGATTGGATCAGCATTCTTTGTCCCACTGCGAATTGCCCAGAGGATAGCACAGAGTCATCCATATTGCTGTGGGTCTGGAGTCACATGTCGGCTAGACCAGGTTAGAATGTCAGATGTCCTTCACTAAAGGAGGTAAGTGAACCTGATGAGTCCTTCCTACATATCAACAATGCTTTTACGGTGACCTTACCAGTGTCTTGTGCAGATAAAACATGGTAAAAACAAGGGCTGCAGATGCTGGAAACCAGATTCTAGATTATAGTGGTGCTGGAAAAGCACAGCAGGTCAGGCAATATCTTGACATCCCAACTCTTACTCTCAATGCTCTGCCCAATGAAGATACCCATCACAAACGCCTGTTTCACCAACCTGTCCACCTGTGACACCACTTTCAAAGAACTGTGTACCTGCATCCATGTGTCTCTGACTGACAACACTACCCAGGGCCCGAACAATAACTTTACATGTCCCACTCTGATTTATTTTACCAAAATGGAACATTTTGCATTTATCTAATTAAACTGCATCTGCTATTCTTCAGCCCACTATCCCAGCAGTACTGTTCATCTTGTTGAACCACAGACAACCTTCTTCACTGTCCATTTTACCACCAATGTCAGTATCACTCAAAAGAACTTACCAGGAAACCAATAGTCCCATCCAAACCATTTATCCAAAGGACAAACAACAGTGGACCCATTACACTGCTTGTCACATGCCTCCAGTCAGAAAAACAACATGTCTCCCATCACCCTCTGTCTCTGACCATCAAGCCAAAATTGTATCCAGTTGACTAGCTCCTCCTGAATGGCATATTCTTTTACATTGATCTGAGTTTATTATCCAGTTTACATTACAGAACATAGAACACAGAACAGTACAGCACAAGACCCTTCGGCCATGATGCCATGCCAACCTTTTACCCGACTGTAAGATCATAATAACCCACATAACCTTTATTTTACTATCATCCATATGCCTAACCAAGAGTCTATTAAATGTCCCGTTACACCCACCCACCCCTCTCTGTGTAAAGAACTGACATCTGAAATCTCCCCTTACACATCCATCAATCACCTTAATCTTATGCCCCCTGGGGGGATCCAAGATGGCGGCGACCCAGCAAGTCTGAGTCTATAGTGCTCTTCCCAAGACTTGGGTAAAGTGGGTCACCCACCCCACCACACTCACCAAATCATTCATAATAGCTGTTAAATTTAAATAGTTGCTTAGTATTATATTTAAATAGTCTAATATTTAGTGAAAAATGACCAAAGGGAAGAGACCGCAGCTCTCAACAAGCCGGAACCCCTCCCCCACCCTCTCCCTCTTCAGCTGCAGCAGAGGCGCCCACAGCCGCCCCGGGGATAAAAACCGACGGTAACAAGCCTTGTGGAGATGATACCAAGCGAAGATCGATGCCTTCATCGACGAGTCCCGACATCGCTGGGAATCACTCTCGGCCGCGCTGCAGAAGCAAGGCCGAGACATCCAGGAACTGGAGTGACGTGTCGGAGGGGCGGAGTTAAAGACCGCGATCTCGGAGACTGCAACTCAATCAGCCGCCGATCAGGTCCGGACTCTCGAGCAGCGAGTCCGGAACTTAGAAAATCATATTGACGACCTCGATAATCGAGGTCGTCAAAAAAATATTCGGTTGCTGGGCCTTCCCGAACGGGAAGAGGAAGGCCAGCTTACAGCATTCCTGGAGCAGTGGCTGCCACAGCTTTTAAATCTGCATGCTGGATCAGGCCAGGTAAGGGTGGAATGGGCCTACCGGGTCGCAATTCGTGGGCCCGGCTCAAACCAGCACCCACGCCTGGTCCTGTTTCAGCTGCAGAGCTATAGGGAGAGGCAGATGCTCCTAGAAGCCTCAAGAAATCTTGGAAAAGACCCCCAAGCCATGACCTATAAAGGATCCAAGGTCATGCTATTTCAGGATTTTTCCCCAGCTCTGGTCCAAAAGAGGAAGGCATTCGATGAGGTGAAGAAGCGTTTAAGGGACTTAAATACTCAGTACTCCTTACGCTATGCAGCAACGCTACGCTTCAACCATGAAGGATCCATATATAACTTCGGTTCACCAGAGAAGGCTAAGGAATTCTTGGACTCTCTTAAAAAAAACTGTAAGAGATTGTGGATGTTGGTTTGCCTTTCCCTCCACTTTGGTCTGCATTCCCCCCTTTTTTTCTTCTCTCGTCTTTTTTACCTCATTGTTTAATATTATCATGGGGGGCGGGGAGAGGGATTTGATTTTCTCCAACCCACCCCCGCTTGGTTTGTTTTCTTTTATTACTTTATGTATATATGTGGGTATGTATGTATATATATGTTGGGGCGATTGGTTAATGTTGGTGGGGTGGGGAGGTGGTTACATTATTCTATTTTACCTCTGTCTTTAGGAGCGGGGTTGTTTTTCCCCTGTTATTTTTTATTATTATATCTAATTATTACTTGTTGAGATTGTAATTTTATAGTTATATATTTATATATGGTATTAACATTCCCAAATATATCCAGGTGTTGGTGTGGGCGGGGGTAGGGTGCTCACTGTTCACTCTAGCTTTGTATTATATTTGAATTCTCCTCATTTTATTGAGGAGCACCTGGGTCAAGGGTGGGGCAATGGTTGAGAGAGGTTAAGATGGACTTTTGGAGAGGAAGTGACGCTCCCTGGGAACAAGGAGGAAAATCTCCATTTAGGTACGTTTTATATTTTTTTTATTTAGAAATAATTTTTTATTATATTGTTGTGAGTGTAATAGCGAGCCTTTATTTTTGTAAATTTTATATGCTCCATGCTCAGGATGTTCCAGATAGGGTTTCCCCTCCCAAGAGGTGTCGGATCTGCCCAGGTGATTATGGTTGATCAGTCGGTTAAGTGGTGCACCTGGAATGTCAAGGGGAGTAATTCGCCAGTCAAAAGGAAGAAAATATTATCAAATCTTAAGAAAGAAAGAGTTGATATAGCTCTCCTACAAGAGACACACCTGTCGGATAAAGAACATTTAAGATTGCGGCAGGGTGGACTTGATCAGGCCTTTTTCTCTTCTTTTAGCTCAAAAAGCAGGGGAGTGGTTATTCTTGTTCGGAAGAATTTCCCTTTCAAAATTCTAAATCAGATAAAAGACGAATTTGGACGATATATTTTGATTAAAGCCCTCGTAAATGGAGAGGAATATGGGATTCTAAATTTGTACTGCCCCCCGGCACACCCCTCTAAATTTATAACGGTAGCTTTTTCAAAATTGATGGCCTTTGGTGCCCGTCATACAATTATAGGGGGAGACTTTAATTGTATTATGGATCCGGAAATAGATAGGATTCCCAAGAGTGCTGCCGGAGTATCTCCCAGATCTAGACAATTGGCGGATCTGAATAAAGAATTAGGATTGGTAGATGTATAGAGATGTCTTCATCCGCAGGGTAGAGATTTTTCTTTCTACTCTAATCCACATAAATGTCACACAAGAATTGATATGTTTTTTGCCCCATCGATTTTTAAAAGTTCTATATTATCCTGTAAAATAGGTACTATAGAGATTTCCGACCACGCCGCTGTATATATGGAAACTAAGGCAAGGAACAATGGGACATCCGCTCGGCATTGGCGTATGGACCCCTTCCTGATAAAAGATAGTAAATTTGTAAAGTACTTCTCCCAAGAATTTAAAACTTTCTTTACAAACTTATTCAGGTACGGCTATCAACCCATCAGTTATGTGGGAGACCATCAAAGCTTATGCACGAGGTTTGATCATCTCCTACTCAGCGACCAAGAAGAAACTGAAGGGAGAGCAACAGCGTCTGCTCGAAGCTCGCTTAAAAGCAGCTGAAACAGCATACGCTAATAGACCTTCTATTATAAAATTGCAAAGGATTACAGATCTTAGGACAGCTCTAAACACTACGCTTACTCAAACGGCTAAGAGGGAAATATTATTTGCAAAACAAAGGTTATATGAATATGGCGACAAACCGGGTATATACTTAGCATTTCTTGCAAAGAAAAAGAAGGCCCCTAAGACTATTACGACTATCAAGGAAAGTACAGGCACCTGACTCATGATCATAAAAAGATTAAAGCGATCTTTAGAGAATTTTATTCTGAGTTATATAAATCGCAGGATTGTGAAGATAGGACGAGGAGGATGCAGTCATTTTGTAAAGATTTGACCTTTCCGGGCTTGACTCTGGAATAGGTATCGGCCCTAAAGAATTTACAGAAATATTGGCTGATCCACTTATGGACATGTATAACTTTGCATATAGTCATGTCTGTCTCCCGCCTTCGCTGAAAGAGGCAAATATCTCTCTTATCCTCAAAAAAGTAAAAGATCCAGAAGACTGTACATCTTATAGACCAATATCCTTGCTAAATATAGATTTTAAAATCCTCTCTAAAATGTTAGCACTGAGACTAGAAAGGGTACTGCCATATATTATAAAGGAGGATCAGACGGGATTTATTAAAGGCCGTAGATCATCCAATAATATTAGAAGGGTCTTGAATATGATCCAAGCCTGTCATCAGGGAAAGATACCAGGAGTAGTAATTTCATTAGACGCGGAAAAGGCATTCGGTAGGGTTGAATGGTCATATATGCTTTACACATTGGAAAGGTTTGGCGTTGGACAGGTGTTTACCAAATGGGGCTCAACATTGTATAGTGATCCCAAAGCAGTTGTTATTACCAATGGATTAAGATCGGATAGCTTCAGTGTGGGTAGGGGCTGCCGTCAAGGATGCCCTCTCTCGCCATTGATATTTACGCTAATAATTGAACCACGAGCAGATCCTAATATAACGGCCCCGAGGATTGGTACAGGTAAACACAAAATTACCCTTTATGCAGATGATGTTCTTTTATTCCTCAATAATCCTCTGATGTCAGTACCTCGTCTAATTCAAGTTATTAATACATTTAGTGCATTCTCAGGCTATAAAATTAATTTATCAAAATCGGAGGCTATGCCAATGGGTGGCCTGGTTATGACACCCCATTTAGTGGACGCATCCCTTTTTCCCTTTCGTTGGTCCCTGGAGGGCTTCTTATATTTAGGTATTTTTATTACTCCAGTATTTGGTCAGTTGTATAGGGCTAATTTTGTGCAATTACTGGAAAGGATAAGGCAGGACCTCCAGCGATGGGGAGACCTTCCAATTTCCTGTTTGGGTAGAATAGCACTAATTAAAATGAATGTTCTGCCCCGTCTCTTATATCCTATGAGAATGCTCCCGGTGATGCTGCCAAGGATAGCCCTACATAAATTATATGGCTGGCTGGGTTCCTTTATTTGGAATCATAGACGGCCCCTTATTAAGCTGAAGAAGCTACAGCTTCCACAGGCAAGGGGAGGACTGGATTTCCCAGACTTTAGGAAATATCAGTTAAGTTCCCTATTAAGTTACATAGCTGATTGGGTCTTGTCTGATCCACAATCAATCTGGCTAGACATTGAGGCCTCCCAAGTAAAATACCCACTTAATAAACTCTTATTTTCAGACAAGAGGAAAATCATTACAGATCACTATACAAACCCCATAATACTTAACACAATTAAGGCCTGGACTATAATGCGGCAAAATGAGGGTAATTTACATAAAACATCCCCCATGCACCGATAGTAGGGGCAAGGGAATTCCAACCGGGGTTTACAGATGCCACTTTTAAACTCTGGAGATCCAGGGGTATCTCATGTTTAGGGGACCTATTTAAAGATGGGGTCCTGATGTCCTTTGAACAGCTGCGTCAGAAATTCGTATTACCCAATGGAGACCTCTTTCGATACTTCCAAATTCGCGATTATATACAGAAGAAGACTACGTTAATAGATAGTCTTTATAAATCAGATAGAGAATGTAATGTCCTACGACCAGTAGGGGTATCCTCCATTAGTACTATTTATCATTTACTACATGGTGAAGTGTCGGGAGGTATGGACAATCTGCTTAAAACATGGGATCAGGATTTGGGACTAGAAATCTCTATAGAAACGTGGAATGATATTTGGGAAAATGCTAGAAGAATTACTATCTGTAACAGAACCCAGGCTATCCAGCTGAAGATACTTCATAGGGCCCATATAGCACCGGCTCGATTGGCAAAATGTGTCCCAAATGCAAAATAGAGGTGGGCATTCTGGTACATTGCCTATGGACTTGTCATAAGATCCGTAGCAAGTACCCTGACAGATATTTTAGGAACGGAAATTAGAGCGGAACCTGTATCTCTCCTTTTGGGCTTTTCGAACTTTTCCTCCCTGGATACGCACGGGAAGAGACTATTTTCTATTCTCTCTTTCTGTGCAAGGAAAAATATTTTGATGAACTGGGTGGCTGAGGACCCCCTGGACTTTCAAATTGGCACAGATTAATTATGGAATATATTCCCCTTGACTTTCTTACAAATATGGTGCACCGAAAGATTGAATTATTTTATAAAATATGGCAGCCCTTTTTGAATTACATAAATGCAGATATTTCGGCCATCCTAACGAGGGCCTTTATTTAGTGAAGATTACAAACCTGGCTGCTCCGGGGCCCCTTGGGAGAGGAATCCCGCACAAATACGGGTTTTATTACATTTGATGTTAATACATTCCGAGCATGTAAGAGACTTAAGTATACACTCTGGTTAGTTATAGGTTAGATTAGTAGAAATTTGAGTTTTACTTTCTTTTTAATTTTATTTTGGTTTTTGTTTTTTTTTCTTTCCTTTGTTAAATTTTGACTATTGTATATTTGATTTAATTGTACATCAATGTTTGTATTTGAGAGTTTTGTTTACTTTTATAAACTTGCAAAAATGTTAAATTTCTAATAAAAATATCTGTTAAAAAAAAACTTATGCCCCCTTATACCATGTAAGCCATGGAATAAAGATGTCTCACACTATTCACTATCTATGCCTCACACCACCTTGCTCACCTCTACCAAGTCGCCCCCTCGCCCTTCTTCACTCCAATGAGAACAGCCGAAGATCCTTCAACCTTTCTTCATAAGACATGCAGGCAACATCGTGGTAAATCTCCTCTTCACCTTCTCTAAAGCTTTCACATCCTTCCTGTAATGAGGGGATCCGAACTGAACACAATATTTTAAGTGGGTCTAAACAGGGCTTTATAGAGCCGCAGCATAACCTCACGGCTTTAAAACTCAACCCCCCAGATAATGAAAGCCAATACAACATATTCCTTCTTAACAACATTATCAGCTTGGGTGACAAATCTGACGGATCTCTGGCCATGAAATCCAAGATCTATCTGTTCCTCCACACGATCCAGTATTCTGCCTTTATCCCTGTATTCTGCAAAATGAGTCACTTCACACTTTTCCACATTTGACTTCATCTGCCACTTCTCAGCCCAGCTCTGCAACCTGTCACTGTCCCGTTGCAACCACCAACAGACCTCCACACTATTCACCACTCCACCAACCTTCGTGTCATTGGGAAAGTTACTCACCCACTCTTCCACTCACACATCCAAGTCATTAATAAACTCACAAAGAGCAGAGGTCCTATAACCTCTCCCTGCAGAACACAACTGGTCACCGAGCTCCAGGCTGAATGCTTTCCATCTGTCATCACCCTCTGTCTTCTATGGGCCAAGAATTCTGTATCCAGACTGGCTGGTTTCCATGTTTCCCATTCTCTGTACTTTTCCAATGAGCCATAGATGCATTTTGTCATATTCTCAAAGGATTCAATAAGATTTCTGAGGCATGACCTGTCCCTTACAAAGCCATGCTGACTCTCTGTAATCAAACTATGGTTTTCCAAGGAATAATAAATCCCGTCTCTCAGCGTCTTCTCCAATAACCTGCACATCACAGACAGAAGACTGACAGGTCACTAGTACCCAGGATTATCTCTATTCCCTTTCTTGAACAACACATGGCTGATTCACCTAACCTGCTCATCTTTGGACTGTGCGTGGAAACCGGAGCACCTGTCGGAAACCCATGAAGACATGCAGAGAATGTACAAACTCTACACAGTCATTGTCCTGTGTTTGGAATCGAAATCGCGTCCCTGGTGCTGGAGGCCGCAGTGCTAACCATTGAGCCACTGTGCTGCTCCATGTAACTCTCTAGAGTCCTGCTTCTGATCTTTGGTTCCTCAACCTTAATTCAGCTTCCATCTTCCTCTTGACTAGATGTTCTACATCGCTTGGAACCTTCACAAATGCTTTGCTGAAGTCCATGTGGACAACGTTGACTGCATGGCCTTCATCTATCTCTTGGCTAACTCCTCAAAGAGTCCATCCAGTGTGTGAAATATGGTTTTTGACTCACAAAGCCATGTTGACGATCTCTAATCAGCCAGTGCCTTTCCAAATATATGTAGCTCCTTTTTCTCAGAATCTCCCCTAGCAACTTACCCAGCACTGGTCTCACGAGGCTGTAATTTCCTGGCGTTTCCCTTCAGCCCTGAAGTGATGGAAGAGAATTAGCTGCCCTCCAGTCTTCCAACACCTCACTGTTTCTGTTGATAATATAAATATCTCTGTTAGGGATACCGCAATCTCTTCCCTAGCTTCCCATAATATATAAGGATAGACATAATGAGCTACTGCCGGTTGATCTACCTTAATTTGTTGTAAGATTCCAGCACTTTCTCTTCTCTGCTCAGGATTCATTCCAAGACATCATTATTTATTTCCCCAAGTTCCCAAGCTTCCATGTCTTTCTCCACAGTAACTTCTGAGATCACTATTTTGTTTAATGTCTCACCCACCTCCTGATATAGTTAAGGTGCCCTATTCTCTACCAAGTTACTCCTTAGCCCTTATTGAAACTTGTGTAAAGGTTTCTGAAAATTTAAATAAACCGTATCATCGGTACAGCCACTCCTACACCCGTATCTATTCTGCCATTTATATTCACACCAATAAAAGCACAATCCAACAGGGTAAAAACCACATTCTCTTTTTATTAAATGTGTTTCCAAGGGCCTAGTTATTGTTTATTGACATATCCTTTATCTCACATTCCAGCTCACGACTTACTGTCAGGCTAACACAATTTGGTTTCAGACTGACAGCAGAAAGGGTTATGGGAGTTTTATTGATCCATCTGAAAAAGGTAGCTTACAGGTTCAACAAGTAATAGAGGCTTTGGAGTTAAGGAGGGTCGTGGTGACTGAAGAACAATACGGAGATGGGGACTGATGTGGGGCTTGAAAGAGGCCAAATAGATATGGAGGGCTGTTGGGATTGAAGGAGGTTACACAGATCAGGAGGATCATATTACTTAAAGTGTGGAAACAGGTCCTATGGCCCAACAATGCACTCTGACCTACCGAAGTGCACCACCCAGACCCATTCCCTTATGTTTATCCCTGCACCTAACACTATGGGCAATTTTGCGTGGCCAGTTCAACGAATCAGCATACTTTTGAACTGTAGGAGAAAACCGGAGCACCCGCAGACAAGGGGAGAATGTGCAAACTTCATCCAGTCAGTGGCGTGAGGCGGGAAATGAACCTGGGTCTCTGGCGCTGTGAGGCAGCAGTGCTAACCACTGTGCCACCGTGCCGCCCACTAAGATTGAAGGAGGTTACTCTAAAGGGGAGGATCGTCGGGTCTGGATGAGATTATGGTGATAGGGAGGGTCATGGGGACTTTTGGAGGTTTTGGATTTAGGGAGGTTTGTGGGGAATGATTCAGGTTACATGAATAGGAAGAGTCATGGGGACTGAAGGAGTTTTTGGAGATAGGGAGGGTTGTGGGGACTGAAGGGGCTTACAAAATTGGGATGACTGTGGGGACTGAAGGAGGTTATGGAGATAATACGTTTACAGAGAAGCACAGGAAAGAAGAGCAGGTATGGGCCATTTGACCACAGAGTCGGTCCCACCATTCAATATGATCAAGACTGATCATCTAACCCAGTACAGTATTGCTGCTTTCACACCTTACTCTGATATTATAGTGACTACTGGCATTTACTGTTACAGTGGCCTGTAGTAACTGGGACGGTGTCTTACAGAGAGAGATAGGGAGGGTTGTGGAAGCTGGAACAGGTGACAGATACAGGGAAGATTTTAGGAATGGGAGGACTTTACACGGATTTGGAGGAATGCAGGGATGGGACATGGTAACAAACAAAGGGAGGATTTTTGGATTCCGATCTGAGACAGGTACAGCTGAGAACACAAGTGAGGCAAACAATGAGGGCAGGGAGGGACAAGGTAGGACTAATAAGTTAAACTGCATTTATTTCAATGCAAGGGGTCTAACAGGAAAGGCAGATGAACTCAAGGTATGGTTAGGAACATGGGACTGGGATATCATAGCAATTACAGAAACATGACTTAGGGATGGGCAGGACTGGTAGCTTAATGTTCCAGGATACAAATGCTACAGGAAGGATAGAAAGGGAGGCAAGAAAGGATGGGGACTGGCATTTTTGATAAGGGACAGCTGTGCTAAGGGAGGATATTCCCAGAAATACATCCAGAGAAGTTGTTTGGGTGGAACAGAGAAATACGAAAGGGGTGATCACCTTGTTAGAATTGTGTTATAAACCCCCAATAGTCAGAGAGAAATTGAGAAATAAACTTGTAAGGAGATCTTAGCTATCTGTAAGAATAATAGGTAGTTATGGTAGGGGATTTTAACTTTCCAAACATCGACTGGGATTGCCATTGTGTTAAAGGTTTAGATGGAGATGCATTTCTTACTTGTGTACAAGACAGTTTTCTGATTCAGTATGTGGATGCACCTACTAGAGAAGGTGCAAAACTTGACCTGCTCTTGGGAAATAAGACAGGGCAGATGACGGAGGTGTCAGTGGGGGAGCACTTTTGGACCAGCGACCATAATTCTATTCGTTTTAAAATACTGATGGAAAAGGACAGACCAGATCTAAAAGTTGAAGTTCTAAATTGGAGAAAGGCCAATTTTGACGGTATTAGGCAAGACCTTTCGAAAGTTAATTGGAGGCAGACGTTCACATGGCTGGAAAATGGGATGCCTGCAGAAATGAGATGACAAGAGTCCAGAGAAAATATATGCGGGTCAGGATGAAAGGGAAGGCTCGTCGGTATAGGGAATGCTGGATGACTAAAGAAATTGAGGGTTTGGTTAGGAAAAAGAAGGAAGCATATGTCAGGTATAGATAGGACTGATTGAGTGAATACTTAGTAGAGTATAAAGGAAGTAGGAGTATACTTAAGAGGGAAATCTGAACGGCAAAACGGGGACATGAGATAGCTCTGGCAAATAGAATTAAGGGGAATCCAAAGGGTTTTTACAAATGTATTAAGGACTAAGCGAAACTAGGGAGAGAATAGGGCCCCTCAAACATCAGCAAGGCGGCCTTTATGTGGAGCCACAGAAAATGGGGGAGATACTAAATGAATATTTTCATCAGTATTTACTGTGGAAAATGATATGGAAGATGTAGACTGGAGGGAAACAGATGGTGACATCTTGCAAAATGTCCACATTACAGAGTAGGAAGTGCTGAATGTCTTGAAACGGTTCAAGGTGGATCGAGGACCTGATCAGTTGTACCAGAGAATTCTGTGGGAAGCTAGAGAAGTGATTGCTGGGCCTCTTGCTAAGATATTTATATCATCGACAGTCACAGGTGAGGTCCTTTAGGACTGAATATTGGCAAACGTGGTGCCACTGTTTAAGAAGGGTGGTAAAGACGAGCCAGGGAACGATAGATCGGTGAGCCTGATCTCGGTGGTGGGCAAGTTGTTGGAGGGAATCCTGAGGGATAGCACGTACGTGTATTTGTAAAGGCAAGGACTGATTTGGGATAGTCAACATAGCTTTGTGCGTGGGAAATCATGTCTCACAACCTTGATTGAGTTTTTTGAAGAATTAACAAAGAAGATTGATGAGGGCAGAGCAGTAGATGTGATCCATATGGACTTCAGGAAGGCGTTCGACAAGGTTCCCCAGAGGAGACTGATCAGCAAGGTTAGATCTCATGGAATACAGGGAGAACTAGCCATTTGGATACAGAAATGGCTCAAAGGTAGAAGGTCCAGCGTGGTGGAGGAGGGTTGTTTTTCAGACTGGAGGCCTGTGACCAGTGGACTGACACAAGGATCAGTGCTGGGTACTCTACAGTTTGTAAATGACATAAATGATTTGGATGCGAGCATAAGAGGTACAGTTACTAAGTTTGCAGCTGACACCAAAATTGCAGGAGTAGTGGACAGCGAAGAGTGTTACCTCAGATTACAACAGGATCTGGACCAGATGGGCTAATGGGCTGAGAAGTGGCAGATGAAGTTTAATTCAGATAACTGCGAGGTGCTGCATTTTGGGAAAGCAAATCATAGCAGGGATTGTACACATAATGGTAAGATCCAAGACAGTGCTGTTGAACAAAGAGACCTTGGAGTGCAAGTTCATAGCTCCTTGAAAGTGTAGTCGCAGGTAAGTAGGATAGTGAAGAAGGCGTTTGGTATGCTTTCCTTTATTGGTCACAGTATTGAGAACAGGAGTTGGGAAGTCATGTTGCGGCTGTACAGGGCATTGGTTATGCCACTGTTGGAATATTGCGTGCAATTCTGGTCTCCTTCCTATGAGAAAGAGGTTGTGAAACTTGAAAGGGTTCAGAAAAGATTTACTAGGATGTTGCCAGGGTTGGAGGATCTGAGCTACAAGGAGAGGCTGAGCAGGCTTGGGCATTTTTCCCTGAAGTGTCGGAGGCTGAGGGGGGACCTTACAGAGGTTTACAAAATTATTAGGAGCTTGGTTAGGATACATAGACAAAGCCTTTTCCCATGGGTCGAGGAGTCCAGAACTAGAGGACATAAGTTTAGGGTGAGAGGGGAAAGATATAACAGAGACCAAAGGGGAAATGTTTTCACACAGAGGGTTGTACGTGAATGGAATGAAATGCCAGTGAATGTGGTGGAGGCTGGTACAATTGCAACATTTAAGAGGCATGGGGATGTGTGTGTATGAATAGAAAAGGTTTGGAAGGATATGGGCTGGGTGCTGGAAGGTGGGACTATATTGGGTTGGGATATCTGGTCGGCACGGACAGTTTGGACCGAAGGGTCTGTTTCCATGCTGTATATCTCCATGACTCTATTACTCATGGAGGTTATAGAAATAAACTGTGTGGTCGCACCTGGAGGATAAGGAGAGATGTGAAAAAAAACGGAATTAAAGGCAACGGCAGGGACATGGAGAGTTGTACTGGTAGGAGGAGCTTTACAGGGATAAACAGGATATAGGGGCTGATAGAGATAGGGGAAGGTGGTATCTATGAAACAGTCAGTGGAGAAAATGCCAGACACAGGGAGGTTCTGTGGAACAGATGAATTTACAGACAAGATGGAAATAATGAAGCCTGAGATATTTCTCATGTTCCTTGCCCAGCATTTTGCCTACATCATGCCTTCAGGGTCTGAATTAAAGCCCATGAACTCCTCCCTGTGCTGTTTACTGTGAGTGATCTTAACGGCTGCAGGGTTACTGAAGGCCCCAGATCTCACCGTCCATCTCTCTGGCTGACCAACTGTCTTCAATGTGGTGATGGACAAGACTTGAATTGGGAATTCTGCTGAGTCAGGGACATCAGGAATACCTACAGGAGACAGAGAAATAGAATGGGAAATTAGACTGATGCAATGAAGGTTACACAATGAAGGAGAATGGCACTGAATCCAACAGAGATCTGGAAAATCCCAGTCTACATCCATGGCCTGTGCTGTTGTGTCTCTCTGGAGTGGAGAATTCTCTTGGCTCAGAATCTGGAGTAGCTGCAAGAGCGAGAGGCACTGACAGGGGCAGCAATTAGACCCACACAGTGAGGGATATCACATGGAGAGAGACTGAGTGATATCAGCAGTGTACTGCAAGATGTCAGGATCTCGCAGTGGTATCATCAGAAGTGGTTCTGACCAGTGAGCACTGCTACCAGTACTCAGGGAGGACTGAGCTATTTTATTGTGATCTGCTCCTCTGGTACCTGGATTATGTACTGTGCGATAAACGGACACAGACGAGGAGGGGGAAAGGTCTCAGGTGAATGGAAATTCCCAAATCCAAAGAGAAACGTTGAAATATTGGAACACCATGGAGATGTGGATGAAGACCAACGAAAGAATCAGTAAGGGACTGAGTTTAATTAAAATATGACATTGTCAAATAGATTTGTGATAGGAAATTATTGCTTAAAATAAAGTAAATGCCATTTTCGCCCTTCACAATTCCTCATACCCCACAAGTGACATCACTTCCGCCCCTCACATTATCGCTGATGTCACACGCTCAGTGATTTCGGCGTTCCCCACTGCCGTGTTTGCCACAACTTCTGCCCCCACTAACGCCACTCACCTGCATTTTGCGAACACCACCCCCCAGGTTCCACCGTCACCATCTCCGCCCCCCAGAACCCTGAAGAGAGCAACACCCCTGCTCATGACTCCACCCCTAATTCCCCTAACACCACGCCCACTCCAGTTACAGGCTCCATCCCCTCCACCTGCTCTACACCTACGCCAGGTCCCACCTCCCACTCCTGCCGAGTTTTCACCATTCCCCTGACCTCCCCTTCACTGAAGACAAACGATCAGTCCTCAGCCAACGCCTCACCTTTGTTCCCCTCCGTCCACACATCATTGAATTTAATACAACGCCGTTACATTGAACATTTCTTCCACCGCCTCCGAGCTTACTTTCACAATCAAGACTCCCGCCCACCTTCCGAGGACCCCTTTGCCTGCCTCCAGCACACTCCATCCACCTGGACACCACATGCTGGCCTATTACCTGGTCTCGATTTCTTAATTTCCAACTGCCGCCGAGACATTAAACGCCGCAAACTAGCTACCCCACTCTCCCACTCCAACCTCTCACCATCGCGACGCGCAGCCCTCCACTTCCGACCTCACCATTAATCCCCCATCAGATAAAGGGAGTTCAGTGGTTGTTTGGTGCACTGACCTCTACACCGCTGAAGCCAGACGCCAACTCGAAGACACCTCCTGCTCCCGCACCCTTGACCATGACCCCACCCCCATCACCAAACCGTCATCTCCCAGACCATTCAGAGCCATATCACCTCAGAAGATCTACCACCCACAGCTTCCAACCTCCTAGTTCGGGAACCCCACACTGCCCAATTCTACCTCCTCCCCACGATCCACAAGCCTGACAACCCCAACCTGCTCCTACCCCACCGAACTAATCTCTACCTACCTGGACACTGTTCTATGCTCCCAGTCCAGGAACTCCTCACATATATTCGAGACATCACCCATGCCCTCCACCTCTTCCAAGACTTCCGTTTCCCTGGCCCCCAATGCCTCATCTTGACCATGGATATCCAATCCCTCTACATCTTCATCCGCTATGACTAGGGCCTCAAAGCCCTCCATTTCTTCCCCTCCCGATGTTCCCAACAGTACCCTTCCACCGACACGCTCATTCATTTGGCTGAACTTATCCTCACTCTTAACAATTTTTCCTTCAAATCCTCCCACTTTCTCCAGACCAAAGGGGTAGCCATGGACACTCGGACGGGCCCCAGCTATGCCTGTCTCTTTGTTGGCTACGTAGAACAGTCCATCTTCCGTAATTACACCGGCACTACTCCCCATCTCTTCCTCCGTTACACTGATGACTGCATTGGCGCCATCACGTGCTCCCACATGGAGGTTAAGCAATTCATCAACTTTACCAACACATTCCTCCCTGACCTTAAGTTTACCTGGACCATCTCTGACACGTTCCACCCCCCCCCCACCCCGGACCTCTCCATCCCCATTAATGACGACCGACTTGACACCGACATGTTTTACAAACCTACCAACTCCAACAGCTACCTGAATTACAACTTCGCCCACCCTACCTTGTGCAAAAATGCCAACCTGTATTCCCAATTCCTTCGGCTCCGCCGCATCTGCTCCCAGGTGGATCAGTTCCACCACAGACACACCAGATGGCCTCCTTTTTTAGAGATCGCAATTTCCCTTCCCACGTAGTTAAAGATGCCCTCCAACGCATCTCGTTCACATCCCGCACTTCTGCTCTCAGGCATCACCCCTCCAACCATAACAAGGACGGAACTCCCCCGTGCTCATCTTCCACCCTACCAACTTTCACATGATCCATATCATCCGATGACATTTCCAACACCTCCAAAAGGACAGCACCACCAGGGACATATTCCCCTCCTCACCCATTTCCACTTTCTGCAAAGACCGTTCCCTTCGTGACTACCTGGTCAGGTCCACGCCCCCCCCAAAAAACCCACCCTCCCGTCCTGGCACCTTCCCCTGCCACCGCAGAAATTGCAAAACCTGCGCCCATACCTGCTCCCTCACCTCCATCTAAGGCCCTAAAGGAGCCTTACACATCAATCAAAGTTTTACCTGCACATCCACCAATATCATTTATTCCATCCATTGCTCCCGATGCGGTCTCTTCTACATTGGAGAGACTGGGTGCCTCCTAGCAGAACACTTTAGGGAACATCTCTGGGACACCCGCACCAACACACCAAACTGCCCTGTAGCCAAACATTTCAACTCCCCCTCCCACTCTGCCGAGGACATGCAGGTCCTGGGCCTTCCCATTGCCATTCCATCACCACCCGACGCCTGGAGGAAGAACGCCTCACATTCTGCCTCGGTACACCCAACCCAGGGCATCAACGTGGACTTCACCAGTTTCCTCATTTCCCCTTCTCCCATCTCACCCCAGATCCAGCCTTCCAGCTCAGCACCTCCCTCATGACCTGTCCTACCTGCCTAAATTATTTTCCACCTATTCACCCCACCCTCCTCTCTGACGTATCAGCCACATCCCCACCCCCACTCACAGATTGTACTCTTTGCTACCTTCCCCATCCTCCACTCTGACCTAGCACCTCCATCCCGACCCACACTCACCTATTGTACTCTATGCTACTTTCTCCTCACCCCCACACCCTCTCATTTATCTCTCCATTCTGCAGGCACCCTGCCTCTATTCCTGATGAATGGCTTTTGCCTGAAACGTCGATTTTCCTGTTCCTCAGATGCTGCCTGTCCTGCTGAGATTTTCCAGCACCACTCTAATCTAGATTCTGGTTTCCAGCATCTGCAATCCTTGTTTTTACCTTATTGGACGACGAGGCTACCGAGATAAGACATCTTATATACACTGAAGCAAGTTCCAACGACAGGTATCGTAGTCTGGAATGCAGCCCATTTCAAAATTGTGGAGGGGCTATTGGGCAGCGAGGAGGTTACAGAGATAGGAACTGTTATAGGAATTAAGAAATATTGAAGACACTGGTCCACAAGACAAACCACTGATACAGTGTTGCAGAGTAGTGAGTCTTAGTACAACAGAACTTACATTAGGCATGGTGATTGAACCTGGGGTTTGTGTGAACTGTGCTCCCTCTCCAGCACTGTGTCTATGTCATGCTGTGTTGACAGATCTTTGGAGCCCGTTCATTGTTCTTTGCTCTGTGCACTGTGGGTGATCGGACCTCACTACATGACTTACAGAAGCTCCAGATCTCCTTTCCCTTTGTCTCTCTCTGGCAGACCAACTGCGTTCAATGTGGTGATTGATCACCACCCCGCAACTGGAAAGGTTATTGAGTCAGGACTTTTCTGAGTATCTACAGGAGACAGAGAAATTGACAGAATGGGAAATTAGACAGAAGCAGTGAGGGTTACACATGGAGAATGGCACTGAGTCCCACAGAGTTCTGTAAAATGGAGCGATATTAAGTAATAGTCCCAGATTGATGGAAGATGTCAGAATCACACAGTCATGTTTGTAGAATGAGTTTACCTTCATGCTGCCCTGGTAACAGTACTCATGGATGAGCAACGAGTGAGCAGGCAAAGTTATGGCCTCGTGATAGTATTGTTGTGGTTCTGTTCGCCGAGCTTGGAATTTGCGTTGCAGACGTTTCGTTCCCTGTGTAGGTGACATCCTCAGTGTTTGGGAGCCTCCTGTGAAGTGTTTCTGTGATCTTTCCCCCGGCATTTGTAGTGGTTTGAGTCTGCCGCTTCCGGTTGTCAGTTCCAACTGTCCGTTGTAGTGGTCAGTATATTGGGTCCAGGTCGATGTGCTTATTGATTGAATCTATGGATGAGTGCCATGCCTCTAGGAATTCCCTGGCTGTTCTCTGTTTGGCTTGTCCTGTTATAGTACTGTTGTCCCAGTCGAATTCATGTTGCTTGTCGTCTGCATATGTGGCGACTAAGGATAGCTGGTCGTGTCGTTTCGTGGCTAGTTGGTGTTCATGGATGCGGATTGTTAGCTGTCTTCCTGTTCGTCCTACGTAGTGTTTTGTGCAGTCCTTCCATGGGATGTTTTCTGGTGAGTTGTTGTCTGTGTGTGGCTCTTGGTTTGACAACAACTCACCAGAACGAAGGACCCGATACCCTGCATGAGCAAAACCAATGTAGTGGAGGACAAGCCAAACAGAGAACAGCCAGAGGGCAGCTCAGAGTCAGCCACATTGTAGTGGGTCTGGAGTCACATGTCGTCCAGGCCAGGTTAAAATGTCAGATGTTCTTCCCTAAAGGAGGTAAGTGAACCTTATGAGTTCTTCTTACTGAACAACAATGTTTTTATGATAGCCTCACCAATGTCTTTTCCAGATACACCATGACATCCGAACTCCTACTTCCAATGCTCTGCGAATGAAGGTAAGCATCACAAATGCCTGCTTCACCAGCCTGTGTACCTGTGACATCACATTCAAAGAACTGTCTACCTGCATCCCTGGGTCTCTGACTGACAACACTACCCAGGGCCCGAACATTAACTGTACAAGTCCCACCCTGGCTTGTTTCACCAAAATGGAACGCTTCACGTTTGTCTAATTAAACACCATCTGCTATTCTTCAGCCCACTATCCCAGCAGTACTGTTCATCCTGTTGGATCATATATAACCTTCTCCACTAACCACTTTGCCACCAATGTCAGTATCACCCAGAAGCTTACTTACCAGGAAACCAATGTTCCCATCCAAACCATTTATCCAAATAACAAACAACAGTGGGCCCACTACACCGCGGGTCACATGCCTTCAGTCAGAAAAAAAACAACGTTTCCCATCACCCTCTGTCCCCTACCATCAAGCCAATTTTGTATCCCGTTCACGAGCTCCTCCTGAATGCCAACTCCTTTTACACTGATCTGGTCTTCTTACCCAGTTTATCATATGAAACGTAGAACACAGAACAGTACAGAACAAGACCCTTCGGCCTTGATTTCATGCCAACCTTTTATCCAACTGTATGATCAAACTAACCTACATACCCTTCGTTTTACAATTATCCATGTATCTATCCAAGAGTCTATTAAATGTCACGAATCTGTCTAATTTTAAAAACAACATTGGCAGTGCATTCCAACCACCTACCATTCTCTATCCTCTTATCCATCCACCAATCACCTTAAAATTATGCCGCATTGTTACAGCCAATTATTCCATAGGAGGAAATGTCTCTGACTATTCACTCTCTCTGTGCCTCTCATCATCTTGTTCACCTCTATTTCTTGGCCCCACTCTCTTCTTCAATCCAATGAGAAAAGCCTTAGGTCCCTCAATCTGTCTTCATAAGAAAAGCCCTCGATTCCCAGCAGCATCCTGGTACATCTCCTGTGTATGCTCTCTAAAACTTGCACATCCTTCCTGTAAACAGGGGACTAGAACTGTACACAATATTCCAAGTATGGACACTCCAGGACGCTATAAAGATGCAGGAAAACCTCATGGCTCTTAAAATCAATCCCCTTGCTAAGGAAAGCCAACATAACATTTGCCTTTTTAACAACCCTACCAACGTGCGTGGCAACTTGAGGGATCTATGGAATGGACCCCATGGTCTCTCTGTTCCTCCACACTGCCAAGTATTTTGCCTTTTACTCTGTATTCTGTATTCAGTTTCAACCTTCCAGAATGAATCACTTCACGCTTTTCCAGATTGAAGTACATCTGCTACTTCCAGCCTAACTCTGCGTCCTGTCAATGCCCCATTGCAACCTACAAAAGACCTCCACAATACCCACCACTCCACCAACCTTCATGTGATTGGCAAAATTACTAACCCATTCTCCAACATCCACATCCAAGACATTTGTAAAAATCACAGAGACCAGAGTCCCAGAGCCATTGTTGCAGAACACCACTGGTCACTGTGCTCCAGGCTGCTGCAATACTCTGTCTTCTCTGGTCCATCCGATCCTGTATCCAGACAAACAGATTTCCCTGTATCCGAATTCTTTTCTCAATGAGCCGTCAATGTATTCTGTCATATCCCCAACAAATTCAATAAGATTTGTGAAGCATGACCTGACGCCTCACAAACCCATGCTGACTGTCTAAAATTTAACTACGGTTTACCAAGTAGTCATAAATCCTGTATTTAAAGTCTTCACCAATAATCTGTACACCACAGACATTACACCAAATCTGCAATTCCCAGAATTCTATCTCTGTAACATGGCCCAGACTTTAAAAACTTCCCTCCTCTGCCATGTTCCCCAGAATGACACTGCAGGATGGTGGGAGTTACAGAGATTGGGAGGAATGTCAAGACAAGAGGGTTTTGCAGACATTAGGAGGTTTGCAGTGACAAAAGGAGGATTCAGTAATTGTGAGGTTTCATGGTGATGAAGGCATTTGAGGAGTGAGGGAGGGAGAATTGCAGGGAAATGAGGTGTTTCACAGTTTAGGTGTTTCGTTAGGACTGAAAGAGGTTACTCAGTTGAGGAGAGTTTAAGCACTGGTGTTTGTTACATAAACATGTGGTTTTGGTTACAGTGGCAGGAAGAGGATTCTGGAAGCTGGAAAGTATGGGGTCTGAACGAGGTTACACAAATGGGAAGAGTTGTCAGAGGTGGAGCTGTTTACAGAGACAGCAATGGTCTGATCTGGAGCAGTGGTCTCAGATTGGGAGGGATGTGGGGACTGCAGGTGGTTTCACAGGGAGGGAGGAATTTAGAGCCACAGGATGTTATAGAAATGTGGAGAGCTGTAGGGCCTGCAGGAATTCATGGAGTTGGGGAGGAGGGAGGGATGGAGCAGTTTACAGGGATAAGGAAGTTGGTAGGAAAGGGAATATTGCGGGAATGGAGCAGATTACAGAGATAATGTAGGATGTATAGACTGTAAGAAAAAACACACATATGGAGGGTAGTCGGGACTGAAGAGATTTAGAGATATCGAAAGACTTAGGTTCTGGGGTTATTTAGACATAGAGGATGTGGAATAGGACAGATTTTCCTGGAGATAAGAACAGCAATTTTGATTGGAGACAGTTACACAGATAAAGGAGCCTCCAATTTGGTCCAAGTGGGAAAGTACTGTAGGGGAGGTTGTTGTTAACACAGATAGGGGTGTAAGGGCTGGAGAAGTTTATGCAGATGAGTAGATGGGTGGAAATACTGGAGGAGCTTACATTGACAGGGTGGGTGATCGTGATGAGAGCATGTTCCACAGATTGCGGCTCCTTTTGGAATGGATCGGGACAGTCACAGGGACTGGAGTGGGTTCTACAGATTGGAGTGTGGCAGAGGCCTGAGAAGATAATAGGGTCTCCACAGATTGATTGTGTCTTTAGGGCTGGAAGAGGTTCGGTAGATACAGAAACCTTAAACCCAATATATGCCATCTTCATTTGCCAGGCCAGAGCCTCAATACCCCTCATCAGCCAGGGATCCCTAAACCTGCCATTTTCCCTTCACCCTAACAGGTACATACTGACACTGGATTTTCCGTATCACACTTTTGAAAACCTCTCATTTTCCAGTTGTTTCTTTTCCTTCAAACAGACTCACCCACCCAATCTCTGCAGGTCCTTCTTCATGACCCAAAACTGACTGTGTTCCTGCATCGCTCCTTAACCTGTGGACCTCTCCTATCGTTTTCCATAAACACTGGGAGTAATCGGGGCTCACTACCCTTGTAGCCCTTCTTTTTACCTTCTTGCCTAACTCTCGATACTCATTTGACCAGAACTCATCCAGCTGTATCTCTGTCATGTGTACTGATGTGCACAATTACCACTGGTTGTCCACCCTCCCCCTGGAGAAAGGGGCAAAACCTGACCTCCCCTCTGGGGAAAAATGTAGAGAAAGATAGGTATTAGTTGGGGATAATTTTGACAAAGTGACACAACTGTATTAGGTTCAAAACAGTTATGGAAAAAGACAGGCCTGGTCCACAAGTGAAACATCAAAATTGGCCTGCCCCAATCCAGACGGTATTGGTCAAGAGCTTTTAACAGTTGATTGTGGAGATTATTTGCAGGTAAATGGACCTCAGGCAGGTGGGAAGCTTTCAAAAGAGCGATAAAATTAGAGTTCAGGGTGAGGATATTTCTGTTCGTGTGAAGGACAATGCTGATTACAAGTAGGAAATTCTGGATGACTGGGGATATTGAGGTTCTGGTCAAGAAAAAGGCGGTCCATGTCATGTATGGCCAGCTGGATTCCTCAAAGAACATTGTGGGTACAGTAATACGCTGAAGAGGGAGAGCAGTAAGGCAAACAAGTGACCTGCGAAAACTTTGGCTGGTAATGCTGAGGGAAATCCAAAGGAATTATGCATGAATACGAACAACAGAAGATTAACTGAAGACAGAATGTGCCCCATTAAAGATCAATGGTTAACGTTGTGCCAGTGTTTAAAACTGCTGTGAGGGAAAGCCAGGCACCAAAACACCAATTGGCTTGATGTTAGAGGAGCTTACGGTGTTGGAGGGGGCTCTGAGGGACAGGAGTTACATACATTTCGAAAGGCAAGGGTTCATTAGGGACAGTTTACGCAAAGTACACAAGTAGTGTCTCACAAACTTGCCTGAGTTTGTTGAAGAGGTGAGTAAGAAGATAGATGAAGACAGAACAGGAGACTGTGTCTATACTGACCACAGCAAGGCCTTCGACAGGGTTTAGCATGGAACACTGGTTAGTAAGATTAGATCACATGGGATAAGGGAGAGATAGCCAACTGGATACCAAATTGGCTTGACAGTAGGAAACAGAGTGGTGGGAGAGGGTTGTTGTGTATTCTGGAGGTCTTTGACCAACAGTGTGCCATAAGGAACAGTGCTGGGTCCAGTGATATGCATCTTTTACAGAAAAGCTTCCTGTAAGAGCATAGGAGTCATTGTTAGTACATTTGTTGATAAACGTCCGCATCTAACACGAGTTATAGTGGGCAGGGAATACAGTTATAGAAGGGGATCACGAATAACTGAGCCAGTGGGCCAAGGAATGAAAGATGGAATTGGATGAAGGTGATGATTTTGTCAAGGCAAACTATGGAGGACTAACAGTTAATGGTCAGGCCTTGGGCAGTGTTGTCGAACAGACAGAGAGACCAAGAGGTAAAGTTACAATGTTCCCTGGAAGTGGCATCGCAGGTGGACAGGCTGGGGACAGCGACGTGTTCACACTTGCCGTCATGGGTCAGAGCATTGAGTACCTGGGTTGGTACATCATGATACATCTGTACAAGGCATTATTGGGTCCCCAGTTGGAGTACTGCATAGAATTCTGATCCTCCTGCTTTAGGAAGCATTTCCTGAAACTGTAAACGGAGCAAAGATTGACGAAGATGTTACTGATACTGGAGGGTTTAAGAGAAACGGAGAAGCTGGAAAAACTGGAAAGCAACATCGGAGAATGAGATAGCTTTGGCTGATAAGGTTAAGGAGAATGCATGGAAATTCTACAGCACACACAAACGAAAAGCAACCAGAGAGACAATAGGGCCCCGCAAGGATCAATAAGGCCATCCATGTGTGGAATCACAGGAGATGGGTGAGATCCTTAATGAACATTTTATGTCAGAAATTACTGCAGACAAGTCAGTTAAAGAAACAGTGATGGCTTGTAAAGAGTCCCCATTACAGAAGAGGTGGTGCAGGAGGTCTTCAAACACAAAGGTAGAGAAAGCCCTAGGTCCTGAACAAGTGTATCCCAGAACATTGTATCGAAGTAGTGGCAGGGACCCGAGCAGAACTATTTGCATCATTGTCCTTCGATGATACAAATCGCAGGACGATGATTAAAACCACGAGGGATACAGGTAAGGTGATTAGCCAACATCTTTACCCCAGGGCAGTGGATTCCATAACTAGATTGGATCGAAGTGCAGAAGGGGGTGTTAGCAATTCTGCAAAGTCCAAAAATAGATAAGTCCGCGGGGCTGGATGAGATTTATCCTCTGATTCTCTGGGAATCCAGGGTGGAGATTGCCATGCCTTTGGCTTTGATGTCATCAATGTTCACTGGAATAGTGCCAGAAGGTTGGAGGAGAGCAAATGTTGTCCCCTTAGAATAGATTACTTGCAGTGTGGAAACAGGCCCTTCGGCCCAACAAGTCCACACCGACCCACTGATGAGCAACCCACCCAGACCCATTCCCTTACATTTACCCATTCCCCAAACACTATGGTCAATCTACCATGGCCAATTCAGCTAATCTGCACATTTTGGACTGTGGGAGGAAACCGGAACACCAGGAGGAAACCCACACAGACACGGGGAGAATGTGCAAACTCCACACAGACAGTTGGCTGAGGCAGGAATTGAAGGCACTGGCACTCTGAGGCAGCAGTGCTAACCCTAAGCAGGGGAATGGAGGCAATCCTGGTAGTTATAGACATGTGATCCTCACTTTGATTCTGGGTAAAGTGTTGGAAAGACTTGTAAGGGATAGGATGTATATGCATCTGGAGATGAGTAAGTTGATTAGGGATAGTCAACACGATTTTGTGAAGGGTAGGTTGTGCCTCACAAACCTTATTAAGCTCGTTAAGAAGGTAAACAAACAGATGGATGAGGGTAAAGCAGTTTATGTGGTGTATATGTATTTCAGTAAGGCTTTTGTTAGGGTTCCCAATGGTAAGCTGTTGCCGATAATACGGAGGCATGGGATTGTGGGTGATTTAGCAGTTTGGTTCAGAAATCGGCTCACTAAAAGAAGACAGAGGGTAGTGGTTGATGGGAAATATCGATCCTGGAGTTCACTTACTAGTGGGTACTGCCAGGATGTGTTTTAGGTCCGTTGTTGCTGTCATTTATATAAATGGCCTCAACGAGGGCATTGAAGGATGGGTTAGTAAATTTGCAGAAGATTCTAAGGTCGGTAGAGATGTGGATAGTGACGAAGGACGTTGTAGGTTACAGAAAGGTATAGATAGACAGCTGGACTGAACGTTCGCAAATGGAATTTAATGGGAAAGGTGGGAAGCGATTCACTCTGGAGGGAGTAACAGGAACACAGAAAACTGGGATAATAGTAAGATTGTTGGTAGTGTAGATGAACAGAGAGATCTCTATGTCCATGTGCATAGATCTTTCAAAGTTGCCACCAAGGCTTATGGGTTTTGTAAGAAGCCAGTCAGTGTGTGAGGTGGCATTGGTAGATGGATTGAGTTTCAGAAACATTAGACCATGCTGCAGCTGAACAAAACTCTGGGTATGGCCACATTTGTTCAGGGAGGATGTGTGAACTTCAGAAAGGATTCAGAGGAGACTTACTAGGAAGTTACCTGGTATGGAGGAAAGGTCTTATGAGGAAAGACTGAGGGACTTTAAGCTGTTTTTGTTCAAGAGGATGTGTTTGAGGTCAATTAATTGAGACAAATAAGATAATCAGCAGGTGAGATGGGTTGGACAGTGAGAGCTTTTTCTCTTGGATGGCGATATCGAGCACGAGGGGAGATAGCTTTAAATTGTGAAAGGTATTAATATTAACGAATAGATATGGGACAGATGCCAGAGGTATTTTCTTTACTCAGAATAGTACTCAGAAGTGTACAAGAAGGATGTCACCTGGGTGGAAGGAAGACTCACGTTGAGGGACAAAAACGTTTCGATTGGCCTGAAATGGAAAGGGTGTGGTTACCTTTTGCAATAAATGTAACATATGCCAAACGTTATCTAAGCCACAGACAGTAATAAAATCAGCACCATTGTTGCCAGTTCCCTCATTGAAAGTAACTTTCATGAGTGTCATGATTGATTGTGTATGTCCTAAACTAAAACTGAGAATGAGTATTTGCTCAATATATTGGTTGTGTCTGTCAGATTTTGGAATGCAATTTCATTTTGGATCATGAAGGCAGAAATTTTGGTAGAGAAGTTAGTAGTTTCCTTCATGCGGTATGGGCGACCCTGAGAAATTCAATCAGACCAAGGATCTATTTATACTGATAGGCTGTTTAAGGAATCATAGCTGAAAATGTGTTGCTGGAAAAGCGCAGTAGGTCAGGCAGCATCCAACGAACAGGAGAATCAACGTTTCGGGCATGAGCCCTTCATCAGGAATCATGAATCATGTTTTAAGGATTCATGAATAGTTCAGGCATACTGCACTTTAAATCAATTGCGTTATGTCTTGCATCCCAGGGAATTTGAGAAAGGAGGCATCAGTCCCTGAAGACCACAATAAGACCGTCCTGACAGATTATCTGAATGACTGGGATACTGGTGTCCAATTCGTAGTGTTTACCATTTTCAATGCCCCAAACTGATCTACTCCATTCACTCCCTTTGAGTTAGTATTCGGACATGAAGTCAACCAACGTCGAAGAAATATGTGCTTTGGTGATTAGAAGTATGCAGATGCTATCGAAGGCTTGTTCCAAACTTCGTCAGTGCAGTGGAAGCATTAAACAATTTTCTGAAGAAGATCAAATTAGTTTCGGTGGAGAGAAGAATTCGAGAAGCCATTTGGACATTTCAAAGCGATATTAACACAAAAAAGTTATTTCGACACCAAACCTTGCAAAACTCTTCATAATTGACATCAATGTTAGTGACTTACGAATTGGAGTCGTACTACTGCAGTAAGATGACAATGCGATTGAACTGCCTATTGGTTACTTTATATAGAAACTTAACATCCACTATTGGAAATACTCCACCAGCAAAAAAAACTATAGTTTGATAATGGTGTTGCCTGTCTCAAGAAGGGGTTTGCATAAAAACGATACCTAGAGACTGTTGAGCAGAGAGAACCTACGAGGAAAACCTACAAAGGACACGCAGCAAAGCTGACAGGTTCTGAAACTTTATTTTTGCCAATTGTGATATGTATAGTTTTTATTGGACCAGTATTGTAGAGGGGGAGGTTAAAGATAGGTGCAAGAAAAAGAGTTATAAATAGTTGTTAGTTAATTATTATCTGTTCGACTTTTTAAAAAAGTTTTAAATTTTTACTTGAAATCGAGACTTTCGGGATAGTTCTTGGGCTCTCAAATTTTGACAGATTACAGCGGGGTGAATCTTTTCTTTGTTGCAGGTTTAAATCAGCAGAGGGGTTTTCCTCGTGTCATAACAACGCACAGGCTTTTTGTATTGGAATAACATGCAACGAGAGGTAAAGAAAGGAACTGATAAGCGGGAACGTAACTCAGGACTGACGTTTTGGAGCAGTAAAGCCTGTTGAGCTTGCCCAGTCGGTTTCATGGCTTCTTTATTCGCTCTGTCGCCCTTCTAATTTGAATACGGCCTTACACGACTATGGGAAACGTGTGAACGTGCAGTGAAAAGTCAAACAGGAGAGGATCATATCTTTTATATTCGCTCCGATGATGTGGGTATATCTGGCTAAAACTGCATTAATTGCCAATTTCTAATTGCTGAGATGGCAGTTAACAGTTGAAATGGCCAATTGCCTCCTTGAATTCTTCTGTCCACCGAAACGTTTTTGATTGTCTCCAGTCATATATAGGCTAGGCCAGATCAGGATGTTTGATTTTCTTCCCGCAAAAACATTAGGGAACAAATTTTTTTTTTGTCCAGTATTCGATAATTATTTCTTGGAAACCATCAAACCCAAAATTCCTGATTTTATCAATTGTCATAATATTCCACCATTTACCACGACGGTATTTGAATTCTTGTTAAATACAGAACATGAACTAAGATTTTGGTTATAAGTTTAGTCTCCTCTCCACATTCTCCTATCTGTTTCAAGGCATTAAAAAATACCTTCAAAGTAGCTCTCTGAACATGTCCCAGTAGTAACCCTCAAAATACTCTGCACAATGCTGTTATGATTGTATGCACGTTCTAATGTTGAGCAGCAGTTGGAAACTAAAACTGCTGTCATTCTGAGAAGATACGTTGACAGAATTTTTTTTAAAAAAAAGACTTTATAGTGTTTGGGCAGTTCTGCAACTGGGCATCACGACCTGTTTTTTTCCAAGTTCTGTCATGTTTTCATCGTAAGAAATTTGGTGTCATTATCGATAGATGCCTGGATGAATGGCACTCCAATAATAAGCAACCTTAGGGATGTCCAGAAACTCCAGGGCGGAGCAACAGCACATCTATCACGCTTTATAACCATGCTGCAGAAACACCGAAAGTGGTTTCTTTGGACACCAGATTCAATCACATGCTAGTCTCCTTACAACCTTGGTGCAAACACGCACAAAAAAGCTGAATTCAAGAGGTGAGTTGAATGTAACTGTCATTGATATCAAGACCACTTTTGACTGAGTATGATATTAATGAGAATGAGAATGACTCTAGTCACTGCAATTCAGGGTCAAGATGCAATGGTTGGTGGCCTATCCTGTACAAAGGATATTAGTTGAGGTGAGTGTGGTCATTTAGTTAACCTCATCCCAGACATTTCTGGACAGGAGTTAATCAGGTTAGAGTCGTGGATTTCCCATATTCGCTGATGATTGCACGATATTCATTATTTTGGCCACTCCGCTGAGAGCAAAGCAGTCTCTGTCCAAATACAACCAGATTTGGAGAAAAATGCAACACTACACTGACAAGAAGCAAACAGCATACACACCTCACAACTGCCAGGAAATTATGGAGACTATACCGATCGTCCCTTGCTATTCAATATTGTTGCCATCAATATCTACCCCTACTGTCAATATTCACGGGGTTGTCATCTCCAACAAGAAACAGACTAACCATTGCCCTCTTGACACTGAATGATGTTACTATCACTGAATTTCTTCCACTATCAAAATCCCAGCATGATTGGATACTGAAATGGAAACGCCATGTCGTTACTGTGGTTGCAAGAGCAGGTAACAGGCTGTGAATTCTGCATGGCGTTACATATATCTGTGTGGGAAGTTATTTTTGTTAGTATGCATGTGAGGACAGCCAGACTTGCTTTTGTCACAGCATTCACCAGTTTTTTTCAGTTGGAGTATACTCTGATTTTTTTAATGGGATATATTATGAGATTTAAAAAAATTTATATTCTATTCATTTCAGCCTTTTAGCTCACCTAAACTGGGTTTTCTTTTATTTTTCTGCAGACTCCTGATGTCCGAATCAACAATTGCCTCCCTGTATCTTTTGAAATTGGCGTGAACACAGACTACGAAAAATGATGGGCTCGACCCTTTGACAGTTCCTTAGTTACAGTTACAATCTGAAAATTACTCGTTTTTACTGAATCACTATTTCCCATCATGAGCCAATTCTCCATCTGAACCAATGTGTTAATTCCATCACCGTATGCTCTTATATTGTGCAATAAAGGCAGGTAAATCAGTGAGGAAATTACTCGTTTTTAGTGAATCACTATTTCCCATCATGAGCAAATGCTCCATCTGAACCAATGTGTTAATTCCATCATCGTATGGTCTTATATTGTGCAAAAAAAGGCAGGTAAATCAATGAGAAATATTGAGGATAAGCACCATTAAGGCATTTTCATCGTTAGAAGTGATCAGGCACCAAACGAAGGAGATAATTGGAAAACTCTATTTTGAGATTACTATATTTCAACAAGTATCACCGTACTTATTCGTAATAAAAGAGGCATTCCTGCCAAAGATCACATTGTGACATTTGCTTTCTTTCGGAAGAAAGGGATAAATACTGCCAGATGTTTGCAGCTCAGGCATACAGCAGAATGTTTTCACACTGCCAGACTTCCATTGATATAACAGTGTTAATAAACCAGATCCTGAATTGGCTCACATATCAATTAAACACTGTCCACATTAAAATAGCTAGTGATTCGAATGTGCTCAATGCCAGCAATGGGCAAAATTGAATGAAAGCCATATAATGTTGGGTTGTGTAGGGCTTGATCAGATTGTAAAACATCTCTTTGGCTAGAAAGAGCACATTATAGACGTCAGAATATTCTATACCTTTCATCCTTTGGGACGATGAAAGAAATGGTACTTGTTTCATATATCACAAACATGTCTAATATTCCTTTACGTTTAATTGAACGAGTTTCGAATATTAATGTTTTGAGTTAATATCCTAATATGTTGCATTCATAAAGAAAAAATGATCGGTTGTTAAACAAATAGTTGTTTATTTTTCACTGTTGGATGAGTGCATCTTTTGCTGACAGTATTTATTAACTATACCTAGTTTTCACTGAGACAATGGTGATGACATTCTTCAATCGCTGCAGTCCTTTTCAGTTGTTGACCAATAAGGCGATTAGGAGAGAAATTCTAGGATTTTGAACCAGCGCCAGTCCAGGACGAGCAATATTGTTTCCAAATCAGAATGCTAAGTGGCTTGGCTGGGGGTGGGGTGCAGAATGTGGTTGTGTTCTCATACACATTCTGGGTTGGTGAGGTGCTTTCTGAGGCGCGATAATGAATTTCCGTAGTGCGCCTTGTACACCTGCAAAACATTGGTAGTGGAGCGAGTGGATTCATATGAATGCAAAGCCAACGAAACGGGCTGCATTGTTTTGAATGGTTTTAGGTCTGCAATCATTCAGTCAATTGAGAAATATTCCATCACTGTCTTGACTTTACATTGTAGGCAATGGAATGTCTTTGTGTAGACAGGAGGTGTGTAACTTGCCCCAGTAATTCTCGGGTCTGACCTGCTTTTGTAGGTCGTGGGCTTATATGGTGCGTCCAGTTGAGTTTCCGACGAATTATAACCCCTAGCATGTTGATAGTGGTGTATTCCACGATGAAAACACCGTTGAATGTCAAGGGTCGTTGGTTAGATTGTCTCTAAAATATGATTGTCACAGCTTTGCATTTCTGTGGTACGAATGGTCCTTACCACTTGTTGCATGTGAACACGGGCCATTTCAGTACCTGAGGAGGATGAATGGTAAGCAACTGTGCAATCATCAGCAGACATCCGCACTTCTGACCTTAAAATGGAGGGAAGAATATTGATGAGTATCTGAAGACAATTAGGCCTGGCACATTACCCTGAGGAATGCCTGCAGAGATGCCCTTGAGCTGAGATGACGGACCTCCGATAAGTACGACCATTTTTCTCTCTGCCAGATATGACTCTGCGACCGAAGTTTTAATCTCCAAATTCCCATTCGTTACAGATTTACCAGGGCTCGTTTGTGCCAACACTGGGTCAAGTGCAGCCTTAATATGAAGGTCTGTTGTTTCCATCTCATCCCTGAAATTAATTTCTGTTGTTCTTGTTTGAACCAAGGGCGGAATGAGGTCAGGAGCTGAGAGGCCTTGGAAGATCCCTAACTAGACGTCACTAAGCAGGTTATTGCTTAGGAGGTGCTACGTAATCGCACTGTTGATGACACCTTCCATCACTTTACGGATTATCGAGAGCAGACTGATAGGGCAGTCATTGGTTGAGTTGGATTTATTGTGCTTTTCCTGTGCAGTACATACCTGGGAAATTTTCGATACCGCTGGGTAGATGCCAGTATTGTAACTGTACTGGAACAGACTGGCTAGGGGAGCAGCAGGTTTTGAAACAACATCTTTATTACTATTGTCGGAATGTTGTGAGGGCTGTATCCTTTGCTGTATCCAGTGTCTCCAATCGTTTCTTGACTTCACTTGGAGTGAATTAAATTGAATGAACACTGATATCTGCCGGGCACCAGTGGAGAAGGACGAGACGGATTGTCCACTCAGCACTTGTGGCTGAGGCTTGCTCCAATAGCGTCAGGCTGATTTTTTGCACTGTCGTTCTAAGCGCTTCCATCATTCAGACATTTGTACTGTCTCGTCTTGCACTGCGTTGTTTAGTAGTCCACGAGCATTCAGGCAAGAATGTGAAGGACGGCAATACTTCGATACAATCCGTTGGATATGTGATGTATCTGTCTACCACCTGTGACCCATTCTATGTGACAAACAAGTAGTCCTGTTTGGTGGCTTCACCAGGTTGACACTTCACCTTCAGGTATGTCCTAGTCTTTATCCTGGCATGCCTTCCTGTCTACTGTATTTAATCAGATTTGATCCCCTGGCTTATTTGCAATTGTTGAGTGGTTGATATTCTCGGCCATGAAGGTTGAGTGGTTCTGGAATAGTATTCTGCTGCTACTAATGGCCCACAGTCCCTCGTAAATGTCCAGTTTTGAGTTTTGGAAACTGTTTCTAGTTTCTGATTTAGCTTGTGATAGTGCCACACAACAGCATGGTGGTTATTCTCAATGAAAATGCCGGACATCAACTGCGTAAGCACTGTGTAGTTTTCACCCTTACTGATGTTGTCATGGACGGATACATCTGAGGTTAGCAGATTAGTTAGAAAGAGGTCAAGCATGATTTTTCCACAGCTTAGTTCCATCAGCTCGCAATTGCAGATACATAATAGCAGCTACGTCCAAAAAGACGATATCAGCTCGATCAGTCGACCTGTTGCCGAGTCACTCTTGGTGAGTGACATTGAAATCCCGCATCCAGCGAATAAGATGAACCCTTACCATCTTCCGTACTTCCTCCAGTTGTAGTTCAGCATGCAGGAGTACAGTACACAGTCATAAGCTGAAGGACGATAGTACATGGTAATAAGCAAGAGGTTCTATTGTCTATTCTTAACGCGAAGCCAAGAGACTTCATGAGATCCGGCGTCTTTATTGAGGACTGCCAGGAAAGACTCCTCGGGACTGTATACCACCGTGTCCACAACCTTAGTGATTGTGTCCTGCTTTTAGGAAAGGATTTATCCAAGGGTTCTCAAGGTGGTGTCTGAGATATTATCTCCAAGGTTATACTCCTTAATTAAGTCTGTGTCAGGTTGTTGTTTGACTAGTTTATAAGATAACCCTCCCAATTTTGGCACTTGACCCTAGAATGTAGTAATGCAGACTTTGCATTATCATCAGGGCTGTTTCCGCCATTGTCTTTTCCGCTTCCTCGAATGATGCCAGATGATCTGGTCAGATTCATTCCTTTGAAAATTTGTAACAATAGTAAAGACCCTTCAGCCCAACAGGTCAAAACTGACCACGCAAATTATATTCAATGAATCCCATATCATTATCATATTTTTCTACCATTATCCCTGACCAAGGCACCTTAACTAAACATCCCTGAACAATATGGACAGTTCATAGAACATATAACATAGAACATTACAGCACAGTTCAAGCCCTTCGGCCCTCGATGTTGCTCCAACCAGTCATACCAATCAGAAAGCTATCTAACCTACACTATTCCATGTACGTCCATATGCTTGTTCAATGACAACTTAAATGCACTTAAAGTTGGCGAATGTACTATCGTTGCAGGTAAAGCATTCCATACATTTACTACCCTCTGAGTAAAGAAACTACCTCTGACATGTGTCCTATATCTATCACCCCTCAATTTGAAACTAAGCCCCCTCGTTCTCGTCGTCACCATACCTGGAAAGAGGCTCTCTCTGTACACACTATCTAACACTGATGATCTTGTATGTCTCTATTAAGTCACCTCTCAATCTTCTTCTTTCCAACTAAAAAAGCCTCAAGTCCCTCAGCCTTTCCTCGTAAGACCTTCCCTTCTATACCAGGCAGCATCCTTGTAAATCTCTTCTACACCCTTTCCAAAGCTTCCACATGCTTCCAAAGATGCGGTGACCAGAACTGTACATGATACACCAAGTGCGGCTGCACCAGAGTTTTGTACAGCTGTAGCACAACATCATGGTACCGGTACTCGGTCCCTATATCAATAAAAGCTAAAACACTGTATGCCTTCTTAACAACCCTGTCAACCTGGATGGCAACTTTCAAAGATCTGTGCACCTGGACACCGAGAACTCTCTGCTCATCTACGCTTCCAAGAATCTTACCATTAGCCCAGTAGTTTGCATTCTGGTTACTCCGACCAAAGTGAATCACGTCACACTTGCCCACATTAAACTCCATTTGTCACCCTTCAGCTCAGCTCTGCAGCTTATCAATGTCTCTCTGTAAACTACAACATACTTCGTCACTATCCACGACTCCACCGACCTTAGTGTCGGCTGCAAATTTACTAACGCACCCTTCTACGTCCTCATCCAGGTGGTTTAGAAAAATGACGAACAGCAGTGGACCCAACATCGACCCTTGCGGTACACCACTCGTTACTGGACTCCAGGATGAACATTTCCCATCAACTACCACCCTTCTTTCAGTAAGCCAATTACTGATGCAAACTGTTGTGTCTCCCACAATCCCATTTCTCCGCATTTTGTAAAATAGCCTACTGTGGCGAATCCTTGTCGAACGCATTGCTGAAATCAATACACACCACATCAACAGGATTACTCTCATCTACCTGTTTGGTCATCTTCTCAAAGAGCTCAATAAGATTTGGGAGGCACGATCTATCCTTCACAAAACCGTGCTGACTATCCCTAATCAAATTATTCTTTTCTAGATTATTAGAAATCCTATCTCTTATAACCTTTTCGAGCACTTTATCAACAACTAAATAAGACTCACTGGTCTATCATGACCAAGGTTGTCTCTACTCCCCTTCTTGAAGAGGGGAACCACATTTGTTAGTCCAGTCCTCTGGCACCATTCATGTAGACAATATCGAATTAAAGATCAATGTCAAAATGTTCGGTGATCTCCTCCCTAGCTTCCCAAAGGATCATAGGATAAATTCCATCCGGCCCAGGGGACGTACGTATTTTCAAACTCTGCAGGATTTCTAATACCTCTTCCTTGTGAACCTCAGTCTCACCTGGTTGATTAGCCTGAACACAGTATTCTCCACGACAACATTGTCGTTTTCTAGAGCCAATACTGGCGAAACATATTCATTTCGTATTTCCCCCATCTCCTCTGGTTCCACACACAAATTCCCACTGCTATCCTTGCTTGGCCCTTATCTTACTCGCGTCTTTCTTTTATTCCTTAAATACCTATAGAAACCCTTAGGGTTTACCCTGATCCAACCCGCTAACACCTTCTTATGTCTCCTCCTGGCTCTTATTAGCTCTCTCTTTAGATCTTTCCTGGCTACCTTGTCACCTTCAAGCGTCCTAACTGAGCCTTCACATCTCAACCTAACATAAGCCTTCTTCTTCCTCTCGACCAGAGATTCCACTTTCTTCGTAAACCACGAGTCCCATACTCTACAGCTTCCTCCCTGGCTGAGAGGTACATATTTATCTAGGACACTCAGGAGATTTTCCTTCAATAAGCTCCACATTCGTAGTCGACCTATCCCCTGCAGTTTGCTTCACCATCCTATGCTTCCTACATGTCGCCTAATCGGATCTAATTGCCTTTCCCCAGCTGTAACTCTTGCCCAATTACACCTATCCCTTTCTATCTCTCAAGTAAACATAACACAATTGTGATGGCTATCACCAAAGTGCTCACCTACTTCCAAGTCTAACACCTGGCCGGGCTCATTACCAAGTATCAAATCTAATGTGGCTTTGCACCTTGTTGATCTGTCTACATTGAAAAAAAAACCTGACCAATCTATTGGGCTCGCACTATAGTGTTCCCAGTCAATATTTGGAAAGTTGAAGTCCTCCATGACAACTACAAGGTCTCTTACTCCTATCGAGAATCATCTTTGCTATCCTTTCATGGACATTTCTGGAACTATTCGAAGGCCTATAGAAAACAGGGCGAACTCTTCTTTCCTGTTTCTAACCTCAGCCCATACTACCTCAGTTGTTGCATCTCCAAAATCCTTTCTGCAACTGCAATTCTGTCCTTGACCAACAATGCCATACCTCCCCCTCTTTTGCCATCTTTTCCGTTCTTACTGAAACATCTAAATCCTGGAACCTGCAATAACCATTCCTGCCCCTGCTCTATCCATGTCAGTGGAATGGCCATAACATTGAAGTCCCAGGTGCCTACCCATGTTGCACGTTCACCACCTTATTCCAGATGCTTCTGGCGATGAAGTAGAGACACATCAAACCAACTTCTTGCTTTCCGGTGCCACCTTGCGTCCCTGAAACTTGATTTTGGACCTCCCTACTCTCAATCTCTTCTATACCCGAAATACAATTTTGGTTACCATCCCCCTGTTGGATTACTTTAAAACCATCGCAATAGCCACCTCTATTCAGCTTGGCCGATTCACCTAATCTGTAAATATTTGGATTGTGGGATGGAACCGGAGCACCCAGACGAAACCCACACTGACACGGGAAAAATGTGAATACTCCACACAACAGTTGCCCAAGGGTGAAATTGTATCCGGGTCACTGGTACTGTGAGGCAACAGTACGAACCACTGAGCGACTATGTCGTCCTGAACAGACATACTGATCTATACTATCCCACTCACTAATCTTTGCTGTACTCACTGACCAGTTCAATTATCACGATACACTCTGACGTACATTTACCTTTTCACCCATCAATACTGAACTAATTCATCTGCATTGTCACGCTCACCAGTCATGCATGTACCCACTGACTTGCACTATCTCATTCATCCATCACACCATTACTCATTGATCTATGATGATCAGTTCACCCAAAAAACTGATCTGAACTGCATAATCCTCCATCACTCTTGAACCCACTGATCTAAACTGTTATGTTACCCCATTATCCCGACGCACGTCAAGTTACCCTGTTCTGTTCACTTGTCATCCATGTGCACGCTGGCCTACATTGTTCCATTCAACCATGCACATCAATCCAACATATTGCAATCACATATCATCTCTGTCCACATTGATCTACACTGTCTGTTTCACTCACCATCCATGTACGAATTGAACTACCCTGTTCTGTTCACCCATTACCTTGTTTACCCATTACCTTGGTACTCACTTACATTCATTAACTTTTTGAAGTATCACACCTGCAATGATTGAGCTGTACCAATTCAATCGCATATCATTCATCTACCCAGTGATATACGCTATCACAATCACACCTGGGTACACTGACTCGCACTTTCTTGTTACATCGTATATTTCCTGAGCTGCACCAACTCGTTAAGCCATCCCTCGTGACAAAACTGACCAACACAGTCACAAATTCCCAGCACTCCTCTACTTACTGGCTAACAATGCCACATTCACCACCATCCCATACTCAAAGATCTACATTGTTCCTTTCACCGATCACCTCTACTAAATGACTGACACGGAATTGACCCCAAATAAATTGTGCACCCTCTGACCGACGCAGTTCCGTTCCACCATCAGGCGTGTAATGATCAACATCTCATTTATGAATTGTCCAGAATTCACCTGACATTCACCCAAAACATTGCATTATTTGCTCTCCACTGTCCTGTTGAGTTATCACCTTGGAAATCACAGACCAAGACTAACTATTCCCACATCACACGTGTACTTACTGGCATATTCTCTTCTGCTCAATTATCAAAACTGTGCTCATGAGCTTCAATGCCACATTCACCAAACACTCTGTGCACACTCACCAACACTGCCCCATGCACTCATCACGTCATAACACACTGACTTACACTGTCTCTTTGACACATCACATTTTTATTCATTGATTATACTTTCTCCTGGTCACACATTACATTGACGTCAGTGACCAACATTGTCACTGATTGCCTGCACTCTATCTGCGCTGACTGCTAAGGGCCCGTCCACACATCACTGCTGCACTCATTGACCTGCACTGTCGTTTTAAGCGATTAGACCTGTGTTCATTGACCTTCGTGTCACCCTCAAACCTTATATATTCATTCACTAACTCCGGCTATCCCGCACACGTATCAGATCTATAATCATTGATCTACGCTGTTCCGGTCACCTCTCACCACTTATACGTATTGACCTACACTGTCCCGTTCAGCTATCGTCACTGTATTCGCAGAACTAAAGTTTCCTACACAAGAATCAGCTCGCTTCTACTGACGTCGACTGTTCCACTCATTCATCAAGCATCTACGCCCTGATTTAATTTGAACTTTTACCCATTACCCATGTCAGTACAGGCAACATTTCCCATTCTCCCATCACAGCTTTTCTGGTCGCTGATCAGGGACTAGATCAGTGACCAACATTGTCACTGCTAGGATCAGTGCTGGGACCGCAATTATTCACAATTTAAATAGATGTGTTGAAGTTGGTAAGCACGTGTAGTTTATAAAAGTGTGCAGGTGACACTAAGATGAGTGGTAGAGCAAAATCTGCAGAGGAGTGCGAAATGTTGTAGATTGACACTGTTTGTTCAAATGATTAGTCAAATGGAGAGCAACGTTCATAAATGTGAAGTCGTCTATTTCCATCATTGCTAAAGGGATGGAGTTTAACAACAGGGCAGCTTACGTTGGAGCTGTAAAGTGAGCTGGTAAGGCCAAACCTGCATGACGGCGTGCAATTTCGTTCTCCTTACTTGAGGAAGATTAATTTCACACTAGATGGGATGCCGAGGAACGTGACTGCGTTGATTCCTAATTTGAGAGGGTTTTCGTATGAGGAGAAACTCAATGGATTGGGATTCTAATCGAGGAGAAAGTGAGGACTGCAGATGCTGGAGGTCAGAGTCGAGATTGTCGTGCTGAAAATCACGGCACGTCAGCCAACATCTGTGTAGCAGGAGAATCAACATTTTAGTCTTTATTACTGCATCAGGAATGAGGCTTATGGGCCAGGGAGCTGAGACATTAATGGGTCGAAGATAGGGTTGGATAGAAGGTATCTGGCAAAGGTGCTTCCTTATCTGACAGAAATGTGCCTGGATCTCCATTAATGTCATCTACTGCATCCGTTGCACCAGGTGTGGTCTAATCTACAACAAGGAGACCTAACGCCAATTTGCGGATCATTATGGATAAAATTTCAGGTACACACGCACAAACAAATACCATTGCTCCGTGGCTGAGCATTTTAACTCCCCCTCCCACTCTACCAAGAATATGCAGGACCTGGAGCCGCTCCATTGCTAAATCCTAACCACCCGACGCCTGAAGTAGAACTACTCATCTTCCGACTTGGGACCCTGCAATCACACAGCATTAATGTGGATTTCATCAGTTTACTTCTTTCCCTCCCCCAACATATCCCGTTCCAAATCGTCGAAATCGGTCCAAACCTCTTGTGCTGTTTATTGTCTTTCCAATTATCCATTCCAGTCTCCCCTATGATTTATCACCTCATCATCACCTTTATCTACCTCTTGCGTTACCAGCTACCTTCACCCAACGCCACCGCTCCAATTTATCTCTCAACACCTCCAGCCTACAAGTTTCATTCCTGACGAAGGGCATATTTGCAAAACATTGATTCTAATGCTCATTGGATGCTGTCTGACCTGCTGTGATTTTCCAGCACCACATCTCGACTGGGATTAGATTCTGTAAATTTTAGAAGAATGATGCGGATTCTTATAGAGACATATGAAGGGAATGTGCATGATATAAGTACAAAGAAAGTTTCCACTGGTGGGTGAAAGGAGGACAAGATGACAGAGCCTCAAAATTAGGGGAAGAACAATTTTCTCCGAATTGTGAAGGAACCTTTTCACCGAGAGGGTTGTGACTTTGTGGAATTCCAAGCCCAGTGAAATATTTGAGTCCTCCTCACTGAATGTTTTTAAAGCTAGTCTCGATATTTTTTGAACAGTAAGGGTTATCAGTGTTATAATGAGTGGATGGGTAAGTGGAGCTGAGGCTACAGAAGTAGACACCATAACATTATTGAATGGCACTGCAGGCTCGAAGGATGAGATGGACTAGTTCTGCTCGATTTCTTATGTTCTTTTGTTCTAATGAGTGATTTGCCAGAGGAAGTGGCAGATGCAGGAACATTTATAAATTTAAATTTGCACGGGTACATGTTTAGCAAGGTTTTGAGGATATGGGCCAGACACGGACAAGGTGGGCTACTTTAGTTTGAGAACAAGGTCAGCGTGGCAGAATTAGACCAATGATCTGTTTCTGTGCTATATGACGCTTTGACAGGTTGACGAACTGGATAAGAATGCATATGGAATATTTGAAATTTGCAACTGATAGATATATTTTAAGAGAAGAGGGTTTCAGCTGAAATTGTAAAAATAGTTGATTAAGTCACAGTTATCGCATTGATTTCAGTTCTGTAATCCAACTTAGAGGAAAGACGTCATTCAAAACGACAGAGCGCTGAAGAGTTTTTGTTTTGGAGGATCTTGCTGGAGTGTTTCAGTTATGTGGAGACATTGGATAGACTGAAGTTAGTTTCCTTGGTGCAGGAGAGATTGACTGGTGAAATGATGAGATGCATACGGTTATGATGGACATTGCAAGGGTGGAAAAGAAGAAGCCCTTCCGCTTGATGTTGTTAACTGACTAGTAGACTGAGCTCCAATGAATGTGCAGGAGATCCTGTGGGTGTGTGAGGTCTGAAGCATCAATCAGGAGGTTGAGGGAGGGTTCCAATTATTGCTTCTATGTGTGCTTAGGTTACAAACACTCAGATTACTCACTGTGCATTTTCACGTGCACCTGTGATGCCAAGCCGAAAAAAGGTGATATGTCAAATACATTAAAATGGGATCAGAAAATCGGGTGCTGCTCTATGGTTGATGCAACCAGGCGGTCCAAGACAACTTTTTTCACATGTGCTGTACATTTCAATGGCTGAATTATAACATGAGATCTGGTGAAAACAAGCCAAGAATTGGCAAGAATACTGCCCGATGAATGGTGTCTACTGTACGAATTGCATTGAAATACATTCCCTTTGTCTCAGTTTAGATTATTGCCTACAAGGTTTTCCTACTCAATTCGAGAACATCCAGTTAATCTCGAAATTGAGGAAGAACTGATGCAAATGGATACGCACTGGGTCTGCAACTTCTATATTCAGTACTCACTGTGGTTGGGTAGCACCCCAAACAAATGAACCAATCAATCCAAAAAAGAATGAATGACACTCTTGTGGATGCGAGGAAAATCAACTGTGTTTTAATGTGAACAAAATAAATCAAGGCATGACAGAAGATGCACTGTGTAGTGTAGAACATAAATCACAATTTGTGGAAGATATAATTCACTGGTATTTGCATTCCTCACATTGTGTGTAACATGCGAATTGTAGAAATAAGAGAACCCAACGAATAGATCATATCCAATCATTCCGCATTGAATCTTCATCTTGAACTAACAACATGCACAATATCCATCCAATTTGCAGATATTTCCAAAATATTAAATATTTCCTTGTTCTTCCTCTCTCACTTTGCAAATTGCTTGTCAAATAAATCCAAACAGCAGAATGACGGGAGCTATTCGACACGGCTTCAGATGTTCAGAAGATGGTTCACCATATCCAAGTGTACAATGCATATTGATCTCGTCATGCTCACATTATCCTGAATGATAAAGTAAAAGATGTCTAAAACATTGAAGAAAATTCAAGACATTCCTAACGGAACTAACGAGTTGTCAATTTTCTGGAACTTGAACTGCTCATATTAATTAATTAAACTTGCTGTACATGCCATTACCCTGGTTAACGGAAATTGTTCATAGACCACTTGTTGCATAGAATCGTGTGAAATTCAAAATAGAATCTGCTTATGACCGGTGTACACACAACTCACGATGACAGTAGTGAAATATCCAAATTTACGGATCATGGCTATTTCTTTTCATTATATTTTACCAATTTCATTCTAATCGATCATGCTGGTCAGGACCAACATTTTCAAAATCAGTGATCAGTCCTAAATGTAATGATTTTGTTTCGTTTGGCTTCCTTGATCTGAACTTTAGCATCTACGTCTCTTTACCACAAGTATTACATAAGACTCGTTATGATTTTAGGTTTGTGCATGACCAATATTGCAGTTTACTTAGCCGTCTAAGTTGCATCCTTTTGTTTTCTTAGTTTGTTACTATGTTGTACAACTCAAAGTCCTATTATGCACATCGAATTCAGAAAATCAGTTCACCTATTCTGAACTTTTGCAGTGGTTCACATCTTCTACAATGCGCTGCAGAAAAATACCATAAAATTTCGACCAGGTTCATGGGACGGGGAGTCGTTCCTCAAAAACCCGATCCTAATCTAGTGTTTCCAACAGAAGTAACATCCTTTTACCCCACAATGTGAAAACTCGCCCAGGTACATTCTGCACATGAGGAGCAGTAGAAATCTAACCTGGTCTAATTAACACCCCATCAGTCTATTGTCGACCATCAATAAATTGATAAAGGTTTTCATCAGCAGTACAATCCTGCAACACCTGATCAGCAACAACCTGCTTACTGGAGCATAGTTTGGGGTCTACCAGGGTGCCGCAGTTCCTCACCTCGTTGCAGACCTAGTTCAAAAATTGACCGAACAGTTTAATTCTAGAGGTGAGGGGATATCAGCCCTTGACATAAATCCGACATTCAATCGAGTGTGGCATCAAGGAGCGTGACCAAAACTGGAATGAATGGCAGTATAATCTAGTTTCGTCAGAATCAGATCAGGGATAATTTCATTCGAAGAGCTAGCAGAAGTTCCATATAAAATCACATTTAAGTGTCTTCATGTTGGTTATAACGTCATGATCTGACTGGTTCATTTGACCCACTTTTTATTTTAGAAGTCCTCATTTATAATACCAAACAACACCGTCAGAAAACGATTTCAGTGAGTCACAATCTCACGTTTAATTATTCCTGCGGGTACATCCCCATGCCACGCCCTGGTTCGTTCAATATTATTCAAAACCAAAATGATGCGATGTTCAGAGTTTATATCTGGTATACCACAACACTTAAGTTGGAGTGATAATATGATTCAGTATCATGCTTTGTTTATTCGACCTTATTTAAACTGCATTTACCATGACTGATTACTGATACATCTGTCTCGAGAGAAAATTTATGAGTGTTTGAATCGCTAGGGACAGTGCCTCAGCTTTACGCACCACTCTACCCTGTCGAAACTTCACAAAACCTCTTTATGTCATTTCAAGATTATACAGCGTCATCGTGGCACAATGGGCATTTGAGTACAAGTAATTAACTGAAAATGTTTATTCAAACGCGAAACATGTTAACCTCCAGGATGCTAATTGTCACATTATAGGCTTTACCATCTGCCTGCAAGAACGATAATTGACACACTGGAGGCTTTACGAATTATATAAATAACAGATCCTCTCAATAAATCATCACTTCGAGCAAGCAGCAAACTGTGAATCTTGTGAGAGGACCAGGACAGTTCAGGAGTAAAACGTTGGTATGTTATGTCAATGGAATTAGTCTTCATGCAACAGGTTTGAATCTTTTCAGAATTGATCAGGATCTACATTATTTAAAGAAAGAGATCATATTCTAAGAGCAGAGAATAGGAGTATGTCCACAATGAATTCGAATCTGACAACCACATGTTGGAGAGTTACAGCAATCAACAGAAGCGTGTACCACGCATTTCATGTTCTGTCTACACGCTATGAACAAACTCCAATCAATTGGCGTATCTATCAAATACTTCGGATTATCCAAGCAGGATATTATCCAATATTGGCGTTTGTTGGTGTCCCTGGTAAGTCACCGCAATCAACTTTGATTTTGATTTAAGACTGTAGACTTGTAATTCTTCCCATTCCACTGCAATTGTTCCTGATTTTTTTTTAATAAAGCAGCTTTTCGCTGCACAAAGACTGAAATTTACTCATGACTCAATACCTAACCGTGAACTCTCAATCCCTGAGTTGAACTCATTTACATGTTTCTTACCAAGCAGCTCAGATACCCGTGGTGGCGTTGAGATTTGAATGTGGGTGTCCTGGGTCCAAGGCTGGTACCCGAGCACTCCACCACAGCAACCCTGAAATAATATTAATTGAATTACTAATTCTAATTATTTCGCCCATAATTTTACCTATGTTCAGAGCTCATTCATTCCATATTTTTCAGAGGACTAATCTCTGCAAAACATTTTAATACAGCAGATATATAGGCGTAGCTTTCCCATATAGGAGATCTCAGTGTAAATCTTTGCATGTTAGCGTATATTGTGCAGCTTCAGTGTAACATTCAGTAAAACATCTCTTTGCATCTCACACTTTTTCATGTATTCTATCATGTCTTTGTTCATTTTACCAAACTGTCTGCTGCTTCCTAAATTCTGCTGCTTTTCCTTTCCTTATTAATGACATTGCTATTTTTATTCTGATCATCCTTATTTTTAAAAGAAAATTCTGATTCTTAGCTCTCTCAATAATATTTGTTCTGCTTAAAGTATTTAACCAGCTTCTGCATTTAATTCTGACAATGACTTTAGTCGATGTCACTACTATTGAGTGCGCTGCTATCCAATTCAGAACCCACGACATGATCCAGTTTGTTCTGGAAGCCATAGATACAGATGTTGTTTCATATTGAAAAGCGTGTATCATTCTTCTCAACTATTTTTCAGTAAGTTTTCTATCAAATGATGGTAATTGCCCACGCAGCTTATTCTCAGCTGTCCATGCACTTAAGTTGGTGGGGAAGTAGTCCAATGTAAGGTGAAACCTTCTTGCAAGCTTCGTTGAATTTTAGTTCCATCTAATTGGTTGGGGAAACATCTATTATCCATCTCCCGTTGTCCCTGAGAAGTTGACGATGACAGAGCTTCTGGAACTGTGCAATCCGTGTATCACCAACACATTCAGAGCACAAGTATGGAAGGAACTATAGGTCATTGACCTAAACTCACAGAACGAATGCTGATGCAGTTGGAAATCCGCATAATGCCTAGCACGGTGAGGATTTCGAAGGTGGCACGTTTCTTATTTATGTCGGCTCTTGCTATTCTAAATGGTTACGTTCATACAAATAGAAGGCGTTGAGCAATGTGATTTCTGAGTATATCCAATTTATCATGTAGACCACACTGGTGCTGTTAGATATTAGCATTCTAGGCAGTGTATGCACTGTGGATTTGCTGTTACTCCAGCTGGCTACTTTGGCTAAGGTTAGTGTCAAGCTTTTTTTAACGTTATTAGGGTTGCAAACAACCGACATATTGGGGCTATCCCATTATATAATGAAACAAAGATCTGTGAATGCAGAAAACCTGAAATAAAAACAGATTATGTTGGAGAAATTCATTACATTTGACAATGGCTACGGAAAGCCAAAAACATATCCCATTTCGATTTCAATGATCTTAGTCAGAACGAATCACACTGTCGGCTTGTGCCTTGTTGATGATCAACAAATTTGGGGATAAGATAAGAAGTATGTTGGATTCTTAGCTTCTGATCAGTTCCTGCAAGCATATGGCTACGTCAGTTTCGTGTCTGTTCAATGGTAACCTCCCGGGACTTTACTAATGAGGAAATCAGGCATGATAACAGTGAACCTGAAGGAGTGTTTAATCTTCTCTAATTGGACATGATCAGAGCCTGCCATTTTAGTGGCAGGTACGTTATTTGCAATGTTTTAGACCAAGCATTGGATATTTACTCAGTATTGCTGTATTTGGATATGTATTAGCGATTGTCTTCTGACTTAATGTGGCTTCGGCAGTGTTAGTGGAAAAGATGTACATCTTTTTCGAGCTGCTGCTGTTTGAAATGTCCTAGGAAGTCACATGACCTGATCGGTGCGCTCAAGACGGGTTTAAACTGCTCTGCATCTTTTTCTGAAGCAAAATAAAGAAATGGAACTGTAGCTCCTGAAATGAGCATAACGCATAGCTCAAAAGCTGAATGGTAAGGATAGAGTGTTCTCACCGTGTTTTTTTTATTCTGGGATCATTTTCACGACCTCACAGGTTTTTGCTAAATAAATTATCTTGCCTTTATTTGATCTTTAAAATTGTGCTTCCGCTTTGAGCATCATCTGCTGCCTACCATCTGGGCAATATTACATTTATATGCGTGCCTGAAACTCACAATTTAATTCCAGGATTGCTCAGGTAATATAATCGCCTTGTATTGTTTCTGCTGATATATCTGGATGGTAACTTTCCCAGCCTTACCATTCGACATCCAAAACAAACGTGTTCTTTCAGCTAGTAAGGAAACAAGAATAAAGTGTGTTGCGCACAATCATTTTACCGCATTCCATGCTGAGGGAATCAGCAAAGTTTCTCAAATTCTCCCCGAGTATTGTGAATTTGGGGATGAGGAGGGGAGTGGAGACATTGAAGTGGATTGTTCATGCTCAGTTCAGACGCAATTGACCAAAGGGCCTTTTCTTTGTTGTGATTATGTACGACACTAAACAATCACCAAATTATTCTGGGCACTCAGTATGTATGGGCTGTCACTCTGTCATATGTCTCACATTTTTCACCAGCCGTAAGGTAGGGTCATGGAATTTTTTACCTCTCCCATAATATCTAACAAATAAATATACGATCCCCTGATACCAAAGTAGGCGCTGATGTGCTATGGCTCATAATAACGCATTTTTAAAAATATAAATATCCTTGCTTCCAGAGCCTTGCATGCTTCCGCCTTAAGACCCAAACAGGGGAGCTGTCTGCCAACCACCGTTTGGCTCGTCAGTAACCCCAACTTTTATCCGTTCACCATTGAAGATGATGCATTCTGTCGGGACTGCTAAGAGACAGACTCTGTCTGAAGAGTGCTCTGGGGGATAGAAGTTCAAGGTGTGCTTCAAATAAAATCAGTGTGCCCCGTGCTGAAAATTGAACATTTCCTGTGTTACACCCTAACACACTTCCTTTTTTTTAGAAAATGTCTAAATAAATTCATTTCAATGCACCAGAGGAAGCAGTACAATGTTGACAGATCCCAATACTGTGATTTAACGTTCACATGAATCTAACATACAATTTTTCTATTTATTTTCACGGAACAGTTAACATAATTGCGATGATGATACTGAGTCGTCAAGACTGTCGTCTGTCCAAATGTGTCACACGATACATGGTGGCCATGGCAGTGGCGGACATACTTGTTGTTATTTTCGATCGAATCCTAAGGCATATTGTGTTGCTTTATAGAAATAATTTTCGTTTCATACGGACCATTCCCATGTGTAATATACATGCTGCACTGTTAAATGCTGTCACAGATTCATCTGTCTGGTTCACTGTCGCTTTTACTTTTGATCGATTTGTGACCATCTGTTGCAAGAAGTGGAGAAGTAAATATTGCACCATAAAAACAGCAGACATGGTTCTTGGGACACTTGGAGTATTATGCTGTTTAAAAAACATCAGCTGGTATTTTATGTTAACAGTATTCTATGGAATTTGGAACACCCCGTGGTTTTGTATCATGGCTGAGGAAGTGCAATTGTCTCTGGTCTGGACAGCAATCGAGTTCTTGCATCACATCTTCTCACTGGCCGTTCCATTTGTGCTCATTGTGCTGTTCAATGTTTTCACCATCAGACAGGTTTTAGTGAGCAGTCAAGCCCGCGAGAGGCTCCAGTCTCAGAGAATATGTGAGTGTCATGGAGATTCAGAGAAGAGAACCGAAGGAAATCTATTCTTTTCTTGTTCGTTATCTCAGGATCTTTCATCCTACTACGTGGGTTGATGACGCTGTTTTGTTTGTGGAAACGGATAGCACACTTGGGATATAACACTATAGACATACACTACTTTGTACTTGAGCTGAGCTTCATTCTGCAAACCTCGGGCTGCTGCACAAATACTTGTCTTTATGCTGTTATCCAGTCAAAATTCAGAAGACATTTAACGAATATGCTTAAATATCCCTTTTCTTCCTTTTGCCAATTAATTAGACGATGTAAATAACTGAAGCGGCGGGACTTTAGAATTGTTGTTCATTTCATTTCACATTGTGGGACATTGAGTGAGAGGTTGCTGTGGTCAACTCCACCTGGTGAAGCAAACGTACTCCTGAGGCCATTTATCAGCAGCATATGGGGGTCATTTTTGGATCTCATTCCCATAGTGATCAGGTTGTGTTCAGCAGACTGTTCCATTGGCAATGGATATGTTACATGGCGTTTGTTTAGAAACACAATTACAACGTTTAAATGACATTTGCATAAATCCAAGAATAGGAAAGTTAAGAAGAGATTGGGTCTGGAGCAGACAGATGCGACCAGTTCAGTTTGGAATGATGGTCGGAATGGACTGCTTGGACTGAAGTGTCTTTTTCCATGTTGTATGACACTGTGAATCTATGATGATATGCAGTGACAACAGAGTGAGAGATGAGCGGTACTAGTTCCCTTTTCTGAGAACATTAACAAAACTCGAGCACCCACTGCAATTAACACACAGAATTTGCAAGAGCGATGGCCGGCCCTCGCTACTGGCGAAGTCCTGTTGACAGATAACAAGAGCATTACTGGAGGATGTAAATCCGAGTATAGAACCCGACAGTAATCAGATAAAAGGCTTTTATTCAGTCTATTTGACCAATGTTGCCGTCGGATAGGGAAGGTCATTTGAAAGGTTTCCTCAGCGTTTTATTGTGTTCTTTTCATTTCTGTCCGCAAGTCTGCACAATTCGTATCGATATTACATTTGCTTTCAACTGCCTTTATATCAGCTGCAATGGTTACACTTCCTCCTTGAAAGCCATTTGAGATCATGTTCTTTTCTTCCATGTGTAATGATTTTCACATCGTTTCTACATGCTTAATTTTGTGAATTGATTTGAAGTCGTGTCCTCCACTTCTGTCAAGGGAGGCATTTTCACCACCTCGGATTAAACTTGACCTCCACGAAACTACCCTGATGAATTTATTTAAACACTTCTGATTTTGATGTCTTCCAACGACACCGGGACCAGAACTGCAGATTATATACTCTTCGGTCAAAGTAATCATTATTGAAATATGGCATAGCTTGACTTACTTACCTTTCTACTTTCATTCTGTTAAAGGCGGATATGCAGTACATTTCATGGGCTGTGATCTCAATCTGTTATAGCAAATCAAATAAAACCCATTGATATAAGCCCTGTGCCTGTTTACCATCGTCTTTTTTCCAATTAACATGCTGGGTTTAATAGTCCAGGAATGTTGAAATACTTCAACAAAAATGACTGAGATCATTTCACTCTGAATTCATCTGCATCAACTCCGATATCCATTCGGTACTCTTACCACCCCTCTAGATAATTCATGCATATTTAGGCTTGCCCATCAGGTCAAGTTTTCAGGTAGTGCTTCGCATAGCAATATTTAAACGTCAGTACATGTCAGAAAGGACAGAAATCAGAAAACCGATTTTGGTGAATTCAACTCAAAGGAATTCTCATATCGATAACAACATTGTAAACACGCATCATTTGAAGCACTTTAACACTGTCAGTTTCCATTTAGACATGATTAAAGTAACATTGCTATCGTGAACAATCAGTCATTCCCCCCTAATATGCAAGGCATTTTTTATATAAGCCTCCCTATTACTGAGGTGAGCTCACTGGACCTGACGTTCCCTGATCAATACAGTATCACTTTTGAAATACGTACTGCAGAGCTAGAATGACGCACTTGAAGCATTATCCGAAAGTCGAGTAATTGCTGCTCGGAATTATACTCATCAAATAACCTGATCTACAATGGAGAAGGTTGATGGAAGTTAATTGAAATAGAAATACTGTGTAGAATCCATCTCTGAACTTTCTTATCTGTTCTCATTGTGTTTAAGGACATTTCTCTGGACCTGACATATAATGATATCACACTATTTCACGTGCAGAATATCTCTCAGCCACTTTGAACTTCAATCTCTCAATGGAACTGGTTCAATTTGTTTGTTCCTAAGCACACGTGAAATCCTTTTCAATGTTATCATTCTGTCTCCTTTTCCTGTCAGAATGTTCCTAGTTCTAAATATGCCATTACTTATTTGCCTTCCATTCGGCAGCACGGTGTCTCTGTAGGTACCCTGCTGTTGTACAGACCCGGGACCATGGCTCGATTTCAGATTCAGGCGATTGTATCTGTGGGGTTTGTGCATTCACCTGTGTCTGCATAAGTTATCTCCCAGAGTACAAAGATGTCGAATTTCGGTGGATTGCCGTCGGAATGCAGGATGACAAGAATAGGGTAGGGAGTGTGCATGGTTGGCATAGTCTTCAGCTCTATAGCATGCATTATATTGGCCGAATGGCTTACTTCTACATAGGTATTCTATGATGAGCGTCTCATCGCCATGTCCGTTAAATTGACTCCGATCTTATTGATTTTAACACAGACAGATGCACTCACGGTTCTGGTATTATCAGAAATAATACAAATTAAGCTTATTGTCTCTCGAAGTTTGAATGTGAAGGGATGGTGCAAGCAAAGTCTTCAAGGTATGAATACAAAACCAAGAACAAACTAACATAAACAATTTCCACTTTTTCGAGATCCCATAAAAATGGTAGATTACTTGATGAAAATATGGCCAGACTGTTCAGGAGAAATACCATAATACTCCTCTGTGCAGAAAGTATGGAGATGTTCAGAGTGCTTTTCCTTAAACGGCTGTTGATGCTAGATTATTTGATAATGTATACTGAAGATTGTCTTTTATTGTGATTATTTGTTAAGCGAGATTGCGAGAATAGGACAAAGGTAGATATGAAGAGGTGACAACAGATCATCTCATTGCATGGCAGAACTGGCTCGACGGGGTAAATGGTCGATCCTCTTTTGTTATTCTCGTGTCCTTTTCTCATTACCTGTGGAGACTGGACTTTCTGGCCAAAGTAACCTTGTCCATTGCTGCAGTGAAATTTGTTCATGACGCTGCAGTTCCCAGTGTGCATGACTAACAAAGAAATTGAATATTGTTGATGGCGAATTGAATGCTCATCAAATGGGCCTACTTTGCCATGGATTAGATTCGAGGTTCTTCGGTCTTGTTCGAGCTGCACTCCGCTGAGCAATTGGGAGCATTGTGGCAGGGCATTTTTGGCCTTTACCTTGTAGGCAGTGCACAAACACTGAAAAGTAATATGTCGAATTACGCACGACAACTATGCATATTTTTGGAGATCAGAGCAAACATGATCAATCTAAGACTCATCATATCGATCCAAATTAAGGGAAATGACTCATGCCCACATGCCTTGAGTTGTTGTCTGTTTATTCATGAACTGACGGGACACAAGTCGACCACGATGGTCACAAGTCACTCCGGTGTGTTACAGAGTGTTGTGTGGTCACATCGGTTATAATCATTGAACAAATAGCAAACTGTTAATTGAACCATACTGAGGATCTAGACCCAGTCACGTAGCTGTCTGGACAGTGCTCGTCATTTGTTGATGAACAATTAGTGTAACAAAACATTCTTGTAAAAGAACAACATTCCTATGTGGAAAGAGTTAATAATCAGGTGCTTGTACAGCTCCAAGTCAGCCACCTCATTGAGCCTGGGAACGTGCAAGCAGACACGAATATGAAAATTAGAATGGATTCCAGGCTGTCCATATCCGACAAAAATGTCTGCTTGGGTTATAACAGATCTCCCACAATTCCTTCTTTTTTCACCCAATCAGAGTTGCAGTTCAGTAGAATTGGCAAAAGGATGACCATTACCAGTCTCACGGGGGTTGTCAGATGATGGGGTTCATGGTCATTCAGTTAATTATCAAAGGAAGTGATTTCACAACTAGTAGCATCAGAAATTTCATAAAATGTTGAGGATACATCAGAGACAGAAAAATGTTCAAACTAGGAAGAAAGAGGGGAAGACGGTACCAGTCGAACGCAAAACGGGCAGGGCATCGTTTAGAGCTTGAAAATGTATTGCTGGAAAAGCGCAGCAGGTCAGGCAGCATCAAAGGAGCAGGAGAATCGACGTTTCGGGCATAAACCCTTCTTCAGGAATGAAGAAGGGCTCATGCCCGAAACGTCGAATCTCCTGCTCCTTTGATGCTGCCTGACCTGCTGTGCTATTCCAGCAACACATTTTTAAGCTCTGATCTCCAGCATCTACAGTCCTCCCTTTCTCCTAGGGCATTGTTTAGATAAAACAATGACCAAGGGAAAACAGAACTGAAATTGCAATTAGAACCACAAGGCACTGTAAATGTGTGATAGATCTAGAGCCAAATAAACTATCCACCCAAGTCCAAAGATCCCAATCTGGGCTAACATCACGAAGAGAGGACGCCATCCTGCGAATATGGACAGGTAGGTTTGTCATGCTTTCACGAGAATCAGGGGTACAGGTGCAATATTCAGAGGCAATAAGGGCACAAGTGCTTCCTTTTTCAGCTAAAACATAATCAAGGGCCATGCGATTCTGCAGGGCCATACGATTCTGCAGGGCCACGGTACGGATAGCTACCATCTCTGCATTTAGGCAGTCAAAGCTGAAGCAGTGGCATTTGAAATCCCTCCAAAGTGGTGGCAATACTTCGAACTTGAACCTCAAGTTGTAGGGTGCCATAGGGAGGATACAAAAATAGTCAAAAGATGTTGAAAAATAGCATGTGATCTTTTCGTACGAGGCATCGGACTCTCAAATGGTGAAGTGTGGGAGCGTCAAAGAAAAAGGATGACATACCCTAGGTAGCAGCAGCCAACCCTGGAGACTGGTAGGCATAGGTAGGCCTTCTGACCAGAAACAAATTTAATGCCATTGAAAGCAAACAAAAGAGCACTTTCCACACCAGACCAAAAGGTGGTGAAAGATGATGAATGGCAGTCCTGTTACGAACAGTGAGAATAAGTGTGCTGCCATCCATAGTAGATGGAATATCAGATGTCGAAAGGAGGATTGAGTGAAGATATTTCCTGAACTCAGGCTGCGAACCCAAAGGGTGTTTCCTTTTAAGGCAAATACTTGGTCAAGTTGCAGTCGTGGATGTGACATTTGCGAGGAATGAGAAACGGGAGTATACGTGATAGATTATTCAGAGGCTGGAACCAGCCTTCAAAAGTGCTCATCGCATATCCCCTGATCACCACCGTAGGCGGGTTTTATCACCATAAGTGGAAGAAGCAGCCATCATTTTTTGGAATTTGGGGGAATGCAAAAAATCATAGCAGCAGCAGCAGAACGACTTTGATGGAACCACTATTCAGCAGTGTCAGATTCATTCAAAGGGACTGCCCTTAAGGGAATTCCGTCTTTGGAATAGAACGGAAAATGAGTGCAAACCCAACATTAAGATTGGCTGACGTTCTGTACACACAAAAAAACAAACAAATAAACCGTAAAAGAATGGCAAACACAATTAATTGAAAATGTCTGTGGTCCTTGGTTGCATTGGTCATGAAGCAGTAGCCAAAACATTTTTTTTTTCCTTGAGGTGGTGCTCTCTTGCAATGAGTGGCATTGGTCCATTCTGCTTGGCCCATGACTTTGAGAGCTGCTCGTGTCAACAAAACGATAAGGAATGGACCTTTACATTACGGAGAGAGAGAGTTCTTTACAAATGATTGAATCATAACATCATCCCATGGCTGGAAAGGATGCATGGGACCAGTTTTAAGAACAGGAATTTCAGATTTGACAGTGTCATGATTCCTAATAAGATGTTCTGAAAGAGCACTAGTTTAATCATTCACGACTCTTGTGTCAGACACAGGACGACGTCAACTGGCAGCATAGCTCAGTTGCAATAAGCATAGATCTACCCATTAAAATATCAAAAGGGGTGAGAATTGTTTAACAATTAATCTGATTCCGAATAGAAATAAAGCGAAGGTAGTGCGTCGGGCCAAGGCAAACCTGTCGCTTGCGAGATTCTTGTAACGATTTCTTTCAGTATGCCATTCATCGTTTACACCATATCCAAGATTAGCGGCTGATAAGGAAAATGAAGTCGCCAGGAGATCGCAAGAGCCTTAAAAATATTCTATAAAACAGTAGTGAAATGAATGCCCCATCACTACCAACAGAACCAGGGTCTCCAAATTTAAGGATGGCATCCCGCATCAGGCCCTTAGCAAATCTCCTAACATTATCTTTTTTGGTGGTAAAAGCCTCAAAACACTTTAAGAGCATATCAACAATGGCTAACGAATTAAAAACCTAGTCTTTTGGGCATATGGGCAAAATTTATCTGAAGTTTCACAAATAGGCCGACGTGGACAGTAAGATGGTCAAACTTAAACAATGGCTCTGTGTTATTGTTTTATAGGTAAATAAGACAACGCGATAACGAAGCACAAGCAGCAGTGGTAAGCCCAGGTTCAAACCAAAAATCCATGACCACATGACACATGCCCTATTTGCCAATATAGACAACACATTGGGTGGCTATTGCAAGGGCATGTAAATGGGATCTGGGCAAATAATACGGCCATCACGAAGTGTACGTCATCGAATCAGTGACATCATAATGTCATCTGTGCGTTTCAGACACCATCTAATAATCTAAAAACCAGGAGCAGTAGGAAACTGACATATTTTAGTTTAATGCGATCTGTGCATGCTTTGTCTGCCAGTAGCCATCTGCGAAGCCCTGTCAGTGTAGGCGTTTCCACAAGTGACGAGTCTCCAGCACCCTTGCGTGCAGTGCATTTAGTAACAGCTACGGCCTAAGGGAGGATTATCGCCTCGAAAAGGTTTTTAATAAGTTGACTGTGTTGTACAGGTTTACCCAAGGAAGTGATAACACCTCCATGCTTCCAGAAAGTCCCAAAATCTTGAAATACTCCAAAAGCATAACGGGAAACAAGATAAATATTTCTGATTTTCCAGTAGCTAAAATGCATGCCTGTGTAAGAGCAAAAAGCTCAGCTGTTTGTGTAGATGTGCCATTAGGGAGAGCAGCAGATTCGAGGAGGTCAGATGGTGTGCAGACAACATAGCCCGGTGGTGATAAATGATCTGCAGGCCTGTAGGAGGAGCGATCAGAAAAAAAAATAGCCTGGCAGGGTTATGTAGAGGGGTTTCAGAAATGTCGGGACGAGTGGTGACAACATCACAGACGACATGTAAATACTCATGATCAGGTTAATCCATGTAATCAGTAACAGGAAGGAGGATAGCGGGATTCAAAGACATGGCATGGCACAGAGTGAGATTAGACCAGGACAGTAGGATGACCTTATAGCCCGTACGCCTAGAAGCAGTAAAATGCTGCATAGCTCCAGGATTTAACAGCAGGGAGACTGAATGTGGAAGAAAAACTGTGCATGGGTGTTTCAAAACAAGGGGTTAGACGTTTTTCTATTACTGAGGCAGCTGCCACAGCTAGCAAACATGCCAGCATTCCCCTTAAAAAAAACAGTCAACTGTACAGAATAAATGACAACAGGGCGACAGAGATCCCCATGCATCTGTGTCAAAATTCCAGAGGCAGAACACTCCCTTTCAGCAACATAAAGTTGAAACCACTGAGCATAATCATCAAGACCCAAAGCAGGTGCTGTACAGATTTTCAACATTTACAGGTTTCTGTCATTTCAGGAGTCCATTGTCGTTTCGATGAGTTCTTGGGTTGGCAGAGCTGCATTTTGTCCAATGAAACTTTGCGGCCATCCTGTGCCAAACACCGCAGCAAGGCAATGGTATTTGCATACAAGCATCAGATGTAGAGGAGGCTATGAGTAAATCACTGGCATATTGAACAAGTTCACTGCTGCAGGGCATGTGCAAACCTTCGAAAGTACGCTGTACAGCGGTTGGATAAATATTGAGTTCTCCGTCTCCCATTGTGGTATCTATGAATATTGATCCAAGTATATTGACGGCCGCCAAAAGTGAAGGCAAAATGGTACTATCAGTGAACAATTTAATAGAAAAGAAGGCGGAGCAGAGGTCAACCATGGCAAAAAAACAAGTCGCCGAAGAAGGGATGGAAGTAAGGAAATCATTTATATCAGGACTATGCGGTAGCAAGGACCAACAACAGCATTAATAGATCCTGAACAAATCTTCTTGCGTCAGATTTATTGGTTTTGGTACAGGCAGAATAGGGATATTGCCTGGGTTACGCATAGGAATAAGGATACCCTGAATTTAAAAGGGAAGCAGTAACACGTCCACTGCCTTCAGTAGCATTGGGTGTGAACAGATACTGATGGACCGACGGTAATTGAACTTCAGGTTTTAAAGAATCAGTTTTCATGACAAAAGCAATAAAAGGAGAAACCACAGAGTGAAGAACCTTGAATTGTGAGGAGGAAATAGAAACCTCAGCTGAAAATCCCTGAACGCCAACACAACAAAGGTTAGTAAGGGTCATATCAGAAATTGTACTAACGTGAAAATCAGCAATGGCAGAGTATGGCGGATCAGGGACACAGAGGTGAGCCATGGAACAATAAAAGTCCTTAAAGGGATGCTCTGTCATAGGGATGTAGTGCAGAAAAGAAACGCGGGGGAACAAAGGGACATCCTGCAACTGCGCAATGAGGGAAGATAATAATGAACGAAGTGACTAAGTGGCACACTGCCAGCCATACACGGAAGGGGGCGATGGTGAAGTTTCAGTCATGGCCATACGCAGCACAGCGTAGCGTGACTCAGGAACCTCCAAAACCACGCCTGCAGGGCAACAATGAATAGAGGCATTAAGTTTACAAAGTGACTCACGATCTAGCGAAGTGGTCGGTCAGGAGGGGGAAATAATGGCTGAGTCTGGAGCTGTAACAATAACAGGGATAGTATTAGGATGGGATTCAACCAAAGTAAAGCAGAGTCACCGATAGCATGTACCGAGTCAGAAGTAAGTGGTAAATCCACAGAGGGAGGTGTGTAAGAATGAGTCGTACCTGAATCCATCAAAACCGGAATGGAACGCCCTCCACTGTCATCAGAGGATTTTCAGATGAGGACTGGGAGAGTCGTATCATGGCGGCCTTCTGCAACCCTCCCCCCACCCAATACTGGTGTAGCCCGAGTCACTAGGGGAATGGGAAGAATCTTCAAACGGCTGGCATCGGCGTTTGTAAATCCAAAGTGTACGTGGTGGCACAGCATGTCGTGAAGACGCCACATGGCAGTTCTGCTCACAGTGCCCATACGGACCACAAGACCAACAGTTAACTAGTCATTTGTCAATGCAAGCAGATCCAGGGAATGGGAGAGAGCAAAATTAAATCGAAGATAAGCCTCTTTATCAACTTTCTTACAAAACAGACCTTGCCTATCCATGTTGTTAAATGTAGTAAGAGTACTTCTCCATGAGACAAGCTGGCAAGTTAGGATCTGAACCTTATAAAGCTGGGCATGATAAGGTCGGCTACAATTGATTAGTGACTGAACGGCTAGTTGATCATTATCCTTTATAAGAATTCCAGCTGAACCATCCCATGTATCTCTAAATCGAGCAAGAAAGTTAGGGACAGTCGCAGACACCCTCTGCAGGCAGCATATAACTTGGCCAAAATCACTCTGTTGCCTGGCGGCACTCGATGGCATCTCTGACACATCTACTGAACCAATTAGACCGCACCTCAGGCGTGTTCCAATGTTGTGAGGGAAAATGCAACTCAATCCTTTAACAGAAGACCAATGGGAACAGTAATCGAGTTGCAGTAAAGTCTGTACCATCTGGGGAAGGTAGTCATAAATGTCACAAATTTGTAAAGGCCAATTATAAAAGGGAACAGGCTGTTTTATCGAGTCTGGGATGTCTTGTAAAATGTCACGGATATCAATGTGAGTCCATGGTTTATCAAATGGAGTGCGACATATTATTATTCCAGGTAATTGAAGGGACAGAGAACTGTCCATGTCTGAGGGACCGTCACCTTCTGACGTAAGGCCTGGTTGCTGCTGGTTTAAACGAGTAGCATAAGACTAAGTAATAAGTCAAAAAGAGAAAAAAAGGGAAAGATCCAGTGACGTCATACGCTAGAGTTCCTGCCGGCTACGCCAAGCTGTCGGAGATTGGAATGAAAATATTCAATCAAATAATCGTTCGTATCGATCAGAATTAAGGAAAATGATTCAAGCCATGCAAGCCTTGAGTTACTGACGGTTGATAGGTGAGCTCACGGGGGAGAGACAAGTCGACCATGGTGGTTATAATCACTCCGACGAGATACAGAGACTTGTGTCGTGGTATAGGTTACAATCATTCAACAACGAGCAAACTGGTAATTGAACCATAATGAGTAATTTGGCACTTGGTCCAGTCACTAGCGCCATTCTGGACGATGCTGGTAAGTGGGTGATAAACAATGTTAGTATAGCAATAGATTCTTGTAAAAGAAGAGCATTCCCATGCTGTGAAAGCATTCACGATTAGGAGTGAGTACAGTACAAGGTCAGCTACCTCACTGAGCCTTGGAACGTATGAGCAAACACGAATATGAAAATAAAAATGGATTCCAAACATTTATTATGTGACAAGATGGCTGCTTGGTTTATACGAAATCTCCCACATCTACCCAACTTTTGTAGATATTGTATAATTCATCCATTTCAGTTCAATTCCGGTTGAAGTTTGGTCTTGACTAATGAATAACATTTATTTACATTCCACTTGGAGGATTCAATGATAAACTTGTCATTAAATGTCACAGATAATGTATGATACGACTGTTTCTTGAAACTTTCTGGCCAAAACGAGGCCATATTTTCACGTCTTGTTGAATAAGTGCATTGCGTGATTCATTGTTTAATGTCAATTGTTTTGCTGTGTTGTCAATGCCAATGTCTACACTGATGAACTGAGCAGTCTTAGTTAAATTCCTATTTGCTCCGCTGGTTTGTCATCACATCTCAGAACAGGATAAATCAAAAAACTACTGGATGTCGTCACATGGACCTCTGACAAAGACATCCTGCAGCTGTAATGATTTACCATGTTATTTGTTGCTCGACATGGAGTTTTTGTCTTGCTTGTCCTTGAATTCAGGACGTATGGACACATGGGATATAGGAAAGTTGGTTGCCTGCATACAGAAATTGGCAGAGTTCTGCAGCATCGGGAACCTTCATGGAAGGTAAAGTTGACTAGAGATGGCAAGTATTCAGCCTGGAGCTTGGTGATCGTTTGTGTTCCGCAGTCATCTGTTCTGGGACATCTGCTCTTTGTGATATTTATAAATGACTTGGATAAGGTAATGGAAGGGTGGGTTAGTAAGTTTGCTGATGACATGAAATTTATTGGAGTTGTGTACAATGCGGAGGTCTGTTGTGGTTTGAAACTGGATAATGACAGAATGCGGAGCTGGGTTGAGGAGCGACAGATGGAGCCCAAACTGGAAAATTGTGAAGTTGTGGGAAAAGTTTTGCTCACCCATGATAGGCTCAAAAAACCAAAACTGTACCAGAACACGGAGAATTCATGGATGACTTTGGGATAGTGAATGAGGACGAGCTGAGAACAGTTCACAAGTCAGTGCAACATCGAGGGCAGAAGGTCCTGTTCTGCGCTGTATTGTTCCATGTTCTATGTTTTATGATCTATTACCCAGCGGCTCTGTAAGCAGACAAGACGATACACTTTAAGCTCCCATGGACATCACAGATAAGTCAAAGCCGTAAGGGCAGTTTCACAGCCCAGCAATACCAAAGCCACTCAAAGATCTGGACAGACAGACAGGCAACAACAAGGACATGCGACAGGAACAAGACAATGAAAGCACCTCACCACATCAGAAGAGACATTTACACCTACATGTGAAAATGAATAGAACCATGATCTTGTCAGGATATTGCATTGTGTGTAGGAACAGACATTCATCCGATAACTATTTTCCAGTTAGCACCTTGGAATTAAATTACTCCATTTCCAGAAAAAATGGAGTTGCCCATTTCTTAATCAGTGTCATTGTGCAGCATTACAATAAAAATGGTCTCATCCTCAGCTCTGGGAAGAGAAATTCTGATCTCACAGACCGTCAGTTCTGTGTCATCCTTGTTAATTTCTCTTCCAACGATATCACTTGCACTAAACTGTTTTGTGATCTCTAACCTATTGAGCAAATGTCTCCGAAAGCTTGGCTTTAGTCGGCAAGCCATTTTTGTTCTCTCTCAACAGGGTAAGCGAACCTCACATCTTAAATTTAATCCAATTCGCGCCTCGTCGCAGGCCCTGCTCAGTGGTCCAGACCAGAGAAAGGTTGGAGGGTCTATCCGGCAATATCGATTGTCCCCGGGAGCAGGAGAAGTTATAAAACCAGTGATTGACTTCCTGCGACAGCAGGGTATCCTAGTTCCAAAAACCAGCCCCTGCAATGCACCCATCCTTCCCATCCCAAAACCCAGGAGGCCAGGAAAGTGGTGCTTCGTCCAAGAGTTCAGAGCCGTAATTGCAATTGTAATTCCCTGCTCCCCACTGTTCCCGGATACTAACGCCATCCTCACCAGTATCCCTGCTACCGCCATCTGTTTCTCTGCAATCGACCTCTGCTCAGTCGTTTTCCTCCATCAAATTGTTTCCTGAGAGTCAGTACCTTTCCAATTTTGTGTGGGGTAGCTGCCAGTGCACATGGACCAGACATCCCAGGATTACACAGACAGGCCCACAGTCTGTGCCGCTGCAGTACACGGTACCCTCTCAGCATTACACCTGCCATGCAACAGAACCCTCCTGCAATATGAGGATGATTTGTCACTGGCCTCCATCTCTGCAGAATTATGCATGCAGGACACTGTGACACTGCTTTGCTGTGTGGCAGCGGACGGACACAGAATTGCCATCGAAAATATGCACCTCTGCCAGCACACGGTTTAGTATTTGAAGTACAAACTCTCACATGGCCTCAGGGCATTAACCAAAGAAAGAGTCGCAGCTATCTCTAAGTTTGCCAATCCAGCCAGAAGGACTCAGCTACAGGCTTTCCTGGGGATGGTGAATTATTGAAGGCACTGGATCCCAGACCATCGTGCCATTTACCACCCTTTACGGGAGGCAGTCTCACGAAAGAAGCCCGCAAAAGTAACGAGGACACAACGGATGGAACGGGCATTCATTGATTTAAAACAGCGACCTGTGTCTGCTCCTACCCTGGGGGTCCCAAACTACACTCAGCCCTTCTTCCTATATGCAAATGAATCGGAGGGATTTGCATTCGGCATCCGAACACAGCTCCATGGGGATCTCCGAAGCTAAATTGCTTTTTACTTTGTACACTTACCGCCTGTTGTAAGAGGAATGCCGCCATATTTGAGTGCTGTGGCAGCAGGCGCGGTAACAGTACAGAAGGCCACCCCCCATTGTGTTGGATCACCCATGCACTGTTTCGGTTCCCCATTCGATCTCCCTGCTGTGAAATTCAGCAGCAACCCAGCAGTTCACTGCCACCCAGAGAACTGGCTATGAGATCGCTTACTGTCCCTACAGCATGCCCCTGCACTGAACTCCGCCACCCTGCTCCCATTCACTCAGAAAGCCATTGCGGACACCACGACTGTTTAGGCTTTATTCGGCAGGTTGTAACCCCACGCTCTGAGCTCTCTGAAGCAACTCTAGACAATCCTGACATTATACCACATACAGATGTCTCATCCTTCAGGCACACAGACCACTGTACACTGGCAGGGTAAGACAGCTGCTCCCCTTTCACAGTCCTAGTGTGAGCTGTGCTGCCAAAATACACATCCACACAGGCTGCGGAGCTGTTTGTGCTCATTGGGGCTTGTACCATTGCTAAAGAATTCACAGCAAACATTTATACTTGAGATATACCTTCGGAATAGGCCGTGATTTTGGCGCCCTCTGGAAACTAAATTACTCCATTTCCAGAAACATTGTCGTTTCCCATTTCTCAATCACTGTCATTGTGTATCATTCTACAAAACTGGTCTCATCCTCAGCTCTGGGTGGAGAAATCAAATTCTCTGTGCAGATTGTCAGTTTTGTGTCAGCTAGTCTGTTTTCTCCTCCAGCGATATCCTTTACAATGAACTAAATGTCAATTTCACTTCGAGCTGTGTTTTGTGATCTCTAACCTACTGTCCAACTTCATGCCTTCAGAATACACAGCACTTCCTCCCTCCTTCTGCCGAATTGACCTATAGTAATTGAATAACTTCAACATCCACCATGTCCTTCTCCTCAGTGAATACTGATGCAAAGTACTCATTACGAATCTCATGCATTTTCTCTGACTGCATCCATATCCTTCCTCCTTTGTCCTTGAGTGGGCCAACGCTTCCCCTAGTTACCCTCTTGCTCCTTATATATGAATAAAAGGTTTTGGGGTTTTCCTTAACCCTGCTTGCTAAGGATATCTCATGACCACTTTTAGCCCTCTTAATTTCTCATTACAGTTTGGTCTGCTATTCCCGAAGTTCTTCTATGGCTTCGTCTGTCTCCAGTTGCTTAGAACTTATGAACTTATGTATGCATCCATTTTCCTCTTAGCCAGTCTCAAAATTACACCTCCAATCCATGGTTCCCGAATCTTGCCATTTTTATCTCTCATTTTCACAGGAAACTATCTTTCCTGAACTCTAATCAACGTCTCTTTAAAAGCCGCCCATATATCAGATGTGGATTTAGCATCTCATAACTGCTCCCAATCTACATTCCCCAGTCACTGCTGAAGTTTGGTTTTGTTGGCCTAACCCCAATTTAGCACTAGTCCTTTAAGACCACTCTCACCTTTGTCGATGAGTATTCTAAAAGTTATGGAATTGAGATCACTATGTCCAGAGTAATCCCTACTGAAACTTCAACTACCCGGCCAGGCCCATTTCTTAACATCATTTTCAGCATGCCCCCTTGCCAAGTTGGACTATTCGCAAGCTGTTTGGGAAATCTTCCGGGATGCTCCTTACAAATTCTAGTCCATCAAGACCTCCAAAGCTAATTCGATCGCAGTCAAAGTTGGGAAAATTAAAGTCTTCTATCACCATCACCCTGATGATCCTACACCTTCCAATGATCTCTCTCCATGTTTGAAGCTCCATCTCAGGCTTGGAGTTGGGAGGCCTGCAGTTCAACCCATTATTGTTACTGCACCGTTTCTGTTTCTGAGTTCTGTCGATATTTCATCACTGTTAATTCTTCCATCGTGCCCTGCTTCAGGACAGATGTGATATCCTCTCTGACCCGTAATGCAACTTCTCTGTTTTACTTCACTCTATCCTGCCTGTAGCATCAATGGACTTGGATATTTAGTTGCCAATCATGCCCTTCCCTAAACTAAGTCTCAGTAATTGCAGTATCATAATTCCCCCAGGTATTAATCCAAGCCCTAATCATATGCCTTACCAACTACACTTCTTGCATTAAAGCAAATGCACCTCAGACCAGCAGTCTGTTTACATTCATCTGCGCCCCGCCTGCAATTGCCTTTAGTCATGCTGATTTTGTGATGTAGTTCCTTACAGGCTTTAGTTCCTACCACCGTCATGTCCATTAACTTCCTCATTTGCTTCCTATCTCCTGCCACATCAATTTAAACCCTTCCCCAACAGCATTAGCAAAAACACCCCCGAGGACGTTGGTTGCAGTCTGGCCCAGGTGTAGACCATACGATTTGTAATAATCGACCTCCGCCAGGTCGAATTCGTCCTGATTGTTCTGTGATTCGTACTCTGACTAGCACGTGGCACTGACAGCAATCCGGTGATTCCTACCACTGTGGTCAGACTTTATAACTTGGTTCCTAACTCCCGAAATTCTATTTGTGGTGCCTCATCCCTTTTTTTCTTACCTCTTTGATTGGTGCCTATATGCACCACGACCGCTGGCTGTTGACCATTCCCCTTCAGATTGTCCTGCAGTCAGTCTGAGACATCCCTCATCTGTGCACCTGGGAGGCAACAAATCATTCGGGCATTTCAAATGTGACCACAGATTTGCCTAACTACGCCCGTTATAACTGGATCCCCCATGACCACTGTTCTTCATATCGTTTTCCCACAATTCTGGAAAGCACAGCCAACTGGCCTGAAACTGGCTACTGCTGCTTTGCCCGGTGAGCCATCTCTCCAAAACGGTAGCGAGGGAGGTGACTGTAGGGGACATCTGCACTGCCTCCTGTTCTTTCTCTGCCTTTTGGTCACCCATTACCTTCCTCCTTAATTAATTCTAATCTGCAGAGTGACCAATTCGCTAAATATTAACTTTATGACCTGCTCAGCATCGCGGGTGCTCCAAAATGAGTCCATCCACAGCTCCAGAAATTTCATGCGGTCTAACAAGAGCTGCACCTAGACACACGTCTGGACTTGAAGGGGCCAGGGACATCAGCTGTGTCGTTGAGGTCCCACATTGTGCAAGAGAAGCATAACATTGATCTGAGATCTCCTAGGATTTTTAAAAATGAAGCTTAATTTTTGCAGCTCAAATATCAAAGATACTAGATAAGTGAAAATGAAAACAAGTAAACAATGCCAATTACACGACAAAAGAAACCAGAAAAACTTACCTTATTGACATACAACCGACTCCTTGTGTTGTTTCGAGGACGCAGTGAAACGTGAGTAGATGTACTGTCTCTGGTTCAGCCACTGCCCAAATGAATCAGTTCACTCAACTTCCCGGAGTGCAATTTCAGCTCGCCTACTCAGCTGCTCACTCACTGCTGCGAAAAAGGATGGCGGCTGATGCTCAAGTTTTGTCCTTTTCGAGGGAACTTTGCCTCCCCCACAGCCCCCTTGTCCTCACTCTCACTGCTCCTGCTGCTGCTGAAAGTGAAGACCACTAAGGAGTGTGAAATGCGGACGGGTCGGTGCATCGAATATACTGACTGAGGTGAGTAGGCAGCAGGTTTCGAGGGATTGAAGTGCAGAAAATATTGTGCGTGTGATACAGTAACTTAGGAAAATGGGATGTGGTGAATGTGAATTTTGAGATGTAAGAACTAAGCAAAATGTGGGGAAGTGATCGAGTGAAGTGGGATTATTGACTGTGCGGCGAGGTGCAGTGACAGAGTGAAATCTGATTTAAGGACTTCATACATCAGTCACTGAAGTCAAAGATATCAGGGCAGCAGGTGGTGAAGTAGGCAAATCATAAATTAACTTTCACAGTGAAAGGATTCGAAAACAGGGGGAAGGGTACCATGATTCAGTTGTACATTGCTTTGCTTAAAATGCAAACGAGTGTAATGCGCAGACTTGTTCACTTTGTGTGATGAAGGATGTTCTGGCTATAGAATGAGCAGTGGCAAGTTTTACTGAACATAGTCCTTTGATGAATGTACTGATGTGTGAGGAGAAGTTGAATCAGTTAGGAATATACTCATTGCACTTTGTAAAATAGCTGGCATACCATGGAATCTTACGAAATTCTAAGAGAGCTGAAAGGGTGTAGATGTGGGAGAGTATGAAAACGAGAGAGTTATTATCATTGGTACCATCTGTTTCAGCACCTCAACCACCCTTCTCCAACCACACCGTCCCCCCTATCCCCCACACATCTAGATTGAGAATAAAGTGGGGGAAACAATCATGATGAAGTCAGTGAGAGACCCGGCTGGACAAAGGGGGCAGAAACGATTGCTTTTTCATGACAACTCCTAATTTTCAAATTTACTGAGTTGGGGGTTTGGACCATAGCAATATTATACTGCTGCTTTGTCACGTGCAGTTTGCCTGGTGCCTGAAATTCATTGGACAAAGGGGCACTTTAATTCAAAGCGCTGAATGGGCGATTTGAGACTGCAGACTGTCTCGTGGATGCGGAATGGCTTTCATGTGTCCACCATTCTCCTCGGTGGCAGCCTCAAGAGGAATGCCGTACTGCGCTTGTGTATTAGGTTCAAGAATGAGTCTGAACGGTGCTGCAATTCCTCTGGAATGTTTTTGAGAAGAAGCCTGAACGGTCCTCCACTTTTTTTGTTTCATTTTGGTTTATTGGTGTACTCGTCAAATACTATCTTCAATATATATCTCATTTTATTTCACATTTCCCCTCTTCCCTGTCAGGAATTGTCTTTCTCGACCATGCTGCTATTGGCTGTCTTTATCTCCGCCTGTTATTGTCTCATTCTATTAAATCCCTGTCCTTCATGTCTGTCCTCATTGCTTCAGCATTTCATGCTGTATCAGTTCCCTGCCAGTCCCTGTCTCTGTTTGTCTGTCCATATTTCTTTTACTCAGTCTCCTTTCCCCACTTTGATACAATTCACTTTAATTTCCCTCTCTGCTACAACTTCAGAAGACGGTCAATACGTGAGCCAGTGAGTGACGTGGAATTTGCCCGGGAAGAGGAGAACTTCTTGGCTGTGGACCCTCCCCAACGTTTAGAATACTCAGCATGCTCACAGATATCCGATACACGGCAATTATACAATCGTGCTGATTTCAACAATGCGACAGAGACTGGGCATTGCCTTCTGCTACTTGACCCGGGCAAACCTCTTCTCATGGGTTCTCCTTTAGAATAGAAATATACTCATCATATACCACCATCGAGTACTCCTTCACATGTATCCTTCCCCTGCCTCTTTTAAATAGTTAGTCACCAGTTAGCAGGTCAACATAGAATAAGAAGAAACCAGTTTGACTGCCTTGTCATTCAATATAAACACGTATTTTAACATCATCTCCACGTTCCTCTGATATTACATCACACACTCTGTAATCAAGAATCAAACCACTTTTGATGTCAACACACGGAAATATACAGCATCCATTGTCTTTTGGGCAAGGGAATTCCAAAGACCCACAATTGTCTGATGCAGAAAACAAAACGTTTTCTTAACTTGATCTTAAATAGTTGCACATTTCGTTCAAGATTATCCCACCAAGTGGAACACTCTTTCCAAATCTACCTGGTATAGTCCTCTGAGAATCTCACGTGTCTAAATTCAGTCACCTCTGACTCTGTTAAACTCCAGAGGAAGTAGACCCGGACTATCTGGACTTTCTTCATAACACAAAGCTGAAACAGAAAATAAAACCCCACAAACCTCTTGAAATGTGGAGAAGCTGAAATGGCCGAGTGGATGTCTCTTTCTCCATCTTTATATCTTAAAGATATATAGCAGATGGATTTCTAACAAGAGGACCGGAAGATACACTAAATGGCCCTTTCCATTTTGATACAGTGGACGAACAGACAAAATGAAAAATAGACTGAATTTGTAATTTATTGAGACAAGGTGTATTTGGACTTTCAAAGGTAACGTTGGAACGGGGAGGTGTGCGTATCAAAAACATACTGATATCTGACAATAGAGATTCTGTCGAGGACAATGATTGGATAAAATCGAGGTGAAATTCACAAAATCATGGATCGGGCTGGTATATTTTATTACATGTGGAAATTTGTCACGTTGCTGCATAACTTGCAGATTGTGTTCACATTAGTCGGGTTATAACAGTATTAATCTTGAAAGTCCAGTGACTCTTCTTCAGAAGAACTCTTCTTCGGTAACTGTGCTTTTGCCCACAGATGCTGCCAGATCGGGGGAGATTCCACGGAAATGTTTGTGCAGGTTTCGGATTTCAAGCATTGAAAGTTAATTGATTCATTTTCTGAAAGCACATTTTGAGGTAGCTGATTCGAAAATTAGGGGATTAGATTGCAATATAATACCGTGAGAACAAACATTGTTCACCTTTATCCTGCCTCAGTATGTTTCAATTAAAGTATCTGGGCTCCTGTAGTGCCAGCTTTCTATGTTTAGCCGGCAGTTGAATCATGTGACATGCACGACAGAGTGTGATAGACAGATTGTCAATTCTGAACAGAACATAACACTGAATTTTGTGTTGTAACGTTAGACTGTTTGTACCTTTTCATGAAGGCTTTGAGTAACTACGGTTCTCATGAATAAGCCAATTTAACGTTGATTCGTGCTGATAAATGATGTCTCTCCCTTTGAACACTGTTCGCTTTGCCTTTCAGATAAGATATCGGGTTGAAGAACGTCTCGTAATTTAGCTAATGAGCCTATTCCTAACTAGAGATTGGTGATCATAAATTTCGTTATTTGTTGCCGACATTCGTTGAGGATGCAATTGAGAGAAACGTGGACTCGTTCGAAAAAGGGGATTCAATGTCAGTGAGATGAAATCACAAACATCTGTAACCGTTCAGGCAGCCTGATTGACAGAAACTATGAACGTTCAATCTTCTTTTTTTTTTCAAGATAACCTTTGCGGGATGAGACAGTTGAAATTGGGAGACTCGACAGTCAGGAGTATGCCCCTGCAGCTGACAAGTGACATCCAGAAGTTTGAACGAAATATTGTTACAGTCGTAAAGCAAGGATCAAAACTCTGAAGTGTTCCTTTTTAAATTCTAAAATTGCGAATGCAAGTTTCAAAACAGAAACAGTGCTAGCTGGCATACTCAATGCTTTCACATCTCGTCTACTCGAACATTTCTGCTGTTTGTTTTACGTTTTGATATGTTTGGATGCAGAATTAGATTATCAATATCCTTGGGATAGGCAATGTCTGGAGCTCAATATATTGATTTATCCGGCGCGCATCTCTGCTGGAACATACCTGGAATTTGAAAGGTTGGATAATATTAATTTTCATGGATGTCGTCTGCAAAACAAGACAGATGAGTTGACTACCCAAACTAAAAGATGGAGTCATGATGTCATTGTTATCACTGAAACATTATTTGAAAGGGGCTGCTCAATACTCCATAATATAGGGTCTCAAGGTGAGTCAGGGGAAACAGGTGAATCGGGAAGACAGTGTCGCAATATTTATCAGGAAATGCATTACAGTACTAAGGAAGGATTGTGTATGGAAGCTACCCAAATAAAATCATATGGCACGGAATTAAATACCAATGAAGAGCAATCACATTGTTTGAAATGCAGTATAGAAGCCTCTTGTAATCTGAGAGGAGCAGAGAGGCAGATCTGTGGGCAAATTTCACTGAACTGTAAAAGCTATATGGTAATGACAGAGGATTTCCACTTCTCCATTATTAACTGTGATATTCACAGCGTGAACGTTTGAGATGGAGCAGAAATTTTAACTTGAGTCCATTCCTTCTGCCTTCTCCTCTCCCACAGAACATATTTTTTCACAGTTGGAATCCATTTTGTTTCCCTTCTCCAGTAGCTTTCAATACGCTCTGCATTTATCTTGACAATTTAGAATGAATACAAAATTTCTAGTTTGTGAGCACCAGCCGTCTTCTCTTCACCATAAACGTGCAATTCCTCTCTGCGTTCAAACACAATCAGGATGGTGTTAAAACAATCAAAAAGGCGTCGACTTGGACAGATGATCTGGACTGTTCCCATCCACTTCAATAAAATGGACATTGGCAGACGCTCAGATACATTCATAGACACGCCTAAACAGGCACTCAAATACATCGAAACGAAGACATATGTAGACCCACAGAGGGAGCAACGTGAACATCCATGTCTGCACGCATTCACTCAAAATCACAGAAACACACAGAAAACAACATACATAAAAATAATACACACCGTAGCTCATGCACACAAATGCAGATACGCTGACACAAGGCATGCAATAACACACAGCCACTGGTTTGACAGTGGTTTTGCAAAGCCACAGCAAACGCAGGTATATGCACAAAGACAAGGGACGACTAAACAGGAAACCATATACAGATTCAAGCAAAACTGCTCACACATATAGTTAAAAATCTCACAGCACCAGCTAAGAGTCCAACAGGTAAAATTGGAAGCATTACATTTCAAAACGCTCCTACTTCATCAGGTGTTTGAAATGAAGAAGCAGAACTTTAAATGTTCGTGCATCCAAATAAGTCTGTTGGATGATAGCCTGATGTTGTTTAATTTTTAACTTTGTCCACCCCAGACCAACGCTGGCTCCTACAAATACTGACACACATAGAGAGCGAAACGTTTCCACACCAACACAGGCACACACAAAAAGAAAAATGCAAATAAAAACACATGTACAGACACAGGTATGCATGAAGACACGCACAACTGAAAGCAGAAACCAACAGAGCTGGACGTGTCCTAACACACAGAGTCTTGGCTTGACAAAAAAATCTTCAATCATGTACGGACAGGAAGAAACACAAACACATACTCGAGCACATGCACATACAAAGAACGACATGGTGTTGTACTTGCACGGATATCAAAGTGCAAGAATACGATTTATCAATTAGTTAACTGGACTGTCTGTAACAACGTGGGAATGGATACACGTCCTTGAGCTCCATGAACACTCAGTGGTGGGTAACAATTCGAATAGTTGTTATATTACAGCAGATAGAAAACAACAGCTCTCAGTTATAAAACGCATACTCCCTACAGTGAAGGAATTAAATAGGAATAATTCTTACAAAAAAATCGCAACTTTGCATTGATTACACCACATTTATTTACAGGTTGACTGAATCCAGTTAGTAGTAGACAAAGTTAAAGAATAGCTATGAGTTCTGAAGTAAGATCACTGGCCTCGAAATCTCCCCTGTGCTCTTTCTTCACAGATGCTGTCAGACATGGTGAGTCTCTTCAGCAATGTCTGTTCTTCACACTTAAAGGGTTGATGTATCTGTCAACCAGTAGATGGAGAAGCCCCTTTGGGGGAGGCAGCAGTGAAATCACGTGGAAGAATGTGCTTTTAGTTTGCCATTGATCAGGCTTCAGTACTTGTGATTCTTTATTAGATGAATAATGGATGTGACAGGAACTTTCACCACGGCACTGAGTTGTTCTCTGAATTTAGACTGCGTCACCACATGAATAAACGTATTGTACAGCAACTTCAATTTTGCAGCATATTTCCAACTTGTTGCAAACTAGTTTCAGACATTGTATAATACCCAGAATCTTTTTTTCTGTCACGGTATAGTATATGAGTTCAATTACATACACTGACCACAAAAGGATAAAAACGCCAGATAGACCAAAAAGTTAAATCACAGACTTCCTTCTGCTTTCCAAATCTCGGTCACTGTGATTCCCTCCTTTTCTCTGACCTCTCAATCCTTTACGGACTCTACTGCCTGTAAAACGTACCTGACTGTCAAAGTGTTAATGAATAGAAGTAAAGTGAATGGCAGCAAAGGAGTTTAAATCTTATCGCACCAATCAAAGCCCATCCATCCAGAATGAGAGTAATAACTGGGTTTAGCTAAACAGAACTAGGATATATTGCTGACTATTAGCCAAGGTTCAGGTACAAAACAGATAGTTATGTCTTTTGAAACAGCGTCAAATGCAGATTATTGATATCACTATGGCAGCCGTTTTCCTGGTGCAGTATTTTATTTTCATCTGTTGGCAACAAATGGCTACGAATCGATCGAAGGAGAATACAACAGTGAGCTAGACAGAGCAGTCTGTCGCTGCAGATACCAGGACAGCAATAAAACTACACACAGGGGTGAAGTCCAGAAAAGTCCAATGGAAATAATAATTGCTGCTTTGTTTCAATATGACTTCAGTAATAATGACAAGTAGATCCGCCATTGCCATTGCCACGAGATAATGAGAGGTGCAAGTAGAAAGGCCACAATTCCCGCGAGATATGCTCACAATTCCGAGCAAATTCACTGTAAAGGAGAGAAGAAAACAACGAGCATAGTTTCGTTCTCTTCTGTAGTTGGCTGTAAGTCCAAAATGCTTAAAGTGAAATTGATGTGTGTATCTTTTGGAGGGACGGAAGAGTCAAAGGGATGGAGACTTACTTTTAACAGATCTCTTAACTCCAGATCCAACACATGTACAATGCATTCAATTCTTAGTTTGGCAGAGTCTGTATATATCGTTCAACACCGAAAAGTAAAAAAGGCAATTGGGGTTAAAGGGTTTTACATAACTTGGTTCAACTCATGAAGTGCAAGCAGTAATCACCGAATTTAAAATCATGGCGAATTCCTTAGAAGAAAACAAGAGCAGAGTTTAATCAACATGGCAAACGAATTTGCAAAACTATGTGGGTTGATTTCTATTGCCAGCACAGCAAATATCTGCCGAACAAAATACATTCATATACTAATACAGATGTATACCATCGAAAAAGATCCTTTGGTAAAATCTGCCAGTGGTCAACAACTCCTTCTTAAATATTCTAAACCGGTTTACCAGCATTGCAAGTACTCTTGAAGAAAAAAAAATCAAAGTGTTACTGCGGTTACTGTCTTTCTCAACAGAGAAAAAATGCTTCTAGTGCACTATGTATACCCTCCTTAACTTTATATATCTTGCTAATGTCAAGATGAGGGTAGTGCTGGAGAAGCACAGCAGGTCAGGCAATATCCGAGGAGCAGGAAAAAATCGACGTTTTGGGAAAATGCTCTTCATAAGGACTGAGGGATGTCTCTTCCTGATGAAGGACGTTTGCCCAAAATGTCGATTTTTCCTGCTTCTCGGATACTATCTGACGTGCTGTGCTTCTCAGCACCACTCTCATCTTGACTCTGATTTCCAGCATCTGCTGTACCCACTTCCATCTTACTGATTTGTCGTCTCAATCCCCTCTGCTCTAATGAGAACAAGCCCAGTCAGTGCAATCATTCTCCGTAACTAAAACTCTGCCACCGAGTCAGAAAATATTCCACGAAAAGTGAACTTTTATTGAAAAGAGAGAAAAGAATTTGTCATCGACATGCAATAAAAAAGTGTTGCATTTACGATAGTTCCGCCTGCTTTTTCTGCTGAAGAGACTTTCATGTGTTCAATGTCAAAACGTGTGGCTTGGAGAAAGCACAGCAGGTCAGGCAGCGTCAGAGAACCAGGGAAGTCGATGTTTTGGGCAGACGCCCGTCATCAGGAATGTGATGACTTTAATCTGACGGTTACCAAACCTCAGACGAAGGGCAAAGTTCATAAAAGAAAGACGTCCACGGCAATGTCAACCTGCAGAATTGAAGCGGCAGTGTAGCCATCAATTCACATTTCAACACAACCAATCCTGCCAAGTAAACAAACTAAATAACTTCTTGAAAACAAGTCAACGTAGCAAATTATAACAAGAAGTTAATTCCCTGCCGTGATAAATTAACTTCAACCTTGATGCTAAATCATTCAATTCGAATCAGAACAATTAAAGTATTGAAAAAAATACAGATGTTGCAGACGCCCAGCAATGGTGCTGTCTTCGGAAAGAAGTGGGGAGCTATTACGAACGTTTGAACAGTAATACAACATTCATCCTCTCGAGTCGTTTCTGCTATTCAATGAGGTTACATCCCATTCTATGCAGAAAGAGTCCATTTCGGCTGTCAAGTCTGCATCCCAACCAGACTCAACATCCCATACCATTTGTATTCCATTCCAAGAGTAAAACCAACCTAACCTGCACAACAGACAATTTATCTTGGCCAATCCACTTAATGTGCTCAAACTTGCAATCGCTCAGTGAAAACTCGCACAAACACGGGGAGATCTCGCAAACTCCACACCAACAATCATGCAATGCTCGAAGCGACCACATTCCAACAGCATTGCGAGACAGTAATAGTAACCAGTGAATCAACATGCGACCCACAGAGTTGACCTTTGAACTAAAAAGATATGCCTGCCTTTGGAACATATCTCTGATAGCCTATTTAAATAAACCAAATTCACATTGAAAGCTAAAAGTGACGATTAACAACTGGACTCTCTCCTTTTTTAATTATTGTTCATCACGCAAATGCACACATTTGGATATTTACTTGCTTTGGGTGACACTCTGTCATACGTATTTGGATGCACTTTGAAAACATGAATAATCATTTTTAAAAATTTGTAGTCAAGGGCCATTACTGGTTTGAGGAAAATTATGACTTCATCGCATTAATACCAAACCATCTGACTGCTTTCACATGAGACAGAAGCGAGTGATTTTGGTTGAAGCTGAGGGCCACTACCTTCCGGGGAGGGAAGAGAAAGAGTGCAGAGAAGACCGATAGTGTCCATTACTGAGAACTACGCAGTGATGAGAGGGAGAGATGTTTGAGACAGGAGGGACTTTACATTTGGTGCACAGATAAATAGATCATGATGTCGACAGAAACGAAGTTTCAGTAAGTTCAGATGCGAAGAATGGAAAAAAAAGGTGGAACGATAGAAATGTGGAATTCATGACCTGGAATATTGCTCTCAAAGATTTGTCGCCTCAATCACCATTTCATGCCTTGTTTTCCACACCTCCGCCAAGCTCTTGATGAAAACATTATTCTGAACTCCCTGCATGGCACTGACAACTGACACTCACCTCCTTGTTTTTGATTTCCCAAGAAAGAGGAACACTTTTTCTTTATCTATCCTGCCCATGCCTCCAAACATGCGGCACGGTGGCGCAGTTAGCACTCCTGTCTCAAAGTGTGAGGGGCACAGGTTCTATTTCAGCTTCGGTGAACTGTCTGTGCGATGGTGTTGGTTTGCATGTTCCCCCATGCCTTCGTGGGTTTCCTTTGGGTGCTCCGGATTTCCTCCCGCAGGCGAGTTGAATTAGCCAATCGAAATTAGTTAGAGGTAAATTGGTCTGGCTGAGTTACTCTTTGGAGGGTCGCTGTGGCCTTGATGAGCCTAATGGCCTGCTTCCACACTGTAGAGAATCTAATCTAACAAACTATTAGCCCTCGATATTTTCTGCTCGACAAAGAAACGTTCTCTTCATGACTGAAAAGCACACTTCCAGGAAACATCTTGACTGATCTCATCCCCTCCAATTCATCGAAAAAATTTCTATCATAAGGGGAACAGAACTATAGACAGTAATCCAGCTGTGGCCGAAACAAAGTCGTATACAGGCGACATCATTTCTTAAAAGTGAAACTGAGGATGTTCACGAGGTGTGTTGTTTAACTGCAGCAGTTGTTAAGATGAAGATGCCTCTCATTTTTGTAAGGAACTTGGAAACAAAGAACTACAGAGCCGAAAGAACAGAATCACACTAAAGAGTGGAATTAGGAGCGAAACTCAGAAGATTTAGCAGCATCTGTGGGGAGAAATTAAAATAAATGGTTCGTGGTCAGTTACTATTCTCTGAACTGATAGCTGCTACGAAAAGATGACACTTATGCTGAGGACGGGGTTGTATGGGTCGGATGGAAGTAGCAATCACAGACTGCGGAAGTTGTAGGCAGTCAATGGGGTTATGGTTAGTTATCCGAAGATGAAGTAGCTGGACATGTTGTAGTGACGACAATATGGGGATGACAACGCGTTGCTTGTGCTGAAAACAAGCTCCCTGCTAACAGGTCGTGTACTTGTAAGTCTAAGTTTCAGTCAAAGAAAAATATGTTCATGCTCTGAAATTGTGCAAGGCAATATTGAGTCCTGAGGGGAGTCAGGTGTGTTGAGGCTACTGTATCTTGCAAGAATATATAATAGGAAGGCGACTGGCATAGGCTTGTGTCTCAATTATACATTCACTGAGAGGTCCATCGAGGGAGCCATAAGTCTCTGAAGGACTTTAACATGTCAATATTGCAAAATACCAAGGCACGGATAATTGTTTTCTTCACTTGTCCACAAGAGTCTTTGGAGGATTGCTGTGGTGTCATGTAAATGGTCCGAGTGATGCTTCGATGAAACAATGGAATATTGTTGTTCTGTATACTTTGATCTGATGTTACCAAATTGCACTGGATCAGCCAAAAAGTGAGTATCCAAAGATCACCCCATATCAATGACACCACAGATTACCTACTCTGTTTTAAAGGAGATTTGTGCTTCAACTGTCACATTGTTGCTGTTTGGAGATCAGCAGCAAATGAGAAAATCAAGGCTTTTGCAGTTTGTGTCCCTAATAATGACGAAGAAAATGACAGTGCATTTTTATCTCTCACTGTAGAAAGTAGATCTCAAAGTAAATAATGTGCCGAAGCACAGGGTAACGGGATGGGGAATTCACTTTCTCAGATCTGTACCAGCTTTGCTACAATGCATCTTAGCTCCATCGAAAAATGTGACTGAATAGAATCGTTCAGCTTTACATTACGCCAGATCATCTTCTGCTCATTGAGACTGCCCTAACAGAGTATAATACGACCGATAAGTGTCATCCTTTGCCGCAGTAGCCATACAGCTTTGAATGTTATGAAGAATCACTCGGCCAAACAAGGTAATTTTTAAGTTTTATGCGGTTTGCCACCTCCACTAACCTGCCAGCATTCCAGAAGCCCATCACTCGCTGGGCGACAGAGTTTTCTTCAAAAACCCTCGAAACTGTAAACTTGTAAACTTACCTTGATACTTTAAGAAACGTGATTGCATGCCTACTGAACGAAAGGCAGACTGTTTCCTGTCTCAGCTTGCTATTAGCTTCAGGTGTTGTCGATGTTTTGTGCATTAACCTTCTTCAGAAATGGTATTCCTGAAGAAGAGTTCGACCTGAAACGTTGATCGCTCCAGTTCCTGACGCTGCTTGGTTTCCTGTACTCTTCCAGCCTCCTGCATGTGGACTTAAAGTTTGATGACTCTGATTTATACTCGATGGTGTTTAGAAGGATGATTAGTACCAAACTGAAATACATAGAATACTGATCGGCCTGGACAGTTGGATGTTGGGAAGATATTTCCATTGCTAGGAAAGACTAGGACCCGAGTGCCTAGTTGTAATGTAAAGGGAAGACCTTTTAATAACATAGATAAGGGAGTTACACGTCCCTGCCAGAGAGTGGTAAGTCATGGACTGCATTGCCACAGACGACAGTAGAGGCCGTGTGTTTGAGTATATTTCAGCCTGAGACAGATAGGGTTCTGAGTATCAAGGTGAGAGTTGTTCTCCGAATTTATCTTTGTATCATCTAGAAACGTAGCCAAAATGCCCTCAGTTCCTTCATCCAGAACATTGATGTGTATCGTGAAAAGTTGCAACTCGAAAACTGATCATTGTGGAACTCCACCAGTCACTGGCTCCCATCCTGAGAAGGACCCCTTTATCCCCACTCTCTGTCAGGCAGCCAATCATATGCCCATGCTAGTACCTGACCTCTAACACCAGTGGCTCTTTCTTTACTAAACAACTTACTGTGCGGTATCTCATCAGAAGCCTTCTGGAAGTTCAGGTAGATAATATCCATTTGCTCTCCTTTGGTTAACCTGTTCGTTAGCATGAGAAACAAAGTATGCATGCTCACAATTTCTATACGCTATCAGCACAGGTGAAAATGTGTTCAAAAGTCATTTTGTACACTTCAGGAGAAAGTGAGGGTTGCAGACGTGGGAGATCAGAGTCGAAAGGTGTGGCACTAAGAAAGCAGAGCAGGTCAGGCAGTATCTGAGGAAAAGAGGTATCCCCATTTTGGCATAAGTTTTTCATCACGTTGTGCTTTTCTAGTGCCAAACTTTGCGATATTGTACGCGTTTTTTTAGGCAAGCCATAAGAGAAGGGTGGCCACGCAGAAAATGTTTGAAATGTTGGTTAGGTTACGACTGCCGTTTTATGCGTAGTTTTGGAATGTAAATTACAGGAGGAACTTAATATCAGTGCAGATGTGCAGAAGATGTTCTCTGGAATTCGGTGTTGTAGATATTGAGCTCCTAAGTGCAGAGAAGATGGGCGGGGGAAGGGCATGATTGATGCCAAAAACAGATTATGAGGGCCATAGTTACTTTAGAAATGAAGGAAAATTTCCCCGAGACAGAGTGACCAATGATCAGTGATCATCGATTTACGGTTAGGAAGGAAAGGTGTAGATGAAAAGATGAAAAAAATAACTTTTCAGAAGATAGCAAGAAATGATATTGGCATTGTAAAGTGCCAGTATCTTTTCCTGGCACTGGTACGATGGGCTGATAGACCTTTTTGCAATGCTGATAGACCTATTTGAAGCGATGAGCTTAATAATGTTTATATTTGAGTAAAACAGTTTCCCATGTTTGAGTTTGTGAATACTTAAAGGAAAAATATCGTAGAGTGACGGGGTTGTACAGCCCAGAAACAGACACTTCGGAAAAACTTGTCCACTCTGACCAGATATCCTCAAACCAAGTCTTCCCATTTGCCAGCCTTTGGCCCATATTTCTCGAAACACTTCTTATCCATGTACACCTCCAGATGAGTTTTAAACTTCTTAATTGTACGCTTTCAACATATCCGCGTGTTGCATGCACACGCCATCCTCTGCATGATAAAATTGTCCCCCAAGGCCCTTTTTAGTCATTCCCCCCTCACCTTAAATCTTTGTTTTCTCGTGCTTGACTCGCTTATCATTGGAAAAACACGTTGGCTATTCACTCAATCCACCTAATCAGGAACGTATTGCACTTTCTCTAGTCTCCTGTAATACCCTGATGAACAGGTCCGAAGATGATTAGGAGGACCACTACTTCCATCACTGAATGCACACCATCCGAAATTACGCAAACACTTCACAACTGCTTCACTGTTACTGTTTCAGAATTTTCTGACTCCTTCCAATGCTGCATCACCGGTGTATCCACCACAGGCGGGCTGGAAACGTTCAAAAAAGCAACTCACTGTTATTGCTTATAAATAATTAGCTCTCAGAATTAAATTCATTGCAATGTGTGCGGTGTTCATGAATATTGAAGTAACAATGTTCCTTTAGCGTGTTTGTGTATTTGTAATGGGTACAATTGCCACCACATGTGTCACCACATTTTTGTGATTCCTTGTACATCATGTCTCTATATTTCAACTGAAATTAATTAATTCGCACTGATTGCACAATGTCCTGTCTGCTCGTGGCAGTAAGTAGACTGTCTTCTATGCGTTTTGGAATGCATCAAGTTCGGTTTAATGGCCCTCTTGGATTACATTCAGTGCGTTCTTTTTGAACGTGGAATGAAGGCTTTTCTGGCCAAATCTTTGCCGTTTCGAATCTTTCAGAAATGTAGCAAAATGTACCCGGGCTATGAGAAAATCTAATGTGAAAGAATATGTAATACAAAATAAATAATTGCATTGTTAACAGATAGTGTCTGCTCAAATCCATGAGGGGACCTGAAAGCAGACGATATTCCCCAATCAAGTCAATATAGAGATTTCAGATTACCAGATTGTAAGAATTTTTAACTAAGGTACATTCTTCGAACGATTCTTATGATATGTGATGTAGATAGATATGACGGCACATGTCAGGTATTTGAAAGATATTGTCTGTGGAATGTCAACCCACTATGACGTGACCGATCGCTCAAATCATCACAAGCTCAGATACCCTGGATAAATCAAACACCAAACCAATCGTGAAATATGTACGGCATGATGATTTTGTTTTAATGTAGTGAAACCTAATGACGACTGGTACTCGCAGACGTCACGGTAAAATATAATATGGACACTTGAGGACAAGTAAAACTGGACAGCAGTGTCATTGAGCAAAAATGAACTTTCTTTTCTTGAATAGATATCAACGTTCTGCGAACTTTGGTTCGATAAAATAAAGGTGATTTCTAGTTCCAAAATAAATATATTATTAAAAGCAAACCCATTAAGTAACACCTCAGCTGGTATACCGAAAACGATGAAAGAATATTAGAAATTTTCCGTTTTTGTATTACTGCAGCTTGCGCCTTCTACTCTGAAGGTGCCTTCTAACTGTTGATACACACGGTTTTACAAGTTCAAAGACATTTCGTACTTATACAAGAACGGGAAATTCGAAGCTCCTTTTAGTTATGTCGATCTGCTCTTCACTCACTGTTCATTGAACGCAAAAAACACAAGGAGAACAACAACTTTAATCGTTTAAGTTTACTTCAAAATAAGTTAGCGAACACAACATAATTTGAAACGTATTTCCAGACATTTCGACAATGTTTGTTGGTTTTTGCAAAAAAAAATACTTTTCGCAGCAATTTAGCATTTTCTTAAAGCCATCTCTCAAACTTTAATTTTCTCACCTGTTAGGCATTAGTAACAAGCTCAAATGTTTGACTACCTTTCTGTAGCCCCTGTTTCTGACAGGAATGATTGAGGTTTTTGTCATATTGCTTACTTCTCTGCTCTTGGTTCAGTGTTATTCATCGTTCCCTGTTATTGATTCCCTGGAGCTTTTCCACATAATGCATTATGTTTACTCTGATCTTTTTCTGTACAGTACTGACAAAAGAACGAACCGATATGACTTTTCTGCAGTCTAAGTGATTTCAATTTCTTATTTGAAATGAACATGAAGAGAGTGAAGAATACGAATGTTTCATATTACCCTCAATCAATCTATAAAAGTCAAATCTGCTTCAAGTAATGGAATAGATTAAGAAAAGTCTATCCTGACTATTGGTAACGTGGGGATGATACTTTCCAAACAGGACAGTAACAAGATGCATGGTCAGCTTTAGCAAGTCATGTACAGATGGTAGGTAAATTGACTGGATAAATAGCGCATTGTTTCATGGTATAACACTCACATTAACTAAAGTGAACCTGAACGACATCACCCATGCAATCAGAAACACAATAGCTCGCACTGAACATCATATCACATATTGTCGCCAACTCAACACCCCGCATCACACAAGCTATCACACTCATCGTCCAAATGCAACAAAATATAATCACCACCACATCACGAGCTCATCTACAAAAGCTAAAAATCCCTGCCGTCAACAACAAAAAAGCAGCCTCCACAAATAGAATATAGAACATAGAATTATACAGCGCAGAGCAGGCTCTCCAATCCTTGATGTTGCGCCAACCTGTGAACTATTCTCAGCTCGTCCACCTACACTATCCTATCATCATCCATGTGCTTATCCACGGGTTGTGTAAAACTCCCTAATATGGCTGAGTTAACTACATTGGCAGATAGGGCATTCCACGCCCTTACCACTCGCTGAGTAAAGAACCTGCCTCTTTCATCTGTCTTAAATCTATCACCCCTTAATTTGTAGTTATGACCCCTCGTATAAGCTGACGTCATCATCCTAGAGAAAGACCTTCACTGCCTACCCTACCTAATCCTCTTATCATCTTGCATGTTTCTATCAAATCCCCTCGAAGCCTCCTACTTTCCAATGAGAAGAGACCTAAGTCTCTCAGCCTTCCCTCATAAGGCCATCCTCCGGACCAGGCAATATCCTCGTAACTCTCCTCGGCATCTTTTTCAATACTTCCACGTCCTTCCCGAAATATGGCGACCAGAACTGTGCACACTATTCTAAGTGTGGCCACATCAGCTTTTTGTGTAATTGCAGCATGATATTGTGGCTTCAGAACTCATTTCCACTACCAATGAAACCTAACACAACGTTTGCCTTCTTAACAGCACTATCAACCTGGGTGGCAACTTTCAGGGATCAATGTACATGGATCACAAGATCCCTCTGCACATCTACACTACCAACAATCTTTCCATTGCCCCAAAATTCTGCCTTCCTGTTATTCTTCCCAACGTGCATCACGTCACATTTAGCTGCATTGAACAACATTTGCCACCTCTCAGCCCAATTGCGCAGTTTATCCAAGTCCCCCTGAAAGCTGAAACATTCTTCCAAACTGTCCACTACTCCACTGACCTTAGCGTTATCTGCAAATTTAGTAATCCGTCCACCTCTGCTCTGTCCAAGTCATTTATAAAAAATGACAAACAGCAGTGCGCACAAAACAGGTCCTTGTGGCATACTACTAGTAACCGGACTCCAAACTGAATATTTTCCATCAACCACCTCTTGCTGCCTTCTTTCAGAAAGTCAGGTTCTAATACAAATTGCGAAATCACCCTCAGTATATGCTTCTGCATTTTCTCCATTAGCCCACCATGTGGAACCTTATCAAAGGCTTTACTAAAGTCCTTGTAAACCACGTTAACTGCCCTACCCTCATCTCCATGCTTGGTCACCCTCCCAACAAAACTCAATGTTGTTGGTGAAACACGACCTTCCATTGACAAAACCTATATCTCTTATAATCCTATCCAAAACCCTTCCAACAACAGAGTTAAGCCTCAGACGTAAATCTCTATTCCTCATCATAATCTTCTTCTCAGCGACTCCCTGAAAGCCAGCTCACCAAGCTTCAGTAACACATCACGGAGGTCTTCAATCTCTAAGTCACGGTTTTTCTGAATGTTATATATATGGCAGGAATACAGCTGGGTGATGGTCTTGGGAACATACTGTTGTTTTCTGTCTTTTTTTTTAGTGAAAAAGTGACCCAATGTCAGAAAGAGAACCCAGGAGTACGAAGGGTTGCATCACACGGTGTCCAGGATCTCGTTCCCCTCCACGTATTTGAAAACAGCTGCTGCCACATTCTGACCCACAATGAACCTGTTGGAATATTCCTTCCGTTCATCACCAACGCATCCCAGAATTTCAGTCCTGACAGTGATCTCAGCCTTTTCCAATGAATAGAATGCAGCAACGGGAAAGTTGCTCACCAGCACTGAACATCCTGGGAGCAGCTTGTGCTGGATTAAACTGCACACAAAATCAGACGCTGCACACAAGCGTTCTGGATCGGGTACATGACATGAGGTTCTGTATTTCTCCGACTATAAGCAAAATCAATGCTACGTTTGAATTCATCCAAACCATTGGATGTAAACAGTATGTTATTTTTTACAGATTTCTCAAAGAACATTCCCAAAGTGAGGCTATTGATCCAGTACATGCTTTTCATGTTTGTTCGATATTTCGTTGCATTTATACCCCTGGATTTAAAACTGGATACAAACAAAAAACTGTTGGTGTATTTTTCCAGTCATCCAGTCAGAAACAATTTTTTGTCCAAATGTAGTTTATCAAATCCCTGTTATTCCCTTCACTGCTATTGATTTCCCAAACTAGGATTTTGTGTGAGAAAAGTTGCTACCAAGCAATTGAACAGATCCGATTTTTTTTTTCTCTAGTTAATGACAGATATATTTGTTTCCCTATTTATCAAGATCTCGGCCATTTGCCAGCAGTTATGTTCGACAAGTGTCCACTCTCGGACAGTAGAAATGATCGCTAGTTCTGAATGTCGATCAATCAACTGGAAAATCCTCACTCTCTCCTTTATTAGGATAATGCTGTCTCTATTTGTTTCAGCTTGGACACACAGCATCTCCTTCTGTTCCTGCTGAACATTTCCCATTGGAAGGGATAGATAGTGGTTCTCAAAGTTACTTATAGAAACGTCGAAGAAAAATAAATTAAAGTCTAAATCAGCTTTCATTTGACAATGTAATTTGGCATTGAGTGCACAGATTCAATACAGGTTGGTGTGTAAACCAAACATCTTCATGAAATTGCAACTCGGAAGTGAAGCACCTTTGAAAATAAAATCAATTCTTCAAATTTGTATTACTGAACATGAAAAAATCTACAAAAACTTTACTGCCCCTATCATGGTTAATAAATTATTATGTTAGAAAATAATTACAATGCCTTACAATTATGTTCCAGTTTCCAATGAATGAGCGCTAAGGAAATATGGTTCATGAAAAAAATTCTAACGTCAATGGACGTTACATCATCATGGAAGACTCAATAGGCCAGGAATCATCTGACTCCACGAGAATCAGGGAGAGTTTCACGTATTAAAGCCATTTCAAATCATGAATATCATTACTACACCGATGAGGTGGAAAGTGGAAGTGCATTAACATTCATTTGAAAACAGAGGTGGTCAGAAATAGACAATGCAAATGAAACGCCTTTACCCTCGAGAGAGTTAGAATGTCGATATTACTACGAATGGAATTGGTCAGATGAATATTTCATTGAAAGCTGGCTAAACAGGAACATTCTACCTTCCTGGGACTTGCTGCTGAACGAAGTGATGTTGGAGTGCAGTTTCTTAGTTCCTTGAAAGAAGAGTGGCAGGTAGATAAGATATTGAAGAATACGCTCTGTATGCTTCCCTTAATTGGTCAGTGCAATGAGTATAGGAATTGGGAGGTCATTGTGCGGCTGTACAGGACGTTGGGTAGGCCATTTTTAGAATTCTGCGTGCAATTCAAGTCTCCCTGCTACCGGAAGGATGTTGGAAAACTTGAAATAGTTCAGAAAAAGATTTACAAATATGTTACTATGAATGGTGGGTCTGTGCTATCGGGAGTGGTTGAATAGACCGGGACGATTTTCCCTGGAATGGCGGAGGTAGAAGGATGACCAAATGGAGGTTTATAAAATCAGGAGAGGCATGGATGGGATAAACAAGCAAGGTATTTTCCCTGGGGTGGGGCAATCCTGCTATAGAGGGCATAGAGTTGAGACGAGATGTGAAGAATTAAAAGTACTTTAGAGGTACGTTTTTTCATGCAGAGAGTGGTGCATGTATAGAATGAGCTGCCAGAGGAGGTGGTGGAGGCTGATACAATTGCAGCATTTAATAGGCATCTGAATAGGGATCTGAATACAAAGGGTTGAGAGGGATATGGGTCAAATGCTGGCAAATGGGATGAGATTTGTTCAGGAAACTGGTCAACATAGATGAGTTAGATGGAAATGCTGTAAATCTGTATGGCTCAAATACAGGTACATGAAGAACTTTTGAGTTGGATTGCCATCCTCCATGGCATAGATCAAATGTCCATTCAAGAAGTCCATAAACTAGTGGCTTTATCATGAGACTACAGATCTTGAAACTCAGCTGATGTTGTGGAGACCTGGGTTCATATCCCGTCATGGCATATGGTGAATTTGGAATTCAATAACGAACCTGGAATTGAGATGCGATTTACAAAGATGAATCGTTGTAGAAAGTTGAAAAAAAACCTCATCTGACTTACTTATGCCCTTTAGGAAAGGAAATTTGTCTTCCATACCTGGTCTGTTCTGCATGTAACTGCAGACCCACAACAGTGTTGTTGTCACTTAACTAAACCTCTGGGCAAATACGGATGCGCAATAAATGCTGCCCGGCCTGGAGACACTCACATTCTGTCATAGAATAAAAGGAAATTGCTGCAATTCACTATTTTGACATCCCTACCCTTTATCCAAAGGGCAGGACCAAATACGTCTGACTCAAAGTTTTGTCACTTTGAAATGGCAGATGCATTGAGATATTTTTTAAAGTATATATGAGGATCCTGACAGAATGTGCTGAGAGTTACGCAGGATATTGATATTGTCTGTCTAAAATTCAGACACAGAAGTGATCAACGGTTTCATTTGATGAAATAATTAAACTTCCACATATTTAGAGCAAACAGGAGATACTACGTGAATCCTAACTTGAATGTATAAAAAATAGTTGACAATTGAAGAAAAATCCAACAAATTTGAATCGTGTTCCCCAGCTTCAGAACTTTAGACTATCACAAGATAAAACTCCTAATAAATGGCTGAAATCAAACATTCGAATTTACATAGCTGAAATGAACTTTGTAAAGATTTCCACATTATTAATTACAATCCGGTGTCTGCCTATTTTGAATAAACTTCGAATGATATCCCGTAAATGAATTGAATCAAAATCAGATTATTAGAATTTTATTAATCCAGGTCTGTGTAATACTACAGCCAGCATGAAATGCTCCAATCTGGAATTATATTACATGAGACGTGACTGCACCCTGTTCCTGTATCTCTTTCTGTATTTTACTAACTTTGGCAACACATGCCATATTCTGACGCAATATTCCCATATCGCCTATTGGGCCTAAGGGCACTTGTGCATCACCAGTTTTAGGAGAAATTCGGAATCATCCACTCCGGTTTCCTTCTCCACGAGCTTAGTTAGTTTTCATAAATAATAAACATGAATAGTTTGGAGTGTTGAGTGAAAGATGAACATTGTGAATGAGGAGGCAAAGACCTCCTCAGAAATGAGATTTCCTGTATTTTGAATCTGGAAAGCAGTCACGCTACCATATTCTGATCTACAATGAATATGGATGAGTAAACATCTTCTCTAAAGATATGATGCTAAATAGTCTATTTCACCTTGAACATGATCTGTCGTCAACTTTCGCTCAGAGCTGTTTTGTGGACAACAGGCAGTTATTGGGCCCGGCCGTGATCCATTCTGATCAGGAGGGAAACAGTGAAGAACAGAAGTGGCCTTCGAGACGAATTTGTTCATCATTCAAAATTATGGTTTATTTCAATGACAGTTTTTTTTCTGGAAAATATTTTATTGGTTGCCTCACACCTTGCGCAAAGTCACATGATCATTGTATTGGAGGACACTGATTTCAGATCCAGACTATGCCTGTAGCAGTTTCCCAGCATTGATTCCCGGATGGAATTGTGTTCAACCATGTGAGAAAACCCTGGATGACAGAGAGGGTTTGTTTGACAAATGGGAAGCAATACTCCTAGCACATAATTAGCAAGCGAATAGTTTCTGCAATAAGAGCCAGATTTTTTTTTGCCTTCCTTCCACATTCAATGGCATGATTATCGCTATTTCAACAAGGGACGGCGTGGCTCAGTGGTGAGCTCTACTGCCGCACAGTATAGGACCCCGGGTTTGATTCCTGCATTGGGCAGACTGACTGTGAAGAGTTTGGAAATGCTCCCTGTGTCTGCGTGAGTTTCCTCCCACAATCCAGAGGTGTGCAGGTAAGTTGAGTTGGCCATGCTAACTTGCCCATAGTGTTAGGTGCATTTCTCACGCATACGTGCAAGGTAGGGCAATGGGTCAGTATGGACCTGTTTGGCTGGACTTCCTGTCTGTATACTCTAGGGAATCTTATCTGCAAATTAACTATCATACTAAACTTGCTTCAACCTCAGCCTGTAAAATCAGGTGAACATACGGAGATATGAGAAAGGACAGAAACCCAGATGGAGAACAGTTTTCCAGTGGTGTTGCATTTTAAAATTGCAAAGAAAACGTATCTCCAAATTTGTGTTTGCTTGTTGCCAAGTTTGTAGAACTCAATATCATTATCCCTCTGTTATCTCTCTCATGGTGAAGGTACAGGTTTGTTGCTGGTCCTACCTCTGTATGTACACATTCTGGTGAGAAATATGAATAATTAGATTCTTCATCATTCAGTGCTAAAAACAGAATTAAATGTGCATGTTTACTTAAATCGTGAGCATTACCATTATTAAAAAGTTTTTAAAGCAATATAACTGCTAATAATTTAAGTGATAAGATTAAGCCTCGAAGCCTTAAGGATGTCTTGCAGAAATTGCACTTGAAAATGTCAAACCACTAATTTACATACACCACCAAGCATCAGATGGTTAGAGTAAAAATTTAACAAAAAAAATGTAGCTTACACAGAGCACGGAAATACACACAATAAGTATGGGAAGATCTGACCTGTGTTCTGTGTAAAAGGTTTAAGAGATTTTTAAGAATAGAAAGTTATTCTTTCCTTATAACATTATGTAACTGACTTCTCAGAAACATTCACTTAATACCTATGGTTCTGAAAACTCAGAAATGCTGGTGTTTTACGCACATCATGTCGAGGTTTGTTGTAGATAAACGGATGACTGTGATCTATTAATAACTCCAAATTCATTAAAGCATGCACAGTCATCATTTCCTTTGCTGATTTTCTGCACATGATGCGCTTTATATATAGTTGGAACTCATTCTGTGTCCCTCCACTTACCAAATGCTCTTTTCCAGTGAAAATCCACTAATTGTCAGCAATGATCTGAGTCAATCCTCCCCTTCTTTCATTGCCCATTCAAGACTGTCCCAGTACAATTTAGTCAAGCAGGATAGGTGGTCGCTCTTACACTTTGTCAAGAACTCAGTCATTGAGATGTCTGAAGTTGTGACCACAAATGTAAATAAAATACATTTTCAGTTTTATAATCTGTTGGCTATAATTTCTCATACTGTGTTTCAAAACATATGTGCGATTCGCATTACCTTGCACGATCTTCAAAGTTTGCAAAATCTGTCTGTCCTTATTCTTCAAACTTGCCCACATCTGTCAAAGAAGACTTACCTTAATTTAACCTATGACAGAATTCTCTGATACTCAATAAAATGCTAAATCACACTAATTTGAACTTGAAGTACAAATTCTGGAATTTCCTTACAACGCATTCTCTTGTCTATCTCAGTCATTCCTGAGTAGACGTCAAAACCCATCAAGAAATGCTTCCTTGTATCTTGTCTATACAATTTAGTATTTTTTAAAAAGGAACTCATTTCATTCAGAAGGAATGACTTTGCTAGCCGTTTAAAATACCTGGCACTGATAACATGGTTTACAGCTTATTCACAAGTTCTAATAGTGTTCTGCCTAAAGGCAATTCATCAGGAAACCTTTCTTCACTTTCATCATGTGGAGGCACTGACAGTGACAAAACAAAGTAATTGCAGATTTCTCGTGTCTAACGCTTCCTCGCTAACATGTCAGATATTTCAAAGTGCATTGTTCCTATAGAGATACCAAAAACAAGTCTCCAACTCCAAGCATATCCTCAATGTAAATGAAGAGATTGTCTGAAATCCCTGCTTTAACTGGAATAACTGATCAATGAGAAACAGTTGCCTACTCCCACTCGACAAACACCAGCACCATCCTTTCCTGGCCATCATCATGGAAATTCACCTCAGCTTGTTCAAAAACTATGGAGACGATAAAAAAGGATTTAAATGGTGTCTGTCCTCTGTACATTGCACCTACCCATTTTTTAACTGTAAACACACAGTTTGTATTTAAGTATAACCCCATGCAAAAACGGAACTCTCACTTGACGTTGACTAACAGCAAAATTCTGTTATATTTTTCCTTCTGCTAAAATAACAATAATTGATGCTCGTTTCCTTTGGAGATCTCAGAGCTGAATTACAACTAATACATTCAAGAATCCCGGAGACGAAGTGCAAAAGGTATGCGTTAATGTCATCGCTGTGAGTTTCCCTTCACAGTACACACCTTCCAGATTTGGACACATATTGTCCTTCCTGTCTTGCAGGGTTAAAATCTTGGAACGTTGAAGCAAACATTTTCATTTCCAATAGCTTTATGAACTGTCGAATCTATGCACAGACCTGGATACTTCAAAAATTCGACTCACATCTGCGAAAACCCTTGCCATTGATTCAAAGCCATTGACCATTGTGTATTATTCAGGATAATGGAGTGCTAGTGTGTCGGTTGGCCCAGACTATTACATTGGTACATAACAGCTGGTGGAATTTAAGATCAATTCATTGGTCAGAACTGGAATTGAAACCTGGACTTGAAACTATCACTTAATGTTGGAAAAACGCATCGCATTTACCAGTACTTTTAAAGAAAAACTAAGACGTCCTTCACTGCTCTCATCGGAATGTGATTCTACAACTGTAATAATGTGATCAGATTGGAAATGCCAACTAGTTTGGCCAAGCAAGTCATTCAGTTCAAGAATAATTAGAGATCGGCTGTAAAAGTCAATAATGCCAACACCCCACGAAGGATAATGAAAAAATCAGAGCAGTGCTTCCCTTTTCTCCAAACGCAAAACATAAACATTTCTCTCCCTTTATAGGCCTTAACCACGCACTTACCTGCTTCATATTCCTCCCCTCAAACAGACCTGTCCAAAACGATACACAAATCAACAACCCTCAAGCCTGGTCTAATAACTAGTTGTGCTTAATTGGAATATTCTTTCTACAAATGTAACGTTATTGATTTTGGTATGTGGTAGGTAACCATTCATGAACTGGTCACAGCTCATGATTCCTTGTAATCATGAGCTTGTAATCTCTTTACCATAAAACCTCCAAATATTATCTTTGTCCTATTCCTTTGTTCTGCTTGGATCTCACCAATGCCCCATCGGAATGGACCCCTTGGTGAATCACTGTTGATCAGGAAATGTCTGTTTTCACACACTACGTCTATCCGCTTTCCGTTTCAATAACATTTACCAACTGGAAAGTTCTAGTACTCAGCAACTCCCTTTGACCTGTGACTGAGTAACAGAGTCATACAACGAAGAAAAGGCTCTTGTTCCTGTCGAGTGTCCATCGACATTCCCACTAAAAGTGTGCTAATGTCAATTTTCTGCGCTTGCCTCATATCCTTAAATGGCATGATATTTTATGTACTGATCCGAATATTTGTTAAAACATTGATAACTTCTGGTCTCCACTGCCTTGTCAGGCAGTGCATTCCAGATATTCACCACCCTCTTGAGTCAAAAAGTTCTTTTTTCCCAAATCCTTTCTGAATCTTCTGCTCCTTCCCCTAAAACTATGCTCTCTCATGACGTACCCTCAACCAAGGAGACCAATTGCTATTTCATCAACCTGTCCATCCTCCTGATAATCCGTAATACATTGCTGCTCTCAAGAAACCAATCAAAGCCTGTCTAGAATTTCGTGAAAGCTCAATTGTTCGATCCAAGGCAATATCCTGGTAAACTTTCTCGTTCCCCTCGAATGCTATCCCATCCTTCACGTAGTGAGCTGTTCAGAACTGTATATGGTACTCCTGCTGTGGCCTAACCAGCATCTATGCCGGTTGCTTGCTCTCATACTCTCTGCCACGATTGATGAAAGAAGGTATCACATCTGCCTTCTGAACTATCCTATGCGCGTTATCTGCCGACTTCAAGGACCTGTGAAAAATTACCCCAAGATCTCTCCATTCTTCTAAGCTGCAACGTGTCCTGCAATTCCTTAAATATCCCTCATTTTATTGTTTCTGCCAAAGTGCCAAACTGGTATTTATTAGGTTGAATACGATCTTCTTCTATTCTGGCCTTCTAATCAACCCATATGTGTCTTCCTGCAAACTACAACAATATTCTTCACTGTCAAACACGATAACAATATTTGTGTAGACTCTGAAGTTGCTTAACATACCGTCCACATCTATATTGCTTGTGTGTATAATAAACAATACAGATGCAATTACTAAACGTTGTGGTTCACCACAAGGCACCATCCAACAGTTACTAAACAGCCTTCTCCCACAATTACCTACTGTCCCCTATTAATACGTCAGTTTCTGATCCATCTCGCCAGGTTTCGTCTAATTCCACAAGATTAAACTTCTCAATCAGTCTCGCATTTCATAAGTTGTTAAAAAAACGTCCTTTAATACATAAGCTACATCAACAAAATCTCACTTACCCATACACTATATCACATTTTCCAAAAATACTAACAAATTTGTTCGGCATAATCTCACTCTGACAAAAGCCATGCCCACTACCCCAACTAACCAATGTATTTCCAAGTGTATGTTAATTCTGTCCTTTAGAAATTACGCCTTTAGTTTCCTTGCACTGACAGGATACTCAACTGTCTTTAATTTCCTTACTCAACTCTACCACCCGTCCTGAAAAGCCAAACCACACTAGTTGTGCTTCAGCACTACGCCCGACCACTCACCACAAGCCCACGTGGCCACAGAGGAATTAAACATTTATGTCAGAACTTCTGAAATTACAGCCTTCCCTCCCACAGTAACCTGGGATGCAATTTATTTGGAGCAGGGGAATTGTCCATTTCTAAAACTGACAGGGCCTCCAATACGTTCCAATTGCATTTCAAGCTGTGCAAGTTCCTCACAGTCTATTTTCCTGAATTCCATGCTTATTTTCTCCTTTTCCAGGGTGAAAACCAAAGATGTTTACTCACTTCTTTCTTTCTATATAACACACTTTGTTCTCTATTCCTGCTTCAGCTGTTGGTTCAGGCAGGGGTTCATGGGCCCATTTTAAGACAAATATATAATGTTACAGCCGCTTGTGAATCCTTCAGCAATGTTTGTAGAAGGTTCTCCAGGTTTCTGTAATAAATATATCTTTAGAATGGGTAGGTCACAAATATTACAATGAGGAGAACATCGTCTTGTTCAACAGAGCAACATTCTCTCCTTTTCCTGCTTAGATAATCAGTGAACCTCCTGACGAAACCTCCAGATCAGATTTTGTTTCTTTGGCGTTTTTTCACAGTATTTGGGTATTATTGGCTATATCAACATTTATTGCCCATCGCTAATTACCCAGAAGTCAGTTAAGCGTCAGCCATACTGCTGTGGGCCCACAGTCACATGGAGAAGAGACAGGGAAAGGACGGCTGATGCCTTCTCTAAAGGGGATCTGTGAACCGAGAACAAGTACAAAAGAATGCTACAGCACAGGAACAGTAGTTTCGGCCCTCCAAGCCAGCGCTGATCCATAAATACCTAACCTTGCTGCCCACTTTCGAAGCATCTGTGTCGCTTTGCTCTCTATCCATTCATTTATCTGCCCAGATACATCAAAAATAACCATATCGTTAGCACCCCTACCACCTCCGTTGGGAACGCATTCCAGGCGTGAAAAATCTTCCATGCATACGTCCCCGAAATTTGTCTCCCCTCAATTGAAACTCACAACACGTAGTAAATCCCCCACTCTGGGAAAAAGGTTTCCTGGTTATCCACCTTGTCCGGACATCTCATGATTTTTATGGCTCAGTCAGGTACCCAACACAACCTCCTTCTTTCAAATTAAAATAATTCTAAACTACTCAACCTCTCCTCAGAGCGAGCACCTTCCATACCAGGTAACAACCTGGTGAACCTTCCGTGCACCCTCTCTTCAGCATACACTTCCTTTTGTTAACGTGCCGACCAGAACAGGAGACAGTATTCCAAATGTGACCAAACATTAACCTTATAGAACTGAAAATGACTTGTCAACTCAAGACGTAGAAAGAGTGAACGCTGGAAATTTGTTTCCATCAGGCGGGGACACTAGGACCCGTGAGCACAGCCTTAGAATTAGAGGGGGTCAATTTAACACGGAAATGTGGAGACATTTCTTCAGCCAGAGAGTGGTGAGTTTGTTGAATTCATTGCCACGGAGCGCAGTGGCGTCCATGATGTTGAATGTCTTCAAGGCAGAGATTGAGAAATTATTCATCTTGTACGGAATTAAAGGAATTGGGGAGAGTGCGGGTAAGTGGTGCTGAAATGCCCGTCAGCCATGAATGAATGGCGGAATGGACCCGATGGGCCGAATGGCCTTACGTCCACTCTTATGTCTTATGGTATTATGGTTTTCACTATTGTATTCAATACCCCATCCGATGAAGAAAATCATGCTGTCTGCCTCCTTGGCCACTCTACGGACCTGCGCTGCCACCTTCAAGGAAAAATGAACCTGAACACCGATCTCTCTGTACATCAATTTTTCAATTTTTTTTGTTCCATTTACTGCAAACTTCGCTCTTGAATTGAATCTTCCCAAATGCATCAGCTCGCATTTGTCCGGATTGAAGTCCAATTGCCATTTCTCTGTCCAACTCTCCAATCTATCTATATTCTCCTGTATTCTCTGACAGTCCCCTTCACGATCTGCTCCTCCACCAATCTTAGTATCATCCGCAAACTTGCCAAGAATGCAACGTGATGGATCTCTCTGACAAATCATCTTGCTTCACGGCCACCTTTAAGACTCTTAAACACAATGTTTTATTGAACTCATTCGCCACAATCAGCCACTGCAAAATTCAAACCCAGATACCATAGAATAATATCTGCGGACTTTGGATTAATCACCTACTGAATATGCCACTGGGTCAGCGATTTAACATCTGTGATACTGACAGCTGCCTCATGAAATCCTCTTCTACATTGCCTCCCAGCAACCCACTGTTCACACTGAGAATATTCATGGGCATAAACTGGAAGGTATAACCAGACTCATTCCTATCATAGAATATTCGGCACGGCTATTCAGAGGGACTGCACAGTATGGGAACACAACACTCATTTACATGGAACATCTATCGTAGAATTATTGTAAAAAAATCAAACATTGAATAGATTACCAGACATCACTCTGGGCACTTGACAACATTTTGTTGCCAGTCAATCCTGCAGGTTTTTCCCCTCAAACCTAGAAACTGGCAAGTTGAGACAAACTCTTGTCTTCAGTTTTTGTGACGTAATCCATCGTGCTGTGTGGAATTACCATTACGCTAAGTAGATTGTAATTAAAATGGTTCCAGGATGTAGAACCTGATAATCAAGGAGGCGGGTTTGGTTTATGAGCATTTAATTATAATCTATGAGGACATAATCTGGCACATCCCTCACAATTCAGCTGTGCTATCAACATCCAAACAATGGACAGAACATGAGAGGAGGTCAAGACACCAGATGCAATGAGAAATTAGATAGAAAGGCAGTGAATATGAATCAGTACATCCATTTCATGCATCCGTCCAGGCTCTGGAACCCAAATGTGTGCATCCCCTGAGCTCTGCTCTAGTCTCACTCTCTCCATTCTTCCTGCAAGCACACACTGTTTGATGACACCAGAATATCCACATTCCCTGGGGTCAGAAACGGACTGATCTCAGTGGCATGTCCGTTTTCCGTGGAGTTACACAGTGTCCGATCTCCCTGGGATCTCCATCTCACTGGGGTCACAGGCTGCATGATCTCCCCGGGATCTCCGTCCTTCCTGGGTCAGACATTGCCTGAACTCATCGGGATCCCATCCTTCCCGGGTCAGACGAGGCTTAATTTCATAGAGATCTCCATCCTCCTCCGGTCACACACTGACTGATTTCACTGGAATCTCCATTCTACTCGGCTCACATACAGTCTGATCTCACCGGCTTGTCCATCCCCACTATCTCACTGGTCACGCATTGTATGAACTCACTGGGATCTCCATCCTCTTCGAGTCACACACTGATTGATCTCACTGGGGTTTCCATTCCCCCGGTCGCACACTGCCTGATCTCACTTGGATCTCCATTTCCTCCGGGTCACACACTGTCTGATCTCATTGGGATCTCCATCCTCTCCGAAGCACGTACTATCTGATCATCCAGGGGACCAGTGGGTGGTTGCTTTCCCTTTTCCAACGATGTCAGAAAGTATTACTTTGTCTCCAATCTCGCATACAGACCTCCCTTAGGACAGCATGCATGAATTAATGCAAATTAACACAGTACTTTAGAGAACGCTATCCCAATGAACCCTACGCATTGATGCTGTGGTTGTGAAGATTATGTAAACTTTGCTCCAACTGCAATGGACAATCAATTTGGACTTCCAACCTAGTATGGCTTAATCTCTGGTCACTGTGCATACTCGCTAGTAAGGTGCTTCACTATGTCGTGCACCCACAACTGGTTCTGTGCCGTTTTTTTCCATCCCTTTCCCCAAAAGATGACAGGCGATGATTACAGATGAAGAAGCAGCGCGTTGAAAGCTAGTGTTTCCAAACAAACCTGTTAGACTATAAACTGGTGTTGTGTGATTTATAACTTTATCCACCAAAGACCAACACCGGTAACTCCAAATCTTTAAATGTCCTCGTGGTATACCATAGGCTGTGCTTCTCACATAGAGTCAGTTCATCATTTCATCCCCCTTGAATGTGATGGACGCCATTGCGTCCTTGGCGGATTGGAACGGAAATTATACTGATCAGTCACAGAGTGATGGGGTTGGTTCGTATGGGTGTCCCAGTGATGTTCGCTGAAACAATGCATATGTTGTCGTCCTGTCACCTCAATGCAGGGAAGACCATATGCGGTGCAATGGATGCAATTTATATCGTGCACAGCATTACAGGACAATTTTTTCAGATGTGGGAGGATCCTTTGGAGCTTTGGGCTGAGGGGAGGGAGGAGGTGTGGACCTCCAAGCCCTAGGTTTCTTCCTCTCAGGCCAACACAATCAGCACTGTTCACCGTCTCTGTCATTTTACTGGATGAACTGGTCCTCACCATCAACAGCATCTCCTTCCAATTCCCACACTTCCTCCAGACCAAAAGGCTAGCCATGCCTGCCTCTTCCTTGAATACTTGGAAAGTCCATCTTTCGCAGATACTTTGACAGCATTATGCACCTGTTCCTGCGCTACTTTGATAAACCTACCAGTGCTACCTCGTGCTCCCACGTGGGCGTTGTACATTTCATCACCTTCACAAACACCTTCCACTCCGACGTTACGTTCACCTGGATTATCTCAGAGACCTCTATCCCCTTCTGGGACCTCCTCATTTCCATTTCCGGCTACCAATTCAGCACGGACTTCTCCTACGAACCCACTGACTCTCACGGCTACCTGGAGTACACCACCTCCTAGTCACCCTCCTGTAAAAATGCTTTTCCTTATTCCCTGTTCCTCCACCTGCACTGCATATGATCCCCGTGGGACCAATTTCCCTGTCGAACATTCTTATTCATTTACTTCACTTTCCCTCAGTACGTGGTCGACAATGTCCTCGTGAGCATCTCCTCCACTCTAATTGCAACAAAGACAGAACCCACCTGTCCTTACCTTCCACCCCACCAACCTGCAGAAACACCGCATCATCCTCCACCATTTCCATCACCTCCAAACTGACCCCAAACACGAGAAATATATTTCCCTCCCCACCATTGTCTGTGTTTCAGAGAAACCATTCCCTCTGTGACTTCATTGGAAGGTGTATACCACACCAACACACGCTCGCCTCCAGGCACCTGCCCTGCCGACGCAAGAAGTGCAAACTGTACAATCACATTTGCACCCCAGCTAATTCCCAGGCCCCAAAGAAACTTTCCACATCTGACAAAAATGTATCTGTACTTCTATACATTTCATCCCATCATTCCCCCTAGAAACGGGAGGAGTGGGACAATGGGGAATATGGCCAGGGACTTGCCAGTGTTGATGATAAGTGCAGCTCCAATGACGTATCCTCTGCACTGGGGAGACAGGATACCAACTTGCGAACCGTTTCAGGGAACACCGGTGGGATACCCGCATAAAACAATGCTACCTCCCTGTGGTTGAAAACTGTAACTCACCTAACCAATCCGCAAATAACATGCACATCCAGGGCCTCATTCATCGTCATACCCTGCAGTCCATGTTCGTGAGGACGAGCGCCTCATCTTCCATCTTATGACTCTTCATTCCCACGGTATTAACGTGGAGTTCAGTTTGCCCACTCCCCTCCCCAACCATCTACCAGTCCTCACCTTCCAACTCGTCAGCACCCTCTTGAATGTCCCTTCATGCCCATCTTCGTTCCCAACTGTCTGATCCATTCTTCTCTCCAACCTATCACTTTCACGCCCACCTTCATTTACTGATCGCGTTCCAAGCTTCCTTCCCCCAAGTTCTACCCTCTCCCATTTATCTGCCAGCACCCTTGGCTTACCACCTTCATTCTGATGATTGAACTTCACCCGGAAGTATATTCTGCTCCTCAGATGCTGCATGACAGGCTGTGCTCTTCCAGCAACACACTCTTCGACTGCTCTCCAGTATCTGCAGACCTCACTTTCACCTGATTATTGATTCAACTTCTGAGGGGTAAGGCTTCCAGCTACACTATCTGTATCCCTCATAATTTTGTACAACTCAATCCTGTTCAACCTCTCTGCTCTAAAGAAGACAATTTCAGCTTCTGTAGTCTGGCCCATGGTAGATTCGTCCTCCCGGCAGGGACGGTCCCTCCCTGCTAGCCTAACTGTCCCCATTTTGTTACTCCCCGTTTTCCTAGCCTTTGCTTTGCAATCGCCGGGATTTCACGACTCCCCTTCCTCGGATTTTTGCGTCCTCCTGCAGATTTTATGTTCGATGATTCCTTTCCCCCTTCCCATTACTTCGTCCCTCTGATCCAATATTTTTCTCCTGAATATTGAAACCATCCAATTTCCCGTTACCCTGTGCAGCTTTGCAAAAGCGTCCTCAAACTGCCCCATATCGCTCCTTTACGACCACCCATCTCCTCGTCTCATACTCCATTATCGTGGGCGACATAGTGAGGACATGTAGGGATTGATTACCATTTTGAGTGACTGCTTCAAAGTACAGCAAGATCGCAGCTCACATGCACCACTCTCACTGAGAAAGGAGCTTCACCTGAACCCCCACATGACGTTTTCCTTCCTCAGGACGTTGTGCTCTTCCTCCCCAATTGTGTTCTTGCCCACAATTCCCACCCCCGGAATCAACACTTTCCAAGGGGATTTGCAGACTCGCCCCATTTATTCTCAACCGCAAATATTGGGCTCCTCCCAAATGCTGCTTGTGTATCAAAGCTCCCTCTGTGCCCCCATCTTGTGCAATTGCACACCCACTCATCTCTCCCATCATTCCCCCTAAAACGGCAGGAGTGGGACAACAGTGCATATGTCCAGAGACTTTCCAGAGACGGGGGATAGAGTGTGAGTGAAAGAGGCCACAGTTGAGTAATGAAAGAGAATGAGTGATGAGCGCGAGAGAGAGGATGATGGTATTCGGCAGATAGAATGATTCTCCATTATCACCAGGAAGATCCCACAGAGCTAAGGGACAGAATGTGTAGATGATACGTGCTACGACTCAGGGAATTGGGTCCAAGTCCACTTCAGGGCAGGAGGATATCGAGACAGGGAGTGGGAGAGAGAGACAGTCAGAGGGACAATGGGAGGGAGTTCAGACAGAGAGAGAGCGCCCGGGGGAGAGAGAAAGAGAGAGAGAGAGAGAGAGAGACAGCAGATAATTAAGGAGATGGAAGAGAAAGGGAGCGATATCAGGCTAAAAGAAAGATAGATCGACATAGACAGAGAAAACGATGGGAGAGAGAAAGTGAGATTGAGAGCAAGAGCGAGAGTGAGTGAGACATCGAGAGGGAGAGAAAGGGAGAGAGATAGAGAGAGAGAGAGGACAGATAGTGAGTGAGAGAGGACACAGTTAGAATAATGAAAGAGAATGAGTGATGAGCGCGAGAGAGAGGATGATGGTGTTCGGCAGATAGAATAGTTCTCCATTATGAACAGGAAGACCCCACAGATCTAAGAGACAGAATGTGTAGAGGAAGCTGTACAGGTAGTTTTGGAGATAAGGAAAAACTGAACGATGAAACCATTCTGGGAGAGGGAGTGAGGAGGCGAAAAGTCGTAGAAAGACAATGCACAGAGCTATATGACAAACATGGAGATGGGAAGTCTGGGGGAGAAGGATGTATGGGAAACAGATAGAGACACAGCTCGGAACATGGGAGTGAAGATGGGAGCTCTAGTGAGAGACCGAGGCAGTGACACCTCTGGTATCAGACTGTGTAGCAGCTCTCACAAACATTTTTACTCCTTTGTCACCCCTATCTTCCAATCCCAGCCCAGAACTCCCCGCTTTTGGGTGTCTGTGTGTGTGCGTGTGTGTCTGTGTGTGTCTGTGTGTGTATTTGTGAGTGTGTGTGTAAATGAACAACAAGGATAAAGGATGGTTTCTGATTATTGTCCCTGTTAACTGATTATTCCTCACGAAAGAATGATTTGATTCACTCTCTCTCTGCAACATCTGATTCTCGGCACTCGGAGACGTTTGGTATGCTTTCCTTTATTGGTCAGAGTATTGAGTACAGGAGTTGGGAGGTCATGTTGAGGCTATACAGGAAAATAGGTTCGGCCACTGTTGGAATATTGCGTGCAATTCTGGTTTCCTTCCTATCGGAAAGATGTTGTGAAACTTGAAAGGATTCAGAAAAGATATACAAGGATATTGCCATTGTTGGAGGATCTGAGCTTCAGGGAGAATCGGAACAGGCTGCGGATATTTTCCCTGGAGCGTCGGAGGCTAAGGGGTGGCCTTATAAACGTTTACAAAATTATGAGGGGCATGCAGAGCATAAATACACAAGTTATTTTCCCTGTGGTTGGGTAGTCCAGAACTAGAGGGCATAGGTTTAGGGTGAGAGGGGAAAGATATAAGGGAGACCTAAGGGGCAACTTTTTCACGCAGAGGGTGGGTACTGATATGGAATGAGCTGCCAGAGGATGTGGTGGAGGCTAGTACAATTGCAACATTTCAGAGGCATTATGGATGGGTATATGAATAGGAAACGTTTTGGGGCATATGGGGCGGGTGCTGGCAGGTGGGACTAGTTGGGTTGGGATATTTCGTCGACATGGACGGGTTGGATGAAGGGTCTGTTTCCATGCTGTACATCTCTACGAACGTATGACTCTAAGTGACTGCGAGAAAAATGACAATTGATTAAAATGAAATAAAATTGGGCACCAAAAGAACAGCAAAACCGCCTTCCACAATCTCACACTTTCCCAGCACATTCCCTGTTGTTAACCCCAAAGAACGGGAACGGGAATATGTCAAACTGCCTCGGGATGGTCCCAGTGAGGGATCAAGGTAGTAATTTACTCCAGACGCTGCAATCCGCTCCATGCCCACTCGCAGAGATTGTGTCTCTCTGTGTCTGTGTTCCAGAATCAGTCTCAGAAATCCACTTCAGCACACACACACACACACACACACAGAGAGAGAGAGAGAGAGAGAGAGAGAGAGAGAGATTGATTACACCAAGCCAAGATCTTTTAAAATATCAAACAAGTGAAACAAACATGTTTCCGTCACTGACAGACTTCCCCAAATTTTCCCTATTTCATCAACAGAGATTTCAGAGAATGGGAGCAGATTCCACCTGGGTTTAAGGGGTGAATGTTTTCTGACTACTCCCCGAGGGTATATTTTCTGAGATGGATTTGGGCAGTGACTTAAGGAGTAACTACTAAAGCCTGGCCCGTCCACCTCCCTCAGTGTTAAGTCTGTCCCTTACAGCTCTTTCACTGGCACACAAGGGATAAAAAAAATACAAGTGACAAGACTGACTCCTCACTATCCCACTTCACTTCACCACCCACAACCCAGTGCCCACTTTGTCAGCAAATGGGGCTGTTTCTGAATAAGTTATTCACAATGAAACATCCACTGGTACAGTAAAGTCTGTCTCTTTCATTCCTTCTATCTCTCTCATTCAGTCTCCCTCATACCTCTATTCCTCCCTCTCTTTCACTCCTTTGTGTCCCTCTCTTTCACTCCTTCCTCTACGTCTTTATCTCACTTTTTACCACTCTCTCTCGCCTACGCACTCCTTGTCTCCTACTCTCTTCTCTTCCCTCTTGGAGTCTGCCTCCCTCTCTTATGCTATGCCCTCTCCGAGTCCCACCATCTCTGCACAGCTTTCTCCAGTTCTCGAGAACTGATTGGTCTCTCTCCCTCCATTTACTCTGCGTTCTGACTGAAATACACTCTCGTCAGTCCCTCCCATTTAAAGTGTACCCCCATATCCCCGTCCTTTCCTGTAGATCCATGTCCTTATCGTTTCTGGCTAAAGAGGGAGGAGTGGTGGGGATGGACTGTGCTGTGGAAAGGAGGGATATGGTCCCATCCACTACCCAACCATCAGAAAACAAAGTGCTGGTTCTGTCGACAGGCTGATGGATTTCCTCTAATCCCTGCTAGAAATGAAATCCCCACCCAACTGCACAGCATCTCGAACTGTCCCAAATACCCTCCAAACACACAAAGAGAGGGGCTGACATTGGAATTCTGCACAGCAGGATCTCACCAGTCCACACTGACGGACACTGTGAAGATATCTGTACATTCGCCATCCACATTCAGAACCATACGTTACCCTCAACTCCGCAAACCCAGTTATAATTGACAGATGTGGACCACTGCTACTATGAATAAAAAGTTTGCAGACTGTTCTTGCACAGCAAGATCCCAAAGGCTGCCTCCCTTGAATCACCAGCAAATGCTAACCAGCCCATTTCAATTGGCGACTGGATGCAGAGACAGGAAATTCATCCCTCCACTTTCCCTCCCTCTGAGTCCAGGAGCTTCCCATCTACATTCGGGAGACCACCCACACCCTCCACCTCTTCCATAGCTTCCGTTTTCCCAGTCCAAAACGCATAAACTTTCAAATACAAATATCTGGTATATAAATATCTGGTACAGTAATTTCTTTCTCTTTCACTGCTTCCATCTCTCTCTGTACACAAATATCTGCCATGGCAAAGGCCTCCAAACCATAATTATCTTCCTCTCACGCCAAGACAGACTATACCTCTCCACCGACACTAACATTTTTATGGCTTAACTCGTCCTCACCATCAACAACTTCTCCTTCACTACTCCACACATTCAGTTACCGTCACATTTACGCCCCCCACACTCCTCCACAGTCAAGAACCCACCCGCACACTCCGCCACTATCATGCTCACTCCTCTGCGTACTCAGCTACCATCATGCTCACAACCCGCACACTCCTCCACCATCATTCTCACTTCCCCGCACACTAAACCATCATCACACTCACTCCTCCCATACACTAAACCTCCGACATGCTCATTCCCCTGCGGACTTCCCCACTGTCACGCTGACACCCCTTAAAACTCTCTACCCTGAGCACTGGACTGCTTACATATGTCCGTTTGATCCACTCAAATTGCCTTTAAACCAAAACCCACTATCTTCCCTGAGCAACAGACAGTGGATCCCACCAGATGTGTGTGCAGTGGCCCGTTGTCTCAGCCTGGTTTATTAGCCGCAGCCAAAGATCTGGTACCACACCCACATTTATCCCTGAGTGGTCGCACACCCACTGTGCTCTCGAGCAATGACATTTGGCCCATGTCCCACACCATTACCCTCGCAACGGCCAGAAACTCAACTCTCCATTACGTTAGCAATAGAAAGTGAGAGATGGTTGAAAGAAGAGAAGTTTCGAGGGATGGAGATTGGGACGTACTGTGTGCAAGATGTAGAGCGAGTGAAGGAACATAGGGCAGGGAGGAAAAGTGCAATAAACTGGAGGAGGAGAGAGACTGTGTGAGAGTGGGAGGGATATATAGAGGGAGGGTGACAAAGGGAGACGGATAAACTGTGCCAAAGCCAGGTCAGATTGGGTGACCCAGAGGTGAAGACAATGACAGAGTAACTTCAACACAACTCCTGAGATCAAGGCTGTGCCCCTCACCTTCCCTGAGGAAAAGGGACTGGGGCTGAGTCTGTCACGAGCTCAGCTTCTTCAGTACGAAGACAAAAAAAATGTTGTTTATAGTCTGGTTGAAGATTTGTAGCTCGGGTGTCCGTTGTTGTGGTTCTGTTCGCCGAGCTGGAAGTTTTTGCAGCAAACGTTTCGTTCCCTGGCTAGGGAACATCATCAGTGCAATTGGAGCCTCCTGTGAAGCGCTGCTTTGATGTTTCTTCCGGTATTTATAGTGGTTTGTTCTTGCCGCTTCCGGGTGTCAGTTTCAGCTGTAGTAGTTTGTACGTGGGGTCCAGGTCTATGTGTCTGTTGATGGATGTTCTTGCCGCTTCCGGGTGTCAGTTTCAGCTGTAGTGGTTTGTATATGGGGTCCAGGTCTATGTGTCTGTCAATGGAGTTTGTGGAAAAATGCCATGCCTCTAGGAATTCCCTGGCTGTTCTCTGTCTGGCTTGTCCTGTGATGGTAGTGTTTTCCCAGTCAAATTCATGTTCCTGGTTGTCTGAGTGTATGGCTACTAGGGATAGCTGGTCGTGTCGTTTTGTGGCTAGCTGATGTTCATGGATGCGGATTGTTAGCTGTCTTCCTGTTTGTCCTATATAGTGTTTTGTGCAGTCCTTGCTTGGTATTTTGTAAATTACGTTAGTTTGGCTCGTGCTGGCTATTGGGTCCTTTGTTCTAGTGAGTTGTTGTCTGAGTGTGGAAGTTGGCTTGTGTGCTGTTATGAGTCCTAAGGGTCGCAGTAGTCTGGCTGTCAGTTCTGAGACGCTCCTGACGTATGGTAGTGTGGCTAGTCCTTTTGGTTGTGGCATGTCCTCGTTCCGTGGTCTATCTCTTAGGCATCTGGTGATAAAGTTGCGTGGGTATCCGTTTTTGGCGAATACCTTGTATAGGTGTTCCTCTTCCTCTTTTCGCAGTTCTGGTGTACTGCAGTGTGTTGTGGCTCTTTTGAATAGTGTCCTGATGCAGCTTCGTTTGTGTGTGTTGGGGTAGTTACTTTCATAGTTTAGGACTTGGTCTGTGTGTGTTGGTTTCCTGTGTACCCTTGTGGTGAATTCTCCGTTGGGTTTTCTCTCTACTAACACGTCCAGGAATGGCAGTTGGCTATCCTTTTCCTCTTCTCTCGTGAATCGTATTCCTGTGAGTGTGGCGTTGATGATTCGGTGAGTTTTTTCTATTTCTGTGTTTTTGATGATTACAAAGGTGTTATCGACGTATCTGATCCAGAGTTTGGGTTGGATTTGTGGTAGGGCTTTATGTTCTAACCTTTGCATAACTGCCTCTGCTTTGAGTCCCGAGATTGGTGATCCCATGGGTGTTCCGTTGATTTGTTCGTATTACGTATTATTACGTTCGTATTATTATACGAACAAATCACTGGAACACCCATGGGATCACCAACCTCGGGACTCATAGCAGAGGCAGTTATGCAAAGGTTAGAACATACAGCCCTACCACAAATCCAACCCAAACTCTGGATCAGATACGTCGATGACACCTTTGTAATCATCAAAAACACAGAAATAGAAAAAACTCACCGAATCATCAACGCCACACTCACAGGAATACGATTCACGAGAGAAGAGGAAAAGGATAGCCAACTGCCATTCCTAGACGTGTTAGTAGAGAGAAAACCCAACGGAGAATTCACCACAAGGGTACACAGGAAACCAACACACACAGACCAAGTCCTAAACTATGAAAGTAACCACCCCAACACACACAAACGAAGCTGCATCAGGACACTATTCAAAAGAGCCACAACACACTGCAGTACACCAGAACTGCGAAAAGAGGAAGAGGAACACCTATACAAGGTATTCGCCAAAAACGGATACCCACGCAACTTTATCACCAGATGCCTAAGAGATAGACCACGGAACGAGGACATGCCACAACCAAAAGGACTAGCCACACTACCATACGTCAGGAGCGTCTCAGAACTGACAGCCAGACTACTGCGACCCTTAGGACTCATAACAGCACACAAGCCAACTTCCACACTCAGACAACAACTCACTAGAACAAAGGACCCAATAGCCAGCACGAGCCAAACTAACGTAGTTTAAAAAATACCATGCAAGGACTGCACAAAACACTCTATAGGACAAACAGGAAGACAGCTAACAATCCGCATCCATGAACATCAGCTAGCCACAAAACGACACGACCAGCTATCCCTAGTAGCCATACACACAGACAACCAGGAACATGAATTTGACTGGGAAAACACTACCATCATAGGACAAGCCAGACAGAGAACAGCCAGTGAATTCCTTGAGGCATGGCATTTTTCCACAAACTCCATTAACAGACACATAGACCTGGACCCCATATACAAACCACTACAGATGAAACTGACACCCGGAAGCGGCAAGAACAAACCACTATAAATACCGGAAGAAACATCAAAGCAGCGCTTCACAGGAGGCTCCAATAGCACCGATGATGTTCCCTAGCCAGGGAACGAAACGTTTGCAGCAAAAACTTCCTGCTCGGCGAACAGAACCACAACAAATGTTGTTTACTCTGCTGCTTGATACTTTTCATGAACGTTTTTATTGTTTATAAATTTAATTGAGAAATACAGTGCGTGGATTGTGCCTTTTCCTACTGGCCGCTGAGTTGAGAGAATATTGAAAAGTGTTCCTGTAACCCCCGTGGGATGAGATTGTGGAAACCAACATTAGCCTCAGTCTGTTACAATAGTGACAGGCTGCTTCGTTGCTGAAAGACATAAGTGAACTGAGAAAATCCTGGATGGATTGATTAATGAGTGAATCTGATTGATTGATGAATTTTGGTGAAGGAATAAGTCATCACATTCTTCAGCTGCTTTCTGAAATTCGTCTGGATCACAGCATAAATCATGGTGTTTGTGCAGCAACTGAGGAACTTCAGCATGAAACCCAATGTCATCACAAAGCGATGTTGATATACAGAGGTGTACACAATATAATACATCCGGTTCCATATAGATTACACCATTAATGTTGACCATAACATGATGAAATTCGCCGAAGTCACAAACAGTAAAATGCTAGATTTTTTTCGATGTCTCATTTCTGTGTCACACGGAGTGTCCCCATTGGTGTGAGCACGGAGTCTCCTGCGGGCTCTGTTCGTCACTAAAATGTGTCTGACGGTGATAACATTCAGCAGCAGAATCAGGAGAAGTGGGACAGCCGAGGTTACAATGTAATGGAGGAGCTCGATTATGCCCCAGACAAAGGACGATGACGGGCAATCAGCTTTTGTGGGGTTTTGCTCTAATACCACGCGAAAGTTCACTGAACCCTTTTCGTGCTGTATTTATTCTCCGATAATGAATCTCTATGTAGGATTACTTAAGGCACGACTATTAATCAGCGCCTAAGTGTAATGGAGTCAATTCTACAGAATTTAGAATGAAGCTCCTTTCTTTCCTCTTACCAATAATTGAGTCAAGTCGATTTAATTTCCACGACAATGGTCATGGCTGATCACCCACAATCAGTGTCCTGATTTTGCCTTATCCAAATGACCTTTGATTCCACACCTCCGATTATAAACCTCCCGTTTCTGTGAAGATGAAGGGTTCAGCAGTGGGAACCGTCTTCATCGCCGATGTCATAAAAATATGTGGTTTGGGTAATCCATAACCAGAGCTACCTGAAAAGCCGATTAATGTTAATGAACCAAGCCCCTGACTGCAAGGAGAACGAGGCCAATTGCTCAATATATTCGAAGGACAATGCGGATGTATAATGTCACTCCTCACGCCCATCTGCAGTTATGAGGATATGAAGGTTTGATTTCCTGACAGTGACAATCAGGCGTACCACTCAATACAGTCATTAGAATGAGTTTTACAACAACCTGCAAATATTCGTGATGAACTGAAATGCAATCTCAAACCTTGGGAGTCGGGAAGTCAGTATTGCAATATGTTTCCTGCTAAGGAGTTTTTATCAGACAATCAGCTTTTCAATTGACAAGCTGACTCACCTTCGTTTAATGCGATGCTTTTGTGATGTATTCCATCTGGTGTCGTTGACATGTTCCAGACAAATGAGATGAATACTCTAACAATTTCGGTCGCAATTCCAGTGAGCAGTCATTTTCTACTGGAATGTCCAGAATGAGAGCAAACCATGATCGAGGTTGCAAACAAAACCGAAGATGTCCAACAACCTATCGATCCCTATGCCTCATGTGCCAACCCCGAAAAGGTTGACTGAGACCAACATACCAACTCGGGCCGCCAACTAACTAGATGCCCACACAACAACCACTACTGAGCAGCCCATTCCCGAGGGGACACTGGAAAATTTAACAGACCCGTACTTTAACTGGAAATGTAGCTCCTAAGGAGAAAAGTGTCTTTGTAGCTGCCTTGGAGCTAGCGTAACGTTTGACACGTTGCATTCTAGCAAAAGGATGACTCTCGTTGTGCTTTTGGTGTAGCCACGATTACGGAGCCTCTATGGAACATAGAAGATTTAATCTCCACAGGGACAAGGTAAGGACGGAAATGCCACATCTGGGTAAGGTACAGCAATCAGAGCGGTAAGACTAGGCTGAAGACCACAAGCTATGAACTCAAATAGGGTGCTCCCTCGATACTCAAACCAAGCTATGGCTGCCCAAGGCGGTAAATGTTTGTGTTCTTCGTTGCTCCTGCCTGTTTTAGCTGATTATGTGCAAAGTTGTACAAACTTGGGCAAGGAGGGTTCCAAATCCACTCCCTTGCCTGGTGGTCCTTTTTTTTTACTTTTCTTGAACTTGTTTTTACAAAATTATTTCGAAGTGATTGGTGCAAATAATATCTAATTATAGTAGTTGAACTGAGACAATGAATCGTCCCAACGATTGACACTACTGCCACAACACTGGTAGAAAAGTGGGAAATATCTACATACGTAAAGTAATAGTCTTTCATGTTTATATTCACAGGCACACCAAGCCTAAGAATGGGGACAGCGGAAAATTGGAGTCTATCTGGGAATGCCTGGATCTTGTTCTAATAATCATCCCACAGCAGTCAAAACTCACGGAAGACTCGAGTGGACGCATAGAAATTGATGCAAAAGAGCACTGCCTCAGTGGGAACCCAGCTCCCGGTCTGACTTGTGGAGTTGCTTGGGCTCGTCGATCAGATCCTGGGCTAGTGCCCTACGACAAGTGCACATTGTCCTTGTTGTCTGTGTTCTTCTTGCGATCCTTGTTAGTTTCATTCAGCAGTGTTGTGCGTGTTTTGTCTCACTTCTCCTCTCCATCCCATAATTAGCCAAGCTGGTCACGATCCCCCTTCACTGACACAAGCCCTGAGCCCCAGATCCCAGCCCAAACAGCACAGACACCTCAGATTCGTGGGACGACCTGTCTGATTTAGAACCTCCACGTCGAGACAGGTCCCTTGGCTCTCGCTACTTTCCGTTTTTGCTGAAGATCCTGGCCTGCTTTTTAGATGGTGAAAAGAAAATGGGCGATTGTGAAAGTCATTTTCTTGGGTGTTATTTCCGTACTGTTTTTGAAATCATTTCGCTTAAGTTCTCCTCACGCCATCAGAAAAGAAAAAATCCTTGGTATATGCGCTGTGCCTGTCTCAAAGCCCCCTCGTTTTATTCTCATTATGATGCAATGCTAATGTATAGCTTATTTGTTCAAGACGCCATTGTTTGCCTGCTCCTAGTTTCCTCACTCTGTTGCATTGCAAGAACATATAGCTTAGTTGCTGTAGCATACATAGCCCCGTCATTTAGTTTACGATATATTGCTAATATATGTTGTTGCTCTACTTAAGACTTCTGTCCTACATTTGTTGCAAGTCTCTGCAACAAAGATGACGTGATAAATTTCACTCCAATCCACTTGCGGAATGTGTCATATCAATTAGGGCTGACTCTGAGAGATGTCATCTGACTCAGTACCTCCTGATACCAAACTAATATCCTGAAATTAATGGTCAGCCTGTGCCTGAGCTCGTGCCTGGTTTTCTGTATAATCTGCAACGTTCTGTGGTACTTCGGATTTCTGCTGAGCTGTACTTTGGACAGTGCTCTCCCCATTTCGGAATAAACTGTTCATGCTCAAGAGCCGTCTCTGAAGGTTTTGTTCAACAAGTACATAAGCCAAATCCCATTTTCTTGCTGTGCATACTGGCGGATCGATTTGATCGAACTGTTACGTGCCCTACCAAATGGAAAATGCCGAATTTGTGAGCACATTTTCCCTTCATTTAAACCCTTAACATGTGTGTGCAAATTGACAGGTGAAACTTCACGGCATGTCTTGGAATTAAGATAAAAACATTCCAAATTCCAATCCGTGACTGATAATTTCATTGGCTCAACAAAGGTTATATCTGTCTAATTTGTTATAGTCAATGCGATCAGTCCATCAGTGATCATTCTTCCGTGTCTTTGATAAATCGCACTATTTCGATGCTAAACCTGTCCACAGTGTCTTCTACTTCGATTCTGCATCTGCTTAGTATGTATTTGTGTTGCGACGATCTATGTGTGGACATTTTCTACTATGATGAACAATGCTGCATTTGCATTTGCTGAGTATGTCGCTCTCTGCATTTCTATGTTGTTCTGTGTGTATGAGCTGAAAAATGTGTCACTGGAAAAGCGCAGCAGGTGAGACAGCATCCAAGGAGCAGCAGAATCGACGTTTCGGACATAAGCCCTTCTTCAGGACTCTGTGTGTATGTTTTGTTGGATTTTTATATCTGAATTTATAGGTGGGCCAATGTTTGTATATCTGCGCTATTGTAACCTTGCTTGTGAGAGTACATATGTGTCTCATATTTATAGATGTTGCATTCTTCGCATATATCAGCGCTCAGTGTGTGACTGTGTGATATTCGCTGTGTACTTATATTTGTCGATGAGTGTGTCAGTTTTTGCATGGAGAAAAAGTTGATACATATGTCTGTCCTTATCTTTGTTTCCACCTATTTATATCCATGTATGTTTGTTCACGCACGCCTGTGTATATACGTGAAAGTTTGTACTTATTAATTTGCCAATATGTGTTTCATTTTTTTTTCTGTGTGAGAGAACATGTTTCTGCCACATTAATTTCATTGGTATCACGATCGCGATGGGTTGGCCGTGACTTTGTTCCTCTCTCTTTCTCTGCTTCTGCACGTGTATTTGTTTTTGCACATGTATCTTTATATCTGTGTCGATGTGCACAACGACATCTGCATCCTTTTGGATGTTTTCATACTTATGTGCCTTTTGTTCCGTGCATTTATGTATATCACTGTAAGAATGTGAGGCTTTGTATCGGTGTGCTTGTAGTCAGTGTTTGATTGACTGTGTGATTGTCCGCTGGTGCCTGAGTAACTGCAGTTCACTATCTATGCTTATATGTGGGTTGAAAAGAATGTGTGCATTCATCTGTACGCTAATATGCACGACTGCACGCATGCTAAAATGTCTGCATTTTAGCGCATTTTTCTGTGTGTTAGTGGGGTCCAATGAGAGAGAAGTAGACATCCGAAATAAGGGACCCTTTCTCCCTCTGTATTCGCAACACAGTCAAATTATAACATTTCGCGATCCTCAAATGTATGGTAAAGTATCCGAACTGAAATTTAAAATCTCCAACCTCAGTCTCTGCGAATACTCAATTCAAGGCAACTGTGTGTACTGTAAGCAAAATAATTGGAAAGTTCAGTCAAAACAAACAGCAAATTCAGCTGTGCAAAATTAAACAACAATGTCAATGCAATGAACCAATAAGGTTTTATTTTCAGCATAAGACGTGCAAGACAGGAGAATGCATAATCACAGTAAAGGGATAAGTCAAATAAAAATAAACACGAATCAGACCCTATTATCTGGCGGGTTTCAAAGATGCGTCGTTCTGCAGACATAGATAATGACTTGCAGATTGCTTTTATGATGGTATGTATTATAATTCACCTAGTAAAGAGGAGATAACTCATATATCGCCATTTTCTATTCTCTGAAAGTGGAAGAGCCTTCCTGGGGATATTAGGCAGGGAGCTTTCAAAGCTGTATGCTGTAATGACAACAAAGGATTGTTCTTCTTAAATGCAGCTGTCCAAAGTCCATTTAGCAGGTTGCCAACATGCTGAGAGAACAACAATCGCCGCTATGAGATTCCTCCTACCATTCACGTGCCATCTCCTTTAATATGAGGTCTTGTTCGGTCTTTGCTAGAACCGATTCCTATGTAGGATCATTGATCAGGTAACAACCCGCGTTGAACATCAAGCAAGAACTCCCGAATATACAAACGCCTGTTTGTTATCACTTTTGTTTTCATTTTAACACTTGCACGTGATTTCAATCTCAATTTTAGCTTATAGTTTCGAGTTGTTAGCTGCAAACCAAAACTGATTTTGCAGAATCAGATGAATGAAAGACAAAAATCGACGAGGTCTCCGGAAACTGAGTTGATCACATGTTTCGCTCTCTATGGCTCCCTTTGCCTGAGAGAGGATCTGTATTCTTTTGAATGTGTTATTGGGTGCTGCGAGTTTCCGTTTTAGGTCTGCAGATCTTTGAGGGTGATTGTTTGTGTATGTGTGTGTCTGTATTTGGGTTTACATGGATAATCACGTTCTCCTCTTTATACGTATGAATCTGGTCTGCCTCAGTGCATGATGCAGAGTGTGTGAGTTTGTGAATAAACCTGTGTCTCCGTATCTGCCACTCTCTGTCCCATGGTGGACAAGCAGGATGATGGGTGAACAGAACAAGCCAGACAGCATTAGGAGGTGGAAAATTTATCTTCTCGTGTGTAGCCCGCATTCTGGACTGGCGGTCGGTGTAACGGGCGCTGAATATAAGGGGGGTGGGCGGACAGGGTGGTGAGGTGGAGATTGGTGAGCACAGGTAGAGGGTACAGCCTGTTTGGTAGATGGGAGAAATGAATCAATTTGATGGCTAGAAGAAAGGATAAATGAGACGAATGGAAGGGAAAAGGGAGAGGCTATGATGGGTGGTGGATTATGGGAAAGGACGTTATTTGAAATTAAAGCACTCAGATTTGAGAACTCTGAGCTCCATGTTGCCTCAGTGGAAGATGAGGTGTTGTTCCATCAATTTACAATGCCATTCGCTGTGTCAAAAGACGACACCAAAGCAGGCCATGTTGGAAAGGGAGTCGGAAGAGAAACTAAAAAGAGCGGAGACTGGTAGATCAGGTCGGCCGAGATGAGAGAAGAGAAAAAAAATCGAATGGAGGCATCGTCAAATGAACTTTTCTTTTCGACAATGGCGAATAAACAAGGAAAACGCATACATCTTAACATTTCCTCTCGTTGGAGACCAATCTCCCTAAGACTACCAAATTAAATGTTGGCAGTTAGAAATCCAGGACTTTCACAAAACTTTTGCTTTTACAATTGGCTCAAACTTGTGTACAGATCTGTTCTTTGATTTCTCCCGAGCTGCTATCAAATTCTGCAATATATTCCGTGCAATGTGGTTGCTGTTTCTAGATTTTTTGACATTTACCCATATGACTTCATTTGTGGATATTTCTCAAACCCATGCCTTTGCGTTGCAGTCATAGATTCTCTGATTTAATTGACTTCACCTCATCAGTTATTTTATGACAAATTCTCACGGCCTTTATTCTAACTGAAAGTCTGAACAGACATTTTAATTAATAGAGTCGAAAATTTGCAACTCGTGTTTGAAAGGTAAGTGGAGTATTCAAATGCAGGTGAGGAGCATCTGAAAGCACCTCTGCAAACTATCAAGCAGACGAAAAGCATTTACACAAAGTAAAGTTGTACGGACTGAAGGTGATGTTGGACATTAAAGACGAAGCTTCGTGAACCAGTTTGAAGGTTCTACAATAACTGCTCCACCCTGCAGTATATGCCCCACTTAATATTTGTGATCGTTAATGGTGGTTAAAAAAAGTGGATGCACAGCATTGAGGTTCCAGGAGTCATCACACGAGTACAGACAATACAAGTGAGTCAATGATTTCCAGGACTCAACCTCAATCACTAGGCCCCAGTAAGTTTGGTGGATGTTTAAGAAACGAATTAAGGAGCAAATAACCGACATGAGAAAACACTTGTGAACAACTTTCTGGTTAATCCAAAGATATTCGACAAGTATATCAAGATGAAGTGAATAACCAGGGAACGATCAGTCCCTAACAAACGATCAGTTTGTGTCTCGTGGGCACAAACCGGAAGAATATTAAATGAGACACAATATTTGATCCGGTATATTCGCATTGCTTTGTTACCTAGAGGTCATGGCTCAGAAGCCTTGTTCATTCTTTTGAAGAGGTGACCAAGGGTTTGGCAGGCTACGAATTAATCCGTATTTCGGAAATAAATTTGAAAAACTCCAAGCTAAAACGCATGAAGTTCAAATTGTAAACGATGCAGCAGAATTTGGCAATTCTGGTTTAAATAAAAATGCCATAGACAAAGCAGTTGGTTATGCTAAAGTCCAGTGTGTGGAACTGGTATCAGTGAGTACCACTGTTTTCATTGTTGGGTCAAATAATCTTTGAGACTTCATCCTGCATTGTTTTCCACACTCATCCAACATGTCAAAAAGACACTGATGTTATCTGCATTTTCTTGCAAGTTATCACGCCATACAGCTTGGTATTCATATACTTTCCCTGATTTGGTCAATAACCTACAAATCTCTCACCTTGCTCAGCATCAGTCGGAAGATTATAAAATTCCGTAGGTTTGGTTGGAAGAGTAAACGAATTCAAAGTAGAAGTCTCAGACCCTGAAGAGTCAGGCGAGGCAACGTCAATCGAAAATGTTGCCGTTGGATCTTTGTGTCTTTGAGTTGGTACTCTTTCTGCAATTGGAAGAAAGGATGGTAGCAAATGAGTTTACAGGTGATGCATCGTGTACTGTTTTGAAAGTTTACGTAATCATTAAATAATGCATCTACTTGGCAAAAAAATACAAAACATACTTGGACTGTGTGTCTCAATAAAATTTTCTTAGTGGGTTCGGGCGATAGAATCAGAGCACTGCCAAACCCAAAGTCATCACAAGAGCACAGATGTCATAAAATTGACAAGAAATTGCCAGAACCAAGTCAATACCTACACGGAGAAATGTTTGATGGATGAGAAAGAAGAGAGTCAATCGGACTAAACAAATGCATAAGCTAACTCTGTCGGGTAACATTAAGGAGAGTATACACAGATCCTATGAATATATCAAAGGAAATGAATTTTTGGTAAGGCGTTGGTCCAATTGTGGACGAAGGCGTCAATTGTTGCTTTAACTGAAGCACATTGGCAAAACGCTGAAACATTACTTTACAGATGTCTTTTTTTTCATGAGGAGGACAATGCAAGCACAAAACGTCGAAATTAATGTTAAGAGGCGAGGAGTTATGGGAGGACTTCTTAAAATTTCATGACTGGTAAAATATTAAGTTTCTTACAATAGGTCTACAGGTTTGCTCAAAAGTTATTTCGAATTGCCTGAGCCAAATTTTCCAGTTGAGCTCGTGTCGTCGAGAGGATGAAAGAAGATTCCAGAACGACGAACGCCAAATCTTCCATTCGACAATAATCTCGTAAACAAATAATAGGGAGCTATTGGCCAGTAACACTCATGTACTTATTAGGAAGGCTTTTGAAGAAAGAACAAGTGAAGCATAAAATGAGTTTTCATTTGGCGAAACAAACATTGGAACGGTATTTACTGCCTCTTTGCCAAAGAAAATGTTATAAAAAAAAGCCTACTGGAATATTTCTATGAGCTAACAAAATGTTTGGCATTTTATATAGTTTATAATAACTTCTACAATAACTTTCACAAGATCCAACATGCGAAACTTAGGGGTAAATATGAAGACCCGGCAAATTTAACAAATAGGTTCTGCGTTTTTCAGAATGATGGGAGAAAGGTGGTCTGTTGGTGAATTGACAGCAGTGCGTACCACAGTGATAATTGCTGGTTACTTATTTTTCATATTCTTCAATAAAATAGATGTGTAGCTTCACATTTGAGTGTGAGCGCACTGAGGACCTTTATTAAATTATGATGACACTAAAATTGTCCAAGTAAGTGCATTATGGAACAACTTATTCGGTGACAGGTGGATACAAATACTTTGCCAGGTTGACGGTTGTGTGCCAGATGAAATGCAAGCCTGATATATGTGTGATGGTACAATTTGCAAGAAGGAAGAATACGCGTCCCCACTTAATTAATGATTACACATTCGGAATCCAAGAAGAACAGAAGTGTCTTGCAGGATGTGGACACAGATTCCTGAAAGTGTCAAGGCAGGTGTACAAGATAATTAAAGAAGCAGATAGGTTAATTCCATTTCCCAGGTGTTCTTTTCGCTCATAAATGCAGGGAGATATGGTTTCAATTGCAAATGACTGTGTTTCAGTTACTGTTGGAGTACTGTGAGCAGACTGGTCAATGCACGATAGAAAGATTTGATTGCTCTGGAGTCGTTGCACAGAATATTTTCCACAAAGGTGCCTCGAATAGAGCTATATAGAGAGATTGGATACGCTCTAGTTGTTCCCTTTGGAGAAGAAGATGCTGAATGTGGTCGTCACAGCGTGGTAGAGATAAGAAAGGGCGTCAACAGGCTGAAAAAAAATCTTCTTTCCCTTCATAGATTCTAAAGTAACAAATGACACAACTGCCAAGTGCAAGGTAAAAGGCTGAGAAGATTTTTGGAGTTAAAGCATATGGACAGAAGCAGTGTTGGCAATGGGAATACATTGGTTAGGAGTTTTTCTGCTCATCAACATCTCAACTGGTAAAAGGTAGTGAACCACCATTTGAAGTGTCATAATATTCAAGACGACGAGTTTAGTAGGAGGAATGGACTATTATGAACGTAATGATATACCATTATTCAAATGACTTCTGCGGTCGGACTGGAATTTATAACTCTGTGTATTTTCTCTCCTGCATAATTGCATTCAACTCACTCTTTCACTTTATCCCGATCACCTCAGTCATTAAATTACACAGGAAATCCCATTTTTGTCAGATGTGACTTCTCAGTTCCCAGGTCACGATTTCGACTCAGTTAAGACACTGACTCCCACTTCCAACAGTCACAAGGTCGTACCAGCTCAGTCACGACATCCTGCTGTCTGATTTACTAAATTCCATTCATCTTAATCACTGTCTTCGAACCTTTTCTGTCAACACATTAAATTCCCCTCCAAAACTGCATCACACTTCCCTAAGTCACTCACTTCGTCACTCCTCCTATGCCAGTCACAATATCCCACCATATTCAGGCTCGGTGTTATATTCCCATCAGGAACAAAGTCCCAGTCCAATCAGGCACAGTATTCTGTTACCGTCAGTAAAAGTATTACCCTCCATTCGGGGACTGTATTCTATTCATTTCATTGACAATATCCCACTCCTGTCACGCATTTTATTCTACTACAGTCTTCAACAACATCACACTGGGCTGGAGCATTGTACTGCTCGATCATTACACACTCTTTCACACTTGGATGAGTTACTACGTCCTATTCCTATCCGTCGTCCAATTCATTTTTGCTCACTTCAGCATCCGCCATGTTCTACTCTATCTCAGATGTTCGTCTGAACTGCTCAGAATTACAATTGGACTTTGCGATTTTTGGGACTTTATGTATATCAGGTTGAGGTTCAGGTTGCCAGTTTGCGCCCTGGGCTGGTAGGTTTGTTACCAACAGGTTCGTTACCACATGACCTAACATAATCAGTGAGACTGTGTTGAAGCGTTGTCTTCTGTCCTGATTTTTTTCTCCATGCGTCTTGATCTGTTAAAGTGGGTGATACCATTTCCCGTTCTTTTCGAAGATGGTGGTAAATAGGATGACTGCAGATATGTTTATCGATGGAGTTTCGGTTTGAATGCCAGAGATCGCTGAATTCCCGTGCGTGTATACATTTGACAGTCCGAGGATGGATGTGATATCGATGTCTTTCTTGTATTTCTTTATCTGTGTGTTAAGATACTAGTTATAGATGGTCATGTATTTTAATGACAAGTCTGTGTTTGAGTATAGATTTCTTCCTTGCTGCAGTGTTTGATGAATCCCTTGTAGGGTATCTTGCAAATGACATTCGAATTGGGGGTTGGTCGTGAAGGGTCCTTTAGGTTCATCAGTAGCAGTTTCATTCCGTTGGTAGATTCGTAGGTTACCAACACTGAATCGGACATTCAAGCAGGAAAATAGCCATCAGGATAAACGAACACCAACTAGCTATCAAAATTCATGACATCTATCACAACGATCCTTACACACAGACGAAGAAGGACACCACTTTGATTGTGACAGCACCTCGATTTTCAGACAGACGAAACAAAGACAGACACAGGAATTCCTCAATGCCTGGCATTCAAACAGGAACTCCACCAATAAACACATTGATTGCGACCCCATTTACCAACCTCTGAGAAAGAAGAAACAATATTTATGTCACCCACCTTAACTGACCAAGAAAGTAAACAGAAAGTGGGACAGAACACCATTGGTTCAACGGAGGCTCACATTTGACGAACAGGCTAAGAAAAAAATAATAAACCACAGAACATCGAACAATGGAGTGCAAAACAGGCCATTCTGCCCTCGATGTTGCGCCAAATTATAAACTAGTCTAAGCCCATCCCGACACTATCCCATCATCATTCTTATGCTTATAGTCATGTTTAAATCTCACTAATGTTGGTGAGTTAACTATTTTGGCAGGTAGGGCATTCCATGCCCTTAACACTCTGTGAGTGAAGAAATTGCCTCTGACTTCTGTCTTGAATTTATCACGCATCAATTTGTAGCTATGACCCCTCGTACAAGTTGATGCCATCATCATCGGAATAAGAGACTTTCATGTCAACCCTATCTAATCCCCTGATCGTCTTGTATGTCTCTATCAAATCCCCTATTCTCCTTTTTCTTTCCAATGAGAATGCAATCCAAGTCTCTCAGCCTTTCCTCATAAGACCATCCCTCCAGACCACGCAACATCCTGGTAAGTCTCCTCTGCATCTTTTCCAATGTTTCCACATCCTTCCTGTAATGGGACGACCAGAACTGTACACAATATTCCAAGTGCGGCCAAACTTGCTTCTTGCACAATTGCAGCTTGACATTACGGCTCCAGAACTCAATATCTCTATCGATGAAACCTACCATAATGCATGCCTTCTTAACAGCACAACCTGTTTGGCAATTTTCAGTGAACTATGTACATGTACTCAAAGATCCCTCTGCACATCCACAGTGCCAATAATCTTTCCATTGATCCAGTATTCGGTCTTCCTGTTATTCTTCTTAAAGTGAATCTCCTCACATTTATCAAAATTGTACTCCATTAGCCACCTATTTGCCCAATTCGGCAGTTCATGCAAGTCGTCCAAAAACCTGCAACACTATTCAAAACTATCCACTACTCCACCGACTTTAATGTCATCTGCAAACATAATAACACATTCACCTCCTCCTGCATCTATTATAAAAAACTGCAAACAACAGTGGTCCGAAAACAGATTCTTGTGGCACACCACGAGGAACCTGACACCAGTCTGAATATTTTCCATCAACCACCAATTGATGCTTTCTTGCAGAAAGCCAATTTTAAATCCAAACAGCTAAATCAACCTCAATTTCATACTCTGCATTATCTCCAACTGCCGAACATGTGGAAAATATCAAAGGCTTTCCTCAGGTCCATCTATACCATGTCAACTGCCCTACCCTCATCGACATGCTTGGATAACTTGTCAATGAGGTCAGTGAGACTTGACCTGTCCTTGACGAAACCATGTTGACTACCTGCAATCCTATCTCGACAGAGCCCCCGCACAACTTCTCACTTCTATCTTTGAATGGCGCGATCCCGATTCTAGTCATTATTTTATTCCTCACATAATTATAGAAAGCTTCATGGTTCTCCTTCATTTTGCCTGTTCGAGACTGCTCATTCTTCTCTTTGATCTTCTGAACTCTGTCTTTAAATCCTACCTAGCAAATCTGCAACCTCCATCGTCTCATCTGAACCATGTCGCCCCATGGTCACATAAGCCTCCTTCTTTCGCTTAACAAGCGATGCAATTCCTTCAGTAAACCATAGTTCCCTGGTGTTATCAATTCGCCCCTGCCTGGCAGGGATGTATGTATCAAGGAAACGCAATATCTGTTCCTTAAACCAGCTCCACATTTCGAATATCCATATCCCACTATCCCTGCATTTTGCTACCCCGTTCTTTGCATCCGAAGTCTTGCCTAATCGTATTATAATTGCTCTTCCACAATCTAAATCTCGTGCCTGCGGCATGTTCTTTCCATCTTCATCGCTGAACTAAACGAAACCGAATTATGGTCGCTATCCAAAGTGCTCACCTGATACTAAATCAAAACTCTGGCCTGGTCCATTACCAAGTATTAGATCGAGTGTTCCCGTCACTCTTATCGGCCCTTCAACATACTGTGTCAGGAAACACGCCTGCACACATTGTACGAAAACTAATCCATCCGACGTACGTGAAATGTAGCATTTCTCGTGAATGCTGTGGAATTTAAAGCCCCCCATAATGACCACGTTGTAAATTTAACTTCTACCCAGAATCGTTTTGCCGAAACTCTCCTCCACATTTGGTGTGGCACGATGGCTCAGTGGTTTGCACCACTACCTCACAGCACCAGGATCCCAGGTTCAATTACAGCCTCGGGTGACTGTCCGAGTGGAACATAGAAAAATACAGCGCAGTACAGGCCCTTTGGCCTTCCATGTTGCACTGATCCAAGCCTACCTAACTTACACGAGCCACTATCCTCCATATGCCCATAAAGAGGAAGAGGTCACCACGGTTACAGGCAGGGAATTCCATGAAATCACGACTCGCTGTGTAAAGAATCTAACATCAGGCCTTTACCTACCATCCCTTAATTTAAAGCTATGCCCCCTCGTAATGTATAACTGCATACGTGGAAAAAGGTTCGCATGGTCAACCTTATCTAAACCCCTTTTCATCTTGGACGCCACTATCAAGTCACCGCTAAACCTTCTTTTCTCCAGTGAAAACAGCCCCAAGTGCCTCCGCCTTTCCTCGTACGATCTTCATACCATACCAGGGAGCATTCTGGTCAACCTCCTTTGCACCCGTTCCAGTGACTCCACATCCTTCCTATAATATGGCGACAAAAATTGCAGACAATACTCCAGATGCGGCTGCACCAGAGTCTTATACAACTGCAACATGACCTCAGGACTCCGGAACTCAATTCCTCTACCAATAAAAGCCAGTACGCCATATGCCTTCATCACAGCACTATTTACCTGTGTGTCAACTTTCAGAGATCTGTGTACATGGGCACCAAGATCCCTCTGCTCATCCACACTACCAAGTATCCGACCATTAGCCCAGTACTCCATCTTCTTGTTACTCTTATCAAAGTGAATCACTTCAAACTTAGCTGCATTGTACTCCATTTGCCACCTTTCTGCCCAGCACTGCAGCTTATCTATATCCCGCTGTTCCTGCCACATCCTTCCTCACTGTCAACAACTCCACTTACTTTCGTATCATTCGCAAACTTCCATACCCAACCTTCTAGCCCCTCCTCCAGTTCATTTATAAAAATGACAAACAGCCATGGTCCCAAAACAGATCCTTGCTAAACACCACGGGCAACTGCACTCCAAGATGAACCTTTACCATCAACTACTAACCTCTGTCTTCTTCCAGCCAGCCAATTCCTAATCCAAACCTCCAACTCACCCTCAATGCCATACCTCCGTATTTTTTGCAGTAGCCAACCATGGGGAACCTTATCAAACGCCTTACTAAAATCCATATACACCACATCTACTGCTTTACCCTCGTCTACCTCCTTAGTCACCTTCTCAAAGAATTCAATAAAGTTTGTGAGGCACGACCTGCCCTTCACAAAAAATGGAGTTTGCATTTTCCCTGTGCCTGCGTGGGTTTCCTCCGGGTGCTCTGGTTTCCTCCCACAGGATAAAGATGTGCAGGTCAGGTGAATTGGCAATGCTAAATTGCCCCAGAGTGTTTGGTCAATTATCAGAGGGGAATAGGTCTGTCTGGGTTACTCATTTGAGTGTAATGTGGACTGATTGGGCGGAAGGGCCTGTTTCCACACTGTGAAGAATCTAATCTAATCCATGAAAATCTGCGGAGGCGTATGAAAAACCTCCCAGCAGTGTGACCTCTCCTCTCTTGTTTCTCACCACAACCCATGCTATCTCAATAGACGAGATCTCATTAAACGTTCTTTCAACCACCATCATACTTGCCTTGACTAACAAGGTCACACTTCTCCCACACCCTATTTTACCTCCTCCCCTGTTCTGAATGGAAGATCTGAACGCTGGAACCTAGCACATCCATTCCTCCCATGATCTATCCACAAATAGCCACAGCATTGAAGTCCCAGTTACCTATCCATGCTGCACGTTCACCTACCTTATTTCAGATACTTCTGGCTTTGAAGAACACTCACTTAAAACCAGTTTGCTACCTGCCAGCCCATTCCTGTGACCATGAAATCTTATCCATGTCCTCCCTACTCTCATCCTTCTGTGTATTGGAACTGCACCTCAGGTTCCCATTCTCCTGCCGACTTAGTTTAACCTTACCCTAATAGCACCACCAGATTTTCCACCCAGTATACATATACCCCTCTTGTTCAAGTGAAGGCCATCTTGTTTTTGGTGGGCTTTCGACCCACTAGCTCAGCGAGCAAACTCACAACCTGACACTTGGTCTCTTCTGTATTCTGTACGCTCCCATGGAGTTAGAGAGTGAGTGACATGGAGAGCACATTATGTTTTCCGGAAATTAGGAACAAGACCACATAGTAGCTCATCTCATTTTCGCTTATTCATGACCAAATAAGGGATGCATGCAACATTCTAAAGGAATCGCGTGAAATCTGAGAACAACACTGTTGGTGATAAATCAGTTATGACGTACCTGCATAGTATCCAGCATTACGGAATTGTGTCGGCTTCAACTCATACACAAAGAAAGTGGGACATTTCTTGATGATGATGTCTTGGCTGGAGAAGCAGTTATTATTATTCCAATTAAAACAGATAGTCCTGGTTACCTCCCCTTCACTCACGGAGGGATGACGACCTGCAATTCATTTTGTTTAAATCGGAAATGATTAAAAGATAAAATGAACAGTGCTTAATGGAGAATTAAATATGGTAGATAAAGAGGTGGTTATACCATTTAACCAGCCAGTACTCCTTGTGCAGCAGTGATCAATTGGGATAGCATTCTCTGGAATAATCCATTCATCAGAACTGAAATAAAAGTTACAGAGTTAACTCCTGATCTGATCACATATATTACCTGACTGGTAAAATGACCGAGACTTCCAAAATCTGTGCCCCTTTCGAAAACATGCACTCTGAATGAAATATTTCCCTCCAGCCCGAATATATACTGTTAGTCCTTGGCTCTGATTCAGGTATTTGCAAGATTGTACGGAGGATTTGCTGTATAGAAAGTGGACATTCTTTCTACTGTTTTTTTTCAATTATTTATACATACACGAACTTTCAAGCACGACCTATAGATATCCTCTCATCAACATTAATCTATCCTGGTTTATCCTCGAGTGTTTTATGAGCTTTATTCCATTAAACATATTACAAAAGTTGAAGTCAATATCCGTCCTTGTGGTCGTGACCTGAGCATTGAAACCATTCTCTTGATAGAGGAGTCTGTTCAGATTTTCCGTAGATTCATGATTAACCCTCACAGCGATTGTCTCAGTCATGCTTGGCTGAATCAATTTGAAAGAGAACACAGTTCTCTTCATGTAAATTAAGGGAAGAACGTGAATACCAGAGTACGTGCTCCTCGTTTGCATAACCATCATGACATCAAGACCAAAACAAAATGTTGTGCTCCTAATGCAGAGCAGCAAACTATGGATCGTGTTCTTTCTGTGAATTAGCTGATGGCTATGGAGACAGGAAATGTGTGCTGCATTTCAATTGTGGTGTGATAAATGTTTAAAACAGAATTACGCATAATTATGAACGAGTTTGTTTTTAATTTTATAAAAATATCACCTGTCCTTCCCTAAAATACATTTATGTTTCTCTCTTTGCGAAACATGATGTTTTCAGTTTCAACAATGAGGGAGATACGTTTCGTATTCCGGAATTACATTTTTTTTACTTCCACCAAATCTCTCATAACTTTCCACTTGTCCCGAGGACAATGAAACCATTGGCAGTGCAAACACAGAACCATCACCCCGCCTTTTACAATCATACTAACGTTCCAAGAAAGTTCACTCTTTACCTATTAAACCTGTACCATCCCTGTTGGAGATTTTTACCACATTGATTTTGGTGTAAGCATTCATTTGCACCCAATTCAATGCTCCTCCTGGTCGGGTCCAAGACTGTGTGGTTCACACATGGATCAGCGAATTTGGTGTCTGGGACCCGACCAGGAGGAGCATTTGATATTATGTTATAAAGAACAGTGAATTTAACATCGCGACATGTGCTGACAGAAGCATCAAAACTATGATTGATATTAGCAGGGACGAGTGACAGTAATCTGGAACGACTGAATTTCCAATTGTAGTCATTTGTGAAGTAGTGGTTGAGTGGAGTTTTGAACAAAAGAACATTGAAACTCACGAGTGGTTTTGACAGAGTCGATCACGAGAGAAAGTGATCATATTGACAGAAATATTAAAAACAAAAAAAAACAGTTGCTAGAGTCATTGAGATTACAGCACGGAAACAGACCCTTCGGTCCAACCCGCCAATGTCAAACACTTACCCCAACCCAATCTAGTCCCATTTCCCAGCACATATTCCTTTAAACCATTCCTATTCATATACACATCTGAATGCCTTTTAAATTTTGCAATTGTACCAACCTCCACTCCGTCCTCTGGCTGCTATTTACATACACGTACCACCCTCTGTGTGAAAAAGCTGCCGCTTAGATCCCTTTAATAACTTCCCCCTCTCACCCTAAACCTCTGCTCTCTCGTTGTGGACTCCCCCGACCCAGGAAAAAATACTTTTTCGATTTATCCTCTTCATGCCCCTCAGGAATTTATAAACGTCTATCAGGTCAAGTAATGACATTCTGAAATGCAGATATATTGTTCCTCGCAGCTATCGGTATCATGGACGTTTGCCGAAAAGTCTGATGGGGACACTGGCAATCCACTCTATGAAATGGATTTGGATGCGTATCAGAGCAGGTGAGGTGAAGGGTGGAGGTGAAGGGTTATGAATTGATTGCAGAAAGTTGATTCTTGGCAAAGGGCACATTCTGAGACACAGCAGAGTCACGACTTGCCAGTTGGCTTCCTCTTCTTCTTAAGCATTTTGTTGTAGTCTAGTGTAGTGTAATGGATACTGTAATGCTCTTTCCGAAATGATCATAAATTTTGTGCTAATAGTTAATAACAAGGGAGACAATTTGACAGAGTAGTGCCCACTCAGTATATTAAATGATAGTTTTTTTCCGTAAGATTATCTGCTGTAACCACTATAAATGCAATATCTATTTTGATAAAATCACAAATGCTCCACGGGTTATTTTTATGCCTGATTAAAACAATTAAACAGAGTGAAGATTGAATGAATGTTCAGAAACTTACACATCACACCGAGACCCAGCAGTAGAGTCCTCATGCCGCTGTGTTATAATCTGTAAATGGGAACAGAGAATTACTATTAGAAAGTGTCAATATTATAGGAGATAAATTAAAGATTGGTAGTCCTTGAATACGAATTACGATGAGTGTGCAGCTTCAAACCATCTTGCATTCACTGGGGCAACTGAAATGTCCGTCTGTGTTCCACTGGAACGACCACAGACAGGGTAGATCGAACTCTCTTCATCATTATTATCATCAACAGAATTAGAAGCTCCTATTAGAGGATCTATACCATACACGTCCTTACAACTTCCGTCTCATGCATACAAGCAACAGTTCCTGCAAGGTAATTGTAGTCCGAACATCACAATTACCAGAACCTCAACTGGTTTGAATGCTATGTTCTAAACAATGAACCAGCTCCTTTTACTGTATCATTACTTGGTAATCTTTGAGAATAACTCCAATTGCAAAGACTTCAATCGGTAAAGGATAAACAGTTCTCCCATCACCGAAACAAGTCAATATAAGTAACAGCTTTATGAGCTTGTTAGCGTCTTCCTTTAGTTCATACCCTCTTACTTGCCTCTTTTGAAGTCAGTTTCGGTGTGGGATATTCCAGTTCAGCTGCTACCTTTTTGGTCCCATCAAGCCTCTGCTATGCATTGTGCCAGTTGCACAACAACTCACATCAAATCGTCACAAGACTCTGAACAAAGGTGCTGGTTGGCTGCATAATCAATGATTGAAATTGTGGCAACTTCAATGCAAATTCAATATTTTCCAAGAAATGACATACAGAAAGAGAACAAGGAAACATCTTTCCTGGCGTTGGAACGTGTTTCTCAGTTGTACTTGATCCTAAGGTTCCCTTCATCTGACTACTGCCACACATCCACACCCTCAGACAAACGATGCAGGAATATTAGAATTGGCAGAGTACATGATCATGCTGTTGCCGGCACCATTCAGGCTTCCTGAATTTGCATGGCCGCTAATCTGACACTTGCAACGGCCAGTACATAGGGCAGCAGACTTGAGTACTTGCTGCGTTTGGGATACTAGGGGCCTGACAAGGCTGACAACATTGCAGGCTGAATCTAAGACGTCGTAAAAGCCAACATGACTTTTAGTTCCATGTTTTCCTTGAAACTCTGACATGTTCTTCATCAATTTCTGATTCTCTAACACTATTAGGTTCTCAAAAAGCGATAGCGTCTGCATAAGCTTAACACCACTATTCGTGTCAAGGTGTAAAATAGTGTCAGAAAGTGTGTCCATTTCAAGACTTTTCAAATTTTAAGAAAATACATTACTACCCGGGTACGTATTAATTTCAGGATGGTATAAATTTCAGTCTTTCTCCTCAACTCAGAGTCTGTGCAAGTTTTAGCGTCTGTCGTAAGGTCGTTATCATTTTCGCAGTTTATATTAAGTGCAAGTTGTGCTTTAGTTGAAAAGACTGCATTGTCTTTAGGCTTTGTATCAATTTTCAGAGCCGAAAATAATTCTGAATCTGTGTCGGGTTCAGGGTCTGTAATATTTTTACAGGGTCGACATTAGTTTCTGAACATGCATCAGATTCAGAGACATATTAATTTTTGGTCTGTATATGTTTCAGTGTCTGCATTTGGATGTGTAATTGATTGAAAATGTCAGGGTTTTTTTTTCGTTTAAAGTCTAAATTTGATTCAAGTACCATATCAGTTTCACGGTCTGTTTTCCATACAAGGCTTTTAGAGTTTATTGTTTTCAACGTATGTATCATTTTCAATTAAATGGTCTGCATTACGTTCATGGACTGCATCATTGCAGGGTTTACATCACTTTCAATTTTTTAATAAGTTTCTGTTTTAGGGTGTGTATTAGTTTCGAGGCCTATGTCACTTGCATTGCAATTTTCAGTCGCCATTCGATTCAGTAGAAGTATCAGGTTCAGTTTTTTTTAGTAGTGTCAGGATCAGTCATAATTCTAAGGTCGATATCAGTTTCAGATTTTGTTTTGTATTAACGCTATTCATTAATTTCTGGCACTGTATGCGTTTCAGGTTTAGCATTCGTTTAAGGATCTGCATTGCTTTCAGGATATATGTCCATTTCACAGTCTATGTCAATTTCACAGTCTGTTTTCGACTCGTCTGCATTGCTTCCTGACGAGTGATCAGTATTATTTTACACTACGCTCAGGTAATGTGCTGTCAATTTAGGCTCACTCCTCGAACCATTCCACGTCTAAAGTACAATTTGGAATTACAAAATATCTTCGTTTGTTACACAGTACGTTTGCATTTAAGTAAAATCACACCTTAACGAGGTTTTGTGTTTCCATTGGTACTCAATGCAGAGCAGTCCGTCTATTGGACTTTGCCTGCTCTTCTGGAGATTCACAATCTTACATGTTCTGAAAGCAGCAGGTTCTCCTGCAGCTCATTTACACTCTGCATTTATTTGCATTTTATTTGCATTTCTTGCCGTATGGGTTTTATGCAGTCCTTTATTCCTGAATACCATTTCAAATTACAATTTCTCTCAATATTATGCAATCAAAAATATATCAAATCCCAGTATTTACGGAGCATGCCAATCATTAAATCCTGAGCTCCGGGATCAACAGACATCGACCTTCTTCCTTTGCCTTGCTTTCAGACTGTTTATTGTTTTCAGTGTTTTAGTTTTAGAGTCTGTATCACATTCATGAAATGCAACTTTAAAAGATATTCACTACTTTCAGCTTCTGTCTTATCTTCTGCGTTGGGGCCTGCGTTAGTTTCAAGAAATGTGTCACTGGCTCTGTCGGCTTAATAGTATTTATTAAATGTCGGAGATTTGTTAATTTCAGCAACAGTTTAATTAACAATATCAGGCAGATACTTTTCAAATTTCTTATTAGATTAAGAACGAACATTAGTTTAAGGGAATCTATTAATTTCAGGGTGTACGTTAATTTCACTGTCTGATTCCGGTCTGTATTCTTTCGCAGTCTCTCTTAGATTCAGCGACAGGTTTAGTTTAAGAATGTGTGTCAGTATTAGGGTCAACCCAAGTTCAGGAAATGCGTTTTCAATGTACCCTGGGTCCTCTACACTCCACCCCGAAGTGCAATTTAACCTTCCAATAATTCTTTGTTGGTGACATAGTGAGTTTTGATTTAAATAAAATGGCCGTTTCTCAACGTATTGCAAACCCAGTGTTACTCAGTGCCAAGCAATCAGCGTGTTGATTTTTGCCTTCTGTTCAGGAATTCCACAATTTTAGACGTTATGAACAAATAGACAATCTACGACATCTTTCTCTTTCATGTATTTTACTGGAATGTGTTCTTGAATGTGTTTTGCAAAATCCCTTAATTCTGAATTCCATATCAATAGGCAATTGTTCTCATTCACTCAATATTCTGCCAAGATAAGAAAAGCAAATCCAATATTTAGAGAGCGAGTAAGTGGGAAAATCCTGAGCTCCTCCATCAATGAAGAACGACGTTCTTCCTTTTGCCATTCCACACAAATCTACTTCTGCCAGTTTTGCCAACTCAACAAAAAGAAGAATTAGTGAACCTGCTACAGTTGTCGCATAATCTCTGGCCATTTCATTATTTTCTTATGAAAACAGTGCTCAACGACCTTTTCACACTACGAAACAACGGCAATCTATCAGTGAGGGTAACGTAAAATTTGCATAAAATTAACTCCACATCATTTGTTTTGCAATGGTCCGGAGTGTCTATTTATTTCCTTGTTTCTCAAAGCTCTTTCATTCTGCAGTTTCTAATTTGCATGAGTGTGTGTAATTAGTACTTTCTGGATAATGTTACAGCACACAAGCCCTGTTGCAAGTCAGAAGTTCAAACAAGTTATTTGTTATGGAAACATTGTAATTGATCTTGACTGTGATTGGCAACCAGCCATGGGTACTTGGATGCATTCCAGCTATGCCTGGCTATTTGCCGGTCATATCAAACATTCCCGCTTCAGCATTTTCGCAGGTATTGTACCCGATATCTTCCACGGTTACATCGATGACTGCATCGATACAGCGTTTTACACTCATGCTGACCTGGAACAGAACATCGACTTCAACCACAACTTCCATACCCCGAAGAAATTCACTTGATCATTCTCAGAGCCCTCCTACCACTTCCTCGATCACCCCATTTCCACCGCCAGTAACAGAATTCAAACGTACGTCTCCTATAGACACCCATAACTACCTGAACTGCACATCCTCCCATCCCGTATCCTGCAATAACTCTATGCCAATTTCACAATCGCTCCACATCCGCTGCATCTGCTTGGATGCAGACACATCCCAATCGCAAGAATCCCAGGTGTCGAAGTATTTTTAATATCCATACAGCCCTCCACCGCACCACCTCCTTTCCCAGACCACAGCTCTGAACACGTTCCCTCCATCCACGATAAGAAAAGAATGTCCTATGTCGTCCTACTACCCCATCAGTCTCCGCCTGCAATGCATTATCCTCAAGCACAACCACGAACCCCAAATAGACATCACAAACAGGAACATCTTCATTTCCCCACCCTGTCAGGTTGCTGAAAGCCCCGTTCCCTCCATCATTTCTTAGTTCACTGCAACTTCTCTCCCCCGCTGAACCCCCAGGTAACGTGCCCTGCAACCAGGAAAGTGCAAACAAATGCAAGTATTCCACCTACATCACCTCCCTCCTGGGCTCCAAACATACCTTCCAGATGAGACAAAAATATTCTGCTTATCTTCCAACTTAGGATAATGCATCAGAAGCTCAAAATGAGGTCCTCTCAACATCGGCGAGACAGAGTCTAAACTTAGGGTTCAGCTCACAGAATTTCACAGGATGGTCCGCAGCAGACGACCGGACTTCCCAGTCTCTGTTCATTTTAATTCCCCAGCCTTTGAATTTCCAACATGCCCATCTTTGGACTATCCCATGTCCAAAACAAATTACAGCGTCAACTGGAGAATCAATACTTTATCTTTAGGTTAGGCATTCTACAGATCGGAGGATTCAACACTGAGTTTGACAATTCCGAGTAACCTCACTCCCAATCTCCCGACTCCCGTCCCAATCCCTACTCCTGACTGCCACTTCTCCCTGTCAACAACTGGATTCATTCATCCCATTGACTAAACAGGTCATACACTTTACCTTCCACCATGAAGCCTCCCTTCAACACTCTGATCCTGGCTACCCCATAAGCTGCAGCTACCCCATACCACACCCAGTCCTGAACAATGGTGAACCCGAAATGTCGACTTCTCCACCTCCTGATGCTGCCTTGCTGGCTGTGTTCGTCCAGCCTCCTGCCTGTCTAATTAGAATTCCAGCATCTGCAGTTCATTCGTCTCTTGACTGTAATGACCAACATTTGACCTGGAAATGAGGAGGAAGAAATTTAATGAAACACACTGCATCTCAGACTTTATAAGTAGGAAGAATTTCACTGAAATATACGTTCAGTATCATGTCTTTGGCACATAATTTAAATTTCTAGCACTTTCACATTCACATGACCGACACACCAGAAAGCACAGAAATTTACACTCAGAATGGAGGTGTCTGTGACTCTTCAACATGGATTCTATACCGTAAAAAGCCTGAGGTCAACAGGTCAATGGAGAAAAATCCAAACTATTTGATTACCATCAATTGCTGACTCCTACATTCATCTGTTTCCATGGTAGTTCTGTCGGGATCAATGTCAGTGTTCCTGTTCTGTCTGCTGTATGTCATCAACTTCTATGTAGATGTCTAAGAGATGATAAGTAAGGTTGCGTATGATGAAACTTTTTTATGCGGTGGTAAATAATGAGGAAAATTGAGGGTGGCACGGTGGCACAGTGGTTAGCACTGCTGCCTCACAGCGCCAGGGACCTGGGTTCAATTCCCGCCTCAGGTGACTGACTGTGTGGAGTTTGCACGTTCTCCCCGTGTCTGCGTGGGTTTCCTCCGGGTGCTCCGGTTTCCTCCCACAGTCACAAAGATGTGCGGGTCAGGTAAATTGGCCATGATAAATTGCCCGTAGTGTTAGGTAAGGGGTATATGTAGGGATATGAGTGGGTTGCGCTTCGGCGGGTCGGTGTGGACTTGTTGGGCCGAAGGGCCTGTTTCCACACTGTAAGTAATCTGTAAGTAATCTAATCTAATCTAAAAATAACTTGAGATCATAGGGATTTGTCAGAAGGGCTGCATCGTTACAAATAAACTTCAAACAGAATATGTGTGGCGTGTTGCACCTGGGCAGACAAACAAGGCAAGAGAATACATAATGAATGGTAGACCTCCGAAAAACATGCCACCCACGGCAGACGTCCGTGGGCAGGCACTAAAGTGGGGAAGTTGGCATATAGGGCAGTTGCAAATAAGATGTTTAAAATTAGAAGATGCAAAGATAAATGTGACAACAACGAAGTTTTCCTTTGAAAGAGAGATCAATAACGAAGTGGTCAAAAGTTTACCAAAGGGGTCGAAAGCTACAAGGCAATTTATGAACCATAAATCTTTTTTTATTTGTCAAGCCAGACGCTCATCGGAATCCAGAACAGCCTGCCTGTAATGCAGGATGAGACAGGCAACCTCAGAACTCCGAAAACAATCTAAATGTGTACGGACAATGACCAACGATAAAAGGCAATGGGCCAAATCCTGTGCATTTGCCCAGAATAATATGTGGTTGCTGTTGAACAGCTTAGATTGAAAAAGCCAAAAAGCCACAAGCTGCATTCTTCTCCTTCTTGGATCCCATATACTGGTTAATCAATCAATCCTTCTCAAGGTTAACCCTTACAGGAAAGACTGTCCAGCAAATGCAGCCTCAGTGAGAGAAATCAGCCTTTAACAATTGTGTGTTACTTGTACGGAGGCTACCTGAGTCTTGTTCGAGTTAGAACAGCGATGTAATTTGAAGATATATTCAAATGGTCTGTATAGAATGAGATTGCTGATGTGCAACTTCTTTGGTTGAGACATTGAAAATGCCAATGCAACAGTTAGTTGTTGACTGCTACATAATTTCCAAAATTAATTTAAAATTTAAACAAGTAGCTTAACTCAGACTGATGCTACTTGTGTAAATATCTCTATCAACGTTAGAGTCTATGTTACATGTAGAATATGCATTACTGTCAGCATCTCCGTAAATATCAGAATATCTAACAGTTTCAGAAAATTCCATAATGTCAAGACTTCTGCAAGTTTCCAGACCTCTGTTTGAATCAATGCCTCTGTGAGCTCTGAGCCTGTTTGGGCATCTGTATCTACATTAGTGTGATGTTTTCTGTTGTGATTAGACCCTCTGGCAGTGTCAGCATTTTGTTGCAATGAATCATATCATTTTTCAGAAAAGTTCTGAGCCTTACCAGTGACTACAGAACAGAGGCTGAGCTAGTTATCTTAGTCCATTTTCTCAAGGAAGTAACTGTAATTTTTGTTTGAGCCAATGTTACAAATCGCTTCTGCCATCCTCCCAATCTTCCCATGCACTGTTTATGGACCAACCATCAGAAACCTGAGATACACGCGAAGGCCAGCATCAATAGTCATAGCTCTGTTTCGCATATTGTAGTCCAAGTCCCCAAGAGGGCTGTTATTTGGAAGTTAAGTCAGGAGCAATTTTGAAAAAGGAAAACCTGACACTTGGCTTCTCTCCGATAAACCTGAATTTCTTTGTGGACCATCTCGCTGAAAGGAGTGGCGTCAACATTTCAGAGAACTGGCGGTGGTGTCCAGACAACCAGAGCACCAGATGGTGCCAGCTTATCCAAATATATCACCCTTCGTCAGTTTCATCTCGAGGGTGAGGAAAACTGGGCAGCATTGAATGTAAATGTCTAACTGTAGATGACAAACAACACTCACCCGATATTATCCATTATAATATTATGTGAAATTTGTAATTGTATTTGAAAATAAATAACTGTAAAAACCTTTTGGAACATATTCAAGTCTTCTTACACGTCGCTGCTCAGAGACTCTTGTAGTGGCTGTCTCTCTTCATACAGGCACCAGCATATAGGAATGGCATGTATCACTGAGACAGGTGTTCTTGCAATTTAGGAGAGGGCAAAATGCCACATATTATATTCAGTCATAATGGCTGCTTCCAGAGATCGAAACATTACCGAAAATGAGAAACAAGGGAAATATGTGCCAATTAAAGGAAATAAGGCGTTTTAGATTTGACGATTGCGGCTACGAGATAAATCAACAGTAACACAGAGCACTCATCATAAATGCATAAAGCCATATCAGAAGCAGCTCGAGCGTACATTAGCGAGACGTATGGAAAATCCACCACATATAAGAAATAAATGCGTCTTTTATCAGAGACAAGTCAAGCTTTCAATGGATGCGAATCGATCCATACCAGAAATAACATTTACACAAAGCAGAGCATAGCCATCTGTTCGAAGGGACAGTAGAACGTAAAACGCAGAACACAGAAAAATACAGCCCAAAACAGTCCCTTCGGCCATTGATGTTGCGCGGACCTGTGAACTATTCTCAGCTCGTCCCCCTACACGATCCCATCATCATCCATGTGCTGTTCCAAGGATTATTTAAATCTCCCGAATCTGGTTGTTTTGCCTACATTGGCAGGTAGGGCATTCCCCGCCCATAACACTCTGAGTAAAGAACCTGACTCTGACATCTTTCTTCCCCCTCAATTTGTAATTATGCTGCCCTTCTACAAGCTGATGTTATCATCCTATGAGAAAGACTTCCACTGTCTACCCTATCTAATCCTCTGATCATCTTGTATGTCTCTATCAAATCCCCTGTTAGCCTTATTCTTTCCAATGAGAAAAGACAAAAGTCTCTCAGACTTTCATCATAAGAACTTACCTCCAGAAAAGGCAACATCCTGGTAAATGCCCTCTGCACCTTTTGAAATGCTTCCACATCCTTCCCGAAATGTGGTGACCAGAACTGTACACAATATTCCAAGTGTGGCCGCACCAGCATTTAATTGAGTTGCAGCATGATATTCCGGCTTCAGAACTCAATCTCTCTACCAATGAAACCTAACACATCTTGTGCCTTCTTAACAGCACTGTCAACCTTGTTGATAACATTCAGGGATCTATGTACATGGACTCCAAAACCACTCTGCACATCCACACTAACATGAATCTTTCCATTGACCCAGTATTCTGTCATCCTGTTATTCTTCCCAAAGTGCATCTCTTCACATTTAGCTGCATTGACTTCCATTTGCCACTCCTATGCCTAATTTTTCAGTTTATCCAAGTCCTGCTGCAAACTGTAACATTCTTCCAAACTGTCCACTACTCGACCGCCTTTTGTATTATCTGCAAATTTAATAGCCCATCCACCTATGCCTGCATCTCGGTCATTAAAAAAAAACAAACAGCAGTGGTCCCAAAACATATCCTTGTGGCACACCAGTAATAACTGGACTCCAGGCAAAGTATTTTCCATCAATCATGACTCGCTGCCTTCTTGCAGAAAGGTAGTTTTTTATCCAAAGTGCTAAATCACGCTCAATTTCATGCCTCAACGCTTTCTCCAATAGCCTATCATGTGGAACCTTATCACAGGCTTTATTGAAGTCCATGTATACCAGGTCAGCTGCCCGACCCTCATACACATGCTTGGTCACCTTCTCAAAATAAACTCAATGAAGTTTGTGAGACTCGACCCGCCTTTGATGAAACCATGTTGACGACTCGAAATCAAATTCTTGCTTGCTAGATTTTTTTTATCACTTATAATCCTTTCCAAAACCTTTCCTAGTACAGCAGTAAGGTTCACTGGTCTATAATTACCTGGGTCATCTCCACTGCCCTTCTTGAACAACGGCACAGAATTTGCAATCCTGCAGTCCTCTGGTACTAAACATTTGAACAATGACGACTCAAATATCAAAGCCAAAGGCTCTGCTACCTCCTCCCTAGCTTCACCGAGAATCCTCGTATAAATCCCATCCAACCCAGGGAACTTGTCTACTTTCACTTCTTGCAGACTTGTTACCAACTATTTGTAACTAACGTCAGTCATTTCCAGCCTAATATCTCGTACCTCATTCTTCTCTTCTGCAATATTCTACTTTTCCTGAGTAAAAATTGATGAGACATGTTCGTTTACGACCTGTCCAATTTCCATCGGGTCTACTCTCACCCTCCCATTTCTGTCTTTGACTGGCCCTTTTTCAACCCCAGTCATCATTTTATTCCTCACATACCGACAGAGAGCTTTAGGGTTCTCCTTTATTCTATTTACTAAACACTGCCCGGAACCTTTCTTTTCCCTTCTTAACTCACTCTATACGTTCTTCCTCGCTGATCTGTAACTCTCCATCACCTCATCTAAAACATCTTGCCTCATCAACACATAAGCATCCTTCTCCTGCTTAACAAGAGATGCAATTTCTGTAGTAAACCCTATCAAGGACACACAACGTCTATTCCTTAAACCGGCTCCACATTTCCATTGTCTGCATTCCTTGCATTTTGCTACCGATTCTATGCATTCTAATTTTTGCCTAATCGCATTATAATAGCCCTTGCCCCATCGATAACTCTTGACCTGTGGCATGTTCCTGTCACTATCCATCGCTATGCAAGATGTAACTTAATTATAGTCACTCTCTCCAAACTGCTCGTCTACACACAAATCAAACACCTGGCCTGGTTCTTTAACTAACAGCAAACCAAATGTGGCCTGCCCTCTTGTCGCTCCTTCGACACACAGCGTCACGAAAACTTCCTGTACACATTGCACAAAAACTGATCTACCTGACAAACTAGGTTATAGCATTTGCAGTCAATATTGGGGAAGTTAAAGTCTTCCATAATGACTAACATGTTCCTTTCTCTCCTGGACAGAATAATGTTGCAAATGCTCACTTACACCTCCCTGGAACTCTGCGGAGGCCTATAAAAATCTCCAAGCAGTGTGACCTCTCGTCTAACCTCAGCCCACACTACTTCAGTGGACAAGTCCTCATCAAAAGTTCTTTCAGCTACCTGTGCTTCGCTAACAAGGCCACATCTCCCCTTTTTTTACCGCCTTGCCTGTTCTTTATTAAAGATCTAAACCCTGGTACCTGTCGCATCCATTCCTCACCCTGCTCTATCCATGTCTCCGAAACAGCAACAATATCGCAGCCCCTATATATAAGACTGTTTGACAGTCTGGCACTGTCAGCACTTTTCTCAGCCAAATATTACACACTGTATTTCAGAGGCAAAGTCGACTCTAGTTACAGAAGAATTGCTCATTGATAGAGAAAAACAGATTCCACATTAAAGGTTGGTTTCTTATGCATCACCTAAAAAGTCCTTTCCACCTCAAAGCCATTGGAAGGCACAAAAGTCCTAATCAAAATGAAGCTGGATCATGTTTTGACACTTGTGTTTACTTAAAAGGCAGATGTCCATGAAGAAATTGATTTGGCAGGTGTATAATTCGATTCATTGTGCAATGCATAGAATAACGTAAAATGGAAATTAGTTTATCACTTGTATAATGAGATTAATAGAGCAATACATAGAAACATGTAATGTGGAAATTCGTATGGCAGTTTAACTTGATGCAGCAATTCATAGGATCATATAACAAATGAGCAATAGATGAGTTAATTCTGTCAATAATGGCATCGCGATATGGTGGGCTAGTAAAATCACGTGATAGGTGAGTTTATGTGATAGATGATGGGAGCATAATGTGATGGGTTAAGTGTAAAGTCGAAGACCATTGCGGCAGAGGATAATTAGTTTCGAAAAGCAATGCAAGCTAGTGTGATTGGATATTACCATGACACCAGATAAACACGACAACTAGAAAATTATAAAAAGTAGTGAGCCCAAAGTATCGGAGGCAGCTAGGAAGTCGTTGTCTGATTGTTGTAGCTTTTGTCTGCAAGTAAAAGTTCAAATTCATGATGAATGTTCTGTGCTTCCTTGTGAATGTCACGGAGCATTGCATACAAACTTTCGACAACAAATTTGGCACTGAGAGTATACTCGGGAAAGAAAAACTTCTGAACAGAAGCGGCAGGCAGACGACGCCCCCCCCCCCGCCGATTGTGGATCCTCCTGAGCCTGACAGAATTAGGTTTGGCCAAGCTTAAATACATATGAACATTTTTCTAGTACTTTGGATAAAATTCTATTGAGTGAGGGATGATCTCGGGGATGCAGACGTGCAGAAAAGCAACTGATAGGTTTCTCTGACCCAAAGAACCAAAGAGTCCGGTGGTAAATTGAAATTTCAGGAGACTCAGAGGATTATTGAGGAATACTGCACAGTGGTGTGATAAAGTGCAGAGAAAAGTGATTGGCTGAGATAGAATTACTCGTCGTATTACATAATCACTGCGGACACCACCTTGCATGTAACGAGCGTCTGAACAGTCAGGCTGGACCATCCTGCAGATGCCGCCCGAGGAAATTAACAGGTCTGAATGGGACGGGTGGAAAGTCCCTGTGGATACTATTGTGCCGGTAAAGAGAGTCTGAACGGTCAGGGTAGGATGCTATTGCGGATAATGCTGCAGGGAATTCAGGTGTTTGCGCAGGCAGAGACGACTGTTTTATGGATATCAGTCTGGAAATAGAAGGGGTCTATACAGGCAGAACAAGTCAGGAAAGACTAGTTCATCGTTCGTAATATTGATCCTTATTAAAATTGAATGCTGGCAATTTGGTAATAGATGACGAAAGTAAAAAAAAACTGAGAATAATCACGTTGTTGCAAGCGCCACGAGACTGCTCAGTTGTATCAAGACAATTGCAGTATGATAACTGGACTGATGTAATTTTAGCATCGCCAAATGGAGAACAGTTGAAATATTGAGTAAGAAATTCCCAGTCGGAAGATATAACATTACAAATTCACCGGAAAAGGGGGAAAAACTCAGAAATTTCTATCTGAACGGACAAAGAATGTACCTTTGATATAAATATGTTTAAATGGAAGGGTTAATTAAGAACCACGACCAAAAGGTAAAACTAAAAAGTAGAAGTACAAAAGAGAATGGAAGGCAGAAATATTAACATTTTTCAGCTGATAGAAAATCGTCCCAGGCAGCTGGAGTGATCAGGCAGGCTGCTGAAGAACAAAAACACAGTCTGTGTCAAGGGGAGTTCAGAAAGATTAACTTTATTTGAGTCAAGACTTTGGCGAACTGGACAGACCTCTTACTTACTGGATCACAGAGAACACAAAGCCATCACCTTTGATTAAGGGAACGGTGGAAATCGAAGGAGAAATTGAATGGGTTGAGGACAAGGACGGGAAAGCTGAACTGAAACAGAGATGGGAGGGTGTTAAGTGGTTAATCAACGAAGGGCAGAAAGAGAGAAAGGTGTTTTGAGGGCAAGTGAAAAAGGCAAAAACACAAAGCGAAATTTAGATGAGAAACTCAGGTTCCTTCAGACAGTACGAGAACAAAGCTCTACGCGGATTATCTAAACTGTACACGGCGTACTGAATAGGCCCAGATGGAAAATGAGCCACAGAATTGACAAAAGGAGGTAGAAAAGCGTGGTCAGAGGAACGCCTGACCGGTAGCAGCACGGGGCGGTTGGGATGAGTTGGAGATAGAATAATGGTCAGAATCTGAAGGGTAGTGCCTGGATGAAGATGATAACAGGGATAAAGTGTCCCCCATACTAAAAAAATGATGACTCTGCTCAAATAAGAGTGTGTGTGTGTGTGTGTGTGTGTGTGTGTGGGGGGGGGGGGGGGGGGGGGGGGGGCGGGGGGGGGGTTTGCGTGTGAATCCTTGCAGCTTAATGAAATATTAACCCACGTGTTCTTCTTGCAGACCAAGTCAGCTGTACTGTCAACTTCGAACTAACCACTTTATTATGCTTCTATGAAAGCCAGCCCTATTTAAATTCAATCAGTTTAATATGGACGAAGACGTCATAACGATACCTTTTGAAAAAATATCTTCCCCTTAGACTCTGCACCATTTAACATCAGTACAATCTTAGACCATAAGACCATAAGACACAGGAGTGAAAGTAAGGCCATTCGGCCCATCGAGTCCACTCCGCCATTCAATCATGGCTGATGGGCATTTCAACTCCACTTACCAGCCTTCTCCCCGTAGCCCTTAATTCCTCGAGACAACAAGAATCTATCAATCCCGGCCTTGAAGGCATTTAGCGTCCCGGCCTCCACTGCACTCCGTGGCAATGAATTCCACAGGCCCATCACTCTCTGGCTGAAGAAAGGTTTCCGCATTTCTGTTCTGAATTGACCCCCTCTAATTCTAAGGCTGTGTCCACGGGTCCTAGTCTCCTCGCCTAACGGAAACAATTTCATAGCGTCCTCCTTTTCCAAGCCATGTATTATCTTGTACGTCTCTATTAAGTCTCCCTTCAATCTTCTAAACTCCAACGAATACAATCCCAGTATCCTCAGCCGTTCCTCATATGTTAGACCTGCCATTCCAGGGATCATCCATGTGAATCTCGGCTGGACACGTTCCAGTGCCAGTATGTCCTTCCTGAGGTGTGGGGACCAAAACTGGACACAGTACTCCAAATGGGGCCTAACCAGAGCTTTATAAAGTCTCAGTAGCACATCTCTGCTTTTATATTCCAAACTTCTTGAGATAACAGACAACATTGCATTCGCTTTCTTAATCACAGACTCAACCTGCATGTTTACCTTTAGAGGATCCTTGACTAGCACTAAAGATAGTAAAAGCAGCCACACTAAGTCGTGGCCTCAGGTGCAGAATCATTCTGTCCTAGGATGAGAGCAGGTCCTAGTTCAATTTCATTTAAAATAATAAACTACATCTAACGTTGACGAAAATCATCTCAGACTATCAGAATTGCTCATTGAGTGGAGGAATTACGTGAACTTGATATGAATTCGTTCAATATTGTAAAGCTGAAAGACAGATTCTAAATATCACAAACCCATAATATAGTTTTCAGAAAATGAATCTAGCAAAAATGATTTGTTTTTGTTTCGGATTATTTCGTTTCTGCTGAAGATGTTACATTTCATTGGTGATCATGGTGTACCAGTTGTAGCTTTATTCTATATTAATTTGCCTCTCTCACTGAGAAAATAATTTTTGGTTGAACATTATACTGTGAAAATCATGTAACAAGAATTAAAATCCTATTGTGAGTATCGGTGTGTTTGGGTTCGGCCAATATTTGTGGAATAGAAGTATCTTGATACGATGCAAATAGACAAGGTCGCTTATTGAAGCTGCAGTCTTTTCACATCCTGTCGCATTGTAATTGAGCAATGTTTGGTCTGAACCGTTTAACGCATCTAATCAGGGATTTGAACTAAGGGACTAGAATCAAGTAATTATAATGAATTTCAGAGTTGGACACTATGTGAAGTTTATATTTTTTCATTTAATTTTGACTAAATAAATTTCCCATTTACATTGATGACTTTTAAAATGTATTAGTCGCTCGTTCAGTTTCCAACTTTCAATTATTGATAATGAGTCTACTCATGAATATTTATAAACCAATTGGATAAGCCCTGAATTGCAAAATCAGAATTAATTAGCAGGATCGATTGGTTTTACACCTTAACACATTGTCAGTGATCTCTGTCATTACCTCATGGTTAAGTTGAAGCATGGCACCATTGATTCATTCGAATTAGAAAATGGATGATAACGCTAATACTAAATTAATTGACACCTTACTAGCCATTGGAAGAACTCTGCATGTGATAGGGGTAAAGGTATGTTCAGCAGAAGTATCTCCAAAATGCTGGGAGAATGTAAAGGAACACTAAGTTTGAGGAATATGCATAGTTAAAAAGTTAAAGTAAAAACGCTGTAAAAATAAAGGATTGCATTCTAATCAGAATGCCGAGCCTATGTCTGACAGACAGACAATATTTGATGAAAGAGATGGGGATTTTCCCCTAACATCTCCTGACTGTTCCCAGCCCATCCCCCGATAATAAACCTTCCCGTGCATTGAAGATGCAGAATCCAATATCGGTATCCACCTTCATAGCTTTTGTCATTGGAGATTGTGACATGAGCCATCTGAAACAAGGGGCTATGGCGGGAATTACAGTTATCTTCCTCAACCAAACCCTGTCAGGAGAAACTGGCCCAATTTGCTCAATATGTGCAAACAATAATACAGATGTAAAGGCAGCATAATTCTGCGATTGAACTGAATCCGAATGACTTTTGTAAGAGGGCTAAAAGAAGTGACCGTCTGTCTGACAGAAGTGGCATAAATCCCAAAAATGAAGAACGACAGAGAAGCTGACTCATCATTGTTAAATCCAATGCTTTTGCAATGCATTCCTTCTGCTGTCACCAACATGAACAGGCAAAATCATATGAATTTGTCCAAGAATTTCGGGTTGCTAATGTGATGACCAGTGATTTTCTACTGGGTTGGCGAGAATTGGAATGAACCACGATGCAAGTAAAAGATAAACAGCAATTATATCGTGAGACCTCCTGAACCTTCTACCACATGAGTCAACCTGGAAGAGGTCGGTTAGTATCAGCATACCCACTAGGGGCACAACCTACCTCAGATATCCGTTCAGCGATTAATGCTGTGCAAACTATTCCCAACAGGACCCTGGAAGTTTGGACAGGTAGGCCACAGTGCAACCACTTTGGGACTAAGTATAAGAGTGCAGATTACGTCCTTTCACAATGTGAGGTATGCGCTCAGAGTAATGTTAAAAACGGAATCCGACCCCTATAGGTCACATACTTGTGTTCGTAGGACCATTTAAACATGTGGTGATTGACTATGTGGACATGACAAAGACGTTGAGAGGAAAAAAGATATATGATTTTGGTAATCGATAGGTTTAATAGATGGGCGGGGGCAACTCCAAATAAAGATTCGGGGACAGCCACAGTAGTGAACTTTTTAACGAGTGAAGTTATTCTAAAGTTTCGCATAGTGTCAGAGATCAACTCAGACAATGGGTCTGCCTTTATACAAAGAGTGGTTAAATAGGTGCTGCAGACATTGAAGATCAAGCAGAGATTTAGATGTGTGTATCATTCCCAGTCACACGGCATGGTGGAAAGGAACTTTTAAATCTAAGTTCAATAAAATTTGTTCTAGTACAATGTTTCAATGGGCTGCTGCTCACACTAATTTGCTCGCGCATGGAGACGAATTGCATGAAAAACGTGCCATTGCAATAAATACTTACCAGTCGACCATGCCAGTGCCAAATGGAGGGGTCGGTATGAAGGACCTAGCTTGAAAGAATTGGAGCTAGAGGTTAAGTAGTACATGCAACAACTAACTGTGATATATGAATCTCTCTGACAAAGAGGACAGACATATTAGTCCCGGATACCAGTTATATGTGGATTTCCTGGAGAAAGTGGAACGAGCCGAGAAGGAAGGGGCTCTTCCCAGTGAGCACCGACTTGCCCACAGCCTTTCAAGTGAAGGAACTAGAGGAGTCCCACAGATGCTGGCTGACACCAGATCTAAGGTAGATGAGACTGAGGAAGGAGCTGCAGAGCCTGAAGGAAACGTACTGAAAATCAATATCCCTTTACGAGACTATGAGCAGTTGGTAAGTGAGGTTTTCTCAGATAATTACGCCTCCAAGACTATCAGAAAATAGAATGTGAAAGGCGCTCTTTCTCCTTATTGTATGGCTCGGGATGGTCTAAGTGTGGTCAATGATGAGACATTCCCCAGTCATGAACATTTTTACGAGTGTACAGACTTGGAGACCATCGACTTGCCAGACATGGTGCATCTCGCTTGATAATGCCAATGCCCTGCAAAGCCTAGCGAAACGGTAGAGAGGAGTGAGGACTATGGAGCCCACTTCTCAAGCATGGTTACTGTCTGTAGTAACCGTGGTAGCAATGGGCAAATTACACGGCAACATTGCTGACGAGATAGTGCTGCTTCCTGTGCACTGAGGCAAAACCATCATACTGCGTTGCTCCTCTGCCCAATAACTCTTCCACTTGCTTTCAGAGGCAACAATGACAAACCCATCGGCCAATTGAATGAATGATTCGTTATCACCGGTGCAACACAATGGCCTTCTCTGGTGCCTCTTCATGCAGGCGTCCACGTATATACAACGGAACGAAAACGTCAGGCAGCAACCTCAACAGTTGTGTAAATGCGGTACCGCTTAGGCTACCGTTGGAAGTCACCAAACGTTCGCCATGGCTACTTTCACGGTGCATGAAGGTTTAAGATTTGACTGTTTCAGATGGAATGTCTCTGTGCCGGTAGGCCACTTGGACGCCATTCAGCTTCACCTTCAGACTGACACAACCTCTGAAGCCATGACCCACATCTATGGTGGTAGTTCATTCTGACTTGGCTGCACATCACATTAGCAGACACCTGGTGGCATGTGGCTTGGAAGCGGGGCAGGGTCCGACGCTTCCTTCTGGCTGGGATTTGACCTGCACCCATGTTATGTTTCTCCTTGAGGTTGATGTGTCACGGCGGGCCCACATTGACGCTCTATCACGACTAAATGACACAGGCGGCGACGGGAGTGCGTCCCTGACCTTACAATGCAAATTGTTAGTATCAGTCAGCCAAGTGGCATCACCATTCAAATTCAAGGCTCGAAGCGAAATCGCCACAGGGTGAGAGTCACTTCATCCTCCTACACGACTTCACAAAAATGCCGAATGGATTAACTACATTTTTAAAACCAGCAGTTATTTGTAAATTCCACTGATCATGCCCTCTCAGCCTTGGGGGAGCAATTGGATGCAACTCCCAAAATGACATGGCGAAATAGCCTTTGGACTGGATGTTAGCCGAAAAAGGAGGAGTTTGTGTGGTAGTTTGGAAACATTGCTGCACCATCATATCCAATAATACTATCATGGAGGGAACATTTAGTAAGGCAATGGATAAACTGAAGTATCTCAGACAAGAGCTTAAGGAAAATTCAGGGATCGGCCATCAGTTTTTTTCCCTGGCTGGATAGTGTTTTGTATGGAATGTGAGGTTGACTCGCCAAGATTGGGATTGTTGCAGGTATCGTGATGAATATTGTTGCAGTTGTCTCTTGATGTGCTATACCTCTTCTGAGGCTTGTTTTAGTTCGTCTCACTGCACGGTAGTTTCCTGTGGTTCTGCTGAACATCTCACTCTTCAGATAATGCTCCAACGCTGAATTATTATAATCTCAGAACTGCTGATGTGCTGAATCCTTTTCCAGACAAATACGCCTGAATTAATTTGTGTCATATGCGAGCTTAGATTGCGAGAGTCTTTGCTGAAAATATGTTGATGGAAACTTATTCCTTCCCGAATTGGGACTGTAATTACCAGTCTGGTCTTTACTCCTCCACCTCATTGTATTCTTTCCCTACATAAGACCAAAAGGTCTCAAAGTGCGAAATACATGGAAATTAGTTTGGCAGTTGTCTGTTTAGATTGACGAAGGAATGCATAGAATCATGTAGCAGACGAGCAATAGATGCGCTAATGCTGAGAGTAATGGACGCACAATATGATAGGCTAGTCAAATCACGTGACAGATGAGCTCAAGCTTAAAATATTCATAGTGAAATGTGATAGGTTAAGTGTAAAGCAGAAGGTCATTGTGGCAGAAAATGATTAGTCTGAAAGACAATGTAAACTCATACGATTAGTTATGATAATGACACCAGGTAAGGGCGACAACGAGACATGTATAAATAGTAGCGAGCCCAAGTATCGGGGCGGGAGAGCAGTTGGGAAGCTATTTCTGGTTTTCACTTCAGTTTGCAAAAACTTCATGAAGAATGTTCTGTGTCTCCATCTGATTCTCACAGATCATTGGGTACTAACGCCCCACAACATTGATTAATCCAGTCATCCTTTCCCATTCAATGATTGAAAAATTCCTTTATCTTCTCATCATTTTATCTTTACGGTGATCAACCCTGAGTACATCGTGCCCTTTGAAGCGGTCACAAGCCCCAAGTTACCTGGTCACGGATTAATGTCAGAATGAATGATTACAAAGAAAGCTTCCTAATAAATTCAGTGACGTTGACTTTCGTTCGACAGAGAACAATTGTATTCGTCAATTCGATACTACGTCCGTAATTTTCAAAATTATTGCATAATATTCCAAAGATGCAGCCTTTTATGACCGGTTAATGTGTCAGATCTACTTCTCAACAACAGGTACTGTGCTGTCCTATTCTGTCCTCCATGGTCATTTTCCCTGGTCATAACGCTAACAAAGGACGTCAAAAAAAATTGCAACATGTCAGATGTGTATTTATCTTCAAACAGTCGTCACCAGATATTTCCAAGAATTTGCAAATGATAAAATAGGGTAGCCACGTGTTATGTAATAGGAATTATGTAGTTTTATTTCGGTTTCTCGAAGTCAGGTTTGTGGTGGGGTCTGAACAGAGTTACACTTTGTACAATTTGCCGGTTTATATAGAGAAGTTCATTCACCTCGTCTGCGAAGTGCACCATGCTGAACAGATATCTTATCTGGGCATCTAGTGGCTGGGCAGTTTCTGTGAGGTTACTTGAGAATGTGATATAACTGAACATTTCTTCTGATTTTACAATGTCTTTAGTTTCCAATATCATTCTATGTTTGGTCGCAATTGATGATTCATGTTACAGTGTGATTATTTACAGTATATCATGTTGATGAATACCCACTATCCTGACAGCAGCCATAGTCTCGTCATAAAGAAGAAGTCCCTAAGTAGAGAAAATAGGATTGCCTCTTAGATAAATGCATCCCCTCTATACTCGGTTGAAAACACACGAGACCCCACCACTCCCCACCGCCAAACAGCCACATCAAAATATCCACTAGACCTTTCGACATACTAGCAGAAATTAGGCCATTCCAACCGTTGAGTCTGCTCCGCCATTTAATCATGGCTGATACATTTTTAAACTCCATTTTCCTGATTTCACCACGTAAGCATTGATCGTCTTGATAATCAAGAACTGATTTGACTTCACCTGAAATATACTCAATGACCTGGCCTCGGCAGCCGTCTGTGCCTATGAATTGCGTTGATTCACCACTCTCTGGCTGAAGGCGTTTGTTTTTATCTCCTCTACTGTAAGACTCTCGGCTTAAGTCCTAGCCTCTCCTGCGAATGAAAACATTTTCCGAAAGTCGATTCTATCCAGACTGTCCTGAATTCCGTAAATTTCAGTCAGATTGCCTCATCCTTCTAATCTTCATTGAGTATCATCCCAGAGTTCTCAGACATTGCTCAAATGTTCAGCCTTTCATTCCATGGCTCATTCTTGTGAAACTCCTCTGCACCCACTCGGCAGTCAAAACATCCTTACAGACGTTTGGTGCCCAAAATGTTTCACAATTCTCTAAATGTGGTCTGACGGGAGACGTATAAAGCTTCTGAAATCTATCATTGTTTTTTTATTTTAGTCCTCTGAAGATTTTTGCCAACATTGTAGTTGCCTTCCTAACTACCGATGCAACCTACATGTTTATCTGAGGAGAAACATGAACCAATACTCTCAGGTGCCTTTGCACGTCGAATTTCTCAATTTTCTCCCCATATTTCTCCTAACAAAGTGCATAACTTCAAACTTCCTGATGCTGCTTTGCTTCTGCCAATTCTTTTGCCCACTCTCCTAACCTCAATCTCTAAATCTTTATAACGTTCCCCCGCCTCCTCAATACGACTTGCTCCCCCACCTCGCTTTTTTCTTCTGAAAACATCGGCATAATGTACACACTTCCTCCATCCACATCACTAATGTTACAAGAGAAATGTTGTCGTCACATAAATGACATCTGTGGAAAACCAGAAGCAACTGACTTCATCCAGAGAATTATCCCCTCTGTCTGCCTTCTCTCAGACAGCCAATATTATAACCATTCTCGTACCTTTGCTCTCAAACCATGGATCCCACCTGCTCAACAGCCTCAAGTGCAGCACTTTAGGAAAGACTCACTGGACGTCCACGTAAATCCTGTCCATTGGTTATCCTTCGTCTAATTTTGTCCTACCTCCTCAGATAATACCATGCTTACTGAAAGGAATGGGGCCTTTGGGAACATCACGGAGCAGACCATTAGGGATATGGAGCAAAACCTCAGATGTCTGATCAGTTCAGAGTGAATCCTCCAGTACACACTGTACAACTAAGTATAAAGAATTCGGCATATGAAAGATACCCAGAGACAGTGAACTGCGAAGTGGAGGGAGACGACGATTCAAAACACTCTCCATCAAAGGTAACTTTTTCATATGAAACATAATTGCAGCAAAAGATCGAAGACGACACTGGGAGAACGAGAGGAAGACAGATACTGGAGATGACTGCCGTGGTCTGAATTTGAACTTATGTTAATGAAATTCTAATAGGGGCTTTTATTGGAAAATTATTGTTGCGCGGTGGCGGGCAGATAACCTTCCTTCCAGAGTAACGACGCTTGGATTTGTAAATAACAATCTTTGTTTTCCAATGTTCACATTTAGCGTGAATGAATGTTGTTTTTTTCTTAAAAATTAGAAATCGCATTCTAGGGCCCATGAGGCAGTTAAAGGGGTGAATACATTTTCCTTGTCTTTACATTTCTTCACAACTGAGGATCGACCACAATGTATTATAAAAGGTAAAGCGTTCCAACCTCCCTTCTCTTCAAGGAACTTGCAGAGAATCCTTCAATCTTGTTACTTGCTGTATTGGGAACTGTAAAGAAGTGACTCGTATCTACTTTAGATTGATTGACTGTGTGAAATTGTTTTCAAAAGTATCTGCTCTTATAGATGTATGTCTGCGTGTTTGGGGTGGGTGTGTTTCCTGTGTTTTACGTCACATGTTTGTAAGCACTTCAGAACGGGAAATTTGTTATTTCGGCTCCAATTACATCAATAAAACTTTGGATACCGTGACACATTTGAAAGTGACTCTCTACCCTCAATCAATCCTCAGGCTGATGTATCATTTGCTTGATTTTCTTCCTCACATTTAACCGAGTGATGAGTTACGTCCTCTTGATAAAGATTGCGGATTTTCACCAAGTGTCACTCGTGGATCTAGCGATAATACACTCCATATGGTATAGAAACACATTCCTATTGTTTGTAAGGAACAGTTTTATTTCCTATTGGAAATCCCTGTGTGTAACATCCACACCGTCCTGCTTTATGAAGTCACTGACTTTTCTGTCTGATTCACTGTCATTTTCACCTTTCCTCGATTGATGGCAATTTGTTGCCAGAAGCTGAAAAGTAATTATTGCAACGATAAAATGGCTGCTGTGGTTCTGGAAACAGCGAGTGTGCTGAGTTATTTCAAGAACAACTTCTGGTATTTTTTGCTCATAAGTCGAAATTGACTGAGGAAGCTCCTCTGCTTTTGTGAACTTGTTAAAACACAGAGCCCGCAGCAGACTCCGGGGTCACACCACTGGGGACGTTGATGGTTAATACACAAACGAAAAATCGAACTAAAATCCATAATTTTACTGTTTGTGGTCTCGGCTAATTTCATCTTGCTCTGGTCAAGGTAAATGGTGCGTTATATATAATACTTGATTGGTTGTTGATATCTAATTTCCATCCATTTCTGAGGGAATTGTACTAAATGCTGCAGCTCCTCATTTGCTGCACAGACATCACGATTCATGCCATGACTCAGACTAAGGTCAAGGCAACTTCTGAAGATTGTGCTGAAGTTATCCTTCACCAGAATTCTTCAATCATGTAAAATCACTCATTAATCAATCCATCCACGATTTTCTAATTTCAGTTCAAAGTTTCCACAATGAAGCAGCCTGTCGCTATGGTAACAGACTGAGGACAGCGCTTGTTTGTACAACTTTATCCCACAGGGACATATTTCAGTGTTTATGTCATCTCAGTGTCCAATGAGAACAGACACCATTCCACTTACTGTATCTACCACTTCAAATTTGTCAATAATGAAACTTTTCATGAAGAAGTGCCCAGCATCAGAGTGAACTATATCGTTGTTCATCTTTGTGTTGATGAAGCTCAGTGGAATAGAGAGAGAGAGAGACAGACAGACAGACAAACTCAGCCCATAGATCTCATCTTCACGGAAGGGGTGGGGACTGGTGCAGTGTTCAAGAGTTGGGCTCAAGTCACTTGGTACTTGTTTCCAAATCTGATCGTCCACGTCTATCTGCTCTCGGCACAATTCACCTCTGCTCCTTTTTTCAGTTTCCATCCATATCCAAGTAACACTCTCATACTGTCTACACCCCGCCCTCCCATTTCTGTCTCCACCTGTACATTTTTCAGGGTCACCATGGATCTGATAAAACTGCTCTGTGTCTCCGAAGGGATTGTTTGTAGAAAGAAACAACTGTGTAAATTGAGAGATTCACTGATCTGATGCTGTCTTGGAGTGTGGAGACTACCATTGGCAGGCATTGCATCACGTTCAACACGAGAGAGAGAGAGATACATTCTGAGTATTAGAATAATCAATATCTAAATCATTCATTCGTTTAAACGTCCGTTTAGTGTATCCCATTGCAAACAGATATGTACAGACAGACAAACACTCAGAGTCGAACATATGGAGAAGGACAGCAAAATAACAATTTTATCACTTTAAATCTACGGGGGTGGGAGAGATGGAGAGGGAGGGAGGGAGAGAGAGAAAAAGATTCGGGATGGGGAGGAGAGTGCCATTCCCATTTCAATGAATTCATTGCAGAACAACAGAGAGATAACTTCACAGCGACACAGGAGCAGAGACATACACAGACAGATAGACACAAATTAATAAAGATACTCAGATGCACTAGCTCACGCGCACACAAAGTGCAAATGCAGTGTGCATTGTTTGAAACCTGCGAACAATAACTCATTAATGCATAATTTTTGGAAGACTTCAACTTTGTCTGGTGTATGGTGTCGGCCATCCCGTGACGACCTTATGGTTCTGTGTCTGATTAAACGATTGTCAGCTCAGCATTTCATAAACTATATAAACCCTTTTATTCTCTAACGCTTTGAAGTTAAACCGATCCATTCTCATGGACAGGTGTGCTTCCCATGTTACAATGTAATAAACGTTGTCAAGGTTCAAGATCTGAGTACGGAGAATGTCTTCAACAATCTGGCGTTAGTCGGCAGGAATCCTTATCTATGGAAGACTGAGCGATCCTGAAGTTTTTTTGTTAAGCTTGTGCTTGCTTGATCCTAACCTGAGTCGACAGGCTGATCCCAAGTTACGGAAAGACCTGGGACAAGACGGGACTTAAAAGACCATTGCCGGGGTACAGAAATCATTTTTGATGACTTCTACAGGTTGACAACGGCTCCACTGTTTGTGTTGTTGTCTTTGATTGTGTATGTGTTTTCTTTTGTTAATTTCTCCACAGATCGTACATACGTGTTTTGGAACTGAGGGAGTGACGATTGAGTCAACAACTTCTATATGTAAGAAAGATCAGCTCGTCCCAGGCCAAGTAAACCATGTCCAGCTGAGAAGAACATCCCACGTCCATTTATTCCCTCAAATTAAAAGGTGAAGAAGCGCCAAGGTAAAAAAATTCGTTGCAAATGTATCGGACATAGGACATAGGAAATTCGACGGTTCATTCTGACATGGAGGCAGGCAGGAACAAGGATGTGATCTGACACAGGTTAATCTAAAGCCAGTTAACAATGGCAACCGGAGTGACCAAATCATATTCTAATTTTCTGCTGATAAATTTAAAGAAGTTGCAAAAGGCTATCAGCCCACTAAAAATGAAGATCACCATCAGCAGGCCAACAACCTTTCGTCTTCCGGGTTTCCACTTTCTGTCTCACCAACCTGTGTCCCTCAATATCTTAAATTTAACTCAAACATTTCCCATCCCCACAAAATCTTTCTTAAACTCTTTATTTTCGCTTACATACCAATGCGTATAACATCAAAGCAGAACAGTTTGTAGCCCTCATATCTCTCAACCAATAGTTTTCACATGAGGTGTAAGTGGATTAGAAATGCAGTTAATAATGCTTCATTGAAGAAAATAAGCAGACGAAAACCCAGCATCAGCATTCAGTTTGTGCAGACAGACACATTTGAAACTTATGGTACATCGTTGTTTCACCAAAAAAAAATCACTATTCCTTCCCCACGACCACTTTTCCGAATTGCCCCGACCACATTTCCTCGTGTTTCAATCATTGTGAAATAGATGTGCATAAGGTTGATTAGAGAAACCTGTGTTGGTGATTGAGTATAATAAAACAACATCACCAACGTTTTTGAGAGAAGTGTTTTAAACTCAAGTATTAATGTTTCTGAGCATTTCAGCGAGATGGCCTTTTAAATTGCGTAAAATAGCCCTGCTGTACATGACTGTTGCCAATGCAGAACGCAGATGTATTGGTTGTGTGAGTTGTGTGGTTTCATTTTCTGCCGAAGGAATTTAAATCTCTGGACCCTGCGGATTCCAACTCCATGCACATTGTTGGTTTTGGAAAGGGGGAGTTTTGTGTACATTGTTTTTCCTCGTCCCAAGATACGGCATTTACCTTACAGACCCCACCACAAACCCCCCCCCCCCCCCACCGCCCCGCTATGACAACCTCTTACTGCTCAACAATGTATCACCATCGTTCAAAGCACAGCACCATAATGTGGCAGATCTTGTCTTTTTGTTCCACTTCATAGAATCACTGTGAAACGTGGGAACATCTTACAAGCCTTTGGAAAGAACAGATTGTTACCAGCTGCCAAAGAAGGTACAAAACCAATTATTGCTTCCCTTCTACGGCAAGGCATCCTGATGGCTACCGCTAGCCCCTGCAGCACTCCCATCCTCCCTGTTACTCAGCCCGGAAAACCAATGCTGGAGATTTGTGAAGGTTTTGATAGCAGTCAATGCCATTGTTGTCTCCTGCTCCCCAGTGTTGCCAGAATCTAATGCCATCCTCACGAGCCTCTGTACTCCTTTGTTTTTGTCTTTTAGCTGTGCCCGGCCTTTTTCTCCATTAAATTATCACCAGACCGCCAGTAAGCTTCCTCTTTTACTTATGGCGGCCGCCAAGATGAATGGTCACAGCTTCCACATGTCTATGCAGACAGCCCCATTGTATATGCCTCTGTGGTATACCGGACACTGAAAAACCTCCAGCTGCCATTTAGTAGCACTTTAGCTCAATGTGTGGTTGATTTATTAGTGATCTCAGATTCACTTGATGCATGCATGTTCGACATGTTATTGGTCTGCATTCTGGCTCAGGATGGATAGATGTCTGTTGAACAGATGCAGCTCTACCGAAAGACAGTCCAATATTTGAGCTATGAACTTTCGCACGGACTAGGAGCACTGTTTCAAGATCGCATGGCACCCATCGTTAACCTCTCATCGCCCAAAGGTGCACTGACCTTTTTTTCTCTTTGGCCGTGGTGAATTACTGCAGACCTTGCATATTGGACTATTGAACTATTGATGCGCTTCTCTCGCCAAAACAGCCGACCCAGGTGAACCAGATACTTCAAAAGGCACAAACGTTTAAGGAGCGTATCCGGTGCTTAACTTCAGGAACTGCTCTGGGCATCCCTGACTACACGTAGCCTTTTCAGCTTTATGTCAATGAAAATGAGGGATACTCATCCTGCATTCGCACCCAAGCGCATGGTGATCTATGGTGGCCTGTAGCCTTTTGATTCCGTACAGTTACCAATGTTGTAAGGGAAATGCCAATCTGCTTATGAACTGCGAAAGCTGCCGCTGTAATTGTAGAAAAGACCATCCCTATAGTACTTGATTTCACCTGCACAGTTGCCGTTCCTCATTCAGTTTCCCTATAGCTTAATTCAGAAGGGGCTCAGCATTTTGTTGCATCAAGGCTAACTTGTTATGTGGTCGTCCTACTTTTTCGCACTAACCTCGCCCTTCAGCGTGGTCTTGGTTTAAACCCTTCCAACCATCTCACTCTTATACAAGATTCACTGGTAGAGCATCATGCCTGCTAGTGTGAAGTTCACCAGGTTGTCACCGCGCGCCCTGACCTCACTGGAACCCTGTCAGAGAACCGAGACCTGATACTTTACAAAGACGGCTCCTCTTTACGGCCATCGGATCACTAAATGTATGCGGGCCACGTGATTGAAACATCTGAATCCGCTGCACTGCCAGGGGAACTTCTGCTCATGCTGGAAAACTCTTTGCCCTTAAGAGAGCATGTATCCTTGCTGGCAAAAGGACTGTTAACATTTACACACAATCCAGATATGCCTTTGGAGTGGCGCATGATTTCGGATGGCAGTGGAAGCATACAGGGATAATTACCTCTTCTGGATTTCCATCTAATCAACATTCTTTTACATGCTCTTATGCTCCCCTCCACCATACTTGTGATAAAGTCCGCGAGATAAGCAGCATTCGCTTCAAGTGCAAATGTACTACAAACATTTAAAGGCAGGCCTAGCAACAAAAATCTTATATCTGGTAGAGGAGATATTGGTAGCACAACAACACCCTCCAAAAGCCAAGAAAAGCAACTGGGCACTGCATGGAATGTAAGGAATTTCTTGTAGAGCTAATGGTGCGCCCTGACAATAGGCTTGTTTGCCCTAAAGCCGACTTATATTTTCTTGCACTGACATGCAGAGGAACAATCTTGGTAAGGGCCACACTTTGCAACAGCAGCACAAGAGCGAGTATCAAAATATCTAATAGGTCTACAAATCCTAATGCAAAACCTCAATCAAGTATGACGCACTTTTAAGCGTTTACAGTAATGTCGTTCGAAAACCAGCTACACAGGGCTTGAGGTATACGTTCGTAGATACGACATGTTTTCTGAATGGGTCGAAAACTTCACCAGTAGGGTAGACGACGCTTTAACAGTGGTCAAATGCCTCATGGTGGATATGATCGCTAGATTGGGGACTCCGTGAAACATTAACAGTGACAGAGGCACACATATTATCGCAGCTGTCACAGACAACGTTTTTTAAACGCCAGGCATCGCATGGAAATGTCACATTCACAATCAGCTCTAGTACTCAGGTATAGTGGAAGTTATGGAGATATGAGCACATAACCATCAGCTCGAGTGGTTAGACTTCTGTGCATAAATGTAAGTCATGGGAAGCAATGTGTTGGCAGACAATTCGTTTGAGGCAGAATTTATCATTCCATCGACCTCTCATGCCCAGTTAGCCTGAACAATGCAATGAGAGCAAAACCCTTAAAACAACCATGACAAAGATCCGACAGGACACGGGGCTGCCTTGGCCAGAATCCCTACCCTGCAACCTGCATACCATTAGAAACCAGCTGAACAAAATAACTGGACTTATCACAATTGAGGTCCTGATCGGGAACCCAGTGTCTAGAGCAAGCTCTCCTATATTTCGTGTGGATGTCGCATTACTCTTCACACATGAACCTCTTCTGAATTATGTTAAAGCGCTCCGTGAAATTTTTACCAGTAACCATGATCAGTAAGGGAGACAATTTTCACATGGAATAATGATCCAATGCATCCCTTCCAACCTGGGGAATACGTCATGTCAAAATTATTGGAAACATTTCTCTTTCTTAGAGATGGAATGGCCAGTATCTCGTCCCCCTGGTAGCCCAGACAGCTGTCAAGATCGAGGGAAGATTTGAGTGGACACAGGGAATCCGCTGCAAGAAATACCTTTCCGGGTGGGAGACGAGCAGACAACGCTGCAGGCATCAGCTCGTCCGTCATTCGCAATATGTGGAGACAGAACGCAATTTCAGACTCTGTGCTCCTTAGTTTTTCATACTGACTGGGCATGGGAGGATCAGAAAAGATGGGATGATATCCTCTGTCACAAGGGAATTTCATGTCAACACTTTTCTTTACAAGACTTACATTTAGGCTCAGACGGCTAACGGGTCTAGCAATTGGGTACGCAGCCAAACCCGTCTACATTTTCAGGAGGGAATCTCATAACTCTCAAATTGTGTTGCGTAGGGAGGTTTGACAGTGAGATTCATAATTCTTCTCTGCGAGGCTCTGACGGGACCAATTATGCCACCAAAGATAAATTCATGTGGGAGTCCGCATGCGACAATATGAAACCTAAAGAGAAAATGCTGGAAAATGTCAGCAAGTGTCTGAACATCTGTATGGAGAGAAAACAGCTGACGTTTCGAGTCTAATTGACCCATTTTCAAATCTTTGACAAAGGGTCAGTTAGACTCGAAACGTCAGCTCTTTTCACTCCCTACGCATGCTGCCAGACCTCCTGAGATTTTCCAGGATTATGTCTTTTGGTTTCATATTCCAGCATACGCAGTGATTTGCGCTTATCCACTGCGACATTTTGGAAACGTGTTGGAAGCAGTTGATTCCAGCCTCAGTACAGTCTTGCGCATATCTCCCAGCTCTGTTGCTCTCCCATGGGAAGCAGCTGCTTTCAAAACAAATGCATGTCAGGGTGGAATGCTGCAACCAGGAAATGTATCCATTCCCTACGTCTTACCCTAGCCACGTGCCAGTCCACTTCTAAAGGGAGTATCATCAGTCTTGAAATTCCCAACAAGGCCATTGCAAGTGTCAAGTTCACAACTATTTGGCTAGGACTCAGACCATTTATTTGCAAACTTATAACGACATCTATAACATTTGCGACCACAGTCCCTACCCGTGGATGCCACTCTCCTGAGCTGGTAGCTGCTCTCACGGGTATATATTCCTCTTTATTTACCACTCACATTCTTCCACATTCCAACGGCCTTGGCCTCGCAGCACCTGAAACTGAGCAGTTGCTTTCCATTCTCTTACCCTATTATGGCACCGCCCGACTGGCAACGAAGTTCAGAAAATTGGCCTCAGTTCTTGAGGGAATGGCGAACAACTTGGCGGTAGGCTTTGTCCAAGTTAGTGCACATGTGGTCGTCATTCGCACAGCTGCCCAACAAAACAGGTTGGCCTTTGATTATGTACTAGCCCAGAAAGAGTGCACTTGAGCCCCATTAGCTCCGAATTCTATATATATATTCACGACTCCAGTGAGAACCTTATAAACTTTATCTATAACATTCGGAAGGCTCTCTCCAAGCTTAGTAACACCAGTTTCCGATGGGATTCATGGATTTGGATGGGTGGATGATTTATTCCCTCTTTGAGGACCTCGTTATACTTGTTATCGTTTTCGTTTTAGTTACCATCTGCCATAAGCACTGCCATGCACTCTTTGACTGTTATTAGTTCCATTAGCTTCCTAGCTGGTCAAGATTCCCCTCGCGGAAATCTCCAACCCAAATACCAAGAAGTACACCTTTGATTTTGACCCTCCACCACCAGCTAATCCTCCAGGCTCTGGCTTCATTCCCCTTTTTGCAGTTAATGCTGACCTGCTGATTTCATCTTCTGATCAAAAGAGAGGGCTTGTGGACGCTGATTATACTGGCCTGCTTCTTTGCAGACATTTGATTCATTCATAATTTTGGTCTTCCCGGGTTTGCACATTGAGTTGCATGGCCCCAGTCTTCTAGAACATTCTGTAAGCAGCACATAACTTCTGCCTTTCCCACATAACTCATGAACTATTTATTTATAGCCACGTGCGAGCATCTGGAGTGTGCATTGACTCAATATCTGCGAACAATATCTCGTTATACAGAGCATTGGTAATTCCGACCGAGGATCCTGCCTGGTGTAGACTCACTCCTTCACATCTGGTGACTATCTTCCAGTTTTGCGTCTGATTGAGCAATTATCAGATCGACAACTGATGTACTGTATAAATCCGAGGCGATCTGGAGCGTTTTGGAGTAACACCACACTGTGCTAAGGGAATGTATGCTCATCAGAATATCATGCAATAACTTTTGTCAGTGCTCCAGGTCTGTGTATGGAGAATTTCTTCAACAACTATCATCAAGAAAGTATTACTACTCATCAAACCCGACGCATTACCTGTGTGGGGAGTGAGTGGTACAAACAGTGCAGTGGAAGCTTTAGTCTGGAACTAACGCAAAGTGGACCTGCCGTGGGAGTGGTTGTTGGGGACATAGTTAAGCGATCTTAATTGTGTTTCTAATCCCACAAGGTACCTGACCTGAGTGTGTTTGATGGGGACAGTGTAAAAGGATCTCTGTTTCGGTACATAGAACCAGGATTCGGCCATTCAACCCCTCGATCTTGTTTCATCATGGAATGGATTCATTGATGACCTGATGCCTAACCTCATATTCCTTCCTTTGCCATATACCCCTCCATGCCTTCACATAACGAAACCATATCTATCTCAGACAAAAGTTAAACGACTGATCCAGCATGCACTGCCGTTTGTGGAAGAGATTTCCAAAACTCTCGCACGCTTTGTGTGTCAAAATACTTCTGAACATCTCTCCTGAACGTTCTTTTTCCTAATTCTCAGTTATTGCTCAGTTTCTTTCAAGCATCTCCAACGTTGGATATCGTTTGTCTTGATCAACCCTATCGCCTCCTCTTTATACCTCGAATGCTTTGACAAGGTTACCTCTTAACCCTCTCAATTCCAGAGGAAACATTTGCAAATATCTCCTCAGAATGTAACTGTGAAGTCCAGTTGCATTCTTGTAAACTTCCTTTGTACTCCCTTTCTGTCCTCCAACCTGATTATGAAGCACTCCACCTGACAGAGTTTTGCTCATTCACCTCGTCTCTCAATATCAATTTGCCATTTTAACGTACGACCTGCACTGTTCGCAATGCCAACTAACTTTGTAACTAATTCCGTGCTGTCACTGTCCTGTCAGTTTGATGGTGACAGTGTAGCGGCATATTTACTGGAATCTAACTTCATTCTCCCCAGATTCTGGGAGATTCAGACAGAGAAAATGCAGATGTAAACATATACTCATTTTTAAAACCCTTTTTTCTGATTGATACAGAAGAAGTGGAGAATGCAATTTCGGTGATTTTGGGATGGTAAAGAGGACACTGAAAGAACATTCATCCCCTCCATTTTGAGTACATGAACAACAGAAGGCATTACATCAATCCTATTTGCTCTACGTTAAATAGCGAAGGCAGGAGGGAAAGGGAAGTTGTGCAAAGAGTGGGCATGTGCAAGCTTCAACCACAACTGAATAGGGACTGAGGGAGCAGTCAGTGTGGTGGACAGTGGTGATCCTGGGAGACTATGCAACATGGAGGCAATTATTATAATAAACGGAGTGAGAATTAAGGCCCAATGTTCAGGCTTAGAATTTTACAGAGATTAGATCATTTACTTGTCGTTCATTGGAAAGGTCTGGTGAATCCCATTCCCCTTATCCACTGACTAAAACTGGAATTCATTTCAGGAAACATAATCCTTTCCCACAGGAAAGACAATGCAATCAAATCAGAAACAGTGCATAGAACACAGACCCAATATAACTCTTAACAAAAAAGAAATCTGAAGTCTGTTCGCACCACATACACAGCAGACCATCTTTGGCAAGCCTTCTGTAGGGCAGTCGTTGACCATCCAGTCTCCGTCCGCACGACATAGTGACGAACCCTCTCCAGGCTTGCTTACCTCCAGGCTGGTCGTTGACTTCCCAGCTCCCACTTTGTCAATTGTACTGACCAGATCACACTGGGCAACTTCTCTACGAGCTGATTGTTGGCCTTCCCGTCTCCAACTGCCCTGCGTATTGACTGACCCTTTCCAGTCGATGCATCTCCGGGATGGATATTGGCTATCACCTTCTGGTCACTCCACGTAGGAACCAAACTAACCCGACCTGCTTTCCTACAGTCGGAATGTCAGCATTCCACCCTGCCTCCCTGAGCACAGGCTGGTCATTGACCCTCCAGCTCCCAGCTGCCCCACGTACAGACTCGTTCATTCTGCATGCACTCAGACACAGTTAATTACAAAACTGACATACAGTAACAGGATTCACAAATCGCAACAAAACAGCTTTCAGTGCAACGGCACAGTCCACGCCAAAAGGCAGATCCAAGCCCGAAAGCAGAGTCCATGCCTGAATTCTGGGATGAAGAATCTGCTCAGCTCCCAATACAGATACACAGGTGTTTTTCTCCATGGAGGCCTGGCTTTTCCAGGGAGAACCAGGCCCGTTCTCGGAACACAGTACTTTGGGAAGCTGCAGTTAACTCACAGGATAGACTCCAGGATGCAGAGTCCACGCCAAGATGCAGTACTTGCTCAACTCCCAGCACATCCACCATTGTTCATACTTTACAGAGCGCTCGTCGTCCACAAAACGGCCAAGCCAATCTATATCGTTACAGCGAATCTGGAAAGATGTATTTTCTCATCAGGGCTCGGTACAAACTCAAAAAGTGATAAAACCCATTCAAAAAAATACAGATTGAAAGCTTAGCGTTGCCGCAATATCAGCCAGGTCAGAGTCAGTCCACTCAACTGACGAGATTCTAAGTCTCCTTGTTTTAATTTTAATAAGCGATAGTTGACAATATAATTTCATTACTTGCCGCTTACAGAGAAAAAGCAAATTACAACGGAAATGAGCAGCAAAGACAGGCCTCAAACGCGACCGTACAGCCAGTTTTCAGGGAAATGAAGACGAACTTCACATTCCACTTTTAGTCGTTTTAAAACAGTAAAAGGTACATACGACAATTCAACTAGATAAAAAAAAGTATATCGAAAACAAGCACCCATTCGCGTCAGCAACCCATCCATTCCTCACACATTCTGGCCACATTCAGGCAGCCATCCCCTACGCTGCTTCTGGCTCTCAGTCTGCCCCATGGCTCCACCAGGTATATGTGCGCATTGACCCACCTTTCGTCAACATTTAGGACTGCCCGCCCAGTTTACATAAAATATCCCCATGGACGACAGTGATCAGGATGGCCTACACAACGTCCGGCTTCCTGAACCGCCCATTGCACCTTCTGTCCACCTGTACGACAGCCTGCCCCGGTACTCACAGGGTTGACAGCCATAAGGATGGCCTATCCGCCTTCCAGCTCTTGGTTTGCCCCTACATACCATCTGGCTCTCGCCTACCCCAATGAATTATCCGGCATGTGGACTTTCCTGACACAACTTCCTGCCATCTCTTGTACAACCCGATCACTTTCTGGGACGATGGCACACGGGGTAGTCCACAAGGTTTCCGGATCTTTGCCTGCCACGATGCACTTTCTGGCTCTTGGCCACTGGCACACCTTCCAGCCACCTCCAGCACAGTCCACCCTGATTGCCCCTTCTCCGGACGACAGCACTCAAAACGGCCAACCCACTTTCCAGTTCCCTGGACGACTGGCATCATTGTGTCCTACCCAGCTCCTGACTTTCTGGCCAGCCTACCCACCTTCTGGCTCTCGGGTGACAACTTTCTGGAAAACCAAATAGCCTTTCTGTTCACATTAGGGCCTGCAGACCCAGAGGTACACAAAAGAGTGCAACTGATAAACCCAACAAGCAACAGGACAGTCAAGTATCAATAAACACAATCAATTTTGTTACAGAGCTCATTACCATGAACAGTTGTCTTCAACATTTCGAGTCCATTCCTATGAGAGTCCACTTTGTTCTACAAAGTAAATTGTCAAAAATGCTGTCCAGGCCAAACTGCCGATTCCATTGTTAAAAGTAAAGTCCACAACAGAGTTCAGATTCAACTCCTGAAGGCAGAAAATGCACACTCGAAAGCACACATGTGTTCATGCTGCATAGAGACCTTGTCAAACCATAGAGATCCAGACTCACGCTGAGGAACATAGTACATTTTAAAGGTGCAGTTTACTTACAAGAGCTTGGGCCACTCCAAAATGCAGTGTTCACCCAAACTCCAGAGCAAGTGCTCACCTCCTCGCAAACAAAGGTGTTCAATCTTTACATAAGTCTACTCCACTGACAACGGGTCAGGCCAACCCACAGAGGACAAGGTCATCTGGAAATGTGTATGTTCTCACAAGGGCTCAGTTCAACCACCAAATAAATGAAAACATGTTAGAAATAAACGGAACTAGATTGCAAGCTCGAAGCCCTGCCACAAAATCAACATTACCCTTTTGTCAAAGCCTACAACAGTATCACACAGAGCCTCAAAGTTTGCAATCAACCAATGCAGCAACGGTTCACTTATGGGGGCTGAATTACACCTTAAATGCATTGACTGTGTCAATCAGGCAGCTTAGAAATCAGTCCTCAATGAAGAAAGGAATACCACTTAACAAACTGGCTTTATAATTCAGCCATTTCAGGCCTCAGACTCCCCAAACAGCACAAAACCATCAGTAGTAGGAAGACACTGACTGTGGTCCAGCTCGAACAGAGTAATCCCCGGCACAGAGAGGTCTCAGTGTCACGATATTTTATGAAACAATTCGCAGTTTACAAAACGATTAAGATGTCCAGCTGGATACAGAGCAACAGCAACTTTACAAGGGAGAGTAATGACTAAAGCCAAGCCCAAACCCTGACATTCAAACGGTTTCAGGGAAATGAGAACAAACCTCAAATCCCAGTTTCAGCCATATCAAACAGTAACAATGACAGTTGTACATACAAGAGAGTCGAATTACGTAAGAAACAATGCATACAAAACAGAAAACCCAACAAGAAGCCCCCTGTCCCTCCGACCTTCCGGCCACTCTAAGGCAGCCCACCCTTACGCGCCTCCGGCTCTCAATCCACCCAATGCCCATTCCAGTTCTCAGTCCACCCTGTCACACCTTTCTACGACCTCAAGTACAGTCCGGCCCGATACCCGCCCGGGGTGACAGCGCTGAGGATGGCTTTGCCGGCTTCCAGCTCTCGGTCTGCCCCTACGAAACATTGGGCTCTCACCTACCCCAATGCGCCATCCAGCCCGTGGACTGCCCTGACACACCTTCCGGCCACCTCTTGGGCAGCCTGACACCTTCCTCTGGGACGACAGAGTGCAGGGCAGCACTCAAGACTTCCGGATCTCAGCATACACCTACGCACCTTCTGGCTCTCAGTATCTCTGACACACCTTTCAGTCAGCTCTCGGAGAGCCAGTCCCGATGACCCCTTCTCGGGGCAACAGCGCTCAGAACAGCTTACCCATATTCAGGCTTTTTGGGCGACCGGCATCGGGTGACATACACATCGTCAAGTTTTTGGTACAGCCTACCAACTTTCAGGTTCACAAGATGAATTACCCACCCTCTGGCTCTCAGGGTGACATCTTTCAGGGCGACTATGACACTCCCAGCTCTCAGTAAGGCCTACCAGACCCAGGGACACACAAGGCAGTGCAGGTGATAACCTAAACAAACCACATGACAGAGTTAATTACCAACAAACAGAGTCGTTTCTGATACACAGAGTCCACTACCATCAGCAGTTCTCTTCAAAATGTAGAGTCCATTAACTCGAGCAGAGTCCAGTCCAGTATACAATGTGCATTAATCTAAATGGAGTAATGTTTCGGAAGTACAGTACAGGAAGTAATGTTTCATGGGGAGGAATAGTTTTAAAGAAGATTAAAGCAAAACAATTTATCAACTAAATCATTAGGTTAATACTGCTCACTTGTTCAGTCACTCTCAAATAAAAATAAACCTTTTCGAAAAAAAACAGAAGTGTTGTGCAATCTTCTTCAGTCTGTAAACTGCTGTACAGTCAGATTATCAGCTGAGATATACGTTGCCCCTGACATGCTGAGAACACAATAGAGAGTCAAACAGACCAGATTTGTTATATTATATTTTTAAACACGGTTTACAGCAGCCGTGTACAGTAATTGCATCAGTGAACTGTCTATTTTGTTTTTGTTGCATTGTGTAGTTTATTCATAAAATTTCAACAAGCACATTCCGAAACTATTTGCGTAAGACAAGTTGAACAATGCAGCAAAAACGTCACGTTTCCCTATTTGAAATCTGCATTCTTTGCTGAGTCAATATCCAAACAAAATGTGAAAGTTACCCACATTTTTGACTTTACAAACCAAGGTATGAGGCACTCATTGAGTTAACAGTTTCTCTGTACATCAGCAACGACAGTGCTTAATTGTGACTTGTGACTTTACTGCAGAAACAACATTTCCTCTACTCACCATCGAATACTTAGATGTCTGAAGAGCAAGAACTCATGCTGTTGTAAGACACTGACCAGACGACTGTGGTCAATCCTAAATGGGGACGGAAAAAAAGAGGATCAGAACTGCTCCATTCTTGAGGTATTCGAGCTGCTGAAGCTGAGTACTCGATTTCTGGGAAAAGTAACTGTTGTTTTATAAGTTGTTGCCTTGTTTTGATATTCGGAAGAAAGAATTCAGAACAATGGCAAATTATGTAGGACGAAGGGACGCAATGGTAAAGATCACATGGTCAGAAAGAGAGAGAGAGGAAGAAACATTGCAGTGAATCTGCATATCTGCTGCATTTGCTATTTGAGGTCAAGTAGTTATGGGCATCTGAGTGCACTGAAGAAACATTTACAAGCAGCAATGGTCACAGCTGACCTTGAGGGAATCTCTCTGGAAGAGCTCACAGCGCGGGAGCAAATAAGTTGGTAAACTTAACCTTGCTGACTTTTTTGTGCAAATCAGCAGTAATGAGTAGGGTGGTTCCTTGTTGGCTGTTTGTTTATTGAACTACGTCTCTTGATTAAACCTTTTATGAAAATCTCGTATATCACAGGCACAGAGTTCGCCTGGAGCGGTGTTTTTTTTTAAGAAGACCAACACTCTGCTGTTGTCTGTCTAGAGAGATTGTTTAGGTGCAAAGATGCCCATTAGTACATGGATGCGCTTGTCCTGTCGGATGTGGGAGATTCTGGAGATTTAACAAATTACTGATGATTACACTTACAGTGATTGTGTTTCGCTGCTAATCATATCAGATCGCATGGATCAGATACCACAACAGTTAGAGGCATTAAAGAATTTACAACAGGGAGAAGGGGTGATGGATTTCAAAGTGGACGGAAAGGACGGGACGGTAGACCCAGGGAGATAGGAAGGAAAAAGTTCAGTCTGAAACAGTTGGGAAAAGGAACAAGTCAAATAATTAGGGCAGTTCCGAAAAAGCACGAAGGACTGAAAAATTAAATTGTACATTTTTCTATCCAAGAGGCCAAACAGTGAAGGTAGATGAACTGAGGGCAAAGTTAGGAAATTGGAATGGACAGGTATGGCAGTTTATTGGGGCAGGGCACAAATGCGGAAGCAAGGAAAGGAAGGGGAACAAGACATGAAGCTGAGTTGCATTTTCTCATCAGGGAAAACATTACGACTGCACATAAGGAGGACATTCTTGACAATAGTTCCAGCGACGATCCTTGGGTGGAACTGAAATTTATGAAATGGGATGATCACCTTATTGGGATGTGCTATAAACACCAAAACAGTCAGTGGGATATTTAGAAACAAGTTTGGAAGGGGTTCCCATTATTTGTGAGATAAACAAGGTGGTCATGGTAAGAGCTTTTAACTTTCCAATCATCGACGGGGGAGTGCCACAGTTTTGAGGGTTTATATGGAGAGGAATTTGCTATTATAGAAGGTGTAAAACCTGAACTTCTTTTTAAAGTCTGGTTGATGATTTGTAGCTCGGGTGTCCGTTGTTGTGGTTCTGTTCGCCGAGCTGGAAGTTTTTGCTGCAAACGTTTCGTTCCCTGGCTAGGGAACATCATCAGTGCTATTGGAGCCTCCTGTGAAGCGCTGCTTTGATGTTTCTTCCGGTATTTATAGTGGTTTGTTCTTGCCGATCCCGGGTGTCAGTTTCAGCTGGAGTGGTTTGTATATGGGGTCCAGGTCCATGTGTCTGTTAATGGAGTTTGTGGATGAATGCCATGCCTCTAGGAATTCCCTGGCTGTTCTCTGTCTGGCTTGTCCTATGATGGTAGTGTTTTCCCAGTCAAATTCATGTTACTGGTTGTCTGAGTGTATGGCTACTAGGGATAGCTGGTCGTGTCGTTTTGTGGCTAGCTGATGTTCATGGATGCGGATTGTTAGCTGTCTTCATGTTTGTCCTATATAGTGTTTTGTGCAGTCCTTGCATGGTATTTTTTAAACTACGTTAGTTTGGCTCGTGCTGGCTATTGGGTCCTTTGTTCTAGTGAGTTGTTGTCTGAGTGTGGAAGTTGGCTTGTGTGCTGTTATGAGTCCTAAGGGTCGCAGTCGTCCGGCTGTCAGTTCTGAGACGCTCCTGACGTATGGTAGTGTGGCTAGTCCTTTTGGTTGTGGCATGTCCTCGTTCCGTGGTCTATCTCTTAGGCATCTGGTGATAAAGTTGCGTGGGTATCCGTTTTTGGCGAATACCTTGTATAGGTGTTCCTCTTCCTCTTTTCGCAGTTCTGGTGTACTGCAGTGTGTTGTTGCTCTTTTGAATAGTGTCCTGATGCAGCTTCGTTTGTGTGTGTTGGGGTGGTTACTTTCATAGTTTAGGACTTGGTCTGTGTGTGTTGGTTTCCTGTGTACCCTTGTGGTGAATTCTCCGTTGGGTGTTCTCTCTACTAACACGTCTAGGAATGGGAGTTGGCTATCCTTTTCCTCTTCTCTCGTGAATCGTATTCCTGTGAGTGTGGCGTTGATGATTCGGTGTGTTTTTTCTATTTCTGTGTTTTTGATGATTACAAAGGTGTCATCGACGTATCTGATCCAGAGTTTGGGTTGGATTTGTGGTAGGGCAGGGACTTTTTTCCCAGAAGCATTGGTGGTTGAAGGGTGATCTTAGCGAGTTTTATGAAATCATGAGAAGCATGGGTAGGCAAAAAAGCAAAGTCTGTTTCTATGGGATGCGGAGCCAAGAATTAGAAAGCAGAGATTTAGCATGAGAGTAGGCAGGTATAAAAGGTATCTGAATGGAAACGTTTCTTTTTCACGCAAAGGGTGGTGCATATATGCGACTTGGTTAGTTTAGGCAATCTGGTCAGCATGGACGATTAGGATCCAAGGGTCTTTTTCCGTGCTGTACGTCTCTCTGACACTAACTATGCCCTGTATGCGAAGAGCTATCGAACAAATGTTCCATACTAGATGAACATCAACACTTTGAAACTCAGTTCCCTGTTATAAATCAGACATTTCCCTTTGTTTGCAGTGTCAGGTCTTTAAGCGAGGAGACCATGGAGTTGATGTTTTGATTTCCTTAACAAATGTTCAGGTGAAGGCGTTCTGACTCTTCTTCTCTCTCCACAGTTGCTGCTATACCTGTACAGTTTCGCGAGTTACGTCTGTTCGTGTTTCATGTTTCCAGTGTCCGTAGACTCTGAACTAATTAATTCAAATGTTCCATTTCCTAACCTATTTTCCAGAAGTAATTTGTGGAATTGCGAAACACCACTGTACAGAAGAAGTCTCTTGGTCCAGAAAGCATGTATAATCAAAGCTGGATAAAATCTACACTCGTCCCGGGGACATTGTAAAGATTGTGATGTTTCCTGTCTCAGATACACTCCCAACGTCTCAATTACCAGAGCTCCTGCCATTCTGTAGGTGAAATCCTTTTCCTGAAAATCAGTGCAAACCAATTGCCCTTCACCTTAAAATGACTGCCCCCTTGTCACCATCAGTTCCATGCCTCAGTTAGATCTTCAGATTTTCCATTTCTGTCTGGGCATTCGCGGAGAATATTTCATCAGTAATTTTCGGTTTGTGTTTTATCTTCTGTCTCTTTCAGTTAATTTCTTGGTGATTTTGATTCTCGCACACGGCAAGTGTGGCCTCTTGAAGTGCGCAACACGTTGCCTGTTGGCTATGGCAACGTCGGATCTACTTTTCATTCTCACGAACATCATACCGAATGGACTCAAATACTTTTACTTCCGAAGGTGTTTCCTGGACCTAACCCCTTTGTGCAGTGTCATCTTTGTCTTTATGCGTGCAGCCATAGACTGCTCTGTATGGTTCACTGTCCTTTTCTCCTTTGATCGCTTTTTGACCATTTGCTGCCTGAAAATAAGAAGAAAATATTGGACGGAGAAAGCATTGTCTTTGGTTCTAGCTGCAACTGGCATTCTGTTATGTTCAAAAAACATTCCCTTCTATTTTACGTTTACACATATCAGGATAATTAGCAACGTTTTGTCGTTTTGCCAAATGAAGAAAAGTTATTTTACTGATCCCTGGTGACAGGGATTTCATAAATTTGATTTCGTTTTAACCCCTTTGATACCATTCGTGTTAATTCTGTTGATAAACATTCTGACTGCCAGTCACATTTTACTGATCAGTCAAGCCCGTGACAAACTGAGGGGTCAGAGGAAGGTAGAGAGTCACAAAGATACAGAAATGGAGAACCGGAGGAAGGCAGTGATTTCCCTCTTCACCATATCCATCACCTTTATACTTTTGTGGATAGTCTACTGTGCAAACATCCTATGCTTTACCATTGAACGAACCGATCGTTTGAAGTACCGCACTCTAGCCGCTTTTACCTATGTTGGAGAAATGCTAAAGGATCCCAGTTGTAGCATGAACACATTATTCTATGCAATATCTCTGTCCAAGTTCAGAGCGAAGCTACGAGTGCGGTACAACAACTGGTCATGTAAATTCTTCGCTTAACGTCTCAGCAAAACAATGGAGAGAGATCGACAGTGTTCCCTACATAGAAGTTGCTTACGTACGGCCAGGATTCCTTGGGCATAATGACATGGATCTGAGTCTAACACTCAGGGGTGGATGGCGATGGTGGTATCAGGAGTGGTTACCTTTCACCACACTCAGGAAGTCTCTGTTCTCCCTAATTGACACACATGGCTACAACAGACAACGGACAGCAGTAAGCCATTCAAGCCTTCGCATCTGGTCATCCTGCTATTCCAGAAAATTGCGTCTCATCCATTGCGACTTCAGAGTCGTATACCCGTCTGCACCTGATCACCAAGCCTCCATCCCACAAGACTGTAAGAAGAATCTATAGATCACCGCCTTTGACCACACTGGAGGGTTTGACAAAGGAAGAGCAGGTAACTGACAGTGGCAGTGTCAGATAGATCGAAACTGTAGGAGTCATTTCGATGTGACGGACTGGCTGTGAGTGATGGGTTCACCTGGAACACTAGGACTTCAAGGACGAAATTGTGAATCAGTGATAAAGACCACCAGGAGATATCTCGGCTTTTTCCTCCACCGGGAACTAGGTGGAGGGACAGAAACAGTCCCTCTTCTACGATGACGGTTGTCAGACTCTCTCTGCTGAGCACACAATAAACACTTTATGACAACAAGAGAAGTGCTCCCGGTGCGGGGTATTCACTCACCTGTATTGGTTGCTACGTCATGCACATCTCTTTTTGCGAGAGTTTAATGAGTCCACCATCTGTCTACTCCCATCACAAATATATTGTTTCCCGCCCTCGCCCTACCTCTTTCTATCTGACTTTATCTCTGTTCCTCTCTTCCTCTCTCGTGCTCTCCCCATCTCTCAGCTTCTTTATCAGACTCTCTCTTTGTCTCACTTTGTGTCTCTCCCTCCCTGTATCATTCTGTGTCTCTGTCTCTCTCCCTATCTATCTGTCTCTCTGTCTGCCACTATGACTATGCTTTTTTCTCTAACTGTCGAGCCCTCTCTCCCTCTCGTGCTCTGTTTCTTTTTCTCACATTGACAACGTCAAATATTTTCTGTCTAAGTTTAGCACACGCTCGCTTGCATTGACGAAAATCTGTTCAACAACCCTCCATTCACTCATCTTTCCCCAGGCAGTGATTTATAAAATACAATGTCTCCAGGTGCAGCCAACCAATCCTTACCACAGTTCTGCAAGTAAATCTCCCGTCGCCTCCCTATGGCTGTGTAGGAAGTGTGTTCATGCGTTTCCGTTTCGTTGTGTGAGTGTCTATGTGTGGGTTGCTTCATAGCCTTTGTGGGGATGTCAGTCTGTGTGTGTTTGTCCCTCGGTTTTGTCGTTGTATATGTCCCTGAGTGTCACAAATGCTGAGTTCATTTATGCACCTGTGAGTTTCTCAATGTGTACAAAGTTAAAAATCACACAACACAAGATTATCGTCCATCAGGTTTACTTGGAAGCACATTAGCTTTCGGAGCTCCACTCCTTCATCCGGTGGTTGTGATCAGGTGGACAGATCTGATGAAGGAGCGGAGCTCCGGAAGCCAGTAAGCTTCCAATTAAACATGTTGAACTATAACCTGGTGTTCTGCGATTTTTAACTATGTATACCACAGTCCAACACCGGCATCTCCAAATCATTTCTCAATGTGAGTATTGAGAAGTATTTCAAAGGGGACATATTCATGCATTTATGTATTTTGGCAATGTTATTCAGGCTGTATGAGAGTGTTTTCATGAAGGCGGTGTTTCTATATCGGTATATGTCACCGTCACTGTTTGAATGCATCTCTCTGTGTGTTTTGCACATGTGTATCTGTTGTGTTTGTGCCTGTCTGTATGCTGTTTGTGTGGCTACAGCCCTATGGCTGTGTAGTTATGAGAATGTATGTGTGAGTTTTACATGTCAGCATGTCGTGATGGTTCTGTTTCTCCATGTGTTTGTGTCATTGAGTGTCAGTGTATTATTGTGGGAGTGAAGTGTATATCGCTGCCTGGTGATGCTTTTGTTTAAGCAGGTGAGTGTGTTGTTTAGTCTGTGCTTGCCTGCCTGTCAATGAGTCAAGACGTTCTTTAGCCCACAGCAGGATCTCTTTGTGAGTGTGTTTGTGTTCGTCGCTGAGTGTCGCTCTATGTCTTTATTTAATTGTGGTATTGGTTCAGTAACTATGTTTGAATGTGTTTCTCTATGTATATAATAATTCCATGTCAGTTCTTGCAGGTTAGTATGCAATGTTTCTTACTCTGGGTTCCGTTCTATATTCACGTGAGGGTGTGTCTGTGAGAGGATATGGTCTTTTATCACAACATGATGGTTTTGTGTGTGTGGATGTGTGCATTCTGTCTGTACAGGGGGGTGTTCCGATATCTCTCAGTCCATATGTATTTGTGTGTGTCTGTGTGTTTTGATTTGCTTCTACATCTCAATATGATGGAATTTCAGTCTGTGCGGATGTGTATTCATTCGTCTGTACATAGGTGTGTTCATATATGCCTCAATATGTCGGATTTTCTGTGAGTGTGTGTACTTCCGTGTGCATGTGTGTGTAGGTGCGTACCCCTTTTGCACTCCGTATTCCTGTGTGTGATGTAATGGTGTGGTAATGTTTCTATCGTCTTTGTGTAGGTGTGTTCCCACATTTCAGTTTGGCTGTGTTATTGCGTGTGCGTGTCTGTGTGCATCTGCCTTTTTTGTCTGTTTTTTGCGAAATCTCACTTTGCCTGCATTTCTGTGCGTGGGTGTGCTTATGCGTGTATCTGTATATGTTTGTGAGAGAGTGTGGGTGTGTTTTTGTGTCCCTCTTATTGTGGTTCTATCTCTGTTTGGTCATGAGTATCACTAACTTGGAAAAGGACAAGGATCCTTACAGATGTTTACAGTGCACGAATTGTTCTCAATGACCTATTTCTGGCAACCGGGAAAATATATAAATACATGTCTCTCCTGCATCCTGAAACCTTCAGTTCCAAGACCTGTTTGACAAATTAAACAAGACACTGGAAGACGCAATAAATGTCAGCATTCCAGGTATGTTTGTCAGTGTTTGAAGCATGGATGCAATATATAAGTATTACTTCATGTTTGAGCTGTTTGAGGTCGCCAGTAACTATTGTCATATTTCGGATCATAAGGCCATACACTGTAGAAGCAGAATTCGGCTATTCAACTCATCGACTCAGCTCTGTCATTTGATCATGCACGAGTCCCTCCAACAACTTGCCCACAACGCATGTGAGGCTCACTGGTCTATAGTTCACTGGCTTTTTCTTACCATCTTTCTGAAATAGTACCATCAAGTGAGCCAATCTCCCGTCTTCTGGCACCTTACCTATGACTATCCATGATGCGAATATCTTAAAAAGTGGCCAAACAATCACTTCCGTAGATTTCAACATACTTCGAAGGGGCACCTGATCATATCTTCAGGATCTATACAGTTTTATACGTTTGAAGACTCCAGAACCTCCTCTCTAATGTGCACATTTTTCATGATTTTCCACCATTTTTCACAACTTACGTCTTCTCTGTCCTTCTCTAACAATAACCACTGATGCAAAATACTGATTTTTGAGGAACCCTGTTCTTCCCTACGTACCCATTTGTCCTTTCTGTATTTATTAAAAAAACACTTTGATTCTCATTTAACCGATCAACCTAAGAAATCTCATGTCCTTTTTTGCCCTATTGATTTCACATTTAAGTATGCTCCTACTGCCTTTATGAATTTTTTTTAAAGATTCACCCGAAATTTCGTGTCTCAACCTGACATATGTTTCCTTCTTTTACTTAATTAAAACTTCAATTTATCCAGTCACCCAACATTCCTTACCAGCCTTAATTGATCTGAGGGTTGAGCATAGGAACTCTGAAGTCATGTTGCAACTGCACAGGTGATAAATGCAAACCTTGAGTATTGACAAAGTTGATTTTATGATATGTCATGGAGAAATTAGATTAGATTACTTACAGTGTGGAAACAGGCCCTTTGGACCAACAAGTCCACACCGCCCCGCCGAAGCGCAACCCACCCATACCCTTACATTTACCCCTTACCTAACACTACAGGCAATTTAGCATGGCCAATTCACCTGACCCGCACATCTTTGGACTGCAGACTGTAAACCAGAGCACCCGGTGGAAACCCACGCAGACACGGGGAGAACGTGCAAACTCCACACAGTCTGTCGCCTGAGTCCGGAATTGAACCCGGGTCTCAAGCGCTGTGAGACAGCAGTGCTAACCACTGTGCCACCGTGCCACCCACCGTGCCGTCTACTAAAGTTTTTGCCTTGATACTCCATAATGGAATTTACTGCAGATATCTGGTAGACTCCAGATGAATGGTTTGTGCATGAATCTTCGATTTTCCTGCCCCTCAGATGGTGACTGACTTGCTGAACTTGTCCAGCACCACACGATCAACATCCGTTATGGTTAACAAGTATTAGTTCCCTCTTGTAGTTGCTCAGATGGCACCTCTGCAAACAATTACAACCCGCATGAAAGGCCGTTCACATGTGATAATTGTAAACAACCAAGGTTGTTGGTTTTATTAACAACTGCGGCTTACCTAGCCTTGGACACTTACAGCAACGTTTGACCACTTGCACTTTCCAGGCCAAAAAATATTATTTTACATTTCAGCCGAGTTTTTGTGCCCCGAGTTCACCATTTGCAAGTAGTTAATGTGCTCCTGGAACACCTCATTCTGTGTGCTACCTGCAACACAATCTTGGGCACATCGGCCCATTTCTCCTCTGCACTGAATTGCCGTGGTCTCCATTTCTATCTTAGGATTCTATCTTTCAAATAATAATTCTCTTGAATTTCGTTAAAAATCACACAACACCAGGTTATAGTCCCACAGTTTCAATTGGAAGCACACTAGCTTCCGGAGTGATGCTCCTTCAGCAGGTGATATCCCTGCCACTGATGAAGGAGCGTCGCTCCGAAAGCTAATGTGCTTCCAATTAAATCTGTTGGACTTTAACCTGGTGTTGTGTGATTTTTAACTTTGTACACCCCAGTTCAACACCGGCATCTCCAAATCATGACTACTCTTGATTATGCTTTGCCTTCTTTTCTGAGCTTCCATTCACATATAGATATTTTATTACCTTGTCGTTGCTGTTGCAAATCCCTCAGCCATTCAGGACAAAACACTTCTGTCAGACCAGGAACACCAGGAAAGAGGCAGAGAGAGTGGGGCTTTGTGAGCGAGTGGATACGAATGCAAGAGACAGTAAAACGGGATAAAGACAGTATGTGTGTGGAGAGAAAGTTTGAATAGGTAGAGCGAGACAGAGAGATTGGTAAAAGGGGAGAGATTATGCTGTGGCATTGAGAGACATTGGGGCAAGAGAGAGAGAGAGAGTCAGACTGAATGGGAAGTGCTGATAGAGACAGTTAGAGATATTGCGGAGAGAGTGTGGGGGACAGCGAGTTGGGAAAGGAAGATTGGGAGGTTGAGAAAATGAGAGTGAGAGAGTTGATATCAAGACAGATTGGGAGGGGAAAGAGATTATGTGGGGGGAGATATAGTGTGGATTGGAGAGAGTGATATTAGGAGGGGAGAGGCAGAGTGGAGACGTGACACGTTGGAGGAGCGAGAGTGTGAGTGGGAGGAGAGACAAACCACGTGTGAGAATGGAGAGGGGGTGGGAAATTGTTAGAGTGGGACGTTGGACAGAGGGTGGGGAGGGAGGGAAAACGTGTCGAAAGAGAGCGTGGGAGGGGAGAGAAAGTGGGAGGAAGGAGTCGAATAAATAAGAGTTGGGAGAAAGACAGTGGGGGGGTGAGAGAGTGCTTTACGGGAGTGATATCGGAAGGATGTTGCAGAGAGGGAAGGAGGGACTGAGAGTGACAGAGTGAGAAACAGGAGTGAGAGAGACAGGGAGCTGGGAGACGGAGATTGGAGTGGCTGAGACAGTTTGGGAGGGGCAGAAAGTGTTGGATGGTGGAGCAGGAGAGAGAGGGATTAAGTGGCAGAAGACAGAGTGAGCGCGAGAGTGAGGGGGAGAGAGAGAGGTGTTGGTTACAGTGGGAGTTCGAGGGTGAGACAGTGGGAGGGAAGATAGCAGGGTAGGGAGAGAGACTGGGTGGAGGGAAGAGAGGGTTGGGGGGAGATAAAGAGTAGGAGGGTGTACAGGGAGAGACTGGCAGTTGGGACAGAGAGAGTATTGGAGGAGGAGACAGAGAGTGAGATATCACGACATGGGGTGAAAACCTCTGTAAATTCAAGCCCGACACACAGACAATCTGAACTTGTGCCATAACCTCTTACATTTCAAGAGTCACTACTTCAAGTAAGAATTAATAATTTTGTTCATAAATTCCAGAATAAAATTTTAAACAACATCTGTTCTCAACTCATTTCCCTCAAGTCTATTTTTTAACACCCACTGCACAGTACCGGTCCCATAAATTCCCCTTTATATTAACTGCAATATTTATTTTAAACCTAATTATAGTCTTTGAATGTCGAACTAAATCTATAGATTCCTTTATGTCGACTTTGGTCCTCTGCTGCAAAAATTTCTTGCAAACAGATTCCTTCCAGAGAACTATTCTGCTTCTTGGCAGCTCGTTGTTGTTCTCACTCTAACTGTTCAAAATGTCCTCTTGTATGCCCCAAAACATCGGATAATTTCATTGGTTTGATGTCATCCAAAACACCAACATTCAATTTCGATTGGAATTTGGTATCTGAGGCATAATTAAAACTATGGCCGAATTTCAATTTTTTTATATGCCACGGCAACACAGCTCAGCTATTTGTCTCAACTAGGTCTAGTAGTTTTAGAAACTCCAGCGCACGCTGTGCCTCTGTAGATCGAAACCAGAGTCCAATCTCTCTTAAAGGTACACTTACACGTAGATAATAGGGCGAGACGGAATGTGTTGGCGGATGTGAGAGAGAGAGTGAGGGAGGAAGGGAGGGGTGAAAGTGACAGGGAGGGGGAGAGAGGGGTGTCCCAGGACAGGTCGAAGAGAGTGGGAGGGGATAGGGAGAGAGAGAGAGAAAGAAATAGAAACAAGGAGGTGGGATAAACAGGGCGAGTGGAAGGGTGGAGAGAGGGAAAGAGACGGAGACAGAACTTATGGCGATAGAGAGACAGAGAGATGGGAGTCAGCGAGAGGGGAATGATTGAGAGAGTAAGCAGAAGTAGGATAAGAGAATGGGGTGGTCAGAGTGAGAGTGGCCGAGGGAAAAGCGTGAAAGGGTGCACAGAGAGTGTGGGAGGGATGAAATATAAAGTGAGTGGGTAGAAAGAGAGAATTGAGTATGAGAGAGAACCTGGGAGCCAAGAGAGAGTCAGAGTGGAGATAGAGTGTGGGAAGGGAGAGGGCGTGTTGAGAGAAATAGAGTGGGTGATGGAGAAAGGTTACGCTTGGATGGAGAAAGGGTGAGTGGTGTGGAGAAAGGGTGAATGGGTGGTGAGACAGTGAGCTTGAAGAGTGTGTACGAGAGAGTGGAAGGGCGAAAAAAGTGTAGGATGGGGTAGAGACAATGAGTGGGGTAGGGAGAGACATTCAGACAGAGGGAGTGGAAAGGCAGACGGAGTCCTTCAGTGTGTGAGTACCGGAGGCGGAGAGATGGTTAGGCAGACTGGGTGGGAAGTCGCGTGAAAGAGAAAGGGAGTGAGACAGACCTGCGTGGACACAGATGGAAGGAGCGAGTGAGTGTGAAAACGATAGGTAGAGGTAGCAATCAAGCGACAAAGTGAGTTAGACAGAGGGAGAGAGAGACGGAGAGTGACGAAATGAGGGAGAGAAAGAGAAAGATAACCAAACAGTGGAATGGAGGGAGAGAGGGAGAATCTGACATTTCAAGGGAGAGAGAGGGAGAGGGAAGGAAGGAGACAGACAGAGATGGAGAAAGACAGTGGGAGAGAGTTGAACAGTGAACAAAAGAAGGAAGGAGATAATCAGTCAGAATGAGGAAGAATGAGCGAGTCATGAGGTGGAACAGGGGGAGAGAGAATCAAGCAGGGGACGAATGGAGAAAGAATGCGTGTGTGTGTGTGTGTGTGTGTGTGTGTGTGTGTGTGTGTGTGTGTGTGTGTGTGTGTGTGTGTGTGTGTGTGTGTGTGTGTGTGAGAGAGAGAGAGAGAGAGAGAGACACAGAGCGGGAGGGAGAAAGGCTGAGAGAGTCAGACCGAGGAAGAGGTTGAGAGAGAGAAAGAGGGAAAGAAATAATCAGAACGCGAGGGAGGGAGGGAGACAGATAGAGAGCCAATCTGATGAAAAGAAGGTGGGTAAAACAGAAATTGGGACTGATGACAGTGGGGGAGAGATAGAGGGAGCAGGGAGGAAGAGACAGACAAGCACAGGGAGGAAGGGAACGAGAGATAGTGGTAAGTTAAGACACACAGAGGGAGAGGGAGCAAAGGAAGAAGAGAGTTCGGGCGAGAGAAAGAGAGAATGGGAGCGAGCAGAAATGAGCAATAGAAAGGGAGAATCAGACGGACAGAGACAGACAGTGAGACAGGGCAAAGGGAGGGCGGGATAAAGAGAGTGGGTGAGTCTTACAGATGAACTAAGGAGCGAGAGAGAGAGAATGAGAGGGCGATGGACGGAATGGCCATTCATATCCCATAATATTAATTACACTTCCCAACACAAAACTGATCATTTATTGATCATAGTGTTAACAACAGTTTGCCGACAGAACACTGACGATTGATTGATCTTAACAGTAATCATACTTCCCAAAAGAAAACTGATCATTCACAGTCCGAAATATTGACAACAGCTCCCAAACAGAACAAACAGAACTCCACAACATGAAAGAGATTATTCAAACAGCGTTATATTAAACACAGCTCTGTGTTTAAAAATAATAATTCATCAAACCTGATATTAAACACCGTTCCACAACACAAAACTGAGCATTCATAGGCCGTAATATTAACCACACCTCATCCACAAAACTCACGATTCAACGACCATAATATTAAATACAGCTCCTCTACACAATACTGACCATTCCCAGAACGTAACGTTAAACACAACTAGTCCACAATACTCATTATTCACAGACAGTAATATGAAACATTGAGCTGAACCATTCCAGCTGTTAACATAGAAATTCCCGGTTTAGAGAGCCAGACGATCCCAGCTTCTGGATCAGTGGTGCTGGAAGAGCACAGCAGTTCAGGCAACATCCAGCGTGCATCGAAATCGACGTTTCGGGCAAAAACCCTTCATCAGGAATAAAGGCAGTGAGCCTCAAGCGTGGAGAGATAAGCTTGAGGAAGGTAGGGGTGGGGAGAAAGTAGCATAGAGTACAATGTGTGAGTGAGTGAGGGGAAGAAGGTGATAGGTCAGGGAGGACAGGTTGGAGTGGATAGGTGGAAAAGGAGATAGGCAGGTCGTACAAGTCCGGACACGTCATGGGGACAGTGCTGAGCTGGAGGTTTGAAACTAGGGTGAGGTGGGGGAAGGGGAAATGAGGAAACTGTTGAAGTCCACATTGATGCCCTGGGGTTGAAGTGTTCTGAAGCGGATGATGAGGCGTTCTTCCTCCAGGCGTCTGGTGTTGAGGGAGCGGCGGTGAAGGAGACCCAGGACCTCCATGTCCTCGGCAGAGTGGGAGGGGGAGTTAAAATGTTGGGCCACGGGGCAATGTGATTGATTGATACGGGTGTCCCAGAGATGTTCCCTAAAATGCTCTGCTAGGAGGCGCCTAGTCTCCCCAATGTAGAGGAGACCGCATTGGGAGCAATGGATACAATAAATGATATTAGTGGATGTGCAGTTAAAACTTTGATGGTTGTGGAAGGCTCCTTTAGGGCCTTGGATAGAGGTGGGGGAGATGGTGTGGGAACAGGTTTTACATTTCCTGCGGTGGCAGGGGGAAAAGCCAGGATGTGAGGGTGGGTTGTAGAAGTATGTGGACCTAACCAGGTAGTCACGGAGAGAACGGTCTTTGCGGAAGGCGGAAAGAGTGGTGAGGGGAATTTAACCCTGGTGGTGGGGTCTTTTTGGAGGTGGCAGAAATGTCGGCGGATAATTTGGTTTAGGCAAAGGTTTGTAGGGTGGAAGGTGAGTACCAGGGGCGTTCAGTCCTTGTTACGGTTGGAGGGGTGGAGTCTGAGGGCAGAGGTCCGGGACGTGGACGAGATGCTTTGGAGGGCATCCTTAATCACGTGGGAATGGAAATTGCGGTCTCTAAAGAAGGAGGCCATCTGGTGTGTTCTGTGGTGGAACTGGTCCTCCTGGGAGCAGAAACGACTGAGACGGAGGAATTGGGAATACGGGATGGCATTTTTTCAAGAGGTAGGGTGGGAAGAGGTGCAATCCAGGTAGCTGTGGGAGTCGGGTGGTTTGTAAAAAAATATCAGTGTCAAGTCGGTCGTTATTAATGGAGATGGAGAGGTCCAGGAAGGGGAAGGAGGTGTCAGAGATTGTCCAGGTAAATGAATGGTCAGGGTGGAATGTGATTCCAGCTGTTCACAATTAGATTTCCATTTAAATCAGCTGTAGCATCACCTGTGTTCATACTCAGATTCCCTGTCTGGAAAGCTGGACGATTCCAACTGTTCCTGGGGAGGTTCCAGGTTTAGAAAGCCGGATCATCCTGGCTATGCAGACTGATACTACCTGTTTCGAAAATTGAACCAACGCGGCTGATCACACTAAGAATCCCAGTTTTGGGAACTGGACGACCCCATCTCTTCATACTACGATTCCCTGTTTACTTAGATGGAACATTATGGAAGTTCACACTGACATTCCTATTTTACAGAAATAACAATCCGGGTTGCTCTCACTGTTGATTCCCAGTTTAGCGAGCTGGACGATTTGGGATGTTGCCAGTGAGATTCACAGTCTCGGGAGCAGGACCACCCTGCTTGTCAACACTGAATGTCCAAGTTTAGAGACCTGAACCATGTTGGCTGTTCACAATGAGATTCCCAGATTAGAGTTGTGGACCTTCCCGACGGTTCACATTAAGATTGCCAGTTTAGCAGGCTGAACCATCCCAGCTGCTCACACTGAGATTTCCTATTAAAGGTCTCGAACATCCCGACTGTTCACCCAGAGCTTCCCATTTTAAGGACTGGACTATCCCAGCTGTTAACACAGAGATTCCCACTTTAGAGAGCTGAACCATTCCGGCAATACTGAGATACCCATAATAGAGGGTTGGACCATCCCATCTGTTCCCACCGAGACTTTCTATTGAGGAATTCGACCAATCCCGCTAATCTCACCGAATTTCCCCATTAGAGTGCTGAACCATGCAGGCGGTTCACACTGAGATTCCCAATTAAGAGATGTGAACCACCCCGGATGTTCATTCTGAGATTCCAAGCTTAGACAGATGGACCTACTCGTCTGTTCATTCTGAGACTCCTGCTTAGAGTCTGGATCAACCTAACTGTTCACACGAACATTTCCATTTTAACGAGCAGGATTATCAGGGTTTTCACACTGAGATTAACCTTTTAGAGAGTTAGACATTCCTTGACATTCACACCGAGATCCCAGTTCAGAGAGGTGAACAGCCTGACATCCCGGCTATTTGCACTGAGATTCCCACTTTACAGTGCTGGACGATCCCGGAAGTTCACACTGAAATTCCCAGTTCAGAGAGCTATACGATCACAGCTGCTCCCACCGAGATTCACATTTGTGATAGTCCGACATTCCAGTGTGTTCAGACTGAGATTCCCAGTTCAGAATGATGGACCATCCCGGTGATCCAGACAGGGATTCTCAGTTCAGAGAACTGGACCATCCCAGCTGCATACACTGAGATTCCCCGTTGAGGGAACACGAACATCCAGCTGCTTGCATAGGGACTTCCCGTTAAAAAAAGCTGAACCATCCCGAACTTCGGTGAAATATTCCCAAGTCAGAATGGTTGACCACCCAATCAGTTCACTCTGAGATTCTCAGGTTCTGGAGCTGAACGATCCTGTCTGTTTGCACTGGGATCCCAGTTTCGTGCGCTGGACCATCCCGACTGTTCACACTGCGATTCTCAATTTAGAGTGCCGGACTACACCACTTGTCCACACGGAGATACCCATTTTGTATACCTGGACTATCTCGAATATTGCGTGTAATTCTGGTATCCTTCCTACCGGAAAGCTGTTGTGAAATTTGAAAGGGTTCACAAAAGATTAACAAGGATGTTGCGAGGGTTGAAGAATTTGAGCTCCAGGGAGAGGCTGAACCGGCTGCGACTGCTTTCCCTGGAGCGTTGGAGGCTGAGTGGTGAGCTTATTGAGGTTTACAAAATTATGAGGGGCATGGATATGGTCAGTAGACAAAGTCTTTTCCCTGGGTCCGGTAGCCCAGAACTGGGCAGTGGGAAACATGTGCAGCTCATACCCTCATATGGCGTATTGTTGGGAATGACTCGGTGGAGCTTTCTGAACATTGTTCAGAATAGAGACAAAATATCCATAAGTTGCATTAGCCTTTCACTAATAATGTCTTATTGGCGAAGCACAGTGGCAGCACAGAGGGAACGAAAATGAAGCAAATTTTGCTCTTACCGTCAGGCTAATTCTTGGAACATTCTATCTCGTGCCAGAGATCAGCGCTCTGCTCACTCACAAGAAATCTCAAGATGGAAACCCACTTGGTTTACCACATGGACTGACTGCTAATCTCTATTTGCGGGTAAATGAACAGCCATCTGGTCCAGAAAGATGGGATTTTGTGAGTTTCTTAACCGAACTGGCATTGCAGGGTTTTATTAACTTGCATTATAGGATAGGAAAAGTGGACTTGCAGATGTGGATCTCAATCATTGTAACGCAAAACTCTGACCAAATTACTCAGCTCATCATTACATCGACATTTGCGTTTTGTGTGAGTATGCTGTACCAGTTCATTCTCACTGGCTGCCTGAAAGTTCGCATTTGATTCACCACTTTCTCTTGACAGATCATCCAAAAATCTGCTCACTGTGTCCTGATTCATTTCATGATCAGGTGATGAGTTTCCGTTTTATCATTCTCATGTGAATGTTCAGTCAACAGCTGTATCACATGTCGCCTAAATTTGTTTTGCTAAAATGAGAACAATCTCAGTTTCTCCAAACTCTATAAGGTGCACAGCAGGATTGTCTTAGGACATGTTCCAATTAGCTGCATCAATGCAGCCCCCAATAATGACAATGAAAGTGTACATTCTCCAGGTCAAAGCACTGTGCCTGAATGGTGTCCCAGACACCATCATCAATATTTTGTCTCCCCACCACCAACGCACCGTGCCAGCATTTTGTCAACGGTAAAGTTTCCATTGTCCTACCTGACCATAGGGCTGATCTCTCATTAGGGAGCGATGATGGGTTTTATTTTATCCTGAAGATTACCACAGCCAGTCAAAGGGAGAGGTTGGGAAGGAGACTCAATCAAGTGTAGATGGATCATCTCGATGTGTATCAGCACTAAAAGTTTCAAATGGGTGAGTATGTTAAAAAAACGTCTAAAGATGCAAGTAAACCTCCCTGTTCCTTGAAACATCCTGGTAAATCTTAACTGCCCCCTCTCAGGGACCTGTCGTCCTTCACAATGTGTGGATGATCTCCGGTTTGCACAGATCCATTTGCTCTGTGTTCCAGTGGATGACCTCTTCATGCAGCAACAACTACACTGACCATCACTTCCTGTAAGGGTGGCAGACACAGAAATCTTGGTACCACGAAGAGGTACATACATGCATGCTTGCAATCCCAAGCTGACAATATTATGTATAAAATGCTGCAAAAAGGAATTAGAATACGTGAACTAGCACAGCCTCAATGGACACGGAACCTTTGTCTTTGTACTGTACCTCACTGAGACACAACGTAGGTGCATGACAAGCCACATTTGAAGTCAGGTGTCTTTTATTTTCGAAGGAACGTAAGGTAGAGAGGTCGGGCTGGAGTAATTTTGGGAGCGAGGCACAAAGGAATCTGAAAGTGCCACATCAAGTGAAGAATTAAAAACGGCTTTCTTTTCCTCATATGGCTGGAATTAGGGGAAATCACATGTTGCAAATATCTGTGAAAATGAAGAGGGATCAGAGATAGGGTGGATTGTGCGGCTGGAGAGGATTGCAGACATTGGGTGGTTGAATGAACGTTGATTGACAAGAATGAGGAGCATTTACTGAAGAGAAAAAAGTACATTGTTTAACTTTAAGGAGGCAAGGATCAGACACGATTTTAGACGGTTACAGGGTAGCCAGGAAGAAATTGAAGAATGAATGTAGATGAAGACAGAAGATAGTGAGGTAATACAATTTCAAAATATTGCCACATTTCGATTAGAAAGATATTGAAGCCTTTTCTTCAAATTTCTTTTGAAACCATGACCAGTCAGAAGGAGTGGCCAGAGAACTTGTCAGTAATTTTGAGTTCGAGCAGCAGCGGAGCGGTGTTTTCCCTTTAACAGAAGGAGCGGGAGCAGTCGAGGAAGTGACGAGGACCAGAGGGGCAGTGAGTATAAATTCACACCCTTCGACGCCAATGGCCATTTTGAGTGCAAACAGCAGCGGAGTTAAGACGAACCCAAAAGACTGCAACTAAAGTAAGGCAGTTTTTTTTATTACTTAGCGGCAGCGGACAGTGGTGTCTTCCCTTTCACAGAAGGAGCGGGAGCAGCGGGGGAAGTGACGAGGACCAGAGGGACAGCCGGGAAGGAAAGCAGTGACCATATATATCAGCAAGTGGGGACGTCTCCGATCGGGTGTATAAGGATCTAAAAGCAGAGGGCGAAAAGCCAGAAATCGTGTTACATATTGGCACTAATGATATAGCCAGGAAAAGGATCGAGGATATAAAATGCGATTTCAGGGAGTTAGGATGGAAGTTGCAAAGCAGGACGAACAGAGTAGTGTTCTCGAGTTTACTACTAGTGCCACGAGATAGCGAGGCTAGGAACAGGGAGCGGGCGCAGCTTAATACGTGGCTGCGCTGCTGGTGTAGGAGGGAGGACTTCATATATGTAGATAATTGGAATGCCTTTTGGGGAAGGTGGGACCTGTACTAGAAGGACGGTTTGCATCTGAATTGGAATGGGACCAATGTCCTGGTTATAAGGTCAGCTCGAGTAGTTTGAGAGGGTTTAAACTAGTATGGCAGGGGTCTAGGAACCTGAGCTGTAGACCAGAGGTGAGAGTTGATGAAGATGAGGCAATAACAAGAAGTAGACCGGCTAGTGGGAAGGGTTTTCCTGGGAAGGAACCAAAGGATCAGTGAAAGTGTGTTTGCTTCAACCCAATAAGTATCAGGAATAAAAGTGATGAACTTAGAGCATGGATCAGTACCTGGTGCTATGATGTTGTGGCCATAACAGAGACATGGGTTCCTCAAAGGCATAAATGGTTGCTGGATGTTCTAGGGTTTAGAGCATTTAAAAAGAATAGGGAGGGGGGAGAAACAGGAGGGGGTGTAGCACTCCTAATCAGAGAGAGAATCACAGTTACACAAGCTTCCATTGTCGAGGAAGACCTGCCTACCGAGTCAGTATGGGTGGAAATTAGGAACAGCAAGGGAGCAGTCACCTCGTTAGGACTTTCCTCCAGGCCACCCAATAGCAGCTGGGAGATGGAAGAAAGCATAGGTCGGCAGATTTGGAAAAGTGTGGACGTTGTAGGGTTGTTGTCATGGGTGACATAAACTCTCCCAATATTGATTGGAACCTCTTTGGAGCAAAATATTTGATTGGAGCTGTTTTTGTAAGGTGTGTTCAGGAGGGTTTCCTAACTCAGTACGCTGACAGGCCGACGAGAGGAGAGGCCATTCTAGAATTGGTGCTCGGAAACGAGCCGGGGCAGGTATCAGATCTTGTGGTGCGAGAGCATTTTTGTGTAGTGACCACAACTGCCTCACATTCTACATAGCTATGGAGAAGGAGAGGATTAGGCAAAATGGGTGGATATTTAATTTGGGCGACATGAAACTATGATGCGATTAGACATGAATTACGAAGCATGGATTGTGAGCAATTGTTCCATGGTAAATGCACTATAGACATGTGGAGACTGGTCAAGGAACAGTTGTTGCAAGTGATGAATAAATATGTCCCTCTGAGACAGACAAGAAATTGTACGATAAAGGAACCTTGGATGACGAGAGCGGTGGAGTTTCTCGTCAAAAGGAAGAAGGTAGATTACATAAGGTGGAGGAAGCTAGGGTCAAGCGCAGCTCTAGAGGATTACAGGCAGGCGAGGAAGGAGCTCAAAAATGGTCTGAGGAGAGCCAGGAGGGGGCACGAGAAAGGCGTGGCAGAACGGATTAGGGAGAACACAAAGGAATTTTACACTTATGTGAGGAATAGGAGAATGGTCAAAGAAAGAGTAGGGCCGATCAGGGATAGCATAGGGAATTTGTGTGTGGAGAGTGAGGAGGTAGGGGAAGCCTCAAATGTGATTTTTGCTCCTGTCTTTACGAAAGAAACGAACTTTGTAGTGAATGAAACCTTTGAAGAGCAGGTGTGCATGCTGGAATGGATAGAGATCGAGGAAGCTGAAAATTTTTGTCAAACATAAAGATTGCAAGTTGCCAGGCCCGGAGCAGATTTGTCGTCGGCTGTTTTGGGAAACGAGAAATGAAATTGCATTGCCACTTGCGAAGGTCTTTGCATCCTCGCTCTCCACTGGAGTCGTACCTGAGAACTGGAGAGAGACAAATGTAATTCCTCTCTTCAAGAAAGGAAATAGGAAAACCCCCGGCGATTACACCCCAGTAAGTCTCTCGTCTGTCGTGTGCAAGGTGTTGGAAAGGATTCTGATGGATAAAATTTATTACCATCTGGAAGAGCATGACTTGATTAAATGTAGTCAACACGGCTTTGTGAGGGGCAGGTCATTCCTCACAAACGTTATCGTGTTCTTTGAGGATGTGACTAGAAACGTTGATGAGGGTCGAGCTGTTGATGCGGTATATGTGGACTTCAGCAAGGCATTTGATAAGGTTCCCATGGTACGCTCATTCAGAACGTCAGGAGGACCGGGATACGGGGAACTTAGCTGACTGGATACAGAATTGGCTGGCCAACAGAAGACAGCGAGTGGTAGGAGAAGGAAAATGTTCTGCCTGGAAGTCTGTGGTGACTGGTGTTCCACTGGGCTCCGTCCTTAGGCCTCTACTATTTGTAATTTTGATTAATGACTTGGATAAGGGGATTGAAGGATGGGTTAGCAAATTTGCAAACTACATAATGGGTGGAGGTGTCGTTGACAGTATAGAGGCCTGTTGTTGGCTGCAGAGGGACATTGACAGAATGCAGAGAAGGGCTGAGATGTGGCAGATGGAGTTCAACCTGGATAAATGCGAGGCGATGCATTTTGGAAGGACGAATTTGAAAGCTGAGTACAGGATTAAGGAAAGGATCCTTGGCAATGTGGAGGAACAAAAGGATCTTGATGTGCAGGTTCCTATATCCCTCAAAATGGCCACCCACGTGGAAAGGGTTGTTAAGAAAGCACATGGTGTTTTGGCTTTCATAAACAGGGGGATTGAGTTTAAGAGTCGTGAGATCTTGTTGCAGTTCAATAAAACTTTTGTTCGACCGCACTTGGAATACTGCGTCCAGTTCTGGTCGCCCTATTATAGGAAAGATGTGGATACTTTGGAGAGGGTTCAGAGGAGGTTTACCAGGATGCTACCTGGACTGGAGGACTTATCTTCTGAAGAGAGGTTGACTGAGCTCGGACTTTTTTCATTGTAGAAAAGGAGGAGAGGGTACCTAATTGAGTTATACAAGATAATGAGAGGCATAGATAGAGTCGATAGCCATAGACAGGGCAGAAATGAGTAATACACGGGGTAAAAGTTTTAAGCTGGTTGGAGGAAAGTATAGAGGGGATATCAGAGGCGGATTCTTTACACAGAGTTGTGAGATCATGGAATACGTTGCCAGCAGCAATTGTGGAGGCAGGGTCATTGGGGATAGTTAAGAGACGACTGGACATGCATATGGTCACACAAATTTGAGGGTGCACACATGAGAATCAGTGGTCGGCACAACATCGTGATTTGAAGGGCCTGTTCTGTGCTGTACTGTTCTATGTTCTAATCTTCGTGTCATTCACAACATTATTTATCATTCAACTGCGCCCCCATTTATCACATTCTCACCATCAGCAGCTTGGTAAATTATGTTATAAGTAAACTTTGATTTCCTTCCTGTTCTTCAGATGTTATTCAGGGAGGAAGCATTAACAGTTCCAGTCTCTTGATGCTCATATTTTGGTGAATTTACAGAGTAATTTCGTTAACATTTTTTTTGTAAGGGAGCCACAAATATCATTTTCAATACAGAGCTATGTTCAACTTTTGCACTCTGCCCGTCTTTATTTCTAAAACTTGTAAATAATTTAGATCCAACTGGGGTTTGTCACCTTGCATTGCAACATTTGTTTATAACGTGGCACTGGATTATGTTCTTTTTAATTTTCCCTGCATTTGGCAGAGCTGAAAAGATTTATCGCCTTCGGCTTGGACATCGGCTTTTTCATTGTTTGTTTCCAATAATGAGTATAATGAGTATGATGATGAAAAATATTCAATTAAATTGTACATTATGGAGAAATTGCCCAAGATAAAATTGTATTCTCATGTCTAACTTGAATTGAAAGCAAATTGTTCGAACAAACACTGTTGTTGCACATACTGTAAACAAAAGCGTTCAAATTATTGAGATATCACACTGGGAGAAAAAGCATGTCGTCTTGTTTAATAAAACACTCGACACTCATTCATTGAGAATTGATTAGTTTATTACACGATATATCATGCGGAATTCACCGTCCTACATGTGACTCGGTGTTATTCCGAAGTACATCAGAATACTTCAGGATTATATAGAGAAATCAGATAGGAGCTCATGGTCAATTACACAGTTTGGTATGCTTACAATTTAATAATAAATTAGAGGTCAGTCATTAAGGTCAAAATGAAAGCACTGTTTTCCACTCCACAAGTGAACAGAACAAATTGTATCACCATTCGTTCCAGTTACACAGATTGCCAACACTAAGCAGAGATGTCCCAAATTAGCTGAATGTTCGTGAAGTGACAATAACTCGTAAAGGAAGTGGGACTAATTAACAAGTCTATGTCAGCTTGACTGGTTTACAGCCTGCACTCATCATTCATCAAAGGGAGGAAACACTAACTTGACACCTTTGGAAGATAAGGCCTACCTTTCACATTAACTTATAGTAAGGAATGCAGAGCCAGCAAAGTTCTGGTGACACAAAATTGTTTCTCAGACGGATTAGGAAAATGGCTTTCAGGCAAACCATGTCAACTTTTCCGCAACATGTCTGCACTTAATGAAGATACAGAACTACAGCGTGAATGAGCAATCTGAACAAGAGTCAAGTGATATTTAAAAGAGTACAATAAATCATTTCGTAATTTTGAACGGAAACCAAATCAGAATTTTCCTGAACACTGATGTTTACTCGTCCAAACACACTTCTTCAAAAACAAGTTTTCCCCGTCACTAAAACTCCAATTGCTACACCTCCACCTCCTTCCTCCTCTTTCCTTATGCTCCCCACACCCTTGCTCTATCCCTCTGGCTGATACATAATATTTCACCAATGACCTGCCTTCACACCATTCTTCTGCCACTCCCACTGAATGTTACACTCATGCGCCAGTTACTCGAATTTCTACTGCCCCTCCCTATCCCTTTTTGCTTTCCTACTAGGATGATGGAATCTGCTGGATTCAGTGTTTCTATTGTTCATCAGTGAATGATGAGATAGTGATGATCAATGTCCAATTGGAACCAAGCGTAGAGGTTGACTGTCAGCCCCTAATGCATGATGAATGGGATGGCTTTATTCCCGCCATGGTATAGAGTGGAGCTACACGGCCTCATCATAAATCGGACTAACAACTCCTCCGAATTTGAAGTCCATGCAACAGTTTTCTTTTTAATATAACTCATTAAGTTTTAAGAAAGCTACTAATATGGACAAGTCAGGACCTTGTGAGAAGCTACAGAATTTAGGAAAGGCAAAAACAGGAGCTAGAGTGTGTTAACTGGAAATTGCTGCTATCAGGCAAAACCACATTTCATATTTGTGAACTGCTAATTAAATCCAGATTGCAGTATCATCTGGTGAATATCCTCCCGACTGCTGGATTTTCCATCTATTTTGTTTGAACACGTATTTCGAGGCCGCTGGACATCAGAGAAAAGGAGGGTTTGCGTCGTGTCCTTCACTGGAGCAGATTATCTCTGCCGACACGGAAAGATTTTTTTGTGGGTAAGAGAACCTCAGAATTCATACAACAAAGAAGGGGTATTTCAGTTCATTGTGCGACCACGAGCTCTCTAACTACACAGTTTCACAACAGAGCGATTTATTCAAGATAGAGCGACACACACACGCACACACACACACACACACACACACACACTCACAGTGGGGGTGGAGGAGAGAGAGAGAGTGGAATAAAGAGAAAAAATAAACAGCGAAGAGAGAACACAGCCACAGGCTGAGTGAGAGAGGCAGGAGTGTGAGACGAGAATGAAGTTAGATATATCAGGAGATAGAATGAGGAAAAACAGTCAGAAGATGGAAATTTTACTTAGCATTTCTCACGGTCTGCAAACTCTCTTTATGCTATTATTCCCTATGAGCAGGATATTGATAGTGATTTTCATCAAAGAGTATTTACCTCCAATCGAATGATAAAGCTGAATTATTGTCAGCTAAACAGAGCCCAGTAGACCAAGTCATTGGTTCCAGCGTGAAGGTGAATTAGTTTATAAAGACTGAACCAACAGCATCAAGAATTGATAACGCCCACCATCACCCCCTACCCCCTCCCCACCCCGAGACATCTTTTGAGATAATAGGGCAGAGAATCTTAGTGAGGGGGAAGCACTGATAGACGGGAAATAAATATCTCGGCTGTTTCAAATAATGATTGATAAAGTTTGCTCACCAATTTCATGGTTTTGCAATCCACAATTCAAATTACTTATCTCAATATCGCGAGTGCATTTTAACAGTGTTGTCTTTGTCTACTTTTCATATTTTGGTATGTGCTGAAAAGTATTTTATCCACGTATTTTGAGTTGAATAAACTCATTTCATTACTGGCAAAGAAAAAAAAAACAGTTCCGATGGACAGTCTTCATGTGAACTGTGCTGGGACCAGAGTTCTTGCTAATCACACATCTGCGGCAGTAGATAGGGCTTCAAATTGAATAGAACTGGGGAAATGTAGTACGGTGAACTATTTACAGGGGTAATTAGAAAAGCAATAAAAAGTGGTGGTAAGAGAATAGAATTCAGACGCAAATATTGCAGAGTATCTGGAAATGGCTAACAATCAAACTTCAAGTTCACTCAATAAACGAATGAGAATGAGAAGCTGCATGGTTAATACAGGATTGACGTTGCTATATCTGAATGCATGCAGTGTCGTGAAGAAGGTGAATGAGCTTGTAGCGCATGTCGAAATTCGAAGGTATTGTCTTAAGAGATCACGGTAAGTGGCTGCAAAGAGATCAGAAGTAGGTGCTGAATATTCATGGTTATTCAGCAATTTTGATGTTTCAGAAAGAAGAGAGAAGGTGGAAAAGGGGGTAGGTTTTGCATTGTTCGTGAAGGACAGTTTCACGGTCGCAGAATGGACGGTTGGGGAGCCATCGACTGAGGTAGCATGGGCTGAAGTAAGAAAATGAAAGGAGAGGACACCCTGTTGGGTGATTTCTATCGGCCTCTGAACAGTTCCAGAGATTTACAGTAAAGGATTGCAGTGATAATTCAGGAGAGCAGGGACAGTAACAGGGTAGTTGTTACGAGAGATTTAACTCTCCGAATATTAACTGAAATACGATAGTGCGAGTACTTAGATGGATCAGTTTTTTGTCCAATATGTAGGTGATGGTTTCCTGGCACAGTACGCAGACGAGTCAACAAGGGGCGAGGCCAGATTTGATTTCGTTCTGGGTAATGAACCTGGCGAGGTGTTAGTTTTGGATGTAGATGAGCACTTTGGTGATATGTACATAAATTGGTTATGTTTACTTTAGAGATTGAAAGGGATCGGTACATAACGTAGGGCAACAGTTAATCCGGGGGGAAAGGCAAATATGGTGCGATTAGGCAAGTGTTAAGATACATTGAATGGAAAGACAATTTCAGTGGGTGGACAGAAGTGAAACGTGGATCTTATTCAATGAACAGCTAGTGTCATGGTAAGTACGTAACTCTCAAGCAGGATGTGAGAAGTCGTGTCAGGAAGCCATTGTTTGCAAAAGACGTTGAACTGCTTGTCAAGAGGAAGAAGACGTTTTATGTTCCTGGTAAAACTTGAATGCTCATTTCTGGCGATTGAGCATTACAAGTTAGCCAGGAAAGATATAAATAGAGAGCTCCCAGGAGCGAGGAGGCAAAATGAGAAGCCGTTGGCAGATCGGATCAAAGAAAACCTGAAAGATTTCTGTAGGTATATCAGGAACACAAGAATGACAAGAGAAATTTTAGGGCCAATAACCGATAGTAGTGGGAAGTTGTGTGTGGAATCCGAGGAGGTGGGGGAAACGATAATTGGCTGTTTTTCATCAGTATTCATATTGAACAAGGACAATGTTGTGGGATCGAGTCCTGAGATACAGGCTTCCAAATCAGATGTTATTGAAGTTCACAAGACTGCGGTGTTAGCAATTCTGGAAAGTGTGCAAATACGTATGTTTCCTGTACTGGAAGGAATATATCCTAGGATTCTCTGGGAAGCCAGGGAGGAGATTCCACGCCTTTGACTTTGATCTTTATGTTGTCATTGTCTGGAAAAATCGCGCCAGGAGACCGGAGGATAGCAAATGTCGTTGCTTTGTTCAAGAAGTGGAGTAATGATAACCCTGCTAATTATAGACCATTACGTCCTCCTGCGGTTGCGAGTAAAATGTTGGAAAAAGGTATAACAAACATGGTTTATAATCATCAAGAAAGGAATAGGTTGATTTGGGTTAATGAACACGGGTTTGTGAAGGTTAGGTTGTGCCTCACAAACCTTACTGAAATTTTTGAGATGGTGATCAAAAAGGTGTATAAGGCCTAAACCGTTGATGTGGTGTAAGTGGGTTTTAGGAAGGCGTGTGAAAATGTTCCCCACTGTCGGGTCTGACAGAAAATACACAGACATGAGATTGAGAGTGTTTTAACGATTTGCAACATAAATTGGTTGGCTGAGAGAAGACAGATGATGATGGTTGATGGGAAATTTTCATCCTGGAGCTCAGTGACTAGCCGTGTACCACAAGGATCTGTTTAGGGGTCACTGTTTTTGGTCACCTTTTGTAAATGTTCCAGATGAAGGCGTGGAAGGATGATTTCGTAAATATGCGGATGACCCTAAGGCTGGTAGAGTCGTGGATCGCGTTGAAGGATATTTCAGGTTTCAGAGGGACACAGAGAATCTGTAGAGCTGTGCTGAGTGGTGGCAAATGGAGTAAAAGTGTGAGTTAATTTAATTTGGAAGAAGCAAAAGGAATAATAGTAATGGTAAGATTCTTGGTAATGCAGAAGAGCAGAGAAATCTAGGTATGTATGTACCTAGATCCCTGAAACTTGCCACCCATTTTGATCGGGTTGGGAAGAAGTGATAAGGTTTGTTAGGTTGATTTGTTGAAAGACATGAGTTTCGAAATCACGAAGTCATGATGCAGCTTTACAAAACGCTGGCCCGGCCACACTGAGAATATTGCGTACAGTTCTGATCACCGCATTATAGGAAGAATGTGAAAGTTTTGGAAAGTTTTAAGCAGAGATTTAATAACATGTTGATTGGTATGGAGGGAATGTTTTCGTGGAATGGCTGAGGGACTTGAGGCTGCTTTCGACAAAGAGATGAAGGTGGAGAGGTGACTGAACTGAAATATGTCAGATAACCAAAGGGTTAAATAGGGTGGGCAGTGATAGCCATTTTCCTCGGAAGGTGATGCATCGCACAAGTAGATGCAGCACTAAATTAAGGGATGATAGAGACAGGACAGATGTCACAGATAGGTCATTTAATCAGAGAGTAGTAGGTGTGTGGAATGCACTCCCTGCAACGGTAGTTAAATCACCAAATCTAAGGACATTTAATTAGCCATTGGATAAACATATGGACGAAGAGGGAACTGGATCGGACAGATAGGCTTCACAATGGTTCCACGGGTCGTCACAACAACGTTAGCTGAAAGGGCCTGTATTGCACTGTGAAATTATATTTTCTATGTTCGAGGACATGCGTCTTCCCGAAAAGATAGACAGGTGGGTAGAGGGATTGTGTTTCTTTTATTTCCCAAAAAAATGAAACAATATCAATAGTAAGAAACAACATAGAATCAGATGATGTAAAATCTGCGTCGATAAAATTGACGAAACACAAATATAAAGAAACCTTAGTTGGAGTCTTGTACGGGCCTCCAAACAGTATGAACGAGCTGGGGCACAAGATACACCAGGATATGGAAAAGCTGTGTAGGAAAGACAAAGATACAGTGATCATGAGGGATTTCAATTTGCAGATAGAATGAGAATATTAGGTTTGTAGTCGTTCACAAAATTATAATTAGTGGAATGTCTGCAAAATGGCTTCTTAGGGTAGCTGGTGATGAAGCCCACGACTGAACAGGCAATTCTGGATTCAGTGTTGTGTAATGTGCCAGACTGGATAATGAAGATTTAGTAAAGGAAAACTGAGGGAGCATTGATCATAACATGTTTAATTTATTTTGCAATTTGAGAGGGAGAAGATAGAATCAGCAAATAACATTATTACAGCTGAATGAAGGCAATTAAAGAGGCCTAAAAAAGAAACTGAGTTGAATTGAGTGGGAGAGGAGTCCATATGGAAAGAAAGTGGAACAACAAAGGCAAGACGTTCTTGGAGTAATTCAGGAGACAAAACAGGGATTCATTTTGAGGAAAAAGCAGCATGGTCCAGCCAGGATGTGGTAACTGTGGCTAACCAAAGAATTCAAGGAAAGCATAAAATCAAAAGAAAACGCATAAAGTATGTTGAAGGGCGATGGTAAACAAGGAAACTGGAAAGTTCACAAAGATTAACAAAAGCCAGCAACAAAACAAAAAGACGGGGAAGACGAAATGTGGAGGTAAGCTAGCTATAAGATGAAGGAAGACTGTAAGAGGTTCTTTCGATGTATAAAGGTAAGAGACACAGTCCAGGATATTGGACTACTGGAAAATGACGCTGTAGAAGTCATAGTGGGGAACAAAGAAATGGCTGAGGAATGATTCATCAGTCTTCACGGTGGAAGACATGAGTAATTTCTCAATAATTCAAGAGAGCGAAGGTGCAGAGCTCAGTATCGTGGGTTTCACCAAAGAAAACGTCATAGAAAACTGAATGGATTGAATGTCGATAACAAACCTGGACCGAATGGACTAAACCCCAGATTTCAAAGGGAGATACGTGAAACGACAGTGCAGGCATTCGTGGGGATCTTTCAGGAATGACTACAGTCATGACAAATCCAACAGGAGTAGGAAATCGCTAACGTAAAATCACAATTAACAAGGGACTAAGGCAGAAAACCGAAAATTGCGGACTGATTAGCTTTAGCTCATCCGAGGGTAAGGCCCTGCTACCCAATACAAAGAAAGAGATTTCTGAACACTTGGCGCTGTTTGTGAAAATAGGGCAGAGTAAAAAATGGTTTCATGAATGAGGGGTCTTGCCTGACCTATCTTCTACAGGTTTTGGAGGAAGAAACGATCAGATTAGACCAAGAAAAGTCAATGAATGTTGTCTACCTTAGTCTCAAGATGTCCTTTGACAAGGAGGCTATTGAGAATGCTGAGGGCCCATGTTGTTTGAAACAATGTGCGAGGGTGGGTAGAAGTTTCGATGTCTGACAGGAAGCAGAGAATCGAAATTAAACATTCCCTCTCAGAAAGGCAGCCATGGACAAGTGGTGCTTCACAGGACTCGGTGCTGGGCCTCCACCTTTTCACTTTGTACATTAAACATCTACATGAATCAGCAGTAGTCAGACCACACTACCAGAGATATATTTCCCTCCTCACCATATTAGCATTCTGCAGATACAACTCCCTACGCGAGTCACTAGTTTGATCCCCGCCCCGAACACCCATGCTCCCCTCCCAACAACTACCATTGTCATTGCAAAAGATGCAAACTCTGAGCCCACACTTCTCTGCTCACCTCCATCCAAGGCCCCAAAGGATCGATACACATCTGGCAGAGAATTTCCTGAGCACCCAAACAACTAATCCACCCTGTCCGTTGTTCCCAGTCTCCGTGACATTGGGAAGACAGGAAGTCAAATTGCAGCACGCTTCACTGAAGACTGTTGGACACAGAAAACCCAACAACCCCACCCACTTGTGGGCGAACATTTCAACTCGTCCACCCATTCATAGAGTCATAGAGTCATCGAGATGTACAGCACAGAAATAAACCCTTCGGTCCACCACATCCATGCCAACCAGATATCCCAACTCATTGTAGTCCCACCTGCCAGCAAGTAGCCCTTCTGCTCATATATCCATCCAGATGCCATCTAACTGTTGCTTCCACCACTTCCTCTGGTAGCTCATTTCACATACGTACTTCACTCTGAGTGAACAAAAATGCCTCTTAGGTCTCTTTTGTAACTTTCGCCTCTCACTCTAAACCTAGGCCCTCTCGTTTTGGACTCTCCAATCCCAGGGAAAGTGCTTTGTCGATTTATCCTGTGCATGCCACTCATGATTTTATAGACCGCTATAAGGTCATCCCTTAACCTCCGATGGTTGAGGAAAAACAGCCTTAGCCTATTCAACCTCACCCTATAGCTCAAATCCTCCAACGTTGGCAACATCCTTGTTAATCTTTTCTGAACACTTGCAAGTCTCACATCTTTCCTATAGAGAGAAAAGCAGAATTGCACGAAATATTCCAAAAGTTGCCTAACAAATGCCGTATGCAGTCGCAACATGACCTCTCAACCCCTGAACTCAATACTCTGAGCAATGAAGGAAATCATCCCAAATACCTTCTTCATTCCACGTTCAAGGAGTTATGAATCTGCACTCGAAGGTTTCTTTGTTCAGCAATACTCCCGTGGAAATTAGAATTAAGTGTGTAAGTCCTGCAAAGACTTGCTTTCCCAAAATGTGCATCCTCACATTTATCTAAGTGCAAATCTTTCTGCCACTTCGCAACCCATTGACCCATCTGATTAAGATCACGTTGTAATCTGATGTAATCTTTGTCACTGTCCACTTCACCTCCATTTTTGGTGCCATCAGTCTTATGCTCAAAATCGAAATCATTTATATAAATGGAGAAAGGTAGTGGACCCAGCACCGATCTTTGTGGCACTCCATTGGTCACAGGCCTCTGGACTGAAAAACAATCCCGTAGCATCATCCTCTGTCTTCGATCTTTGAGCCAGTTCTGTATCCAAATGGCGAGTTCTCCCTGTATTCCATGAGACTTAACCTTGTTCACCAGCCTTCCGTGAGGAATCTTTTTGAATGCCTTGTTAAAGTCCACTTTGATCACATCTTCCGCTCTGCCCTCATCAATCCAGTTTGTTGATTCTTCAAGAAACTCAATGGAATTTGTGAGACATGATTTCTCATGCATGTTGACTCTCCTCAATCAGTACTTGCCTTTCCAAATACATGTACGTCCTGTTGCTCTGAATTCCCTCCAGCAACGTGCCCACCACCAACATCAGGCTGTATGGTCTATAGTGCCCTGGTTTGTCTTTACCACCATTCTTAAATAGTGCCACCATGTTAGCCAACCTCCAGTCTTTCGGCACTTCATCTGTGATTATTCATGACAAAAATATATCAGAAAAAGACGTAGCATTCACTTCCCTGGCTTTCCACAAGAATTCTAGGGTGCACCTCAACATGTCCTGCCGATTTATCCACTTTTATGTATGTCAGCATATCCATCACTTCCTCTTCTGTAATATGGATATACTTCAAGATGTCACAATCTATTTCCCTATATTCTACATCTTCCATATTGTTTACAGTACACTCCGCAAAGAACATGCAAGTTCTTAGCCTCTCAACTGCCAAACTCTCGCCCCCACTATCCCTGGAGGAAGAACGGCTCGTCTTACGCTTTGGGAAATCCAATCCAGTTGGTATCACTGTCAACTACACCAGTTTCCTCAACTGCCCTCACCACTTTATGCCAGATTGAAACCTCCAATTTGGCACCGCCCTTTTGAAATGTCCATCTTCCTTCCCATCTATCCGCTCCTCCTTCCAGTCAGAACAATCACTATTACAACACACCTGCACCTTTCTACCAACTTCCAAGCTACCTTCCTCCAGAACCAGCCACTGCCACATATAGCTCAGCACACATTTGCCCAATCTCCTCATTCTTGATGAAGAACTTATGCCTGAAACGTCAAATCTCTTGCTACTCAGATGCTGCATGATGGGCTGTGCTTTTCGATACATACCTCACTTTTTGAATCTGATATCCAGCATACGCAGTCCTCATTTTCTCCTGCAGAAAGACTTGGGCAGTTTTGTAAATGTGCAAAGATTTTGGAGATGGAAAACACCCTGGAAATATGCGATGTCATCCACTTTGGTCGGGCCAATCGAGACATAGACTATTTTATATTTAGTGCGTAACTTCAGAAGTCTGAATTTCAAAGGTACTTGGAAGTTCCTGTCCAGGGGTCGCTCCAGGTAAACCTGCACGTTGTCAATACTTCATAAGGTAAATAAAATGATGGCACTTAAGTCAAGATATCTTACATATAAAATCGGTGATGTTCTTCACAGCATTTTTAAGGCGCGAGTGAAGCCACATTTGGATCAATGTGTGCAGGCTTTGGCCGCCTGTCTTAGGAAGGATGTAGGGACCCTGGGGCGTGTTCAGAGTAGATTCACCAGAATTCTTACAGGAATGAAAACGTAACAAAAGAGGAAAATTTAAAGGCTCTGTGTCTATATTTGGTGGAGTTTACAAGGATTCAGGAGGATCTAAAGGAAATTTATGGAATAGTGAATGACCTGTACAAAGTGAAAGTTGGGAAGATGTTTCTATTGGTAGGAGAGACTAGGATCCTATGGCACACAGTCGAGCGAAGACCTTTTATAACAGAGATAAGGGGAAATGTCTTCAGCCAGAGAGTAGTGAGTCTATGGACTTCACTGCCACAGGAGGCTGTATAGGCCAGATCATTCAGCATATTCAAGACTGACGTATATGGATTCTTGATTGTTAAGGTAATCAAAGGTTATGGGGAGAAAGCGGGGGAATGAGCTTGAGAAGGTCATCAGCTATGATTGAATGGCAAAGCAGATTCAATGGGCTAATTGGCCAAATTTCGGCATCGATGTCTTCTGGTCTTATGGCTATTATTGCCTCTCCTCACTCCTCAGGATAGATGTATCCTTGAATCTGATGTTAATATGATTCAAAAAGAATAATGTTCCGATAACGATCACTGGGCAAAATCATATACCCTCCCTCCAGTCTCAGCAGTCATGACTCCCAATTCTCTGTGGTTTCTGTCTCCTCACACATGTCATAATCACACTGTTATTGGAGTCCAGTGAATGGTACTTCATTACAGTTAATTGATATCAATAACATTGATAGCATGCCCACACCAGCCCTTTCTGATCCTTGAATGGTTACCTGAAATGTGCTTGTCACGACAACTCCCTCTTAACACATCCATGCTGTTTGTCTGTTCACACAGAATGCTGTCATTGCCACATTTCCCCCTCAGATTATGGACTATAAAATTACTCTCAATGTTTTACTGACATTGCAATCACTGACCAGTAGTTACAGGCTGTATGCTTATATTTATAAATGGAGAAACTTGTTTATTTTCTGGCAATCGCCTGATATTTATTCCATATCCAAAGCAGATTTATTGATTACACACAATCGATCTACCATCTCCGAAATTCGTTTGTAGTCTCTACCACATATCCCATGCAGAATGTTTAAATTTGAAATGTTATTTTGAATTTTAATATAAAACAATATTGAATTGAAATAGGTTAACTGGAGCTATTGTTCAGCGACTTTGACTAATGTCAATCACCATGGACTGTAATTATCTCCGTGGAGGCTTTCCATTATTTGATGATAAATGAGCACCGATGTGTTATCCCATAGTATGAACGATAACACCGCTGACAGCACTAATTAGGACCCGCTGCTCCAGACAGAGGGTTTACAGAGATCAGAATCTGAGAGCATTTGACTGGAATATTACAGCAATGGATGAGAATCTGGGAATGATAGACTGGAATGTGCCAACAATGGATCAGGATCTGAAAACATTAGACTTGAATGCTACAAAAATGGATCAGAATCTGAGAACAACAGACTGGAATGTGACGATTACGGACAGAAATTTATCGTGGGGTCTTTACTGGCTTTCTCAGCTTTGGATATCATTGCAAACGCGGATCAAACATATCCTTTGGATTATTCAAGGCGGTTACTATCCTATTCTCGCTGTCGTTGGTGTTCCGAGTAAGTTATTTTATTTGTCTATTAAAACGGGTTGAACTGACTTTCTGCTCATGATAGGTAAATTTTGGAAAAGTGCAAGTCAATGCCTTCGATTCCAATAAAAAATTCGTTTCCTCATAAATTATAACTAGCAAATTATGATTTAAACTGACACACTTAGGTGTGGGTAGGAACCAGACTGCCCCAAATTCCATTGCTTTTTTTCTCCTGTACAGATTTACATTTTCTGATACTTCCCACTCCCCAGTCCTGCCTATTGCCACCATTATGATATCCCAGTCTACTCCTCAGGCTCAGTGCAGCAGCTGAATAAACCATAATTTCCCCCTTTGTTAAGTCGAGATTCAACTGTTTCAATTCGATGCTTCTTGTAGAAACTAATTGCAGTTGAGATGTTTAACCTGTGCTCCGCACAGAATCTGTCAGGCAGGAAGACAGTGCATGGCGTTGAAGTCATTCACTATTAATCTAGAGCCACAAAATAATAATTTGATGTTGGAATCGAAATGAAACCATTATCATTTGTCATTTAGAAGTTCCATCTGCTTGTCTCATGTCCTTAAGAGAAGGGATAATGTGTCATCCTTCTCTAGTGTTTGTGTGACCGCAAAACCACAGCAATGTGTTTCACTCTTTACTGTCCTGTTGAACAGCATAATCAACCACTCATTTCAAGACAGGCATAATAAGCTGGCCTGACCAGAGCTGCACATAGTCCGTGAACAGAAGTAATAAAAGCTCCCTGTGTCTGCCGGTTGTCCATATACAGACAGCTCATTTCGATTCAGGTGGTAGCCATTCCCTATTTTAAGATTATTATATCTCATTGAAATTCCTCCAGAGAGTGAAGTTCATCTCCATAGACACCCTGGTGTTGGGTTTATTGATGCTGATGCATCGATGTAAGGAACTTAAAAAGTCCGCATCAATCATGGTGCATAGGGAAAGAATGGATTTTTCCGCCATAAGACCGACGAAACCAGCTAAGTGATTTAAAAAAAAAATTGATCAACCTCGAGAGTGGTGTTAAGACAGTATTTGGGGTTGTGTGGACGGATTTTACCCCCTTTATAAGGAATGATGTCCTTACAACAGAGAGAGTGTAAATGCGTTTCTCCAGATTGGGATAATGGTACCATGAGGAATGAGTTAATGTTGATCTGTAGCGCTGTGAGAGAATAAGAGATGATTGCATTGAAACTTTAAGGTGATCGAAAAGGACTAATTATGTTCTTAACAGACACTGACAAGGTGAAAAATTCCATGACATATCTTTTTACTCCTTCATATGATTCCCGATATTTTAAGTCCACTGAGGATGTACCACTACCTCTCCCCATTCCAAATTTTGAATGAGAGAGGAGGAAGTCGAGTCTTTGAATAAAGACTCCTCACATTAAAGAAGTGCATTTGTTGCGTGATTCTGCACTGAACGTCGCCTTATCCACGATTCTGGCAGCAGCCACAAGATCGTCATTCAAAATAGGTAACTATTCCCTCCAGCTTCTGACGTGTTTCAAGAACATATGTCTGCTTCTCAGAGATGGAAGATGACTCCTTGAGACTTGACACAAAACAATATGCTTCCTTCCCCACTGCTAGGAAACCAAGTTGAAGTATCATGTGTTCCACAGGCAATGGATTCACGAGAAATGTCGTGGAGAAGTCTCTAAGTGCAGATTCTGCAACATTGGTGTGTTATGCTGGAGTATTAGTGACATCCTCCAGTGCCTATAGTTGTCTAGAGGGGCTGAATTGCCTCTTACTTGTCCAGTGAAAAAGGTTCAGGTGTCATACTGGATGACTGGGCTCCGGAATTGCCTGTGTAACATGAAGGAGGTTTCTTATTCATGAGCATCGAACGGCAGAATGGCTTGAACAAAATCCATGTTCAACTAATTTGAGATGCTGAATGAGCTCCTCTTTTAATGTGGTGTGTTTGGCAGTGCTGTTACATGAATGTTACCGACACTTCAGCAGTATAAGCCTGAATGTTATACTAGTCTTGCTGAAAATTGACACAGACTACTTATGGAGCTCAAGGGGAGGGGGAAAGTTGGTTTGACCACTGTGTGAACTTCAGTGACATTCCCCACTTCTGACCTTATGGTGTGTGTGAGGGGGTAGGCTGGGAGTCGCTGGTGTCGTGGACACATTATTGAAACAGCTGACGATGTTTGTTCCGAGGAAACTACTTTGAGGATCTCCTCTAGAAATGTCACGGGACTGAGAGGATTGTCGGCCACCAACCATAAACATCTTTCTTTGCGCTCTGAAAGACTCCAACCAGCGAGGAGGTTGCACGTGATTCCAATTAAGCTCAAATATGTTGGCGGTTCCAATTACATCGTCAGTCAAATATTGCTTTGATATGAATGACATACCCTCTTGTCTGAGCCCCACTGTACAACGATATTGTTTATATCAACAGGTGATTGTGTATGTGTAGGGAATGTTTCCTTCTCTGTGCGTAACGCATGTCAGGAATTTTCTAGTCAAGAGAGTTCGGGGCGCTAGATCACTGAAAGAATTTAGGGAGGAGGTATATGGATTTTTTTTTACCTGTCATAGAAATGAGGGATGTGAAGAATTAGCATTAAATAGAAGTCGATGCCAACAGCAGTTCAGCCATAAAACTATACAATGGCGACGGCAGGCTTGACCGACTGAATTACATACTCCTGTTTCTTGTGTCCTGTATTCTGTTATTGGAAAGGTAATGGTGCTCATTTTCCTGAACGTTCTGGTACTGAATGTTGCAGTTAGAGCAAGGATAGTATTTTGTAAACCATTTCTGGCTGAAGTATGGGGACCATATTCACGTTGAGTCTGCGTCTACACCATGACTACGGTGTACACCATTAGCAACACATGAAGTACAAATTATAGAGGGAAGTAACACTTCAAAGAAAGATGGGAAGTTTATATCGTGCCAAGATTGGATTTCCAATAACGTTTTCAAATTTACACCAAACCGTGACAAACTTTTGTTCCTGTAGACTAGATATTCGAAGCAAGAGTCCTCCATCGGCTCCAGTGGAGGAGGTTTGATGGGCTGAATAGAACATAAGGACATCAGACCGAGGAGCAGGAAGGGGTCAGTAGACAGTTTGTCACTGTTCTCCCAGGCACGAAGAACTTACCTGATCGGATTGTTGTCACAACAGCACTTTTCTGTCTGTATGTCATTTTCCTACAGTCATTTGCCTGTCAATTGTTGAACAAACACTGTATTGAGCAAATGCAAACGCCAACGCGCTACAAGCTTCTGGGGAAAGGATTTCCCACTTGTACAGCCGGTTGATGATTACTCATTCATGTTCCAAACAATATTGGACGGCCACTGATTTCTTTTCCAAACCCATTCTTACACTGAGTGCAACAATGTGTAACTGCAGCCAGTTTAGCGATGTGGCCAATGGTATTGATGTCAGACTGGTTTGTTTTCCAGAAAAATAAAAGTGAGATACAGACAGTTGAACTTAGAACAAATGGTAATTTGATAGAACGTCCCAAGCGTAATTCTGCTTTTGAAATTATTTTGCTTACAGAAGCAGTTAGTAATGGGAGTCCTTCCAGAACTGTTGGATTTGGCAGAATTCCCTTTGCCTCAGACAGTGGAGAGTTTCCTGCGATTCCTCATCAGGAATCATTCACAAGTGGGAACGATGCTTTCGTGTTTTGTTTTCAGGAGAATCAAAGTAAGAAAGGGAACAAGCGGTTATTACTTTTCAGGCAGATAGGATGTTTCTCCCGCTCCATGTTAGAAGACACAATAATGTCAACTAAACATTATGTGCGTATTCCTTGAACATTCTCTGTGATGTATGGTTACACACAACATGCAGGTGCATCATTGCTGATTTTGTTTCCAGTGACTTACATTCGAAAAAGAAAATGTCCTCAGTTTGCAATTTGACGTCATGTTTATTATGCGTCCGCATATTTTTAAAAAATGGTTAATGTTGTCATAATGTAGGTGTTAGCATCAGTATATCTTATGCATAAGACTGATTTTCGAGATTTTGTTTCTCTGACAAGAGAACGTATGTCTCCAGCTGATGCACTTTTCTGAAAATCATATATGGTTCAGTTGGATTTCTGCGCTAAGACCTGAAGCGGTAATTTTCCATAGAAAAAAGGCCTGTGTTTTGGAGGATTACCCGGTAATGAGTAAAGGGAAACATCATTGAAGATCTTCTAGGTGCATTATAACTTTTTTTGTCATTTCAGGGGATTAAAACTGAACGCACTGTATCAAATGTGTTCTCAGCAATAACCCATACGGATGCAGTAAAACATTTCTCATGAAACCCGATTTGATTTGCCAAAAACAGCATAATTCCGATTAGCTTCTGAATCAATGGTTGCATCTGTGGAATAACGCTGTATGATTCATGTACCAGGAACATAAAAGCTATCTGCATCACAGAGGGTTGTAACCTCCCTTCACTGAAATTGTTTCTACTTTTTTTTCCTTTGTGACAAAATTGACAACTCACATTATAGTATTTCTGCAGAATGGTTACGCGCTAGCTTTCCTTGTCTACATCACATTAAAGACTCATTCCCTCTATTTGACGACAAATTGAATGACAAACTTGGCATTCTGACCCTTCATCCAGATCTTTGATGTAGATTATTAATCATTGATGACCCGACAGTGATCGCTGAAAAATTACACTAGTTAGATCTTTGCAACCTGAAAATAAGCATTTACATCTACTGTATATTTCCTGTTAGCAACAGCTTTCCTGTTCATTTGTTGCAGATCTGGTGGGTTGAATGGTCACTTCCTGGGCTATACAATGTATTGAATGAGCTGAATTACTTCATTTTCCATTCCTCTGTAACTACTTAGAGGGGCCGAATGGTCTTCAGGTCTCATTGTAACTGTCCTGTCTGGCTGAACGCGTTTAGTCCCCAACCTCTGTAACAGCCTCGAGGATTGGATTGAGGGAGCAGCACATGTGGTAGAGACAGTAGTTGGCCACTTGGCTTCTGTATTTAAAATTTTCATGGCTGATCCACTTGTGTCTGACATTGCGACTGTGTCTGATCTTCCGCGTGTCTGTCAATCTGATTGTGTGTGACAATGTGAGTGTTTCTGATCATCCATCTCTGATATTAATCCCATACGCCTTGACTCTCCAGTCCAGCAAAGATAAGTCGAGCTCAACCTTGAATATTTTCAATAACCGTGGATGACAACACCACCGATAACACAACATTAGAGTGAAAAGTATATCCTTATTTAATTGTTGGACCCATTATTTTGAAATTGTGTTAAACTAACATCAAGTCGCCAACTCTTTTGAGACATAAGGACACAATAGTTACCAACATAACATAAACAACCCCGCCCATCCAATTATGACACACATTACCACTGACACGGCCAATCAAGTATGCATCAAAGTTAGCCTCCGCTCCTGAATCAACAAGAAAATACCAGATAGCGTCACACCATAGGATCACAACAACAGAAGCAGCAATAGACCATTCAGCCAATCTAGTCTGATATACCATTTAAGATGGCTTGCATGTTTCTCAAGATCATTCTTCTGCCTTTTCTTTAGAACCCTTGATCCCCTTATAAATCAAAAACTTATCTATTGGTGCCTTGTTGCACTAGTCTCTGTATCTTTGTGTGTGCATATGTCTCTGCGTTGTCTGTGTATATGTGTGGCTACATCTGTCAGACTGTGCACCAGCCTGTTTGTTACTATCTGTATTTGTGTCTATTTCGGTGTGACTTCATATGTCTTTGTGTGCTTCTATATGTGTATGCCAACCTCCTTGAATGCATTGTGCGTGTTAGTACATTGGAGATTTCCCCCCATTAATTCTGTGCACTTCTGGGTCTGTATATCTGTGCTAGGATGTACCTCCTCTGTTGGGAGTGAAAAACGACGATCGAACTGACATTGGGAGTAAGGTGAAAATTACCATTCACTGAACACTGCTCCTTACTCGGTGGGTGAGACATGGATGTTTCAGAATCTCCACACGCGTTTTTTCGGAACTCTCCGGCTCGTTTCAGGGCACTCCCAACATGGCAGAGGAGGAGTGGCTGAGGCAACGGATGTCGGGCACTCCACCACGCGGCCTGGCCCTTTCTGTCCTTTTAAGGGCAGTGAACGTGGGAGTGATTAGCCCTGTTGTTAGTGTTGGTGCAGTTTAGGGGAATAGTGAGATTTCCGGAAGGTGTCAGTAGAAAATGTTGTGGCCAGTCAGTGTTATTGGTGTGGGGAATGCAGTGAGGGTTGGGAGGCCAAGGAAGAGAGAGCTAGTTCAACAAAGAGATAGATAGATAGAGAGAGATAAGGTGCACAAAAGAAAGAGATTGGTGAAAAATGAGTCTTGTTCGGGGGTTAGATGAATAATTGATATACAGTAAGTATGACTGCGAAAATAGAATATGCTGATATTTTCCCTGGCCGAGCCTGGCGGGTATTTATGCTTGTCCTGCAGTGATGTACATTTCTTCAGATGTTCTCAGCGTCGAGGAATATATTGCACAAGGCTATCACTAATAACACCACAAACAACGTCATGCAGATTCCACAGATTCAGTTTGGGTGGAGCTCACAAATAAAAAGGGGATGAAAACATTGGTGTGTTAACTATCGAAACTCAAACCGTAACACAACATCTGTGCATCATATGTCCTGGAAATTAGTTATGGAAGTATTGTGGGTGCTGCAATTATATGGAATGGTCACAAATTGCGTCAGAACAGCCTGAACTAAGGGACTGCTAATGCTGTTAAAAAGAAATTCATCCAGTGTGTATGAGGCATGTTGAAGAGTGTGCTGTGATCAAAGTTACAGAAAGGGGTTATATTGAATTTGAATTGTGTGGTTAGAAGGACTGATTTATAAGCTAGCTCTGAAAAAAACTTTTGAGGAATAGTGACATTAATATGTTTTTTTTTGCACGGCATCTGCATACAGCATAGAATTCTTGAATATTATGGTAAAACATCATGGACGCCCAAAGGCTGGAAGGAGGTTAGCTCCGGTGAATTGGGAAAGTACAATATAAAATTGAGTAGTAGACAAGCAATTGTTGTTAGAGTCAGACAGTCATACCGTCCTGTAGCATGGAGACAGGCCCTTCAGCACAAATCTGTGCATTTCGACCAAAATGTCAATCCACACTCAATTAATTTCAATGCCATTTCCCCATATCCTTCGATAACTTTCCTTGCATGTACTTGTCCAAATGTCTTTTAAATGTTCATCATGTACACAACAACTTTTGCCAGCTGCTACTTCCATATGTGTACCAGCCTGTGTGTCAAAGAATTGCTACTGAGGTGCCCTGTAATTCTTTTCCCTCTGCCCTTTTGTCTGTGATTGCACAACACTGGGAAGGAAAACTGAGCATATTCACCCACCCATGCTTCTCATGACTTTATGCACTTCAAAAAGTTCCCCCTCAGTCATAGACACTCTAAAGTAAAAGACCGATATTGTCCAACCTCTTCTTATTACTCAGACCGTTCATTCCTTGGCAGGAACTTCGTAATTTTGCCAGGCACTCTTTACAGTTTAATAAGATCCTTCCTGTGATCTTATTAAAGTGATCAAAACAGACAGTAACACTACAAGTGCGGCTTTACTAGCGTCCTCTAAGACTACAACATAACTTCCCAATTGCAATATTCGGTTCCATGACTGATGAAGGCCAGTGTTCCAAAAGTCTTCTTCATTGCCCTATCAACCTGTGATTCCTCTATCCCAGAATCATGCTCCAAAATTCCTCTGTCGCAGTACAACCCTTCAGTCCCTACCATTCACCATGAAACTACGACCTGATTTGACCGTCCAAAATGCAAGCGCTCACATGTATCCACATTAATCTCCACTTGACATTCCTTGGTCCACTTGTGGAGCTGCACAAGATTCTGTTGTAATTTCTAAATATCTTCCTTACTGTCCACCTTACCACCTTTTCAGTGTCATTTGCAAACGGACTAATCATGCCTTGTACATTCTCTTCCAAATCTTTGACATAGATGACCAACAGTAATGGTCGCAGCACCGACACTTGAGGCATTCCACTAATCGCAGGCTTCCAGACCGACAAGCATCTTTGCACTAATACTCTCTGCTTCCTACCATCAAGCCAATTTTGCATTCAAGCGAAAGTTAGTACTGCAGATGCTGGAGAGCAGCATCGACATTGAAGTGTATCCAAGTAGCCAGCTCCCACTCAATTCCAAGTTTCCATATCAGCCTACTATGTAGAACCTCATCAAAGACGTTACTGAAATCCATACAGACCACGTTTACCACCCTTCCCCCGTGAACGTTGCTGAACAGTTCATCAAAGAACTCTAACAAATTTGTAAGTCACGGTCTCCCTTGCACAAAGCCGTCCTGATTGCTCCTCCTCAAACCCCATCTTTCCAAATGCATGTCTACCTTATTCTCAGAATCTTCTAAAGTAATTTACCTACTACTACTTTAGGTCCAAGGTTTTTTTGTAGCACTTCTGGAATATGAGCACAGCATTCGCGATCCACCAGTCCTCAGGGAACTCATCGATTGTCCAGCGATGATGCAAAAGCATCAACCAGGATCGCTGCAATTTCGTCTCTCTCATCTTGTAGTGTTCTTGGATTTGTCTGATCAGAACGAGGAGATTTATAGAAATACTGCAAAGACTGAAACACATTTTTATTTCTTTAAGTTTTAAACACAAAAGAAAACGTAAGTAACATAATGATGGTTAACATGACTGTATAAAAATTATATCAATCAGAGTAAGAGCATCAGAATAATTCCAGACATCATAGAAACTGATAATTCTCTGGAATTTATTATCCAGAATAAAGGTAGGCCATGAAACTGACAAGGAAATTAAAAAGAGAACAGGCAAGCTAACAAACAGAAACACAAAGACTGCATAAGTATACGATCTATTTGTAAAAGAAAACAAAACAACAGCTAGGTCAAAAGTGTAAATTTGGAATCGGGAGAGCAGAATTGATCGTGGAGAACAGGGAAATAGCGGGGAAAATAAGCACTTACTTTGCATCTGCCCTCATGGAGGAAGATCAAGAAAAACTTTGAGAAATACCAAGTGATCATATAGGGTTTGGCGAGCTAAAGACAAAAAGTGAATTTATGTAAATAACAAGATAGTACTTGAAAATGTAACTGGATTGAGCAGTGCTAAGTCTGACGAACGAGTAGTACTTCACACATCAAGATGTCAGAAATAAATCAACAGTAGAAATTTTAATTGCACTGTCCTTGACTGTGTTTATTTTCCTGTGCATTCTGCAAAGTCTGAAAGCTGTTGTAGATAAATAAAAGGTAATAAACACGATCCAAGCATGGTAGGTACCCGGAAGGAATCCACACATCGATAAAGGGAAGAAGAGATGTGTGGAGGACTGCCAAACAATTAACTTGACTTCTGTTGGGAAACTGTTGGAATCGATTATACAGGACGTGCTATTCGCTATTTCGAAATTGACAGGAACATTGGAGAGAATCACTTTGTACTTCTGAGAGTGACATTATACCTAGGAGACTTCAGAGTACTTTGAAGTTATTTCTTGAAGCATAGATAATGCAGAACGAGTAAAAGTTGGTTAGGTTCACCTTCTTTTGTGTGAATTTGAATATAGATGCAAAGACATGTTAAAACAGTTTCACAGCGTGTTGGTGAGACAGTAAATGGACCGTTGTGTACAGTTTTGTTGACCAATCTGAGACGGAATGTACTGATCACAGAGAAAGTGAAATGGACATTCGCCAGATTAATCCCTCAGATAGCAATATTGTATGGTTAGGAAACTCAGAGTCAAACTTAGCAACAATCGAAACATAATAATAGGTTGGAAAAAATAATATCTTTCTCTGGTTTTCTACTCAACATTTAAGGAAGTTAATGGCTGGATAATGGACAGGCCAGTAAAAAGTGCAATAGGGAGGAAATTGATCTCTCGTGGATGATATAATAACATCGGTTGGTAAATTTACAGAGAATCCCCCGATATCTAACAGGCATGTAAAACGGAACAGAATGAACAGGGAACAGGTAGGACTTATTTGTGATTAGCCAAGTTGCATCCAAATCCAATTAGTGTTGCAAGACAGCGGTCAATGGCAGAACGCTGTTTGTGTGCTTGAAGGCAAGTGTCTCATGGTTTACCACAGGGATCAGGGTTCTTTCCCTTATTATTTGTGTTTCCAATGTGCCAGTGTTGTACAGGAGTGGGCAAAATTAATGATCACACAATACCAGGTTATAGTTCAACAGGTGTATTCAGAGTCACGAGCACTCCAAGCGCACAACCACCTGATGAACAAGTAGCATATCGAAAGCTGGTGCCACCGGATAAACCTGCTGGACTGTAATCTGGCGTTGTGTGATTTTTACCATTTTTATTTTTGTATTCATAAATGATGCCGATGAGAATGTGAAAAATGTCGAGAGGAATATGATAACTAAGGTTGTGTTTGATGTAAAGATTGTCCAGATGATTGGCAGTGAGGGGGAAAGTCTTATGTTATGGGAAGTTAGAGATGGAATGGTCAGGTGCACACATCAATGGCTGATGGAATGTAACCCTGATAAGTATGAGCTGATGCATTTTGGAAGAAGGAACCAGACAATGAATTCTCCATGAATGTCTGCACAATAATAAACTCAGAGGGTGCTTCTCCACAGATCACTGAATGTGACTATACAATATAATGCATAAGTTCAATCAACGTATGGAACATAAACATAGCCTTTATTCATCGAGGCATATGTTTAAGACCTATCAGAACGTTTGCTTATGCCAAATTAAATCCTGTGTGCAGTACTTACTGCCGTACTAAAGGACGAGGTGATTGCACTGGAGGGGGTTCAGAACAGAGTCACCAGGATATTGCCTGTGGTGGAACATATCAACAATGAAGCAAGGCTGGATAAACTCAGGCTGTTTCGTATGGAGCAGAGAAAACTCACAGGACGTTATTCGAAGGATACGTTTACGAGGTGCATGGAAAGGGGTTTACAAACAGTAAATGTTCCTTTATTTGTCAAAGGGTCAAGAAGAAGGGAGCACACTTTTAAAGGGAAGGGTTTGATATTTAGAAATAGTTTGAGGACTGTTTTTCACCCAGAGGTTGTTGTTTTCTGGAATGCACTTCCTGAGAAGGGAGTCGTCACGGTCATCTCACAAACATTAAAATCACTTGGGCGAGAACTTGAAGTGTCATGACATTCCCAGTTACGGGCCTTGTGGAGGAAATTAGGCCGAATGTCGATCGTGCTTATTTCGGACGGTACAGAATCTACACGTCTGTGATTGTATGGTTGTGTAAGGTCAATCATTGAGCAGCTTAAGTCAAGAATTGTTAAGTTTCTCAAGTGTAGTTTAGTAAGACCTTCTAAAAGTGTGCGACAGGGAAAGGTTGTAGTAATCAAATGCAGATTTCTTACAGTCTGAACAGATGAACAGAAGCAGGGAAATAGCAGAACTATGAAGCGACGAATTATTTCTGTCTTCACAGAAGAAACCGAAACAAGAAAGAATCTTCCGAGCAATATTTGGAAAACAAACTCTGGTGAGAAAAAGGAAATAGAATGAAATTAGTAAATAAACGCTTTGCGAGCTAATACTGGGACTGAAAATAATACATGTAGAAAATGTTAGCTTAGATTTGTAAAGTAGTAATCATATTTCAAAACCGAATGGTTGGTACATTAGATAGAACCAATTGGATACGATGGGTTTGGATTTTTATGAAGATCTGGCTGAAACCCCAAACTTATTGCGTAAAGTAAAATCTTATGGGATTGGGGCTAATATATTAATATTGTTTTAGAGTTTCAGAGCCGACAATAATTAGTGAGTAGGCATAAAACATGTTTGACGAGGGGAAGGTACGTGGGAATTCACAGGCATAGGTGCTTGCTCCCAGCTCTTCCACCTACATATCAAACATTTGGTTGAGGGAAACAAATGCAATATTTCCAAGCCTGCTGACAGCACGAAACGACTTCAGATTTTGAGTGGATTAGGAGAATGTGAAAAAAAAGCTCCAAGGTGATTGAGACAAGCGAGCGAATGGGTAAATATGCGGCAGATGAAGGGCGATGTGAGTAGATGTGACATTGTGTACTTTGGTGCGACAAATGGAATGGCTGCCTCCACTTGAAAAGGGATTAGTTGAACAATATTACAGCCATGAAGGAATTTATGATCTTATTTCTGTATTCTTTGTTTCATCCTCCAACGTCTGTGCAGGGAACTGCATTCTGAAGCCAGTAATCATGACAGGGAATGATTCATGATTAAGAACTTATGCACGAAACGTCGACTCTCCTGCTCCTCGGATTTAGCCGAACCGCCTATGTTTTTCCAGCACAACACTTTTTGACTGTGATCACCCGCCTCTGCAGTCTTTAAACATAGAATCCTTACAGTGAAGACATAGACAATTTGGCTCAACTAGTCCACACAGACCCTCTGAAAACTATCCCACCCAAACCGACTCCACTCTCCTATTGTTCACATTTCCATACGACGAATGTTTGTAACCTACACATCAGTGAAGACTATAAAAATTTTCTGGCCAGCTGGTACTAACTGGGGTAGGAAAACGGAGCACTGGAGAAAACCAACGCAGGCACGAGCATAAAGTGCGAATTCCACTCAGACAGTTGGCTCACACAGGCTGGAATTTATCCCCGGTCCCTTTCATTCGGAGCCAGCAGTGCTAACCACTGAGCCACCGTGCTGCCCTTACTTTCTCCAAATACCATAAATTGGATTAGTACACCGATCAGTGTTTATAGACCAGGCAAGTGGGTAGCTGTGACTTTGAAACGGATCTAGATCTGCTTGTACACAAGTCACTGTAAGCAATATTGCTGGAACAGAATTTGCGTGTTGATCTTCATTTCAGGGGGATTTGAATACTGGATGAAGTGTGTCTTACTGCAGCTGTAAGTGCGGTGGTGAGACACATTGTACAATATTGTATGCATTTTTTTGTCTCCTTACCTAATAAATTACAAACCTGAGAGAATGCAGGCGAAGGATGACCAGACGGATATCTCGAATGACAGCCCTGTTGTGGGAGCAGAGATGAGGCCCAATGGGCCTGTGTTGCATGGAGTTTACGAAAATGAGTGAACAGCTCAATGAAATATATAAAATACTGACAAAGCGAGTCAGGCTGGAAGCAGGGTGATAATTCCCCTGGAATAGACGTCTCAAACAAGGAGCATCCGTCTTATGTACAGGCAGGTCACTCTGCATTGAGATGTGACTAAATGTCTGGACACAGAGACAAGTGAACTTGGGGAAGTTCCCTCCCACATAAGGCTATGGAACTAAGACACTGAATATAAGTAAGGATTTCACGACTCGAAAGGAATGAGGAGACAGCTGGAGTATGCCGAGGAGATAGAGGATCAGCCATCATAATACTGAAATGTATCGAGAATTCGTTGGATTGAAGAAATTGCAGCAGTTAATACTTGAAAATTTGCTGATACTTAATCACATTAAGAGATATGTACACGTTGTGGGTAATGTGAATTGAGCTGATGTTTAGCCATGAACTGGAAGGGAGGATGTTCAATATGTTAAGTGACCTACTCTTTTCCGATGTTTCTGAGCAATCTGTGTGGAACATCGGTAAATGTTTGCAAAAGTCCGAGGTGTTAGGAATCAGGTCTCTGGAGGGTCGACAGGACTGTGTTTCACGTTTTCTTTTCCGATACTGAGTGTGGTCCTGTTGTTCTGAAGAATTATATCTTTGAAGACCTTGGAGCAAATTGGTGCATTTGGTTGTCTTACTTGGATGTTTACGAGACATTTAAGAGTTAATTACACTCCTGTATGTCTGGAGTCACTTTTATACCAGACCAGCAAAGAACGGAAGACTTGCTTCCTGAACGTACGTTGGTGAGTCTAATTGGTGTTCACAATCGACATTGGCTTCAGTGTCACTCTTACTGACACCAGAGATTAGACTTCAATATTTTATTCATTGTTTTTATCTTCCTCCAACTGCCCGAGCATTAGCTTGTTCTGGGCAATCAGTCCAATGACATTTCTACAATGGCAGCATCTCCGCATGGGGGCCTGTCAGAAACCACAATGAGTAGGTTATATCTATGCTGCTTGATAGCTCTGTCAAACACAACTTACACTAACTTGATCATTGTGATAGGACTGAGGCTGTGGTAACTAGTCAGATTATAATTTTTTTACACTTAGCAGAATGGGCATAGTTTTGCAATTTTCCACATTGTCTGGGCGATGTCAGAGTTGGAACTGGAATTATACAGCTTCCCCGGGACACGGTATGTTGAGCAGCACAAGTCCTTAGTCCAATTTCAGGAATAGTGTCAGGGCCCACTGATTTAGTTATATCTATTGTGTTCAGCTGTTTATTCGTGTCACGAGCAGTGATTCACGTTGGTTGCCGACTGATATCGGTGCTTCTGTGGACATCATGATGAGGGCGAAGTGGGTCATCCATACAAGACGTCTGGCTGAGGATGGTCAGATTCTATATCCTTGCATTTTACAAATATGCACAGGCCTGTTTCAGTAAGTTATTTAATTATCCATCACTATTTATGACTGGATGTGGAAAGTTTTTAGATCTCCTTTCTGCATTTGGGATGATTTCGTCCTATCTAAATGATGTTATTTCTGCTCTTTGAAATGTTACCAGTCAAGTGTGGTAACTTTAACTGGTTGTCATCAGGTGTCAGTACACACAACTCTGGCCCTGACATGTTCACCCACGCTCGTCGCTGAACCATAGATCAGCTTGATCGTAATGGTAGTTTTAGGGATTATCCCGGACCAGAAGTTACAGCTTGTAAGTGAATACAATTCTGCTTCTGTGCTGCCGTGGTCTGGAGCATCACATGAATGACCGGTTTGACCTACAATATCTGCTATTCAATTCTGCTACCTGTCCTCAATTCATACCGTGCCGAATTCACCCATCACCACTCTCCTCAGCGACCTACTCGAGCTTCAGACATGGAAACATTTCCACTTTAATATTCTCACTCTACTGAGAGCCTCTGCATGGTGTCACACCTATAATTTGTCACATTCCTCAAAACCGTTTAACTGATGTTATTTAAACATTTTACTTCCTCTACACAGTTTCCACTCCAGTAGTGGCGTTTCCATGTTTAAAGTGAATGTATTACCCTCTCTTTCTCTCCCTGACCCTGATTAAGAGCTCTGTAGTGACAGTGATGCAAGCCTTATGTAGCTTCAAAATCAATTAATTTCTGCACCTTACGCTAACGTTCACATCCCATTGTATTGTGAAAGGGACTGAGTTTAAAATAAGTAATGTCAACTTGCAGCTGGATATGATGCTGGCAAGGCCACACATGGAGCACGTCGTGTAGTTCTGGCTCGCTTAATTGCGGAAGAATATACTGCACTGGAAAGGCGGTGGGTGTGCTTGTGCGGAGAAACTTTCTAGAGTGTGATTGCATTCATTGGTTTTCAAAACAATGAAGTGAGATCTTATAGAAATATATAAAATCCCGAAGGAAGTAGGTGAGGAAGGAATATATAGAATGCCAATGATTATAATGTCAAGCTGAACAAGAGGGCATAGCCTCAATATTAGAAGCAGATTTAGGACTGAATTGAAAAGGGGCTTCTTTATACAGACGGTTATAATGACAGATCCTTCTTTGTACAGGAAACGAATTATGGGATGTGGTGAGAGTGCGGTTAAGTGAAGCTGAGTCCACGATATCATCGATCATGATCTTATTGAATGGGAGAATAAGCTCGAAGAGCCAGATGCCCTACTCCTGATACCTATTCTTATGTTATTAAGTATAGAACTGCTTGTTGGACAGGGCGTTTGAGCAGTTTTGATACAAGACTTTGAAACGCGTTCAGGAACAGAAATTTCCGAAGAAACTAATAAAGTCTGGCAGCGTCTGTGAAGAGAAAGTAAAGTAAATCTTTCAGGCCCAATGATCCATCTTCAAAGCTACCATTTTTACCTGCAATGTTTGGTGTTGTTTCAGATTTCCATTGTCCAAAATTCGTTGTTTTATTGAAAAATTGCCCTGTTCATTCCTGGAGCTACTTAACAGGTCTCTCATCATCTGCAGAGACAGAGAAACAGCGCTAACGTTTAAATGGCAGGGCCACTCTTCTGCAGAACTGAAAAGGATTGGAAAATGGGCGTTTTCATTCCTTTGCTGCAGTGGAGGAAGGGCGATGTGAAACAGAGCTTGTGGACATACAGTACAAAAGACAAACCGGTTTATCGTTCTGGTGAAAACGACAGATGTAAAATAGATGTAATTTGAGATGTGAATGGGGAATGAATTATCTCCGTTTTGTGCAATCTAAACAAGCCAAGACCACACGGGCATATCACGAAGTAGAATCTGTGAAAATGGACAACAAGCACAGTGCAGTTAAGCCGTGAAAGTATTTCTTTGAGTAATAACTCCTATAGGCTATAACATACCAACGTGTAAAGCAGGATTGTGCTTCATTGGAACTTTGCAGCAGCCCAGGACCGGAAATGTAGCATGCGAGCAAATTAGGGTATTGAAATTTTATCCAATGAGAATGTCAAGGTTATTCCCAAAGACAGAGTGGAAGTGTTCCACAATGCAATTCCTGCTTGTTTTCCCCAGTGCAACGGACACTGCGTTGTGAGCAGCAATGACAGGAGGTGAGATTAAAAGAACACAAGTGAAATGCTGCTTAATCTAGAGGGTGTATGCTGCATTGTCAAGAAATGTGGAATGGTCAGCGAACGTTCAAAGTATTTGTTTCTACTTCTTCTGTTATTTCTCCTTCTTGGATATAGCCTTGTCTTTGCACGTTGGGACATTTGCGAAACAGCTTTAGTCATTTTTTTGGCAGTATGTTTAGCCTATTTAATGATATACTTTCACCAATCCTAGCAATAGTGTAGAACTAGCAGTTTGATTGTCACATATGTTCCTGTCTACTTCAAACTATTTTGCTTTGTTTTCAAGTCGGCTCTTTGCAATAGCATTTACAAATATAACCCTTTTTATGCCGTAAAGTATAATCTGCAACATCCTTTTTGTCATACCCTGTATACCTCTTCATAAACCTAGGGTACAGCAAGCCTTCATAACAGCAATTTCAACTTGCCTGGAGAATTGTAATTTCCTGTATTCTATATCTCTCTATCCTTATACGTGCATGGGTGGAGTTAGGGGTTCGTTGATTTTTTTGCCAGTCCTCTGGGAGCCTCACGGTTTCCAGTGATTCCTGAAAGATCTCAAACAATATCCTCAAAAACTGGTCAGCTAACTCCTTATAAGTGGAATGTGTAGATCATCTGACCTGCGTCATTTATCCACAGTCAGATGTCACAGCTAACCCCGCACCTTCTCTTCAGTGGTGGTCACGACTCTCAACTCTGTCCCCTGACCCTGTAACGTTCTGACCGGTTGCTGACATATTCCACTGCGAGGACTTTTGCAAAGGATAGATTCAACTTATCTGCCTAATCTTTCTTTCCCAAATTCTACTCCAGCCCCATCTTCCAGCAATACGATGTTTACTCTTGCTTCCCTTTCTTCCTCGTTGTACATCTAAAAAATATCTTGCGAGCTTCTGTTTTATCATTCACAAGCTTTCCGTACTGTTGCATCTTCACCTCCCTATTGTTTCTGCAATTATCGTCCAATTGTAATTAAAGTCTTCACAATCGTCTGGATTCCCCTTCCAATTACCTCCGGCCAGCTCCTTCCTCGTGTCTTTGTCGTAACGTTACACAATTGTAATCACATCACATCAAAAAATGGACATAAACTGAAAAAAAAAGAGATTTGATACTCAGCGAATAATTCCATCATTTATTATATCTTTGCAACGAGAGAAAGAGAGGAAGAATAACGATCAGGAGATGCAAATATGGAGGAAGTTTACAACAGACGTAGATGTACTTCTCTATTTATTTCACAATTTCTGTGTGCTGTGGTTCTCCATACAGTGTATGTCCAAGAGAATAATATGTTCAAACACCGGGACTAATGCAAGAACACTTATCACAAATAATATGACAGGCAGAGCTGTTGGCAGAACCCTGAAGAGCAACATATGTATTTGCCAGTAGAAAGTGGATTAATTGAAAATAGTTGTGACAAATTTAATGAATTCATTAAAATTGGTTAACTTTCCTGAATTGCAAAAAATAAATGCAAAGTCTTTGCCTCAACTGTAAATATTGAATGCATGTGCTCTGCCATTAAGGCAAACTATTACAGGGCGACAAATGATATTCCCTCGTTCAAGAAATGGAATACGATATTTCTGGGAATTACAGACCATTCAGTCTTATGCCTGTGGTGGGCAAAATATTGGAGAGGATTCTGAGAGCCAGGAGAGAACTCTGTGAGACTGGATTTATGCTGACTTGGAAAATCATAATTTGATTAGAGATAGTACATGTGGCTTTGTGACTGAGAAGGTTATGCCCCACAAACATTGTTGAATACGTTGAGCACGTAGCAAATCACAGTGATGAAGGTTGAGAAGTGGTTATGTGGTTTTCATGGATTTCAACAAGGCATTTATTCTTCATGGTAGCCTCATTGAGAACATAAGAAAGCAATGGATACAGGCAAATCTAGCTGCCTGGATGCAGAATTTGATGGCCTTTGAAAGACAGAGGGAATGGAAAATATTAATATTAGTTAATATAAAATAATATAATAATGACTATAAAAGTATTAATAATTTTATTCAGTATTCAGCCCGGGGCTTGGTTACATGAAGTGTTCTGCATGAATCGTTTCTGGGACGTCTGTTCTTTGTGACCATTATACATGATTTGAATGAGGAAGTAAACAGGTGATTTAATAAGTTTGCAGATGATACGAGGGTTTGTAAACTTGCACATCATGTGGAGGACTGTTGTAAGGTGTATCGGGACATTGTCTGGATGTAAACTGGGCTGATCAGTGGCAGATGGAGTTCAAACGGGAAGAGTGCAAGTGATTCACTTTGGAAGGTTGAATTTGAATGGAGAGTACAGGGGTAAAGACTGGGTTCTTGGCAATGTGGAGGAGCAAAGGGATATTGGGGTCCATGTACACAGTTCCATTGAAATTGGTTCCCAAATTGATAGGGTTGTTAAGAAGGCGTACGGGGTGCTGGCTTTATTTTGCAGGGGTATTCGATTTAAGAACCATGAGCTGCAGCTCTAGATTCTCTATTTTTTTTTACGTTTTCCACAATCTCGTTAGGAATTTAGAATAGTGGGAATGCAGGTTAGGGCAGTTAATAGTTCCTTCTGTAAAATGTGGGAAGTAAGGATCACCAGAAGTCTCCTTGTGGACTGCATCTTTGGGAACTGCATCCAACTCCAGCTCCTCCAAATCCGCGTTGGGGAACTACATTTGGAGCTGAATGAACTTCGGATCATTTGGGAAGTGGAGGGGATTATTGAGAGGAGTTACAAGGAAGTGCAGAAACCTGAGTGAAAAGAGGAAAGTATATGGTTTACCGTCAGGAAACGGAAATGAAACCGGCAGGCAGTGCAGAGATCCCATGTGGCTGTTCTCCTCAAGCATAAGTATACGTTTTCTGACACTGTTAAGTGGGACGACTTACGACGGGTAAGCATTAGGACACAAGTCTCTGGCACAGAATCTGTCTCCATTGCTCAGAACGGAAGGGGGGACAGGAGCAGAACATTAATCATTGGGATCTGCATAGTTAGTGGGACAGATCGGGGGTGGATAGGATATCGACCAATACCAAACTCTCTTTGACCCATGAGACACTTACCGAACATGGAATCTATCATCGCCTACCTGGAGACAGCCGACATATCTCTGCACAAAAGGTGGCTGGAGCTCGAGCAACAAATCAGCGGCAAGTGATACGAGGCTCGAACTGGTTGGGGCAGAAGATCAAGTCTGGTGCTATCTGAAATGGGCTAACTGAGCCATGTTCAAACAGTCTGCAGGTACCTTTCACGAGTACCCCATCATCGTCATAGACTTTATCAACAAGTGATTGTCGAGGACTGGTAAACGAGAACGTCAAACGCTGGATGAATTAGAACATTGTAGAATCTGGTAAAAAATAAAACAGGTGTGGGGCTTTCAGATCAGGACAGTGAGAAAGTGAGCACTGCAGATGCTGGAGATAAGAGCTGAAAAATGTGACCTGCTGCGCTTTTCCAGCAACACATTTTTCATTTCAGATCAGGACACTCAATCAAATATATGGAATCCAAGTATGACCTACACAGAGCCACGAAGACATCCAAGGACCACAACCGATCCAGCCCACAGACCTAGACAGACACCCAGAGGCTATGGCAAGGACTGAATAACAACACAGCTTCTGCAAAGAAAAAGCACAAGATGGCAGACGACGACATATCCCTCAAGATCATCTCAACTCCTTATATGCTCGCTTTGAGCAGAACCTTGGTAGAGAGTTAGCACCAATTCCGACATGTTCTGACAAACCTCTTCCAACTGTAACTGCATCAGATGTCAGATCAGTTTTCCTTGATCTGAATCCAAGGAAAGCGATGGGACCAGATGTATTAGCAGGCCATGCACTCAGAGCATGTGCAGATCTACTGGCAGAACTCTAACAGATATCTCCAACCTCTTCTTGCAGCAGGCCACTGTCCCTGCCTGTTTCAAGAGGGCCAACATCATCCCTGTGCAGCAGAAGGCTCATGCAGCATGTGTGAATGACTACCGCCGAGAAGCCCAAACTTCAGGATCATGAAGTTCTTTGAAAGGCTGGTCATCCCATTAATCAAACCTATCCTCCCGAATACTCTTGACCCACTCCAATTTGCCAGTTGGACCAACAGATTCAAGTCAGATGTCATATCACTTGCCTTTCACTCCTCCCGAGAACATCTTGACATCAGGAACAGCTGTGTAAAATCCTACTCATTGACGACAATTCAGCGTTCATCAATGTTATCACCTTGAGGCTGAGTACTAAAGTTAGTGATCTTGGACTAAGCGCTACTCTCTGCTAGTAGATCCTCAGTTTCCTGACCCAGAGGCCACAATCAATGTAGATTGGTGACAATATTTCGGCGTCATGGACACACAACTTGGACCCCCGGGATGTGTACTCAGTCCCTACTGTACTCATTGTATACCCATTACTGCGTCGCCAAATAACACAAATGCCATGTGCAAGTGCACTGAGGACACCACCTTACTGAGTCGAATCTCAGATGGCAATGAAACAGACTGTTATTTACTATCTATGCTACTTAACTTTGTAATCTGCATGCATTGCTCACAGGACAAAACATTTCACTATACCTCAGTACACGTCAAAATCAATTCAATTCAATTCAATTCAATTCTGTGCGAGCAAGAGTGACTCTTGTTTGGTGTGTTACATCCCAGGTGCCAGGGATCGTGACGTCTCGACGTTTTCGAGATTCTTGAGGGGGATGGAGCCGCCCCAAGTCGTAGTCCACAGAGGCATCAATGACATAGGAAGAAAGTGGGGATTCAAAGCAGTCCTTCAAATAGCTGGAGTGAAATTTTAGTGCTAAAATAGAGTTGTTATCTATGGTTTGTTGCGTACCACGTGCTAGCTAAGTGAGGAATACGGAGGGATAAGAGTTGAAGAAATGGCTACAGTGACTGTGCAGCGGGGGGGGGGGGGGGGGTGGTTAGTATTCTTCGATAAATGGCGTTCTTTCTGGGGTAGGTGGCACCTCTCAAAATCTGATGGTCTTCACATGAACCAGAGCGTTACTAATATATTGGGGGTGGGGGGGGAGGTGGGGGGGAGAGAGAAATGCTCATGCCCTTGAAGTGCGTTTAAGCTAATTCAGCAGGAGTATCGGAACCGAAATTGCAGATCGAGTACACAGGAGGATGAGTGTACTGAAGTCAGAACTAAGATATTAAGATCGCGAGAAGGCACAGGCAGGGGAGAAATTGGTGTGTCTAATTTAACGCCATGGCCCTTCAAACTTAGGTGAGTGAAATTGCTGTTTGGGTTAGTAGATGGAATTTCGATGTTGTGGACATTTCATAGGCATGAGCATTGTAGGTTTAGGATTTACAGAATTCCAGAACTACTATCAGAAGCGAGTAAATGTTCCCTTTGTTGTGTCATGAAAAGTGATGTAAAGAAGGCGTTAACTGAACCCGTTTGTTCGGTGATTCTGATTGATGTCAGTCTCCATGGATTCTAATTATCCCAGAGAAGGGCTTCCAACTTTTAAAAATTAATGGCTTCCGTTCAATGTGTTATCCAATAGTATGATCGGTCACATCACCGAAAGCACGAGCAGGTATCCGGAGCTCCAGAGAGGTAGGCGGAGAGAGCAGAATCTTAGAACATTAGACTGGAATTTTCCAACATTGCATCCGAATCTGAGAACACTAGTTTGGAATGTTCCAACATTGGATCCTAATCTGTGAACAATATACTGGAATGTTACAGCAATAGACAGTAGTCGATCTGATTATGTTTGGGTTCGTTCTACATATGATGGGTTGTTTTTATCATTGCGGTTAAAGTCCTGAGCAGCACTGTTCTTTTTTCCACAGCAAGTGGTCTGCAGCGATTAAAAAATGTAGTTTAGAATCACCTTTTCAACGAAAAATAAAAAAATAGGCTGTCCATGCTGGGAAAAATTGGGTGCTACAGATGGTGGAGATGAGAGTAAATATTAGAGAAGTGCTGGAATAGCACAGCAGGTCCGAGGGGCAGGAAAATCGACATTTCGGGCAATAGCGTTTCATAACTGAATCATCAGGATTCTGTGAAACGTTTTTTCCACCACCGGACATATTGTTGGCAAAAACTGCACTCTGAACGAAAAAAAAACAATAATGCTGTCCGAGTTTGTTTATAGAAGTAATATCTGGCCAAACTCGGACAGCATTATTGTTTTTTTTCGTTCAGAGTGCAGTTTTTGCCAACAATATGTCCGGTGGTGGAAAAAACGTTTCACAGAATCCTGATGATTCAGTTATGAAACGCTATTGCCCGAAATGTCGATTTTCCTGCCCCTCGGACCTGCTGTGCTATTCCAGCACTTCTCTAATATTTACTCTCATCTCCACCATTTGTTGCACCCAATTTTTCCCAGCATGGACAGCCTATTTTTTATTTTTCGTTGAGAAGGTGATTCTAAACTGCATTTTTTAATCGCTGCAGACCACTTGCTGTGGAAAAAAGAACAGTGCTGCTCAGGACTTTAACACAACGATTGTGAAGGAACAGGGGTATATTTCCAAGTCAGGTTGATGAGTGGCTGGGAGGGGTATTTGCAGGTGGTGGTTCAAACAGACGAGCCGCAGCTGTCGTAATACCTTTGACCATGAGCTGATGCTTAACACCAACCCTGACTATTACTCACTGTAACTACTCAACCATCCAGAATGTAACTCACTGATTTATCCTATCTGCTGTTTGAACCTTGACCTGAGACGTGCAGACTCAAAGATGCCAACAATCTGCTGGTGACAAGCCTGGCGTCAAACCAGCAGATCAGATTCGAACTTACACCAAAACCCCCATCCATCTCTCAATCCTGGGCACTCTGATCTATATTGTTATTCTGGAAATGCCTTTATTTTAATATTTTCCAGCACTTTATCTCATCTATCCATGAAATTTCCCTCAGTCGACTCACCAAAATCCAGCAAATTACTCATATATAAACTGGTTTCCTGTTGTGTATTCGCTGTAAAACAATTGTTTCAGCATTCAAACAGCCCAATCCCACCGCACAAGTACAGACAGACAGACAGACACACACACACACACACACACACACACACACACGCACACACACGCACATACACGCACACACACACACACACACACAGTCTTTTGTCGTGGTGCAATGGAATGACATAGATGTAACTATGTGGGAGCCCCATTTGCTGCAACTCACAGCAAATCTTCCGCTTCTCGACAGTAATCTAAAGTGAGTGCAGTCCCGATATGATCGCAAAGGTTTGCAATATTCCTGGGCAGGTAGTCCTGTTTCCTGGGCAACACTCGAGATTAGTCTGCACAGCTCTTCATGCTGGGCTGTCATCTTGTTCTAGTCCGTGCTGTTTGAGGCGTCCTGTGGAGCAGATTCACCATTTGATGCAATAAACCATTACACATTGCCTGGCAATGCCTTTATTCAATGTTTTCATTCTTGTAATTTAACTCTCGAACATCTCACTCTTCCAGTTCATCCCTCAGCTCTGTCTTTCTCTCAATATTTCCACAACATGTTCTCAGTTACTTAACTGTCTGTTTCTATCTTTAATATCAATTTCTATGTCCCTTTGTATCTTTCCCTGGCTTTGGATGTTTGTTCCCTACGTGTACAGTGCAGGCGTTGTGAAGCTCAGGAACAATGAAATTGTGTGTCCGGCTGTTGGGCACATCCCAGTGTGTCCCATGTGCTGCTTCATGTGGGCCAGGAACATGTCTTGATCACATGTCTATGAAAGATTTCCCAGTGCCTGTCCACTGAAACCCGATGCGTGTCCCTCTCTGGTGACCGTGCGCTCTGTAACACAAGGATGTCTGTCAAGTATTATTGTAATGGACCAGCATCTAACATGTCTGAAAATACTGTCACTTTAAAATAAGTGTTATTTTCGCCTCTATGTTTTCAAAGCGAGTTCTCAAAGGCCAAACTACCTCCTGCAAATCGCTGAAGTAAATAACATAGGAGGCTTTTTTTATTATATGGTGGTAACAATGGCCAACTGCCTCAGACCAGAATTTCTCGTTTTTCTTCACTGTAACAGTCAGCAGGTGCTTGCATTCCCAGAAGAATTGGAACCTTCAGTAAATGATCCCTCGCTGCTATGCTCTGTCAAATCTCTTGATGTTATTTCTTCCCTGCACTGGAGACCTGCTTGCAAGAAAGTATGTCTGAATGTGCATATTTGACTAGGCTTGTGTTTACGGGATGTTGGTATGTTGGAAGAGTTAATAAGTTGAAAGTACTGCAGCTATTATTCGGTTAAGGTTTCCAATATTCAAGTTATTCTAAATTCCAATTTTTAACGTATTTTTATAAGAGTGTGTAAATAAATTGTGTCTTACTTAAAGCTGAGGGCATTCTCCAATGGCATCACATCTGGAATACCGACTTTACGTCTAGCTTTAAACAGCGAAAATGCCGGTGTTCAGGTTATTCGTAAAACATTTTGTGGCAGTCGTGTTTGTTCCATAGCAAACTGGAGACTCTTGCCCAGTACTAAATCGATAATTCCAATGTAGATTTAGGAGCAGAGACTGTACAGCGAGTAACCCACTCAGACGTGTTACCCTACCCAATAACTCTAAATTCATTTCTCACTAATGCCCCTAGCCTACACATCTCTGAACGCTATGGGCAATTTAGTATGACCATTAACCTGAAATGCACATCTTTGAATTGTGGGAGGAATACATATCGCAAGGATGAAATCCATGCAGACGAGGGAAGAATGTGCACGACAAAATTGTTGGGCTCAAGGCAGCATGTGGCAGCTGTTAGTGTCTTGTGTACCGTTTGTTGAATTCGGTTGATAAAACAGTGCTTTGCATCGTCACACTTCTTTATGTCACTCGAGTGTTTTCTGGAGTGGATGAAGTCACTTTGGGGATTTGCAAATGGCGAGCAAGGCAAATCTGTGGGCATTGGCAGACAAGTTAAAATTGGGATTACGTTTGTCTGTGAAAAAAGAGAAGTAATTACAGTAATATCTCGGCATTTGCATTTGGTGGAACGCCATCAGAATCTTTGCAAATGGCGAGAATTAAATTGCATACGAGGCAGTTTGAACATGAAAAGCAATTGAAGCAGTTTGAGTTATGATTAAATGTAGAATCGAAAGAAAAAGGAAATGAAGAATAAAGGGAATAAAAGAGAAAAGTAAAGCAGAAAGAGAGAGAGTTTCAACTTCAAAGGTGAATAATTAGAGAGGAAAGGGTGGAGATGAAAGTGGAAGGTAGGGTGAATGAGGGGGATAGTGAGGATTAGCAGGCCTATGTTTGCCAAAGACCAGATAGGTTCTGTTTACATATATACAGGATTTGCCTAAATTGGATGACAATGATGTAGACACCTTTTTAATTTTATTTAGAGAATGTGCCTCAACAAACATTGGCCAGTGACCATGTGGATTCAATTAATACATACAAAGCTGGTATGTATCAGGAGTGAGATATTTCCATCAATGTCAAAGGAGGTATTGACGGATGAGGAGGTGAAGAAAAATATCTGAAGTCCATACGAGCTCGTGCCACAAACCCACAGACAGCGTTTCGGAAAACCAAAAAGGTCCCTGGTTGACGTTACGTTGAGTTTGAAAGAATCACACAAAGTAGTTTTGATAGATATGTAAGGTCATTAAAGACACGCACAGAGACATTCTTATTTTGGCGGAGTCCAAAAATTCACTTCCTGAGGACATAGAAACACATATAGAAGAGCAGAGAGTTAAAATGACATTATTAAACCTGAAGTGGCTGATGATTATGTGTTCGTCTATCATTCAATGTTTGGCATCGCTCAGATATAGAAATTGGTCAAAATAGAAATCCTCTAATGGTAATGGAAAAATAGATCTTATTGAAGATAATGCTCATAGCTTACGATACGGTAAAAAGGGGAAAGTGAAGTTAAAAAACTCAGGTATTAATATTGAAATAATGTCGGCCCTTGAAATCACGATGTTGTTGGGTTAGAAATTGCACTGGGAAGCCGCATGTAGGAAAATAGGATCTGCTGGTGAATTTTGTTGAAGTGATAAAGGAAGGCACAATGGAAGCTAAAACTCTGCACCAGAATGCACAATCAAGTCGGAGACTGGATGAGAAGAATGTATGAGATTATCCAAAGACATATACTTGCGAGACGAAGTTTTACTGGCACAGGCAGAAAGTAGCAACTAAAGAAGTTACTGTAATAAGAGACACAGAAGCACGTAAATTTTTGATGCTGAGACATGAGGAAATATATTATTAAGAAAGACGATTGGAGGGACGAGAAGTCCACCATTATGTAAAGTGAGATTTGAGTGTCCGGGAAAACCACCAATAGAAGCGTTCTGCACTTGAAAACAACCTTGAGCTTGGTGATGGCGTTACAACATTTCAGTATTTAAATTGCGAATGACGTGCCAATGTAACATTTATGTATTATAGTCTATTAACAGAGGAAGTCGCAGTGATGTAAAATGAAGCCATAATTGTACATTGATGATTTGTTTTTAAAGTGATTTAAAGTGACAATACTGTCACTTTAAAGGGGTTATTTTCTCTTGAGCATTTTTGAAGAGAGGTCGGAAAGGCAGGGGTGGCAAACTGCAGCCTATTATCGGCTTTAGTGAATACATTAGGAAGCCTTTAGGTTTTATTGAAACAGTAGTAAAAATGGTAAGGGAGTGGCCAGCTCTCACTGCACAGGTCTGCTCATTTTGTTTTTAGCTGCTGCATTCGGAAGCCACTTGGGATCCCAGAAGGGTTAGAAGTTTCAATACATCATTTCATGTTGCTATTCTCTGAAAACTCTCTTGATGTTGTTTCCTCCTGAATTGGAGAATTGAACGTAAGATTCTGTGCTGACTTTACCTTTTTACCAATAGGTGGATTTATGTGATGTGACTACATTGGAACCGGTAGCTAGTAGATAGGACTGCATCTATTATTTGTCTAAGTGTTCCAGTACATATTCCATTACAAATTGTTCTTTTCTTTGTTTGCATTTTAACTAGAGCGTTTTTCTAGAGTATATTTCACTTAACGTTGAGTGGTTCGACCAGTTGCAAGGCTTCTGTTATATCCAATTCACGTTAACGTTTAAAATAAGAAAAAGTTAAGGTCCACGCTGTCATCTGAAAATACTTTGAGGGAACTTGCTCTGATCCATCACAGTCGTAGCTGAGGGGCATCTGACTTCCTGCGGTTATTGAAAAGTTAGTGAAGGAGCTGGGTATGGTTTGATGAAGATAGTGCTGTAAGCTGCCTGAGACATTCAAGAAGACCTGAGGATTTGGTGAAACAACACAGGATGGAGCATGGGGACTGTACTTACAGCAGCTGGATCTGCAACATAAATAACAATGGACCATGGAATGCAGGGAGGGGAAGCTCTGAAACCACAGACGGAAGGTGCGTAGGGAATGGGTTCTGCTGTAGCGAATCCGGGTTTTCCAATGACTGCTTCTCAAACTACATGTAGCTCAATAGCAGAGTGTGGGATGACCCTGATTGAACAAGGAGCTGGGCACAGAGCCGTGTTACTTCCGTCAACACGACCTGCACCTTCTCACCGGGAAAGACGGCGCTACCAGTGGCGGTTAGAGTCACAGTAGCATTCAACTTCTATGATCCGGAACTTTCCAGGCAAGAGTGGGAAAGATATCCTTCATCTCCCAGTATGTCAACATCAATGTCACTATTTGATGACGGAGAGTATATATGGTGGATGAGGTGAATACAATATTTTCTCCCTCAGCAAGAAGCTGCCAGGTGTATCCTTATTTTCCCAGCATAGCCCGATTGCCAAAGGTGTACATGGCGCTTCGTGGTCCCCATGTCAATGTGGAGAGGTAGGGGAACTGAAAAGACTCTCATTCGTTAATGTTACAGAGAGCCCATACACTGAAGATCATGCTTTTAAACACCCATTGTCCTGGCAGTAACAGCAGCCGCCACCTCTTCATTCAGAAGCGAACAGTCATTCCCATTATCATCGGGTCTCCACGTAGAAAGATAGGATAGCATCTATGATAAAGGACGCCCCCTCGATACGTGGGTCAAAACACATTTCCCCTCACCCCTCCCCACCATCAACCACCCACATCACGATATCGCATGTGTACTAAGATACTGAGTGGTGTCCTGCAGCATTCTTGAAATGGCTGTTTGTGTGACTGGAGACCAGTGTCTGGTGGTGTACTACCGGAGTCCATGCTGTATCCCTTACTATTTGTGGCATTCATAAATGACATAGATGTGAATGATGATGGGTGTGGGATGCGTGTGATAAGAAAGTGTTTGTTCGATACAAAGTTTGCCCATTTGGTTGGCAGTGAGGAGAAACATTACAGGTAGATGTATGGAATGTGAGATGGGCAGATCAGTAACAGATGGAATGCAACCCTGGAAGAAGGAACAAGTCAGGGGTGTATTCAATGAATGGCAGCAAACTAAGAAGTTTATAGGTTTCTTCTCCACAGATTCCTGAATGTGACTGGACAGGTTATTCGGTTAGTTAAGTAGGCGTAGATGACCGTGGGTATAGACTTTATTCAATGAGGCAGAGATTAAAATAACTATACAGGACTTTGGCAAGGCCACAGATAGAATAATGTGTGCAGTTCCAGAAGCCACGTTACAGGAAGAATAGGATTGCAATGAAGGGGGTGAAGAGCAGAGTCTCCAGGATGTTCTGTAGGATTGAGTATATAACCTAACAAAATAAGCTGGATAAGCTTGCGTTATTAAATGTGGATCCGAAAATGCTGAGGTCATTCAGAAGTATAAAACTACAAGGGGGATGGACAGGGTGGATAGACAGCAGCCGTTCCTTCTTCTCAACGGGTCAAGACCAAGGGAGCACACTTTTAAAGCGAAGCGATTGACCCGAAGAGAGTATTGAATAATTGCCTTTCACCAAGACGGTGTTGGGGTCTGGAAAGTACTTCCTGAGAGTGGAGCTGTCACGGTTAACCTCATAACCGTTAAAGAGAACTTGGACGAACACTTGAAGTGCCATGACGGTTCTGGCTACGGGCCTCTTATATGACGTGGGACGAAAATCGAACATGCTTTATTTCTGAGGATACATTTCACAGAGAGTATCCTTCTGTAATTCCATGGTTGTACAGGGTCAATCATGGACAGCTCATGACAGGAATTGCGAGGTTTCTTAAAATTATCTTAACAGGTTATATGAGTAAACTGTTATTGCTTATAAACGTAAGTCAATGGGAAAGACAATACAGTTCAAGTGTGGTTTCCTTACAGTCTGAAACCAGAGAATGGAGAGGAGACAACAGGGAAATAGCCGAAGTACAGATCAAGATTTGCGTTCTGGTTTCATAGAAGAAAACATTATTTAAAAAACAAAAATAATACTTTACAGCAGAACGAGGATATCCAAGTCTGGTGACAAAAAGGAAAAATGATGGAAAGAGAAATGATTTTGGAGAAATTTCTGAGACTAAAATTAATGAGCATGGTCAACTTCAACATAGATTTATGAAATCGCAATCATGTTTGAGAAACTGACTGTTGGATACGTTATGGAGAAGCAATGGTTGCAATGTGTTGCATTTTCAGATAGATTTCTGATAAAGCTCCAAGCCCAGAGTGCAAAATCAAATCTTATGAGCCTAGTATATGGACAAGTTTTTAGAATGGGAGAGCTGGCTGTCAACATGGAGTTGTAGGTTTTGATTATGATTTTGATTTAATTTTCAAGTGCACTTTAATGGACAAACACAACAACATGCAATAAAAAGCTGTCACTTGTTGCGATGAAATGTTACACTTTTGAACAACTAAAAAAATTGAAAAAAAATAGATACTGCTTGAAAAGCGCCCATGAGTCCTCAGCCAGCTCCTCTCTATCGCCGCAGCCTGCATCCAATCTCACTCCAACAGTGATATCATCATCTATGCTGGACCCCACCAATATTGAAGCTGCTGATCGTCAGGCGCCATTTTTGCCTCTGGGGAAATAATCCTCCATCACCGCCTCATCTCCAACTGTGCCAGACATGTCTCTTACTGCTGGTCCCATCTCATAGATGTTACCACGATGCCATTCCACAATCCGCTTCATCACCGACAAAGTAGGACCCAAAAAAAAAGTAGTCTCCAATCCTCCAGCATCACCTTTTGCGACTGAGCTTTTGCTGCTGCCATTGCTGTCCAAGCGGAAAGGTCAGTGAGTTACAGAAAGGAAAGAGAGGTAGTGAAAATACGAGAAATAAAAGCAGTCAGAGCAAACAAGCTCCACCACAGGAGCACTTGGATTGGAAAAGAACTGAATAAAAATATCCTGCTATTGTAGACAAAGGTGTATCACATGGATCGGGGCTTGGGCCCCAGCTATTGCCAATACACCTCAAATATGTAGTTATGGGAATTAAATGCAATATTTCCAATTCTCCTGACGGCAAGAGACAATGTCAAATTGTGAGTGTGTGAAAAGGATGTCAAAAAGCTCCAAAGTGATTGCGACAAGTGGAGTGAAAGACGTAAGAGATGAAGAGGAATGCGGAAAGATGTGACTTTGTGCGTGAGAGTGGAAAATGTACAACAGTAGCATGACATTCGACAAGAGATTAGTTGAAAAAAATTCTCTATCAAGAGACTTACGCTCCATTTTTGTTCGTATCTGCGCAGAACGCAGCAAGTTCTGAACTCAGAACCCACTACTGGGGATGGCACTGGCGTGCTGACCAGTATACATTGATACACCAAGTGTTAGTGGTAACGCTGAATAAAGGATCTGGCTCTCCTTGTACACCAGTCATTGAAAGCAATATAGCAGGAGGAGAAAGCTGTTAGGAAGAAAATGGTGTGTGTACTTTCATTTCTGGGGGATTTAAGAACAGGAGTAAGGTTGACACCTAATCTCAAACATTTCCAGTCTCCCTGCCTTATAAAGGATAAACCTCACATTGAGGAGATGCACTGAAGGATGACCAGGCTGATCTCTGGGATGACAGGCTTATGTGAGCTCAGTCTGCAGACCACACTGGGACTTGTCTCCAGGCCACACCAAGCCTTGTCTCCAGAACACATTAGGCCAAGTCTTCAGAATGCACAATCATCGATGTCCAGGACGCACCAGGCCCAGTCCACATACCGCACTGAGCTCAGTGTCCAGACCACACTGAGCTCAGTCCCCAGGCTGCACCAGGTCCAGTCCACAGACCACATGTACCTAGTGTACAGACCGCACGGAGCCAAGTCTCCAGGTTGCACCAGTCCTACTGTCCAGGCCGCACCAGGCCCTGTATTCAACCGCATCAGGCCCAAATTCCAGACTTCACTGCATCCAGTCTCCAAACCTCATGGGGTCCTGTCTGCAGACCGTACCTGGCCCACTCCCCGGAAGGCATCGCCTCCTGGCAGCATCACGCCGAGTCTGCAGACCATGTCCAAACCTGTCTTCAGGCTGCACCAGGCATTGTCTCACTGCCTCACCGGGCGCAGTCTTCAAGCCACACGAGGCCCAGTCTGCAGACCACTTTGGGCACAATCAGAAACCACACCTCAGCCAGTCACCACAGAGCACGAGGACCTGTTTCCAGATTGTACTGGGCCGAGTCTCAAGACTGCATCAGGCCCAGCCTCCAGGCTGCACGGGGCCAGACTCCAGACTGAATCAGGCCAAGTCTCCAGGGCCAAACAAGGACAAGCATCCAGATCGCTCATGACCCAGTCTCCAGACCACAGCATGTGCACTCTCCAGACCCTACAGGCACCAGTCTCCAAGACGCACCAAGCCCAGTCATGCTATGGCTCCCGGCCTTGCGTCCAGACCACATTGGTCAAACTCTCCAGGCCGCACCTGCCCAATCTTCAGGCCACACTGGGCTTGGACTTCATGCCTCACAGGTTCCAGTCTTCAGCCCACACCAAGCCCAGCCCCCAAATCACTCTGAGCCCAGCTCCAAGAGGGCAAAAGGCCTGTCTCCAAACCGCCATGGTCTCACTGCCGAGGACGAACCGTGCACAGCCTTTAGGCTGTGCCATGCCCAGTCCAAAGAATGCACTGGGCGCAGTCTCCAGACTACCACAGGCAGAGTCTTTGGGCTTCACTAGGCCCAGTCTCAGGCCGGACAAGCCCCAGTATCCACACTTCACTGGGCCTCGTCTCCAGATGCACTGGTTGCAGTCTCCAGTCCATACCAGGCCCAGTCTCCATCCCGCACATGGCATACTCTCCAGACAGCAATGGCCTATTCTTCAAACCGCACCAGTCCCAGTCTCCACAACACGCCAGGCCAGGCCTCCAGGCTGCAGTGGACCAAGTCTTCAGACTGATTGGCCCAGTCTCCAGAACACACCAGGCCCAGAATTCAAGCCATACCTGGCCCAGTTTCCAAACTGCATTGGACCCAGTCTCCTGGCCATACCATGCAAAGTCTCCAGAGCGCACCAACCCAGGTCAACTCTCCAGGTTGCAATGGTAGCAATCTCCAGGTCGTACGTGGCCAATCTCTGGACAGCCCTGAGCCCAGTCTGAAGACTGCAATGACCCAGCTTCTAAACTGCACCAGCCCCAGTCTCCAGAACGCACGTGGTCAGCCCTCCAAACTGCACTTGGCCAGGTCGCAAGAGCAAAATGGTCCTGTCTCCATACTGTACCAGTCTCAGTGTCCTTTCCACAACGGGCCCTGTCTCCAGTATACACCAGTCTGAGACTCCAGACAGCACCAGGCCCAGTATCCAGGCCACACCAGGCCGAATATCCCCAGACCACTCTCCAGACCGTGCTGGGCCTATTGTCAATTGTGCACTGGTCTCAGTCTCAAGATTGCAATAGTCCCATTCTCCAGATCGCAACGGACCAAGTGTCCAGAGCACACTGGGCCCAGTCTCCAGACCACACCAGGCTAGGCGTCCAGACAACAAACGCGCCGTCTCCAGGCTGTATTTGGCCAAGTCTCCAGGCCGAGTCATGCCAAGTCTATAGACCACTCCGGGCCCAGACTCCAGACTGCACTGTGCCCAGTCTCGCGACTGCACTGGGGTCAGACTCGAGTATGCACTCTTGACAGTCTTCACACCACACTGCGACCAGTCTCCGGACACCATCAGGTTAGGTCTCCAGGCTGCACTGGGGCAAGTCTCCAGGCAGCGTCAGCTCCGAGACCACAAAGGCCCACTCTCCAGGTGCACTGAGCCAAATTTCTACGCCATGCCATTCCGAAAGGGAGCCGTTTATCACTATACTTTGTTTCCTGTCAGGAGAAAGTGAGGACTGCAGATGCTGGAGATCAGAGCTGAAAATGTGTTGCTGGAAAAGCGCAGCAGGTCAGGCAGCATCCAAGGAGCAGGAGAATGCCCGAAACGTCGATTCTCCTGCTCCTTGGATGCTGCCTGACCTGCTGCGCTTTTCCAGCAACACATTTTCAGCATGCCATAACCAGTCTCCATACCACGCTGGTCCCAGTCTCCTGACTGCACGGGGCTCCACTCTCTAGACTGAACAAGGCCCAGTCTACTGACCACACCAACGCAGTCACCAGGCCGCAGCAGGTCCAGTCTACAGAATGCCCATGGCATAGTGTTTAGGTCGCAGTGAGACAACACTGTCGGCTGCACCACGACCAATCTCAGACTGCACCCAGTCCAGTCACCAGACGTCATCTGACCCAGTCACCAGAGTGCAGGGGGCTTTGTCTCCAGGCTTCACGGAGCTCACTCTCTAGATCGCACCAAGCCCTGTCCACACACCTTCCCATGGCGAGTCGTGCCACTGCACTGGGCTCAAACGTCAGGATGGCAAGAATGCACCAGACCCACTCCCTAGTCCAAAGTTGGCACAGCTTCCAGGTTGCACCAGGTCAGGACTCCAGTTTGCACCAAGTCCAGAATCCAGAGCAGTTCTGACCCAACCTCCAGGCTACAACAGGCATGGTCGCAGGGCCTCACCAGGCCCAGACCTAAGGCAGCACTACACCCTGTCTCTCGACCCCGCTGTGCCCAGTCTCCAGGATGCACAGGGCCCAGTCTCCAGGAAAATACCAGCCTCAGTCAGCAGACACGAACAGGCACAGTCTCCTGGATGTACTGCTGGCAGTCCCCAAGCCGCACCGGGCCCAGCCTGCAGGCTGCACTGGGAGTGCCCTTCAGGTTTCTTGATTCGCAGACACCAGGTTGCACCCGGCCAAGTCTTCAGGGGGCACTGTGCTCAGTTTCCAGACCACATCAGATCAAGTCCCCATACCTCATCTCTCCCTGTCTCGAGGCGACACCAGCCTCAGTCTCCAGATCGTACCAGACCCAGTCTCCTGAACACACTGGTGTCAGTCTCCAGGACGCCCCAGGCCCAGTCTCCAGATCGGAGTGGCCCAATTACTAGATCACACCAGCCCCAGTCTGCACGTCGCACCCGGCCCTGTCTTCAGAGGGCACTGCGTCCAATCTCCAGGCTACACCGGGAGCTGTCTCCAGACAGCATCAAACCCAGTCTCCAGGACGCAACGGTCTCAGTCTCCAGACTGCATTGGACACAGTTTCCAGACCGCACAAGACCCAAACTCACGACTGCACGAGACATAGACTCCAGTCTCTAACAGGCCCAGTTTCCAGAGCTCACCAATCCCTGTCTCTTGGCTGCAACGGAGCCAGTGTCCAGACTGCAACTGCTGCAGTCTCCAGACCACAATGGCCTAATCTCGAGACTACACTAGTCCCAGTCACCAGACCGAACCACACTAGGGCTCCAGGCTGCAATATACCACGTCTCCTGACCACATCGGGCCCAGTCACAAGACTCGAGGCTGCACAGGCTGCAGTTTCCAGGCCACACTGGGCCCAATTTCCTTACCACGCTGGGCGAAGAATCCAGTTTACAATGGCCCAGTCTCCCGACTGCCCGAGTCTCAGACACCTTCCTGCACCAGGACCAGTCTCCAGATCATACCAGTCCCACCCTACACGCTGCACCAGGACGAGACTCCAAACTGCACCAAGCACATTCTCTAGACCGCAATGGTCCAGCCCCCAGACCGCACCATCCACAGTCTCCAGACCACACCAGCCAAAGCCTCCAGTCTTTACTGGGCCAACTCTCCAGACCGCAACGGCCGAGTCTCCAGAACGCACCAGCCGAAGTCTCAAGCCCTCACTGGGTACAATCCCTGAGGCCAATTGGCCTAGTCTTGAGGCCACATTGGGATCAGAATCCACAACGCTTCAGGCCCAGTCTCCACGCTGCACCGGGCTCAGTCTCCAGACCTAACGGGTCTTAGTCTCCAGCCCACAGCGTCCAGTCTACAAGCCACACGACGCCCAGACCCCAGACTGCACCCGGCCCAATCTTGAGTCCACGCTCTGCCCAGTCACCAGTATGAACTGTGGCCAGTCTACTGACCATAACATGCCCACTCCTTTCGCTGAACCGGGCACAGCCTCCACGCTGCACCGCGCCTCGTCTCCAGTTGCATCTCGCATAGTTTCCAGGCAACTCCAGACACAGTCTCCAGCCCACACCGGGAACCAGGCCTCTCCTGTCCCAATCTCCAAGCCACACAGGACCCAGTCTACAGACTGAACTACGCCCAGACCCCAGACCACCCCGGCCCCAGTCCTGAACCTTCACAGGGCCCACACTACCGGCTGCACTGGGCAGAGTCACAAGACTGCACCGGGTCCTCTCCTGAAGCCGAACGGTTCACAGCTTCCAGAATGCACCACGCCCAGTCTCCAGGCCGCACCTCACCCAGATTGCAGGCTATGTCCTGCCCCATCTCCTGGCCACACGCGGCAGGGTCTTCAGGTTTCATCGTTCCCTGACTCTTGGTTGCACCAGTCCAAGTCTCCAGAGGGAACCGGGCTTGGTGTCCAGACAACACCAGACCTAATCCCCAGGCCTCACCTGGCCAAGTCTCCAGGCCACACGAGCCCAAGTTTCCACACAGTACTGGACCCAGTGTTCAAGCCGTACTGGTTTCTGTATCCAGGCTGCGCCGGACTCCAGATCGCATTGTCCCCGTCTCCGGACCACACCAGCCCCTGTTTCAAGACCACACTGGGCCAGACCTGCAGGTTGCAGTGGGACAAGTCACCACACCGCCATGGCCCAATCTCCAGATCACACCAGCCCCAGTCTTTTGTTTTCACCTGGCCCTGTGTCCAGATTGCACTGGCTGCAGTCTCCATTCTGCGCCGGGCGCAGTCTGCAGACATTATCAGTCCCAGTCTCTAGGCTGCACCGCGCCCAGTCGCCAGACCGTACTGGACTGAATCACTAGAGCCCACCAAGCCAAGTCTCCAGACCATACAAGCCTCAATCTCCCGACTGCACCAGTCCAAGACTCCAGGATGTACCATACCCGGTGTCCTGTACCCATCCATCCCGCAGCCAAGCAGCACCAGCACAAATGTCCAGACTGCATCAGCCGACATCACCAGATTGCAACGGGCCAGGTCTTCAGGCTGTATTGGGTCAAGTCTCCAGACCGCAATATCCCAGTGTCCATATCGTAACAGCCCGATTCTCCAAGCCATACTGTGCCCAGTCTCCAGAGAGAACCAGCTCCAGTCTCCAGGCCACACCGGGCAAAGTCTCAAGGCTACATTGAGCCCAGTCTTCAGACAATAATTGCCCAGTCTCCAGACCGCACCAGCCCGAATCACCAGACTGCACCAGGCCCAGTTCCAAGGATGCTCCGAGCCCAGTCTCCAGATGGCACTTGACATAGTCTCGAGGCCGAGTCTGCAGAATGTACCGGGCCCTGCCTTCACACAACGTCATGCACAGTCTCCAGACCATGCCAAGCCCATTCTCCTGAGCACATCGAGGCCAGTCCCCAGACCACACCCGTCTTTGTCTCCAGATGCAACGGCCCAGTCTCCAGTCCACACTGCGCCCAGTCTCCAGGCAGCACCCATCCTAGTCTCCAGGCTGCATGGGCCAAATCTCCAGACTGCTCCCAGCAAAGGCTGTAGGCCGGGTGTCCCATCCCCGACCGGCCACGTCTCAAGTCTGCACCAGGCTAGTGTCCAGGTTGCATCAGGATCAGTGCCATGCCTGCACAGGGGTCAGTCTCTGGTCGAAAACGGACATATCCTCCGGGCTGCACCGGAATCAGTCTCCAAACCACACACGAACAAGTCACGAAACTGCCTGTGGTCCAGATCACGGGGAGCACTGGGCCCAGTCTCTAGACAGCACCACACCCACTCTCTGGGCCAAACCGGACACAGTCATCGGACAGTCACCAGGCTGCGCTGGGCCCAGTCTCCAACTATATTGTGGTAAATGATATGGAAGGTATAGACTGCAGGGAATTGATAGTGACATCTTGGAAAATGTCCAGCTTGCAGCGGAGGAAGTACTGGATGTCTTGAAATGGTTAAAAGTGGAGAAATCCCCAGGACCTGATCAGGTGTACCCGAGAACTCTGTGGGAAGCTAGAGAAGTGATTGCTGGACCTCTTGCTGAGGTATTTGTCTCATCAATAGTCACAGGTGAGGAGCCAGAAAACTGGAGGTTTTGCAAAAGTAGTGCCACTGATTAAGAAGGGCGGTAAAGACAAGCCAGGGAACTATAGACCTAGCAGCCTGACCTCAGTGATGGGCACGTTGTTGGACTGAATCCTGAGGGGCAGGGTGTATATGTATTTGGAAGGGTCAAGGCTGATTAGGGATAGTCAACATGGCTTTGAACGTGGGAACTCATGTCTCACAATCTAGATTGAGTTTTCTTGAAGAAGTAGCAAAGAAGGTTGATGAGGGCAGAGCATTCGATGTGATCTATAAGGACTTCTGTAAGGCGTTTTCATAGGTTACCCAGGTTAGCAAGGTTAGACCTCATGAAATACAGGGAGAACTGGCTATTTTGATACAGAACTGGCTCAAAGGTAGAAGATAGTGGGTGATGGTGGAAGTTTGTTTTTCAGACTGGAGGCCTGTGACCAGTGAAGTGCCACAGGGATCGGTGCTGGGTCCGATACTTTTTGTAATTTACATGAATCATTTGGATGCGAGCATAAGAGCTACAGTTAGTTTACAGATGACACCAAAATTGGAGGTGCAGTGTACACCGAAGAGGGTTACCTCAGGTTACAACAGGATCTGGACCAGTTGGGCCAAATGGCTGAGAAGTGGTAGGTGGAGGTAATTTCAAATAAATGCGAGGTGCTGCATTTAGGGAAAACAAATCTTAGCAGGACTTATACACTTAATGGTAAGGTCCAATGGAGTGTTGCTGAAAAAAGACACCTTGGAGTACAGGTTCATAACTCCTTGAAAGAGGAATCGCAGGTAGATAGGATAGTGAAGAAGGCGTTTGGTATGCTTTCCTTTATGGGTCAGAGTATTGAGTACAGGAGTTGGGAGGTCATGTTGCGGCTATACAGGTCATTGGTTAGGCCACTGTTGGAACATTGCTTGCAATTCTGGTCTCCTTACTATCGGAAAGATGTTGTGAAACTTGAAAAGGTTCAGTAAAGATTTACGAGGATGTTGCCAGGTTTGGAGGATCTGAGTTACAGGGAGAGGCTGAACAGGCTGGAACTGTTTTCCCTGGAGCGTCGGTGGCTGAGGGGTGACGTTATGGAGGCTTACAATATTATGAGGAGCATGGATAGACTAAATAAAAAAGTCTTTTCTCTGGGATCAGGGAGTCGAGAACTCGAGGGCATAGGCTTAGGGTGAGAAGAGAAATATTTAAAAGAGATCTAAGGGCAGCTCTTTCACACAGAGGTTCGTACGTGTATGGAATGAACTGCCAGAAGATGTGGTGGAGCCTGGCACAATTGCAACATTTGAGAGGCATTCGGATCGATATATGAATAGCAAGAGCTTGGAGGGATATGGGGCGGGTGCTGGCATGTGGGACTAGATTGGTTTGGGATATCTGATCGGCATGGACAGGTTGAATCGAAAGTTCTGTTTCCATGCTGTACATGCTGTATGTAGTCAGATATGACAAGGGGGCTTAGCTTTAAATTAAGGGGTGGTAGTTATAGGACTGATGTTCGTGGTAGATTCTTTACTCAGCGAGTCGTGAGTTCATGGAAAGCCCTGCCAGTAACAGTGGTGGACTCTCCCTCTTTATGGGCATTTAAACGGGCATTGGATAGGCATATGGAGGAAAGTGGGCTAGTGTAGGTTAGTTGGGCTTGGATCGGCGCAACATCGAGGGCCAGTACTGCGCTGTATTTTTCTATGTTCTATGTTCTATCTCAAAGACTCTGTGACTCTATACCTGGCTCAGACTCCAGGCCAGATAGTGCCCACAATCCAGACCTCACCACGCCCAGCCTCCAGGCTGCACAGATCATAGTCTCCAGGCTGCACGGAGCCTAGTCTCACGTCTGCACTGGACCTGGTCTCCTGGCTGCAATGGGTCCAGTCTCCAAACCTCACTGGGCCCAATCTCCAGTCCACACAGGGCTCAGTCTCCAGACTGCTCTGGGCCACGTCTCCACACCTCACTGGGCCAAATCCCCTGCCAACATAGGAACTCCAGAACACACCGGGCCCAGTCTCTGCAAGTCACTGGGCACGATCTCCAGACAGCACAGGGCCTCGTCTACAGACTGCAAAGGCCCAGTTTCCAGGTAGCACTGTCCTTATAGGTTCCCGACCTCGCTTCCCCGCGTGAGCCTCCGCTCTGGATTCACAAGCTCCATTCACATCAAAGTAACGTTAAGAATTAAAATATTGACACAAATGCTTCTGAAAACTGAATATAAACAAGATGCACAAACAGCCAGGGGAGCAGAGAAGCCACATCGATTTTTATGACATTTCATGACATTTTTCTTCCTCAAAAATGACTTTGGAGCCTCAGAGCCGTGTCGTCTGATTCCTCACAATGTCGTACCTGAAATATTAACGGAAGGAAATGAACATGCCATTCCTGGCCTGTCTGCTGAAATTGGGTTTTATTTGAGAAGTTTACAATCCATTCTCCCTATGATTTGGAAGATCAAGGAACATTGAAAGTTTGAGAAAACGAGAATTCTCATCCTCTTCCGAAGTGTTTTACCCAGCGTGGCCTGGAGGTATCTCTACTGGTGTGGTCTGCATGGCTCCCGGTGCTGGACAGACATCTCGTCCAGGTTTACAGATCAATGCTCTGCTGTGGTCTGCATAGCTCCCCGTGCTGGACGGCTATCTTGTCCGGTTTATAGATCGATGCAATGCTGAGGTCTGCATGGCTCCCAGTACTGTAGAGATACCTAGACCAGGTTAATAGATTAATGCACTGCTTTGGTCTGCATAGCTTCCCGTGCTGGGCAGATATCTAGTCCGAGTTTATTGATCAATGCACTGCTGTCGTCTACCTAGCTCCCTGTGCTGGACAAATATATGCTTCCAGTTTGTAGATCAATGCACTCGCGTGGTCTGCACAGTTTTGTGCAATCAATGGATTGCTATGTTTTATCAATCAGACCATGATCTGCACAGTGCTCAATGCTGAATAGATACCTCCTCTGCATTAATGATTCTCTGTAGTGGATTGAGAATGTGATGTAACTTACCATTTCAGCAGATATGGCAATACCTTTACTTCCCATTCTTGTGATTGAACCCTCCATCTCTCACTCCATTAATGCTGCGGCGTGACCATGCATAGTCCATTATAATGGTGCATACCCGCTATCCTGGCAGCAGTCACAGCTTCTTCATTCAGAAGCAATCAGCCATTCCCATCGTCTTCGATTCGCCACGTAGAAAGAAAGGATGGCCTCTCAGCTATAGGAAATACCCTTGTTTCATGCCTCAAAACATCTTCCACATCACCACCCCCCACCACGAAGCAATCACATCAAAATATCCCTTGTGTAGCGAGAGCAGTGGGGACACTGGGGCCATCAGGGAGCAGGACATCAGTGAGATGGAGCATCAACTCCTATGTCTCAATGGGCAGACTGAAACCTCCCTTACACACTGTAGCATTAAGTCCAGTAATCTATATCAATTTTTGTCATCTACAACCTTTCAGTCTTCCGGAAAATTCAGTTTCATGGTTGCCCACGTTATATTGCAGCAGCCAAGTTGTTGTGTATTGCTTTACAATTAGAGACTCTCGACCTCCACTTGATAACGTCAGTTCCTGATCATCTTCGGTAGAATTTATTTATCAAAAATTTGAAATTTGTTGCAAATAGTTGAGGCCCCAACGCTGGTCACTGTGACACTTTAGTCGTTAATTTGTGTGAAACTGATAAAGACTGATTTATCCCTAATTTTTCCCAGCTCCTAGCTTAGTAACCACTCCTCGTTGAATCGGATTTAGCAGCTTTGAGAGGCTGAATATTCCCTTCCATTTCCGATGTAACAGGTATGTGAGATAAAAAGATCTGCTCCAATCTGCTGAGTAACAATGTCGAATGGCTGAATGGCCTCATTCTGTTCCTGTTTAAAACACTAAGTTGCTTCAGTCTACGTGTAGCTGTTAATGATGTTGAACAGTTTCAAAACATCAGTGTACAGCCCTCTTCTGACACTATGATGGAGTCAAGGCCATTGATGCTGCAGCTGCGGATAGAACATCGTTTTCATTGGATGCCTAGTTTCCATTTGCTCGGTCCTTTAGAAGTATGTTCTAATTCGCAGTGGGCAGTATCTTCACTATGAGACTAAGTCTTTCCCTTCGGCAGGACTGTGTGTTGGGTCCTCCTACATAAACTGGAATAGATTCAACTGTGCCAATTAGTTTCTTGAGATGGTAATCCTCTTTTTGATTCCCCAAAATCGCCCCACAATCTGGCTGCTGTGTATTTAAGTCATTGCCCCGTTCAGTGAGGGGTGGGCCTGTAGAGAAACTACTGGAAATGGACTTTGAAGTCCCACAACCAGATTACATTCTGTATCCTTGTCACCTTCAGTGTTTCCTCCGATTTCGTTTCAACATAGGTATGGAGGGCTGGAAATGTCTATCAGGAGGAGATTTCCTTGATCATTTGTGACCTGTTAAATTGATATTTACCGGGTTCTGGAATCAATGTTGGTGAATTCCAGTGCAACTCATCTCCTGAATGTATAACACGGTGCCCCAACCTATAGTGGGTCTGTCCTGCAGACTTTCAGAAGCATTATACATCTGGCTTGATTCTGACCCAGACAATGTAACAGGGTGAAAAATGTTGAAAACTGAATAGCCTGAATATTTTACAGCTCCGAGAGTTAGACAGAACTGAAAACGATTGAGGAGGAAATTGCAGAATAAGGGAAGTCATCTGTACAATCATAAAAGAGAATCTTGCATCATTCTGAACACAACGTTCTCCGAAACATCTATTCCCGATATTCCTTGGAACATTCTGAACCTGTCATTCCCGGAACATCCTATAACAAACATTCTCCGGAACATTAAATCACCGAAATTCCCCAGAACATTTTTTACTCAACATTCCATGCATTATCCTGTACACGACAGTCCCCAGAATATTCTATACCTGATATTCACCAGAGCCTTCTGGACCTGGATTCCCAAGAACATTCTGTATCCGACATTCACTGGAACATTCTATGCCCGACATTTCCTGGAACCATCTGTACCTGATATTCCCCACAACACTCTATAACCGACATGCCTTGGAACATTCCATAACAGACATAGTCCAGAACATTCTACACCCGACGTTCTCCAGAACATCCTGACCCTGACATTATTTGTGAGCAGCCGGACGTCAGTGAATTCAAGAAAAGATAGATTCCGTTCCAGGGAGAAGAAGACACTTTTCCGAAGTCCCATCATGAAGTTGAAGGGCGAATACGTTTTCACTGCTTTTATATTTCTTCACGACAGAAGATGGGCCACAATTGAAACAAAAGGCTGAAATATCCAAATTCCGTTTGCCCTCAAGAAACTGGGAGGTAATCCATCATGACAGCGACGTTTTCAGGTTCCGTATTAGGAACTGAAAAGATGTGACCTGTGTTGGATCTCGAGTGATCGAGTGTGAAGGCATGTTATCGCTGCCAACTGTTCTTATGGATGTGTCTCCGCGTATTTGGGGAGGGAGGACTCCTTGCGTTTTATGACACATTTTTGCAATGAATTCAGACGTTCCCATTTGTTATTCATCTTCAATTATTTTCAAATATGTCACTGAATACAGTGACATATTTGAAAATCTCTCTGGCTCCTCAATAACACAGCCTCCAGTCTGATACATAACCTTTATGTTTTCCTTCCTCACAGTTAATGGAGTGACGATCTACGTCCTGCTATATAAAGATTGTGGATTGTCTCCATGTGTCAGACATTATCTGTGGGCCATGGCAGTAGCGGATCTACTGGTCATTATCCTCGACCTGATATTGAGACACATTCCCATTGTTTATCGGGGTCAGTTTTCTTTCCTGACGTACATCCCTGTGTGTAATATCCACGCCGTCCTGCTTTATGCAGCCACTGACTGTTCGGTTTGGTTCATCGTCACATTCACCTTTGATCGGTGTATGGCCATTTGTTGCCAGAAGCTGAAATGTGCGAAAAGATCAGCTGTGGTTCTGGGAACAGTGACTGTGCTGAGCTGTTTAAAGAACATTTTCTGGTATTTTTATGCTCACAGCTCAGTATCGGCTGATGGACGCCCCCTGGTTTTGTTATGCAACAGACGGGGTTCAATCCTCCCGTGTCTGGGCCGCGATCGAGTTCCTCCACTACATTCTAACTCCAGCTCTCCCATTTCTCCTGATTCTACTGTTCAATGTTTTCACTGTCAGACATATTTTAGTGACTAGCAAAGCCCGCAGGAGACTCATGGTGCACACAAACGGGGACACTCAGTCTTACACAGAAATAAGAAACCGTAAAAAAATCGTCATTTTACTGCTTGTAATCTCAGCCAATTTCATCCTGTTATAGTCAACGTTAATGGCGTTTTCTATATGGTACCGGATGTATTGGATTGGGTATTGGTCTGTGTATCTCCATAACTTTACGCAGCAATTGGGCTTCATGCTGCAGCTCCTCAGTTGCTGTACAAACACCGCGATTTACGCTGTGACCCAGAAAATGTTCAGACAGCAGCTGAAGAATGTGTTGAAATATCCAATTACCCAAATTCATCAATCAACCAAATTCACTCATTAATCAATGCATCCAAGGTTTCTTCATTTTAGTTCAGTGTTTCAACAATGAAATGGCATGTCGCTATGGTAACAGACTGAGAGTAGCTCTGGATAAAAGCAAATTACTGCGGATGCTGGAATCTGAAACCAAAAGAGAAAATGCTGGAAAATCTCAGCAGGTTTCGAGTCCAACTGACCCTTTGTCTCCATACAGATGCTGCCAGAACAGCTGAGATTATCCAGCATTTTCTCTTTTGATTTGAGGGTAGCACTAGTTTGTAAAACCTTATTCCATAGGGGTTCAGAGGGAAACATTTCAATGCTTCAAACAACTCAATAGCCAATGAGAAAAGGCATCATCCCAAAGACTATATCTATTACCTCAATGTGTAAACAACTAAAATGTTCATTTGAACGTGAAAAGCAGCAACGTGAACGCCATTGTTATTTCCCTTCTTGTTGAGAAGCAGAGTGGAGACAGACAGATTCAGAAACTCGTTCTGGTCCTCAGAGAAATAACGGGTCCGTGGCATGAGCTCTGCATTTAAGGTGAAGTTACTCTGTCCTTTCATTCACCTCTGGCTCTCCCACGCCAAACTGGCCTTCGGAAACATTAATCTGTCCACCGAATTCCCCCAACTGCAGCCGACAGCATCCATCTTTCTCTCTCCATCACCCTGTCTCCCGCATCCCCCCTCGCCTTCTGTTCCCTTTTCTTCATCCCTCTCTTCCTTCTCATTTCTCTCCCTCTCTCTCTCTCTACACACACTCAATCGACACCGCTCTCCCTTTCACTCACCCTTAACCCCTGCTCTCTCTCTCTCATAGACACCCCGGTTTCTCCATTCGCCATCACTCTTCTCTCTCCCCTCACCTTCTCTTTGACTCTCCTGCTGATTGTGCCTCCCTCACTCTTTTTGATCTCCCCCACATTCTCCACCTCCTCTCACTTCCCGCCAAATCTCGCTGTGCTCTTTCTCTCACCCCGCCTCAACCAGGCATCTCGACTTCCTCTGCTGTCTCTGGGTCAGTGAGAGAGAAAAGAATCAGTGAGGGACAGTGCGACAGATGGAGAGAGACGTAGGTTCAGACCGAGGGAGAGTGAAGTAGGGAGGGGAAGAGAAAGAGAGATAGAGTCAGCGGGAGATGGAAGGAAGGAGAGAGTGTGAGAAAGAGAGTCAGGCAGAGCCAGCGGTTTGGAGTCAGAAAGAGCAAAAGAGAGGATGGGAGTCAGACGAGGGAGAGGTGCAGCCAGCGGGAGGGATTGAGGGGAAATGCGAAAGACAGTGAGGCAAGAAGTGATTAGGTCAAGGAAAGTTTAGACAGAGAGACAGGCAGGAAGTGGGAAGGGTGTAGACAGAGAATGGAAAGCCTGAGAAGAGAGAGTGTTGGAACGGTGGGGAGAGAGTGTGGGTAGGGCGGGATAAAACAAAATGGGAACCAGCGAGACAGAAGCAGCTGAATAGAGAGCGATAGTGGGAAGAGGCAGGAGAGTGGGAGATGGAGGGGAGGAGAGAGGGAGAGAGAGGGGGTGAGAGAGTCGTGAGAGAGACAGAAGGAGACATAGGAGAGAGGGAGAGGGAAATGGACAGACAGAGGGAATGAGACAGAGAGAGGGAGGTGAGAAAGAGAGTGTGGGAAATAGGAGAGTGGGAGAGGGAAGGAGGAGGAGAGTATGACAGGCAGAAGGAGACCGCGGGGTGGGAGAGCGAGAGAGGGATGGGGAGATATCGGGTTTGGAGGAGAGAAAGAAGGGTGAGATAGTGGCAGAGAGAGAGAAGGGGAAGAGAGGGGTGAGAGAGGAGAGAGTGGAAAGAGGAAGGGGAAGGGTAGAGAGATAGTTAGAGGCGTGGAAGCAGGGGCATAGAGAGGAGAGAGGCGGGTGAGACCAGAAGTGAGGCCACAGGTGAGCGAGCGAGTGAGACCAGGAGGGAGGCAGCAGTCAAGTGAGTCAGTGAAATTGGGAGGGAGGAAAAAAAGCGACTGAGCGAATGACATCAGTAGGGAGGTTGCAGGTGAGTAAGCGAGTGAGACAGGGAGGGTTCAACACTCAAGTGAGAAAGTGACACCGCAACGGAGGCAGTAGGCGAGTGAGTGAGTGACACTGGGTTGGGATGGTGGGAGCGAGTTGGGTGGGAGAGAGCAAGTGAGCGTGTGTGACCGGGAGGGAGGGTGTGGATGAAACCAGGAGGGAAGGGGCACATAAGACGAGGAGGGAAGGATTGAGTGAGACAGCGGGGAATGCATCACGTCAGTGAGCAATGAGAATAGTAGGGATAGCAGGCAAGTGCACCAGTGAGACTAGGAGGGAGATAGCAGGAGATGCAGACAGTAAGATCAGGAGGGAGGCAGCAGGTGAATGAGCGAGATCCGAGGTGGAGGCAGCAGACGAGTGAGTGAGTGACACCGCGAGGAAAGAAGCAGGCAAGTAAGTCAGTGAGACTGGGAGGGACGAAGCACACAACTGTGCGAATGAGACCAGGAGGGATGCAGCAGGTGAGTGAGCGAGAGAGACCATGATGGAAACAGCATGCAAACGGGTCAGCAAGTGAGTTAGGACGGATACGACAGGAGCATGAGGGAGCAAGTGAGGCATAGAGGTCGGCATCAAATGAGGAATGAGTTCAGACCAAGAGGGTGGCAGCAGGTCAGTGAGTGAGACTGGGAGGGATGCAGCACTCGAGTGGGCAAGTGACACTGGGATGCAGGCAGCAGGCGAGTGCCTGAGTAAGAAACAGTTGAGAGGGTGGGAGCGAGTTGAGTGGGATGAAGCGACAGAATGAGTGAGACTGGGAGTGAGGTAGCGAGTCAGACCCAGAGGGAGGCAGCAGGCGATTGAATGAGTGACACTGGGAGGAAGACAGCAGGCAAGTGAATGTGTGTGACCACGATGGAGCCAAAAGGTGAGTGAGTTAGCGAGTGAGACATGGAGGTAGGCAGCAAACGAGGAGTGAGTTTAGGCTGAGAGGAAACCGGGAGGGAGGGAGTAGCCGAGTGAGCGAGGGAGGCAATGACAGATGGAGCAGCAAGGGTGAGTCAGGGAGACGAGGAGGGCGGTAGCAGGGGATTGAGAGAGGGAGGTCATGATGGAGGCAGCAGTTGGGGTGAGTGAGGGAGTCCAGGATGCAGGCAACAGTCGAGTAATCTTACTTTACATTCAGTCTTATTCAATTCAAGGCAACGTTCGTCATCATCACGCCTACCCTCACCCACAGGATGTAGTATATTCTGAAGTGTGGGCAGCCTCTAAAACAGAAGTGGGACTTGCAAGAATCCGAGCTATCACTATTCCTGTTATACATAATTCCACTTTCCCCTCTCCCCCAACACCTACTGAAGCCAGAAGCTGAAGCTGGCGTTCAACTTTTTATTGAATCTTTCTTACAGCAAGGCATTCCAGTCCCATGCCACTCTCCCGCCAATATAAGCATTGTGCTCTCGATTCCTAAACCTGGACATCCTGAATGGCGACTTGTTGAAGATCTTTGTGAAGTAAAGTAAATTGTTGAGCCTCCACACCTTTTCGTTGCCAATCCTGTTGCATCTCAGTTCATGCCAAGCATTTTACTCTTGTTGACCTCCAACATGCAAGTTTTCACATTCCGTTTCATCCAGACCACGAGTACCATTTTGCCTTCACTATTTAAGGGCTAACAATATACATGGACCCACCTACCTCAAGGATTTGTTCACTCGCCCAGACTTTTTACAGAGGCCCTTCACGCCCAATTGATATCACTTCAATACTTCGATGATCTCTTTCTCTCCAGCACTGATGGATCTTCCCATTACACTGACTTCGCTACCTTAGTGAAACATCTCCATTAATTTTGGCTATGTTGTACCCCCGCAAAAAAAATGCTTATGACGATTCAGAAAGAAGTCAAATTCCGAGCAATTCTCATCTCTGAATCTGATCGACGTTTGACCCCTGAACGTATTGTTCTTATGCATTGTATTGCTTCTCCGACCACTCCCAAACGGATGCGGTCGTTTATCGGTCCTGCCAATTATTCCTAATAATGGTCTCAAATTATTGCCCTTTTAACACGAAAATTATCTCCCTTGTCCTAATCTAATGCCCCTCAAAATTATGATCTCACTCCTGAACACCTAACAAACCTTTACGAAACCCCAAACTGTCTTCTCTTAAGCTCCTGCGTTAGGCCGACCTTCGTAGGATCACCACTTCCGCCTCTATGTTGCCATCCTTTAAAAACATTGCTGCAGCTGTTCTTTCCAAACAATATGGCACGTCATCCCGCCCTATTGCCTATTATTCCTATTACTTTGACCCCCTCACTCAAGATATGCTTTGTGCACCCAGATTCTCCTCGCCATCCATACCATGCTATTGGCTACCTCCAACAAAAATTTATATCAAACTGTGAATGTCAGTCCCTCCCATTCTACGGTGTTGTTGCTTACCTCTCAACAACCTCATCACCACGCTGCGATCCGTTTTCGTCACTATGAGATCTCATTGCTTCAGAACCTGCTTCTCTCTTTTCAATGCTGATCTCACATCAACCTTGCCTCATTCTTGAAGGAGGAAACTCTTGAATTGCACGATCCTCCTCATGAATATTTTGATATAATTGACCTTGCTACTCGGACACGTCCTGTTATTTACGAATCAGGATATTAGTAATCCAGATTTTCCGCTTTTTGTTGATGGCTCTTTTTCTACCTCCCCAGAGGATAAACGCATGTTAGGATATGCGATTGTCACTTTGTCACAAACAATAGAAGGTATTCCATTGGTCCACCCTGTTCTGCCAACAAGCCCAGCTCCTTGCTATTACCCGTGTCTGCATACCTGCGGAATGCAAGCCAGTGAATGCAAGCCAGAGATTACACTGTCTCTGCTATGTCTTCGGATGTGACCATGATTTTGTTCAACTCTGGCAACAGTGAGGCTTTCTTGCCTCATCGGAAATGATGTCAATGCTACCTACGTTGATAACCTCTTCCGAGCTGTTCAACTTCACTATCAATTAGTAATTAGCAAATGTTGCGCTCACTCCTCTGATGCTTCTGGTGTCACTGAAGGCAACCATGTCGCTGACACGGCATTTAACAAGCAGCTGTTGAACAAAGAGTTATGGTCACTCAAATGACAAACATGAAACCAAAGGAAGATCGTCCTTTTGCCGCGGCTGATACCCTGACCATGCTTGATCCACTGCAAATATGGACCCATCAGGCAGACACCTCTGATTAGCAAAAATAGAGATGAATTATGGTTGTCATGAAAATAATTATGCTGAACGTTGGATTACGTCAGTAGGACAGATATGTCTGCCCAATTCGCTTTTGCCTTTTCTAGTTGATTATGTCCATGCACATATGCATGTAGTTCAGAATGAAATGGGTGGACAAAATTCTCCAAATTTGGTGAAATCTCCACCTGCAAAGAAAAGGAAAACAAGTAGCTGTAAATTGCCTAATTTGTCAAAAGCATAATCCCGGGAGAGACATAAAGTGCCCATTAGGTGAAACATCCCTGCCAAGTGCACCTTTTGATACTATCCAGTTAGATTTTATAGAATTACCAAGATGCCACGGTTAAAAGCATTGCTTTGTGATAATTGCTGTATTTCGTAGATGGATTGTAGCTTATCCGTGCACTGACAGTACATCAAAAACGACCTGTAAAATTCTACGAAGAAAAGTCATACCCAGGTTTGAATGCCAGCAACGGCCTCTTTCGATAATGATTCCCACTTCTGTGCGGAGCTGAAGAAGAATAGTATTTTAACAGGCAGCGTAGCAAGTTGGTAGAAGCAACTTGCCTTAATTTTGTGCATGTACTCCCAATTACCCTTCTTAATATGAGAATCAGGATCCAGAAAAAGGACGGGACTCTCGGCAGCTGACCAACTATATGGAAAACCCCTGAAGACTCCCTGGTCTGCACCATTGATGGTCCAATATCCTGTTCCTGTGCATGTCATGGCAGAAGTATTGCACAGGTACCTGATTAAGCTAAACAAGGCATTTCAGTCTTGTCGTCAACAGGTCAAAGAAGCCTATCCGGAACCATGCAAGAAAGAAGAAACAGCTCCGCTGTTTAAAGACGTCTAACCTCTTGACTACATAATATTGAAATACTATAATCTGGAAAAGTTGGGAGATGGCTGGAAAGGTCCTTATCGAATTCTTCTGACAACAGAAACTGCAGTTAAATTAAAAGAACGTTCAGCAAGAGGCTGCAAAGAATATTAAAGCTTTTATTACTTCCACGATCCTAGTGTTAGTACGAGTGCAAGCGTCTGACGAAAATCTAATCCAAATACCTGCACCCAAATATATGCAGACGTAATATGCCCATCTGTCATGTCCTTGACTGGCAAAACCTCCAAATGACTGTATGAATGGAATTTGTGTCAATGCTAATTAATAAAATGGCCAAATGACAAAGGTGGTACTTACATTTGATGCTCTGAATAACGTCACGGGAATTAGTTTTGTCAATCTAAACGATACTTTGGAGGATGACACATGTTGAAACAATGAGACCGTTAGATGCTCATCAGTGATTCTTTCCCGTACGTAGACTACCGACATCACGATAACGGAAGGCATCACTAACACTCATGACAAGACAACCCGATGACCACAAAACAGCAGAAATTCAAAACAACCGCTCTGTTAACCACTACCCATTTTGTTCCCCCTATTGCAATTCTTAATACTACCCTTGATACTGTGAGAACACTGAAGTGTAACACTCGACACTCGAACGCCATTTGCAGAAACAAATCAGACAATTTAGTTGTAGAATGCCAATGTAATCAAAGCTACAATGGCAGTGGAATTGATGCATCAGGATGCTCCGATGGTGATCAATGTATGAAATGCCCCACTGCTGCAACTGAAAAGAAGATTTTTCAACTCCATGAAGCTTGCAACAATACTCTTAAAAGTATGAATGTAGCTGCCCAGCTGAAAGCCATTTGAGGTATTCACATTGCAAATCCGAGCAATCACGTTAGACATTATTGCAATGCTCAGAACACATCTATGCCAGTTGTCACGAGATGGCAAGATTCCATGACTTCTTCCACTCCATCAAAAAACCTGTCATTTTGAAATATGTGTCTGTTCACCTCCCAAAATGAACCACACAAATTGAACACATAGTAACAAAATCACACAACCCCAAGTCATCTATTGCTCTAAGACTGTAGACCTATACCTTCTCAAAGGAACCTACTCCTACCTGGCCTAACGATACAGGCAGGAATAACTTTTTACAGCTTCTGCAATCAGTAGCTACTGTAGTTAGCAAGACAAGCTGGAAAGGTGAAGAAAGACTAAAATACTATGAACCCATACTCCCACTCCTTTTGCCAGTGGTTTCTTAATGTAAGCTAAACTTTCCGATGCATATATGGTTTGCTCACTCTTCCATCATTCTGATGTACAATGCATGATAAAGACTCATCCCCTTATGCAACCGCTCACCTGCGATGCCAAAACCCATTCGGTAGAAGAAGCATGCCTCTGTATAAAATGCACTAACAGACGTAAACCATTCAACGTTAACGTTATTGAACTTTTATAATAGTGCATTGTAAGAACTCCCAGTACCCACGACATTCAGGAAGTCTTGCAAGTACTGTGCAAAAATCTTATAAAAGACATTGATCCCACTCCTACTCTCCATCCGCTAATGCACTTGAATAACCAAACGTTTGATAACACGCACCGTGTGCAATATTCTGCCCTCGCTCTGAGTGAACTCGTTATTCACTCAGAGAAGTGCGCCCTCGGAACTCCATTTAGCCTTCCCTTGGCTACGTGAAAACAGGGCTACCTATATTACACGAATGACTGGTATGGACGTTGTGTTTTAGTGCATACCTTACTACATTTTAACCTCCAACATAAAAATAAACTAAGATAGATGTTGAACAGAAAGCCCACAAAACTATGAATAGCTACAGGACAAAAATTAGAGGAAAACAAAATGACACTTGCATGAATTCTTCTAAGAACAAACTGCTTGTCTCGATTGATGGGAGGCCTTATTCCTAGCTGGAGTGTTGATTTGGGCATCAATCAATTAGGTGACCTTGCAAACTTTCCTAAAAACACTTAAATGGGAAGAAAATGCTTACAATTTGAATTTGAAAGGGCAAAAGGAGTGAGAAAGAAAATGTCTTTCCACATAGATGAACTCCTGACTATTTCTGGACTGAACTTCTTAGCTCGAGAACTGACCACACGCCTCTCATTACACAGATCACTTCGAACACTTGACCACTTCGATCTGAAGTTACCTCCGGTTACATACAAATAAAAAAGCCTCTCAATACTCTTTCATCTCTGGTCCAAACGAATCACCTCAGAGCCATAAGCTATTTACGACCTCTCTGAAAGAAAACGATGACACAGTATCGATGAGAAAAGGAACAGTTTTTATTTTAACAAAGGTCACACCACCTCCCTGAAAAGATGAACCATCAATATCAAAAGATGGCTTCAATTTTAAAACTCTTCAAAAGCCAGGTTAGTATAGACTGTACTAACTATGAACATGCAAACATGCATAATCAAATGCAAGTTCAGGTCGTGGCACACTCGCCACTATACGTGTCCTTCTCGATTCGAGCCTCGACAATGCATCTGCAATCACGTTTTCACGACCTGCCACATGCACAACTGTCAATTTGAATGATTGCAACAACAAGCTCATCCAGTCAGTCTGGATATTTTTCACAAATGTCAATGGGTTGTGATCAGTATATACGAATGTCTCAGATGCATTGCTGGTAAGGCAAACAGTGAAATGTTGCAATGCCATCACCAATGTTAATTTCTCTTTCTCCACGATTTGATGTCATTTTATGAATGTTCAACTTCCTGGAAAAGTACCTGATGGGTCTTTCTATTCCCTCGTCATCGTCTCGTAGGAGCTTGGCACTGAAACTTAGATCGTGGCATTAATACCCACCATGAAAGACTTCATGTATCTCGGGGTGGCTAAGTCCTGGGCAGTGGCTAATACAGTTTTTCGGCTGTCAAATTACTTTTCACAGTCCACTGTCCACTGAAAGGCCTTATTGTCCTTTCTTAACAACATGGTAATGGAGCAGCCACACTGTTACGGTTAGCAAAATGCAGTAATTCACAGGAAACATCGTACTTCTTTATTCGGCGCTGTTTTGGGAAATTCCCAATTACTTTCATTTTTGCATCCCTTGGGGCCATTTGTCCATGTCTAAAAACATGATCCAAGAAAGTGATTTGGGCTTTCAAAAAAACTTTTAGCTAGGTTTACCACCAAGCCTGCATTCTGAAGTCAATTAAACAAATTCGGTAAATGCTGTAAATGTTTATTTCACAAGTGACTAAAAACCACTAAGTCATCATTGTAAAAACACAGTTGCATAACCTGGTAATGACCTTATTTGTCAGTGTCTGAAACGTGGATGAAGCGTTTATTACATATCAAACGGCTGGACTTTGAACTGATAAAGTCCATTTGGCCCAATTAAAGCCGAAATTGCCTTCACTGAGGTAATTGCCAGTCGTTTCTGAGCAAGTTCGACTTAGAAATGTAAATTGTTTTCGACACAGTCCTCCAACCAACCGTGGAATTGGATGTGCATCAGTCTTTCTAAAGGCGTTGACATCGCGATAGTTCACACATAACCATTGGGTACCATCTGGTTTTGGCACCATGAATAAAGGTGATGTCGAGTCACATTACCTCACTTCGATTATGCCATCTTCGAGCATGCGCTCTATGTCATTTTGAAACTGCCACTTTTAGAGGGCTTTGCCGAGAAGGATGTTACTTAATCGGAACGCCATCTCCTATTGCTGTATTGGTTACGAATTTCCAGTATATTTCCACATTTCTCTTTATGTGAATGTAATAAATTTTTCAGGACATTTCCATTTTCTTGTGGAATGTAAATCAATCATTAATCCCAATTTTTGACAACTTCCTCATTGTTCCTGTTGATTTGAGGAATGTCCAATTCAGAATCCTCTGAACTTGGTTCATCCTTCTGTAATGTCGTCATTAATACCTTCTCCTCTTGCATTGTTTCACGTTCAAAGTACCTTTTGAGCGAATTCATCTGTCACATTCTGTGAGATTTTTTTTCTTGTCTGCAGTCCTTATCATTTAGATCACCTGACTCAATTTCCTCTGGAAATCATAAGGTCCCCGAGCCTTGTTTTTAAAAACTTACCCGTTATTGTCAGAAACAACAATACCTTATTCCCAATTGCAAAACTGAAAATTTGAGATTTCGTATCCGCTTCCTAGTTCTTTGTATGCTGTGATACTTTGAAATGCTGTCTAGCTAACTCATCACCTTTATATAATCACCAATTAAAATTTGCTACGTGTTCCAAATTCTGACTTCTTAAAATTTCCTTCATCTATTTTAATTGTCCACTTACTTCATCTTCAAAAATTAATTCAAATAGACTGAATGTGGCCGATTCATTCGGTGCATTTCCGATAGCAAAAGATTCGAATGGAACCCCCTTATCCCAATTGTCTGGATCATTCTAACCTTAAACCGTCATCATGGACCTCATTCTTTGATAACATGTCTCAAGCGCTCGCTGCAATTCTGGGTGGTACGCATTTGGTTTGCGTTGCTTTATTCCCAAGTTATGCATAAGCTCCTTGTATAGTTTGGTTGTGATGTTTGATCCTGGATCTGGCTGTATCTCGATTCATAGTCCGTATCTCATAAATAAATAAAGCCAATCTTCTGCATCCTTATTTGTTGTGATGTTGTGCAGTGGCATTGCCTCCGAAAATCTATTTGATACAGCCATAAATATTACTAAATGTTTATTCCCACATTTTGTTTGAGGTAGAGGCCTATGCAATCAATGAAGACTCCTGTGAAAGGCTTTTCAAATGCTGGGATAGGTATTAAAGGTGCAGGTTTTATTACACTCTGCGGTTCTCCAATGAGCTGAAATGTATGACACATGGCAAAATTCAACTTCAACCTTGTATCGCCCTACCTATCTCACTCAAGAATCATCACTTTGTTTCTACCTGTCTACTCCTCTCACACTCTCTTTCACTCCACCCGCCCTCCCACTTCCTCTGTCTCTCTATATCCCTCTCCCACTCTCTCTTTCTCTGCACCCACTCCCACACACTCTCTCTCCACACATCCCACTCCCTCTAATCCCCTCACTCTCCTTCCCTCTCTAAAAGATCTGTCTCTCTGAAAGCCTCTCACTCTCCCTCTCCAACACTTCCATTCTTTATTTCTACCCCTAACACTCTCTGAAAAACCCCTCCAAATCTCACGCTCAATACCCCTGTTATACTATCTCCCTCTCATTCTCCACCACCTCCCACTTTCTCGATCTACTGCCTTACCATCTCTCACTCTGTCTTGAACCATCCACTATCTCTGTCTGTCCCTATCTCCTCTATCTCTCTAAACCACTCCCATCCTCATTGTCTTTCACTAACGACAAACCACTCGCCCTCTCTGTACCCCAGCCGACTGTCTTTCTCCCTCCATTTCCACACCCCAACCATTCTCTCTCTCACTGACTATACGCTCCCCTCTCTCTCTCAGTATCTCTCATTCCGCCCCTCCCTCTTCCGCTCACACTCTTTCAGTCTCCACCCATCTCCAACATTCTCTATGCCCAGTCTCATTCTGTCTCTCTCAAACTGTCCCCCGACTCTCTCACCACCCTTCATCTCTTTGTCTCTGCCCTCATCCCACTGTCTGTCTGTCTCTCTATCATTATCCAACCTCTTCACGTTCTATCTCTTACCCTTTCGTTTCTCTCTCTCACTCTAACAGTCTCCCAGGCTTTTTCTCTCCTACTGTCCCTCTAAAACTCTGCTCATCGTTTTCATTCCCGACTCGCTCCTACTCTCTTTCTCCCTGACACAGTGTCTTTCAATCACATTACTCTCTCTCTTTTCCAGACCGCACTCTCCTCTTCGACAGACATTCCATTCTCTGTCTCCACCCCTCCTAATCACTTTCTCTCTCTCACCTCCTTCCCACTCTCTTACTCTCTGCGCCTCCCATTTTCTTTGTTCTACACACCTCCGACAGTCTCTGACGCCACACCTCGGCCTATCTTCTCTGTTTACCCGCTTCGACTCTCTCTCTACACAGCTCCCTGTCTCTCACTGTCTCTCTCTACCCCCACTCCGATCTAACCTCTGCCTTTACTCCCTCCCACTCTCGCTACACACCTCCTGCTGTTTCTCTTTCTGCCGTGTCCGTCTCTCTCTCTCTCTCTCACCTATACAACTCTCCACAATTCTCCTGTAATATCTCTATTGCTAAACCCCACCGATTCCCTCCCTCTCTGTCATCACCTCAGACTGTCTCTTCACCAGTCCCATTCTCTCTCTGTCTACCACCTCCATTTCTTTCACTCCACCTCTCTCCCATACGTTCTCTCCAACATCCACCCATTCTCTCTCCTTTCCCTCTCCCACTGTGTCTTCCTCGCTCACTCTCTACCACCTCACAATCTTTTTCTCACTAATGCCTCCACTCTCTACCATCCTACTTCACCATCTCTTCCTCTCTTCTTCTGCAGCCCCTGCTACTCTCTGTGCACCCATCCAGGTCTCTCTGTCGACACCTATCCCGGTCTCTCTCCACCTCTGTCACTTTTCACCCTTTTTTAAAAATTTAGATTACTTAGATTACTTACAGTGCGCAAACAGGCCCTTCGGCCCAACAAGTCCACACCGACCCACCGAAGTGCAACCCACCCATACCCCTACATTTACCCCTTACCTAACACTACGGGCAATTTAGCATGGCCAATTCACCTGACCCGCACATCTTTGGACTGTGGGAGGAAACCGGAGCACCCGGAGGAAACCTACGCAGACACGGGGAGAACGTGCAAACTCCACACAGTCAGTCGCCTGAGTCGGGAATTGAACCCGGGTCTCTGGCGCTGTGAGGCAGCAGTGCTAACCACTGTGCCCTTTTGTCATTCTCTCTCTAACCCTTCCCATTTTGTCTCTCACTGTCTTTACCTCCTCTTCTCTGTCTCTCGCTACCACTCTCTCAGTGTCTCTTACACACTCTCTCAAACACGCTGCTTTTGCAATAGTGTACAGAAACCAACAACGGGTGACACTGTCGTAGAGATGCTTTGACGCTGATTTCAATAGATTTATCTTACCATCCTAAAAAACACAGTTCACATTGCACAGAGGTGCAGATACAGAAATCTATACGAACAGACATGAATAGACACATATTCATATACAACAGAGGCAAACACACGTGCACACATGTACACCAAGGCAGACTTAATAGTGCCATGGATGTTTTCAACTTCATATGGGGATCAGTGGCTATGCTGACAAAGCAAGAAAATTGGATTGTAAAAGCATTTCAGACATGTGTCAATGGCCGAGATGACTCGATGCAAGACATGTCTTACTTCTGCTCCATTTGTTATGTTGTTATGATATTGTAACAGCTGGAAATGTCTTCGCAAGCGAGCAGTCGAGGCTGAGTTTGATAAATAGTTGATCGATAAAAAATGGCAATGGTATCGTGTGCTTCACATTTTAAGGTGTGGATTGTTTATGACTGTTCCTAATTGCTGTTTCCTTGTGCATCAAACGCGATGGTGGTTTGTTGTAAAGTTAATGCATTTTAAAAATAAGCACGCTCTGTTTTCAGCTTCAGAGAAGAACTTTCCTTTCTTCTGAGGGTAGCGTGATCTGTGGTGTCCTCGTCTCCAGTAAGCAGCGAAGATTAACTGAGTGAAGATATTTAATGCTAAGCATAATGGATTCAATGTTGATTAGAACAGTCAGGAAAGGCTGCTCAGTCACAATCTATTCAGCCATGAACTGCCAGAACAGCACAGCATGCTGAGGGGACAAATGATGAATTAATACTCCAGATGCGTGCTGATGCCTCAATTCATCCCTCGGCGTTATTAGAGAGGTACAGAAATACTCTGTTCACGTCAGGATCATGGCAATGATGAAAAGCAGACCATTTCCCCACTGTAAGGAAATAGACAGAAGCAAACTAAAGTTATTCGAGCCTTTCACTACACCACACGGCTCAGTCCGAAGACATTGTAACAACGTATTTCCAACACAAGAACAGCGGAGCCCAAACTATAACAGAATATGGACAGTACAAATTAAGATTGATGTTTTGGTTAGAAACAATCCTCAACTACCACGTCCTGTCTCTAACAGTAAGGCCAACATAGAATCCCTTGGGCAAGCTCGGCTGGAATCCCATGTGTGCTAAGCTACTTCATGAGTTTGCCAAGGAAACCTTTTCAAAGGCTACACTGAAATCCATGTCATCAATGTTTACACTCTACTGTCATCAATTGTTTGGCCTATTTCAATTAGAAACATCTCAATGAAGTTGTGAGATACGATTTTCCTCAGACCAAACCAAGCTGTCTATCCCTAATCAGTCATTGTCTCTTGAAATGTACGTAATCCTATCCTTCAGTTTTTCTTTCAACAGTTACCCAGCCCAGACATCAAACCCATAGGTCTATAGTTTACAGACTTTATTTTATCACCATTCTTAAATAAAGTCGCAACATGATCTCCCATTCAACTCTCTGTTACTTCACTCGTGTTTATAGATGCTGAAAAAGATATGCTCGTGGTCCTGCAATTTTCATCATATCTGGACACACGTTCTGGAATTTGACATGATCTGGTCCTGAAGATTTATCGATCTATACATTTTCTAAGATGTTCAGGAGTTCGACGTCTGTCATGTCAACTAGTCCCAAGAAATGATTCCTGACGCCGATTGCCTCCATATCCTTCTCTACTCAAGCTTTGAAAACACATATAAATATATTTTAACTTATAAACTGGGGCTATTTTTACTGGGTGATGGGTTCAATGGCACCAGTACTGAATCAACCCAGAACCTGAAACTTGGATGGAATGATGCAGTCGGAGAATGCTCAAGGAGAACGTACATCGACTAGTTTCATGCTCTAGTAATGTTATTGTATTTTTCAGTCAGAACTGTAGAAAACGCAACCTGCTGGCGAAGGAACAGTCTATTGCTTCCTCTTTCTTTCTTCGTTTCTCTTCACAGCTAAGAATGAGAACTGAAAAACCGTCATATTTATCATTCGTGGAGAATTCCGTCGAGGATCTATTGGAATCTTGTCACTGCCTGTATCAATACACTGGAAGACGCCTCAGTGCCAGAAATGGTATGAACAAAATAGCTTCGGAACATGGATAACATATTGGACAATCTGTCAATTTTCCTTGCTTTACAAGACTAATTATTGCCAGGAAAATACGACATAGTTATTATTCTGTAGGTAATTCGTTTTTGTTTCTTTTACTGAATCAGAATTAGATTAATTCTGGCGGGCAATCGAATGAATGCAGTGAAAATTTTGTAAGGTCGCCACTATGACACAATTTTATGCACAAGATACCCAGGAAATGATACTTTAAGTGTTCAGTACAGAATTAAAAACAATGATAAGTAAAGACTAACTTAGGAACAGGAAGTATTTTTTAATTACAGAAATTGCTCGACATGACCCCTCAAAAATAAAAGGTTCTTTAAAAATACACTAAATTTGCAGTTGTTTTAAGCATGTCAAAAGCAGCAACAAGCTTGGAAATTGCATGGGAGGAAGTCGCCAAACATCGCCAGTTATCAAACTCCGAGGCATCACTTTCGATCTGTGGACCCTCGCCTGCACCACGAGGGCTTCCGGCCTGCGACTCTCTCACCACTCTGTCTTCTGGCCTGGGATTCATTCACAGGATGTGCTTCCTGCACCGGCCTGGCTTTGCACTCACGTCCTGAATGTGCCGGTGACGGCCTGCATCTGGGAGTATCCTCTCTATTCCGTCCTAGTAAGTTTAAGACGTTAAAAACTTGTAGGCGGGCTGTGGGAGAAAAACGTCACAGGAAACTATAGAAAAAGAAACAATAGAATAAAAGGAACTGGAAGAGTAGAGGGCTTCTTTTTGCAGAATCTGAAATGGCAGTCAATATGCAATCAAAATGTATTCATCAAATGTGTGATGCGCTTTGGTGGATGTGTGTCTCAATATGTGTGTGAATCAGAATACGCATATTTCTTTTGTGATTCTTTGTTTGCGTGTCAGAATGGGCATGTTTCTGTCTGTTTGTGCTTCTGAGCGCATGTGTATGCATGTGCACGTCAGTATGTTCTCAAAGATAAAGCATTCTGAACGAGGTTGTATTGTACAAATTATTTGTGAATTACCTTTTCGCAATAAAATAAATATTTGACGTTGTTTCAATGAAACGAATTGAATGGATTCAAACATTGAACTCTATCCAACCTCAGACCAATGTCATCGATTAGAACACCAACTAAAATGAAAAAGAAATTAAAATTTGTTGTGATTGCCTTTAAAACGAAACATTGATCCCTCCATCCTTGGACAGATCAGAGATGAGGAGAAATTATCTCATACACATTCGAAAGTATAAATCCCTCCGGAAATTCATGGCTATGGGGAATTTAGGTTGTACCCAGGTTCAGTCATTGCGACTTGTGATAGAAGAGGGAATCAGGGATAATTAGGTACTTGCGGAAAATTGTTGTCGAGTTCACAATCAGGTCAGTCACAGCGTTATTGACTGCTTGAACACAGTGAAACGGTCAAACATTCACTCCTGCTTCTCGGTCTATATTCTATCCCAATTCCTCGAACATTCAAGACAGGACAAACCAGTGGATTGTTCATTGCTTCAGCGCAATATACAGAAAAAGGAGGAGGGACTGAGACCTTTGCGTGGCTGTCATGTACGTATAAGTGTAGAATGATGAACAGTTCTTGGAAAGCATGAATTGGGTACACTAGATAATTACACATCACTGTTGATAGAAAATCTCCTCTCCCGAAATCCTCATCCCTGGCTTCGTTCGGTGGTCATGTTCTCGAACTAGATTCACTGTCAACATAGGCGCATGCCTCAATTAGACTTTACTCATCAAAATCTTCCCTCCATCAACTGATAATGAAAAGCGCTCAAAGAACATGCGATTTCATATAAGCCTTTGGATTGGACAATGATATGATGTGACTTCTGAAACATTCCACCCCATTCGAGCACGTGCTCCTGCACGTGTGGTCACCCAGAATGCAACACTTCCTAACACACTTCAAAGGAGAACATACACTGAAATTCCAACGGCAATGCACGAAAATATAAGAAACAGAAGAAGGAGTGTACCATTCACACCATCAAGCCTCTGTTAAATATGGCCATTGCTAACTCACTCTCGACTTCATCCCTGCTTTCATGTCAACTCCTTGCACCCCTCTTCTCCACAATAGGCCAAGAAGATCAATCTTCCTGCTCCGAAAGTGTTTCCAATGGTCGAGCATCCATTAGTCTGTAGGTTCGAACATTCCTTGACTGCCATCTTAAGGCCGTCATGATTTGGAGATGCCAATGTTGGACGCGGGTGTAGAAAGTGAGAAATCACGCAACGTCAGGTTATATTCCAACAGGTTAAAAGGGAATCACTAGCTTTTGGAGCGCTGGTCATGAATCAGGTGGTTGTAGAGCATAAAAAATGTAAGATACAGAAGTTATGGCAAACGTTTACAGTGTGATGTAACTGGAATTATATATTGGAAAATATCTGGATTGTTTGTTATATCTTCCATTTGTTTGAATACCCATGTTGGTTTCTGTTCTTTCACAAATTTTTGTGATTTACATATGAAAGAACTGAAACCAACATGGTCATTCTAACAGATGAGAGAGTTAACAAGCAATCCAGGTCTTTTTCAAAATATAATTTCAGCTACAACACCCTGTAAAATTTTGGTATAACTTCTGTGCCTTACAATCTTATGGTCAACAGCCACCTGAAATTCCTTTGCAACTATGTTTTAAACCATTATCCCTTGCCCTGTATATATGTCCTCCTCCATTCATAATTTTCGTCTGTTTGGTAAAAAAAGACTTTTTACTCCTCATTTTGTGAATATCACGCTTAAACTTGAGGTTATTTTAAGTAATATGACCCCCTTATTAATCTTAACTACAAATACAAACGTGTACAAAACAACATAATTTATCAGAAAACACAATCGACTCTCTCACAACTTAATTTTGCTTTCCAGAGTACATGCAGCATCCCATAACTCCCTCTTCAAAATTAAAAGTTAAAATCTAACACAGGTTCTCACAGAAAGCCTTCAGAGAGGCAGAGAGAGAGAGAGGGAAAGGATCAGCGCAAATCGCCATGTCCATCCGCTTCAAAAAAACTTACTGCTTGCTGATATCAAATGAAATATCTCGCTGAACTGGTAGAAATGATCTCTTTATTTCATAGTACACGTGTTTTGAAAAGAAAAAAAATATCGCATTCTCAAGGACATAAGCTGAGACATATCAGAACCTTAGATTTTAAGACACCTTTGAAAAAATAACAACATTACACTGCTAATGAATCAGTATATTCACACAACTCAACTAGCTTGTCAGGCACAATTTCTTTTTTCCGCAATCTACATTAACTCTGTTTGATGCAGTTAAGTTTTTGGAAATGCGGTGTTGTTATTACCCACTAAAATCAACACCAGCAGTTTGTTAAGAATATACATTCGGCTAACTGCCTTATGCCGTGTGCCTCCTTTCTTCAAAATGGGCATCCTATTCATAACTTTCAATCCATTGCAAACCTTCTGGACTCTGTTGTGTTCGGTAATATTTGTTTTAAAATGTCAGAAAATCTCTGCAGCGTATTTTACAAAATCCAGGAAGCAGACCAGCATGTTGCAGTTGGTGGCTTGACTTGTTGGCCTGCAAACAAGATCTTAACGTCGATGAATAATTTTCGGTATTTTTGCATCTAACCAACGTTACTACCAATGCAAAATATTGGTTTGAATTATCTGAAAAATATCCTATTCTTGTCCGGAATTCCCCTGTCTGATTTTCCAAGTGTTGCAATATACTTTTGAAATTCTCTTTCTATCTTTCATTCTCACATCGAAGATTATGCTATCTTTCTTTATTTTGTTTTGGCAATTTCCGTTCCTCATCACTTTTCTACTACTTTATTTATTTTACATCGGTCAACTGCGGGATCCTAAAGAAGACGTCCCGATCCTGTGGCCAACGAGCAGTTTCCATCAATTTTCACACATTATTTTAGAACCTTGGTCATTACAGCACAGTACAAACCCTTCAGTTATTGATGCTGCGCCATCCTGTGAAACCAATGTAAAGTCTATCTGAAGTACAGGATTTCATTCTCGTCGACATGCTCATCATATGACCATTGAAATGGCCCTAAGGTGGACGAGCCTACAACTGTTGCAGGCAGTGCATTCCACGTAACTACTTCTCTTTGAGGAAAGAAACTACGTCTGACAACTGGACGATATCTATCAATCCACAATTTGAAGCTCTGCCCCCTCGTGCTAGCCACCACCATCCTTGGAAATAAAAAGGCTTTCACTGTACCCCTGATTTATATGTCTCAATAAAGTCACCTCTCAGCATTCTTCTCTCTTAGGAAAACACCGTCAATTCCCTCAAACTTTCCTTGATAGACATTCCTTCCATACCATCAACATTCTAGTAAATTTTCTCTGAACCCTTTTCAAAGCTTCCACATTTGTCCTATAAAGTGGTGCCAAGAGTGGCAACACCAGAATTTTTTGAAGTTGCAGCATGACCACATTCTTCCAAAACGCAATCCTTTTACAAATAAAAGCTAATACACCGTATGCCTCCTTAACAGCCCTATCAAACTGAGGGGAAACTTTGACACACCGATGTGCATGGACACCGAGATCTCTCTGCTGACATGCATTACCAATAATCTTACCCTTCGCTCAGTACTCTGCATTCCTATCACTCCTTCAAACGTGAATCAGCTCGCTTTTTTCTGCATTAAACCCCATTTTACACCTCTCAGCACAGCGCTATACGATCCCTTGGCACAATGCAGAATTGTACCGACCCTAGTCCACGCATTTACGAACCCATTTTTCTACGTGTTCATCCAGGTCGTTTGTAAAAAAGACAAAACATCAGTGTACTCAAAACAAATACTTGTGGAACTCCACTCGTAATTGAAGTCCTGGATGAACATTCCCCATCGTCTATTACTTTCAGCTCGACAATTGTCTGGGAGAGTAATAAAGTCAGTGCAGAGAGTCTTAGAATTATACAGCACGGAAATACACCTTTCTGTCCAACTAGTCAATGCTGAACATAATTCCGAATTGAAGTAATCTTTCTTGCCTGTTCCTGCTCAATATCACTCAAAAAATATGTTGTTGATTTTGTATTTAGCCAAATGTATTGTACATATTGTTATTGTGCCCACATTAATTGCTTCCTCAGGAAGTTAGCTTGACACGTGAAACATCCTCTGCATCCAAGAAAATGGCCTTCATGTCTTTTATAAATCTGTCCTGTCCCACCTTTACAAATATTGCCAGTTATCTTGGAATCCCCCTTACCCGGCAAGGTCCAACTGTAATTAACAGATCATTTTACAGTCTCCTTACACCAGTGAAAGAAGCTACAGCCTATCCATCATTCCTTTACAAATCAAACCTTTTATACCCCACAACATATTGCTGTATCTCATCTGAACCCTCTCCAGATTAATCATATTCTTCCTATAACTGGGTAACAAGACGTAGATACAGCATGCAGAAGAGGACTTGCCAAATTCCTGTTCAACGTCAACATGACTTCTCAACTCCCATACTCAACAGGCTGAGTTATGAAGCCAAGCGTGATGAGCACCTTATTTAAGTCCTGCACTTGTCTGTTAAACCAAAATGCAATTTTTCCAGATTAGATTCCCTGTGGGAGATCATGCTGGAGTCTGATAATGCAGTTTAATAGCACATTCGGTACTGATTAATAGAGGAAAAGTCTGTGGAGGAGGAAGCTGAAACTGAAATTAGGTTACGCAAAAAGGATGTATCACTAATTATGTTAATTATGTGATGGATGGGACATCGGCATCTCCATTTTGACATTTTTCGAGGTTTCACCTGTTTGAGCACCAAAACATTGGCAAACGAAGCCTCAGGAATACACCAAACACAGCTCTCTCACCATCTCAATCTCTTTGTGTAATATTGAACATTGCATTAAGGACGCTGCACTACAGTTATACATAATATTCTTGGGTTAACGTCCTGAAACGTGTTCAGATTTTTCAGCACTTCTGTTTTGGAAATGTATAAACATCCTGGAGGTTCTCCAGAGGGAGTTTTCTCACTTGTTGCCTCAGATGAGCAGGCTCACTGTTCCTTGAAAGTGGAGTCGCAGGTGCAGAGAGGAATGAAGATTGAGCTTGGTATACTTACCATTTCGGTCAGTTTAGTGAATGTATGAGTTTGGAGGTCGTATTCCAAACATATAGGACATTGATTTAGCCAGTTTTGAAACGAAGACTCAATTCTGGTCTACCTGCGACAGGAAGGATATTTTGTAACTTGAAAGTATTCAGAAAAAAGATTTGCAAGGATTGTGGCAAGGTTGGGGGGTTTGACTAATAGGGAGAGTCCAAATAGATGAGGGTATATTACCTCGAGCGTCGGAGACTGAGGAGTGACAAGAATGAGGTTAGGAAATTCATGGTGAGTGTGGATAGTGTAAATAGCCAAGGTGTTTCCCCTGGATAAGATATCCAGAGCTAAAGGCCATACGTTTATTATGAGAGAAGAATATTCCAAACAGACCAAACGGGCAATGTCTTCACGAAGAGGATGGTGCGTGTATGGAATGAATTTCCGGAGGAACTGGTGAAGGCTGGTCTAATTACAATATTTAAAAGTAGTCGGGATCAGTATTTGAAAAGAAAGGATTAACTGGGACATGAGCCAATTGTTGGCAATTTAAGTTACCTGCTCTGTTTCGGCAAGTGGAACAGATTGATCTGTTCCCGTGCTGGGAATCCGTGTTTGGGTGGGCACAGTGCTATGAAGTTGAAGGGATGGACTGGACATTTAAAAGAGAATGAATGTTGTTCTGAACTTAGAAATCACAAGAACTTTGCAACTGATTAGATGGCCGTGGCAGAGTGCATGGAAAAATTGCAAAACTTTACACTTTGTTGCAAAATGGATAGTTGAGATTTGTTCGCTTTTTTCACAACCAGTCGAATTTAAGCAATCCATTAAAAATATGTCACCGTATACTAAAATGCAATCGAGTTTTAATTTACTGTATTGACTATGGCGAACCAATGAGAGGGTCCGATATTGAGCAGGTTTCAAATGTGGACATTTTGAAAATTGGTCAGAGAGCAATTGCTATCGAGACAGAAACTTTTGGAGAGCTATCATCTTGTTCTCCGAGAAATGAGGAAACACTCTTTATCAATGAACCATTTCACATGGAACGTACTTGTATTAAAGAGAAAGAATTCCATCCGGGGAGTTCCTCATCCAGAAGAAGAAAGACACAGACGATAGCTGTTGCATGTTTTGGAAATTCAGTTGATGTTAGTTTATTAAGTGTCTTATTGAAACAGTCATGATTTGGAGGTGACGGTGTTGGACTTGAGTGTACAAAGTTAAAAAATCCCACATCACCAGGTTTTTGTCCAACAGTTTAATTTGGAAGGATGAGTTTTTGGAGTGCGTAGGAAACAGAATTTTTAACAAATACTCATAATGTGATTTATCAGATTATATATGTTGAAATAGACCTGGATTGTTTGCTAACTGTCTGATCATTTAGAATGGGCGTTCTTTAGAATACTATTGCAACAGTGTATTTTAATAGAGTTGGAGACATATGATAAGCAATTAACAGGAAGGGATGCATGGACTTGTGAATAGTTATTTAATGTTCTCCTTTACAACTAAAAATACATTGATGTTTCTTTCTTTAAATAGTGGAATTTGGGAGTTAACTGTCACTCTTGTTTCAAACAGATTTTGATTTTTTTACTCGGTGTTTGTTTGAATTAAAAGAGGGGAGCACTTCTCTGTCGTAACTGTAGAACTGGCGGCAAGCAGCCTGTTTTTCACGGGTGCACTGAAGTGTAAAGAATAAATGCACAAAATACTACATAATCTTCAAAATATTCACATGAAAGTGATTTAACTTGTTGATAGTTTCTAATAATGTTTTAAAGCTTATTGCTTTTCCTTTGAGGTCAGAGGGCAAGGATGAGTTTTCTATGATTTTGAATGCTTTGTGGCCGAATATACAAACAAACGCCTCCGAAATGGGAGGACGATATCAGGCTTCTTATGCCACCCCCTGGTTTAATCAGTTCATGGTTGACATGATTGTAACTTTTAATCCGCATTCCTGCCTTATCTGAAAATCTGTTCAGCCCATGCTGACCAAGAAAATATTGTGTATTCTTGCACCTCATTTCACAAAGAGAGTTCCAGAATTTCACCACTCACAAAAGGGAAAGTCTATCACTATTTTCAATGGGTGGCATCCACACTTCCAGGATCCCACAAGATGTTTGTAAAACTTTATTCAACATACCCTATTCAGAGTGTGAAATATGATTCACCATTCAGTAACATAAAGGCTCAAATGAAACGCTCAACTTTGCACATTTCCTCGTAATCACTTGTTATTAAATCTGAACTGTGCATTTAGAAAATCATACAGGTTACTTCGACGGCACCTTCTAACGCGACAAATCCACCAATCGGGAATGACATTAGCTGCTGATCCATGGGAACACCATAACTTTCAATCTCCGCTTCTCCCCCAAGTTCCTTGCCATCCTGATTTGAAAATATATCGTTGTTCCTTCAGATTTGCTGGGGCAATACAGTGGAACTCTCTTCTGAATGGCATTCTGGTCATATCTATTGAGATTTTCGCAGACCAATAAAGCCGCCGACTAGATATTATCACAGGCAAGTCAGAATAGATCATTGACGCTGTCCCAGCAAATGGCATGCACATATCAGGGACGTAATGAATTCAAGAGAAGTTACTTCGTTCGCTGATGTTTCTCAGAGAGTTTGTAAACCTGCCCACGAGGCCGGAAAGAGTAGATACACGTCGCCTGGAAAGGGTCACCTCCATGACTTAATTAATACAGCGATGGTTAACATCCTGGTAGTTGATGGAAAAGCACATTTTCCTGCTATGGCCGTTCCAGATAATAAAATAAAACTAGATAAAACCGAGACCTTCATTGCTAACGTGAGCACAGGCCTCATCCTGATATGGCACAACATGTTTTCTTAAAAGTGGGGAAACATTGCAGATTCTTCTTTGCACCAAATTTGTGTCAGTCAATGAACGGACTTCGCAAATTTGTTGGGGAAGCGTGCCTGCAAATCTTAGGATTCGACAGACGAGACCAAACTGCCACACGTTCCTGATCTGTCCCAACCCCATTTTCCTCTCTCTTTGCAGAGTTTCTCCTTTCAGCAATCTTCGCTCAATTTGTCAGTCACTTTGCAGGTCCACAGATAATTTATGGATAAGCTGAAGCACACCCTCGCGAAAAACATTCATTACACCGTCACTGTGCCAAGTTAAGTATGTCCCACAAATACACAGGAAGACCACTCGGTTTTGATCAGAACAGGCACCATTGCTGTCTTTGTTCTCTTCTGTTAATTTCCCTTGCTGAAGATATACGGTCAGGTGTCCCATTACTGTCAGCAACGTGAAAATTGGACACGTCATCTACCCATAGAAGTGGTTGATGATGTATGTCATACCATCTTCTGAAAAAGCGCAGCAGGTCAGGCAGCATCCAAGGCGCAGGAGAGTCGACGTTTTGGGCATGAGCCCTTCTTCAGGAAACTGAAATCAAGCAATTCTAATGTCAACCGCAGTGGTGACTCGGAAGGTAAACACCACATCCAGAGAGATAAACAAAGGGAAGGGAATTCACTTTATGCATGATATTAGAATTATATGGAAAAAGAAAGCATTTTCAGGAAAAATTCTGAAGAGGAAACGGATCAATCTTTATTTTGGTAAACTTGTATTACATTTTGGAAACATTGGAAAGATCAACTTTTGTTGATTCTCCTGAATTTCCCAGAATCGAATGGTTTCGTCAACCATTCTCGAGGACAGGTCAGGCTAATAATGTTTGTCTACAGATTTAGATGTGTACCAGTCTGGAGCAGTTGAATGACTGCCTCCTGTTCTTGTGGACAAGTATTTTGAAAATAGATGAAGTCCTCCTGCTCCTGAGGAACAGGTTCCAATAACTGCGCACTCTGCTATTGCTTCTATAGAATGCTCCTGTGGTGGAAGGAATGACCTTTTCACATTTCTAACAGCTTGTCCTGACTGAAAACTTTCTCCTGCTTCTATTACACATCATCAAAGTCTGAATGATTGATCAGTGTTTTCTTTACTTTCAGAAAATGAGCAAGCAAGTGACTGGCAGTAGTTTTGGATGACAGACTTGAAAAGTTCAATTTGCCCCGCCTATCACTATACTACACGTCCGAGATGCTCACTGACATCCTTCTGTCCCTCTGTAACACGAACAAGACGTGAAATGGCTTTCCTACTGTCCCTCTATCACAGACTCTAGAGATTGAATGATCTCCTACTGACCATTTGTAACCGGCTTGAGAGGTTGAATGGCCTTCTACTGTTCCTCATTAATAGAACCGAGAGGCTTAATGATCTCCTACTGTCCCAATATAAAATACCCAAGAGTGAATCACCTCGTCCTCATTGACTGGGCCCTGTCCCTCTGTAACAGGCTGGAGTCATTAAATGCCATAGCAATCTGTGTTTAATGAGCAGCCGGTAAAATGTTTCTGATGGATATTCTTCCCTTCTCAGATGCAGAAACACAAGCATATTGAACCCCAGGTGTACTCTCCTAAAACCTCGTGCAGCTGTATTAAAATTTATCTATGTCTTGAATGACTCCTTTTGCAGACTGCGTGAGCGTTCCAGATTTTCGCGTCTTCAAGTGGGAATTAGGCTCGTGTGGGCTGAATGGCTTTCTCCTATCCGCCTGTAACAGCAACATTGAGATAAAAATTCCCCCGTTATGTGGCAGGAGTCTCAGTACACTGAATGATGTCTGAAGTCGATCGAAGGATTTGATTACAATGCACTTAAAACTAGAAACAGCATTACACAACATTAGCAGATCATAAGTATTGCTTTCCTTCTTGTGTTCTTTGTAAATTTCCCCATAGATCATTTTATGCAGCTGGTCTGATATTTTTAGCTGTCCCGTTTAAGAAACAATGTGGGTCATGTCAAACTCAGCAGTGTTCTGCCACTGTTAACAGTTGCAAGGAAGAAAGATTAAATATGTTTACAGGGTGGCACGGTGGCACAGTAGTTAGCACTGCTGCCTCACAACACCAGAGACCCGGGTTCAATTCCCGACTCAGGCGACTGACTGTGCAGAGTTTGCACATTCTCCCCGTGTCTGCCCGTAGTGTTAGGTAAGGGGTGAACGTAGGGGAATGGGTGGGTTTCGCTTCGGCGGGTCAGTGTGGACTTCTTGGGCCGAAGGGCTTGTTTCCACACTATAAATAATCTAAGTAAATGTTGGTGGATTTGTGATCCTTCTCTCAGCAACCTGCATTGATTTCCGCGTGTTGTACTTTTTGTTGTGAAAAGTAATGTAGGAAGAGGTTAAATGAAACTGATTGTTCAGTGAATACGAATAATGTCAGTCTCCATGGATTCGAATTATTCAAGTGTGGGGGTTTTATTCTTCAATGACAAATGGGCGCCATTTAATGCGTTGTCAAACTAACAGGGAACAGCAGCTCCAGAGAGAGTGGGAGGAGAGTTCAGAATCTGAAAACAATCGACTGGAATATCCCAACAATGGATCAGAATCTGAGAATGTTAGACTGGAATGTTCCAACATTAGATCTGAATCTGACAGCAATAGACTGGAATGTTATAGCAATGCCCAAGAGTTTATCTGGTGAAGTTTGGCATCTTTCTAACAATTATGATCGGATGTCATTATCAATGAGGATCTATTATGCACTCCGTATTATTCATTACATTTATTTTCCTATCCTGGCTATCATTGGTGTCCCGGGTAAGTCTTAAATTGCAAGTTTTTTTTCTGTAAACCAGGTAGGCCAGCATTACTGATCTGTTATCTGCAATCATTGCTGATAAACCTGTGCCACGTCACACTCTGAATCCACGTATTTACGCTGGAAAGCCCTTCTAACTGCATCAAATTGTTCGTTCTTTCATCCCTCTTTCTTTTCTGAAAGTACGAATCTTGGGTCTCTCTGTTAAGCCGATGCATTTCATGACCGCCCGTGATAATTAAATATTTGTAACGTGGACGTCAGTAGCTTCACTTCTGGTGACAAGCTACATTTTCTACTTCTGATTCCATCCTGACCCTGGCTAATATCTCAGAATGGAGCAGAGGAAAGTTAACTGTGGCCATGAGTGACATCATGTCCGATCCAGTCCTAATTATACATGCTAACGCTCCCATTATATATTTAACTGGGCAATTCTCTCACAAACTGGGTATTGAGCCATGAAATAAAGCCTTAATGATGTGATATATCTGCTGCTGACATTCCCAGATCCAAACCTGTGGAAGCAAATATGCTTCAGTACTCCTTGTCTTGTATCCAAGCTCACACTAAAATCACATCAATCCATCATTCCTCTGACTTGTGAACCTATTGTTGTTGGTCAGGAACATAAGTGTGTGGGGATTCCATTAACGGTTACTCAAAGTATTGACTACAAAGTTATCCAGTGCACGCACAGTTCTAATGTATTGGCACAGGTTTGCAATACTCCCGATGCCAGAGTGGCAAATTTCCTGAGTATTACTCTTTCATCGTCTGCAAAGCATTCCATGGTGGGCAATTACCTTGTCCCAGTTTATGATTTCTGAGCTGGTTGTGAGATGCACATCCAGACTTTCTTGAAATATAACATTACAGTTCATCCTGCATTTCTTTATTAAATGTTTTCATTATTGTGATTTGGACCCTACTTGGTTTCATTCCTCCAGTTCGTCTCTCTTATTTATCTTTTTCTCTAAAAATTCACGGTATGTTCCCAGTTAACCCATTGAATTGTTTTTAATCTTAAATGGGAAACATGCTGTCCTCTATGTCTTTCCGGGACTTAGATCTTTGGCTCTATAGGATATCGAATGCTGTCATGGTGAAGCTCAGAAACAATGAAATGGTGCCTTGTTGAGTTCCTGATTTGCGCACATGGTTCTCCATTTCAAACGGAGGCGGGTGGGGGCATCAACCTTGTCTCATGCTCATATAAGTTGGACCAACCTGTACGCTGAATGCCTGTGTTTGTCCCTCTCCGCTAAATGTGCAGTCTGTCATATGAGGAAGCCCCTCGAACATTACTGTGAAGGAAACGGCATCGAAATTGTAACTGAGAGGCTTGTGCCTGACTCCTGTTATGGAAAAATTAGTGGAAGTGCTCGGAATGGCTTGCTGGAGGTTATGCTTTCAAGGTGGCTAGTTCGTGCTCGTGTGTCCTGGTGGATCGACCAGCCTGTCTGTCCGACGTAGTGTCTTTGCAGACCTTGCAGGGCGTTTTGCAGATGACATTCGCTTTACACATCATCTTTTAGTTTCATCAGTAAATGCTTCAGTGTGTTGGTATGTTTGTGGGCGACCATGATGACAAGTAGTCAGAGTGGTTTGGTCGTTTCTCCAAATGTCTTTTGATGTATGATTGTGTGGCTTGAATCTCTAGCTACGTTGTGCCTTCTTGTTTGGGTTTGTTGTTCAAGAATCTGCGGGCTGTGCTCATCGGGTACAAGTTAGTCTTGAATTATGCTTACAGAGTTTTTTTTTCTGTGGCTCATAGTTGGTGTTTTGTTGCAGTGTGTAGTGTTCTGTTTCTGTAATGTACTGACGCAGCTTCATCCATCTGTTGTTGAGATGATTGTTCCTGCAGTTGAGTACCAGCATGTATGTGTTGTTTTCCTGTAGACTGTTACATTCCACTGTGACATCTAGGAAGGGCAGTATGTTTTTGCTCTCTTCCTCTTTCATGAAATTCATGGCAGAGAGGATGTTGTTAATGATATTACAGGTTAATTCTAATATGTATCACTTTATGAAAATAAAGGTGTAATCCAGATAGCAGATCCAAAGGTTGGTTTGGATCAAGAGGAGATCGCTTCGTTCTTGTCTCTCCATAACGCATTGTGCGAAGAGTCCTAATATTGGGAATTTCTTGGGTGTCCTGATGATTTGTTTGTAGGTATTACCATTGAAGATGAAGTGCGTAGTGAGGCAAAGGTCCGCTATCCTGAGAATGCTGGCCTTGCTGCTGGGGTTGGTGATGACTGTTGTTTATGTCCTTGGCTCGTCTTTTAGTGAGGTCAAATGTTCTTTGGCAAGGATAATGTCACTTGTTTTGAAAAGGGCCGTAAGATGGAAGGAGACCATGACATCGTACTCTACTACCTTGGTGTCCTTGATGATATCCTGGTACTTGTCTGGAGAGGATGGAGTGTCATGAGTCTTCTCCGAGGTATTTTAGTTCTCAGTGAAGTTGTGTGGTAATGTATATGTAGCTATACCGCGAAGTGAGAGGTTAGATCACTCACAGCAGGGTAGGTCTTGCGGGCGTTGTGTTGCTGTAGTTATGTGGGGTGCCATGTGGCTGGTTTCTGTACCTTAGGTTATCCCGAGATGCGGTGCGTCCGTTCAGTTTCATTCCTTTGAGATCTGTCTTGTTAACATCGCCAGACTTGTGCAGTTTCTTCAGTCGTGATTTGATACAGATTTCAATTTGTGAAGCCGGGTACTGAGTCACGTTTTAGTATTGTCGGTATCTGTGCGAGGTGAGTTCGTTTTTGCAATGTGTTGTGTTCTGTTTAGAATGACGGTCATGCACCCTTTGCCTGCTGGTAGGCTTATAATATTTCTTACTTTTCTGAATTCTTCCGGAATAGACATTTCTTGTGTGTTGACGGCGTTCCCTTCTGTTTGTCTGCTCAGTGTTGTTGCTACTGTGTTTCTGATCGTCTGCTGGGTTTATTCTGTTTGTCCGCCATTTTCGTGCTATGAGGAAGTCATTTTAGTATACGTCTCTCTAGTTGTCGCACATCCCTTGTACGAGGACGACTTCTCTTTTGTTGGGTTAGTGGTCGGTCAGACAGGTTCTTTATCAAAGCTTCTGAATTTTTAGTGTTCTTCTTGTGTGCAAGCCTGTCCAGAAAATTTCCTTGTCAGGCTATTGTTCTTTCTCTGTCTTGGTCTGCTGTTACTTGATGCTGATGTTTCGTTGTAATGTGCTTGCCCAGTCCTGGTCAGACGTTTTGTTGCACGAAGTGTTTTGGCATGTCATTTCCAGTTGAAATTTGTTATATCAGAGTTAGGCACCATTAATCAATTCTCGCAAAGGTCTCCGACTATTCTATTGTGCTATTCTTCCCGCTTATGGAATATTGGGAGGTGGTTTGTACTAGACACATCGTGATCATGCCTGTTTTCAGAGGCATTTGTGTGGAGAGAATTCAGTTGTTAGCGGGTGGCGTTCAGTCTGAAGATGTTGGGTTTCCATCATTGTTTCAACATATTATGCACACAGATGTTTGTTGTTTTTGAGAAGACTTGCAGCTCAGGTTGAGGTTTAGGTTGTGAGGCTTCTCAAGATTCTCAAAATGGTGCTATGGCAATATAATTCCACCATTGCCTCTGCGAATTCTGTTCCCTTTAAGTTTATTACTAGCTTTGCCTCGCTTAATCTTACAAAACGCTGTGCCAACTCTGCCAAATTCCCAATGAAGAACTTTTGCCAGAAGCAACGTCTCTCCTGCTCCTCGGAAGTTGTCTCACCTGTTGTCATTTACCAGCAGCACACTCTCGAATCTCAACACGAATATCTGCAGGTTTCACTGTCCCCCAACTGATCATGACATGTTTCCATGACTCATTGAAGATTACTGCATTATTCTGAGAAACTGATCAGTTTTAACGTGGCTGGCTCGTGTATCATTCCAAAAAGCAATTGTTTTGGAATATCCAATTCGTGGTGACGCATGCACAAATTTCCTTTACCTTATAGGAAAACACTGTCTTTTTATAAACACGCAGTAAACTCAACTTAGTGGTGTGACTGGCTTGGCCAACTTACTGTACATAGTCCACCAATGGTGGCATTAGATGAGTCCTACTTTGAATGGTCGTGATCTTCCGAGAGTCAGCACAAAATCGTTGACTCCTATCCTGTTTGGGAACTAATGATTGGCGAACTCCATTCACTGTGACTCGGATCGTTGAAAACTTAGTTGAGTATCTCATTCACTTCCTTCTGCGTCAGTGTGTCATTCAGAGTATTAACTCCGTAGGAAAGCGTTGTCTTATTAGAACTGAATTTCTACCTCCACCTATTGCAAAATAGTATTCGTACATCCCATTTTATTACTGCATACGTCTTCGTATTGCAACAACATACCTATCAACTGGTTTGTTTCGTCCTGAGACAGACGGTTGACTAAACTATCCACATCTTCAAGGACATTCTCAAGGTGTACTGTATGTCGAGGCACATCGAATTTCAGGGGATCTTCATTTGTTTTTTCACTCTGCAGAGTAGTAACAACAACATTTTTCGGCGCCCTAAGTTACAGTCTTGTTTTGCGTTGATCTCTCTGGGTAGCCCATATCACGTGAAGGAAGCTACGACTTCCTCTCCTACAATTTTGGCCTTAATGTTCCGTAATGGAATTGCATCCAGAAATCTGGTCGTCACATCTACATTGGCATCAAGTTCTAGTTCCTTCTTTTAGCTTTGGGAAGAGTGCCTACACAATCAATCATAACCTGCAGGAAAGCTGCTTTGACGACGGGAATTGACAGAAATGTGTTGGATTGTTCCTGCCTGCACTTGCCAACCATTTGTCACATATGGCATATATTGTGAAATTTAACCATAAACTGTGCAGTCTAGACGAATAGAAGGGATCTTGTACCTTCGCCAGAGTGCTCCGCAGACTGTAGTGACTTCGTACTGGTAATTTATGTTTTAACCATAATACGTCCTGTCTGCACGCTACCAGTAACTTAACCTGGTACACTTCCACCCATTTCTGCTCTGCACTAACCTTCGTGCTCTCGACTTACGTAATATTATTCTATCTTTAAGTTGAAAAAAAAACTCTGGGTAAAGCGGTTGATTTGGTGTATATGCATTTCAGTAAGGTGTTTCATAGGTTTCCCCACAGAAGGTGATGGCACAAGATACAGAGGCATGAGACTGCTGGTAATTTAGCAGTTTGATCGCAAACTGGCTAGCTGAAAGAATACAGAGGGTTGTAGTAGATGGGAAATGTTCATCTTGGAGATCTGCAATGACTTACTTTGGGACCACTGCAGTTTGAAACGTTTATGGACGACCTGAATGAGGGCGTAGAAGGATGGTTCAGTAATGTTGCAGATGACACTCAATTCGGTGGATTTATGGGTAGCACTGAAGGATATTATAGGTTACAGTGGGATATAGATAAGCTGCAGAGCTGGGTTGAGCAGCCGCAAATGATTGTTAATACGGAAAAGGTGTGAGGTCATTCATTTCAGAAGGAACAACAGGAATAAAGAGAACTGTGGTGACGGTAAGATTCTTCTAGCTGTCAATGGTCAGTGAGGTCTCGGTTTCCAGTGTCCAACCTCGGAATTGTCACCCATTTTGACTTCTATTGCTGGAGGGAATGAGCTCCGGAGCCCCGAGACCATGCTGCAGCCGTATACATCTCTGGCCTGGCCGCACTTGCAGTATTCCATGCAGTTCTGGTCACTGCATTACATGTAGGATGTGAATGCTTTCGAAAGTATTCAGAGGCCATTTAGTAGGATGTTTCTTGGTATGGTAGGAACGTCTATCGTGGAAGGGCTGAGGGATTTGAGATTGTTTATTTTCGAGAGAAGAAGGTTGAGAGGTGATTCATTGAGACGATGAAGGTCATCAAACAATTAGATCAGGTGAACATTGAGAGTGTTTTTTTCCACGGTAATGATGGGGACAGAGCTTTAAGTTGAGGCGTAATAGATGTACGTCAGATATCAGCGGTAGGTTCATTAATCAGAGGACAGTCGGGGCGTTGAACGCACTGCCTGCATCAGCAGTAGACTCGCCAAACTTCAGGACATTGACATAGTCATTGGCAAAACATATGGATGAAAATAAAATCGTGTAGGATAGATAGGCTTCAGATTGGCTCCACAGGTTGACGTCACATCGAGGGCCGAACGGCCTGCATTGCTCTATGTTCTAATTTCTATAAGTTTTCCTTCTTCTATCTTTATGTGTCTTAACCACTGTCTCTAATTTTCTGGTTATAACTAATAAACACTCAAAATAGCCAGTTTAACATCTTAATAATTTTGTGTGAGATAGCTCGATGTTCTGAAAGGTTTCTTTTTCAGATGTTTCATCACGATGGTCAGGTAAAAAAAAACATCTTTGAGAGTCTTTGGTGAAGCTTAGTGCTGTGTCCCGCGTCTGTACATAACAGTCATGGTCTCTTCCGATGTATGATGTCATTTCCAATCCATTTATTTTCAAAGGAAAGGTAGCTGTGATCGATGTCGGCGTGTTTATTGATGGATTTCTGGTGAGAATGCTATGCTTTATGTCTTAATACTCTTTTGAAACTTCATCTGACAGCGCTGCACATAGCTCATCAGCTCTGCCAACCAACATCATCTGAAGTAGCATATCCCACAAGTTCTGTGACCACTCGATCTGACTGAGCATATTTCAAATGAAATAAAAAAAGCTTTGACGTCGTGCTCTACAAATAGTGAAAATATTCTGATGCACTTCAGTGCTGCAATGCCTTCTGTCTTTATCTCCATGCTTTTAACTTGACTTTCCTGACGAATTGGGAACTTCTGAAAAGTCAAATTCTCTGTCATTTTCCCGTTCCCATTCTTCTCATTCTCTCCATTTCCTTAAGAACCTTCTTCCCCTTTCTTTTTGCTCTCGTTCTCTTTTTTGCCACGCTCTCTTTCTTCTTTCTCTCTCTCACTCTCTCTTTTTCTTCTCTCTTCGTTTCACTCTCTCTTTTCCATTCTGCTCTCTTTGTTTCTTCTCTTATGGCTGCTCATTCCTTTTCTTTACTGCATTTACGTCAATTGCAATTTATGTTTTATTCCAATGCTCCTCCACCTGTATGTTTCTCAGATACACTTAAGTGATTGGCCACTTCCATAAGAGTTTCAGCTGTCCTTTTGTCGCTGGTTAGAACCAATCTTTAAATGTTTGCTAATTGGTGTAAGATATATTTGCGCTGTCTTTCTAAACCTTCTTGGCACAAAGGGTGAGCAACTTCTAGTCCCAAAATCATATAAGCAATGTTGGGATCCATTTCCCTCATTTTTACTTGAACAAACCACATGTAACCAAAACTAAACAAACTTTTTCGCCGACTTTTATTTAGGAATCGAAGGCACCACTTGGCAAATGCATAAATCTGTTGGGACCTTTTGTGCACCAAAGATCTTCCAAACTGTCCAAACCTCTGACTGGCCTCGTTTAAACCTGAGCAAATCTCGACTCCGCCGCTCCATACTGTTAGACACGGCCGGGATCCCCCTCCATTAATTAAACTAAACTCCCAGAAATCCTTCCCGTCATTTCGTAATCTCTTAAAATAGGAGTGACGAGGAACTACCAAATTGCACTATGTGCAGAAAGGAGCATCAATTTACTCTTTGAATCGGAAGTGAACATGAAGCAGCAGCTATTCGCAACTCCATGCATCCCTCCTCTTAAGTGCTTATTACTGCCTCCAACTCTGTAACGATATGCCGTTTCAGTCGGACACTTAATAAAATCACATCAATGTAATTTTTGAACGACGCAGCTGCTGTCGTCTTCTGTGATCTCACTCTTCCGCCTGCTGAATACCCTGGATCATATACTTTCTCTTTTTCTGAGAAAGTATTTCATACGAAAAGTTATATTTGACAGTGTGTTTCCTACATTTTGAAGAGCAGGATATCAGTTGTGCAGGCGTTCCTGTGTAGATAGCAACTGCTCTCGCTGATTTTCAAAATGTCTGCATTGTCATATCCCTAACATCGGATCATTGAATTAGTTTTAGCAGCTGTGGCATAACTTAAACTCACTGGTTAAATTTGAATTATTGTCAAAACAGCAACGAAGTCTTCTGCATTCATTTCATTGCCACCTGATTGATATTTTCAAATTTCCAGTAAACTCTAGGACTGCCAACTAGTCATATACACAGACGGTTGTGAACTCTCAGTTCAGTACAACATTTAGTCTCTCTCTGAAACGTTCACACCTTGAACGTCAAGATCATAACAGAACCTTTCCCAAATGGCATTCTTTCTCTCCTGCTTTTATGATTTCCCTGATTTCCCTCGTCTACTAATGTTACCTTACCCACTCTGCACCACGCTTCTTTTTCGTTGGAATGAATCTGTGTTATTTCTCCTATGTTCATCCCAGAAGCTCCACTCATTGCAATTCCACTGCCTTTACTGGTGGACTCCTCTCCCATCAGTATGCGTCTCCCGCATGCGTCTGTATTTGCCTTTATTGAGATTCATGCCGTTACCTCAGGATCTAACTTCTCCCTCTCATACTGCAGCGTAAATTCAGTCATGTAAAAACAACTGCCTCCTAAGAAATCGTACACCTTAACCTCATGTATCAAGTCTGCCACATTGCACAACGCTAAATCAGTATTGTTCGTGCCTTAGTTTGCTTCATCACAAGCTGCTCCAAAAAGCCATCTCGTAAATATTTCACAATTTTATTTTCTTGCAATTCATTAGTAAATTGATACTCTCAATCTATCTGCATCTTGAAATCTCTCATGAACACTGTAACTTTGCCATTCCAGCATATCTTTTGTATCTCCTGTCATACCTTGCACTCTAATTTTTGACTACTTTATGAGGGCTGGAACTAACTTCAGCTGTGTCTTTTGGATTTACCTTTACATTGCTTTATTTCTACTCACATAGATTCTGTGCCACCTGATTCAATATCAGTTCCAGATGTTGATTTAATGTCATTTCTTTTCCTGATGAGGCAACTACACGCTCTCGACCCAGTTGTCCATATTTTCGATAGATTGTATATATTTAAATATTCAGCTTCCAATCCCAATTCCTTTGCAGCCACGTCTCTGTGATTCTGACGAGGTCATTTCAATCTGCTAAAAAAGTTCACTTTCTACATTTCTTATGCTGTTTGCATTCAGAGAAAAAACTCCAGGCCTGTAAAAACCTTCACACTTCTCATTGTCATTCATTTTTCAAGTATGTTTGAAGACCGCTTGCTAGCATTCTCCATGTATTCCACCATGTGTTTTTACTGTTCCAGAGATTTTAATAATCTCTCCTTAGTTTCACACTTTTGCTTTCTCTTTTATTTTGTGTTTTCAAATTTCACCTACAACTGAAAACTCCCCTACTTCCACCCCATCTCCCACGCGCCATTTACTTCAATGCCAATTCTGCATTCTTTGTTCTGTGATTTGCAAGGACTCTGGTACCAGCCTGGTTCAGATGAATGCATTGCCATTGAATCATATTTCCTTCCTCCCCGATCCTGGCGCCAAGATTCCATGAACTCAAATGCATTTCTCCCACACAAATCTTTTAGTGAGCCAAGGTTTTACCTGCTTAATCTGAGTGACCCTGTGCCAGTTTGACCGTAACTCGGGTATTAATGCAGATATCATAAGCTTTTTGGATCTGGTTAGTGATATGGTCAAGGATATAGGTTCCTGATTAAGCCATTTTCTCGAGAAAAAGGCGAGAGACACAGCGACACACGTACAGATGCACACACTATCGCAAATGTCTTAAGACAAACAAAATAAAGAAAACTTTCCAGTGTTCCATAATAGTTGACTCACAAATGGAAAGAAATGTCGCACACATTGTCTTCTGTCAGCAAATACGTTTCCACCGTATCATTCGATAACATACCGACATTAGTCTGCATTATTTTTAAAAGATTGCTCGATCCCGTCATAATATGTGTTAAAATGTGCATATCTTATGCTTAAAATTTATTCCCGATGTTTAGTCTCCTCCACAAAAGAAAAATATGTTTCCTACTGATATACATTATTCAAAATCGTGAATTCTTCAACTGGATTTCTTGTCATCCTTCAAAGCAAACGCCTTCATTCCACAAAGGAGCAAAGGGAACTCTCCTTGAAACTCTTCAAAACAATCATACATTTTCTTTTGATCAGTTGATGAAAAATGCCTACTGTGGATTAAATGTCTTAATAATGCCTTTTCCAGCTGCAATAAAACATTCCTGCAATTGAAACAATATTTTCCCATTTACCTTCCAAATCAGTTGGGGCATTTGCAGATTACTTATAGACGATTCATGGAAAGGAATATGGAACTTGTCAATCTTCCTGCATTTAAATTGTTTACCATTGTGTTATCATTCCGGCCAAAATGGACAACTCTTTTTCGTTTCTTATTTCTGCTTGTGTTTTACTCATTAACATTCCCTGCTATGTCAAATTGCAGACGCATTACCTCCATTTGATGACATCTTGAGTTACCATCCTGATATATGAGCTATGTTATCTTCAATCTATGCATTCAATTCATCCAACTTTTCGACATGGATTATTGTTTATTGATGAACTCACATAGATCTCTTCGACAATTCACTCAGATTTGCAAACTGAAAATAAGCATGTAACTTTGCTTCATGTTTCCAATTAGCGACAACTTCCCTGATCCAGTCCATATACTCAGTTTTAATGGCCTCGTCCTTTTAAATAATGTATTCAATTATCTGAATGACATAATTCTCTATTTGTGGGTCACTCCTGAGACGGGCAGAATGATCTTGCTCCGTCTCATTGAAATTACACTGATTGACAGAATCGGCTGTCCTCAACAACTATAACAGCCTCGAACGGTGAATGGAAAGAATAGAACACGGGTGAGGGGCAACATTTTGACATTTGGCTGCATTATTAATAATGTCCATGGCTAATCTGATCCTGTCTGACCATACCGTTCGTGTCTGTTCCCAATAAACATGAACTCTCGTGTCCAGCAATGGTTCGTCCATCTGAAAATGAATATCTTCAAGCAGCGAGTTTCTTCTTCTCACTGAGGATGAGGATACCACAGAAAGCGCAAAGCAAAAGAGAAACGGACATCCTTATTTCAATGGACAACCAATTCAAGCCGTGTTGACCTCAGCTCAAAGCACGAATGCTTTCGTGACATCAGGACGCAATAATTAGCAAAATGCAAACTTGGCCCTCGAAACTGGTACCGCATTACCACCGAATCGTTCCAACCAAGTATGCATCACACTCAGCCTTTGTTGTTGTCTACAGAAGAGAAGACGAGGCAGCAATCCACCACATCATTATTAAATGAAGATCCGAATTAGGCGATTTGGACTCCCGAGTCTGATTTTGCATTCTATAATGTCTCGTTTGCTTCTCAACATCATTCTCCAGCTTTATTCTCAACAACTCTCATTCCCCTTATTGGTTAAAAGCGCTTTTTAATCTCTATCTTAAACTCAACAGTGTCCGTGACTTCGTTCGTTTGTTTGTGTGTTGAAACGTGTTTTTCTGTGTCTGTCTGTATCAGCCCGAGTGTTTCTATCTGAGTTTTTACCTATTTATGTGTGACAGTATTGTTGCATTTTTACCGAGTCTGCATGGTACTTCTGTGCCTCCATCTATATGCAATAATGTAACTGACGTTTTGGGATCGAGAAAACTGATGCCAAATCTGACAATAGGTTTGAACGCAGAATTGTCCTTCACTGAATATTACTCCTTCCTCAGTTTTTGGGACCTGGATGTTTCGAAATCGCCACATGAATTGTCCTGTTTTCGACGGATACTGTCGGTTCCTCACCACTTGTGCGAGGGTCGCGTTGGCGGATGAGGGAATGGACATTGGGCATATCACCGTGTTGTATCTATGCAGTGGTGTTAGCGGAGGGGTATTGTCTATTTGACAGAGAGCGTGAATGGAAGAAAGTGCTGCTTTCAAGCCTGGGGTTGTGGAGCATGAGCCTTGGTTGTAATTAGGGTCAATAACAGTTGTACAGAGAATGTGAAGAAGGGGACGGACTATGGTGTCACTTATTCTGGCAGAGTGTGGACGATAAAGACATTTGTCCTATATATCTGGACATCATCTCAGATCACCTCAACGTCGATGTAGGCCTCGTAGAATGCCTTGTCCAACTATATTCCTAATAACACCACCCACTATCACCCTCAGTCCACAGAATCAGATTTGGATGAAGCTGACAGATAGCAAGGAGAAACAAAGATTGGTGCAAACGAAATGTAAACTAACTTGCAAATTGTGTGCATCTTATGTTCTGGAAATTAGACATGAAAATATCATGGGTGATACTATTACAGTGCTGTTGAATGTTCTCAAGTTTTATCTCAACTGTGTAAACTTAAAAAACGGTCAAGTCGTCAACTCTAAATACCATAAGTTTATTTGAGATAATTTGAAGGGTATGTTGTGAACCAAACAAGAGACAAGGCTATTTCGGATTTGTGTTGTGTGGTCAAAATAAATAATTAATAAACTAGTTCTGAATCAGATTTTGAGAAATAGTGACAAGTTCATTTTTTCTAGTTTTGGACCGTAGAACGTCTTGATGGCCACTAGAGAGTGAGAGATTATTCAGGGAAGACGTTACAGATTTTGTTTGACAAGAATTCTGCTTCTATTGTAGCACCACGTGACTGCCATATTTTGATTTGCAATGCAGTTCTGCTGCTTGAACCCATTTCACAGCGAGACGGTTCGGTTGTCAGAACTGCACTCAGTGACCTACTCTAGCTCCTGATGCAATAACTCCTCCGTTTTAATGTTTTTATTATTCTGAAGGCGTTATCGTGTTGTCACGTTCAAATTTGCCACGTTTCTCAATACTCTTTAAGATAATAATCTGAATCTTCCCTTCCAGTAGTGTCATATCTTTGTTTAATGTGAATGTGTTTCCATCTGCTTCTCTCCCTGAACATGATTAATAGTCCTGTAATATCAGTGATGACAGCCTTCCGTAGTTTCATAATCAAGGAATTTGTGCACCTTTGGTTATTTTTCATTTCCACTCGTGTGGAATTCTACTTTGGAGAGGGCAGGGATTTGAGACACTTTGACACCCGTCTTTGGAACTTGTTCAAGAACAGAATTTGCTCGCAAAAAATATGCAGTTTTGTCAGCATTTACAGAGTGAAAGCAGAGATCAGCTTTTATGTTCAGTGACCCTTCCACAAAACTCTCAGTTTTTCCAGTAAACGTTACTTTGGTTTCAGACTTGCAGTATCCAGAGATATTTCTTTTTTTTATTGAATATGTGTTCTATGCCTGTTCATTTCTGTATAAACTCTTTAGATCTGGTTGCCGGTGCGAACTGAAGGAGCAGAGATAACGTTTTACGTTCTGAGTGACTTTTCTTCAGAACTGAAAATGATAGGAAAATGCGATTTGTAATGGATTGGCAGCGGTGGATGGTTGACGGGAAGCTGAGGGGGTGAAGACGCCTTGCAAAAGACAAATCTGTGTTTAATTTCGTTGAGATGGACATAGATATAAAATGGTTGGAAATTAATATTTGAATGCGGTTATTAGGTATCTGTGTTGAGTGCAAGATGAACAACATATAATCACGAAATAGTCATCGGGACAACAAGAGTGAGGACTTCTAAAAAATGGAGAAGTCTGAAGTGTTGGGGCTGTACAGTTATGGAATTGAATACTAACTCCTGTAGGCTGTAACTTTTCTGAAGTGTAAAGTGAGCTGTTAGTCGATCTTTGGTTGTGCTTCATTAGAAAAGTATAGAAGCACAGGACCACTCTTTTCATCTCAGAGCAAGGTAGGTTATTGAAATCAGAATCAATGAAAATATCACGGATACTCCACAGAGAGAAAGTGCTCCTCAAAGCTGTCTCTGTTTGGTCTCGCTAATGGAAATGAAATTGCATTGTGAGCAGCAATCACAATAGACTGCATTAAAATAAATCTCTTGAACTGCTGTTTCACGTGGGAGACGTGTTTCGACTTGGTAAGAAATGAGGAACGAGTTTTTGATCTTTTCAAGTGTCTTGCTTTATTTATTCTTGTCCACGGATTGCATTGTTGCATATAGAGATCTCTGCGATAACAGTATAAATCGCACTTTGTAAACATTATTTTAGTCTATTTAGTCACAAGCTATTCATTACATCCCGATTACAACGCAAAGGGAATATTCTGTTTGACACACATGCTATCTGCTTCAAAACAATTAGTTCGATTCAACCCACACTTACAAATCTGTTTTTTTTTGCAAAGGCAATTGTAACAATAACATTTTGTTATGTTGTAGCTTAATCAAACAAGTTTCAATGCCATCCAGAAATTGCTTGTCTGGCAGTTTATAGCTACATTTACCAAATCAATGATTCCCTAAGCCTTACTGACAGCTTCAGTTTGCCTGGCCATCTGTAATTTCGTGTCTTCCGATTCCCTCACTGTTTAAGTTGGTAAGTCATATTTGCCAGTCCTCTATAAACGCCCAGACACGCGTGATTCCGGAAAGATCACCACCAATGCCTCCAAACTCACCTCAGCTATCTCCTTTGAACAATGCATTGTGATTTTTTTTTCCACTGGGTGATTTATCCACTTTCAGACATTCCAGCGTTCCTGGCAACTTTACATTAGTGAAAGTCACGACATTCAAATCTGCCCCGACTCTCGAGGATCTAACCGCCTGCCAGCGCCTTACACCGAGAAGAATAGTGCAAGGAACCTATTTAATTCCTTGTTTCCCATAACTGCTTTTCCAACCTGATATTCCAAAATTTGTCCTTGCTTCTTTCTCTTCACTGTTATAAAACATCTTCTATACTATTAACTAGTATCCCGTCAAATGCCTCTTCTCCATCATATTTTTAAGTTGATCTCTGCTGGTATTTAACGACTTTCTAAACCCCTGGATTAACAATCATCTTCAGTGGATCAAAGGCTTTGCGTTTTAGTTTTTATGCTGTCCCTGACCTCCCTTATCAGCCATGGATTTCTTTTCGTCCTCTGAACATGTTTCTTCTTCCTGAGGATGATTGGGAGATATTACTTTATTCTTGTGGAGTGGGGCGATCAGAGAATTTGTGAGAAGATGCGTAACTCTATTTGATGTTATGGATGCAGTTTGCTCGCTGAACTCGAAGTTCGGTTTCAAAACTTTCATCAACATACTAGGTACCATCACGAGTGAGCCTCCGAATGAAGCGCTGGCGGTATGAGTCAAGATTGGAGAGTTGATGGAAAACAACTGAAGGTCAGGGAATTTCCGAGGGGAAAGAAATTCGATGGTTCGGGCAAAAGTCATTCATCAGGAATGAGGATTGTAGTCTCGGGAGTGGCACCTCCCACTAAGACATTGAACAGCTCATCAACTTCTCCAACACATTCCAACCAGACCTAACATTCACCTGGACGTTCTCTGACACATTTGTACCCTTCCTGGACCTCGCCATCTCCATTAACGATGACCAACTAACATTGAAATGCTTTGCAAAGCCACAGACATCCACAGCCTCCTTGATTACGCCTCCCCCCACCCTATCTGCGGCTAAAATGCTGTCACTTATTCCCACGTGTTCTGCCTCCACCGCATCTACTCCCAGGAGGACAATTTCCACCACAGAGCACACCAGATGACTTACTTCTTTAAAAACAGCAACTTTCCTCCCCCCAGCGCATCTCATTACATGTCCCGCACCTCCGCCCTTGAACCTCACCACGACAGCCTCAACAACGACAAAAGCCTTATCCTCACTTTCCATCCCACCAACCTCCGCATAAATCTCATCATTAACCGACATTTCTGCCACCTCAAAACGAACTGTACCACAATGTATATATTTCGCTCCCCATCCTAAACAGTTTCCACAAAGACTGTTCCATCCTTTACTTCATGGTCAAGTCCACGCCCCCTGCCCCACCAAAATGACCCACCCTCCCTTCCTGGTACCTTCCCCTGACCCCACAGAAATTGCAAACCTGAATCCACAGCCTGCCCATTACCTCCATCCAAGGCCACACAGAACCTTTTCAGTTGCATCGAAGTTTCATCTCCACTTCCAAGTGAGTCAGTTTTCGTATCCACTGTTCCCAACGCCGTCTCCACTACATTAGACAGTCCGAATGTCTTCACACAGAACATTTCAGAGAACATCTCTGGGACACCCCACCAATCAACCCGACCGCCTCGCGCCTTAAGATTTCAAATAGCCCTCCCAATCTGTTGAGGCCATGCAGGTTTTCGCCCTCCTCCAGCGCTACTCTCTCACCACCCGACGACTGAAGGAGTAGCGCCCCATCTTCCGTCTCAGGGCTCTTCAAACACACGGCATGAAGGTGGAATTCAACCGTTTTCCCAATTCCCCTCCTCACACCTTACTCCAGTTGCAAACTTAAAGCTCACCATCATACCCCGGGGACTTATCAGCCTTCAGACCTAACAGTCTCTCAAACATCAATTCCTGTCCTATAAGGGAGATGAGTGAACAAAATTAAAACGCATCATATTGGTGGCAACGTACTGACTTGGTTTGAAAAGTGGTTGGCTCACGCTAAACAAAGAGCAGTGATAAATGGCTCCCTTTTGGAATGGCATTTGGTTACCAGTGAGTTACCTCAGGGATCAGTGCTGGGATCAGTGCTTTTTATAACATATATTAATGATATAGAATATGGTATTAATTGTAACATCAGCAAATCTGCTGATGATACAAAGCTGGGTGGCAGGGTGAAATGTGAGGAGGATGTTAGCAGGTTACAGGGTGATCTGGACAGGATAGCTGCGTGGCCAGATGCATGGCTGATGCAGTTTAGTGTGGATAATTGTATGATTATCCACTTTGATGGCAAGAACAGGAAGGCGGATTACTACTTATATGGAGTCAAGTTCGGAAAAACGTCAGTAGAAAGAGATCTGGCTGTTCTTGTACACCAGTCAATGAAGGCAAGCATGCAGGTAGAGCATGTAGTGAAGAAAGCTAAAGGCATGCTGACCTTCATAACAAGAGGGACTGAGTATTGAAGCAAAGAGGTTCTTCTGTAGCTGGACAGGGCCCTGGTGAGACTGCACCTGAAATATTGTGTGCAGTTCTGGTCTCCAAATTTGAGAAAATACATTCTGGCTCTTCAGGGAATGAAGCATAGGTTCACGAGGACAATTCCTGGAATGGTGGGACTATCCTATGTTGAAAGATTGGAGCCAGTGGGCTTGTATACCCTTGAGTTGTGAAGACTGAGACGGGATCTGACTGAGATGGTTAGGATTATTAAAGGATTGGACACTCTGGAGGCAAGAAACCTGTTTCCGCTGATGGGTGAGTCCGAAAACAGAGGGCACAGCTTAAAAATAAGGAGTAAGCCATTTAGGACAGAGATGAGGAGAAACGTCTTCACCCAGAGAATGGTGGGTGTGTGGAATGCTCTGCCCTAGACGGCAGCCGAGGCCGAATCTCTGGATTCGTTTCAGGAAGAGTTGGATCGAGCTCTCAAGGATAGTGAAATCAAAGGTAATAAAGATAAGGCAGGAACGGGATACTGACTGAGGATGATCAGCCATGATCATAATGAATGGTGGTGCAGCTCGTAGGGCAGAATGGCTTACGCCTGCACCTAATGTCTATTGTCTACACCTGACCTGCACTACCTCTCAATCGTCCTTCCGAACTATCCATTCCAATCACCTCCTTACCCACCTCCATTCAATTATTGCATTCTCAGCTGCTTTCTCCCCAGCTCCAACCTCTCCTACCACCCCGCCCCCATTAATCTCTCCACCCTGGAGGCTTTCAGCCTCATTTCGATGAAGGGGTTTTGTCCAAAACGTCCATCTTTATTCTCCTCGCTTGCTGCCTCACCTGCTTGCATTTCCAACAGCACTCTATTCTAGAATCGGATATCCAGCCTTTGCAGGATCCACTTCATCAACACTGTTGGTATGGCCCAATTTCTATTTATGCATTCTGAGTTCTTTGGATAGTGATGCCATTTCCTCTGGCGAAGTTATTTTCTGTTCTCTTGCGTAGGATGTGGTAAAATGGGTTCCAAGACAATGTATTTACTGATTTATTTCTGTTTAGAATGCCATGCTTCTAGCAATTCTTGCACGTGTCTCTGTTTGTCTTGTCCGTGGATGAATGTGCTATCACATTCGAAGTGCTGTCCTTTGTCATCTCTGTATAAAGATCCTAGCAATTGTGAGACATTGCATTTTTGGCCAGTTGATTTTTATATATCTTCTTGAATATGTCATGATGCCTGTTTGTCCCAACGTTTTGTTTGTTAGAGTTTTTGTAAGGTATATTTGGTTAATGATATTGTTTTCCTTCTTGTCTGTATATGGTCTTTGAAATTTATCAGCTGCTGTTTTAATGCGTTGTTGGGTTTGTGGGCTGCCATGATGCCAAGGGGCCTAAGTAGTCGAGTAGCCATTTCTGAGATATATTTGATATGGGTGATAGTCGCGAGAGTTCTGGACTTGTTTTGTCTCCTTATTTGTGTTTCTTGCTGAGAAATCGGTGGACTGTGTTCATTTGGTAATCATTCGTATTAACTATCCTCTACTGGTGGTTTTGAAGTTCTTCTGTGCAGCAGTGTGTGGTGACCCGTTGGAATAATGTTCTAATACAGCTTATTTTGAGAGTGTTGGGATGATTGCTTCTGTAGTTCAGCTGTTTCATCTGAAGGACAATATCGTCAAGCGAGTGGACCTATGATTTAGCACCCACTTCACCCACAACACAAAGCTTGCAGATATACAAACGGTGCACACGTGGTACCTCTTATGACATGCCTCTTAGCACAGACAGTAATGCGGAGACTAGAACATTAGGCTCGAACTACTTTCCAACACTATCTTTGGGTGTGCTATGTGGATGGTAATTTTGTCATCACGAAATAAATCAAATTATAGGAAGCCTCAAGACGTTCAATAATAACCTTACTGATATACACTTTATTAAGGAGCAGGCAAACTTGTCCAAACTGCTATTCTGTGATGTTCCAGCAGAGCGAGCAGCCAATGGGAACTTCAAACCAGTCTGTACAGGAAAACAAAACATTCAGAACAAATACTGAAGTACGGAAACAATCTTCGCTAAACCCACAAATGAAGTTGCATTAGAACACTAGTTCAACAAGCAATCACACAGTATAGCACATACGAACTCTGAAGAGCAAAGGAAAGTTATCTATACATTGGATTCACAAACAATGGTTACCCAATGCACATAGTCTGTCGATTTCTCAGCAAAGAACCTAAACAAGCAGTAAAAACACGGCTAGAAACTGAGCTAATCTCCACTACATTAAAACATCTCCGACATGACGGACAGACGTCTCACACATCTTGACATCGCGGGAGTTGACAAATCCATCAACATAATAAAACAGCAACTATTGAACTTGAAAGATCCTATGAAGACAGCAAGAAAATCTAATGTCATTTACTAAATGCCTTGCAGGAACAGTAACAAGCACTACATCTGGAAAAAGGGTAGAAGAGTAGCCAGCAGGTCACATGATCATTGACCATCCAAAAAAAGACATGACGCACTCCAACTGGTATCCTTAAATACAGATGAGGAAGGACACCACGTCAACACATCCATCTTACCTGGTGCAGAAAATTTCCAACCTTCAATTCAGGTAAATTTTAAGTTACTCACACCTTATTGAAAATAAAATATAATCTCTCACAGTTTGACATGTTCACCAATCAGTCTGTTCATGGTTTATCTGGAAGATTTGATGTCTCTCCCTCTGTGGAACATGATGATCCGCGTCACTGAGAGAGTAAATCAGAGCAGTGCAATCGGATGGTGATGGACATGGCACCAAAACCTGCTCGTAAAACTTTAAATTCAAAGCAGTTCCAGGAGACTGTCAGTTCATGTACTGACAGCACAGTTCTATGTGCAGAGACACGCATGACAATTCCTGGTATCATGACATTCCAAACGGAATTCTATCACCAAACACATTATCTTCATTTACCACTTAATGAAAATTTGAACAGGAAATAAAATCGCCAGAGGAAATTAAATCACCAATCCAAGGAACCCTAAACACGTAAATAGAAAGTGGGCCACACCACCAGTGCTTCATCCGGAGGCACACTGATGATTTTGACGTATATGGTAACTAAACGTTTGCAAACAAATCTTCTTACTCAGCGACCAAACCAACATCCAGTTAAGACCAACACTACTTGGTTCAATATTCCACCCCAGTAGGTACTGTTGTTACATTAAAAGTGTTGTACTGAAAGGCCTTAACTAATGCTATTTGTACAGTGACAATGGTTGACCTCAGTTTCCTTGGATTACAAATCTGGCACTGGAAATGTTCCCTCGACTTTATATCTGGGCTTCCCTGAAGGTGTTATTTCATAGCAGCCACGGCTGCATCATCCTCAACACGATTGGAATCAATAGCTACAGAGGAAGTGAACAAAGACTGAGAACATGAGACTGGAATGGGCAATGTTTAAACCAATGATCTTTACGATCATTGTAGTGGGTGTCACGGTGGCTCAGTGGTCAGCACTGCTGCTTCACAGCGCCAGGAACCCAGGCTCGATTCTCAGCCTTAAGCAACTGTCTGTGTGGCGTTTGCTGGTTGGGATGTGTATCCACAGTGAATTGGTCATCTGCAGCATGGACGAAATCTGGATCCGTAGTTATTTAGAGGGGAAGGCAGGAAAGATGATTTGTAGGAGTGTCGCTCTCCCGGATCCAGCCTGGGTTTTCCATGTAAATTTTCCAAAAATACACCTAACTATCAGGTCGGCATCGCCTTTTCCTGTGTGGCAGGTCGAAAGAAATGCATGGAGCATCAGTACTTAGGATCGAGAAGCGCGCTACTTCATTGGATCTTTTTAAGATCGTAGCTCATCTCTTTGTGATCCAGGCTGCACTTTTCTGTTAATACCCTAGTCTCCCTGATTCGAAAGTATATCGAAAAACAAATGGAACTCTGCTTCGGTATAAACTAACGATACAGCCACCACAAACTTCTGGGGCAGATAATTCCCACTTGAATATATTCCCACTTGGTGAATTTCTCTTGATATTGGTTCTGACCGAGGTTGGAGGGGACACTATTTACTTTATTCATCCCACTCCACCACTGGTTACAACATTTTTAGTGCAGCCACGTCAGTGATATGATCAATTGTATAGGTCTCAGACTGGGTCAGGTTCGTTGATAAGAACAAGTCAGGCAGAATTCATTGGACAAACACATATAACTTGTTATTCGTGAAATATACATCCACTCCTAAAATGCAAAGCCTGCTGACAATAAATTTGAAAGATAATAGTGCCCATTGGGTATCCACCTGATCTAGTCTCCTCACGTTGGTCTGTATGCATCAATCAGATCACCTGTCATTCCAGGGGGATCCCGTTCAACCTCCGAAGTGCAAACCTCTCTTTACAGGAATAGGTGAAGTGGAAATCTCTGAACAGCTTGCATTGTCCGTTTTCAGGTAAGGAGACGAAGAAAAACATTCACTCGCATCTCTCCGGTATGTTCTCAGTAAGACTGGGTACTGCAGCAACTACAAGTCGCTCCGACAATGTCGCTTGAAAGTACATAAATGGAAACGTTCCATGTTTTTTTTGCTTTCATTTTGAAAATCTTTTCAATTTTTTTGCAGAGAGTAGGAGATTTATTTTCATTCTCAGCGTATTTTGAGACTTTCGAACTCTCTTCCCCAGGGAACATTCGAGATAGAGATGTTAAACGTTTTGAAGCACAGACAGATAGCTTCATGAATTTAATCAAGTAAAGGACTATCGGTGAATGGGCAGGGCTGTGCAATGAATGTTTAAAATGAAACTGTGAATGACGAGAGCGACCAGAAATACAAAGCAAGATGAAATGATAATCTAGATAAATTTTTGGAATGCTGGCATTGATGGAATATAGTCGCTATCGTCCCAGAGGATCAGGTGTTGTTCTCTCATGGGAGAGAGAGAGAGATCAATCGGGGCAGTTTGACCTGAGGGCCACCATACCCCAGACGATTGGTGACGGCGAGAAAGCATAGCCTTCATGTTAACCTCTGCCAGTGTGGGGAATTGATCTTGGGTTGTTGGCCTACTTCTGCACCAGAAACCAGCCGTGCAGCCTACAGAGGGAGACTAAGAAACTGCATTAGGCAGAAGTCGGCATCTAAACGATCAATAGAACTTTTATAGCAGTCAACAAGCTACGAGTTAGACAACATTCAGCTGAGCACAAAAGAAAAATAATCATCATTAACGAAGCAAAGGTTTAGACGCCGTCATCAGCTGAGTACAATAAGATGAGACAACTGGAACAAATAGAATTTCGAATTATGCTTGAAAATTTATAATCATAAAGTTGATGAATATTTTGGACTTTTCTGTATAAACTGTGCATATGCTTTCGTCGGAGTTTGAAGCTGATGTAATAAATTGTTTGGAGAGTGTGTCCTCATGGGATATCACTCCCGGACACATGCTTGAAGAAAGCCGAGGTTAAAAATGAAATGTCCATTTGCTGTCTCGTCAGTGAGAGTGACCCAAGGGGTCTGAATGACGGAAAGTTCCTGTAACATGGAGCTCAGGACACAATGAAAACAGGACGGACCTTATTGATTGTTGCAGCCGGTTTGAAAGTCTCATGTTGGAATTTAATCGTATATGACTTTTATAAAAAAAACTCTTCTCCTTCCACTTTTGTGCTCCTCAGTGGGACCTGATATTTTCCTCAACATGGTAATCGTTTGGAAAAATACCTGGAGCATTTTAAAATTGATATATCAGAGTATCCAGGGGTTCTGAGCAATGATGAGTACATTCAATCATGAGGATTTGGAGAATCGGGCTGTCATTCAATGAGAGGGACTGCATGGAGTGGGGTAGATGTTGAACGAAGTGAGTTCAACAAGGTAGCAAAAGAAATCGAGCTTGTCCTCGTGCAGACGATTGCCATGTCACAATCAATGATAATGACTCCGATAGAAATTAATGTCAGATTCAATACAATGAGTGGACAAATCTGCTGACCTCACTCTGAGTTAAAAAGTTGCAGAACAAATGCTCATCCAATACTCTCCAACATCTGAAGTCATGCCATATCCATTCACCCATCATCCTAGAAATACGAGTACCCGTTGCTCGACGCAATAGCAATGATTGCATTTCAGAATTTATAAACCTACAATCAAATCCTTCTCTGAATTTCTCTCTCAACCTCTCCCACTCAAATTCCCAAATTGTGCAAAATTTCGTTGGCAGTCATTTTCTTATTCATACCACCTCTTGCCATGGCACAATACAGATGTGGAGCTGGAAGTGGATGGGTGCTGCTCATCCTGATCCTTCTCGCAATGGCTCCAAGAATCCCCGTGCTCGGCAACGATCTCACACAGTGTTACAACGCGCATTTGGGTGATACACATTGCTCTAGAATCTGAGATGGTGTCTGCTCAATTCATTGGTGTTCGCTGCACAGTACACCGTGCTGAAAATACCAACTGGTCCGGGTTAGCAGATGAATGCAACTGTGTGGTCTGTTCTGCTCCTGCTTCTGGACGGATAACTACTAGACTGATGAGCCGTGCAATTTTCACAGTCATGCAAAATCCCACTCCTGCAAACCCTCTGTTTTCTGTCAAACCCCACACTTCTGAAACTTGTTGTCCATTATTAATTATTCAGTTACTATGTGAATACCTGTCCCTCTTATTATGGACTAAAGAAAACTCCGTTAAAATGTATGAAATTGTCGCTTCAACCTGAGCATTTTCTTATTTTCAAGGTCCGTGTGAGGTGCTGTCTTGCAGATGTAATTCCATTGGTCAACATACTAGATGTTGACAAAAGCATAAATTCTACAAAATGCTTTAGTTAAAATACAACAAAACAAAAAGAATCTTGGAAGAATTTAATCCTGTTGGAAAACTTAATAGCATACCAGATTACATTACGACTAAACTGCAACTGTTTCAATATGTTAACATTCCAGAAACACACACTTATCAAAATTTAAAGTCCGAAAACAGTTTGTCTCACAATAGTTTTTCGCTCCAAGAAGAAAGAAAATCAAATGACAATTGAGAGGGAAATCTCAGAGTCGAGGTGTAGCAGCTGAGAGAGATTTTCCAACGCTGCTGAAATCCCAGCAATAACTGGCGAATGGTAAGTCAAATATTCCTGGTACAGTGTGAGCGTAGGCACACTCTACCGAAGCATACCATCACTCCACAGAATTAGGAACGGACCACAATGATCATAAAGTAGCGGCCGTATTCGTACCGCATGCACTCTCATAGCTGCTCAGGAAGTGCCAACCATCACCGATGTTGATAAATGATTGTAAAATAAATGTAGAAGTGAAGCTAAGTAATTGCTCCTTAAGGATAAAGCAGGCCTATTGATCAGACATCGACGGTGCCAGGAGCCCAGCACTCCCTTCTCTGCCGAAACACAGCAGTATCATACTGCTTCTGAAGAGAAAACATCATCTCTCTTTCTCTCATCTCTTCCTTTGCAATCAGAGATGTGCCATGAGCCCAATTGACAAAGATGTCAACATGTCACACACACACGAAATATTATAGTGATATGAGTTGTCATCAAAGTTGTTAACTGGAATATTTGATATCAGTTTCTACGGTTCTGAATTTTGGCATTGGTGGGTTCTCATCTTCTGTCAGTAAGAGGTTTCCTTCAATCTGATATTCCCCAAATTAAGGGGCAGCATCATCTCCGAGACCATTTGGTTCAGCAGTTGCAGAGAGAACAAAATGAAGAGACGCATCGAACAACAGATTATTAAAGCAAAAGATAAGAATCAGCGAACCTTTGATGGATTATTGCAATAAAGGATAAGAATCAGGAAACTAACTCTGGAAAATTACAACAACGCGCAGACATTTATCATCTCGTCTCAACATGCTTTTTCAAGATGAGCCACAGTTCGAGTTGTGGAAACGAGCCGTAATAATAATTGTTCAGGTCGGTTAATATTCCAACCTCGCTATTGTTTGCGTTCGTCGGAAGTCTGTCTCTGTCAATTCTGTAAATTATGGTGAAGATCATTACTATTTCTGTTGTTTATATTCAGCAAATATGTAAACTCTTATCTTCAGTTTCAGACACAATCTCTACTTAATTTCGATGAATATCAGACTCCTCACTCACAAACATCGAAGAAGGAACAAGACTGTTCATATCTTCGAGTCTCCCTCTTACCCTGTACTTCTTTATGTCTCCATATTCCCGCTGTCATCAAACCCGACCATAACCACCTCCGTAGTATCTCTGCCTCAGTGCTGTTGCTCATCAAAGCAAATTCTACCCCTTCCATAGCTTCAGATATCATCGCTTCATTTCTATTCTTGGCACTCTTCTCGGTCGCAAAAATTCCACAATAAACGTGTTTTTGTCTCTACAGTTATTTCAAAACAGAATCTCCTGATCACAGTTGCAATGATACTGGGTATTTAATTCAGAGCCACAAGTCATGACTGTGAGGAATTGTCGCAAATCCAACGACAGCTGATGGAAGAACATGTATTCGAAGGACAACAATTGGAATGAAACATTACTTGGTTGATGACACGCATCAGCCATCAAGATTTCCTTTATTAAAGCCTACCTGAATGAATTACGGTCTTTGTTGAAGAAGTTTTGCATCATTGATGATAGTAAGGACTGCAGATTCTGGAATCCAGAGTCGGTAAAATGTGGACCTGGAAAGTTACAGCACTACATCAGCAGCAGGGGAACATGAAAATCGATTTTCAGGACCTTTCATCAGAACTCTGACAAATGGCCCTGACCCGAAACGTTCACTTTTAAGCTCTTCCGATATTATTTGACCTGCTCTGCTATTTAAGGAACCTGATTCGAATCAATGAACTTTTAAAAAAAAACATCTCATTGGATTGAAGGTTGGCTGGTGCATCCGATGTGCTTTCTCACGGACCACTGAGGAGGTAGCAATAGAACTAGTGGAACAAAATACTGATTATTCTTCAAAGCTGTCTAGATTCCGAAAATGATCCTGCAGGCTGGAAAACTGTTCATTTAAACCTAAACATTTGAAACAAGGCAGACCACGAAACAGTGCATATTTTGAAGTCAGCTGTGAGTAAAACATTGTAACGTTACTTCAGGAATGTGACAGTTTGATACTTTGAGGATGATAAATGATTTGATGGAGTCGGCTACAATTCAGGAAATGGAAATGATCTTTGACAAAACCCGCTGGAGATTCTAGAGAATGTAGTGACATCGTCGATTGAGAGTGGAATACTTCAAGTTGCAGAAGACCTTTGACGTGATTGAATGTAGATGAGTGGTGAATGCTCTAGTCCAAGAGTTGGAAGGGTTGGGAAAACATCACATGGATAAAAATTGGATAATGGAGAGTATGAAGCCAGCAGTGTTTCTATTCTGGGCTGAAGACTTGCATAGCATAAGAAGGATTTTGGACAATAGTTGTTTGCAATTATAGAACTGATGAAGATGTGAATGGCAAATACGATCACTCTCATTTACGTTTATAAAATTATGAGAGAATGGGAAGTGTTTTTGTTGAAAAAGACGTGGATGCCATTGGTCATTCTATATTAACATAATTCGTGCAGGGTAGCTAGCAAGCAAAAGATTGGTTTCCCTTCATGCAAAATGATTGCAGTAACAGAGTAAACATGCCTTTCCCAATGATAGCGCTTTATTGCGAGAGTATTTGAGTTGTTGTGCAGTGATGAACTTTCTTTAATGCAAAACAACGTCTTTGTCACTGAGACAGTCGAGTATTCTGCGGCATGATGGTACCATGAGGAGTACAGTACATGTTTATTTTGTAGTGCTACGACAAAATAAGAAGTTGAAAATACCGTTGTTGTGAGTGTTTTCCCCGAGGTGACAAGTTGATTTGGATATCTTTCATCCCCTGCCAGGTGAAATCTTCAGTGGTTTGGAACCTCCAGGGAACCGCTGCTCTATTGTGTCTTCTGGAGTTTATTTGGTTCTGCCCAAATTGCTGCGATTTGCCTATTCTAGTTGTTCCGTGTAGTGGACAATTTATTGGGAGTACGTGCAAAGGTATGTTGATGGAATCTGTGGATGATTGCCATGCTTCTAGATATTCTCTGGACATCCTCTATTTAGCTCGTCCTCAGACGAAAAATTCGAATGTGAAAATAACATGGCTATTTGCCAAGCGATACAGTGAACAACCAGAACATTTCTAGATGCATGGCACTCATCCACAGACTCCATCAACAACCTTACTGACCTACACTCAATATATCACGACAATGAAGAAGTGGGAGCAGCAGGGACGTAAGCAAATAAGTTCTACAAGACACTGTACAGCAGTGATTAACAGAATATTCCAAACCACGGAAAATTTTACGTAGACATGGAAGGAGACAACTTTAAGTCAATGTCTCGGCGAACATACCCACACGACAATAACTTGCACCCGAGATACAATTATTTACATAAACTTTGAAGGTGAAAATTGATGGTTATGGCCGGTGACTCCGTATGTCTCAAACAACCATTGATACAGTGAAAGGTTTCATACATTTAACCGACTCCCCGTAATCTGTGTACCTCTGTTGACCTGCAAAGGTAATGAACAGAGTGGAACAGGCTCTGAATGAACTGTGAACACTTTAAAGTGTTGCTGCTGTGTGACGCTGCATTGAAAGTTAGGTTATCAACACTCTTGTCAGCAGCCACAAAATCTTAATTCTGAAACAGTTCAGCATTCCCACCAGCGTCCGACTTCCAGAAAGAACATGGGTCTGACTTCTCGGAGATGGAAAACGCCTCCAAACCGAGATTTAAAAAGGCTGCATCTCGATGGCCAAAAATCATGTTAAAGTAACCTGTCGTACAATGCTTAATGAAGCTACGTGGAACAATGTGGATCAGCCTATCTGTGCAGTTCCTGCTCCATCTGTTTGTGGTGTTGAAGCATCACTAATCCCTTCTCGGTCCTTTCTTAGTAACTTGAGGAACTGAATGGCCTCCTACTGTTCCTGTGTATGTGGCTCTAGGTGAGAAATCGTTTATTTCTGAGTCTGTGCAAGTGATGCATGAGTCTGAGCAGACTTCTTGAGATTTTGGGCAACTGGGCGGATTGACGGGACGAGTCATTCCACTTCTTGTCTCATAGTTTTATTGGACTGAATGACTTCCCCATAGTCTTGTGAATCCAGACTCAGGTGATGAATGTGGTCTGCCATTTACTGTGGAAATTTGCAGGGACTGGCAGTGCTGCTACGTGAACATTACTGACATTTTAACAGCACGAGCTTGAATGCTGTCTAGGGTTAGATGTACAAGGACACAGATTGCTTCAGGAGCCGAGAGGTACAAATTGTTCTGAACATTGCGTAATCATCAGTAAACACCCCTATTCTTCTCGGAGTCAGCTCAATGCGATGAATGACTTGCTTCTACACGGACGTTACTCGATGAAAACAAACAGCAGGTGCCTGGTCGAGGAAGCTACCCAGACAATCTCCTGTATTGGTGTCAAGTGGCTGAGATGATTGAAGTCAAGTGATGATAAATCTTCCCTTGAAATGTGAATGACTCAAAACAGCGAAGCGGATACAAAAAGATTTCCATGAAATGCAATATTCCTCCTGCTCCTTAATTTCACACTGAGTCGGAAACAATGAATTGATATAAGGGTCAGTCACTCTTAAATGAGCCATTGTGTTCTTTTGTTCCTATGAATAGGCCATGAGGTAGGAGCAGGGAATGTTTTATTCAAACAGAGGGTAATGAATGTCAGGTATTTTATTTTGCGTAGAATTGGGAACAGGATCATTCTCAGCATTTGTAAAGAGAATCTCGATTGATTACGATCTGTCAGAGAATTGAGGGGCAATGATGAATTGTACATCAGGGAGGATTTGAGACCGAGAGCGGATCAATCATAATTTTCGCGAAAGGCAATGTGGGCTTGGACCACAAATGAACTGTTCCTTTTTTCTGATATTCTCACATTCACTTATTGGAAAGCTTTTTTTTAGCTTCCAGAACGTCTCTTATTGATGTCTGTACTCACAGAGACCAATATCTTTGTGAGCCAACTCTGGATGACGTATGAGAACTGTAGGCAAAAATACTCTAGTTCTACAACATGAACAAATGAATGAAGCAACATTAGCAGAGAGGGAAATCTCTTAAAGTGAGATGAGTGGTCTCTTTGGTAATCAGTTTGGTTAATCCAATTATATTTTCGAAACCACCCCAAACTGTGTGTGACAGTCTTGACAGGCTGAATGGTTTCCTCTGCTTCTGTGCAAGAGGTTATTGGAGTAAGTGGCCTACAACTCGTTCTGTCTAGCAAGTTTGAGAGACTGAACTAAAAAAAAGAAAAATCGGATCAAGGAGCAGGAGTGGGTTGTCAAATCATTCTCCACCAGCCATCAGGATTGTGGCTGATCAGGTTGTGGTGTCAGACTCACTTTCCTGTCTGTGTCCCATTGTCCCTGACTCACTACTCTGCCAAATATTTTGCGAACTCAGTTTGAGTAAATGTAAACAAAGAAGCACAATAAACGTCTGGCGAAAATCATTCCCACTTGAAATACCTTTTCTTAAATTTCTCTTCATCACGTTCTCTCGTTGCACAGCATGTAAGTATCCCTGCGCCAACAAGTTATACTGAATGGATCTCGTCCCATTTGCCAGTAATTGTCACCATCCCTCCAAATTCTTCCTCTCAATTTGCCGATCCAGGTGCCTTTTAACTATTGTAATTTTTCCAGCTTCCATCAGTTTCTCTGACAGCTCTCACGTGAAACGTTTGCCCTCTCATGTCGAACACGCCAACCTGGGAAAAATAATTTGGCTATTCATGCCATCCAGCCTCTTATGATTTTATAAAGCTTTTCAATGCCACCCCTCCCCCTCCGGTGCTGCAATGAAGGGCTTCTACACGAAACATCCTTTTTCCTGCTCTCGGCTGCTGCCTGCCCTGTTATGCTTTCCCAGTACCACTCTAATCTAAACTCTGATTTCCATCATCTGCAACTCTCACTTTTGCTCTGTAATACTGTCCAGCCTTTCGCCAATGGGAAAACCTTGTAGTCGTGCTATCATCCTTGAAAAATTTTTCTGCACCCTCTCTAGTTTATCAACATCCTTCACATAGCAGGGTGTACCGAATTGAACTCAGTATTCGGAATGTGGTCTTCCCAACTCCTTATGCACACGCAACGTATCATTCCAACTGCTGGGATCAGAATATTAACCAATGACGGGAAGTGTGCCAAATGCGTTCTCTGCCAACCAATCGATTTGTAAGTCCAATTCCAAATCCAAATATGCGTCCAACCTGGGGTCGCTTGTCTCAGCAATACTCCTGAGAGCCCCAGCATAAAGGTATATGTACTGGCCTGCTTTTCATTTCGAGTATGCAACACATCACATTAATCTAAATTAAATATGATATTTCCCGCCTTAGCCATTTGGGCAAACTGATCAAGGTCCCATTGAACGCTGAGATAATATTCTTCGGTGAGCCCTGCACGATGTATTTTGATGTAATCTATAAATTTACTAATCATGAAGATATTCACCACTAAATAATTTACATAAATTGGTGAAAAGATGTAGACTCAACACTGATCATTATGGCAGATCGTTGGTCACAGTCGTCGATTCTGAATAGTAATCTTCTACCGCCAGTCTCTGTCACGTACCTTCAATGTAATTTTGTAGTCAATTATATAGCTCATCCTGCACCTATATATTATCTAAACCATATCGATTTTCTGCCATGAGAACTTTTATCAAAAGCCTTGCCGATGTCCATACTGAGAACGTCGAATGACCTTTCTTCATCAACCTTCGTTGTCATGTCTTCAAAACCCAATTTAGTTAGTGAGACCTGATTTCCGACATGCAAAGCAATGCCGAATATGTCCAATCAGGCTGAACCGTTTAAATGCAAAAAATCCTATCCCACACAATCGCCTTCTACAATGGATCCATCACTGAGTATCATCTAGTTACCAAGCCTTTCTTGCCACAGTTTCATTTTCTCATCACGTTCCTACACACGTCACTGCAATTACTAAATATAACCAAACTGAAAACTTTCCAAAGTAAAATTCAATATTTATCTAGACACAGTACGTCCTCTTCGCTAACAACGCTTCGCTGTTCCTGTGAAACACATGAGAAATGGCCAATAATATACCTTTCAGACTCTGCCAGCGTCTGTTTTAAGGACGAGTCAGACTTTCTTTAATCTGCTAAAATTATCCAGTTTAAGACTAAAACAAAGTTTCTCAAACGATGATGGAAAGATAAATGAACAAAACAATTTTCATTATACAAATATGTACACTGATATTTCTCTTTTGAAAAGTACTGACACTTGCATGTGTGCGAGTATGCACACGCACACACATATACCCAAATGCATGTGCACGTTTGAGCACAAACCGAAAAACAACATCAATGCACAGTATTAACTGGAAAGAATTTCGTCCAAATATTACATGAACAAATGACAAATGGAAAACGAGAGATTGTCCCAAATATTCTTCAGCTTCTGACGTTGTTGTGCTTTTGAAACTTACTGGTGACGTCATTTATTCTCGGTAAAGTTGAATTGACATAATTCTATTTGTTTCATGCAGTCTACGGATTCATGTACCAGATCACACAAATCCCTCTGTACCACTGAGTGCAACATTTGCTCTCCAGTTGCATAATGTACTGATGTTTTAGCCTTCCCACAAAAAACAAAACTCTCATCACTCACACTGTTATTTTTCTCCGAACTTTACTAAGTTCACCATGCTCGCCTCTCTGTACCCATTGCCAGCGATCAGCTTCAACTTGGCATCTTATTGGAGGACTATGCTGATGTATTAGCAAATTGAAATAGAAACCATTTAGCCCATTTGTCCAAATCATTAATTTAGATTATAAATCGTTGATGATGGCACACTGTCCCAATTGTAATTCCACCAGTTACAGTTTCCCTAATTGAAAATTCGTAACTTTCTGAATATAGCCTGTCCATTTTGGATAAACAAGGCTCCCTTGTTTGAGTGCAACAGAGGAGAAACGTTGCGTGGCCTACTCCTGTGTTTTGCAGTTGGTTCTCAGGATAGGTCTCAGCACAGAAATAACCAATTAGGTCTGGTTGTTCTCAGATCATCAGATCTAAGTTTTAAGGATATTGATACCGATCCCAGAGACTTTACAAGACGAGCACAGAACAGAGCTGAAAATGTGTTGCTGGTTAAAGCACAGCAGGTCAGGCAGCATCCTAGGAACAGGAAATTCGACGTTTCGGGCCAGAGTCCTTCATCAGGAATGAACAGAACAGAGACTAGCAATCGAGTAGAACGCTGCTCAATCGGAAAAGCTGTCTTTCAGATGCAGCAATAAATCTAGTATGGGATCTCAGTCAGGTGCGCTACTTTTGACAGACAAGTCTTGAGGAGGAATGAAGATTCCTCAATAATCTGGTTAATATTTCGGCGTTTTACAATACAAGCAAAGCAGATAATCTCCATCATCGTTAGGACACTGGTAAACCGTTCTGTTAATTAAACTAAACACCCAGAAAAATACTCAGCTCTCCTCATAACCTGTAGAAATATGAGGGACGGTGAACTCTAAAATTCCAATATTTAAAGAAAATGCTATCAATTGATTCTTAAATTCTAAAAGTGAATATTTAGGGAATACTATATACAACTGTCAAGACTGCCTTTCTCTTAACTGCTTGTTAACGGCCTTCAACTCTGTAGCACAATTCTGTTTCAATGAAAACCAGTATTAAAGTTATATCAAAATGGTTTCACACCCATACAGCGGCTCTTCTCATCTGTGTTCGTCTTCTTTTGGCTCAAGATCTCCATGGGTCGTCTTCTTTCGTTTAAAATGTCAAGGTATTTCAGATGAAAACAAGGGAGCTTGGTAAAGAGTATTATGCCGTGGCAATCTGTCGTTCGTCTCTGACCACAGCAGTTGGTCTCTGTCTGACTTTCAAAATGCCTGCTGCTTTTAATCCCCAAACATCAGTTCTTCACATTAAGTCGAATTTGGCAAAAAACAAAAAATCTGATTGCGGTCAGGCTTGAGGACCCTGACGCCCTAATTTAAAATGATTGATTAAATCCGAATTGTTATCAAAACAGCACCAACACAGTTATGTATTTCACAGCCATATGCGACATATCTTTGATTTTCCAGCACACTCTGATAGTGCTAACTCGTCATATGACAAGGGCTTGTAAGATCTCTATGTAAACCAGCGATTACACTTTTATAGAGAAAATGCATGCGTTCAACTTCAGAACACGTCCACCCTTAAGAAAGGAATCAAACGTTATAATGAAAAGATGGCTTCATTTTTAATAGTTCTTACTTAAAATAATTTGTCACATAAACAGTAAAGTTGTGTCAACCTAGTACAAAATTCAATAATTCGTTTTCGATGGTATAGTGTTTTCTTTGGTGGGTGTCAGGTTTCTTTGAAAAATCGGAGGAGAAGGTGAGGTGTGCAGATGCTGGAGTATCAGAGCTGAAAATGTGTTGCTGGAAAAGCGCAGCAGGTCAGGCAGCATCCAAGGAATAGGAAATTCGACGTTTCGGGCATAAGCCCTTCATCAGCCCATTCCTGATGAATGGCTTATGCCCGAAACGTCGAATTTCCTATTCCTTGGATGCTGCCTGACCTGCTGCGCTTTTCCAGCAACACATTTTCAGCTTCTTTGAAAAATAGCTAATTTGCCATTCAATTCCATCATTGTCTTCTATTACCTGAACAGGTCCAACTACGATATTGCTAACATCGATTGTACATTTGAGGGTTTTCAAAAAAAAATTGGCGTAACCAAAACAGGTGAGATTGTCAAATTGTTTTTATAGTTCACAAATGATTCTTGTCATTGTCCTGTTCACCGAAACCTGGTGTTTTTCCTCAGTAAATCTGTTATGCACGTTGTTACGCTGCTGAAGACTGGGACAATATTCCAATCCAATCTGCTTTGTTCCAAAAATCGAAGGACACCTTTCTTCAAGGTTAATCGTGGAAATTTCTCTATGGCTTTGGTCTTGGCATTCCTTGAGATTAACCTTCCATAAGAGATATCATAGCCAATAGCATCACCTCTGCTTTCGCGAATAATGTTTTCTTCAAACATTTTATCAGTTTTGCTTCTCTAAATCGTTCAAAGATATCTGCCAACTGCAACATGTCATCTTTCCATGACTCAGTAAAAATCATTACAGCGTCCAGATTGACAGTACCGTTTATGAACAAAGCTACAGAGTGTTCATGAGTCTTTAGAACGTGGCTGGTGCGTTTGGTGAGTTATTCATTTAAAAAAAAACATTACTTTGAACTAAGAGAAACCATTCGAGACGAGAAACGCAAAGACGTACTTTATTATCTCTGAGAAAGACAACTGTCAATAACCACGCATAATTTTCAATTTAGCGATTTTCTGGGCTTGTCCAACATTCTCTATACAGTATGGCATTGACCTTCTGATAGTCCACACAAAATCGTTGAGTTCTGGCAGTTTTAGGAACTAACACGATCAGCAAACACCACTCACTCTGATTCTGTTTGAGATTTTTTTTGAACATCGCATCCACTTCCTTCAAGAACAGTGTGGCTTTGAAGAGATTGAGCCTGTACGGATGTTGTTTTGCCAGAACACCATTTCCTACATCTGCATCATGTAAAACAGCATTCTCCCATCCCATCTAATTTCTGTATATGCTCTCACTCTGCTTCACAAGCCTTTCCATTGACATTTTTGCTTCTCAGACGGACGATTCAATAACACATTCCACTTTTCAGAGACTCATTATTGTTTAAAGCATTTTGAGGCACATCAAAACCACTACATTTGGATGTGAATCCTCACTCTGCAGGGCAATTCCCAACATCTGTTCCTCCATTTCCCTCTCCGGTGTAGTCAGGTTTCGACATATTTGCATTTCATATGCAATCTTTCTTTTACAAGTTTCTTTATCTGACTCAACGTTTTCTCTATTTGTTTGAGATCACGAAATTTGACTTTAACACGATCCTCTAACATTTGTAGCAATGATAATATTTTATCTTCACGGGGAAATTGCGAAGTTCTATCTGCCATATGAATAACTCAACACTGCAACGTCTTCAGATACTATTTAACCAACTTACCTACACGATTTAACCCCTTTGCTTAATTCCGATACATAATCCAAGTGTAAAATCACCGACTTCAGTCCTGTCAATTCGTGCTTTTTAATTACTGTGAAATGAGCAGTCACGTCATTTCCAAAGATTACCTCAAACAGAGTAAAGTGAATAGATTTGTTTGCGTTATATATGGAGGAAAACAATACAAACGGGACACCATTACCACAAGCATTCGGATTAATCTGATCGTAAGCTCTTTGCATGTCTCCAGGTCTGATGCCTCTATTCCAAATCTCCGGAAAATTGAGGATCAAACGCATTTGATTTTAACTGCAGTGTGCCCAATCTATCAATGACTTCCTTACAACATGTAACCCCACGTCTGACTGCATCTCTCTAGTAGCTCAAACTGCGTGAGAAAAACTGCTAACTCCTCCACCATCATTTTGTCTTCATACTCTATCATGGAAATGAGTCCAGAAATCTGGTAGGCATATTCGTTTTGAATCACCAGTACTTATTCCCAATTTTAATCTTAGGGAGCGGGCTCACACGATCAATCATAACCCGCATGGAACATTCTTTGACAGTAGGAAATGGCAAGAGTAGTGCTGGTTTTATTATTTTCTGTAGCTGATCTACCATTTCCATTTAGGATTTGTATGACAAAACTTAACTGCATCCTTCTGCGTTCCAGGCCAATAGAAATGCTTTTGGTACTTAGCCTGAGTCTTCCTTACATCTTGGTAATCACGGACGTGAAACTCAGTGGCTCGCCCTAACACGTCTGATCAATGTACTAACAGCAACACAATCTGGTGCACGTCTGCCAAGTTGTCTTCTGCACTCACCGGTCATGTTCTCCACTTCTAACTGAGGACTATATCTTCAAGTCAACAATCCTCAGGAATAAATTATAACTCATTCCCGAATAAGCATCAATGCAAAGTATTAACCATATATTTCTGTCCTAAGCCCATTACCCTTGCAACAATGAACACATCTGCCCGGCCCTCTTCCTGTGCAGTTATGTCCTGAAACATTACATTAAACAGGATGTCTGTGAACTGAACTTTGACGGCTTTGCCTTTCCATTCTTTTTTGCGACGTGCTGTTATTGATAACAGTGGGATCATGTTTTCACACGTTCTGGAAAAAAAAACATTTTTTTTCCCCCAGACTTTCCTTTGGTTTCTCCACAACAAGAGTTGTCACTCCCAAATTGGATACTGCGAAATCGTTCTCAAGAACAAACTGCAATGCTGGAACTGACACTCTGGCAATCAGCCCGACTGTTGATTATCCAGCCGTATTTTATGTTTTTCACTCCAACTTGATCTTAATTAGGGGAATGCTAATTTCTTGCCCTTAATACCACCGATTACCACTCTCGCGGGTGACAGTTCAGAATGAATGCAAATGTGCTCAGCTTTTATTCTTCGAAACTGATGCGATTCTATCTCCCTCAAAATTATAAATTCTTTCGCTTCTCCCATATTCTTTTTGAGTATGCTTCACCAACAGAGGCGAAGTCTTTGCCGAGGTCAAACATTAACTCCATATCCAGCAGCGTATCTGGCTGCTTTTTGAATAATGCCACTTGCTTTGCCGCTTTTAAGGCATCATTCCCAACAGTACCATTCTTTCATGGCCAGCAGTCCGAATTTACTTGTCCCACTTTACAATGGCAGAAACACCAGTCTATTTTCAACCTTGTTTCACAATTGTGGGCGTCTTAGTTATTCGTGGTAAACTAAAATCAATGTGCTCTGCTCTTTGATTTGTAGAGCAGGATCTCCCTTTCTCCCAATCTCTATCCTGGGCTGGATGACATTTTTGCCATAAACTGAACATTGCCAATACGCCAGTGCATAATCATCTGCCGTCCCTGCTGCTTTCAACACTTTTTGAACTATCTGTAAATCCACATGAATTCTTATCATCTCTGGAAGTGCTCTTTACTTAAACTATTCAAGCAGAAAAGCCTCTCTTAAGGCCTCATTGCTTATGTCTATTTTAAGACCCGCACCATCTACCAAAATTAAATATTTAATTCTTTCGAATTCAGCGTAAATATGACCTACTTCCTTTAATATTATAACGAACCACAGTCGGTATACTTTGACTAATTCGTATTTCCTCAAAGTAGCCTGTTGGTTAAGGGCATAATCTCGCACAGTCTCATCTGCCAGCGCTTCAAATACTGCACCAGATCTGCCTAACACATCAGTCTGAAATAGTATTGCCCACAAATTCTGTGACATCTCTATGAGCGTAATCTGATTTTCAAAAGAATTGAAGAAGGCTTCAACATCTTCTTCATGATTATGTGGTCATGTTTTAAAATATTCGTCTGGATCAGGACACTGTCTTTTTACTTAGATCCCGCTAACCTGACTTCTCACATTAATTCGCAACTTTGAAATTCAATTGTCTCTATGTTTCTCCTTCTCCTCTCCCTTCTTCTCTTTTCTGCCGTTCTCTCTTTCTCTTTGTCTCTCTCTCTCTCATTTCTTTTCATCTCTCTCTGGTTATTCTCTTTCATTTTCTGTCTCTCATTTTCTTCTCTTTCACTATTTGTTTCATGGCTTTTTTTTGCATTTTCTTCACTTGTAACTCCAGTTTACTGAATTGTTACCGAACTCTTTCTAACACTGGTGCACGTGTTTATCTCTCTGATAAACTCGCTTTCAATTTCAGTTATTTTTGGCTCGGGTAAAATACAAATCTTACCTAGTTGCTAATTCTAAAAACATTGTCTTTCCCTGTTTTTCCTAAGTTTTCTTGGCACATTGGGAATCATGTTCAACCCAAGAATCTCATTAGCAATTTTCACAGCCAGTTCTCGGACTAAAAGTGAATAATCCACATGTAACGGCAAATAAAAAACTGTCTCACCGTCATTCAATCTTCAATGGGGCACCTCTTAAATTCAAAGTGTGCTGACCTCACAGAAAGCCACCTTTTCTTTTGAGAGATAGGGGTACAGCAGGTATGAATTGATGTAGGACATCCAGCCCATGAAAACTATATCACATTTTCGTGGACTCTGATCAGCAAGGTATTTATCAAAATCGGCCGACATTGCTCGCTTGGGAATAAAATTCTGATACCTACTAATCAGAGAGTAGAAAAACAATGGGGCAGGTACGGCCGTTTGTCCCGACAATGCGATTCTACTGTTGATCAATATGGTAGGCATGTCAACGCTCTTTTCCTGCATTCTCTTCGTAATCCTTAATCCACTTATGATCGAAACATAACAACCTTTTTCTTGTAGACATTGTTGTGACCATACGTCTGCATCCCCTTACGTTTGACCGCTTTGTTGCGTTTCTGATTAATTGTAGGAGGCAGAGGGATTTGTGTTGGTGCCGAGTTGCTTTTCGTGCCTGGAGGGCCGTGACCAGCAGTATTCCACAGGGTATCTTTGCGGGATCCACTTTTGATTGCCATTTATAGGAATTATCTAGATCTACTTACAGAAGGCATAATTAGCATGTTTTCAGATGACACCAAGTGTGGTTGTGTCATGGATAGTGAATAATGTTATTCGAAATTATAAAAAACATCTTGTTGAATTGGATCAATGATTATAGACTGAACTGCATGAAAACAGACCCCTCACAGCAACTCGATCGCATCCTCAAGCAATCTCTTCCTATTTAACAGAATTTCCCCCATATGCCGCAAAGTGTTTCCTATTAATGTCAACATGCAGATGCCTTTTAAATTATGACATCCACACAGTGCAGCAACTGGCCATTTGGCCCCGCAATTCTGTACGAATCCTGTAAAGATCTGAACCCGACATTTCCCGTGGCTCAGCCAGCTACTTACACATTGCTGAACACAATGGGTAATTTAGCAAGGACAAGCTGCCTAAACTACACCTCTTTCGACATTGGGAAGAAATCGGAACAGCCAGCAGAAACATATGCAGACACATCTGGAATACAAAAATCCCACGCAGACATTCACCTGCGTCTGGAGAGAAAATCGGATGTTCAGTGCTGTGAGGCAGCAGTGCTAACCACTATTTGATTGTGTTGCACTTGTGCCAGCCTCCACCATCTACACTGGCAGCTCATTCCAATGATGCACTCTCTGTGTGAAAAGTTAGCCCTTCAGTCCCTTTAACTCTTTCTCCGCTCACCTTTGCCTTTAGTTTTGGACTCGTCCACCATGGGAATAACTAAGTTGACTATTTTCCCTATCCATGCCAGTCATGGTTTTTATCAACAACTGTCAGGCGAGAATTTGACTCCAATCAACAAGAATGGCTGTCTTTCAGTCACTCCGAGCCTAAATTCTGTAATTCAATACCAACACACCTTCCTTACAAATTAAAACACAATTACAAAATCTTTTTAATCTGTTAGTTCAGACATATTATGAAACAGCACTATGGAATATTAATGCAGACCTTTGGGCCCAGAGGCAGAGAGACTTCGACCACTCAGCAAAAGTCCTGATAACTGCAACACAATTGTACTGGGTAACCTGACATGCTGTGACCCCTCTTCATGAAAGGCACGGTTTGAATCCATACAGCATGTTCCAGAACTTGGGACATTATCACAAGCTGGTGAATTGAAATCCAGTGCAGAGCTATTGCTCAGATACGGGGCACTGGCCACTACACAAGTCCGAAACCATGCCTAGAATTTGAGTCACATTTTAATGGCAGTTTTCAGCTCGGTATGGATTCCTTAATGCCTTGTTAATTTTACAGGATTACAAAGGTAAAACACTTTTTTTTTAAAAGGAGCAAGGTAATTGTCTCAACTGTAAGATGAAGATTGCATATGTGGTGCCATTGAGATAAAATGTTGACATCTACAATGCCTTGGCTATGATATGCAGCTAAATCGCTGTAATCTAGAAGCTGCAACATTAGGACAAAAAGTCCAGCAGACACACTCTCCAGTCTGAAAGAGCAAGAAAACAAATCATTATTTCCAAACTACAGTTGAAGAGGGAGCATAATTTCTGATGTCAAGCAACGATCACTGTATCCTACCACTAACATGAAAATGGCATGTTCCTAATACCATAAATTATATAAGGCAGCTGACGACTTTTCAGCTCTCCTCCCAGTGACTGGGTCGGCAATGCAACCTCTTACTAATCCTGCCTCCACGAGGTCAACGGAGCTCAGGGTAGATTTTGAAAATGAGGGCCAGACTTTGGAGGCCACTCGGTGTCGGTTGTGAGTGAGGTGCGGATAGGGAAGTTTTTTATGGAAGAGGGAAGGTCAGGAGGCCTTGAAAACAATCACTGGGGGAAGGGGTGGAAGTTGAATTTGAACTTTTTAAAATACAACTTATTTCATTAGTCGTAGAAAAAAATAGGGGAAATTATATCATGAAAATTAGGATATTTGGTCGAGTTGCAGAACAGAGAGACTTTAGGGGTTCAGATACAAGTATTTGATTTTTGTATCCCATGCATACAAAATGGTTAGAAAGATGCTTCGTAAACTTTCATTCAATACTCACTGATGAGGATTATGAATAAAGTGAATGGCAGCTGTACTTTTTTTTTCCCAGGGTACATTAACTCAACAATAGAGGATAATTTTGAAATGACAAGAGAAGAAAGTAAGAAATACATGAGGGATATTTATTTTCCACGCAATGTGTCTCTGTATGATATGATATTACAACGGAAGTGGTGGTTGTGAATACAGTTGCAACGCCTAAAAGTCAATCAGTAAAGTGCATGATTAAGCGAATATCTGGAGGGAAATGGGCAAAGCGCACGAATGTGTGTTTCGTTTAATTTGAAATTATGGTCGGCACGGACTGGTTGCACCAAATTGTCTGTTCACGGTCTGTACGATTCGTGATTCAATGTGTGTTTGTGTGTCTATGTATGTGCCTGCGTACTTCAATTTCTGTTTCTGTGCGTCTCTGTATGTGTCGATGTGACCCTCCGTGTTGAAAAAAAATCTTCGAGGAGGAAGTGCAGACTGAACGTTCTGGAGATCACAGCTGAAAAACGTGTTGCTGGAAAAGTGCAGCATCCAAATAGCAGGAGAATCGACGTTTCGGCATGAGCCTTTCTTCAGGAATGAGGAAAGTGTGTCCAGCAGGCTAAAATATAAGGTAGTGAAGAAGGACTTGGGGAAGGGGCGTTAGAAATGTGATATTTGGAAGGAGGTTAAGCTGATGGTGATAGACTGGGGTGGGTGCAGAGAGGTCAGGAAGAAAATTGAAGGTTAGGAAGGCGGTGCTAAGTTCGAGGGATTTGACTGAGACAAGGTCGGGGGAGGGGAAATGAGGAAACTGGAGAAATCTACTTTCATCCCTTGTGTTTGGAGGTTTCCTAGGCAGAAGATGAGGAGGTCTGCCTCCAGCCATCGTGTTGCTATGGTCTGGCCGTGGAAGAGTCCAAGAACCTGCATGTCGTTGGTGGAGTGGGAGGGGGAGATGAAGTGTTGAGCCACGGGGTGGTTGGGTTGGTTGGTGTCCGAGAGATGTTCCCTGAAACATTCCGCAAGAAAGTGGTTTTTCTCCGCAATATAGAGAAGGCCACATAGGGTGCAGCGGATGCAGTAAATGATGTGTGTGGAGGTGCAGGTGAATTGTGGCGGATATAGAGGGAAGTGAGGGAGGAGGTGTGGGCGCAAGTTTTGCATTTCTTACGGTTTCAGGGGAATGTGCCAGGAGTGGAGGTTGGGTTGGTGGGTGGTGTGGACCTGATGAGGGAGTCACGGACGGAGTGATCTTTTTGGAACGCTGATTGGGGAGGGGAGAAAAACATATCTGTGGTGGTGGGGTCTGTTTGGAGGTGGAGAAATGACAATGGATGATACGATGTATGTGGAGGTTGGTGGGGTGGTAGGTAAGGACCAGTGGGGTTCTGTTCTGGTGGCGATTGGAGTGGCGGGGCTCAAGTGCGGAGGAGCGGGAAGTGGAGGAGATGAGGTGGAGGGCATGGTCGACCACGTCTGGGGGGAAATTGTGGTCTTTGAAGAAGGAGGTCATTTGGGTTGTACAGTATTGGAATTCGTCCTCCTGGGAGCATATGCGGCCGAGACGAAGGAATTGGGAGCATGGGATGGCGTTTTTACAGGGGCCGGGTGGGAGGAGGTGTAGTCTAGGTAGCTGTGGGAGTCGGTCTGTTTGTAGTAAATTTCCACGTTGATTCGGTCGCCTGAGATAGAAATGAAAAGGTCTAGACAGGGGAGGGAGGTGATTGAGACAGTCCAGGTAAAATTGAGGTCGGGGTGGAAGGTGTTGGTAAAGTGGATGAACTGTTCAATCTCCTCGTGGGAGCACGCGGCAGCGCCGATACAGTCATTGATGTAGCGGAGGAAAAGGTGCGGAGTGGTGCGAGTGTAGCTGCAGAAGATGGACTGTTCCACATATCCGACGAAGAGGCAGGCATAGCTGTGGCCCATGCGGGTGTCCATGGCTGATCTTTTGGTTTGGAGGAAGTGGGAAGATTGGAAAGAGATGTTGTTCAGCGTGAGGACCAGTTCAATCAGTCGAAGGAGGGTGTCATTGGAAGGGTACTGGTTGGTACGGCGAGAAACGAAGAAGCGGTGGGCTGTGAGTCCTTCGTGACGGGGAATGGAGGTGTACAGGGACTGGATGTCCATGGTGAAGATAAGATGTTGGGGACCAGCGAAGCAAAAATCATGGAGGAGGTGGAGGGCTTGGATGGTGTCCGGAACGTAGGTGGTGAGTTCTTGGACAAAGGCGGACAGGACCGTGTCGAGGTATGCAGAGATGAGTTATGTGGGGCAGGAGCACGCTGAGACAATGGGTCAGCCGCGGCAGTCAGGTTTGTGGATTTTGGGCTGGAGGTAGAAGTGGGTGGTGCGGGGTTGTTGGACTATAAGCTTGGAGGCGGTAGATGGGAGATCCTCTGAGGTGATGAAATTATGGATGGTCTGGGAAATGATGGTTTGGTTGTGGGAGGTGGCGTCATGGTCAAGGGGGCAGTAGGAGGAGGCGACCGCGAGCTGGCATTTAGCCTGAGCTGTGTAAAGGTCGGTGCGCCAAACTTCTTCCGCGCCTCCCTTGTCTTAAATGTACTTAAAGTTGGAGAAACTACTACCGCTACAGGCAAAGCATTCCACACCCTTATTACTCTCTGAGTAAATAAACTACCTCTGACGTCTGCCCTATATATCTTACACCTCTCAATTGAAATCTCTGCCCCCTCGTACTTGCCATCACCATATTTGGAAAAAGGCTCTCCCTGTCCACCTTATCACACCCTGTTATTATCTTATATGTCTCTATTAAGTCACCTGTCAATCGTCTTCTCTGGAAAGAAAACAGCCTCAAATCCATCAGCCTTTCCTCGTAAGACCTTCCCTCCATAACAGGCAACATCTAAGTAAATCTCCTCTGTAAAGCTTCTATATCCTTCTTATAATGCGGTGACTAGAACTGTACAGAATACTCAAAGTGCGGACACACCAGAATTTTGTACAGCTGTAGCATAACCACATGGTTCCGGAACTCGCTCCCTCTATTAATAAAAGCTAAAACACTACATGCCTTCTTAACAACCCTGTCAACATGGGTGGCAACTTTCAAGGATCTGTGTACCTGGACACTAAGATCTCCCTGCTCAACGACACTATCAAGAATCTTACCATTATCCCAGTACTTTGCATTCCGGTTACTCCGACCGGAAGTGAGTCACCACACACTTGTCCGCATTAAACTTCATTTACAACCTCTCAGCCCAGCTCTGCAGCATATCTGTGCCTCTCTGTAATCTATAACATCCTTCATCACTATCCACAGCTCCACCAACCTTAGTCTCGTCTGCAAATTTACTAACCCACCCGCCTACACCCTCATCCAGGCCGTTTATAAACGAACAGCAGTGGGCCTACCACCGACCGTTGCGGTTCACCACTGGTAATTGGACTCCAGGATGAACAATTCCCATTAACGACCACCGTCTGTCTTCTTTCAGCAAACCAATTACTGATCCAAACTGCTACGTCTCCACCAAGCCCATTCCTCCGCAGTTTGTACAATAGCCTACTGAGGGGAACCTGATGGAACGCCTTGCTGAAATCCATATACAACACATCAACCAGGTTACTCTTACCTTCCTGTTTGGTTCCCTTCCCAAAGGACTCAATCCGGTTTGTGAGGCAATACCTAACCTTCACAAAACCGTGCTGACCATTCCTATTCAAATCATTCTTTTCTAGATAATTATAAATCCTATCTCTTAAAACCTTTTCCAACACTTTAACAAAAGCTGAAGTAAGGCTCACTGGTCTATAATTACCAGGATTGTCACTACTCTCTTTCTTGAACAGGGGAAAGACATTTGCTGTCCTCCAGTCTTCTAGCTCTATTGCTGTAGACAATGACGATTTCTTGATCAATGTCAAAGGCTCGGCAATCTTCTCCCTCGATTCCCAGAGTATACTAGGATAAATCCCATCCGGCCCAGGGGACTTATCTATTTTCACGCCGCAGGACTTCTAATACCACTTCCTTGTGAACCTCAATCGCACCAATCTAGTAGCCTGTATCACAGTAATCTCTTTCATTAAGCCCTTCTTTCCTGATGAAGGGCTTGTGCCCGAAACGTCGAATTTCCTATTCCTTGGATGCTGCCTAACCTGCTGTGCTTTAACCAGCAACACATTTTCACAGTAATCTCCCCAACAACATTGCCGATTTCTCGAGTGAATACTGTCGAAAAATATTCATTTACTGCTTCCCCTATCTCCTCTGACTCCACACACAACTTCCCACTTTTAACCTTGATTGGCCCTAATCTTACTCTTGTCATTCTTTTTATTCCTTAACTATCTCTAGGAAGCCTTGGGTGTTACCCTGATCCTATCCGCCAACAATTTCCCATGACTCCTCCTGGCTCTTCTGAGCTGTCTGCTTAGGTCTTTCCTGGCTACCTTGTAACTCTCACGCGCCCTAATTGAGCCTTCACATCGCATCCTAAGGTAAGCCTTCTTCTTCTTCTTGACCATAGATTCCACTCCCTTCGTAATCTACAGATCTCCTGCTCTACCACTTCCTCCCTGCCTGACAGGTACATACTTATCGAGGACACACGGGAGCTTTTCCTTAAATAAGTTCCACGTTTCTAATGTGCATATACCCTGCAGTTTCCTTCCTCATCCAATGCTTCCTAAATTTTGCATCGTAGTTGCCTTTCCCCCAGCTGTAACTCTTGCCCAGTGGAATACACCTATCCCTTTCTAACACGAGAGTAAGCATAACAGAATTCGGATCGCTATCACTAAAATGCTAACATACTTCCAAGTCTAAAACCTGACCGGGACCATTACCCAGTACCAAATATAATGTGGCTTCGCTCCTTGTTGGCCTGTCTCCATTTTGTGTCAGGAATCCCTCCTGCACACACTGTACAAAACACTGACCCATCTACAGTACTCGTGCTATAGTGTTCCCAGACAATATTTGTGAAGTTGAAGTGTTATTGTGCGGCTGTTAATCCAAAATCCCAGAAAAGTTTGGTGTCCGTGTTCGAATCCTGAAATGGTAGATGGTGGAATTAAATCCAGTAAAGGTTTAGAATTGAAAGACATGGAACATTACATCACAGTGGAAGCCAATCACCACCGGATGTTGAGACAACCTGTGATAACAGCATAAATTGTAACTCGCCCAAACGAATCCATTATCATCCATATCTTTACCCGGTGAAAATATAAATGCACTCATGTTGGCAAGTCCTCTGCTGCTCTGGGCAGGGCATTCCACGTTCTTACGACTCTCAGGTTAAAGTACTTGCCTCTGAGACGTGTCCTTTATTTTTCACCCTTCAAAGTAAACTTGTGACTCCTCGTGCTACCTATCACCATCCAAGGATCAAGTCTCTCACTTTAATCCCTGTCTCAATCTCTGATTATCTTGTGTAGTTCGATTAAGTCACCTCTTAAGATGCTACTCTCTAACTCAAACAGCCTTAGCTCCCTCAGCATTTCTTCACAAGCCTTTATTTCTATACTAGGCTATATTCTAGTTAATCTGCTCGGCACACTTATAATGCTTCCACATCATTTTTCAAATGTGATGGCCAGAACTGCACGTAAACCTCCAAGGGCGGTCCCACCAGAGCTTTGTACAGCTGATATGTGACCTCATAGCTCCGACATTCAATCCTTCTAGCTAAGAAAGCTAAGACGCCGTCCTCTTCATTAAACAATTTATTCAAATACACAAACATCACAACAACTGCTTTACCTTTATCTATCTGCAGTCAGTTACTCAAAGAATTCAATGATTGTGAGGTATGACAGAACCATTTTCAAAACCATGTTGACTGTCTCTAAATGCATTATTCTTTTACAGATGAGTTTAAATTCGATGTCTCGCTTCCTTTCCTAAAATGTTACCACAACAAATCGCTAATCTATAATTAGCAGAATTGTATCTGCTCTCTTTCTTGAACAGAATATGCAATTTTCGCTATACTGCATGCTACTGGTACTATTCCTGATAGCAAAGACGACATAAAAATCAATGTCAAAGGCTCTTCAAAGCCAGCCGAGCTTCCCAGAGAATTCTAGGACAAACCCCAGTGGGCCCAGTGTAGTTATCGAATTTCACACTTTCCAGAATTGCTAATACCTCCTCCTTATGAACACCAATCCCATCTCGTCTCATCCCCTGTATCGCCGTGTTCTGCCCGGCAAAATTATCATTGTCCAACAAGAATGCTGAAGAAAACTATTTATTTTGCGACTCTCCTATCTCTTTGGACGCCGCACACAACTTGCTATGATTGTCCTTAACTAGCACTAACCTTACACAAGTCATTCTTTTCTTGCAGACATACCAGTAGAACGTTTTAGACTTTTTTTTCCTTTTTTCCGACCTGCCAAAGGCTTTTCATGTCACCCTCGTCCTCCCCTTACCTTTTTCTGTGGGTCTTTTCTGTCTATCTTGTAAATCTCAAGCGCACTGACTGAGCGTTCACGCCTCCTTCTTCCACTTGCCAAAAGATTCAACTTATTTACTAATCCACGTTGCCTCCCTCGACCATTCCTTCCTGTCTGACACGTGCACAATTACCAAGGAAACGCTTTGAAGAAGCTGCACTTTTCAGTTGCGAATATACCCTGCAGTTTCCTTCCACATCCTGTGCATTCTAAATCTTGCCTAATCGCATCCTATTTGCCATTCATCGAACGATATTTCTTGCCCTGTAATATATACCTATCCCTTCCCACCGCTAAACTAAATGTAATCGGATTGTGATTATGATCACCAAAGTGATCAACTTTCACAAATTGGCCTGGTTCATTATCCAGTACCAAATGCCATCTTGTCCTCACCTTATCTGCATACTCTGTGAGGAATCCCTCCTGTACACATTGGACATATACTACCCTATCTAAATTGTTCGAACGAGAGAGTTTCCAGTCAATATTGTAAAAGCTTAATTCCCCTACAATAATTCCCCTGTCACTTTCGCTCCGATTGAGAATCATCTTTGCAATCCCTCCTTTGGCGTATCTGGAAGTTTGCAGCCGCCTATAGAAAACTCCCAACAGGAGAATCTCTGCTATCCTGTTCCAAAGCACAGCCATTCTACCTCAGTGGACGGGTCCTCATAAAAAGTTATTTTAGCAATGTAATACTGTTCTTGACTAACTATGCTACATGGCGAAAGTTAGCTCTGCACATGTTGGAGGTCTGAGTCGAGAGTGTGAATTTGGAAAACACAGCAGGTCAGGAACATACGGGGAGCAGGGTAATCGGCATTTTGGACATTAGGCCTTCACCAGAATCAAGAGCAATGCCACATCTCCACCTCTTTTTTCACATTCCGTGATCTTGCTGAAACATCTGAACCCTGAAACGTGCAAAAAATCAAGCTTGATCTGTCCATGTGTACAAAATGGTCACATAACTGATGTCCCAAGTTCCAACCCATTGCCCATTTAACCTATTATGTTGCTCTATGCTACTGTCCTGCGACCTTGAAAACATTGTCATTAATTCACTATTTTCAAACTTCTGTATAATGGAGATCAAAATCGGTTTCCCATCCTCCGCTGAGTGATTTTAAAACCACCAGAGAAGTATTAGCAATTTCTCCTCCCCCAAGATGTGGTATCCTTCTGGTCAAAGTTTCGACCACGCTATTTGTAAAGTTCCCACCTACCCCAGATGAGCCTGAATGATCCAGAGTTCCATGCTCATACCATTCTTCTCTCCGCATCTTAACTAACACACACTCTCTCTGTCTCTTCGTTCTTCGCTCTCTACCATGTGGCATGGGTAACAAGACAAAAATAACAACTCAGTTGCTTCTACCCAAGGTCTCTGGATTTCTGATTACATCTCATCCATTTTTCTCCCTATGCCGTTGGGGTCCATTTTGAATAGGACATAGGGCTTTTCCCTCTCGTTCTTAAGGATCCCGAAAACACGATCCAATACATCATGGACGCTGGCACCTGGGAGAAAACATATCAACGGCGAGACTCTCTCATTCTCATAGAATCTCATGTCTGGCATCTACCTATGGAGACCCCAATGACGAACGCTCACGTCCTGTCCCCAACTTCCAGTCTGAGCAATAGGGACACTCTTTGTGCCAGAAACCTGCATTCCACTGTTTACCCCTGTTTAGCCCTGTACCCCGCAACAGTATCCAAAACAGTGCACGTGTTAGACAGGGGGACGACCGCAAGGGATCTCTGCAGAAGCTGATTCTTAACATTTCGCACAATCACTCAAGTAACTTCATTTCCAGGGGAAAACTATCTCCCTGGATCTGTTTATCGATAACTGTCGCTACCTCCTGAATGATTCTGCACTCATCCAGTGTGAGCACCAGTTCCGTAACATGGTCGTCAAGGAGGTGGAATAGAGAGTACTTCCCGTCGGTGCACAACTCAAACATCCCACAAGAGTAATATTGCATTGCATGACAGAAAGAAATATAAGCTGACCTGTTTTCCCTCTGGTGGTGTACGGTGAGAGGAGATTGGTGGGTGGCTGACCTTACAGGTATAGTTTTTCATGTGAAGCAACCACCCTCTTTATGCCCCTGTAGGTGGAAAACTGACCAGTCCCAGAAGCATCTGCCCTCTGGTGAACTTGAAAAGTTTGTTTCGCTTTCCAAGCATACTGCTGCTGTTGTAAATAAATTTTAAAATGAAGATTTTTCCATCGCGATAGCCCCCTGGTTTCCAATCCCGACCGCCACTCCCGCTGTAGAGACACTGCGGTCAAACGTCAATGCAAAGTTTGCACATTCTCCTCGTGTCTGCGCGTGTTTCCTCCTGGTGCTTCGGTTTCTTCCCACAATCCTATGATGTGCACGCCAGTTGAATCGAACATGCTAAATTGCTTTCAGTGTGTGGTGCCTCAGTAAGGGATAAAGAGAGCGTATGTGAATAGGTCTGGGTTTGTTACTCTTTGGAAGGTAAGTGTGAGCTTGTTGGGCCAAAGTGTTTGTTTCCACACTGTAATCTAATGTAAGATCGACATTTTTCACAACATTGTTTCCCATCGCTTCCTGAAGCATTGTAGTCTGGACATTCTCCAGCAAAATTCATACTAGACATTATCTGTTGCATTCTGTCACTGATATTCTCCAGAGAGGTCCACAACCGGCATGATTTTTTGGACAGCGGGAAGTCAGTTAATTGAAGAAAAGACAACATCCCGGGGTAAGAGCTTCCTATCAATAAAGAAAGCGACACAATTTCGAAGTTTTCTCAGGCAGTTAAATGGATGCACGTGGTTTCCCTGCATTTACGTTTGTTCCCGATACATGATGGACCACAATTTTAGTAAATGACAAAGGTTTCTAACTTGCATTTGTACTCAGGGAACAGGAAGTGAATGCGTGTGGTGACAGGGTTTTGTATGTTTTCCATCACATGTTTGTCAGTAATTCACATGACACCATTTGTTAGTTCAATGCCGAAATTAAAACTCTGAATACAGTGACATTTTTAACACTTCTCTGTCCTCAATAATATGGGTGACGTTTCCGCAAGACTCATGTATAATTTATATGCTTTCCTCCGTCACAGTTAACGTCCTGACGACCTACGTGCTGCTTTGTAAAGATTGTGGATTGTCTCCATGTGCCAGTCGTTACCTGGGGGCCATGGCAGTGGCAGATCTCCTTGTCATAATATTCGACCTGATTTTGAGACACATTCCCTTTGTTTATTATGAACAGTTTTATTTCATGAAGTCCATCCCGGTGTGTAATATCCACGCTGTCCTACTTTATGCAGCCACTGACTGTGCTGTCTGGTTCACTGTAGCTTTCACTTTTGATCGATTTGTGGCCATTTGTTGCCAGCAAATGAAAAATAAATATTGCTGTGAGAAAACAGCGACAGTGGTTCTGGGAACAGTGACCGTGCTGAGCTGTTTAAAGAACATTTTCTGGTATTTTATGCTCTTGGGTGAGTATCGGCTTGGGAACTCTCCCTGGTTTTGTAAAGCTCCAACATATGTTTTTCATTCTCATGTCTGGGTCTCAATTGAGTTTCTTCACCATTTTCTAACCCCTGTTCTTCCATTTATCCTGATTCTGTTGCTCAATGTTTTCACTGTCAGATGTATTTTAGTAAGTAGCAGAGCTCGCAGGAGACGCTGGCCTCACACCAAAGAGGAAGTGCATTGTGACAAAGAAATGCAAAATCGAAAAAAATCTGTTGTTTTACTGTTTGTGATCTCAGCCAATTTCATCCTGCTATGGTGTATGTTAACGACGTTTGTTATATGGAAACGGCTGTGGTTTTTTGTGTATAAGATCATCCATCCATATTGGTTTTTGCTGCGACTCGGTTTCACGCTGCAGCTCCTCAGTTGCTGCACAAACACAGCTATTTATGCCATAACCCAGACTAAGTTCAGACAGCAGCTGAAGAATATGCTGAAATATCCGTTTACCCAAATTCATCAGTTGCTGATATTCTCTCATGAATAATTTCATCCAGGATTTTCCCATAGCTGTTCAAAGTTTCAGCAATAAAGTAGCCTGTCGCTATGGTAACAAATTGTGGGTAGTGTTGGATTCTCCAACTTTATCCCATCGGTATTAGGGAAACACATCTCAATACTTCTTTCACCCTAGCAACCGGTGAGAACGTGCACTGGTTGTGAAATTAATTTGTCATTAATAAAAATGCTTGATTAAAGGTCAAAGTGTCAGAGTCAACTAGATTTTCTTTGTCGTTGCGCTGAAGAAGCTGAGCTGGAGAGCGACAGACTGAGTTGCAATTCCTGGTCCTCAGATAACTGGAGGGGACTGAAGCCCAAGCTCATGGTTTGGGTTTTCATTCTTTGATTCCTTGTCTCCTTGCTTTTGCGTCCGATCTCACGCACGGTCCCCGTTCTGCTTCATCCCCACTCACTCCAGCTCACTCTCTTTCTAGTCTGCAGTCACCCTCATTCTGACTTGCGAGGGGAACAGGAACATGATGATTTACATATTGTTGCGAGGGGAATTGAATTGTGATGTGTTCTCAAGCCCTTACTAGTGGAACAGAGCCGGAATCAGGTCACAAACTGTAGCGAGGTCAACAGGAGAGAGGTAAAACAACAGGCCTGAATTATAATCACAGGAGAACAAACAGTCACCGCTGAGATGAACAGAGTGGGGAAGAATCCATCGACATTTGCTGGGGAAACCAAATGGGAGAGGGTAACAAGCCATTGCTCGGAAAACAGATTAAGAACTTGTTCAAGGCCCTAGTTGGGAGAAAAAGTTGCGAATAGTTTCACGGACTGTAGCTAACTGAACAAGGTGGGGATGTTGTTACAACCCGTTGTTCTGGAAACAATGTTGGGATAGGATCACAGCGTTGGATTGGTCACAGGCCGTTTCTAGGTAAACAGAAAGGGCACGAGTTTTTATGATGTTGATCGGAGAACAGATTGGATATACGTTCACAGTGCATTGTTGACGAATAAAGTAGGATTGCGGTTTTTTTAGATTAGATTACTTACAGTGTGGAAACAGGCCCTTTGGGCCAACTGGTCCACAGCAACCCGCCGAAGCTTAACCCACCCATACCCCTACATTTATCCCTTACCTAACACTACGGACAATTTAGCATGGCCAATTCACCTGACCCGCACATCTTTGGACTGTGGGAGGAAACCAGAGCACCCGGAGGAAACCCACGCAGACACAGGGAGAATGTGCAAGCTCCACACAGTCAGTCGCCTGTGTCGGGAATTGAACCCGGGTCTCAGGCGCTGTGAGACAGCAGTGCTAACCACTGTGCCACCGTGCCGCCCACTTGACAGGTCTTTGCAATGAAAAAAAGTTTGGATGTGTTATAAGGCCGTTGTTAGGAGAATAGATAGGGAATTAGTTCACAGGTCCTTGCTGGGAGATTGGGTTTGACTTAGGTTAACAGGCTGTTGGTTTGGGAACAGAATGAGGATTGAGTCACAGGCAGTTTCTCGGAGAAATGCGTGGGCCTGGGCTCACAGCCCGTTGCTCGGGAAACAGTGTGGGGATGGGTTCCCCCGCCGTTGTTTGGGGAACAGAGTGAGGGTCGGCTAACAGGCCTTTGGTAGGAAATCAGAATAGGTCGAGAACAGATTTGAGAGACGTTGACAAGAGTTTATTTGCGTATGCATTCACAGTACGTTGCAGGCAGAACTGCGTATATATGTTTTCACAGGTCATTGCAAGGAGAATAGAGTCAGATCGGGTTCGGAGTCAGGTGCTTGGAGAACAGAGTTGGAATGGATTTGTAGGCCTTTATTGGGGAAGAGGGTGTGGATGCCTTTACAGGATGTTGTTTGGAGAACAGGCTGGGTATGGATTCACAGGCCGTTGCAAGGAGAACAGAGTTGAAATGTGTTCACAGGGAGTTGCTGGAGGAAAAGTCTAGGAATGGGTACACAGACCAGTACCAAACAAAACAAAATGTCATCACAGGCTGTTGCTTTGAGAACAGAACGGGAATGATTTCAGAAGCTCTTGCTCGGGTAAGAGAGTTAGGATAGGTTATCTGGCCGTTTCCCAGAGACCAGACTCGGGTTGGTTTCACCGGCCTCTTTTGGTGAAGCAATGTCGGGATGCGTTCACAGGTAGTTGCTGAGTGGGAATAGAATCAAAGGCCGCTGATAGGAAGCAGAGTGGGAATAGGTTCATAAGCTGTTGCTCGTGTTACAGAGCGGGGATTCACTGTCCGTCATTCGGAGGACAAAATGAAGGTGCATCACAGTACGAGAACAACAGTGGAAATTGGTTCAAACCGTTGCAAGAGGGAGAGACTGCAGCGGGAGTTACACATTGTTACCAGGAGTCGAACAGCCTTTGCTCGAAGAACCGAGTGAGGCTGTTGCTCATTGGCTGTTCCTAGGGGAACAGAGCAGGGATAGATTCACAGGCCTTTGCTCGGAACACAGAGCGGGGATGGTTTCACAGTATGTTGCAGGGAAAGTAGAAACTGGATGGTTTCACAGTATGTTGAAGAAAGAAGAGACTGAAGGTAGTGTCACAGGCCGTTTATAGTAGTACAGAGTGAAGATGGGTTCACAGACCATCGCCAGGCGAACTGGCTGGGGTCGGATTCATAGGCTGTTAATAATAGAACAGGGTGGAGTTGGGTTCGCAGGCTGTGGCTCGGAATACATATTGTGATGTGTTCAAAGGCAGTTGCTTGGTGAAAAGTGCGGGGCTTACTTCATAGGTTCTTGCTCAGGAAACAGACTGCGATAGGTTATCAGGTCGTTTCTAAAACCACTGCTGGGGTGGGTTCACTGTCCATTTTTAATGGAAATATGCGGAGATATGCTCACAGGCCGTCGCTGGGCAAACAGGGTGGAGATGGCATCATTGTGCTTTGCAGGGGAACAGTGCTGGAATGCGTTCACACACTCCTGTGACGAACCAGACGGAGAATAAGATCGCAGGCTGTTGCTCATGATACAAAGCGTCAAGGAATTCATAAATTGCTGCGAAGCGAGTACGGCGGAGATTGGTTCACATGGCATTTCTGGTAGAACACAGTGAGGATGATTGTTAGGCCACTGCTCGAATAATAGAGTGGGAATGATTGCATAGGCAGTTGCTGGGAGAATAGAGTTGGGATTGACATTTCATTGCTGAGAGAAAAGGGTACGAATGCGTTCAAAAGGTATGTTTAGGGAGACAGATAGGGGGTGCGTTCATAGGCTAGTGCCTGGAGAACAGAGTTCAAACAGTTTAACAGGCCATTGCTGAGTTTCCAGAGCTGGAACGGGTTCACAGACAATTGCAAGTAGAACAACACCAGGATGGAGTTTAAGACAGCTGTTAGGAAATAAAAGTGTTGTGATGGTTTGACAGGCTGTTGTCAGGGTAACAGAGTTGACATAGATAAACCGGCTGTTGCTGGGAAAAAAAAGAAGGGGATGGCTTCGCAAGCCACTGTTTCGTAACAGAATGGAAATGATTCCCAGTCCGTTGTCCGGAGAACATTCCAGAAATGAGTTCACAGAATGTTGCGATCAGAGAAAAGTTGATGTGTTCACAGGCCGTGGCTCGCGGAACAGAGTGGGAATTCGTTCACGGGCTGTTGCGAGGGAAATAAAGTTGGTATAGGGTCCCAGGCTTTTGCGAGGAGAAGAGTGTTTGATTTTGCCTACAGGATGTTGCTGGGAGAATATCCTGGAGATGATTTAAGTTTGCGAAAATGAAAATGGAGTGGGGATTCGTTTGCTGCGAATTGCGAGGTGAAAAGAATGGGGATGAGTCCACAGGCCATTACTCAGGGAATAGAATGGACCTTAGGCACAAGCAGTTGCTGCAGCAACAGAGTGGTGATAGAGTCAACGGGTTCTCCTGCAGGAACAGGGCCAGGAGGGGATTGCAGTACGTTGCGAGTGGAACGTAGTGGGTAAATGTTCACGGTTCTTGCTGGAGTGAAGACTTTTGTTGTGACACGGCAGTGAACTCTTCTGATTATGAAACAAAGCACTCATAAAGGCTCAACTCACATTATAATCTGTTAAAGTGTGAGTGACAGGGAACACTCCAAATCCAATTATTCAAAACAAACCATTTTATGATTTCACGTTAAATTTGAACTTTATTCAAAAATTATTTTAGATTCATAAGCTCCTTTCTCTGAACTGTCTGTTATCTACCTCCAATATTTCGAAAATATGTTGATTCAATAAAAGCCTCTATTAAATTGACAGTAAACTAATTTTCAAAACCAAACAACGACAGTCGTTATTGCTGTCTGTCTTCTTTCAGCGACAGATCTCCTTGGGTAATCTTTGGTCTCTTGCTGCTGAGATTAGGTAAAGGTACGGTTGAGATAGAGTTTTTTAAAAAAATTACAGTCTCTCTCCAGATAGCTGTGCATTGGATTTGAAGGAATGAACTGTACTGGAAAGAGACAGGGAAGTTTGAAAAGCTGGCAAGCCTGTCATGCAACTGACTGCAGGCAGAGGTTGTACTGGTGAATTTGAAAATGTAACATTTGAGTTCAAACTCAGGTTCTGCGGAGTTTACACTGAAATTCGAAATCAACCAATCAGTTTAAATTATGCCGCCAAATGCTAAAACACAACCGAAATTCAGTTTTACTATTTCTTACAATTAAATCAATAAGATGATACATTGTTTTCGAGCATAACCAACCTGAGTTTTGAACAGTTAGCGGGAGACAGCGAGCACCTACTGCTATCGAAAGGTTGCCCACAGACCCTGTCTCAAAAAGAAAACATTTTTCATGTGAAACATATTTGCAGGAGAAGAGCAACGATAACCCAGGTTACATTTACAGATAAGTTGAACAACACTCAAAGACGGCACCTGTTTTTGAAATTGATTTGACGTAAATTTAGTGGAAGTTTTATTGTATCTGTGGATTTTTACGGAGTGAGATGCAGGTAAAGCCTGATGTGAAAGGGGACGTACACTTTTTCAAAAACGTGGATTAATCATCACTTTTCGAATTGAAGAATGATATTTATTAAATAATGCAATTTTTAATTCTCTGTCACTCATAATTTATACGGATTACGAGGTTAGCTGAAGTTTTTGCATATTTGATTTAAGTTAGCAGAGGAGTTTACTCATGTCGTAATGGATTGCGGGAGCGGGACCAGGATTTGGATAGGTTCGCATCAAGAAGAAATCTGAGATTTAGACAGTTATGAACATATCAGCTCCCAAAAGATGTAACCACTTGCCAACTACGAATCCATCCTGGATCTTTAAATAATACGTGGGTGAGACAATTAATTTAATGTCGGATTATTTGTTGCTGGTTCAATTAAAAGAGAGAGAAATGGCTTTGAAAATTGCTAAAGCGGTTCTGGTGTATGATGATCATCCCCAAGTTTGCCAGTAAAATTTAGAAGGAAAGGACGCTTCAAGAAATGTAGATATACCAAACTGGTTGGAATTAGTTAACAAAGGTCAGAATTGAATGCGAAATTTTCAGAAATTATTCAAGCGATTAGATGCATTCGGTAAAAATGTGAGTTCATTCGAGTTAGAAAAAAGTAAGTTACAATTGAGGAATATAGAGTTCGAAGATAAGTAGCTGGAGAAAGAGAGAGGGGGAAGAAAGAAGGGGGACGATTAGAGAAAGAGAGAAACAGATCTGAGCTGAGAAGGAGAGATATAAGAGCGAGAACGAGACAGAAGAAAGAGACAGAGGAAAAGGAAGAAAGGGACAGAGGTTCTTAGCTGAGCAAAGACATAGAGAAGAAACAGAGAGGGAAACTGTGCATAGATATGGAGAGAGAAAGAGGGAGAATTTGAACTTAGAAGTTGCGACTTTTTCAGCTCAGTCGAGGAAACAAGAAGGTGATTGCAAGCAAAGTTAGTGATATTTACAAATATGGCAAAATTGTGCCACGTCTTGTTGAAAAAAATGTTGAAGTCTTCTTTATCTATTTGGTAAAATGTGCTAGGCAGAGAGAATGGTCAAAGGAGTTGTGGATAATGCTTGTTCAGATTAAAATGCAAGGCGGAGCGAGTGAAGCATTTGTAGAACTGTCAAGTGAGGGGTGAATAAATTATAAAGAGGGCAGCAAGCAATTTTAATTGTTCATTAATTTGTGCAAGATAAATTGAGGTGCTGAATATTTGGAAGGAATTATTCATGTAATGGTAAGGTCCTCGGAAGTGTTGTTAAACATAGAGAGTATGGAGTGCAGTTTCATAGTGGAGTCGCAGGTAGACAGGACAGTGAAGAAGGTGTTTGTCCTGCTTTCCTTTAATGATCAAAGTATTGGGCATCGGAGTTGGGAAATCATTTTGCGGGTGTACAGGGCACTGCTTACTTCAATTTTGGAAATTTTCGTGCAATTCTGGTCTGCTTCCTAACGGAAGAATGTTGTGAAACTTGAAAAGGTGCAGAATAGATTAACAAGGAAATTGCCAATGTTGGAGGCCTTGAGCTATTGGGAGAGGGTAAACAGACTGGGGATGTTTTCCCGGAGTATCGAAGGCTGGGTTCTTACCATTTAGATATGTATAAAATCATGAGGGCCATGAACAGGATAAATAGAAAACGTCTTTTCCCTGGGGTGTGCGAATCCAGAAATAGAGGTCATTGGTTGAGGGTAAGAGGGGAAATACATAAAAGGGGCAACTTTTTCAGACAAAGCGTGGTGCGTGTACTGAATTAGCTGCCACAAGAAATGATGGAGGCTGGGACAATTACAACATTTAAAAGGCATTTACATGCGTATATTCATAGGAAAGATTGAGTGGGATATGGGAGAACTGCTGGGAAATGAGATTAGTTTAGTTTTGAATGTCTGATCATCATGGACTGAAGCTTCTGTATCAGTGCTGTCGACCTCTATGACTCTATAACTCTATGACTTTCGCTTTTCCCTATGCCAGATTGGGTTGAACTGAGCTCAGGACTGATAACTAAACAGTTGGGGTGATTGACGGAATGTCAGTACCAGGAATGCAGTTCATCCTTTGGAACGATGTAGCAAGGTCCACGGTGGATGTAACATACATAGTTGTGGAGAAGCCCAATGAAGACCTGATAACTGAGAAGGTAAAAGAAAAAAGAACCTGGCATTTTCCAAGACTGAGTATGACAATATCTCACGATCATAAGTCACTGTATGATGAAAACCTAAAGAGAAAGGTGAACGATTTGATCTAATGATGCAGTAAAACCCTGAAAACTACAAGTTCAGACAGAACTGTATTTTATGATTTGGAATATTTAAAAATGAAAGGCTAAAGCACTTGCATCAATAGAACGAGACAAGAGAATGGATATACTCTTACACTTACTCAGAAAAGAGGTAGAGAATATTCCTGAAAGTTACCATTTGAAAGATAGAATCCTAAAACTGAAGTGGATGCCTTGGCAGGCTAGTACAGTGGAGATATTGGCAGAAGTGCACTAGATTGTGTTGACAGTAGCACACAGACTTACAGCCAGTACATGAACTACCTGTCGGAGGTTACCAAGATATATGAAAGTTTCAGGCTAAGATACATAAACATCTCTTGTGCGTGTCATAGGTGCCAAATTGAAAGTAAGCCAAAAGCAGTCTTAAAACCAGCGTAATTGTTGCCAATTCCCACCTTCAAAGAACCTTTCACGGCAGTAACGATTGAACGTGCAGTTCCCATCCACAGAAGCTGAAGTGGAAACCACGACTAGATAACCGTAATGGGTAAGTCAATACCCGTTTTTCTTCGTTAAGTCCATTACGAAGAATTAAAGCAGAAAGTGTGAAGGATGAGTTACTAGCTTTCTTCCGAATGTATGGCCTTCCTAAAGAGATTCATTCTTGCAACTGCTACTGGGTTAAGAAATGATGAGTTGCTTAGGTATACAGAACTTTAAATCCAATACTTGTCATCCTGACTCGCAGGGAGCATTACAAAGGCGTCCGCAGATCCTGAAAGCCATGTTAAGTGCATGCTGTCGGAATGATCCAAATGATTGTGATCAAGGTATCCCATTCATATTGTTTGCCGTGAGAGATGCCACAAACGAATCTACTAGTTAATTTCCTTTGAGTTAATATTTGGACATGAAGTGAGAGGACCTCTGAAATTCATTGAGGAGAAATTGACACGACCCAAGTCGGAGATCTAACACTAAGATTATGTATCGGAGGTGAAGGAAATATTACTTTGGATAGTTAGGTGAGTTAACCAGGTCCAAAAGATTGCACAGCATAGACTGAAACAGGTGGCAGATTAAAAACCGAGATTCTGAATTTTTCCCGTGGGGATGTCGTATTATTGTTGTGAGAATTGATCGGAAATACTTTCAAAGCCAGTTTTAAATGTCCCTTCTACATTGAGAAATTGTCTGAAGTATGAGGTAAAGATGTCGGACAGGAAAAAAATGTATCGAGATGTTATTTGAATATGTGAAAGCTTTATTTTGGTCGGGAGAAGGTACTGGAGAAACAGGTGTTAGCTCCTGGCGCGCATTGTGATGAATAAAAGCGAAATGTTGTGAAGTTTGATGTGGCTCAAAATGCGTTAAACAACGAGGACGTCCTTGTGGAGTCGGATATTTCTGTTACCTATCTATCTCAGGAGCAAAGAAGGCAGTTGAATAATTTGTTACAGCAGTATGGGGACGTATGCAGGAGTAAGATGGAGAGGACTAATTGTGTTGTGCATGAGGTAGATATACGGAATGCTGTCCTGATAAAACAACACTCTTGTGATCTTAATAATTTCAAAGCCAGACATGTACAGAAGAAAGTGGAGATGATGTTCAACCAAGATACCATCGTTCCAAGTCGGAGCGTGTGGAGTTCGCTGATTGTGTCAGTTGGCAAACCTGATGGGACTCCACGGTTTTGCGTGGAGTATCGTTGGCCAATGCCGTAACGAATTCAGAGTAATTCTCAACACCACGATTCGAGGAGTGTTTCAAAACAGTTGGACAAGTCAGCTACCAACAAAGTTGGAATTTGCGTGCTAGTGGCACTAACTTTATCACAGAAAATGACGGAAATTTATGTGTTTGAAATCCTGAATGGCCATATCAATTTAAAGTGATGGCCTTTGGAATGAATAACACACCCGACATATTCCAAAGACTTGTGAAGAGATTTATTGCTGAGTTAAAACATGTGCAGTCTACGTGGATAATGCAGTGAGTTTTAGTGCGTTTTGGAAAGATGACATGGTACAGCTGGCAAACACTTTGAACGATGAAGAGAATCAAAACAGGTCATACATTTAAACAATAATGAATTCGATAAAGCAGAAATGACGTTCTTGGAACATCACATCGATCATTGAAGTGTGACCCCACGGAACTCAACGATAAAGGCAGTTGAGGTAATTCCATGACCCACCTCGAAGAAAGAATTACCTCGATTATTATGACTGAGTCGATTCCACCAGACGTCTATTGCAAACTTCAGTAGCGTATGGCATCATTATCAGATTTGCCGAAGTAGAATCTAATATTTCCGTGTAAACATCAATGCCAAGGGACATCTCACAATTTAAAAACAGTGTGAACCACAGAAATAGTTTGAGTTCGATCAATGCTTTTGAACCTATTCAATGTTGCAATCGATTCTTGTGACACAGCAGATGGATAGGTCTTGTTACAGGGGGATGATGATGGAATTGATCTGCGAATTGTTAACTTTTCATAGAACCCCAACAGAAAATGGACAAAGTAATCTACAATCGAAAAAGAATTATTGAGATTGGTACTCTCCTTACAACATTTTAACGTTTATGTCAGGAACAAAATAACGGAGACTGTTTTGTATACGGTCCAAATCCTCTTACGTTCTTGAAAGACAAAAATATCACACGATTTGGTTGAAGTCTAATGTTAGACTATTAACTTAAAATGGTGACAACAGATGCGTGATTAAAGATTTAATGGGTAAAGTGAAGATGAGATTGAAAAGTTACCAACGTTATATGTATACATTTGTATGTTTGTGTGCAGACATTAATGTGACGTTAAATTAACGTCCTATATATATCACTGAAATGTGGTTAAGAAACTAAAACAAAATGAAACCATCCATTTTCATTGTCATGTTTCAGTATTTTTTCCTAAGTGGGAAGGTGGTGAGGAGTTGAGTTGTTTACTGTACCTTTAAGAAAGGGTAAAATTTGAAAAGCTGGCACGCCTGTCATGTAAGTGACTGCAGGCACAAAGTGTTCTGGGCAACTTGAAAAAGTAATGTTTGTTTTATAACTCGAATATTGAGTTGTTTACACAACAATTCGAACGGAGCCAGTTACTTTAAACTACGCCCTAAGAACCTACAACACAAAAAGTTTAATTTTCTATTGAGACATCATCAAACCAAGGAGAGAGTCCGATGTTTTGGTGTATAAAAAAGAGTCATTCTGAAAGGATGGCCGGAGACAAAGATCACCTACGACCATTGCTTTGCTGCCAGCCTATCTCTAAAAGTTACTTTTTTGTTTCATGAATCATCTTTGCAGGAGAAGACCGAATATCATACAAGGGTAATATATACTTTCACAGATAACTTGGCAGGCCGAGCTTTCCTGTATATTTGGTTTGTTTGCAGCAGGGTTTACCCTGTGTCGTAACAGCAGGTTGTTTTTTCTCTGGTTAATTTTCATAATGTTGGCTTATTTATACCGCAAACAAGGGATCGTCTCACTAGTTCAATGGAGCCAAAACAGTAGCATTCAACTTCGATTGAGTTTTATTAACCTGTGGCATAATTTAAATTGAGTTGTTAAATTCTAACCGTTGTGAACATGGTAAACAAATATGACTTTTTTATATATATATTCCAGGACACATTAAGACGGCTAGTAGGTCACATGCCAGGCGCCTGCAACCTCTCACTGGCAAAACAACTTTAACTGTCTTTTCAAGGTACAAAGTAGGACTTCAATTTCAAAAAACGTCAGCAATTAAGAAAAAGAATCGTACCTACATCATGAAAAGATGGCTTTATTATTTGTTTCTTATTTTTAACCCGATTACAGCCAGATAATTTATGTGTGTGTTCGTGTGTATATATATATATACATACACACACTTGCACATATATATACATATATCCACACATACATTGTTATCTGTTCGATCTTATTCAAAATTTAACCTCAAAATTCGCGAAAATGCGATCACTATTGTCACTTTCTTATGACCAAGAATATGTAAGATTGTAACCTAAAAGTCTGTGACATTAGACTTGAACAGAATGGCGTCATATTTTTTTCCTTATACTCCTTCCAGGAATGAAAGAGAGTTGTGATCCGCATTTACAAGCATTACTGAGACATTGTTTTGCACATAAATAGTCAAATGTTGGAGAGTCCATACGAAACTCAATACGTCCTTTTTAACGATATGCTATTTCCTCTGATGGGTGTTGGGTTTCTGTGAAATGGAATGAACTACCCGTTCAATTCAATCTCATCTTAGTGTAAAACAACTGTTCTTCCCACTCTCAAGACGCTATTATCGATTGCAACTTTGAAGGGTTTCAAAATGTTTGGTGTCTCCAAAACTGATGTGGTGGCTCACACTGCTCCAAATTGTCAAGTACTTCCTGGTATTATTCTGTCCACCCAAATGATATGTTTTCCTTCAGAAAATCATGTAACGGTGCCAATGCACTACCGATGTTTGGAACAAACTTCCGGTAAAATCGGGTTACTCCCAAAAAACGAAACACCTATTTCTTCGAGGCTGCTCATGGAAATTCCTCCCTTGACTTCGGCTTTGTATTTCTTGGGTTCAACTTTACATGACCGATTTTATGATCCAGGAACGTCACCAATCCTATCCCGAATTTTGTTTTCTTAAATAGTATTACATTTTGTTTTTCTTAGTCTTTCAGAAAGCTCAGCCAACTGATCTCAGCCAATGTGGTCTTTCCTTGACTATCGAAAGATTCCAACATCATCCAGATAGACTGCACAGTTTGTCAATCGATACACAACTCTGCTCACGAGTTTTGTGAAGTGGCCAGTATGTTCCTCTTTCATCGGACATCACCTTGTATTGATAAAGTCCATGTTCAAACGCAAACAAAATCTTTTGTTTTAACAAATATAGCTGCCGAGAAGCACGGTGGAAGTAGAATTTATGATATAACTGACTTAACCAACCTCCTTTCAACGGTCCTTCAACCTTAGTATTATGAGTCCCGTTTTGTGCCAACAGCAAACTTCTGACAGTCCACATAAAATCGAGGAATCCAGTCAGGTTTGCAAACTAACAGGATCGGCCAACTCCACTCGATCCGACATAATTCAGCATTGCACACAATTCTTTTTGCAGGTGTGTGGCTTTGAAACAATAAAGACGTTAGGAGCGTTGCTGAATCGGAAAGAAAAACTCTGCTTTTAGTTCATGCACAATTGCATTAGTCCACCCAGACCACTTCCTGCATTTCCCCAAACATTGCCGCAATAAACTTTTCAAATGTGTCTATCTTTGCTCCTGAGACAGATAGTTTACTTGCCTATCCCATTCCTCACCGGCTTTCTCGCTTTTTTCCACATTTTGAGGCACATAAAACAACACAAGGCCTGACTTTCATTCCTCACACTCCAAGGCATTAACTCACACGGGTTTTGCCATTTCCTTCTCTGAATTAAAACAAAGTTTCAACACATTAACATGACTGACAATGCAGTATGATTTTCTGTTCGATATCTTAACGAGATTGATTACCTAGCACAACTATTTGCTAAATTGAAAGTAATCACTAAACCTTGCTTTGAAGGGATCTCTTACACTTGCTAACAGTACAAATAAGTAAGTACGCTGGGAAAGCGTTCGAATTTTCGGGTCTTATATCTCCAACCTGCTTTATTCTATGCTTTGCTGTCTCATGGTGATTGTTAGTCTGCTCACCTACTCGATTTAATTTCTCCCTCACTTCCCATACATAATCAAAGGGCAAGGTCTCGATTTCGACTTATCATTTTTTCTTTTATTAATTTCAAAAGTCTACTCACTTTTTGTCATAAATGACATGATTGGGAGATAACCGAGGACTTCCATTTGAAGCTGTTGTAATGGTGAATAAAGCGAATGGGATAACTTTACCTAATCATTCGAGTAACCCTGAGATTTGGCTCTTCCCATTTTCGAAAGGGTCTGAAGCCATCTTTCTGATGTTCTCTGGGATTCAGGATCATATGCACTTGATTTAAAATGCGGTATGCCTAAGCTATACGTTGACTTCCTTAAACAACCAAGACAGTGTGATCGAATATCTCTGAGAACCCATAAAACATGAAGAAGGGTACTCACTCCACGAACAACATTTTTGGCTTAATACATCATAATGTAATTGCCTCTGGAAATCTGGTAGACACATCGATTGTTGTTAGCAAGTACTGGTTCATGTTTAGTTTTTTTGGAGAGGGTTTACACAATCAATTCTTACCCTCGGGAAAGGTATTTCGAATGCTGCAATGGGAACTCAAAAGTGTTGGTTTTATTACTTTTATGCCCCTGTCCTAATATTTACAATGTATGAAATGTGCAGCAAATTTTAGCCCCATCCTAGTGTATTCCATTCCAACACAAATACTTTTTTGTGAAATTACCTGAGGCTTTCGTTCACCTTTGTGGTAGTCTGCTGGTAAATCTTGTGCTAGCCAAAACAATTCCTGTCCTTATTCTACTGGTAACACAATCTGGTGCACTTCTTCTCATTTCGTATTGCACTCACCTCTCCATTTTCGTCTTAAGATTGTATTGTTTGAGACAGCAATCCTCAGGAATATTCTCTGCCTTCTTTTCTGAGTATGCACCCACATATATATACATTTTATTTTCTCGTCCTTCTGTTGACAATCCATTAGCCGTCAAGGCCGAAACGCTTCTGTCTGATCCTCTAGGTTTTCCTTCACCATGATGTCAAACAGGATTACGCTAACTGAACCTCAACACTTTCATCTTTCTCTTTAGGTTTTGCTTTGTGGTGTGACTTGTGATCGTACGATGTTATTACTACACAATCTTGGAAAATGTCATGGTATGTTCCTTTAAACTCTGTTCCCTGGTCTTTCTTTAACCTCTCCACAACGAGGAATATCACTCCAAACTTGGATCCTGCTCAGTCCTTCCTAAAAACAAACTGTGTTCTACGAACTGACGGACTGCCAGTCATACTCACTGTTTACCCCCTACTTTGGATTTGCCAATCCAACCTTACTTTACACAGGGGATCGCTAAATCTCTGTCCATCGCTCCCAGAACTTACCACTTCCTCCAGTAACAGGTCAGAATGAGTGCGGGTACGTTCATCTCTCAATATTAGAGACTGGTTCGATCATGCATTTCACAATTTTATGAATTCCTTTCATTCTCGTGGTGTTTATTCTGAGTAAACGTTCTGCAGAGCGGCAAATCCTTTCCAGGGACAAAGTACTAATTTCATACGCGGCCCCTGCCTAGACTGTGCACTCTCTTGCAGCTCGGCGACTTTTCTTGGGGTTTTCATTGCTACTTTCACGACTGTCCCTGATTTCGCTGGTTTTACCACATCTTTTCCCACAGTGTCTTTCTTGAATGAGCAGCACGGTGTCTTTAATCACCCACATTTACAATAGTGCAAAAACCTGAAGACTTGTAAATCATTTCTACTTTCTAAGGATTTTTCTTACCTGTGGTAAACAATTACCTGTGTTCTCTATTCGTTGTTTTGTAGTGCAGGGCCGCCCCTTCTCCTAATTTCTACTTCTCACAGGATGAAATTATTGCTGAATGTGAAACTTTCCATTATGCATCTTCGTATATTCTTCCGTCATCTCTGTTTACCTTTTCACTTATTCAACTTTGTGTTCATCCACATGAATTCTTATCATCCCTGCAAGTGAGTTTTTCAACTCCTCCGTGAGACTAATCTGTCTGACAGCGTCATAGGTCTTATCTGTTTTAAAGACCTCAACCATCCAGGATGTTTAATTCTTTCTAACCCAACAGAATTCTGACATGGTTCCTTCTTTATGTTTATGAAGCGCTGTCTTTCCACTTTCAGGGTCAATTCATAAGCACTTAACAATTCCAATCGGGGCTGCAAATGCAGCACTAGCTCTGCATTACAGCTTAGCCTGAAATAGCATTACCCACAGGTCCTGTCACCACTCCACCTGCCTTGCCAGTCTTTCAAATGGATGGAAGGAATATTCACCTCTTTCTTAACAAAATGTTGCAGTGATTTAATATATTTGTACACATCACTGCCGTTTTCCTTCATCTCCACCTTGTAAACCTCACAATCGTAACGAAGTCGCGACTTCTGAAGATCAAATTCTCTCTCCTTCTCCCTTTGTAATCTTTATTTTCCCCTCTGCTATTCTTCTCTCTCGTTCTCGCTGTCATTCTTCTCTCCATCTTTGCTCAGCTCAGCATCTATCTCTTTCTCGCTATCATTCTTCTCTCCCTCTTTGAACATCTTGTCTCTCTTTCTTTTTCTTGTCGTCCTTCCTTATTTCCTCTTTCTTTCCTCTCTATTTGTTTCTCTCTTCCTCTTTTTTCTCCCCTGGTTTACTCAAATGAGTACATTCCCTCTCTTTCTTTCTTCCTTTCTCTCTCTCGCTTTCTTTTTCCATCTCTTTCTTATTTCCTCTTTCTTCATTCTCTCTTGCTTTAGCTTTCTCCCTCCCTTTGTTTTTCTTCGAATTACTTCAGATTCTTTCTAATTGTACTGTATTTGCCAGTTTTTCTGACATTCGTACATGCTTGAGGCACTCGCCTAAAATTTTCGGTTTACTTTAGTCATTATTTAAACTGAAATCTAACCCATTTCCTCACTACAAATAAAAGGTATTATTCTCTCCTTCTAAACTTTCTTGGCAAATTCGGGAACCATCTTCAAAACCCAAAATTCTTCAGTAATTTTCAGAGCTATTTCACTCAGTTTTATTTTAATCAACCACAAATAATCTGTAATTATATAAATTTCAACATTTTCGTTTCATTTAAAAATTTGGGCCACTAATCGACATTTTTTAAACTTTGCGGGGATCTTTCTTACCCCATATCTCCTCAAGTCTGTCCGAGTGTTGGACTGGATCCGTCAAAACCTGCTCAAGTCCCAGACGAGACGCTAAACTGCTACGACACAGCGGTAAACCCTTCTGCTCCTTCAAGAAAACACAAAAAGTGCTTATGTAATATAGACATCTGTTCAAGTTCAAGTGACACATAACACTCCAAAATCCAATTTTCAATGTAAAATATCCAAACTGTTCTTTAATTCGAAAAGAGAATATAAATAAATATTGTTTAGAAAATCTAAGCTTCCTTTCACTTACAGTACTGTTCACTACGTCACGTCTATAACAAAATACCGATTCAAGACAATTATCTATTAAAAATTAATTTTCAAAACAAGACAGCAGCTGCCATCATCGGCGCCTTTCTTCTTTGATCTGAAAATTAAAACAACTTCCTGGGTCATCATCAGTCATTGGCTGCAAAGATGTTTCATAAGAAAAATGTAAGATTGTCGAGAGTGTTTTCAATGGCAGCCGCCCTCTGAATGGCAAGTCGCTCTCACTCTCTCTCTGGCTATGTCTCAAATGCCAACGTATTTTTTTTCACAAATATCCTATAGTCTAAGTGGATCGATGGTGTCAAAACAGAAAAAAAAATCATATTCGATTGGGTTTTCGTATCCCTAGTTACAATTTGAAATGATTGTTTGAACTTGAACTTCTCTGAACATAGCAACCGAATGTTGCATATTTTCAATTTCCCAACACACCCTGAGTCTGCTAGTCAATCACATGACAGATGCAGACCAACTTTGACTGCCAAAACAAATTTCACAGTCTCTGAATTGTGCAGTGCATGCCTTGAACGTCAGAACACGTGACAGAGCTTAACAGGCCGTTGCAATGAGAACAGCGTTGGCAAAGTTTCACAGTATATTGGCAGGAGAAAAGAATGAGAATAGATGCAAAGTTTCTTGCTTGTAGAAAGAGAGAAGATGTTTGCAAAGTGAATAAAGTGGGGCTGAGATCACGGGACGTTGCGAGGAGAACAGCGAGGGAATGTGTTCAGAAACCATTCCTGGGGTAACTTAGTGGGGATAATTCATTTTTAGAACTGAAAAGAGAACAGTGACAATGATTTCAAATTCGGCTGTAAATACAAAAGAGTAGGTATGCTTGCACAGGTCGTTGCTTGGAAAATAGAGTTACGAATGTTTCACAGTTCATTGCTCGAAGAACAGAGAGATGTTGCATTTGCAGGCGATTTCCTGGGTAACAAAGGTGAAATAGATCAAGAGGCTTTCTGTGGAAACAGTGTGGAGCTTGTTTCACAGCCAACAAAATCCAGATGTGTTCACAGTCTGTTGATAGAGGAACAGAGTTCGAATTTACTCAGAAGACTTTGCTGGGTGAGCAGACCTGACTTCGATTAACAGGCTGTTACAAATAGAACAGCGTTGGGATGCGTTCACTCTATGTAGTAAGGAGAAAGGCGTGAGAATGGTTTTCCTCGCCGAATCAAAGTGAACAGACTGGGTCTGGGATAACAGGCCATTGCGAGGAGAACAGAGTGCGAATGTTTTCAGAGACAGTTGCTGAGACAACAGTGCGGGAGTGGAGTCAAAGGCGGGTGAGAGTAGAAAAGAGTGAAGATGAGTTCATAGGCCATTGCTGGGAGACGGAAGTCTGGATGGGTTCAATCAGCATGACTAGAAGAAAAAAATGGTGTTTAGTGGGCAGAACCTTGCATGAAAATTAGAGTTGCAATTGATTCTCAGGTCGTTGGGAGGAGAACAGGATGGTGGAAAGGTTCACAGTCCATTGCTGGGAAAACGAATTGGCGATGGGTTCACGAGCAGTTACTAGGAAAACAGAGCGAGTTTGGGTTCACAGGCTGTTCAAACGGAGACAGAGTGGACTTGGTTTCACAGGTCGTGGTCAAGTGGAAAGTGCCAGGGTGGGGTCAAAACCAGTTGCTCGGAGTTCATCGTCATGATGGCTTCACAGACCTTTGCCATGTAAACAGTGGTGAGAAAGATAAATAGATCTTGCTGGGAGATGTATGGATGTGCTCACAGGTCGCTGAGTTGAGAAGAAAAAAATACTTCATTCACAGGCCATTGGTCGGAGAAATATTGGGGATGGGTTCACAATCTGTTGTAGTATAGGACTTGACAGACTATTGATTGGAAAACAGAGTGGGGATGGTTTCACAGGTCGGTACAAGGGAAACAGAGCTGATTTCGGTCAATCGGCTTTTTATGTGAGAATAGGTTAGGAATAGATTCTCAGGTAGTTCCGAGTGCAACATAATGGGAAAGAGTTCACGGGCAGTTGCTGGGAGAACAGAATGGGATGGTTCACAGGCAGTTCCGAGAAGCACAGAATAGGGTGGGTTCACAGGCCAATGTTCGGGGCACAAAGCGGAGATGTGGTTGATAGGCAGTTGCCAGGGATACTCAGTATTGATTCGTTTGTGAACGGAGTGCGGATGATTTCACCGGCCTTTGCTCAGAGAACAGATTTGTCGTCAGCGTACAGTTTTGTGCAAGAGGAGCAGAGAGGCTTGTTTCACAGTATGTTCCTTTTACGGTAGAGTGAGGATGCGTTCATAGGCCGTTTGGAGGGGAACAGAATTGGAATGGATTGACAGGGCATTGCTCGGGGAACAGAGTGGTGATGGGTTCTCAGTGGGTTCTCAGGTCGTCGCTATGTGATAAGAGTGGGATTTTATCACCTGTCCTTTCTCGGCTGTCAGATTTAATTTGTTCTCCCAGGGTCAGTGCAACAGTGACACTTCTTTCAGTCTGCTCTTCAATGGGACAGTGACGCAAACACAGCTGTGTACATCTGTTTTCCCCTGAGTTAGTGACACAGAGAGAGCAATGTTAGTCAGCTCCCGCTGCTGTCAACGGTGCACAAACTGTGGGATAAGTTAGTTCTCCCTGGTGTCAGTGGCACGGTCACAGTGGTGTGAGTCTTTTCTCCACGGTATAAGTGATACAGACACAGTGGAGTTAGGCTGCTCTACCTGGTGTCAATGATACAGACACATTGTGTTCAGACTACTGGCCTGAGGCTCAGGAATGCACGCGCAGTTAGATCTGTCTGTTCACCCTGGTGTCAGTTATTCACAAACACTGGGGTCAGTCTGATCTCCTCGGGGTCCACGGTACGTGCACAGTGAGGTCAGTCGCTTGTCCTAGGTGTCAGTGAATCAATCACAATGTGGTTAGTTTACTCTCCCTCTGTGGTGTGTTATTCACACACAGTGGGGTGAGTCTGCTCTCCCGCAGGCAGTGCTCAACACACAGGAAGTTTTGTGTGTTAACCACGGTGTCAATGATACTGAGGCACTGTTGTCAGACTGCTTTGCTTGGGGGTTCGTGATTCAAGAAAAGTGGCCTCACTCTGCTCTCAACAGGTCAGTGAATAGCCACATACGGTACAGCAGTTCTTGCCACGGTTAGCCATAAAGATACCGTGGAGTCAGACTGCGCTCCCATGAGTCAGTGATATTCAAAATGTCAAGTTTGCCTGCTCTCCCCAGATTCAGTGAAACAAACACAGTATGATCGTCTGTCTTCGTGGTGTCAGTGAGACACGAACAGAGGCGTTTCTCTGTTCTCCCAGGGGTCATTAATACCAATATAATGGTGTCAGTCTGCTCTCACAATGAATAGTGATGCATACTCAGTGGGGTCGTTCTGCTCTCGCCGGATCTGTGTACAGTCACACAGTTCAGCCCACTCTCTCCGTGGTCAATGATGCAGATACAGGGATGTAAGTTTGCTCTCCCTATTGTCAGGGATACTCAGAGAGTGGCATTGGTCTCCTCTCCCCGGGTTCATCAAAAAGAGACAGCCATGTCGTGCTACATCCTGTGATCAGTGACACAGCCATGCGAGGGCCAATCTGTTCTCCCCAGGATATTTGTAACACGACAGAGGGGTCAGTCGGCTCTCTTTAGGACAGCTGATACATAGACAGTGGAGTCAGCGTGCTCTTTCTGTGGTCAGTGATACACGCACAGAGGGGTCACTCTGCCCTCTCAGTTTCCTGATAAAAACACAGTGGGGTTTTCATGCTCTCCCCGAGGTCAGCGATACAGACACTGCTGGGTGAGTCTACTCTAACAGGTTCGCAGATACCCCTCCGAGGTCAGTAATACAGAAATCAGAGGTTCAGTCTGCGGTCCCAATGATAAAGACACAGTGGGGTCAGTGTGCTCTCCCTAGGATCATTAATGAAGGAACAGTAGATTCACTCAGCGCTCTGCGGAGTCAGTGTTATATACTCAGTTGGGTGAGCCTGCTTTACACGGGTCAGTGAAAGAGACACATTTGGGTCGGTCTGCACGACCTTTGTCAGTAATACAAACACAGTGGGGCCAGTCTGCTCTCTCGATTGCCAATATGGTAGACACAGTGAAGTTAATTTGCTCTCCTCAGGTCCATTGATAAACACGTATTGGTCTTGGTCGGCTGTCCCTATTGTCAGCGATATACACACCTTGGTGTCAGGCTCCTCCTCGGCTATCCGTATTACAGACAGAGTTGGGGTTACCTCCTATCCTGGGATTAGTGACACAGACATAATAGGGTCAGTGTGGTCTGCAGAGTGATATAGAATCATAGTTTAATCGCAAAGTACAGCACAGAAACATACCCTTCGGTCCAACTCGTCCTTGCCAACCAGATATCCAAATCTAATCTAGTCCCATTTGTCACCAATTGGGCCGTACCTCCCTATGCCTTTATAGAGGTCTGTTCGTAGACGACTCCAGATGCCTTTTGAATGCTCAAATTGTATTACAGACCACCACTTTCTCCGACAGCTCATTCCACAGATGCACCACGCTTCTCGTGAAACAGTTGCCTTTTACATCGCTTTTATATCTTTCCTTACACAAAACCTTTGCCCTCTTGGTCTGGTTGTCCCAAACAGCCGGGAAAATATCTTGTCTGTTCATCTTCTCCATGCCCCTCCTAAATTTGTAAACATTCATACGGTCGCCACTAAACTGCAGAATTGCGCTGAAAGCTGGCATCTGGAGATCATTGCAGATAGATGTGAGGTCAGTAACGTTGGAAAGAATAACAAGAAGCGAGAATACTAAGTCAGTGGAAAGAATCTTGGATTGTGTGGATGTGCAGAGTGATCTTTGTATCCAATAACATAGGTCATTGGAAGTTGTCACTCAGGTTCATCGTGCTGTCAAGAAAGCACGCGGTATGTTATGTATTATTTGTAGAGGGATTGAGTTCCAGAGCGGATAATGTCATGCTGCAATGGTGCTAAAAGCTAATGCAACCTTGCTTGGATTATTGTGCACAATTTTGGACGCTCCATTAGAAGAATGACGTGGAAGCTTCTGAAAAGGTGCGGAGAAGACTTATCAGGATGTTGACTCATCTGCAACGAATGCTTTAATAGCAAAGACCAAGAGACTTGTGTATGTGCCAATGAGAGAGAAGAAGAGTAAGAGGGGATTTAACAGAGACAAAAAAAAAATCATCAGAGGATAGGATAGGGTGGACAGTGAGACTCTTTTTCCTGGGATGATGGCATCGATTTGTCCGAGGGTGGTTAGCTGCAAATCGAGAAGTGATAGTTTTAAGGCAGATGTCAGAGGCAGGATCTTTACTCAGAATGTGATATGGATGTGGAATGCCTGTCAGACACTGCAGTTTATGCAGCCATATTTGGGACATATAAACAATCCTTGTATAAGAATATGGATGATGATGAGATAGTGGAGGAGGTGGGCTTAGATTAGTCCAGAGGTCTGTGCAACAGCGAGGGACGAATGCCCTTTTCTGCGATGGATTGTTCGATGTTCTGCCTCGGATGGTCCAGGGAAAAAAGCCCGGCCTATTCGCCCTGTCCCTATAGGTCAAACCCACTAACAATGGCAACTTTTTTGCACATCTTTCTGAATACTTTGAAGCTTACAACATCCTTCCGACAGGAAGGAAACCGGAATTACACGCAATATTAGAAAAGCGACCTAAACAATATCCATTACAGCCACAACATGACTTCCCAACTGCTACACTCAAAACCATGATGAAAAAAGGAAAGCACACAAGCAGTGTTGTCAGTCTGCTCTTCACGGGATCAGTTGTATGAGATAATGAGTTCAGTGCTCACAACACAGTGTTCGTGAGACATACACAGTGGTTTCAGTCTCCACTCCCCAGGGTTGGTGATAAATGCACAGTGGTGTCATTATGCTATCGGCAGACCCAGTGATATTGACACAGTGGGGTCGGTCTCATCTAATTGTTGTCAATGACACAGAATGAGTCGGTTCAGTGTGCGAACATAGGGTCAGTGAAACGGAGATAGTGCAGTCAGTCTGCTCTCGGTGGGGTCACTGATACAGACACAGTTTAGTTAGTCATCGTTCCCCAGTTCGGTGATGTACACACAGTAAAGGAAGCGTGTTCTCTCCTTGTTCAGGAATACAGAACTGGTAGTGTCTCTCTGTCTTTTCACTCAACAAACGTATGGATGATCAGACTGCTCTCTCTGTTTGTTTTTTGGTCATAGACAGAGTGGAGTTATACTGTTCTCTTCTGCACCTACAATGTTTGCAGTCTGCTCTTCATGATGTTAATGTTGCAAAAAACAGTGGGGTCAGTCTAATTTCCCAATTGCAAGGCTTTCAGTGGGGTCAGGCTATTCTCCCCTGTGCACGTGATACAGGAGCACTGGTGTCAGTCAGCTACAACGGCTTCAGTGATACATAAACAATAGGGTCATGCTCTTCCCCCAGGGTCAGGGAAGCAGACACATTGCGGTGAGTCTGCTGTACATGGGGTCGGTGATATGCACAGACAGTGTGGTCAGTTTTCTCACCGCTGTGTCAGTGATACACAAACAGTAACATCAGCCTACTGTGTCTCGAGTAAGTGAGGCACAAAGAGAGAGGTCAGCCTGCTCTCCTCGTGGTCAGTGATACATAAGCATTTGCGCCAGTCTGTTCTCATCCATGGTGAGAGGCAGAGATGTTGGTCATGATTAGAGAATATTTCCAAGAAATTAAGGCATTGTCTGGAGGAGAGGAAGCCACATGGAAATGAACACTTATAGAAGTTAGAATAATTAGAGGCACTGATCTGCGAGTCATAGATAGTATTAGAGAGGGAGCACAGAATAGGAAGATTCCAATCTTCAATTCCACCTTCTTGAGAAAAGCCTAATTTCACCTCTGTAGTACTACTTCCTCACTAAGTCAGCACAGGTCAGGATTGGTAACTGTGAACTCCCATACTTTTCGTAGAATAGGGCAGAGCAACAGAGTTGAATGTAGGCATCTCATCAGGGCGGGAGAGGTGGGGAAGGGGTACGATCGAGTCTGAAACATTTCAACTCTGTACTCTCCCTTCAGAATGTTATTAACGTCATGAATTGTGGTTGATAAGTCTCTGGGACCTGATGGTCTACATCAAAGGGTACTGAAGGAAAATCATGGTTGTGTTGGTGATTATTTTCCAGAGTTCGAGAGATTCGGGATCGGTTCCTGAGGATTGGAGGGTGGCTAATGTCATACCAATTTTTAAGAAAGGTGGGAGAGAGAAAGCAGGAAATTATAGACCAGTTAGTCTGACCTCAGCGATGGGAAAGATGCTGGAGTCTATTATAAAGGATGAAATTATGGCACATCTGGATAGTAGTAACAGTATAGGACAGAGTCAGCATGGATTTATGAAGGGAAAATCGTGCTTGACTAATCTTCTTGAATTTTATGAGGATTCAACTCTGAAGATGAACGAGGGAGATCCAGTAGATGTAGTGTACATGGACTTTCAGAAAGCTTTTGATAATGTCCCACATAGGAGTCAGTGAGTAAACGTAGGGCGCATGGTATTGGGGGCAAAATACTAGATTGGATGGAAAATAGGTTGGCTTATAGGAAACAAAGGGTAGTGATAAACGGCTCCATTTTGGAATGGCAGGCAGTGACCAGTGGGGTACCGCAGGGATCTGTGCTGGGACCGCAGCTTTTTACAATATATGTTAATGATATAGAAGATGGTATCAGCAATAACATTAGCAAATTTGCTGGTGATAAAAAGCTGGGTGGCAGAATGAAATGTGATGAGGATGTTAGGAGATTACAGGGTGACCTGGACAAGTTAGATGAGTGGAAAGATGCATGGCAGATGCAATTTAATGTGGTTAAATGTATGGTTATCCATTTTGGTGGCAAGGACAGGAAGGCAGATTACTACCTCAATGAAATTCATTTAGGTAAAGTGGCAGTACATAGAGATCTGGGTGTTCTTGTACATCAGTCAATGAAGACAAGCATGCAGGTACAGCAGGTAGTGAAGAAGGCGAATAGCATGTTGGCCTTCATAACAAGAGGGATTGAGTATAGAAGCAAAGAGGTGCTTCTGCAGCTGTACAGGGCCCTGGTGAGACCACACCTGGAGTACTGTGTGCAGTTCTCATCTCCCAATTTGAGGGAAGACATTCTGGCTATTGAGGGAGTGCAGCGTAGGTTCACCAGGTCAATTCCTGGAATGGAAGGCTTACCTTACACTGAAAGACTGAAGCGACTGGGCTTGTATACCCTTGAGTTTAGAAGACTGAGAGGGGATCTGATTCAGACATATAAGGTTATGAAATGATTGGATAGTCTGGCAGCAGGAAACATGTTTCCGCTGATGGGTGAGTGTGGAACCAGAGAACACAGCTTAAAAATACGGGGTAGACCATTTAAGACAGAGATGAGGAGAAACTTCTTCACCCAGAGAGTGGTGGCTGTGTGGAATGCTCTGCCCAGAGGGCAGTGGAGGCCCAGTCTCTAGAATCATTTAAGAAAGAGTTGGATAGAGCACTCAATGATAGTGGAATCAAGGGTTATGGACATAAGGCAGGAAGAGGATACTGATTAGGAATGATCAGCCATGATCACATTGAATGGCGGTGCCGGCTCGAAGGGCTGAATGGCCTACTCCTGCACCTATTTTCTATTGTCTATTGTCTATTTGCTGTTTTGAGCTCGGTATTTGCTCTCTACTCTGTTCACTCTGAGTAATCTTACACTGATGCACATTTTATTGATGGCTCCATAGTTCCCTTGCCTTTGTATCTCTGACTGACCGTCTGTCTTCAAAGTGGTGATGAGTTGCGAATTCGGCTGAGTCAGGAACTTCGTGAAGACATTCAGCAGACAGGGGAAAAGACAGGGACAAAAGTTAGGCTGATGAAATGAAGTGAACACATGTTAATGGTGCTGAATCCCACAGTGATCTGGAATTCTCCTGTCTCCATCCCGGGCCTGAGCTGCCTCGTTTCTCCAAAGTGTTGAGTATTATTTATTAAGGATCTGAAGTAACTGCAAGAGCGAGAGGTTTTGTCAAACAATTAGTCCCACTCTGTGAGGAATAAATAATGGGATAGATACTGGGTGATACCAACAGATTGCAAGAAAATTTCAGGTTCATATACAATTGTATATGAAGAAGGCGTTTCATTTCAGGAGTCACTGGTATAAGTACTCAGAGATGAAATAATAGCACGCAGGCAAAGTGAATGTCTGGTGACGTGTCAACTCGGCTGTGAACACTCGTGCTGTGGACCAAAATGCAAATCTCACTGTTGCAAATGATGAAATTTGAATTCAATAATTGTTAATAATATTTAATTACTATTTACACGTGAGCATTGAACAACTGCTAATGTAACACAAACCCCATCCGACTGGATCATTTGCTTTTGGTTAGAAAATTTTCCATCCTCACCAGCTTTGGACGACTGAATGTGACTCCATACCCACAGCAATTCGACCGTATCTGAACTGCCCACTGAAATGGCCGGGAAAGCCATTTACTCCTGGGTCAAATAGAGATGGAAAGGAATGGTGGTCTGCCAGAGACACCTACATCACACAAGTGAACAAAAATAAAACTGGAATCTTGCTAAGACTAGTTTCTTGACCAATCATATCCGTAGTTTGAAGTACAGGACTTGAAACTGACAGAGAGGATGCAGGGACAGGGTACACGCAAAAGGAGGTTTTCTAATCCAAAGAAGGCAGATGAATCACTGGAGCATGTTAAGGTGCCTGAAGACACTCAGAAAGGAGATTGGAAGGGAGAGAGTTTAACTCAGACTGTTCAACAGCGAATCAGTTCGTTACATGAGAATCTGTGTATTATAATGTCCTTTTTTAATATACAGAATGTCTGCAAAAAGTCAGAGATAAATAAGATTTATTCACTGGAGTGAAATAGAATCAGTGTGAACAAAAGGAGGAACATAGATATTCAACGGTACACAACCTTGTGGGACTCAGGCAGAATTACAGTAATGGGTAGCAACAGTAAAACAAAAACGAAACCGTTTGGCCTTGGATTGTGACGACGAACAAATATGAATGTTGTAAATTCTGCTTCATACGTGATACAACATAAATGAGAGCACGATTTCTGGTTTCTCAACAGGAGTCGTTGCTTATCACGGCATTGAACAGGAATTAATTGGAATTTGTTGCAGAGACTATGTGGTAATTTCAGAAGACTTGAATCTTCATATTATCTTCGACAATCACACAGGCAATGGTGATACTCGAAATGGTGGTCAAATAATATTGTTGTTAGATTTTCTTCAAATAACAACTTATGCAATTAGCGAGGGATGTAACGAACGTAACGACTGTTGAGTGATCAAGCTGAGTGAATGTGTTGTCACACTGAGAGATATTCCGAGAAATTCTGACGGAGTGGATATTGAAGAGATTATGAAATTTTATCATGACCACACAAAACAAGCAACAATCAGAAACGAAAGCAAAGCTAATTACATTATTTTGAGAGTGAAAGACACAAGGTAAAATGGGAAAGCAGCTAAAAAAAATCTTGCCGCAAAAGAACACTGGAAAACATTTGGCGGAATAGTGTAAAATGTTCAACAAAATGGCATTCTATTTGAACAGACAGATCTCAGCTCGAGTTTCACACCTGTCCCTCATTTAGGAGGTTAAATATGAGATTAAATTAAGATACCCAAAACCTCTCAGTTCTGAATAATGTGAGTATTTTAGGAACAGTCAAAGAACTAACAACACATTGAAGATATTAACCGGATTACAAGGGGTCTCCAAGGAGGTGGAGTGCCGTCAGAAAAGGAAACAGTGTACGGGTTTAATAAGAAGGCAGAAACAGGGGGAAATAAATGTACTGGAAGTGTGGAGCGTGTTACCGAGCGTGGTGAGACCCTGAACGATGTTACAAAGCCAGTAACGAAATGCTGCAGTTGTAACTGTTTGTAAAAGTAGAGAAGGACGTACGTACATTTGATTATTCGTTCGTGTGATGGATGTGACTCTCGTTGGATTACCGTCTGTTGACCATTATTAATTGCCTTGAAGGCAGGTCAGAATTAGCCTTATTGCTGTGAGTCGGTAACTACATTATTACATGTCCATAACTGGCATCAGCAATGTCCTGTACAGTTACAGCATGACGTTCCAACTCCTACTGTCAATGGTTTGAACATAAAAGCAAACGCACTAAATGCGTCCATCACTTTTCTACTACTACCACCACTTCCAATGAAATATTTACTTGCATTTCTAACTGTTTCTTTTTGACTTATTAGCCAAGGCCATACCATAAACAAGTGGACGTTTTGCCTGAGGTTGTCTTAGGTAATTGGAACACCTCGAATTTATCTAAATCTAACTCCATCTGCTCTTCCTTAAACCGCGGACGGAGCTGGTTAATGACACATTGTAGTCTGAGATAACTTACAGCACTCTCCATGATACCAGCAATTTCAGCGGCATCCACTAAAAGACAAACCATATTTCCTGTCCTCTCAGCCAAATCGCTCATGTAATTGATGCACAACAGTGCACCCAGCAGCCAACCTCACGACATGTCGGTGGTAACAGGCTTCATTCGCACCAATTGTGTATCCAGTTGACAGACTCTCCCTGAACCTGTGTGATCAAAACTTTTTAGCCAGTCTTTCATTTGGAAATCTGTCCAAGGGACTGCTACAGTTCATGAAGACAACGTGTATCACTCTGCCTTCATCTATCTCTTGACCACCTCCACAAAAAAATCAGTCACGTTTGTCTGATACAATTTTCCAAACCATACCATACTGACTACCTCTAATCAGTTCCTGGCTTTGCAAATACATGATAGTCATGTCCTCAGAATCTCCTCCAAACACGCACGCACACTGACGTCAGTCTCACTCATGCGTAGTTTCCTGTCTATTAGTTAGAATTCTGAAGTGAACAATAAGCACCCTGCAGCCTTCCAGTCCCTCATAATGCCTGCCGATAATGCAAATAACTCTGTGAGGAGCCATGCAATTTCTTCGCTCAATTTCCAAAAGATCTTAGGATACCCTGACAAAGGCTTGCGGGTTTCTCAACCTTTATGTATTATAAGACCTTCAATATCGCATGTCATCGAACGTTGAGGATTTTCAAGGTGTCAATTTTTATTTCCTTTGGTCCCTGTGCTTCCATGTCTTTCACAAGAGTAAACATGCACATGAAAATTCTGTTTCCGATCTCAACCATCAACAGTCATACCAAACGAAAATGGCCTTGCTCATCTTTACTGGGTACTATTCTCTCTATAATTACACTTTCGCACTGGCTGAAATTTGCGAACGCACTTCTTAAAATGTCAAATAAACGATATAACCCAACCAAAATTGCTTTACCTTACCCGAGGTCATTAACGTCATGTCTAATCAGACCACAAATAAAATGACTCAACAATATATTTTTCTTGTATAAATTCATGTGGCACCCATTGTTTCTTAATAATCCAGTAATTGATGACTGTCATATTAATGTACAATATATTCCAGCATATTTCCAGGTCATTGTGATATTCAAACCATTTGATTTCGGACAGAATGTACAAACAGTTTTGGATGAACTTGTGCATCAGTGTGTAAAAGGAAACGGACAGTTTCAGCGGGTAAAAGAGAAGACAAATCAAATTCTGCGATTTATTGCCAAGGCAATGGAGTTTAAAACTGGGGAGGTCTTGTGAAAACCATGCAAAGTATGAGTCAGACCACATCGTCAATATTAAGAACAATATGATTTCATGAAGGAAAGTCAATCTATCATTGGAGATGCGCCAGTGAAGGTTCAGTAAGCTGATCATGGGAATGCAGCGAATTCCTGATGTGAAGAGGCTGAGCAAAATGAGCTTGAACCAATTGCAGTTCCGAAAAATCAGAGAAAAAAAAAAGAAGCATCCAATATTCTGAAAGACTTTGAGCACTGTAGACGTAGGCAAGTGAAACAACAAAACATTCTTGTGACCCACAACACGTACGATTTCTACATTAAAATTCTGTAACATATGACTCAACGAAATCGTCTAATTTTCTTGTATTTTAAGCTTTTCAAGAATGTAAAAAGATTATGATCCGTATATGCAACCGATTACGAAACATTGCTCATGACACATTCATTAAAATGTTGCAATGCCGATACCGAATTAGTTTTTTTTTATTTTATAAATGTTGAGCATCGTCTATAGTGGGCATTGAGTTTCGTTGAAAAGTATCCAATTTAAAGTTCAAATCCATCATCATCTCTCTGCAACAGTACAGCTCCAAATCCTATGTTACGAGAATCGATTTATCTTTGAAGAGTTTCAAAACGTTTGATGTAGTTAAAACTGGTGCGGTGATTAATATTGATTTCAACTGTCAAAGGCCACCTGGCACTGTTCTGACCATCGAAATTTTGTGTTCTTCTTCAGAAAATGTGTTAATGGTGAGTTAAGCTTTTAAAGTTTGGAATAAAGCCACAGCAAAATCTGCTCAGTCAGAGAAATCGATGGATCTGTTTATTCGAGTTTGGTCGTGTAAATTACTGGAGTGACTTCGACCTAGCAATCGTCAGTGTTAATCTTCCATGGCCAGTGTAATATCTAAGAATTTCACTTTTGCTTTTGTGAATGCTGAATTCTGTAATCTTATTATCAGTTTTCCTTCACTTAATCTTTGAAGAAGCGGTGTCAACTGCACTACATAATCTTTCCAGGGCGGACTTAAGATCACTACATTTTCAAGATGGACTTCACAGTTTGTTAACTCAGCGTGAGTTGCCAATGTTCAGATCAAAAGCAAGTTTTCGACTGAAGATTGCCCATGCGACGTCAGATTTAATATCTCCTGCTCTATAAACTGATGCAGATGGATACCTATCCTGCTGAAAATCAATTCATAGTCAAGGAGAATTAACTGCTGAGAACCCATGCATGAATTAAGTTGACCATCAGATGTCCACAGTTCTAACGACTTCTGTTTAAAAATGAGTAAAATTATTGAAATTTAATTTCAATTTTGTTTCTTTAGCAGCATTGACACCGGGGCCATTATCATCTCCTCCAGAATGTGAGATGCTTGGCTTTGTTGTGAATTTATTTTTCGAGAAGATTCGCTTTATTGTAAGCAACACAGAATGATAAACTTGACAGAAAAGCAGCAGAAAAAGGACCATGCTCTAATGCGCATGCGCAATGCTTTCGTCAGATTTGCAACGACTAATCTTGAGATAACGTAAATCATGTCAACAGTTGACAGCATTTAGAAAGTTGATGAGTGATTTTTACAGATGACACGCTCGGACGTTTCGAAATAATGACTGTACCTTTTGTGATTTGGGCATAATTACAGTCTAATTAACTGGAAATCTGTTTGTTGTGTTGGCTAGTTTGGCCAGGGTTGCAAAACTTCACATCTTAAGAGTTTGCAGTGAACCCCGACTGCAGATTCATTGTTCCTTTTCACTGACGGAGAGGATTGGAAACTTGGGGACTGGAATATTCATTTTCGTTTCATTTTTCCCTGTATTGTCTACTTTAGAGCTCAGGAAAGTGAATCATTATCGGGTTGTTTGAAACTAAGAGCAACAAAGGTGGGAATCCTGTCAGTTAATTATTCTATTTTTTGGGGGAGCAGAATATTAGTATCAGAAGCTCCCAGAACAATCAACTATTGGAGAATGTTGTGTTGCAGACAATTTCCATACTGAAAGTCCAGAAAGGCGTCAAAAGGAAATAGTAAAGATTACGGGTACAGAGGAATAGGAGTAGGACATGCGGACCCTCCAGCATGATTCAACATTCAAATAAATCAAGGCTAATCTGAGGCATCGCTCCATTTACCTGCCTTTGTCCATAACCCTTAAACCCTTTGCTTAACAAATGATTAATGTTAACAAATGGTCCTGCATCCACTGCGAATTGTGCAAGAGAGTTCCAAATAACTGACAAACGCTATGATTTTATGTGCTTCCGAAAAGTTCTACTGAATACTCTTGCCGTCATTCATAGATTCACCGCGTTCACCTCATAAATATTTTCCTGAACTGCCAAACATGCTGACGTTATGCACCAGAGCTTCTGAGGTGTAAACGTCTGTAAGTTGCCTGACACCTTTGCATCAGTGACTGTGAAGCTTCAGACTTCAGCTACTGAAGTAACAATTCGCTCACTCAGTGTTACTGTTCAAAAATACAGGCTGCGACTTTAATTGTGGAGGAATATAAACTGTCTGAAATCAGCCATTACAAAATCATCCATGTCACCAACAACCGGCCCTTTGCATGGGTACATGCAAAGTCAATGTGCAGCCTGTCTGCCATTTCCTCAGTGTCAGTTGTGGTGTACCGTATGTCTCTCTTCAGAAACACGAAGCAGTCCAGCCGAATGGAATCTTTTCCTGCTGCAAACAGTTTTATAGCACCACTACTACTATTTAAAGAGCTGAGTACTTCAGGTTCTAGTTTTAATGGCCAATGCATACTTGTGTTGTCGACATTGTTTCTCACTATGTTTAAACTTCAAGAGTTTCCAGAAATAACAAGCCAACCTCTGGAAGAAATGCATCCAAACATACCTGACGAATTTCGAATTGATGGGCATTTCGTGTAAAGTAGAAGAAAGGAAAGTTTGCCTCGTGGCTGTATAATGTGGACATATGCCCTCACGTAAGCTGATAATGGTTGACCTTCTCAATGCTTCCGATTTATGGCTGTCTGCCTCTCAAAGGGGTTGTTTTAATAAACTGGTTACCAGCTGCACGTTATGTGATAGGGCATATGTGGTGATGTCCTGCAGCTATTGTGACACAATCATAATGCCGGCACCTGGAACATGAATATGAAGTAGTCATGTTTTATATGGTGCTGAGACTTTCAATGGAATGCTATTGCATCTCTAACTATGTACATTATATTCAGAAACAGTTCTGGGTATGGCTTCACATTAATTAATTGGTCTGATCTTTTATTTGCTTTATTACTGATATCCATGATGCTTTATCTTGAACTATTTCGAGAAATATTGTGTCTTGCTGAGTGAATTTAGTGGACAATAACCGAACATTGGGAACGGAAACCCGACCATGTTATTTTTACCCCTCGCAGAACAGGGTCTAACATTGACTTCTGTTGCTCGTTGGAATGCCTAATTATTAGAGCATGATCACATCCCTTAATCCATCACAGCAACAAAGCCACTAATGTGGGCGAACGGTGTAATGGTGGCGCGTCAAACTCGAAATCAGAAGCATGCATTTTCAAGTCACATGGGTCTGACAGTGCTTCAGGAATGTTCAACTCCCTGAGTTTTACGTCCCAACAGAGTTTTTCCTTTGCAGGTATATATTAGTCAAAATTTTCTTTATCGCTATTTTCGAACACATGTAATGCTTTGCTGTCAGCTTTATTTTGGAGTTGTGCGTCAGGTGTGTGTTATGATTATTGTTTAGGTAAATAGTCAGCTCCTCCAGTGTGAGAGTAAAACACAATCTGATGATCATGGAGCTCAATCACATAGCCGCCTTCTACTGGGCCACACTTTGTTCAGTTGGTGACAGTGCCGTGTTAATATCTTTGTACTGATACTTTACAAGTTAATCTATAGACACCCAACTTTATTATTCAAACTCTCAGGAGATTCCAACTCCTCCTTTGACAGAAAGTCCTTTCCTCTTAGTGAACAAAGTGAAAGTATCTTTATTCCTCTGAAGGAACAGAACGTGCAGTCTCCCAGCCGGCGGACAAGCTACCAATGAGACTGACTTCAGAAACAGTATTAGTAAAATCCATTGGTGGATAGTTAATTGGTTCAATGCGTTATTTGTCAATCATAAATCACTGGGAGGACGCTGCTCCATGAAGTACCATGGGAAATGCCTGGAAGTAGGCATGAGCATGGAACACTACACTACTGATGTGTTTCATCTTCCCACCTTTTTTTTCGATACCCGAAAAGAGAGTTTGTAGGATTCAGATCACAACAGACCAACAGTGAATAGGTTAAGATTATTCAGAAGCTCGCATGTGTGTCACCACAGCTGCCTCATCGTGGCCGGTTGATTAGTATTCGACGTTTATTTGAGCTGCTGACCAGAACACAGCAAACTGGAACACTCGTCGACTTACCACACAGGAGAAAACGACTTTGGCCTATCAATTGCGGGCTTACATGGACCGTGAACTCACAATGTCACTCAGCTCACTAGACCGAAATTACTGTAACAAAATAACTCAGTGATTCAGAGGAATACTCAATTCTCCACCTGAATGTGGTGTGTACCTTACAGAATGATGTCAAAACATGTTCATTGCTGTTGTAGAATATTTTGCTGGGTAGAATATGCACCTTGTCAGATGTACCACGTTCTGTTGATCCAACGCCGATTTCACACAGAATCGCAAAATGTGTCAGAGAGCAGATGCAGGCCAAGCAGCCCATTTTATCCTGCTGGCAGTACACAATGACTGAATGAATGTGGGTTTTTTTCGGAAAATTCCATAGCCTCCTTCCTGTAATTCTGCACGTTGTCACTTTGAACATAACCATTGACCACTTTTATGACCATTGGACACAGCTTGTTGTCCCTGTAGTACATTGATTTGCAGATTCAAATAATTCCTTGTCCGAAAATGTTTCTCGGCATGTCACTTACATTTCATTTGCTTATGACTTTAAAAGTCTCCTGAATTTTTCTCAAACAGTTCAGGTGTGGGAGCGTTTTCACTCCCTTATTTACTCTGTCTAGACCCCTCATGGCTTGGAAAGCATAAATCAGACTAGCTTTCTGTTCCACACGGAGAATTGTTCCAATTATCTAATCTACCTTCATTCTTGACATTCCTCTTACACGGCGCAGTTCACGTTAACCTAGTCAGCGCTGTCTCCCATCGATCCACGTCCTTGCGCCCGGGGGTATCACACTCAAAACGGAACCATAATGCAGTTGGTACCTTGTCAGATCGCACAGACGCACATTCTGAAACAGGTGGTTGCAATTTGAACAAGATTTTACTTTGGTTGTGTTGGTTCGTCCGACCTTGTTAAACGAGCCTTCATTTTTCCAAAAAAAAAGCTCGCTCAATTTTGCAAAACTGAGAAATCTGGATTTGAGCCCAGGACTTCTTGCATAACTATGACACTGAATGCCCGAAGCGAAAACCGCACCAACGAGCCGCATGCGCACCACAAACAAGCCAATGAACCACATGCTCGCCACAGCTCGCCATACTGCCCAATCTTATACCAGCTGAAACTCACACACCATGAAATATATTCCACATTGCTCCATGAATTCAAAGGAACCAAGAGTTTCCAGGACATCTCCTTCTCATTTTGTCTACCTGCTCCTGGGTCACTGATCTTTGTGCTGTTCCTAAGTAGTGTCTTGTTCTGTTGCTGGATAGGTAGACTTTATTTACTACTTCAAAGCTGTGCTTGGGGTTATCAGGGCTAATTCATTCCACTGCTCCCACTCAATTTCTTCAGACGGCATGTGTCATTTACACAAATGTGCAGAAAATGAGTAACTCTAATTGTGAACTTGCTGCAAACTTCTGTTCTCCAAGAGTAGAAAGATGCTAAGGTAGCGAAGATGGAAATAATGGACACTGGAATCTCTCACCTCAGGTAAACTAATATGAGTTCTCTTGTCGGTGGCCTGTCTGATATTCCGAATTCGTCTTCACACAGCAAATATGTTGATATGATGCAACGTTGGCATTTATTTCATTGCGGAAACTAGGGAGCGGTTAACATCTGAGCCCCAACTTTTGCAGATGAAGAGAATCGAGTGAAACCCGAGCTCAGTGAGAGTCAACACCACAGGGCTGAGATGCAGGACTGCAGACCCTCCAAAGTAGAAGCCAATGTTAAAAACGTGCCATTGTTTCTCCATCAGTCACTCTGTCCCAAAGACAGGAAGAGGGACAGCAGAAATGCACGGTGCCATTCCCAGATGGACAGTAGGCGTTCAGCTCATTGAGTGCACAGTGACTCCCGATCACCTGTTGCTCTCGGAGATTATTCACAGCCGGTGATAACAAGGCGACAACAATTGTGACAAGTGACACTTGCTTTGCAATATCATGTTTAGAGATTTCATGAGCTTGCTGAACAAGGAACACTCAGGTCCGTATCTTCATACTTTCCCGGTGCAAACTTGGACGTAGCAGCTGACATCCAGAGCTGAGAGCGGTTATATTCAACATTCAGGCACCATTTGGCCGACTATTGCATCAATGAATCATAACGCTGGAGTAAATGGGCGTCATAAAATATCATTCTTTCTGCGTTAATAGGTATTTGCAAATATTGAGTCTTCAGACCTGAGAAGATTGGAATAAGATGACTTTATTCAAGGTTGGAGTGTGTGTGTGTGTGTATATATATATATATATATATATATATATATATATAATGTTCTGTAAGTCTAGCTTAGATAGCTTATATTGGTACATATTTTCGTCACAATAGATACATGCAATGTTGGTATAAAATGAAGGTATTTTTCAGGAAATGAATGACATGAACAGAACGTTCTCAAGTTTTAATAGGAATTACACTTCAATTCAAGGTTTGTGTGAAGATTTGTGATTCAGGTTGCCACAGCTGTGTGTACGTTTCCGAGATGGGAAGTTGACTTGCAGACAGAACCTCCAATGTGCAATTGACATCATCAGTGCTTTGGAGACTTTTTTTCCAATCATTGCTGCAATGTGTCTCCTGACAATAATAGGGTTCTATTACTGCTGCTTCCATTTACAAGTTCGACGAGTTCTGTGCAACAGTTAGGAGGTTGGGTCTCAGTCAATGCGTTTATTGATGGAGTCCGTTGATGAGTGCTATGTGTCTGGAAATTTCCTGGCCCTCCTCTGTTGAGATTGGACTCTGATGTTAGCCCCAGTTGAATGTCCGGTCCTTATAATCTGTGTGTGGCTCGCATGGGCAGGTATTGTGGCTTGCAGTAGGTAGTTAGTGTTCATGGATATGGACTGCTCGTTGCCTGCCTGATTGTCTAAAATAGTTTTTCCACTGAATTTTGTAAACTACTTTTGTCTTGCGCATTATCAGTCAAAAGTGCTAATGAATTATTTTCTTAACATGTCTGTCGTCGAATGGGTTGTCATGAATCTGAGTAGTCGGAGGCGACTGGTTGTCAGTTCCGAGATGCTGTATTGTATCAGGTCGAGTGGTTCATGTGTTCGGATGTGACCTGTCATCATTCCGTTGTATGGGTGTTCAGCACCTGTGGATGAAATTGCGAAGGTATCAGTTCTTGGTGAAGACTCTGCAGAGGTGCTCTTCACTTAAAAGTTCTGGAGTGCTACATTATGTTGTAGCCCTTTGACCCGGGTCCAAATACATCTTCTCTTGAGTGTGTTCAGGTGTTTGTGTTTGTAATTCGGGATCTGTTCATTGTGTTCCACCTTTCTGTTCATTGAGTTCAATCAGTTTAGATCTTGTCTGGTTTCCTTCTCTTTGTTTATCGGCCCAAACATCCCATTAGTTCTGAAGGAGCACCATTGGTCTCGAAACGTTATCTCTCCTTCATTTCCACAGGTGTACGAGTCTTGCTGATTTTTTCAACAAGTCTCGCTCCACTCTCCATCAGCCCTCCTTTTTCCCGGCCTCATCATCCATTCCCTCGGTCCCTGTTGAACAGGAATGACTCCAACAATTTCTCGGAAACCGATGTCAACTCCCAGTCTGAGGAAGCAGCATTGTGTTTGTAAACTTTACATGCTAGCAGGAGTGCCTCTTGTTGCTGGAGTGAATGATTATCAAACGTTGTGTTTATCATATGAACAAAAGGGATTGGTAGAAGGGTGAAGTTACTTTGTCATTCATGTTATGTTTGTTGTGTCTGCCACACTGAGTGTTGTACGCACACTCGGAGCAAATAACTGCATGGCGAATCTTATAAGCGATAACATTCGTTTATTGAACACAACTAATATTGAAACAGTAAACAGAGATTCAGTTAACGATTTACAATACTTCTCCATCTTATACTTTATTAACTTTGTATTATCGTACACCACAGCAGTAAAACTTGGCCGGCTAAATGTGGCGATATCTTATTCTTTTTATTATGATCTTGGAGGTGTTTTTCCTTTTGATTTCTATTCTCAATCTACTGTGCTGAGCGGCGTTTGCGTCAACTCTTATCTTTCCAAACATTTGCTCATTGTTCAGAAGGTCTTGAGGGTCTTTCCGTGAATTGATGAGGTTCAACAAACCTGCTCCATCAGATTCAACCGGGGCTGGCGTATTGATTGTATGTTGTCCCAATTGTGCCCATTTTGGTTGTTCTTGGACGCACGTCACCTCCTACAAAGAAGAGTGTTGCGTGTATCCGTGACTGACGAATGACATAATGCTTCTGACTGTCACAATGTTGATATTCCATTATCGAATTCAGTTGGAGACTCACGTGCGTATTGCAGGGTCTTCAGCGGTCATGTGTGTTTGCAAACCCTGTGTTTGCAAAGATGTGGAAAGATAAGAATTGCTGCAAACCGTCTGCGGGCAGCTGCAGCCTATCTGAATCTGCAGCGGATGGATTAACACAGTCACTTGAGTGAAGGCTGGCTTTAATTTATGGCCATTTTATAGAAGTTCATCTTAATTCAATTGTTTTTGGAAAACTGTTCAACCGCATAATGATGGGAAAAAATCCTTTATTCTTGTAGGTGTCTCTTCTCGACCAAATGGAAGCCTGTATAAACACATCCGTTTTGGCTACTATTGGCTCTTACGAAACAATTGTATTATTAATTGATAACATCCACACAAAGTCAGGTTAAAATTGTGAATGCCTCGTCATAGGTGCATAGCTCTCTGCCTTTACATTAATTACACAATGTTTACCATACGCTTTTAGCTCCAATTCCAATTACTGAACAGTGTTAACTGTGCTGTTAAATATTCCCGTCTATCTTGTGCTGAATCCCAGACTTTGAACCAGCCTGGCAAAGGGCCATTTTTCAGCATACGAAAGGATGTTCCTTATCCAGCTGTTTCGAAACAAACAACAACAATTGCTTGTTCTCTCCTGCTCAATATGCAAGTTTACACATTCATCCCAAGATTGTTTGTGTACTCTCTGCATCGTGTGACGTTTGTCACATTCCTACTGTAAAGCAATGATTCTCCAAGCCTTGACTTTGCATACTCCTTCAAGATTAGAGTGGTTCTGAAAATGTACAGCATGACAGGCAGCAGCTGAGGAGTAGGAAGATCGACAGGAGCCCTGATCAGTAATGTGGCTGAAAGCCTCAGGAGTGGAGTGATGAATTGGATAGTATAGGGTTGGGAGGGAGGTAAATGTGAGTTCAATCGGTGGATAGAGGAAGGGGGAAAGTGATAGGTCGGAGAGGAGGGTGTAGCAGATATTTGGGAAGGAATATCGACAGGTGGGACCGGTCATGGGGATGGTGCTGAGCTGGAAATTTGGAATTGGGGATGGTTGGATGGAGGAGAAGTGTCCAAACTGATGAATTGCATATTGATGCTTTGGGTGGAAGCATTCAGATGTGGAAGATGAGGCGTTCTTCCTCCAATCGTCGGGTGGTAAGGGAGTGGCAGTATACTTGGTCCAGGAACTGCATGTCCTCGGCAGATTTGGAGGTTGATTTGAAATGTTCGGTCACAGGTCAGTGGGGTTGATAGATTGGTGCGGGTGTCACGGAAATGTCTACTTGAAGTTAAGAGGACAACTGAAGAATGTGATGATATGCCCCTTTAGAATAATTACTCAATTATTTAAAGCAAAAGCTCCCACTATCAGAACCGAGTAGGGGATCACACAAACTGCAGTGTAGAATGACCTCATTCACACCCATAGTAATGAACCTGTGTCAAACTCTCACTGTTAGAACACGAATTGTAGTTGGGATGTGATGTGTCAGAGCACATCATGGCAGTGAATATCTCGTCAGGGCTGGAACTGATTTTAAGGTGTAACGTAAAGAGCTCTACTGAAGTGTCAGATTGCAGAAACTGTAGTAAATGTCAAATGTTCATCCAATAAAAGGTACACACTGATGCGACTGGGCATCAGTGGTTGTATGATTTGAAAGGTTGCGAACGTGACACCAATTCTACCGTCTGACATTGCTTTCCTCTGTGAGCTTCTTTTGAGGCTGTGCATTTGTTTCATTTATCTGAAATCAAATTGTAGACAAACCTTGGGGAGATCCTGTTTCGGGTGTGTCAGTCACTACAGGATCCCCTGTCTCTCGTCTGCACTTGTGGCCACTGTTTCCAATCGTTTGTCTATCTATCTTACCTTATTTTATACTACCTTATGTTATCATATGATGCGTTACCTTGTATTACCTCATCTTATCTATCTATCCAAAATGTAGTGACAGTGATAGAGAACCTCACTATGTTCAAGAAACTCAGAGGAGGCGAACATCCATTTTTAACGAAGAGTAGCTAGCGACCAGTTTGATCGTGCAGGAATTTGTGCTTGTACCTCAGCCATTCACTGTCGATACAAATGATTCATATGTCACAGTTTGTAGACGACAGAAAGCTGGTTGCGACGATTCAGACAACTTCAGTGTGGTTTGAACGTTTCGTGGGAATGGACAACTTGCAGTCCAGATATTAAACAATATAAGATCTGGTGGAAAAGATACTTTAAAAATCGTGGGTGGCGGGGGTGGGGGTGGGGGTTGGGGGGGCGGAATGGGATCTCATGAAACTCATGAATTCTAAACACTCAATAGCATTGTATGGGGCTCCAAAGGGACGTTGACAATTTGAGGTAATTGGGCAAAGAGGCGGAATGATACTTTCCAAAACGCAGCAGAGTGACCTGATATGCGCTGGCCGAAGGTCATTGAGATATAATTTAAAAAAATGGAGTGTTACAAACCTACAAGAAGGCAGCAGCGGAGAGAGTTGGAGGTATAAATGCACAGAACATTGAATACATCGAGGAATGTGTAAAGGGCATTAAGCAAAACTTATAGTGCCCTCGGTTTTATTCTTGGGATTGCAGAGTCTTCCAACAAGAAAGGTGCTTTTGAACTTGAATAGGGTATTTAAGATGGCACAACACCTCTTCTTCCTCAAGTGGCTTGAAAAATACATTATCTCCATGAGAACCCTCAGAACGTTTCACTGATGGAGCATGGAAAATGTTGTATCTCATTGAATAATAACTGAGTACAGCGACTACTCTGCCAAGCACCGTTCGAAATTACAAAAGGTTGAGTTCACAACCCAGGCCATCGCGAACGCTAACCATTAAATCACGGACTCAATCTGAACTTCTCATTGCCATAGAAAGGCACCCAATATGACCAAGGACCACCCACTCTCTGGTAATCCTCTATTGAATCCTCTTTCTCCAGAGGCTTATACATGCCTGCAAAAGGATCATAAGCAGCTTTTTCCCTACTGTTCCTAATTTACTGATCGTTGACCTCCTGTATAGCTGTATCCTTGTAGAGAACATACACGTAGGACAGTAGAACAGATTAAAGGGTCTTCAGCCCAAACGTTGTCCCGATCATTTTTTTTTATTCTGAGATGAATCTAACCGTCACACCACTCAATTTAACACCTTTAATGTGCTTGTCCAGCATTCGTTAAACTGCCCCGAGTGGGGCTCGACAACCACCACTGGAGGTGCATTCCAAGCAATCATCCCAATCTACGTCAAGAACCTACCTCTGACATCTCTACTATACCTTCCTCCAATCGCTTCAAAATCATAAACCCTCATGACAGCCATGTCTGCCCTGGGCAAAAGCCTCTGGCTATCTAGTCCATCTATGCATCTTTACCTTGTACGATATATTGTCACCTCGCTCCTTCTGTCCATTGTGAAAAGTTTTCGATCAGCCTCCCGACATCCTACAAGCTATCCAATCTAGCCAGCATCCTGTTAATTCTACTCTGCACCCTGACTAAAGCATATGCATCCTTCCTTTAATGAGACGACCAGAACTGGATGCAATATTCCAAGTTGGTCTAACCGGGGTTTTATAGATTAGCAGCAAAATCTTGCGAGTCTTAAACTCAATCCCCCATTCATGCAAGCAAAAACACGTCACGCCTTCTGAATGACATTATTAACTTTGAAGGAAACTTCGAGGGAGCTATGCACGTGGTCGCCAAGATTCCGCACTTCCTCCACATTGCCAAGATTCCTGTCACTAACCCTGCATTCATAATTCACGTCTGTGCATGCAAAATGAATCACTTCACAAACGAACTCAACCTGTCACTTCTCAGCCCTAATCTGCATCCAATCACTGATATGTACCCTGCAACATCTCTCGACATGACCTACAACAGCAGCAGCATTTGTGTCATCGGTAATTTTACTGATCCACTTTTACACCTTTTCATCCAAGTCATTTATGGAAACTATGAAGCGCAGATCCAGGAACAGATCCCTGCAGGTCACCACCTGTCATCGACCGCCAGAGAGAATACTTTCTGTTCACTACCACACGATGTATTCTTTCAGCGAGTCAATTCTGTATCTCGACAGCTAAATTTCCCTTTATCACATGTCCTAACTTGGTGAATGAGCTTAAGGCGAGGGATCTTGTCAAATGTCTGACTGAAATCTATATACACTGCATCCACTGATCGTTATTCATCAATTTGCCTCGTCACAGCCTCAAAGATCTCAAGTCTTGTGAGGCATGACATGCCCCTCACAAAACCATGTTGACTATCTTTATTCAAATTATATTTTCCAAATATTTGCGAATTCTACCTCTCAGAACACTGTGCAGTACGCTGCTTACCACAGTCGTCAGAACGACTGGTCTGTAATTCCCAGACATTTCCCTTTGCCATTTCCTGAAAGGAGGAACAGCGTTTACCTCCCTCCAATCACCTGGTACTATTCCTGTTCCACTCCGGAAAAGTCCAATCCCGTGCAGAGGGAGGATGGAAAAATCAGCGCCAGACGTGCAGCAATGTCATTTCTTGTTCTCCATTGGTTCCTTGGATATATCATGTCCAGCCCTGATGATTTAACTGTCTTGTGGCTTCCCAGAATTACCAATATATTCATTCTCTTGATATCAGCATGTTCAAGACTATTGCTGTGGACCACGTTATTATCGCTGCCAACAAGGTCCCTGTCTCTACTGCATACAGAAACAAAAACCGACTAATAGCACAATGCTCTTCCAATAACGCTGATCGACTCTACGCTCTCTTTCATCATTCGCATATTCCACACGAAAGTGCAAAATGTTTTGTGTTTTCTATAACCTTCCCACCAATGCTTTCTCGTACCCCACCTAGCTCACTTCAGTTCCCTTTTGAGCTCTTTCCCAACTCACCTGGAATCCAATAAAAGTGTGTCAGATGCTTGCTTACCCAAACATTAATAAGCTTCCTTTTTCATCTTAACGAGAGCACCACCTCTCTTGTCGTCCAAGTTTCCTTCATGATATTACTCACTGCCTGTCTCATTGGGGCAACACCAACCTCCTCTCTGTCGTTCATCATTACTGCCACCTCCATCTACCTTTCGCACTCTCAACTCATTTGCCCCAAGCCTCACCCCCTCCCATTTTACACATGGCCCCCTCGACTCAATGCTACATTCCTGATAAAGGGCTTTTTGCCCAAAATATCGACTCTCCTGTTCCTTGGATGCTGCCTGACCTTCTATTCCAACACATCACTCTCGACTGCGGAATGCATTGTCTGGCAATGCGGTGTAGACACTTTAATGGAGCTAATTCAAGAATTTATTTGTCTGGTTTTGAGGGATGGTATGCGGCAACAGGTGGAAAACGCAATGTAATGGCCCTGGAGGAACGAACCATCGCAAGTAAAATTGCTTGAATAGCAGGGGATTTATCACATAGATGGAGTAATAAGTGCAATGCGATCGCAAATGGAATGCAGGTCAATGGCTGTTTAATGGGGCTAGAGTTTAGAATAATGTGGACTCAGTGAACCAACTTTTTTAACCTTCCAGAAAATCCTCGCCTTGCCCTCCCAATACCCCATGCGTAATCAATATCAGAACAGCCCTACTGGACACTCGTTCCACCAAATCACAGTCACAGCAGTGCGTGCCATCTGTGATCCACACTGCAACCTCTTCCGACTTTAACTTCCACAGTCACCAATCGAATGACGAGAAGCTGCAGAGATGGGGAGAGTGAGTTTGGTGCCAACCTCTCTTTCCCATAAGCATACACTATACCGAATGGGAATAAGAGTGGCCGGGAGTTCTGTGTCACTAGTGTGAAATCCTGGTAGTGCATTGTTCTAATGCTGTGCTGATTCGGGTTAGGAGATATGTGGTGGGCATTATCTGTTGTGCCAGCACACCCTGATTGAATTGAAAATGATGTCAGTCAAGCTCGTAGCGGAATGTCTATTATTATTTGGCTTGGGCCAAGTGGTCTGCAGTTTTTTTTTACCCGTTTGTCTCCATCTTCAGAACCCCCCAGGAAATGGGACCAGAATCTTCTCTGTTCCCGTGCATTCTCTACTGCCTCAGTCAAATCATGGGTTATCCGACAGCAGTGCGGGCTGCCCCAGCTTATGGTTGAGTGAAGCCGTTGCGGATATGCACCCGTTGTGATGGAGGAGTAGGGGATCAACGAAGTGAGGAGGCGAATTAAGCCCTGAACGATTCCGAGCTCAGGTAATTGCAAAGATATGTCCTGTCAAACTGCCACTCTTCATTTAGATTCACTCTAATCACTTTTACAGTGTTACACTCATACTCACTCCCTTGACGTCACCGTGCCTGTCTCACTCTCACTCAACTAACGTCATCCTCACGCTGCCAAACCTACTCCGTCACAGCCACCCCGATCCCCTCACACTCACTCGGTAAAACTCACTCTCACCTCTCCGCAAATACTCTGTCATCGTCACCTTCTTCCCCTACAGCCACACATTATCACTCTTACCGTCTCACTTTCACACCATCACCGTTTCCCTGACCTCTGCATCCTCACTTCTTCACCACCGCCCAAGATCCCCTCGCTGTCACACCCTCACTATCGCCATAACCCAGTCGAAATCAATATTTTACTGTTACCTTGTCCCCCTCACACTCACTCCTTCTCTATTAACTCGTCACCTCACATGAACTCTGCTACAACCACACTGACTCCCTCAAACTCACTTCATCACCATAAGGGCATCACAGTCATTCCTTCAGTCACCCTGACTCCTCGCATTCATTCCGTCACTTTCATTCAGACAGTCATCACTGTCAACCCGACCCACTCACAAGTAATCCATCGCCATCAGCATGACCACCTCAAACCCATTCATTTACCATTATCCTGCTCCCCCTCACACTCATTCCAGCACTGTCTCCCTGAAAACTCAAACACACTCCATGACTGTCACCCTGCTCCCTTACGTTGTTGATGTCACTGTCACTCTGACCCCCTTACTTGTCATCCGTCACCATTACCCTGGCCCCCTTACTCTCACTGCATCACTGACATCCTGACCCCTCACACTCACTCTGCCAGTCATACTAACCCCACGCACTCACTCCGTTACTGTCGCACTGACGTCCGAACAGTCACTACATGACATACCACTTTTCCTAAATACTCACTCCGTCACCATCAGCCTGACCATCTACACTCATTACATCACCATCATCCTGACCTCCTCATACTCACACTGACATCTCAACCCTGACCCCGTCACATTCTCTCCCACTCTGTCACGCTGAACGCCTCACACTCACTGCATCCCTGTCACCGTGATACCCCCTTCTCACTCCGTCACTGTCACTGCAATGTTACGACACAGGGTAAACCATTCTGCTAATTTAATCCAGACATTGAGGAAAGCTCATCTCACCATGTAATGTGTACATGCATGAGTGACAAAGAACTATTAAATTCCAGTATTTACAAATAAACTTTAACTGGAAGAAAAAATACACCATCAAATAAACAACACTCTGCATTGTATTTCGATTTTGTCTGAATGACGTGTCTAATATACTGATCTGAAATAAGCCTCCGGTATTATTTTAATCCACATTTCAATACCAGCCAGCTCTTGGTTTTGCATTATCTTCTGTAGATTTTTCTGAGACGTCTTTTCTTCGGTCTTCTGCTGCACAACCTTCACATGTCTCTGCAGGCATTCCCTTTGTTTGTGCTCTTTGCCACTCTGGCTAAATGTTCAAAATGCCCAAATTGTAGACCCCAAAACATCGGATCGTCTCATTGGTTTGATGTCAAAGCAGTAAAATTCAAATTCGATTGAATTTTGAAATATTAGTGCGCAGTTTATACTAATTGGTCGAATTCGAATTTGTTGTGTACGATAGCAACTCAACTCAGGTATTTCTTTCACACCCAAATGCTATTTTTTTCAACACATGCTAGCTTCCTCCCTGTCTTAAGCGTACAGAACACAAATGCACCTTCATAACACCACCTCTTTAGGAAAGTAATGACTCATTGTAATGGAAAGATGGCTTTTTTAAATATTTCTGAACCACATTATCATGGAATACATAAGACTGTAAACTAAATTCATATTAATCTGTTCCCACATACATATAAAACCTTGGATGGATTAAAAACAAAATCATGTATACTTTATCAGTTAAATAATGCGTCTGTGATTATGTACTTATGCCATGTAAGATTTGTAAATTAAAATTCTTTATCATATATTTCCAAAGAAATAGTCTCATATTATTGGCTTTAAAGAATATAAGTGCTTTGTGATCCGTGTGTACCACTGTTCCCGAGACATTGTTTGTGACTGAAACAAAACATTTTATCTGGTGGGTGTTGACTTCCTGTGAAATGTCACCAACGTGAAGTTCAATTCCATCATAATCTTCCTATAGCAGTAAAGTTCCAACTGTCATGTCACGAGCATCGCTGGTAAGTTTGAAGGAGTTCAGAATGTTTGGTGTATTTGAAATGGGGTCAGTGATTAATATTGCCTGTAAATTGTCAAATGTCTCCTGAGATTATTCTTTCAATCAAATTTTTTAACAGTGCCACTGCACCGCTGAATTTTGTAACAAACATCAGATAGAATCGGCTTAGTCTCAAACATCAGAGTACCTCTTTATTCGAAGTTGTTCGAGGGAATTGCTGGAAGGCATTCGTCTTTGCATTCCTTGTGGGCAAAATTTCGTGACCGATGTAATATCCGAAAAAACTTATCTCTGCTTTCACGAGTTCAGTTTTTTTCAGGTATATTACCAGTCTTGTTTATCTTAATCGGTAAAATAGCTCTTCCTACTTTATCATATGATCTCAGGATTCACTAAAGATCGCCACAGATTGTTAATCCAGCGACAACGATGTTCAGGTTTTCTTTGGATTGTGGCGGGTGCATTCTTCATTCGAAAGGGTATCACTTCCAACTGATGTCGCACATTTGGGGTTACAAAACCAGGAATGTATTTCTACTAGTCTTAGAAAGGTACCTGCCAAAATCTACGCAGTAAATCCAACTTCGCAATGTAAACAATTTTTACAACTTTGGCAATACAATCCTGCAATCTCGGTCTTGTGTATGAGTCTGGTTTTGTTAGTGTGTTTACCTTCCAATAATCGACGCAAAATGATGAGTCTGATCAGGTCTGACAACTGAATCTATCGCTCTCGCTCGGTTCAAAGAAATCTTCGTTGAGCATCACCTCTGCCTCCTTCTGAACCTATCTGAATTTTCTTGAAGTTTATTGCAATAGGTGTTTTGTTTTGTTTTGGAAGTGTATTCCCTACATCTAAGTCATGTACAATAAAATTAGACCTTCCCATCTTATACCTGTATTTGTTCTCATAACGTTGTAACAACACTTTTAACTGAGTTCTTTGCCCTGAGACAGGTAGTTTGTGAACCTATCCCGCTCCTCAAGGAGTTCTCATTGTTTAACATAATTTGATGCACATCAAATTCCACAATATCTGAATTTGATTCATTACTCTGCTGGAAGTAACTAACACCTGTTTCTCCAATTCTTTCTCCATTGATAATATGATTTCACTGTCTTGACGTAACATACACTGCGCATTTGTTTCCTGTTTGTCATTTTTACCAGAATATGCACCTGACACAACATTTTTCTCAATTTGATGAGAACTAATAAACCTGGCTTTGATGAGGTCTCCTGTCACTGAGTCCAACATTACTGCGCCAACACAACAGGAAAACGTCCGAACCTCAGGATTTTGATCTGCACCTGCTTCATGTTATGTTTTGCCCTCTCTTGGGCTATTTACCTAACCAATCTACTCGACTTAAACTCTTCCTCAACTCCGACTCATAATCCAAATATGCGATCTCCGATATTGCTCCTGTCAATTTCTCTTTTATTAATTTTATATGACCTCTCACTTCATGTGCAAATATTAACACGAATGGAGTAAACTGACTGTATTCGTTTGGGGAATCTCTCATGGCAAACTGTACGAATCGAATGCTTTTAACCCAAACATTCTTGTAATCCTGACAGTATGCTTTCAACACGGTATTCAGGATCAGGTGCCACCTTTCAAATGTTCCTTGGGAATTAAGGATGACACGCACTTGATTAAGGTGCTGTGCACTTAAGCTATCCCTTGCTCGGAAGGAATCTCTCTGGATCGCGCCGAGCGCGTAAAGAACGCTACTAACTCCTGCACTACCCATTTTGCCTTAATACGCCGTATTGGAATTGCCTCCAGAAATCTTTTCAACACATTGACCCCCACTTTAACGTCTCGGAAGGGGACCTACTACATCAATTATTATTCGTTTGAAAGGTTCGTCGAATGAGGGATCTGGCAATAAAGATGCTGATTTTAATAACGCCTGTGGCCCACGGATGAATTCACATGTATGACAGGCATTTCAGAAGTTAACCTCATCCATGTGCATTCGAAGCCAATGGAAATGTTTGTTTACACTGAGTCTTCCATACACCAAACTGACCTTCGAGAATTAGTTAATTTGATACTTGTAACACACTCTGACTGTGTATACCCCGGCAACACAATCGAGTGCACTTCGGCCCATTTCTCCGCTGTACTAACTTTCTGTGGTCTCCATTTTCGTCAAAAGGTTCTATCCTATAGATAATATCTCGGAATATTTTCTGCTTTATTTTCAGAGTACGGACAAACATATGCATACTTTACTTACTCAGCTATCTGTTGCAAATCCATTCGCTTTTCAGGACTAAACACTTCTGACCAACGCTCGTCTTTTCAGGTATTTTCTCGCATCATTACAGGGGGACCCACCAATTAAACCACAACTACTTCACATTTCTCTTTAGTTCTTGCTTCCTGCTTAAGTTATGATGGTGAATCCACAATCTGGGAAAAGAATAAGATTTCTCTTAACTTTTTTTTGCTCTTTCTTGAGCTTCTGGACAACACGGGGTTTGGGTGTAACTCCAAGCTTGGTCCTGCGATATAATTTCCAAGAAAAAACAGGACTCTTGGATTTGACAACCTCAGTCACTCCCCTTGTTACATCATCAATCTTGAAATGTCACTCCAACCTGGTCTTACCAAGGGGAACACTAAATTTATGTCTGTCTATCCTACAAATTACCACCGTCTTGGTAACAGATCAGAAATAATGCAAATCTGTTCAGTTCTTACGCTTAGAGACTAGTACTTCTCAAAATGATAACTGTTGCTCTGCTTCCCTATTTCTTCAGTGTATACTTTACACACAGAGGAGAATTATTTCCAGAAATCATGCACTACCAGCATCCATGCCCCAGCCTAAGCAGTGCACTCCTCAGCTGCTCCTTGACATTTGTTGGAGTTTCCTTTATTATTTTTACTGATGCCATTGGCTTAGCTACTTTTGCTACATATTTGCCCACATTGTCTTTCTTCAGAAAACAGCACTGTAACTTTGCGTGCCCAAACTTCTGGTAGTGAAAACATCTTTTTCCAGTGTCCTTCAAAAACAAATGTTGCATTTTTTAATTTCTCAGCACTGTGTTTTTCACGTCCTTTCCAGTTTTCTTTTTCTCTTAAATATTGAGAACACTCCTACACCTTTATAAAAATAAGAGAACAAACCACTGGAAAAGCAGATGTCCAGCCACCACGCTCCGGAGGCGCTGTTTCGTACGATGTATTACTATCGCTGTGAGGATTGGATAGTCTTTGAACAGATCTATCAACATAAAAGTGAATTTAATGGAAGACTGTGGTCCAGAATACGCATCAGCATTTTAATCAGTAACAGCAGTTAGTATCTTAACCCGTCTCACACTCTACCTTTGCAACCAAGCCATAAAATACTGCTGGCAGAAGCACCAGCAGCGATCATACAAGTCATCCAGTGCAAAGTTGTGCAAAACACTTGTAAAACCTTACTTGAAATCAATACTGTTGCATAAAGATGCAATTAATACTTCAAATTTTTATCAAATCTTTCCACGTTCTGCGATGAATGTTCGTGACAAATTCAGAAACTAAAAGGAAATGAAGTCTACACCGATTAAAAAAAAACATGCATATTCAGGATAAGCACATAGATTTTTAAAATATTCATAAATAATATGGATAATATCGGCTCAAAGATAGCACACATAATTATTCGATTCGCTACAGTACTGAGAAAAATAGATCAACCAATGTGCATAATGCGTATGCAGAATGGGTAGCACGTGAACGTCAAAAAGCCTTAAAAAATGTCGCAAACACAAACTGAATTCATGCAGATGGATTTGGGTGGAATACAGTTAATTGAATCGAGCCTTCGCACAGCAGCAGAAAGCAGTGACTCTCTTACCATTTTGGTGTGTGTCCGATTGTAAAACTGCAAATAACACTGGGTTAAAGAGTTTTGCAATGAATCTGTTCTTCTGTACTTCGTCGTTAAATTCTTGCATGAAACGTTTATATAGAATTGTGTAATGGAAATTTCAGTGTGGATTTTTAAAACATGTATAACCTAATAATTTTACAATCCCTTTTCAGAATGGCAGAAGTTCTGAATATGTATGTAATTTGGTGTGGGCATTTTAGATTAAAGTGTAAAGGGAATAGCATGATGGAAAATCACTTTGGAAAATTTGAGGTTGCAAATTTCGATCAGATTAAGAAAAGGTAAACAACAACTTATTGTCTGACTTGAGATATGTTTGAACGATTCAGTGCAGCAAAATCTGGTTTTCGTCGGGCATGTCTTGCTGGAAATTGAGTTTAAGACTACTTCTGAAGTAATAGAGAACATGTTTTTGCAACTCTTAGCAAACGAAAGTTTAGCAGTCCCTATGGAAATCCGATCTGCCCATTATCCCAGCTTGCTTTGACAGCTTGTGATTAACACACACACTGCAAAATTATTGGTCAGAAAATCGAACATTTCCCGTAAATATCACTGAAATGACAAAAGCTGAGATATCAGCAATCTAAAAGACTCATGTTGACACATTGCGCAGACTGAAGTAGACGAGTATTATGTAAATGTTGTGGCTGAAAATCCAGACTAGAGGCAATTTGTCCTGTGATGAATGCATCACCTGTTCAGTCCCGTATTGCTACTGGACGTATCGATTGTGTAGGTAGTGATTTTGAATACTCTCATTTTACCAACTTAAACACCATTATACTTTAAAACAATTTGGCATTAAACACCAGAAAATAAACAATCTATCATCCTGAGACAATATTGCCAAGGTCAGAAATCTATCTCCTGCAGGAAAGGATGAGCATCAGGTGTCACAATTGAAACAGCTTTTGCACGGTCCATTGACTCATTGGCAGGGACCAAAATTTACGAAGACAAGAAATGCACTGTTTTCAAAACGTTGATGATCTTGGGGACGGAGTTTTTCCTCATCTCTCATTGGCTGAAGACTGTCTGTGAAAACATTTGGTGGGGGTGAATGTTTACAGCACATGTGGACAACAACAATTCATAAGTTCAAATTGTATGATCAGCAAAGTGCCGTTTTAAAACAGTTATGTTAGAAGTTAAATTCTCTTTACAATTATGCAGATGATGCAAAAATGTACGCAGCAACTCATGTTAAAAGCCTTCAAAATCCGCAGAATAGTTTTCACATTAATTACCATACGCAAAATGAAGCACAACACTTTTGCCGCTCACAAAATTCATTAATTAGGGTTTAGCTGGATTACTGTATGCAATTTGAAGAACCACATTTTGACAAAAAAAATCACTGACGGTGTTCATAATTCAAGAGCAATTTCCTGGAACAGGGAAATAAACCTAAAAATTAAGTGATGATTATTTGCAAGCATTAACTTATAAATAATAGTGTTCGTTTGTCACTCCTAAACTTGTTATTTTCTGCACAAACATTTTCACTTCTTCACTCCTCTAACTGTTGTCCTGCGTTGAAGAGAATTTAGAAATTAATTCGGAATGCATGTAAACACCTCTTTACTTAGTCTGCAGATTTCTCCGATTTTAGCACGAACACAAATCTTGGACCCATTCAATTTCAATTTTAAATTCTTCAGATATATCATAGTTGTCTTTACCAAAATAGTTGCTCACTTGTCTTCGAGATATAAGCTCCACAAACAAATTCCGAGCAGTTTATTCCACTTTAACCTCTATGACACTATTTAGGGCGGACCTTACGCACTGTTCTCAGAGTGCTTCACTGAGATAATGACTTGAGGAAACTAATCATTCTTAATAATTTTAATAACGGTAACATCACTGAATCTCCCACTACCAACCGCTTAGGTGTTACCATTGACCACAACTGCAACAGGACACACCACGTAAATAGAATGGTTGGAAGAGCACATCAGAAGATAGGAAAGCTGCGGCCAGTAAGTTACTTCTTGGATTCCCTCAAGATTAGATTACTTACAGTGTGGAAACAGGCCCTTCGGCCCAACAAGTCCACACCGACCCGCCGAAGCGCAACCCACCCATACCACTTACCTAACACTATGGACAATTTAACATGGCCAATTCACCTGACCCGCACATCTTTGGACTGTGGGAGGAAACCGGAGCACCCGGAGGAAACCCACGCAGACACGGGGAGAATGTGCAAACTCCACACAGTCAGTCACCTGAGGTGGGAATTGAACCCAGGTCTCTGGCGCTGTGAGGCAGCAGTGCTAACCACTGTGCCACCGTGCTGCCCTATCAACCGGCTACAAAGCCAAATACTCAACTGTCTTGGCATACTTCCCATTTGCCTAAATGGCTCCAGCTTCGACAATATTACAGAAGTTTGATACCATTCAGTGCAAAGCAGCCTGAGTGAGTAGCACGGCATCCAAACCCATCCGCTCCATCCACAACGAACACTCAGTCGTGTACTATTTCCAATATACAATGTAGGAACTCACCAAAGGTCCTCAGAGCGCAACTTCCAAATCTGCAAACATTCCCATCCTTAAGGATAATGAAAGCAGATCGATGGGACCAGCAAAACTTGAAAATATCTGTCCAGGACTCCGAGCATCCTGACTTGGAAATATATCGCCCTTTCTTTACTGTTGCTTGGTCAAAATCCTGATATTCCTCCCCAACGGCATTGTAGGTCGACTGATATCAGGTGGACTGTAGCAGTTCAAGAAGGCAGTTACCACAGCTTTCCCGACACGGATAATTAACAGGCAAAATATGCTGACGAGTAAGCAACGGGTGGATAACAGAAATAAAACCAACCACAACTCTACATCTATTCCTACTCGTTCTTTCTCCTTTCTCTCATCACTTTATCCAGCCCACTTTTAATTTTGAAATCCATTATCACATGTCCTCTCAACCTTCTTTCCATCAAGTGGAACACTCCCAACTTCTTGAATCTCCTCTCACAAATGACATTTCCCATTTCTGTAATCACTCCTTTAACCTCTCCGCAATCTCTAAAATCCACTAACAACTTTGCTCTCATGTACATAATATGCCAAAGAAGCTTTGACAAGTGAAATGAGTAAGTACATCATTATATCCTTGGTCTTATCATCTACATCCTATCACTTAAGTCGAGGACGCCGTATGCTGTTTTAACTGCTCTTCCACCTGCTCTGCCACAATCACTAATTCAGGTGTATGTGCTTCTATGTCCCTCTACTCTAGCCTCCCCTAATTTATTTTGCCATTCAAATTTCCTCTTATCAATTGTGCATCAGCTTACACCTGTCAGCATTGAACCTCTTCTGCGAACTCTGCACTCACTCCACTAAATCCTGAAAGTAATTGTGGTGTTCCATGTGTACCTCTTCACAGTTTGTCCAGCTTTACAAATTTGCACTATCCGTAAAATTGAAAGTTATCAAACGTATGTCAAACCCCTGATCATTAATGACGTCAGGTCGACCGACCCCACTGGAAATCTATTGGAAGAATTTCTCCAATCGCAGCATATCCATTGAACGGTGAAGTATAGAAAGATAAAAAGATGAGCAGCAGAACATTATTGCCATATTATCCGCCATTCAGTATGACCATGGTTGGTCATCTAACTCAGTCCCTTATGCTGCTTTCTACTCCATAACATTTCAAACTTTTAGCTGTAACCATGATACCTAAATCCATTTGGAAAATATCTCATGTTTTGGACTCACCCATTATCTGTGACAGGGAATTCCACAGATTCAGCAGTCCCTGTGCGAAGACATTTCCCTTCAACTCAATCGCATACACTTTGATTGTGACTTATGTACAGTTCCAGTCACTACACGGTAGGAGGTATGTAGAAGATTTTGAAAGGGTTCAGAGGAGATTTACTAGTAAGGTCTTAGGGACTCTTGCTGAAGAAAGAGACCTTGAAGTGTAGGTTCATAGCTCCTTGAAAGTTGGGTCGCAGGTAAATAGGATAGTGAAGAAGGCATTAGGTATGCTTTCCTTTACTGGTCAGGTTATTGAATACAGGATTTGGGAGGGTATGTTGTGGACATAGGACAGGACATAGGTTAGGCCACTGTTGGAATATTGCGTGCAATTCTGGTCTATTTCCTATCGGAAAGAGTTCAGAAAATATTTGTAAGGATGTTGCCAGGGTTGGAGGAGTTGAGCTATGGGAAGAGGCTGAACAGGCTGGAACTGTTTTCTCTGGAGCGTTGGAGGCTGAGGGGTGACCTTATAGAGGTTTACAAATTTATGAGAGGCATGGATAGGGTAAATAAGCAATATGTTTTCTCTGGTATCGGGGAATCCAGAACTAGAGGGCACAGTTTCAGAGTGAGGGTTAAAAATATAAAAAGAGTCCAACATGTCAACTTTTTCACACCGAATGTTGTCCGGGTATGGAATAAGGTGGCAGAGGAAGTGATGGAGACTGGTAAAATTGCAACATTTAAGAGGCATTTGGATAGGTATATGAATAGGAAGGGTTTGGAAGGATATGAGCCGTGTGCTGGCTGGTAGGACTAGATTGAGCCAGGATATCTGGCCGTCGTGGACGGCTTTGTCCGAAGGGTCTGTTTCCATGCTGTCCATCTCTAAGAATATATGACTCTACGTTTTCAATCAGTAGTCATACAGTCAATGAATCTGATCCCCGCATGTTTAAGAGACATGCACAAAATATAGACTGACAATTGAGTAGAATGTTCGAAAATGCTGTCATTCAGCCACAACATTAGATCTAATCTGACCATTTATTCATGTGCTCAATTTTCACTCGACATTTATCAAGTCGATTTTCCAATTGCCCAGTTAACACCTGCTCCTTTAACAGCATCGCCAATGCTTTTATTCGTTAATTTCATTTTTGGCTGTGGGCGTGTGGAAGAATTGCCGCAGTCACTACACATTAAAATAAACAATAGTCTTTGAGCGTTTGCCGTAAAAAAGTTTATAAAATTATGAGGGGCTTTGATAGAGAAAATCGGCATCCTTTCCCTAGGGTCGGGGAGTCCAAAACGAGAGAACAGTGGCTAAACGTGATGGGGAAAAATAAAACAGATCTAAAAGGTTACTTTTTTCACGCAGAGGTTGGGGCGTTTATGGAATGCACTGCCAGAGGGTGGTGTTGACATTCGTGCAATTACAACATTTAAAAGGCATCTGAAATGGATACTTGAATAGGATGGGTTCAGAGGGATACGGGCCCAATACTGGAAAATTTGGACTAGAGTAACTTATGATACCTGGTCGGCTCGGAAGAGTTGGGCGAAAGAGCTGTTTTCCGTATTGTGTATCTTGAAGACACTATGACTGAATACTTCATTCCATTGTTCTTAAACTCCTTAGAGGGGCAGAAAGGTCTCTTCCTATCTCATTGTAACGATCCTGACAGGCTGAATGGGATCTGTCTTTAACTCTTTAACAGCGTCGTGGGTTTGAGAGAGAGAGAAAAACATAGGCAGTTGGCCTTTTGGTTCCTCGAGCCTGCTGATCAGTTTATAAAGATCGTGGCTGGTCCGATTCTGGCTGAAAACACTTTCTTTACAATTACCAATAAATATTGACTCTCCTGTCCATCACTTCCCAGTTAAGGGCAGACTTTAATAAGTTCAATGACCTGGTGTTCACTGTACCCCTGAGATATGAGTTATGACAGACAGCACAATGAAGAAAGCGATAGAATTATCTCAGTCTTAAATGGGTAATCTCTTTATGTTAGCTCAGTAAACTCACAGCCAGTCACCTCCTCGTTTGAGAAATAACTTCAACACAATTAAGAACAGACATAAACCGTTCGGCCCCTCAAATGTATCCCACATTCTCATTGACTTTTATTTAGTAGATTATTTAGCAAACTCAGACTTCACTGATTTTTTTCCGTTACATTAAACCATAGAGCGCAAGAAATTGGAGAGGAACTGGGCCTTTTGGTCCATGAAGTCTAGTCTGATGCTCAATCTTGGATGACATGTTTTGAACAAAATTCTCCTGTCTTCTCACTGCAACTTTTGAACCAAAACATATGGTTGTAATCCTGCTCGCTGATCTGGAAGCTACATTTCCAGACCTTTCGTCATCCTACGAGGTAACATCTTCAGTGGGCCTCCGGGTGAAGCACTGTTCATAATTACTGCTTTCTATTTATATGTTTGGGATTTTTGTGTTGACAATGTCATTTCCTGTGGTTATGTCATGTCCTGTTCTTTTTCTTAAGGGAGGTAGATGTAGTCTAACTCGATATGCTCATAGGTAGAATTCTGCTTGGAACACAGTGCGTTTAAATTCAACTTCCACCCCATGAGGAAGATAATAGGAAATTTCATCTCCACAGGTTTTGCCATCACCTCAGGAAATGAATCACCAAACCAAAGAAACCCAAACAAATAACTAGAAAGCAGGAATCATGAGCAGTGCTTCACCCGTAGGCCCACTGAACATGGTTCCTAGTCAGGTGATGAAACGTCAGGAAACGAACCTTCCAGCTCAGCGAGCAAGCTGACATCCGGAATGTCTACCTGAGCTACAACATTTCTCAAAACTCGCTAAGACCAGGAATTATCAATCCTTGCCTGAAAGACAGAACTGTGTCTGTTTCTCTCTTTGTCTTGCCTGTACGTTTCTGCTTAAAGTCAGGACATAGAAAGGATGGAGGAGGCATGTCTTTTCCAGTGAAGACGTGTGATCAACGGTATTCCAGAGGGATTGCGGCTGGATCCACTCTTGATTGTTATTTGTATCAATGATTTAGATTAGAATGATAGAATGCATGGTTTGAAAATGTACGGATGATACCAATATCAGTTACACAATGAACAGTGAAGAAGATTATATTAGATTAAAAACAGATTATGATCAGTTTGGTGAATGAATCATACAGTCCGACAGCATAGAAAAATACCATTTCGGTCAACGGCTCCGTGACAACGAGATGACTTAAATAAATTTACTTTCATTTGCCAGCATTTCGCTCATCAAGTCCTCTGGCAGCTCCTTCCTGATTTACACCATCCTCTGTGAGAAAACGTTGCCCCTTAGATCGCGTTAAATCTACCCTCTCCTTTAAGCTCTGCTGTCTGATTCCTTTTCCTATATGCTAATGAAAAGCCATTGTTTATTCACACTATCCATACCTCTCATGATTTTATACAAGTCTGGAAATTGCAAACCTGACTGCAATCAAAGCAAATGATTGTTCATTCAGCGACCCCGGGTCTAAATTCTTAAATTCAGCACAGAAACCTCTTCCTCCTCCATCAAGTCAAAATTCTAAAATGATGGATTTCGGTTTGCATGCTGAGATGGAAGGTTCATTTTCAGACGTTTCGTCGCCATACAACTTATATCATCAGTGAGCCTCCAGACGAAGCATTGCTGGAGATTCCGACTTTCTGTTGATATGTTTGGGTTTTTCGGGTTGATGATGTCATTCCCATGGTGATGTCATTTTCTGTTCTTTTTCTCAGAGCGTGGTAAATGTGGTCCAAGTCAATATGTTTGTTGATAGAGTTCTGGTTGATATACAATATTTATAGGAAATCTCGTGCGTGTCTCTGTTTGGCTTGACCGAGGATGGAGGTGCGTCTCAGTCGAAGTGGTGTCCTTATTTATCTCTTACATAAGTGTGCTAATGAGAGAGGGTCATGCCGTTTTGTGGCTAGTTGATGTTCATGTATCCTCTTGGCTAGATTTCTGCCTGTTTGTCCAAGGAAGCGTTTGTTACAGTTCTTGCACGGTATTTTGAAAATGACAATACTTGTGCTTGTTTTATAGAATTTTTCAAGTTCGTTAGCTACTGTTTCAGTAGATTGGTAAGTTTCTAGGCTACCATGATTCCAAGTGGTCTGACTAGCCTGAGGTCATTTTCGAGAAGTCTTTGATGTAGCGGAGAGTAGCTAGGATTTCTGGACAAGTTCTTTCTGCTTGTTTGGGTTTGTTGCTGAGAAATCAGCGAACTGTTTTCTTTGGTTACCCATTCTATTTGATTACACTATGTAGGTGATATTCCTCTGCTCTGCGTAATTCCTCTGCTCCGCAGTATGTGGTGGATCGTTGAAATATTGTTCTGATGCAGCTTCGTTTGAGAATGTTGGGATGATTGTTTCTACAGTTCAGTATTTGATCCGTAAATGTTGTTTTCCTGTCAATGCTGGTTTGAAGTCCCCCATTGGCTGTTTGCTCTACTGTGGCGTCTAGGAATGGTCGTTGGTTTTTTTTCCTCCTATTTTGTGAACTCTATTACACCAAAGCTATTATTGCTGGTCTTGAATTTTTCCTCTACTGCATTTTTTTTCGTGGTGAGAAAGGTGTCTTCGATGTTGCGGACCCAAACTTTGTTTTGAATGGTTGGCAGAGCTGTTTCTTCGAGTCTCTACTTTACTTTCTCTGCTGGAACTCTGGTATCAGAGATCCCATGCATATTCCGTTGGCTTACCTGTAGGTTTTCTTGTCGAAGGTGAAGTGGCTGGTAAGGTGTAAGTCGACGAGCTTGACGATACTGTACTTGCTAATGTAGTGGGTGGTGTTTGATGTATGTGCGTTTGGACTTCTGATAGTGCAATCGGTGTTTCCTTGGCCAGGATAATATTGATTGATGTGAACAGAGCTGTTACATCAGAGGAGACAATTATTTTATCACCTTCTATATTCGTGTCATTGATGGTCTTCTTGCATTCTTGGGTGGAATGGATGGCGTGGGGTGAGTCTTCTACTGAGTGCTTTAGTCTTTGGTATAGCTCCTTGGCCAATCTGTAAGTAGGTGTACCAGTTAGAAAGACTATGGTCTGAGGAAGACTCATGGTTTGTGAATTGTGGGTAATCCGGAAAAGCGTGGTGTGCAGGATCAGTTTGGATTCATTTTTCGTAAGTTGGTCTTCTTTATTTCTCCAGATTTCTGAAGGTTTTTAAATAGGGGTGTGATTCGGTTCTCTGTGAAGTCTGATCTATCACAACGTGTTGGTAAGTCTTAGTATCTGCGTGTAGCGCGTTCGCTTTTTCAACGTAGTCAATATAATTTAAAATGCTGGTCAAGATTCCATTGTCTGCAGATCGGATAACAATCTTCTTCTCTTTCTTTTATTCTTTCCAGTGTTTTCCTTTCTTGTGCAATGAGTGCGTTCCCTTCGTGTCTTTCTGCTTCATTTTGGTGCGTCTATCTGACTGATAGCTTGCTGGATTCCTTCTGTGAATTAGTTGTCTTTCAGGGTTGTTTCGAATGCGGCTCAGAAATCTTTCTTCTCCAGATCCAGGAAGTTGTAATTTAATCCTCTTACTAAGGATTAGTATGTTTTATCAATGTCTGTTAAGGGTCCGTCAGGTAAGTTTTTTTTTATCTATGCTTCTGTGTTCTCAGTGTTGTTACTTCGTATAAGTTTGACGAGTTTTCTCTGCTGGTCTAGTTTTCTTTCATTTTCTATGTTAGTCGCTGTATAAAAGCCATAGCTTGTTGGACTGTGTCGGCCCATTCATGGCCTCTTGCATGAGTGCAAAATTTCCTGGTTGATTTACGGAGACTGTTGTGGAAATCATTATTCATTTCTCGAAGCATTCTGTGGCCGTTTTGCTGTGATTTTCTTTTGGCGATTGGGATGTTAAGTGGAGGTTTGTGTTTACAACATTTAGTCAGTCCCTTTTTCTACGGTGTTCGTGCAGAAATTACAGCTGCTCATGGGTGGCACTCTGTCGTATGGCATTCGTTTCCCATTTTCGGGACAGTTTTAGCGTATTGCGCCCATAGGTGTTAGTGAGTTTTGTGTGGATTTGTAGATCAGGTTCAGGGTCTGAATGTAGGTTTGCTCACTAAGCTGCAAGGTTCACTTTCAGACGTTTGATCATTATATAAGGGAACATATTCAGTGAGCCTCCGATGAAGCACTGCTGATGATCCCTACTTTCTATTTATATGTTTGGGCTTCTTTGGGTTGATGATGTCATTCCCATGGTGATGGCATTTCCTGTTCTTTTTCTCAGGGCATGGTAAATGGGATCCAAGTCAAAGTATTTGTTGATAGAGTTCCGGTTGCTGTGCCATGCTTCTAAGAATTCTCGTGCGTGTCTCTGGTTGGCTTGACCTCGGATAGATGTGTTGTTTCAGTCGAAGTGGTGTCTCTCTTTACGTCATATGTAAGAATACTAGTGTCACAGGTTTCAAGTCGCTCTGTGGCTAGTTAATGTTCATGTATCCTGGTGGCTAGTTTTCTGCCTGTTTGTCTAATGTAGTGTTTGTTAGTCCTGCACGGCATTTTGTAAATGACATTAATTTTGCTTGCTTTCTGTATAGAGTCCTTTAAATTCATTAGATGCTGTTTTAGTGTGTTAGTGGATTTGTGGCCAATCAAGATGCCAAGGGGTCTGACTAGCCTCGCAGTCATTTCCGAGATTACTTTGAGGTAGGGGACAATGGTTAAGGTTTCTGGGCAGGTTTTGTCTTATGTTTGTGTTTGTTGCCCAGAAATCGGCGAACTGTGTTCATTGTTTACCCATTCAATTTGAATACATTTTACAGGTGATTTTCCTCTGCTCTGCGTATGTTCCTCTGTGCCGCAGTGTGTGGTGGCTCGTTGAAATAACGTTCTGATGAAGCTTCATTTGTGAATTTTGGGATGATTGTTTCTGTAGTTCATTATTTCGTCCGATGTGTTGTTTTCCTCTTGATCCTGGTTTGAAAGTCCCTATTGTTTGTTCGTTGTATCTACTAATGGCATTTGATTGTTGGTTTTCTCCACTTTAGTGAATTTTATGGCTGTAAGGGCATAAATGTTGGTCTTGAAACTTTCCTCTAATGTATTTTGTTTAGTGATGACAAAAATTCCATCCACGTTGTGAACCAACGATTTAGGATGAATGGTTAGCAGAACTGTTTGTTCCTCACGGATCGGTTCTGCAAACCTAAACCTGAGCTAGACATCAACTCAAATCTCGCTAATTTTAAAATCATTTAAATTAACATGTTATGAAACTCATCACTGGAATTTGGAGCTTGACATTTGAGCTCAGAGGTATGGACACTACCATCCCTCAGTAATAAATCGTAAAGCTGCAACAGTGTTCTCCTGTGTGTTTGCTCATCAACCAGTTCTGACATGCAGTGACACATCACCACACCAAGCAGGATTTGAATCCTATTCCAGAGATAGGGACAATCCCACACGAGTTCAGAAATTGAACTCCAATGCAGATTTATGGCTCACAGGCGGGGGCCTTACCAACTACATGTGACATAAACCATGCCCAGATTTTGGGTCAAATTTTGAAATGCCAGCTTTCAGCTCCGTGTAGATTCATTAAATTCTGCTTAACTTCACTGGAATATACAGGTGAAGGAATAACGTTTTTGAAGGATGCAAGATGCTTGCCTCAACTATCGAATGTTAAGTGTATGTGATGAGCTATCAACATAAACTATTTGCATCTGTAATTGCTTGGCTAGGATTTCCAGTGAAAATAGCTATTATCGGTGCACTGTAATATTAGTGAAATTAATGCTGCAGACACACTCTGCATTATGTAGGGTTATGAAAAGATATTGTTACTGAGCACCAGAGATATGAAAGTGTATTATTTCTGGCTCTAACCACCGATAAGTATTTCTTGCCTCTACTGTGTGATTGTCCTCTCCTAAAATCATTAAATGCGAGAAGAAGCTGGTTTCTTTCCAGTCTCTCCTCCCTGATAATATCATTCACTGGGCAGAGGAATGGCAGAAGGTTTTAAAATTCGATAAATGCAAGGGATCGGACTTTGGTAGAACAAACAAGGGGAAAACGTTTGCAATTAAATACCCGAACATTGGTAATGTTGTGGAACAGAGAAGCTAAGGGGTTCAGGCATAATTCTCTGAAGTTTTCGTCACACGTGGGCAGGGTGGTTAAGAAGGCGTTTGGCTTGCTTGCTTTGGTACAGTGTTTGGGATATTATGTTCATGTTGTTTAGGACATTCGTGACGCCCATCTGCTCACATTGTTATAAAGAAGATGTCATTAAGGAGTGGAGAGATCAGTTGAGATTTACGAGGATATTGCCAGGGATGGAGTGTTTGAGTTATAAGGGGAGGCTGGATAAGCTGAGAATTTTTCCACCAGCACATAGGACTTTGAGATGTGACCTTATCGAGTTTTGTAATACAATGAGCAGAAAAGATAACGTTGAATGTCTGGGGTCTCTTCGCTGGGGTGGGGCATTTTAATATCAGAGAATAGTTTTAGGATGAGAGCATAAAAGTTTACAAAAGGCATAGAGTCATAGACCTGTACAACATAAGAACAGACCCACCAGTCCAACTCGTCCATGCCGACCTGATATCCTAAATGAATCTGTTGTCACCTGCCAGCGTCTGGTCCATATCACTCTGAAGCCTTCATGTTCATATACCCATCCAGATTCCTGTTAAATGCTGTAATTATACGAGTCTCCACGGTGTCCTCAGTTAACTCGTTACACACACATCACCATGTATGTGGAAACGTTGACCGATAAATACATTTTAAGTCTTCCCCCCTCGCTCTAAACCTGTGACTTGTACTGCTGCAATATGACCTGCAACTCATATGTTCAATACACTGACATGTAATGGCAAGCATATCAAAGTTGCTTCACTCTCCTACCTAACCTTCAAGGAAATAAGAACCTGAACTCCAAGGTCTCTTTGTTCTGAAACATTCCCCAGGGCCGGACTGTTAAGTGTGGAAGTCCAGCCCTGATTTGCCTATTCATATTTATCTAAATTGAACGACATCTTCTAATCCCCAGGCCATTGGCTCATTTGATCAACTACCCGTTGTACAACTTCTTTGCTGTCCATGACAGCTCATATTTTGACGTAATCTGGAAGCTTATTAAACATATATTAAATGTTCATATCCAAATCATTTCCAAAAATGGTGAAAAGCTGCAGAGCAAGCACTGACCCTTGTGGCACACCACTGGACACAAGTCTCCCTTCTGAAATGCAACCCTCCACCACCACTTTCTGTATCCTACCTTCGAGCTAGTTCTGTATTCAAATGGTTAGTTCTCCCGCTATTCTGTATGATGTCACCTTGCCAGCCAGTCTATCAAGAGGAACCTTGTCAAACGCTTTACTGAATTCCATGCAGATCATGTCGTCTACTCTGCCCTTATCAATCCTCTTCCTTACTTCTTCAAAAATCTCAATCAGTTTAATGAGGCACGATTTCCCACGCACAAAGCCATTATGAGTAACCCGAATCAGTGCTTGCCTTTCCAAATTCATGTAAATCCTCTCACGCAGGATTCCCTCCAACCAATTTCCCACCACCAATGCCCTCCACTTGAACATGTTGTATTCTGCGGCCTCAGCTCAAAGACAATCCGCTCCATGCCAACCTAGTGTGTGTGTGTGTGTGTGTGTGTGTGTGTGTGTGTGTGTGTGTGTGTGTGTGTGTGTGTGTGTGTGTGTGTGTGAGAGAGAGAGAGAAATAAAAAATAAATATCTCAGCAACAGGCCCAGCAATCACTTCCCGAGCTTGTGAACAGAGGTCTTGTGTAAACCTGATTGGGACCCATGAGGTGCATTCTCTTTTGACACAGCCTGAGGTTCTTGAATGGAATGAAATTCCTGAGGAAGTGATGCATGTGTGTGAAGTTTTAACTTTTAAAATACATCTGATTAAGTACAGGAATTAGAGAGGTTTTGGAAAAATAATGGCCCAATGCAGGCAAGTATAACTTGTTTAGTTTGGGAGCATAGTCAGCATGGACATTATGAGCCGATAGATCTCTTTCCATCCTGTATAACGTATTGACTCTTTGCCCCTTCGTGTTCCAAAGTTCAGATCCGCATATTGCTACCCGTGTTTATTTCTGTGTGGCTATGTGTGTCTCTGTGTGCCGCTCTGTGTGCATTCATTTTTCATATGTAAGATCATTTGTAAGAGTAAGTCACTATTTAGTGCAAGTTACAAGCAGTGCAGTGAGGTTATTATTTTCTTCTCACAAAATGGAGCACTCAGTGCAGCTTGCTTATAACGGCAGTGCAAATAACCTTTATTATTTGCATTATGTCCCAGGAATCCTGCTCAAAAACGCGTCATTTCGTCATTGCAGTGTAAGCACAGATATTTCTCCATCTGAACATTTTCCATGCAGAGGGCCTTAGTACAACTACAATCCTCTCCACGCCAACCTAGTGTGCGTGTATCTGTTTGTGTGTTTGTGTGCATTTGTCCGTCAGTGTATGTATCTCTGTGGCAGTGCTTGTGTCATTTATTATATGTGTGCGTGTGTGTACGTGTGTGTCGATGGTGCTATCATTTGGATCGTGCTGGGAGCTGCTGCCCTCCTTTTCCCTCCAAGACTGAATCACTGATAGTTACCACATTTTGCTGCAGTATGTACAGTGGTGAGGGGACGTCAGTCGATACTGACTGGCAACAGAAAGCTCAACAGGTCTCGCAGCATCTGTGAGGAGATATATAGGTTAAAGTTTGGCGTCAAAAACGCATGTCAAGGGCAAATTACATCATTTTAAATGCAACCGGGATTGGCAGACCGTCCCTACGCAAATACACACAGGCATACACGAATACAGAGAGATGAAGGCACTCACTGATACACTTAGACTGCAATAGACATGGAGAGTGTGTCATTGTTTCTCTTGCTCCGTGGTTGGATGTTCAATATTGTAATAGCTCTGTCTACTGTGAGCAGGATTTCAGTCTGTCCTTGGGGACTGCATCAGTATTGCACGTGCTTACAGCAGAAAGTGTATCAGCGTTTCTGCGTGTAGTGAAACTGCAATACCATTTAAATATTTAAAAATACCAAAACAGGAAATAATGTAAAATTGTGGAGGAGAGTGTAGAGCTCCAACAGGACAGCAATAAGTTGGTGGAGTGTTCTAGTATATGGCAGATGAGGATCAATTCAGAGCAGTGTGAATCACTTTGGTAAAACAGACTGCACCGTTATGATTGTGGTGCAAGATCAGTGGGCGCTGAGTGTATATGCGCCAAGACTAATGAAGATGTCAGGACGAGTGAGGAGAGCAGTAATTATCACATAGTTTCACTATCTGTGTTGTTCACAGGATGTGTGTAGCAGGAACCCTCCATGCTCCCTTCCTGGGAGATCGTGAAGACGATGTGTTGTGAGCTGACCTGTCAATGGACAATGTGGAGATGAATTTTGTATCAGTTCGATGACAAATGGAGATGACATCAGGTCCATAGCTTCTAGGTTGCGCCAGGGGAAACGGAACTGATAGTGGGTGTGAAGTGAGAATTTCCCTTCATTGAATAGTTGCTTATTATACGGTTTCCTGTACAGACTACATTGGTAGGACAGCGGGCACAGCCTAAGAGGAAAGGGGAGTCATAGAGTCATAGAGTCATAGATATTTACAGCATGTAAACAGACCGTTCGGTCCAACCAGTCCATGCCGACCAGATATCCCAAACTAATCTCGTCCCACCAGCCAGCACGCAGCCCATATCCCTCCAAACACTTCCCATTCATATACCCATCCAAATGCCTCGTAAATGTTGCAATTGTACTAGCCGTGACCACATCCTCTGGCAGCTCATTCCAGACACGTACCACCCTTTGCGTGAAAGAATTGCCCCTTATGTCTCTTTCATTTCTTTCCTCTCTCACCCTAAACCTATGCCCTCTAGTTCTGGACTCCCCAACCCCAGGGAAAAAAACTATGTCTATTTATCCTGTCCATGCCCCTCTTAATTTTGTAAACCTCTATATAGTCACCCCTCAGCCTCCGACGCTCCAGAGAAAAAAGAACACAAACCTGTTCGGCCTCTCCCTGTAGCTCAGATCCTACAACCCAGGCAACATCCTTCAAAATCTTTTCAGAACCCTTTCAAGTTTCACAACATCTTTCTGATAGGAAGGAAACCAGAATTGCATGCAATATTTCGAAATGCAAGAAAAAAAGGTTTTCAGCCAGTGAGTGGTGCATCTGTGGAATTCATTGCAATTGAAGGTTGTAGGCGCCTGGTAATTGAGTGAATTTAATACGGAGATAAATAGGTTCCTGATTGTTAACGGCCTCAACTGTTACGGGGAGAAAATGGGAGAATATTTTTGAGAACTTCATCAGCCATGATTGAAAGGCAGAACAAACTCATAGAGTCATGGTTATGTACAGCTCGGAACTGGATCCTTCTGTAAAACTCGTTTGCCTGCACTTGCCCCACAACCATCTGTATCCTTCCTATTCATATACCCAGCTACATGCCGTTTCAATGTTGTAATTCTACCAGCCTCCGCCATTTCCTCTCACAGCTCATTCATTGCGCACACCACCATCTCTCTGAAATATGTTGACCCTAGGTACCTTTTATATCTTTCCCCTCTCATCCTAAACCTATGCCCTCTAGTTGTAAAGTCCCAAACCAGGGAAAATACCTTGTCTGCTAATCTTGTCCATGACTCTCACGATTTTATGAACTTCTATAAGGCCACCCATTAGCCTCCAACGCTCCAGGGACAGCAGCCCCAGCGTATTCATTCTTTCCCAATAGTTCAGAACCACCACCCTTGGCAACTTCCTTATAAATCTTTCCTGAAGCCTTTTAAGCTTGACAACATCACTCAGATAGGAAGGACACCGGAATTTCATGCAATATCCCAAAGGTATCCTCACAAATATCATGTACAGATGCACATTAACTCGCACGCATACTCTCACAGCTGTAGCCAATAACAGGAAAGAATTTCAAATGCCGTCTTAACTATCCTATCTACCTGCTACTCTAATTTCAAGGAACTATGAACTGCACTCCACGTTCTCTTTGCTCAGCAACACTCCCCACGACCTTAGCATTAAATGCATAAGTCCTCTTCTGTTATGATTTTATTTCCAAAACGCAGCAACATGCATTTTTCAAAAATAAACTCCATCTGCCACTCAGCTCATTGGCCCACCTGACCGAGTTCTTGTTGTACTCTGAGGTAACCTCCTTCGCTGTACACTACATTTCCGATGTCAAGTTGACCCCAAAACTACAGATCATAGATTTAAGGTAGGAAAGGAACGATTTAAAAGGGAACCAAGTGGCAACACTTTTCGCTCAGAGAATGGTGCATCTTATTCATATATTTCCGTTTACGTGGAATGAACTGCCAGATGAGTTGGTGGAGGGTGATATTAAAAGTTAAAGAAGCATTTGGATAGGAATATGAAAAAAGAGGATTTAGAGCAATAGGGGACAAATGCTGCAAGATGGGTCTAGAATACTTGAAGATATCACATCTCCATTGACGAGTTTGACTGAAAGGTTTGTTTCCTTGTTGTACAGCTCAGTGATTTTATGACTTTGACTGAACTCAAGCAAATACCCCCTTACCTCATCATTCCTGGAAATACCAGTCTATGTTGCTAGATACTACCGAAACGCCTTCAAAATTGCATTCTGTAAGTTGTGAACAAACCCTTCCATGGTACTAAATCTCAGAGTCTCTCCACCGTCTATGTCCCAACCAATTCCGTGCTTTTTTGTGGTATGTAAAATTGATTCGTCGGTATCCAGTTTAAATATTAATGCCTGATCTGTGTCTTTCCCTGGCGTGTAATATTGATAAACCTAGAACATCATATTCTATTATTAAGAGGCTAAGAATTTAAAAAAAAAATGCTTACGTTTTATTCGACTTCCCGGTGTCTTGTCCTGTGCTGTGCTCATTTTGGACAGTGGGATTTCAGCAGCTTTGACGCATGTCTTTGTAGCTTATTCTCTGCCTGTCTACTGAAAACCTGTATTCAAGAACATGAGGAAGCCCCTCGAATGTTCTTGATTCTGAAGCGGCTTCTATCTTATCGTTGAGTGAAGTCTGATTTTATTCTGACAATAGAAAGTTCGTGGAAATGTTACGGATGACTTGCTGGACACTGTATGTTCAGTCACTGTGATGAATGAAGTGGTTTTCCATCTTTTATGATGAATGGGTTCCGTTTAAAATGTTATCCCATAACAGGAAAGGGATCGTCACCAACAACACTAACTGGAATCAGCAGGTGCAGAGAAGAGGAGACGAGATCAGAATCTGAGAATAGTAGAATGGAATGTTTCAGAAATGGATCAGAAACAGAGAACAGTATATTGGCGAACAATAGTTACGAGTTTATCCGTGTATGTTTGGACACTTTCTACATATTGTGACCAACTGTTATAACCATCGCCGGTAGAATTTCAAATTTATATTATTCAATATTTTACTTATCCTATCCTGGTTATTATTTCTATAGCCATGTCTAACTGTATTACTGTCCTTACCATTCACGTTACACGCATTATTATTATTGTTCCTGCTGAGACTCTAAATCCAAATATTCACTCTACAAGACCCTGGTAACTGCAGCGGTGAACTTCTTTCATTCGCTCTGTCCATCTTTGCTTCTGGAAGCGCGTCTCGTAGTTCACTCTATTGACCTACTCAGTTTCAGCTGTGAACCACTATTTGTTATATCACTGCCCTTGCTGTCTAAATATTGAAAGCATGGAGTTCACTGTCTTCTATCCTGGTTATAAACTGCATCTCCTTTATCGGACTCCAAACTTAACCTTGGGCAATATCTGAGGGTGAAACAGATGAATCAGTACTGTGGTGATTCATTTGACCATGAGCTGATTCCTGATACCATATGCTGATTGTTTCTCATGTTAATTACTGACACAGATCCGTCTGTCATCCCTGTACCCGCTGAACTATATTTTCATTGGCTCTGGCAATGTTTTATTTCAGACAATAGACAATTAGTGCAGGAGTAGGCCATTTTGCCCTTCGAGCCAGCACGACCATTCATTATGATCATGGCTGTTCATCCTCAATCAGTAACCTATTCCTGCCTTACCCCCATAACCCTTGATTCCACGATCCTTAAGAACTCTATCCTTTTTTTTCTTGGAAGTATCCAGAGACTTGGCCTCCACAGCATTCTGGGGCAGAGAATTCCATATGCCCATCATTCTCTGGGTCAAGATGTTTCTCCTCAACTCTGTTCGAAGTGGCCTACCCCTTATTTTAAAACTGTGTCCTCTGGTACAGGACTCAACCATCGACGGAAACTTGCTTCCAGCCTCCAGAGTGTCTAATCCTTTACTAATCTTATACATATCAATCAGATCTCCTCTCAACCTTCTAAACTCAAGTGTACACAAGCCCAGTCATTCCAATCTTTCAGTATAAGATAGTCCCGCCATTCCGTGAATTGACCTCGTGAATCGACGCTGCACTCCCTCAATAGCCATAATGCCTTTCCCCAAATTTATAGACCAAAACTGCGCACAGTATTCCAGGTGCGGTCTCCCCAGGGCCCTGTACAGCTGCAGAAGGACTTCTTTGCTTCGATACTCAATTCTTCTTGTTATGAAGGCCAGCATGCTATTAGCTTTCTTCACTGCCTGCTGTGCCTATTTTAATATTCGCAAATACGTCATCGCATCTGTTCATGTAAAGGCCCGCAATATCTACCTGTCGATTACAAAGTTTCTTTTGAGTATTCATATTTAAACTGATTTCCAACAATCAATGATTCTTGTATTATCGTAGACATAGATAGGCACACACGCGCATACAGGCACAAAGTCACTCACACACGTGCTCAAACACACACACAGAGAGAGAGAGAGAGAGAGAGAGAGAGAGAGAGAGAGAGAGAGAAAGAGTGAAATCCCCGTGCATTCTACTGGTGCAATGGAGATAACGTAACATCAATTGATGGGAACACCATTCACTGTCACTCTCAGGATTGGCTGCAAATTTCCTCGTGCTGGCAGTTATCGATGCACATGTCGCACAAATATATTAACAAAAGTCTGCAGTGCTCCCCATGTTGCGCAGATCGTCCGTTCACTGAGCAGTACTCCAGCATAATCTGCACAGCTTTTCTTGAACAGCTGTTATTTTACCCCAGTTTGGGCTGGTTCTGTGAAATAGATTGGAATTTGATGGAGCAAATCATTTCAACTCATCTGGCAATCCCTTTATTCACTGTTCAGGCCCGCACCCTTTCATCAAAACGATTATGCTTATTTCTTTCGAAATGAAAAGAAGTCTCACCTGCTTCCTTCTTTATTTCCTAAAACGCTGTCCAAATGCTTCTGGTCCGAATTCATAAACATTCAAGGTTGCCTGTTTGATCTGCTCATAATCTCTTGACTCATCATCTGACAGCGCTGGCAATACCTGACTGCTTTGCTTATCAGTTTATTCTGAACTACCATTACCAACAAGTCCTTTGACCACGTCAGCCGCTCAGCAAAATTTTCAAGATGAAAACGAAGCCTTCGACATCTTTCTCATCAAAATTTGGCAGTGACTAACATCTCTGCCTATATCATACCTTCTCTCTTCACCGCGGTCCTATTATCTCAACTATCCTAACTAATTCCCAACTTCTGAAGTTCAAATTATCTCTCTCTCTCATTCTCTTTCCTCTCTCTCTCTCTTTGCTCAGCTAAGAACCATCTCTCGCCTTCATTTTCATCTCTCTCTCTTTGTTAATCCTTCCATCACTGTCTTTTCCTCTCTCTCTCTTCTCTCTCTTATTGCCTGCCCCTTTGCTTATCTTCTAACTCCATTTTCCACAATTTATTTTTTTTCTAACTCTCCTGCACTTTCTGTTTCTCTAACAAAACGAAGTTCTTGTATGAGTTTCAGTTTTCCTTTTGTCATTGGTTAAACAGAAATTTAACGTTTTGCTAATTCCAGAAGTATGTACTCTTCTGTCCTCCTAACTTTCATCGGCGAATTTGGGAATCATCATTAAACCCCAGAACCTCTTGAACAAGATAAACAGCTACATTTCATACGTTTAACTTAACCTACCAGAAGTAACCGAAATTAGTCAAACTGTCTCACCTCTGTTTTATTTAACGTTCGAAGACATTGATCGGCCTTTATTTGAAACTACTGGCGTATTTCACTCTAAATATGTTCAAATCTGTCCAAATCGCAGGCTGGATCTTCGTCAAACTGTCCAAACATGTACCCATGCCCCCAAATCTTTACACCAAGGCGGTAAATTCTTGTGCTAATTAATCCAAACACACAGAAAAGCTCACAACAGTTCCCAATATGTTAAAGTATGGGTAACATACAATTACTTAAATTCCACGCATGAAAGAAAAAAATAACAACTTATTCTTTAACTCCAAAAGTGAACATTATCAACACTATTTACAAATTTAAGCCTACTTTGTCTTCAAATGCGTTATCTCCCTCCCTCTCTACAACAATATACTGATCTGATAAAACCCCTATTATGTTTACAGAAAATCCATTTTCAAGACTGTACAGCGGCTGTCGCCTCCAGTTGATCCTCCTCCGTCTGTACATTTCCCTGTTTCCTCTTCGGTCTTCAGCTGTAAAGATGTTTCACAAGTAAAATACGCTGTTTTGGAGAGACAGTGTTCGGGCATTCTGTCTGAAAATAACAGGTGTTGCTAACTGTCCAAAATAGATGCTTGTTATACCCAAAAATATCAATAGTCTCATTGGTTCGTTGTCTTCAAAACAGAAACGCAATGAAATTCGGTTGGTTTTTAGTTTCTAATAATTTAAATTGATGAGATAACTTCGAACTTATGTGGAAACAACTCAAGTATCACGTTTACAACAACTTCCACACCCTCTAATTTTCCAGCACAAACTGTGACTGCGAGTCAGACACACAACAGTTGCCTTCAACTCCCACGGTGCATCCTATAACTCCATCTATCAGTACATGGCTTCGACTTCGTAACACAATAACGATATTTCCAACACCGACGCAGAGATCAGGTTATTTTGGAACTTGCTTTGTGTGATTAGAGAGTTAATTGAAAAGTTTGTTGTGAACGAGCTTTTGCAAGTAGTCGCCAAGATATTTTGGTTTTCTTTTATGACGTTTGCATACAAGAAAGCTTTTTGCTTTTGTTTATATTAAAATTACTTATATAAATTTGAATCGTACAAACTATAAACGCGTGAGGGCACGTTGGCTGCAGTGAAATGGAAAAACTGGGAATTTTTTTTACAGGACAGTCAATGTGTATTTTTAATAGAAACACAGAATGATGTGCAATAAGCATTTATCCCTCCAAGGTAATAACAGCAAAATGGAGCGGTCACTCAGTGTTGGTTAACAAAATTTTATGGTTGCATTAGATAAAAGGAAGCATCTTTGGTAAAATGAAAATATTGTGGTAACCATTGCTTCAGTGAGGTTTACGACTCAGCAAAGTAGGATTAAATGATTAATAAAGAAATCAGGAAGGGAAGACATTTTTAAAGTAAGTAGAAACATAAAAACTGGTGAAAAAGACTCTATCTATGTTTGAAAGAAAAATGCAACCAATGTCAACGGTAGAACAGTGAGTATGCGGGCAGAATAATTTATTGTAGAGAACAGAGGCATTAAACAGTTTCTTTGTCGTCGTCGTCATGGAGGAAAATCCACAAAATCTCCCAGAAATAATGTGTGATTACCGGACGTGTGTCGCTCATTACTAAAATCATTCGTATCAGTGACAAGGTAGTATTTGAAAACATAGCTGAATTGAGCATTGTTACATCTGATAGTCTAGGTGTACGTCACAACAGAATTTCAGCGGAAGTGGTAATGGGTATCCTGATTCCATTGGGGGATCAAAATTGTTGGATTTTCTTGTCCAGCCTGGGAAGGCAAGAAGCTGGGCCGATGTTGCCTAATGTTTCAAAGAACGAGAGATGTTCTCAGTGAAACTTAAACAAATTCATACGGGGTGTGTAACGATTGCAGGGGCATCGAGATTCTGCTGGAAGGCAAGGTGAGGGAGAATTCCAATATATCATACACGCACATGAAGTAGAACAGAATAATCAGGGAACAATTCGGGTGCATTTGAAACCAAAGGCGTAATGTTTCTGTGAAACTGGAGAACATTGAGATATTTTACATGAGAGCTTTACATCTGTTTTACTTGCGAGTAGAAAGTTTCAACTACAAAGTTCGAGAAGATGAGCAGTGTAGTTCTTGAGCAGGCTGATATAAGATGGAAACTCAGTTTGTAAGGTTTGGCTGGTATAACATTGGTCAAATTCCCAGACTGTTCAATTGTATTTCAGACTGCCATAAGAAACAAGGGAAGAAAGACATTTCTCTAAATGTTTTAAGTTTTCTCCCGCCACAGGGGAATCTCCAGAGAATTTGAGAACAGTTAACCTTGTCCCATGTTACAGTAAGGGTGATGGAGATAGACCAGGGAAGAATTCACCAATGAGCATCAGGTCAATGTTAGCAAAATATGGAAGAATTTAGGGAAGAAGAAAATTGATCTCCATTCAGAGATGTAATCTTTGATAATGGAGCGTCATTACGACGTTATCAGAGGGAAGTCTTACTGAACAAATTGTATTGATTTTTTATCAATGACGTTACGTATATGGTTTATAGTGAGGCCTTTCACAAAGCCTCACACGGGAAAATAGTCAAAAAATAAAATCTAATGGTATCAAGGTAACTTAGCAAGTTGCACCCAACATTGTGTTAGTAGCCGAAGACAGAGGTTTGTGGTAGAAGACTGTTTGTGTGATCGGAGATCACTGTCCCCTGGTGTACCGTCTCTGTATGGTTGTGGTATTCATAAGTGATGTAGGTGTGAATTTGGAGGGTGTGCGGGTAAGAAGGGGAAGGTGGAGTGACATGTAAGTTTGTCTTCACACAAAGATAGGTCAGGTGGTTGGCAGTGAGGAGGTAGGTCTTAGGTGTTCCTATAAGACATAGAAGGAGTGATCAGATCAATAACAGATGGGATTTAACCCAGATAAATATGAAGTGATGCACTTTGGAAGGAGGAACCATGCAGGGGATTGTTCAATGAATGACAGCACGTTAGTGAGCTCAGAGAATGCTTCTCCACAGATCCTTGTATGTGACCTAACAGGACAATGAGCTTGTTATGTTGGCGTAGGCGTCCATAGGCATAGCCTTTATTGATCATTGCTGATATTATAATGCTATACAGGTCATTGGCCAAGATTGAATACTGCGTGAAGTTCTGTGTGCCACATTGCAGGAAGGACGTGGTTGCACTGGAAATGGTGCAGAGGAGCTTAACCAGGTTGTTCAATTGGATGGACCAGATCAACTATAAAAACAGGCTGGATAATCTCGGGCAGTGTAAATTAGAAAGGAGAAGGCTGATTCATTCGTATATGACTACGAGGACTTTGGACAGGGTAGACGGGCAGAACCTGTTCCTTTTAGTCAAAGGGCCAAGAACAAGTGCACACACTTTGAAAGTTAAAGGTTTGAGGATTTGAGAGGATTTGAGGACCGTTTTTCGTCAGAGGGTTTTTGGATAAAAAATACACTACCTGAGAGGGGAGGAGTCACGTGTAATCTCACAGCCGTTAAAAAGTATTTGGTGGAGCACATTCACGGCTACAGCCTGGTGTACTAAAGTGGCAGTAATATAGACTGGGCTTTAAATCTGACAGTACAGATTTAATCGCGACAACATATTTGGGTTTTCAGAAAGATTATCAAAACAGTCCTAAGCCTAGTGGCCTAAATCAAATTTTATGGGACTGTGGCTAATAAATGGTCATGGATTTCGACTGGGAGAGCTGAAAGGAAAGAGAGACAGAGTAGGAGAGAAAAACGTATTTTTTGGAGTGAAAGGCATGTCGGGTATCAAAAGAATTGGGGCTTTGGGCTCTTCTCTCATGATATTTTCGTGCACACTGGGTAAAGCTCTGTAAATGTCACCAGTTCTAAGATATTAGGAGAAGGTCTCTATGGGTCCGAGAGGACTCTATTGGATGTTCCCTTTTCCGATACTGAGGCTGGAGCCAGGTGTTCCGTCCGGTTTTATCCTTTAAGACCTCGGTTCCGTTTGTTACAATTGAGTGTCTCGTTCGATCATTTCAGAGGCCATGGAAGAGTTTATCACATATCCATGTGCATGGACTCACTTTTAGGTCACATCTGGAAAACACGGGACATGTTATTCCTGAAAGCACATAAGTGAAGGAAATTGATGTTTACTAGCCACATTGGCTTCAAGTTCAATATGACTGACACCAGATTTTAGATCTCAATATTTTATTAATTGATTAAACTTCCACCTACCACCAGAGTACTAACCTTGTGTAGGAGGGAGGGCTTCAGGTATTTGGACAATTGGACTGCATTCTGGATAAGATGGGACCTGTACAAACAAGACGGGTTGCACCTGGACCGGAAGGGCACTGATATCCTTTGAGGTAGGTTTGCTGGCACTCTTAGGAGGTGGGGGACGTGTTAAACTAATTTGACAGGGGGATGGCATCCGCACTTGTAGTCAGCAAGTAGGTTAGCTGTTTGTCAGGATGTTCAAGAATGTAGGGAGGCTGTGGAGAAGGTAGCACTGACAGGGAATACCTGCGAACACAGAGATGGGTTCAAGTGTATACACTTTCGCAAGGAGTATCAGAAATAAGGTGGGTGAACTTAAGGCGTGGATCGGTAATTGGGACTACGATATTGTGGCCATCACGGAAACATGGATCGAAGAGGGACAGGAATGGTTGTTGGAGGTTCCTCGTTATAGATGTTTCAGTAAGATTAGGGGGCGGTGGTAAGAAAGGAGGGGTGTGGCTTTGCTAATTATAAATGGTATAACGGCTGCAGAAAGGCAGTTCGAGGGGGATCTGCCTTTGGAAGTAGTATGGGCAGAAGTCAGAAATAGGAAAGCAGCAGTCACCTTGTTGGGTGTTTACAATTGGCCCCCCAATGGCAGCAGAGATGTGGAGAAACAGATTGGGAAACAGATTATGGAAAGGTGCAGAAGCCACAGGGTAGTCGTCATGGGCGATTTCACCTTCCCAAATAATGGTTGTAACTTCTTTAGATCAAGTAGATTGGACGGGGCGGTGTTTGTGCGGTGTGTCTAGTAAGCTTTTCTAACTCAGTATGTTGATTGTCCGACCAGAGGTAGGCCATATTAGATTTGGTACTTGGTAACGAACAGGGCCAAGTGATGGGCTTGTTAGTGGGTGAGCATTTTGGTGATTGTGACCACAATTCTGTGACTTTCACCTTGGTTATGGAGAGAGATAGGTGCGTGCAACAGGGTAGGTTTTACAATTGGGGGAAGGGTAAATACGATGCTGCAAGACAGGATCTGCGGAGCATAAGTTGGGAGCATAGGCTTCCATGGAAGGATGTTGTTGAAATGTGGAACATTTTCAGGCAACAGATACGAAATGTCATTGATATGTATGTACCTGCCAGGCAGGAAAGAGAAAGTCATGTGTGGGAACCTTGGTTGACGAGCAAGATTGAATATGTTGTAAAGCGGAAGAAGGACGCTTAAATAAGTTTGAGGAAACAAGGTTCAGACAGAGCGTTGGAGGGATACAGGATAGCCAGGAGGGAGCTGAAGAAAGGGATTAGGAGAGCTAGGAGGGGGCCTGAAAAATCTTTGGCAGGTAGGATCAAGGAGAACCCCATGGCCTTTTATGCATATGTGAGAAACATGAGCATGACGACAAAGAGGGTAGGTCCAATCACGGACAGTAGTGGGAGACTGTCTATTGAGTCGGAAGTGATAGGAGACGTCTTGCGTGTTTACTTTTATTCACCATTTACAAATGAGAGGGACAGTATTGTTGAAGAGGAGCGTATGAAACAGACTAGTAAGCTAGAGGAGATACTTGTTAGGAAAGAAGATGTGTTGGGCATTTTGAAAAAAACCTTGAGTATAGACAAGCCCCCCCCGGGCCTGGCGGGATATATCCTAGGATGATGTGGGAAGCAAAAGAGGAAATTTCAGAGCCGTTGGCAATGATCTTTTCATCTTCACTGTCGACGGGGGTTGTATTTGGGGACTGGAGAGTGGCGAATTTCGTGCCCGTGTTCAAAAAAAGGAATAGGGATAACCCCGGAAATTACAGGCCAGTTAGTCTTACTTCGGTGGTCGGCAAAGTAAAGGAAAGGGTACTGAGGGATAGGATGTATGAGTATCTGGAAAGACACTGCTTCATTAGGGACAACCAGCACGGATTTGTGAGGGGCAGGACTTACCTTACAAGTCTTATTGAATTCTTTGAGGAGGTGACCAAACATGTGGATGAGGGTAGAGCAGTGGATGTACTGTACATGGATTTTAGTAAGGCATTGGATAAGGTTCCCCGTGGTAGGCTTATGCAGAAAATCAGGAGGCAAGGGATAGTGGGAAATTTGGCCAGTTGGGTGGAGAACTGACTAACCGGTCAAAAAGCAGAGAGTGGTGGTAGATGGTAACAATTCAGCCTGGATCCCAGTTACAAGTGAAGTTCCGCAGGGATGAGTTCAGGGTCCTCTGCTGTTTGTAATTTTTAGTAATGACTTGGAAGAAGGAGTCGAAGTGTGCATCAGTAAATTTGCAGACGATACGAAGATTGGTGGCGTTGTGGTAGGTGAGGAGGGCTGTTGTCGGCTGCAAAGGGACTTAGATATGATGCAGAGCTGGGCTGACGAGTGGCAGATGGAGTTCAACCCTATCAAGTGTGAGGTTGTCCATTTTGCAAGTACAAATAAGAAAGCAGAATACAGAGTTAACGGTAGGGTTCTTCGTAAGGTGGATGAGCAGATGCATCTTGTGGTCTATGTTCATAGAACTTTGAAAGTTGCCACTCAGGTGGATAGTGCTTGTAAGAAGGATTATGGTGTATTAGCGTTCATTAGTAGAGGGATTGAATTCAAGAGTCGTGAGGTGATGTTGCAACTGTACAGGACCTTGGTAAGGTCACGTTTGGAGGACTGTGTGCAGTTCTGTTCGCCTCATTTTAGAAAAGATGTGGAAGGTTTGGCGAGGGTGCAGAGGAGATTTACCAGGATGTTGCCTAGAATGGTGAATAAGTCGTACGAGGATAGGTTGAGAGTGTTCGGCCTATTCTCATTGGAACGGTGAAGGATGAGAGGTGACTTGAGAGAGGTTTATAAGATGATCAGGGGAATAGATAGAGTAGACAGTCAGAGACATTTTCCCGTTTGCAACAGAGTGTTACAAGGGGACATAAATTTAAGGTGAAGGTTGGAAGGTATAGGGGGTATGTTAACGGTAGGTTCTTTACCCAGAGAGTGGTGGGGGCATGGAACGCGCTGCCTGTGGGAGTGGCAGAGTCAGAATCATTGGTGACCTTTAAGCAGCAATTGGAAAGGTACATGGATAGGTGGTTAAACGAGGACAAATGTTTGGCACAACATCGTGGGCCGAAGGGCATGTTCTGTGCTGTATTGTTCTATTATCATCGTCTGGATTTGAAATCCAGGGTTAGTTCCACAATAGCACCATGGGGACATATCGTAAATCTAACTGCCCAGGTTATTCCTATGCTGCTTGACAGCTCTGTCAAAAAGAAATCTCACAAATTTGACTACCGTAACGAGACTGAAGGTGTGGCAATTCTTCAGGTTCTTAATTATTGCCCTCTTAGGGGTTTGGCCATTGTTAATAAATTTACACGTTTCCAGATAGATGTCAGAGTTGGAGCTGAAATGAAAACGCTTCGTCTGTGACACGGTTTGTTTTGCAGCACCAGTCTTCCATCCTATTTCAGAAATGGAGTCATAACCCATTGCTTTGTCGTATCTAGTGTGTTCAGCTGTTTTCTTGATGTCACGTGGAGCGAAACGAATTGGTTGAAGACGGGAATCGGTGAGTCTGTGGAAAGCATGATGGGACACGACGTGGATCACCCACTCGACACTTCTGGCTCAGGGTGGTGCAGATACTACATCCTTGTCTTTTGCAGTGATGGGCAGGGCAGTTCCATTGTTTAGAATGTCATATTTTTGAAGTCATCTCCTCCAATTGGCTGTTTAATAGTCCATCACGATTGATGACTGTTTGTGGCAGGGTATCATGCATTCGATCTGAAGTGTTCGTGTTGGCATTATTTCACCCTCTCTACCAGATTTTAGTTCTGAAGTTTGGAATGCCCGATTATGAGCAGTATTGTATGCAATAGAATGATGTGGCCTGTCCCCCAAATCTTACCGACATCCATTCAGCCAACAGCACTGTACTCAGAGACCTACCCTGATTTCTGATGTGACAACACTTCAATTCTAATATTCTTATTCTGCTGAGGGATTCTCCATGTTGTCACACATTAAATCTGTCACATTCCACAAAACCATTTAACTGATTTTGTTTCATCCTTTAATTCATCCCCTTTCAGTAGTGCCATTTTCTTTGTTTTAATGTGAACGCATGTCCCTCTGTTTTTCCCCCTGACCATGATTAAGAGATCTGCAGTGTCATTATTGCCAGCCTGATGCAGTATCAGAACTAAGCAATGTTTGCACTTTGTGTTATCATTCACTTCCGGTGTACAGTGGTTCTTGTTCGAGAGGACATTTGAGAAGGTTTAACACATCTCTTTGAAACTCATTCAAAACCAGAAATTGCTGGAGAAGTTAAGCAAGTATGGCAGCACCTGGGGTTTGAGAGGAGAGTTAATCTTTCGAGTCCAGTGACCCATATTCAAAGTTTGTGGCTTTTACACGAATTTGTGTTCTTATTTCATATTTCCTGAATCTACTTTTATTTGTTTTATTGATAACGTGTTCTTTCCGAAATAGTCTGGAGAAGCTCAACAGGTATGGCAGCATCTGTGAAGACAGATAAACAGAGGCAATCAAATCCAGCTTGACCCGTCTTCAGAAGTGCAACAAGATAAGAAAATGGGAGTTTAAATCCTTTGTCGAGAGTGTGGTGCTGCAAAAGCACTGGAGGCCAGTCAGCATCGGAGGAGCAGACGAATGCTGACTTACCTGCTCTGCTTTTCCAACTCCACACTCTGGACTCTGACTTCCAGCGTCTGCAGTGTTCACTTTCTCCTTTTTAGTCCCTTCACAGAGCTGGAGGAGAGCGGATAGGCAACACCGTGTGTACAGCTGCAATGCGTAGACAACGGGCTTTTATTTGCAGTTAAAGGTAACCTGATGTCAGTTGATTTAAAATTAATGTGTAAATGGTGGAAAGAGATTCTCGCTACTGGGTGCAAGATAAAGAAGACACAAGGTCAGAGCGAGACCAGGATGGAGAATGCACGAAAAATTGAGAACCGTCATAACGAGGTCAGGCTGTGAAGTTATGGAATTGAATCTTAAAATCTACAGGCTGTAACGGACGGAAGTGTGAAGTGAGGTTTTACGTGAGTTACAATTGTGCTTCATTGGAACAATGCAGCATCCCAGGACCGAGACGGTAGGATGATAGAACGCTAAGTTATTGCAATGACGAGCAACGAGAACATCAGATTTATTGCTGCAGACAGAGTGGAAGTGTTCCTCAAAGCAGTATAAATTTTGTCTCGCCAAAGTAAAGGAAACTGCATTGTGAACAGGAATGACACTAAACCGATTCAAAGAGCACAAGTGAAGTGCTGCTTCACCTGGAAGGTGGGTTTGGGGCCCTGGACAGTGAGGGGGAAAGATGTAAATTGACAATGTTGCAGTTTCTGCAATTGCATGGGAAGTTACCATGGGGAAGAGGGGAAGGGTTTGGCGTGATGGAGGGTGTCACAGATGGAGTTCTGTGAAATGATTATATTTGTTGTGTCAAGAAGACATGTTTGACGGCATTGGCCTGCTGGTGGTAATGTACGCGATGGAAGATGATTCTATGAATGTGGATTGTACTACAGTGGGAAGTGAGGACCAGGTGCTCTCTATCATTGTTGTGAACATGAGGGGAAAGAGTGAGAGTGGATGTGAGGAGGATAGTTCAATCATAGCTGAAGGCCATATAAAACAGGGTTTGTGGGATTTCTCTTTCACAGAAAAGGAGAACATGTCGGTGGCTTCCTGCTGGCATCATGTGACAACATCGAAAATAAATGACAGAGGGGGAGTAATTAGAAGAATTCTGTTACTCTCATCGGAGCACATTTCAACCACATGCAGATGATTGAAAATAATCATACATCTATATTACAGCTTCCTGCCTTACATATGCGCTAAAAGAGAACATAAAAATGCATCCAGTGGAAGATCAGTGGAGGCACAGTGGCAGACACTTCAGCAGATATTCCTTAATTGCTTAGCAATTATTAAATCTGTTCAAAAGGAAGTATTCTATACGAAGATGAACCACCCATTTTGCACAAAGGCTGTCAAAGATACTACTTGAAAAGTGCGTTCTGGAAAAGCACAGCTGGTTCAGCAGAATCTGAGGAACGTTTGTCCAAAACATCTACTCTCTTGCTTCTTCGATGATGCTCGGCTGGCTGCCCTTTTCCTGTGACACTCATTTCGACGATGATCGCGAGCATCTGTAGTCCTCAGTTTCTCCTGTCAGAGATACTACTCAGTCACAAATTGTTGATCATGATTTGAGGTGCTTATTTCAGAAATCAAAAGTGGATGACACAAAGGGAACGAAGTTAAAGACAATAAAGCAAACAGAAGAGCTTTTCTGCGTGTTTTTTTTTAAAAAGTTCAAGCAATGCGTGTGACCTTTGGAAGTCAGAAAGTCAGGAGACTCGGGGAACTGGCAGATAATTTAAACCAGTATTTTATGTCGTTCCTCACAGGGGAGATAATGTAAGTATTTCAATGATCTCAGCAAGGTGATGATCCGAGGGAAGGTTTAGAATGGTCTCTAATAAAAGGAGTAAAGATTTTAGCAAAGAGATAAGACCAAGTATAGTTAGCATGACAGGAACTGGCAATAGGTTTTAAAAGATGTGATGACAGAGAGACTGGCAGCATTGTGTGAAATATTCCTAACTGTCTGAATTGCAGGAGTATTCCAATGAAACTGGCGGACTTCAAATCGGCGTTTGTCTTCAAGAAGGAAGTGAGACCAAGTGCAGGAACCTTCCAGACATTTAGTCTGCCAATAAGACCTGGGAATCTGTTCGAGAGCCTTCTTGAGGAAGGAATTGCAGGACATTTTGCAAAGCTTCACGCAGAGTCATCATGGTATTGTGAAAGAGAGATAACGTTTGCCCTGTAAAGTCATACAAATGACAAGAACCTAGAATATAAAATCTGACTTGATATAGTGGAAGCAGAGTCAGCTCATTGGGATTTCCAGATACTTTGTGTAATTACTAAAAAAATAAAGTTTCTTACGCAAGACAGAAGCTCACAGTAGTACGAATAATGTATCAGCCTGGATTGAGTGTAGGTTAATACACAGAAGACTAGATTTGTGATTAATGTGTCTTTATCAGGATCAAAGTATTTATTTCCTTATTATCAGAAGCGTCAATGATACAGCATCATTTATTTACAATCTATCCTGACGACATTTAGGCGCAATCTGAGCGCAACATATATCAGACTTTATGGATCCAGTACAGTAAGAATGTAAGGAAGCTGAAAGGGGAAATCATTAAGGTTTGTGAGGGGCCAACTAATTCGTAGATGGAGTTTATTGTAAAAGTAATACACTCTGGCCCTAACCATCAAAAGCCAGGGTATTATTTAATGGAAAGCAATTCAAAAACAAAATGCAGTATTAAGGAATTGGAGTGTTTGCGTGTCTGTAATTCAACATTCGCATCCTGGTGAAGAAGCAGAAACTGTGTTTGTTCATTAGGCTGATTCCTGGGATGAAAGTGTTGACTTATCAAGATCTTCCACATGGTTCGGTGTTTATTCATTGTAATCGAAATGGATGAGATGTGATAGTATTGAAACTTACAAGAACAAAGACGGATTGACGAAACAGATGTTGAGACTATGTGTCTATTCCTGGTCAGAGTCTCTAACTCGGAGACATAGTTACAGAATTATGGACTTCAATTTCAAATTGAGATGCAGAGTAATGTTTTCTCTCAGATCGTAGAGAATGTATGGAATTCCCTTACCAGATAATTGTTAATATGGAGGCTAGTTAACTGAACGTATTTACAGACGTGGCGAACGGGTTTTTGACAAATTGGCGAGGTGAGGGAAATATGGAATTGAGAAGAAAGTGGAGTTGAGCCCAAGTACAGATAATCCATGCTATTTCTGAATGGTGGGGAATGCTTGGGGTCTGAATGACCGACTACTCTTCCTATGTCTTATGTTATTATTTTCAGTTATTGCAAAGTAAGTGGTTAGTTTTCTGGAAGTCCTGCTGTGCAATGCTGCATTCAGGGAAAGCAGCGGATTTGGTTGAGCTAACACTGGGTGGTATTTGCGGGCTGTGTCTTCAGTACGACCGACATCGACAGCATTAGTTGCAGAGAAGGGAAGCCTAAAAAGAGAGATTGGGTATTCGTCTGATACGAATACCCATCGTGTATCCAACTGACCCACTGTGCTCAAGACTTTGATTCAATAATAAGGAAGACTAAGTGAAACATCTGTGCTCTCCTTCCAATGTAATTATATCCTTCCTCAGGTAAGGAGATGAAAACAACCCGTCACCAAAGCCCTCTTGTTCTCTTCTTAGTTAGATGGGGTACAGCTGCAGCATCAGTACATTCTTTTCAGAGAGTTGGTTGAAAGTACAGCTAGTGGGGACATTATATGCTTTTTTTTCTTTGCTTTTAAAAATCATCAAACAATCCATTACAGAAATGGGGCAATTTTGTTTGTTTTTTTCATAGTGATATGAGACGTCGCACCTTATTCTCCAGAAGCATTAGAGTCAAAGACAGTGAACACATTGGAGACGCAGACAGATAGATTCATGAATAACATTGGAGTAAAGTATTATCAGGAAGTGGCAGGAATCTGTGTTGTACGTGTTAAACAGTTTCGAATACTACAAAATGAGACTTCGGATGACAAGATCATCCAGGCATACAATGGAACTTGAAATTGCCATGTCGAAAAATGTTTAAAACAAATAAATAGTGAAAATGTAAAGTCACCTTAGTCCTAGAAGATCCTAAGTCTCAGAACGCTCTGAGAAAAGAAACTAAACCTCCTCATCTCCATTATGGATTTGAGGTGACTTCTAAAATAAAAGAAATAATTTGTATAACTTCCCCGTTATCTGAACTACCAATCAATTCTGTCGGGAGGATATGTTGCTGGAGCTGTACCCAGTCTGACTGAGAGCACATCCGGAGTGCTGTGCGTGTAGTTTTTATTTCTTCTTACCTGATAAAGGATCTAATTGTAGAGAACCATGGGACTATTCTTTCATTACTCATGGTACTCATGATGTTCTCTATTCCTTGTGCGAGGGGGTGAAGTTGAGAAAGCGGGCTCTTCATGATTACATGTGTTCCTTGAGAGAAATTCAATCTCCACTTTTGGCTTCCCTCTGTGTCACAAAATAGTCCTGGGAGACTACTTAACTGCGATACGCAGAGACAGTCAATGACAAAGGACAATAGAAATTTTGATAACAGTGAAACAGCTCTAAGTCAGGTAATGGTCAAGATAACAGTAAAGGACAGAAAAGGTTCTCTGCCAGACAATGTGTTTCTATAATGAGTCAAGTGTTGAGATGCTGAAGTTGAGTGGACAATGATGTAAATTAGATATGATGAACCGCCTTATGATGTCTTTTTATCGCTTTGTTTTCAAAATAAATGCAATTCTGCTCCTTCTCCGGGTGTTTTTCACACTGCTGGACTGAAATTTCGCTGAACCTGGGATTGATTTGGAAAATTATCTAAAGCATTATCTGAAGTCTCAAAAAATTCCAGGACATTCTGTAATCATGTGGGGGTATTGCATGGGAGTGGTGAGGTGAAAGGCGCTGCAAACAGTATTGAGATTGTTGGAACATGAGCGTTGTTCGCGGGTAGGTGTTATAGTTGATATGCAGTGAGTTTCAGGGAGTAGAAACAACAGGGTGACCCTTGCAGAGCGGGGAACTTTATTGTTTGGCATTTCTTCAGATTTCAGATAATGCACTGAACTGGGTGGTGCACTCTGACGATGCACAGTACCTTTGGTGGTGTGGTCTTCTCTTGGAAGACAACGGCTCTCCCCTGTACGAGGCTATCCACTAATTTGTCCATGCCCCAGTCGACAAATCGTGGTAAAATCTAATGACTCAGAAAACTCAACCATGTGTCAATTGGTTTTTTAAACATGGCACCAGTGCCAGGGCTTCGGAATATCTAGTGGCATGCGAGCCATGGGGAATACCTTCAGCTATGATGGATGGCAAAATCTGGCAGCGGGCTGACATTGCGTAAGAGTGACGGGTCAGTAGTTAATGAGTTGAGTTCGACAAGGTAGCACCTGGAAGCTAGCTCGGTCTCGTACACCTGAACCCTCTGTCACTCTCAATGGAAATTCACTGCGACAATTATTGTTAGGTTCGAAGACTGTACTGATCCCACTCCTAGTTACCAAGGTGCAGAACAAATCCTCATTTTAAAAAAAATGCTCTACCATCAGAACTCCCACCATACTCACGTTCACCCATCATTCATGAAATCCCGGGCTCATGTTGAAAGATACTGTCAAAATGTTTACATTTCAGCATTCTGAAACCTGTAAACACATCGTAGCATGCCATTGTCTGTCCATCTCCCCCTCTCTGACTATTTCCAAATCCCTCCCATTTGTTTGCATTTACACTGATTCCACCGTCATCTCTCTCTGGCAGTGAGGTTTACACCTACAGCATCCCTTGTCAAGGGCACAATGTAACAATGAAACTGCAAATGGATGGGACGCGCACATTCTGTCAATTTCAGCAATGGGCTGGATGCTTGCTCATGCACGGCACCGATCGAAAACAGTGTTTTCGAGAAACACATTGGGGTGAGTTACACAGCTCTACATGCTGAGAGAGTTTGCAGATGAATCCACTGGTGTAGACTCATGACGTTGGACGGATATCTCGTCCGGTTTTGTAGATGAAAGAACTAATGCACACGTGTTCACGCTGGACAGCTTGCCGGGTCATGTTAAGCTGTGCACCCGCTGGTCTGCACAGTGACTCGTAATGAACAGATATCTCATTCGAGATTTTTGTTTGTGATTTGATTTGATAAGTTGGATTTAGTTGGTGATATAATGAACCATTTCAACTTATTGTGCTGCAAATTTAATTTATTTTCTCTTTCATGCCATTGGAACCTCCAAACGCTCACTCCATCGACACCCCTCCTTCCATCATAGCCGATAATTGTGCAACTTGTTGTCCATTAAGTAATATTCCAATTCTAAAGCAAATGTCAGTCCATCTGCACTCAACCATGCCCTTTTGTATTCATCTCGCTGGATTGTGCGATTCCAATCGTTATCATGCTCAGGAATAAGGAAAATAAATATGCACCTCACGCTTTCACTCACTTCTGGGTCCGACCCATGTGACGCCTCATGTTGGACGGCAGAATTTTAGCAGCTTCGAGGTACGTCTCTAAATTTAGGTCTGTGCCTGTCAACTGAATGCCTGTGTTTCTCCCTCTCATCTCATCGGTCGTTCAGTAATCTGGCAATATTCAAAAAGACCAGACATCTAGGTTTCGCTACTGCTGTTGGGGAGGATATAAAATAATGTGACAGGAGACTGGGAACTAGAAGAGAAAACAAGGAGGCAGCAAGCTGAAGACTGCAGACTGCATGAATTATGAAGATAGCACTAACAACGGGAAGAATAAGCAGAGAGCAGGGGAGCGCAAAAGAACTGGTGGCCTGAAGTGCATCTACTTTAATGCTGAATATAGTGTGGAAGGCAGTTGATACTAGGGCTTGGATTGGTGCCTGAGAGTATGACATTATTGTCACCACAGAGACTTGGTTGAAGGAAGGACATGACGATTGGCAACTGAAGGTTCCGGGATATAGACGTTTCAGAAAGGACAGCGAGGGATGTAAAAGAGGGGGTGGAGTTGCATTGCTGCTCAGGGACGATATCAAGGCTCTGCAAAAGAAGGGCACTATGGCATCTTGGGTAGTGAGGTTTTATGGGTGGAGCTGAGAAATAAGAAGGGTGCATTACATTTTTGGGTCTGTACTACAGACGTCCCAACATTTAGCGTGAGGTCGAAGAACGAATGGGTAAACTGATCATGGAAAGATGTAGAGGTAATAGGATAGTGGTGACGGGATATTCTAAAAAGTCCATGACATGAATGCCCTGCTGCTCTTCTGGATTAGGCGTTTCAACGTCTGCTTGTCCTCCACTTATTGATGTGTATTCCTCTGATGGTATCTTCTTGTTCTTACGTTACAGTTTATAGGGCTGAAGTGGCTCCCCGTATTCCTCCAAAGCAGGTTATATATTCTAAACGGTTTCCTCCTGCCTTCCTGAAATGCAATCGAGGAAGAGATTGGTTCTCTCCTGTTCCCAGACAACAGATACAGGGCTGAATTTCCTTCTTGCCCGTAAAAGAAATCTTCAAGGATACTGAATCCTTCTCTAATTCTAGTTCAGCAAGCTCAGCAGGCTAAACGGTCTCCTTTAATTCTTGTTGTTACGCTGTAGCGGTGAACTCGCCTGTTAATTAAACGAAATAGTTAGAAAAGTTCACCTCACCTTATAATCTGTTAAAATATGAGTGACAGAGAACTCCTACATACTACTGTTTATAGAAAACAACATAAATTTATGTTATAACTCAAAACGTGAACATTAAACTAGTATTCACACTTTTAAGCTCCTTTTCTCTTATCTGCTTATTAGCTGTCTCCGACCCTATAACAATATGCGAATCCATTAAGACGATTATTAACATTGCTTAAAATTAATTTCAAAACAATCCCGCCGCTGTCATTTTCTTTCACTCGTATTCTGACTGAGGAGCTCCCCGGGTCGTATTCATTCTTTTCACTGCGAGTATTTTTCCTATGAAAAGGTACCTTTGATAGAGGGTGTTCACTAAATTCTTGGAGAGAAACATGTCAGTTCTCTATGCGTTCTAACGCGACAGCAGTTCTGCTCTGATCAATTTTTGAAATAACATAATTTTACACACGCTTTACATGGGGATTGACTCATGGATTCGAGGTTGCAAAGCAAGAATTTCAAACTCAGTTGGGGTTTGACATGCTGAAGCATAATGTAAACTTGAAAAGTGTGGTGATGTTAAAGCCGATCAGGCAGCATCAGAGGAACAGGGGAATCGAAGTTCGAGCATAAGCCCTTTATCAGGAATGTGGATAATGGCACAAGTGTGCTTTGAGATAATTGGGATGGGGTGGATCTGTGGGGAGAGATGAGAATGCGAAAGGTGGATGAAGGTGGGGGAAAAGCTGATAGGTTAGAAAGGAGCGCGGATTGAATAGATCGTGTGATGAACATGTGAGTGTACTGTACATTTTAGAGGGTTAAAAGCAAACAGAGATAGCATCAATTATTCACAATATGATGCAATGTAATATGTGTCCAGCTACTGAAATAGCTAGGGTAGCTGTTTGCCTGGAAACCACAAAACAGATTCGAATCGGTCCGACTGGTTTAAATTATCCCCGAAAAATAACAACCTTCATCCAGTTTGAATTTTGTATATTGACAAGTTTAAAAGCCGAAATAATCCATGTTTTGCGGGTATAAGACTGGGGAATATTCAACAGTTGTGTGGATACCTCAGAAGTCACCAACATCGAAGAAAACTGCCCTAAAAATAATCTCTTAAGAATACCTTATCGATCACACAAGAAGGTTTGTTTTAGAAATCTCAATCTGGGATTTTATCGGATTTGTAATACAGAGGGGAAGGTAAAAGATAGTTTAAAGGAAGGAGTTTTTATTAATTGATTGTTAATTAATATTTTTATGTTATACTTTAAGAAATAAAGTTGTTCATTTCTACTTTATATAGTTATTAAACTCTCTACCTCTCACAGATGACTGACCAGAATACATCTTCTCTGTGTTGCTGGTTTCAAATCAACAGGAGGGTTTACCCCGTGTCGTAACTATCAGTAGGATAATTAAACTGATTGTTCGAATTGCTGACAAAACAGTCACAAAATGTTCCATGTTTAAAGGTACAGTACACACCTTTAAATTCATAACATCGTATAGCAATCACCAGGCATTGTCTGGCGTCTTCTCGTTCCCGTGTTACAGATTTGAGGAGGCTGAATATACTGATCCTGTTGCTGTGTAAATGGATTTTGCGACTGCATGGTTTGATCTGAGAATAGTGTTATAGACTCGAGGGACCGATTCGTCAGCTCCTGTGAATGCAAGTCAGAATCCAGGGGTTGATTAACCTAGTCCTATTCTGGTGTGACAGAGTCAAAATACTGATTATAATTCTGCTGCTCCTGAGTAACAGGCTGGAAATTTGGAATGAAAACTGCTAGTTGAAATGTAATTGGCTTCTGTGGCTTACTCCTTCCAAACTTACGTATACAAATCTGGTTATCTTTCATTCTTGTAAATTGCAATGTTTATTGGCTCAAGCTGATCATCTTTTCCTTACTATTTTACAACATCATTGCCAGAAACAGTTAAACGAACCAACTCTGTTTTTCACGTAACAATATCCATATTTTTGTGAGGATACTATATGTCGAAACATTACTCCAGCCGTGGTCTTATTTAGAACCTCGACAGCAACAGTAATACTTTGCCAGCCTGCTTATGCAATCTGAACTGACTAGAGGAACGCAGAGCATTTTTGAAACTTCACTGTCCTTCTCTACCCCGTCAGCCTAACGGGAGATCTAGTGAAACTGTCAAAATGAGGCATGAAAAGAACGTACACAACGTAACGAGATGATCTCAAACTCCATGGAGTGTGACGACACGGCGGTGAACCACTGTGTTAATTAAAACAAACACCCTAAAAAGCTCACCTCACCTCGGAATCTGTTAAAATGATTGACAGAAAGCTTCCAACTTTCACTATTTAAAGGAAATAGCATTAAACAACAGCTGTTTACAAACTTCAGACCTTCTTACAATGAACTGATTATTAACTATTTCCAACTCTATAACAGCATAAATCGATAAAAAAAATACGTCAACTGAATTTCAAAACCAGACAGCTGCTGTCGTGTTTGGTGTTGTTCTTCTTCCAATTGATGATCTCCTGAGGTCATCTTCTATCTTTATGCTCGGAAAATGATTCATATGGAAAAAGTACCGTTGATAGAGAGTATTTTCAGATTTCTTGGGTCTCATTCATAGATTCACAGAGATGTACAGCATGGAAACAGACACTTCGGTGCAACCAATCCACGCCGACTAGATATCCCAACCCAATCTTGGCCTACCTGCCAGCACCCGGCCCATATCCCTCTAACCTCTTTCGATTCATATACACATACAAATTCCTCTTAAATGTTGCAATTGTACTAGCCTCCACACTCCCCCAGCAGCTCATTCCACACACGTACTACGCTTTGCGTGAAACAGTCGCCCATTATGTGTCTTTTATATCATTCCAATCTCACCCTCAACCTCTGCCCTCTGGTTCCCGATTCCCCGGCTCCAAAGGAAAGACTTTGTCTATTTATCCTATCCATGCCCCTCATAATCTTGTAAACCTCTATAAGGTCACCCCTCAGCCTCTGAAAATCCAGTGAAAACCGCCCCAGCCTGTTCAACTTCTCCCTGTAGCTCAGATCCTCCAACCCTGGCAACATCCTTGTAAATCTTTTCTGCACCCTTCCAAGTTTCACAACATCTTTCCGATAGGAAGGAGACCATAATTGCACGTAATATTCCAACAGTGGCCTAACCAATGTCCTGTACAGCTGCAACATGACCTCCCAACGCCTGTACTCAATACTCTGACCAATAAAGGAAAGCGTACAAAACGTCTTCTTCACTATCCTATCTACCTGCGCCTCTACTTTCAAGAAGCTATGAACCTGCACTCCAAGGTCCCTTTTTTCAGCAACACTACCTAGGACCTTGCCATTAAGTGTATAAGTTCGGCTAAGATTTGCTTTCACAAACTGCAGCACCTCGCATTTATCTGAATTATACTCCATCTGTGTCTTCTGAGCCCATTGTCCCATCTTGTACTGATCCTGTTGTAATCTGAGGGAACCCTCTTCGCAGTCCACTATCCCCCCAATTTTGGTGTCATCCACAAACTTATTAACTGCACCTCTTATGCTCGCATTCAAATCACTTATGTAAATGACAAAAAGTAGAGGGCCCAGCATCGATCCTTGTGGCATTCCTCTTGTCAGAGGCCTCCAGTCTGATAACAACCCTCCTCCAACACAGTCTGTCTTTTAACTTTGAGCCAGTTCTATATCCAAATGGTATTCCATGAGATCTAACCTTGCTAAACAATGTCCCATGGGGAACCTTGTCGAACGCCTTATTGAAGTCCATTTCGATCACATCGACTGCTCAGCCCTCATCAATCTTCTTTGCTACTTCTTCAAAAAACTCAATCAAGTTTGGGAGACATGATTTTCCATGCACAAGGCCATGTTGACTATCCCGAATCAGTTCTTGCCTTTCCAAATACATGTACATCCTGTCCCGCAGGATTCCCTCCAACATCTTGCCCACCACTGAGATCAGGCTTACCGGTCTATTGTTCCCTGGCTTTTCTTTACCACCCTTCTTCGATGGCATTTTCGATCTCTCAAATTTTCAATATGTCTACATTTTTAAATCCCCAACATTGGATTATCTAATTCGTTCGATATTGGCAAAGCAACAAAATCAAACGCGATTGTGATATAGAATTATGTGGCATAACTTAAACTGATTGGTCAAATTCGAATTGTTGGGAAACAGCAACCAAAACTTGGTTATCTATTTCACAGCCAAATGTGATGTACTTTTAATTTTCCATTTCACTCTGGTTCTAACAGCTCGTCATACACACATGTGATCATAATCGCTCCGTTTACAACAGCATTCACTCTCTCTGAATGGTACAGTACTTACCGTCAACATCATAAGGAAAAAATGAACCATCATAAAGAAATAATTGTTTTAATGTATTTTGCTAATACTTAATTCAATTGCAATTAAATACATAGCTCATTAATCGAAAGTAGACTTGCATATTAATTTCCCCAAAAATACATATGACATTGGTATCTGCCCAATCTTATCCATATATGTGTGTGTGTATGTGTGTGTGTGTATGAGACATAAGATTTGAAGATTTAAATACATTGGAATAGTTTGTTTCAGACTTTTAATTTAATAATTCCACATGTTGCAGATAAAAATGCGACAGCAGATGCGTTGTCCTGGGTTGAAAGGATATATATATATATATATATATCCTTTCAACCCAGGACAACGCATCTGCTGTCGCATTTTTATCTGCAACATGTGCAATTATTAAATTAAAAGTCTGAAACAAACTATTCCAATGTATTTAAATCTTCAAATCTTATGTCTTGACATTTTCGAAGATTGAAGAAAGACTGTGTTCCGTGGACACAACCATCCTCAGCACATTGTTCATCACATAAACATTAAAAGGTTGTAAGGCCAATAACAAACTCAATAATTTTGTTTTGATTTTAGATTATTTTCACTGGTGGGTGTTGAGTTTGGCAGTTCAATTTTAACATCATCTTCCTGGAGCATTAGAAGTCTGACTACTATATCGCTCACATCGATTGCAACTTCCAAGGATATCAAATAATGTGCAGCTAAAATTTTTGCCGTGGTTAATACTGCTTTTATGTCCCAAGAATGTCACCTCAGCCTTCGCGAATTCTGTGTTTTTTTCATATTAATTACCAGTTTTATTTCTCTTATTTGTTCAAAGAGCTCTGCCGACAGTGATCTTTCAAGGATTCGCTGAAAATCACTACTTCACCAAGATAATCTGTACTGTTTGTTAATCCAGCCACAACTCTGTTCATAAATCTTGGAATGTGCCTGGTGCGTTTATCATTTCAAAAAGCATCACTTACTATTGAGATAGTTCATTTGACATTACAAACGCAAAAATCTGCTTTTGATTTCCCTGATAAAGATACCGGCTGACAACCATGCAGTAATTTCATCTTTATGATGCTAATGCAAATTTGTCTATACAATCCTCCAGTCTTGGTGTTGTGTAAGACTATGTTTTTGTTATGGCGTTGACCTTTCAATAGTTCACAGAAAATGGTGAGTCTCACCTGGTATGAGAACTAACACGATGGTTCAACTCCATCGCTCTGACTCAGTTCGCTGATATCTTTATTGAACATCGTATCCATTTCATTCTGGCTATGTATGGCTTTGAGAGGATTAAGCCAGTAGCATTTTTGTTTAATGGGAAGAGCATACCATATCTCTACCTCGTGCACAATAGCATTAGCACTCCCATTTAAATTTCTGCTCATATCCTCATATTGCTGCAACAAACTTTTCCACTGAACCCATCGCTCCAGACACAGAGAGCCTAACAATGCATCACATTTCTCAAAGACTTTCCAGCATTTAATATATTTTGTGGCACAAGAAACTCTGGATTTAATTTCTTACTCTATGAGGTAATGAATAACACCTGTTTCTCCAGATCCTTCCCCGTATTATGATTAGATATCAACATATTCACGTGTCATACCTGCTGCAGTTCTTTATCTATCTGACATCTTTTCAAGATAGTTTATCTGACTTTTTTTCACAGTTTAACAGGGAAAAGGAACCTGCCTTTGAAGGGATCCCCACTATTGGTAACAATACTAATGCATCAACCTCATGAGAAAACGTCCAAACATTAGCTTGTTTTTACCTGCCACATGCTTCCTTCTATGCTATGCCCTTTTCACGCGATGTTTTGCGATTTCAGCTACCCGATTTAATCTTACCCTCAACTCAGATGTACAATCCAAGGGTGAGATCTCCGACATTGGTCCTGCATTTTTTTTCTTTTATTAAATTGAAATTCCCTCTCACTTTCACGTCACTCAAAGGCAATAAACATAACAGATTCGTTTATACCTACTCTAATGGTACGCAACACAACACGTTACCTTTATCACAATCATTTGGTAATCCTGACAGCACGATTTAACATGGTATTCATGGTCTGATGCCACCTTATCAGTGTTTCATGTTATTCAGAATGATACGCAATTGATCTAAGGTATTGTACGTGTGTGTTGTCCATGACTTCTCAAACAGCCTGCCAACAAACCTAGACCATTGGTGAGTCTGAATCCCTCTGTGTAGCATATATCGCAGAAGGAAAGCTATCGACTCCTCTACTAATCATTTTGACTTAATATTCAGTCATGGGATTGCCTCTGGAAATTTGAATATGCATCCATTATAGTGAGCAGAAACTGGTTGCCACTTATAATTTTAGGGAGTGAGCCGGCACATTCAATCATAACCTCAAGTGAAACATTCGTTGAATGCAGGAATTCGCAATAAAAGGTTCTGGTTTTATTACCGCCTGCGGCTTACTTAACAGTGGGCACGTATGACATGAATGGCAAAATTTAGCCACATCCTCGTGCAATCCAGTCCAGTAGATTCAATTTTATATCCTAGCCTGAGTCTTCCTCACACCTCGGTGGCTGCACATTGGTAATGTGTGTTCAACCCGTAACACTTGATGTCTGTATTCTCTCCAAATCAGATTTGAATGTTAGTTTCTGTACACACACATATGAATTTCTGCCCAGTTCTCTTTTGCCCTATCCTGCCGTAGTCTTCGTTTTTTGTTAAAGATACTACCTTGAAGATAATAACCGTTGGAATATATTCTGATTCCTACTATGAGTATGCATCACGATATAATTTTCTTTTGCTGTGCCATCTTCCTGTTGTAAGTTCATTAGCCTGTCAGTATTTAACACACCTGCCTTACCCTCTGTTTATTCAGTTTTATTTTGTACCATTGCATCAAATAGAGTGTACTCTAAATGAACTTCAACTCCTTCATCTTTCCTTTTAGTTTTTCCTCCTGGTTCTGACTTATGATGCCGGGATTTGTTACTACATAGTCTGCAAAAATTCCTGCATATTTTTCTACTAATACCTCAGTTCTCTGGTCTTCCCTTCGATTCTCCACAAAAATTCTCCAATGTCACTCACGCATTGGACCCTGCTTATCCGTTCCCAAGAACAAACTGTATTCTAGGAATACATTGTAAATCACTCCCACTATTCCTTTCCCAGTCTTGATTTGGCACTCCAACCCTGTTTTACACAAGCAGAACATAAAACATAGAACAGTACAGCACAGCCCACGATGTTGTGCCGATCATTGTTCCTCATGTGAGGTAAACCTAATGTACAAACTCTCAAATTTCTGTGACCATCTGCATAACCAGCAGTTTCTTAAATATGTCCAATGACCTCGCTTCCACAATTGCTGCTGGCAACACATTCCTTGCTCTCACAACTTTGCTAAAATAAACCCACCTCTGACAGCTCCTCTATATTTTCTGTCAAACACCTAAAAACTATGACCCCTTGTTTTAACAATTTCTGCCCTGGGAAATGGTTTCTGGCTATAAACTCTATCTATGCCTCTCATTATCTTGTACACATCAATTATGTTCCCTCTCGTCATTCATTTTTTCCAATGAAAAAAGTCCGAACTCAGTCAACTTCTCTTCGTCAGCTAAGCCCTCCATTGCATGCAGCATCCTGGAAAACCTCCTCTGAACCGTCTCCAAACCATCCACATCTTTCCGATAATAGGGCTACCAGAATTAGACACAGTGTTCCAAGTGCTGTCTAACCGAAGTTTTATGGAGCTGCAACATGATCTCCCGGCTCTTAAACTCAATCCCCCTCTTAATGAAAGACAAACACCATTTGCTTTCTTATCAATCCTGTCCACTTGGGTGGCATTTTTACGGGATGTATGTACCTGCACACCAAGTTTCCACTGTTCCTTCACACTGTCAAGAATCCTGTCTTTAATCCTGTACTCAATGTTCAAGTTCTACCTTTCAAAATGCATCACCTCGCATTTGTCTACGTTGAAATCAATTTGCTAACGCTCTCTCCATCTCTCCATCGTGTAAATTTCACGCTGTTGCCTACAACAGTCCTCTATACTGTCAACGACACCTCCAACCTTTGTATCTTTTGCAAACTTTCTAACCCGTCCTTCTATCTCCACATCCAAGTCATTAATAAAAATTACAAAGAATAGTGTATCAGGTTCAGAGCCCTGTGGAATACCACTCACTACTGACTTCCAGGCAGAATATTTTCCTTCCACTACCACTCGCTGTCTTCTCTCGACCAGCCAATTCTGTATCCAGACATCTAAATCTCACTCCATCCCATTCCTCCTTACCTTCTGAACGAGCCGACAATGGGGAACCTTATGAAATGCCTTACTGAAGTCGATTTTCGCCACATCCACGGCTCGGCCCTCATCAACCTGTCTAGTAACATCCTCAAAGAACTCAAGAAGATTTGTGAGGCATGACTTGCCACACCCCCCACCCACAAAGCCTGACTGCTTCTAATCAAGCCATGCTTTTCCAGAGGGTGATAAATCCTATCCCTCATAATCCTCTCTAACATTTTGCAACGACAGACGCGAGATTGACTCGTCTGTAATTGCTGGGGATTTCCCTATTTCCTTTCTTGAAGAGAGGAATTTACATTTGCCTCTCTCCAGTCCTCCGGTACGAATCCTGTGGAGAGCGAGGATGCAAAGATCTTCGGAAGCGGCGAACTAATCACGTTTCTCACTTCCTAAAGCAGCCGAGGACAAATATGGTCTCGTCCTGGCGACTTGTCAATCTTAAATTTTGTCAAAGGTTTCAGCACATCAGGTTCCTCAATCTCTAACTGATCCCGCATGCTTACTTGTTCCTTAATGGTTTCATTCACTAGAAGGTCATTTTCTTTCGTAAAGACGTAAGCAAAAAATTCATGTAGGTCTTCCCCTACCTCCTCAGACTCTATACATAAGTTCCCTATGCTATCCCTGATTGGCCCTACTCTTTCTTTGATCATTCTCTTATTCCTCACATGCCTTTGGAGAACCCTAATCCTTCCTGCCAAGCCCTTTTCGTGACCCCTCCTGGCTCTCCTCAACCATTTTTGAGCTCCTTCCTCGCCTGCCTGTAATCCTCTAGAACTGAGCAAGACCTTTGCTTCCTCCACCTTACATAAGCTGCTTTCTTTATTTTGACGAGAAGCTCCACCGCTCTCGTCATCCAAGGTTCATTTATCTTACCCCTTCTTGCCTGTCGCAGAGGAACACATTTATGCATCACTCGCAACAACTGTTCCTTATTCAGTCTCCACATGTCTATAGTGCCGTTTCCGTGGAAGAATTGTTCGCAGTCCATGCTTCACAACGCACTTTTGACAGTGTCATAGTTTCCTTATCCCCAGTTAAATATCATCACATTGTGCCTGCATCTCTCCTTCTCCATAGCTATTTCGAATGTAAGGCTCTTGTGGTCGCTATCCCCAAAATGTTCTCCCACCACAAATTCTGACACATGCCCCGGCTCGTTGCCAAGCACCAAATCCAAAATGGCCTCTCCCCTCGTCGGTCCTGTGAACATACTGAGTTAGAATAAACGCCAAATATCTGTACATCCCTCCCGCAAATTACGAATAGGTAGAAAGAGTGCAAATCCACTTATCTCTTACTACTGCAGACAGATTAGAACTCTTCCCACTCACAACTTTCACGTCTGCCCCTCATTCTTTCTGATTAAATTTTACCCACTAAGATGGAGTCTTCATAGAGATCAGACACTTTTTTCGTACCCACGCCATGCTTGTGCTGTTCACTCTCCTGCAACTAATAGAGTTTTCTTGTGGTTTCCTTTCGTACTTTCACTCATGTCAATGGTTTAGCCTCTTTTACCAATTCCTTTCTCAGTACCTTTCTTTGATGACCAGCAGAAAGACATTACTAGTCCCATGTTTCCATAGTGGAAATACGCAAGGCTCTTCACCTCCTTTTCGCCCTCTTTGGCTTCTTGTTTCACCTGTGGAAAACTATAACTAGTGTGCTCTCCTCTGCTTTGTGATGAAGGATGTCCCCTTCTACGCATTTCTGTTTCTTATAGAATTCTTGTCGGTTGATATGCAGCAATGCATATTCATCTGCCATTTCTGCTGCTGTTCTAAATTCTTGAAATGTTTGTTCATCCCCATGGATATTTATTATCTCTGGAACTGAATTTTTAAATCCTCCAGAAGAATAATCTTACTTTTTGATGGTCACACGTGCTTTGTATTTGTAAGGCCTGCACCTTAATTACGCTTTAATTCGTATAAGCTCATCGTGAGTCTGACGTGGTTCCTTCTTTATATTTCCGAACCGCTGCCAAAATGCTTTTGGTATCAGTTCATAGCCATCTAAAATAGCCCTTTGACCTCTTCAAAATCTGTTGACCCCTTCTTTGATAACGCTGTGTAAACCTCACCAGATCTGTCTTTCCAGTTTGCTGGACAATAATTACACCCTGTGCCTGAACAATTTTTCAAATGGTATAAAAAAGACTCCGACACGATTCTCATCAAAATGTGGCAATTGTTTAAAATGTTTGTATACATGACGACCTTTCCTCGTAATGTCGGTCCTGTTAACTTGAATTTCCTGAATGGTCTGCACATTCTTAAATACGATTTCGCTCTCCCTTTCTCTTTCTTCGCTCTCTCCTTGCTCAGCTGAGAACTATTCCTCGTTTCCTTTTCCATCTCTTTATTCTCTCTCTTTTTCTCTCTACATGACTATTTCTTCACTTTGTCTTTCTCTCTCCATCTTTTTTTTCTTCGAAATCCATTTTCCTCAATTGCAATTTAGGTTTTTCCTAACTCTGTTGTACTTGTCTGATTCTCTGATACCTCCACGTTTCATAAAATCGATTTCAATTTCAGCTTTCCATCTGTTCCTCGATAAACCCAAGGCTGACCTACTTGGTAATTGTAAAGCTTTGCCCTTCCTCTATCTTTCTACAATTTCTTGGCAAGTTTGGAAAACATTTTGAATTCCCAGAAGCTCTTTCGCTGTGGGAGGAAACCCACGCAGACACGGGGAGAACGTGCAAACTCCACACAGTCAATCGCCTGAGGCGGGAATTGGACCCGGATCTCTGGCGTGATGAGGCAGCAGTGCTAACCACTATGCCACCGTGCTGCCACTTCTCTCACCTTTAATTTAACCAAACACAAGTAACTGTAATTGACAATATTTCCACCCATTTTATTTAAAGACCTAGGAGACTAACCGACAAATGTTTAAAAATGTTGTGTCGTTTGATACCCCAAGTCTATTCAAATCTTTCCAAATCTCAGACGGAATCTGTCTAAAATGGCCAAATGTCCAACGTGAGCACCTAAAATGTTATGACATAGTGGTGCATCGCAGTGGCAATTCAAATAACCACTCAGACAAGATTACCTCACCTCGCAACCTGTTCAAACACGAGTGTCAGAGAACTGACAAATTCCACTATTTAAGGAAAATCACCTCAATTTACGTTATAACTTTAAAAGTGAACATTAAACGACAACTATTCACAACTATAACTCCTCCTTTTCTTAACTGTTTATTAACTGTTTCCAACTCTTTAGTAATACGTTATTCCAATAAGACACTGACTAAAATTTCGAAGCTACATAACTACGGACTTCTTCAAAGTCTATATTTTCTGGTTGAAAATCTCCCTAGTCTTCTTTTTTTTCGGGGAATATGTTTCATATGTAAACGTTACTTTTGATGCGGAGCGTTTCATTCTTTCTTAGCGATTCCACGATAGCAGGTCCTCTCTCTTAAATTTTCAATATGTCCTTTTTTTTATCCCGAACATCGGATCACCTCGTTGGTTCGCTGTTTGGCATAACAATCAAACGCGACTGGGTTTAAAGAACTGGGGCACAATTTACACTGATTACTAAATTCGAATTCTGCTCCACACAGCAACCAAAACTCAGATATCCTTGACACGCCGGGACAATCACCTCCTCATGTACACAGGTGCTTGCAGTCTTATAAAACACAGAACATAGAACAATACAGCACAGAACAGGCCCTTAGGCCCACGATGTTGTGTCAAACATTTGTCCTAGCTCAAGCACCAATCCATGTTCCTATTCAATTGCGGTGTAAAGGTCACCAATGTTTCTGACTCTGCCACTCCCACAGGCAGAGCATTCCATGCCCCACCACTCTGTGGGTAAAGAACCTATCCCTGATATCCCCCATACCTTCCACCCTTCATCTTAAATTTATTTCCCATTGTAACACTCTATTGTACCCAGGGAAAATATCTCTGACTGTCTACTCTATCTACTCTCCTGATCATCTTATAAACCTCTATCAAGTCACCCCCATTCTTCGCCGTTCCAATGAGAAAAGGCCCAGCACTCTCAATCTATTCTCGTACGACCTATCCTACATTCCAGAGGTAAATCTCCTCTGCACCCTCTCCAAAACTTCCACATCTTTCCTAAAGTGAGTTGACGAGAACTGCTCACAGTACTCCAAATGTGGCCTTACCATTATCCTGTAAAGCTGCAACATCACCTCACGACACTTGAATTCAATCCCTCTGCTAATGAACGCTAATACACCATTGGCCTTCTTACAGACTCTATACACCCGAGTGGCAACTTTCAAAGAGATATGAATATAGATCCAAATCCCTCTGCGCCTCCACCTTACTAAGAACCCTACCGTTAACCTTGTTTTCCGCATTCTTATTTCTCCTTACAAAATGAACAACCTCACACTTGACAGGTTTGAATTCCATCTAACACTCCTCAGCCCAGCTCTGCATCATATCTAAGTCCCTTTGCAGCCGACAACAGCCCTCCTCACTATCCACAACTCCACCTGTCTTCATAAAGTCTGCAAAACTACTGACCCACACTTGGACTCCCTCTTCCAAATCATTAATAAAAAATACAAACAACAGAGGTCCCAGAACTGATCCCTACGGAACTCCACTTGAAACTGGACTCCAGGCTGAATCTTTACCATCTATCACCACTGTCTGACTTCGAACGGTTAGCCAGTTCTCTATCCAACTGACCAAATTTCCCATTATCCCATGCCTCCTGACTTTCTACATAAACCTACAATTGGGACCTTACCAAATGTCTTGCGAAAATCCATGTACACTACATCCACTGCTCTACCCTCATCCACATGCTTGGCCACATCCTCAAAAAATTCAATAAGACTTGTAACGCAAGGCTTGCCCCTCAAAACTCCGTGCTGGTTGTCCCTAATGAAGCAGTGTCTTTCCAGATACTCATGAATCCTACCCCTCAGTACCCTTTCCGTTACTTTGCCGACCACAGAAGTAGGTCTAACTGGCCTGTAATTTCCAGGGTTATTTCTATTCCCTTTTCTGAACAGGGGCACCACATTCGCCATTCTTCAGTCCCCAGGTAGCACCCCCGTTGACAGTGAAGACGAAAAGATCATTGCCAACGGCTCTGCAATTTACTCTCATGCTTCCCACATAATCCTAGGATGTATCCCTTCAGACTCGGGGGACTTGTCTATCCTCAAGTTTAGAGGATAGACATATCCTCCTTCCTAACAATTACCTCCTCTAGCTTACCAGTCCGTTTCATACTCTCCACTTAATCAATACGGTCCCTCTCATTTGTAAATACTGAAGAAAAGTACTCATTCAAGACCTCACCTATCTCTTCCGACTCAATACAGAGTCTCCCACTACTGTCCTTGATCGGACCTACCCTCGTTCTCGTCATTCTCATGTTTCTCACATACGTATAAACGGCCTTGGGGTTATCCTTGACCCTACCCGCCAAAGATTTTTCATGCCATCTCTTAGCTCTCCTAATCCGTTTCTTCAGCTCCCTCCTAGCTATCCTGTATCCCTCCAACGCTCTGTATGAAGCTTGTTTCCTCAACCTTATGTAAACCTCCTTCTTCCTCTTTATTAGACATTCATCCTCCCTCGTCAACCAATGCTCCCTCACACGACAATCTCTTTCCTGCCTGACAGTTACATAAATATCAAGGACACGTCGTACCTGTTCCTTGAAAAAGTTCCACATTTCAACGACATCCTTCCCTGACAGCCTATACTCCAACTTATGCTCCTCAGATCCTGTCATGCAGCATCGTATTTACCCTCCCCCCAATTATAAAACCTACCCTGTTGCACGCACCTATCTCTCTCCATAACCAAGGTGAAAGTCACAGAATTGTGGTCACCATCACCAAAATGCTCACCCACTAACACGCCCATCACTTGTCCCGTTTCGTTACCGAATACCAAATCTAATATGACCCCTTCCCCTAGTCGGACAATCTATATACTGAGTTAGAAAAAGCTTCCTGGATACACTGCACAAACACTGCCCCGTCCAATCTACTTGATCTATAATTGGGAAGTTGAAATCGCCCATGACTACTCCCCTGTGGCTTCTGCACATTTCCAAAATCTGTTTCCCAATCTGTTTCTCCACATCTCTGCTGCTATTAGGGGGCCTATAGTAAACACCCAACAAGGTGACTGCTCCTTTCCTATTTCTGACTTCAGCCCATACTACCTCCATAGACATATCGCCCTCGAACTGCCTATTTGCAGCGAGTAGGCCATTTCTAATTAGCAACGCCACACACTCTATTTTTCTACCAACCTCCCTAATCTTATTGAAACAGCTGTTACAAGGAAACTCCGACAACCATTCCTGTCCCTCTTCTATCCACGTATCCGTGATGGCCACAACATTATAGTTCAGAACAACATTCAATTTCTCTCAAAGTTCCAGCCCGCACCTTGAACATCATAAAAATAAGTCTCGCCAAATACATTCTTGAATCTATCATTAATCTCCCCAGAGCTCACACCACTCAGATTGCACAGAATCTGTTAAAGTGGAGCTTTGAAACAGCAAGGAGTAGCAATTGGGTATTATATATCAAAGTGAAAACTGCAAAACAAATGTTGGGCATTCCATAAAACAGGACATGGATATTCACGTTAGCGGGTCTGCAGTAATAATGGACAGCTTCTAGTTACATCTGAGCTGTGAATGCTAATGCTTGGAAAAATGGATTTCATGAGATTGTACGAGACTGTGCTTTAGCAGTAAGTTGAGCATAGTCTAGAGATTGAGCTGTTCTTAACTTCGTGTTGCGTAATCAGAAGAGCTAACTGAAGCACTTTTTTAAATGAGCTTTTGGGAGTATTGGTCACAATTTCTTTGTTTGTTGAGATGCTCAAATGCCAAACTTTTATTGAACTTCTGGTAAAAATCTGACTTATGTAAGGCATGAAGATATGAGGGATAAGTTCGCTTCAGCTAAATTAGGCAAAGTTTGTTTTGGAAACACTGTAAGTTGTAAAATGTACCCATTTTCTTCCAAGATGTAAACAGCAAAATGGAAAGGTGATTCAACTTTGGTTAATGATAGGAGTTACCATTTCATTAGGTCAAAGGAAACGTCTTGTAAACATTTCGGTTATTATGGGAAGCCATGGATTTAGAAAGGTTTAGTACTCAGCAAAGGAGGACCACTAAACTGATAAGGAAATTAAAAAAGAAGAATACAAACTAAGAAGAACCATGAAGGCAGCAAAAAAATTTCGACTGTTATGTGAGAGTCAAATAGAAACAATGTCAAGCTTTGTGCAGGTAGTGTGCAGACAGGATAATTTACTGTGGATAACGGATAATAGGATATACTGAAGACTGCAGATGCTGGAGAAACAGTCGAAAAGGGTGGCGATGACAAAAGCACAGCAGATGGGCATTCACGGCAAAGCACAGCCGATGATTTGGGCGTAAATCTTTCATCAGAATTGTAGGGCAAAGAATGCGGAGATACAGAGAGAGATGGGGAATTATTGGGATGGTGATAGGTGTACGCAGTTTGGGGTGGCAACTTAGGTTGAACAGTGCGGAGGGTGGAGAGGGTAGATGAGAAGGAAGTTATAGAGATTGGACAGGTCAAGAGGGTGCTGCCTTGTTGGTGGATTGGATCCAGGAAAACTAAACAATTACTTTGTAACAGTCTTCATGGTAGAAGATCCAGAACGTCTCCCAGAAAGGCCAAGTGACCACGGCCCCTGTGTATTTAAAGTCGAGAATCATTCAGAAATTATGTTTTGAAAACATAATTCCAATGAACATTGATCAGTCTGACAGATAAATTTATATCATAGCAGCATTTTGTAGGAAGCAGTATGAGAAATATTCCTTGCACTGGGGATCACTGTGATATTTTCCAAGGAAAAAGTGAGGACCACTCTCATCTAGTATTATTGACCAATACATTCTGCAAAGACCGGAAACAATTGTCGATAGTCGGAAGTTATAAACGTAATCCGACGGTTTAAGAAGTGAAGAAGACGGAACATGACAAACTACAGACGAGTTAATTTGTTATCCACAATGGTAAAGCTGCTGAAATCCATTATAAAGTGTGTGACATTAGATATCTGTAGTGCTGACTGGACTGTGCTTACCGTTTCCTTTTTCTGTAATAAGGCTCGTGCCAGTTGTTCTGTCCACGTGCATCCTTTCAGATCGCAGGGGAGTCTGATACAATTGAGTGTCTTTCTAGATCGATTAAGAGGCTATTGAAGAGATTTTAAGTCACACCAGAAAAAAATGAGATTTGCTTCCTGACAGTACATTAGTGAAGGAAATTAGTGTTTGCAATCGACATTGGCTTCCGTGTCAATATTATTGACATTAGATTTGAGATCTCAAAATTTTATTAATTGTATTTAACTTGCACGAGCTGCCTGAGCATTATCCTGGTCTGGATTATTAATCCACTGACATTAACATAACAGCACCACCTCCACACGGTCACTTTTTGGAAACCACACTGCGCAGGTTATTTCTGTACCGCTTGACATTTCTGTCAAAAAGGACTCCCACCAATTTCACTATCGTGATGAGACTGAGGGGGTGAGAATTGACCAGATTGTATTTTTTCTCCTTTTTGAGGACTGGACATAGTTGAGTAATTTTCCACATTGGCAGGGTGCTGTCAGACTTAGAGCTGGAATGAAATGACTTTCCTGGGGACACGGCTTGTTGCGTAGTAAAGGTCAACAGTACTTCTGCACAAATAGTGTCAGACACCATTGGCTTTGCCATATCTACTACGGTCAGCTATGTCCTCATGTCACGTGGATCGATCTGATTTGGTTGAAGGTGGGAATGTGTCATTGTGCAGACATCATGACGAGGGTGAATTCGATCATCCACTCAACACTTCAAGATGGGGATGGCACAGATCCTTCATCAAAGTCTTTTATACTGCTGCGCAGGGTTATTCCATTGTTATAGTTGGAACATGTGTGGAGCCGTCTTCTCCAGAGAGTTGTTTAGTCGTCCATAACTGGTAGTGACAGGGCATGATGACATCCATCTAACCTGTCCGTCTTTGGAAAATTTCACCCTCTCTACCAAATGTTAGCTCTGCTGTTTGGAATAGAGACATTCAAGTATAGTAACTTTAACGGTTGTCATCAGTTTTAGGTACACAAGGCGGAATTCTGGCAAGTCGACGCACACTGTCACTGAACCACAGGTAGGCTTGATGATAATGGTAGACTGGGGATAATTTCGGGACAAAATTCGTAGACTGTGTTTAAATGCAATTCTGCTTCTGCTGCTGCTATCGTCTACATCACGACATCAGTGTTCACACTTCTCTTTTAAAAGCTGAACTGCTCTGTCATTGAAAATAATTAAAGAGGATTTATCATATAGAAATGAGTTCAGAGCTACAAATAATTGGCCAGGAGAGAAGAGTAATACAGTCATAGATTATTAGTGGTATACAGAACCAAACACTTTGACTTAGATTGTCTGTGCTGACCAGGTTTCCAAAGCCGAACTAAGCCTATTTATCTGCATTTATAATAACTCATTTTTTCCTTCTCATATACCTATCCGAATATGTATTAAATGTTTTAAATTTACTTGTCTTTACCACTTCCTTTGACAGCTCATTACATTTACACACCAAAGTTTGAGGAAGGACTGCCTTTAAGACCCCTTCTAAATCTGTCTCTTCTCGTTTTAGGCTTATGCCCTCTGGGTTTGAACATGTCCACGCTGTAGAAGGAATTTTAGGTATTATTTTACCCATGCCGTTTGCGATTTTATAAACCTCTTTAAAGTCACCTCTTAGACGCCAACGCAGAAAAAGCAACGCAACCTATCGAAACCTCCAGTCTCCATCGCGTCATTTAAATGGTTTTGCATCCATTCGAGTTTATAACATTCTTCCTGCGGCAGGGCAATAGGAATTGTACTCTGTACTCCAAATGCGCCCTTTCCATTGTCTTGTGGAGCCAAAACACGATATCCCAACATTTGTACTCAATGCTATGACCAATGAAGATAGCGTGCCTCACGCCTTCTTCATCGCACTCTCTACCTGCGACTCCATTTTCAAGGAATTATGTAACTGCAGTCTTAAGTCGTCCTGTTTGACAACACACCCAAGATCTGACCATTAACTATATAAATCCTGCCCTTGAGTTGTCTTACAACTTGCAACACCTCACGTTTATTTGCATGAAGCTCCATCTGCCATTCCTAGGACCGCTGGCCTAATTGATCAAGATCTCATTATTCGCTTAAATCACCTTCTTCAGAGTCCAGTATAACACCAACTTCAGATCCGTTGTAATCTTACTATGCGTGATCCAAGAAATTTGTAAAATTAACAAACAACAGTGGAGACAGCAGCAATCCTTGTGGCTGGTCACTGCTGGTCACAACCCTCAGCTGCAACAATAAATCCAGAATAACACCCTGTGTCTCCTACTGTCCTCAAAAGTTTGTTTCTAATTGGCTAGCTTTGCGTGATCCCCTTTGATCTAATATTTTTAACCAATCTACCATGTCGAATGTTGTTGGGCCTCACTGAGGTCCATGGAGATGACGTAAGATATTTTGTCTTTATCTATCTTCCTGTTCAATTCTTCAAAAATGTCCAAAATTTTCTGAGACAGGTTTACCATACACATAGCTATGATTATATCCAAATCAATGGTTGCATTCCTGAAAGCGTAGAAATTCAGTCTCCCAAAATTTCTCCCAATCACTTACTCACCACTGACATCAAACTCTCTGGTCTGTAGTTAATATGCGTTACCTTGCAGTGTTTTAAAAATTAATGCCACAACTTTAGCTGTCTTCTGGCACATCAACCGTGGCTGTCAAATACACAAATAAAAACTGAAAGAACTGCGGATGCTGTAAATGAGAGACAAATTAAAAGTTTCTGGGAAAGCTCCGCAAGACTGGCATCATTTGATCCTATGAGGAGGAATCAGAGTTTATGCTTCAGATCCAGTGACACGACGTGGGGCTCTGAGGAATAATCCGAAACCTCAATTAGGAGACCCACAATTTCTTCCTCTCCTTCCTTCAATAACATAGGACATATTTGAACTGGTCCTGGGTACTTATCTAGGCGTATACAATTTAAGACTTGTAACACATTTTCTTCTGTCATGTCGCCTCGTTTTAACATATCAGTAGATATATTTATTTCCCCAATTTCCCGAGCTTCTATCTTTGTCTCCAAAGTAAATACTGACGCGAAATATTCCTGAAGGATCTCAACCATCGAGAAGGAACAGGCCATACGGCAATGGAGTATGGGATATCGAAGACTTGTCAGGAGTGTGAACCCCGCATGCCCAGAGGCTTATCGACTGTGTTGTTGAATTGTTCACTGCCTTTCTGTGTTTTTTCCACCTTTACAGGAAAGACTGAAATGTGTTACATTTACATTTTGTTTTCTTTTACCTTCTGCTTTGCACCAAGGATTTATACATCATAGGCGGTATCTTTGTATCGATGATTACATCACATGTTATGCCCTGTAATTTGTTTTCAGTTGAGATTTAGTTAGGTTCTCTCCACTATGGAAACAGATCATTTGGCCCAACAAGTCCAATCGAAGAGTTACCCACACAGACCCCCATTCCGCTACCCTATATTTACCTCTGACTAAAGCACCTAACTATATTGGCAATTTTACATGAACAATTCACCGGACCTGCACATCTTTGAACAATGGGAGAAACCAGAGCACACCTATCTAGACACAGGGCGAATGTGCAAACTTCAAACAGACAGACGCCCGAGGCTGGAATCGATCCCGCATCGCCGGCGCTGTGCAGCAGCATTACCAACCACTAAGACACCGTATTGCCTTCATGCTAATTCAAGTGAAATCAAACCTACTTCTTCTCCTGTGTTTCCACATATAGATGGCTCGTTGATTTTAAGGGGCCGTACTCTCTCCATAGTTTATCTTTTCCCCTTAATATACTTGTGGAATCACTGTTGATTCCCCTCAACTAATTTCTCAAAACTATCTCAAACCCTCTTTGTCCTTCCATCTTGATTTACCTCGGACGTACATTCCTCCATCTCTTTTGCTCCCAAGGGAAGTTATTTTACCCTGACTGCCTATATCTGAGTTATAGCCATATGCTTCTTAACATGAGCAATAATACTGTCTTCCATGTACTGTTCCCGACTCATTCTAGCGTTTAGCTTCACACTAAAAGGAACATATTCTCTGAACTCTCATTATCTTGCCAGAAATTCCTTTTCCTTTGAACAATTTTGGCCAATCATCTTTTGAGAATTCCGACGTAAAACAATCAACATTGGGCGATAGTGAGTCCTGCAGTCGCTGGAGATCAGGGCTAAGATTAGTGCTGTTGGAAAAAAAGCACAGCAGGTCAGAAAGCATCTGAGGAGCAGGAAAACGGACAATTCCGGCAAAGGCACTTCATCACGAATGTAGCTGGGAGCTTCTGTGTGGAGGGATAAATGGAAGTGGGTGGGACTAGGGCGAAAGTAGCTGAGAGCGCAATAGGTGGATGGAAGTGGGAATGAAGATAATAAGCCAGAGAGGATGGTGGAGTGGATAGGTGGAAGGAAGATTGACAGATTGGAAAAGCCATGACGATTTTGCTGAGCTAGACGGTTGGAATTGGGGTAAGATGGGGGAGGGGAAATGAGGAAACTGAAATCCACAAAGGTCTTAGGTGTTGAAGTATCCCGACGAGGAAGATTGGGCGTTCTTTCTCCAGGCGTCCTATGGTTAGGGAGTGGTGATTGCAGGGGCTCAGGATCTGCATGTATTTGGCAGAGTGGGTGGGACAGTTGAATTGTTTAGCGCCAAGATGGTGGGTTTGATTGGTGCAGGTGTCCGGGAGATGCTGTCTGAAGCACTCTGCGAATTGGCGTCCAGTCTCCCCAGTGCAGAGGAGAGCGCATTTGGGGCTACAGATACATGAATGTCATGTGCGTAAGTGCAGATGAAACTTTGTGAGCAGTAGAACGCTCACTTGGGGTCTTGGATGGATGTGAGGGGGAGTTGTGGATGCAGGTTTTGCAGTTCCTGAGGTGGCAGGGTAAGGTGCCAAAAATGGAGTACAGGTCGTTAGGAGTCCATGCACATAACCCAGGGAGCGATGTTTATGGAAAACGGATGAGGGTCGGAATGGAAATAAATTACTGGTTGTGGGGTCCGATGTAGGTGGCGGAACAGTGATAGAAAACAATACGATATATGTGGATGTTGGTGAGATGAAAGCTTAGTTGGGGTTCTGTCCTTGTTGCTATTGGAGGAGTGGGCTTCAAGGTAAGAGGTGCGGAACGTGGATGAGAGGCACTGCGGGGCATCTTCAAACACGTGGGAGGGGAAATTGCGTCAAAATTGGCCTTGCTCCAATTCATTATATTAACTTGTGGAAAAAAGCCTATGCTTTTCCAGAACTACTTTCAGTCTAATTTAATTATGTTTCCAAACTAACAGCTCAAATTCAGAAGAGGAAAAATGTTGATGCCTCGATCAGATCAGTCATGATCTCATTGAATAGAAAGGCCGCCACGAGTGGTTGAATGTCTGCATATGCCCAATGTGTTTACGACTATATACTTTATGTGTTTGATTTTGCATTTGTATGTGTTTCAGTGTATCAATGTGAGTACCTCTACTTCTGCCTTTCTGAATATTTAAGGCTCTCTTGTTTTGTTAGTGGACGAATGCAAATGGGGGAAATGATGATATTCCTCACTCTGTCACTGTCTTTACACCTGTCTTTCCCTCTTGTGTTAAAAGTGATCCCATGATACACACTGCTGGCCATGCCATACCACTGCACAAGCAGCGGCTTTCAGGGAAAAGGCATAAAAAAGTGGCTCTCTCACATTTGAATTCAATTGGCTTTAATGTCACGTGCACTCAAATGAATGCATATAACCGTTCGCAATGCAGCTGTTTCTGGTGCCACATTAGGTACAATGTAGCTAGGAACAGATTCTTCGGTTTTTGGTGCAAGATTGGTAGAATTTTAAATGAACATCTTGCAGAAAATGAAAAGAAGAAAAAATAATGGACGATACATAGTTTTCTCACACATCAGTCTGTGCCAGCAAAAGTCTCCAGACTGCACTGCATCTAGTCTCCAGAGGTCACTGGGTCCAGACTCCAGAATTCAATAAGCCTAGTTCCAAATTGCTCCGGGCCCAGTTCCCAGACTGCACGAAGCCAAGCCCCCAAACCGTGTTCAGCCCCGTCTCCATTCTGTACGGGTCAGATTCTCTGGATGGTACTGGGCCCAGTTTCCAGGTTGCACCAGGTCCAGTCTCAAGACGGCATTGCTCAAATTCCTCAGACTGCACTGAGCCCAGACTCCACACGGCGCGAGGCACAGTCTCCATACTGCACCAGCGCCAGTCTCTAGTCTGCACTGGGCCCAGTCTTCAGACTGCAGTTTGTCCATTCTCCAGACTGGAGTGTGCCAAGTTTCCGGACCGGACAGTGTCTAGTCTTTAGACCACACCAGGTCCAGTCTCCAGTCGACAGCGTGTGCAGTTTGCACACTGCACAGAACAGAGATTCCAAATCATTCTGGGCCCAATTACCAGGGGAAGCTGGGCTGAGTCTCCAGCCTGCACTGGGCTCAATCTCCAGACTGTAGTCGGCAGAGTCTCCAGATCACCCTGGACAGATTTTTCATCGTGCACCAAGTCAAGTTACCAGAAGCAGGAGGCCAAGAAGCCAGATTTCACGGGATCATGTCTTCAGACTGCATTCAGCCAAGTCTCCAGATTGCACTGGGCAGATTCTCCAAACTGCACCATTCCAGTTTCCAGACAGTTATTTGCCGAGTCTCCAGACCTCACTAGGCCGAGTCTCCAGACTGTACTGTCCCAGTCTCCACATCACATCAGGTTGAGCCACAACACAGTAACATGCCCAGTGTCCGGACGACAAGAGGCTCATCTCGACTGCACCAGACTCCAAAGCACTCAGGGCCCAGTCTCCCGACCCCGGCAGGCCCAGACTCCAGATTGGACTTGGCCCAGTCTCCAGCATACTCTAGGATCAGTATCCAAACCACCTCGTGTCAATCCTCTAGACCGCATCAAGTCATGTCACCAGACCACACCAGGACAGGTTTTGAGTCCAACCCCAGTCTCCAGACCTCACTTGGCCCACATGAAGATCACGCTGTGCCCAGTCTCCTAACCTCATCAGGCCCAATTTCCAGACCACGTCAGACTGAGTCTCAAAATTGACCCAGGCCAAGTCCCCACACCACACTGGGCTCAGCTTCTAAACAACAACGGGCCCAGACTCTGGACCAGTCTCCAGGCCGAAGTTTGGTTTTTCTCCAGACCGCACCAGTCCCCCCCTGCAGATTAAATCACGTCTAGTCTCCAGACTGCACTGGGCCCAAACTACAGATTCCCCCATCCGCTGTCTAGACCACACCAAGCTCCATCCCCAGATGCGCCAGTCCCAGTCTCGAGACCAACCATATGCCCCGTCTAAAGAACAGACTGTGCCCAGTGTCCTGAGTGCACCAGGCCAATTCTCAGAATGTATCATACTGTGTCTAAAGACCTCAACATGATGAGCCACAGGAGCTCAGCATGTCCAGTCACTGGACGACACTGGGACTCGTCTCCAGACTGCACCAGGACTAGTCACCAAACATTTCAAGGACATGTCTCTGTATTCCACGGGGCGCAGTGTCCCGACGGGACTGGGCCCAGTCTCCAGACCACTCTGGGGCCAATCTCCAAACTGCATTGTGGCAAATCTATAGACTGCACCAAGCCCAGTCAAAAGGCCCAGCTGGGCAAAGTGTGAAGATCACACTGTGCCCAGACTCCTGAATGTACGAGGCCCAGTTCCCAGACCGCGTCAGCCTGAGGCTCAATTCTGCCCCAGGCCAAAACTACAGATTGGACCAGACTATTGTCCAAACCACACCAAGCTCAATTGCCAGACCCAGTCCCGAGACCAAACCCAGTCTCTACGGGGCCGCGCCTGAAGACCAAACTGCGCCCAGTGCCCTGAGTGCACCAGTCCATTTCCCAGACTGCGCCAGACGGAGTGTCAGAACTGCATTCAGGCCCTGTATGCAGATCATAATGGGCCCTGTCTCCAGACTGCACTCCAGTTCCAGTCTCCAGACCACACTTCAGTCCAAACCGAGCCCATTATTCAACCAGCAACAGGCCCAGTCTCCTCTCTACACAGGGCACATTATGCAGTCCACAACGGGCCCAGTCTCGAGTCTATATCAGGCTCAGTCTCCAGGTCACACCAGGCCGAGTCTCCAGATTGCAAAAGCACAAGTCTCCAGACACCGCTGGGGACAGTCTCCAGACTTCATCGACTCAGTTTCCAAACTGGAATGGTCAGATTCTCCAGATTGCACTGGGCACATTTTCCAGGGCCCACAACCTTTCTCAGCCTCATCTCCAGTCTGCACGAGTCTGATTCTCCATATGATACTGGTCCCAGTTTCCAGATTGCAACAGTCTCAAAACAGCACTGCTCAGATTCCTCGTACTGCACTGAACCCAGACTCTATACCACATGAGACCCAGTCTCCAGACTGCAGCAGACCCCGTCTCCAGTCCATACTGGGCCCAATCTTCAGACTGCTCTCGTCCACTCTCTTGTTTCCAGACCGGACAGGGTCCAGTCTTCAGACGACAGCAGATTCAGTCTCATGACGACAGCGGGAGCAATTTCCACAATACTGAGCTGAGTCTCCAGATCACTCTGGACCCAGTCAGGAGGCCACGCTGGGCTGAGTCTACCGCCTGCACTGGGCTCAGTCACCAGACTGCTGTCGGCAAGGACTCCAGATTACTCTGGACAGATTTTTCATAGGTCAAGGTCATGTTTCCAGAAGCAACAGGCCAAGAAGCCAGACTTCACTGGATCGACTCTCCAGACTGCATTGTGCCATTCACTAGAGTGCAGTAGGCGCAGTTTCCAGACTGCACCAGCCTAGTCTATGGACTGTAGTTCTTCCAATCTCCGGACTGCACTCAGTCAAGACTCCAAATCGCACTGGGTAGATTCTCAAAACCGCAACAGTTCATTTCCAGACTGCATCGGGCCGAATCTTCAGGCCTCTCTTGGACGTGTCCCCCGTATGCACTGTCCCCGTCTCCAGACTGCACCAGGCTGAACCGAAAGACCGCACCATGCCCAGTCTCTGGACGACGCCGGGGCTAGTCTCAAGGGTGCACCATGCCTTGTCTCTAGAGCATTCAAAGCCCAGTGTCCGGACCCCACCAAGCTCACAGTCTCCAGACTGGACTTGGACCAGTCTCCAAACCACATCGTGGGAATCCTCCAGACTGCACCAAGCCCACTCGCCAGATCGCATCGTGCCCAGTCTCCAGACCAACTCCAGTCTCCAGACCTCACTGGGCTCATTCTGAAGATCACACTGTGCCCACTTTCCAATCAGCACCAGGCCCAATTTCCGGACCGTGCCAGTACGAGACTCAAGACTGGCCCGTGCCAAGTCTCCAGACAACATTGGACCCAGGTTTCAGACCGCATCAAGCACAATCTCCAGACTGAACTAGACTCAGTCTCCAAACCGCTCCAGACCAGTGTCCAAGCTGGATTTTGGCAATTCTCCAGACCGCACCAGGCCCTACCTCCAGACTGCACCTGGCCCAAAATACTGATTACACCAGTCTAATGACTATGCCATACCAAGCTCAGTTCGCAGACAACCCCAGGACCAGACTCGAGACCAGCCCCAGTCTCGAGACCATGCAAGGCCCCGTCTGAAAACACACTGCTTCTAGTGTCCTGAGTGCATCAGGCCAATTTCCAGACTGCACCAGACCGAGTCTCAGAACAGCACCAGGCCCTTTCTCCCAACCCTGCTGGGCCCTGTCTCCAGACTGCACTGGGCCCAGTTTCCAGACGAGTCTGGTACCAGTCTCCAGGCTGCATATAGCCCATTCTCCAGATCGCATTAGACCCTGTCTCCGGGCAACACCAGCTTCCATACCGAAACGAGTCCAGTTTGTAGACTGCAACCAAACTAGTAACCACATCACACTGGGCCCAGTTTCCAAACAACAGAAGGACCAGTGCCCTCTCCACACCGAGCTCTTCATGCCGTCCGCAATGGGCTCAGTTTCCAGTCCACATCAGGCTCAGTCTCCAGGCCACGCTACGCCGAGTCTCCAGGCTACAAAGGCACTAGTCTCCAGAAACCAATCTGGGCCAGTCTCCAGACATTCTTGACCCAGTCTCCAAAATGGAATGGTCAGGTTCTCCAGAATGCACCGTGCCCATTCTCCAGTGAACACTGGCCACAGATTCCAGACCGCATCAAGCCGAGCCTCTACACCACAATCTCTCCAGTCATCAAACTACACCGGGCCCAATCTACAGACTGCGCCGATCTCTGTCTTCAGAACGTACTGGATGCAGTCTCCTGACAGCCCCGGACTCAATCTCCAAAGTGCACCCGGCTGAGTCTCCAGACTGCACTGGACCCAGTATCCAGACGGAATTGGGCCTATTCTCGAGACTGCACCAAGCCCAGTCTCCAAACCATTCTGGACCCAGTCTGCAGACTGCACAGGTCCAAGTCTCCAGACCACACTGGGGCCAATCTTCAGGCCACACCGAGCCCAATCTCCAGATAGCGTCAGGCTCAGTGCCCTGTGTGCAACGGGCTCAGTCTGCAGCCAGTACTATTCCTAAATCGGACCACACCAGGCCGAGACTCCGGTCTGCACCAGGCCCAGTTTCCTGAACATACTGAAACCAGCTTCTGGACAACAACGGGCACAGTACCCAGACTGCATAAAGCTCAGATTCTGGCCTGAGACTCCCCTGTGGAATTCTCCTTCCTGTGCTAGCCTCAAGTGTGGGACTCCCTGACTCCATTGCACTCCAATTAATATGAGGTTAAAAACCTAAAGAAATGAGAGAAATAAAGTTGAATCAGAAACTGAACAATGGAGCTTTGTGTCTTCCTGCTGGAACTTCTAAACTCTGCCACCATTTTTCGGACATTTCAAGGCTGTTTTCTTCTTCAAGGAATGGCTTTAGTTACTCAGATAAATTTTGTTTGTTTGATGAACCATTGTGGTTCACAAAGGGTATCGCAGAAGAGATTCAATCGCAAATGGTCGTTTATTAAGTGATGCGACTGCACCTGTGGGGTGCAGAATTGTTTTGAAGAGGGCATTTTTCATTTATTATAGGAGTGAAGAGATTTATTTTATTTTGTCACACGTTGTCAGTGTTTGGAATTCTCTTGCCCAGAAAGAAGTGGAGGCAGATGTAATGAATATTCATACTGATTCGTCGTGTGTGGGTGAAGGGCTATATGGGCAAATGACGCACTTTAATGGTATTTCCCTGTGATTGTAACAGACTGTATTAGCTCCTCCTCATTGGGATCTGCCTGACACAGGATGATTGCTCGAATATATTTAGGTGATGTTACAGGCAGGGAAATTCTATAGCCTACATTCTGTACCCTACAGGACCTAGAACATTCTGCAACCGACTTTCCCAGTACCATTCACGACATGATATTCTCCAGAACGTTCTGTAACCGATATTATCCAGAATATGCTGCAGACGACAGTCCCTGGCATATTCCTTTCCCCACATTCCCCAGAGTATTCTGTACCCGACATTCCCCAGAACTTTCTGTGTCCAGCATCATTTGCGAACTGCTAGACGTCAGTGAATTGAAAAAAAATAATATCCCGATGGAAGAGATCACATCCCAGGAAAAAATGAGATATTTTTCCAAGTGCCATCATGTAGTTTATGGGGTCAACATATTTTCCCTTCGTTTACATTTCGACACGACAGAGGATCAAATTCAGTTCAGACTTAAAGACAGAAATTTCCAACTGCTGTTTGTCGTCAAAGAACTGGGAGAGAATCCTTCAGGACCACAATGTTTGCACCGTCCGTATTAGGAACTGAAACAAATGCTTTAAAAGGATCGAGTGTGTGGGAATGTTCTAAAACCACCTGCTATTAAGGATGCGTGTCTGTGTGTTTTGAGAGGGAGGGTTTCTTATGGTATACATTATATTCTTTATCGGTAATTCAGAAATGGCCATCTTAATTTCAGCTCTAATTTTATCAATACAGTGACTCATTGGATCTCATTGGATCCTCAATCAAACTGGTCATTTTGCCTCCATGATGATGTATAAGTTGTTTGTTTTCCTTCCTCGCAGTTAACATAATTACGATTTACGTTCTGCTTCACAAAGATTGTGGATTGTCTCCATGTGTCGGGCGTTACCTGCAGGCCATGGCAGTGGCAGATCTCCTGGTCATTATCCTCGATCTGATAATGAGACACATTCCTATTGTTTATGCAGAACAGTTTTTTTTCCTGGATTCTCTTCCCGTGTGTAACATCCACGCCATACTGCTTTATGCAGTCACTGACATTTCTGTCTGGTTTACCGTCACTTTCACCTTTGATCGATATGTGGCCATTTGTTGCCAGAATCTGAAAAGAAAATATTGCAGTGAGAAAATAGCGGCTGTGGTTCTGGGAATCGTGACTGCGCTGAGTTGTTTGAAGAACATTTTCTGGTATTTTTTGCTCACATCTCACTATTGGTTGGCGAACGAGCCCTGGTTTTGTGATTCAAGATATAATGTTCAATTTTCCAGTATCTGGGTGCCAATCGAGTCCCTCCACCACATTCTAACCCCGGGTGTCGCATTTCTCTTTATTCTGCTGCTCAATGTTTTCACCGTCAGACACATTTTAGTAACCAGCAGAGCCCGCAGAAGACTTCGGGCTCACTCCAATGGGAACACTCAGTCTGACACGGAAATGAGAAATCGAAAAACGTCCATCATCTTACTGTTTGCGATCTCGGCTAATTTCATCCTGTTATGGTCAACGTTCATGGTGTATTCTATAACGAACCGGATCGTGGGGATGGTGAACACCGCTGTATATCTGGATATGGCTGTGCTGGAGCTCGGCTTCATGCTGCAGCTCCTCAGTTGCTGCACAAACACCGTAATTTATGCCGTCACGCAGACGAAGTTCAGAGAACAGCTGAAGAATGTGCTGGAACATCCCTTTTTTCAAATTAAACAATCAATCAAATCAATGGACCCGGGGTTTTCTCATTTAAGTTCAATTTTTCAGAAATGAAGCAAACTGGTGCATTGGTTTCAGTTTGAAGGGAATGCTGTTTTTTTTTCCAAACCTATCCCCGAGGGGATCACAAGGAAACATTTCAAAGTTTCTTTCAACTCACGGGTCTGTGAGAAAAATTACCATCCCACTGACTGTATCTATCACTTCAATTTGGAAACAATAAAAATGCTCTGAAAAAAGCACCAAGCAGAAGTCAACGATATTGTTGGTTTTTTTTGTTTGGAAGAACCTGAGCTGCAGAGAGAAAAAAAAACAGCCCAACGTTCGGGTCCTCAGAGTTAGGGAATGTGAGCAAGTTCTGAACTCAGGAATTGGGTTAGAGTCACTGTGCCCTTGCTTTCCTCTCTGGGCCACCTCCCCTATGAGGCCCCGGCAGAATTCATCTCTCTCCCATAGTCCCTCTCCCTTCATATCTCCCACCCTCACACTACACCTCTCTCTCCCTTCCTCCCATTTCCACGCTCTCTTCCACTGACCATCCCTTCCATATTCTTCTTCAGACTCTCTACATCTGGACTCTCAACTGCCAATCTCCCTCTCTCCAAACCTTTGCATTTGGAATCCTCCCTCATCTTAACCTTCCATGGGAAAGGAGGGCTTTGTGTGGGACTTCAGGCCGTTGCTCGGGTGACGGGAGCGTGCAGATGCAGCCATTACGAGGACAAAATGGGAGTTGCGGAGTTTCAGGCAGTTGGTAAGCTAACAGAGGAAGGTGTGGAACATCAGGACATTGTTACGGCAAAATATGGGGTGTGGTGTTTCACGCAGTTGCTAGAGGAACAGCATGGGTCTGGCGCCAAATCCCGTTGTTACCGACACAGGGTGAAAACACTGAACGTTACTAGGAGGTCAATTTGAGAGTTGCACCATAGCCTGTGGCTGTGCCCAAAGAGTGGGGGAGCGGGAACAGGCTATTATGCATCGATAACATTTTAGATTACCGCTGTCTATTACTCAGTGAACAGAGTGGATGGGGATCAAAGGTCATTTATCAGACATGCACTGGCGACGGATTCGAAGATGTGCTCAGGTTTGGGAACATGTGGGGGAAATGCACGTGATGGTGAGTGAGTCTGAGGAAGTGAGCATGATAGTGATGGAGTGAGAGTGGTTAGATTCGATTAATTAGAATATGGAAACAGGCCTTTCGGCCCAACAAGTCCACACCACACACATTTCTTTGCATTTACCCCTTTACCTCACACTACCGTCAACGTAGATTGTGGGAAGAAACCGGAGCAAACCCACGCAGACACAGGAGAATGTGCAAACTCCATACAGTCATTCGCCCCAGGCGGGGATTGAACCCCGGTCTCTGCCGCTGGGAGGCAGTATTAGCTAACCATTGTTCCACCTTATCGCCAAAATGTGATGAATTCAGAGTGACAGTGGGCGGGTGAGTCTGAGGGGGTCACGTTGACGGTGATGGAGTGAGTGCGAGGGAGTCAGGGTGACTTCAGGAGAGTGGGAGCGTGTCAGTGAGGTGTATGGGTTGTCAGGGTGATAGTCGGGGAGTGAGTGTAAGTGGTCAAAGTGACGGTGACAGAATGATTATGCAGTTGGATAGTTTATGCAGGATGACAGTAAGGGAGTGAGTCTGATGGATAAAAGGTCACAGTGACGAAGTGAGTGTGAGCGGGCTAGAGTTACAGTGATGTAGTGAAAGTGAGGGGGGGTCACAGTGACAGTGGCCAAGTGATTGTGAAGGGGCCAGTGTGTCTGTGACAATGTCAGTTTGAGGGGGCTCAAATGACAATGACGGAGAGTATGATCGGGTCAGAGTGATAGTGATGGAGTGAGAGGGACGGGGCATTGGTGACAGTAACGGAGTGAATGTGAAGCGTTCAGCTTGACAGTGATGGAGTGAGTATGCGGGAGTTCGAGTGTTGTTGATCGAGGGAGTGTGAGAATGTCAGGGTGATTATGCCTGAGAGGATGTGATGGAGCCAGGGTTACGGTAATTTACCGAGTTTGAAGTCATCAGGATGGAGGTGATTGCGCAAGTGTGAGAGGATTTGCATGACATTCAGGGGAGTGTGTGTGAGAGGGTTAGGGTGACGGACAGAGTGAATGTGAGGGCGTCAGGGCGATGGTGATGGAGAGTGTGAGGGGGTCTGTGTGACAGTGATGGAGTGAGCTTGAGGGCGTCAGGGTGGCAGCGATAGACCAAGTATGAGGGGTCCTGGGGTACAGTGGCGGAGTGAGTATGAGGGGTTTAGATTAGACTTAGATTAGACTTACAGTGTGGAAACTGGCCCTTTGGCCCAACAAGTCCACACCGACCCGCCGAAGCGCAACCCACCCATACCCCTACATATACCCCTTACCTAACACTACAGGCAATTTAGCATGGCCAATTCACCTGACCCGCACATCTTTGGACTGTGGGAGGAAACCGGAGCACCCGGAGGAAACCCACGCAGACACAGGGAGAATGTGCAAACTCCACACAGTCAGTCGCCTGAGGCGGGAATTGAACCCAGGTCCCTGGCGCTGTGAGGCAGCAGTGCTAACCACTGTGCCACCGGGTTATTGTAATGGTAATGGGATTAGTGAGAGATTGGTCAGAGTGAATATGAGTGGGTAAGGATGATAGTGACGGACGGAGTGTGAGTGTGTCAGGGTGATTGCGATTGGGTAAGTATGAGGGAGTCAAGGTGATAGTGAGGGAGTGAGTGTGAAGAGTTAATTTTGATACTGATGGAGTAAGTGTGAGGGAGTGTTCATGTTGTTGATTGAGTGAGTGTGAGCGTGTGCATATGACGTTAATGAAATGAGTGCCAGCGGGTCATGATGACAGTGACAGAGTCAGTGTAAGGGGATCAGGGGAATGCTGACTGAGTGAGTGTGAGCGAGTTATGGTGGCAGTGACAGGAACATTGTGAGGGTTTAAAGTGATGATGACAGAATGAGTGAGGGGGATCATGGTGGTGGTGAGGGAGTGAGAGTGAGGGAGTCAGCGTAATGGTGACTGGTTGAGTGAGGGATTCAAGGTGACGGTGATGCAGTGAATATCAGAGAGAGTACGCTGACTCTGGGAGAGTCAGGGTAATGGTGACTGAGTGAATGTGAGCCAATTAGTATAATGGTGTATGAGAGAGCGTTAGAGAGATAGACTTAGTGTGAATGGGCCACCACGACGGTTATAAAGTGAGCGTGAGGGTGTGAGTGTGTCGTGAAAGAGTAAATGTGATAGTTACAGGGTGATGGTGACGTAATCAATGAGAGGGGTCGGGGATTCGTGACTGACTCAGTGTGATGTGTTCAGGGTGACTGTGATGGAGTGAGTGTGAGAGGGTCAAGATGACAATGACTGAGTGTGTGTGACAGTGTGGGTGTGATGGTATTAGAGTGAGTGCGTGCCTGGGGGTGAAAGTGAATAATTGATTTTGAGGTGATTAAGATGGCAGTGATGATATGTGTGAATGAGTTTAGATGACAGTTACAGAGTGAGTGTGAGGGCTTTAGGATTTCGGTGAAGGAGTGAGTGTGAGTTGTCAGGGTGATGGTGATGGAGTGTTGAGAAATGGGTCAGATTGAATGTGAGTGGTTAAGGGACACACTGTGTGTAAGTGTGTCAGGGTGATGGTGATGAAGTTTGTGTGAGGGAGTCAGGATTACAGTAGCATAGTAAGCAGGTGCGTTTGACAGTGACGGGATGAGTGCAAATGATTGCGGATGATGGTGATTGAGTGAGTGTGTGTGGGGTGGGTGATGGTGACAGAGTGAGTGTGCGCGGTTCAGTGTAACAATGACAATGAGAGTGTGAGGGTGTAAGTGTGGTGGGGTTGGATTGCATTTGAGAGGATCAGGGCGATAGTCACGTCGTGAATGTGAGAAGTCTGGGTGATGGAGATCAAGTGACAGTGAGGGGGTCAGGTTGACGATGATAGAGTGAGTATGATGAGGTCAGGGTGACAGTGATGGAGTGATCTTGAGGGGTCAGCGTGACAGCGAAGCAGTGAGCGTGAGGTGGTCAATGATATGGTGATGGAGTTTCGGGGAGAGGGTAAAGGTGATGGTAACAGAGTGAGTGGGGAGATTATGGTGACAATGGGAGAGGGAATGTCGGGTGTTCAGGGTGAAGGTGACTAAGTGAGGGTGAGGGAGTCAGGTTAACAGTGTGAGAGTGAGGGTGAGGCGTCCAGTGTGTCTGTTACGTTGTGAGTTTGAGGGGGTCCGGATGACAATGACAGAGATAGTGTGAGCGGGTCAGGGTGACATTTACAGAGTGAGAGTAAGGGGAACGTGTTGATAATGGGGAGCGACTGTGCGGGGTGTCAGGATAATAGTGGGGGACTCGGTGATGAAGGGAATGTGAGCAGGTCAAGATGACAGTGATAGAGTGAGTGTGAGGATGTCAAGGTGACAGTGATGGAGGGAGTGTGAGGATGTCAAGGTGACAGTGATGGTATGAGTGTGAGGATGTCAGAATGACGGTGACGCAGTCCGTGTGAGAGAGCTGAAAATGTGTTGCTGGTTAAAGCACAGCAGGTTAGGCAGCATCCAAGGAACAGGAAGTTCGACGTTTCGGGCCAGAGCCCTTCATCAGGAATGAGGAGAGTGTGCCAGGCAGGCTAAGATAAAAGGTAGGGAGGAGGGAGTTGGGGGAGGGGCAATGGGGATGTGATAAGTGGGAGGAGGTCAAGGTGAGTGTGATAGGCCGTAGTGGGGTGGGGGAGGAGAGGTCAGGAAGAAGATTGCAGGTAGGAGGGCGGTGCTGAGTTGAGGGAACCGACTGAGACAAGGTTGGGGGAGGGGAAACGAGGAAACTGGAGAAATCTGAGTTCATTCCTTGTGGTTGGAGGGTTCCCACGCGGAAGATGAGGCGCTCTTCCTCCAACCGTCGTGTTGTTATGTTCTGCCGATGGAGGAGTCCAAGGACCTGCATGTCCTCGGTGGAGTGGGAGGGAGAGTTAAAGTGTTGAGCCACGGGGTGGTTGGGTTGGTTGGTCCGGGCGTCCCAGAGGTGTTCCCTGAAGCGTTCCGCAAGTAGGCGGCCCGTTGGGGAGACGGCCAAGAATTTATCATTGGCTCGTCACATTCCTCGACCGATAGGGAACATCATCTGAAAACATTACCATTTGAAGAATAAATAGCAACAAAGGGAAACATGTGAATTCCAGCAAGTATCACCAGCAGATGCCACCTTCAGCACCAATATCAGGGATTGTGTATCCAATAATAAATTATTTAATAACTCCAGGGAACACAACACTCCGGGGAAATAAATTCATTCTCCATCCCCAGTGATCATTCACTGAAAGATAGGGTTTGACGAAAGGCACCTTTGTAAGTACACAATAGACATTCAGAACACATTATTGTGGATGCCTGGAATGTACTGTCCAATCTAAACGTATAAAACACAATCTGTCACACACATCCTCGTTATCCAAGTTTGTAATGTTAATCCACCTGATTACCTTGCTTTTTCCCCAAATCTCCATCAGTGATGGTGGTGATTTTCTTATTGACACTTGTTTAAGATAAGAACATAAGTACTGGGAACATGAGGAGGAAATTCAACCTTTCGAGTCTGCTCTGCTGTTTACTGCAATGATGAGTGAACTCATCTCAGCCTCAAGTGGATTTTCTGCCAACTCGCTATCACTTGCCAATCCATATGAATTACAAATTTGCTTTCCATCATTGACTGGGCAGCACGTGGAACATTGGTTAACACTGCTGCCTCATGGCGCCACAGAACCGGGTTCAATTCCAGCCTAATGGCAATTGTCTGTATGGAGTTTGTATCTTCTCCCCGTGTCTGCGTTGGTTTCCTCCGGTTGCTCCGGCTTCCTCCCACAGTCCAAAAAATGTGCAGATTAGGTGAACTGGCCATGCTAAATCGCCCGGAATGTTAGGGGGAATGGTTCTGGGTGGGTTGCGCTTCGGCGGGTCGGTGTGTACTCGTTGGACCGAAGGACCTGTTTCCACACTGTAAGTAATTAAAAAAAATGTACTCAGTGTCCTGGCATCCACATTGCATATAGAATCATAGAGACTGCGTTGTGAATCCTACAGATTACTCTGCTTCCAGACGGTAGATTTCCATATATCTCTGGTTGAAATCTGCTACCCATTATTCATCGCCCTCTCACAATTTACTGAATCAATATTTCTTTCACCAGAAATCTTTTACCTTAACGAGTATATTAGATTACTTACAGTGTGAAAATTGGTCTAACAAGTCCACACTGACCCTTCGAAGAGCAACCCCACCCAGACACATATCCCTTCACATAACACTGCGGGAAATTTAGCATGGTCAACTCATGTAACCTGCACATTTATGGACTGTGGGAGGAAACCGGAGAACCCGGAGGAACCCCACGCAACATGGGGAGAATATGCAAATTCCATACAGACACTTACCATTGGGCAAGAATTGAACGCGGGTCTCTGCCGATGAGAGGCTGTGAAATCCAATTAAGGCCCACATGTCATTTGTCGTGGTGCTGTTCCCACCACCCTCCATCACACAATTTTCATCTTACTTCCAAGGAACAGGGCACCAATGGTGTCACGAGGAGCGTACTCCCCCATTAAGAGGCATGGCCTCGTGTTATTATCTCTGGAGTTTTAGCCCAGAGATGCGGGTAATGTTTTGGGTCCCAGGGATGAATCCCAGTCCGGAAAAACGGTCGAATTTGATTTTTTAAAAATCTTGAAGGAAAAGTTCTCATGGCCATGATAACATTGCAGATTATTAGAAACTACCCATCTGGTTCACGAATGTCCTTCAGGGAATGACGTTGCTGTCCTTACCCGGCAGAGCCAAGAAGTGACTCCAGACCCAGCAATGTCGTTGAATCTTAACTGCCTTTTGGGAAATTATGAAATTAGATAATAAGTGTTAATGTAGCATTGCCGTAGATGGGTTGGAACATGCTTCATAATGGAGATAAAGGCACCCTCTGTTTTGGTCAAATGGAGAGACTTCAAAGTTCTAGTAATTTCTGGAGCATGGAGAGGTTGTATATTAGAGACAACTGAGTAGTAATGTTAGGAGAGAGGGTGGTTTTCATGATAACAGTTTTGAGGGGAGAGGAAACAAATATTTCAGAGAAACTAGAATTGTGCTCTGTATTTATAATCAGTACTTATTCCTTTCATAATTCATTTTACAGGATACTAGAAGGTGAAGATGTTCAGAGAGAAAGCTCAAAATCATTTGTGGATAGTGAAATTAACTGAGACATGAACAGCATAAATTTAAAAATGTCCATTTGTTCTGTCTGCATCAAAGGTTTTAAATATCGGTTCGACTGGAAAAGCACGAATGCAAACTCTCTCATTCACAATTCTGAGTCTTGCAGGGAACTGGCTGTGGTAAAAACAATAACGTTTTGACACAATGTTGACACAAAGCTAGTCATTTTCTTTCTCAAAAATAAACCCTTGGCTCAAGGATACTCTGTCCTTGATTTTTCTCAGAGTGTTAATAAATCAGGCCGGGCTCTGATCAAACTGATTTGGAACTGAAATGAGAATGATTTTGAATGGCTTCTTGTTTATATGTAAACAATTGAAGTATCAGTCCAAAGTGATCATGTTTCAGAAGTGACCTATGGAATGAAAGTGGACTGGCTCTCTATCTAAGTGGTCAGCTCTCTATCTAAGCAGTTTATTTCTGTCCAGTAGATTTCACCTTATCTGTAGTTTAAATTTGCTCCCACTCAATCATCACATCCGCACAATTTCCTGAATCTATGTTCTTTTTACCATAAATTTACTTACCTAACAGAGTACGTCAGCAAAATGCAATCAAGGCTCATATGTCCTTTATGCTAATCCTGTTCCCACTATCCCCCACCTCACCCTTTTCATCTCACTTCCAAGAAACAAGGCACCAATCGTGTCATAAAATTTCCACCTCACACAATGGGAGGCTTGACATAATGGCATTATCGCTGTAGTGTCAATCCAGAGATCGAGAGGGTCTCAGCGTTGAATCCCTCTGCAGTAAACGGCGGAATTTGAATCCAATAACAATGTAGATAGAAGAGTTCTCATGGCCATGAACACATTCTGGATTATCAGAAACTAACCAACTGGTCCACTAATGTCCTTGAAGGGAGGAAATGGCTGTCCGCTCTTGGTCTATCCAAGAATTGACTCCAGACCCACAACAATGTGGTTGAATCGTAACTGCCCTCTAGGCAATTAGGGATGGAAAATAAATGCGGATCTCGCATTGCATTGGCTGGGTTGCAACAAACTTGAAAATGCAATTGGCTGCAGATCGAAGGCACCCTCTTTTTTAATTGGTCTGAATGGGGGGTGGAGGGTGGGTTCAATGTTTCAACCCCAAATGATCGCAATCCTAGGATTGGAGGAATGGTGAAATAAAGACAGCAAACCCATACCAAACAAAACGATTCTCTTCTCTGCTGAAAGTACGTGCGAACTACTTGCTTGAACCTTCCTTTCTTTTCATTCTTCTATTAAGTTATTGTCTTGCAGGAACAGAAGGGAATGGAAGTGAACCCTGAACGTCTACAGAGACTGCCCATTGCCGGAAATCGTGTGCATGGATCTGTTTAGCAGGTATTTTCTGAGCATGGGGATGATGTATGTTAGAGGCAGCAGAGTAAGAATATTGGGAAATAGAGTGGGATACGTGAATACAGTTTTGATGGGGAGAGGAAATAGTTATTCCAGGGTAAATAGATTCCAGCTCTGTATTTATAATCAATTCTTATTCCTTTCACAATTACTTTTACTTGTTACTACAAGGCGAAGGTTTGCACAGAGAAATCTCAAAATCATGTGCGTATAATGACGAAATTAAATGAGACATGAACGAAATTCACCTGAAAAATGTGCATTTGCTCTCTTGTCATCAATATTTTCAAACATTGATGGGATTGGAAAAGCACTAAAACCATATGTCCCACCACCAAATAAGAGTCATCCAGTGAATTGACAGTGGCAAAAACAATAACGCTATGACACTTTATTTTTCACAAAGCTAGTCCTTATTATTCTTCTAAAATCTGTTCATTATCTGAACCATACTCTGTCCCTTTTTTTCAGATTGTCAATAAATCAGATGAAAGTGATTTTGAGAGGCCTTCTGATTTTATGTAGACAGTTGAGATATCAGTTCAAAGTGGTCATGTTGTAGAAATGACCTATGGAATGAAAGTGGAGTGGTCAGGTCATAACTGACCAATTTAATTCAGTCCAGAACTTGTTGGAAACATGTTGTGAAACTTGAAAGGGTTCAGAAAAGATTTAGAAGGATGTTGCAAGTGCTGGAGGATCTGAGCTACAAGGAGAGGCTGAACAGGCTGGGGTTCTTTTCCCCGGGAGCATCGGAGGCTAAGGGGTGATCAAAAGTAGGTTTACAAAATTATGAAGGGCATTGATGGGATAAATAGAAAAAGGCTTTTCCCTGGAGTCAGGGAGTCCAGAACAAGAAGACATAGGTTTAGGGTGAGAGGGGAAAGATATAAAAGAGACCGGAGGGGCAACTTTTTCAGGAAGAGGGTGGTACGTGTATGGAATGAGCTGTCGGAGGATGCGGTGGAGGCTGGTACAACTGCAACATTTTAGATGCATTTGGATGAATATGAATAGGAATGGTTTGGAGAGATATGGGCAGGGTGCTGGCAGGTGGGAATAGATTGGGTTGGGATATCTGGTTGGCATGTACAGGTTGGACCGAAGGGTCTGTTTCCGTGCTGTACGTCTCTATGACTCTCTAACTCTATAAACAGTGAGCTGTGTGGCATCGCTTTCGTCTGCCCTTCTAACTGCAATCTGTAAGCATCTGAAATTTCTTTGTAATACGTTTCAAAAGATATTTGCTTATTAGGCCGGTTGTGTATAATCAGAAGAGCATATTTTAATGTATTTTGGATGGACTGAGTTCTGTCGATGTTCTTTATTGTGCTTTTTGTGTTTCTTTGTGTAATTGTGTCAATAGATTTTTGGTATGTTTAAACCTGGTATTCAACCTCGCTAACTTAATCTGCGAAATTTGTACTGTACACTTACCGAAGCAAACGGCGAAATTTACGGACTTTCTGCCTGCTTGACAATGATTTGTGTGGACTGGCCTCGCCCATTGCACTATTTCCGCGTTCGATGTGGATGCGCCTTTAACTGATTGTTGAACCTATTGAGACACAACGATTCCTGCATCATGGAGATCCTGGAAAAGTGAGGACTGTGGGAACGGTTTCCATTCCCTGTCAACACTGGAATTTCATGGATATAGTTACACCAGGGACAGGTCATTGTTCTTTTCTGGTTGTGTGAAAGAATTCTCTGAATATTCTCCCAACCAGAACTGTCACCATGCTGGCACCTGAGAGAAGCTGTTCACGTGTTCTGAATGTGTAAATAAATTCAGTGAATATTTCACCCTGTTGAGACACCAACGAGCTCATACTGTTGAGAACCCATCCACATATTCGGAGCGCGGAAGGGATTTTCTTAGTCATCCTGACTGTGTGCATAGCAGTGAGTTCACAACTGGGTGAGGCCATGCAGCTCCTCTGATTGTGGAAAGGCATTTACTCAGTCTTCACACCTGCAGACATGTGAGCAAATTCACATTGGGGTGAGACCACTCAAATGTTCCAAGTCTGGGAAATGATTCAGAGATTTATCTGACCTGCAGAATTACAAGGAAATACATACTGGGAGATGCATTTCGTCTGTTCAGAGTGTGGTAAAGGATTTGCTCAGTCAGCGCATATGCAGATACACGAGTGAATGCGCGAGTGAATACTAGGGCAACATCTGCTGTTAATCAGCAACAAAATCCGTGCTAATAGATTGCACTTTCCAATCTCACAGCAACTTGTTTTGCAAATATGGAGAAACATAGCGCACGAAATGGCACGCCTCATTCCCACATTACTCCTTTCGCCTCTTGTTTACTTCTTTGCTTTTCTGATTTCTACTCCAATTTGCATGCAGCTCATGTAGTAGTTCAGAGGTCAATCCCTTGAAGTCATATTCTGTAATGTTGTTTGTGTTTCTTGGTATTTCCCGAACAGATCCTCGTGACTCTTTTACCAATACTGTTGATCCCTACATGAATAACTACATCTGAAATCAACCCATCCCACTCCAAAATCTGTTCAAGCCTCTTCAAGATTTTTCTTGCATTGGAGCCAGGCAAACAACACATCATGCCTCCTCTCCCTGTCTCTGTCCGCGGCCACTGTCCAAATTTGAATGAATTATTCTGAAACGTATGATTCACTCCTGAAACAAAACATCCTGGTAATTCTCACAATTTCTGAGACTTTGCAGTTCAAAGCTCAGACTCAGTCCACCAACTGAGTCAGCCTTAGTCAATCAACCAGGATAGGCAACACATAGGCTATGTATAAACCACGAAATATCCATCAGCTCCCAGATTATGCAGGGACAATATAATGCCTGGCAATGCATTTCGATATTATTAGCTTAAACATTTATTTTTCCATTTCATGCTGGCCATCAGTTATTAATCTATGAAATATTTCTTAAATTTAAGTGGTCAAATAAAACGTTACTTATCAAGCAGTGAACTCACAGCTTTACCTGTGATGTCCCTTTTTAACACAATCAGATCCCTTACTCTCCTCCTGTGGTGACTGTTCTCTCCTTCTTTCTGGTCTCCCATAATTGAGTACGTCTGAATCACTGGAAACGACATTTCTTTTCTTTCTGCTCATTCAGTGTCCTGTGTGCTGGTTTCAGTGACATTAATGCCCCAAATTCTTAAAGACCCAACTTTGAAGTCAAAGAACAGATGTATTTACCAATGTGAAAAAAACAAAACTGGAAATGATCACCTCCAATATCTTCTGCTAAACGGCAGTGGTATCCAAATTCAAATAAGCTGCTCTCTAATGTAAGATGGAATGAAAAGCAGAAACATTTATTTTAACCCAGATATTGCAGCGTTCTCGAACTCACTGTTTGAATGTGTGCAGAGGCAGAATATCTCCTAACACTGAAGAACTACTCAACTCCGTAGTTGCGATTGCAAGTCACATGAACTCTGTGTCATGTGCTGGAAAATGGGGTTAGAGTCCCTGCTCCCTATCACCCCTCAACTATTGCTAATTCAGAACCTCCTCTTTAAATTTCCTCATTATCCTGGTATCCATCACATTGGATGATTGTGTTCTACTGATTCATCACCCTTTAAAAGAAGTAATTTACTATGTTATCTGATTTAATTTGGTATCCTTATCGTGAAACTATGTCCTCACATTCTGGACCGGCCCTCAAGAGGAAACATTGATTTCTGGTCAAAGTTTTCAATGGGTTTTAACATCTTCAGATTGTATGGTTCACTTGGTCTGAGAGTTAGAAGCAGTGAGGAATTTACAAGAGCGAGGGTGTGTGATTGATGGCTGTTATCAGCAGGGTGAAAAACTGAAGGTACGGTCAGGTAGATGGGTTAAATATCGGAAAGGTAGGAGGGGTAGACAGGTCGTGCGGGGGTATTCTGTGGCTATCCGCATTTCATACTAGTATGCTGCTTTCGAACGTGTAGGGGGTGATGCATTCTCCGGGGAAGCCAGCACAATCAGCCAAGGTTCTAGTATGGATACAGATTCAAATATAATAAGGCACGCGTCGGTCTTCAAGCGATTGATTGTGATAAAGGACTGTTTCGTCAGAGGCACAGGCACACAGATGCGTCTGAGGAAAGAATGGTGTGTTCCTCCTTGATACCAAGATAAAGGATGTGTCAGGGAGGGGGCTAAATGTTCTCTACGGTGAGAGGGATCGCCAGACGTCCACATAGTACACATTGGAACAAACGTCACAGTAGGGGAAATTGATAGGATTCCGAAGGCAGAAAATAGAAATTTAGGCAGGAAATTTTATAAAAGGAGGTCAGTAATATTTGGATTACTCCCCATGCTGCGAGCTTGGGATGGTAGGATTTGGAGGACAGAGCAGATGAATGTGTGGCTGGATAACTAGCGCATGGGAGAAGGGTTCGCATTTTTGAAACATTTGAATTTCTTCCGGGGTACAAGTTACCTGTAGAAGAAAGAGGAGAAAGTGAAGACTGCAGATGATTGTGATCAGAGCTGAAAATGTGTTGCTGGAAAAGCCCAGCAGGTCAGGCAGCATCCAATGAACAGGTGAATCGACGGTTTGTGCATGAGTCCTTCTTCAGGAATGGAGAAGAAAGAGAAAATGCACCTGAATTGGAAGGGGACTGATGCATCCTGACAGGGAGATTGGCTAAAGCAGCTCGAGCGAATTAAAACTCGTAAGATGGTGTGGTGTGATATGGAACCCGAGAAGCAAAGAGATCAATCTGAGACCGGTAGTGTCAGGAAGGGGAGCGATTCAAACAGTCAGTGCAAAGCAGAGAACAAGGTAGGACGGATGAATTAAAATGCATTTACTTCAATGCAAGAGTGTTCAATGGAAAGGCAGGTGTACTGAGGGCATGCTTAAGAACATGGGAATGGGATATCATAGCAATTCCAGAAACATGGTTCGGGGTGGCAGGACTGCCAGCTTAATTTTCCAGGATACAAACGTTATAAGCATGATAGAAAGCAGGCAAGAATGGAGGGCGGGATAATCCTGGCAATACATCCAGGGATAGTATTTGGGTGTATTGAGAAATCAGAAAGGAATGATGCACATATTGGGATTGCACGATAAACCCCATAATAGTCAGTGGGAAGTTTTGAAACAAATTTGTCAGCAAATGTCAGTTATCTGTAACAATACTGGGGTGGTTATGGAAATTCAGCCTGTGTTCTCTAGTGACACAAAAACTAGGAAACGATCGCAGTGAAAGTTCAAAATTCACACAGAGGGACTTACTAACACAGTGACATGGAGAAAAGGTGGCCTACAAGATTGGGCTGAATGCCAAGATAATCTTAGTGGACAGCAAGTGAAAAATAATAACCAGGGAATAATTAGGACCCGATAGAAACCAATGAGGCAGTCTGTCTGTAAAGCCGGAGAACGTTGATAGATTGTTAAATGAGCGCTTCACATCTGTGGCACTTGCGACAAGGAGGATGCAGGTATAGAATTCTAGAAGATGGACTGTGAAGCTCTGAAGGAGATTCATTAACATGGTGAACGGTGTTTGGGGGCTTTGGTTGGAATAAAATTGGACCAACTGTCAGGTCGGGATGAGTTGTATCTCAGGTTGATGTCACAGACAAACAAGGAAATAGACGGCCCCAAATGTTTAAGTCGAATCTGTCGACACGGAAAATGGAGGTTGCAGAGGATTGCAGAACCAATAATGTTGAGCCATTTTGCTGGAAGTGTGATGGAGATAGACAAGGGACTATAGAACAATGAGTATCAGATCGGTGTTCAGGAAAACTATTGAACAAAGTTAAGAAGGAGAAAATCAATCACCATTTCCAGAGACAATGTTTAATAAGGTATAGGTAACATGACTATATCAAAGGGAAGTCATGACTAACGAATTTAATTTTGTTTTAGTCCAATGGGTCTTGGATATGTTTTTTCAGCAAATGCTTTCGACACAACACCACATGGAAAATTGATAAAGAAAGTAAAATCTCATGGCATCAAGAGTAACTTGGCAAGTGTCAACGGAAATTGAGTGCGTGACAGGAGACAGAGAGTGGTGGCTTCTACCACTGCTTGTACGACTGGAGACTTGTGTCCTCTTGTGTACGACAGGGTTCAGTGCTATGTTCCTCATCATTTGTGGTATTCATAAGTTATGTAGATGTGTTGTTGGATGGGGGTGAGGGATTGTGAAAACAAGTCTTGGTTAGTCACAAAGATTGGCTGAGCGGTTGGCATTGAGGAGGAAGTTATGACGCTACAGATACATGTGGATAGAATGGTCAGGTGGACAGAGCAATTGCAGATGGAATGCAACTCTGATAAATATAAGGTGTTGCATTTTAGAAGATAGCACCAGACAAGGGAATACTCAATGAATGGCAGCACACTAGGAAGCTAAGGTGATGTTTCTCCGCAGGACCCTAAATGCGACTGGACAAGTTCATTGTTTGGCTGTGGATGCACACGGGACTGGATGCATTGTTTTTATTAACTGAGACACAAATTATAAGAATTATTCAAGTCTTTGCGCAGGCAATAGAAGGAATACTGTGTGTAGTCCTGTGCATCACATTATTTGAAGGATGTGATGGCACTGGATCGTGTGCAGAGGAGTTTCAACAAGATGCTCCTGGAGTGCAGCACAACAGTTATGGACGGAGGCTGGATAAGCCTGGGTTATTTACTCTGGAGCAGAGAAGGCTAAGGGGGACGTGACTCAGAAGGAGAAGATTCGAAGTGCATGGGCATGGTCGACGAACAGCTGTTGTTTTTATTGAAAGCGACAAAAACTAGGGATCACACTTTTAAACTGAAGGGTTTTGAGGTTAAGAGAAGATTTGAAAAGTGATTTTCACTCAGAGAGCGTGGGGTCTGGAATGTACTCCTCAGAGGGGCATTGTCACGGGTAGCCTTACAACCGTTAAACAGTACTTGGACAGTACCTGAAGTGTCATAACATTCCTGGCTCCAGGCCTTCTGTAGCAAGTTGGGACTAATGAAGACTGTGCTGTGTTTCTGACAGCACAGAGTCTATGCATCTGTGATTGTACGCTTGTGGAAGATTAGTTATTGAACTGCTTAAGACAGGAATTGCTAGTCTTTTGAATCGTATGTTAACAACATGAAAAGAGTCGCGAGTGTGATGCTGAAACGCACAGGAAAGTAGTCAGCATCAGACAAGCAGAAGAATCGACGTTTGTGGCATAAGCCCTTCATCAGTAATGGTTACAAGAATGTGAAGATTTTTATAAGCGTGAACTGTAATTACTTCAATAATTATATCATTGTGAAAGTAAGCAAAAACAAGTGCAGTTCCTTCCAGTCTGAGACCAGGGAATGGAGAATGGAGAAGATGGAAATGGCAGACACGTGGAGTAACGAATTACGATTAAAAGTCATTCAGAGAGAAATTCAAAGAGAGTGAAAAAATATAGAAAAAGGAAAAGAGCGAGAGAAGAGAGAGAGAACGAGAGAAATTACATCAAGAAAGACAGTTCGAACTTCAGAATTTGGCACTTAGAGTTCAAACATTTACTTTCGAAAGTCTGGAGAATTGATGTGAAAGAGCAGAGAGTTAAAACAAAAGGATTAAGCTCTCAACTATCTGATTATTATCAGTCGTTCCGTAAACCAAGTTTCATTTTCAGGATCAATTTCAATTGTGAGGGATATAAGTGAGGAAAAGAAAAATTTTCATGTGAAAAGGGAAAGTTAGATCTCAGTGAAGATCATTAGAATAACTTAACACTGGATAAAAATGGATACCCTTTAAGTGGACAGGAAAGTTAAAAAGTTCTGGTATTTTCACTGCAATAAAGTAGGCCATTATGAACTTACTGTGCTCGAGGGTTAGAAAAAGTACTGCGAAGCCAGATGAAGGAAAACAGGATAAGCCAGTGATTTTTTGTTGGAGTGGTAAAAGAAAGCACAGTGGAGGTTAGAAAACTGCACCAGAATGTACAGGCTGGTCGGAGGTTTGTCAAGGAGGAAGTGCCAGATCTCCTTAAGCCGAACATCTGCAGAAGTAAAGTATTTTTTTAACATAGGCGAGGAGAGCAGGAAAAGAGGTAACAATATTACCAGACACAGCATTCTTTCAAACTGTGAACCTGAAAGATGAGGAGATATGTACTTCTGAAGGACTATTGCCAAATGCTATACGAGTAACGAGTATTGACGATGAGACAAAAGTGAGGGTTAAGTGTTCAGTGAAGAGTGGAGAATTCTGGTATCAGTACTGAACAAACTCTCAGGTCCAGGAATATAACCTGTCCTTGTTAATTATACAGATGTTTCAGCGGTTGGAGTGCTGCCAACTGTGGTTCAAAAGCTAGTGTAAATCCAGGCAACTAAAAAAAAAATGCAGGACTCGTACTCAGGAATTATCCTGAATGCATGATAACGAGATCACAAAGTCGCCATCTGAATCATGACAGATCAAAGAGTACAGATAATAAAATTGATGTGGAGTTAGCAGAGACCATTTTTGGTCACATGGTTGGCACAAGCCGGGAGCACATAGATGACAATGAAGATACATTTAGCTAAAAAACTGAGTTAGAAACAGGATGGTAATTTAAAGCAATTGTATAAAATGGCATACACAGAAAATGAATGAGAATGTATTGTTATCTTTAAAAATATTATCTTAGTGAGGAAATAGAGAACAGCACATATTTAGCCATTAAGAAATGGGCAGAATTTTATCTAATGATTTTGCCAGTGGATTGTAGAAAGGCAGTGTTGTGAATGGCGAAAGAGCTGCAACTTGGGTGTCATTTAGGAGTGAGGAGACATGAAGCCAAAACACAAAAAAATTTGTAATGGCCTGGAATGCACAAGGATAGAGCTGAATTTTGCCAGACGTGTCGTTCATGTCAGGTAATTGGAGAGCAACATGCAGTAATAAAACTCGCATCTTTAATGCCTATTCCTGCGTTTGCACGGCCTTTTTAAGAGTCTTAAATGATTGCGCAGTTCCCCTCCCTCAAAATAAAAAAAAGGGAGTCAGTGTTTGTTACCACTAATGGATACCTTAACTTGTTTTCCACAGGCCGTCACATTTCGGAATATTTCAGCTATAAGTTTTGTAGAGGAATTACGCATTTCTTGACAAGGTGCAGACTACGAAAAAAGATACAATCAGACGAAATTTCACATCAAAACTATTCAAGGAAGTTATGGATTACTCAGGGAATTTTTTCAAATCTACTGCCAACGGTGCAGAACCTCAGGGGGCATCAGATAATGAAGACTACATTGAGGGATTATAATCAGGACTACCCAGACCATTTGGATAAGCGGATTCCTTTTGTGTTTATTTCGCGATCAGAGATGCACTAAATGAATTGACTAAATCCATTCCATGTGAATTAGGTTTTGAGCATGAAGTGAGAACACAGTTGGCATTGGTTCCGGAAAAAATGTTAAGTCAATAATCAGAGACCACATATTTGTACTACGTGTCAAACCAGTTAAGTAGATGTGGGGTGGGGGTGGGTGGATTGATAGCATTTAAACTTATTGCAGCAAGCAATGCAGCATGAAGTAGAGGATAAATCCAACATCAAAACGTTTGCTATTGATGACAAAGTATTAGTGCTAATTATAGTGATAGTTGAAACTTTACAAACGGGTTTGGCTTATGCTTGAAACGTCGAATTCTCTATTCCTGAGATGCTGCCTGGCCTGCTGTGCTTTGACCAGCAACACATTTTCAGCTGTGATCTCCAGCATCTGCAGACCTCATTTTTTACTTTGGCGACACCTTGCTGAGTCTAAAAGAAATTGAGTGAGTTGAACTACTTGTTTGGAAATCCAGACAGAAAGAAATTTCACAGAGTGTTTCATGTGAATGTGCTCAAATGCTATTTTAAAATGGAAGGAAACCATCAGAAGAATGTGTTATTCATTAAAACGATGAGGGACGAAGTAAGTTCAGTGGATCCTATATTGAACATTCTTCAAAATAAATTGGACAAGAATCTAATTTTCGAAAATTGGAATAAATTACTGTGTTATCTTCCATAGGAAAGCCGAAATGACCTGAAATATTTACTACAATCTCATGAAAAAATAATTGGAAATAATATAGAAAGTTCTAACTTAATTAAGCATGTGAAGGCCTGGGAGATGCTGTTCCGATTAATCAACACTCTTATAGGCATAACCCTCTAAATTTGGCCCAGGTTCCAAAGCAGATTCAAACGCATGCTCCATGATGAGTTATAGTGATTGGCGCTCACCCTAATTAAGTGTGGAAAAACCAGATGATACTCAATAGTTACGTATGAATTATTGAAATGTTAATGCAGTTACAAAGACTAACGCATATCTGATTCCGCGTTTCAAAGGTTGTGTTGAGAAGGCGGAACAATCAACTTACATTTATTAGTTGGACTTATTCAGATGATACTGGCAGATACTTTCGACAGAAGTGCAAAGACATTTTCAGTTCTTGCAACAGCGAATGGAGTGTAAATACTCTGGTCACATTTCAGGGACTAACCAATAACCGGATTACTCAACTGTGTTTTACATATCGATGACCTGGTGACTTTAGTCACACAGGAACAGAACATTTAAAACATTTGTCAGATTTGATTGCTCGAATTTGGAAAGCAGGCTTGGTGAATAACTTAGTTCAAATTGAATTTGCCAAAGCCCAAGTCACCATCCTGGGTTATGTTATTGGGCACGGCCAAATGATGCAGAAACAAGGATAATTGGGGATTTCCCATGCCCTCGACAAGAAGAGTTGTTCTACCGTTCCTCGGGCTGAGTGAAAGTTATTCAAAATTCACAGCAAATGTTAGCAGTTTGGCTACTCCAACCACTGAATTGTGAAGAAAGGCAAGACTTTTCAGTGGACAGCGGACTGACATTTGACAGCCTGGCAGCTGTGTTAACAATTGACCCAGTATGAGTCACATCAAATTGCATAAAACAATTGAAAGTTGCTAACGATGCAAGTCATGCAGATGTTGGTGCTGTGCTCTTCCAAGAAGATGACGAGCAGATAGAAAGACCAATCGGTATTTCTCACAGAAGTTGATCATTATATTCAATGGTTGAGAAAGAGACTTTCAGCTTGGTGTTGGCATTAAAATATTTCAGCATTTATGTTACCAGTAAAGTGTATGAGATACTCATATGCTGATCATACTCGCAGAGCGCTTCAGGGAACATCTCTGAGACGCCCGCACCAAACAACCCCGCCGCTCGAGGCCAAACACTTTAACTCCCCCTTCCATTGTTCCGAAAACATGCAGGTCCTGGTCTTCTCCATCGCCACTCCCTGCCTGGATGAAGAACGCCACATCTTCTGATTCAGATCCTTCTAAACTCATGGCATCAATGTGAATTTCAACACTTTCCTTATTTCCCCACCCCAACTTTGCCCCAGTTCCGACCTTCCAGCTTAGAATTGTCATCGTGACCTGTCTCATTTCTCCATCTTCATTTCCACCTGTCCAGTCCACCCTCCTATCTGACCCATCAACTTAACTGCCACTTCCATCCATCTGTTGCACTCACAGCTAACGTACGTTAGCCTCAACCCCTCCTATTTAGTGCTCCACCCCCGAGGCTCCACGCATAATTCCTGATGATAGTCCTTTGCGTGAAACATCGACTTTCATACTCCACGGATGCTGCCTGCCCAGCTGTGCTGTTAAAACACCACACTCTTGGGTCTAATCTCCAGCATCTGCAGTACTCGCAGTAGCCTGTACTTTTGTGGGGAAATTTAGGACAAACATGCCAAACTCTTTTGATGGATCTTTTTGTTGCAGCCATTAAACATGAAAATTCTGCATGTGGTAGGACGAAAAAGTGTTATTGCTGGCGCACTGTCGAGACAAAAATGAGAAACAGAAGTCTTCGCTGGCAGCAGTAAAATACACTGGAATGTATGTTTTCAAGTTTATACTCAATGTGATTTTTATGTGTATTTCCAAGTCCTATCAAATATTACGAGGCGTTTTAAAACGAAGCCATTTCTTTAAGGGATGCAGTCCTGGATTTTTTTTTCAGAGAGTTCGTAAAAGTTACAGACTCCAGAAAGTCGTTAGATTGAAGGGTTTTGTGGCTAATTTGATAATAGTTAATTTACAAAATTGTGAGGGGTATGGATGGGATAAAAATGGATTCTGGGTCATCCAAGATGGAGGGTTGGAAAAATTTCTGGCTGTAAGAGCTGCTCCTTTTTTGGAGATATGTTAGGTGTTGGAAGTGATTTCTGCGAAATCCATGAGCGGCAATTACTGTTTTATATGCTGCTGCATTGGTTTGGAATTTGGAAAATAAAAGTCAAAACAACAGCAGTTTAAAATGGAGAAGATAATGGTGAGGACAGAGCAGGAGAGAAGGAGAGAGAGAAAGGGAGAGAGAGAGAGAAGGGGAGAGAGAGAGAGAGAAGACAGTGAGAACGAACCAGCACAGTTAATGCCTTTGCTGTTTGAATTCGTGTACCGCTGGACATCGAAGTGAACCTGGGAAAATTAACGATACGTGAAATTCACAACTAATCTTGGAGGAACTGTTGGCGAAGTTCACCGCACAGAATCAGATAAGTTAATTGTTGTTTTAAGACTGACCAAGAGAAAGACTGCAGTCGTGAGTATCGTGGATTCTTTCTTGATTATATGTTTTTTTGGAGATATGTCTCTTGATTAAACTTAAAATATAAGCCTTAACTATAAATTTAACCTGAGGCAGTGCTTGTACAGGAATAAGACAGTGTTATTTTTTGAGTCTGTAGATTGTGAAGGAGCAAAAATGGCCTTTGCAGTGATCTTTACTTCTTGTCAGTTGTGGGAGTTTAAAGAGAGTTTATGGGTTACTGCGGATCATATCTGCCATAAATGCTATTGGATGCGAATCTTATCAGATCGAATGGCTCGTTTGGAGAGGCAGATAGAACCGATGAGGAACATGCAACAGCAACAGTATGTGATGGATGGCAGTTATTAGAAGGGGGGAAGGTCTCACATAAGGTCACACAGATGCGTTACCTCCACGAAAGGTGAGAGCAGACGGCATGTAAGGCAGGAGTCTTTTATGGAGAAACCCATTTCAAATAGGTATGCTGTTTTGGAAAATGTACAGGGTGGACGAATCTTGGGGGAACGTAGCACGAACAGCCAAGTATCTGGTATTGATACTGGCTCTAATGCAACGTGGGGAACGTCGGCTTCCAAAAGATCAATTATGTGAGGGTATTCTGTAGTCCGAGGTACAGACAGACGTTTCTGTGGCCAGCAGAGAAAAAGAGAACGGTGTGTTGCTTCTATGGTGCCAGGATAAAGGATGACTCCGACAGGGTGCAGAATGTTCTCACGGGGGAGAGGGGCCAGCAGCTGGTCATTGTCCACATTGGAACCAACGACTTTGGAAGGGCAAAGGTTGAGATTCTGAAGGGATATTACAGAGACTTAGGCAGAAATGTAAAAAAGGAGGTCCTCACGGGTAGTAATGTCTGGATTACTCCAGTGCTACAAGCTCGTGAGGGCAGGAAAAGGAGGATAGAGTGGATGCATGGCTAAGGAGCTGGTGTATTGGAGACGGATTCACATTTTTGGATCATTGAAATCTCTTTTGGGGGAGAAGTGATCTGAACAAGAAGAAAGGATTGCACTTAAGTTGGAAGGAGACGAATATACTGGCAGGAAATTTTGCTAGAACTGATCAGGATAATTTAAACTAGTCATGTGGTACCCAGGGAGATAGTGAGGATACGGATCGATCTGAGCCGGGTACAGCTGTGAACAGAAGTGAGTCAAACAGTCAGGGCAGGCAGGTACAAGGCAGGACTAATGAATTAAAGTGCATTAATTTCAATACAAGGGGCCCAACAGGGAAGGCAGATGAACTCAGGGCATGGTTAGGAACATGGGACTGAGATATCATAGCAATTACAGAAATATGGCTCAGGATGGGCAGGACTGGCAGCTCAATGTTCCAGGCCACAAATGCTACAAGAAGGAAGAAAGGGAGGCAAGATAGGAGGAGGAGTGGAATTTTTTATAAGTGGTAGCATTCCAACTGTGCTGAGAGAGGATATTCCCGGATATATATCCAGAAATGTTATTTGGGTTGAACTGAGATATAAGAAAAGGATGGTCACTTTATCGGGATTGTATTATAGTCCATCCAATAGTAAGAGGGAAATTCAGAAAGAAACTTGCAACGGGATCTCAGCTATCTGTAACAATAATAGGGTAATTATGGTAGGGGTTATTAACTTTCCAAACATCGACTGGGACTGCCATAGTGTTAAAGGTTAAGATGGAGAAGAATTTGTTAAGAGTGTAGAAGACAATTTTCTGATTCAGTATGTGGATGTACCTACTGGAGAAGGTGCAAATCTTGACCTACTCTTGGAAAATAATGCAGGACAGGCGACTAAGTTGTCAGTGGGGGAGCACATTGGGGCCAGTAACAATAATTCTATTCGTTTTAAAATAGTGATGTAAAAAGATAGACCAGATCTAAAAGTTGAAGTTCTAAACGAGAGAAATGCCAACTTTGACGGGATTAGGCAAGAACATTCGAAAGCTGTTTGGAGACAGATGCTGGCAGGTTAAGGGAAGGCTGGAAAATGGAAAGCCTTCAGAAATGGGATAATAATAATCCAGTATATTCCTGTCAGGGGAATGGGTAGGTTGGTAGATATAGGGAATGCTGGACGACTAAAGAAATTGAGGGTTTGGTTTAGAAAAAGAAGGAAGCATATGTAAGGTATAGACAGGGTAGATCTAGTGAATCCTTTGAAGAGTATAAAGAAAGTAGGAGTACAATTAAGAGGGAAAGCAGAAGGTCAAAACGGGGACATGAGATAGCTTTGGCCAAATGGACTAAGGAGTGTCCAAAATGTTTTTTACAAATATTTTAAAGACAAAAGGGCAACTCGGGAGAGAATAGAGCCCCACAAGGATTAGCAAGGCGGCCTTTGTGTGCAGCCACAGAAAATGGGGTAGATGCTAAATGAATATTTTGCATCAATATTCAGTGTGGAAAATGATATGGAAGATATAGGTTGGAAGGAAATAGATGGCGACACCTTGCAATGTATCCAGATTACAGATGAGGAAGTGCTGGGTGCCTTGAAATGGTTAAAGTTGGATAAATTCCCAGGACCTGATCAGGTGTAACCGAGTACTCTGTGAGAAGCTAGATAAGTGATTGCTGGGCCTCTTGCTGAGAGATATTTGTATCATCAAGAGTCACAGGTGAGGTGCCAGACGACTAGACGTTGGCAAATGTGGTGCCACTGTTTAAGAAGGGCGGCAAAGACAAGCCAGGGAACTACAGGCCAGTGAGCCTGAGCTCGGTGGTGGGCAAGTTGTTGAAAGGAATCCTGAGGAACAGCATGTACACGTATTTGGAAAGGCAAGGACTGATTCTAGACAGTCAACATGACTTTGTGCGTGGGAAATCATGTCTCACAAACTTGATTGAGATTTTCTTTTGAAAAAGTAGCAAAGACAATTGATGAGGGCAGAGCAGTAGATGTGACCTATATAGCGTTCGACAAGGTTCCCCATTGGAGACTGATTAGCAAGGTTAGTGCTCATGGAATACAGGAAGAACTAGCCATTTGGATACAGAACTGGCTCAAAGGTAGAAGACAGGGGGTGGAGGTGGAGGGTTGTTTTCCACACTGGAGGCCTCTGACCAGTGGAGTGCCACAAGGATTGTTGCTGGGCCCTCTACTTTTTGTTATTTATATAAATGATGTGGATGCGAGCATAAGAGGTACAGTGAGTAAGTTTGCCGATGACACCATAATTGGAAATGCAGTGGACAGTGAAGAGGGTTACCTCAGATTAAAACAGCGTCTGGACCAGATTGGCCAATAGGCTGATAAGTGGCAGATGGAGTTTAGTTCAGAAAAATGCGAGGTGCTGCATTTAAGAAAGCAAAACTTAGATGGACTCATTCACTTAATGATAAGATCCTGGCGAGTGTTGCTGAACAAAGAGACATTGGAGTGCATTTTAATAGCTCCTTGAAAGTGGAGTCGCTGGTAGATAGTATAGTGAAGAAGGCGTTTGGTATGCTTTCCTTTATTGGTCAGAGTGTTGAGTACAGACGTTGCGAGGTCATTTTACGGATATACAGGACATCGGTTAGGCCAGTGTTGCAATATTGCGTGCAATTCTCCTCTGCATCCGATCGGAATGATGTTGTGAAACTTGAAAGGATTCAAAAAAAATTACAAGGATGTTGCCAGGGTTGGAGGATCTGAGCTACAGGGAGCAGATAAACAGGCTGGGGCTGTTTTCACTGGAGTGTCGGATGCTGAGGGGTGACCTTATAGATGTTGATATAATTATGAACGACGTGGATATGATAAATGCGCAAAGTCCAGTCCCCGGGATCGGCAAGTCCAGAACGAGAGGGCATGGGTTTAGGGTGAGAGGGGAAAGATATAAAAGAGAACAAACGGGCAACAGTTTCACACAGAGGGTGGTACGTTTATGGAATCAACTGCCAGAGAATGTGGTGGAGGCTGGTACAATTGCAACTTTTAAGAGGCATTTGGATGGGTATATGAATAGGAAGGATTTGGAGGTATATGGGCTGGATGCTGGCAGGAGGGACTAGATTGCGTTGGGCTATCTAGTCGCCATGGACGGGTTAGACTGACGGGTCTGTTTCCATGCTTTACATCTCTATGACTCTATGTCTCTATAAATAGGCAAAGTATTTTTGCTCGGGGCGGGAATACGCGAAATAGAGGACGGAGGTTGAGGGTAAGAGGGGAATGATATAAAAGAGACCTAAAGGGCAACTTTTCGACTCAGAGGGTGGTACATATATGGAATGAGCTGCCAGAGGAAGTGGTGGAGGTTGGTGCAATTGCAACATTGAAGAGGCATTTGTATGTGTATATGAACAGGAAGGGTTTGGAGGGACTTGGATTGGATCTTGGAAGATGAGTCTCGATTGGGTTGGGATATCTGGTCGGCATGGTCGTGTTGGACATAAGCATCTGTTTCCATGTTGTACATCTCCATGACTCTATGGCTCTATATTAATTATTGGGCAGAGGCTTTCAAGTTTTGAAAATTGCAGTTGAAATTTCTGTCCTGGTACAAAGAATACTGCTACTGATGGAGTGGAGTGTTCTATAAAATGGTCACCGTTAGGTTTTGCTAAAGTAAAGGAGTCTGCATTTTGAGCAGGAATGACAAGAGATTAGATTGAAAGTGTACAAGTGAAATACAAGAGAAATACAAGTGTACAAGTGTACAAGAGGAATGAAGGTAGCAATCTTTTCAAATATCTGATGTTATTTCTTCCTTAGTATGGACTACATAGTTAGACATCAGGACCTCCACAGCAACAGCTTTAATTGTGTTTTTGACAGTTTATTTTGGAGTCGATTGAGTAACAAACTATTCCTCACATCCTAACAACAGGGTTCAGCGACAGCTGTTATTGAGTAAGCTAGACCACTCAAAACATTCTTCGGCAGGCAGACCCAGACCACAAACTTGCAAATTGTTTGAGTAAGTAGACAACAAAAGTTACCTGATTAATTGAGCGAAGCTAACTTATCGAGTTTAGCACAGGCAAACATTTATTCACAGATTCACACAATTAAACACAAAGAACAGAATAAAGCACCCCTGCAGAACTCAATCTATCCAAGTAGACTTGATTATGCTGTTTCAAACATACACAGCAATGCCAATTAGCAAACTCCCTTGAAAAATTAATATACATGGAAGATATTCTTACAGGTTGAAGTGGAAGGCAGAAAAGAGACAGTTTCCACATAGCTGACTGTTGTAGTTTATTGTTCAAGACGAACTAAAACTGCTCAGCTCAGATAGCGAGCTGAAACTGCTTACATTTCATTGCTTACATACAAACAAAATGACGCCCAAAGTAATTTTCGTTTCTGCTCCAAACCAGACTGATCATAGTCCGGCCCGTTTTTACGTCCTTCTGAAAATAAAAGTCAATGGCATCGTCTCTTTGAATCAAGGAGCAACGTTTAGAAATAAAAGGACTAGTTTTGTGACACAGTGTGTTTGTCACGTATTTGTCTGCCTCCATCTCACCGATTTCCTTTCTTTGAACCATACTTACAAGTCTGCTCTTTATAATAGCATTTGTAACTATAACCCGAACTAGCCTGTAGATCCGTCATACAGTTTTCAAGTACTCTGTAACTTGCATATTTTCATACTCGTTACCGCTATTCATAAACCCAAGACAACACTGAGCCTTCTTAACAAATGTTTCAACTTGCCTGACCGCCTCCAACATTTTGTCTTCTCTTTCCCTCTCTCCTTATACTGAGAGGTTATCGTCGCTCATCCTCTGCAAACCCCCAAACCCCACCCGACACCACTGATTCCTGAAAGAACACCAACAACACCTTCAAAGTTCCTCAGTTATCTCTTTAGAACAATGGAGCACAAACCATCTGGTCTGGGTGATCTATCCAATTTCAGATTTTCACATTCCCCAGCACCTTCTCCTAAGTGATGGTCACCGCACTCACTTCTGCTCCTGATCCCCTTGAAGCTCTGGCGGCCTGTTGGTGCCTTCCACTGTAAAGACTGATGAAAATTATCCGTGCAATTCCTCAGCTGCTTATTTCTTTCCCACAACTACTCCCGGCTTATTTTCGAGCAGTACTATGTTTGCTCTTGCTTTCCTGTCTTCCATCTTGTGCATCTGAAAAATTCTTGTAATCTTCTGTTATATCATTCACAAGCCGACCATCCTATTTCATTAATTTTACTGTGATACAGCCTGAATGGACGTCACCAGATCTCAGAGTTTGGTATTTGTGCGATTTAGTTCCTCAGTATCATCGGAAGCTACAGGGGTCTCAACTGATTTGAAAGCTTCAGTGAATGTCTTCTGGCTGGTATTCACTCTGGAATTTGTCTTGATCTTTTTCTCCTACTCGATTGAGAAGTGTATGTGAGAATCTGTGTCCTTTCTTTTCTTCTTGCCAAGTGATGTGCTTTTGGGATGATTCTTTATTAGAACAGGTAATTAATAATACTTCCTTCATCTTTTATTCTTTTAAGTCGTCCAACAGATGTACATTATGCGAAATTACTCTTTCTTTGTTTGTATTTTTACTACAATTTTTATTTAAATAAATTGTTTTCTATTTAAAACTGTATAGATTGCATTGCATCAGTGTCACGAAGTGCTGCGTGACATGGCCGTGAACCCTTCTATAAATTAAACTTAATACCAAGAAGCATTCAACTTGAGGATCCAAAATTAGAATTTAGCCTACAAAATATGTAGATTTTTATTAAAACAAAATAGTTTCTAGATTTAAAAGAATTCGATAAAAAGGCCTGTGAACCATACTGTTGAACATACTGCTGCTTTGCAGAATTAAGTTGCAGTTCAAAGATAAGAGGACAACAGAGTTTTCATAAGATGAATACTGGCACACTAATTGACCATTTGAAATAACCTTGACCTTATACATGGCATAACAATTTACATAACTTAGATATCCTTTTTAAAGAAAATGCCACGGGATTAGCCTGTCTTCAATCATCTCGCCATATTTCAGTTGATTGGACTTTTTGTGCAATTAAGAGCCATTTCCCAGGAAATATCACTGGAATAACTTGCTGTAAATCATGTATCCTCATTATATGTGATTGGTCTTTCTTGTAATTAAGGCTGTACTATTACTCAAACAAAACATATAATAAGGTGTAATTTTTTATGTAGTTGTGCAACTTCACCCTGGAACCCTGGTTAGAATTGCGTCAAGGTACCTTAATTCAGTAAACTAATGAACCTTGCTTTTTGAATACACCACATTTGTCGATTACGTTGACTGATCTTGAACCAAGAGGACCTTCTTCAGGGGACGCAGATCTTCAATCCCACCTCGTATTCTGTTAAAATATACGTGACAAAGAACTCCCAAGTTCCACGACATAATCAAAACAGTAGTTCAATATTTCACTCGAAAAGTGAATATTGAAAATCAATGATGCACACCTCTAACCACCCCTTTCTCTGAAAGACATATACCTGCCTCCAACTCTATGACATTATGCTATTTCAATAAGACACTTATTAAAATTACATCAACTTACTAAGAAGACCTAAAGAAGCTGTTGTCTTCGGTATCTGTCTTCTTCTGGCTGAACATATCCCTGGGTCGTCTTCTTTGCTTTTCCTGGAAATATGTTTCATAAGAAAAGGTAACTTTGAAAGTGATTTCCTAATTTATTGTGTCCTTCTCCGTGGCCGGTCTTCTGTCTACTATTTTGAAAATTCCTACATTATTATGTCCCCAACACCGGATCATCTCATTGTATGATGTTAGCATAAGATAAAATACAAACTGCGGCATAATTTATACTGTTTGTTTAAAGTCGAATTTTTATCAAAACAACAACCAACTCAGATATCCATTACACAGACAAATGTTGCAAATTTTCAATTTTCAAGTGCTGTCTGAGACTACCATTAAGTCACATCACAAAAGTGCGTGTAAGCTCTCAATTCAGAACAACATTCAGTCTGTCTTAAAGGCACAATACACGCCTTCAACTTCATAACAGTACTGTTAATAAATGTTACCAAACTGTTAAAGAGATCAAGTTTGAATGTTTTCCACGTTTTGCTGCATGTGGACAGAGACGGTTTCAGGAGAAATGGCGGGACAAATTGTTTGGAAAATTGTGATCTTTAGTGAACATCCACATTTCTGATCATATGATGAGGAGGGGGCTACGTGGAGGAATTCATGAAGTAGCTAAACATGTTTGTGGTAAGATAACCTGAGGATCTCCACCGAGATAACCCAGGACAGAGATGATAGATATCCACGAACGACAAATTCCTTCCTTTGTGCTATGATTGATTCCAACCAATGGGGATTATACAGATATTCGCGTTAAGTTCAGTTTTGTTCAGCTCGGTGATGTAATTCTAAATTAACTATTGCCTTGATGTCATGGCCAGCCATTCGTACCAGAGACCTTGTATTCACCTCTTTTGTTCACATCGATCGGTCATAGTATAGAAGTAATGTATACTTCATCAAACGGAAGGTATTGAATGTCAGGAGTTCCCTGTTTCTTTGTGTTTGGGAAGGTAAATTACTGAAAGCATTGAAAATGTTGTTGGGTGGCTGTTGATTGTTCAGGGAGTTGAGGGTAATGAAGAATTGGTCATGATAGAAGATTTGAGTTCGAGAACAGATCAGCTATGATCTTCATGAAAGGCAAGGCAGAATTGAGGCCGGGTTGAACTGTTTATTCCTGTTTCTGATGTTTTCATATTCTGGTATTCGAAAGATCGCGTGTGTTATTTTCATGTAAGTTCTGTATAATGGAAAATTATCAGTTTGCTGTTAAATTTGAAAGAGAGAGCTTTTCTAAAATGTAGTGCTATGCTGAGCTTTTTAAACAATACTTTCATAAAGTTTGCAGCAAGATTTACTCTGTTCGAATTTTGTAAACAATCGGTTCGACCTTGCGACAGCCGAACTCAGTCAAATCTGAAGAACTATTATGTCCAAGACAAGGGTATGAGAGCATATCACCTTGGGTTTTCCCAGTATTTGCAGTTGAAAACATGATAAGAAACAGTATAAGGCAATTACCTGAACAATACTAAAATGCCCCTTACTTTGAGGCATTTAGCTGAATATACTGGGTAAAATCCTGCAGAATTTAAATAAAGCTCTTTTCTTTGCTCTTGCTAAGAATTTAGACAAGTCGTTTAATTTCCACGACATTCTGTTATTGAATGATTCATCGAGGAGCCCAGAGGATTTTGTGAGCAATCCGTGGGTGAGGTATGGGGGCTCTGATTCCCAGTCGGGATTTCCAAGTTATAATTTTCAGAAAACGTCAAATCATGTGCGACAGTCTTGAGCAGCTGAATAGTGTCTTCTGTTTCTGTGCACCAGTTAATGGGAGATAGTGGCCTCCAAAGGTTCCTGTGTCGCACGTTTGAGGGTCTGAATGGAATAGAGAGGCATTGACCAGAGAAGTCGGAGTTGGTCACTTTCTGCATTCTCTGATCTGGATGTGGTCTCACCCCACTTCTTTTCTGAATCCCGTCATCCGTGGTGCCTTCTGTCAAATATTTAACTGAATCAGCTTTAATAAATGTGGACATTGAGGCACGCTTCTGTGAAGAGGATTCCCACTCCAAAAGCCCTTTCACAATTTCTCCTCATCTCACTTATTAAACAGAGTGTCATGCAGCATAGAAACAAATCCTGCAGAGAAACCTGTTCATTCCCCCCAATTTGATCTCCTTTCAGTTGCCAGCGTTTGGCTAATATCCCTCCAGTTTGAACACTTTTGCTCAATTGTGTCCTCGGGTTCACCACTACTGTGATAGCACTTTCTTACAGACCATTCTTTGCATGATACATTTCTCCTAAACTCACTTCGGGATCTTTCCACTCTCTCCTTCAAACTATGCCTCTTGGTTTGGACTCCCCTATCTTGGGATACAGATATTGGCTATTCAGATTCTCCATGCCCCCAATGGTTTTGTAAACCTCTGTAATGTCGCGCCTCTGCAGCCGACTCACCAGAGTTTTTGTGAAACTTAAACGATCCAGCCTCTCCTTACAGCTCAAAACCTCTTGTCTTGGAGCAAGGATGTTGTTTGTTTTCTGTACAGTCTCAAGTTTAACAACATTCTTCCTTCAGCAGAGGAAAACCAACTATTCATAGGATTCTTAAATTGGCCTTACCAACGTGCTGAAGAGGAGCCACATGCCGTCCCACTTCTATGCAAAATACCCTAACCGATTTGTTCTGCTGCACTCTCCAAGACTTCACCATTAAGTGTATAATTACTGCCCTGGTTGCCTTTCCAAAATGCAAAACGTGATACTTCTCGAAATCAAACTTAATATGCCACTCCTTGCCCCATTGGTCCATCTGTTTGTCGTCCCATTGTATTCTGATATAATGCACTGCACGACCTTTTTGATGTAATCTGTACACTTACTCTCAGTGCATCCGATATTCACATCCAAATTCTTTGTATGAATGATGAACATCAGTACTGATTCTTGTGGCACACCGCTGATCACAAGCCTCCAATCTGCAAAATAAAACAATCTTCTACCTTCAAGCCAATTCCGAATCGCATTAGCGAGTTCCCCTTGCATAACCATCCTAATTGGGTTACCAGTCGGAATTTTATGTTCACGTTCCTGAAGTATATTTAGACAATGTCTGACAAACTGCCTTCATCAATGTACAGTATCACTATTTCCAAACACTCCATCATAATAACGACACATAAGTTCCACTGCACAAAGCCATGTTGACTGTCTCTAACCAGTTATCGCCTTCCCAAGTACACGGAATTCCTTTCCTTTAGAATCCCCTCCCACAACTTAAGCAACATTAACATCAGGCGCACTGGCTTATCCTTCCCCTGCTTATCGGGTCACCATTTCTTTTTGTACTCCCACTCCTCCAGTATTCACGACACATTTTAAATGGAAAGAGATTGGTTTCGTGTCTGATGATATCGATCTCAGTCTGGTTCAAGTTCAATTTTAGGATCAAATCAGTTTCCTTTAATCTGCTACTATAGCACGTTTATTATCCAAATCAAAGTTATTTAGACTATGGTAGAAAGATGAATGACAAGCTGGATATTGTAAACATGTAAGCAATATTTCCCTTTCTTAAAAACACTACATACATACGCACGCATAAGCACAAAAACCGAGAAACAATACTGCTACTGTTTTAACTTGAAAGAACGTTGCCCAAACATTAAGTGAACTCATGAAGAAAGGAAACATGAGATATCGTTCAAAATGTTCTTCTGCTACTGAAATTATTCCGCTCACACAAGCTGCTGGACATGGAATTACTTCCTCTTACAGTTGGATTGGCTGAATTCCTTTTGCTTCAAGCAAGAGGAGACTCCAATGAATTCCGATATGGAATCCTACACGAAGGGTAAAGATGATTGTCCGTTTTCTTTCCCCCGCTTGCATACATTGCTGTGCTGCGGAATAAGGAAGGAGAGAGAGGGTAATAGTCTGCTCCTTCTCAGGCGGATTCCATTATCTCCCTCTCTGAGTTGAATCACACAATATTGTTATCCTAAACCACAATGATCTTTGGTCTCCATGAACATCGTCCAAATTATGACTCATCAAATTCCTTTCCCCGTGTAATACATCATTGATGTAGCGTTATGCAGAAACATTTTCTTAGTTGAAAAATAGAAATAGTTGCTTCGAAGGTATATTTGTATAAAACGCGTAATGTATTCAGAATATCTGTATTAATGTGACTGCATCTTAATCTTTAAGGAATACGGAAATTGATGGAAAAGCCAGGAAGGTCTGGCCGCATGTGCCTTTTAAATGTTCTAATTGTCCCAGACTGCACCAGAATCGCCTGCAAGTTCATTGCATGCACACACCAACCTCTGCATGAAAATAGTTGTCCCCGAGGTCTCTTCTAAATCTTTCTCCTCTGACTTTACACCTATGTCCTCGAGTTTTGGAAAACAAAACCCAGTGGAAATCAATTTGAAAAATCACCGTATTAGGCATTTTGTGATTTTTCAAAATCTCTATTATTTGCAACATTGACTCCAATCAATGGAAATACATGGACTTCCAGTCATCCTGGACCTGAATTCTGAAATTCAATACTGACCCCCTTCCCGTTCAATAAAATCACGATTCTAAAATCACTGTCATCAATTTGTTTAGACACATTGTGAATCTAGAACTTTGTGCCCGGAGGTAGGGGGACTAGCACCACGAGGCAATAGCCCCGAAATCTGCAAGATTCTCCAATATGTTTGTTTCTCATCCTGTTCAGACATGCTGTGACTCAGCTCCACACGGAAAAGACGTAGATCCAGGCCATCTAGTCCTGAGCTAGAGACACTACCATAGATATTAGGGCATTGGAATGAAATCCAGAGCTCAGGCTCAGAGTCAGAGGGGCCACCCACGACCCAAGACCTAAACCGTGCCCAGATTTTGGTCACGGTTTAAGTTGCATCTTTCTGTTCACTATGGATTTCTTAAAATGTGGTTAACTTTACTGAATGATACAAAATATTTTTCATTGTGTCGCAAAAATGACAGTAATTCACTCATATGCAGGATGTTTAGTGCATGTATTCTACCATCAATGTAAAGTGTTAACATCCTTAAATGTATGGCAATTATTGTCCGAGTAAACATCAATTATCTACTGACTACAACATTGGGGAAAGAAATCCTGTAGGCACACTTTACGCCTTGAATGATCTCGGAATGGACCTTATTTGTGAACTCCAAAGGGACAGCGACAAGTTGGTTCAATATTCAGCTATCTGGCAGATGAGCATCTTTGCAAGTCACTTGGTTGGAAAATGGATGTTTCAAAATCTCCTGGGCTGTGTTTGTGTGTGCATAGGAATATATATTTACAAAGTTCAAGCACTTTTGGGGGAAAAAGCTAAATGTCATTCAAGTAGTAAAATGCCAAGAATGTCTTAACAGAACTTGAGTCACATTAAATTCCGATTGGCACGGTTAATAAAATAACATCAGAAATAACAAGTGCTGAATCGATATAACATTTCGAGCACATGTCTTGCATGCAAAATGTTCCAGTCTCCATCCTAAATATGAATCTGTGTCTTAGAGCTCTGGTGAAGAGGAACATTCACGACCTCATCACCTTGATTTTGGAGCGCACCTATGCACTTCAACTCCTCCTCCCATAAATCGTTGGGTGCTCCACGTAGGACTAACAAAATAGACAGTTACACACAACTTCTGACTCCTAAAATGGTCAACATCTCAGCTATCCCAACAATACCAGTGCAGTTATAAGAGGAAATCGTGAAAGTTCTTCGTTTAATTTTAGTTACCTAAAAGTAATTTTTGAAAATATTTTAAATGTTCTTACATTTAGTGTAAAAAAAGAAAGTTTACTTCATTCTTGTGACAAAGAAGGCAAATTCTGGTTTGTGAAGGATGTGAGCATTTTTCGTATGTAATCAGTATAAGTTCACTACCTATAGCCACCTATCAACAATTTATGTTTTAAGAGGTTAGCACTTTGAACTATATATCGGGGGTAATTAACATTCAAATTACTGGAAAACAAGCTTGGTACCTGGGTACGACATTTAAAAAATCTCTTGTTGCCGGCAGGTGATGGCGAAATTGTTTAGCAACACTGGCTCTGACAAAATTGGAAATTTGCTCTCAACGTGTCAGAACGATGCTAGCATTAAAACTTGCTTCTCAAATCCATTTACATACTTGCACCACTGAACCCATGAAATGCAACCTTTAGTATAATGACCACATTGTTCTTGTTGCGCTTTCAAATTACTTACGTGCTAGATATTTGGATAAGATTAGTTGTTGTGATTGTCTCATCAGTGCTATAGGGTCAACAAGTGCTGGCACAAGCATTGTTGAGATAACAAGTGGATTAAAAAAGAGGGACTTCCAGTCATATTAAATGTGTTTTTTGTAATTTTCCTAAACTGTAGATTATGGAGATGTACCTGGAAAACTGCCAATGAAATACCTGCATCGAGTTTTGAGACTATTTGTAGCTCAGGTTGACGTTCTGGTTGTAGGTTGACTCGCTAAGCTGGAAGGTTCATTTCCAGACGAATTGTCACCATACTAGGTAATGTAGGTAGATATCAATTATGTAGATACCAGCAAACACATTGACCTGGACACCAGTTATCATTCACTGAGGAAAAGAACAGGAAATGACATCACCCACCTCAGGAAACCCAAACATATAAATAGAAAGCAGAAAATATCAGCAGTGCTTTGTCCTGAGGCTCACTGAAAATGTTACCGAATACGTCTGAAATGTCTGAATATGAACCTAACAACTCAGCGAGCAAACCTACGTCCACAGGATGCATTTATTTAAAAAGAGACGGAGGCAAAAGACAGATAACAATTGGCCGATTAGTCAAATATTCAGTTTTGGAAACATACACGGACCAATTATTAAGGAAACGTTAGCAGTGCTTTCGGAAAATTGTAATGTAGTAAAGCAGATTCAGCATGACTCCATGAAAGAGAAACCATGAGTGCCTATTTTGATGAACGCTCAACCAGAGCAGTTAATAAGGACCCAAGACCTGTGCCTTATTTGGATTTCAAGAAGGCGTTAAACAACTGCCACACAAAAACTTACACCTTTTAAAAAGGGCCCATAGAATTGAAGATGATATGTTGACAAGGATGGAGAATTGCCTAACTGCCAGAAAGCAATGACCAGAGGATAAGAAGCTCTTTTTCAGTTTGATGACATGTATCGAGTGGGAGTTTCGTTGTGATCAGTGCTGGGACCGCAACTCTTTACAATGAAGATGAACAACTTGGAAGGAGAAAGTACTGAGATCCATTTTTCACACAACATAAAATAAATAGAAATGCAGATTGCTATAAGGATACAAATCGTTCACTAAGATATTGATATGTGAGTGGACAAAAATGCTATCAAATGAATTACTTTGCGTGAAAGTGCAAAATTATCAATTTTGGAAGTGGGAATAGGAAGTATTATTTAAATGTGAAAATGCAGTGGAAATCTGCAACAAACGGAATTGAGGTACTTACGCACAAAACACAGAAAACAAGCATACAGTTGCAGTAGGTAAATAGTAATTCAAAGGATCGTTGGCCCTTCTTTCCAGACGTTTTGAGAGTAAGAGTGGAGGTCTTGCAGAAACCACATCTGGAGAATCTGAGAAGTTTCTGTTCCTCTATTGAAAAACTAATATTTTGCAGACTCCTGTTCAGAGACGTTTCACTAGATATGCCCCCGGTAGGATTGCATTCTGAAGATAAGGCTGGGATTTTACTCTCTGCAAGTTGCAAAATGAGAGTTGGACTTGTTGAATCGGTTAATAATCTTCAGAGTCTTGACAGGATGAACGATGAGAGTACATTTCCTTCATGGGAAAGTATTCAAATAAAAAGGGCCAAATTAGAAATGAATTTTAGAAGTTGCTTTATTGTAACATTTACGCAAATGCCATCTACAGTGCTATCTTAGGTAGAAAGGGTCAGATTCTAAAATGCGAATTCTTAGCGGGTAAACAAAAGACAAACATTTTAATAGGTATCCTTAACGGACCTTGTCCAATTTGTCAGCATTTGGCCAACGAATCCATCAAGCGTTCTTATTTATTTACACATTCAAACACCTTTTTAATATAGCAATTGTTCTTTCCACCACCACTTTCTTTAGCAGCTCAATCCATACACAAAGAATCCTCTGTGTCAAGAAAAAGTTGCACTTAAGTCCCTTCTTAAATCTTTTTCCATTCGCCTAAAAGCTATGCTCTCTAGTTTGACTGCTCTACGCTCGGGAATATTCCTTGTCTATTTACACTAATTATGCCCCCGATGATTTTAGAAATCTGTCCTGTGAGTCTCACACTCTACTGAAAATCGCCCCAGCCTCTCCTATCGTTCACACCCTGCAACACCAGCAACATCCTTGTAAACTCTTTCTGAACTCTGTCAAGTTTCACAACATCAGACACCCTCATTTCGTCCAACGCAACTGAGGAACAAAGCATGGAGGGATTCAAGTTCCTTGGACTAATAATCACACACAATCTGTCCTTCACTTTCTCTGAATGAAAAGGTCAGGAAGGTACTCCTCAGGGAACACAGCAAATTCGGGAAGTCCAGAAAGACCCTCGCTATCTTTGGCAGATGTGCCATTCAACGTATACTGGATGTATAAAGGTCTGGTATGACATCTAATCTGCCCAGGACAGTAAGAAACTGCAGAATTTGGTTTGCAGAGCCGCAACATTCATAGAGAGCAACCTCTCACAATCACTGCACCCTCACGCTCCGCCACTGTCACGCTCACTCACCCAGAACATTCTCGCAGCGTCATGCTCATTCGCCACACACTTCACCACTGCCATGCTCGTTCTGACACGTTTTCATCCAGTATCAAGCTCACAACCTCGCCCGCTCCCTCACAGCTTCATTCATTGTGCTGAATATTCAAACAATTTCAAGCTTCCAATACTGCACATTACTGCCACTGTTATGCTCACTGCCCCAAAAAATTCCCCTCTATCAAGTTCAATTATCTTTACGCACCTTGACATTTTACACACACTCCCCCAAATATCCGTCCAACATAATGATCTCTCCCACAAACACTCCGCTACCGTCAATCTCACTATTGCGCTAAACCTGGCAGTCACACTCTCTGCCCCGTACTCACCCCCACTCTCACTCTCACTTCACCCCACTCTCTTCCACAGTCACACTCTTTCACTCGTAGCCTAATCCACAGTTACTTCGACTCACCCTCTCTCATGTCGCCGCCTCACAAGCATTACCACTGCCATGTTCACGGCTCAGCTCACTCCTCAACAGTCAACTTACGGCCAAACACACTCACCCACTATTAGGTTTATTCCCTCACACATACTTCCACCAATACTCACTCTCCCGCACTCTCACACATTGTCACACTCAATACCCTTCACACTTCCGCACCATCACGCCTGAAATCTCACACGCATCCAGAATGTTATACCATCTTCCTCGCACACAACTCCACTGTCGCACACATTCATTCAACATCAGGTTAACTCCAGCGGTCACATCCCCACTGTCATAATCGCACCAATAATCACTCCCCAAACGTTTACCCCACTGCATATTCTTGCACTGTCATACTTACTCGCCTGTCTACTCCTACGATGTCAAATTTATTCCATCCACATATCCTTAACGTCACCCCTGCTCTTATGCAGACTACTCCAAAGTTGTTTTCACTCCCACAACACTATACGACCGTTACTCTGGCTTCACCGCACACTTCCCTCAATTTATGCTTCTAAACCACGCACATGCCCACCGTTATTCCTACACACCCCACACTCCCCCATCTTTAGTCTCATTCCCACACTGAAACGCTTACTCACCCTGACACTACCCAATCAACAATCTGATTCCCCAACAGAATACTCCATTCTCACCTATCCACCGTAATCAAATCCCCATAACCATCGCACTTACTCCCCTTCACCGCGAGTCATCATCATGTTCACTTTCCTACGTACTTTCTATGTCATGCTCCCTTCCTCATGCTGTCACTTTCATTCCACTGCACATTTTCCCATCACCATTGTCACTGCCCCACTCAGTGCAACAACGTCATGCTCAATCACCCACGCATCTGCACACTCTTGCATCATCATGTTCACATCCACGATTCCTCCCTTACATCCTGCCTGCATACCCATACATTTATGCTGACGTCTTCAAATGGTTGCCGACTATCAGACTCACTCCACTGCACAATATCCCAATGTCTCACCCTGTCCAGTGCAGACTTCCAATCCACCATGTGCATGCCTCTGCACACTCTAACAGCATCACATTCACAGTCACAATGCCTCCCATACACATTCCAGCACACTCCCCCAAAGATACTCTTACTTCCGCGAAAACTAACCACCCTGAGACTTACTCAGCCATACAATGCCTCAGAGTCACTTTCGTTCATCCGTACATTCTCCAACAGTCAATCTCACTGCCCTATGGACATCCAAACCATCTCACACACTTGGCCCTCTCACACCCCCACTATCAATTTCACTCCCCCAGACACTCCCTTTCTCTCACGTGTACATCCTCGCAACCCCCACCACCATGCCATTCACACAGATACTCCCCCCACTGTCACAGTCACTTCCCCATACACTCCTCCACTGTCAGACTCAATCCACAACGCACTCACCCAAGGTTTACCAATCCCCCGCACTTTCTCACGACGTCACGCTTATTCCAATGCACATTCCCTTTCCATGTTCACACTGAATCACCCACTCACTTTCACACAGTAACGATCCTTCTTTGTACAAACCCCAACCTTCACGCTCAAAAGCACACACACACACACACAAATACACACACACACCATCATGCAAACGCCCTACAGTCTCCTTCACCGTCATGCTCATTCTACCACATAATCTCCAGGATGAAGCCCAACATCAAGCTCATTCCCATATTCACATCAAAACTGTAACACATGTTCTCACACTTCAATCGACGCTATCAAATTCACTATCCCAGACATCCCCTCTTTGTCACGATCACTATCATGCTAACTCACGGGCACAATTCCCAATGATCATGATCAGTTACTAACACATCTGCCACTGTCAAGCTCATTCACCTACACACTCCACCATCATCACACTCCCTCCCCAACACACCATCCCAGCGTCTTGCTCACTTTGCCACACACTCCCACACGGTCTCCCTCAGTGCAACTCACATTCCCCAAAATTACACACTTTCTAGGGCACACACCACCACCATGACATTGTCTACCCAGAACACTGACCTACCGTCACTCTTACTTCCCCACACACTCCACCACCATCACGATCATGCCCTGCACACTACACAACCTTCAAATTCAACACTACACAATGTTACGTTCTTTCTCCTGCAAAGCCGACAAAATCATATTCAGTCCCCCCCACACTTGTCCACTCTCACACGCACTTCCCTGCACAATGCCCCACCATCTTGGCCACCCGCCCCCACAGACTCCCTCACAGATACGATCAGCCCCTGACACACTTCTGTCGGTATTCTCAGTACCTCCCCCAAAATCAGACTCACTCCATTGTATAATACCCACCATCGTGCCTTCCCTCCTGCATACTCGTAAGTCTTACACTCATTGGCCCACACACCCCGCCAACAACTCACTCGCTCCACCACACAAAACGACACTATCATGTTCACTCCTCCACTCACTCGCACATGGTCTCTCTCACTACCCCTACACTCTCACAATGTTACGTTCACCCCATCACATACTCCACCAGTGTCATACTCTCTCCACTGCACGAATTCCCACCGTCACGAACATTCACCCACAGCTCCCCCGCCATTTGTGTATTGGCCTGCACACTCACCTGACCTCATAGCCACTGTCATGGACAGCTTCGAAATGCAGGCTCACACCCCTGCATACATCACCACGTTCTCTGTGACCCCGCAGAATCCTCTGCAATGTCACGCTCACTCGACCACACACGGCCCCAAAGATTATTTTAAATCCCCATACACTTGCACACTACAACACTGTTCCCTACACACTTTCCCAGCTTCACACTCATTCCTCCGCACACGCCCCTGCACACAACAGCACACCTAGAAAGTCACTCACACACAAACATTCAGACTGTCACAAGCATATCCTGCGCTCACAACTCCACCATCAGGTTCACTACCCGACCTTAAGTTCACTACCCAAACACACCCCCTCCATCACACGCACTCCCTCACTCAATCTCCCACAGTCCACACCATCAAGCAATCCCCCATGCCTCCTTCACCGCCACACTAACTCCCTAGCACAAATCCCACAGATAAGCTCACTCCCATGGGCACATCCGTTCTGTAACAAAAACTCACCCGCGTCGACACCTACTGTCACGTTCTCCCATCAAGACTCTCACCCAACATCATGCTTATGTGACCGTATTATCCTGCACTGCCACTCCCTATCGCCCACACATACCCCGCCATCACCCTGCACTCTCCTTAACCAGTACAACCACTTCCAAATCACACTACCATAAAATCACGCACATTAGCCTGCACATCCTTGCAATTTTATGCTGATTTTCCCTCACAATCCACCGCCATCACGCTCACTGCATTACTCACATCCCCCGCATCTCGATCACTCCTCAGCACATTACGAGATAGTCTTCATCTGTACTGCACACACTTCATCGCACACTGCACCATTATCACATTCGTTCACCCACACAGTATCCTACCGTCGCTCTCACTCCTCTGTACATTCCGTCATGATCATTGCCAATGCCCCACGCACGAACACACCATCACAGTCCCTTTACGACTCCTTCCTCTGTAATAATCTGTTCGTTACAATCTGCCCGCCGTCAGGGACACTCAGCTGCACACACCTTGCTGTGGCACACACTCCATTCCACACTCCACCACCGTCACTCTCATTCTTGTGCACACTTCAACACATGCTCGATCAATGACGGCCACACTTCCCCACCATCATCACTGCCCCGTTCACTCCCTCATGGTCACATTCACAACCAACATACTGTCCCACCATCAAGCTCATGCCTCCACACACTTCCCCACAATCACACTCATTATTCCGCAGCTTTCCGCAATGCTACTTCTCATTTTCTACACACTCGAAGCTTTCTGCTCACTCAGTCGGCGTCAGACTCCATCTACGGTACACTCCCCCACTGCCACACTTGCTTTTGCAAACATTCCGCTACCATCACACCCTCTCTTCGACACATTCACACTCTAGTGCAATTGCATCCTGACATGCTCACTACACCACGCAGTCCCCCACAGTAATGGTCACATCCCCTTCACACAGCCCCACCATCACGTTCACTCACCCGCAAACTCTGATGCACATTCCCCTCCATCACTGTCACTCCCCGACATTCCCCGTATCCGTCATGTCACTACTCCCCAAAAACTAGCAAAGTCAATCTGGCTCCAAACATTGCGCTGTGTCCCGAACACACTCTTGCGCACACTCCCCAACATTAAACTCATTCCTCCACACCTATTCAAACAGTAATACACTATTTCCTGCTCACATTCCTACCGTAAACTTCCTACCCTGAGGCAATCCCCACCGTCATGGACAGTCTCCTGTGCACTCCAGCAACACTGCCCTCACGCCTCTGCTCATTCCATCACAGTCACGGTCGCCCCCTCACATATGCCACCACCATCATGCTCGCTGCCACGTTCAAGTTCCCAACGTCACACTCATTCCTAACTGCACAGCTCCAAGGTCATGCTGTGCCCCTGCAAACTCCCCGACCATATTGATTACTCCCTGGACAATCCTTGACCTTCTTGGTCACAACCGGCACGAAACAACAACATCACACGCATTGCTGTGCACGCTCATATACCATCAAAAACTGTTCCCCTCCATTTCACCAATGTCACACCCTCAACCCCAATCATAAACCAACATCACTCTTTCTGCAACTCATACAGTCTTATGATCACAATCACTTCCAAATTCATTCCCTCCCACGCAGTCACATTCACTACACTGCACACACAGGCAGCGTTATGCTCAGTTCCCCTGCATCACGCTCAATCTACTGGTTATTCCCACATCATCAGAGTCCCTCAATAACATACGCCCCCATTGTCATTCTCATTCTTCTGCAAACTCCACTCGTGTCACGCTGACTCCCCGTATACTCCACCACGATCACTGAATCCCACGCACGCTCCTCCACAGCGAGAATTAATCATACACACACTCTTCCACCATCATGGTCACAGCCCTGTTAACTCCCCCACAGTTAAATTCACACCCAAACGCATTGTCCCATCTTCCCCCGCACGCTCTCGCACTGTCTGCACCATCACTTTCACTATGCTGTACTTTCCCGCAGTGTCACTCTCTTTCCCCGCACACTGCTCCAGCATCTTCTCACTCCACCACACAGCCCCCAACAATCACACTCACTCGCCCACATACTCCCCTCACGATCACTCTTTGACAAATTATCGCACAGTCCTGCTGAATTCCCATAGCACATGCAACGAAATGCTCACACCCTCACAATCAAGGTTCATCCCCGATTCATTCCCATATTATCAATCTCAAACAATCGCACTCGCTGCCTTGCTCGGTCCCCCACCGTCAAGATCCTTCCTGTGTTCCCCCGTAACATCATACTCATTCCTCCCACACTTGCTGTCCTTCAGGCTCACTGCTCCGCACTCTCACAGACCGTCACGCTCAGTCCACTATACTAACATACCCAGTAATTCTCACAACCCCACACACTTCTCCACTGGCATACTCTATATCGCTGTCATACTCACTTCCTTGCACAGTCCTTCAATTTTATGAGCGATCCCCGCACCCTTTCCCATTCACGTTCACTCAACATCAAACTCTCCCACACAGTCCACTGTCATTGTGCCCACTGAGTCATGCTCTGCACCACTGTCACACTCATTGCCAAACACAGAGCCCAAGTGTCACACGCATTCCGCTGCACACTCAGTCATCATCACGCAGACTGTCGTGCACTCTCCCCACTCTCACACTCACTGAACTGTGCCCTCTTCCACAGTGACATTCACACTCCGCAAACACTCCTGGTGTCTTGCTCATTTCATCACACATGCACACATTGTCACGCTGCCTCCCCTGCACACTTCCTCACAGTCACTCCTTCACACATTCCCCCAACATCATGCTAGTATCCCCACAAAATTCATCACGCTCACTCCCCACAAATTCCTCACTGTCACACTCACTTCCTGGCACGCCCCTCCACCTTCAGTCTGTATTTCAGGCATCTGTCGCCACCATCACTCTCACTTAGCCGTACACTTCTCGAACGTCATGAGTGTTCCAACATACACTCCCCCACTGTCAAAACTACCTTCTGCTGCAATCCACCACTACTACACTCACTCTGCTGCTCACTCACACATCACGTTCACGCTTCCACGCCCTCTCCCAAAATCACACCAACTGCCCAACACACTCGATCAATACCACACTCAGTTCCCCTTCCCCCACCACACTCCTGTACAGTCATGTTCATTCCCTCACATACTCTCCCACCATCATGCTCACTCTCCTGCACAATTCCCCACCATCAAAATCATTCCCCTGCTAACTCCCTCATAGTCATGCTCACTGCCTCGCACATTCCCACACCTTCACACTGACTGCCCTGCACACTCCCATGCTGATTCCCATGCATAATCCACCACCATCAAGCTTGCTACCTCACACAATCAACCACTGCCATGCTCACTCTTACTCCCAACATAGCAGTAATTCGCTTCACACTCTTCCACGTCGAGCTCACTGCCCTGCACATTCCCTCACCATCATACTCACTGCCCTGCACACCCTCAATGCCATCCTCACACACCTGCACACTGCTGGAATCACACATGCACTACCATGGACGTTCCTCCGCCGTCACGCTCACTCCCCTGCACAATCCTCAACCTTCGGCTCACTGTACCGTCAGGTTCACTCTCCAACCCCATCAAGCTCACTCTCCTACACAGTGCCCCATAGTCACCGCTCACTCGCCCATATTCTACCCCACCGTCAAGGTCATTGTGCCACACTCTGCACCATGGTCATGCTGACATGCCCCAACAAGCCACAACTCCCCTGTCATCTTCACTGCCACACACACTCTCCCCCCATCAAGCTCACTCCCTTTCACACTCTCCCACTGCCACAGTATCTCCTACACAGAGTACACTACCATCACGCTCACTTAACTGCACATTGTCCTCTGTCTCGCTTACTCCCCTGCACACTTCCTCGTTTGCTCTTGAACCGTCACATTCATTTTGCTGCACTTCCCTCCACCATCACTGCATATTCCCCTGCTGTCACACTCACTCTTCCGCAATCTCCCCCACATCACGCTCATTGCAACTCACACTTCACCACTGTTAAATGGACTGCACCTCACCCCCACCACGATTTTCGCACGCCTGCACACTGACCCAACCTAGCTTGCATTCATTCTGCCTCTATTACCACTGACCCACTCGCTTTCCAGCCCACTCCGCAACCATCGTGGTCTTTCCCCTGCATATTCCCGAACCATCACACTCATTGTCCTTTGCAGACTCGGCTGACTTCATGCCCATTCATCTGCACACTGTCCCAATTTCAAACTCACTCCCTCTTTCACTCCCCACCGTCATGTTCATTGCTCAGCACAGTCCACATTGTTAAACTCAGTCCCTGGTACACTAGCTTCTGTCTCGAACACTGCACTACTCCCTACTCCACCCTCACACTCACTCGGCGACACACCCTTCTAGCATTGTGCTCACTCGCCGCATGCTCGCCCACCAAAGCACTCACTGCCTCGTGTGCTCCCACACCGTCAAGCTCACCCTCTGCACACTGCTGCATCATCATACTCACTCCCTCTTACTCTCCCCTCAGCTACACGATCACTCCCCCGCACACTCCACCACCGTCATGCTCACTCCCCTGTATACTGCGTCACCATCACACTGCATCATTTGTACACTCTCTTCCATCAGCATGGTCTGCATATACATGTCGAGTTAATCCATTCAAATCGTCATTGAGCTTATCCCCAATCTCTTCCTAGAGACAGTCATTGGTCCACATGCAATGTGTTCCATGTGTAATATTCTGTTGTTCCACTCCTACACCCCAGCAACGGTCTGTAGTGCCATTCCCATGTTCAGCTCCAAGTAAAAGTCAGTCTACGCACGCACACTGTGCCCCAGCAACTCCTTCAGTGCCAATTCCTACACTGTTAAACAAACGACGGCAGAATCTCTACCCAACCCTGTTACCTTCGCAAAAGAAGGCGAGAGAGGAGAAGAGATAGAGAGGTTCGACAGCGAAAGATTGCGACGTAGAATGCGCAAGACGAAGACAGAGTGAAAGATAGTGGTCCAGCGGTGGACAGCGAAATAGACTGTGTAAACGGGAGAAGGAGAGAGCTAGGGAGAGTGGAAGGGAGATATGAAGGGAGAAGGATTGGAGAGAGATGAATTGTGCCGAAGTCAGACCTAAGCAGGTAACCCGGAGGGGAACGCAAATACAGAGCGACTTATACTCAACTACTGAGCTCGCTCCTGTTCCCCTCCCTTCCGTGAACACCACGATGTGGGGCTAAGCCTGTTTTCTCCCCAGCTCAGATTCTTCACCATGAGGACAATTAACAATATCGTTCACTCTGCTGCTTTGCACTTCTTAAAGTTTTTTTTATTGTTTACCAATTGAAAGGATAGATGAAGTCAGTGGGGCGGTGTCATTTCTCACTGGCCCCTGTGTTGAAGTAAATCTTGAAATATGTTCATGGAAGCCCCTGTGGGATAAAGTTGTAGAAAACAGCAGTACCCTCAGTCTGTTATCATCGTGACAGGTTTCTTCATTGCTGAAACATGGAACTGAAATGGGAAAATGCTGTATGAACTGATTAATGAGTGAATTTGATTGATTGATGAACTTTGGTAAAGAGATGTATCACCACATTCTTCAGCTGCTGTCTGAACTTAGTCTGGGTCACGGCATACATCATGGTGTTTGTGCAACAACTGAGAAGCTGCAGCATGAACCCCAATGTCAGCACAAAGTGATGGAGATAAACGGGGGTATCCACCATATAATGCATCCGGTTCCATATAGAATACACCATTAATGTAGACCATAACAGGATGAAATTGGCCGAGATCACAAACAGTAAAATGGTAGTTTTCTTCATATTTCTTATTTTTGTGCTACACTGAGCGTCCCCATTGGTGTGAGCGCAGAGTCTCCTGCGGGCTCTGCTGGCCACTACAATGTGTCTGATGGTGAAAACGTTGAACAACAATATTAGGAGAAAAGGGAGAGCTGGCGTTAGAATGTAGTGGAGCAACTCGATTGTTCCCCAGACACGGGAGTATCGAAGTTTTTTTTTCACGTAACAAAACCAGGGGATGTTTTTGAGCACATACTCACCTGTGAGAATAAAATACCAGACAATGTTCTTTAAGCAGCTCACCAAAGTTACTATTCCGAGAACCAAAGCTGCCGTTCTCTCACTGCAATATTTACTTTTCAACTTCTGGCAAGAAATGGCCACAAACCGATCAAAGGTGAAAGTGACTGTAAACCAGACAGAACAGTCAGTGGCTGCATAAAGCAGGACTGCGTGGATATTACACACAGGAATGGAAGGCCTCAGGAAATAAAATTCTTCCCGATACACAATGGGAATGTGCCTCAATACCAGGTCGAGAACAATAACCAGTAGATCCGCCACAGCCATGGCCCCCAGGTAACGTCTGACACTTGGAGACAATCCACAATCTTTATAAAATAGGACGTAGGTCGTCACAAAGTTAACTTGAGGAAGGAAAACACACAAAAAATACATCGTCCTCGAGGCAAAGCTACCAGATTAATTGAAGTCAGAGTGAGATTTTCAAATGAGTCACGTTATTCAAAAATATATTGACATAATTGTATCTGAAATTTTGGGAAGTGTAGTTTTGAGTTTATGTCACGAATCTGATGTAAATCACAAGAAACCTTCCCTCCTAAACCCGCAGAGGCAGAAACAATTCCAATAGCAGTTGAATCCGAAAATATTCCCATAAACTCGATCACTTCAGAGCAGACACAGGTCACCTGTTTTCCTCTTTCTAATTCAAAGGGTGAGAACGTTGCTGTCCTGAATTGTTCCCTACCATTTCCTTGAAGGCAGCATAGATTTGAAATTTCTGCCTTTTAGTCTAAATTGCGGCTGATCCATTGTCGTGAAGAAATGTAAACTTTTGGAAAGCATATTCACCAATTTCACTACCTGAGGGCTCTTCCAATCAGTGTATTATTCTCTCTCGTACTGGAACTGTTCCCTAGGGATATCGCTAATTTGTTTCAATTTACTGAACCCGGACCGTTCACAAATGAAGTCAATTATAGAATATCCCTGGGACGTTCATGATTAGATTACTTACAGCATGGAAACAGGCCCTTCAGCCCAACAAGTCCACACCAACCCTTCGAAAAGCAACCCACCCAGACCCATTCCCCTACATCTAACTCTACTGGCGTGGCCAATTCATCTAAATTGCGCATTTTTGGACGGCGGGAGGAAGCCAGAGCACCTGGGAAGAATGTGAGAACGCCACACAGACAATTGCTTGAGGCGGGATTTGAACGTGGATATCTGGCGCTGTGAGGCACCATTGCCAACTGCTGTGCCACCGTGCTGCCCATTATATAATATGTTCATGTATAGAATGTTCTGTCGAATGTCGAGTAAAGAATACTCTGGGGGATGTCAGTAATAGAATGTTCCCAAGAAATAGAAAAGTAATAACAGAATGGTCCAGGGTTTGCTGTGTTGCGAATGTTCGGAGGAATGATGTGTATAGAATATTTCGGAGACTGTCAGTTGTAGAATGTTCCAGGAAATGTCAAATATACACTCTTCTTGGGAATGACAGTCGCAGAATTATCCGGGAGATGTCAGTGATGGAATATTCCAGGAAAGGCTGGGTACAAAATGTTTCAGGGATTGTCGGGTATCGAATGATGCAGTCAGAAGGACCAGCATCATAAATACACCTCTGCCAATTCGATTTGGTGTGGTTCACTCAGCCTCACGTTGGGAATATATCTCAAACTCAAATGAACTGGCATTTTGTATATGACAAAAAAAAACCTTTATCATTTGATGCAAAAATCTGTTTCATGTCCATATAGATATCATTCTATATTCATGGAATGCCGCCTCGTCATTTTGAGTTATGTTTTATACTCACAGCTGTAAAATGTTCTGGATATTCCATTCCCAGCAGCCCTGTCTTTCTGATGACATTAAATGATATAAATTTATCTCAAGCCACACATTGAATTTCTCACGTGTTTTGGTAATACTACATGCACTCCGAGAGAGTGTATTTCATTCAAAATTTTAACCCGTTATTTCCTGCTCCATTGTAACCTTTATTCCTCATATTGAACTGTCAGTTAACAGTCTGACATCGCGATACTCAAAAGATCAGACCTCATTGGTAATGTTTCCTGAAGCCCGCTCATTATCCTGTATTTTATTCTCTCCCACCACAAGGGCAGACCCACCACTGGTAATGGGATGCAGTCAGGAAAGGAGTTACAGGGTAATTCCTCAACATCGATTCCAGAAATCAAAAAACAAAATCATTAAAACAGTTCAGAATTGGTCAAGACAATCAAGTACTGATGGAAAAAGTGAGGACTGTAGATGCTGGAGATCAGACCTGAAAAATGTGGTGCTGGAAAAGCGCAGCAGGTCAGAGTTTCCAAGGACCAGGAGAATCGACGTTTCGGGCATACGCCCTTCTTGAGGAATGAGGAAGGTGTGCCAAGCAGGCTAAGACAAAAGGTAGGGAGGAGGGTCTTGGGGGCGGGGCGTTGGGAGTTCGAGAGGTGGAAGGAGGTTAAGGTGATGGCGATTGGCTGGAGAGGGGATGGGTGCGGAGAGGTCAGGAAGAAGATTGCAGATCAAGAAGGCGGTGCTGAGTTCCGTGTGTTGGGACTGAGATAAGGTGGGGGAGGAGTAATGAGGAAGCTGAAGAAATGTGCATTCATCCCTTGTGGTTGGAGGGTTCCTCAGCGGATGATGAGGTGCCCTTCCTCCAGGCGTCGTGATGCCATGGTCTGGCGATGGAGGAGGCCAAGGACCTGCATGTTCTTGGTGGAGTGGGAGGGTGAGATAAAATGTTCAGTCACGGGGTGGTTGGGTTGGTTGGTGTAAATGATGGACATCAACCCTCGTTGATAAATCTGTTCTCCTTAATGTTGAAAGCATATTAGAGGCAGTGTTGCAGATGACAAGGTCACAGAAAGGACTCTGTATGTGGGATTTCAAAGCTTATCGCCAAGAGTATCTCATCAGGCCCACCATTGGCTGAACAAGGCAATGCCTCAAATCCCCAGCAGACTAAATGTAGGAAACGATCGGGGAACCAACAAGAGGTAAAGATGCACATCAAATTACTTGCCATAGATGTATCTGTCCTGAATAGGATTTGCAAGAGCACCCAACACACATTCCTGGTGGAAAAACAATCTCAGCTTTATATTGATGATCCCACCCACTGCGTGATGTGGCACTCCCTCCAATTAATCCTCCATCATAACGTCAAAAGTGAGCAGTTCGCCGCTGGCCCAAAATGTTCAGAGCAGTTCACATATACTGAACCAGTCTCTTCACTCAACAAAGAGTTTTAAACAGGAACAGAATAAGACCATTAAAACACTTGAGTCTGTAACTCAGCAATTGGAACAAATTTATTTCTATCTCCTGAGAGCATTGGAAATGGGAGGAACCATTAAGCTTTTCAAAGCTCCTCCACGGGAATAGAGGGAGAACTGTTGACTGGGGCAGAAGCAGGTATAAAAGAGGGACAAATTACATTTAATCGGTTTTACATAAATTAACTACTGACGTGACATATTCACGAGTGCTGTATCCTCACAAGTGTGCAATATATATTAGCGATTTCGATAAATATAACAAAATACTTCTAACCCAAGTTAGACCGTAGAACACAGAACATTACAGCGCAGTACAGACCCTTCGGCTCTCTCTGTTGTGCCGCCCTGTGAATCCAACCTGAGCCCACATATCGCTACACTATTCCATTGTCGTCCATCAGCCGGTCCAATGAAAATTTAAGTGCCAGTAAAGTGGACGAATCGACAACTGTTGGAGGCATTGCGTTCGAAGCCTCTACTACTCTCTGAGGAAAGAGACTACCTCCGACATCTGTCCGATATCTATCGCCCCTCAAATTGAAGACATGTCCTCTCATCTTTGGGGAAAAAGCTCTCAATGTCCACACGATCATCTTATATTTCTCAACGAAGTCACCTCTCAAACTAATTCTTTCTAACGAAAACAGCCTCTTTTCCCTCAACCGTTCGCCATAGGACCTTCCCTCCAAACCACGCAACATCCTAGTCAATCTCCTCCGAACCCTTTGCAAAGGTGACGCATCCTTTCTATGAAGTGGTGGCCAGAACTGCACGCAATACCTCACGTAAGGCCGCACCAGAGTTTGTATAGATGCAGCATGATCTTATGGTTCCGAAAATCGATAGTTTTCCTTAGAAAAGCAAACACAACGTAAACCTTCTTAACAATTCTGTCAACATGGGTGGCAACTTTGAGGGATCTCAGCATATGGATACGGAAATCTCTCTGCTCTTTCACATTACCAACAATTTTACTATTCGCCCTGTACTCTGCATTCCTGTTTATCATTCCAAATTGAATCACCTCACACTTTTCTGTTTTAAACTGCATTTGCTACTCTGCAGGATTTATCTATTTTCACACCTTCCAGAATTTCTAACAGTTTCTCCTTGTTAACTTCAATCCCATCCAGTCAGCAGCATTTTTCTCAGTATTCTCCTCATCAGCATTGCATTTTCCAGTTTCAACTTTCACAAAAATGTTCATTTCGCGCTTCCGCTTTCCCCTCTGATTCCGCACGTAATATCCCACTACTGTTCGCGATTGGCATTAATCCTAATCTAGTCATTCTCATGCATCACATGAAAACTTTAAGGATTGCCTGATTCGTACTGCCAACAATGTCCTCTCCACGCTCGTCTTAGCTCTTCCATTCGGTCTTTTCTGGATACTTTGTAACTCTCAATCGCCCTAAATTAGAGTTCACATCTCATCCTAGCATACGACTTCTTCTTTCTCTTGTCTACAGATTCAGTTTCATCCGTAAACCTCGGCTTCTGTGATCGACAATATCCTCGCTCTCTGACAGGTACGTACTTAACAAGGACGTACAGTAGCTGTTTCCTGAATAAACTCGAGATTTTTTTTGTGCCCCTTCCTGCAGATTCCTTCCTCATCCTATGTCACCTATATTAGAATGACACCAACATCGGCAGGAAACGAAGTTGTCAAGAAAAGATCGACAGTTTGTAAATCAATAAGCAATGGACGAAAGATCGGGGACACAGACGTAACAAATGTAATTGTGTATCTATTGTTCAGGGAGAGGGAAATGGAGTATATTACTGAAATGAAGCTATATTACACGGTTTAGAACATGGAGCAGAGAACAGAGAACAGTTCAGCGCAGATCAGGTCATTCGGCCCACAATGATACGCCGACCTATGAACAAATCTAAGCACATCACTCTGCATTATCCCATTATCATCCCTGTGCTTATCCAAGAATTTTAAAAATATCCCTAATGTGGTTAACTTACCGACATTTGTGGACAGGGAATTCTATGCCAATACCACTCCCTGAGTAAAGACCATGCATCTGACTTGTCTTAAAACTATCAACCTTTAATTTGTAGCTATCAACCCTCGTACAAGCTGACGTCATCATCCTAGGAAAAACAATCATCACTGTCTAGCTTATCTAACACTATGGTCATTTTGTATGTCCTGATCAAACCCCCTCTTAGCCTTCTTCTTTCCAAGTCTTTCAGAATTTCGACATAAGACCTTCCATCCAGACTACAACGTTCCAGTAAATATCCTCCACAACTTTTCCAATGCGGTTTCATTCTTCCTGCAATGAGGCGACTAGAAATGTAGGCAACATTCCAAACGTGGCTGCACGAGAGTTGTGTATAGTTGCTGAATGACATTACGGCTCTGTAACTCAGTCCCACTACCAATAAAACATAACAGACCGTGTGCTTTCTCAACACCACTATCAACCTGGGTGGCAACTTTTCGTCATCTATGTCCATGGAATCTAAGCTCCCTCTGCACATTCACGCTACCAAGAATCTTTCGATTGACTCAGTATTCGGCCTTCCTGTTATTCTTACCAAAGTCAATCACCTCACATTTACTTGCATTGAACTCCATTTGCCACACCTGAGCCCAATTCAGCAGTTTATCCAAGTCCTCCTGTAACCTGCAACATTCTTCTTCACAGTCCAGTACTCCCGTCTTCAGTGTCATCTGCAAACTTACTCACTCATTCAACTATGCCTACGTTTAAATCATTTATAAAAATGATAAACAGGAGTTTTCCCAAAACCGGTTCATATGGCACACCACCAGTAACTGGACTTCAGACCGAATATTTTCCGTCATCCACCACTCGCTGCCTTCTTATACAAAGCCAGTTTCTAATCCAACCTGCGAAATCACCCTTATTCCCGTGCCTCTGCGTTTTCTTCAACAGCCTACCATGTGGAAACGTCGTGTTGCAGTGCATAATGGAGCGTTCACTCTAGCCCCTTCAGACATCAGTAGTGTTCATTGGAATGCATGCCCCATTTCTGTTTATATAGAGGGTATATTTTCATGAGGATATTTGATGTTGGGAAGTGGTAAGATGGAGGATGCTTTCAACCCTGTATCAAGTGGACGGCCTTCATCCGAGATGCCATTTTTTTTCTAAGTGTCGACCCGAAGAAGAAGGCAATGGCTGACTGCTTCTGAAAGAAGAGGCTATGGCTGCTGTCAGGGTAGTGTCTATTAACAAACATGATGTACTGTGCGTGGTCAGACTGCAACACTAATTGAGTGTAAGTTCAATTACAAGAGTTTGAACACAAAATGAGGACATTTCTAGATCAACTGTAATATTTGTTATGCCATGTTGTCAATCCACCTGACGGATCCAGCCCAGATACAAGAAAGCGAGGAGAGATACCTGTTCAGTGTAGGCACTGAGAAGATCAGGATAGCGTACTGCTCAATACATTGCAGAATTCTTTTCTATTTGAAACATTGTGCAAATCATTCAAGTGTATCGAACTGAAAAACCGAATTAGGTATTTGGCCAGAATTTGGAGCTGCGCAAAGCACTCCAGTGCATTGTGTGGTAAGACTGCTGATATCGCTAGGCAGCGTGGGGAAATCTTGCAGCCCATTCTTGAACTGACGGGATGTGTAGCTCCCATTTATTTACAGCTCCAAAACTCCATTGAACCATGACAAGGGGCGGTGTCAGTGTGGAAATCACTGCTAGAGAGAGATTTTGGGGGAATCAGTTGGATCATTAAATGGGAGGGACTTGGGATATAGACAGAGATGGAAAGATTGACAAGGCCTTTTTATGAAAGGATGGTTTCACAGCTTTCAAAATGCTGAAATGAAGACATACAAATACCATCTTGGAACATATTTTAGTAGTCCCAGGAATGATGGGTGATCGTTACATTGGTGTGAATTCAGATGATCGAAAATATTTGATGAAGATTTGTCTGCAGTTTTGTAACTGGGATTGGGGTCAGCAGAATCTTCGAATAATTTGGTTGAATCTAAAAAATATTTTCTCAGTGTCATTTGCATTGAGTTTGATAGAGGGATCGTCTGCAACAGGTTCAGCTAGTTTTTGAGTGAAGTATTTTCGGAGAGGTTGACGTGCAATTCCTTGCACTTCCTGTAACCTAGAAGGTTGTTTGATATATTTTCTAAATTATAGGTGACAAAAGATTCACAAGTCCGGAAGCAAACCTCAGGTTGGCATGCAGGCCAGGAAGAGGCATATCTCTATCCTGCTAATATCTCACGGGAACCTGGCTAAGACTCGGAGAAAACTGCTCAGAATTTCCAAATACGTTCTATTAACAACGAAACAGACGTGAAATATGAGCAATTCACGGTTTTTGTTGACTTCTCAAAAAACATCTGTCATTTTTGCAGCGCCATGGATCAGCTGGCAGAGGATGGCATTGCATCATTTCAAACAATATTGGGACAGACTGATAAAGAGAGAAAGGAATGCATTTAATTCAATACAACACAACGGAAACCTAACTGCATGGTGATGCAGACGTAGAGAGCCATACATTGATGCATTGATGAGCACAACACACATTCAGGCTAAAACACATACATCTGGAATCATAGAATCTCTACAGTGTGGAAACCAACCATTTGTCCCAATATGTCCACACTGACTGTCCGAAGGGTATGACAATGACATATATAGACACACACACACAGAATAGACAAAGACAGACTGAGATTCACACAACCATAAGCACCACTATACACACACACACGTGCAGTCACGCAGGGACGGTAGGTTTCGAAGGACAGGGACTGTTAAGTTGGGGAGAAGGCAGCAGAATGCAGTTCAGAAACATATCGGCCATAATCAAAAAGCAGAACAGACGTGGTGGAGAAATAGCTGACACTGACCCATTTATTGGCCTCATACGGTACTATGGTATATTTAAACGTGCACCGACAGCCCAGTGCAGGATGAGGTTGCAGAATATTTGATTGTAAAGTCAATGTTAATGTGGGACAGGTTTGAGGGGCTGAGTGGTGTATATCTGCTTCTAATTGTTATGCCCTTGTGTTTGAAAAGCGGTGCTGATTTTCTGTGAAGCTAACACGCTTTAAAGTTAAGTGTTACTCCATTGAGATATAGATTTCCCTTTCTCCTTTTCTTGTACTGTCTGTGGTGTCCTTATCCCCAGGAAACAGGGAAGATTGGGCCGTTAAAATATTCAAGGGCGAACTCGATTAACCTTTGATGGGCAACGAACTCAATGATTGTTCAGAATGATCAGGTAAGGGTTATTCACCCACAATCAAATCAATCAAGAGTATTCTGAATAGTTGAGTAGCTGTTGGAGACGGCGAACGGACAACTGATGAGCCCAATCTATGCGTGCTTTTCCCCATGCATCCGCTTATACTGTTGCAGAGGTAGAGGAAGATACTATTCAGCCACTCAGGATCTATAAAATAAGACTGGATGAGATCACTAACACCTCTAAGGAGGTGCTCAGGAGTGGAATAAAGTCATTAGGTCCTTGTGTAATTCCTCAGCACAGGAAAAGACCATTTAACCTTTCTAGTCTGCAACCTAGGCTGCGGTACTTCTGATAAGTTAGCAGGAAATACATAATAGAAACTGACGTGTATTTTGAGATTTTAAAGTACAAACGAGTGAAATGCCTTTGGAATCAGTGTGAGATCATCAATGATGAAATCTACGTGAATGCATTAGAAGTGGGGACAAATCGACTGGAGTTCATTTAGCTCATTGACTGAGGTCGTCATTCAATAAGTTGTCAGCGGGGTTTGGGAGTCTGTGACGGGACATGAAGTGGAGGGTAGAGACCAAACATTCATGAAAAATAATATTGTGTGGGTTCTGGTATATTGGGGTGCTGTTACAGGATTCCAAAGCAAGAATAACATGGAGAGATGTTGCAGAACTCGGTACAACAGGAATTTGAATGTATTGATACTCGGTTCACATAATGTTGGTTTGCATCTGCAGCAAGTGATTAGGATGCTATATGGAATTAAGCCCTTTTATGCGACTGCTATCGGCTGTCGTCATTACAACGTATTGCTACATCTAGACAAGGTTGTACTGAGACCACTTCTGACGTATTTCGTGCAGACTTTGATGTTATTATGCAGCAAATTTCAAAAGTTGATCGTAAGAGATTGCTATTTGGTGAAAGGAGCTTTGCTAAATGGGAGACAGGACTGGCGTGTTCCTGTTAAAGTGAATGCCAAGGCAACGATTACAAAGTGAAATGAAACGAGCATATTCATGCATAGAGAGTCAATCCGCTGAGGAATAGCGGAACGTTCAGAATACAGTTAAGAAGTAAATGGGGAAACATGAGATATCTTTGGCAGACAACTTAAAAGAGAGTCCAGACAGGTTTTCCAATAATTTATGGGCAAAGGTTAAACTGGGGAGACAATGGGGGCCCTTTATCCCATCTATGTGTAGACTCAGAGGATATGGTAAGAATTCAAACGAATATTTTTCGTCAGTATTTAGTGCGAAGAAAGACATGGAAGCTCGGGAATTTCAGGAAAATACACCGTGTTATTTTGAAAGGTGTTCACGTTACTGAAGAGAAGGTAATAGAGATCCTAAAATGCATAAAGATAGATTATTTCCTGAAACCAATCAAGGGTGTGTCAGGACTTAGTTGGAAGCTGAAGAAGAAATTGTGTGGCGACGAGCATAGATATTTGTAACTTCGACAACTGCAGGTGATGTACTGGAAGACTGGAGAGGTTTGAGAAGTTTTGGATGTAGATTTGCTCGCTGCGCTGAAAGATTCATTTCCAGACGTTCCATGACATTACCAGGTAACATATTCTGTGGAAATCATGCGAAGCAATACTGAAAATTCATGCTTTCTATTTATATGTTTGGCTTTCATTGGGTGGGTGATGTCATTTCCAGCGGTGATGCTATTTCCTGTGGTTAAATCACTTCTTGTTCCGTTTTGATGGGGTGGAAGGTGATTCGTTTGGTGATAACGAAAGTGTCATCCACGTAGAATCTCCAGAGTTTGCGTTGGAGGATTGACAGTGCGGTTTGCTCAAGTCTCTGCATTACTGCCACTGATAAGCACCCTAATATGGGAACAAGTTAGAGGAAACCTACAAGACAATCAATACTACGCTTACTGGCATAAGATTCACTAAAGCGGAGAAAATCAACGACAAATTGCCATTCCTACAGGACACAGTAGAGCGAACAGCCAATAGGGAAATTTAAACCAGCATCTGCAGAAAAACTACGCATGCAGTTCAAGTATTGAACTACAGAAAAACAGAAGTAATCATCCCAAAATCCACATGCGAAGCTGCAGAAGAACATTATTTCAACTAGCCCACACACACTGCAGCACAAATGATCTGGGCAGAACAGAGGAAAATCATCCGTACCGTGTATTCAAAAAGAATGGGTACCCAATTCACACAGTCTGCCGATTTCTCAGCAACAAACACAAACAAGCAGACAAAACACGCCCAAAAACCCGAGCCACTCTCCTCTACATCAAAGATATCACGATATGACTGCCTGACTACTCAGACCCCTTAGCATCGTGGTAAGCAACACACGAAAGCAGCGGCTAATGAACTTGAAACAACCTGCACGGACAATGAGCAAAACCATCATCATTTACAAAATGCCATGCAAGGACTGTAACAAACACTACATTGGACAACCAGGCTGTAAAGTAGCCACCAAGATACATGAACGCCAACTAGCCACAAAAAAGACATGGCCCTCTCTCACTAGTATCCTCACACACGGATGAGGAAGGACACCAATTCGACGGGGACAATACATTCATCCTAGGACAAGCCAAGCAATGATATGCACGAAATTTCCTAGAATCATGGCATTACAACCGGAACTCTATCAACAAGCACATCGTGTTAGACCCCATCTACCAGGAAGTTACTTCACCACAGGAAATATCGTCACCACAGGAAATGGCCTCACCAACCCAAAGAAATCCAAGCACATAAATAGACAGCAGGAATGATCAGCATTGTTTCGCATGTGGTCCACTGAAGATGCTACCTTGTAAGGTAATGAAACGTCTGGAAATTAACCTTTCAGCTCAGCGAGCAAATCTGCATCCAAAAGACTGGAGAGTAGCTAATGTCGTGTTTTTCTTTTCAGAAGGTTCCAACGGAAATCCAGAGAACTGCAGACCCATGATCCTGACATCAGTGGTGAGTGTGTTGTAACAGGGAGACATGATTGGTATACATACTGGAAAGCAATGGTTGATTTATGTTAATATGCAATACTCTCAGTAAGGAAAATATTTTTTTAAGAAACATGACTAGGTTTTGGTGAAGTAAGATTAAGCAAGAGTTGTATCCTTTGCCTATATAGACGTACGCAAATCCATCCACGAGTTTCCACACGGGCGACTGATTAGTATGTTTAGAACACACGTGGATGGGGGGTATGCACTAACTATGCACAAATGTGTCTTGATGGTAGGAGACAGAGTGGTGTCACGAGACTGCTGTTCATACTGGAGACCTGTCACCAGCGGTGTGCCACCAGGACCACTGTTGTATTCACTCTGATTCGCAGTTCATTGAAAAAATTTGGATCAGAATATTGGAAACATGAATAGTCAGATTGTACAAGCATGGTTGCATTAATTAATAACGCTATCCAAGGTTCTAAAGTAATTCTCACCATTTGGAACAACTGGCCAAGGAATGGCAGATGGAGATAATTACAGATAAATGTGAGGTGTTGATTTTTATTCGACAAACTACAACTGGGTTGATACAGTTAATGATAGCGCACTATGGTTTATTTTCCAACAAGGAGTCCCAGGAGTGCAGGCACACTGTTCCTAGGAAGTGGAGTCAAAAGTAGACAATGAAGTGAAGAAGGTGTTTCGCATGTTGCCTTTATTGGTCAGGAACATTGAGTGCAGGCATGGAGACATCATGTTACAGCTGTGCAAGAAAACTCCAATGTGTCATTGGAATGTTGTATACAATTCTCGTGGCTCAGCTTTGGGAAGGATGTTATTTAACAGGGAATGGTGCAAAAAAGCATTGAAAATGATGTAACTGAAATTGAATGCAAATTTTGCCTGAAGTATAGGCTGGGACCTTTTTCCACTCTTGTTTTCGGGCTGATAAGTGACCATAATGAGGTTTATGTGATCATGAGGAGCACAAATAAGGTGAATAGCCAATGTCTTCTTCCCGGGCTAGTGCAGTCAAAAAACTAGAATCCACAAGACTACGCTGAGGGGATAAAAGATTTCAAAGGGACATGATCATCAAAACTTGCACACAGAGCGTAGTGACCATATTGAACAAGCGGTTATATGAGGTTGTAGAGTCGAGTAAATTACAACATTCAAAAAAACACTTTTGTACAAGTCCATGGATCGTAAGGGTTTATACGGATGTGGATAACCGTGAGAGTATGTGACTCGTTCAGTTGAAGAACCATGCTCAGCATCAGCAGAACAGTCTATTTTCATATCGCAAGAATCTGACTCTCAATGACTCTCAATTCCCTTCTACAGTTAATTATTTTTCGCCAACAATTCATTTGCAAGTCAAAAATACTTGATATGCTTTCAGTGATCTAGCTCACTGAACTTCCTTGAATATAGTATTCCTGACATTGACGTGATGCTGTCGACCACAGAGGAGCGGAAGCAGGATATTTTACCTCAGTCGGTAACTTCTTCTTTTGCTTGGCACAATTACTCCACCTATCATTGCAAACAACCTGATCAATGGTTTAGTGAGGGGTGTGGGCGAATATGCCAGGGTGAGAACGAAGTGTACTTAAAACTGATGACCACCGGTTAAAGCTATTGCAGTTCAATTTGCACGCTCCAAATAGACTTATCCCAGCTTACAAACACAAGGTGAAATGTGCAGACCCTTCACAAAATGAAGTACAGTGCAAGTTCTACACTGTGGAAGAACGTCTGTGGGGCTGCTCTCAACTAGGAGACTGGACTGCGTTGAACCACTCAGCAGAGAGCTGGGACAAATAAGCAACCTCCATCAAAGATTTCATTCACAAATGTGTGGAGAATTGTGTACCAAATAATTCAATCTGAGTGTTTCCGAAAAAATACCTTGGAAATACACAAGAAATCCAACTCATTTAAACAAATTGAATAAAACATATTTACAGTATGATGTTTCTTTTTTGAGTAGATGAGGTGTTTTGAAGAGATGGGTGTATTTAACGTGAAGTGAGTTAGAAGCCAGCTGAACTGTCGGAAACAGCACCAAGTGTTTAAGGTAATAATATGACACTTGTTCAAATAACTCGATTACTTGGTTAACTGGAGACAATGACAAATGCGAATTCGGCCAATCAGCTCAAATTGTACCCTAAATTAGCAAATTACAAGCAAATTTGAACTGAGTGTATTGACAGGCATAAAAGCCAATGACTTATTGCCTTGTTTTATTTTAGGAGGGTGTATAAGACCAGGGAATATTGAACAGTAAAGAGGAGAACTGCCACGCTCCCAACACGTAAAGATTTCCTTCAAATTAGTCCTCTTAAGGATACCTTTATCGATCAATAAACTGTGATGCAGAATCCCTAAGAAAGAAGAACATTTTCCAGAAATACAGAGAAGAACCTAAGGCTGCCCAGTTTTGATCTTTTGCTTTGTAACTGTGGTTTCTATCAGTCTGGATTTGCAGAAGGGGAACGGAAAATATAGGTTGGAGGAAGAAATTGAGAATAGTAGTTCGTTATTTATTCTGTGGTATACTTTAAGATATAAAGTGGTTAATTTTTAATTTAAATAGGTTCTGAACTAGAACGTTTACCCCGTACCATAAAACTACTGAAGATCATACTGGCCGTATTCAAGTTGGATGACGCATACCCATACAATAATTCACATATGAATTCTGCGAATAGATCAGGGATGTTAAGAAGCACTAGCAGACTCAGTTGGAGGACACCTCCAAGTAAACAGATTCCCATTGCCTAATCACGATTAAGTGTTACAAAATGAAGCAGGGCAAGACAGCAGATACATTTCTCCCTGATGCACTTAATGCATTGTGTACTCGTAGGCTGTGGTTGCTGTTTTGAGGAGAATGGCACGGGAAAGTTGAAACCTACCTCAACAATCCCAGACGCTCCAACTCTCTAGGTCACCATGACAGAGTTCAGATTAGACTTCCTCCTAGTCAACCATAGGAAAGTGACAGACATGGACAGTGTTCTCGGCAGAGCGTTCAGATCCTGTGCAGACAAACTGGCGAAATTATTCACTACCATCTTCAATCTCTCCCATGCAGCAGCCGATGTCCGTACCTAATTCAACACTCCCACAATCTCCATACCTGAGAAAATTTGAAAGACTGTCACGCCCTGTATCAATTCCCCAGAATTTGTGAAACAACGTTATGGATCCACAGTAGCTGCCATATCCCTAGCCTTGCACTCATTGCTGAACAGCAGGAATATCTACATCAGACTCCTGCTCATTGACTACAATTCCAACTACAGTACCGTTATCCCCTTCAGCATGTACTCAAAACACTGTGACATTAGTCTCAATTCTACCCTCTGCAAATGGATTCTCAACTTTCTGACCCACAGACAGCAATCAGTGAAGATATTTATCAGCACCTCCGCCACAGTAAGACTGAACACGAGATGACCTCAGGGTTGTTTACTCATGACCCTACCATACAAATTGTGTGCCCAAGACAATGCATCGAAATCCCAAATGAACATAATGAACACATGCGCTAACAACGCCCCGAATCTACGATGGACATTTAACAGCGATGAATAAAAATGCAGAAGGGAGATAAAGGTCTTGCTGCCGTTCTGCAAGGAGAGTCGGCAAAACGAAATACTCCCCTTTGATTTTTGAAAGAAGGAAGGGAACACACTTCCAGCTACAACAATGGAACTGAGATTGACAGGGTCGATAGCAGCAAGTTCCTCGGAGCGATGAAAAATGTCAAAGTTTCCTCGACTCCCCAGTTGATACGACTGTCAAGGGGGCACAGTAACATCAAATCTTTCACAGGTAGCTCAGGAAATGTGGCATGTCCATACTGACACGCACCAAATTCTACAGATGCATTATTGAGGGCATACCGTGCGGGTGCATAACGGCTTAGTAGGACATCTGCACTGAGAAACGACAATATTTAGTCCGCAGAATCTTTAGCATCACGACCCAACCTTCCATGCATCCACCCGATTTGCTTGGCTCACTGCTGCAGTAAGGCTGCCAACATCATAAAAGACCCATCGGGCCCTGGTAATGCTGACCGAAATGCTCTGCTGTCAGGCCGGAAATACAGGCTGCTGAACACACACGAGCGATTCAGGAATACGATCTTAACAGATGTTTTCAGATTCATGAACGGATGCTCTCAATTCGAATATGCTGATCTTGTGAACATCGATCTTGCTCACTGCATGCCATCTTCGCTATTAAGATTTTCCTTCACATTCTGATCTGCACGTAGTTGCCTACTATAGGAGGAAGATTCCCTCGACCAGCGGCAAAGTCTCTGGAGGCAGACAGGATACAGGCATATAGTGAACTTTCATTCAAGCAAAAATCGCTTACAAGCATGAACAGGGCCAAAACTTCTTCACCGAATCTGGCCTTAACATAGAAATACAATACCTTTCTTAATTTTAAGGGCGGGTTAGAAGGGAGATGAAGGGAGATGAAGGGAGATTGATAAGCAAGAAGCAATGTTTTTATTCTTGTGTTACCATGCTCACACACAAAGTCTTTACTGTACCCTCCCCTTCCCTTCTGTTACCACAATCTTGTACAACATCTGATGAATTATAGACACTTCCAAGGATCGCTCTATGTTCTTAGCTTTTATTACTTTTAAATTGTTTGTAATATCTGGGCCATGGGATATTTCCACGATGCATGCCAAAGTTATTGACTGCACTATTTTTGGTCATGCTCTTTTAGGTTTTCTCTCAGTGCAGATTTAATTCGATTCTCCACTGTACTGGCCACGTCTTATCAAATTCGAGACACTTTATTTTATTCACAAACAATTGATTTTGTCATAAAAACTTGTAATAATAATAATAATAATAATAACAATATCGATAGTTATTTGTATTGCTGACGATTTTTGATCTCGACAGACAAGATATGTCAGACATCTCTTTAAACATCACTTATTAAACCTGAACTGTGATAATTTAACAAACCTTTACATAGAACCTATTGATAATGTAACTAATTTCAAAGGCACAGCTAATTTCTCCAAGACATCTTGGATTCTGTTTTTGTGGCTGAACACATCTTTAATGAGGCTGGAATGAGTACTGATTTCAGGGATTCTTGAGGTTTTCTGCGTTACAAATCTACCATTTCTTCTGTGTTGTGTTACAGACATGCGACATGTGTATTTTCAATCTTCTTTACTGCTGTATTGGCGTTCTTTCGAATCTGCAAATCAGGTAATGCTTTATGTTGTCTTGGAATAATTGCCTTTTTGGAAAGCCAACTTTATTTCCAATTATGCTAAAGTCAGTTTTTAAAAATATAATTTTGTCCTTTTTTTGTCTCTTAAAATGAAGCAGTTCAAGCAGGGCCGCCAATGTGTGTCTCTTACAAAATAAGCAGCTCCCACCTGACTATAATCGGCAAGTAGAACACAAAATATTCTACTCTACTAAGTACACGTGCCAATAAATCATATTAAATCAAATCGTCGTACAGAGAGAAATACATTATCACACGAACAACCTACTGGATCTAAGCTCTGCAGCCTGCCACATCCGGTCAGAAGTCGTGGGAACCGAATCAACGACACTTTATAGCGTACTCCACAATAAACCCGTTCTGCACAATAGAGCAGCACAGATGCACGTAAGTGTAAAAAAGACAAGGCTGAAGTATCCGTGTGGAAACGTGTGGCGCTGAAAAAGCACAGCCAGTAAGACAGCATCCGGGGAAGTGGATAATCGACGTTTCATGGATAAGCTGTTCAACATGCGTTATCCGCATCATTCTGAGCAAGAAGGTTTGAGTCGACGATCCATCTCAATCTCTTCATGATGCCCACAGAAACACACATGCACGTCTTCAAGCAATTCGAATCGCATCTTATCAAGAAACAGTTGACCACAGTAGCTAAGACAAAGGCAATGGATCCTGACACGCTTCCTGCAACAGGACAGAGGTCCTTTGGTGTACAACAAGCTGTGTCCCTCGGGAAACAGTTTAATTCCAGTTCCAACTCTGACATCTGCATGTCAATGTGAAAAATTACTCAAGTAGGTACAGTCCGCTAATCGGAGAATAATGACAAATTGACCAATTGCCACTCTCTTAATCCCACTATGATAGTCAAATTGATGGAAGTTTTCTTTGAAACAGCTGTAAATCAGCACAGAAATAACACACTGGCGTTAGTTTTTGGTACGTCCACAGTTGAAGGTGGACCAGTTGTGGAAGTGTTATTGGATTAGTAATCCAGACTAGGTTAATGTTCTGGTAGCTGGTGGACGTTTCAATCATTTAATAAGATATCAAGATCTAAGCACAATTTGCTTCACCAATATACTTACAGGAAGCAGCTCTCCTGTGCTTTCTTGGTCTGTCCTAAATGTCACATCAGACCCACAGACATGTGATTAACTCTTAAATGTTCTCTGAAATAGCCAAGCGAAACACTCGATGTGTCAAACAACTTCGAGGTCTTCAATTATAAAACTAAATGGATTTCTCATCTGAAGGCATGGTATCTGAAAAGAGGACGGGACCCCGCAGAGACCTCGTTCCTGGCATCGTAGAACTGGTAACAACTTTCACAGTCGTTTCCAAAATTTCAACAGTAAAATATAAGAAGTATCCCATTCAATCCATTTGGTCTACACCCATTCCAGTTCTGGCTAACCATGTTTTCAACGATCTTTTTGTTGATCCCTTAATGCAATACATTCCAGAAAAAAAAATATAAAGTAGGATCCGCAGCCATCCCTTTGACCCATCATACTTGCTTCCTCCTTTATTGCCACGCCATAGAGCTGATCTTTCCCCACAACTTCAGTCTCGATCAACGCATCTACTTGATTTTTATTTACGTTCAGACGATGATTTCCACAGCCTTAAGGATTACAGAATTCTCCAAGCTGGGAATTTGTGTTGCAAACGTTCCGTCCCCTGTCTAGATAACATCCCGAGTACTTGTGAGCCTGCTGTGAAGCGCTACTGTGTTTTCTTTTCTCCAGCATTTATGGTGATTTGAATCTGTCACTTCTGGAACTGACAACCAGAAGCGGCAGATTCAAACCACTATGAATGCCGGAGAAAAGAGTACAGAAGCGCTTCACAGGACGCTCCCAAGCACTGAGGATGTCAACTAGACAGGGGACGAAACGTCTGCAACACGAATTCCCAGCTCGACGAACACATCCACATCAACGAGCACCCGGGCTACAAATCTTCGCATAAACGTGGAATTCTCCAAGTTAACTAATTTATGAGAGCAGACATTTATTCTCAAATCAATGCAGTGTGCCTGTGCCTCCCTCTTTCAGACGACCCAACTCGGGGAATTATCATCCCTGTTTCCACATTGTCTCGCCTTGTCAGCGTTTTACATAATACACTGATATCTCCACTACCTTTTCCAAATTCCATGAAACACTGGTCGCGTCAGTCCAAACTCTGGTTCACACAACAAACCTGTCATCATGGAGAACAGTCGAATCCATCTTTCGTTGCATTCCCTCAATGTCAGGTTTATGCCTACCTTTATTAGGTAGGAGACAAAACCTGCACACAACACTGCACAATATTCGAGATTAGGCCTCACCAAGGTGCTGTACAGCTGCAGTTAAAGCAATTTTACTACTTTAAATCCCCTTGAAATGAATGACAATATACCATTTATACTCCCAACAGCGTTCTGTTCCTGCTAAATGTTTTCAGTGATTGGTGTACAAGAATATCCAAATCATTTTCCATGTTACAGCTGTGTACATAATGTGCCAATGTACACTGATCAGAGTGCCAATGCCATTCACAATCTTGGCTTCTTGCTTCAGTGCTCGCTGCCCTGCATGGACCTCAGAGGTCAGTAACGAAATAAGCAAAATAATAAAAGGACCGATCGTCGTAGACAACGTTTTTACATCAGTCCGTTCGGAAGTCATAGTCTGCCGTTCGATATTTCCCGCCAAGACTATATAATGTCACATCTATTCATAATGCCCTTCATCATCATTTGGAGATGTTGGTGTAGGACTGGGCTGCACAACGTTAAAAATCACACATCACCAATTTATAATCCAACAGATTTAATTGGAAGCACCAGCTTTCCGAACGCTGCGGCTGTATCAGGTGGTTATGGAATGCAGAATTGTAAGATATTGAAAATATAGCAAAAGTTGACAGTGTGATGTAACGTAAATTATACATTGAAAAATACATTGATTATTTGTTAATTCTCTCATCTGTTAGAGAGACCATGTTCGCTTCACTTCTTTCATGTGCATATTGCTGAACTTTTTTTACAAGTTACATTCCCAGGTTGAATTGAACAATTTGGGTCAGCCAAGATAATACGTTGAAGATTTTTAAACCCCAAGTGTGCTGCTGTATGTGCCATACTGTTTCGACTGATTCTAATCGAAAAAAAGTTAACATGGATTCATAAAATTTGGATGAAAGAAAAATGTAACGCTCCAAGTACAAATTCACCCCTCAAATGTATATGTACATGTGGGGTTGCGGGTTTGTTTGTGTGTGCGTGTTTGGGGGGAGTTGGGAGTATTTGTGACAGAGTGTATATGTGTGAGAGTGTGTAAGTGTAAACGGGCCTTGGTCTGCGGGAGTGTGTGTCTAGGGTGGGGATTGTGAGTGTCTGTAAGAGACAGTGTATATGCATGTGTGAGTGTAAAGGAGTCTAAGCTTGTAAGAAGGTGCATGTGTGAGTGTGGGAGAGTATGCGGTGATAGGTGTATGTGAGTGTGACTGTGTGCATGTCTGTGCATAGGAGTGTCAGCATGTGTGTATAGGATTGCCTGTCTGTTTATGTGTATCTGTGTGTGCATGTAGGAGTCCGTGTGTGTGTGTGTGTGTGTGTGTGTGTGTGTGTGTGTGTGTGTGTGTGTGTGTGTGTGTGTGTGTGTGTGTGTGTGTGAGAGAGAGAGAGAGAGAGAGAGAGAGAGAGAGAGAGAGATGGAGAGAGAGCCTGTGTGTGTGAGTGTGTGATTTTGAGTTATTGTAGAAGCGTCTGTGTATGTGTGTGTGTATAGTGCAATAATGGTTACCTGTTGTGTGATATGAAGCAAAGGTCCCGGTTGAGGCCCTCCCTATGAGTACCGACCTTAGTCATCAGCCTCTGCTTGGCCACCTTTCGCTGCTTCTTATCCCGGAGACCGCCTTGGAGGATGGTCACCCGAAGTTCCGAGGTCGAATAGGCCACTGAAATATTCTCCAACTGGGAGAGAGCACTCCGGTCTGTTGATCGTTGTGTGATACCCAATCATAGTTGTCGTAGCCTCTGCTCGTGCATCTTTGCTTACCCATCCCAAAATCAGTCTCACCAAGGAATAATCTCTAACATCTGCCTCATTCTTGAGCACTTGCAGCTCAATCAATGATGGGCATATCCGCATCACACTGTATTGTAAAACCACAGACAACCTCACAATGCTGCACTACTCCATTTTCTTCTCAAAACATATTTAAAAAGCCATCTCCTATGGACAAACACTGCGTGTACACAAGATCTGTTCAGATGAGGAGGAACATGACGGGCATTGGGGAAGTAAAAGCGGATGCCTTTAAAGAACGGGATGTGAGGCTTTTATCATCGACTACCAGTTATGATGTGGCACAGCAAGGAACCGTAATGAAATCGTCAGGAGACAGACACGTGCTGCAAACAACAGGGTACTCTTCGTTGTCCAGTACTTTTCAGGAGTCGAAAAACTACGTCATGTTCTTCATAGATTGCAACAGATTATCAATGAGGATGCGTACCTCGCCAAGATCTTCTGTACACCTCCACTGCAGGCCCCTAGACAACCACCAACCTCAAAAACATCGTTGTTCGGAGAAAAGTGCCTGGCTTCCAGGACAATTCCATACAAACATGTCACAGTCGGTGCTGCAAGACGTGTCAGAGAGTAGACATGGATACCACATCAAAACGTGAGTACACTTCCCACCATATTTGTGGCCGGTATTTTTGCGACTCAGCCAACGTTGTCTACCTCATACACTGCAACGATGCACTGAGGCATGGTCACATTGGTGAAACTGAGCAGAGGCTGCACCAACGGATGAATGGGCACTGCACAACAATCAAAAGACAGGAGTGTTCCCTCCAAGCTGGAGGATACTTCAGCGATCCAGAACATTCGTCCTCGGACCTTCGGGTGGCCATCTTCCAAGGCTGACTTTGGGACAGACAGCAATGAAAAGTCACCGAACAGAGGCTGATAGCAAAGTTCAATAACAGAGGGAGGGCCTCAAACGGGACCTTGGGTTCATGTCACACGACAGATGACCACCATTACACCATACACACGCACACACGCACAGACAATCAGAAAAACACGCACAACACGCACACACACGCAAACAGGCACTCGTACATACCCACACACAAAGGCACTCCTATACACACACATGCCGATAGACACTCTCACACACGATTACAGACACACATCCACATGCTCACACATGCACCCTCTAACAGACTAAGACAGCTTTATTCTCACTCACATATGCAGCCTCACTCACAGACACTCACAACCCGCGACCCCAGACACACGCACACACTATAAATACACACACTCTCACACTCACACGTGCACCCTCTCATAGACATACAAAGATTTTGACCCCTTTACATTCACACGCAAACATATAGAGTTTCTCTCAGTCACTCATAACACCCCACTCCAACACAGACACACACAGACACACACAGACACACAGACACACACACACACACACACACAAAACCACATGGACATATACTTTTGAGGGGCCAATTTGTACTTGCAGTGTTATATTTTACTTTGCTCAAGAACTGGAAGAATCCATGTAAGAATCTTTGAAGTCATTTTTGGGGGGATTGAATAGGTCTAAACAGTATGCGACAGACAGCAGCACACAGGGGTCTTCACACTTTCAACATATGAAAAAAGTGAATCTAACGTAGTCTGTCTAACAGATGAGTCCCCTAACCAACAATCAAGATAGTTTTCAATGTACAATTTCAGTAACATCACACTGTAAATTTCTGCTAAAAGTTCTGCATCTTACAGTTGTGTACTGCATAACCACCCGACGAAGGAACAGCGCTCCAAAACCTAGGGCTCCAATTAAACCTGTTCAACTATAGCATGTTTTTTATTCTGTTTTTTATTTTGTGTGTATGTTTTTAACGATGCTCTTCATCAGCACGTATTTCCCATTCACTCCCCTTGTATGAATCATATTGTAGCTTCTTTACATTTTCCTCACTCATTTACAATCCGAGTTTCCTGACATCAGCAGATGTTGAATGATGGTATTTTCAAACTCAATCAAGTCTTTGACATATTTTGTGAAAGAGATAATGCCAAAGATCAATTCCTCCAATATCTCATTAATCGTTCACAAGAACAAAATGGATTCATCAAACTCACACACTGACAATCACTCCCACTGGTAGTTCCAAGTCTTGAGTTAGCATTATAGCCTAATCTTCAGTAGGGGTAGATTTATTTTTGTCAATTTATCGAGTTACCATTGTCTCGGGAAACTCGTATGAATGCGTAGAGATACGTTCATCTCTTAATATTGGTGACTGGTGAGATCCTGTACCTCTCAGAAGTATAACTTATTGCCCTTCTCCCCCAGTTCCTTCTGAGTCAACTTTACCCACAGAGGCTAATTATTTATAGTTATCAGGCGAGAACTCCATACCTAGTACCTATCTTGGCAGCACCTTGACTTTTCTTGGTTTTTCCGACACGAATTTCATAAATGCCACTGGATGAACTTATTTTATGACATCTTTTCCCACTATGGCGTTCTTTAACAGACAGCATTGTGACATTACGTGTCCTACTTTAACCCTTTGGAGTTTAAAGTGAGGCATTTCACATCCTTTCCACACTTGGGCTTCTTTTTAACCTGTGGCAAACAATGAACTGTGTTCTCCAGTCTTTGTTTCGTAATCTAGGCTCGACCCTTCTCCCAATTTCTTTCGCTCACAGGACGAAATTCTTGCTGGACGCTAAGATTTGCCTTATGCACCAATGCATGCTCATCTGCCATCTCTGTTGCTCTTCTCACTTTTTAACTTCCTGCTCATCCACATGAATTTCCGTGATCTCTGTAGGTGTGTTTTTTAAACTACTCCAACAAAATAATCTCTCATGATGTTTTGAGGGTTTTCGAAGGTCTGCACAATATGCCAAGATGGCTATGATTAATTCTTTCTAACAGTGATCTGCTGCCTCTAGGCTTCTGGTACAATTACATAAGCACTGAAAATAACCTGTTTGAGCTCTTCGTAATATTTTGATTGCTTCGTCTGACAGCGCTGCGAATATCTCACTGGCTTTGCCTACGAGTTGAGTGTGAATTAGTATTTCCACAAGTCCTCAGACGAAACCATCTGCATTGCAATTTTTTTTTCAAATTAAATAAAGGAGATTTCGATATCTTTCTCATCACATTGTGGCATTTTTTGGAAAAAAACGATACTTGTGCACGTCACTACCTTCTCGTTTATTTGACAGCCTGTTAACTTAACTTTACTAACTTAGTCGCAACTTCTGAAATTCAAATTCTCTCTTTTCCATATCCCTTTCTTGTCTCCCTCTTTTGATCTATCTCTTTCTTCTCTCTTTTTGGTCTGTTGAGGACCTTCTCTCTCTTTTCTGCTTCTTTCTCTTTCTTTACTCTCTTACTCTCTTTATCGTACTCTCGCTATATCTTCTGACTTCATTTTCCTCAATTCTAATGTAAGATTTTCTAACCCTAACTCATTTATCTGTTTCTCTGACAACCATAAGTGCTTGTGTAATTCTATTACAATTCCGGCTTTACTTATATTCTTTCTTTAACAGAATTTTAACCTCTTTGCTCATGCCAGAGATACATTTTATTTTCTTTCTGATCTTTCTTGAAAAATTTATGAAAACTTTTCAAACTCGAGAACAGCTTTAGCAATTTTCAGAATCATGTCTATCAAAGTTAATCAAGCACAGTTATAGAAATTAAATATTTTTTTCTCACCTACGTTTTACAAAGAAATCTAGAGCACCAATCAGCAAGTGTTTAAATCTGCTGTGATCTTTCATACCCTAAATCTATTCAGATCTAAATCTATCCAGTCTCAGACTGGATTTATCTACAACTTTCCAAATCGTGGCCAGAGCCCGCAAACTGTTATGACATTGTGGCAAAAAACTTCTGCTAATTTAACCAAACACACTGAAAAAATGACCTCGCCTTGTAATGCGGTACAGTATGAGTGTTAGAGTCCTATCCAAGTCCACTATTTAATAAAAAAAATCAGTTTATACTTTAAATCCAAGAGAGAACACTCAACAACAACTAAATACAAAATTAAACCTTCTTTCTCTTTAATATGTGTTATCTACCACCTGATCTAAAATAGTAGTCTGATCTGATAAACCAATAATAAGTAAAAATCAAATCTATTTTCAAAACCAGAAAGCGGTGTCGATCTCCCTGCATCCTCTTCGGTCTTTAGGTGCAAAGATGTGTCATATCAAAAGTAACCTCTTTTAGAGTGGGTTGTGTACAGTCTGTCAGTGGCAGAAGTTGCTCTTTCCCTCTGAATAACTGTCCAAAATGCCTTTTTTTTAATCCACCACATAAATTTGAACCATCTCATTTTCAGCGTTGTTAAAAACGTAAAATTCAATTTCGGTTGGGTTTTAATATCTTCGAGCACAACTTGAACTGATTGGTTAAATTCGAGCTTCTTTGAAAACCGCTGATACCACGGTTACATCCATATGTTACATCTTCAAATTATGCAGTAGACTTTATCCTTGCAGTCACTCACATAATAGGTGTTGCTGGCTTTTCAGGTTTCACTCTCCCTTTTTGATACCGAGCATGCCATCAACTTAATAACACTTCACTGCTTATTACCTGCCTCCTAACCTATGATAATACACTGCTCCAATAAATCCCTTATTAAAACTTCATGGACATAATTTCAAAACCACACGGTAGTTGTTGTCTTCGGTGTCATTTTTTCTTCTGACATCAATTCTCTCTGGGTCGTCTTCTTTCTTTTATTGCTGAACATGCTTCATAGCAAAAGGTAACTTCTTTAGATATCGTTTCATTTTCTGTGGTCTTTCAAATCATCTGCCAGATTTTCAAATGCCTTCCATTTTTAAATCCACAGCAGCGGACTATCTGATTGGTTCGATCCTGGCAAATCAATAAATTCAAATTGGATGGAGTTTTTGTATCATGAGACATAATTCAAATGGATTCCTGAAATTCAAACGCTTCTCAAAATAGAAAAAATGCTCCCCCATCCATTTCACAGCCAAATGTTCCATATTTTCATTTTTTTCTAGTAAACTCTGAGGCTGCTCTTGTAAGCTCTCACAACATCTAGCCCTTATGAATATGATGAACCATTCAGTTGAAAAGATGACTTCACTGTTTTATTTTGCCTAATCCTTAACACGAATAAAATTAAGTGCATCAGCATTCATTCTAAATTCATTTCAATTAGTGCACACACACTCATACACTCACACACACAAATACACACACATTCGTAGAAATCTGTCCAATCCTATCGATACTTTATCCTTTTAATCCCTGATAACGCATCTGCAATCACATTTCTATCAACCACAACTTGTGCAATATGTAAATTAAATATCTGTAGCATAATATCCCAATGAAATTAAATTTTATGCTTGCCTTTAAAACTTTCCAAGAACGTAGAAGGTTGGTACACAAGGATTTTTGACATAAGTAAAGTCACACACCTCCAGGTTATAGTCCAACAGGTGTAATTGGGAGCACTAGCATTTGGGGCGCTGTTCCTTAATCAGGTGGTTTTGGAATACATGACTGTAAGATGTCATGCATTCTGCCTGATTGTAAGATCGAAAAACCTATTAACAATTGTTCTAACATTGTCATTCTAACAGATGAGAGACTTAACATTCAATCAACGTATTTTTCAATATAAAACTTCAATTTCATCACACTGTAAATTTTGTATAAATTCTGTGTCTTACAATCGTGTACTCCACAACTACCTGATTAAAGAGCAGCACTCTGAAAGCTAGAGCTTCCAATTAAACCTGTTGGACTGTAACCTGATGTTGTGTGATTTTTAAATTCGCACTCCCCAGTGCAACACCGACATTTCCAAATCATTTCTGACATATCGTTCAACACATAAGCATTTCAATTTTGTAAATCTTGTCTCTATCTCAATAATTCCTTTTCGGTGGTCAAATATTTTCTCTGTTGAATGTTGAGTTTCTCTGAAAAGTAGACAATTGACTTGAAAACCCTACATCACCTTTTTGCAGCAGTAACATTCCAACTCCTATATCATTAGCATCAAATTCAATGTTGGAGTCTGTCAAAAAAGATCAAGTTAAAAATGGTGAGGTAGTTAATACTGCTTTTGAATTCTCAAATGCCGACTGCTATTGCTCATTCCACCGAAAGTTTGGGTTCTTCATCAGTAAATTTGTTAGCGGTGCAGCCACGCTGCTGAAATTCGGATTGAACTACCAGTAGAATCTGTTCAGTCCGAAAAATCAAAACACGCCTTTTTTCCAAGTTGATTTTCCAAGTTCCCTGATGGCTTTCGTCTTGGAATTAGTTGGAGTCAACCTTACACGACCGTTATTATATCGCAAGAACATCACGTCAGCTTTCACAAAGGCATTTTTATTTAAGTTTCTAACCAATTTTGCTTCTCCTGATCGTTTAAAGAGGTCTGTCAACTGTAGAATTTATATTTCTGTGACGTTTTAATGATTGCTACATTTCTCGATAAACCGCAGAGTGTATTAATGCAGCAACTTTGAAACGTGGCTGGTGCGTTCCTCATTCCTCCAAAAAGCACCACTTTGAATTGATGCAGCCCAACTGGGCTTACAAGTGCAGAAACTTGATTTGCTTCCTCTGATAAAGATACCTGCCAATGACCAATCAGTATGTTCAGTCTGTGATATAGGTTTTTCTTTTCTTTTAACATTCTCTACGCAGTCCACCAATCTTGCTCCTGGTTCTGAGTCAGATTTTGTTTGGGCATGGACCCTGTGATAGTACACCCAAAATTTTGCAGCACGTCAGTTTTCGAAACTAACACAATTTGTGAATTTCACTCATTCTGAGTCAGTTCAATGGTAACTTCGGTGAACATTGCATTGACTTGCTATTGGACTTGTGTGGCTTTGATAGCATTATATCTGCGGGGATGTTGATTTATCGGAACAGCATTCCCTACTTCCATCTCATAAACAATGATGTAAGTTCTCCACAAGTTATTCCTGCTATTTCTTCATATTGCTGCAACAAAAACATTCATCTCGTTTCTTTGTTCCTGAGACAGATAGCTTACTGACCAATGCCATTCTTCAAGGATATGTTCATTGTTTGACGTATTTTGAGGCACACCCATTTCCATGGCTTCTGGTTTGACTTCTCACTGCAGGGCGGTAGCAAGCATCTGTTCCTACAGATCCCATTTGCTATTATCATAACGTTTCAACACACTCACAAGCCATACACTGTTATATTTATTTTTAACATAATCTTTGCCAGACAGTTTAGCGAACTCTTTTTTTTCTCTCAGTTTAATCAGAATCACTAAACCTGGCTGTGAGTGGATCGACGACTACTGCTGCCAACAATAATACGTTATCCACCCGGGAAAACGTCCAATTTTTAGAGATTCGTATGCCATCTGCTTCATCCAATGCTGTGCCTTCTTCAGGCGCTGAGTGGCTAACTCACGGACCTGTCTAAACATTTCCCTCTCCTCGGATACAGACCTAAATGTGAGATCTCATAATTCAGTCTTGTCAATTTCTCATGATGAATTTTCCAGGCCGTCTCACTTCATATATGAATATAAACTCACAACGAACAAATTGAGTCGATTCGTTTGGAGCATCTCTTATGACAAAACGAAAAAAGGGATACCTTTATCCGAATCATTCGGGTCATCCTGAAAGTAAGTTCTGAGCATGGTCTTCATGGTCTGATGCCACCTTACCAATGCTCAGTGTGACTGAGACTGGTACTCACTTCATTTAAGTTGCTCTATGCCTCGGCATCCATGAGTTGTGAAAACATCACAGCAGTAAAATTACTCTATTTGTCCGCCTGAATCTGTCTGTGTAACCCATACCCCATGAAGAAATTTATTAACTACTACAGCCTCCCCTTTGCCTTAATAATCCATAACAGAATTGCCTTTGGAATTCTTCCAGACACAACTACTCTGTTTAGCCAGTACTGGTTCCCACTTTTTGTTTAGGCAACGGAACTATATAGTCAATGATAACCCGAGAGAAAGATTCTTCAAATGTGGCAACTCAAAACAACTGGGATTGTTTTATTACTACCTCTGGCTTACCTAGTAGTTGGGCCATATGACATACCCTGCAAATATAAACCACATCATTGTGCATTTCAGAACAATAGAAATGCTGTTTTGCCTTAGTCTGAGCCTTCTTTACAACAAGGTGACCTCTAACTGGTAATTCATATACTACATTTAACACTTCCTGTCGGCATAGCGCCACAAACACAATATGGTGCATCTCTCTCCATTTCTTCTCTACACAAACGTACCATTCCCACAATTTGAGTTTGCAGATTCTATATTTCGGATCATAGCCTTCAGGAATACGTTCAGTTTCCTTTTCTGAGCATGCATCAATCTATATAACATTTAGTGTCTGGTTTTTCTGTTGTACCTTTATTAAACTTTCAGAAGTAAACACTTCTGAAAAACCCTGTCCCGTTCAGATTTTTTCCTGTCCCATGAAATCAAGCAATGTGTCCCCTAACTGAACCTCAAATCGTTTGTTTTTGCCGTGAAAATTTGCTTCGTGCTGCGATGTATAACAGTGGGATTGTGTTACTGCACAGTCTGGAAAGAAAATTCAGGGTAATTTTCTTTTAACGTCTCTATTTTGTGATCTAAAATTGGTTTCTCCACAACAACGGGTGTCACCCCCAAATTGGATCCTGCTAAATGGTTACCAAGAACAACCTTCATTGAACTGAATAACGATTCAATCAGTCCAGCTGTTATTTCCCCAATCTTAAACTGATACCCCAACCTGAACTTACTTTTGGGAACATTGCATCCCTGTCTATCTATCCCAAAAATGACAATTATCTCAGAAAACATGTCAGAAACTGTTCAAATACTTTCATGCCTTACTATGAGAGACAGATTGAACTCTGTATCTCTCAAAATTATAACTTCTTTCCCTGCTCCCCTTCTTCTTTCTGAATAATCTACCCAAAGAGGCGAAGTCGTATAGAGATCAGGCACTAACTCAATACCCAACCCCGACAGAGTTCGTGCACTCCCCAGTAGCTCCTCGACTTTTCATTGCGTTTCCTTTATGACTTTCAGTAATGATATTGGCTTAACCACTTCTACCATATCGATTTCTCACAATGTCTTTCTTTAACAACCATCGCTGTAGCTTTATGTGCCCCATCTTCTGACAGTTAAAATATATTTTAGCCTCTCTTAAACCACTGACACTGTAATCGTCTGTGCCCCACTCCATGACAAGGAAAGAAGTTGAAGCCATTCAGCTCCTTTCTACCCTCTTTGGCTTTTTGTTAACCTGTGGCAAACAATTGTCTGTTTCCTACTTTTTGTTTCATAGTATAGGATCACACATTTCCCCAATTTCTATTGCGCACAGCATGAAATTCCTGCGGGAAGCCAAAATTTATCAAATGCTCGAATGTTTATTCATCTGCCATTTCTGCCACTGTTCTCAATTCTTGAATTTTCTGTTCATCCACATGAATTCTTAGCAACTCCAGGAGGAAGTTCTTAAATTCCTCCAGCAGAATCATCTCTCTTCGAGCCTGTTAGGTCTTATCATCTTACCCATGTTTGAGGCTTGCACCAATCTATCAAAATTATTACATTTAATTCTTTCTAACTCAGCATAAGTCTGGACTATCTCTTTGGTGTGTTTCTGAAATGGTGTCTGTCCGCTTCTGGTTACCAATTCAGAAAGAGTGAAAATAGTCCGATCGACATCTGCACAATTATTTAAGCCCTCATCTTACAGTGCTGCAAATACCTCACCACCTCTACCCACCAGCTTAGTCTGAACGAGCATAACCGACAGGTTCTTTGACCGGGCCATCTGCCTAATCTATTTTTCAAAATAATTAATGTAGACTTCGAATTATTTATCTTTAAACCTGGCAATGTTTTGATATATTTGTACATATTACTAACTTCTGTCTATTTCTCCATCCTATTTACTTTAATTTTTATGACCATTTCACAACTGTTAATATTCACATTATCTCTCCCCATCTCTTTATTATCTCGCTCTCTTTCTCACTCGTCTCTCTCTGCCTCTCTTTATTTTATTTCTATTTGCACAGCTAAGGTCATTCTTTCTGTTTTCCTCTCTCTTTTCCACTTTCCCTCTTTCGTTTATCTCTCTTTCTCCCTCATTTTCTACTCTCATAGCTCTTCTTTCCATTTCTTTACAATCGAACTACATGTTTTCCTAATTTCAATATCGTTTTTTTTCTATTTCTCCTGAACGTGTCTCTTTCCCTGATATACCTAAGTGCTTGACTAACCCTGTTAAAATTTCAGCTTTCCTTTTGCCACACCAATTCTAATCCCAAATTGTCTTGTATGTGTAAATTAATTGACATCATAAGCATCTTCTCTCTACCGAACACGACCTCAAGACCCTCAGCCTTTCCTCATAAGACGTTCGCTCAATAATAGGTAACATCCCAGGGAATCTCTTCTGAACCCTCTCCAAAACTTGCACGTGTTTGCTATGATTTGTTGAACAGAATTGTACGCAATATTGCAAGTGCGGCTGTTCTAGAGTTTGTAAGGCTGCAGCATGACCACGTGGCCTCGAATATAAATCATTCTACCGATTAAAGCTAACACTCCATTTGCCTTCTAAACAACGCTTTTTACACGGTGTCAACTTTCAGGGATAAATGTACATGGACACTTAAATCTCTGTGTTCAACCACAATACCAAGAAACTTAGTATTTGCCTTCCATACTTTATTCCTATTGGCCTTCCAAAGAAAATCACCTCACAATTTTCCGCATTACACTCCATTTGTCATCTCAGAGACCAGCTCTGTTGCTTATCTACGTCTATCTGTAGTCTGCAACATGCTTCAGCATTCCAAAATTTCATTGAACTTAGTGGCGACCGTTAATTTATTCACCCACTCATCTATGCGCCCATCTGGCTTATTTATACTTTTAAAAATGACAAAAACCAATGGCCCCAAAACGTTGCGGGTCACCACTAGTAACTGAACTCCAGGATGATTATTTCCATTAACCACATCCCTCTGTCTTCTTTTCAGCTAGCGAACGTCTGATCCAAACTGCTAAATCACCCTTAATCTCACGTTACTGTATTTTGTACAAAGGCCTATCATGGGTAATCCAATCCAGCGCCTTATCAAAATCCGTATGCACCACATTAACTTATTTTTCCTAATCCATCTGTTTGTTGAATTTCTCAAAAAACTCAAAAGGCATGACCTATACTTTACAAAACTATGTTGACCATCCCTAATTATTGGGCTCCCTTTTTCGAAGATTGTAAGTCTTATCCCATAACTTTTTCCAACACTTTACGCACTTCCAATGTAAACATCACTGATCTATAATTACCAGATTCGGCTCTGCTCCCCTTCTTGAACAGGTGGACAACAATGGCTCTCCTCCAGTCGCCTGGCAGTAATCGTGTTGACAATGGCAAGATAAAAATCAAAGCCAAAGACTCTTCACCTCCTCCCTGTTATTTGCCCTGAACTCAATAACAATATACTGTAGCGATAAAACACTTATTATTTTTACATCGGCTTAATTTCAAAACCTGTACTTCTTCTTTAGGCTGAAGATCTCACTGGAGCATATTCTTTCTTTTAATGCGAATATATTTCATTAAAAAGGTACATTTGATTGATTTTGCTTTCATTTTGATGTGTCTATCTCAATGACATTCAGTCTGGCTGATTTCCAACAAGCCTGCATTTTATTTATATTCCCAGCATCGAAATGTCTCATTGCTTTGATGTTGGCAAAAAAATAACTTTACACTCGATTCGTTTTTAATGTTCTGTGGCATATTTCAAACTAAGAGCGTAAATTCGTTTTGTTTTCAAAACAGCAACCAATTCTGGTATCAATTTCACAGCCAATTGGTACATATTATCGAAATTTCCAATACATTCTGAGACTGCTGTTGCATACTCTCAGTGCAGTACAGCATTCACTCTCTTCTTGATAAAGTACAAGCACTCAACTTAATAATATATCTCATGTACCTATGGCCTTATGCTCTTATTCCAGGACACATCCGCATGAATTTCTTCTGCACTGTCTCCGTTGAAATCATCCACTTCCTGTAATGTGCCATCCAGAACTTCACACATCTTGACCTAACCAATGTCATGATTAGCTTTTTCTAATGTATTCCACGATGAATCAAGGTTATGCCTGTGCTAACTTGGGCCTTTGTAATTAAACTGTTAACTTGTCCAATCATTTTAGGAATCAGTGCAGAGTTACGTTTTGAGCATCGTAGTGCACTTCCATTCATTGAACACTCCCTGCCGAATTCTGCCTTGAAAATGTTATCACTTCATAGTATTCAGGATTAAATTACACCCGCCATTGATCTGTCAAATTCATCGTTCCATTGATTCCTTCATAAAACAAAGGACATTTCCCTCTCAGTGCCAACTACCTGTCAAATCTTTGTGTCAAACACACGCTTGCGTATAATACTCGCCCCACCGCCTGCACATCCACCTCTACATTATTTAAGAGATCACAAGAAAAAGGGCCTTAGCACGGATCCCTGTGGTACAACAGCGGATAATGGTCTCCCGGCACAAAACCAGCCTCTGACCACTTCCTACTTCTCCTGTCACTGTTGGATAAAATTAGAAATCGCAAAACACCGGGCTACAGTCCAACAAATTGAATGGAAGTACTAGCTCGTAGAAGATTGCTCCTTCATCGCAGCGCTGCTGTTGAACAGGATCATAAAACACTGAATGTATGATGACATTCCACAGCTACCTCCTCAAGTAACAGTGCTCAGATAACGAGTACTTCAAAATAAAACTCTCTTGTCCAATAACCTGGTCCTGTCTGATTTTTACGCTTGTCCACCCAGACCAACACCAGCATCTCCACATCGTTGTTGGATTAGCCAATTTGGAATGTAACTTGCGAAGTTGCACTTGAAACCATGACACGTAACTTTTTTTTATCAATTCGCATGTGGGGCTTTGTCAAAGGCCATGCTGATATAATATATAAATGGGGGTCCCTCGGGAAAACAAAATGTAATTCACATTTATCAGGCATGACTTCCCTCTGATAAAGATTCGGTGACTCACGCCGATCAATTCTTACTTCTCTAAATGGAGATCAATTTTCACCTTCACTGTTTTCTCCAATGAATCCCCTCACACTGATTTGACAATCACTGGGCTATAGTTACCTGGTCTGTCCTCATCCTTTACCCTGTAACGTGAAAGCATATTACATGTTCACTGGACCTTTGACTACTCTACTGTTGCGAGATTATACTTAAACTTTTGGCTTAGAGCCTGTCTTGCCTCACACAGCAGCCTTAGACATGATTCATTCAGAGCTGGGATTTGTCCATTTTTTTATGGCCGCCAAAACTAACAATCACTGCTCACATCTTATTTCAATCGATTCAACGTTTTCGTCCCGATTTGTTGAATTGTGTACTTGCATCCTTCTCCCAAATATACCAGACATGAAGCACTCATTTAACAGTGTCGCTAATTCTCCCTCATGCTGCCTGCCTGTACTTGTCTATGCCACTTCATCAGTCAGTCCCCTCTCTGTGAATGTTCTAGGTTTGCTTGCTATCCTTTCAGATTCATTGAAACATAGATAACATTGGCTGAATTTTGTCATCAGAAATCATGCCAAATAACAGAGAACATGGAGCAGAACAGTTCAAGAACGAGTCCTTCGGCCAAGAATGGTGTGCCGGAGATGACGCCAAATGGAGGAAATCCCTTCTGCCTGAACCTGGTCCATATCGCTTGATTCCTATATTCATATGGTTACCTAAAAGCCCAGGAAGCTCCTCCATCATATCTAAAAGCCCCAGAAGCTCCTCCATCATATCTAACACAATCGCTGCTCCTGACAGGTTTTTCCTGGTTCTTACTACTCTCTATATAAAAATGCGCCCGCCACACCCCCATGCCTCTTTTGAACTTTCCTCTTCATACTTTAAATAGATGTTCCCTTGTGTTAAACATTTGAAATCTTGGAAAACATTTCTGACCTTCAACCTAACTAGATGTCTCCTAATCTTATCAAGTCGTCCTTCTGCGATGAAGAAAACAACTCGAGACTTTATAGCCACACCTCTGGAGGAGGGATATAGTTTCATTGGAGGGATTTCAGAAGAGGTTGACTGGATTGCTTTTCGAGATGAGGAATTTGTCCTATGAAGATCGATTGTGCAGTTCTGACTTATCCTCTATGAGTATGAGGATGGGAGGAGAACTCACTGAGGTCTAGAACATGGTCAAGATGATTGCCAATGCAGATATCTACTGAATATTTCCTCATGTGCAGAAATCTAAAACTGCAGATCGTAACTTTACGATAACGCAGAGACAAATGTAAAACGGGATCATGCGAAGGTTCTTCTCTCAACGAATTGTGAAGTTGTGTAATTTAGTACCCCAGAGTGCAAGGGAGCTGGGATTTTTTTGTAAATGTACGGTTATGGAGAACATGAAGGGCGGTAAATCTGAGACCGAAATGATATCAGCCATGATCGCAACAAATGACACTGCAATCTCGAGGGTCTGAATTGCCAACTGATGCACCTCGTTCTTATTCAAATATTTGAGTCTGCTGCACAGGAGTGGGGGACGACTGATTGTCAATCAGGAAGCAGCCATTTAGGATAAATCATTTTGACACATGGTAACAAGTGGAGTCACAAGTGACGAGAACGAGATCCTCAACTACGCACAATCTGGATCAGTGATTTAGACGAACTGGGAAATGCACTGTAACTACATTTGGTGACGACACGAAGATAAGCAGAAAGTTAAATTGTGAAGGGAAGGTGGTGATCTGCAAATGAATATAGACAGGGAACGTGAATCAATAATAGTTTGTCAGTTGGAATACATTATTATTTATAAACTTTGAGCTCTTTCCTGGAAGAATTAAAGGCTTCACATTGCTAAGCTTGAGAGAGATTACGGGAATTAGTGATACCACGTGTATTGGAGGGTACACTCTTACTCGTTCTGACAATAGAATTATTTTTCCATCTCCCTGACGATCCAATCCCTGATGTTCCCAGTGGCCCAATTGATCTCAGTACGCAAGGGATGTCTTGATGTTGTACATCACCAGTGGGGAATGGCGAGCGAAAGGTTATTTTGAGTTGTATGCCAAGGGGACTGCCTTCATCCGAAAGATTATCTTTTCTTTCCGCATAGAGATCCAAAGATGATGGAAATGGCTGACTGCTTCTGAATGAAGATGCTGCGATGTGAAGTGGCACAGCGGGCATTCACCAACATGACGTGCTGTGCATGTTCACATTCCAAGCTTAATGGACTGAAAGCTCCTTCATTTCCTCTGCAGTTGTCATACGGACTCGGTAGAGCCATTTGCACGATCAGTAAATCGGCCAGACTGGGAAGAAAAAGATACACTCAGCAGCTCCCTACTGAGGGAGGAATCATGGGTATTCACCTCATCCTCGACATATATTCACCATCACCAAATGTTTAAATATTGGGAAATGATGGAATGTCACCGACTCTTGCCTGGAAAGTTCTGGACCATAGAAATTTAACGAAAGCGTGATGCTAATAATCACTGGCTGCACCGTCCTCCGTCTGGTGTGAAGTTGCGTGTTGACAGAGTTGACCACCGCCATGTGACCAGCTCCTTATTCAATTTCGGTCCCCTTAAGAGTTTGGTCCTGGTTTTAGTGCAGCTTGCGAAGCAGTTCTTGGAAAATCCAGCGTGCGTATGGCAGATCGCTTTCCCCACGCACATTCACACTGTGAGTTCAGAGCTTTCCCACTCTGCAGGCTCTGCTCCATTTGTTGTTCATGTCGCAGATCCAGAAGTTGTAACTACAGTCCCCATGTTCGGTACAGAGTTGGATTACCAAATACTCCGATCTCCCTGGATTTCTGAGGCAGCTCACAGCACAACCTTCAGCCAACCATCCCCAGCTCATCGCCAAAATTGCCAAGAAGAGGATTCAGTCAGAAGTCGTTCATCTACAAGATTGATTCCTGATCCTTTACAATCATATTCGAGGGCTTTTCTCGTGATATTGAAAGCACGATCAACTGACAGAAGCAAACACATGCCATCAATACACGGTACAGACCAAATTTAAAACACGTATCGTCAAGCTGCTGAATCCCCTGGACAGCATCACAAAGTCATATTGCGATGTTAACACAGTTGAACACACACCATTTCCTTGGAAATAAATAATACATGGATACAAAGAGCAAAGGTCAGGGAAACACACCTGTATGATGACACTGTGGCTGTATGAGGCGCATTTTGTCCTGTTAAATGTTGAGAGAGTTTGGGAAACAAATCACGATCCGTCTCTGAGAAGACAAATAATTTGTGTTGCCTCGGGTCTTTCATTAAGTTGGGGCAATAGGATCAGCCTCTCTCTCTCTCTGTCAGTTTTCTTTCAGAATTATATTTTGATGTTGTTTCCTCCTGGATTGGAAAACTGCATGTGAGAAAATGTATTTTCTGAATTTTGATTTTGCCAAGGCGTGTTTATGGGATGTAAACATATTGGAACAGTTGATATCAGAAGAATAGCCTATGATTTACTGAGAAAGTTTTCCAAATGAATTAAGTTATTCCAAGTTCTTCTTTCTTTTGTTGTTTTTTAAATATAGTATCTGAATAACTTGTGTTTTGCTTGATTCTGAGTAGTTTGACCAATTGAATTGAATCTCTCTTTTTGTAAAACAACAAAAATGTTTCTGCTTCTGTTCCCTTCTATATGCATTTTGAGGGGTTCAGTTTCATGAAAAGAAGGGCTGGTTTTTGCATGAAAATTGGATAATTGCATAATTACTTATTGTAACACATGTTGAAGAATGATCGGGTTTTCCAGAAGGATAAGACAAGATTGACGGGGGCGATATTGGAGGGTCGATTCAGAAGAATGAGAACATAACATGTATGTGCAGCACGGAATGATATCACATTCTCATCCACTTCACCTATCCACTTTTAAAGCTATGACAGCTCATATATCTATGCTCAGAACACTGTGTAGATCAAACAAGTGTACGACTCAATACGGCGTGGAAATCTGTACACAGTAGAACATTGTGTCAGCCTCACATTGTCACGAGCTAAATGTCTAGTGGGGAAGCTGTATCTGTGTTCAGCTGCAGCTCTTGTTTGGCCGCAGCACGGCTTTGGAACTGCGGATTGATTCAATGTGGAACATGCACGATGCCGAGGAGGTCGTGGATAGCAAGTTTAATGAATAGGTCACACCGCAGATTAGGTTATTGAGAGAGACAGTGAATAGGTGAACAAAGGGCAGACAATGAGTTGGAAGGCGGTGTAGGTGTTTCCTGCGGTCATCTCCATCCAAAACAAGTATACCGTTTTGGATACTATTGAGGAAGATGGTTGACCGGGGAGGGCAATAATTGCCAGGACCATGGCACCATGGTTGGCACTGCTTGCTCAGAACGGCGGTAAGAGACTCTTGCAAGCACAGGTATAAGAGATGCTATTGTAAAGAGAGTAGAGAGACGTTTCTGCGGATGAAAACGGCACTCCTGGATGGTATGTTGCTCGGGACAGGGATATCACCAATCAGTGCATCTGCAAAGTAGAGGATGAATAGCCAGAAGTCGTGGAGCACATAGGCACCAATAATATAAGTAAAAAACGTAATGAGGTCCTGAAAACACAATTCAGGGAGCGAGGCCAAAAGTTAAAGTGGATGACCTCAACTGTAGTGATCTCGGGATTGCTACCACTGCCAGGAGCTAGCCAAGAATGAACACCTGGCTTGAGAAATGGTGCAGAAGGAAGGTGGTCATACTTGTGAAACGTTGAAACCGGTTCTTCGGAACGTTGACATTTTACAATTGGATGATTCGCATCTGAACCAGACTGTAACTAAGTCCTTGAAGGAGTTTCTGCTACTGATTTTGGGAGGTATAAAACTAAAGTCGCACGGGGTTGGGAACTAGAGATGACTAGTTGACAGTGAGGTGGAAGTTGGAGATTGTGAGGATCATGAAATTAGTATTACCAAGGGGAAGAGTAGGCAGGGAGCAGACGAAGGCAAAAGGACTGGTACCTGAATTGCATACACTTTAGTGCAAGGAGTATCGGAGGTAAGGCAGATGAACTTAAATTTTGAATTGGTGCCTGGGAGTATGACGTTATTGTGAACACAGAGACTTGGGTGAAGGAAGGACATGATTGGCAATTAAATGTTCCAGGACATAGATGCTTCAGACCGAACAGGGCTGGAAGTAAAAGGTGGGGAGAGAGGAGTTACATTCGCTGATCAGTGATGATACCACAGCTGTTCTAAAGGAAGACACAATCGAGGCCTTGAGGTGTGAGGCATTGCGGGATGAGCTGCGAAATAAGAAATGTTCAGTTACATTGTTGCAGGTGTAATACAGATCTCCTCGCAGTGAGTGTGATGTAGAAGAACAAATAAGTGAACATATTATGGAAAGCTGTAGTCGCAACATAGTAGCAATTTCCCAACACTGACTGGCATTTACTTCGTGTCAGAGGTCAGAGTGGGGCAGAATTTGCAAGGAGCGTCCAGGCAAGGTTTCTGGAGCAGTGTGTCGGTATTCCGACGAGCGAACGGGCAACGTTGGACCTGGTGTTGGGGAATGAGTCAGATCATGTGGTAAAAGTTGCAATGAGGGATTTCTTTGCGCATATTGATCACAAGTTTTAGAATACTCTTCGACAAAGATGAGAGTGATCCGAAGGGAGAATTACTAAACTCGGCCAAGAATAATTATATCAAAAGTCGGAAGCAACTGGCAAATGTGGATTGGGATCAGCTATTTGAATGGAAGTCCACATTTGATATGTGGGAGGGTGTCAAAGTTCGGTTAAAGACAGTGCAGGATAGGCATGTTCGTTTGAAAACAAGGGATAGCAAAGACAAAATATGTGAACCGTGGACGACAGGAGCAATCGTGCTACTATCCAAAAGAAAAAAAAGAATCATAAGGATCAGGCAGTTATTAACAGAACGTGCCCTGGAGGTACATCAGGAGATTCAGACCAATTTTAAACGAGAAATCAAGCGGGCTAAAAGGGGTCATGAAACAACTTTAGTGAACAGAATTAAGGATAATCTCAAGGCCGTTTATTTTTATATCAGAAGCAAGACGGTAACTAGAGAAATGATTGGTATGCTTAAGGGTAACGAAGGATGACTGTGTGTCGAATATGAGAAAATGGGTGAAATTCTGAATGATTGCTTTGCCTCAGTGATCACCGAGGAGAGTGACACCATGAATGTTGAAATTAAAGATAAAAGCTTGTTTTCTCTGGCTCACATTGACATAACGAGGGAAAATGTTTTGGGTAGGCTAAAGGGTATCAAGGTGCACAAATCCCCAGAACTTGATGGGATCTATCCCAGACTGCTGAGATAGGCGAGGGAGGAAATAGCTGGGGCCCTGACAGATATTTTTGGAGTAGATGAAGTGCCACAGAACTGGAAGGTTGTTCATGTTTTCCTCCGTACAAGAAGTGTAATGGGGATATTCTGGGTAACTACAGACGAGTGAGCCTGATTTCAGTGGCGAGAAAGTTGTTGGAGAAACAACTGAAGGAAGAAAAAATATTTATGTTTGGACAGAATTGGCTCATCAGTGACAGACAGCATGTTTTTTTTGCCGGGGAGATTCTGCCTTCCCAACTTAATAGAGTACTTTGAGGAAGTGACCAAGTCGATAGGTGAAGGAAGGGCTGTCCATGACATATGTTTGGACTTTAGTAAGGCGATTGATAATGTTCCCCATGGGGAAACTAACGGAGAAAGTGAAGTCACATGGTGTGCAGTCTGTTCTAGATAGGGATGTGATGAACTCGTTGAGCAACAGGAGACAGGGAGTAGTGGTTGAATTGAGTTTCTCGAAATGGAGAAAGGTGACTGGAGATTGGCTACGTGGTGCCACTGTTTAAGAAAGGTGGTTAGGGAAAGCCAAGGGACCATAGACCAGTGAGCCTGACGTTTGTGGTTTGCAAGTTGTTGGGGGGAATCCTGAGGGATAGGAGGTACGTGTATTTGCGAAAGCAAGGACTGATTAGAGATAGTCAAATTGACTTTATGCGTGGGAAATCATGTCTCACAAACTTGATTGGGTTTGTTGAGGAAGTAACGAAGAGGATTGATGAGGTTAGCGCTGTAGATTTGATTTGTATAGACTTCAGTAAAGCGTTTGTCAAGGTTCCCCATGGGAGTCTGGTGAGCAAAGTTTGATCTCATGGAATGTAGGGAGAACTCCCCATTTGAGTGCAGAACTGGCTCAAATGTCGAAAACATATGGTAGTGGTGGAGGGTTGTTTTTCCGACTGAAGGCCTGTGACCAGTGGAGCGCCACAAGTATTGGTGCTGGGTCCACTACTTTTCATCATTTATATAAATGATTTGGATGTGGGCATAAGAGGTCTCGCTAGTAGGTTTGCTCATGACATCAAAATTGGAGATGTAGTGGACAGCGAAGAAGGTTAACTCAGATTATAACGGAATCTAAATGAGATGGACCACTGGGGTGAGAACTGGCAGGTGGAGTTTAATTTAGATAAATGTGAGGTGTTGCATTTTGGAAAATCATAACCTAGCAGTATGTAAGCACTTCATGGTAAGTTACGAGGGAGCGTTACTGACCAAAGAGACCTTGGAGTGCAGGTTCATAGGTCCTTGAAAGTGAAGTCGCAGGTAGATAGGATAGCGATAAAGGCGATTGATCTGCTTTCCTTTAATGGTCAAAGTATTGAGGACAAGATTTGGGAGGTCATGGTGCAGTTGTACAGGACATTGATTCGGCCACTTTTGAAATATTGCGTGCAATTGTGTTCTCTGTGAATTGGAAAGATTTGAAACTTGAAAGCGTTCAGAAATAATTGACAAGGATGTTGCCAGCGTTGGAGGATGTGTGCTATCGGGAGGGGCTGGATAGGCTAGGGCTGTTTTACCTGGAACGTCGGAGGCTGTTGAGTGACCTTATAGAGGTTTATAAAATCATGAGGGGCATGGATAGAATAAACAGGCAAAGTATTTTTACCCCTAGGGTGGATTTAGCAGGCACTGTTTTAGGGTGAGAGGGGCAAGATCCAAAAGACACCTAAGAAACTATTTTTCGCTCAGAGGGTAGCACATATATAGAATGAGACGCCAGAGTAAGTGATGGAGGCTAGTAGATTTGTAACTTTTGAAATATATCTGGATGGGTATATAAATAAGAAGGGATTGGAGGATTATGGGCTAGTTGGCACTAGATTGTGTTGGGATATCTGGTCGGCATGGACGAGTTGGGCCGAAGGTTCTGTTTCCGTGCTGAACATTTCTATGATTCCATGACTCTAAATGTGATGAATGGGTTTGAGTGGGTTACTCTTCGGAGAGTAAGTGTGGACTCGTTGGGTTCAAGGATCTGTTTCCATACTGCCGGGAATCTAACCTTACGTATAAATGAAGAAGATTGCCTCCATCTCTGTGACTATACGACTATGTCCTATCATAGACGAGCAGAGGGTGGCATTGTATCTCTCGAAACAAAAGAGGAAGAGATAGAGGGAGAGAGACTTTAACTGCCATTTCAATGGTTCACCTCAACTACAAAGGAGTTCTCATTGCACAGAATTGAATATATAGAGATGCAAACACACTAATACAGGAACACAAATTCCACACACAAGCGCGCACACAGACACATATAAACACAAAGAAATAGACACAAACACAGACAGAAATATACATAACCATGAACAGATACCCAAACATACATAGAATTTTGCATCACGTCAACAGAACCTTCAGTCCAACTAACCCATGCTGACCGGAATCCCAAACTAAACTAGTCCCAACTGCCTGCCCCTATTGTTTCCAATTGGTAGAAAGTGAGTGCTGCAGATGTTCAGATGTTAGAGTCGAGATTGTGGTGCTGGAATTCCACAGCAGTTCTGGCTCATGCCCGAGGCTTCAATTGTCCTCCTCCTCGAATGCAGTCTGACATGCTGTGGTTTGTCAGCACCGCAATATTGACTCAAGCTTTTTTTTCCCCTAAACCTTCTCTTCTTCATGAACTGATCTAAATCTCCTTAAATTTGTTCAACTGTACCCGGTCGCACTATGTTCTCTGGAATTTCATTTCATTCACGAACCTCGTTGTAACAAAATTCGTCATACATTTTTATGAAACAATTCTCTTCTTACATTATAATTATCCCCCAACCTTAAAAGTACCCAGACCAATGGAAAGACATCTGTCATTCACATTAATTATATTCATTACGATTTTATAAATCTTTGTAAGTTCAGATGTCCCCACCCTCCCCACAAACTGCTATCCTCCACGAAAATATGCCAATGTACATAGACTAATATTGTAACTCAAAACCCACCATTCCCGGTGACATCGTGGTAAATCTCTCCGAACACCTCACAACTTATTAATATCTGATCTATGATCAATAAGTCAGACCTGGACAGAATACTCAAACAGAATACTCAGCAAAGTCATGAATAAATTAAGACAAAAAGCCAATTCTTATAATCACAGTTTTGAGAAATGAACGTAAGTTATATAAACGTCTTCTTAACCATTCTATCTATCTTTGATGCGAACTATAAAGACGGGTACCAGACCACTTCTCTTCTACAGCACTACCAAAGACCCAAACTTTAATTGTATATTTACTGTCCTTGTTTATTTTGACATAATTGAATATCTCATATCCATCTCAATTAATTACAATCTGCCGCTCCTCAGCCGAATGAGTGCTGTTACCGCCACTCTTTCAGTTTTAAAAGACCATCAACTTTCAAAGTCCTGTCTTGATTTTCACAAATACCATGGACATGGTTTGTCTTGTTCAGGCAGAAGCTGGACTGGGGTGGATTACAGACCCAATCAGGCGGGAGGAGAGGTTGGAAAGTAAACAGTTTCCTTCTATCATTTAATGGTTTTAGAAAGACAGCAGTTACGCTTTAGAGGCAAGGAATAGTCAATGGCAATAAAATGCTTTGGGACCTGAAATTATGCTCTTGCATTGTCTCTGTGTTCAATATTAATATATTTGTTCGAGAATCTGAATCTGGACGATTTCTTTCCGTAATATGGTCTACACATATGGTCAGTCAAGATGGGAATAACAGCCAGGCAAATAAAGATGACTATAGATTATCTCAATGGCACAGCAAACGTCCTACAGTTAACACACATACCTTGCATCTGTATAACAATGAGCAAAGTCCCCTGAGTGATTCAGTAAGGTTAACCAAGTTGTACATACCCGGACTGAGCTGAAAACTGGCAAATAAAACCGTAACCTAATATCTGAGCACGTTTAGGTGTTGTGTAGTGGGTAGCATCTATACGGGTCCATGTACTGGATGGACTTAGCTAGATATGGGCCAATTACTGGCAACTGTGACTAAATTAATTTCGAAATTGTTTGTCAAATTTTATGCCCAAAAAGTCGGTTCTCCTGCTCCTTGGATGCTGCCTGACCTGCTGCGCTTTTCCAGCAACACATTTTCAGCTCTGATCTCCAACATCTGCAGTCCTCACTTTCTCCTGGCAAAGAGAAGTTGGAGTGAAGATTTCTGTTTCTGTGCTATACATCTCTCTAAGAGGGATTAGGAGAAATTCCAAAATGAATTTGGTTCGAGAATTCCCTTCCGCAGTTGTTTGTGGCTCTCCTTTTTTATTTACATTTATTGTGCTGGTTCAACGTTTGACAGAGTATTGAGTCATGGATAATGGGATATAGATAGGCAACTGGCGCTGCGTCCAGAACCTGATTATCCACGATCTTAGTGTCTGATGGAGAATGCTCAACGTGTCTAATGACCGACTCCTGCTCCTCAGTCCTATATTTACATGTTCCATTCAGCCCCTCAACCTGGAAGTGAGGAGCAGTTGCAAGATCCTTGCTCCTTAGCTTGATGCAGAGAATCAGAGGAGGCCATTCAACAAAACAAAACTGTCACACACGGTTTTATTCGGTTTAGAAAAAAATAATGGAAACTCGATGCTGTGTGTGAAAGAACTCCCTCGTCTCTCTTTACAGAGCTCTCCTTCTCCAGAATATGATTCATTTGGTAGTCATGTTATAGACCCACAAACACTATGTATTTCGGCCACATAGCTCACCCAGAGATGGTTCACAAAATGCCCTCATCTCTCTGACTACAAAAATCAATAATAGAACTTTCTGGAAAGTAGCAAACACTAAATTTCCAATAACACAATGTGACCACAGCAGAAACAAGAGCATGGCGTTTGCCCTCGCACCACGCCAAGCATGCACCGTCGTTCACGTGGCTTATGGCTGATCTGCTCTCGGTCTTTAATGCTCTTAAATACCAAATTTTCCATCACATCTGACTCTGTCATGTCAAATTCTATCTTTCTCCTCTTTCAGTACTTTCAGTAATCTCACTCACTAACTCTTTAGTCGAGAGATTTTCTGACATTAGTTAGCCTGTTTGAAGAAAACACTCGTTGCTCCTACTTCATAACCTATTGATATGTGTAAATGAGAGAGATCCCCTAACATCCAGATGACATTTGAGTGAGGATGGCATCAAGGAAGCTGAACAAAATTGTGCTAAATCATAATCAGTTGTTAAAACTCCCCCCGCTGGAGTGATTTAAAGCACGAAGGACAAATGTTGTTGCTCATGGACCTTAATAATCATAGTCCAGGTCCATCTGTGCAGGAGATTCTCAGGGTAGGTTCCTCAGCACACAAGCATCATTAGCTGCTTCATCAATGTCTTCCCCCGTCTTAGGGTCCGAAATGGGGATGTTAACTGAAGATTACATAATGTTCAGAATGAAAATTCACTTCTTAACTCCTGAAACAGTCTGCATCGACTTGCACCAAGACTTGGGCAACTTTCAAGCTAACACTGTTTATGTATACGCAACTGTATTGCATCAATACTTTTGGACACTGTACATTTCCACAGTAAAAGGAGGAACTCATTTGTTTCTCAGGAATCTGATGAAGCAATTGAACCCATCGAAACTATTGGACAAGAAAAGAGTTAGCACATTCCGTCCGGCCAGCCTGTTGCACAGGAAAAGAGGGAGTCAAGTATTATGGGCAAGAGAAGACCCTCTGAAAATTATTTTAGGAACAGACCGCATCCCTCAAAGTTTTCTTAGTTTGAAAACAACGATAAAGTGCCAAATACAGCTGCGCTGTGACAGGTCAAGTAGTTCGGTGTTAAATTTATCACTTTTTATTTAAAAACTGTACAAAAAATACAACCCAAAAAATTCATTTAGAATAACTTGAAGTCTTTTGGGAAATTATCAATGAAAGGTAAATTAAATGGTACTAAGTTACTGTTCCTAAACAGTAACATTCCATAAACATCCCCCGTCAACATGGTAAAAACGACAATTCCGACAAAGATCCACACATACACTTCTCCAATCCAGTAGGAAAAGAAAAAAAGTCATCCAGAGAAATTTCAGAGAGTATCGGATAAGATTCATGCATTGAAACTTCCATCTCAGTTGACACTCCAACACTTTGATGCTACTGAAAAGCGAAAGCCCAGAAATTCTAATTTGTGAGAGCTGGCCGAAGCAATTCAAGCTTCTTTAAAATAAATCCAAGCCCACCCAAAGCTGATTGCTCAAGTATTCCTAACTAGCCAGCTTTAAACCTCTCATTCAATCTCTCTCTTAAAAGAAACCGAGACCAAATAACCTCTAGGAGAAAGTGAGGACTGCACATGCTGGGGAGCGCCTCATCTTCCACCTAGGAACCCTCCAACCACAAGGGATGAACTCAAATTTATCCGGTTTCCTCATTTCCCATCCCCCACCTTGTCTCAGTCCCAACTCTCAAACTCATCACCACCTTCCTAACCTACAATCTTCTTCATGACCTCTCTGCCCCCACCCCCACTCCTGCCTATCCCCCTCACGTTTACCGCCTTCCATTTATCGCATTTCCAACGCCCCTCCTCCAAGTCCCTCCACCCAACCTTTTATCTTAGCATGCTTGGCACACTTTCCTAATTCCTGAAGAAGGGTTCATGCCCGAAACGTCGATTCTCCTGCTCCTTGGATGCTGCCTGACCCGCTGCGCTTTTCCAGCAACACATTTTCAGAACAAGTAACCTCTACAAGCAACAGCATTTTCACATTAGTCTGCACATGGAACGATTAAACGGGAACCAGAGATAAAAATTAGGCTATTAGTCCTTTCCAAGCGGACAAGGAAGTAATGATTAAGTGCCATAACTCAATTACACAGGAAAAAGACCTGGCCATACAGTCCCCCGAGTCACTTGTACAAGGACTGAATGAAATAACTGATGTCCCAACATGACAGAGGCTGCACAGACTGTTCCACATTGTTCCTCGTGTTTCTGGTGCTCATGGTGCACACGTGGGAATTTACCGAGGTTTTCTCGCACTGAGGAGTGAAGGCACATCTTTTGTTTGAAGTCTCAAGGAGGCAAACTCCATCTCTGAAAAGGCAGACTGGCTAGCTGTTTAAGAAGGAGGGTATTGTGGCTGCTCTTGGGGATTGTGAACAATATAACGTTCAGTGCAGGGTCACACACACTGACTACAAATTAACCGTCATAAAGTTCGTTAACACAAGCATTTCTCTCGCCTCCACAGAGGCGCAAAAACTTTTAGCGATGCCCTATCCTGGATAAAGTATGGATTTTCTCACCCAATCAATATCTCTCTCGGAAATAACAGATTGCCTTTCGATCTTCAAATTTCAACACAATCATCACTTCTTCTCTCAGAACGCTACGGATTTTAAACACGCAATTTCTTCACTCTATCCTCATGGTATCAAAACCTCAGGCATTAGTCTGATGATACTCGTTTAAAGTGTGAATGTGGCAAAGTGATCATTACTTACAAAGGAGATCGTATCAGTACATGGTATCCCAAATACTCTCTCATCAAAGCTGGAAATTGTAGGAAGATTGCTCTACTCATGTTCTTGTTATTTTTAACGAAAGGCGACATAACATTTATTGGAAAAAATTCGTGGCTCACGCTTTCAGCAACTATGTCAAGTCTACTGCAAATTAAAATACATCACTCCGACTTGTTCCCATTTATGCATGCCTCAAACTACAAAAATTCCACAAGTTTTTCAAATGTTATTTAACATGCCTGAAACTAAGCCACCACGACCAAGTGAGATCACGATTCCACGAGTGTCCAGTTATCACATTCTTTATGAAAGACTCTAATATTTCCCTCACAACAGACATGAAGTAGTCTCATTTTTCTTCGCCTCCCAGTCATGTTTTAAATATTCATGGTTACAAAGCTACTTTACAGTCTGCAGGAACCAGAATTTCCAGACTGCAATGAAGTTTGAAGGATAATCAATAATTCCTTCTTGTAGTTACAATGTATAAAGGAGGTTTAGATGAGGATCTGAATGGCAAAGATTTGGATGGATATTGGCGAAGCGCAGGTAGGTGTGAGTCGATCAGTTTGTGATTCTGATCGGTATGGACAATTTGGACAGAAAGGTCTGTTTCTTTGCAGTATGAATCTATTCCCTAGCCTACATAAATAGTTTGGGATGTATCTCATCTGGTGCAACAATCTGCAACCATTAAATTCAAAACTTTTTGTTTTAAGTAAACTCTCTTTATTAATTCTCATTTCCACCAGTCTCTCATTTTCACTCGGACAGTTTTTCCCATGTTATATTTTATGAACTTTTTCAGTATTCCTTTATGGAGACAGAACGAATGTATTCCCCTCAGCCGGGGGAAAACATGGCGTTCCATCCCTGAACGAATACGTTGGAATGCTATGGACACTCCTGCTCGAGAAGTTTTAGAATGAAACTGTCACGCCATGGGTCACTCACAGCACAGACCTCTCACTCGGGTGAGGTCACAGCTTATGTTGAAAGAAGTGACACAAAATTGCTACCACCTTATTTTAGAATTAGACTGCCTTCACAATTTGTACTTGGCACAGATACAGGTAAAGACAAAAATAAGTTTGTGATCATGATATTTGCAACTGGAAGAGTGACCAGAAGTAAATTGGAACCAGAAAGAATTGTATGATAATATATTCAGAAACAACACTGCGGTAAAATTGAGGAGGAGGGATTTAGATGAGGTTGTATTAGACAGGTCTGATGATCAAGGGAATATTGTGATATAAATCAGTTCATGTGAAAATAGGGCCACCCTGGTTATGAGCAGTTTGTTCCTCCTCAGATGTTTGTAAATAAAGGGTATGAAATTCAAGAAAGGAATGAAGATTATAGTAAAAATCAAATGCAATATTGTATATCTTGGAGAAATTTAGGCGATGGAAATGGCTATCGGGTTCATCATAGTTCACAGTATTAACAAATCATTCAAGATAGGCTTACCAGGAACACCAACAATAGCCAGCAAGGGATAGTAGCCCGCATTAAATATTAGCAATAAGGCTTCAATCCACGCTTCTGAATATCGCCAATCCCGAGAAAGATAGTCAAGTGCCCAGGAAACACCTTTGGCCATTTTTGTAAAATTCCAGTCTGTTGTTCACAGGTTATGTTTTCTCCTTCTCTCTGGAACTGCTGATCCTTTGCGTGCTGAGTATAATGTCGCCGCTGACAATATGGGATAACACATTAAGGCAACTCCATATTTATAGATGAAAGGAACGCTCCAGTGGCACAGTTAGGGTCTATGGAGACTGACTTACATCATATTTACGGAAAAGAAAGCTCCACGTGGAACATTGTTTGTAGAAAACTTAAGTTAACAAAAATATGTGGTCTGGGTGTACCGTTTACATCGCCTGCTCTTGGTCTTATTGTTCATCTCTTATAATTCTATCAATGTCAGACGTAAAAGAGAAAGGTGATGCTTTCTCTTCACAGACTTGATGACCACGCTGGATTGTTTTCATGCATCTCCATGTAACAAACTTCCTAGAAGGCTAATCAAGAAGTTATTACTGCATTGAAGTCTCTTCACCAGAGCAACTGCAAATCTGAAATTGTCTCTGTGGACAACTGCCTGGGATACAGGAATCAGAATTTTCTTCAGTCTTGCCCCTCACTGATCGAACAAGGCAACGGTTTAGCCTTGACACATTACACATCAATAATGTGTTGATAAATTTGCAAAGCTCTTATTGCACAGATTACAGATATTTTCTTTATTAAGGTTTTCTTTTTTGGCCGGAGCCAGGAAGTAGTTATCACCATTTCAGATACCTTGATTGTTGGGATTATAGGGTCACAGATAGAATATAAATGTCATTGTTTAAGAAACATAAATTAAAAGTCAACGGTGGCTGTTAAGACACTAATATCACCGAGATTGCCAGAAGAATGGGCATAAAAGTGCAGAGGCATATAAAAAAGACAAACAGAACATGTTTGGAAGAAGGAATGGCACAGGACGATAGAACAATTTGAAATGGAAAGGTGGAAACATGACTTTATGTATTTTCATTAATCGTTGTGTTTTGTAGGATCGATTAAAAATTAAAATATCGCAACAAAACGTTGGACTTCTCTAAACTTTAAAAGGCTAAAAAAGAAACAGTTGCGAGCTGTTCAGGGAAAATGCACAGAAAAGAGATAGCTGCTTCTAACCGTTGTTAGGGCGCATGGTATTGGGGGCAAAGTACTGACATGGTTGAAAATTGGTTGGCTGCCAAGAAACAAGGAGTCATGATAAACGGCTCCATTTCGGAATGGCAGGCGGTGACCAGTGGGGGACCGCAGGGATCAGTGCTGGGACAGCAGCTTTTTACAATATATATTAATGAAATACAAGATGGTATTAATAGTAGCATTAGCAAATTTGCTGATGATACAAAGCTGGGTGGCAGGGTGAAATGCGAGGAAGATGTTAGTAGATTACAGGGTAACTGGATAGGTTAGTTGAGTAGACAGATGCATGGAAGATGCAGTTTATCGTGTATAAATGTATGATTATCCACTTTTTTGGCAAGAACAGGAAGGCAGATTACAACCTAAATGTAGTCAAGTTAGGTAAAGGGGCAGTGCAAAGAGATCTGAGTGTTCTTGGACACCAATTCATGAAGGCAAGCATGCAGGTACAGCAGGTAGTGAAGAAATCCAATAGCATGCTAGCCTTCATAACAATAGGGATTGAGTATAGAAGCAAAAAGGTTCGTCTGAAGCTGCACAGGGACCTGGTGAAACTGCACCAAGAATACTGTGTGGAATTCTGTTCTCCAATTTTGAGGAAAGGGTTTCTGAGTATTGAGGGAGTGCAGCGGAGGTTCACGACGTCAATTCCTCGAATGGCGGGACTATCTTACGTTGAAAGATTGGAGTTACTGGACTTGTATACCATTGAGTCTACAATACTGAGAGGGGATCTGATTGAGACGTATATGATTATTAAAGGATTGGACACTCGGGAGGCAAGAAACAAGGTTCTGCTGATGGGTGAGTCCCGAACCAGAGAACACAGCTTAAAAATAAGTGCAGGTCATTTAGGACAAGATAAAGAGAAACTTCTTCACCCAGAGAGTGGAGGGTTTGTGGAATGCTCTGCCCCAGAAGGCAATGGAAATCCAGTCTCTGTATGCTTTTAAGAAAGAGTTGGATAGATATCTCAAGGATAGTAGAATCAAGGGTTACAGAGATAAGCCAGGAACAGCATACTGATTTAGGATGATCAGTCATGATCATAATGAATAGTGGTGCAGGCTGAAAGGGCAGAAGGGCCTATTCCTGCACTATTATCTCTTGTTCATCCCGAAAATGCAATTCACATCTCAATTCTAAAACATCAAGTAAACATACCTAACACTCTAGACTGTAACTTATCTTTGCATTTCAGGCTACCCCAAAGGAGATATTAGGGAACTATACCTGTTCCAAACTATTCAACTTTGATCATTATTCATGTACAGAGATGCCAGACATTCCAATCTTTCGCAATACATTCAACTGTATCTCCTCATAACTACCAGGAAGCCAAGTGACTTCAAAACGGAACACCAGTAACACATGGTAAGCACAGATTTGGCATGGAATTAACAGGCTCGCAACTGGTAGAATCACAGAGACCTATACTCGCAGGTATCATCAGGGAAAAGATCCCAGAGAGCTACTGCTCCAGCAGCGATCCCGATGGCTGTCTCTGGAAGAAGACTCCCGACGGCAATTCCGAGAACTAGTGACATGGATATGTTCCGTACCATGAGAATCAATATTGAATGATGACTACAGCAGACCTGAGCACCGAAAACCAACAGCATAAACGACACAAGGCCTCAGGCAAATTATGAAATGAAACACTCAACAATGTCCAGAAAGCAAAACAAAATCACTAACACACCAAACAACCATTACATGTCCCGTTTAGGCAGTGGACGCAAACACAGACAGAAGGCCTCCAATGTCTCAAGTTTTCAAAATAAATACTGAGTACCACACCTGAGAGCAGCCATCTGTCAATCAAAATGGTGAATATCCCCCCAGTGGTTCCTTTCATTCTCGAGAACCCAAAGATTGCAACCTCGCTCTTAAGGGATGGGCTGGCATTGTGTGCGAGCTGGGTGTTTGCAGTGAAGGGGGCCCCAAGAGTAGGAAATCCAAATAAAGTCTTCGGAATAAAGTCCTGCTGTTTAGTTCTAATATGATTTAACCTGTATTCAATGTAATATACCTAACTACTCTCCACTGCATATTTGATAATGGCACTGTTATATTGCAATTGAATTTTATTTCTAACCTCGTACTTTTATTTTTGCAGTTAAATACACACAGAAATAATTGTGCCCTGAAACACCGGGCCATCATGTTTTTCATTTGTAATTCCCTAATTAAGTCCAATGTCAGGATCTGGGGCGCTTTAATCCACATGAGAATCAACCCACTCCTTATCACAAACCAGAAACCCTCCAGTGCATAGACAGATAAAACTTTTGTATGAACATTGTACAAAGGGCCATAACACATACCGAATCTAATTTGAAAGTGCATGTACTTCTACTGATTATCTACTTTACTCTACCTTTACATCTCCTCATCTATTTTATCTCTTCCATCTCTCTCTTTTTCTCTCTCTCTTTAATCTCGTTTATTAATCATTCAATAGTTATCAGATTACTTACAGTGTGGAAACAGGCCCTTCGGCCCAACAAGTCCACACCGACCCGCCGAAGCGCAACCCACCCATACCCCTACCTCTACATATACCCCTTACCTAACACTATGGGCAATTTAGCATGGCCAATTCACCTGACCCGCACATCTTTGGACTGTGGGAGGAAACCGGAGCACCCGGAGGAAACCCACGCAGACACGGGGAGAACGTGCAAACTCCATGCAGTCAGTCGCTTGAGGTGGGAATTGAACCCAGGTCCCTGGCGCTGTGAGGCAGCAGTGCTAACCACTGTGCCACCGTGCCGCCCCACAATCAGTGGAACATCTCTGAAACGACCCTCTTTCATTGTATATCTATTGCTCATTTTTTGTATCTGTGGCAATAATAATCGAGTAACGCAACTATAAATGCCATAAGTGAGGATCCCTCCACAGTTCATTGAAAGGGGAGCCGAGCAAGGAGGACTGTGAAGCAGTGATCGTAGAGTTTCAGCGAATAATTCGGAGAAATACCTGAAATACATTCCAACAAAGAAGAAACATAATCAGGAGAGGACAAGGCAACCGCAATTTATATACGAAATCAAGGAAATGATAAAATGAAAAGAAATACATACAATTATGTTAATATTATTAGGAATTCAGAGGATTCAGAAACTTTAAAGAATAAACATTAAGTAAAAATGGAATAGGGAGAAGGGGTTTAAACATGATAATCAGATTGCGAATAGTATAACGGAGATGATAGGATGTTTTTGCATACATAACAAGTCACATTGATAGGCAAAATCGACCATTGGATCGCTGGAAAATGAGGCTGGGTATTAGTTACGATCAGCAAAGAAATGGACGAGGAAATGATTAGTACTTTGCACCAGTATTCATGGTGGAAGACACCAACAATCTATTCGGCCGTCGAGGGAATGAGTGGGCAGATGTGATTGTAGTGCTAGTCTGTTCCGATTACATAATATCCTTATCGGCATAACACTCTACAACTGGAAAAGGTTGAGAAGTTAATTGAGTGCATGCTTCAAGATGATATAATTGAAGTAAGATACAGTGACAAGAGTTGACTGACAGTCACAGTGCCAAAGCCAGATGGTACCAAAGATTATGGTGGACTATCGCAAAGTCAACGGGTAAAAAATGAGGTCTGCAGATGCTGGAGATCACAGTTGAAAATGTGTTGCTGGTTAAAGCACAGCAGGTTAGGCAGCATCCAAGGAATAGGAAATTCGACGTTTCGGGCATAAGCCCTTCATAAAGAGAGAGAGAGAGAGACAGAGAGACAGAGAGAGAGAGACAGAGAGAGAGAGACAGAGAGAGAGTATGCGTTATTGTGTGTGTGCTTCAGAGGTGGGTTGTTGTGAGCGTCTGTGAGAGAGCGTGTATATGTGTGTGTGAGTGTAAAGTGGAATATGTCTGTGAGGGTGCACATGTATGAGTGTGGTAGTGTGTTGTCTCAGCGTTTCTCGCCCGTAGTGTGGTAGTGTGTGCCTGGACGAGTGTGTGTCTGGTGTGGTGTGGTTGTAATGTGTGTGTGTGTGTGTGTGTGTGTGTGTGTAAAAGGTTCTAATTCAGTGAGACGGTGCTTTTGTGAGTGCAGGGGTGTGTGTGTCTATTGGAGTGTGTGTCTGTGTGCGTGTCTGTGTACAGGAGTTCCGTGTGTGTCTATAAGAGTGCCTGTGCATGTGTGTGTATTTGTCTGTGTGTGTGTCTGTTTGTGTGTAGAAGTATCTGTGCATGAAATCAACTAGGAGAAAGTGAGGACTGCAGATGCTGGAGATAAGAGCTGAAAAATGAGTTGCTGGAAAAGTGCAGCAGGTCAGGCAGCGTCCAAGGAGCAGGAGAATCGACATTTCGACATAAGACCTTCTACAGGAATGAGGAATGTCTGTGTGTGTGTATCGTGCAATGGTCGTCACTTGCAGTGTGACATGAACCCAAGGTCCCGGTTAAGGCCGTCCCTATGGGTACCAATCTTTGCTATCAGACTCTGCACGGACACATTTCACTGCTGACACGCCACTCAATCATCACCCGAAGCCTGGAGGAAAAACGCCTCATCTTCCTACTCGGAACCCTTCAACTCCAAGGCATCAATGTGGACTTCACCAGTTTTCTCATTTACCCTCCCCCGCCTTACCATAGTTCCAATCTACCAGCTCAGCACAATCCTCATTACCTATCCTATCTGCCAATCTTCCTTCCAACCTATCCGGTACACCCTCCGCTCCGAGCTATCACCTTCATCCCCTCCTCCATCCACATGTTGCACTCTTAGCTACCTTCGCTCCAGCCCCAACCCTCCCATTTGTCTCTCTGTCCCAGAAGCTTCCAGCCTCATTCCTGATGATGGTTTCTACCAGACAGGTCGATTTTCCTGCTCCTCGGATTCTGCTTGACTTGTTCTGCTTTTCCCGCTCCGCTATATTCTTGACTGTGATCTCCAGCATCTGCAGTCCTCACTTTCGCCTCTTTGCAGATGCATTCTTGCATAAAAGTATCAGTCACTGCATCATCTTTGTAAAGTCACTGTCCTTCCCATTGAGCACAACCTCCAACACGCTGTGCAGTGCTATTACTGTGCTACATTGCACAGAACTTGACCAGATCTAATAACTGAAAACTGGGAATCTAAGATCCACAATTGCCTACAACAGCACCAGAACTATACTCCCAGAAAATATGCAACCTTATTTCCTGGTACATTTCCAGTCAACCATTCTCGTCAAGTCATGGGTTCAATGTGTTTCAATGGAAGATGGAGGAGGGCAAGTGCGAAGTAGCACCAACCATATCGACAAATGAGGTGCCAAACTGTTAAAACGACCAAACAAAACAACGTCAATTTCAAACAGGATGCAGTGGATGGAGCTCGGTGACTCAGCAACTAGCAGACCAAATCTAAGCTTGGTAGTTTGGTTGCATCCATTCATGAATGATAATGAACAAATAAACAACTCAGTGGTGGTGGAGACGACAGAAAAATCTCAACTTTTAATGATGAAAACATCCAATAAATTAGTGCAAAAGATAAGACAAAAGCATTAGGTTAATTTTCAGTAAGAGTTGCTGAATGAATCATCCATCAACACCTCCATTAGTGGTCCCAGCCACTGAAGATAGCAGTCTTCAGCTAATTCTATTCAGTGAATGTGATATTAATATGGTTGGATAAACTGCAAAAGGCTTTGGGCCAGATAGTATTCCATTAAGAGTACTGAAGTCCTGTGCTCTGAAATTTCCGCTCCTTGAACAAAGATCTTCAAGTACAGCTGCACCAGTGGCAATATGCCGAACAATGTAGGAAATTGCCAAAGTATGTCCCGTGCGCACACATCCACATACGTACGTTCACACACAGCACACCCTTCCACACACATGCACATATGTGCATACATACAGGCACGCACACACGCACGGACACAGCATACAACCTAAACAGAATCAGACACACACAGACACACGTATGCCACCTTACACACAGACACACACATTGACACACACAGACTCCAACATGTACAGGAACGCACACTCCCAAGGCATTCACACACTTACACACACAGACAGAGACATCCAAGCCACCCCTACGCCTACAGACACACACATATTGAGGCAGAAACACAAAGAAAGGCACACAGAGAAACATAAAGAAACATCAAAACTGAACAGTTCGCTTCCCTCTGTTCAACGTTGATCATGATATGGCGGTGCCAGCGTTGGACTGTGGTGGACAAAGTTAAACATCACTTAATGAAAGTTAGATTGAATTAGATAATTAGAAAACAGTGAAGTGAACCAGGGAAACAAACTGGGAAAGAGAGTAGATTACAAAGGAACAATATCAAAATAAAGCAAAAAGAAACAAGTGAACATTTTGCAAATTGTGAATGTTTTGAAACAGAGAGTGAAATTTCAAAGTTTACTCATCTACACATTTAATTTCAGGTTAAGGGAATGGAACAGTGTCAACTGCTTGTGTCATGTACAGGTTGAAAAATTTGCTCAGCCTCCCTGAGTATGAATACATTTTTAACGATTACTGACAGTCGGGGAAAGTTGATTATACTGACTCAGAGAGAGCAAAGAAGAGAGTGAATGAGAATGTTGACTTGTCTGAAGGTTCATTGAAATTGCAACTCGAAGCAGGCCATAAACTGTCTCTTCAAAGTATCATCATCAGAAGTAAATCTTTTATCTTTCTGCCACTAACTTAATCAGTGCACTCTCATAATTTCATGATTATACAGTTCAGTTTTCATTTCATCCATTTTGGTAAAGTGCAAGTCGCCAATTCGTTCAAGCTCTATATTACACACTGGCAACAATCGCTCCAGCGCCAGCTGTGCGGTGACTTCAAGGTTGATTGGAACTGGGTTAAGGATGAGGCGGTTTGGAGTATAGGTGGTGGTGCAGAAATCGTTGATCATTACTTGGCACAGGACTGATGAACTTTCTTTAAGATAGATCGTTTTTTCTTATTCTAAAAAAACTGTTCGGAATAACGTTGGATAGTGATAACAACGCAAAAGCGTTTCATTGCTTTTTACACTGTTTCCGTTTTACGCATTGCATGAGAAGTGTCAATTGATTAATGCATTCATTCATAATGTTATATACGTAATTAAATATTTGATCTCTTGATGACCATTCCATATTAATTCTCTCTAGTTTGAACTTGGCCACAAAAATATTGTTCTGCACCTAGTCTGTCAAATCATCTGAATATGGACGTCGTCCTTTCGATCAAGGTTAAAATCAAACTGTTAATTATTAAGTCTGCTCATAATTAATTGTGTGAATCATCGATATTCAACGATATAAGCTTTGAAACTCGTCAAGTAATTGTATCTGAGATTAGGAATTGTTTTGATCAGTCAGGTATTTGTTACTATTTGGAATTCTGCAGCACAGAAGTCGGTGGAATCGTTCTTATTTTGTTTCCTGAAATGTGATGTAGATTTCGACGTGACAATGTGCCTCAGGGCTATGAACGTTTTGTTGATAAACGGTGTGGAATAGGTTTAATAGGTTGTATCCTGTTCAATGGTACGGCAAATCAGAGCGTCTGAATACCCTGATCCATTTCTTATATTCCCACTTTTCCAGGTTTCAAGACAGGGAAATGTCTTATTTCTGGCATTGTCCATGAAAAGCAGGCTTACGACTGCACGTATTCCCCACGTGTGATGATGCTATCATTTAGCTAGTTTATGTTGTCCATTTTTGGTGAGGTCATAAAAGTGCAGGTTCCAAAACGTCTAGATGGTTGGGTGTTCTGGCAAATAATATTAAAGCTGACACATACCGTCTCAGGCAACAGGCTTTCAAGTTTGCAAAGAAAACACACTTGTACAATGAAAGGGGCATGACCAGTCTGCCCAGCTCTGTAGTATTGGTTACTTCCCAAGCAATTCCAAATTGGAGTTGGCAGCGCCGAGTGGTAAAGTCAATTGACTTGCAAACGAGAACCCCAGCTGAAGTTCCATGATAATATTTTCAAGCCTTGCCATGGCAGATATTTAAGTTGGAATTCAAAAGGTAATCTGGCCAGATTGCCACATTACCATAACTATCAATTGCCATAAATTCACATCTCATTGTCGATGACCGTGTACAGAAGGAAGGCGGAAGTGGGTATTGCAGATGCTGGAGGTTAGAGTCAAGATCAGAGTTGTACTGAAACAGCAGAGCAGATCAATCAGCATCCGAGGAGCTTGAAAATCGATGTTTCAGGCAATGACCTGAGTCCACATGAAGAGCTTTTGCCCGAAATGTCGATTTTCCTGCTCCTTACACAGAGAAGGAAGCCGGCTATCTTCCTCCGCATAAAATGTGATAGTAACTGTTCCTGGGATGTGATATCATTAGCTATACTTTCTCGCCGATATACTGTTGCCAAACCCAATGGCATGAATGAAGAATGAGAGAGAAGAAACTTGGAATGCTTCATGTTTCTGAACAAATGCGTGATCGAACACAAACCCATTTTTGTCGCCATTCTTCAAATTAAAGGCAAAGCCAGCTTTGAACGCTCAATGCTGATCTGTCGATTAGTGAGCTCGGGGTAAAAGAAAAATCCAGAAATAGTGACGGCAGGTGTGACTGCAGCGAAAGGTTTGTAAAAATAATGTCCAGGATAAGAATGAAGGAATGCCAGGAGACGCACTAAGTGAGATATTTATGACCAAGTTTCCAACGTAATTAACTACGTCCAGGTCAAGACTGGAAGCAGCAAGAATTCGAAGAGAACTTAAAGATAACAAAAGAAGAAGCAATGAAGAAAATAATTAAGTTCAATTCATAGAATTGTTTATTTGTTATACTGTCTAAGCGTAGAGTTTTTTTTCTTGGAATGATGTCCTTTCTTCCAAAGATGCAGGTTCTTCTTCCCTTCCCTCATGAGACCAACCCTAAAAAAGATGTAACCTAGATTCTCCCTGTTCAATAGCTAATCACCTGAATAATGCAGCTCAGTAGAATTAATCATACATATTCATTGTAACACCGAGGGCAGACTGTACTGTACTGTAATGTCCCACTTTATATATTCTATTTTACCCAGTACTTATCCAGCAATAATTGGTAGACCAGGTCTGCTATGTGTAGAAAGTATTCCATTGGGAATGAGTCATTCAAGTATCTTCGCTTGTACTCGCTGCAAACAATAAATGTAATGTGCAAGTTTTGCAAATCATCCTTACATTGGTGTTTCTGAGCAGTCTTCTTTCTATGTCATCGGGGTTAGTGTTACATCTAGAACTCTGTTTGACAATATACATGCTGCTTTATTCCTTTTGAGGCTTGTTGTTTTCATTTTCTACACTCATTTGTTCGGTGTTGATGTTCTTTCTTTCTCCAGTGGCCTTGGATTATGAACTTTCCTCATGTCCTTTTAAATTTGGACTTAATTATTACATGTCAGTGTTGCGTCACCCGCTCAGATTTAGTATTGCTGGGTCCTGAGTTGAATGTCTATTTAAGCGTTTATGTAAAATAAATGTTGGTGTGCTTGGCACAAATTTAAACATAATTCGGTAGTTTTCTCTAGACCTAAACAGTATTTTGTCATGATAATTTAGAACCAAATTTTGTAGGAGAAAATGACTGAAACATGAGAGTGAAGATGCAAGTAATATCATTACAAAACTGGTACTTTGATTCTGCCAAAATGTATTTTTCCATACTTCCTTGGCAATTAATCTCTTCCAAATGTTTCTGCGAACATTTTCAACATTCGTGCCGCTCTTGCCTCTCGATGTTTCTCTAATGCTCTGCAAGTTCAGAATAAATAAACGATAACAAATGTACGACACAATCGTTTTGTTGAAGTTGATAATCTTTCAAAGTCGCGGCACTATCATTGAGGGAGACATGCTACTGAGATTTTATAAAGCTCTGATTAGGCCCCATTTGGAGTACTGTGTCCAGGTTTGATCCCCACATCTCAGGAAGGACATACTGTCACTGGAACGTGTCTAGCAGGGATTCACACGGATGATCCCTGGAATGGTTAGTCGAACATACGAGGAACGGCTGAGGATCGTGGGATTGTATTCATTGGAGTTTAGAAGATTAAGGGGAGACCTATAGAAACTTACAAGATAATACATGGCTTGGAAAGGGTGGACGCTAGGAAATTGTTTCCGTTCGGCGAGGAGACTAGGACCCGTGGACAGACTTAAAATTAGAGGGGGTCAATTCAGAACAGAAAAGCGGAGGCATTTCTTCAGCCAAAGAGTGGTGGGCCTGTGGAATTCATTATGGCAGAGTCCATTGGAGGCCGGGACGCGAAATGTCTTCAAGGCAGAGATTGATGGATTCTTGATGTCACGAGGAATTAAGGGCTACGGGGAGAATGCGGGTAAGTGGAGTTGAAATGCCCATCAGCCATGATTGAAATGCGGCGTGGACTCGATGGGCCGAATGGCCTTACTTCCACTTCTATGTCTTATGGCCTTATGGTCTTATTTGGTTCATTACCAAGAGGTCTAAAAATCCCATTTTCCCACCTGACAGTGTGTGAGGATTGAGGACTGGATATAAAATTTTCTGACTTTGGTTATAAGGCCTGACTGTTATTGGAGACCTCATGTTTCCTTATCTGTACTTCTGTTCTTGTCTATTCTCTGTGTCTACCTATGCCTCTGTTTCTCTGCCGATAAAAGTCCTTTTCCAAGTCTGTATTTTAGATTATTCTGTCCGGCCTTGGACTTGCCTGTCTTCCCGTTTATCTGTATCTTACTGTAAACTTCTACCCTTTTCTGATTTTGTCACATTACCAGTCTCTCTCTTCCTGCATTGTCTATGCGCACTTTCTTCCTCCCGTCGAGTTATCTGTATTTCTCTCTATATATATCCTCCAACACTCTTTCGATAACCAGTTTGATGCTTCAGGCAGCGAAGTGCAAAATCTGTTGAGTGGTTGCAATTTTCGACAAGTTCGGAGTTCGTTCTGCATGAAAACCAAAATTGAAATAAAATATCAATAATATTTCTTAATTTCCTCAGTTCTTCTTGTTCTTATTGCTGTCAGTTCAATGTTGGAAGCAATTGTTTGATGAATAATTTGCACCCTTATCACTTTCCAGAAGTAGTACTTGAATTCTTCTGTTCCAGGATGCGCTGTGCTCCTACTCAGGCTGCTTTAGACAATGACATTTTTTCGGCAGTGTGCCCCTTTTCCGGGTGCAGTGTTTTCGCAAGGAAACTGGAAGCTGTTAATCTAGCTCATTAATGCTAGAACACTTTACACTCAAGCAACAGTAAAATGATAGAACGAGTCACCAGCAGTGCCATTAGCAGCACGTGCTTCGGCAATAACCTGATTACTGACACTCAGTTTGTGGTCAACGAGTGCAATGAAATGCTTCCTTCATGATCACCTTATTTTCAAATTTGAACTAAGGATCTGAATGCCAGATTTGAGATGAGAGCCACTGCCCTATTTATCAAGAACGGATTTGACGAGGTTTGGCATCACGGAGCCATAAAAAAATCTGCAGTTAATGTGAAGTCACTGTCAACTTTCTGCCAACTGGTGTCATAGCTGACACAAAGGGAGATGGGTGTGGTTATTTGTTGTTACTCCTCTGAGTTGCAAAAGATCTCTCCAAGAGCTTTTCAATAGAATGCCACGTTTAGTATCATATCCAAATCATCACTGATCTTCCTTCCATCAAAAGGTAACAAGTAGACATATTTTTCCAAGATAACACAATGCGTAACACATCCTCACTCAACAAATACCGCAGCAGTGCATGAACAAATGCAGAGCGACCTGTGCCATATCTGTTGTTTAGCTGAAAAGTGGCAGTTCATATTTATCGCACACAAAATTCAAGCAATTACGATCTCCAACATTACAGAATCTTAGCATATACCCTCGACATTAAGTGGAGTTATCATCACTGAATTCCTCCAAGAGCATGTCACGGTCTAAAAGCTCTGCACTGCGTAACTCTCCTCCAGAACAACAAAACGGCTCCCCCCGATCTATCAGTCACAAGTTTGGAGTGTGATGAAATATGCTGTACTTGCCTGGAAGTGATGCAAATGGCATCTGAAAGCATAATGTCTTTTGTCGGTTTTTATCCATGTTGTTGGATTGGTTCATTTCTCGTTGGTGTGAAATGTCTCTCGGTTAATGTGTGTTTTTATATTTTTGCCTGTATGTGAATGCGCATGCATACATGGATGAGTCTTTCAGACAAAGAGACCCACAGCACGGAAAAAAAAATCTGTTGGCTCCCAGTGTCCATGCCTATCTTTGTTCGCTGTTTGTCGCTTCTTGCTTGTTTTTGATTGAAAATAAACAAAAGTGGATCTATAGTTTTCGATCATGTGTCGATCTATTTCTCCATGTGGTAAAAATTATACATTCTGGCAGTTACATCAAAATCCCAGATTGAAGCAGAGCTTCATTGCGGATGAATGCTTGGGGAGCAGCAGCGTAAATCTGAATGTTACACCTTAAGACCGTCTAAGGGACAGAGAAAACCTGTGTTGTTAATTTCACTCACAATATAAAAATCATTTAACAACTCTGGTGCAATGAAATGCTTAGGATGCGGGAGCTTGTATGTATCACCACTTATGGCCTGGTTATTTTGTTATGAACAGGAGGAGGTCCTGTTGTAATGATTGCAACTGGGGGAGGACTTGTGTGAAAAAAGTAGACATCAACAAACAGCAAGAAAGACTGGTCATTATCAAAGGTCTGACACGGATTGAAATTTTAAAATACTCAGCGGACCTCAAAATTGTTTGACAAGTTGATAGAGAGAACGACAGACAGACAGGAAGATTCACACACGCGCGCGCGCGCGTCGCGTTACGCATTAAGAAATATTCTTTTGTTAGTTCCATCCTCTGATGTTCGAAAGTGTAACCAGACTCACACTGAAGCAGTTCAGGACGTCAAGGCACTGCATGTTACACACATACTGTAATTCATCTATTCATCAACAAAAATGTGCCTGTCCACTCAAAGGGCTTTCCCATTTTCCTTTCTTTTGCAAAAAAATATATTTTCTACCGTGATTCATGGGAGCACAGAATTATTCCCATGCAGAAATCTCGCTGTAATTGGTTGGTATCAAGCACTCTTATGACAGACATAGCATGGCGATTGATTCAGATTAAATATCACTATTCATAGTTCAGAAAAAAAACAAAGAGCAGTTACAGCACTCCTTCAAGTAGAGAGCAAAGTGCACACTCGCCCTAACACACTCACATATTGACACACTGAAACATTCTTTCACTCGCATATACAAGCATTCTCTCTTTCTCTCTATCTCTCACACACGCAAACACACACACACAAACACACGGAGATGCAAACACACACAATCACAAACACAGGCACACGCATTTGCACACATACACACATGCTCCAACACGCACACATGCATGCACAGACCAGGCGATTGTAAAATAGTCTATGAAGTAAAATTGGCTGCTCACTGAAGGGTATGTTTAGGATAAATAGTATTACAATCGGAAAAATGTTAAGCTTCTCTTTCTGTTCACTTTCTTATGATTAGAGTGAGTCTTTACTGATAGATAGATTCTTTCAGACAAACTCAGAAAAGGAATTGCGAAGAGATTGTAATGTGGATACTTGAAGAGACAAAGACCTTGTTCCTGTGTTATAATTTCCATTGTTCTTTATTCTTTGTACACAGTTTAATCTGCAAGTCAGAAATAGCTATTAAGAGGGTAAATGCTAATTATTTGAGATTAGTATTGCTCTGATATTTGTTTTATAAATGAAAAAAAGAGGCTTTGGCCACTTGGGGGTTCCATGCCAATTGAATGTAACATAATTTCACCATAATGATGTCTGGGCAGCAAATGCTAAATATTACGTGGGTTAATGACTGAAAGCCACGGATTATATACTTATCAAATTCAGACATCATTTCGCTACTGTCTACGTCCTGCTGGTTCTCTTAGAAAAGTAACGGAAATAGAACGACAGGGCAACGATCATCGTTGAATGTGCATGGCAGGCGCTCGCTCGCTATTCGGCAGTAAATAATAGACATTCCAACTCCCCAAACTTGATTACTGTCTGCAATACACCACTTAGCAGTGCAACGGAATACTCTTAACTTTCTTGAATGGTTTCAACTCCAACAACACACGAACAGCTCACAAAAACGAGTTCAAAGTGATAGGTTAGATGAACAGCCCGTCTAAAATCTTCAACTTTGTGTACATTCTCCACTTTCAACTGGAGTAGACGCACATTGTCTTAGCAACGAGTTCCTTCTGGAGGACCCAGAGCTTTAACACGCCAAGTCATCTTTGTCAACAAGAAAAATTTTGGTATTTCCTAGAAACGATGTCGATATTTATATAACTGAAACTGCTTTAAGACCGTAAGACCAGAAGACATAGGAGCAGCAATTACGCCATTCAGCCAAACCAGTCTAACATGGTTGACATGTATCTAAATTCCAATCTCTCGTTTTCTCTCCGTATCCTTTGACCCGCTGGATACACCAGAATATAGTAATTTCAGTCTTAAATATACTCCATGGCTTAGCTTGCACAGCCTTCTGTGGCAAAGAATTCTGTCAGTTCACCGTTCTCTGGCTGAAGCGGTTTCTCCTTATCTACATTCTAAAAGGTCCTCCCTTTTCTCCAAGACTGTGCTCTCGGATGTGAGCCTCTCCTACAAATGGAAACATCTCCCCAATATCCATCCTGTCCAGACCATTCAGTACTCTGTAAGTTTGAACTGGATACCCCTCATCCTTCTAAACTCCATCCAGTATATACACAGGGTCCTCAAATGTTCCTCATATGTTAATCGTTTAACTGCTAGTAGGAGTCTCGTTAACCTCCTCTGAACATGCTCCAGGCCCATTGCATGTTTTCTGAGATAACAGACCCAAACGTGAGCACAATACCCCAGATGTGGTCTGACAGGTTCTTGGCAAGCTGAATGTTTTATTGCCACAGAGAATAAACATTGATCTACAGATAGATTTAAAAGTTAATCAGAGGTAAGCTGTGCATTGGAACAGGCAGTTCTTGCAAATGTAACGAGGAACAAAGAGCTTTCTTCTGAGTCGGAAGCAAGGTACAATGTCAAGGATGCCAAGATTCTAAATCATATTTTGGATGGAATAACACGAAAGAATCAGCAATATCTAACTTCGTCGACCTGAAACTTTGAATTTGCAATGCTGCTGCTTATCTGAATAATACATGGCGAAAATCATCCTCATATTCTCTCTATTAAGATGAAAAATTTAAAAATAACTCAACCTCACAAATTCTAAATTCGGGTACCTTTCCAAGTGAGGGAATACATTTGGATGAATGCATTTGGATGAACATTTGGGTAAGGTTAGCATGAAAGTAATACTCAGGAAAATAATTGTTACCTTTGTAATAGCATTAAATGCTGAGGCCGAGAAAATGTATCTTACTTTCAAAGAATGCATGTGACTACATGTGTTGAAATGTGGTGCAACACTGCTGGAACAATGTGACCAGTGCTACCGTCTGTGATCTGTTCAGAATATAATGGCCATTTGACGGATTTCCTTGCTCTAGATGGTTTATCCAGGGCTTAGGTTTGGATATTTCTATCATGAATTGCTTTCTCGCAAATTAGGGCTGATTTGCATTGTCATTACAGAAACCTAATAAAGAGACAATAGTAATTTATGGTGTTTAGTTGTGAGACCATCAATAATTTTGCCCTCATTCTGCTCAATTCGAGCCATTGAGCATAATTGTTCATGAAACAGTACATAGATCGCTCCAACGTTCACCATAAGTTTCATACAAAGGATAACAGATCTTAATATTCATTCTGAACTTTTTGAGATCATATTGCTTTATTTCTCGTGCACTAAATGATTTAGTTTTATTTTCTACGGCTCATTTAGATTTTAATTGCAGTGGCATAATTCTGGCACTAACATGGTTTCCAATTGCAAGGGGAGTGTATTGCTGCCTGTGTAGTTTCTGGCTGCTCAGTCGTTTGTATTTAAATCATTTGCCAGTCATATGTATCGAATGGCGTACAGTGTGGAAACAGTCCATGAGGCCCAACTAGTCCACACTGACACACCGAGGAGTAATCCATCTGGACCCATTTCCCTCTGACTAATCCACCTAACATTATAGGGAATTTAGAACTAACAATTCATCTGACCTGCCTCACTTTGCACTGTGGGACGAAACGGAAGCACCAAGAGGAAATCGATGCAGAACTGGAGAGAATGTGCAAACTCCACGCAGACGGTCACCCAAGACTGGAATTGAAAGGGGGTCCCTGGCGCTATGAGACAGAAGTGCTCACCACTGAGCCACCGTGCCGCTCTGAAGACATTTCTTGTTTTCATTTTTGTTTCACAGAGTAATCGTCAATAAATAGATTCTGAAATGTCTGGTTTAACTACTTGAGGAAGCATTTCCGTTTAAAAGCAAGCACTTTTACAATTCATCCCGCTCAGCTTTTCTCTGGCTTGTTTTATGCAAGCAGCCAATTTTTGGTTTAAGCTCCTGGTCGAAGAAATGGCTACATGAAAGTAAATGCTACATGTGGATTCTCTGTGACATCTCTCTCTCTCCTGTAAAAACATGCTTCTGATTTTATATGTTTGCCAAGGTGGGGGTGGGGGGTGGGGTGCGGGTGGGGGCGCTGTTCATGGGGACTGTTGTAAGTACTTGGAACAAAATAATTATGTTAATTGGGTTCTTGACGTCGCTTGGGTTCTGAAATAGTTAAGAGATCGTATATTCTGTTCCCTTTTCTTTGTTTTTCATTCGGCAATTGTTATGGAAAAATGTGAGGATTCGAAAGGATTCCAACTGTTTTCGTTAGGGTTATCTTACTACTGACATATAATATCCAATATTGTTAGTTCCTGTAATCTCTTTACTTCTGCCAATATGGTATTTCCGACATTAAACGTAATCTTATTTTAGTGTATCATACTTAGATATTTACTATTACATTTGCCACAAAGTTTTTAAATTTAGGCTCATCCTCCTAGCTACTGATTAGATATTTGTTGTCTCATTTTGACAAAATGGTCTCCATCAACCTGACTGTGCTGAGCCTGCGAACTGCTGATTAGATATTTGTTATTAAGTCCTGTCACGAATATTTTTAGCAGCCGGGACTGATTTCACGGATTATTGTTGTCTCATCTTGTCTTAATGATCTTGTGGCCCAATCCTGACTTCGCCAATTTGTGTAGACGCATTCTACAATCACTTTGATGCTTCCTTTTAATTAGTGTAACATTTCACAAACTCCTTTTAATAGTTCACGAATGGTTTTTTTGTTTTAACCCTTATCATGCTTTTAGACTTTCTATTTTCCATAAAATCTTGTAAGTAAATAGTGTTCTATTTAATTCTGCTTGTCTGGGCCACCTTCATTACTGCTGGAAGATTTATTTTACAAATTCTTCAAACAACAAGCAAATTGAGGGTCCGCCCTACCTTCCTGAAATGTTGTGACAGGGACTGGCCTGTTCCATAACACTATTGAGCTTTGAGAGAGACTGGAGTTGATTGTTCAAGATGATGTTGTGGTGCCGATCAGTATGACGGCTTTGCCTCGCCAGGAGTTAAAATTTTGAGCGTTGTTGCACATGCATTGCGTAAGCGTATTGATTGGGTCGAAGACTTTGAGAAGCTGGAGAAAAGTAATTTACTTATTACACAATCAGATGGCTGCTGACGACCGAACTTAAAGATGAGGAACATTGTCAGAAGATATTTCAGGACGTAGGTCAGTTGAAGGCGTGAGCAGAAAAATGGCAGATATACTTTAATCTGAACAAACATGAGTTTTGATTTTGGAATGTCATGTGCAGATGGAAATTATAAAGTGAATGGAAGAACCCGAAGGAGTATTGATACGCAAAGGGATCTGGGTGTGCAAGTTCACAAATTACTGAAGGTAACAGCACATGTAGATAAGGTAGTAAATAAGGTCTACGGCATGCTTGCCTTCATTTGAAGGGGCAGTGAATACAAGGATCGGCAAGTTATGCTGCAGCTTTGCAGTGCTTCAGCCATGCAATACTGAGAATATTCTTGTGATCGCCACAAGAAGGATGCGGACTTTTCTGAGAGGTTACAAAAACATTGGCCACGATGCTGCGTGGTCTGGCGAATTTTAGTTATGAATAAAGGAGGGAAAGACAGGAATATTTGCACTGTAGTGCGGGACGTTATGGGGCTAACCGATCGAAGTTAATAGTATAGTTCGAGTGGAAAGTCTGAGGTTTTTACCGAGGGCAGAGAGGTCAATTACTAGGGGACACGGGTTCAAGGTTAGGGTTGGGTGGGTAGGATAAGTTAAAAGAAATGTGCGAATTACCATTTTCCACACATAGGGTGTTGCGAACATTCAATGCACTGCCAGTGAAAGTGGCGGAAGCAGACACAATGCCAGCATACAAGAAGCAACCGGACAAATGCGGGAATAGGAAGGCAATAGATGGATATGAATGTTGTAAATGAAGACATGATTTAGAGATGCCGGTGTTGGACTGGAGTGTATAAAGTTAAAGATCACACAACACCAGCATATAGTCCAACAGGTTGAATTAGAAGCACACTAGCACTCAGAGCATCGTGCCTTCATCAGGTGATAGACAGCTTTGTTGTGGATGGATACAATGTAGCAGCGCAGCCAATATGCTGTATTGTTGTTTGTTCTTTCTATTTTCTCAAACTTACTTACTTATTCAGTAGGATCATGACTGATCAGACCTTCCTCACGTCGACGTTTCTGAGTCTTCCTTTTCAACTATTTATTGACTTACTGATCAAAACCTTCAAGATCTATGCATGCCATCCCTAAAAATACAGAAAGTTGTTGACGCACAACTGTCTATGATAAGGAATTCAAAACCCTTAGATGTAACAGAATACATTGGAACTAAAAACAAGACCTTAAGCCTGCTCCGCCGTTCAATAATATTACAGCTGATCCTGTCATGGCCTCAGCTCCATTTACCAGTGTATTGGATACCACATCGAAAGGACCGGACACAGTTGATTACACGAGTGGCTGTACACGGAAATCGCTTTTGGATGCACAAGTTTACTTTGGGGAAAGAATGGAAGTGTGAGAGTGAGGTTTGAGCTCAGGTTTTGCAATTCTTGTGGTGAATGACAAAGTACTGGGAATTGCGAGTGGATTAGTGGGGGGCATGAACCTCACAAGGGCGTCTCAGAGGGAATGGTTTCTCTGGAATTCACATCTGGCTGCCGTGGGGAATTTATCACTGAACGTGGGGCATGTTTGTAGGTGGCAGAAATGGTTGCGAATGACGAAATGTGTCCGGAAGTTGGTGTAATGCAATGCGAGGTCTGGGGGAATTCTGTCCGTCTGGTGATTGAAGGGGTGGTGTTCAAGGAGCAGACGTGTGGGATGCGGAGGAGATTTTTTTGGGTAACATCGTTGACCACATGGGAAATTAAATTGTGGTTTTCTGAAGAAGGTATTTTCGACAGTGGAATTGCCCACCTGGGAGCAGATACAGTGGAGGTTGAGCAATTGGGTATAAGGACAACATTTCTTAAAGGACGCAGTGTGGGAAGAATTTTAGACAAGCATTTTTTGGAGTTGGTGGTTTTGAAGGAAATGTTCATGCTCAGTCGGTGGCAGGAAATGGTGATTGAGAGGTCCGGGAAATGGAGGGATGTGTCTGAGATTGTCCGGGCCAAGTTGAGATCGGAGTGGAATGTGTTAGTGAAGTTGATAAAATATTCAACCTTCGAGTGTGTGCTGGAGGTGCTGCAGATGCAGTCATCGATGTAGCAGAGAAAAAAGAGGGAATGGCGCTAGTATAGATTTTGAACATTGGATGTTCCATGTACCTGACGAAGAGGAGGCATAGTTCGGGCCCATGTGTGTTGCCTATGGTTGCATATTTGGCGTAGAGGATGTAGAAGGATTCGAAAGATCCCTCCCTGCCTTCTGGAAAAACACTATCACTTATTTCCATGTCCTACGTCTGCGCTGTATGTGCTCTGAGGAGAACTAATTCAACTGTAAAACATTCCAGATGGCCTCTTTCCTCAAAGGCCACAATTTTCCATCCCACATGTGCGACTATACCTCCCATAACATCGCCTTCAATTCCTGAATGTCTGCCGTGAACCCCATCCCTCCAATCATAACAAGGACAGAACCCCCTTGTCCTCACCTTCCACATCGCCACCTTCTGGATAATTCGATTATCCTCTGCCATTTCTACCACCTACAAACAGACGCTATGAACGGATATATTTCTCTCCCCGCTCCCATCTGCACTCTGGAGAGACAATTATTTCTGAGACGCCCATACATGATCCACATCCCCACCAACCCACCCGCTACTCACAGCCCCTTCACTGGCACATCAGCAAGTGCAATACCTGCGGCCACACCTCTCTTCAAACTTCTATCCTTTGGCCCAAAGGATCCTTCAGCATCCGACAGAGGTTTACCTGTACTTCCACACACGACATCTAACGTAGCATTTGCTCTGGTTGTGGCGTCCTCGACACGAGGGAGACAGGACGCCAATTTACAGAATGTTTTAGAGAACATCTCTGTGACACCCTCACTAAAAAAGTACTCACTACCCTGAGGCCGAAAACTTTCATTCCCTCTTGTAGTACATAAAGAGCATGCAAGTCATGGCCCTCTTCCACCGCCAAATTCTCGCTGCCTGGTGCTTGGAGAAAGAAGGCATCATCTTCCGTCTTGGGGCTATCCAACCACACGGGATCAACTTGGATTTCACAAGTTTCCTCATTTTTCCTGTCCCCACCTCACACCAGATCAAACCTTCCAACATTGTACTGTACTCCTGAACTGTCGAAGCTGTCGATTTCCTGACCCACTTATCTGCTCCACCCTCTTATCTGATGTGTCACCTTCACTCTCTCCTCAATCTGTCTTGGTTGTGAAAGAATCACCTCTGCCTTTTCAACTGGTTATCCAAATAGGCTGCTGGGTTTTCAGTCTCACCAAATTAATCCCCGCTCAAGGCTTCGGGATCGATCTGAAATGGGGAACATGCGAAGGGCCTCCCACACCCTTTGTCTTATTCGATCAAACCCGGTCCCATCGTTAATCAGATTGCCACAACATTGCTCAGCTAGTTTCAGTCCATCATCTCTCTTAATTCCTGAAGTCCCACCACCTGAATTAGCAGTGCCTTCAAATCCCCCAAAGCCAACAACTGTCTCGTGGTTTCTGCTTCTAGGGCTCTTAAAAGCTTTCTAACACCAATGTGTAAACTGGGTAACAGATTTGCCAGCCTTTCCAGATCCTGAATTCCCCAAGGAATGTATTGCGGCTGTCTCCCCATTTCATAACAATGGCAAAATCATTCTCTGCGTGAGCTTGTTTCCCTCATTAAACTTGCTACATTTTGATTCGTCATCAGATTCCAATGCTAACCTCAATTGTATTTTCTCTCATCTCTCCTCTTGTCTTATGGTCTCCTCTGCTCCAGTTCCCCCATCACTCTCTGTCTGTCTCTGCACAACATTCCTGGAGTAACTTAGATGAGCGACATAGTCTCTTTGATCTCTTAACATGTGTAACGTTTGAATTTCACCTCACCATCTTTCTTTTTCCAGTTGTTAAGCTTCTAATTCTGTTTTCCTCCTCGCCTGTCCTGCCTCTCATGTTGTTTTTGACACATTCTGCTGTCAGTCAACTACATTCCAATCCAATTCCCCCTCTATCTCTACAGTTCCCCTTATTACAACAGAGTGTATGATATTCTCTACACCCGAACGTAGGGGGGTAATCCAGGATTGAAATCCACGTCTAATAAGTGTTTTCCCTTGCTGGACCCTCATATCCAAAGGCGATTTTTTCTGGTCCAAACACGTGGCGATTTTCCCATCTAAAGTTATTTGTTGCCAAAAGCTGCTCGTTCTGCTTTCTCACACCGTCACTCTCACTCCCCGGTCGGAACTGGACCCAAAAAGAATTTCCTCAGTCCTCCCCTTCAATTCCGAGCAGCCTTACACTTACTAACAGCTATTCGCACTTCCAAATTCTCTTTATCGTTCATTTATCGTTAGGTCTGTAATTTTTCATTAACTTTTCCATGTGATCTCACGTATTTAAAAGAACAAAGAAAATTTCCAGCCCAGGAACAGGCCCTTCGGCCCTCCAAGCCTAAGCCAGTCGAAATGTACTGTATAAACCTGTCAGTCAATTCCTAAGCATTTGTATCCCTCTGATCCCCACCTACTCATGCATCTGTCCAGACGCATCTTAAATTAATCTAGCGTGCCTAACTCTACCGCATTTGCTCGCAATGCGTTCCAGACGCCCTCCACCCTCTGTGCAAAGCACATGCCGCGTGTATCCCCCTTAAACTTTCCATCTCGCACCTTGAAAATAGGACCTCTCATTATTGAATCCTTCTCCCTGGGAAAACGCTTGTCTCTATCCACCCTCTCTATACCCTTCACAATTTTATAAAGCTCAATTCGGTCCCCGCTCAATCTCCTTTTTTTCCAGTGAAAAAAACCTAACCTACTCAATTTCTCTTCATAGCTAGCACCTTCCATACCAGGCAACATCTTCGTAAACCACCTCTGCACACTCTACAAAGCGTCGACATCCTTTTGGTAATGTTGTGACCAGAACAGCACACAGCATTCTAAATGCAGCCGAACCAATATCTTGTACATTTTTAACATGATTTGCCAGCTCTTATACTCAATACCCAGTCCAATGAAGGCAAGCATATGATATGCCTGCTTGACCACAAAAGTACACTCTTTCGGTCATTTAGTTAAACAAAAATCCTTCGTTCTTCTTCTCCATTTTTCAGAAATGTTTAAAAAATCATGTCGTTCTACTGGAAATTTCTTACTCGATATTTCAACTGCAGTCTTTTTATGGCGGGTTGAATATATTTACGTCGAGACAATCTGTTACGTCTGGCCTCACAGTTCATCACCCCACGCCATATAAGTCCAGTCGTGCCTCTTATAAATATTCCCTATGTCTACAACTTGTAATCCTCTCTTACCAATCTAACGGTTCCTGAACTTCCTTAGTTTCAACTAAATGAAGAAAAAACGATGTAGAGCATACAACATAGAACAATACAGCACAGAACAGGCCCTTCGGCCCACGATGTTGCGCTGATCATTTGTCCTAGCTTGAGCCCCTGTCCATGTACCTATCCAATTGCCGCTTAAAGGTCGCCAATGACTTTGACTCTGCCACTCCCACAGGCAGCATATTCCATGCCCCCAACATTCTCTGGGTAAAGAACCTACCCCTGGCAACCCCCCATACCTTCCACACTTCACATTAAATTTATGTCCCCTTGTAACACTCTGTTGTACCCGGGGAAAAAGTCTCTGACTGTCTACTCTATCTATTCCTCTGATCATCTTATAAACCTCTATCAAGTCACTCCTCATCCTTCGCCGTTTCAGTGAGAAAAGGCCTGGCACTCTCAACCTATCCTTCAACGACCTATTCTCCACTCCAGGCAACATCCTGGTCAATCTCTTCTGCACCCTCTCCAAAGAGTCCACATCTTTCCTAAAGTGAGGGCACCAGAACTGCACACAGCACTCCAAATGTGGCCTTACCATGGTCCTGTACAGCTGCAACATCACCTCACGACTCTTGAATTCAATCCCTCTGCTAAAGAACGCTAATACACCATAGGCCTTCTTACAAGCTCTATCCACCTGAATGGCAACTTTCAAAGAGCTATGAACATAGACCCCAATATCCCTCTGCTCCCCCACCTTACTAAGAACCCTACCGTTAACCCTGTATTCTGCATTTTTATTTGTCCTTCCAAAATGGACAACCTTACACTTGACTCATATCTAAGTCCCTTTGCAGACGCAAACAGCCCTCCTCACTATCCACAACTCCTTCAATCTTCGTATCGTCTGCAAATTTACTGGCCCATTCTTTGACTCCCTCTTACAAGTTATTAATAAAACTTACAAACAGCAGAGGACCAAGAACTGATCCCTGCGGAACTCCACTTGTTGCTGGGCTCAAGGATGAATATTTACCATCTGCCACCACTCTCGAACTTCGAACAGTTAGCCAGTTCTCCATCCAACTGGCCAAATTTCCCACGATTCCATGCCTTATGACTTTCCGCATAAGCCTACTATGGGGAACCTTATCAAATGTCTTATTAAAATCCAAGTACACTACATCCACTGCTCTACCCTCATCCACATGCATGGTCACCTCCTGAAAGTGTTCAATCAGACTTGTAAGGCAAGACCTACCCCTCACAAATCCGTGCTGGTTTTCCCTAATCAAGCAGTGTCTTTCCAGATACCCTCAGTACCCTTTCCATTACTTTGCCTACCACCGAAGTAAAACTAACTGGCCTGTAGTTCCGGTAGTTATCCCCATTCCCTTTTTTGAACAGGGGCACAACATTCGCCCCTTTCCAGTCCCCTGATACCGCCTCCGTTGACAATGAAGACGAAAAGATCATTGCCAACTGCTCTGCAATTTCCTCTCATGCTTTCCACATAATCCCAGGATATATCCCGACAGGCCCGGGGTCTTGTCGAACCTCAAGTTTTTCAAAATGCCCAACTCATCTTCCTTCCTAACACATATCTCCTCGAGATTCCCAGTCCGGTTCTTATTCTCCTCTTCAGCAATACAATCCCTCTCATTTGTAAATACTGAAGAAAAGTACTCATTCAAGACCTCTCTTATCTCTTCTGACTCAATACACAGTCTCCCACTGCTGTCCTTGATCGGACCTACCCTCGTTCTAGTCATTCTCATGTTTCTCACATATACATTAAAGGTCTTGGGGTTACCCTTGATCCTACTCGCCAAATATTTCTCATGCCCTTTCAAACTCTCCTAATCCCTTTCTTCAGCTCCCTCCTGGCTATCTTGTATCCTTCCAACGCTCTGTCTGAACATTGTTTCCTCAACCTTATGTAAGCCTCCTTCTTCCTCTTTACTCGACATTAAACCTCCCTTGTCAAACAAGGTTCCCTCAAAAGACCATATCTTTCCTGCCTAACAGGTACGTACATATCAAGGACAGGTTGTATCTGTTCCTTGAAAAAGTTTCATATTTCAACGACATCCTCTCCTGACAGCCAATGTTCCCAACTTATGCCCCTCAGATCCTGTCTTGCAGCATCGTATTTACCCTTCCCCCAATTGTAAAACCTACCCTGTTGCACGCACTTATCTCTCTCCATAACCAACGTGAAAGTGAGAGAATTGTTGTCACCATCACCAAAATGCTCACCCACTAACAAGCCCATCACTTGTCCCGGTTCGTTGCCAATTACCAAATCCAATATGGCCTCCCCTCTGGTCGTACAATCTACATAGTGAGTTGGAAAGGCTTTCTGGACACACTGTACAAACACCACCCCGTCCAATCTACTTGATCTAAAGAGCTTCCAATCAATATTTGGGAAGTTTATATCGCCCATGACTACTACCCTGTGGCTTCTGCACCTTTTCAAAATCTGCTTTCCATTCTGTTTCTCCACATCTCTCCTGCCATTGGGGGGCCTATAGTCAAACATTCAACAAGTGACTGCTCCTTTCCTATTTCATACTTCAGCCATACTACCTCCAAAGGCAGATCGAACTGTCTTTCTGCAGTCTTTGTACCATTTCTAATTAGCAACGCCACACCCCCTCCCTTTTTACCACCATCCCTAATCTTACTGTATTCTCGTTCGTTCTGCCGAAACAATTCTAAAAATGCTTCTGCAGAATACACTAATCACTGATGGTTCCATGAAAAAAACAGTGTTAAAAAACCAAAAGCTCTTACGGTGCAAAATAAAATTAAAACGCCCCAGTATCTCGAGCTCCGGGGCACAAAATGCAAGCATTTAACTACCAACAAACAATTATGCATGCGAACCAGGTCAGAATGATTAAACTATAGAGTTTCTCTTTCACACGAAGACACACACAACCACCTTCTGAATTCCAGAGCTTCTCTCTCACACACAAAGACACACAGGGACTTACTAACACCACGTGGAAATTTGTCTGAATCTCTTCATTCAATGCCACTCACGCCTGCACATTTTTCCTCTACAATCCTCTGCGTCTCCTCAAACTTATTTTAACATACACCTTCAGGTTTCTTGGATTGGAGAGAGCCACCAGGAACTTCCTTTTCACCTCTGCCTTCCCAAGAATCTCCTTTATTTGACAGAATATAGTCCAAACTGGGAGCAATGGTACCCCTTAGAGAGGTGTGAGTGGGGGGGCAAACCTTTTATTCTGTCTATATCAGGAGAGCTCTCCGTTCAACTCGAAAGTTCCCTGCAGCTGTATACACATTTCACACGCAAATGTCTCTTCCAATTCCTATTACGGCTGCCAACTTCGTTGTGGAAGAATAACGCAATGCTTAATAAAAAAAAACAAAAAAGCTGAATTTCCTTTACGAGTGTAAAGTTATTCTTGCAAAATCAAAGCTGTGGGAGCCAGCAAAATGTCTCCCCTAATATCCCACAAGCTGTCTGTTCTCCTCCAGTTTGACAATTTGTTGGTCCCGCGTTTATTGGATAATATTAGTATAGCAAATTGTGCTGGCTTGCTTTGTCTTCTTATATTAATCATCGTTTTAGCACTGGTTCTCTCCTTTACATTTAATGTATCACATTGCAACACCAGCATCTTCAGCACTGGCTCATCTCACGGTGATTTAACCAAACTGTCACAATGCACGAACGTTACTGGAACCCTGTAAATGATCCCAGGCATACATTGCAGCACTGCGGTAATTGCATAACTGCCAAAATAATTTTTATACTTATCGCAGTCCCAGCTACATTACCCCCAGCTACACCCAGCTCCAATTTTTCTATCAGTCTTCATTGGTACGCCCTCACTCCTGATGATGCTTTTATAATCGATAGATCGACTCTCCTGCTTCTCAGATGCTGTCTGAACGGCTGTGATTTTCCAGCACCACAATCTTCGACTGTGAACTCCAGCTATGCATTCCTCACTTTCTTCATTTTCTATTTCTTCTTATAATGCCTTTACATGTAATGTTCCTGAATTTGCCCATTACTATTGTGCCCCGTTTCTGTTCCTTCATTAGTTCCATAAATCAACTCATCTTTTATTAAGTAACTTTTAACATCTTTGGCTTTAATTGAACTCGTTGTGCTATTGGATGCAATTCATTATTCAGACTGCTTTTCAAGGTAATTGGCATTGATGAAACATTTTCTTCGGGATAGCCATTCTATTACTATTTTATTGTGAGTTATTTTGCACATAATCAAATGGAAATTTGCACAAACTGGGATTTTTCAATATCTTGCGGTATGCGTGACCAAACTCCAGCGTGTTAAACTTGTGTGTACCATCACACGAAAGTAAAATGAAGTTGAATTCTTAATATCTATTTCCAATCCATCCTGCCCAGTGATACTGTCTCGTTTCCTGGTGACAGTGCCAAGCCTTTAGCATATGCAAACACCTGCCAGAGAAAGGAAATTAACATAAATGTTATGTCTGCATCGATTTATTTCAACATTACTAAAAGACTGGTAAAGATATGTTGCTATTGTCCAAATCAACCCAGCTCAAAACATTTTCAGAACGTCGTCACGATCCTTGATATTGTCTTATTGAGGTACATGCAACGCGAATATCACAGGAGTGATGCAACTGGTCAGACGATTCAGCTTTAAACAAAACAGAATCTATTTAAACACTACAAATGAAATGGGAACAGAAGAAAACAGAATTTAGAATAACTTGACCAATTTGATTCGTCAACCGACTGTATCATACCTGACCAAAGTTGTTCCCATTCCTGGAAAACTTCATAAACACATCCCTTGTCCAAAGGCAAATTTAAGCACCAGTTCCTGTCGGCAGGTGAATTTTCGAAGCCAAACCTCAGCGAAGTTCTTTCCTGAAGCGTGTAACTGGTTCAATAGGCCGCCAACAGATTTCGATTGCTTTTTAAAACAAACAAAACGAGAAAGAAAAGTGAACTAGAAGAACTGCCATTGCTCAAAGTAACCCTACCCAGACAACTCTCCACTTCTGCGTTTATGACTCTTCTTGAAAGAAAAGTCAAGGATATTATGGTTCTGTTAAAGGTGCAGCATTGTCACAATGGTCAGATCAGATGAAAGAAAATGTGTTTCTACATCTGAGACAATATAAGGAGAGTTTATAGCTGTGGTTGTTTTGGGTTGATGTACGTTATGGAAATGTTAGAATGCATTGTAAATAATGACTTAGTTGGACACTTACAGTCATGAAACCTTCAATTGAATTTTATTCTGCTGGTTCTCTTATTGAGTCACAGAGCTGTACACTCAGTTATAACCCAAACTAAACTTGACCTACCTACTTGCATTTGAGCCTTGCAAATACGCCTTACTCATGCATTTATCTAAATGTATTTTAAATGTTATTACTGTACCGCATCCATCACTTCCTCTGGAAATTCATTCCACAGAGGAATACCCACCGCTTAAAAAATGTCACTCATGTCCTTTTTTTATTATAATCAATTTTTCACCACTCACCTTAAAAAATATACTTATTCCTTTTGAAATGCAACAAACTCGCGCTCGAGACCTGCAATTGACCTTAACATTAACTGACATGATTTGAAAAAACTCTACAAGATTTAGATTATTTACAATGTGGAAACAGGCCCTTCTGCTCAACATGCACACGCCAACTCGCCGAAGCACAACCCACCCTGACCCATTCCCCTACATTTACCCCTCACCTAACACTACCAGGCAAATTAGCATGGCCAATTCACCTAACCTGCACATTTTTGGATTGTGGGAGAAAACCGGAGCACCCGGAGGAAACCAACGCAGACATGGGGAGAACGTGCAAACTCCACACAGAGAGTCATCTGAGGCGGGAATTGTTCCCGTGTCTCTGGCGCTGTGAGGCAGCACTGTGCCACCGTACCTCCCACGATAATCTCCATCGCTCTCAATGGCAAGGTACGTGTTGCGAGCAATGTGTTTTTTTGTTATATTAACACCAAATTTTAGCAGTGAGATGGCGCCATCTGCAGAAGTGAAAAACGTTTTCAGTGGTCCGAAGAGCATCAGAGGGTATTTATCAGCCTGTCATTTTTGTTAAACCGCCCATGCAATAGCAACCCCAATTGCACAAAGCCGTTCGAAGTTCCTTTTAATGTGAGGGATGCATGTGTTTGTACCGATATTTTGATAGAAGCAAACGAGAGTATCGATAGATTTATTAATACTTTTTTCCCAGTAAATTAAGTGTTCATTAGGAGAAATATTCCTGTGTTGCGAAAGAGACCAAGTGTTCGTTTTGGCGTCACAACATTTCAACAGTTATATTCCCGGAAATTTCTCCGAGACGATTGCGTGCACTGATGATACTCCCTTCATATTTTTCGAATGGTTTAAAGATGCAAATATCAAATTATTTGCAAATGTTTAATTGTGACACTCATTCCACATTTACACGTGGTGGCACGTAAGAATGTTATTAGCGACGTTTTGTCAATTCTTTGATGAGGGAGGAAGGAGTTTTTTGTTGCTGGAAGTGATGGATTGAAAATAACTGCATTATTTAATATTTCCAATGTTTGCATGTATAGAGTTATTGCATTGTAAAGTACAAATGGGATGCGGCTAAGGTCTTTGTAAGTGAAGACATCTTTCTGTCATGTTTGTTCACTTTCCAAGGGTGAGTTGTGACGAGACTATACTCTTGAAGAAATGTTCTCTTTTCTGCTTTTCCTCAGAAGGAGTGTATGCCACAACGGTGTCAGAAAGTGTCCTTCAGGAAGTTACTTGGTAAATGTATTTTGATTTCTCTCCATGACTGTGTTTGTCCTCGTGGTAAATTAGTTATGATTGACGGAGTCAAGACTCACACAAACCTATAAAGGCTGTAAGATTTGCTTTGTGTTAGTGAGATGGTTTCTGCTCGCCACTGAGCTAAACGCGTGTGATTTATGCTGCTTGAGTGAATTCCTGGACGGCGAGGCTTCCTCTTAAAGTCAATTGCGTAAGATTGTGCCTGCCTTCTGGACTGCACAGTGCATGAGAACCGTTACGTTTTTGCTGCTATGCATTTTTGACAAAGCGTATATTTTTCCTATGCAGCCTATATTTGAATATTAATAGTTTTGGATTATTAATACATTATTTTGTTGAGCATTTCAATAGAGCTAAGGCTTGGGTAATTATTCTTTTAGCTTGTACTTTAACCGTGTAATCAGTAAAACCTTGTGATGAAAACATTGAATCTTATCTGGAGCTGAGAAACGTAGACTTGCATTTCAAGAAATATGGAAGTCATGGTTTAGGCTCTCTCCTCACAATACTTTGGGAGGGCAATTTGATATCTATCACTACCAACACTTTGGAAATAAGCAGATTCAGAATGGATTACAAAATGGAAATCATAGAGAACAGAACATTTATGAAAGTGGAAATATATTCATGTATTTCAACTAAATTTTCACGGGATAAATGATCAGTTCAGGCAAATGATTCTCCATAGGCTTAAGGAGCATTGAAATTCTGGCAGATATTAAAATGGATTAAGAAGTGTATTGATAAAATGAAGTTACTTGAAAGTTTAGGTTAGGATTCAAATGCTGTGCCTGTCCATGAAATAGAAGAATACTCATGTCTCTTGTTGAAACTAGGAAACATGCTGCGTCCAAACAAGTCATTCTGAACAGCATATTTCATAATTCCAGCCTTCGAATGTTTAGTGATTTCCACAGATCCAAACTGGTTCTAACTTCGTTGTCTTTACCCTGCCTGTGCTGGAAAATAATCTGTGCTGCTGAAACTCTCAAATATGCCACTCGGACGAATTGAACGGAATACTCCAGTGCTAACCTCGTTCGGTTTCTGTCTGCCATAACATAATGCTCCTTCGAAACTCTGCTGCCTTTACTCGACCTCACATAGAGACCAACGCTTGTGATCCCTGTGTCACAAAGCTGGTCGTTTCTTTCTGAGAGTTGTTCCTTTTCTCAAGGTACTGTGTCCTGGGTTTTTTTGACAGGATTCGTGAATCATTCAGGATCCGAATCGACTGGTTTGGTACAGAGGTGAACTGCCTTTTTGCTTATATGTTAGCATATGAGGCTTGTGATCAAAGTTTACGCTTTAGAAGTGACATGTGTGATCAAAAACGAGTGGTCAGTCCTGGAAATTGGACTCCTGGTCGAGTCAGTTCAGCAATGGTGCTGTGTTGAAACAGGCTGCTGAACACTGTTTCTTTCTGCCTTTCTAACTATGACCTGCAACTTTAGTTTCATTTTTTGTTCTGTGTTTAATGGTTTGGTTTATTGAGATTGTCATGCAGATTGGGAACAACATTGTTAATTCTCGTTTGCTTAGATTGAATTCTGTTGGTGTTCTTTATCCTGTTCTGTGTGTTTCGTTCGTAATTTCTTGAATACATTTTTATCTGTTTTAAAACCTGGTTGTCGACGTATCTGACTTATTTCGGGGAGGTTTAACTGCAGACTTACCAAAACAAACTGCAAAGTTATGGTCTGGGCTGCCTGCTTAGACTGTTTCTAGTGGTCTGGCCTACTCCATACCAGATTGAGGCTGTTTGCGGGATTTTAAACAGCGAGTGGTTTTTGTTAGGGCATTTATTTCGAATGTTGGTTTGGTTGAAAAGACAAAGCTTGGGTTAGCAATGGCTGTTCCTGTGACCAAGAGTTTTCAGGAAGTGTACGATGCGAACGTAGTAGCTTTGCAAAAAGTGAATAAGACCAGCCTGCTGTAATTGTCAGGCAAGCTGGGGTTGGCGCTGCCTCCTTATGTGAGGAAATGAGAGATAATTATAACAGTAGCTCAACATTTAAACTTTCTGGAAACTCCATCAGGATATATAGAAACGGCAAAAATTCAATTGGAAATAAAGTAGCTTGGGTTGGAGGCGAGAGATAAAAAAAAATGGGAAGCAGAGTTGAAACAGTTAGAGTAACGAACAAAAATCAGAAGGGATGAGAAAACAGAGCAGCAGGAGAGAGAGAAAAAGAGAGAGCATTTAACTTCAGAAATTGACATTTAAAAAGGAAAGTCAGCTGAAAAGGTTGGAGATAAAGGCTGAAGGTAACTTCAGAGAGCAAGTAATGCGTACTCATGTGGCAGGGCAGAGAGTTAAAATGACAAGTTTAGCAGCTGAATTTTCGATTGATGTTGAGTTGGTCCACAAAACACGGTTTGGTGTCGATAATCAATTTCATTCTGAGGGATACGAACAGGAGCAAAGAGAAATCCTCACGTGGAAAGCTAAATGTAGATCGCAATGAAGTCTATAAAAATAGCTGACCACAGGGTAAAACGGAAACCCTTGAGAGGGAGAAAAAAGTTCAAAATCTCCGGTGCTTTCATTGTAATTAATGTAGACGGCATAAAATAACAACGTTCGTCTGTTATGAGAAAGCCAGATGTAGGAAAATAGGAGAAGTGTGGAAGTGTTGTTGGCATTTTAACATACAGCCCAATGCAAGTGAGAATGCTGAATCAAAGGCTAATTCACGTGGAATTGCCAGATCTGCTTACGAAAAGATGCATGCATTCGGCAAGTTTATTTTCATAGGCCTGGGGCTGAAGGTAAAGAGGTTATAATATTAAGGGATACACGATCCTCTCAGTCATTGATGCTGAAGGATGAGGAGCTATGTATTCATGTATTACCAGAAAGGGTAGTGGTAAGAGGAATCCAATATTAGAGAAAAATGCTCAATCATGTGAAGTGCAGCTAGTGTGTACAGAGAATGAGGAATTTGTGGTCAGACTGCTGGACAAAGTCGCAGCTCCAGGGATACAATTTGTCTTGCGTAGTTGTTCTGCCTATCCCAGTTGAAAAGCCAGTGGAGACTCAAACAGATGAAGGACTGCAGGACTCGTATTTGGAAATTTTCCCAGTTTACGTGTCTTATCGAGGTCACTGGGCACAAGCTGAAGCAGGAAAGATAAAAGGCACAGACAAAGAACTTTATCCGCGGCTTTTTTGATCAGATAAGTGGGAAAGAGCAGTAGCAAATAGGTAAATGCGCAAGTATCTTCATCTCTGCTCATCTTAATGAGATAAAGCAGAAAGATGAGAACTTAAGATTGTTTAAAGGTTAATCGACAGATATGCACAAAGAAGGAGAGTTAATGCATCCGTGTGTGGTATTACTTAACAAATTATAATCTTCCTGTGGAAATGGACAACATCATACATTCAAGCAGTCGAGAAACGGGCAGAAATTCATCATAGTGTTTTGCCAGTCTGCTATAGAAAGGAGGTGCTGCGAGTAGCGTATGCGCGACCACTGCGAAGGTCCTTTAGGGGTGAGGGAAACAAAGATTTTTGACTGGCCAAACTACACAAGGATGTCGTTAAATTTTTCCAGACATTTCACACATGTCAACTAATCGGAAAATCACTGGCAATAATACAACCGGCTTCTTGAATGCCTATTTCAGCATTAAGGGAATATTTTACAGGAGTTTTGTCTGATTGCATAGGCGACCTATCTCAAAATAAAAGTGGGAATAAGTATTTATCAACAATAATGGATGTATAGACTGGATATCCCGAGACAATCCCATTGTGCAAAATCACAGCTAAAAGGGTTGTGCAAGGATTAATTATATCTTTTCACTAGATACATACTTGGATAGAGATCCGGTCAGATCAATGGTCAAACTTCACATCCAAGTTATTCAAGGACGTTGTGAATGAAGCAATTCAAATCTGCTGTGTACCATCCAGAACTGTATGTAGCGCTAGGGAGATGGCATCAAACAAAAAAGACCATGTTGAGTGATTATGGTCAGAGTTAACCAGACGATTGAGATAAGGGTGTACGGTTTTTGATTATCTTTAATCATAGATGTACGAAATGAATCGACTAAGTTCTGTCCACTTGCATTAATGTTTGGGCATGAAGTGACAGGACCGTTTCAACTGATTAATGAGAAATTCATAAATCATATTTCAGAGACCATGCATTTGGACTGCCTGTCAAATTTTAGAGAACGATTAAATAGTGCTGTGAGGATTCGGTTAGACAGCATCAAAAGACATCGCAACATACAATGAAATAGCAAGGGGATATTAAATTAAAAATTCGAAATTTTTCCATTCCAGATACGGTATTGGTGTTATTTCCAGTATTAAGTGAACCTTTAAATGCAAGGTTTAGTGGAGCTGATCAAATCGAAAAGAAATCTTGTAAGTGAACTAATTGATAAAGATTGCATACAGGAGGGTATCTCAGACTGTGCCATGTGTGAATATGCTCAGAAAGTATTTTGACGGGTGGTAAGCAAGAGGAGAAACTATTAATGATTACAGCACAGAAGGAAGAATGAAAGTTCAGAGGATTCTGAAAAAGACGTTCTTCAAATCAAATTGGCAATGAGGAAGTCGTCAAAAATTGAATCTCGCATTGAGTAACCAATCACAACACAATAGAAATAACCTGAAAGTGTTATCACATGGTAAGATAGGCGCAAATAAACAGGGACCTTCGAACGTAATTGAACATGATGTAGAGATAGGAGATGCTGTTCAGAATAAACAACATCCTTGTGGGCATAATTCTTTAAAGTTGGCGCAGTTTTAAATGGAGAGAGAACACACGCGCCAAGATTCCAATTATCGAAGTGATTTAGAATGACTGGAGCTCTCACATAGTCATGGTGCCCAAATCCAGATGTTACGAAACGGTTATCTGTGTTCTATTGCAAAGGAAACGCCGTTACAAAAGCTTTTGCAAATCCAATTCCAAGGTCGGAGGACTGTGTCGAAAACTGCGGCAAGCAACTTACATTTCGAATTTCGTCAAGACAAAGGTTACTGGCAGGTATGTGTCAGACAGAGAAAAGGCAATTTTGGATTTCTTAACGCCAAATGCACTATATCAGTTTAAGGTGATGGCACTTGATATGAAAATCGCTCCAGCCTGTTTCCAGATACTGATTAATATAGCCATTGCTGTATTACTCAACTGTGTTGTAGGTATTGATGATTTGACGATTTTTAGTCACTCATGGAAGGAACATTTACAGCATCTGGTGGTAAACTTACCAAAAAGTGAACTTGCTGAGCCCAAGTTACCTTCCTGGCCACGTTACTGCACACGGATAAATGGTTCGACGGAATGCATAAACGAAATTCATTGGGGATGTCCCACACTGTCGAAGAAAAAAAAAAGACTACGATGGTTCTGGGATTGAATGGATTTTTAATTTTGTTTCTGCCGAAATTTAGCAGCTTGGCTGCTCCCCTAACCAGATTGTTAAAAATGGGCAAGAAGATTCATTTTCAGCAGATTGTCAAAAGGTACTTGACAGCCTAAAACCTGTCTTAATCGCTGCCTCGGTATTGGGTACACTGGATTACACGAAGCCTTTCATGGTGGCTATCGATGCCACTGCTGTGGGTGTGGGTGCGCCGCTTCTGTGGAAGGATGTCGAGGGAATAGAAAGACGCATCGGGTATTTTTCCAGGAAGATGAAAGTCCATCAACAGAAATGTTCAATGATGGAGAAAGATACTTTTAGCTTGCTGTTGCCATTACAGCATTTTAGTGTTTGTACTACCACCAACCTCACTCAATCAATCACATACACTGAACAGAACCCATTGATACTTGTCGAGAAATTCAAGTAGAAAAATTTCCAGCCGATTTGAATTGAGCTTGTTGTTTACAATTCATTTTGACAATTGTACATGTTGCATGGTGCGAACACGAGATTGCCAGATGTTGTCGAGACTCGAATGAGTTAGAGATATGTTTGGTTTCTGGTCTTCCTGGCCTGAGTTCCGATTTGGTTGTGCATGTTTCCATATGCACAGTTATTATAATGTAGATGTGTGTTTTCGACTACTAAGCAGTTGTTTTAAAGGCTTTTGAAAACAAAGCTATCTTTTGATATTGACAGTCCATTTTTCAAGGGCGAAGGTGTCACAAAGCCAGTCCTTTTTTTCCCTAATGGCTGTTCTTTTTTCAAGGATCCTGCCTTCTTCATTTTCTTTTAAATTTCAGAGGTTTCACAAACTCTGCAAGCTCTGAATCGACGAGACTTTAGGCCAAAGCTTATGTTTTCGAAGAGGCCTGCACAATAAAAGGGGAGTGTCAGTCTCAGAAACTGGGGTGTTTCAGTCAGCTAGCGGTGTAGCTTTGTGGAACCATGCTCCTACACTCTGTCTCGTTCAGCTCTTTAAACGTCGACCTCTGAGCTCTTGTTTCATTTTTGCTCTGTGTTTCATATTTTTGTTTATTGCGACTGTTGTGCATATTCGGCTCAGGATAATTAAGTCTAGATTGGATAGGGTGAATTCTGTAGTTTTTTCTTTACTGTGTTCTTTGTGTCTCATTCCGTAATTTTGAGAATAAATTGTTGTCTGTTTTAAAACCTGGTCGTCAACACAGCTGACTTACTCGGGAGTTTTGCTCTATACTTACCGAATCAAATTGGAAAGTTATACTCTGGGCTACTTGTGTAAGAATATGCTTTGAGTGGTTTGGCCTATTATGGAAGTTATTCTGACAGTTATGTAGTTAACCTTGTGTTGCAATGCACACCCGAGATCATAATACAAGGCTACAGTAACAGATAAATGTTGTGCACTGTGATCAGTAGATGAGACAATGCTGAATGTAATGGTGGGGTAATGTGATAGGTTAAGTGTAATGTAGAGAGTCAGTGTGGCAAACGATGATCAGTGTAGTTAGACAAAGCAAGCTAGCACAATTTGTTATGCTGATATTATCTGATAAGCACGGGAAAAATAACTGCATAAACCGCAGAAGACCAAAAAGATTGTGGGGAGTCATTGAAGACGGTTTTGATTTTGCAAGATTAAAGTTGGGCATGAAGGTTGGCCACACAAAAGAAAGGGTTAGCGTTTTGCTGCTGATCTGGACTATATTCTGCCAATTCAGGGAGGTTCTTGGGAACACAGCTGTGCCAAGAAAACTGCTGGTGGGTCTCTCTGATCCAAAGAACCAGAAGGTTGATGGTAATTAAAGTTTGAGCAGATACAAAGGATACTTTTGGAAAACTGCGCAGGTGGTGAGTAGTATAAAATAAAGAAATTCAGTCAAAATACCACGTGATGTTCATACGTTACTGTTTTTCCAACTTCATGAATCGTGCGGCAGGTTTTCCAGTCGCCTTCAGGTCTGTTCATGTCGTGTTCTGTGTGCCTGTGTCTGTGGGTGTGCGTCTCTGTGAGTGTGTCTATATGTGTGTGTGTGTGTGTGTGTGTGTGTGTGTGTGTGTGTGTGTGTGTGTATTTATGAGAAAGAGAGAGAGTCTCTGGCTTGCAGAATGACTCTGTGTGTTTGTGTGTGTCAGAGAGAGAAGCTGTAGCTTGCAGAAAGACATTGTGGGTGTCTCTGTGTGAGAGAGAGACAGAGACTCTACAGTTTAACCATTATGATCTTATATACATTCACAATTGCTTGTTGACGTTAAAATGTTTGTGTTCGGGACTGATGGATTGCTAAGTGACGCTAGTGAGTTGTAGAGTTAGGGAATATATAATAATTGGCCGGCGTGATCTGACTTGTATGACATAAGGGATTGAACTTTGTGATAATATATAATAAATCAGCTGGACTGAAATATATGTCAGGATGCAGTTGGAACATTTATTAAAAAATTTCCAGTCGGAAGACAAGAAAAAAAATGTGAAAGAAGGAGAAATGACTTACTAAGTAAATGGGGAAGATTCCTTTGATATCAAAACGTGCGATGCAATGGAAGAGTTAATTGCAAATTACAGATGTACAGATAAATCGCAAAAAATAATATTGAAGAGGGCAGAGGAGGTGGAACTTTTAAGGCAGTTTGGATTTGTAAGGGAGGATTGAGAAAAAGAAAACTATTCAGGAACCAGTTACGACCAGGGAGGTACCGGAGAACAGTACGAGCAACTTTTGGAAACAAGGGCATTGAAAGAGAAAATCTCCCCGTGTTTAAAGCAGAACAAAGAGCCTTTCGTTGTGAAGGTTCAGGATGGGAATAAAATTATGAAACCTGGATTTCAATATTGGGATAACCTCCACTAACTCGAGTGAACAGAAAATCATACTGTGCCCTGCAATAAGGGGGACAGTAGAAAGAGGGGGAAAGTGGATTGGGAAGTAACTGACCCAGAGCGGAATGTCTTCAAAATAAAATGAGAGGCAGGAGGGGTGAGGAAAGAAACCGAATTACAAACTTTGCAAGTGGAAAAAGAGAGACTGTGAGGTGGAATTCGGATGTTGCACATGTTCAGAGATAAAAGAGACTTTGAGGCATATCTAAACAATTCCAGGAATGTTGAGCAGAGACAGGTAGAGAGTGATGGTACAGGGAAGCAGAGCAGTCAGCAACGGGAAGCAGGAAGATGGGCGGAAATACAAATTAGGTTAGCATTGCAGTCTGATGAAGAAGCACAATGCACTAATTTTAATAAAGGCAAGAAGCTCCAAAAGGAGATTCTGCCCTTGTTTATAAAAGCGGGAGACAGCCACAATACATTCCGTGCAGTAACTAGGATTTGGAAAAACTGAAAGATGTGTTGCTCAATTTATATGATGGGGTAGGGAATTGAATTAGAGACTTTGAAGGTGAAACCACGGCGCAGTTCTTGGCTGTGAGGTTTTACAGTGGGCACTGCAGCTACAGGTTGTGGGGCTCCCGAAATGAAGAGAGAAAACGAAATGAGCCCGCCTGAAGAACGTTGTGGACATTCAAATGATTGATGGTGCTGGGTTTGATTGAGTAAAACAACGGGTATGACAGGCGTTTAGACTGTGACCCACGTCAGATTGATCCCGATGCTTTGAGATAGGATCCATTGAGAGATACTGAAAACCCAGCAGGGTATTTGGAAAAAGTAGTTGAAAAAGTTGGAGGCTTGGATTAGAACAAGATGTGGAACGTGTCCAACTGTTAACCACAATGTTCTGTACCGCTACTGCCGAGGCAATGACCCTCAAGTCAAATCTAAGCTCGAGGAGATAGATGGACAAACGTCCATGACCCGCCAGTGATTCAGAGATCATGTAGTCTCTGTGATCCAAATATACAGGAAGGACAAGAAGAATTTGGTGATTAGCAAGATGAAGTACGACGACAGTTGACACAAATGCAGCTCGGGGAACCTAAAATGACAGAAACTGCGAACAGCAAGGTCATGTTGACATTGAGTACTGTGTTGCTTGGCGCTAATGAAAAGGATAACATGCCAGAACAGGGAGAACCCTTTACTGCGACCTGGCAAGGGCTGGTCAACCCCATGGCGATGATAAATTTTTTTGAAGGGATATTGCCACAGATGGTGTACTAAGGGCGATACAAAAGTAACAGCCCAGACAGAACTTGGGAGTCCAAGAACAGGGACTACGAGGTGGGGCGGGGTGGGGGTGGGAGTGAAAACCATGATATGGCAAGATGTCAGACTCAGAGAGGATCATAAATAGAGGCTTTATCAAACAAGCCATTTTATAAGACATTACACACATTGAACCTGGCCCTCCTGGACGCAGGGTTGAACAATGAGTCCAGAATATCCGGCTGTCACGCCACAGAATCCGTACAGGCCCAATGGGCCCAATTTTCAGCAGGTGTTGTACAAAGACAGGGAGGCCAAAAATATTGCATCGGTGACTTTGATGGAAACAATTTGGACGTGAGAATTACAGGTATATTTAGTAAGTTTGCTGATAACAAAAAGTTGAGGTGTGAGTGGACAGCGAAGAAGGTTGACTCAGATTAATACAGGATCGTGATCAGATGGACAAATGGGCTTAGACATGGAAGACGGAGTTTAATTTAGATACATGAGAGGTGCTGGCTTCTGGGAAAGAACACTAGCAGAACTTATACACTTAATGGTAAGGTGCTAGGGATTGTTGCTGAAAAAAGAGACCTTGGAGTGCAGGTTCATAGCTCCTTGAAAGTAAAGTCGCAGGTAGATAGGATAGCGAAGACGGCGTTTGGTTTGCTTGCCTTTATTGATAAAAGTATTGAATTGGGAGGTCACGTTGTGGCTGTACAGGGCATTGGTTAGACGACTGTGGTAGTATTGCATGCCATTCTGGTTTTCATCCTTTCTGCAAAATGTTGTGAGCCTTTAAAAGTTTCAGAAAAGGTTTCAAAATATGTTGCCAGGGTTGGAAAGTTTGACCAATCGGAATAGATTGAATGGCTCGGGCTGTTGTCCCTCGAAAATCAGAGGATGAGGGATGACCCAATAGAGGTTTATAAAATCATGAGGCGCATGGATAGGATAAATAGACAACGTCTTTTCCCTGGGGTGGGGTGTCCAGAAATAAAGGATATAATATAAGGTGAGAGGGGAAAGATATAAAAAAATCTAAGAGGTAACACTTCCACTGCGATGTTCGATGCGTGTTTGGAATGAGCTGCTAGAGGAAATGGTAACGGCTCGTGTAATTGCAACATTTAAAAGGAACCAGGATGCATCAATGAATAGGAAGCGTTTAGCAGGGGGGACTAGATTGGGTTGGGATATCTGGTTGGCATGGACGTGATTGCTTCCCTGCTGTACATCACAATGACTCTATTTAGGAAACTCCGGAAATAGAGGGTAGATGCTTCAGTTTTACTGCCTTTGGCTGAGCCATCCAAGTCTACGCTGCATTGGACAGTGATTTTTGACGACATTCTCAGTGATGTCTTAGGTGAGCGGTGGCACTGTGAGGTTATGACCCTGCAGAATTGGCAGAGTGTAACCACAGTGATAAGGAAGCAACATAGCTTGCAAAACAGCATTGGGATCGCATGTAACATTGTCAGCTGATTATTGTGTTGACGATTGCATTGTTGATGACTGCAGCGTTAGATATTATAAAGTGTCAGGCAAAAAAGATAGGTGGTGATTTGGTGGACACGGGTAATCAGGCAGCAAATGAGGCGTCTGGGTTGGCTTCTGGGTGCGCCTCAGCAGTTACTGTGGCCCATGTGTGTTTAGATCTGAAGCCCACCATCAAAGACATCATTGCAATGTAAGGCGAGGGGACGATAGCCGGGCAGCTGTCGTGGCGACTAAGATGGGCCTGGCGTTACCAGGAAGCCTGTGGTGCACAGAAGAGGTCTTGGCGGTAGTGCCTACACATTTGTTGACTGTTCTCATCTCAGTGGCACATAGGTTGGCTCACTGTACTGGAGGCGAATTGCTGAGGCAGATAATGTGCTATAGCTTTTGGTTACCTTGTTTGCAGGATTTGGTAAATAACATATTATTGCAATGTGATATCTATTTTCAAAATAATGTCTGAAAGAGTTTAGCGATACGCTATAGGGCATATACCTACACCTGAGGGGTCATTTAAGCATTTTGGTGATCCACTATGTGGACATGATAGGGACGCTGAGAAAGAAAAGATATATGTTTTCGTCATTGACATGCTTTGTAGATGGGTAGACGCGACCCCATTTCAAGATATTGGGGCAGGCACAGTGGTACAGATTACGTTATTCCAAAGTTTGGCATGCCATTTGGAATGAGTTTGAATAGTGGTTCTGCTTTTATCCAGAAGGTGGTTAAGTTGGTGCTGCAGTGGATTAAGCACAGGTTTGGCTGTGTGCATTATCCCCATTTGCAGGGAATGGTGCAACGGATTATTAATACTTTGAAAGCTGAGTTGAACATAATTTGCACATGTATATTTCGTACATGCGTCGAGGCTCTGCGATGGCATTACTGGGCTACCATGTGTGGACTAACTGCATCACTCACTTTTCGCCACATGAGACGCTACCTACTCGACCCATGCCAATGCCCAAGCAAGAGGGTCCATTTGGCGGGCTTATCTTGGAACAATTAGAACTCAAACTTAAGTGGTACATGCAACTGCTGACTATGATATATGAGTTTATCCACACACAGGAAATGCTGAGGGAGCTGGTATCTGGCAACAAGGAGGGGTCTATTACACCTGGAGATCAGGTGCATGTAAGGATGTCCAGAGAAGGTGGAACGAGCCGTGTGGAAGGGGTCCGTTTATGGGAAACATGGCCTCAACTACTACCGTCACGTGGAGGGTCACTCCGCCTGATATCAGCTTAGTCGTTGTACCAATGTGCTCCCACGGGCACAGACACACTCTGAGGGCTGAGAAGTGACTGCGACAGTGGAAATGGCGTGCAGGGACCTGATACCCCTTTACGTGCCCTTGAGCAGTTGGTGTGTGCGGCCTTTGGGGAAAGTGGTATCACTGGGGTTGTCGGTTTATGCAAGGTGTTCTTTTCTGTGATTGTGTGGCTGAAGACGGGTTCAGGGAAGGCACTGAAACCCCACCCTAGTCCTGATCCTTTCTGTTCCTGTGCAGACTTGTTGACCATCGAATTGGTGCAGCTGGCAGATCTAGCTTTGTACTGCCAATACCCATACACAACCGACTCTCCACCGTCCTAAATATGAATATGTTCCTGATCCGGCAATATAAGTTGTTGGTATATGTTAGAGATGGGGTATCCCTAATGTATTCAAGGGCAGAGAATGAGATTACTGCGGGCTGTGAGTTGCTTTTCCCTGCCATTATTATAATCAAGATTGCTGAGTTTATTAAATATATCTATCACTATCAGCAGAGATTTATTAATTACTTTGATGGTGCCCCATTGTGTTGTGTGAACAATTGGATACGACCATTCGAATGGCATGGTGGACTAGGCAGGCCTTGGACTGGTTGACGTCTGTGAAAGGTCGGATCTGTGAACTGTTTGGGAAACATTAATCCCCCCTCAAAAAAACCCCTGAAGAATTTTCTACACACGTAATGAGCAATCTGCGGAATTTACAGAAGGAAGTTAAGGTGAATGCAATGTCTAGCCATCTTCTCTTGTTTGGCTGGTTCGATGGTGTTTTGGTTGGATGGGGGCTTTGGTTCGCTCAGATTGGGATAGATGTGGTTTGTGTTGCTTGTTGTTGCATTTGCCTTTTGCTGTGCACTACCTCTTGATTATAGCTTTTAGTGTGTCTTGCTGCGCGAACATTTCCTATTGTTCCAGACGGATTTAGCCCATGCGCCTCTTCCGCTATGGCTTCGCCAGTGTGTTACTATGATTTGACTTCTGCTGTGGTGCTGAAGTCTAATCGGTTGGAGACTCATGTGTTGCTTGCGCGTTTCGATTGTCTGGGATTTTTTTTTCCTTTTCCAGTTATTGTGGGACGGATTTTTGCCTGTGACTCCAGGTATTGGGCCATACTTGTTTGAGGTCGGGATCCTGGAACTATTATTGCCCGCCTTTGGATGTCTGACGATGGATCTGGCCTTACTGCGTCCTACACCGTTGCATTCTTTCTCTGTGTTGGACCTGTTGATCTCAAACGTGGTCTATATGGACGTTATTCTGGCAGTGATGCAGTTAACTTAATGTTGCAAAACATGCACGGGATAATGTTGCACGGCTCCAGCAACAGATAGTGGCAATGCATTGTGATCGGCTAGTTAAATTACTGGGAGATGATATAATACTTAAGATGGTGGTGGGGTCATGTGATAGGTTTACTATAATTTCGGGAGCCAGTGTGGCAGGGGATGATTAATTTAGAAGGACAAAACAAGCCAGCACGTTTGGTTATGCTAATGTCATTTCAATAGGCATGGGAAGAACAACGATATTAACTGCAGTAGAACGAATAGCTTGTGGGGATATAGGGATTTCATTTTGTTGGCTCGTGCAGCATTAGTTTTGCAAGATTCAACTTTAATTTCGTCAAGGACTTTCTGTGTCTCCTGGCAATTGTTTTATAGAGCATTGAGTGGTTCTTCCACACACCCAGTCCAAAACATTTGTGTATACTGAATTAATGTGGATCCCACTCTAACACTGTGTGATTTTAAAGCTATTCAGAGACGGCTCATTATGAATTACTCTGCCTTTAGACGCCTTATTAAACTCTGAGGAAGCTCATTCACTGCTAGCCGCGATGCCTGAGAAAAGCAAATGTAGCTTGCCCAGTGCTAGAAATAGGTGCTGTTTTCAATTAGGAAGTCGCAGAAAGCAGGTAAAAACAACGACTGCAGTTGCTGCAAACCAGATTCTGGATTCGGTTGGTGCTGGAAAAGCACAGCATTTCAGGCAGCATCCGAGGAGCAGGAAAATCGATGTCTAGAGGAAAAGTCCTTCATCAGGAATAGGGGCAGAGTGCCTGAAAGGTGGAAACGTCGATTTTTCTGCCCCTTGGATGCTGCCTGAACTTCTGTGCTTTTCCAGCACCACTCTAATCCAGTTGCAGAAAGCAGTCGTGCAGAAATAGCGGTGAGTTTTCTCCACCTGCAATGCCTTCCTTTAACAATACATTATTGATTCTTTTCCTCTGTCTCTGTTTCTGTCTCTGTTACTTTCTGCTGCTCCTACAGAATCCCTGTCTGTATGATGTTAAGTAGTTCATCAGCCCACCCTGTCTCCAGAATTTATACCAACCTCCGTAACCCCACTGACATGTGTAACCTCGTCCAGTCCCTAGAAACCACTCTCTCTTTAATTACTCCAGCAGCTATATCAATCCTCATCTGTCAGGCCAACTCCAGTCCCGATAAATTCCGCCAGACTCTGCAGCACAATGTTTGTCCAGCCTCCCCCAGGCCCTTCAAGTCAACCTATAATCAGTATACTTTCCCAGCCACAAAAGGCTGCATATCTCTGTTTGCTCCGCAGTTCCCTACAGTCTTCCATCACTTCAAATATTCTCTCTTTGTGTAACTCTACAACTATCCCTCTGCGTTCAGAATTACTCTGCCTAAAAATATCTCTCCATCTGGAAACAGCTCCAAACCCTCCAAACACACCATGTCTAAAAAAAAACCCAACAGATCCAACGCACCTCCTTATCTGTGTTACCTCTTCCAGTCCTGAAACACTCTAAAATGTGGTAACCCTGTAATCCTCCCGAACTGTAATCTTCTCAGGTACCTGCAACACTCCAAATCTGTAGGATTCAATTCAATATTTTTGACTCACACGATCTATTTCCAACAAGACCCTTTATCTGTGTACCACCTTGCTGTGACAACAATCGACCATGTCAATAAAATGTCCTCCAGTCTTTCCATCTCCATAATCTTCTCCAGATCTTTCCCATATATCTTTGTAATCCTCACCCACTCCTGCAACCCAACCTAACACAGGATCCTCATCCATTTGTTCATTTGTCCCTACCTGTGTAAGTCTCTCCAGCCCTCATTGTTGTTCCTGCTCCTTTACGCTCTGCCAACCAATTAAGTCTTTCAGTCTGTGTATCCTCCAGAAACTAATGATCCTATATCAGGAAATGTCTTCATTCATTGCAGCTTTTCATATTTATGGTATTTCGTCAATTATATACAACTCTTTTAATCTTGAAAAATGTAGCATTCCATAAAATACTGCCTCTCTCTGTAAACTACCCATATCTATAACCGATAAGTCTCACTCCAATCCCTTCCGATCTCCCTGTATTTTCCCTGACTCCATTGACTCCAGCTCATGTCATTTTATAACTCTTTCCGCTAGTATGTTACTCAGCATCTCTGTGATAAGCTTCAGTCATTGCAATTCTCGTTCTTTATATCCAGACCTTGAAATCCTCCTTTTCAATTGAGGGCTACTCATCTCTTACAGCATTTTAATCCCTGTTGCAGCTTGCAACCCCTCAATGCATCCTGTCCTAGTGACTTCCTTAAATACTAAGGCTCACTGCCTTTGCAATATCTTGCAGCATTGGCAACGCTCCTGATTTCTCTAACCTCCTACAGAACTGTACTCCACGTGTCTGTGTAACTGAAGCGAGGCTGCAAAGCTACTTTCACAAGTATTGTGAACGTCTACTGCCGAATAACCGTCAGTATCTGTGTCTCCTACAATTCCACACAATTTTCACTGGCCCTGTCAACTGATCCAGCCTCTGCAAACCTCTCTACCACTCCTGCAGCTCCAACTAACATCCCTATCAGTGTAATGCCGAACCCCTAAAATACTCACTTTCTCTGTAACACATGAAGCTTCAAATACCACCCCTAGCCGTGTAACCCTCCCTTTCACTGCTACTTCTTCAGGACTGATCACCCTTTACCTTCCCGTGCCATCTTCCATCCCGACAATTTATCTAATCTCTAACCACCAGGAGTGATATCAAACCATCCGAGGTCTTTAACATCCTTCAGTATCGACAACCCGTCCTTTCTGTGTCAGTTTCTCAAGTGCCTGCATTCACCTTTATCTCCGTGATAGGTATTTGCTCAGGGAAAATAATGTCTCAGTTCCGACAGTGTCAGAACACCAAAGATTCTTCAGCGTACCAGTAAATTTGCCTCGTCTTCCATAAACTAATGTTTTCAAGTTCAATCTTCTCCAGCTCATCTCATCAGTTGTCCTCCTTTTTGGCGATCAATCTGGAGAATGTTATCTGAACTGCCTCCAATGCAAGAACATTTTCCCGCTTCATAGGGAATCAAATCTGTTCATAATATTCTAGTGTGGGCTGACTGGAGTCTTACATCGCTTTTAAAAGTGTTCCCATTTATTACTCGCCATTCCGTTTGAAATCAATGCCAGCGTTCTGTTTCCATTCCTATGAACTGCTGAACCTGTATGCCATGCGACCTTTCTAAGAATTATGCACAAGGATTCCCAAATTACTCTGTAGTGTAGCTTTCTGTGGTTGATCTGAAACCAAGACGTGAAAGTGATAGTCAGAAAAGTGCTGAAATGTATGTTAAACGATTTCGCAGAAATCATAGCTTTACAGTTAGAAATGAATGAAATAAGGAAGTTCATAAGATGATTAGATATAGCAGCAAAATTAGGCCATACTGCCCATTGTGTCTGATGCACCATTCGATTTTGACTGAACTGTTTCTCAACCTCATTCTTTCAATATGCCCATTTCACCTTGGATCCCCGTACTCATCAAGAACTCATCTATCTCTGCGATACATAACTTGATTTACTTCGCCTTCACAGCCCTTTGAGACAGTGAGTTCCACAGATTTATCACCTTTTGCAAAACAAACGCCTCTGCAACTCAATTCTAATGCATTGTCCCTACACTCTGATTCTCGGCCCTTGGGCCCTACTCTGGCCGACTATTGCAAACATCTTCCCCACCTTCGTTCAACCAGTCTCCGAAATATTCTGTAAATTTGAATGAGATTCCGTCGACTCTTAAACTACATCGTGTATAGACTCAGTGATCTCAACCGCTCCTCATGTGACAAGCATTTCGTCACTTGGATCTTCTTTGAAAACATATTTCCCTTTTCCCCTCACATCGCTTATGGAGGCTGTGAAGTATAACATGTACAGCTGTGGTTCCAACATTGACTCCTGTGGAGGTCCAGTTACCGACTGACTCCTTAAGGCTCACTCTGTCTTCTGACAGTGGCACGCATGCTGTTTGGAAAGTGAAATTTCATTTGACATACGCTGTTGGATTTGTTTTTTTTTGTTTTATTTTGACTGGTTGTGGACAGAAGAATAAATGAAAGGGGAGGAATGGTGCATTGTAATTGTCAGAAACCTTTGATCAACGTCTCACTGAAATGTGATTATAAACAGAATTGTCACATGTGGGATTGGAGGTAATGTACTGGAATGGATTGAGAATGCATCAACATATAGAAAACTAAGTGGGAATAAATAGATTCGTGCTTCACTCCCAACTATTCACAAATGGATTCTATGCTTTTGATGGATGGACAAAATCTAATGTTTCACATTTGTTTTTGATATAAAACTCGATGAGAATATGAATTGTATGGAAGAAGCAAGGGGGACATGAACAGTCCGTGAGCTTCATTTAGAAGAAATATTGATGGTATGTGGGCATCACTGGCGAGAGCATTATTTTTTACCATCTGTAATTAACTGGAGAACGTGGTGGTCAGCTGTCTTCCTGACTCATTGCAATCCTTTGTGTGTAGGGACAGGCAGAGTTGTGGTCGAATGGAGCGTGCTTTGGAGAGGACCTTGGAAATGCTGATATTCCCATGCAACTCTAACTCCTCTATTTCCAGGTTATACTTATTCCGGGTTTCTGAAGTGCTGTTGAAAGGGCCTTCCTGGCTAATCTCAGTACTGCTCGTCAATCTCTTTTTCACTTATTAATTCATGCACGTGAGCATTGCCAGTTGGGCCAGCATTTATTATTAATGTTGAGTTGGCCCTGAGAATGTAGTGGGCAAAAGTGAGGATTGCAGATGCTGGAAACTAGAGTTTAGATCAGAGTGGTGCTGGAAAAGCACAGCAGGTCAGGTAGAATCCTTCATCAGGGTTTTTGCCCGAACCGTCGATTTTCCTGCACCTCGGATGATGCCTGACCTGATGTGCTTTTCCAGCACCACTCTGATCTAAACCCAGAGAATGTGGTGTTCAGCTGCCTTCTTAGGCCACTGCACCAACCGTTCAAACTGTTTTCTATTCACCCTCAAGCAGTCTCTACAACATTCCTCGTGTCTCTGACTGAATGCAGACAATGCAGCTCTTCCTCCATACATAACATCCATCTCTACCGACGACTGTACAGATCCTCACAATATTTCACCTCCTCCATTCCCATTGTGCTGCTGATCTCTCAACTAACCTTATTTTTGGATTAACCTCTGATCATCGATAAACTGTTCATTTCTAAATTTCCACCCCTCAGTGTCTGTAATCCTCCATATCACAAATACAGCACAGTTTCACCTCCTTAAATCACTATGAATTACTCTGGATGTTGTGGTAAATTTGCACTTTCCAATCTCTTTACCCACCTGAGCTCTCTAACGACTTATTCCCATTATTTTCACAATCTCTTTGAGCCATGACCTATGTTCCTATTCTCTGTACCTCCTCATGTCCTGAAGGTTCTTGAAAATCACCAGTGCCCCCAAATCTATATTGCACCCAGTTATTACAAGTCTTCCATCTCTGTAATATTCGACTGTCTCCAGTACCTGCATAAGTCCCTGCCTGTCATTTTGCTCTTTTTGAAGCCTTAATATCTTTGTAAACAGCTCACAAAAAGCCTTTTTACTGTCTACAAATCTACGTCAACAAGAAGCCAACATCTTTCATTTTCCTCAGCCTTCTTCAGTGCCTGCAACACTCCATGTAACTTCAACCTCCCCAAGTCACATGCCCCATCCCTATAGCTCGCTCAACCACTGTAACACACCCTTTCCCTCCAATCCTTCTGTTTTCGAGCGCTTTCCGGGAATATCGGCGATCCTGCGAGAGACAATTGAAGAAAGGGAAAGTTGTGAATCTCAGTTGAAGTTTGAGGGCTTCTATTACCTATGGTTCATAAAGGAAAATAACCAGAGAGTCAGCAGCACAGAGAGGGAAGCAGTTGCAGATGCAGCACACCAGAAGACTCCAAATTAGTAGCGAGTCATTGTGTAAGTGACCGTGTGAGGGAGCATCTAGGAGGAGAGCTGGAGGTCAACTCATACCAAGGAGGTACTGAGGCAAAAAATTGCTACGATATAAATAAACACTGAGGATCGAGACCTAGTCGTACGTGGGCACCACAGATGCGGTGACACCGTGAGAGAGCAGAGTGGAATGGGACCGTGTGAGGATCACATGTACCTAGGAATAACACAAACGGTGATCATTTGAGGGAGAAGAGTGGAGTTGGAACTGGAGGATTACACGGATCTATGTCTCTTCGAGACGGTGGAATTGTGAAGGAGCAAAATGTAATGAGAACTGGAGAGTTGCACGTACCTGGGATTCAGAAGAAGGTGACGCTGTGAGTGAGCAGAGTGGAGTGGGAGCTCAAGGATTACACGTACGTGCGAGTCACAGATAATACTTACTGCTGCTGTACCTGCCTGCAAAGAGATTTGAAAGTTGTGAGAGAGACATCACAGAAAACAAAGCTGCCCGTTCATTGACTGATAATACACCGTTATTAGCGACTGTCTGTAACTTGCTCTAAGTTAACAAATTTATGTTTTCAACTTCTGAGAGAAGAGTTGAACTCAGAAATAAGAGGATAAAATGAAAGTCTGATCAATGTAATGAAGTAATCTCAGTAATCCATCGTTGAATAAGGACCTTTACCCTTAATGTTATTTCCCCGATGTTAAATTTATACTAAGCAATTAATTAAGATTAGATACCTTGCAAATAAAGACATGTCAACACATGTTTGTCAAGTGTCAAAATATGTTCTGGTACATTAGGTAGTCATTGCCCCTGCCGATGTCCCAGATGTCTTCGATCTTGGAGCTCAGACAGTGACTGGAGACTCTGTGGGATATTTATGATATTAAAAGTAAGGTAGATAGCACATACAGGCAGAGCCAGTCAATCGAAGAGATAAAGACAGAGGATACATTAGCAGCCTGATGTCTCACTTACAATTCAGCTTTCCAGTTTGGAACTGATAAGGATGCTGGCTGCTCAGGATAGCGCAATCAGGGCCATATTTGTGGCACCACAAACGGCCTCACTCCAGAGGAGGGGAGGCAGAAGGAAGGAGCAATCGTCAGAGGGCATTCAGTAAATTGAAGAAGATGTAGGATTTTCTGAGAGTCAATTTAATTCCAGAATGATGTGATCAAGAATGTCACCCTATTGCAAGACATTTTTATGGGGACAGTAAACAGTTGAAGGGCATGTACCTGTTGGTAGGAATGACGTGGGTAGGAAGGGTAAAGTGTTCTGGGAAACAGAATTTAAGGAACTAGGTGGATGGTTAGCAAACAGAACCTCAGAAGTAGCAATTCTTGGAATACTCCAAGCACAGTGCTCAAGGGAGAACAGAACGGGCAACCTTAGGAAGATGAGAACGTGAATGGAACATTGGTGTATTGGGATTGGTTCTAGGGAAGGCAGTAAATGTACAAGCTAGTTGGGGTAACAAGTGATAGAGCTGAGACTGAATTGCATGTATATTATGTGGGAATGATATTTTAAAAATTTGCGTGCGTCTCGGATCCAGAAATGAGTAGTCAAAGACATTACCAAGACTCAGAAAGTACTTGAAAAAGCAGCTGGTACTCATTTATAACAACAAGATTATCAGTGGAAGATGGAGTAGGAAAGAATGTCGAAACCTTAGGTACTCTGCGTAGACGTGAATACTTGGATTCTGGTGATTTGCAGATGCAGTTTGGTTTGTGGAAATCTGATGTACCAAAATACAAGAGCTCGCTTATGAAATGGAAATTGCAAGGTATAAAGTAATCCAAAACAATAGAAATGAAGGAAAAAGATGAAGAGTAGCAGTAATGGTTTACATAGCATTTGTTAAGGACTCTGAGAGGAACAGGATCTGTTTATGGACAGAATGAATTGGGGTGGACTTACAGAGCAAAACAGCGCACAACTGCACTTTGAGGTACAGCCTGTAGGCAATAACCATTACAACGTATGGGGAGAGTAGCTATGCAAGGCTGCTTGAGAGCGATGACAACACTATAAATTAGTTAAACTGAGAAACTTAAATTGTCCACATGTAGACTGGTATACTTGCCGTGCAGGATGACGAGGAATGTGTGTTCCTGGATTGCATGAAGGAGGCATCACCGCAGCAGTATGCTTCCAACCTAAGACCTCATGTACTGTTTGTCCTGGCCCTTGGAAAAGAGGTGAGGCACGTGGATCCAGGGTCAATAGACGAACATATTGGCGTACAGTGATAATTTATTTTAAATTTCAATATGATGGTAGAGAATGACATGCATTCATTGAGATTGACAAAAAAAAATTAACTGAGAGAGGCTTTCAATGGGGGATAGAATGAAGGTGATGAGGTTTGACTGGAACATCAAGTTGGTCAGAAATAAAAACCTAGCAATGGGGTCTCATAAGAGAGAGAATGAGTTGTGTCCAGTTGAAGAATGGTCCCTCAATTGGGAAAGTCCGGATAAACAAATCCAGCGCTCCCTGGGTGATGGAGAAAACAATAAAATCAATGTAAGATAGCAAATTGAATTGGAAACGGGCGAATGCTGGAGGTTCAGAGGGAAGATGGAAGAGCAGGAGGGAATTATGGGAAAACTGAGAGACAAAACTGTGCTGTTCCAGATTCGTTTGTGGGCATCTCATTATGAGCATGTCGAACGATGGAATAAGGCTAGTTCAAAAACAGAAAGATGCATTCTACCTGGAGAAGTGCTCACTGCACGGCTCCAATCTAGATTTCTATCTGAAGATTTTTGTGAAAGTTTCAGCCTTATCTTTTCCGTTTTGTGCTGGGCTCTTTCATTATTGAGGAGCAGAAAGTGAGGACTACAGATGCTGGAGATCAGAGCTGGAAAATGTATTGCTGGAAAAGCGCAGCAGGTCAGGCAGCATCAAAGTAGGAGAATCGACGTTTCGGGCATAAGTCCTTTCGGATTCCTTTAATTATTGAGGAAGTTATATTGGTGGATACCCTTCCTCCAGTGATTTGTTTGTTTGTCCACCATCATTCACCGAGACTGCATGTGAGACGATTGCAGAGATTAGGTCTGATTCGTTGGTTAGATCTACCAATCACTTGCAAGTTACGCTTTTTAGTTAGTACGTTGTCCTGTTTGGTAACTTCGCTCATTTTAAGGTGTACCTGGGACTGCTCTTGGCAGGCACTTCTATATTCTCCACTGAACATGGGTTTATTCCCTGGCTTGATGGTCAGGGTATAAGGAGCATATGTCTGTCAGTGACTGTAAAAATTGTGCTGGTATACAAATATGCTACTCTTAGTAATGATCCGAATTTCCTCATACAGCCCTGAGCTGAGTTACTTGACCTATTTAATATCTGTCCCATACAGCACCCTGATAGCGTCACACCATATACAGTGGGTTTTTGCAATGAAGAAGTGTGTCTTTGTCTCTGGAAATACTGTGTGTGGTTAACACTGATACCAATAATTGCATCGATATGTCTGCAGCTGGCAGTCTGATGGGAATGTGGTCAAAATGTTTCTCCTTCTTAGCCATTCCCTCCTGACACAGAGCAAACCAATCTAGCAGCTATATCCTTTGGACCTAACCATGTAGAACAACAATGCTGCTGCTAATCCAATCTTTGTGCTTGTTTCGAAATGACCCATCCAGTACAAACTCTCCATCTTTGTCTCTCGCTCAGTGCTTCAACGAAGTCTTACTCAATGTGGTGGAACACTGATTCATCAGCTAAACGTTAGAGTCAGCAAAAGATTTCCCTGTCAGTGTTTGATGTAACACCATCAGACTTCGTTGTGTCACATTGTTACTTGAGCAGTGAAGATGGCTGTTCCAATTCTGACACTCATCCCCAGTCATTAGGAAAGTGAACTTTCCAGGGAGTGCGGATGTTTTTTTCTCACTGTCAATCGACGGACCTCTCCTGTGGTGTGTGACGCTGACTCTCTGACTGTTGTGACTGGACTCTTCAAAGTCTCACGCCTTCAGCTGCTCTCAGTACCTTCTCGGTTCTATAGATTTCTAAAATGTGCTCTATATTAAGTAACTGCGCAATTCCGCTTTTAAACCCTCCAAATGTACATCTGTATCCTTCTCTGTAATCTCCTCCTGCTGCTACATCTATCTCTATCTCAGTAACCGTCCATATCTCCACAATCTCCACCAGCTACAGCAGCCCCATTTATCATTATAAATTCATCCAGCATCTACACCTCTCTCTATCTCTCTCAGTCCCATTAAATACTACACACTTGGTTGTCTCTCTAACCTGCGCCGGCTCCTAAGCTGCAGTATGACATGTGTGGAATTGACCATAAAGAAGGAAGTAACTGAACATTTGGGGAAAAAAAAACATTATCAGCAAATTCGTAAAGTGCAAGTTCTGCTGGACAGATCTGCTGGGGTTCATTGTGGACGTAAAGAAGAAGTTGGACAGTGGGGATCCAATGGTTGTGATATTTCTAGACTATTAAAAAAGGTACTTGGGAAGATGTTGTTGTAACGATTGATTTCGAATTTTATACACCAGGCGGTTAAGGATGTCGTCTTCTGTTGGTAAGCTGATTGGCTGACTGACAGAAGAAACAGCATCGCTATAAATGGCAAAATGCATCTAGTGGGGTGCTGCAGGTTTCAGTTCTCGGAGACTAACTACTACAAACGTATACACATAGTGTGCAAGCACAGGCAGAATATTACATAGACAAATTCATGATGGTATTATACTAGCTCTTAAAACAGGCTATGATGATGAAGTAGAGTTCACAGATGAATATTGATAAGCAATAAGGGTGGAAGAGATCATTGTGTTCCAGAAATTGAAAGGGGTCAATGTTATTTAAAGGAGAAGCAGATTCAAATGCGTCAATGGTAAAGAAACTGGATGACTTTGTGTATGAATCTCAAACGAGGTATGAAGATGCATTTGCGTAGGCCAAATGAAATTATGGCATTGATTACAAAGGAATGGATTGCAAATGCAAAGAAATGTTTTTACAATTACATAAGGGCGCACACCTAGAATGTTGTGTCTAGGTTTTAACTCCTTAATGAGGAAGGATGTGGTAACAATGAGGCATTTCAGGAGAGGGACGCCAGGATGATTCCAGGCGTCAAATGGCTGTCCTACGATGAGCAGTTGAATAGTTTGTGTTTGCTCTCGTTGGAGTTCAGAAGAATGCGAGGACAGTACCTCAATGTCTTATATACAATGCAAAAGGAGAATGATAAGTTGGACGTTGGAATGATAGCCCTTTGTAGGACTCAATCGAACGTATTGTCATAGATATGGAGTGAGAGATGGTATAATATAACTGGAATGAGGAGAAACTACTTCTCTCAGAGATTTGTGAACTTATGGAACTCACTGTCCTAAGGTGTCGTGGAGGCATAATCAATCCACAGAATGAAGAATTAAATAGATATGTTTCTGATGAAAAGCAGAGTTAAGACCTATCAGGATCAAGCAGAAAAAATAGCGTTTAAAATGGGTGAAAGTTAGCCATGGTCAGATTAAGAGGTGTTGTGGACAGAAGGGCTGAATTGTCTACTACCAATCCTAAATCGCATGCCCGTATATACTTCATCAGCAGTTCATTGGTTTTGAATAATTGTTGATGGTTGGGGATGGCGGGAGCCGAGGGTTACTCCCTCAGTACCGACCCTCCATCAGCGCCCACTCCCTCAGCAAAGGAAGGTTTTGGGTTCTAACCAGTTTGAAATATTTACTGCCTGGCCAAATTAAAGACCTATTGCAGCTTTCCCCTCGTCCGCTTAACCTAAATGGTGTCCATATATTTCGGAATAGGGACACAGGCGGCTTCAGAACCTCAGGATTGTGAAGTGGTGCTGGAGAATGTTTTGGGGTCAACTGAGACACTGACATTTTCCTCCCCTCTCTCTCAAATAGCAACGTACTATTTGGAAACATACTTTCATGCCATAAAAACATGGAACTGGATCAAGGAAGCAGTTATCAAAAGCATTCGATGTTGGAGTTGTGGGTGGTGAATGATAATGAACAACTGGCAAGAAAACACAGGAAAACTTTCTCTTTGTCAAAAAGAATACGGGGAAAGGATCTTTACGCTTCAGGCAAATAACATCGTTACAGCTAGAAGTCTGTATTATAATGAAGGAAAAGCTGTATTTATGTTATTGCGTTAGTTATAGTAATGGTGACAAACAGCTGGAAACAATTCGGTACTATTGTTGGCAATACTTGCACAGAGCATGTGAACGATCCTGGATGTTCCCAGAAATGTTTTGGCTGCCCTAGGTTGGGTATGTGTTGATACTCCATAACATGATGTTGATTATTTAGCATAACCACTTACTGAGTACAGTGAAATGAACAAACCAGCAAGTGCCGCTGATTATTGCATCAGCACCATATAGAACCAAACAATGAAAACGAGGCCAACCGAGTCTCACCATCAAGTGCAAGTCCAAAGGCTTTTTAAACGTTTGTCAGGTTGAAACCAACCTTCCCAGGCAATGCATTCCGCACACGTCCCATCTTGTCAGTGCCAAACACAAATCCTCTCTCAGCATTTTTCCTTTCCCTTTAAATCTGTGTTTCTTTTTTCTTGACCTTTCAACGATGGGGAACAGTTCTTGTCTGCTTATTGTCTCCATACCCCTTGTGCTCTTGTAAACATGTTTCAGTGTCCCTCCTCAACCATCCCTGCTGAAATCAAAAACCAAACAAATTTTACCCCGCTTTATTGTTCGAGAACTCACTTGTCTTGTTACACCTAAAGTGCAACGTCTCTCATTTATCAATTTTGAATTTCTCCGGCCAATGTGCTGTCTATCTCTATAGTCAGCTTATACTTTACTGAAACGTAACACTTTCCTCCTCACTTTTTACCACCAAGCTCATATTTGTGTCTACATTACTATCATTCCACTGCTCCCATCTTACACATTCTCAACATAATCGTTTATGAATATCTCAAACAAAACTTGATTTCCTTCCAATTCTCTAGATGTTATTCACAGAGGAAAAATTAATAGTTCCACTCTCTTGGTGTTTTTAGTTTGGTGAATTTACAGAGTGAAGTAGTTAATGTCTTTTATAAGTGAGTCACAAATAGCATTTTCAACACCGAGCCGAATTCACCTTTTACAATCGAACCCTCTGAAGTCTTTATTCATAGAGCTTGTAAATAATTTAGAATGGAGTGGGCTTTGACGCCTTGCACTACAATATTGATATTTCATGTTAGGCTGGAATATGTTCTTTGCAACATTCCCTTCAATATTCAGAGCTGAAAAATTTTTCATCTGTAGGATGGACACAGATTCATTCATTCTTTGAAAGAGCATGTGTGATGAGTATAAAGATTGAATTGAAATCGATATTAAGGGTCCGCCACAGGAGCTCACGTTATTTTGTCACCTCCACCCTGAATTGGAAACAAACGTTTGGGACAAATGCCACTGCAACACGAGAGGAGAAAACATATCATCTGCACTTGATGCAGATACAGAAATACAGAATGCATTTACAATCTGAACAAGAATCAATTGATATAAAATAGTCATTTTCAAACGAAATCAGATCCCGATTTTCAAAACGTGATGTTTTCTCAAAAAAAACCTCACTTCTCCAAAAACAAGCTTTTTCTTGTCAGACCACGTCATCTGCCACTCGTTCTCTTTCTTTCTACTGTTTCCTTACACTCCTACTTCCCTTCCACTATCCCTCCTACTGGGACAGACTCTTCCACTAACGATTTCCCTTCACGCTGTTTTGCTGTCAGTCCCACAGTAAAGTACACCAATGCCCCAGTTACTCCAACTTCTTCGGCCATCTCTTTCCCTTTTTACTTTCCAACTTGTATGATGGAATCTGCTGGATGCTGTGTTGCTATTGGTTATATGTGAATGTTGAGATTAAGATGATCAATAACCAATAGAAACATACAAAAGTGTGCGGTAGTGTCGGATGCGTTCTGAATGGGGTGAATTTGCTCCACATGGTACAGAGTGAAGCCTCTTTCTTCCTTACCATCACAACGCTTCATCAAACATACTCATCACAAATATGACGCACATCTTCTGAGAATCAGAATTACATGTTTCAGTTTCCCTTTAAACAATGTGAGGACACTGAGTGCATTGATCGATCAAGCTGTTTTCGATGATTTTACTCTTTACTATTGTAGCTGATGTTCCAATGCCATCTGAGCTGTCAAAGTTTGCTATCAAAATAATATTTGAATCAAGTAGCATTCAGGGCCCTGAGAAAACTGTGATCAATGGGAAACAGAGGAAATTCTGTATTGGTAATTTTCTCACGGAACAATGGGAAAACCGATCTCTGCAAGTTGTCTTCCAAATAACATGTTCTTTCACCATAATTTGTTAAATGACTCGTCATCCCCTAGTATATGTGTGTGCATCTGCATCACTTAAATAGAGGCGGTTCTATAAGGCAGCTCCATGAAACCTTCCCCTGGTCTATTATTTACAGTGTGGAAACAGGCCGTTTGGGCCAACAAGTCCACACCGACCCGCAACGCATACAGACCCCATTCTTCTACATTTGCCCCTTCAACTAATTCACTTCACCTGTAGGAGGAAACTCACGCAGACACGGGGAGAATGTGCAAAGGCCAAGCAGTCAATCGCCTGAGACGGGAATTGAACCCGGGTCTCCCTTGCTATAAGGCAGAACGCTAACCATTGTGTCCCCGTTGTGGAGATGATAAAGAAACACTGCCTTTGTTATTCCCTTCCAGAACCGAAGAATGAATTTATCATGTTTAAAATATTAAAACTTTTTTTTTCCGAGTTTGATCTGAAGTCTCTGAAAAGTAAGACTGTGCTAGTTGAATGTCACCCCAGTGAAATCAGGACATTACTGTAAGGTTATGATCCTAATTGTTTTCAGTCAGTTACTTACTGAGGACTGATTATGCCACGTCAGTGTCACTGAGTTCACCATTTTCAAAGCCCAACAGAATAGCAGTAAATTTTCTCAGGACTGTGCCAGCCCACTACTCACTTTCATCCTTCAGCACATACACCTTGCTCACCAAACATTTTCATTTTCTTTTCTTGCATCGTCGCTCTCAAGATGCAACAACTTAGAGATGCCCAAGATGGTCTGGAACTATCTTCGATTCCAAACTCTTGTCCTCTGCATCCGTCCCCTCCCACAGCCCCACCTCCTGTCGAGTACTCGCCATCCCTTCTAACCTCCACTCTCTTATTCTAAGCGTTATGGACTCAGCAAAGATGTCAGCTTTGTTCATCTGCGACCCCACCTTATTGACTTTCGACCACGACATGACATCCAACTCTTCTTCTGCCGTCATCGCCTCCGTACCCATTTTATTGGACAAGAATCCTCTCTCCGTCGTACAGAACCTCTCTCCCAAATCGAACGGTCTCCCTCCATCTGAACCCCCTCCCTCTGCCCGTTGACCTGCACTCCATCTATTCAGTGAGGACATCTGGTTGCCTCAGTTTTGCTACATTCCCCTCATCCAAACAAACGTATCTCCTCCTGAGCAGACTAAAAATGTCCGCTCCGATCGAACCCTGACTTTGTTATGATTCCAGGGTCAAAAAATGTGGTGCTGCTGTATTCTGGTGGACCAGCCTCTACATAGCAGTGTCTGAGCGACAGCTCTCAGATAAATTCCCCTTTCTCTCGCTAGAGCATGGCCAAACCATGGTACATCAGGCCTTTGTATCAAATACGATAACTGACCTCATGCCATATTTTAATCCCTCCTCCCAAGCAAGGGTCCAAAAGCGGATAATCCTCTGATGACAAAGCTTGCTTCCATCACCTCCCGAAAATTCACAAACAGAGCTATCGTGGCAGACCGATTGCTTCAGCTGCTCCTGCTTCACAGAACTCATCTCTACTTGCCTTGATTCAGTCTTTCCTATCCTGGTACGTCCTTGCCCACGTACAAAGATGATTCCTCTTATACATTCCACCACTCTTGGAATTTCCAATTTGCAGGTTCCAACCGCTTTCTCTTTCCCATGGTTGTGCAATCCCCCACCAGGATGGTGACAGAGCTCTCCACTTCTTCCTGAAGCAAAGGCCTGGACCGCACCTAGCCACCACTACCCTCCTTCTGTTGGCTGAATCGGTCCTCACCGGCAACAACCTCTCTTTTTGTCTCCACTCATTGTATTTTTCAGGTCAAAAGGAGGGCATGGTTACTCATGCGTGCCCCAGTCATCCATGTCCCGGAATCAGACATTACACAAATTCATTTCCTTGGAATCCACTACGAACCTGATTTCCCCAGGATCACAGTAACTTGGAATTTCCTACACATCATTTCTATCTCCATCTGCATCTTGCGCCCGAGCTCCTGACTACTGTACGGGAACCTGTACGCAACCCCAACTACGTTTTTGGATACATTTTTGGTATCTCATTTCTACCCTCACAGGTTCTACATCATCTGACCCTACTTCATTTTTTACAATTGAATTAATTTTATTTCTTACAAATAAGGAAACACCACACCCACTGCCCAAGGGCCTATTTTGTGGATAGGATTGATATCCTTGTATATTCAAAAATACATCCTGGTCCCCTAGCAGCCACATTTCCATAATGCCCACTAGGTCATTTCTGACAATTTCGATCTGCACCACAATCTCATTTATATTATTGTTATACTGCGTGCAGTCAGATATAACATATTCAGTCCTCTAGTAACCGTCTCTCTTCTCATTGTCATGTGTTTGCCAGTATGCTTGAAGTTTGATTGCTAACCCTTTCCATACACTGGTTCTATTTGGACCTGGACTGGAGATTTCTGTTTTCTAATTTGGCTGCTAGCTGTTCATATTCCTTAACAGAAGCTCTGCTCTACTTTTATCTATGTCATTGGTACCTACGTGGACCACCACCACTCTGATGTTTACTGTCCCAGATGAGGCATCCCAAACTCAAACACCAAACACGCAGCACCACCTTCAGGAATCTCCATCCTGGTCACAGAGAACAGTGTTTACTCTTTTATCTTTACTACCAGCATTTACAATCACATTTCTCTTCTCTTGCCCGCACCCAACCTCCTACAGGTTCTCTAAACTCGGTGCTGCAGCCTAAACAGTCCATCCTCCCTGCAGTCCCCATTCATGTTCACACAGCGAGCAAAACTCTTGAACGTGTTCGTCAAGGGCAGGGCCTGATGCTCCTGCAACTTTCCATCCAGAATCCTTCTACCTGTTTCACTCACAGCCATTCCCTCCTCTCCATGACCACTAAGTGAGCGACTGTGTCCTGAAACAGAGCATCTAGTTAACTCTCCCACGCCATAATGTGCCACAATCTTTGAAGCTCAGCTTTCAGCATCGACTCTGAGAAAGAGTTCTTCCAGGAACAATGATGTATTACAGACATGGTCACCGGGAGCCAAAATGTGGTCTACCAGCACCCACATCATGCTTAAACAACATATCTCCAGATCCTCCATCCTTATTTTATTTCATTAATACCGATTTTTATTTTATGTCAACAATTGTTGTGTAGATGCTTCGGAAAATTGTAACCAATAAATTAAAACGATTAATTGAACAGGTAGATTCCATTTTGCATTACTTATTTTCTAGTTCTCTGAATCTCGCTGGCGACAGTTATCCCTGAAAATCGCCTGCAGTGCCTCCACGATGTCCTTCGCTATCTCCTTCAGAACGTTGCATTTTCATCCTCTCAGTTTTTGTGATTGATCCATCTTCAAGCATTGGGGCTTCCCCATTACCTTCTCCTCTGTGCAGATCACAACATTCATCCCTCACCCTCGACTCTCTTGAGGTTCTGAAATGCTCGTCCTGACTTCCATTGTGGGAATTGATAGAACATGTTTGCCTTCCCCATATTGGGCAAAAGACTGTCCTTGTCCAAACTATCTAACCCTCTGATGATCTTGAATGTCTCTATTAAGTCACCTCTCAACCTTCTTCTCTCTAACGAGAACAACATCAAGGCCCACAGCCTTTCCTCGTAAGACATTCCTTCCATACCAGGCAACACCCTAGTAAATATATTCTGCATCCTCTCCAAAGCTCCCACATTCTTCTTATAATGCGGTGACCAGAACTGTACGCAATACTCCAAGTGTGGCCGTACCAGAACTGCAGCATAATCTCCTCGTTCTGGAACTCAATCTCTCAATTAATAAAGGCCAAAACACTGTATGCCTTCTTAACTACACTGTTAATCTGGGTGGCAACTTTCAGGGATCTGTGTACATGGGCACCGAGATCTCTCTGCCCATCTTCACTCCCAAGTATCTTACCATTAGTCCAGTACTTCGCATTCCGATTACTCCGTCCAAAGTGTATCACCTCACACTTGTCCACATTAAAGTCCATTTGCCACATCTCGGCTCAGCTCTGTATCCTATCTGCAAATTACTGCATCCTTCATCACTATCCACAACTACACCGACCTTAGTGTCGATCGCAAATATACTTACCCACCCTTCTAAGCCCTCATCCAGATCATTCATAAAAATGACAAACAGCAGTGGACCCAACACGGATCCTTGCGATACGCTGCTAGTAATTGGACATCAAAATGACCATAGTCGTTCCATCAACTACAACCCTCTGTTTTCTTTCAGCAAGCCAATGATGGATCCAAACTGCTTTGTCTCCAATCCTATTCCTCTGCATTTTGTATAATAGCCTACTGAGGGGAACCTTATCCAACGCCTTGCTGAAATCCATAAACACCACATCAACCACTTTACTCTCATCTACCTGTTCGATCACTTTGTCAAAAAACTCAATAAGATTCGTTAGGCACGACTTACCCTTCACAAAATTGTGCTGACTGTCCCTGATTAGATCACTCTTTTCGAGATGGTTATAAATGCTATCTCTTATAACCTTTTCCAACACTTTGTCAACAACTGAAGGGAGACTCACTGGTCTGTAATTACAAAGTTTGTCTCTCCTATACTTTTTTTGAACAAGGGAACCACATTTGCTATCCTCTAGTCCTCAGGCACTATTCCTATCGACAATGATGATTTGCAGATCAATGCCAAAGGCTTGGTAATCTCTTCCCTTGGTTCCCAGAGTATCCTATGTTAGATCCCATTCGGACGCAGGGAATTGTCTATTTTCACAAACAGCAGTATTTCTAATACCTCTTCCTTTTGAACCCCAGTCTCTTCTTGTCTAGATGCAAGCATATCTTTATCTGCCTCGCCAAAATTTTCATTTTCTATAGTGAACACTGTCGAAAAATATTTATTTAGTGCTTCCCCTATCTCCTCTGACTCCACACACAACATCCCACGATTATCCTTGATTGGCCCTAATTTAACTCTTGGCATTCTTTTATTCCTGACATATCCATGGAAAGCCTTAGGGTTAACCATGATCCTACATTTTGTCCTAACATAAGCCTTCTTCTTCTTCTTGACAAGGGATTCTACTTCCTTAGTAAACCACGGCTCACACGTTCTATGTCTTCCTCCTTGCCTGACAGGTACCTACTTATCTAAGACACACAGGAGCTTTTCCTTGAATCAGCTCCACATTTTAATATGCTCATCCCCTCTCGTTTCCTTCCCCATTCTACGCTTCCTAAACCTTTCCTAAATGCAAACTAAATGCTCCATTAATCGCCCAGTTCTTGTTCTCCGTTTATATGGAGCCATCCTCGTTTTCTCAATATTCACACTAGCCTCTCTTCTTTCATATGACTTAACAAATCTCCTGCAATCTCCTATTCAATAGCGAGTTAGTTTATATGATTCCTAGTTTCCACCTTATTGTTCTTTAATTGCCCACTGCTACGTTAAAGATGTTTCCCAATCGACCCATTCTGTGAGATTTTATCTCAGTGAATTCACTGTTGAACGCAAGCATGTAACTGTACAAATTCTATTTTCCATCATTGAGCTGGATGGTGGCACAACACTGCTGCCTCACAGAGCCAGGTACCCGGCTTCAATTTCAATCTGAGGTAAATGACGGCGTTGAAGTTGTACATTCTCTCCATGCTTACATTAAAATCATTAAGTCTTCTTCTCTCTCCACAGAATATCGTTGTGTTTATTTCTGGTTTCTGCCATTGAGAGTATTTTCGCTTTTGTTCGATGGATAAATGTGGTAAATGTGACAGGTTTGTTATAAAAGCGGATCTGGTGCTCGGGCTATCCTGGATGTTTGCGAATGTCAACCAGCCAATTGTGTGAGTGCAGTGTCCCAGACGACACACTCTATCTCGCTCACTGACTCAGTCAATCCGTCACTGCATGCAGCCTTTTCTCGGGCCACTCATGGGATTCCCCACACTCCATTTCTTGGCACTGGGTACGGGCTGCACATGCAGAGACTGATCACTTTCTGACCGGCTGGGGAGGCGAAGTATGGACCCTACCATTGAAAGGAACCAAATAGCTAATTACCCATTGAATTGCAAAGCAGAGTAAGCAAGGTGTTTGGCATTCATGTGCTTATTAATTAACTTCTGTTTATCCTTGTTCATCTGCAAATATATGCTCTATATGTGTGCCTTGCCAAACTAGTTTGGTGGAGGTGACAGATATCAGATACTGTGGTCATTGGACTGATACACTGGACTCCTCTTTCCTGATTATCGAGGTCACACTTGAGTTTTTATTATCAAATCATTCAATTTTACAGGAAAAGTTTTGCCAGAGTTGTGCTGAAATGGTAATTGAATTTTGGGGTGGCTAGAACAAGCCGCATGCCAGTGAGGTAAAGAATACGAAGATATTGCTTTCAAACACATGACCAAAGTGCTGGAATAGGAGGCAGCCCTTCCAACATGTGGATAATTGGAATTCCCGGACAGTGAGACCTACACAAGAAGGACAGGATGGAATGAACTGGCAACAATCTCCTGGCATACAGGTTTACTATGCTATTGTGACTCAAGAGAGTTTAAGCTAGTGGGGCAACGGGATGCGGGTGAGGAATTTGAAGTCGAAACCTGAGCACTAAGTTTCGGAGTACACTGCCTAAGGAGGAGTTGGAAACTAATATCAAGACAGATAAGACCAATAACAAACAGGCAAAGGGTACGGAACACAATGGGAATGGCAGTCTGAAGTGTCCTGATTTTATTGTGAGGAGTGTGACGGGCAAGACAGATGAGGTGGAGCTTGGGTGAATATACATACAGCGACTTAAATATTACAGAGATTTAATTGAGAGAGGGACAAGAGAGCAGTCAAACCTGTGGGTCCAGAGAGAGTTACAGGATGTGCAGTGAGTGGCTGGAGAAAATTATTGCAAGCAACGTAATTATCCTGCACTTTTTTGGCATTGAACAGTAAGCATGCTTCAATGCCCAGACTGAAGACACAAGGGAGGAAACTGGAATTTTCTCTACGATACTTTCTGCTTTGCTTATAGTCTTTTGTAATACTCTGTCACCAGAGAAATGAAGAGAGGAATTAACGTCAGGGCAACTCAAACCAAATATCAGATCAGGATCTGATGGAGTTGGACTGACATGCGTTTATTTGAAAGGAAAGCCTTAGCATGGGTAAGGCAGATGAACTTGGAGCCTGAAGCAGTAAAAGGGACTAAGAATTTGTGGCAGTTACAGGGACTTAAGGGAGGGAGTGTCAGAACTCGCTGTTGTCAAAGATCCAGAGTTTTGTTGTGTTAGACGAGATAGAGAGTAAGGTAAAAGAGGTGGAGGGGTTGTACTACTAATCATGGGAAATTTTACATCTGCATTCTTACAGGATGTACTGGAGAGCTCATCCACTGCAGCAATATGATTAGAGGACACACATAAGTTGGATGAAATTACTGCGTCAGGATTAAACTACAATTCCGCCAAGAGACTCCCAAATATGCGGAACAAATATGAAGGGCTGTTAAGGAAAGGTGTATTAAAAACAGAGTTGTCATATTGAGTGACAGTAACATCTCCAATATTGATCAGGACGTACCTGAGAACAAAAGACTGAGTTTGGACAAAATCTATTTTGGTGCATCCAAGATGGCTACTTGCAAAGTTATGTGGATAGTCCAACTGCAAAAGCGGCCATACTGGACCTCGCCTTGCCGAATGAGCCTTGTCAGGTGACTGACTTTTCAGTGGGAGAGCATTTTGGAAACTGTGATTAACTCCACATGTTTTAAAATAGCTACGAACATGGATTATTCAGGACCTTTTGGAAAAGAAATGAGTTGGGGGAAGGCATATTAAGTCAGTATCTGGCAGAAGCGATGGAGTGTTAATTGGGAGGAGCTGCTATCAGGCACATCTGCATTCTTTATGGAGCAACTGTTTATTAAATCGTGATTGCAATATTATCGCATAAATGTTTCCCAACTGCTCGAATTTTAATCTATTGTATTTGCAGACCTATTTCGAGGTCGCTGCATGTTCGAGAACAGGAAGAAGTATGGATGATTTGCACAGTGTCCTTCAACGAAACAGATTTTCTCAGAAGGCACATAGATTTTTTTTTTATTGAGGGGCAGAGAATTTCACAACTAATACAGCACAGAGGGAGGCAATTCAGTCTATCGACCGGCCATGATCTCTCCAACTCCAAAACATGAAAACATGCAGACTGACTGGTGGAAGACAGAGAGATAGAAAGAGAGGTAGAGATAGAGATAGATAGAGAAAGAAAAAAAAAGACGGGGCGGGGAGACGGGGTGAGTGGTGGTGGAGAGAGAGTAAGACGGAATTAACCGAGAAGGAAGAAAGTGAAGGGAGGTAAATAGAGAGGAGAGGAACGGAGGAACAGACTGAGTGAGAAAGGAACAAAGAATAATGAAAATCTTCATCCCAGGAACAGGCCAGTCAGCACTCCAAACCTGAGACAATCCAGATCTACTGTCTAGACTTCTCGCACATTTCCTACGCATATGCATCCCTTGCTCACCACATACTCGTTGCATCTGTCCAGACGCACCTTAGATGAATCTATCATGCCTGCCTCTACCACCTCTGCTGGCAACGCGATGCAGACACCCACCACACTCTGTGTAATGTATTTGCCGCGTGCAACCCCCTTAAACTTTTCTCGTCTCACCTTGAAAGCATGACTTCTCCTTAATGAATCCTTCACCCTGTGAAAAAGCTTATCTCTATCCACCGTGTCTACACACTACATGATTTTGTAAACCTCAATCAGGCCCCCTCAATCTCCTTTTTGCTAATGAAAACAAAACCAACTACTCAACCTCTCTTCAAAACAGGCACCTTCCATACCAACAACATCCTCTTAATCCTTCTCTGCACCCTCTCCAAAGGGCCAACATGATTTTGGTCATGTGTCTTCCAGAATTGTATAGGGTATTTTAATTGCGGCCAAACCAACGTCTGGTAAATATTTTTCATGACGTGCCAGTTCTCATAATCAACACCCTGTCCAATGAAGGCAAGCATACTATATTCCCTCTTGACCACTGTATACAACTGCGTAGCAACCATCAGTGTACAATGGTCCTGCCCTCCTAGAAAACTCTGCTCATCAACTTTTTCCAAGGCTCTTCTATTCACTGCATAATTCACTCTCGAATTAGACTTACCGAAATGCATCACCTCACATTTGTCTGGATTGAACTCCATCTGCCACCTTTCCGCCCAACTCTCCAGTCTATCTATATTCTCCTGTCTGCTTTGACGTTCTGTTATGCTTTCTGATACTCCAACAATCTTAGTGTCATCTACAAACTTGCTGATCATACCAACCGTGCCCTCTTCCCGATCATTTACATAGATTACAAATACCAGTTGGCCACAACACTGTCAACTGAATAACGCCACTAGTCACCGTTCTCCATTTTGAGAAACTCCCTTCCACTAATACTCTCAGTCTCCTATTGTTCAACCGTTCATAATCCACCTAGATAGAACACCCTTCACACCATGTAACTACACGTTCTCCATTAGTCTGCAATGGGGAACCATATCAAAAGCCTATTAGTTTTCCTTGTAGAACCTTATCAAACGCCTTACTAAAGTCCATGTATATATCATCAACCGCCCTCCTTACATCTACCAAGGTGGTCACATCCACAAAGAACTCTATTTAGTTGGTTTGACACGATCTTTCCCGCACAAAACTATGTTGACTATCACTGATAAGCCCATTCTTTTCAAAATATAAATAGATCCTATCCTTCAGTACCTTCTCCAGCAACTCTCCCACCATTGACGTCAGGTTCACTGGTCCATAGATACCTAGAATATCCCTAATATACGTCTTGTACAGAAGGACAATGCGAGCCATCTTCCAGTCCTCCTGCACATCACCTGTTTGTAAGTATGCCGTAAAGATATCTGTCAGAGACCCATCTGTTTCCAATCCCCCATCCCTGAGCAACATGGGATAGTTCCCATCCGGTCCTGAGGAGTTGTCTACGTTGAAATCCTCTAGCCTACCCAACACATCTTTCCAACTTATGTCAACATGAGCCAGACTAATCAAACTTATATCCCTAATCACAACATTCATCATGTTCCCCTCCACATGAACACAGATGCAAAGCAATCAGTCAGAATCTCACCCATTCTCTCAGGTACGACATACAGCCTTCTTACATTACACTTTAGTGGAACAATCCCTCCTCTAGTTACCCGTTTGCTTCTTGTATAACAAGAAAATGCTTTGGGATTCTCCTGAATTCTACTCGCTTAATCTATTTCATGGCCCCATTTATCCTGCTTTATTCCTCGTTTGCGACTTGTCCCAGTCTTCCGATGTTCCTTCACGGCCAGTTCTTTTCTTAGCTGCCTAGTTTTTATGTACGCTTCCCTTTTCCTCTTGGATATTCGTACAATTTGTCCTGTCATTCACTGTTCACGAATCTTGCCTTTCCTATCCTTTGCCTTCAATGGGACATGCTTATCCTGCAGTATCTTTAATCTATCTTTAAAAGCCACCCATATATCAAATGTGAACTTCTATTCAAATAGTTGCGTCCAATCAACATTTCTGAGCTCCTTCCTAATTTTGATATAATTGCCCTTGGCCAATTTTCATACTCCTTCCTAAGAACCATTCTCATCTTTGTCTAGAAGTATTGCAGACGTTACAAAATTGTGTTCATTGTTCCCACAGAAATTCCCCAATACAAATTCTAACACCTGCCCTGGCTTATTCCCCAATATCAGGTCCGATATGGTCCCTGACCTCGCCGGACTGTTAACATACCGCTCTAGAAAACTTTCCTTCTTCAACATTCTACCCCATCCAGACATCTGACGCTACATTTATCCCAATCAATGTCTGTAAAACTGAAATCTCCCATCACTGATATCCTATTTCCTCTACATCTTTCCATAATCTGTTTAGCTATGTGTTTTTCTACCTTACGATCACTGTTGTACTTGAGACCAGAGTGAGGTGAGACAGATAAGGAAGTAGCATGAGAACAAATAGACAGAAAATGGAAAGTTTATTCAGAATGCCACACGGACGACTCACACATTGTCTGGTGCCATAGCCTGGAAAGGCCATGCTGATACTGTCTGTTATCCAGGTCATTTCTCTACAATATCATCACAGAGCTAGGTTGCTGAAAGCTAATCAGAATCCGATAGACAAATAGATTTGTTCCAGGGAGAAGGTGGATTCATTTTAACAGACAGAGCAAACAGGAGCAGTAACATATAATCAGCCCCGCCCCCCAGACACTGGGTGAGAGATTTGGCCAGAGAATCTCAGTGCAGGGTTCATTGACAGAAGGGAATCCAGGATCTCAGCTGTGAATCAAGTAATGATTCACAAGGTTTGCACACCACTTGCATGGTTTAGTAATCCACATTTCAATTCATATAGCTCAATATCGTGAGTGTATATTAACAATCATAGCTCTTCATACTTCTCATATTTCGGTATGTGCAGAAAAAAAACATTTTGTCCTTGCACTTTGTTTTCAATAAACACATTTTATTCCGGAGGGAAAAAAAAGAACCTGTTCAGATGGGACAGTCTTCATCTGAACGTTGCTGCTATGAAAGTCCGAGTGAAACGCATAACTAGCGTGGTAGATAGGGAGTTAAACAGAGTAGGAGTGGAGAGGGGAGCAGGATTCAGTTAAAAAGGAAATTAGAAAAACCGATTTAAAAGAGAATGTAACAAGGCAGAATTCAAGAGAGGTTATTAAAATTTCCAGCCGGCACAAATAGGACAGAGAATCTGGCAACGATTAACAGTCAAACTTCAAGTCAACTGCATAAAGAAATGACAATGAGTTTAGTAACGGTTGATGCAGGACTGATGATGTTATATCTGAAAGCACACCATTGAACGATGAAGGTAAATGAGTTTGTGGCGCAGATCAAAATTAACAGCAATGCCCTGGTGAGAATCACGGAGACGTGGCTACAAGAGAATCAGGATTGGGATCTCAATATTCGAGGATACTCATCTTATCGAAAAAAGTGCAGGTGGGCGGGGGAGTAATTTACATTACTAGAATAGAATGAAATGAAATTTATATTAAGGAAGGAAGTAGGATCAGATGGTATAGAATCTGCATGGGTTGAATTGTTGAACCACAATGGGAAAGCCACCATAGTTAGAGCCTTGTGCAGGCAGCCTTACTGTAGCGAGGAGCTGGGGCGCAAGATGCACCAGGTCATAGAAAAGATGTGTCGGAAAGGCCAGGTACAAATATCATGGGAGATTCATTGTGGAAATGGATGGAGAAACCGAGGTTGCTGCTTGTTCGCAAGGACTCGGGAGCACAAAATAGAATGATAAAGGTAAATGAGTTTGTGGCGCAAAAGCAGAAGAGAAAACATACCATGTGGCGAAGGGAATTGGGAAACCACAAAGTTGTGAAGTCTACAAATACCAACACAGGGCAACAAAACAATGGAGGGAGAAGATGATGTAGGGGAATACGTTGGCCAGTAAGACAATGGAAGACTGTTAGAGATTCTTCAGATGCATAAAATGCAAAAGAGAGGCAAAGGGCAATATTGGAAGCTGAAAATGATACTGGAAAGACAGTAGCAGGAAAAAATAAATGGTTGAGGAACTTTGTGTCAGATTTTACGATGGAGAGATGAGCCATTTTCCAAAAATTCTAGCCAGTGAGGGGGCAGTGCTGAGCATGGCGGTCATCACCGAGCATAACATAGTAGAAAACTGAATGGCCTGAATGTGAAGCTATAAACTGGGCGAGATGTATTACACATCAGAATTCTAAGGGAGAGATAAGACGTGCGATAGTGGTCATCTTTCAGGATTTTCTAGAATCATGAGAGGCTCCGGAGGAATAGAAAATTACGCCACCAGATGTATCAAGGGAGTAAGGCAGAAGACTGAAAACTATGGACAATAAACATAACCTTGTTCATGGGTAAGATCCTGGAAACCATTGCGAAGGATGAGATTTCTGAAAACTTGGACGTGGCTGGCAAAATACGGCGGAGTCAGCATGGTTTCCACCAGCGGTCATGCTTGACAAATCTACTAGAACTCTTTGAGGAAATTAGGAGTAGATTAGACCAAGGACAACCAAAGGATGTTGCCCATCTAGGCCTCAAGATGACCTTTGACATGTTGCTATACAAGAGTATATTGATAGTGGTAAGGGCCCATGGTGCGAGCATGGATTGGAGCTTCGATGTCTGGCAAAAAGCAGTGAGCATGCATGAAACATTCTATCTCAAGATGGCAGTTGGAGGAAAAGTGATGTTCCACAAGACTGAGTGTTCGGGCCTGATGTTTGCACTTTATGCATTAATGACCCAGGTGAAGGAACTGCAGACATTCTGGCTCGATTTTCAGACTGGACAAAGATTTGTAGAAGGCCAGTTAGCATTGAAGAGTAGGCTGCAGAAGTGTGCTTCAAAACATCTCCTCAACTTGCCGCACCTGTCTTTGACTCCCACCTTTCCAACTAGAACCCCCAGGTCCTCACATTCCAACCTATAACCTACAGATCCAACACATCATCCTCCGCCATTTCAAACACGAAAGGTCAGACCCCATCTCCAGAGATATATTTCCCTCTCAAACCCGAGCATTGTGCTGAGAGCATTCTTTCCACGGCTCCTTCTTACGTCCACACTCCCAAACAAGACGCCCTCCACTCACGGCAATTCCCTTTGCTGTTGCGCCAAAAATGTCCCCTTACCTCCACCCAAGACCCCAGGATCCTTCCACATCTAGCAGAAATTACTCTGTGCAGCCATACACCTCATATACTGTGTCCGATGCTCCCAGTCTCACCGAATTTGGGCAGACAGAAAGTCAACTTGCAGAATGCTTCAGAGAACATCTCTATGGCACATAAACCCAAGAACACCACTGCTCTGTGGCCGATCACTCCCACTCCGCTAAGGATATACAATTTCTCAGCCACCTCCACTAAGAAATTTCTATCGCCCCGACGCCTGGAGGACTTGCCAACTACTCAGTACCAATGTAAAATTTCACCAGTTTCTTCATCTCCCCTCCCCCACGTTATCCTAAATCTATCCCTCGAACTCAGCACCGCCCTCTTGATTTCTTCGACCTGTTCATCTTTCTTCCCTCTTATCCATTCTGCCTTCCGCTCTGGCATGTCACTATCACCTCTACCTTCACCAGCTTATCGCCTTCCAAGCTACATTCGCCCCAGGAACACCTCTTCCCCTTTATCTCTCAGCCCCCTTTCACCCACTTCTCCACCCGTGTACACTCCTGAAGAAAAGCTTATGACTGAAACATCGAATCCCTTGCTCCTAAGAAGATGCTTGACTGGCTCTACTTTTCGATCAGCACAACACTCTTGGGCTCTGATCTCCAGCAGCTGCAGTCCTCACTGTCCCACTGAGAAGGTTTTGGACAGTTGAGCCGAGTGGGAAAAGATCTGGGAGATTACGTATAAGATGGGAAAGTGTGAGGTTATGCGCTTCTGTAGGAAGAATAGAGGCATGAACTATTTTCGAAATGGGTAGTAAATTCAAGGAATCTTATCTGTCCTAGTCCTGGATTCATTCACAGTAAACTTGCAGGTAGTCAGGAGTTAAGAAGAGAAGTACAATTTAGGCATTAATTTGAAGAGGACTTGAACATAAAAGCCGGCATGTCCTCGAAGGTTGTACAAGGCTCTTTTCAGGCTTTATTTGGAATAATGTACGCAGTGTTGGACGCTATATCTCATGAAGGATGCATTGGACTTGGAATATGTTCCGAGAAGATTCCCGAGAATTAAAGAATTTACCCATAAATTAAATGTTTTTTCATATAAAGAACATTTTGGTGATCTTGGTCTATATTTGACGGAGTTTGGAAGGAAGTAAGTGTCTATCTTTTTGAAACTTATGTAATACTCAGTTAAGTGGGGATAGTGGATGTCGGGATGATGTTTCCATTGTTAATAAAGACTGCGACCAGAGTTCACAGAGTAAGTGAAGAATTTTTAGAACATAGACAAGGAGATTCTTCTTCAGCAGAGAATAACAAATCTATGCAAGTCACTGCCACAGAAGTCTGAGGATGACAGGTTATTGAATACATTTAAGTCGGAGATGAACAGATTGTTGATTGTAGAGTGGATCAACAGTTACGGGGAGAAAGTTGTTGAATAGGGTTCAGAAGCTTAACAGACATTATTGTAGGACGGAGCTGACTCGATGAGTTGAATGGAGCGAATTTCTGCTCTTATGTCTTCTGGTCTTATTTTTAATGTTGGCTTTCATCATTCCTCAGTGGAGATGTATCCTGGAATCTGATCTTCTAATGACTTACAAAGAGTCACATTCCAATACTGATGACTGGTCAATGTCATGCTTCCTCCCTCCAGTCTCAGCAGCATGTCTCCAATACTCTGCGTTTTCTATCTCCACTCTAATGTGATAATCATATTGTCATTGAAGTCCAGTAAGTGATATTTTAACGCAATTCATTGACATCGATAACATCAACAGCATGACCCTCACCTGCCCTGTCTGTTCCTCGAATCACAATTCGACTTGCATTTGTCACGTACAACTCACTATTCACATATACATGACGTTTGTCTGTAATAACCCAAGATATCTTAGTCGCACTTTCCCGTCAAGATAAGAACCATAAAAGTTCGCGTAATGCTTGACCAACATTATAATCACTGATCAGTGATTACAGCCTGTATGTTTGCATTTGTAAGCGGAGAAACTTGTTTATGTTCTGACAATCATTTGGCATTGTTCCCATATCCAAGGCAGGTTGAATGATCACACACAATCAATCTACTATCTGCACCATTCCTTCCTCATTCAACCACACATATCCCATGCCGAATGTGTAAATTTCAACATTGCTTTTGAAATTAAATAATCTCAGTATTGAATTGAAAAGGGTTAACTGGAGCAGTTTGCTCAGCAACTGTGATTCATGCCAATCTCCGTGGATTCTACTTATCCCATGGGAGAGTTTCCATCGTTCAATGATAAATGAGCTCTGTTCAGTACATTATCACATCGCATGTGTGGGAGATTCACCGACAGCACTGAAAGTCATCAGCAGGTCCAGAGAGATAGGGAGAAGAGATCAGAAAACGAGAACAGTCGATTGGAATGATCCAACAATGGATCATAATCTGATAACAATGGACTGGAACGTTGCAACAATGGATAAGAGTTTATCCGGGGGTCTTCACTGGATTTCTCAGCCTTGGATCTCATTAGCATCGCGGATACAGGATATTCTTTGGATTATTCAAAGTGGTTACTATCTTATCCTTGCTGTTGTTGGTGTTCCCAGTAAGTCATTCGAATTGTCCATTAAAGCGGGTTGAACTGAATTTCTACTCGTAATATGCAAATTTTGAAAAAAAATGGAAGTCAGTATGTTCCCTTCCAATCAAAAATTCATTTCCTTACAAATTGTAACCAGCAAATTGCTATTTATAAATTATTCACTGATATGCGCTGTGAAACAAGACTGTTCCGAAACTCCATAATCCTTTTCGTCCTGCGCAGATTTAGACCTCCATATCCTTCCGACTCACCAATCCTGGCCAGAGACACCATGAAGTTAGCCCAGTCTCCTCCTACGACTCAGTGCAACTTCTGAATAATCCATAATTTGTGTCATTTGTAATTATGGATGCAACTATTTCATGTCCGTGTTAACTACGTATTCATTACAAAATCTTTGCACTTGAGTTGTTTCTAACGTTCTCTGCAGAGAATCTGTAAGCGTTGAACACAGTGCACGGTTGTCAAGTCATGGACTCATAATCTACAGGCACAAAGTAATAATCTGATGATATCTCATGAACAAAATTAGTGCAAGTTTATCACTTAACATTACAAGGCGATTTGCTTGCCTCGTGTCCTATAGAGAAGGCAATGGGTCAACCCTACCTGGTCAGATCTGCATCTGATTGCAAATGCACAGCAATGCGTTTTACTCTTTGCTGTTCTGTGGAACAGATGAACCAGCAACTCAGGTCAAGATCAGTATAACATGCTTGTCTGACCAGAACTGCACACATTGCGTGAAAGGAAACAAAAGTAAAGGTAGCTCCCTTCGTTTGCCTGTTTCCCATTTTCTTACAGATCATTCCATTAATGGAGGTGGCCAGTCTCTATTTTAGGTATTTCTAACTCATTCATTTACTTCCAGTGAGTAATGCTCATCTCTGTAACACCTTTTGTGCTGGTTTTATTGATGCTGACATACAGATATAAGGAAGTTGTAAATTCCACCTCAGTCGCAGTGCGTAGAAAACGAATGGCGTTTACAAAACAAGAAACAAACGGAGATGGCGAAATGAGGGAAAAAAAACTGTAATCAACCCTGAGAGTGTTGTACTTTGTGCAAAAGTTTTTTTTTCCGTTATATGAAGTTATGTACTTGTCACAGATAGATTGCAAATGATTTTCCCACAATAATCCGTGGGATGATGTTACCATGAGGTGTGAGTGATGATTCATCGGTAACTTTGTGAGAGAATAAGTATTGATTACGTTCAAACTTTCTGGGTATGAACAACCACTCATTATGTTCTACGCAGACGCTGAGAAGTTTGCACATTCCATAGCTATTTCAGTCAGGATACATGATTCTACATCGTTTAATTGCCTCTGAGGAAGTTAGCCAAACTCCTCACAGGGATAGATAGCGACAGAGAGGGGATTCAGATTTGAACACACTCTCCCCACATGAATACAGTGCTGTTGGTGTGTGATCATGCACTGAACGTCATTTCCACATTTCAAAGAGCAGCCACCGTACCTTCATTGTAAACAGGTAGCTATTTCCAACAGTTTCTGACACGCATGTCGAACACGGATCTGAGTTCTCGGAGATAGAAATGCCTCCTTGAGACTTGACACAACAAATTGGGTTTCTTCCTCACTGCCAACAAACCACGTAAAAGTATCATGTTTTCCACAAGCCGTTCAACAATGATTAACATCATACATCCCTCTGCTCAATTTGTATGTCATGAAGGGGCATTAAAGACAATGTCCTGTTCCAGTAAAGGAACTCTATGGCCTGCATGTCTTCCTGTTCCCATGGAAAAGGTTCAAAGGCTTGATTGGGCTCCGATCGTCATGTGTAAGAGCTTGATGTGCTGACCATTCTGGTATTCTTCCTGTTTAAGAGGCAGGGGTGATTGATATAGACTGTCCTTCATTTTATTTAGTAGTTTTAACGGGCTACATGGCTTCCACATATCCGTCTGAAACCAGCCTGAAGTGCTGAATGAACACCTCATTTAACTGGAAATGTGCAGTGTCTGGCAATGATGTTACATGTATATTGCCGACTATTTATCAGCATAAGCCTCACTGTCGTCCATGTTTTACTGCACATGGACAGACTGCTTCAGGAGTTGAGGGCGGACAAAAAGATCCCGAGCATTGGTTGACCTTCAGTTACCATCCCCTCTTCTGATCTTATGATGGAGTGAAAAACATTGAGGAAACAGGTGAAAATATTTGTACCAAGCATGCTACTCTGAGGATCTCCTACAAAGATGCCACGAGACTGAGAGGATTGATGGCTACAATCGTCAAACTTTGTGCTATGGATGACCTCAACTGCTGCAAGGATAGTGTCTGATTCCCTCTAAATTCAGCTTAAGCAGCGTTACTTGATACCATCCTGAGTAAACACCTTTCTTGATATCAGGGTCTGTCACTCTTACCCTGAGCCACTGTGATCACCTCTTATGAACATATGATTCCGTTATGGTGTATGTGTGGATAGTGTTTTCTTCTTACCGAGAGTCGTGAATTTCAGGAAATCTGTAATCTCGAGAGTTCAGTGAGCTAGATCACTGAAAGTTTATCAAGAAGAGTCAGACGGATTTTTTGCACTGGCGTAGAATTGAGCGGTATGGGGAATTGGGCATTTAAGAGGAGTTGATGTGAACATTATTTCAGCCATGACCTTATACAAGGCTTGACCGTCTCAATTATCTTACTCCTGTTCCTAAAGTTCTCATAGCCTCTAATTCAAAAGTTAATGGTTGTAATTTTCCTGAACGTTCTGTCATTGAATTTTGAAGTCAGAGAAAGCAAAAACGTTTTCTGAATCATCTCCGGGGAATGCATGGGGGCTGCATCCACAATGAATCTGCGTCTCCTGCATGAACAACAAATGAAGCAGAAGTTACAGAGAGGAGACATTCTGTAAAGAGACGAAACGCCATTGTTTCACCAAGCCTAGATTTCCCAGTAACATTGTGCAACACACACACCGAACCGTGAGTGACAGTCTTGATTGAGTGAACGAGATCCTGTGTTATTGTGAACCAAGTATTTGGAGAAAATGGTCTCCATCAGCTCCTGTGTAGGTAGTTTAAGAGGCTGAATGAAACACATAAACATGCGTGGATCAGTCAACTCTTGGCCAATGATCCAGCAAGCACTCAGATAGTGGTTGATCTGATTGTGGTCTCAGCAGCAGTTTACTATCTATACATCATTTTCCTTCATTGTCCTGCCTGTTAAATAATTAACAAATACAACGTTGAATCAATACAAATACCCAGGCACATCAAACGTCTGGGGAAGGAAATTTCTACTTGTACAACCCTTACAGAATTATTCTTACATGTTGATCAATATTGGACTGTCATCGATTCTTTTGAAAGCCCCAGTCCTCCACTGGTTACAACAAGTTTCAATGCTTAGTGATATGGCTCATGACAGAAATGTCAGGCTGGGTCATTTTTAGAGAAAAATGTGACACACACAAACACACACACACACACACACACACACACACACACACACACACACACACACACACACACACACACACACACACACACACACACACACACAAAATTGAACACCAAACTGGATCATGTGCATTCGTCGTGAACTTTCTCTGTAATGGATGCTACTTGACTATATGCAGGCGCATTATTATTGCTGTGGTACACGATGCCTTTCGAAGACAAAAAAGATACTACTTTATAACTGGATGACATGTGTAACTACGTCCGTTTAATGTTTAGAAATAGGTTGATGTCCTCATAATATCTGTGTAAAATCTGGACATCTTAATCTTAAAACTTATTCCTTTGTATTCGTCTCCCTGACATGAGAACTTATGAATCTCAGAATTGTATATCGTTCAAAAAATTTCTCACTGAAGACCTAAACTAATAATCCTTCATAACAAAAGACCTTCATTCCAGGAATGAATAAAGGGAAACATCTTTGACAATTTTCGGAAACAACGTTGCATTTTCTTTAGATTAAGGGAGCAAAACTGCACACATTGTGTCAGATGTGGTTTTGTACAGAAACAGGTTTCAGAAGCCTCCCACTGGAAAAAGGACAACAAGTCAGATAGCATTCGAGGAGCGGGAGAGTCGAGCTTTCAGACTCATTCCTGATGATGGGCTTATGTCTGCAATGGCGATTCTCCTGAGCCTTGGATGCTGCCTGACCTGCTATGGTTTTCTATTGCCACATCTTTTCGACTCTGATCTCCAACATCTGATGTCTGCATGTACAGATGCAATAAAACATTGGTCCAATTCAATCCGATACCCTTTGCATGAAACAACATCGTTCTAGTGACCTTCCAAAGCAGTTGCTGCATCTACAGACTACTTAAAACAATTTGTACAGCATGAACATGAAAACTGTTTGTGTCACAGGATTCTTTAACACTGCATTTGCATTTTTCACCATTGTTTTATCTTTCCTGCCAAAAAAAAACTCACGTTATGTTATTTCTGCTCATGGTTCGCTAACTAAACTTTCCTGTCTATAAACACAATGCAAACTTACCACCTCCATTTGCCGACAGGCCGATTGATCATCTTGCTATACACGCTAATTGAGCTTCGTTCCTCAGTCCCCTTCATCCACATTTTTGAAACAGCTTAATGTTTTTTGATAATCTTGTGGTATAACACTAATTAAAACTTTGTACCCCGAAAATAATCATTAAGCGAGACTCTCTCTTTCTGTTAGTGACAGCTTCCCGTGTAACAGTTTAGGCTGTTTAAATAGGCTCCTCCCATCGTTTGTAATGCGCTAAACGAGCTTAATTAATTCATTCTCTATTCCTCTTTAACTCCTTCGAGGGGCAGAATGGTTTCCTTCGGTCTCATTGTAATGATCCGGATTGTTAAATAGCCAAGCTCTGCAATAGCCTCGAGGAATGGACTAAGAGAACAAAACATGGGTTATGGATGTCAGTCGCTCATTCGACTGCACAATTCTGAAATCTATTGGCTGATTAGATTACGTCTGACTATCCGTTTCCTGCTTGTTCCCAATAAACAATGACACTCCTGCCCAGCACCGATCAGTCAAGTTCAGCCTGGAATACCTTCAATAACTAACTCTTCTCTGCTGTCTGAGGATTAGACACTACTATCTATGAGGACACAACCAAAAAATGCACAACCCATCATTTCAAACTGTTCGCCGAACATCAAATCGTCTCCTCTTTTGAACCACATGGATGCAATGATTAGGAATAAACATAAACCATTCAGGCTTTTCAAACCTGTGCCACATTATCATATTCTCTTCCCAATCACATATATGTAGCAACGTAGCCTCTGCTCCTCTCTCGTGATGTAAATGCCAGAGAGCATGATGCAAGATGAGCATAGAAAAAGAGTGCAATTAGGCCATTCGGTCCGCCGACTGTAATAAGCTGTGCAACAATGGTTTGAAATTTGCCCACCATTTTCCTGACTTCATCTTGCAAGCTTTATTACCTTTATTCATCAAAACTTATTTTTCACCTCTGTCTGCATCTCTCTGTGTTTGTATGTGTACTTGTGTGTGTGTTTGTTAATGTGTTTTTGTGTCTGTCTATTTGTGTGTCTCTGTCTGTCGACCTGTGTATCAGCCTGTATCTTTCATTTGTGTTCGTATCTGTTGGTGTGTAACTAAATATGTCTCTGTATGCATCTATATGTGTGCGTGTCTATATCTGTGTATGGATTCTGGCTGTTAATATATTGAGGTGTTCATACATGCCTCAGAGTATTGCTGGGTCTGCTTGAACACGCAATGAGGTGCTTGTTGTTTTGGAGGAAGAGGAATATTGGAATGCACAGTGCCATTAAAGAGAAAATTGTTCTTTGTGGAGTTCGTGAAACGTGGATGGTGTGGAATCTCCATTCGGTACGATCGTCTGTTCTCGTAGCTCGTTCTAGTCTCTCTCCCATATTGGGGTAGGTTGGAGGAGGCCCATAAAATAGACGTCGGACCATCCAGCAATTGGCTTGAAGTCTCTGTCCTTTTCCAGACAGTTTCTTCTGGAATGGAGAAAGGGAATGAAGAACTCAGATTGGGAATGAGTGCCCCTTCTATGAGTGGTGGTGAAAATTGGGAGGAAATGATGAGATGTCCAGAGTGAGGCCGTCCAAAGTGTTGAATCGAAGCAATGTTACTACTTTGAGGCTTCAGTGCAAGAAAGGAAGGGACAAGATGTAACATTCAGTCGGGAGCGAGGTGGAGCATAAGCCTTATTGGAGGTAGGTGCTCGAACAATTATAGAGTGATTGTGAGGAGCAGGAAGAATTGGGCGACAATTATCATGGCAGAGGGGAAGGGGGAAGGTTATTGACGCTTGCCCTATATTGCTGTACATTTTTTCAGATTGCCTCTACATTGAGGTAAACCTCCATGAATGGTTGTCGATGTCTACCTCTAACATTCCACAAAATAAGTTTGGGTTGAACTTACAAATAGGTAAGACAAGCAGAATTTGTTATGTATGTCTCTCAGCCAAAACTATTGTGGAAACTGTGGGCTTCTTATACGCTGGAAATTAGACATTCGTAGGTGCTGCTTAATGGGTGATCTCAAATTGTGTCTAATCTGTGTTAACTAAGTGACTGCTAATGCTGTGAAAACTAAATACCGTCCGCGTATATGAGGGAAGTTAAACTTTATGTTGAGACTAAACGAAAGAGCAAGTTATTTCGGATTTGGTGTTGTTTAGTCAGAAATCAATATTTGTATTAATACGTGTGACTGGGAAGTTAAATTTCTGTTGCTCTTTATTTAAGGGGACCGGAATATAGATGTAAAGACGTCATGAAGTAGTTGCACAGTGTATTGGTGAGACTGTATCTGGAGCATTGCGCACAGTTTTGTTCTCCCAACCGAATTTAGAAAAAAGACAGATCACAGTGGATACGCAATGGATGATCTCCGGGTTAATAGCTCAGATGGCAATCCTGAAAAATGAGGAGAGTGCGATACGTTTGTCTTTGGCCGCGTGATTGAAAGTGTGGAGGAAGATGTTATGTACCTGGAAGATATGGATAGAATTGTCAGATGGGTAGATTAGTGGCTGGTTGATTGAATTGCATATGAGGTGATGCAATTTGGAAGGAAGAACCAGACAGCAAAGTATTCAATGAACGGCAGCACACTCGGAAGGTCAAAGAATGTTTTCCACAGATTCACAGTTGTTTCCACACATGGAATACAGAGAATTGTCGGCATAGCCTTTCTTCATTGAGATGTCGCTTTTAAGAGCTGCATCACACTTTGATTATGCCAATACTATGTAGAGTAGGTGTGGGGAATTAATTCGTCCAAGGGGCCACATGAGAATGCTGAGTTTTGTTGGAAGGGGCCGAACCAAAAATGCATTGAACATAATTCTGCTCAGTTTTAATTTTCTCCCATTTTAAAAAGTACTAAATTATATAGTTTTGCACTGAAACTTATAATCAAAGAATAAGGATATTATGTTACAATAAAAATATGAAATCGTGGAGTAGGTCAAATATAGAAGAAATAAACAGTAAAAACAATAATTTCCGTATTTCATTTTTTTAACATGTTAACCTCAGAAACCAATAATGAAGAGTTGTTTCATTATTGTTCAGTATTACAAACAACAAACAGCTCTATACAAACAACTATAAATGCTTTTGATGTTTTCCAGTTCATTTTACTTGTTTAGTGAAAAAGTCCAGTCTGTTTTGGGCTTGAACAAGTGCATTGTAATCTGATTGAATGTCTGAGTGGATATCCGAAGGACAGCTGAGAAGTGATCATCAGTGAAAGAAGATCGGTATTTGGATTTGTTGACCTTCGTCACTGAGAATATCTGTTCGCACATATAGGCACACCCAAAGAGGACTAGAATCTTCTAAACATGCCCCTTCATGTGTGGAAAGTTCCCCTCTTTGAGGGAAAAGTAAAAACCAAGCAGTGAGACTGACCCAAAGTCCTCTGCCAGAAGTGTGTCAGACGGCAGGTCAATGAGTTCAAGCTGGACATCTCCAGGTGAATTCTCCACATTGCCAGTAAATTGAAAAAAAAGTGCATTTTATTCTCAACCGTTTTAAAGTCTTGAAATAACCTTGAAAATACAACATGCGTTGCTTCTAACATAGATGAGTACCTGTGGAGGTGATCAGCTGACGGTGCGGCGTCCCTCAGTGTTGGCAAGTGGGTGAGAATGTTGTCCTCCATTTGGCTTGAGAGAAGCTGCAACCTTCTCATAAAACCGTTCACCAAGTAGTGCATTTCATGCACCTAATGTGCACTGCAGAGCAGTTTCACATTTAGTTCTATCATGGGTGCAGTCACATCAACAGCAAAACCAAGGTCTGTAATCCAGTCTGCATGTAAAGCTGTGGAACGCCATTCCCTTTTTTTCACACAGAAAGCTTGAATCTCTTCACTCGGGGCCCACACACTTTTTTCAGCATTTTGCCCAGGATGAGGCACCTGACATATGTGTGGTAGCCTATGTCACGATGTTCAGTCTCATTTTCCTCCAAAAGTGCAACAAACTGCCTGTGATTCAAAGCTCTTGCCCTGATGGAGTTAACTATTTTAGTTCCATCATCAACCACATGGTTTTTTTTAAACGCTGACTTATTCAACACTGCAGTATAATACAATGCAAATATACCAATTTCTGTTCAGGGTCAATTTCTGTCACTTTATTCTGCATTCTCCTTATGAGTCCAAGGATTTTTCCCGTTAGACTTGGAAAACCATCCAATGTAACACGCGCCAGCTTGTCCCATTTTAGTCGCAAATTGTCTAACCATGCATTTACCTCCGTGAACAAATCATCGCTCGTTATTGTTCCTTGCATTGACTGCATCGCTGCCAACTCCTCTGTGATTTTAAAGTCTGTAATTACGCCACGTCCGAAGATGAGTAGATGAGCTGTGTCATGTGCGTCGCACCCCATCCAAATCCAAGAAAGAAAAGTCAAAGTGGACCGCACTGTGCTGCCACTGTAGCTCCAGATTTCTAGCGATGTACCCAATCCTTCTCGTTACAGTGCGTCGGGACAGGGGCACATTCTCAAATGCCTTCTTTTACTCTGGGCATATTAGTTCTGCAGAATCCAACAACCATTCCTTAAAAACTCTCCATCAGAAGACGGTTTACCGTTTCTGGCGATTTTGTGGGATACGACATAACTTGTCTTGGCGTGAACTGACATTTTGAAGGCTAGCCAACAAACATCATTTTAGTTGTTCACGCATGCATGCACGCACATACACGTGCATGTGCATCCACATGTAAATAAAAAATCAACCTTTTCAAAACAAAAGCGACACTGTTATATTGCGTGCCTGGCATAAATGCTTTTCATTAATGCTCTAATTTAAGGTTGCCCTCATGCGGGCCGAACAGGAACGACCAAAGAGCCGGAAATTTCTCAAGGGCAGTAAAATGCCCAGGTGTGGTGTAGAGATACCCCAGAAATAATGGACATATAATCTGTGTTAATCCACGCGAATGCCCATGCTGGGAAACGTGAATTTCATAAGTGTGTATAAGATGTTCGATTTAACAGCATTTAGAGCACCAGGCAAGAGATCAGAATTATCAGCAGAGATAATTGAACGCCGTGCTATAGAGCAGCTTTTGAAATAGTGATAATGTTACACAGAATGTTTGAAAATGTTTAAGTTGAAAATATTTTCTTTGAAATTACGTTTATAAACTTGGGTAATGCAAGCCATGAAGGTATGAGGGGCATGATGACTTTAGTGAATTCAAAAGTACATGAAAAATAATCATTGGAAAATAAGCAGTACCTATTATTTATGGTAACACTGTAAGATGGAAATATACATTTAGGGCGTTCCACGTAACTATAGAATCGTTTTCTGCAATTTCAGTTGCCCGTGGATTACCACGTCCAAAACATATTCCAGTGCAGATTCCTGAAAAGGAGACCTGGAGGTTGTCAAGAAGTCGCATTTGCCATTTAATTGAAATAGCTCACTTCTATCCATGGTTTAGTTTTCTGCGGTATTTCCAGGAATGTGTCGCCCATGGGTACGGGGGATCTCCTCTATATCCCGCAAAGGTGCCATAAAAAAAGGGAAAAAATGACCCAGAGATGGTTGGGAAAAAATATTAAAGCTTGCTTTAGATCAAAGGACAGAGTTAAAACGCGCCAGATATTGTAGATGGCTGTGGATTCAGAGACATTTCGGACTCAGGGAATGAGGGCTGGTAAACTGTTAAGAAAATTAAAAAGAGAACATGCATACAAACGAATAAGAACCAAAAAGACTGCCACAATGTTTCTACTAATATTTGAAAGGGAAGTCGAAACAAGGTCAAACGTCATTCAGTGAATGTGCGGAAAGGATATTTTGCTGTCGAGGTGGAAGTGAGAGATGGAGATGCTGGAGAGACAGATTCGAAATGCGTGGCGCTGGAACAAACACAGAGGGTCAGACAACATCCAAGGAGCAGGAGAGTAAATGCTGTGGGTTGGGCCCTTCATTAGGACTGTAGCAAGGGAAGAGGCTGGCAGTTAAATAGCGGAATGGGTGGTGCTGTGGATGGGATAGGAAGGATGGCTGTAAATGGATGCAGTACGGGGTGATGGTGATAGGTTGGTGGGGAGGATTGCGTGGATAGGTGTGAAGAAAGATGAACAGGTAGGTCAGGTGAAGAGGGTGGTGAGGAATTGGAGGGATGGATCTGGGATGAAGTATGTGGTTGTGGGTTAATTTTAAAACTGGCGAATAGTGAATTTACAGGGAATCTAAATAGTTACTGTGTGTCTGTCTTCATGAAGGAAGTACAGAAAATCTTCTTGAAATAACAAGTGACCCTGTAACTTTTGTAACAAAAGAATAAATGCACTCATATCAATACGGAGGTAGTGTTTAAAAAAACGAAGCTGGATTGAGCAGTGATCCATCTGATGGACGAGTTGTACATCACACCAGAATTTCTCAGGAAACAACAGCAGATATATTGATTGCATTGCGGATCACTGTGTTATTTTCCTACACAATCTGTAAAGGCAGGTGAAATGTTTGATACTGGAAAGCTAGAAATGTTGTCCAATGGTTTTTGAAGAAGGAAAGTGGCGAATTGCAGACCAGTTAACTTCTCATCCACGGTACAAAATCTATTGGAATCTCTTATAAAGGGTGTGATAGTGGACTTTTGGATAAAAAAAAAACATTATAAAGAACGATAAAACTTTTCAGAAAGGAAAACTGCAATTGGCAAATCTTTGGTGAAATAATTTGAAGATGCTTCTTGTAGACAAAGACGATTGAAAACCAATGCATGTGGTATATTTGGAATCTGAGAACAATAGTTTTCAGAACTCACACAGTAAATTGAAAAAGACAATTAAAATACAGCGGAGTGGAATGAACAGTTTCAAAATAGAAGATAATAGTGAATTTCAATTTAAAGGGAATTAAGACATCCTGATACAAGATTATAGAGTTTTGGTAAGACTGTGCCTGGATCAATGTATACAGTTTTGCTGCTTCAATACGAGAAGGATTATACTAACCACAGAGAAAATGGAACGGACATTCTCCGATTAACAGTGGTTAGCACTGTTGCCTTATTGTTTCTGCCCACACTTCAAGGATCTGCAAATTAGATGAATTGGCCATGCTAAATTGCCCATACAGTTAATTGTCGTAGTCAGCGATAAATATAGAGTAGCAGAACAGGTACCTGTGGATTACTCTTTGAAAGTTCAGTGTGGACTTGTTGGGCCAAATGGCCTGTTTCCGCACTGTGTTGGTAATCTAATCAAATGGAAAGATTGCCTGATTAAAACTCGGTTTCTGTTCTTTCGAGTATCTTTCAAGAATGAGAGGTGATCACAATGAAACATAGAAAATTCACACAGAAGGATTGACTAATGCAGGGGCATGAAGTCCTGGCAGACAATGACAATATTGTACGCGAACATCAAGCAGACAAAAATAATTAGGAATAATTAGGGCCCATCAGAAACCAAGGGGACAATCTGTGTGTGAAGCTGTTGAACATTAATAGATTGTTATTTGAGAGCTACACATCTGTTTTACTTGGAAGAAGGAGGATGAAGGGCTGAAATTCGAAAATATGGACTGTGAGGCTATTGAGCAGTTTGATGTAATATGTGAGCTGAGACTGGAGTCTTTGGCTGTTTCAAAATTCCACCAATCCCCCCGTCAGGATGGGTTATACCACAGCCTGCTGTGGGAAGCGATGGAGGAAACGACTGCCCCAAATGCTTAAGACGAATGTTGCAACAGGGGAGCGCCAGAGTCCTGAACTGGATAAGACTGTGGTCCCACTTTGTGGTCAGGGTGTTTCAGATGGACGAGGGAACTACAGACCAGTATTAGATCTGTGTTAGAGAAAGCATTGGAGAAAATACGGAAGAAGGAAATTGATCTTCATTTGGAGATACCATGTTTGATCAGGGATAATCAGCATGATTTTATCAGGTGGAAGTCCTTAAAGTAATTGAATGGATTTGTTTGAGGAGTTCGTTAATATAGTTTTTTAGCAATGTGTTTACAAAGCCCCACATCGGAAACTGATAAAAAAAAGTAAACTCTCACGCTATCAATATGACAAGTTCCGTCCAAATAAGGGACAGAGGCAGCAACGATGTTGTGGAGCCGAAGTTGGCCTGGGGTGGACAAAAGTAAAAATCACAGAAAACCAGTTTATCGTACAACAGGTTAATTTGGATTCATTAGCTTTCGAAACGTTACTCCTTCGTCAGGTAGTTGTGGAGGCAGAACTGGTGTTTTGTGACGTCTAACTTAGTGGCAGGAGGCTGAGGATAGTGGTCGAGGCTGTTTGTGTGCCTGGAGACCAGTGTCCACTGGTGTACCACAGGGATGTTTGTTGTGTTTCTTATTATTTGTGTTATCCATAATTGATGTTGATGTTTATGTGGAGGGTGGTGGGAGAGTGTTATAACTTATTATGTGTTTCAGACAAAGACTTTCCGTTTGGTTGGCAGTGGGGAGAAAGGCCTTATGTCACAGGAATTGTCAGATGGACAGATCAATGACAGGTGGAATGTTACCCTTATAAGCAGGAGATGATGAACTTTAGAAGAAGGAACAGGATGGGGGTATACTGAATAAATGGAACCATATTAGGAAGCTCAGATTGGTTTTCTACAAAGGATGTGATTTGACAGATTAAAACACAGACAAGCGGGTTTATTGAAATTGCCGTTATTAATCAGGGCGTAGATTATAAGAGTTATATTGGAGTTTGGTTAGGCCAAGGTGGAACACTGTGTACAAGTCTGGAATCCATAGTGCAAGAAGGATGTGATTGCACTGGAAGGGGTGCATAGGCGATTCAACAGGAAGTTCCCGGGCATGGAGCATATCAGCTATGAATAACGTGATGTTGTTGGCTGTGGAGGAGTGAAGACTGAGAGGGATGTGATTCGGAAGGTGAAGATTGCGAAGGACATAAAGTGGATAGACAGCAGCTGTTCCTTGAACTCAAAAGGCCCATGACAAGGGAGCACGCTAAATGTGAACGGTTTGACGTTTATTGAGGATTTGAGGAATGAGGTTTTGTTGTCTGTAATGCACTTCCTGAGAAAGGAGTTGACAGAGGTAATCTCACAGGCATTACAAATTACTTGAATGAGCACTTAAAGTGTCCTAACATTCACGGATACAGGCCTTATGGAGGAAAGTCGGTCTATTGCCACAGGATAGCACGGGGCTTAGTCGTTAGCACTGCTGCCTCACAGCACCAGGAAACCCCCGTTTGATTCTCAACATTGCGTGACTGTCTTTGTATGTCCCCTTTGTGTCCGTGTCGATTTCCTCCGGGAGTTCCAATTTCCTCCCACATCCCGAAGATGTGCGGGTGAGGTGAATTGGCTATGCTAAATTGCTCATAGTGTTCAGGCATGTGTAGGTTAGGTTCATTAGTCAGGGGTAAATGTACAGTAAAGGAAAGGCTCTGATTGATAAACTCTTTGGACGGTCTATGTGGAATTGGTGGGCCAAACAACTTTCACAGTAGGTACTCTGTGAGTTCAGTGAATAATGAAGACCGCACTGCATTTGAGATGGTACAGAATTTCTGATTCTGTGGTGATGTTTGAGGAAGATGTATCATTGAACAGCCGAAGATCGGAATTGCAGGGTTTTTTTTCCCTGAAAAGTGTATTAACAAAGTTATATGCCTGAAATGTACTAGTTCTGTAAGTATGCTAACATTAAGCGAAAAGAAGTTCGTCTTTCTTTCAGTCTGAAAATGGAGAATGGAGGCCATGGAAATGGCAGAGCTACGAAGCAACTGCTGTATTTCAGTGTTCGCAGAAACAAAAACAAAAGAAAACACCTCAGCGAGCGTAGGAAACTTTCATTTGCTGAGAAAGGTGGAACAGATTGATAATTGCGAATGCAAGGCTTTAGAGAAATTATTGTGCCATAAAGTAATGGGAATAGATAACGTCAAGGTAGACTGATTAAATAGGAATCATATTTGAGAAACCGATTGGTAGATACATTATGGTGAATCAATAAATGAAATATATTTGGATACTCGAAAGATGGTTGGTGAAGTCGCAAACCTAGTTTGCAAAATTAAATCTTATGGGACTGGGGCTAATGTACGAACATGATTTTAGAACGGGGGTTCGGGCTGCAAACAAGAAATGTAAAACGGGGCTGTTTTAAATATTTTAAGATAATGGAACAAAAAAAGAAAGCTTGAAGAGAGTTCATGCAACCTGAGCCCGCTCCTCACTCTTGCCACTCCACCCCACTGCAGGAACTTCATCCCCATCTACACCAGTGCAGGTTCATAGCGCCTTGAAAGCGGAATGACAGTTAGATTGGATAGTGAGAAGGCGTTTGACATGCTTTCCTTTCTTGGTCAGAGTATTGTGTACAGTTGTTGAGAGTTCATGTTGCTGCTGTACAGGACATTGGTTAGGCCACTGTTGGAATATGGCATGCAATTCTAGTCTCCTTCATATCGGAAAGACGTTGTGAACTTGAAAGGGTTCAGAAAAGACCTACAAGGATGTCGTCAGGTTTGGAGGATGTGAGCTACAGGGAGAGGGCTAACAGGTTGGGGCTGTTTTCCCCGAAGCTTCGGAGGCTGAGGGGTGACCTTATCGAAGTTTAAAAAAATATGGGGTCATGTACAGGATAAATACAGAAAGTCATTTCCCTGGGGTCATGGAGTGCAGAAGTAGAGGGCATAGCTTTAGGGCGAGAGGGGAAAAATATAAAAACGACCTCAGGGGGCAACACTTTCACGCAGAGGGTTTTATGCAATGAGCTGCCAGAGGATGTCGTGAAGGCTGGTAAATTGCAACATGGATGAGGCATGTGAATGGGTATATGAATACGAACGGTTTGGAGGGATATGGGCCTGGTGCTGGCAGGTAGGACTAGATTGGGTTGCGATATCTGGTCGGCATGGACAGGTTAGACCGAAGGGTCTGCTTCCATGCTATATATCTCTATGACTCTAAGTTGCTGATTGTCAGTCAACATCTTTGTGACAGGACTGATTATCCTCCATCACTGTTTCGTGTCACACCTCACTGATGACTCCATGATCCCCTTCCACTATTAACTTTGCCAGCGCCAGAGAAGGACCCAACCAAGAACAAAGTCTCCAATCCTCAGGCATCATGTTTTGCTGCTGTCTCAATGTCGCCCACATCAACACTGCCGATGTAGCAACCGCTGATGCCAGTTTATGTGCTTGCTCCAGGAAAATAAGATTTAACTCACTCACCTCAGTACTCGGCCCAGTGCAATGTCCACATTCTGGGCCCGACTTGAGACCTTGCGTGGTTCACTCCCTGGGTCTGCTCAGAATCCGCACGTTGCGCTCTCGCTGCTGCTGATGCTGTGCAAGCTACAAAGTCAGTAGTTAGTGGATAGAAAGACAGGGGGAGAATAAAAATGAAAAGAGATTATAACGGATCAGCTCCAGCACAGGAGCCATTGGAGCAGAAGCACCAGAATAATAATATTCCTTAATTGGAGATGAAACCACGTGGTATATCACAGGAATGAGTGAATGGGCTCCAGCTATTCCCAGTACACAGCAAACATTAGGCTGAGGTAATCTAGTGCAATAGGTCCACGCCTGCTAATGGCACTCAACGAAATTGGATTGTGAGGAGGATGTAAAGAAGCTCCAAAGTGATTGAAAAGAAGTGGAGTAAAACTGCGAAAATATGTGGTAGATGAAGAGCAATGTGGATTGTTGTAATGTGCACTTTGATGGTAACAATAGATGGCAGCCTATCATTTGTAAAGTGTTTGGTTAAAATACTTTACTCTGGGGAATTTTGGTCCTTTTCTATGTTTGTATCTGTGCAGACCGCCGAGTTCCATCCAGGGCAGTGAGTTTTGAATTCAGAAGTCAATATTGGTTATGGCATCAGCACGCTGAAAAGTATAAATTGACTTATCAATTGTTTAGACGTGAGGATTGACTTCAGATTTGATCTCCTGACCTAATGAATGTCATTGAGGGATTGGAGCGAATGATGACCAGACTGATCCCTAGGCTGACAGGTGTGCTGTGGGAGCAGGGTTTGGGTCGACTGGGATAGTATTCCGTGGGTTTTAGGAAGATGATTCGAAATCTCAGCGAAATATATAAAACTGTGACATGATGGGACAGATTGGAATAAGGGATGATAATTCCCCTGGTTGGGGATTCTAAAGCAAGATTCCACAGTATTTGATACAGAGAGGCTACTCTGCATTGACATGAGAAAACAAATGTTTGCACTGAGAGACTGGTAAACCAAGAGAATTCTCTATCACAAAAGGCAAGCTGAGCCAAGGCGCTGAAGATAAATAAGGATTTGTGCACACGAAAGTAACGAACTTTGAGAAAGTGTATGCTGTGGAGATGAAAGATCAGGCACCATTACAGCTAGTTCTCCGATAACGTGGTAACTGCATTCCTGTGCAACACCATATCATAGAAAATCTCACGATATCAATAATGGCCTGTGGGAGATAGAAGGTTGGGGGGATCCGCCAAAACTATCATTACAAATAAAAAGAAAACAAAACTTTAACTGACCAGAAAGTTTAACACAGTCTAAATAAATCTTTAAATCATATATTTTAATGAAATCGTGCAATAAATGTCACATTTTAACATGGCAGACACTGACTACACCCCAGTACATTTCACCAAGCTACTCACCAGAATGTGTGAAAGCTGACCAGACACGAGATATTACCGTGGAAGTCCAGTTCTCCCCGTTTTCAAATACAGTTCTTTCGAAATGTGGACTCCATTTCCATGCAGTTTCAGGCTAAGGTGACTGCATTCTTGATTTACTTGACAACAATTAATTTCCATCTTGCAGACAGAACATCCTGTGGCTAGGTTTTACTTTTCAGCTGGCTCAAGTGATGGAATCGTGTAGCAGTGAACACGAGTGCGCCTTATAAATAAAACAAACTCCAGTCAAGAATTGTGTTACAGCCAAATCATGTTTCATAAGTGTGCGCTATAGGAGAACTACCTGTATGTTGATTGCTGGGCAAAATCGAAGGAACAAAGGGACTACTCACAGTTATATTTCCGATGGTTCATATGTGCACGTTGTGTGGGAATAGCACACTGTGTAGATGTTCAGAAATGAACTAGGGTTGAGGTGACTCAATGTTGAATGACCAACATATTTCCCAATGTTTTGCTTTATTCTATGGGAAAGCTCAGTGAACGTTATTACGAGCTTTCAGGTGTAATAAATATGGTCTCTGTTGGAGCAACCAGACTGCGTTTCCCGTTCCCTTTTCGGAGACCCAGGCTGGTGCTTGGTGTTCTGTCCGTGTTTGTCCTTTAAGATCTCCGACACGTTTGACATGAGTCAGTGTCTTGCGTGGCCGTTTCAGAAACCATTGAAGAGTTCATCACATGCTTGTGCTTCTGGAGTCGCTTTTCGGCCCGACAAGGAGAGAATTGGAGATTTGCTGCCAGAAAGTACAATAGTGCAGAACATTGGCCTAAAAAATATTATTTCTGCCACCCCATTTGAGATCTAGAGATGTTATTCATTGTTTTTAACTTCCACCGGTTGCCAAAGAATTAAAACGGTCTGGATTAGTAAGTAAGAGACAGCTCCACAATACCACCATCTCTACATAGGAACCGATCAGAAACCACACTCAGCATGTTATTACTGCGTTGCTTCACCGCTCTGTCACCAATTTGACGATTGTAATCAAACAGAGAGTTTTACAATTGTTCAGGATGTAATGAAACTCCTCTCTGGGAGTGGGCATAGTTGGGTAATTCTTCACAGGCTCCGGGAGATATCAGCATTGGTATTGTAATGGAACAGCTTAACCAGCGGCAAGGCCTGATGAGCAGCACACGGCTTCAGTCCTATTGCAGGAATGATGTCAGGGCCCATTACCTTTGTCGTGTCTACTGTGTATAGCTGTTTCTTCATGTGAATCAAATTGTTTGAAGACTGGCATCAGTGATTCTGTGGGCATCGTGATGAGAATGAGATGGATCATCGCCTGAACAAATCTGCCTGGGGATGGTGCAGATGGTACATTGTCGTGTTTAACGATGATGTACAGGGCTGCCCCATGATTTAGGAAGGTGGTATATGTCGAGCGCTTTCCTCCAGTGAGTTGTTTAATTGTCCATCACATTTATGACAGCATTCATGTTAGGAACGAAAAACGTGATCTTTTTTCTTCGTACCAGGATTCTATCTGGGGTTATTTTGTACCTAAGATTGTGCCACATATAGTGACTTTTGAACTTTCTGGTGTGAGTCATGTGACTATAGACCTAATAAAACGACTTCGTCTCAACGCAGAAATGGCTCTGTGATGTTTAAGGGCCCCATGCTTTTCGTAGTTTCTCTTTTGCTGTAAATATGCTTGAATAACTTCTTTAAATTCTCGTTAAGCTTATCAGCTAAAGGTATTTCATGCTGCCTTTTTCCCTCCTACTTTCTCCCGAAAGTGCACACCTACACCCCGAATGCTGGTCAGTGGAATCACGTGATCCCACCCGCCAATACCTGACATATACCTCCCTCTTTTCTGTTAAAAATACTCTCAATATCATGTCATCGACTTTCCATACTCCATCTACTATTGTCCTTCACTCAAACAGCTCAGCTCCCTTTTTTCTTACTTTCAAAATACTTCCACTTATATTAATGTGCGTAAATCTGAGTGTTTGGGTTTCTGTCGTTTTGGGAATGAACCCATTGAAATGAGGATCAAGATACTCTCCTTTCTCTATTGAACATAGAACACAGAAAGGTACAGCACAGACCAGGCCCTTTGGCCCACGATGTTGTGCCGAACATTCATCCTAATGTAAAAACTTAACCTACGACCCCCTCAACTCACTGCTCTCCATTTGCCTGTACAACAGTCACCTAAATATCCCTAATGCTTCCACCACCACCGCTGACAACGCATTCCATACATTCAAACCTCCCTGTGTAAAGATCCTACCTCTATACTTTCCCCCTAATATCTTAAAATTCTAACCCCTCGTACCCGTCAATCCTGCCCTGGGGAAACGTCTCTGGCTATTGCCTTTATCAATTCCATTCATTATCATTTATGCCTCGATCTGGTCAACTCTCTTCCTCCTTCTATCCAGTGAGAAAATTCCGACTTATTTCCACCTTTCTTCATTAGGCAATCCCTCCAGTCCAGACATTCCTTGCATATCCTCAAAGACTCTGTATCTTTCGTATTGTATGACGACCAGAACTGGACACAATATTTGAAGTGTTATCTCACCAGGGACTTGTAGACCTGTAGCAAAACCTTGCAAATCTTAAACACGATACCCCTGTCAATGAAAGTCAAAACACGACTTGCTTTCTTAACAGCCCTATCCACTTGGGTGGAACCTTTGACGGATCTATGTACTTGCACACTCAGATCCCTCTATTCCTCCACACTATCAAGAGTCCCGTATTTTATCCTATATACAACATTCGAGTCCGACCTACCAAAATGCATCACTTCGCATTCATTCAGGTTGAACTCCATCTGCCAATTCTCAGCCCAGCTCTGTAACTTGTCTAAGTCGTGCTGTGTCCTGCAATCACCCTCGATACTATTGACGACACCTCCAACCTTTGTGTCATCTTCAAATTTACTAACACACCCCTCAACCTCCTCGTCCAAGTCATTTATAAAAACTACAAACAGCAGAGGCTCAAGAACAAAACCTGTGTGACCGTACTCAACACTGGCCTCCAGGCAGAATATTTTCCATCTACAGCCAATTCTGAATGCAAATAGCCAAATCTCCGTGGATCACATACTTCCTGACTTTATGAATGAGCCTACCATGTTGAAACTTACCAAATAACTTGCTGTAGTCCATAACCTCCACGTCCACTGCTCAACCTTCGTAGATCGGTCTTGTAACCTCCTCGAAGAACTCACTAAGATTCGTGAGGCATGACCTGCCCTCACAAAACCATGCTGATTGTCTTTAATCACGCTATGCTTTGCCAGATAGTCATAGATAATATACCTCAGATCTCTTTCTAAAACTTTTCTGACCACGTGTAGGACTGACTGGTCTGTAATTGCAATGGATTTCCCTATTACCCTTCTTGAAAAGAGGAACAATATTCACCTCCTTCTCATCCTCTCTGTCTTCCCATCTGTCCCTTCCTGTAGTATTTAAAGTGATGTAAGATCAACCTCTGGTTGTTGCCCCATGCCACTGCAGAAGAAGCAGCTATGTTTACAAAAGGAAGCAACGCAATGACTCTCGCACATTTCAATCGAATTGTATTGATTATCACGTGCTCTCTAATGAGTACACTGAAACGGTTGCAATGAAACCATTGAAATGAGGATCAAGATACTCTCTTTTCTCTTATGGAACCATCACAACGTAACTGGATACAGATTCTTAACTATCTCCTACAAAATTTAAAGATACTAAAGGAAAATCTAGCAGAAGAATTAAAAAGAAAGAAAGTACTCGATTTCTAATCTTTTCACCACAATCATTGCCATTACCGAGTGTCCAAACGAGGTCTCCACATTTCACTGGCACAGTCTCCAAGCCATATTTTGCCAGGTCACCAGACTGCTCTGGGTCCACTCTACTGTCCTCACCGGGCACAATCTCCAGACTGAACCAGGCACAGTCTCCAAACCATATTGGATGCCGTCTCCAGACTGCACAAGGCCCTTTCTTCAGATTGTTCCAGGCTGAGTCACCAGTTCGCACCTGGTCCAGTCACCAGACCGCACTCGGCTCAGCAGCCATACAACATCGTGCCCAGTTTCCAGACCTCCCCGGGCTCCGTCTCTACGTCACCTCGGGCCAAGGCTACAGACTGCATCGGGCATAGTCTTCAGGCCACAGTGGTCTGAGGCACCAGAACTGCTTGGTCCCAGTCTCCTGACTGCAACTGACCCAATCTCGTATCCGTATTTTGCCCAAACTCCAGACTGCTCCTGCCTCACCCTGCAGACCACACTGGGCACGGTCTCCAGGCCACACGGGGCCAAGTCTCCGGACTGCACAATGCACAGTCTCTAAGCTGCATTAGACCCAGTCTGCAGTCTGCAGCAGACTAGTCTCCAGACGGCACTCGGCCCAGTCTCCAGAAAGCACCTGGCACATTCTACATTCACCCCTGTCCAGTCTCAAATGACACTACGCCCTGTCTTCAGTCTGCAGCAGGCGCAATCTCCAGACCACATCGTGTGTAGTCTCCAGGCTGCGCTCTGTACAGTCTCCAGAACACACCAGGCCTAGTCTCCAGACCGCAATGGGCACAGCCTGCGAAAGGCACTGTGTCCAGTCTCCATACCACACGTGACCCTGTTTCTGGACTGCCAAAGGTCGAGTCTCCAGAGCGCACTGGACTCAGTATCCAGACAGCACTTGGTCTAGTTTCCAGTCTATACCGGGCCCACTATACATACCAGACCAGAGCGAGTCTGTAGACTGCACTGGGACCTTTCTCTAGACTGCACTTGGACCAGTATATGGACCACACCAGGCAGAGTCTCCAGACTACACCATGCGCAGTCTCCAGACCACACTCGGCACAATCTGCAGACTGCAGTGTGCTGAGTCTCCAGTCAGCACCACGCCCAGTCTCGAGACAGAACTGAGCCGAGTCTCCTGACTGCATCGGGCTATGTCTCCAGACTGCTCCAGTCCGAGTCAATAGAAAGCACAGGGCCGGACCTACAGACATCACCGATTCTCCACATCACACCAGTCCCAGTTTCCAGACTGCACGAGGCTAACTCTCCCAAATGCACCAGGTCCAGTCTCTGGACCACAACGTGACCATTCTACTAACTGCACCAGGCCCAGTCTACAGAGCACATTGGGCCCAGTCTCCAAACTGCACAAGATACAATATCCGAACCACACTGAGCCTAGTATTCAGACTTCACCAGACCCAATCTCCAGACCGCACTGGGCTTAGTCTCTAGATCGCACCAGACCCAGTCTCCAGAGCACACTAGACCTAGGCTCCAGAATTCACCGGGCCCAGTCTCCAGACCACACTAGACGCAGACTTCTGAATGCACTAGCTACAATTTACAGAACGCAGCAGGCCCAGTTTCCAGAATGCTCTGAGCCTGGTTTCCAGAATATACCAGGCCCAGTTTACAGTCGAGACCAGACTGAGTCTCCGTACTGCACCGAGCCCAGTCTCCGTATTACTCCTCGCTGAGTCTCCCGACTGCTTCAGGTCAAGTCTCCAGACCACACGAGGCCCCGTACCTCGACTGCACCAGACGCAGTGTCCAGACTACACCGGGCCTAGTCTCCAGACAATACCGCGCCCAGACTCCAGACCACATCCAAATCGAATCTACAGATCCCACTGAGCCCTGTCCCTTAATCTGCACTGGTCCCGATCTTCAGACCTCACTGGGCCCAGACCCAGATTGCACTGGGCCGAGACTCCAGATCGTACACAATCAAATCTCCAGACCACACTGGACCTCGTTTCCAGGCCACACACAGTCCAGTCTGCAGGTGGCAATTGGCCCAGTCTTCAGTTCTCACGGGACCCAATCTCCAAACAGCACTCAGGTTCAAAACCTGCATCCTCTATTCGTATAACAACCCCCGATCTGACCCACATTGCTGATCTCTCGTCCTCATGCAAGCGTTTAGTCTTTAACTCCCTTCCTCACGCCAGTATTCCGTCTGGGACTCCCCGCCGGAGTGCCCCTTTAGGTGACAGCCTCCAGTCTGGTACCATCCTCCTGGACTCATCTCCCCACAACACTCTGCAGTGTGAGATGCCCGAGTGGGACACGCCTCACCCATGTCAGCCTCTAGTCTGGGACATCCCTACGGGACTTTCCAATAATGCCTGTCTCTGGCCGAAGTCCACCCTCCCACAATCCCCTCCGCACACCACCCTCCAGTCAATGACTCACCACCTCCATTCACCTCTGAGTAACAGCAACAAGTTAAAAACGACCAAAAAAGGGAAACAAAAAAAGAAACGGGTGGAGAGAGGAGCTCCTGGGACATGCCGACCCTGCAACATCTTTAGGATTTTTCACATATGTTTCCATCTTCAAAGAGTGACTTTGGAATCTCGGAACAATGCTGTTCGAGTCTTTGCAATGGTTTACTCTAGATATCAACAAATTGAAATAAACATGCCCATTGCTGGCCGCATGCCACAAGAAAGATTGCTTGAGTGCTTTTAAATCCGTTTGAGAGCCATACAATCATATGGTCCTGCAGCACAGAGACCAACGTGTCTGCCTACACTAACCCTATTTCCCCACATTTGGCTTATATGCTTCTAGTCCTTTCCTATCCATGTTTTAGTTCAAATGTTTTTGTATATTGCTACTGAAACTGCCTTAACAATGTCTGCTGCGAGCTCATGCCGTATGCCTACCATTGTCTGTGTGAAAAATATCGCCCTCATGTTCCTTTTCATTCTTTTATCTCTAACTTTGAACTGATGTTTTACCGTCCTTCGCTCCCAAGAAAAAACATTCTTAACTTTCTTAACCTGTCCCTATAACTCAGGCCATGGAGTCCACGCAACATCCTTGCAATTTTTTGCTTCGTGCTTTCCACTTTAATAATATCCTTCATATCGCAAGGTGACCAAAAGTGCGCATAATACTCCAAAAGCGGCCTCACCTGTGTCCAGTACAGCTGAAACTTCGATATTTATTGTCCTTACTGTCGAAGGCCAATGTAACAGTAATATACTTCACTGCCCTGATTCCCTGTGTCCCTATTTTCAGAGAGCTGTGCACCTGAACTCCAATTCCCTCTATACCACTGCACTCCGTCAGGTTCTACGTTCACCATGAAATTCCTACCTTGATTTGAATTCGCAAAATGTAAAACCTCACAGTTATCTGTTCGAAAGAAAAACCATTGCCATTTCTTGGCCCATTTCCTCAGTTGTGCGACGTCCTGCAACAATTTCTGATGGCCTTCTCTACTTTTCACGACCCCGCCTATTTTTGTGTCATCAACAAACTTACTGATGGTGCTTTTTACGTTCTCATCAAAATTATTGATATCGATAACAAACAGCAATGGGCCCAGCGACAACCTCTCAGGCACACCAATAGTCAAAGATCTCCTGTCTGACAGGTATGCTTCCTTTATTATCCTCTGCTCTTACGATCTTGTCAGTTGTGCATCCAATTTCCTAGCTCTCCGAGATTCCATGCGATTGAACCTTCCAGAGCAGACTATCATGTGGAACCTTATCAAAGGCCTTACTAAAATCTATTTGGACCACATGTATCGCCCTGCCCTCGTCAAACGATTGATCATTTCAGCAAAGAACACAACAGATTTGTGAGGCATAATCTCCCACTCACAAAGCCATGCTGACTATTCCGAATCAACCCATATCTTTCCAAATGCGTTGTTATCTTCTCTCTCAGTAAATTCTCAAGTAACCTATCCACTTATGTTAGGATTATTGGTCTACAGTTCCCAGGTTTTTATTTGCAGCTCTTAAAGAATCATGGAAGCACATTCGCTTCCTTCCAGTCTTCATGGATCTCCCGCTGACGTTGATTGAAAAATATCAGCCAAGGCCCCCGCAATTTCTTCTCTAGCCTCATGCAGTGTACTTGGATAATCTGTTTAGGACACGGAAATTTATCCACCTTCATGCATTCTAATATATTCAACACTTCATCAAGTGTGGTATAGATTGTCCCCAAGATATCACCATTCGTTTCAAATATTTCCCAACTCTTCATGTCTTTCTCCACGGTAAACACAGTTATTGCTTGATGACCTGGGAGATCTCCTGCAGTTCTACACTTTGGTCCTTGAGGGGCACTACTTTGTCTCCAGTCATTACTTTTCCTTTAATATACTTAAATAACTTGTTTGGTTCACCCTAACCTTCCAAGCCAAGGCTATGTTGTGCCCTCATTTTCTATCTCTTAGTTTCCTTCTTACGAAAAGACCTGATTAGATGGTAGTAGGTATCATCAGGAGAAACGATGAGTCAGCATACAGAGAGGTGGTGGAGAGGCTAAAGGACAGGTGCAGATCTCATAATCTGTCTCTGCACATGGGAAAAAAGGAAGAGATGATTGTTGACTTCTGTAGGGCACGGAGCCACCACTCTCTGCTTAGCATCAACAGCCCCCACGCGGTAAGCATGAAGAGTTTCAAATTCCTTGTAATCTACCAGGCGGAGAATCTCACCTGGTCCCTCAATTCTAACTCCATCGATAAGAAAGCCCAGCGGGGTCTCATCCTTCTGCGTAGAATGAAGAAATCTCACATCCCCATGCCTCTCCCCATTATCACCAAATTCGATAGAGAGTTCGCTGAGATTACCCTGAGCTGCTGCATCATTGCCTTTTTCGGGAATTGCACCATCTCGCATCAAAAGATTATTCAACTTATAGTAGGGACAGCTGAGAATATCATCGGGGTCCCTCTCCCCACCACTACAGACATTTACACAACATGTTGCATCAAACAGGCTAAGACATTATGAAACACTTCAATCACTCCTCACTCAACCTCTTCTCCCTCCTGCCATCTAGCAGAAGATACCAGAGCATGCGGTCTCTCATGGCCAGATTGCTAAACCAGGCCAGGGGGCTACTTAAAACAGTATAGTCGGAGTGTTTCCCATTTTAAATTAATTACACGAGTTCAAGTTGCTGTTGGAACAAGGTATATTAACCTCCTTGCTTCTATTACACAGTAATTTGTGTGCTTTGCACTTCCTATGCACTTTATGCCACCCTTCTTATGATCGTGTACTTTGTGCTCTCCGTGTAGCATCTTGGTCCTGGAGGAAATATAGCTCATTTTGTTTTATTGTATCAGTTGTATATTGTAGAAATGACATGGACACTTTCTTCGACTCTGTTCAGTCAGAGTTCCCTATTCTTGACAATTTGGCCCTTCACTCTCATCAGAACACATATAACTTGAACTCCAGCTATATCGCTTTTAAAGAGCTCCCACTTGCCAGAGATACCTTTGCCTGCAAAGAAACTATTCCAAATAACTCCTGCAAGCTCCTGTCAACTTTCAACAAAATTCGCCTTGCACTAGTTTAGAACTTCAAACTGTGGACCAGTTTCTTTTCCTCTCCACGTTTTATAATTAATAGAACTATGGTGACTGGTCGCAAAGTGCTTCTAAAATGTCACCTCAATTATCTGCCTGGCCTTATTTCCCAAGAGCAGGTCGAGTTTTGCCCTTCCAGAATCGGACCATCTCTATACTGCGTGAGGAAACTTCCATGAACGCACTCAAGAAATCCCACCCTTAACGCTCTAGCTGTCCCGTCTATGTTAGGAAAATTAGAATCCTCTGCTGTGACAACGCTAGTGTTCCTGCTAGTCTCCTCAGTTTCCGTCCATGTTTATTTCCCTAATTATCATGGATAATTTGGACGTCTATCGTGCATCTGCAATAATGACACCACTGCCTTCTTGTTCTTTGAACAACCCACAAAGCTTCACTGGATGAAGCTTCAATTATTCTTCTCTGATTTCAACTGTGATGCTCTCCTGAATCAAAAATGCAACTCCTCCTCCCATCTTTCCAACATCTCTATTTTGCCTTAAGTATTTCTCCTTTGGCACATTCAACTGCTCATTCTCAGTTTAATTTGGAATAGTACATCAGAAAACAATGAAAATTAGAGGAAGCGCCAAAAATTCATCTCAACCTCTTCTAAAATACTTTAGCCAAGGTATCTGGATGCAGTTGTACTGCTGCTATGTACATAGCTCCCCGTGCTGGACAGATATCTAGTCCAGGTTAATAGATCAATGCACTGCTGTGGTCTTCGCAGCATCCAATGCTGGACAGATACTTATTTATGGGCTTGTGGTTCAATGCACTGTTGTGGTCTTCATAGCTCTCCGTGTTGGACAAATATCTAGTCCGCGTTTAGAAACCAATGCATTGCTGCGGTTAGCATGGTTCCCGTGTTGCACAAATACCTCGTCCACCTGCATGGATCAGTGCACTGCTTTGGTCTGAATAGCTTCTAGTGTTTTTTGCAGATATCTCGTTCAGATTTATAAATCAATGCACTGCTGTGGTGTGCACAGCTCCCCGTCCTGGACAGATAATCCATCCAAGTTTATGAACTGGTGCACTGCTGTTGTCTGCAAAGAGTCATAGCGTCAGAGAGAGCTACAGCATTGAAACAGACCCCTTTAGTCCAACTTGTGCATGCCGACAAGATATCCCAACCGAATCTATTCCATCCTGCCAGCACTCGATCAATGTCCCTCCAAACTCTTCCTATTCATAAACCCATCCAAATGCTTTTGAAATGTTGAAATTCTACCAGCCTCCACTGCTTCATCTGACAACTTATTCCATACACATATAACGTGTGTGAAAAAAAACTGTCCCTTACATCTCTTTTATATTGTTCCACTCTCACCCAAAACCTATGCTATCTAATTCTGGGCTCCCCTACCATAAGGAATATAATACGTCAGTTTATCCCTGTATTGCACAGATATCTCGTTCAGGTTTGTGGCTCAATGCACTATTGTGGTCTGAAAAGTTCCCCATGTTGGACAGATATCTTGAGCGGATTAGACCGAGCAGTTCGGTCTGCACAATGTTCTCATGCAGCATTTCCTCAGGTTGTATGATGTCTGGGTTGCTTCTGTGAGGTGGATTGAGAAAGTAACATAACTAACTACTTCAGCTGATCTGTCGTTGCATTAATTTTATTTTGTTCATCTTGTAATGGGTCCCTCTTTGTCTTACTCCATTAATTCTGCAGTGTGACAAGGCACAGTACATCATGTTGTTGAATACTCACTGTGCTGGCAGCAGCAATAGTCTCTTCATTTAGAAGCAGTCAGACATTCCCAACGTCTTCGAGTCTCCATATAGACAGAAAGGATGCCATCCTGAATAAGGCCGTTCCCAGGATACACAATTCAAAACAGCCTCCACCTCATCACCCTTCAACGGAAAACAATCACATCAAAATATCCCGTGTGTCCTGACAGCAATGGAGGCCACTGGGAACTTCATGAGTAGACCATCAGGGAGATTGACCAACAACGTGATGTCTGAACATGACATAAAGAGCTCTCCAGATCACACTGTATCAAAAACTGCTGCAATCCATCCCCACTTACATAATCAAAAGTGTTTTATTCTTTTAGGCTGAAGAGGTCAAACCCTTCATTTAATTAAATCAAAAACTCAATAAAAATTCGGCTTACGTCATAATCTGTTCAAATCTTCATTACGGAAAGGAAATTGGCCATACTTGTCTGGCCTATATATTACTCCTCAACCACAGCAATGTGTTTGACACTGAGCTGCCCTTTGAAATGGCCGCACGTGCCACTCAGTTGCAACAATCGCTGGAAAGTCACAAGAAAGAAATTAAACTGGACGGACCACCTGGCAGTGACCACTGAACTAGAGAAGACAATGTCCATGACGACCATGCAAAGACCACCTTACCAACATCTGAAGCCTAGTGCCGAAATTGGGAGAGCTGTCTCACAGACTAGTGAAGCAACAGCCTGACATCGTGATTCTTACAGAATCATACCTTTTCGATAACACCCCAGACACCACCATTACCAATCCTATATGTGTCCTGTCCCAGAGACAGGACAGACGCAGCAGAGGTGGGTGCACAGTGGGATTCAGTTATTCGGGAATTGCCGCAAGAGGCCTTGCCAACGACTGCAGACACCATAACGTCTCATGCCCTCAAATTAAACATGGGCAAGGAAATTCTTACAGGTTATCATCCTCCTTCGGCCGATGAATCATCCTGCTCAATGTGACACAACACTTGATGGAAGCACTAATTGCGACAATGGTGCAAAATGCACTGTGTTTGGGAGATGCAAGTGTCCAGCATCAAAAGTGGCTTGGCAGCAGCATTGCTGATCGAGGAGGACTGCCTCGAAAGGACATTACTGCCAGAATGTGTCTGCAGCAGCTGATGAAGGATGCAGCTGTATGAAAAGACAGAATTGACCTAATCCTGGCTAATCTATCGGCGGCAGATGCACACGTCCATGATATTATCGATAAAAGTGAGATGAGGTTGCACCTTCATATTGAGAATAATTTCCATCGTATTAGTACAACTATCACCGTGCTAAACAAGACAGACTTCAAACAGATCGAGGAGCTGTGGGCCATCAACGAGCAGAACAGTAATCCAGCACAATCGGCAAAGTCATGGCATGGCATATTCCCCACTCAAGCATTACCATCAATCCATTATTCAGTGGAAAGTGCAGAAGGGCAGACCAGGGGCATCATAAGGGTTACCTAAAAATGAGGTGCCAATCTTGTGAAGCCACCAGACAGCATAAAGAGCAAGTGATAAACAGAGCTAAGTGATCCCGTAAACAACAGATCAGATGGAAGCTCTGCATTCCTTTCACATCCAGTTGTGAATGGTGGTGGACAAATAACAATTCACTAGAAGAGGAGCTCTACCAATATCCACATCCTCAACGATGGAGGAGCCCAGCATATCATTGGAAAATGTAAAGCTGATGCATCTGCAGCATTCCACAGCCGGAGGTAACGAGGGATAATCAATCTCGATCTCCTCCAGTGTTCCTCAGTATCACAGATACGAGGTTTCAGACAACTTGATTCACTCCACGTGATATAAAGAAATTGATGCAGACACTGGACACTGCAAACGTAATGGGAAGAAGTAACATACCAGTAATAGTAGTGAAGACATATGCTCCACAAATTGTTGCTTGTCTCGACAAGTTCTTTCAGTACAGTTGTAATATTGGCATCTACCCGACCAAATGGAATATTCCTCAGGTATGTTCTGTATACAAACCTCAGGGCAATCCAATCAGGCTAATTGCCCTCTGTTCAACCTACTCTCCATCATCAGAAAAGCGATGGAAGTGGTCATCAGCCGTTTTATCAAGCAGCACCTGCTCGGCAACAACCTGCTCAGTGATGCCGATTTTTTGGTTTCGCCAGGGGCACTCACCTCCTGATCTCAGTACTGCCTTGGTTCAAACATGGAGAAGTTAGCTGCAGTCCAGAGGTCAAGTGAGAGTGACAACTCTTGACATCAAGGCCGCAATTGACCCAGTATGGCATCAAGGTGCCCTAGCCACACTAGAATCGATGGGTATTGACGGCAAACATTCCGATGGTTAGAGTCAAACCTGGAACAAAGGAAAAAGTTTTGGTGCGAAGGGTCAGTCATATCAGCTCCAGGGCATCTCTGCAAGAGTCTATCAGAATAGTGTCCGAGACCAAACAGTGTTCAGTAGTTTCACCATTGACCTTTCTTCTGTCTTTCTTCAAACGTATGGATGTTCGCTGATGATTGCATAAGTATTCAGCACCATTGGCGACTCGTCAGATATTGAAGCAGTCCGTGCTCATATGGAACAACATCCAGCTATGAGTCAACAAGTGGCTCGTAAGATTCACGCCATAAAAATTCCAGACCATGACCATCATCAATAAGAGACACTCTGACTATCGCCTCTTAATATTAAACAGTATTACCATCACTGAAACTCGCACATCCTTGGAGTTACAATTGACCAGAAACTAAACTGGACTCACCATATAAACAGTGGCTAGTGTAGAGAGAAACGCACCTCTTGACAACCTAAAGCCTATCCACCATCAGAAAGGCATAAGTCAGGAGCGTGATGGAATACTCACCAAACAAGAGGTTTGACAGTATTCGGGACAAAACAACCCGCTTGATTCAATCACATCTACAAACGTTCAATTCATGCACGACAGCTCTCAGTAGCAGCAATGCTACAGATGCAGTGTTGAAATTCAACAGAGATCCTTAGGCAGCACCTTCCAAACCCACAATTTGTTCCAACTCGAAGGATAAGGCCAGCAGGTAGTTGGGAACAACAAGACCTGCAGGTTTCCCTCCAAGCCACTCCCTCTCCTGACTTGTAAATATATCGCTGTTCCTTCACTGTCGTTTAGTCCAAATCCTTGAATTCCCTTGCTCCTGACATTTTGGGTCAATCCACTGTAAGTGAAATGCAGCGATTCAAGAAGGCAGCTCACCACAGCCTTCTTCAGGGCAAATAAGAATGGATTATCATGCTGAACAACCACCGAAGCCCAAGCCACACAAATGAATTTAAGAAAAAAGTGAAAGAGAACTCTTATTTCCACTCATGAACGAAAAGAAAGACCAGTTTCTTTACTCAAATGAACCTGTTTCCATGAGATGTTCCTGGTTCTGTAATCATTGTTTGGTCACTCCAGGGTAAGTTCTTTCCTGACTGTATCCCACGGTGCTGAAAAATGTGTTGCTGGAAAAGCACAGCTGGTCAGGCAGCTTCCAAGGAGCAGGAGAATTGACGTTTCGGGCATAAGCCCTTCTTCAGCCCTCATTCCTGAAAAAAGGGCTTATGCCCGAAACGTCGATTCTCCTGCTCCTTGGATGCTGCCTGACCTGTTGCGGTTTTCCAGCAACACATTTTTCAGCTCTGATCTCCAGCATCTGCAGTCCTCACTTTCTCCTATGTATTCCACGGTGATCCACCATTGGTTGAGGGCCAGGATATATTCACTCCTAAAGATATGATGATGTTGGGTCTTCACCAACCATTACCCATCAGGTCTGATCATGTAAATATGAAGATAATAGACTGTTCCTCTTCGGTGAATATGACAATATTCTGCATGTGTGTTGAGTTCTCAAACCAAGAATTCAGTGTATTCATTGGAGGATGACAGAACTAAAATAGACAAACGTGGTGACAGGGTGACCGATACTGGGAACAGAATATCCAGAGCATTTTACAGCTGCGAATATTATTCAAAACAGAAAAAGAGGTGTGGAAGTTCTTCAAATAAGAAATTGCCGCTGTACAATTGAGAACGATGATCTTAATCAAATGATGAGGGTATTATCTTAAATCATTTTGTTTTGTGTACAAACTGTCAGTTGAGGTGAGTTTGGGTAGTGATTCTCACCGTGAGGCTGAATGGGTCTCACCGAACTTAATGGGCAAAGAACCATTTGTGATGTCGGTCTTTACGAATCTATCATGTTCTTTTTCCAACATTCCCTGGAATATTCTCAACATACATTCCCCTGAACATTCCAGACCCGACATTTCTGAGGACATTCTGCACCCCACATTCTCTGGAATATTCTATTTCCGACATTTTCCAGCACATTCTACACCTGATATTCCCCGGAATATTGTCAAACTGACATTCCTCAGAATATTCTGTACCCAAAATTCCCCGTGACATTCTATGACTGACAGTCGCAGGAACATTCGATAACTGACATTCCCTTTTAATATTCTGTACCCTATATTTTTTAGAATATTCTATACCCTGCATTCTCTGGAACATAGCATAACTGACAGAATTTGCGAAAGGCCAGATGTTAGTGAATTGAACAAAAGGTTAGATTTCCAGGGACGGGAATCTATTTTAGGGAGAAGGATACCCACTTTTGAAGGTCAATTCAACAGTTACAGTGGTGAATACAGTTTTTTCATGCGTTTACACTTCTTCACAACAAACGCTTGACCATAATTGACACCAAAATACAGAAATTGCCAACCTCCGTTTGTCTTCAGGGAGAGACTTCCACGGAAAGACATCGTTTTCAATATTGGTATGAGGATTTGCAAAGGGACCTCTGTCTGCTGTCGTGTGATATAATGTGCGGCAATGTTCTCGAAATCATCTGTTCTTATGGATATATCGCTGTGTATTTGGGAAGTGAGGCTTTCTTGAGGTTTAGATCACGTTTTTTCAGTAATTCCGACCTTCCCATTTATAATTTCAGATCCCATTACACCAACAAATCTATGAATACGTAACACATTTGAAAATCTCACTGAGTTCCAAATCAAACTCGTAAGTTTATCTTCAGGCAAATGTATAATTTGTTTGTTTTCCTTCTTCAGTTAACATAATGACCTTCTACATCCTGCTTTATAAAGATTGTGGATTGTCTCCATGTGTCAGTCGTTACCTGGGGGCCATGGCAGTGGCGGATCTACTGGTCATCATCCTCGACCTAATATTGAGACACATTCCCATTGTGTATCAGGAGCAGTTTTATTTCGTGGAGTATATCCCTCTGTGTAATATCCACGCCGTCCTGCTTTATGCAGCCACTGACTGCTCTGTCTGGTTCACCATCACTTTCACATTTGATCGATTTGTGGCGATTTGTTGCCAGAAGTTGAAAAGTAAATATTGTCGGGAGAAAATGGCGGCTGTGGTTCTGGGAATAGTGACTGGACTTAGCTGTTTAAAGAACATTTTCTGGTATTTTATGCTCACACCTCGGTATTGGCTGGGGAACGACCCGTGGTTTTGTGTCGTAACAATCAATAATCGATTCTCACATGTCTGGATGTCAATCGAGTTCCTCCATCACATTCTAACACCAGCTCTCCCATTTGTCCTAATGCTGCTCCTCAATGTTTTCACCATCAGACACATTTTAGTGACCAGCAGAGCCCGCAAGCGACTCCGGGCTCACATGAATGAGTACGTTTCTTGTGACATCGAAATGAGAAACCGAAAAAAATCCATAATTTTACTGTTTGTGATCTCGGCCAATTTCATCCTATTATGGTCAACGTTCATGGTTTATTTTATCTGGTATCGGATGTATTGGACTGGGTACAATCTCTATACTTAGATTATTTTGTGGTGGAATTGGGTTTCATGCTGCAGCTCCTCAGTTGCTGCACAAACACTGTGATTTATGCTGTGACCCAGACTAAGTTCAAACAGCAGCTGAAAAATGTGCTGGAAAATATTTTTATCCAATTTTGTCAATCAATGAAATTCGCTCATTAATCAATCCATTGTTTTTTTTTTCATTTCTGTGCAATGTTGCAGCAATGAAGCAGCCTTTCGCCATGCTGACAGACTGAGGAGAGTGCCGGTTTGTGCAACCTTACCAGTCAGGCGAGTTAAAGGAACACATTGCAATGTTTCTCTCAACTCAAGGACCAGTGCAAATAGACACCATCCCACTGACTGCATCTATCACTATAATTTGTAATGAATACAAATGCTCATTAAACTATCAAGCAGCAGAGTAAACGCCGTTGTTGTTTTTTCTTCCTGTTGCAAAAGCTGAACTGCAGAGACACACACTCAGCCCCAGGTCCTGATCCTCAGGGAAAGGGAAGGGATCTTGGCACCAGCTCAGCAGTTGTGTTTAAGTCACTCTGTACTTGCTACCAACTGTGAAAGCCCCACTCCAACCTGGCCTTCGTCAGAATTCATCTCCTTCCCTTTGTCACCCTCACCTTCTCACACAATCCCTCTGCCCCCCTCTCTTACATCGATTTTCACACTCTATTTCACTGTTGCTCCATTCCCCATTATTCTTCACACACTCTCCGCCTCGGATTTCTGTCCACGCGCATCTCTTTTACCTCTCTCCCATCTCATCAGCCTTTTCAACCCCTCTCTCCGTCTCTGAGTCACAGCGGGAAGGATGGACGAGCGAAACTAAGTCAGACAAAGAGAGAATGCTGGTAAATGATTTAGTCAGAGGGGAAGGAAGGAGGGGAGGGCGGGAGAGAGAGAGAGAAAGCATCAAACGGAGAGAAAGGAAGTAGGAGTGTGGGAGAGAAACAGAAGTAGTCAGAGGGAAGAGAGCGGGAGTCAGTCAGAGAGAGGGCGAGAGTCAAACAAAGTAAAAAGAATGAATGAAGTGGAAGAGTCAGACAGAGGGAGAGGGAAGGTGAGAGAGAGAAAGCGAGAGAGAATCAGAGAGAGGCAGAGAGAGGGAGAAAGAGAATGGGAAGACGGCGGGATGACAGAGAGAAATTCTGGCAATGTGAGAGGCAGGGAGAAAGATAGACGGACAGTCAGAACGAAGTAGATGATAGAGGGAGCGAGAGTGAAAGAGAAACAGAGACAAACCTACCAAGAGGACATGGTGGCAACGAGAGTACGAGGGGGTCTGCCACACTGAATGGTGGCAGGGTTTGAGAGGGAGGGAGAGAGACAGAGAGTGCATGCGTTTGTGTGTGTGTTAGAGTGAGAGAAAGAGAGAGCAAGAGGAAAAGTGGAAGTGGGAGGAAGAGAGAAGGACAGATGGAAAGGCAGGAAGAGTGATGTTTAGAGGAAAAAGGAGGGAGTGGGAGTGCGAGAGAGACAAGGAAAGGAGGAATGGAGCGAGATAGAGAGAGAGATTGAGGGGCGGAGTGTGAGAAAATGATGCATTTTGGATGATATAACTCGAATGCTGAATATAGTATTAAAACAGGATTCTTGGAAGAGTGGAGGAACAGAGGGATCTGGGTGTGCAAGTACATAAATCAATAAATTGGATGAGGTGATAAGAACGCATATGGCGATTTTGCTTTCATTAACAGGGGAGTTGATTTTAAGAGCCACAAGTTTTGTGACAGATCTACAATCCTTGGTGAGAGCACTCTTGGAATATTGTGTCTAGTTCTGATCACCCGACTATAGGAAAGATGAAGAGGCTTTGGAGACTGTGCAAAGAAGGTTTACCAGAATGCTGCCCGGACTGGAGGGCTTGACTTATGAAGAAAAGGTTGAATAAAGCTCATACTTTTCCCTCTGGAGAGAAGGAGGAAGAGAGGAGACCTGACCAAGCTAACCAAGATAATGAGAGGAATAGATAGAAGAGTCCAGAAGTAGAGGAATATGTTTTGGGTGAGAGAAGAAAGATATAAAAGGGATCTAAGGGGCAGCTTTTTCACACAAAGGGTAGTATGTTTATGGAATGAACTGCCAGAGGAGGTGGTGGAGGCTGGTACAATTGCAACATTTAGGAGGCATTTGGATGGGTATATTAATTGGAAGGGTTTGGAGGGACATGGGCCGGCTGCTTGCAGGTGGTACTAGATTGGGTTGGGACATCTGTTTGTCATGCATAGGTTGGTCTGAAGGGTCTGTTTCCATGCTTTACGTCTCTATAACTATATGACTCTATGAGTGAGGGGTCAAATTTTTAAGATATTAGGGGAAAGGTATAGAGGAGACGTCCGAGGTAGTTTATTTGCGCAGAGAGTTGTGAATGCATTGAATGCCTTTCCAGTAGTTGTGATGGATGCAGAGTCATTAAGGGCATTTAATGTATGCAAATGGATAGCATGAATTGAGGGGTGCTTAGATTAAGTTACTGTACTTTACAGTAGGATTAAACCTTGGCACATCATCGAAAGTCAGAGAGCCTCTTCTATCCTGTACTTTTCTACGTTCTAAAGCATCAAACAGAGGCAGACCACGGGAGATAAAGCGTGTTAGAATCAGACAGAAGGAGAGGAACGGAGAAAGTGAGAGAGAGTCAGATACAGAGAGACAGAGAGGTAGGGAGAGAGGCAATGATGGGGGAGAGAGACGGAAGGACAGAGGGAGGAGAAAAGTCAACAGAGGGAAAGGGATTGATGGATCTTGAAAGTTGAAAAGAGAGTCAGACAGAGGGAGAGATCGGGTGCAAACAAGACAAAAACAGACAGAGAGAGGCAGGAAGAGTAGGGGAGAGAGAGCCTGGCAGAGTGTAAGGGAGTGAAAGAAAGAGAGATTCGGGGCAGTGTGAAGGGCCAGACAGAGGGCGGAAGACAAATGAAATCAGAGAGAATTATTTTATAAAGGTGAAGAGGTGTCCTGTACGTTTTGGATAGATAACATGCTTGCAAGGGCAGATTGAAAGCACAGAGTGACCTGAAAAAGGTAAAAGTTCTGACATTTGATCAGAACAAATAGCTGACGTCGTATTGCTATGGGACAAAAACAGCTTCAAAATCCGCAAATCAGTATAAATTGTGCCCTAGACCTAAAATCGAATGAAATGTTTTGATGATGTCAAACCAATGAAATTTTACAACGTTTTGGGTATAAAACCGTACATTTCGAACAGGTAACAAGAGAACTACCAAGAAAACCAACAAGTGTGGAATTCTCGCCAATAAGCCAGGAATATACCGGCCTGTATGAGGAGTTTTGCAGCAGCAAAAGAACAGACTCTTCAGAAAAACCCAAAGGAAAGTGAACGGAGGAAAATTCAACAAGTTGATTGGTTTTGAAACGTTGATTTTTAAAAAATAAACCTTAATCAGGGATTTTCTAATCTGACCCGTAGTTTAGAATGGAAGGCAAAAACAGGTTTAAGAGTAAGGCGTTGTAAGTACTGACATAAAATTCACAAAAGCGGAGAACTGCAATAGACTCCCATTTCTTGACGTGACAGTTCATCATACAGTTAACGGAGAGCGTCAAACTAGCGTCTACAGAAAAACAACACACATGGATCAAGTACTTAACTTGGGATGCATTCACCCGAGCAAGCACATACGGAGTTGCATTAAGACATCATTCCAAATAGATACATCGCACTGCAGCACCCAATAACTAAAAAGCAGAAGAAAAGTATGTGCACGCCGTTTTCAAGAAAAAAAAAGTGTTCTCAATAAACGCAATCCGCTGACTCCACAGTAACTACCCAAACAAGCAGGCATAATGCAATCAGAACCTACAACCACATTCCCTTACATCACAAACATAACAGAGCTGACGTCCAAACTACTCAGATCCCGTGACACCATGGTAGCACACAAACCACCCAATACACATTAACAGCGACGAATGAACCTATAGGATCCAATAGATACCACGAGAAAAGCAAACGTTGTTTACAAGTTACAATGACAAAACAGTTAAAAAAAAACGACATGGGACAGATCAGCAGAAAACATGCTACCAGAACACATGAACACCATCGAGCCACCAAAAGACACGACCCACTCTCACTAGTTTCTATATACAGGCAAATATGGACGGCACATTGACGGGGACAACACACACATTATAGGATAGTCGAAACAAGGACACGCACGAGTATTCTTCCAGGCATGACATTCTGACCAGAACTCCATCAATAACATCCATTTTCCATTTTAAAAAAAGCCCGGAAATGACTTCACCCACCATGGGAAACCAAGATCGAAAACAGAGAGGCGGGACTTACCAGCAGCCCTGAAGCAGAGACTATCACCGATGATGTTACCTAGTATGGTGACGAAACGTTTCAAAACAGGCCTTCAAGCTCAGCGAGCTCACATACTGATTTATCATCAGTCTGAATCACAAATCCTCTCAAAATTGGTTTTAATGTTCTCTGCTGAATTAAAAAAAGCATTGTCAATTTTGACTTTAAACGCATAAATCTGTGACACTTCTTTCCATCTCGAAATTCAACAAATTACGGCGTGAGTTGAGCTTCCCTGTGTGTTGGGTTTAAATAGCAGGGTATTCCCCCCACCACCCCCACCCCGGGGTTTGCGAGTTTTCGTCCGTGAATTGAATAGGTTCAGTCTGAGATTTGAACAGATTTGGGGTACGACAAAAAAAGCTCAGTAGATTTAAACATTTGCTGGCTAGTTTCCGGGACTTTAAAAGACGTAGGTTTAATTTGTTGAATTTAGGTTGCTTGTGGTTGATTACATTAAAAGAGAGTGAAATGGTTCTTAAAATTGCTCAAGAGGTTCTGGAGTTTGAAGATGACTCCATGTTTTGCCAAGAACGTTTAGAAAGAAAAGCACATATTCTTACAATTACCAAAGAGGAAATGATTGGTTTTAACACAGGACAAAATTAAAGCTGAAATTGAAATGGAATTATTCAAATACTTATGCGTGTCGGAGGAGTTGAAAACTGCAGTAGAATTAGAAAAAGTCGGAAGTTACAATGGAGGAAAATGCAGTTAGAAGATAAAAAGAGAGAGGAAAACAGAAAGCGAGGTGCGAGAGGGGGAGGGAAAAGGAAGAGAGGAAAGGTTCTGAGTTGAGCACAAGCAGAAAGAAGAAATAAAGAAAGAAGAACGGTATCGAGAAAGAGATGGAATAAAGAGAAAGAGAAAAAGAGGAGAACGTTCTCAGCTGAGCAAAAAGAGACAGAGAATTTGAACTTGACAGGATGAAGATTGAAAGAGAAGGAAGTGATATATGTGAATGTGTCAAATATCGGCCACAATTTGATGAGAAAGCTTTTGAAGCCTTCGTTATTTCATTTGAAAAATTGGGCAGATGGGTTTGCCTGTGGATTTATGGGTAATGCGAATTTAGGCTAAAATGGTAGGCAGAGCGAATGAGCTATTTGCCACGCTGTTACATGATGGGTCAAGAGATTACGAAGAGATGAAACAGACCGTTTTAAGTGCTTATGAATTGGTCTCAAAGGTTCATAGACAGGGGTTCAGAAACATAAAGAAGGAGCCAGGTCAGATCTATGTTGAATTTGAACGAATTAAACGCAGTCATTTTGATCGATTGGTGTCTGCTTGAAAGATGGATAAGACCTATGAGGCCCTAAGAGAATTTTCTGATGGAGTAGTTTAATAACTCTCTTCCAGAGATGATAATAATTCACCTGGAGGAACCGAAAGTTCAGGAAGTGAGAAGTGTAGCAGAATTAGCAGAAGAATACACGTTGCTGCATAAGACAAGCTCCCCGCAAAAGTTTCGTCCTGTGAGGGACAGAAGTTGGAAGAAGGGGAAATCCTGCATGACGAAAGAAAGAGTAGTGAACACTGGTAAGTATTTATCACGGATTTAAAAAGAAGCCCAAGAGAGTGCAAAGAAGTGCAAAGGCCTCTGGTGTTTCCACTGTGGTAAAGTGGAACGTGTAAAGTCACAACGCTGATCGTTAAAGGAAGGCACTGTGGGAGAAGTAGTCAAAGAAGGTATTAGTGAAAGTAGTTAAGAAAGCCGCAAAATAGAGCCGAGGAGATGGAGGAGAGAGCACAAGCTAAGCAGGGGCTGGTTCTGGAGCTAGTGCCTGATCACTATGACAAGTTTGATTTTGTCGGTAAAATTTACTCACAACGAACGGGGGAGAAGGTTAGGAAGTTAAAATTTTCAAATATGTAGGATCTAATCAGTCACTAATACGAAGAGATAAACGAATTTTCACTCTTTCTGATTTGTGTTCGAGAGTGTGTTAATTTGTGTGATAGATGGACATAAAGTTTGTGTTCTCCTCTGTAAGGCCAGGTTAGCGTGCCAAATCAAGACAGGAGAAGTAACAATGGGAAGGGTTGACAGATTATGAGTTCCAGGAATCCAGTTAGTTATTGGGATTAATTTAACAGAATCCCAAGGAGGGAGGGACACCCCTTGTTGTTGAGAAGTCCAAGGAATACCAAGACGCTGGGAAGTTAGAATAAATATATTCTGGTGTTTTCCAGACTGATTAGTCAAATGATCGCACTGTTATAAGTCACAGCATGAAGCAAAAACTAAAGAGAAAAATGAAGGAGTGAGGTTTAGATACCCCACTTGACATAATGGTGCAGGAAAGAACTGAAGAGGTAGAGGGTCAGGCAGAAATGTTTCGTCCTGAAAGGCGAAGGGACTTGCAACAGAAACTCAAGACGATGAAAGAGAAATATTAAACACACACACATATAAACGTACATGCATGTGTGTATACATATATATACATATATGTGAACAGTATGTATGAGTTCACCGTGGGGTACGAAAGGCTCAGGCTAAGGTACAAAAACATTTTTATTGTCCTGGAATGCACAAGTAAGTGTTGATCTTTGGCGGATAGTGTTATCCATGATAAATGGTAGGCTAGCCACAGTCTGTAGTAAAGCAAGAAACTTTGTTGCCAATTCGCACATTTGAAGAACCTTTCACACGGGTATTTATTGATTGTGTAGTCCCCTCCCGATAACTAAAAGTGGGAACAAGTAATTGTTAACCATAATGGATGTGTGAACAGGACGTCGGGAGGCAATTCCATTATGAAGTAATAAACCAAAAACGGTGGTAGAGAAGCTATAGCTTTCTTCATCCGGTTTGCATTAACCAGAGAGTTTGATTCTGACCAAGGATCACATTTTACTGCTCGGCTGTTTGAAGAGATCATGGATAGCTTAGATATACAGCACTTTCCATCAAGCACGTTTTATCTTGATTCCAAGGCGGTTTAGAAAAGTGGCATCAAAATTGAAGACGATGCTGAGAGGATATTATCAGGATAAACCAAATGATTGTAGTAAAGGTATTCGCATAGTTCACCATTAGAGATACTACAAACGAATGTACTCAGTTCATTCCCTTCGAGTTAATATTCTGGCATGAGGTGAGAGGCACATTGAAATTAATTAAACAGAAATTCATAGGAAAATGTCGGCGATTGTAAAATTATATTATGTATTGGAGTTGAGGGAGAGACTGAATCATGTTGTTGACTTAACCAAATGTCACCTAAAGAGGGCACAACATAGAACGAAACAAGTGGCAGGTCGAACTCTGAGACTCGGAAATTTTCCTGAAGTGTTGACGTGTTAGTACTGTTACCAGCCATAGGAGATGTGTTCAAAGCCATATTTTGTGGTATGAATCAAATTTAGAAAATGTTGAGTGAGGTGAACTACCTGGTGAAGATACCAGACAGAAAATAAAACATTAGGTATATCACGTGAACATATTGAAACCGCATTACACAAGAGAAAAAAGAACTGGAGAAACAGGTGCTAGCTACTGCCCAGCAGAGTGAGGAATCACATCCAAAGCTCGTGGATTTGATATGCCATAAAATGTTTTCAAAAATATGGAAGTCCTTGAGGAGTGGGATTGCTTAATAAATTATCTGTCTCAGGAGCAAAGAACGCAGTTGAAAGTTTTCTTGCTCCAGTATGTGAACATATGTAAGATCAGAAAGTGAGGACTAATATTTTTGTACATGAGGTAGACATATGAGATGCTCTTCCCCTAAAACAACATTCCTATCAGCTTACTCCATTCAAGGTCAGACAGGTCCCAGAAAAAGGTGGAGGCCATTCTCAACGGAGATATCATCGAACCAACCCAGAGCGTGAAAAGTTCTCCAATTGTCTTAATTCCCAAACCGGACGAGTCTCAACGACGTTGTGTGGATTATCGGAAGGTCGATGCAGTTGTGAAACCGGACTCATATGTAATACCAATATTGGATGACTGTATTGACAAAGATTGACAATCCAGTTACATCACGAAGTTGGACGTACTGCGTAGTTGGTGACAAGTACCTCTTTTACAGATGGTGAAAGACATTTCTGAATCGTAACTCCAAATGGGCTACAGTAATTCAAAGTGATGCACTTTGGAATGAATTACTCACATGCCACATTCCAAAGACTCATGAACAGAGTCGTTGCGACATTAACAAGATATACAATGTATTTCAATTATGTAATGATCTTCCGTAAGTCTGGTTAAGATCATATGGTATGTGTGGAACGAGTTCTTTGAAAGTCTAAGAGAAGAAAAAGTGGTAATACTATGAAACAAAAATGAATTCGCAAAAGCAGAGGTGACTTTCTTGGGACATAATATCGATCATGGAAGGTTGACCCAACTGGTCGCAAAGGCGAAGGCCACCGAGGAATTTCCATGATCACTCTCAAAGAAAGAGCGGCTTTGGTTCTCGTGACGAAACGGAATCCGCTGGAAGTTTGTTTCAAACATCAGCTGTGCCGTGGCATGGTTAACCGATTTGCTGAAGCAGAACATAAAGATGCAGTGGACAGAACAACGCCATTCGAATCATTCAAAAGCAATATTAAACAACGCACCGGCTTTAACTGCACCAAACTTTCAAAGTTGTCCTCGATATTAGTGGCATCAGAGTTGGAACTGTAATGTGGATTTAACCGATAAATACAGATAGGATGCGTGTTTATTCAATGTTATTTAGCAGAAGAGAATATGAATTTAGATTAAAATTATATGTATGTCATTATAATGTGGTTACGGAATAGGATAAAGAAAGAAACCATCTTTTGATTGTGGTGGTTCATTTTTTCTTAAGGAGTGAGGTGTCATGAAGGTTCGGGTGTGTACTGTACGTTTAAGAGAGAGAGGAAGCTAACACGGACTGACTGAATGCGCAGTGTGATCTGAAAAATTTAGAAATCTCACACTTGGACGAAACAAATCGCTGCAGTTGAATTGTCATGGAACAATGCGAATTCAATTTGGGTCACTCAGTTTAAAATATGCCCTAAGATACCAAATCCAAACGAATTTGAAATCAGTGTTTTGATGTCAACAAACTAATGAAATGATTTAATCTTTTGTCGTGTAAATTCGGACGTTTTGAAAAGTTAAAGGGAATGCCAAGAAACCCAGCCCAATGTAGATTTCGAGCTAAATACCACTCAGAAAGCTAAAGGGGGAGAGAGACATATCTAAAGAGAAAGAGAAACATAGGGAATGAGGGATAGTTTCAAAATGTAGAACAGGGAGAGAGTGAGAGGGAGAGTGAGACAGGGAGAATAACGAACTGAGCGAGATAGAGTGAGAGTGTCAGACAAACATGCAGGGAGAGAGAGACAGTGTCAGACAGGAGAGGGAGGAAGGGAATGTGAGAGAGATTTCTAGTGAGGAACAGGGAGTTAGGGAATGACAGAGAGAAAGGGAGACAGAGTCAGACAGCGGAGAGGGACATAGAGCCAATGGAGAGTGAGGAATAAATTGAAGGAGAGGGGACATAGGAAGAGTGAGGAATCGATGTTGCGAGATGAAGAGAGACATTCAGAAAGACAGAGAGGTTCAGAGGGAGTGAGACAGAAAGACAAACAGGGAGAGGAAGCAAGAGAACGAGGGACAGTCAGTCAGACACAGGGTGAGGGCTGGAGGGGCAAAGTGAAAGAAAGTCTGACAGAGGGAGCTGGAGAGAGACAAAGGGAGAGATTCAGGACCAGAGTGAAGGTCGAGGCAGAGTCAAATAGAGAAGGAGGGAGCGAATGAGAAAGGAGAGGTATCATACAGAAGAAGAGGGAGGAGGGGGCGAGAGAGGCAGGGGTAGAGTCTGACAGCGGCAGAGATGCAAAAAGAAAAGAGATTCAAACAAAGTGTGAGGGTAGGAGGGAAAGCTAACAGTTAACAGAAGGAGGGATGCAGAGTTAGCGAGAGGGAAAGATAGAGTCTGACAGCGCCAGAGAAGGAGTGAAGGAAAGAGAGATTCAAATAAAAGGAGAAGGTGGGATGGAAAGGGAACCGTCAAACAGAGGGACGGTGGGAAGGAGCGAGGGGGGAGATGTCTAGTATGTCTAAATGAGAGGGAACGACACAACGATTCAGACAAAGGGACAGGGTGGGAGCGAGAGATACAGTCCGACAGAGGGAGAGAGGGACGGAGGAAGAGAGTGAGACAGAAAGAGAGTCGGAAAGTGGAAGAGGCATGGAGAGAGAGAGACAGGAGCGGCAAGGTGGATGAAAGAGACAGCGAGTCAGACAGAGAGAGAGGGAGGCTGGAGGGAGCAAACGAGGCAGACAGACGGAGAGGGTAGAAGTGATTGACAGAGAGAGTAAGATGGAGGGAATGGGAGGGAGGGATCGAGAGAGAGAGAGCGTCAATCAGATTGAATGGGAGAGAACGAGTGAGAAAAAGAGTTGGAGAGCAATTCAGACATGGAGATGGAGACAGTGAGAGACAGGGAGTCAGACAAACGCTAAGGAATGGAAGGACGGAGGGAGAGAGAGTCAGACGGAGGGCGAAGATAGGAGGGATCGAGCGAGACGAACAGTGCGAGTGTGTGAGAGAGTCAGACAGACAATGTGAGAGGCAAAGAGAAAGAAGATTCAGAAATAGGGTGACACTGAGAGTGAGACACTGAGAGCATGAAGAAATAGGGGGACAGAGTCAGAGAGCGGGAGGGAATGAAAGAGAGAGAAAGTCAGATGCATGGAGAAGGAGGGATTCAGAGAGATAGTGTCAGACATGGGGCAGAGCAGGAATGAGCGAGAGTGATAGATTCTGACACAGGGAGAGGGCTGAATGGATGGAGTGTGAGGGAGAGCCAGATCAAGGGACAAGGAAGGAGTGATAGCGAGTGAGAATCAGACAGACAGATTGAGGTGGGAGGGGGGAATTAGGGAGAGACAGATTGACGTACATAAGGGGAAGGGCTGGATGGCAGGAGTCAGAAAGACAGACAGAGGGACGGGGATGCAAGGAGAGAGTCAGACAGAGGTAGGGAGGATGTGACAGATGAACAGACAAGCAGAGGGAGAGGTAGGAATGGAGTTGGAGGGGAGACAATCAGAGCAATGAAGAACTAGAGAGCTGTTGAGGGAAATGTTAATAGAGGGAGAGGGAGGGAGGGAACCAGATTGAGACAAAGAGAGGGCGGGAGAGGGGAGAGAGTGTAAGTCAGGCAGAGGGAGATATGGAGGGAGGGAGTCAGACAGAGTGTGAGGACCGGAGGTACAAAGTGAAAGAGAGTCATACAGAGGGACTTGGAGAGAGAGAAAGAGAGAGATTCAGAGCCATAGTGAAGGTCGAGGCAGAGTCAGACAGAGGGAGACGGTGGGAATGAGGGAGGAGTGGATTCATACAGAAGGAGAAGGAGGAGGGAGCGACAGAGGGAGTGGTAGAGTCTGACAGCGACAGAGAGGCAAGAATGAAAAGAGAGAATCAAACAAAGAGAGAGGGTGGGAGAAAAAGCTAACAGAAGGAGGGATGCAGAGTGAGCGACAAAGTGAAAGATAGATCCTGACAACGCCAGAGAGGGAGGGAAGCAAACAGAGATTCAAACAGAAGGAGAATGTGGGATCGAAAGGGGACTGTCAAATAGAGGGAGGGCGGAAAGGAACGAGACAAAGGGATACGGTGCGAGGGAGAGAGCTTGTCAGCAGAGGGAGAGAGGGACGGAGCAAGAGAGTGAGACAGAAAGAGAGTCAGAAAGTGGGAGAGGGATGGAGAGAGGGGCAAGAAGGATGAAAGAGACAGCGAGTCAGACTGAGAAAGAAGGAGGCGGGAACGAGCCATAGAGGCAGATAGACGGAGAGGGTAGTGAATGAGTCAGATGGAGGGATGGGAGGGAGGGATCGGGAGAGAGAGGGTCGATCAGATTGAGTGAGAGAGAATGGTTGAGCAAAAGAGTTGGAGATCAATTCAGATAGGGAGATGGAGGCAGCGAGATACAGGGACTCGGACAAACGATCAGGAATGGAAGAACGGAGTAAGTGAGTCAGACAGAGGGCGAGGACAGGAGGGATCGAGCGAGACGAACAGGGGGATTGAGTGATAGAGAGAGTCAGACGGACAATGTGAGAGGCACAGAGAAAGAAGATTCAGAAATCGGGTGAGACTCCAAAAAAAGGCAGTGAAACATTCCCAAAACGAGACCCTCACACACAAAAAGGGATACACAGGAATACACCTCCCATGCAGCCATGAGGGTAGGAAAGGGAGACTTACTTACAGTAATGTGTCAGGGTATAGCTTGCTGCATCTGTGGACTGTTGCATTTTGTAAATTACTGCTTTAGGATAAATCTGTGAATGAAGGGATCAGGAATGGATTTGAGTTAATGCAAGTGTGCATGAGCTAAACTGAGATGACAAGTGTCTAATACGGTCTATGTAAGAAAAAAAGACACAGACAGCGTGAGGGAGACACGATGAGACAGAGAGGCAGAGAGTGAGCTAGACAAAGAGTCAAAGAAAGGCAGTCACAGAAGTAGACAGGAAGGTAGACAAGGAGACAGAGAGGGTCAGAACGATGCAGACAGGGAGAGACACAGTGAGACAGAGAGAGAGTTTGAGCAAAAACTTAGAGATTTGATGAGCACGAGGGAGGAAGAGAGAAATTGAGATAAACACAAACAGAAAGAGTCAGAGAGAGAGAAAAAGCAATATTCTTGTGATGGCACTGGATAGCCGGTAGACTCAATAAACTCTCTCGAAAACAAACGTGCATGAATTAATAACCAATACAGATGACGTTATCCCCAGCACACCGAGCCTTTCCCCTGTTTTAATAGGATTTTTAATGCGAGCTGAACAGAGACAGTCTGACATTGATGGTGGTGCAGGAGGGACAGTTTCTGCTCCCCATCCCCTGCAGGGGAGATGCAGAGACCCCTGCTGCCGTTTATCAGCACTCAACTACACGGCAGTCTGTGAAAACCAAATGTTCCAGCTGAACCCATGACTCACAGCCAGTCCATCATTTCGAATCACTCCCGTAGCTTTTTTCCATTCTATTCTGCCCCTGAGAGTTACTTCTTGCCCCCTCAATTTAATATTGTCGAAGGCGTTGGTGGATAGCTTCTTGTTAGTGTTTTGGGGGATGGTGGCTTGGTGCTCAGGTGCACACGGGAATGCGGGTTTGGTTTTAGAATTGAACGACTGGCGATCTTGTGGACTGACAGGAGGATCCTGGTCAAAAGACTGAATAGCCTCGTGCTGCTCATTGTCTTTGTGTCAACCAGGGAAAGCAGCGTCTTTCTGAGCGTGGTAAATGGTAACCCATCCTGATTCCCACCTCCCCATCCATCGCTGGATGTTAAACTCAGATGCATGTGTTTGTGCTGATCAAATCGTGGCTCGACATTAGCCATTCCTGCACTGGGAACACTGTCGCTGCCTCTGGAGTTCTTTCAGTTACAGTTATGTTGCTGAGACATTAAGCAAAGCTTATACGTGGATAGTTGTTTCACTGCATTTCCACCTTTGCTTTGAAATTGGACAGAGACACTGCATCAAATAATGTGTGCGTGCCACACCGGAAATCCTTGAGCATTCCTACAATATTTGTAAAAGTGGCGAGAGAACTGTACTTCCAAAGATCTGTTCCATCAATGCGAAAATATAAGACATTTGCACAGGAGACTGCGCACAAAAGTATAAACATGATGGATATGCTGAAGAGGGAAATCACTGACTTGATCCGGCTCTCCAACTCTATGTCTTCGTGAGTCTTTCACTTCCTCTGACTTCAGAGGCTCTTGCGGACACAAAGGGCAATTAAAATGTCCCCGACCATGCAAGAACGTTCACTAACGGAATCAACAGGCATGGGATGAAAGGGGTTAAAATGATCTCAAACCTATAAAATTCCAGCCACTTCTGATCAGTAAAATACCTTTAATGTATGAGGCAGAACTACGAAACATTGTCAATTATCCTCCAAGCTTTAACCCGAAATTAGCAGGCAGTGCTTTTTGGACAGAACATCATGCAAGTTGCAGCTCAAATCACAGCCAAGGCTGTCTATTTCCAAAAAAACTTCATTTCATTTTCAGGAAGCCAATTGCGACAAAACGATCAATGTTGAAAAGGACAGTGAACCAGACGGAACAATCTGTGACTGCACGAGTCAGGACAAACAGAGCACTGCACAAATGAGTTAGGTCCGGGAAATATCTTCGGAAGTAAATGTATTTGAGTCCATGCAGTATCATGCCAGTGAGAATGAACAGTAGACCCGACGTTGGTATTACCAACAGGCAACACTTTGTGAAATTGGAGAGGTCACAGTTACCCCGTGCTATCACCCGGAAATTAACTGAAATAGACAGAAGGAATAACACAAATTGGAAATTACTGCGACAGCCCACAGAGCAATGGAAGATCTCGATATCTAACTGTGGCACAGAATTGAAGTTGGCAAGGGTACACTGAATTGAAGGTGAAGGGTAAGAGTTTTGCAGGGTTTGTGAGAGAAAGGCTTTCACCCAGATAGTGGTGGGAGCTCTGGTAATTCAGTTCTTGGGAATGTAATTGGGATGGGAAATCTCACAATCTTTCCAAGGTACCTGGGACGGGATTATATTTCGTCTAGCTTTAGCAGCACAAGCTTGATGGACGGATGGACCTCTACTGTACAGTTGGGTTCCAGGATTCTAAGAATTACTTCTGGGGGGTAGGTTGTCAAGTTAAACATTTTCATGAAATAAATAAATGGCTGCAGATATTGCAAACATGAAACACAAACAGAAATACCTAGCAAAACTCAACAGGCCTGACAGTATCTGTGCAGAAAGAAACAGATCTAATGGAATCACTATTAATGGAATCATATTTGTCAAGGAACTCAAAATATCAACTCAATTTTCTTCTCGCATCAGGACGTATCATTGCAAAGAAAGGACAAGGATTCATTTCTAAAAGAGAAACGAGTTTCACAGTGTTTGTATTCATCTACCGTGGATAATCTGTCCGACTGCTGTTCACATACCGGGCGTAGTCAGAGTCGTAGAGATGTATAGGATTGGAACAGACAAATCATCCATGCTCAAAAGATATTCTAATCTAATCTTGTCTTTTTTGCCCCATATCTCCTTGAACCTTTCCTCTCCATTTACTCATCCAGATGCCTTTTAAATGTAGCAAATGTACAGGCCTCCAATATGTCCTCTGACAGTTTATTCCATCAATACACCACGTCTTTGCATGAAAGGCGTTTTCTCTCAGGCATTTCTGACGTATTTCCCCTCTCACCCAATTCCAATGCTCTCTACGTCTAGGCTCAGCCATCCCAGGGAAAACAAAATGTATACTTACCCTATCCATGACACTCATGATTTTATAAACCTCAACAAAGGTTACGGCCTACGCTCCGAATTTTAATGGAAAATAACCACAGCCTATTTTGCCTCTCCCGGAAATGCAAATACTCCAAATCTGGCAGCATCCTTTTTAAACCTTTCTGAACACATCCAAGTTTCATGACATTCTTCTGACAGGAGGGAGACCAGAACTGCAACATGCATTCCAAATGTGGCACAACCAATGTCCCGTACATCCAAAACATATCCTCCCAGTTCCTACACGCAGTGTTCTGACCAATGAAGGAAAACATACCGCACATCTTCTTCACTATCCTATTTTCCCGAAACTTCACTTTCAAGGCAATATGAAACTGCACTCCAAAGTCTCTTTGATCTATTTGCCAAAGCTCACTCATGTCCCCCTTTGCCCTCCTGATTCCCCTCTTGTTATGATCCTACTGCCTTTATACACTTCCAAGGATTCCCTCATTTCTGCTGTCTGTAGCTGATGTTTACTTTCTTCTTTTTCTCAATCCTGTACCTCCTAGACCTGTCTTCCACCCTAACAGGAGATCACGCTTTCTGGATTCTCGTTATCTCATTTTGAATGGTTCCCAGTTTCTGGCTGAGAACGTCCACCCAAATGATTCGTTGAAACGGCTTGCCTAATACCGTCAAAATTGCCCTTCTTCCAATTTAGAGCTTTATATTTCAGATCATTCTTATCCGTTACCATCGTTATTTTATGATAACAGAATTTTAGGCCCTAACCCAAAACTGCCCCTCCTACCCCCATCTACACCTCCGTCACTTGAGCTGCCTAATTTCCCAAGGTCATATTTTATAAAGTCTCTCGTAGGGACATCCGAGTACTGAATCAGAAGCTTGGCTTGCACATACTAAACATATTCATCTCCATCTAAACACGGTGGCAGTCCCAGTCTACGTTTGGAAGTTTAAAGTCCCCGAACATTATTACCATTGTATTCTTGCAAATAACTGCGAACCCCTGACAAATTTGTTTCTCAATTTCTCACTGATTATTGGGGTGTCTATACCACAATCACAATAAGATGTTCATCCAATTTCTCAATTCTCAGTTACACCCAAAAAACTTCCCTGGATGTATTCCCAAGATTACCATCTCTTCGTGCTGCAGTAATGTTATCCCTGATCAAAAACACAACTCTCCGTGTTCTCTTGACCCCTTTCTTTCCTTGCCACACGATTTGCGTCCTGCAACATTAAAGAACCCGCCCTGTAGTTATAGACTAAGCCGGGCCACTCAAAACATACATAAGCAAGCAGTTCAGATCACAACTTTGCAATTTTCTCGGTACGTTTACAGTTAAAATTGATGGTATTAACGTAATAATGTTGATGATTCGATTTTGAAACAGACAAAAACGCGTTCACAAAATTACACAATGAAACACAAAAAAAATAAAAACGCCAACAAAATTCAACCAATCCAACTAGATTTAATTATGCTGTTCCGAGTGTACACAACATTCCCAATAAGCAAATTCCCTTTAAAATGTCAGTACAAATGGAACACATTCCCACAGGTTGAAGTTAAAGGCCTGAAAAGGAGTTTATGCATACCTCCCTGTTGATCTTCCAAACAGTTCAAGACTGAACAACAACTTCTTAGCATAGCAAGAGAGCTGAAAAATCTCCTTTCCTTGTACTGGTCACTTCCAAAATATCGGCAAAAGTGAGGACTGGAAACCAGAGTTTAGCCCAGAGTGGTGCTGGAAAAGCATATCAGGTCAAGTAGCATCCAACGAGCAGGAAAAGCGACATTTTGAGCAAAACCCCTTCATCGGGAATTTAAAAAAAAACGTTTTCCGCTTCTAAAATATGACTACGTTGGCCTATAGTAGCATCTGCTTACATCTAAATAAAAAGGCCTCTCAAAATCTATTTTCATCTCTATACCAAACCAGACTAATGGTGTCCTGGCCTGTTTCATGACCCCTCTGAAAAAAAAATGTCAAGGGCAGATTACCAATGAGCCAAGGAACAGCATTTAGGATAAAAAAGGACTAGCTCTGTGATACATGCCGCCCTAAAACAATGAGGCTTCAATACGAAAAGATGGTTTCATTTGCAATCCTTCAAGACCTGGTTAGGAGTTTAAACACACATATATACGATAGTAACTGTAAACATGCAAAAATGCATAACCACATGCAAATTCAGGCCTCGCTACACCCACCAGCGCAAATCCCCCATATGTCACTCTACTCTCGATAATACATCGGCAATCACGTTTTTACAACCTGCCACATGCACAATTGTCAAATTAGATGCATGCAACAACAAGCTCCATCTAAACAGTCTAACATTTTTGTCCTTTAATTTGTCCACAAAGTGTGATGTTTTATAATGAGTGTATACGAAAATCTCAGATGCATTGCTGTTCATATAAACATTGAAATAATCTAACTCCAGCACCAGGCTTAAAGTGTCTTTCTCTGACATTGAATATTTTCGTTGATGAACGTTCAAACTCCAAGAAAAACACCCAATGGATCTTTATATGAACTTACCATCGTCCTGCATAAGCACCCCTCCCAAACCTGTATTACTGGCATGTATCGCCATCTTGAAAGGCTTTTTGGAGTCCGGTGTGGCGCATGCTGGTCCGGAGGTGAACACAGGTTTTAGGCAGTAAAATGACTTTCAACAGTTTGATGTTCACTGAAACTTCCTGTCCTTTGTTAACAATTCGAAATGGAACTCCCAGGCTGCGAGATTTAGGCACAAACCTTCAGTGAAATGCACTCAATCCCAGGAACTGTACTAATCATTTTTTTTTGTCGACGGTGTGTGAAAAGATCCCAAGTACTTTCATTTTCTCATCCCGTGGGGCTATTTTCCCATGTCCACTAAAATGACTCAGGAAGGTGACTTGGGCTTTGGCAAATTCACTTTTATATAGAATTACGAGCAAGGCTGCCTTCTGAAGTCGTTCAACCAAGTCCGATAACTGCTGCAAATGTTCCTTCCCAGGCGACATAAAATCACCAGGTCATCAATACACACCACACAGTTGGGGAATTCAGCAATGACCTTTTCAGTCAATCTCTGAAATGGCTGAAGTGGTTTTCATACCATGTGGCATGACCTTGAACTGATATAGTCCATTTGGCGTTACAAAATCCGAAACTGCCCTTGTTCTCTCTGACAGAAGCATTGGCCAGTAGCATCTCAGCAACTCCAACATCGAAATGTAAGTCCCACTTTCTCGACACAGTCCTCCAACCGTGGAATTGGATACGCAGAAGTCTTTGTAACAGCATTGGTTTTGCATTACTCCACAAATAACCATTGGTTACCATTTTCCTTTGACAGCATGAGTATGGGTGAACTCCAGTCACTGTAACTCACTTCGATTATGCTATCTTGGCGCATGTGCTCTACCTTCTTCTGAAACAGTGCCTACTTTAGAGGGTTATGTGCATAACGATGTTGCTTAATCGGAGCAGCATTTCTTATATCTATCTCATGCACAATAAATTTGCTACTTCCCAGTTTAGTTCAGCGTATCTCCCGATGTGAAATTAATAACTCTTTCAGGTCTTTTCGATTTTGTTGTGGAAGGTAATTCAATAAAATATCCCAATTTCTGACAAAGTCCTCATTGTCCAATTTGATTTGAGGAGCGTCCACTTCAGAATCCTCTGAACTTGGTCTTCTTCTGTGCTGCAATCACGAACATTCTTCTTCTCTGCTTTCCTTCCCGATCAAAACACTTTTTGAGCATATTCACATGATATACTGTATGAGATTCCTTCCTATCAGGATCCTTATAAAGCCGTTCACCTCACTCAATTTCTTCATAACTTGATAACGTCCTTGGTTTTACAGGCTCACCTGTTATTAGAAGTAACTCCAATACTTTACCCCCATTTGGGATTGTGTGGTTTCTTATCCGCTTCCTGTTTCATTGCATGCTGTGATGTTTTTTAAATGCTGTCCAGCCAACTAACTTATTTCATTGTTCTCAAATCTTTGAGAACAGTCCAAATGGGTGGTCTCTGAATTATGACTTATTAGTTTCTCCTTAACCAATTTTAGCAGTCCTACTACTTCACACTAAAACATTAATGCAAGTGGAAGGAATCTGGTCGATTCATTGGTGCATTTCTGATCGCAAAACATGCATGCAGAACTCCCTTATTCCAATCATCTGGATAATCCTGACCATCATCACTTAACATGGTCTTTAGCATTTGATGTCACCTCTCCTTGCGATTCTGAATGGTACGCAGTCGATATGAATTACTTTATTCCCAAGTTATCCATAACCTCCACCAAAAGCTTAGATGTGAAGTTCGATCCTTGATCTGACAGCATCTCTATTGGTAGTCCGTATCTCGTTAAAAAAATAGTTAATTATTCCACAACACATTTAGTTGTGGTGTTGTCTATAGAAATTGCTCTGGAAATCTTGGCGATACATCAATTCAAGAACATAGAACATTACAGCGCAGTCAGGCCCTTCAGCCCTCGTTTTGCGACGAACTGTCATACCAATCTGAAGCCCATCTACCCTACACTATTCCATGTATGTCCAAATGCTTGTCTAATGAAGACTTAAATCTACTAAAAGTTGGCAAGTCTACTACCGTTGCAGGCAAAGCATTCCATTCTGTTACTACTCGCTGAGTAAAGTAAATACTTCTAGCATCTGTCCCATAACGATCACTCCTCAATTTAAAGCTATGCCCCCTGTGCTCACTGTCACCATACATGGAAAAAGGCTCTCCCAGTGCACCCTGTCTAACCCTCTGATTTTCTTTTTTTGTCACTATTAAGTCACCTCTCAACCTTTTTCTCTCCAACAAGAACAGCCTCAAACCTTCAGCTTTTCTTCGTAAGACCATCCCTCCATACCGACAACATCCTAGTAAATCTCCTCTGCACCCTTTCGAAAGTTTTCACATCCTTCTTATCATGCGGTGACCAGAAATGTACACAATACTCCAAGTGCGGACGCACCAGACGTTTGTACAGCTGTAGCATAACCTCATGGTTCTGTAACTGAATCCCGCTATTAATAAATGCTAAAACACTGTATGCTTTCTTAACAACCCTGTCAATCTGGGCGGCAACTTTCAAGGATCTGTGTACCTGGGCAGCGAGATCTCGCTGCTCATCTATACTGCCAAGAATCTTACCATTAGCCCAGTACGTTGCAGTCCGGTTACTCTGACCAAAGTGAATTAACTCACACTTGTCCACATTAGTCTCCATTTCCCACTCTGAGCCCAGGCTCTGCAGCGTATCTATGTCTCTCTGTAACCTACAACATCTTTCGTCACTATCCACAACTCCCCGACCTGAGTGTCGTCTGCGTATTGCACACCCATCCTTCTGCACACTTATCCAGGTTGTTTATAAAAATAAAGAACAGCAGTGGACCCAACACGGACCCTTGCGGTCTATCACTGGGAACTGGACTCGATGATGAACATTTCCCATCAACCACCACCCTCTGTCTTCTTTCAGCAGTCCAATTACTGATCCAAACTGCTATATCTCGCACAATCCCATTCTTCCGCTTTTGTGCAATAGTCTACTGTAGAGAAGCTTATCGAACGCCTTACGGAGATCAATATACACTACATCAACCGATTTACTCACATCTAGCTGTTTGTTCACCTTCTCAAAGAACTACATATGGTTTGTGAGGCACGACCTACCCTTCACAAAACCGTGCTGACTATGTCTAATCAATGTATTCTTTTCTAGATGGTTATAAATCCTCTAACTTATAACCTTTACCAACACTTTATCACCATCTGAAGTAAGACTCACTGGTCTATAATTACCTGGGCGCCTCTTTTCCCGATCTTGAACAGCAGAACCATATTTGCTACCCTCCAGTCTTCTGGCACTATTCCTGTAGACACTGACCATTTAAAGATCAATGCCAAAGGCTCGGAAATCTCCTCCTTGCCTTCCCAGACGATCCTCCCATGAATCTCATCCGGCCCAGGGGACTTATCTATTTTCACACTATGCAGGATTTGTAATATCTTTTCCTTGTGAACCTCAATCACACCTAATCTAGTAGCCTGTATCTCAGTATTCTCCTCGACAACATTATTCTTTTTCGAGAGGGAATAGAGTCGAAAAATATTAATTAATTGCTTCCCATACCTCCTCTGACTCCACTCACAACTTCACATTACTATCCATAATTGGCCCAAATCTTACCCTCGTCATTCGTTTATTCCTTAAATACCTGTAGGAAGCTTTAGGGTTTACCCTGATCCTATCCGCTAACAACTTCTAATGTCTCCTCATGGCTCTTCCGTGCTATCTCTTTAGGTCTTTCCTGACTACCTTGTACCCCTCAAGCACCCTAACAGAGCCTTCACATCTCATCCTAACATAAGTCTTCTTCTTCCTCTTGACCAGAGATTCCACTTCCTTCGTAAACCAAGACTCTCGCACTCAACAGCTTCCTCCCTGCCTGACAGGTGCGTACCTATCCACGAAACATGGAGCTTTCCCTTTAATAAGCCCCACATTTCTAATGTGCCCATCCCCTGCAGTTTCCTTCCTCATTCTATGCTTTCTAAATCTTGCCTAATCACATTGTAATTGCCTTTCCCCCAGCTGTAACTCGTGCTCAGTGGTATACACCTATCCCTTTCTATCACTAAAGTAGACATAAAAGAATTGTGACTGCTATCACCAAAGTGCTCACCTACTTCCAAGACTAACACCTGGCCAGGCTCATTACCCACTACCAAGTCTAATGTGGTTTCTCCCCTTGTTGGCCTGTCTACATACAGTGTCAGGAAGCCCTCCTACACACACTAGACCAAAGCTGACCCCATCTATAGTACTCGCACTATAGTGTTCCCTGTAAATATTTGGAAAGTTGAAGGCACCCATGACAAGTACCCTGTCTCTCTCACTCTTATCGAGAATCATCTTTGCTATCCTATCCTCGACATCTCTGGAATTATTCGGAGGTCTATAGGAAACACCCAAAACGATGAGCTCTCCTTTCCTGTTTCTATCCTCAGCCCATATTACCTCAGTTGAGGAGTCCCCAAACATCCTTTGTGCAACTGTAATACTGTCCTTGACTAACAATGCCACACCCCACAGCCCTCTTTTAACATCTTCTCTGTTCTTACTGAAGATTTGAATCCTGGAATCTGCAACAACCATTTCTGTCCCTGCTCTATTCATGTCTCCAAAATGGCCACAACATCGAAGGTATCAACCTATGGTTAATAAAAACGTATTCCCTCTTTATGTTTGACGTAGGTGACCAACGCAGTCAATCAAATCCCTTGTGTAACGTCCAAATGCAGGAATAGCTATTAAAGGTACAGGTTTTATCGCTGCCTGTGGTTTTCGATTAGCTGACATGTACGATACATCTGGGAAAAATCAACTGCATCTTTGTGTCCAGGCCAGTAAACATGTATTTGTATTTTAGCCTGTGTACTCCTCACCTCCAAATGACCTCCAAGTGATCGCTTATGCGTCACCCGCAGCCCCTCCTTTCTATACACTTCTGGCAAATCAATTTGATGAATTTCTGCCCATTTCTCATCTGCTTGTAAGTGTGATGGTCTTCATTTCCTCATTTGTTAAGTAATAACGCACAGGAATGCATTCACTTTCTTTTTCGGTAAGGGCCTTTTAATGTAATTCTTTTAACTCCGAATCTTTCTGCTGTAATTCAATCAGCTTAGCAGAGCTAAATATACTGGCATGTTTACCTATTTGTTCCTTCTCTGTTCTACTGAACTGATCAAAGTAATTTTCGTATAACACTCTGTCAGCTTCCTTTTCTGTGTCTTTTGATCTCTTCTGATTCAGTTTGTGCCACTGTGATCTTGTGATCACACAATAGGGAACACTCCTGAAGGAACATAATTCATGTCTTTAGTTGCCTGCCTCTCCTGTGGCTTTCCTTCTGGAATAGGCAGATGCCTACCGATGAATCAGCTGTATCATTTGCAGGGACAAATTGCAATCTTAAACCTAGAGTTTGTCCAGTACTCTGACAACAAATTGTTCACTTTTCTCTGGATTGTCGACCCTCATTTTATATGATGGAGCACTTTTTGTCTTAACATAAATTCCTGTCATCAGTGTCTTTTTTTCTGACAAGAGACACGCAGGAGTACGTATTTTATTACCTTTCATAATTCCTTAATATTGTAACCTCCTTGTCTACTGCTCCTTACCTACGTGAATAAATTTTCCCCTTGCTTGTATTTTTTTAAGGAGATGTGTAACTTCCTCCTTAATAAATCTCTGATCATCTTGTACACGCTGAGGCAGTTATCTAACTTACCTTGTGCTTTTTGTTTCAAATCCAACAAACCTTCCAGGATTGTTTGGTTTTCCTACTTCTGGCTTTCTCGTAGCCCACCGAAAATATATTTTGGTGTGGCCACCATTTTTGCAAATAAAACACCGGAGATTTTTAACTTCTTTGTCACCTCAAGGGTTTCTTTTTTACCCTGTGGTAAATTATCGTTGTTTTTTTTCCTTCACGGAAATCATCCCGTCCCTTTCTACGTGAGTATATCTGTTTGCTTATTTAAATTGATTCTGCAAGCCAAATCGGGTTGTATCGACCAGCTCATTATCATCAGCCACTTCCGCTGCTGACCGTGCTGTTTTCAATCTGCTCTCTTTCATATGAGTTCGGACTACTTCAGGCAGTGAATGTTTAAATTCCTCCAAAGTAATGACCTCCCTAAGTCGTTCATAGGTTTTCTTGATTTTTAAAGCTCTTATCCATCTCTCAGAATTACTATGTTTGATCCTTTCAAATTCAATGTTGTTTTGACGAGGGTCCCTCCTTCGATTCTTGAAAGGTTGCCTACTGTAAAGGCTTCTTGTACAAGCACATATGCACTTAAAATGTTTTATTTCACCTCCTCACACTCCCTACATATATCCTCTCATAGTTATGCAAATAGATCACTCGTCCTACCTACAAGTTTGCTTTGGATCAACAAAACCGATATTGCGACTGACCACCATTTGTTTAGTCACATTTTCAAATTAGGCTTCCAATTCCTTCTTCTTATTGCTTGAACATGCTTAAGGATTTTTTCACTTGGCTTCTGACTACCATGGGCTTGCTCATCCTCACTCTCTACTCACCAAGCCGACCGTCGGCCTTTATCTCCAGCCTTTGAAGATGACTTTCCTTTTGAACTGACATTTTTTTCAAATTCAAAAGCTGTCTTTTTTTTCTCTGCTGTTTCTTTTTCCGTCTCTTCTGCTGACCTCTCTTTTTTTCTGCCTCTTCTGCTCTTTTTTCTTTTTCCCTCTCTTCTGTTTTCAATCGGAAATCAAACTGCTTCATTTCTGCTGCCCTTTCCTTATCTCTCATTTCCAACTCCAGCTGCTTCATTTGCAACTGAATTCTTTCCATCTCTGTACATGCGGATGGTTTCTCCGGCAAGTTTAAATGCTGAGTTACTGCTGTAATTATTTCTCCTTTCCTCACTGAAGCAGACAATTCCAATTTCAGCTTCTCTGCTAATTCTTGTATTTTTTTTCTTTTTCACTTTTTGTAAAACTTACAAAGTCACTGCATCCTCATCGAGGACACATTTGGCGACTGAAAGAGCCATTACTATCGAAGGATTTGTCTATCCAAGCAAACAATTACCAGGAACGAAGGCACGAGCACAGACCACTCGCTGTTTAAAATCTCGCAAAGAGCTCCGAATCTGTTATTCACTGTGCCAGAATTAACTTTGTAATTTCTTTTCGATTACTGAACAGCTAAAATATCCCGGATTACGATAGCTACTTTGATTACTAGATTATAAAATAGACAAATATATTTTAACAAATTTACACAATGAAACAAAAAGAAAATAACAAAGCACCCCGACAGAACTCAGTCCATCCTACTAGACTTAAATATGCTGTTCTGGATGGACGCAATAATCCCAATAAGCAAGCCCCCCCCCCCCCCCCCCCCCCCCCGCCAAAAGAAAAAACAGGCAAAATGGAACACCCAATTACAGATTGAAGTCGAAGGGCGGGAAACAGAGAGAGCTTTTCCACACAGTTCCCTGTTGAAATTTCAACCAGCTCAAGACTAAATTAAAACTGCTCAGCGCAGAGAGGGAGAGCTGATCACTCCCCTTTGTTTATCCAGGTCACTTCTAAAACATTGCCACTTTGGCCTGAAGTCGTAGTTGCTTATATAACCACAAAGGCCTCTCAAAATCTATTTCATGTCTGTACCAAATCACACTGATCGGATCCCGGACAAATCTATAACCATTCTGAAAGAAAAATCAAGGATAGAGTACCTTGGATCCAAGAAACAGCTTTTAGGGACAAAAGGGACTCGCTTTGTGACACTGTACATCCCTGAACCACTTTCCATGATTCTATCTAGGCCCTCTGTTCTTCTGGATTCTTTGTTATGACTCTTGCATAGAATAAAGTGCAATGTAATTTGTCAATCCTACCACGTTCACTGCTTTATTGCTAACTGCCAAGAGTATTTAACTTGTTCCTTTCACCAAATGTACCAGACACAGACTGATCTCTTTCCTCACTATCTTCTTGGACCCACCACACTGTGTCCCCCTCCCGTGACGCCAATGCTATACATCACATCTCCTCGTTCTTGTACATTGTTTATTGCCTCTAACTGCTGATGCAATCGATCCATGCGATCTGATATGATTCATAGCCAATTGCACTTACAGTAGACATTATTATCAGTAATTTGGCAACTCTTCTCATTCTCCCAGATCTTCCAGGAAGAGCGCAACTCTCTACTAATGGTAATCTTTTCAACTTAACAATTTCTAGAGCCATAAAATACCACAGAGTATTACTGCTCTAAATCAAACTGTTCCAGGGCAACTCCAGGCCAGTGATTTATATTTTGGAAATGTTAATCAATCGGCATATCTCAATAACCACACATCGAAGTGAATTCATCATAATCTCTACAGCGGATTTGCAAAAACAAAGTCAGCAAAGTTAGGCTGATGAAACATGCGCTTATCTGGTTCCGTTCTCTGACCTCTCCCACACAGATTCCTTCAAGGTCAACTGTAATTGTTGAATATTTTAAGGTAGATTCCGATGCCCATAAATACTTGACCTCAAACAGCAAAGACAGTAGCTTTCTATCATTCTTTCTACAGCTCTACTTTGTAAGTTTAAGGATGTCCTCAATACTGTGCCGCACTGCTACCGAAATCTCATCTGTATTTTCTTTAAATTTTTGTGATGACGCTTGAAGTATTTGGACATAAGCAACACAATAAAAGTCATAACTTTATTGCGTCTCATTGGTTTGAACTGATACAAGAGAATAATTGAAAACATGCAGCAAGTTAATATATTTTCTCCAAAACATCCAGGAACAATGCAATACCAGGAGAAAGTGAAGAGCTTGGATGCTGGCGATCAGAGTCGATCAGGCAGCATCCGAGCAGCAGAAGAATTGATGTTTCAGGCATGAATCCTTCATCAGGAATATGGCTTGTGAGTCGTGTCTGATAGATAAATAAGAGGGGATGGGTTTGGGGGAGGTAGCTGGGAAAGTGAAAGCTGGAGGGAGATGGTGAACGATGAGAGGGGTCACTGATAGACGGGTCCGGAGGGCGGTGATGAGTTGGAGGCTTGAACTTGGATAATGTGCGTGGAGGAGAAATGAGGAGACTGTTGAAATCCATATTTATCCCGTATTGTTGCAGGGTCCCAAAGGCAGAATATGAAGCGTTCCTCCTCCAGGCGTCAGGTAGCAATGGTTCAGTGGTGGAAGAGGCCCAAGACCGGCATATACTTAACAGAGAGGGAGGAGGAGTTGAAATGTTCACCCTCGGAACAGTGGGGTTGGTGGATGCGGGTGTGCCACAGATATTCTCTGAAATGATCTGAAATAAGGTGTCCTGTCTCCCTTATGTAGAAGAGTCCCCACTGGCTCCAGTGGATGTTCTATACTGGGGAGATAGTATGCCGTCTTGCGGATCATTTCAGAGAACATCTCTGGGACATTGGCATCCAGCAACCCTATTATCCCGTGTCCTAACACTTCAACTCGCCCCCAACTCCGTCAAAAACATGCAGGTCCTGGGACCTCGTCCACCGTCAAACCATGACTACCTGACGCCTGGAGGTGGAACGCCTCATATTCTGCCTTGGGATCCTCCAACCACACGGGATAAATGTGGATTTCAACAGCTTCCTCATTTGTCCTCACCCATCATCATCACAGTCCCATACCTCCAACTTTGCACCTCTTTCTGGACCCATCCATAATTGTCCCATCTGACCTATCACCTTCTCCCTCACCGTCATTCAGCTATTGCTTTCCCAGTGACTTGCCCCCTCCCCACCCATCTCCCATTTATGTCTCAGCCCCGACCCACAAGCCTCATTCCTGATGAAGGGCTTATGCCCGAAAAATCGATTGTCCCTCTCCTCGGCTGTTGCATTACCAGTGTGATTTACCAGCACAAATGAAATACCACGAATTTACAATATTGTTGCATTAGTAAGGTAGAGAATAAAGAATTTGAGTTTGAAACTTGAGTCCTGAATCCAAGCAAAGCATTGATGTGTAAATGAGCAATGATGGATTGAGGAGCATTGGGACAGAGTTCTCAGTGGATTGACAGGTGCAGAAAAGGAAGAAATGCCTGAATGATTTTCAACAATTCCTGAACTGCCTCCAGGACAACAAAACAGGAAAGGTAAGTGTGGGCAGCCTTGCCTGACTGTAAATCGGATCAGGAGGCTTTCTGATTACCAACCATTGATTGAGGCTGCACGAAACGTTTTGGTGTAGAGCAGTCGCATTCATTTGTTGGATCGCTCTCCAAAACCCATTTTGAAAAGAATATCATAAACATAAGACCTTCTCCTGGGCTTTGACCAGGCAGGCTTTCAACTCCACTGTCCAGCACGTCAGCGATTCTATCCGTGAGAAGTGTGAGTCTCTCAGGGATCGGGCTAGCACTTCAGATTTGGTTTGTTCAGGTGAATCACTGATATGAACGCAGAACTAGCTCGCTTGGTGATCACCTTTGTCAGAGCATTTTAGTTTAAACTCAGCAATGAAATTAGTTTTCACTCATCCTGATCCCCATTCTGATTGCAGATGGGAGGGGCGATGTCTTTCCTCATAGATTCACAAAGGCTCCAATTTTGAAGCATACGGTTGTTGATGTCGAGCAGGTGGGGGCCTTTGGAATCGCACAGAGTCGAATGCAACTCACTTCCTGGAGTCTTACTCTTTTCTGAGGACTCATGGCCTTGGTCAGCCCTTCTAGAGAGAGCAGCTGGTGCTGCCTTGCACGTGTGTTGTCGTCTAATCCTACATGATAAGGAGGAATGACCGGGAGGCTGTGCTCTATGTGGCCTTCGTTTCATACAGTACGGTACAAATGGTTTTGCTGATCCTCAGCATGTCAGACTGAGATAACGTTACAGAGCCAGCTTATCCCTCCACGCTCTGAGCACAGAGCTTTCTCGGTGCACCTTCTAGGAAAGTAAATGGGAGCATGTCTCATCCTGCTCCCCAGTGTATCACTGCACCGTGAAATTAACTTGGATGCTTCTGTGCTTCTGAGGTCTTGCTGGCTGTTCATCTCCTTAAAATCCTCCCTGGCATCGAGACGAACCGTCTGCAGCAGGAGGATGTTCTGCACGCTTTTCCGGAGTTCCGACAGTTCTCCCCGTTTTTCTGTCACTGTGACAACACCTTTAAGGATAATGATCCTCGGGAGGTTTCCCTTGACAGTTTCGCACTAGTGTGATGGAGACTCAAATCGGAGCTTCTCGTTTCTCCAAACTGTGCATTTCCTTTCATGCCCCTCATTCTTTTCTGGGTTCAGCATTTACACGTTCAGGTTCCAAGTTCACTTGATGGCCAGCAGGAGGATGTGATCATTGAAGAACACCAGCTTGATGTCTGTGGATTTGAACGAAAATAATCCCAGCTTCTCTAATCTCACTTCACAGGAGAAACCTCAGACACTGATCAATCTGTCTCGTCGCCTTCCTTGTCCCTTTTCTTTGTCTTTGGATGGCAGGCATTGACAGAGCAGACAGTATCCAGGCATCTCAGCTCATTTGATTCCAGCACTAGACCAATCGCATCTTTCTTTCTTCTTTAAAGTCTCATCTTCATCTTTATCTTCACTTCCTTGTAGCGGTTATGGTGGAGGAAGATGGCATCAGTAGTGCTTACAGGGGCAGCTTTGTGAAACTGCAGCATTGATTATGGCATCGATAGTGATGTCCGTGTGGTGTGCCAAGTGTACCAACATAATATCTTTATTGATTGCATTGACACCGAATTAATGAGTTATTCGAATTGCGATATTAAACCAGGAAGCCTGAGGCATTCACTGTAAGATTCAATCAGTACATAGAGTTTATGAAAGCCTTCAGCTTGGTTGGTCATTGAATGGGTTGATGGTGAGACATTGCCACAAGGTTTCGGTTGGCACAAGGACCAGTGTTTCTGTAGAAATGTTTTTGAGACAGGTCAATTTAAGAGAGAACAATTAACATATCCAATGCTCCTTTATGTAACAGCTACTCCTGAAATCAAAATGAATTTAAATTAAGCTAATTATATTGTTGAACCGAACGACTGCTTATCTATTGTAGTCAGAAATGCCCTGGATTACCAGGTCAAAGAAGGTCAGAAGTCACATGAAAGCTTGCGTTTTCAATTAAAGATATGGGTTGATAGCATGGTGTGATGTATCTTCTGACTTTGTTCAGTCAAGTCCAACACTGGCACCTCCACATCATAGCTAAAAGAAAAGCCACTCAAATCGGAGAGATCCCACTGAAAACATCAGGCCAAAGAAGCAGCAACATTGGGTGTAGGATGAACAGACCCAACTCCAGTTTAGAACATAGAACATAGAAGGATACAGCGCAGTACAGGCCCTTCGGCCCTCGATGTTGCGCCGACCGAATCCTACCTAACCTATACTAGCCCAATAACTTCCAAATGCCTATCCAATGCCCGCTTAAATGACCATAAAGAAGGAGAGTTCACCACTGATACGGGCAGGGCATTCCATGAACTCACAACCCGCTGTGTGAAGAATCTACCCCTAACATCTGTCCTATACCTACCACCCCTTAATTTAAAGCTATGTCCCCTAGTAACACCTGACTCCATTAGCGGTAAAAGGTTCTTAGTATCTACCCTATCTAAACCCCTAATCATCTTATACACTTCTATCAGATCTCCCCTAAACCTTCTCTTCTCCAATGAGAACAGCCCCAAGTGCCTCAGCCTTTCCTCATGTGATTTTCCTACCATTCCAGGCAACATTCTGGTAAACCTCCTCTGCACTCGTTCTAAAGCTTCCACATCCTTCCTATAGTATGGCGACCAAAACTGCACACAATACTCCAGATGAGGCCTCACCAGAGTCTTATACAACTGCAACATGACCTCAGGACTCCGGAACTCAATTCCTCTGCCAATAAAGCCCAGTACACCATATGCCTTCCTCACAGCACTATTTACCTGGGTGGCAACTTTCAGAGATCTGTGTACATGGACACCAAGATCCCTCTGCTCATCCACACTACCAAGTAGCCTACCATTAGCCCAGTAATCCATCATCTTGTTATTCCTACCAAAGTGAACGACTTCGCACTTAGCTACATTGAATTCCATTTGCCACATTTCCGCCCAGCTCTGCAACTTATCTATATCCCGCTGTAACCTACCACTTCCTTCCTCACTATCCACAACTCCACCGACTTTCGTGTCATCCGCAAACTTGCTTACCCAGCTTTCAAGTCCTTCCTCTAGATCATTTATAAAGATAACAAAAAGCAATGGTCCCAAAACAGATCCTTGTGGTACACCGCTAGTAACTGCGCTCCAAGATGAACATAATCCATCAACTACTACCCTCTGTCTCCTTCCAGCCAGCCAATTCCTAATCCAAACCTCTAATGTATCCTCAATGCCATACCTCCGTAGTTTTAGCATTAGCCTACCATGGGGAACCTTATCGAACGCCTTACTAAAATCCATATACACAACATCTACTGCTTTACCCTCGTCCACTTCCTTAGTCACCTTCTCAAAGAACTCAATAAGGTTTGTGAGGCACGACCTGCCCTTCACAAAACCATGCTGGCTATCCCTGATCACGTTATTCCTACCCAGATGTTCATAAATCTTATCCCTTACAATTCTCTCTAAGACTTTGCCCACCACTGAAGTCAGACTCACTGGCCTATAGTTACTAGGGCTATCCCTACTGCCTTTCTTGAACAATGGGACCACATTCGCTATCCTCCAGTCCTCTGGTACTATTCCCGTTGACAATGACGACATAAAAATCCAGGCCAATGGCTCTGCTATCTCCTCCCTAGCTTCCCATAGGATCCTGGGGTAAATGCCATCAGGCCCAGGAGACTTATCTATATTCATCCTTTCCAATATTCCCAAAACCTCTTCCCTGCATATTTCCAGGGCATCCATTCTAATTATTTGTGATTCCATTTTCACATCAGCAACAGTGTCCTGTTCCTGAGTGAATACTGATGAAAAGTACTGATTTAATGTCTCTCCAATCTCCTCCGCCTCCACACACAACTTCCCACTACTATCCTTGACTGGACCGATACCTACCCTAGTCATCCTTTTATTCTTGACATACCTATAGAAAGCCTTTGGGTTTTCCCTAATCCTACCAGCTAAAGACTTTTCATGTCCCCTTCGGTTGATTAGCTTTAACCGAGGAAAATACACTAGTGCATGGGCAAAGACATTTCTGAAAAGTATGATTATTCGGGATTTTTGAGGGAATGACTGATTTTGAAAAGTTGCATACTTATCTGTCTTGTATTTTAATAAGAGATAGATAAATATACAAGACACAAGATGTATAATAAACCTCTTCTCACTATTAGTATAAATTGAGTTTTATTTTTTAAGCAAGTCAATCAGATAATGCAGAAATCAAGCTTACGGGGGATTTTGTCAGTTCCATAGGGAAAAGTTCATCACACTGATTAATCATTCTGTATCAGTATTTTCCAGGCGAAAGAATCAAGATGTGAAGTTTCACTAATTTCCTTTCGGGAAGGGAACTGCTATCCTTACATGGTCTGAATTCGAGCCAGAATTCGAGCTCATAGAGAGATTTGTGGAAGCACTCCCACACTGAAAAGCTGGTGGATGTTTGAAATTCTCTTACACAAATGACACGGATGCGAGATGAGTTGTTAATTTTACATCTGGGATATATTTCTTTATGTTAAGCGCCAGCATTAAGGGATAAGGCACAAGTCTTGTTGGATTAAATTAGCTTACAGATCAACCACTGTATGGCAGAAAAGGCTTGAGGGGCTGAATAACCTGTTGCCATCTCCCGACGACCATTAATCTCCTCCCAGAGCCGATCCATGGCATTGGCATCCTTCCTAAAATTGGTGTTCAGACTTGGGCAGAGCTCAGTTTTAAACCGTGATCAACCATTCGCTCGTGAAATGTTCAAATCAGTCTGTTTCCCATACTGTGGATGAAACAGTAAATTCGAAAGGTTTAGCAACATGTCTATACACTCCACCTGAACAGTGCATGGCGTTTGACAAATCCGCCCAACCTACCCAGTCACTTTCCAAAAACAATACATTGACAACTCTATGTGTTATTATGCCCTCTTCAGAATTGGGACGATTTATTTATTTGTCTCTCCTTATCAACCATAATAAAGCTTTTTAATTTCGTACATTATCTCCCATCTGCCTCTCCATTTCACTGGTTAACGGTATAAGATGCACCCGGAAATATCCAACTGACAGTGAATAGCCAAAATATTTGGAGTACTGCAAGCAGCCCTTATTTAAAACACTGTTCAACAGTAGAACAGCCAGCCAAAACGTTGGCAATTTCACGGACAGATTTTCTTTTAATTCAGTGGTCAAACATTGCTTAGTTTACAATGATTGAAGGAGTCTACTGTTGGCACACGTGGAGGGACACGTGGAGGCTATTCAGCTCCTTCGCTAAAATGGTACCCTGGAATAGGAGCCATTCAGCTGTAATTTCATTCCACGTTTGCTGCCAGACTTGCTGAGTTTTTTCCAGCAATATCTGCTTTTGTTTCTGATTTACAGCATCTTTTGGGTAATATTCAGTTCCTTGTCGAGCCTGTTACACAGCAGGAGGATATTCAGCAGGGACAGGCAACAATGTAGTAGAATTATTCCTGTCCTGTTTATCAAGGGATCCAATTAATGCTGCAGGGACCGGTTTCAAATCCCACGGTGGAACTTGGACACAATTAAAGTATGGAATTAAGGAGTGAATGATGAGAGCAAACCCAAATCAGACTATGGGTTCACGTGTCCTTCAGTGATGGAACTTTCGTCCTTATCTGCTCAGGACTACATGTCACTCCAGACCTAAAACAAAATGAATGATACTTAACTGCCCTCTGGAAAATTATGCATGGGCAATAAATACTGGCGCTATCCAGCGACATACTCGCCTCATGATTGAATTTAAAAGCCGATTTTCGAGACGAATACAAAGGAGGTGGAGGAAGCAATTTAACTTATTTTGAGTTGGTAAAGAGGAATACTAGAATGCCATTTATCCCCTCCTACGTGAGTACAAGAACAGTAGAAGGGCATTACGTCAGTCCACATTGCACTACACGAAAGAGCGAAGGCAGAGGGAAAGGGCTGGTATGAATAGCGTCGACGTGTGTGAGCTTTAAAGACAACTGGATTAGGTATGAGGGCAGAGTCAGTGAGGTGGAGAAAGTTGATGCTGCGAGACAATGCAATACGGAGGCAACTAATTATAGGGATGGACGGAGTGAACCATTGCTCAATGTTGAAGTTTGGAAATTTGAACGGAAGAAATCATTTATTGGAAGCTCATTGAAAGGATTTGCCAATTTCCAACGAATACTGACTGAAAGTGGAAATCATCTGAGTAACCATATTCCTTTCCCGATTCGGCAGCGTTTATCAATCTCCAGTGTCCTGTGTGTTATCCACTATCTTCTCCAATGCTTTATTCACTCCCGATTAGTTTGCCCTTCACCTTCTCCCTCCTCTGTATTTAAGCAGGCATTGACTTTCAGTCTTCTCTATCCACTGCCCTGTTTTTACTCTCTCCCAATCAGTTTGTATTTATTACTCTTTACTTAACCCAAAATTTATCTGTATTTGATCCTATCTAATTCCTGATATTTAATTACTTATAATTCCTGATACTTTTCTCTTCCACTATACTCAAAATTCTCCCCATTAATCACTATTGAACACTGTCCCGATTACCTTCAATTAAACCACACACACGACAGTCTTAACCTCTATCTATGGGGACAACTCTCTCCCTATTGTTCTCGAATTAGGCCCCTCACTACCATTCCACATTTAATTCTCTCCACGCTGTATTTCAATCTCACCTTTCCCCCGTTCCAAGCTCACCTGTATTCAACACATTCCTTATGTGTTCTATTCAGGCCTTTCTCTAGTACACTGTGTTAACTGCCCTCCCTTATCCTCAACATAATGCTCACTCTACTCCCCTGTATGCAACAGTCTCTCCATAATCTCTGTATTAAACCCTGTCACCTTATACAAAAGATGGTAACCTGTCATCAAGTCACACTGCATTCATGTGTGCAGAGGACATGTCACTAACGCTACTGACAGAATCTGGATCGTAGAATAAGCAGAACCTCTGACATTCCTGTTTTTTTATTAAACAAATTACAAAACAGCTTACAAAAACAGTTAACATTTGCAGCTGTATACAATAACAATTTTACAAGGGAGAGGAGAGGCAAAGCCAGGCCCCAAACTCTACCGGTCAATCTGTTTACAGAGAGATGAGGTCAAACTTCAAATCTGTTTCACACATGACAAAACAGGGACAATCACGTTTGTGCATAAAAAACTAATCCAGTTATATAAACAGTGCATACAATATAGACCCAGCAAGCCCCCGTCCCTCCCACCTTCCAACCATTCTAAGGCAGCCCGCCCCTACGTACCTTCCGGTTCTCAGTCCAACCCATGCCCCGTCCATTTCTTGGTCCGTCCTGACACACCTTTTGATAATCTCTAGAGCACGCTGCCCAGATACCCGCCCAGGGTGACAGCGGTCAGGACGGCCTACACACCTTCCGGCTTCACTAACCACCCTGAGCATCTTTCGACCACCGCTGGGGCAGCCCGCCCTGGTACCTGCTCGGAGTGTCAGCGCTGTGGAGGGCTACCTGCATTCTGGCTCACGGTCTGCCATTTGGATCTCACTCACCCCGATGCACTGTCCGGCCGCATCTAGGAAAGCTCTTCCCCTACACTGGGGCGACAGCATGCAGGGTAGTCCACAAGCCTGATGGATCTCAGCCCGCCCCGACTCGCCTTCTAGCTCTCGGCTGATCTGACACACCTTTCGACCACCTCTAGGACAGCCCGTCCCGATTACCCGTTCAAGGGACGACAGCGATCAGAACAGCATACCCATCTGGCTCTCGGGGCAACTGGCATCAGGGGAGCCTACCCAGCCTCCGGCTATCGGGACAGTTTACCAACCTTCAAGTTCACGGGATGGCCTACCCACCCTCCGGGTCTCGGGGTGACAGCTTTCAGGACGACGCATGAGCCTCCCAGCTCACAGTAAGGCCTGTCAGACCCAGGGAAACACAAGACAATGCAGATGATAGACCCAACCAACACAACACACTTAATTACACAAAAACAGAGTCCTTTCTGATGCACAGTCCAAATATATAGAGTTTCAGAATATAGCGTAAATCCCAGGAATGGACTCCACTCCAGTTTACGAGCTGCATTGTCCAAAATGGAGTCCACTCCAAACTGCAGAGTCCACCGCTAAGAAACAACAGCGTCCACAACCAAGGTCAGAGACCACTCTTGAAGGCAGCAAATGCACACCCCACAGCACACAGGTGTTCAGTCTCCATGGAGTCCTGGCCCAACCTTGGAAAACCAGGTTCACTCACGGGAATATAGTACACTGTACATGTGCAGCTAACTGTCAGGGGTTTTGGTCCACTCCTTAAGGTAATGTCTTCTCCCAGATTCCAGGATACAACAAGTGCTCATCTCTCAGCACACACAGATGTTCAATCTTCAGAGGCCCAGTCCCAGGCATAGGCCTTCCCACAGTACCAGCTTCTCTGGTACAATATGTCTTCCACTAGGGCTCAGACCAAATACCAAAAACAGTGAGGATACATACAAAAAAGACAAATGAAACTAGTATCCAAGGGCTAAGCTCTACCACAAAATTAACGTTATTCTTTTCTCAGAAAAGTAGAAGTGAAAAGAGTAACAGCAGCTGTAACCAGCCAGTGAAACAACAAGCCCCTAATGAGAACTGAGTTACACCTGAAACACAATGTGTACATCAGGAGTTTAACAAGCAGTCCTCACTAAAAGGGATGTCAGTTAACAAACTGGCTAAATAATTCAGCCAGTTCAGGAATCAGGTTCCCCCCCCAAAAAAAAGGAAACAGAAACCAACAGTAACACACTGACTGTAACACCGGGCAGCACAGTCAGTTCCCTAAACTGACTCTGAACCGCCTGTTTAGAATGATTTATTCAACAAATTACAAAACAATTTACAAAAATACAGTTAACATTTACAGCTGTATACAACAGCAATTTTACAAGGGAGAGGAGCAGCAAAGCTAGGCTCCAAAGCCTACCGTTCAACCAGTTTACAGGGAATTGAGGACAAACCACGAATCCCAGTTTCAAATATAAAGACAGCAAAAAAACCTTAATACATTACACAATCCAGTTACATAAAGAAAGTGCAGACAATACAGACCCAGCAAGCCCCCGTCCCTCCCACCTTCCGGCCACTCGAAGGCAGCCCGCCCCTATCGAATTTCCAGCTCTTAATCCACCCCCTGCTCCTTCCAGTTTTCAGTCCGCCCTGATACACCTTTCGACCACCTCTAGGACAGCCCGTCCCCTTACCCGCCCGGAGTGACAGCGGTCAGGACGTCCTCCCCACCTTCCGGCTTCACCAACCACCCTCAGCACCTTTTGACCACCTCTGGGGCAGCCCGCCCCTGTACCTGCCCGGGCTGACTGCGCTGAGGACGGCTACCCGCCTTCTGGCTCTCAGTCTGCCCCTAAATACCATTGGGCTCTCACTCACCCCATTGCGTCGAAGGCCATGGGCTATCCTGATTCACCTTCCGGCCACCTCAAGGACAGCCAGTCCCCTTCCCTGGGACGATAGCGTGCAGGGCAGCCCACAAGCCTTCTGTATCTCAGCCTGCCCCTGTGCACCTTCTGGCTCTTGGCTGATCTGACACATTTTTCGACCACCTCTAGGACAGGCCGTCCCGAATGCACCTTTTCGGGATGACAGCGCTCAGGACGGCCTAAACACCTTTTGGCTCTTAGGGTGACTGGTATCAGGGTAGCCTACCCACACTCTGGCTTTCGGGACAGCCTACCAAACTTTAGGTTCACAGGACGGCCTATCCACCCTCCGGCTCTCGGGGTGACAGCTTTCAGGACGACCCATGAGCCTTCCAGCTCACAGTAAGGCCTGCGAGTCCCAGGGACACACAAGACAGTGCAGGTGATAGACCCAGCAAACAACTCGATACAGTTCATTACCCAAAAGAAACAGAGTCCTTTCTGGTACACATTCCATATATAGAGACTTCAAAACATAGAGTCCATTTCCAGAAGTGGAGTTCTCTCCAGTTTTTAAAACGCATTGTCCAAAATGGAGTCCACTCCTGAATGCTGCAAATGCACACCACACAGCACACAGGTGTTCAGTCTCCATGGAGTCCTGGCCCAGCCTTGGAAGACCAGGCCCACTCAGAGGAACATAATACATTGTAAACGTGCAGTACAAGCGCAGTTAACTCACTAGGATTTGGACCACTCCCAAAGGAAAGGTCTTCAACCAAACTCCAGGTTACAGCAAGTGCTCACCTCCCAGCACACACAGGTGTTCAATCTTAAGATGCCCAATCGCAGGGCTAGGCCTCCCCACAGAACTGCTCCTCTGGTAAAATGTACGTCTTCCACAATGGCTCAGTCCAAACTCCTATAAAAAGTGAAGACACATACAAAAACAACAAAGGAAACTGGAGTCCAAAGGCTAAGCCCTACCTCTAAATTAACATTCTTCTTTTTCAAAGAAGTAGAAGAGAAAAGAGTAACACACAGGCTGTAACCATCCATGAAACGACAATCCCCTAATGAGAACTGAGTTACACCTGAAACACATTGTGTGCATCAGGGGTTTAACAGTCAGTCCTCACTAAAAGGAATACCAGTTAACAAACTGGCGAAATAATTCAGCCAGTTCAGGAATCAGGTTCCCCCCAACCCATACCCCGCCACAAAAAGAGAAGCAGAAACTAACAGTAAGATACCAACCGTAATAACAGCCAGCATAGAATTGGTCCCCTAAACTGAGAAGACTTTGAATCTCCTGTTTATTTTTGTATTTTATTAAACTAATTACAAAACACAATTTGCAGAAAAACAGTTAACATTTACAGCTGTACACAACATCAATTTTACAAGGGAGAGGAGCAGCAACACTAGGCCCCAAAACCTTCCGTTCAAACATTTTACCGGGGGATGAGGACAAACCTCAAATCCCAGTTCCACATATGACAAGACAGTGACAATGACATTTGTACACGAGACAATCCTGATACATAGGATAGAGCAGAGAATACTGACACAGCAAGCCCCCTTCCCTCCCACATTCCGACCACTCTAATGCAGCCCACCCCTACCCACCTTCCCGCTCTCGGAACACCCCATGCCCATTCCAGTTGCCGGTCTGCCCTGACCAACCTTTCGACCACCTCGATGACAGCTCGGGGTGACAGCGGTCAGGTCGGCCTACCCACGTTCTGGATTCTCTAACTGCCCTCAGCACCAATCGACCACCTCTGGGGCAGCCCGTTCCGGTATCTGCCCGGGGTGACAGCGCTGAGGACGGCTACCCGCCTTCAGGCTTTCGGTCTGCACCTACATACCATTGGGCTCTCAGCCACTTCGATGCACCATCCTCCCTGCTAGTCCCCTCTTCACTGAGGAAAAAAGAGACGCTTTCCTGATATGAACCTTGTTAGAGGAGATGATTGGTGTGGAGGCCCGACAAAGGTAGAGTCTCGGGTTGAGAAGACAATGACATATATAGCAGGATGGAAATAAAAATAAGAAGTCCATCCTTTCCCAGAAACCTCTGCTGTCTGACTTCAAAGTTAAAAGCACAAATCAGTGACGCACTGCTCCCAGCAGTCCCCTGGTGCAAGCTCCCGCCGTTCGAATTGCTGCTGCCATTGCCGCTGAAAATCAGAAATGGAGGACTCCCGCGCTGGTGATATGTTCAAACTCTGTTCTCGTGGCAACTGCCTGTAAACCTATCCCCACTCTATTCTTCTACCAATGGCCTTGACCCCATCCTCACTATGCATTCCGTGTAACGATTTCTAAAACAAATCTCAATCAGTTCCTCAAGCAATGAATTGTGAACTCATCACCACGCTTAGTAACTCACAATAGTCTGTGAACACATTGCCAGCCTGTTTCTCAGCAATAGGCTTTGGACCCATTCCAATTGTCTTCTCCTAGGAACTGCTTGTGAATACAGGTCCACTCAGTTCCCATTGCCTTGGCTTCATGAGCCCATGTTCACTCTTTCTCGTCACGATCTTTCAGAGGCAATTGCTAGGGGAACAGATTTCAGATATATGACAGGAGTTTGCTACTGGAAGATAGGGGATTGAATAACGGTGTTTACATAAGGCATCAGGCTGTTTGTGGGAGAACAAGATGGGGAGATTCTCAGCTGTTGTGAAAGCAAAAACGTGGGATGGGTTCACAGGCTGCTACATGTGGAACACTCAGAATTGTGCTGGATTAATTACCTCTTGGCACAAGTACAAATCGATAATTTATTCATATATGCAGTCTGTTCTCCAATCTGCGGCCTGTGCCCACTTCCAAACTCTGCTCCCCTCGCAACAGCCTTTGAAACCATCCTCGGTCTGTACCCTGAGAAATAGCTGTGGATCGATCTCTAACCTGTTTTCCCGACAAAGGCCTGTTGCCCCATCCCAACTTCATTTTCATACCATCGGCCTGTTGACCCATACCTTCACTTTTCCTCTCGTAATTGCCTGTGAACCCATAACTACACTGTTCCTCTAGTAACGCCCTATGAACCCGTCGCCACTCTGTTCCTCTGGAAATGATCTGTGAATAGATGTCCAATCTGTTCGCCTAGAAAAGCTGGGAACCAATCATCATTCTGCTCTACCATCAATGGCCTAATGCTCCATCTTAACATCATTTTGCCAGCAATGACCAATGAAACAATTACTATTCTGTGCTCTGAATTTTGGCCACTGGATCCAATGCCACTCTGTTTTTCAAACATCCACCCCAGACTCCATTGTCAATTTCTCGACCCTCAGCAGTTCCGAAACCATTCTGAACCTTTTCTCCCAAATACCGCCTGTTGCCCAAACTCAACTCCACTTTCGTAGCAATGGCCTGCGAATCCATTCCCCTTTCTTCCCTTAGCAAACTCCTGTTACTCTTCCCAACAGTGTTCTCCCAGCAACAGCCTGTGAATGCGTCCACCAAATGCGTCCTTAGCAATGAACTGTCAAACCATGCCTTCTCTGTTCAATTAGCGACGGCCTCTGATCCCATCGCCACACAATCTCCTCAGCAACAGCCTGTGGAACAACCTCAACTCGCTTCCCCACGCAACGGCCTGTAAGCCCATTGACACGATGTCCTCTATGTAATGGCATGCGAAACCATCCCCTCAACGTTCATCTTGTAGTGCCCTGTATTGCCATTCCCAATCGGTCTCCCAGCATCTGCCTTTGATCTCATTCACATTCTGTTTTCCCAGCAACTGTCTCTGAAACCATCCTCACTCTTTTCCCCTAACAGGAGCCTGTGTCTCATTTTACACTGTTCTCCGAACAATGGCATGTGAACCCATCGCCGATATTTTCCACTTGGAGCGGTCTGTGAACCATTCCCATTCTTTTCTGCTGCCAGCGGCCTGTGGCACCATCCCCTATCTCTTGCACTGGTCACTGTCTGAAAACCCATCCAAACTCTTTTCTTGTAGCCATTCCCACACTCGCCTTCTGGCAATGGCTGGTAATCTTATCTCCACTTCACCTTTCTCGCAACAGTCTCTAAAACAAATGCCACCAGCTTCTCTAGTAACGACAGAGAACCCATCCGCGCACTGCGTTCCTCCCAACAACCCGTGAAACGATCGCCAGTTTCTTTCCCCTGCAATGACCTTTGGTAGCATTCCCATTCTGTGCTTCTTGCAACAAAATCTGAACCCATCCCTCCTCTGTTCCCACGGTATTGAATGTGAAACCATCCACATTCTTCTCTCCTCACAGCAATCTACGACATGGTCCACACTCATTTCTCGGAACAACAGTCTCGGAACCTATTCCCAATCTGTTCCCCGAGGAAGGGCTGTGAACCTATCTCGATCCTGTTGGCCGAGCAAGGAATACTGCGCTACCAGAGCTCCATTTTTCATAGCAACAGCCTGTGAAACTCCCTCACTCTTTTTCCCCTAGTAATGGCCGGTGAACCCATCCCCTTTCTGCTCCTCCTGCAATGTGCTGTTAATGCATCTCCACTCTGTTCAGCTCTTTCAGTAATGGTTGTGAACTATTGATCATTCTGATCTGCCAACAATGGCCTGTTGCCCAATCAGAACTCCTCATTCCCAGCAATGGCCTATGAACCCATCACTGCTCTCTTCCTTTAAGAATAGCCTGTGAAACTAACACTACTCAATTCCCCCAGAAGCATGTGAAACCATCCACACTTCGTTCTCTGACCAATGGTCTGTGCACACATTCCCTATCTAGTCCTCCAGCAACAGCTTGTGACCCCATCGCCACTGTGTCTCCTTACGAAGGGCCTGAGTACATATCCAAAATCTTTTTCTATGACAAAGTCCTATGAACTCATCGTCACACTATTCTCTGAGTAACTGTCTGTGAGCGCATCCCCACCTCTGCTCAACTGACAACAGTTTCTGAACCCATCCCCTCTCCATTAGCCAGGCACGGGCCTTTTGTCCTCATTTCCACTCTGTTGTCCTAGAAACGCTGTCTGAAGCAATCCCCTATTCTGCTTCCAGGAAGAGGACTGTGCCATAAACGCCAATCTGCTCGCCTTGGAACGGGTCTGTAACCATGTCCCAAATTTGTTCTCATAACAATTGCCTCTGGAACAATTCCCACTCTCTTTTTAAACAATGGTCGCTGACTCCATCCCCACTGTGTTCTCCTGGCAAGGGTGCTGAAAACCTTTCTTCGTCGATTGCTCTAAGAAATTATGTGTGAACCCATTCCCGCGCTGATTGGTTCTCAGCAGCCTGTGAACCCACTGCCAGTCTTTTTCCCTGGTAATCGACATTGAAACCATTCCTAATCTTTTCCCACAGCAATATCCAGTGAACACATCCCCACTCTGTTCCCATTGCATTGACCTGTCCCAGCATCCTCATTCTTTTTATCCTCGGAACAAACTGTGGTACGATCTGCAATCTTTTCCACGAGCAACAGACCGTCAACCCATCCCACTTCTCTTCCCTGAGGCATGGCTAATCTCATGTCTACACTGTTCACCCAACCACGGTCTGCTGCACTATCTCAGCTCAAATTTTCCAGAAACAGCCTTTGGCCCCATTCTGACTCAGGTCCCCTAGAGACCGTCTGTAAACCCTGCCCGCTATGTATCTCTCGCATTGGCCTCGAAACCCATCACCACTGTGTCCTCCAGTTAAATGTTTGTGAATACTTCCCCACCGCGTTTGCCCGAGCAACGGCCGATAAATCGATTCCCAATCCGTTCACTTGGCACGAGCCTGTATTGAAATCCCCACTCTGCTTGCCTAGCAACAGCCTTTGATCCCTACACCACTCGGTCCTCCCATCAGCTTCTTATGAACTCAGCATTACTCTGTTCCCTCCGCAATGTTGTCTGAAACTATCCCCATTCTGTTCCCATGGCAATAGCCTGCGCAACCATTCCACTGTCCGAGCTGCGCCCTGTGAACGATTCCCCACAGCGCTTCCCCAACAATTGTCTTTTACCCTCACTCAACTCCGTTTTCTACCAACTGGCTGTGAGCTCAACTCTAATCTCCTTCCCTAGTTTGGGCCTGTGAACTCATCCCTACCTGTTCCCCTCGTTTTGGTCTTTGAATCTGTCCACACACTGTTCCGTTTACAACGGCCTGTAACAACATCTGTACTCGGTTTGCCTAGCAGACGCCTGTGAATCTCTCCGCAGTCGATTTGCCGAGTAACGGCCTGAGACACCGTCCTCACTCTATTCACTGAGAAACTACCTATGAGCCAATCAACTCAGAAAGGAACATAAGCCTGAATTAAACTGGTGAGACGAAGATTCGGAGGTAGAGGTAGTGCAAAACGGAGTGCGAGTGACGGAAAGTAGGCAAGAGTGCTCAACTCCTGAGGTGAAAGCAACGATAGAGTGAATTAAAACCTGTTTATTTGCTCGGGCCCCAGCACTTCCACTTGTCGAAGCACCCTGACTAGGGTTTGAATCTGTCTCTGTCTAGGTCAACTTCTTCAACACATAGACAAACAGAAATAAAGTTTACTTTGTTGCTTGGAACTTATTTAATGAACATTTTTATTGTTTGTAAATTGAAGTAATAGATTCAGTAATTGGGGTGGCGCCTTTTATCACTGGCTTCTGATTCGAGAGAAACGTTGTAATGTATCCCTGACATGCCCCTTCGGATACATTTGGAAAAAAGCAGAAGTGCCTTTAGTCTGTTACCACTGCGACAGGCTGCATCATTGGTGAAACGTTGAACTGAAATAAAAGCAACCCGGATGGATAGATTAATGAGTGAATTTAGTTGACCGCTGAATGTGGGTAAAGGGATATTTCAGCACATACTTCAGCTGATGCCTGAACTTAGTCTGGATCACGGCATAAATTGCGGTGTTCGTGCAGCAACTGAAGAGCTGTAGCATGAAGCCCAATTCCTGCACAAAGTCGGGGATAATCATTGGAGTTCCCACAATAAACCGCATCCGTCTCCAGATGTAACACACCATTACCGTTGACCATAACACGATCGTAAACATTAAAATGATGGATTTTTTTCGATTTCTCAATTCTGTGTCACATTGAGAGTCAACATTAGAATGAGCCCGAAGTCTCCTGCGTGCACTGCTGGCCACTAAAATGTATCTGACTGTGAAAACATTGAGAAGCAGAATCAGGAGAAATGCGAGAGCCGGGGTTATAATGTAGTGGAGGAACTCGATTGAGACCCAGCCACGGGACTTATAAACATCGGGTGTGGCATCACAAAACCAGGGTGCGTTCGACAGTGTATACCAAGGTGTGAGCATAAAATACCAGAAAATGTTCTTTAAACAGCTCAGCACAGTCACACTTCCGAGAACAACAGCTGCCGTTTTCTCATTGCAATATTTACTTTTCAGCTTCAGGCAACAAATAGCCAAAAACCGATCAAAGGTGAAAGTAACAGTGAACCAGACGGAACTGTCAGTGGCTGCATGGAGCAGGACGGCGTGGAGATTGCAAATGTGGATGGAGGTAAGGAAATCAAACTGATCCCAATAAACAATGGGAATGTGTCTCAATATAACGTCAAGGAAAATGACCAGTAAATCTGCCATTGCCATAGCCGAGAGGTAACGACTGACACATGGAGACAATCCACAGTCTTTACAAACCAAGACATACACCGTCACCACATTAGCTATGAGGAAGGAAAACAAACAAATTATACTTCAGCCTGGAGGCAAGGTTTTCAGTTTGAATAAATATTCAGAGAGGTTTTCAACTGTGGCACTTAATTCAGTTTTATTGGAACAATTACAGCTGAAATAGCATTCTGTATGGTATACATTCATGTCAACAATGTGTCCTATAATACAAGAGATCTTCCCTCCTGAAATATACAGACACACTGATATTAATAGATGGTGTCCAGAACATTCCCACACACTCAGTCATTCGAGAGCAGAAACAGGTCACTTCTTCCTGTTCCAATACGAAGGGTAAAACCTCTGCTATTCTGAAGGATTCTCTCCCAGTTCCTTGAAGATGAGCAGAGTTTGGAAATTTTGGTCTTTTAGTCTGAATTGTGGTCGCCCATACATCATGAACAAACGTCAACACAGGGAAAACTAATTCACGAGTTTAATTTGAGTCAAATGAGTTAACGTCAAGACAGTGTTTCATTCTCCCTGGAATTCAATCTCGTCCTCGAGATCTTATCTTTCTTCAATTGGCTGACACATGAGCGTCAATTATTGAATGTCCCAGGGAATACCGGGTATAGAATGTGTAGAGAAAAGGGATGCAATTAATGTTCCAGGGAATTTCAAGTAGAGAATTTTCCGTGGACTATCAGGCATGCAATATCCTGGGAAATGGCTGGTAGAGCATGCTCTGCGGAATGTCAGGTATGGACCATTCCAGTGAATGTTAGTTTTAGCATGCGCCAGGGAATGTTAGGTGTAGAATGTTCTGAAGTATCACGCGTACAGACTATCCAGTGATGGAATGTATAGAAAGATCCGAGGTATGTTGTGTATGGAATGCTCCAGGAATCTCGGTTATAGAATGCCCTGTGGAATGTCGCATATGGAAAGCTGTCGGGAATGTCGGGTAGAGGATGTTCTGGAGAATGTCGTGTATAGAATTTTCAGACGAATGCTGCTTACACAATGTCCCTGGATACACGGTGAGGGATGCAATGTTCTGGGGAATACCGGATGCTGGAACTTCCAGAGAATGTGGGGTATTGCACGTTCGTGCAATGTCACCTACAGGTAATTCACGGAATATCGAGTATCGAGTTTTCTGTGAAATGTCGGGTGAAGAATGTTCTGGAGAATGACGGGTAAAGAATGTTACAGGGAATGTTGGATATGGTATTTTCTGGATCAGATCAATTGCTGAATGATTTGAGAATGCCAGGTTGAGATTGTTCACTGTAATGTTAGGTATGAAATGTCCCAGGGAATGTTGACAATGGAATGCTCTGGGGATGCCAGCAGCAGAATGTTCCAGAGAATGTCGGGTACAGAATGTTCCGGGGAATGTCTGATATCAAACCTTCTGAGGGATGGTGTATGTGGAATGTTCTGGGGAATGTTGCATGTAGAATGTTTCAGCGACTCTCAGTTACACATTAATCCAGCGATTGCTTGGAATAGATTGTTCTGGAAAATGTTGCGTACTGAATCTTCTGGGACATGTTGATTACAGAATGTTCTGGAGATTATCACCGACTATCAGTTGCAGAAAGTTCCAGCGAGAGTTGGGAATAGAATTTTCCAGTGGAACGTCCAATATAGAACTTTCTGGGAACGTCATGTCATAAATGTTCCAGCGAAAGTTGGGTATAGAATCTGCCGGGAATGCTGAATATAGAGTGCTCCAGGGAAAGTAAGTTGTGAATTTTTCTCAGGAAAATCAGTGCACAGAATATTCTGGCAATGCCACTACAGATGATTCCAGAAAGGGATAGATCCAGAATATTCCAGGCAGCGTTGGAGACAATATGTTCTGGGGATTGTTGGGGAACGAATATTCTGGTGCGTGCTGGGGCGACACTAGCCCGGAGAATGAATGGAAGAACATGTTAAGTGGAAATGATGTAATGTACCGGGAATGTGTGGTATATAATGTCCAGGGCAATGTCGTGTATTCAACTTTCGGGGCATGTCTATCCAGAATGTTCTTTTGAATGTCGGATGCAGAATGCACCGGAACTGTCGGTAACAGAATGCTTCAAGAATGTCAAGCACAGAATGTTCTGTATGATGCCGGATATTGCATATGCATGGAAATGACGCATGTAGGATTTTCCAGAGAGTATCGACTATGCAATGTTCTGCAGAATGTCGGGTGCACAAAGTACCGTGGAGGCTAGGTTACAGAATGTCCCATGAATATCTGAAAACAAATGTTCTGCAGAATGATGGTATAGAATGTCCAGGGAAGATTCGGTACAGAATGATCCGAGGAAGTATGGTCATAGAATATGCAGGAAAATAGCATCTTACATGGATTCATGCAGTTTTTGAGGAAAATAAAATCTAATTCTGTAAGTACAAATTCACACCACAAACACATATCTGTGTGCATGTGGGGCAGGGGCGCGGTGGGGGTGTTATGACTGTCTGTGAGAGGTTGTATGCATGTGTGAGACTGCAAAGGGCTTTACATCTGTGAGACGGTGTGTGTAGGAATGTATGCGTGATTGTATGAGAGAGTGCCTGAGTGTCCGTCCATCTCTGTGTGTATACAGTATATAGAATGTTTCATGGAATGTTGTAAATACAATGTTCTCGTTAACGTCGGTTGCAGAAAGCTTTGGGCTGGTCGGCAATACAATGTACTACACACTGTCGAGAATAGAATGTCAGGGACAATGTCTGTCACTGAATAATCAGGGAATGTCCATCACAGAAAAATCCAGCAATGTAGTGTATCGAATATTCTCTGGCATGGTGGTTATTTGATATTCCGAAAATGTCAGGGATAAAATGTTCTGCGATGTGTCAGGAAAAGAATGCTCCAGCGAATGTCGTTATAAAATGTTGAGAGATATGTCCGTTACAGAATATCGAGAATGTCGGATACACAATGTCTGGGAAGTGTCAGTTACAGAATGTTCCGATAAATGTCGGGTAGAGAATGGACAGGGGAATGTTAGGTATATAATTTTCTGTGTTGCGTTGTGTGTACAATATTCTGAGTAATGTCGGTTGCAGAAAGTTCCAACATGGGCGAGAATACAATGTTCTCAGGAGTTACGGGAATAGAATGTCACAGGCAATATCTGAAACTGAACGTTGCTAGAAATGTCCTTCATAGAATACTTAGCGATGTTAGGTAGATAATGTTCTGGGAGCTCTCTCCTCCAGGATGTTCTAGCAAATAAGAGTGAGAGAATGTTCTGGAAATATCAGGAAGAGAGTGTGCCAGACATCGTCAGGGGAATGACGGTGTCAGAATGTCTCAGGAAGTTCCAGTGTAGAATGTTCCAGGGAATTATAATGTAAATTTTTCCCGTGAATGTGGCGATTACACTGTTCTGAGGCATGGTGAGTATAGAAAATTCGGGGCAGCATCTGTTACCGAAAATTTCGGGAAAATCTGGGGCAACACGTGACAGGCAATATCTGACACCGAGTGCACATGAGAGTCTCGTGGCCAGAATTTTTCAGGCAACGACAAGTACAGAACGTTCTGGGGAATGTATTGTACAGAATGTGCAGGGGAATTTCGATTACGAATTGCTCAGGCGTGGTCAGGTGCAGAATATATGAGTGGGTGTCGGATAGGGAATGTTCTGCAAATTTCACGTGCAACATGATTCAACATGTTGGCTGCAGAACGCTCCGAAAAATCTTGCAGAATGTCGGGTACAAAATGTTCTGTGGAGCGTCAGGTAGATAATTTTCCTAGAGTTTTCAGATATAATGTTCCAAGGTGTGTAGGGTTTTGGCTGTTCCAAGGATTGTCAGTAAATAATGTGCCAGGAATGTTAGATGCAGGAGTTTTGGGGTAATGTTCGATGTAGAATATCCCAGAGAATTTCTGGTGTAGAATTCTTCAGGGAAAAGCGGTTACAGAAACTTCTGTAAATTTTCTAAAATGTAGCCGAAAGTGACTCCATTTTGAATGTTCCAGAACGTACAGAATGTTCTGAGGAATAGCAGTTACAGTCTATTCCAGGAATGTCGCTGACAGAAAGTCCCGGGGAATGGCACATACAGAAGAATCCGAGGTTTTCAGAAGGTCGGTTTGGGAATGTTCCAGAAATATCACGTAAATTATGGCCCAGGGAATATAGGGTATATAATTTCCCGGGGACTGTTAGGTAAAGAATGCTCATTGGAATGTCAGGTAGAGAATGCTCAGTGGAATGTAGGGTACAGAATTTTCTGGGAGATGTTGCTGAAAGTTCTGAGAATGTCGAACATCCAATATTTCAGTTATTGTTGGCTGCAGCATGTTCCGAGGCGTGTCGAGTATAATGTATAATGCGAATGTTGGATAGCGAATGTTCTGTGAATGACAGGTCGAGGAAGTCCGGAGGAATGTCCAGTGTAAATGTTCCAGATAGTTTCACGTATAAAATGTGCTGTGTAATATTGCATATAGAAAATTGTGGGAAACGATTTGAGAACCCGCCAACCCATAATAGGTCCACACAGAGCATAGCAAAACAAACTTGGCCAAACTTTACAGTAAAACACTTAAAATCCCTCAGCATGTACCAAGCAGTCTGTTAAGGGAAACTAGACAACACTCGCAGATAAGAGTATAACGTCCCTGCACCCACAAACCATAACACAACAACACAGCTATCCCAAAGCCCTAAGGGCGGTTTCAACACCCAGCAACACCAAAGCCACAAAAGAGTAGTTCATCGAGACAGGCACCACCAAGAGCATTGCTCCAGGGCAAGACAATGGAAGAATTTTACTGCTTCATAAGAGACATTAGCACCTACCTGCCAAGGGGACTGGAGTCTCTGGACCCATTGATACTGTCAGGATCTTACATTATATCGAGAATCAGGATGTTCATTCAATAAATGCTTTCCGATTTTCATCATTGCAGCTAGATTACTCTATTTCCAGTTACATTATACTTTCCCCATTCCTGATTAACCTTATTGTCTAATATTGTTATAAAAACTGGCTTCTTCCTCAGCTCGCGGAAGAGACATTCTTGTTTACCTGGACAGACTGTCTGTGCTGTGTCAGCTTAGTCAATTTCTCTTCCACGATTTTGCTGTAATAATGAACATTTGTCAACTTCAATTCGAACCGTGCTTTGTGATCTCTAATTTATTGAGCAAGTTTCTGCGACAGTTTAGCGTTAGTGGGCAGGCCCCTTATCGTCTCTCAGCAGGTTAAGGGAACCTGACATTTTAACTTTAGCCCAATTCGGAACTGGAGGCCAGCACTGCCCCAGCGTGTCAGACTGAGAAGTCAGGATGACTGCGGAAGATGGCCACAATTATGATCTCGTAACTGCGGCGAATTGGCTGCAGCTACCACGACTTTTCATGTGGAGGACGTCTGGAAGGAAGAAAAAATAATCACCAAATTTTAATTATATGGCAGTCGGCTGCAGCAGCAGTTCTGAATTGTGCATAGATTTAGCCTGTGGACGTAGACATTTGGGCCCCAAAATCTGTTAACTAACTTGGCCTCTGGAGGTAATCTGGTGTGCAAATAAATTAAATTTAACGAATTGGCAACCGGCAATTCGGAACTGAGCAGCCATGGACTTGGCCTGGGGAGGGAGTCACGTTTACTTTTAAATTCATTACCTAAATTTTATAAGAAACAACAATTTTGTACACGCGTAAATCGCCGTGTGCCAGACCTTCTGTGACGAAACTGACCGAGCCAGTGGAAAGATGGTCGGACAGAGAACTTGTGGCGATGTAGGTGGAGAGACTGCATCAAATTTTGCTTTATTAGTGACAAAACTTCCGCGCTAAAGAACATTACTGGGGTTGAGGCTGTGCTACCCTCCCCTGTTATTTCTAAGTGTTTGTTTTGGGTCTGCTTGCTCTGCGGTTACTGAGTGCTTGACTTTTTAATTTCGATGTCATCTCTGGCTGTGTTTCTTCAGCGCTTATATGTTTGATGGCTTTGGGGTCAGCGCCAACACACTCGATGTCCCTTCATACATTCACCTGTTAATCACTCAGTGCCTCTGTGTTCTGTGAGCTCTCTGTCTCTCTCTCTCTCACTCTCTGTTTTTATCTTGAAAATCTAACTAGCGCACTTGCAATCAATCCAAGACGTCCAGGACGCCTTGGGAGCACGGACAGCCACCCTCTGCAGGGATATTTCAGCTGTGGGAACTGGGCAACTCTAACCATGTGGTGCGAACGACCCGGGGCGAAAAATGAACAAGACTACTCAGAAAAGGCATGGTTATTACGTGAACTTCAAGAACAAGGTAGGAGATGCTCTGACTCCACCTGCATCACCGGCAGACAGTATGCTAATAGACACAGTGGACAGCCATTACGTTGACCCCTTCAGAGGGCAACGTACTGAAGGTCTCAAGGAAACTGATCATGTGGGGAGTCATGTGGGACATCTCCTGGGTTCAAAGGGATCCCTCACAGGACACTGTCAACATGCGGCAGTGTCTCTCGATATTATGCGACGCTGCCAAACGCCATCACTCCCCTGGTCAACAGGAGACACAGAATATAGTGGAAGGGAGTTTCTCAAAATGGAGACCTGCCACCAGTGGAGATTCAAAGGGATCCATGCTGGGACAACTGTTGTTTGAGATACATATGATTGGAGGAAGGAATCGGTTGCCTGATTAGCAAATTCGCAGATGATACAAAGATTTGTGGAGCAGAAGGTAGTGAAGGGGAATGTCAGAAAATACAGCAGAATATAGACAGGTTGTAGAGGTGGACAGAGAAATTGCAGATAAATTTCATTCCAGGCTAAATCGAGTTCATGCATTTTGGAAGATCTTTTCAAGTGCGATGTATACAGAAAATTTAAAAAGTTCTGGCGAAAATTGACGTAGAGAGGGATCTGAATGTGCAAGTCCATTGTTTCCTGAACGTGGAAACGCAGGTCAGTGAAGAGGTCAGGAAGGCATTTGGAATTCGTTCCTTATTTGACGGGGCATTGAGTACAATAGCTGGCAGGTCATGTTCCAGTTGTATAGGACGTTGGTTCGGCGGCATTTGGAACACTATGAAATGTCCTCGTTGCCACATTTCTATAAGGATGCAGATGCTTTGGAGAAGCTGCAGAGCAGCTTCACCAGGATAGTGCCTTATATGGTGTTCGTTAGCTATGAAGAGAGTTTAAAAGGATTAGGATTATTTTCATGCAGGAGACGGTGGTGGAGGGGAGACCTGATTGATGTCAAGAAAATGATGAGAGCTATTGAAAGTGTGAGCAGTAATTAAACTTTTTCCCAGACTATGGAACTCAAATTTTAGGGGTCACGAGCTCAAATTGAGAGTGGAACGGTTTAGGGGAGATATGTGTGGAAAGCTGTTGATGCAGTGAATAGTGGGTTGCTGGAACACGTTGCCAGCGGAGGTTTTAGAGGTGGAAACAATAGTGTCATTTACGATTTATCTGGACAGATACATGAATTGCAGGGAGTAAAGGGGTAGACATCTTTAGGAAAGAGCTGGCAGGTTTAGATCGAGGAGATGGATTGGGACAGGCTTGGACGCCCGAAGGGTCTGTTCCTGTGCTGTGACTTCCTTCGTTCTTTGTTCTTTATTTATCTCTAAAATACGTATGGTGCTTCCCCCGCGCGAGGAAGCGTGTAAAACACGGGTTTAAATTATTTGCTTATTCCCTTTGAGCAATTCCCCGGTCTCATCTTCCTGGTGTCCCATATCTATTATCCTCACTTTGTTTCTTTAAAGTGTTATACACTCATCTTGAATTACTTTTCAAAGGTACAGAAAAGCTCCTGCGGACTTTTCATTACTTTCTCTCAGTTTACTTTCAGAATATGTTTTCTTCCATTTTTTGAAATATATCGTATGCTTCTCATTCCTAAAAAAAAAGTCCAATGTGTGGCCTACGCTAGTGCACACCAATTTGTGATTGAGTAGAATATATGACAGCCTTCGCGAACCATGGATGGTTCATCTTCTTTTCCAATCCTTCTTTTTGAAAACAACCAATCATTCCTGAGCAGAATGAAATATCTGCTTAAGTGTTTGCACCTGCACAGCCACTGAGCTTCCCCGGATTTATTTTCACATTCTGATTTACGTGAGATCTAAGACAGAAAACTGCAGTTTAGATTTCGGTTTGTTTTCAATCATTTGCATGAAGGCACACGTGATCAGCTGAGAATGACAGAATTTTGGCGAGTTTTGAGACGATTTGTAGCTCAGCTTAATCTTCTGGATGTAGGTTTTGTCGGTGAGCCGTGAGGTTATTTCCAACCGTTTCATCACCCCATTAGGTATCATATTGAGTGGACCTCAGGCTAAGCAGTGCAAATGATTCCTGATGCCTATTAATATGTTTGGATTCCTTTGGGTTGATGATGGTATTTCCTGTGTTGATATCATTTCCTGTTCTTTTTCACAGGGTTTAGAAGATGGTGTGTGACTCGATCTGTTTGTTGATTGGGTTCTGGCTGGAATGCCATGCCCATAGAGATTCTTGTGTGTGTTTCTGTTTAGCTTGTCCAAAGTTCGATGTGTTGCCTCAGTCGAAGCGGTATCCTTCTTCATGTCTACTGAAGGATGCTAGTGAGATAGGGTCATGTTGTTTTGTGGCTTGTTGTTTTTAACGTATCCTGGTGGCTAGTTGTCTGCCTATTTGTCCAACGTCGTTTTTGTTTACAGTTCTGGCACGGTATTTTTGTAAATTACAGTAGTTTAGCTTGTTTTCTGCATATGGTCATTCACATACATTAGCTACTGTTTTAGCGTGTTGGTGGGTTTGTGGGACGGAATCATGTGCACTGCTTCGCCGGAGTTGCACTGAAGATGTTACCTAGTAAGGTGTCTGGAAATGAACCTCCCTGCTCAGAGAGCAAACTTACATGCAGTGACTGAATTTTTCCATTTCCTGGACGTCACAGTGGAAAGAAAGGACAAGGGAGAACTACAAACCTGCTTATACAGAAAACCAACAAACACTGACCAAATACTCAACTACACCTGCAATCATCCCAACACACACAAACGAAGCTGTATCAGAACACTATTCCAAAGAGCCACCACACACTGAAGCACAGACTAACTTCGAAAAACAGAGGAGAACCACCTATATAACGTATTCAAGAAGAAAGCATACTCAAAAAACACAGTGCACAGATTCCTCAAGAACAAACCACGACAAGCAGACAAAACACAGCCAGAAACCCTAATCACCTAACGTTATGTCAAAGAAGTTTCAGAAATTACAGCCAGACTACTGAGACCGCTCGAAATTCTAGTAGCATACAAACCAACCAACACTCTCAAACATAACCTAACAAACTTAAAAGATCCAGTACAACCCATGGACAAAACCATCTCTTAAATTCCATACACGGACTGCCGCAAACATTACGTAGGACAAACAGGAAGAAAGTTAGCCACCAGGATACATGAACACCAGCTAGCCACAAGAAGACAGGACCTCCTCTGCAACATAGCCCTACACACGGATGAAAAAAAAACACCATTTCGACTGGGACAACACGTTTATCCTGGGATAGGCTAAGCAAAGACATGCCAGAGAATTCCGAGAGGCCTGGCATTCCAGCCACAACGCCATAAACAAACACATAGATCTAGATATCATCTATCAACCCCTCAGGAAACCAACTGTAAATGACATCTCCACAAACCCCAGGAACCCCATCCAGGAGAAAGATATAAATAGGAAGCAGGACACAACAGCTTCGCTTCACTTGGAGGTCGCCACTGATGATGATACCGAGCCAGGTAATGAAACGTCTGGATATCAAACCTACAGCTCAGCGAGCAAACCTAAACCATAAACCCCTTTCTCCCTCTTTCTTATTTCCGGTAGATGATGCCACATTCCACTGGGGAACTTCTGACAACATCTTCTTTTCTGTCAACGAGAAATCCCTCCACGAGTGAACTGAGCCTTCAGCTGTGACTGACACATCACCCTCTCTTCTGTCCTGAACATCCCCCTCGTTTACCGAAAAATGATAGAGATCCCCTTGTCCTCATTTACCACTACACTGCAGTGCACATGCACAGAGTCATCCTCCGCCACTTCCATCAACTTCAGCAGGACAACACTATGAAACCCTGCTCCCCTCCCAATCACTGGAACCATTGCCTCTGAGATAACTTCCATCATCCTGAGTCCTTCCCAACTCATCAATGGTAGGTTCCCATGCAATTCCGGAAGCTGAAACTCATGCCCCTTCATCTCTTCCTTCCTCACTGTCCAAGGCCCCAAACAAATCTTCCAGTTGAAGCAACATTTCAATTGTACACTTTCAATTAAGACAATTGTCATTGCTGCACACAATGCAATCTGCTTTACATTGGGGAAGCCAAACAAAACGTGCTTTGAGTAACACCTGCACTCTTTCCTTCTGAGCAACCCTGTCCTTCTCATTGATTCCCATTTCAATAAGCTGCCTTGTTCTCATACTAACATTTCGGTCCGTGGCTGTGCAATGTCCCAATGAAGAGGGGAAGTTTCCTAATTTACCCTCCCCCCCCGCACCTTGTCTCAGTCAAATCCCTCGAACTCAGCACTGCCTTGCTAACCTGCAATCTTCTTCCTGACCTCTCCGGCACCACCCCCACTGTTGTCTATCACCCTCACCTTGACCTCCTTCCACCAATCGCATTTCCAACGCTCCTCCCCCACGTCCCTCCTCCCTACTGTTTATCCTAGACTGCTGGACAGACTTTCCTCATTCATGAAGAACGGCTCATGCCCGAAACGCCGACTCTCCTGCTCATTGGATGCTGCCTGAGCTGCTGCGCTTTTCCGGCAACACATTTTCCGCTCTGATTTCCAGCATCTGCAGTCCTCACTTTCTCCAATGAGGAAAAACCAAAGCTCGAGTAAAACGTGCCTTTACATGCTGATAACTTACAGCCGGAAGGAAATAATGTTCAATTCCATAGCTTCACAGCCTGACCCTATTATGACTGTGATCCGTTTTGAAACGATTGTTCTGCCCTCTCTCCCGATCACCATTTCTTGTTTGTATTGCATTCAATAGAGAAGATCGGGGAATACAACTGCAAACTCTTTGCTCACTCATGCAAAAGCCATGAATTAACAGACACAGTACAACAAACCATAGATATTAGAAAGCAACAAACACAGAAATTAATTAAAAAAAACGACTTGACCTGCAGAAAAAAACCCAGACAAACTTACATGAAGTAACAACACTGACAACACAGAAGTAAGGAAAAAAAACAACTTTTCTGACCGACCCTTAACAGACACTGAAAAAGCCGTCATAGTCAGGGGATTAAATTGCAACTGCCACGATGCGGACTGGAAAGATTTCTTAGCAGCATTAGAAACAAAACGAAAAGACAAACAACTCACAGAAGAAACCCAGGAATCCATCAGACCGGTAGTCGCATCAACATTAAGCAGAAAAAAAGGAAGGAAACACACAATACACAAGAATGGAAAGCACCGGAAAGAGTTATAAAAGATAAAATACATTGTTATCCTACCTGCAGACAAAGGACGCTAGACAGCCATTCTGTATCGAAGAGACTACATGGAAAACATGATCACACTACTCACAGATACCAATACTCAAGAACAAGTGGCGATAGACCCGAACAGACAACTAGTGAACCGAAGCGCAAACCTCCTCAAACAAACGTCAGAAGTCCGGAGAAATAAAAAAGATCGACTTCTAAAAAATGAAACCAGTTGCATCCAACACACCACTCTTCTATGGATTACGATAATTCACAAACCAGGAGCCCCGTTAAGAGCCATAGTCTCACTAACTGGAACACCAACATACAGATTGCCTAAGGAGCTCCGCCAAAGACTAAAGCACTGAGTCGAAGACACACGCCACTCCATCCACTCCACCGAAGATGTCCCGAAGGCCATCAAAGGCACTAAGATAGAAGAGAATGAAATAATTGGCTCGTTTGGTGTAACAGCCCTGTTTACAAAAATCAACATTAACTTGGCCACTGACTACACTATTAGTAGACCCAAAGAGGCAGTCAGCAATTACCCCTAACTTCATCAAAAACGACAGTATCACCAAGCTAGTGGACCTATGCATTACCGCACACTTTATCTTCAACAACGCAATCTACAGTCAAACCAATGGAATACCCATGGGACCACCAATATCAGGGTTCTTAGCAGAGGCAACAATGCAGCGACTAGAACAAATAGCTCTGCCGAACATTCAACTCAAACTTTGGGTCAGCTACGTGGATGACACCTTCGTGATCACTAAACAGAACAAATGATAGGAAACCTTCAAGACATCAACAATCCGCTCTCTGCATAAAGTTCACGAAAGAGGATGCACTTAACACTAACTTCCATTCCGAGATGTCACAGTCGAGCGAACATCCAATGGGGAATTTCAAACAGCGTCTACAGAAACACAACGCAGACGGAACAAATATTGAACCACAGAAGCAATCATCCCAACATCCGCAAACGAAGCTGCATCAGAACAGTATTTTAACGAGCCAACACACACTGAAGCGCAGAGGAACTCCGCAGAACAGAGGAAAATCAGCTGTAACATTTATCCAAAAAGAATTGGTTCCCAATGAACACAGTCCGCCGATTTCTCAGCAACAAACCCAAACAGGCAGACAAAACACTTCCAGAAACCCTAGCCATTCACCCCTACATCAAGGTTACCACTGAATTGACGACCAGACAACTCAGACAGCTTGTCAACACAACAGCCAACAGACACACCAACACACTAAAACAGCAGGTAACGAACTTGCAAGACCCTATACAAACAAAAAGCAAAACTGATGTCATTTAAATAAAACGTGCAAGGACTGTAACAAACACTACATTGGACAAACAGCCAGAAAACCAGCCACCAGGATAGATGAACACCAACTAGCCACAGACAGATGTGCCACTGTCTCATCCGTATTCATATATATGGATGAGAAAGAACACCACTGCGACTGGGATATTCTTGGCCAAGCCAAACAAAAGTACGCACGACGATTCAGAGAAGCATGGCATACCAATCGGAACTCCATCAACAAACACATCGAGTTAGACCCCATCTACCACCTCGTGAGTAAAGGAAGGGGAAGTGACTTCACATAGAACATACAACAATACAGCGCAGAACAGCCCCTTCGGCCCTCGATGTTGCACCGACGTGTGAACTAGTCTTAGTACGTCCCCCAACACTATCCCAAAATCATCAATGTGCTTATCTAAGGATTGTTTAAGTTCCTTATTGTGGCTGAGTTGACGATATTAACAGATAAGGCATTCCACGCCCTTACCACTCTCTGCGTAAAGAACCTTCCTCTGATATCTCGTCCGTGCTGACGCCATCATCGTCGTAAAATGTCTTTCACTGTCTAACTTATGTAATCCTCTGATCATCTTGTATGTCTGTATCAAATCCCGTGTTAGCGTTCTTCTTTCCAATGAGAACAGATCCAAGTCTCTCAGCCTTTCCTCGTAAGACCTTCCCTCCAGAACAAGCAATATCCTGCTAAATCTTCTCTGCACCTTTTCCAGTGCTCCCACACCCTTCCTGTAATGGAGCGACCAGTATTGTACACAGTATTCCAACTGTGGCCGCACCAGAATTTACTATATTTGCAGCATGATATTGTGGTTTCAGAACTCAATCTCTGTACCAATGAAACATAACGCACCGTATACCTTCTTCACAGCACTATCCACCTGGGTGGCAACTTTCAGGGATCTATGCACATGGACTCCAAGATCCTTCTGCACATCCACACGGCTAAGAATCTTTCCATTGATCCAGCACTCTGTCTACCTGTTATTCTTCACAAAGTGCATCACCTCACATTTAGGTGAACTGACCTCCATTTGCCAGTTCTCAGCCCAATTCTGCAGTTTATCCAAGTTCACCTGCAGCTTGTAACCTTCTCCCCCACTATCCAAACCTCCACTGACTTTATTGTCGTCTGCAAATTTACTAATCCATCCACCTATGACTATGTCTAAGTCATTTATAAAAATAGCAAACAGCAGTAGTCCCAAAACAAATTCTTGGGGCAAACCACGAGTAACTGGACTCCAGACTGAATACTTTTTATCAACCGCCACACGCTGCCTTCTTCCAGAAAGCCAGTTTCTAATCCAAACTGCTAATTCACCCTCAGTTTCATGTCTCGGCATTTTGTCCATCAGCCTACCATGTGGAACTTTATCAAAGGCTTCACAAACGTCCTCACATACCACGTCAACTGCCCTACCCCCATCAACATGCTTGCTCACCTTCTTAACAACTCAATTGAGTTTTTGAGACACAACCTGCCCTTGTGACAAGCTGAAATCAAATTGTTGCTTGCTTTATCTCTTATAATACTTCCAAAGTAAGGGTCACTGGTCTGTAATTACCTGGTCATCTCTGCTGTCCTCTTGAAACAAGACACACATTTGCAATCCTCCCGTCCTCAGGTACTAAAGCTGTAGAAAATGATGACTCAAATATCCAAGCTAACGGCTCTGCTATCTCCTCTCTCGCCTCCCAGTCAGTCCTCTGATAAATCTCATCTGGCACAGGGGGATTGTCTGCTTCCACTCCTTCGAGAATTGATAAAACCTGTGCCGAACTAATCTCGATCCTTTCTAGTCTGATATCTCGTACCTCATTCTTCTCCACTACAATATTCTCCTTTTCGTGCGTGAACACCAATGAAAAATGTTCGTTTAGCACCTCTCCAATTTATAGAGGGTCCACACTCAACTTTTCATTCTGTCTTTGACTGGCCTTATTCCTACTTTCGTCATTCTTTTATTCCTCACATACCGATAGAAAGCTTTAGGATTATCCTTTATTCTATTTGCAAAAGACTGCTCGTGTCCTCTCTTTGCTCTTCTTAACTCTCTTTTTTAAATCCTTCCCAGCTGATCTGGAACTCTCCGTCTCCTCATCTGAACCATTTTGCCTCATCAGCACATATGCCTCCTTCTTCTTAACAAGAGATCCAATTTCTGTAGTAAACCGTGGTTCCCTTACCTTATCACTTACTCCCTGCCTGACTGGGTCATACCTATCAAGGATACGCAATGTCTGTTCCTTAAATCAGCTCCACATTTCCATTTTCTGCATCCCCTGTATTTTGCTACCCCATTCTATGCATCCTAATTCTTGTCGAAACAGATTATAATTCCCTTTGCCCCATCGATAAATCTTTACCTGTGGCATGTACCTATGCCCGAGCATCGCAGAAATAAACGTATCTGGATTATGGTCACTCTCGCCAAAGTGCTGACCTACAACTAAATGAAACACCTGGCATGGTTCATTACCAAGCACCAGATCCAGTGTGGCCTCCCCTCTTGTCGGCCCTTCGACACATTGGGCAAAAACTGATGCATTCGACACACTATAGGTATAAAATTTCCAGTCAATTTTGTAGAAGTTAAAGTCCCCCATAATGACCACCCTGTTCCGTTCACTCCTACTTAGAATAATTTTACTAATCATCTCTTCCAACTCCCTGGAAAACTGCGGAGTCCTATAAGAAACACCAATCAGTGTGACCTCTCCTCCTCTGTTTCTAACCTCAGCCCACACAATCTCAGAAGACGAGTCCTCATTGAACATTCCCTCAGCCACCTTTATACTATATTTAACTAATTCCCTCTTTTACCACCTTGCCTGTTTATAATGAAAGATTTAAACCCTGGAACCTGAAACATTCATTTCTCACCCTGCTCTACCCATGTCTCTGAAATGGCGACAGCATCGAAGTCCCATTTATCTACTCATGCTGTAAGCTCACCTACCTTATTTCAGAACATGCATTACCAGATGAAATGACATCACCAACCCCATAAAACACAAACATATAAATAGAAAGCAAGAGTTTTCAGCAGTCTTCGCGTGAGGCCTACTGAAGATGATACCAATAGCGTGACGATACAACTGGAAATGAACCTTACAGCTCAGCGAGCAAACCTGCATCCTGACAACATCTTTTCCCCAAATTCACATCTCAATTTACAGCTATTTAGTGATGTTTCTCTTTCACCCACAATAGAAAGGGCATGTCTTTTTCATTTCATATCCTAGTGCTCTGTTTCCTGTCACTACGCCTCCGATGCTGACAAGGAATTAAAAAGCATACTTTCAAACATTTCCAGTTCTGAAGTAGAGTCACGCTGGACGTTAAACGCTAACTCTGTTTTTGTGACTCCGAAGATGTTGCCAGACTTGATGAGTTTTTTCGAGAAGAGAAGCGGACAAGATTTCAATAAAGCTAACGCCTGTGGATACTGGAATTCTGTAACATAAATTAAAATTGCAGGCGAAACTAGAAGCATTGAAGCTAATTCACTGGGCCCAAAGTATTAACTCTGCTTTCACTGCTCAGATGCTGCCAGACTTGCCTAGGTCCTCCAGGCACTTTTGTTCTTGAACAAGTTTCAAAGACGCGTATCAAAGCTGCTCAAAAGCCCTGTCCAACACGGAGTACCATACACCAAAACGTGAAAGATGACAGAAGGTGCACAAATCCTGTTGTTCTGATATTGGATAAGCCTGGTATTCATGACACAACAGAGTTCTGAATTATGGTTAGCGAGGTTGCAGAGGGAAACGCATTAAAATCAGATGCAGAAGATGGCAGTACTGGAAAGAAATAGATTCAGATGAATATATAAAAGTGTTTTGAGGAATGAGTTAAATTGTTGTGACAAAGCAAGAGGATTCCTCCATTCTGCCTCCTCAAGTGTATATAATGTAACTGGAAGAGATTGATACGCTGGAAGAAGAGCACCCCAATCAGACTTTTGAGCCCGTGCCAGTGAAATTGGAGAAGGTTAGAAAGCTATTTGAGTATTTTAATGGGGAAGTTGGAGATCGGGTTGACACGTGTCCATTCTATGGAGAGAATAGAACAAGCGTCCATCAATCCCATTTCAGGGATACAGGAGGACACCATTGAGTATCTCGAGCCTGTTATGTAGGTTCACAAGCGGACCCTTCAGATAGTAATAGAGAGATTGCAGCCGCCCAAATCCTCTGAAGCATCATTAGGAGGAGGAACCGAAGGTCTTGAGTGTCTTACTCAGAACAAACCTGCCATTGAGACAATAATATTGACACACCAGCCAAACATTTAGCTCATTAAGTTTGTAAACCAGAAACAGAATGAGCCCACTCAATCAATCATGCCTCTAACAAAGTAATCGGAACAGATATTTTTATGTCTTTTGCCTGTTACCCAGAAATTGAAAGGAAACGTAGACGTTGTAGAAAAGAATGTGTCTTCACTGGTGGATAAAGAGTATTGTGCAAATTGTTTAAGTTAAAGGCACTTGATTAGAATCCATTTCTAATTAATAAATAAAAGTGGGTTTCCAATGTCACCCAGAATATATCACAGAGAGCACAGTTTTATATTCTTGAGTTCTGTAAAGACGTGCTAAGAAATTAGATAATGGAAAGCCTGGTGATGTAAAGTATCTGAACGTCTGGAAGGCATTAAATAAAGTGCTGAAAAGCCAGTTAAATGATAAAATGAGTGCCCATGGAGTTAGGAGAAATTCATTCGCCTGGATAAGGCTGAGTAAAAACAACACATTGCAGAGAGATGGAATAAATGGATCGTTTCATGGTTAGGTTAGGTTAGGGGAAAATGTAGGGAATGGATCTGGTGAGTTGCTCTTTGTCGGGTCGGTGTGGACATGTTGGGCCGAAGGGCATGTTTCTACACTGTAAGTAATCTAATCTAAACATTTGGCAGTTAAAGTTTAACGTGGATACATATGGGTTGTCAATAAATTCCCCACACTAATAGAAAGGCAATTTGTTTGAGTGAATCAGAAGAAACTTCAGAGTGCATACATACTGAGGGATCCGGGTGACCTCGTGTACCACAGGAAATGACTAAGTTAAGTGCAATTTCAGCATTGACTTGTTAACGAATAGATTAGGCAACTGAAGTAGAATAGGCACAACTCTGCCAGGAATTAGTGAAACAGCAATTGGAGTGAGGCACAGATTTATTGCCTTGACTGCAGGTGGGACACAGTTGCATTGGAAGCAGTTCAGAAGCGTTTCACTGAATTGATTTCAGAGATGAGGAGATTGTCTTATGAAGTGGGATTGAGCAGTTTAGGCCTGTGCTCTCTGGAGTTTAGATGAATGAGAGGCTATGTTATTGGGAATGTGAGATGCTAATGGCGATTTTCAATGTAAATATGGAGTGGATATTTCCTGGTATGGGCCAATATAAAGCAAGAGAGCAGACATTTAGAGTAAGGCAGTGCAGATTTAATGCAGAGCTGGAGAGAACTTACTTCTTTCAAACGGTTGCGAATCGAGTAATTCACTGCCCTAGAGTGCAACAGATGCTGGGACATTGAGTAAATGACGTGACATGGAGAGCAGACTGAAAAGTGGAACAGTGGCCGAAGTACAATCAGCCATGTCTGTATTAAATGAATGAGTAGGTTCGAGGGTCTAAATTGCCAATTGATGTTCCTCATTCTAAATCAGCCCCTGGAATGTGTTACACAAGAATTGGGGACGACTGTTGATCAACAGGAAGCAGATGTACGGGATAAAAAAAGTCTTCCTCATTTTTGACAGAATGTAAACAGTTAAATCAAACAGCGACAAGTGCTCGTTCCTCAACTATTTACACTCTACGTCAATGACTTCAGGAGTGGAATAAATGTAGTGTTGTCATATTTGGCGATGACACGAAAATAAGCAGGGAATTAAATTTTCAAGAGAAGGTAGAGTTTGCAAATTGATACCGACATTAAAGAGAAAGGACAATAGTGAGGCAGGTGGAATATTCTGTGTTGTATAACCAGTTTCATTTTCTTCAGGAAGAATTGAAGACAATAAGAAGAGAGATTATAAGTCTTATTATTCAACTATGCACTGGTGCGTTCACTCGGACCATTTCAGACATTTGAATTGTTGCTCCATCACCCTGATGGTCTGTTCACTGATGTTCAGAGTCCGTATTTCCTTCAGCGCACAAGGAATATTTTGATGTGGTTGGTTAGCATTGGCGAAAAAAGCGGACAGTGTGTTTTAAGCTATCTATCAAGAGTAAGGGGAGTGAGCCTTTCTCCAAGACTCCATCTTTTTCTTTCTACGTGCAGACTCGAAAACTGGAATAGCTGACTTCGTCTGAATGGAAAGGCTGTGTCGGCTGCCAGGTCATGGGTATTCAACAGCATGATGTACTTTACATGCTCGCACTGCAATATTAATGGAGTGAGAGTTCCTTTAGTATCATCGGGAATCCCGCTATATTGGGAAAACTAGGATAAACGCAACAGACCCCCGATTGAGGGAGAAAATATAGTTTTCACCTCTTCAAACACATACATCCTCCAAAACTGAAAGATGACACTGATGTCGGCATACGGGCAGATGATGTATAGGTAACCAACTCCTAACTTCCGCATGATAGAAGCTGAATGCAACTGGGATCCCATGAAGGTTGACAGCGCTGTCGTCCCCATGGTGTGAAGTTGCAGAACATGTTAAGGAGGTGACACCGCTCTATGTCTAGTTCTTGTTCAAACTGGGTGCCCTTGCAATCTGCGCTTGGGTTAAATCTAGCTTTGCAAGTTGTAATTGCAAAACACGGGGTAACTCGGACAGATATCTCTGCACTTACAATGACTCAATTGTTTCAGAGTTCCCCATTTTGTGCAATCTCTGCTCCATTTGTTATTCATTTTACAGACTTTTATATTGTAATTACAGTCCCAATGTTCCTTCTAACGGGGGTCACCGAATCCTCAGGACTCGCTAAATGTCGACGATAGCTCACAGCAAAACCTCTGGTACACCATCCCCAGCACCTCCACTAACTTCTCAATAACAGACGTTCATCCGAAATCCCTTAGGAACAAGTGTTATGGATTTGGCAGCCTTCTCAAGATATGTTACAAACGTAGCCTCAACACTATTTTTTTTTCCGTTGTGTAAAAGTAGCCGTGAAGTGGGTGTTTATGACTTGTTCCAAATCATCAAATCACTCTACCTGATGCGAAATATAATCTATTTAAAGACTCTAGTTTAAGCATCAATAAAGTCAAGAACAACATGGAATCACTTATATAATGGAACTCTAACACATGCAAGAGGTACAGTAAATTTTACGAATTAACTATTCTCAGACAGTAACATACAATAAACAAACCATTGGTGAAAGGTAATTTCGAGCACAGATCCTTGTGTGTGTTTCTCCAGTGCATGAGGGAATAACATCAAGAGCGACCTCGGTGAGAATAGGCGCTGAGATCATGTATTGAAGCTGCCAAATCTGCTGGGACCCCAAGCAGCTTCTGGATGCTGCAGCTAAAAATGCTGGCAATACTATGCTCTATCTCAACAGACTGGATATTTCCTCCTTTAATACCAACAACAAACTAAAGGTCTTCTTCTCAAATGTGGGATATTTCTGTTGAAGATTTCTCCAAAGACTCCAACCTCACTTTACGTAATTGAGATTGATTCCGCCAATAGTCATTCTGAATGACGTATCTGTTAATGTTTCAGCCTCCAAGATTTACAAGCCTTTGCACCTCCTAATATTGTAACCTCTTTACCTGCTGCTCCCGGGCTATTTCAGTGAACCTTACTCTCACAACTAAGTTGCATTAAGATCGCACACATTCTTCGCAATCCCTCACAGAAGCCAAACCTTTATTTATGGTCCAACTCATTATCAACAGCCACGCCAGCTTCTAATCTTGTCATTTTAAATATCTTGTCTTCCATATGATTTCTCTTCAACATAGGAACTGAATTTTTGAACACCTCCAAACTTAAAGTGTTATATACTTGATCAACCTTCAATTCCCATATCCACCTATCAAAGTTCGTTTGTATGATTCTTTTAAAGTCAATGCATATTTACCCCGAGTCCCTCATTAGATTCCTAAAACTTTGTCTGCTGTCTTCTGGCAGAACTTCAGATGCACAAAAGATAGTTTTATTCACGTCCTCATGCTCACCTGATAGCTCCTCTGATCGTGATGAAATTACATCACTAGCTCTATCGACCAGCTTTGTTTAGAACAAACACATCCATATAGACAGTGGATACAGCATTTGTTTAGCCACTTTTTAAACTGAAATGAAGGAAGGCTTCTACATCCTTCTCATCGGATTTAGGCAATACTTAAATATATTTAAACAGGTCCTCATTAAGCCTTTGACTACGATGGTTTTGCTGTCCTCAACATTGTCCTCACTCAGCCAAACTTCGACCTTCATCTCCCCCTTTTAGGTTGACTTTCCACGCTAATTGACAACTTTTGAAGAACAATCTCCCTCTTCCTGCTTTTTCTCTGTTTTCCACTCTCTTTCTTCTTTCTCTCGTTGTCCTTTAAATCAGCGTTTTATCAGATTTCTAACTGTTTAACTCAGTTTCATGAACACTTGTTTCATCTGTAATTGAACTTGAACATGTTCGAAGATTCCGATGGCAAATCCATCAAATTTAAATGCTGAGACATTACTGAAATTAGCTCTCCTTTTCGCACACACGAAGGTGGCCCCAAGCCATCTTATCTCCAATTCTAACAGCCTTGACTTGGTCAGCTTTCGTGAAACTCCCAATGTCACTGTTTCCACTCCGAATCAACTACATGTGACTGAGCAAGCCATGACAACACAGTGTCGAGAATGTGGTGCTGGGAAATCACAACAGGCAGGCAGCATCTGAGGACCAAGAGACTCGACGTTTATCGGCCACAAGCCCATCTTCGACTCTGATCTCCAGCATCTCCAGTGCTCACTTTCACCGAGTTCGTTACTACACTATGCCCTGTTGAAACAAACCAAATTCAACAGCCGGAACAAAACACACTCTGCCTCTAAGCTGTACAATTCTAAACACAACTTGGAATTATCGATGTAGTGTCGGACAAGAGTCCCCAGTTTGCTGTGGACCAAACAGACTGCCTTTAAGCATGTCGCCTAAACACCAACCTTTTCTTATTCTTAAGGTGCTTGTTCCAGATGTGATGCGACTGGCCAAACCACTCAGCTTTAAGCCAAAAATAACTGTTGTAACACTCTTATAAAAATAAAAACAAAATGAAAAATAAATTAGAATCATCTAACTGTTGGAAAATTTAGACGAATAATAGCTACAGTACTTTCTAATAATTAAGTGTTCCAATATAGTTAAATGCCACAAACACACCACTTGCCAAAAAAGCAAATTCAGACATTCATTATTACATGCGGGTCTTCAATTTAGGGGGAAACAGCTTTAAGACAGATTTCTGAGAATAGCAGCTAGCGGTCATTCACTAAAGCTTCTAGTCCTTCTGGAACCCATGCACCTGCTGACTGAATGAAAAATTGGAACGCCTGGTCTGTCAGATTTGGCAGCTCCTTCCATTGTTGCCACTTTTAAAAAAATTAACCTCCTGCCACTTTCTGCAGACGGCCGGCACCCCTGTCTGAAGGACTATCCTTCAAAAAAGGTTTAAACAAAGGAACATTTTTTTAAAAAAACAAGTGTCAGCATTGTTACATAAGTAAGATGTCTGTTCAAACTTCACAGGAATCAAGGATCTTCCGGGTGTTATTGACCGACCAGCATGGAGCGCTGTGCAGACGACGCTCGTGTATGCCCAATGAAGAGGACTATCTGTCCAGTCTGGGGACAATTGTCATCCTTTCCGAGCATATAGTCAGTAACCGTACTTCAGATGACTGTCCTGCCCGGTAGCTATGCTGCTCTTACTCTGAGACACATTAAGTGGTCTTTCCACAAATTTATGTCACGACGTCAGACTCACTATAGGCCAGTGAGTCTGACTTCAGTGGTGGGCAAAGTCTTAGAGAGAATGGTAAGGGATAAGATTTATGAACATCTGGGTAGGAATAACGTGATCAGGGATAGCCAGCATGGTTTTGTAAAGGGCAGGTCGTGCCTCACAAACCTTATTGAGTTCTTTGAGAAGGTGACTATGGAAGTGGACGAGGGTAAAGCAGTAGATGTTGTGTATATGGATTTTAGTAAGGCGTTCGATAAGGTTCTCCATGGTAGGCTAATGCTAAAACTTCGGAGGTATGGCATTGAGGATACATTAGAGGTTTGGATTAGGAATTGGCTGGCTGGAAGGAGACAGAGGGTAGTAGTTGATGGATTATGTTCATCTTGGAGCGCAGTTACTAGCGGTGTACCACAAGGATCTGTTTTGGGACCATTGCTTTTTGTTATCTTTATAAATGATCTAGAGGAAGGACTTGAAAGCTGGGTAAGCAAGTTTGCGGATGACACGAAAGTCGGTGGAGTTGTGGATAGTGAGGAAGGAAGTGGTAGGTTACAGCGGGATATAGATAAGTTGCAGAGCTGGGCGGAAATGTGGCAAATGGAATTCAATGTAGCTAAGTGCGAAGTCGTTCACTTTGGTAGGAATAACAAGATGATGGATTACTGGGCTAATGGTAGGCTACTTGGTAGTGTGGATGAGCAGAGGGATCATGGTGTCTATGTACACAGATCTCTGAAAGTTGCCACCCAGGTAAATAGTGCTGTGAGGAAGGCATATGGTGTACTGGGCTTTATTGGCAGAGGAATTGAGTTCCGGAGTCCTGAGGTCATGTTGCAGTTGTATAAGACTCTGGTGAGGCCTCATCTGGAGTATTGTGTGCAGTTTTGGTCGCCATACTATAGGAAGGATGTGGAAGCTTTAGAACGAGTGCAGAGGAGGTTTACCAGGATGTTGCCTGGAATGGTAGGAAAATCTTATGAGGAAAGGCTGAGGCACTTGGGGCTGTTCTCATTGGAGAAGAGAAGGTTTAGGGGAGATCTGATAGAAGTGTATAAGATGATTAGGGGTTTAGATAGGGTAGATACTAAGAACCTTTTACCGCTAATGGAGTCAGGTGTTACTAGGGGACATAGCTTTAAATTAAGGGGTGGTAGGTATAGGACAGATGTTAGGGGTAGATTCTTCACACAGCGGGTTGTGAGTTCATGGAATGCCCTGCCCGTATCAGTGGTGAACTCTCCTTCTTTATGTTCATTTAAGCGGGCATTGGATAGGCATTTGGAAGTTATTGGGCTAGTATAGGTTAGGTAGGACTCGGTCGGCGCAACATCGAGGTCCGAAGGGCCTGTACTGCGCTCTATCCTTCTGTGTTCTATGTTCTATGTTCTATGAAATCTCAATTTGAAAAGCACAAGGGAATGTATGTGTGATGCCGAGCGTGCGTTATTCTGCATTGGGATCATCCAATGTGATATTAATTGTTTGATAGAGATTACACTCTGTGGAAATCACGTTGAATGTGAACAATTGGCAGGGGTACGGAATATCGATGGAAAAAGACTGAGGGATGTTTAATGGATAGACAAGTTCAAGTGATTGAGAATGTTAAAACAAAGGCATTGTCAGATCCAATTAATGTATAAATCAGTGTGAATGAGAATGATGATGGATAGGATTTGGTGAGAATAAGAATACAAATATGAAGTATGGACTCAGATTCGCTTCTGCAGATTTGAAGCTAGGAGTGTCAGCAACAGATCGTTGGCATTATTTAAAGTGTATTACATAGTTCGAGGATCAAACAACAAATGAGATGAGCAAGTGAAGTACATTCTGTATGTTCTCCCAGTTAGAATTTAAATTGGTGAGGGTATGATGTCAGGGATTAGCTCACAACCAAAGAGATCATCACATTTGTGACTCATCTGTCTCAGCCTCAGATATTCGCCAGGGATGGGATGGGGTCAGAAAAAAGAAAATGATTTTTTTGAACAGAACAGAATACAGTGACCTCCATTTTTCCAATCATTAAACATAAAGAGCGTACAATTAATCGTTGTTTACAACTGAAACTGAGTAGGTCAACATAGAGTCCGATTAGGAACACTGCCAGAAGCAAAGTGGGAGGGAGTGAACGAACCATTTCTCTGATGCAGTTAGTAGTGGCTTATAAATTGCATACTGGAATTCAGTGTATCAGAAGGAACAATAATTGTGGCAAGGAGTATGGAGTAAATGAAAGAACTGTATTGCAGTCATAATTGGTTTTAAACAATAATATCTGGACAGGCAGACTTACCAGGGACACCAACGATAGCCAGGAGAGGATAATAAAAATGTTGAATAATGCAAAGAACATAGTAGATGTGCGAGGATAAAGACAACCAATAATATGTTGAAAGAGCCCAAATATAATCAGATAAACTCCTTTCCATTGTTGGAACATTCCAGTCCATTGTTCTCAGATTCTGATCCAATGTTGGAACATGCCAATCTCTTGTTCTTAGATTCTGATCCATAAGTGGAAGATTCGAATCTAATGTTCTCAGGTTCTGATATCTCTTCCCCGACTCTCTGGAGCTGCTGATCCTTGTTAGTGTGATGCTTACACTCATACTATGGCATAACACATTGAATGGAGCCTATTTATCATTAAAAGATGGGAACATTCCAATGTGATTAGCGAAATCCATGGAGATGACATTACTCACAGTCGGCGAACGAACAGATTCAGTTAGCCCCTTTCTTACATTGCTTTTCATACCACAATAAAAAGGAGTATTTATGTGATCTGGATAAAATGTATAAGGTTGACTGAAGACTGCACCAAGATCTTTCTATCATTTTAACCCATCTTCCGTGAATATTGGAGTAATGGCAGAATACTGCAGACTTCTATGTGTGCCATCCAGATTATAAAAGGAGACAAAACTAAAAGAAAAGAGAAGCTGCATAAAATGACTGGATGGAATTGTTCGAAAGAACGTCACCCAGGGTACGATGTAGAGAGTTGTTGTGCGGCTTATCCTGGTATAAAGTGCAGTGTTATCAAATCCTTTCGTAGGCTTGACACAGAGCATTGACAAAGCTGCTCAGGAAAGGGGGACCGGCAGGAGCACAGGAGAACATAGCAAGAGGAGTAGATTAAGGAGGTGGAGAACTCGACATTTCGGGTGTAAAAAGTATTCAATACTGGGAGGCAGCACAAGTGGAGATGCAGAAAGAAAGGGGGTCATTGGGGGAAAGTTAGTGAACTGGGGAAAACTGATGCATCATACAATTGACGATTTGGTGCAATTCATATCTAGATTTACGAGATCTCGCAAAGGACGAATCGTTGCAGGGCACTAATAAATGGAATAATTGGGTAAAGGCTTATATAATTGGGAAGTTTGGAGCAGGGCATTCAGATAACGGGAAATATTGTACAGTTACAGTAATTGGGACAATTGAGGCAGGACAATATTGAATGGGAGAATCAGAGTGAGATACCCCAAAATAGTCTAAGGCATCAGTCATTAAAATAATTGATGTAGAGCAACAGTTTGAAGCTAACTTTTTGGGTGGCTTTTAAAGACAGTTTGACAGACTTTAGGAGAGATATGTTCCGATGAAAATGGGTCGAGCAATGGAAAGATTAGGGGACCATGTTTGACAGGTGAATTTATGAGACTATGTAAGAGGAAAAGGGAAGCACAATTGAGGCCTAGGCGATTCAAGACAAATGAAGGTTAGGAAGCATGTTGGGAATGTGGAACCAATCCGAAACGGGGAATCAAGAGTTTTAAAATGTGTCATGAGGTATGTTTATCAAACGGGGTTAAAGAAAATTCCAAAAACTTTTATTCATGTATCAGGAGCAAGGTGCTAACTAGAGGAAATTTTTCCCACTCAAGGATAAAATCGGAAATTTATGCGTATGGTCAGAGAAATGCCTGCGATTCTTAATGAATACTTTGCCTCAGTTTTCAGCGAGTTGAGGGGCATGAGGGATGATGAGGAGATGGATAGATATTTCATTACTCAATGTCAAGGCGGCATAAGCAGGGAAGTAGTGTTGGGTTTTCTAAAAGGCATGAAGGTGGATAAGTCCCTCGGTCCTGATTCGATCTACCCCAGGGTACAAAGGGAAACAAGAGATGAAATAGCTGGTGATTTAACAGATATACTTTCAGCAATCTTGGATACGACTGAGGTCCTGGCAGACTTGAGAATTGCTCATCGTTTTCCCTTTTTCAAGAAGGTAAGCGGGGCAATCCAGGCAATTGTACACCAATGAACCTGACATCTGTTGTCGGGAAGCTGCTGGAAACGTTACTGATGGACAGGATGTGTTCCTATTCAGAAAATAATGGATTTATCAGTGATAGGCAACACCGTTTTGAGTAGGGAATGTCATATCTTGGAAATTTAATAGAATTCTTTGAGGAAGTGACAAAGTTGATTGATGAGGGAAGGGCTGTTGAAGTCATATACATGGATTTTAGTAATGGATTTGATAAGTTTGCCCATGGTAGGCCAATGAAGAATGTGAGTCGCATGGCATCCAGGGTTTGCAAGTTAAATGGATAGAGAACTGGTTGAGCAAAAGGAGGCAGTGAGTAACAGTGCAACGCAGGTCCCGAAATGAAGACCTGTGAACAGTGGTTCCATAGGGATCTGTACTGGGAACACTATTGTTTTTGATACACATAAATGATTTGGTGGAAGGTGGCGGTGCCTGAGTAGCACGTTTGCAGGTAATCTTACGATTGATAGAATAGCAGATAGGGAAGGGGACTGTCAGAGAATACAGCAGAATATAGGTACTTTGGAGAGTCGGGCAGAGAAATGGCACATGGAGTTCAGTCTGGGCAGATGCGACGTTGCATTTTGCAAGGCCCAGTTCAAGAACGAGCTCTACGGTAAATGGTAAATTCCTGAAGAAAATTGGTGAACAGAGAGTTCTGGGTGCTCAGGTGTATTTTTTCCTGAGAGTAGCAACGCAGGTCAGTAGCGTGATGAAGAAGGCATACGGTGTACTTTGCTTCATTGGACGGGTTACTGAGTATAAGAGTTGGCAGCTCATTGTACTGTTGTATAAACATATTTTTCGGCAACATTTGGAATACTGTGTACAGTTCTTGTCACCACATTACTGAAACGCTGTGAATGTTCTGAAGAGTGTGCATAGGCTTTTCACTGGGATGTTGCCTGCTATGGAGGTGTCTGCATAAGAATGGAGGTCACTCAGATTAGCATCATATTCATGAGATATACGCAGGTTGAGAGGGGCCCTAATTATAGCTCACAAAATCACGAGATGATTTTCTTCCCTGAAGTGGGGGACTGGGTTACTGTCGTTCGCTTGTAGAGATATGGTTCCAAAGTCCTTTCTGCAAAGGTTGCGGGTGCTACGAACGCGTTTCCAGCTGAGGTGTTGGGGCGGGAACGATATCATCATGTAAGACCTATTGCGACAGATACATGAATGGACAGGAAACAAAGTTGCTTCGAAATTGGCGAAAGGTTTCGAAAGAGGATTTGGATCAGCGGAGGCTTGGAGAGCAGATGAAATGCCTATAATTAATCAGCATTTCCACACACATCATCTACTGTATTCCTTAATTCTGATGTGCTCTGCTCCACAATATGGAGAAGGGACTCCACCAGGTAGTAAGTTTCCCAAGAATATTCCCGTGACATGTGCATGGAACAACCCCAACGCACCTTGGCTGATCACTTTAAGCCCCTCTCTTACTCCACCAAGCACATGCCATTACTGGGCCACTTCTACTGCCAAACCTTTCCACAATTCTCCAGGAGGGAGAAAGCCTCATTCTCTGCATTGTGACCTACCAGCCTGTCCGGATCAATTTGGATTTCATCAGTTTCCCCATTTCCACTTTCCGCTCCCACTTTATCGCAATTCCAAACTTTCTACCCGGCACAACGTTCTTGGACTGTCCTATCTGTACATTTTCCTTCCCACCAATCTGTTGGACGCTCCTCACCGACGCTCATCTTCAGCCCCAACTTCATGTACATATCGCATTTTCAACAACCTTCACCCAGCCCATCCTTGTTCTGCCTCCACCCCACCCCCAACTCTCATGCCCCTCAGCCACCCGTTCATTCCCGATGAAGGACTTATGCTCGAAGTTACGGTTCTCCTCCCTGTCAGATGCTGCCTGACTGGCTGTCCTTTTCCAGGCCCACAATCTTCGACTCTGATCTCCAGCGTCTTATGTGCTCACTGACTATATATGCTATAACTCGAGTACATCGGATGGGTCGTTTTTTTGGCCAATGTGTACAGGAGAGATTCCTGAAACATTATATCGAAGGGCAGACAACAGGGGAGGCCACACTTGATCTGGTGCTTGATAATGAACCAGGCCAGGTATTTGATGTAGTTTTAGGTGAGAGAGTGACCATCATTCATTTACGTTTATATTAGCGATGGAAAGGGATAGGTACATGCCACAATTCAAGAGTTATCGATGGGGCAAGGCAATTATAATCCGATTCGGCAAGAATTAGGATGCATAGAATGGGGTAGCAAAACGCCGGGGATGCAGAAAATGGAAATGTGAAGCTGGTTTAAGGAGCGGATATTGCGTGTCCTTGACAGGTATGACCCAGTCAGGCAGGGAGGAAGTGATAAGGTAAGGGAACCGTGGATTGCAACAGAAATTGCATCTCTTGTTACGAAGAAGAAGGAGGCTTATGTGTTGACGAGTCAAGATGGTTCAGATGAGGAGATGGAGAGTCACGGATCAGCTGTGAAGGATTAAAAGAGACAGTTAAGAAGATCAAAGAAAGGCCACGTGCAGTCTTTAGCAAATGGAATAAAGGAGAACCCTAAAGCTTTCTATAGCTATGTGAGGAATAAATGGATGTTTAGGGTAGGAATAGACCACATCAAAGACAGAAGTGGAAAATTTAGTGTGCTCCCTGTGGAAATCAGAAATATGCTAAACGAACATTTCTCATTGGTTTTCAATCAGGAATAGGAGAATATAGTAGATGAGAAGACTGAGATACTCTATAATCGACTATAAAGGATCGGTTTTCGTTACGGGCAGGTGTTATCAATTCTAGAAGAAGTGAAAGTAAACATGTCCCCTGGGGCACTTGGGATTTATCCGCAGATTCTTTGGGAAGCTGAGGAGGAGATAGCAGAGCCGTTGTCTTTGACATTTGAGTCAACATTACCTGTAGGTTTGGTAACAGAGGACTGGAGGATTGCAAATGTTGTGCCCTTGTTCAAGAAACGCAGTAGAGATGACCCAGGTACTTATAGATCTGTGAGCCTTAGTAAGAAACATTTTGGAAAGTATTATGAGAGATAAGATCATCTAGCAGGCTATATTTTGATTTCAATAGTCAACGTGGTTTTTTTAAGGGCAGGTCGTGTCTCACAAACCTCACTGAGTTTTTAAAGAAGGTGACCAAGCATGTAGAAGAGGGTAGGGCAATTGATGAAATGTACATGAACTTCAGTAAAACCTTTTATAAGGTTCCACATGGTAGGCTATTGGAGAAACTGTAGAGGCATGGAATTGACGGTGATTTAGCAGTTTGGATTAGAAACTAGCTTCCTGAAAGCAGGCAGAGAGTGGTGGTTGATGGAAAATATTCAGCCTGGAGTCCGGTTATTAGCGCTGTGCAACAAAGATCTGTTTTGTGACCACTGATGTTTGTTGTTATTATAAATGACTTAGACGTACGCATAGGTGGATGGATTCATAAATTTGCAGGCGAGTAGTTGACAGTGAGGAAGAATGTTACAGGAAGCATGGGGACTTGGACAAACTGCAGAATTGTGCTGAGAGGTGACAAATGAAGAACATTGCAGCTAAATGTTAGGTGATGCACTTTGGGAAGGATAACAGGAAGGCAGCGTAGTGAGTCAGTGGAATGATTCTTGGTCGAGTTGATGTGCAGAGGGTTCTTGGAGTCCATAGATCCTTGAATGTTGGCACCCAGGTGGATAATGCTGCTAAGAAGGCATAGTGTGTCTTCAGTTTCATTCATAGAGAGATTGAGTTGTGGAGCCGCAATATTATGCTGCAACTATACAAAACGCTGGTGCGGCCACATTTGAATATATTGTGTACTGTTCTGGACCCCATATTTCGGGAAAGATGCGAAAGCATTGCAATCCGTGCAGAGGAGATTTACTAGGATGTTGGCTGATCTGGAGGGAAGGTCTTATGAGGAAAGGCTGAGAGACTTGAACCTGTTCTTCTTGGCAGGAAGAAGGCTAAGACGGGATTTGATAGACATACAACATGATCAGAGGATTAGATAGGCTCAGCAGTGAAAGTCTTTCTCATATGATGGTGACGTCAGAGTGTACGTGGGGGTATACCTGCAAATTGAGGGGTGATGGATTAAAGACAGCTGTCTCGGGCAGGTTCTTAACGCTGATTTTGTTTAGGGTCCGGAATGGCCTATCGGCTAATGTAGTCAACTCAGCGACATGAAGGAGATTTTAGCAATCCTTAGATAATCACATGGGTGATTTTAGGAAAATGTAGAGGGACGAGCTGAGAATAGTTCACAGGTCGATTCAAAATCGAGGGCTGGAGGGCCTACTCTGCGCTGTACTGTTCTATGATCTATCTCCCCAGCGATATTGATACATCATCAAGGAAAAGATGGAACCTATACAGTGTAAACCCGGATGGGATCGAATGTATCCCGATAAGATTATAAGGTTAGTAGAAGTACAGTCACGGTGGAAATCAGATCTAAAAAAAATGGGGACATGCAATGCATTTGGAAATAGTGTGAACAATGCATTGAAGAAATTCTGCAAATACATTTGCAGCAGAAGACTAACTACAGAACGAATATCACCCCTTAAAGTTCAGCAAGTCTGAAATGATGGACATGTGTGGAGCCCAGGAGATGGGTGAGATACTGAACGAGAATTTTACCTCGGTGTTCCCTGTGGACTAGGTTTTAAGAGTGAGCGAACTTGAAGACATATATTGTGATATCTTGCAACGGGGATAATCAAGGAGAAGTGCTGTCCATATGAAAATGGATTCGATCAGTTTTATCCCAGAAAATGCGGGAAGCTAAAGAAGTGATTGCTCAACCCTTTGCTGATATATTTGTAAGGTGAATTGCCATGGGTGAGTTGCCAAACGAACGGTTGCTAATGTAGTGACATTATTTAATAATGTAAGGAAAGTTGGTAACATTAGAACTGTGACCCTGAAATAAACGTTTGCTAATTTGTTACAGAGGATTCTGAGAAAAAAAATGAACTATATTTATTTAGAAAGACAAGGAGAGAACACGGCTTTGCAGATGGGAAATTGTGTCTCACTAACTTTGTGGAATTTTTGGAAGTGAAAAGAAGATCGGTGAGGACAGGGCAGTGGACATTATCTTTATGGAATTCTGTAAGATATCCAGCAATATTCCACATGGGAAACTGTTTCGCAAGGTTAGATTGCGTGGAATGAAGGGAGAGCCAGCAATTTGGATGCAGAATTATTTTGAAAGTTGGAGAAAGAGTGTGAGGGGGATTTATCTTAATTGGACTGGAGACCTGTGATTAGTGGCATGCTGCAAAATTCGGTAGTGGGTCCTGTCTATTTTGTCACATATGCAAATCATTTGGATTTGATAATATGATGTATGCTTAGTAGGTTTGCCGGTGATCCCAAAATTCTTGGTGTAGTCAATAGCATAGAAGGTTACCTTAGATTACAATGGAACCGTAATTAGGTGAGGAATGACCGATTCAGTTTTTCTTTCAGATAAATGCGAGCTGTTGCATTTTCACAAGACAAGTCAGTATAACACGTGTAATAATAGAAATGATAGAATCCTTACAGTGTAGAAAGTGGCCATTTGGCCCATCGAGTCCACGTCCAACCTCGGGCGAATATCTCCCCTGACAGATCCCTACCCTATCTCTGTGACGCTGTATTTCCCAAGCTAATCCACCTAACTTGCAAATTCATGGGCACTATGGGCAATTTTTCCTGGCCAACCCACCCTGACCTGCACCTGTTTAGACTGTGCAGTGAAAGTGAAGCATGCAGAGGGAACCCACACAGAGACGCTGTGAATGTGCGAAATCCACCACACAATCATCTCAGCATGGAGTGACAACACATCCCTACCCTGTGAGACAGCAATGAGAAACACTGAGCCATTGTACCTCCTTGTGGTGCATGTTGACATTTCCTTGAATGTGCCACCACAGGTAGACAGGGTATTGAAGAAGGCCTTTGGTACATTTGTTATATTGTTCAGTATCTTGATGAAAAAAAATTCGATGGCATGTTGCAGCTGTACAGGGCATTGTTTCAGGAAATTTTGTAATACTGCCTTTGTTTCTGCTCTCCCTGCTACAGGAATGCAGGTGTTAAACTTGAAAGGGTGCTGAAAGGATTCACAATATATTGCTGGTTTTAAGAGGGGGAGGGGTGTGGGTGGGTTTAGCTACAGGGAGATTTTCAATATGCTGAGGCTGTTTTCCTGGAGTATTGAGGTTGAATAGTGACCCTATAGACGATTATAAAAGCATGAAGGGAATAGGTAATGGGATTACTCAAGGTCTTTTCCCCCGAATAGGAGAGTCAATAATACAGGATTTAGATTTTGGATGGAGGTTTGCTCACTGAGCTGGAAGTTGCACTTTCAGTCGTTTCATCACCATATTAGGTAACATTTACAGTGCACATCTGGTTGAAGCACTGCTGATCTTTCTTGCTTTCTATTTGTACGTTTGCGATTATTTGGATTGGTGATATAATTTCCTGTTGCAGTGTCATTTCCTAACGTGATGTCTTTTCCTGTTCTTTTCCTCAGTGGATGGTTAGTTGATTCCAACTCAATGTGTTGCTTGATTCTGGTTCGAATGCCATGCTTCTAGGAAATTCTCGTGCCTGTTTCTGTTTGGCATGTCCGAGAATGGATGTATTTTCCCAATTGAAGTGGTGTCGTTCCTCTTCTATGTATAAGGATACCAGCGATAGAATGTCAAAACTCGCTAAGGTAAAAGATTAATGTGCGAGATGAATAAGTTAAATGGATGTAAGGGGACCATATTTCGCACAGAGGGTCTTCTACATGTCGCTTGAGCTACCAGAAGAGGTTGTGCCCATTCTTCAAACTCTTACATTTAAAAGACAATGAGATGGGTATATGAATACAAAGTGTTTCGATGAATATGGACCAAGTGCTGGCAAATGGGAATAGATTAGTTTGCGATTTCTCGTTGTCATGACGACTTGGACAGAAGGGTCTATTTTCATGCTGTGTGTCTCTTAGTCTCTATTGCTGCTTTAATTTATGACATCGGAAAGGGGGGATCCTTTCTGCTTCTGAATTCAGTCGTGCAAAAGCACACCAAGTTAGCGTGCTTGCTCAATTAATACCGGTAAAATACACAAATATATCATGTAGAATTCGTGAATACTTTATGAACACAGGAGACAGACATTCGGTTAATTGAAGTTATAAGCCATGAGAAAAGACCACTCAATCCCTCACTTCCATTCCATAGGAGAAGCAGGAGAGCATAAAGCTGTTCGAGCCTGTTACTCAGAAGCAAGGTGAGGAAATCTAATTTACAAACCTGAGACTGCTCTAGGTTGAACACATTGAAAGTCTGGAGGCTAGTGTGTCCCGAGGATCCTGTTATGCAGGAAGAGGTGGTGACTCAATCAGGAGGTGGATACAAACAATAATGTGCGAATAAGTTGCCTGACCTGTCCATTCAATTCTGATATATCACTTAACAAGATCATGGCTGATCTGATTGTGACTCCTCATTCCACTTTCAGCAGCACCGGGAGCGGTGAGAGTGAGCACCAGAGGGCTGCCACAAAGGGAAGTTTCCCTATAAAAGGACTTCCCTTGATAGTCAGTGGCGTCCATTTTCATCAGCAGCGGGAGATTTATGAGCAACCAACTGATACGCTTCCAGTCTCTATAGCTGTTTTGTAATGAAATGAATTATTGCAATTTACTTTGCAACATGCATTTATGTCAACTTTTGCATCAGCAGTTAACTTTCCAAAAATCATTGTCAAATACCCATTGCCCAAAAGGGTCCAGATAAAGCATTGACACAGAAAATAAACGATCTGAGAAACAGAGTGTTTCATGGTTCAGGCCTGGATGTGAATAGGTTGTATTAGAATAGGCTATAGAAATAGATTGAAGAGCAGGAACTTCCACAAGAATGACCAGTCAAACGGACTCAGCAGTTTTTCCTCTATATTGGTGAACAATTTCCAATTGTCCCAGTGGTATACATTATTTAGATATTATTTATTCGTTAATTAGATAAATGGTTCATTCTTAAATTCAATAAATTATTTGAAGAATTGTTACACATCACACATCAACGACTACACATATTGAGTAACTTTAATCAAAATGACCACAAAACTAACAAAACACATATCCAGAAAAATAGTCTGAGACTCTGGAGCACTGATAGCAGTGGTACACTTCATTATTGCACAGGAGTAGGCTCAACATCACACCAAACCTGCGCCAATTCTTACTATTTTCTGATTATGCTCCTGAACGTATCCCAGATTGAATCATGTCCAACAGATCTGTTCTGCTGACGTTAATACATTTTCCAAGTATGTCCAAATGTATCATCAGAGCGAAAACCGCAAACTAGCCATTTGTCACCTTACCTGTCTGCTTTCCGTGATTACCAAAGTGACAGAAAGGATCACTATTCAGCAGCACTGGCAAAGGTCTAAAATGTTCAATGTGGTCTGGATTCTTTTAGAAAGGGCCAGTTTTTCGTGACCTCATTAAATTATCTTTACACACATAGCTAAAAAAGGGAAACTCCATAGGTGAAGTGTGAGTAACTGCACACAAAGGTCACATTCAACTAGTTATTGTGTCCAGAAGCCCTACTCTTTCTCAGGGTCATGTCCGTGGTCCAACACTTGCAGTTGCCTCATGAATGACACTTATTTCAACATATGTTTGGAAGTACAATTCTGACTAACCATTGCAAAATGTTTATCTCCATTTGCGACTCATCAATTCTTGAAGCAATCCATGCCCACATGGTGCAAAGCCTGGAACATATCTTGACTTGTGCAGAAAAATGTCAAGTAATATTCAATGACTGTCTCTCGCAACACACATGCTCATTGTTCATCCATATTCTTCTTAGACATTATTGCTAATAAAATTCTTATTACCAGCATTTTGGCATTTACCATTGATTTGAAACTGAACAGGGGCATTGATGTAAATACTGTTTGTCCAAGAGCAATTCAGATGCTTGAAGTTTTGCAGAGACCAACCCACCTTCAGACCACCAGATCTCCATTTGCCTGCATGAGTGATTTCCAACAACATTCAATAGATTTCACACTATCCAGTTCAAAGCAGCCCACATGATTGCCACCATATTGATAAATATGCACTTTTTCGACAATCAATACTCACTGCATCGCGTGGGATCTCCTGAAGGTCCTCAATTCACGTATCGTAGTATTCTGTGAAGTTTACTTTGTTTTATTTTTCCGCTGCTGGTCCACTCAGACATTCCAAGTGTGAAGATATTGAACAAGTATGGAGTTACAAAGTGAACTTTATATCACGCAGGTGTGCAAGGGCGGAATTTCAGCCGGCACAGTTAAGTGTAATGAAGCTTCTCAGGGGAATACAAATAGACAGGACGATAGAGGGAAGGTGCAAAGTTGAGAGACTGTACATTAAGTGAATCAAATATCTGATCCGTGTCAGGTTGAAATAAAGAGTTTTATCAACCAGGCGTCTTGTAAAACACATTAGTGATTTGGAAACAGAACACAGCTTATATCATGAAGATGCAATACTTGAATAATATAACCAACAATAACATAAAAGCATAAATACTCATCTGATTATGCGATCTCAGGCAGAGGCAGACACTCTATCGCACTCTCTCTCTCTCTCTCTCTCTCTCTCTCTCACACAGACACACACACACACTCACACACAAAGAGAGAGAGAGAGAAACATACACATGCGTGCACAAACACAAAATCAGACTCAGGTGTATTTCTGATACAAAAGAAGAAACTTTACCCAATGGATTGATTAGTTTATGGAGCGAAAAATACAAAGATCGGAGACACAATGCTGATATCATCTCTAATTCTGTGTTTTGAATGTTATCGGCAATGCCCACGACAAATGTGCTTCCTTGTGTGGTCTTGGCAGAACACAGAATACTCAAAAATTTAAGTATTGATAAGTTCTTTCAGACAGTCCTTCAGAAGGACTGAAGAGGGTATTTCGGGAACAAGAAATATCAGTGAGTCCGTTTCGTCACAGCGTTTTCGTACTCCCGAAAAAATCTCAGATAATAGAAACACTCGCCCCTGCTGAAATAAGCAAAAGTGAGGACGACAGATGCTGGAAACCAGAGTTTAAATTAGTGTGATGCTGGAAAATCACAGCAGGTCAGGCAGCATCCGAGCAGCAGGAAAATCGATGTTTCGGGCAAAAGCACTCATCAGTAGTCCTGATTGAAGGGCTTTTGCACGAAACGTCGATTTTCCTAATCCTCGGATGTTGCCTGACCTGTTGTGCTTTTCCAGCACCACTCTGATCTAAATGCTGCTGATGTAAGCCCAACTGTATCCTAAATAAAAACCTGGTCGACAGTTCTCTTGGATTTTCCATGTCATTGAGTTCAAACCTCCCTCCATAAGGACTGTGTAGTGATTGGTGTGCATTTACGATACAATATCAATGGAATCCACAAACAGACTGTTCAGTCCAACGCTCCCCCACCCTTTATGAATTGTTGTTTCTGTTTCATTAGGAATCTGATGGACAACGACAAAAACAATAGACCTGAACGGCACACTGCTGCTATCGCCCAGCATGACGATATTGACATCACTGCCATGAGAGAGATAAAGCTGCGAGGAGGAAGCCATCTTAAAGGACAAGATGGTGGTTGCACCTTCTTCTGGAAAAGCAAACGTTGAAGACCGCTTCTATCGGACCACCTTCACTATAATAAGCAAACTACTAAGACAACTCAAAAATTCCCCAGTGAGGTAAATGAGTGTCTCGTGACAAACTGACACACTCTGGGCCCGATACAGGGCATGGTTCTGGGATGGTGGTGCTGGAAGTGCACAGTAGTTCAGGCAGCACCCGACGAGCAGTAAAACCGACGTTTCATGCAAAAGCCATGCAGGACATCACAGCCGCACTGCCTATCCACTGATTCTCGCACCATGTACGAGACAAAACGTCATTCCACACCAACCTCGAACAATTGCTTTCCTGCTGAAGTCAGTCTTTCTCAAGCAGTGCCTCACAGTCAACCTGATATAACCAAGATTCCCGAGTCACAGAGTGCCCACGACTCTGGTCAACCCGAAATCTCTCCCCAGTCAGCACCTGAGTAGGAAACCTCGGCCTGTGGATCAGGAACCTTCAAGACAGTGAGAATAAGCAGGAAATCCAGAACCTCCGAGATCGCAGACATGATTTATTCCTGAATGGGAAGCTCCACCAAATCCCTAAAGGAAACAAGCTGTCACAAAACTGAAGGTGTAACAAAGAACCCGTGACCTAAAGAACAGATGGAGAGAGTTAGCAGGAGATTCACTGACAGCCACAGTGAGCGTGACCTCGTCAGCGCAATCGAAGCCATTGACAGTCTGAATACTCAAGAAGCGACCTCACTCAGAGCCAAATTCAGATAGTCCATCATGAAAGATAGAAAGGCAGTTAGCTCTCCATGGAGAGACCACTTCGAGGACCACCTCCACCAATTCTCAGCCTTCAGTACAAGTGCTCCTCGTACCATTTCACAATACACTCGTCACGGCCATTTCAGCAAACCTCCAACCCAACATGAGGGCAACAATAACTCCCAACAGCTGATCAACAACAAGGCCACTGGCACAGGTAGAATCCCCAGTGAATGTCTAGAATATGGTTGAGAGTCACCCTCGACAGGAATCCACAACATCGCCATCCATATTTGGAATTAAGGGAGCATTCTGGGAGATCTCAGAGATGCCGTAATCACGAGCTTTTTCAGGATATGACACAGGTTCGACCGGACGGAGGGGTTCTCAGTCCTCCTGCCAGTGACTGAATATGTCTGGCGTTTCTCAGTGCAGCTTTCACATTTGAAGAGGCAGAATGGTCAGGATTTTCTGTGTTTGGTAAATCCAAGCATTGTGCAGGGAGCAACACCAACCTATGTACATCATCTTCTTTAATGTCAAAAAGGCTTTTGTCTCTGTGGAAAATGAGGGATTATGGAAGGTCCCACAATCCTGCTGCATCACGTCGTGGATAACGGTGAACAAATAAGCAGCTCCTTTCTGACAGGAGACTCCACAGCAGCGTTGATAATCAAAATTGTATGTGCACATTTAATCAACGCACACATAAGGCAAGTCCTACACACAAAACTCTTCAGAAAGGCTGGTGGTTGATCCATCTTGGCCTCGTCTGGTGTGTAAAGGCTTGTGCCTTGACAACATTGCAGCAATGGGACTGAATGTGCTGCAACCCGAATCAAGCCGTTCTTGCTGAGCTACAGCACTGGCATCAAACTGAGAGAGTGCAAATTTTCGCAGTTGCGTGCTGTGCGGAAGAAAAACAGTGTAAAGCCAACCCAGTGAATTACAGCCCCATCAAAATATTCTTGGTCATGAAAATGTGAATGAAAGTTTCAGCAACAGTGGTATGAAGCAGCACCTGCTTGATAACAACCAGCTCAGTGACGTTCCAGTTACGTATTGCCAAGGCCAATCAGGTCATGACCTCATACAGCCTTCGTCCAAACTTGGATGGTCAGAGCTGAATTCCCGATTGGGGTGAGTCTCACTGGTCTAAACATCAAGGCTGCTCTTGGCCTCGAGTAGCAACAAGGTCCCTGAGGAATAATGCAATTAATGGAAATCAGGGGAAGCTCTCCGCTCTTTGGGGTCAAAAAAAAGAATGTTGTAGATATTTACGGTCAGTCGTCATAGCTACAGGACATCATTGCAGGAATTTATCAGGGAGTGTCTAAGGCCTGGCCATCTTCAGTAGTTTCATCCTCCATGGACTTCTCTCCATGTTATCTAGTGGTTACACAACGTTTCGTAGCATTTCTGACTACTCAGATACTCAAACAATCCATTTCTAATTGCAGTTACACCTGGACAACATCCAGCCTTGGGATGAAAAGAATTAAATAATATTCATGCTTGACAATGGTCATCTCCAACAATAATGTTTTCAACCATTGTCCTTCTGATATTCAGTGGGATTACTGTTGCTGAATCCTCAACTGCCAACACTTTGGGAATGTCATTGACCAGAAACTGTAAACACGCAGGGGTAATAGGCCATGTCAAGGTCTGGAATATTGTAGTGAATATCTCACACACTGACATTCCAACATTCCCAAGGCACCAGTCAGGAGTAGGGTGGATTACTTGCCATTTACCTAAGATAAGTGAAACTCTAAAAAACCAGACACCATCCAGGATACAGCAGTCCACTTGATTATTACCACATCAAATTTATTGTCGTCACTGTCTCTCAGTAGCAGCAACATGTACTATCCATGAGATGCACTGCGGAAATCAATCAACACTCCTGCGACGTAATATTCCAAACCCACAATCACCCCGAAGGACAAGAGCGCAGATACATGAGTTTGCCACATACTGGAAGTTCCTTCTAAGAGTGTCACCATCCTGATTTCGAAATGTACGATCATTCCTCACGTTCAATTTTCCAGATTGAACTCATTCTGACATTTCTCCACTCAACTCTCCAATCTATTTTAATTCTGCTGCATTCTCTGATTGTTCCCTTCACTATTTGCTAATCCATCCATCTTATTCTCATCTAAACACTTGCTGTGAGGTATTCTACACCATCCTTCAAAGCATTTATGTGCATCACATACACTAGTGGGTGGCACGGTGGCACAGTGGTTAGCACTGCTACCTCACAGCGCCTGAGACCCGGGTTCAATTCCCGACTCAGGCGACTGACTATCTGGAGTTTGCACGTTCTCCCTGTGTCTGCGTGGGTTTCCTCCGGGTGCTCCGGTTTCCTCCCACAGTCCAAAGATGTGCGGGTCAGGCGAATTGGCTATGCTAAATTGCCCGTAGTGTTAGCTAAGGGGTAAATGTAGGGGTATGGGTGGGTTGCGGGTCGGTGTGGACTTGTTGGGCCGAAGGGGCTGTTTCCACACTGTAAGTAATCTCATCTGAAATAACAGTGCTGTCAGCACTGGTCCCTGTGAAACACCACCGGTCACAATTCTCTGTTTTGAGAAACTCCCTTCCCTGCTCCTCTTGTCACTTGTTCCCCAACTCGTTCTCAGCCTATCTAGCTGGAACAACCGGGACCCCATGCGACTTCACCTTTTCCATCAGCTTACCATGTGAAATTTTACCAAACCCTTTATGAAAATCCTCGTTTCTGCCATCCCCATCCCTTCCCTCAACATTCGAATTTGTCATCTCTTCGAAGAGTTCTATTTCGACTGTAAGACCTGGCATTCCTCGGAACAAAACCATAGTGCCTAACACTGATAAGCTAATTTCCGTTCAAATGTGTTTATATTCTATCCCTGACGATCTTCTTCAGCTGCTTTCCAACCGCTGACGTCAGGTTCGCAGGTCTGTAATTACCGGGATTATCCCTGCAAAACTTCGCAAATAAGGGGACAACGTTAGCAACTTTCGATTATTCTGGAAGCTCCCCCGTGTTCAAGGATGCTGCAAAGATGTCTGTTAAAGCCCCAACTATTTCCTCACCCGCTTCGCTCAGCAACCAGGGATAGTTCCCATCCAGGTTTGGGGACTTGTCCACCTTAATGCCTTTTTAGTATACCCAAGACTTCTGCACTCCTTGCGCCGACTTGACTGAGATTAATCAAAGGTCCATCCCTCACCTAAACTTCAGCAGGAATCTCTTCTCGTGGAATACCGATTCAAACTTCTCAGAAGAATGTCACCCATTTTCTCTGGCTCCACACATATCTTTCATCCTTTGACGTTGAATGGGCCAACCCTTTCCCTAGATACCATTTTGCTCTCTTCATATGCATAAAAGGCTTTGGGGTATCCCTCAATCGTGATCGTTAAGGATATGTCAACAAGAAGTTGAGAGTAGTTAAGTCAGAAACAACATTTCAAGTTCACAGTGGAGCACCCACAAGCAAGACGTTGGTTTGAAGTGTGTCTACTTCTACACCAGGAGCATTTGGAATAAGCTGACAGAACGTGCATCATGTGTTGGTTCCTGGGATTTCGATGATTTGGTCATTTCAGAGTCATGGGTAGAGCACAGACAGGGCAGGTTGTTGCAGGCTCCAGGATTTTTTTTCAGGAAGAACAGGGAAGATCTTTTAAAAAAGGTGTGGCATTGTTTGTCAATGATAGCATTACAGCACCAGAACGGATGCTTTGGGACTCGTCCACTGAGGTAGCATGGGCTGAGATTAGAAATAGGTAATGAGACGTCACTCTGTTTGGAATTTTCTATAGGCCTCTGAATAGTTCCAGAGATATAGGGGAAAGCAGAGCAAAGATGATTCGTGAAAGGAGCGCAAATTGCACAGGCTTTGATGTGGGGGACTGTAACCTTCCAAATAATGACTAGGAGTGCTGTCGTTCAAGGTCTTTAGGTTTGTCGTTTTTTTTGTCCAATGTGTGTAGGAGGGCTTCCTGACACAGCATACAGATAGACCAACAAGGGGCGGGGACACATTAGATTTTGTAATGAATACTGACACCATCAAAGTGTTAGATTTAGAGGTTGGTGGGCAGTTTGGTGATAGTGACCACAATTCGGTTATGTTTATTTTCGTGATGGAATGGAATAAGCATCGAAAGCAAAGCAAGAGTTACAACTGAGGGAAGTGCAATTCGACGCGATGTGGGAGTATTTAGGATGTATAGGATGGGGGAGCAACCAGCAGGAGATGTACATATTAGAAATGTGGAGCTCAATCAATAACAAGTATTGCCTGTCCATGATAAGTATGTATCTGTCATGCAGGGAGGAAGATGTCGAGCGCGGGAACGGTAGTTTACGAAGGAAGATGAATCACTTGTCAAGATCAAGAAGACGTCTTATGTTAGGATGAGGTGTGAAGGCAGAATTGAGGTGTTTGAGAGTTACACGTTAGCCAGTCAAGACGTAAATGGAGAGCTAAGAAGAGCCAGGAGGGAACATGAGACGTCGTTGGCAGACAGGATCAAGGAAAAAGCTCAGGCTTTATATTGGTATATCAGGAATAAAATAAGGTCTAGAGAAAGATTAGGGCCGATCAATGGTTGCCGTGTGAACTTGTACGCGGAGTCAGAGCAGATAGGGGAAGCGGTAAGTTAGCATTTTCCGCATGCATTCACACTGGAAGAAGACAATATTGGCGAGGAGAGTACTGAGAGATAGGCTGCTTGACCAGTTGGGATTGAGGCTCACAAGGAGGATATGTTAGCAATTCTGGAAAGTATCAAAACAGATATGTCCGAATGGGCTTTATTTGAGGATTCCCTGGGGAGCCAGGGAGGAGATTGCAGAGTGTATGGCGTTTCACGTTATGTTATCATTGTCTACAGGAATAGTACCAGAAGACTGGAGGATAGCAGACGTTGTTCTCTTGTTCAAGAAGGGGAGTAGAGGCAACACTGACAATTAACCACCCGTGCAACTGACTTCGGTTGTGGGTAAACTTTTGGAAAAGATTAGAAGAGATAGGATTTATAATCATGCTGACAGGAATAATTTAATTCGAGATGTTCAACACGTTTTTGTGAAGGGTAAGGCATGCCTCACGAATCTTATGGTGTTCTTTGAGAAGGTTGCCGACAGGTGGATGAGGGTAAAGCGATTGATGTGATGTATATGGATTTCAATAAGCCGTTTGATATGTTTCGCCATTGTAGGCTTTTGCAAAACATACGGAGGCATCTGATTGAGAGTGATATACTGGCTTGGATCAGAAATTGACTGGCGGAAAGAAGACAGATTGTGGTGGTTGATTGGAAATGTGCATGCTGGAGTTCATGTTACTAGTGGTGGACAGCAAGGATCGGTTTTGGTCCACCGCATTTTCTCATTTATAAATGTCCTGGCTGAGGGTGCAGAAGGATGAGTTAATCCATTTGCGAATGACACGAACGTCGGACAAGTTGTGGATTGTACTGACATATGCTTTACGTTAATGGGTGACAAGGATAAGCTGTGGAGTTCGGTGGAGAGGTCGCACATGGAGCTTAATACAGAAAGTTTGTGGTTGTTTACTTGGGACGAAGTAAATTGAATGCAGAGTACCGGTCTAAATGTGAGAACCTTGATAGTGTGAATGAGCAGAGATATCTCTGTTTCCACGCACATAGATCCCCGAAAGTTCCCACCCAATTTGAGAGGTTTGTTAACAAGTCATACGGTGTGTTAGCTTTCATTAGTAGAGGGATTGAGTTTCGGAACAATGAGGTCATGCCACAGCTGTACAAAACTCTGGTGCAGCCACACTTGGCTATTGTGAACAGTTCTGGTCACTGAATTATAGGAAGGACGCAGAATCTTTGAAAAGGGATAAGAGGAGGTTTATGAGGATGTTGCCAGGTACAGAAGGAGGTTATTATGAAGAAAAGGTGAGTGACATAAAGCTGTTTTGTTTTGCGAGTAGGAGGTTGAGAGGTGACATAATTGAGTCATATCAGATCATCACGGGGTAGCTCGAGTGGACAGTGAGAATCTTTTTTCATCAGAAGGTGATGGTTAGCACGAGGGCACAGAGTTTAATCTGAGGTGTGATAGATATATGACAGGTATTACATGGAATTTCTTCAGTGAAAAATTAGTAGGGATGTGGAATGCAAAGCCAGCCACATTCGTAGACGCTCCAAATATAACGGGAATTATACGCTCATTCGATAGACACTTCGACGAAAATTGAATAGCATAAGTTAGATGTCCTTCAGATTGTTTCCACAGGTCAGTGCAACATCGAGGGCCGAAGGGCTTTCACTGTGTTTTAATTTTGTATGACTATTCTATTCCGAGTTTCTCCAATTCTCGGGAAACGTTTGTGTTTCACTGTCTCTCTCTCTCTCCATGCCCTCTATTTTAATACATAAATGCCCTCCCCTCCCTCATTCCCGTTTAAACTATGTTCCAATGTCCCCGTCCTGTCCCGGAGACATGTGTCACGTCGATATCGCATTTTGGGGTAAAGTAATGAGACGTGGTGTGGAGATTTTTTTGGGCTGGGGAAAGGAAGGATGGTACATCCTATCCACATTTCATCCACCCGCAAACGGAGCCCAGGCCCTGTTGACAGGCTTATGTGATGTCGAAGGGGCTACCCACAGGTTGGCTGTTGACAAGAAAGATCCCATAGTCCGTAGTCTGTGGGTTTCCTCACCGATTCCCTGTGCACACTTCCAGACCCCTCTCCACCTCCAGACTAAGAGTACCGTGGACATAGTGAATACAAATTTGTTGTCGCCTTTAGTTGAAGGGCCAATAAAGAGGTGGCATCATTTTTAGGTGAAAAGCAGGAGGATTAGATGAGATATGAGGAAACACCTTGTCACCTGGAGGATGTTTGCAGCCTGCAAAGCAATGCGTTGAAGTTTAGTTAATGTGGGACACCTCACAAATTTTAAACAAATGTTTTGGATGAGCACTCGAAATGTCATGACATTCACATCTATCGGCTACGTTTTGGAAAGTGGGACAGCTGTAGATTGAAAATCAAATTAGTTTAACAAACACGAAAGGTGAAAGGACCTTTTTTTTCTAAATGGTTCTGTCGTTATGGAATTCTGAAGATCAAGTTCTGAAATAGTTTATGTTTACTTTGCACTTATTTTGAGAAAATATTACTTCGTGGAAGTTCGAAGTATTGTTCTCATCAGTGCTGGCTTCAGATTCTGTTCACATTCACATTCACAGGTAGAATTTCCCAAATGCGTTGCAAAACTGAACTACAAAGGAAAGAAGTCGTGTAGTAGAACAGCTCTCAAGGAGCTCTGTACAATGAGGTACTGAATGACAGAATCGCCTCAGCAAAATGAAAACCATCACTGATAAGATTATGAAAAGATGTATTGATTATAGTAGGATTGGCAGTGTGGCGAATAATGCACATCTTGTTATTTTAAGGTTAATTGCAATTAACATTTCAGACCTACTCGGATGAGATTAATTCGGTCTTTGGTGTATTCGTGTACGGACTTGAATCTCAATGATATCATTTCATTAAAATAAAGCCGTTGTTGTAATCTGTTTGTTCAAAATGAAGTTTAAAAATGAAGATGCAATCAAAGTTTCCCAGTGGGGATACCACACAATATAAAATGATATGCCTGGAACTGTGTGAGCTCCAAGAGAATTCTTTAATTCTGAAAAGATTGCCAGAAGCAGGAAGGGAGAACTTGTTTGACAACCAGCAAAATGCACCTTCCAAGACAAATGGTCTCTAAAGTGTACTACACTATCCTTACCATTATTGGAAGAACTTACGTTGAACAACTTTCTTCGTTAAATCATACTTATGTCTACTGCTTCAACGAAATTATCTTATTTCTATTTACCAAGGGGTCCCGAAGCCAGACGATCGTGTCCTGACTTGCTGAGTTTCAAGTGAATAGGTTGTCAGTTAGGTGGCTCCTTAGTAATGTGCAGCATTGTGTGATTCTCTATACTGTCCGAATGGGTTTGCACCGAGACGACATTTAAGGTGTTAAGCTGACCATAAGCCATAGATGACCATGAAAGTGGTTAGCAAGACCACACTCTCCTTGTGGTAGTATAAAACCTGCTTTCAGACTGATGTGTTTTGTAACAACCCGTCCCTTAGTGACACTTGGTGTTACCCATTCCCCGATGTAAACCGATGTTGTTGGTGGATATTCCTCAAGCAGCTTGTTCTAAATAGTGAGCACAGACACAATGTGGCCAGTAGGTGGGTTGTGCAGATCAGTCTGGAGTGACAAGCGAGGCTCAGCTGGGATGGCTTGGACTATCCTGTGTGCTTTTTTGTCTACCGGTGGGTGCATGAGGACATGATTTATTTGAGGACAGGTCACTGGAAAGGGTGTTGAAAAATGGGTTCCAATTACGATGTGCACTATTGAAGCATTTGATTTTCAAATTAACGTGAAAGTTGTGTTGTTTGTCAAAAACTGCACAATACGATAGTGTTGAGTTTAATATGATTGTGTAAGGGCAGGTGTTTCTGTCAGAATGCCAGAGGTTAATGTAATGGAGAAGATTGGCTTTTCTCAAGCAATAGCATTCTGTAATAAGCTGTCTTGAAATATTTTATTCTTATATTGAAGTTGAGTCTTTACTATTCCAGAACATACCAATCATTTTTTGTGGTGTGCGTCTGAATGCTGATCAATTGCTATGAATGACGTATCCATGCATAGTCTTGACAAGGCACTGGAGTGTGCCTGTACAAATTCAATATTATTCTCCGCAGTTAATATTTCGAAATTAACAACGTGGTGTGACTCCTCAACTGAGAGAAAAAATATGTCTTGTCTGCAGCTCACAGACACTCTGCATTACCCAGTGATCCATTGGAATATTGCATTCTGATGATCCAGATATCCGAAATTATTCTGAGTTAAGGCATTAATGACCGTGGAATTGTACTGAATGGGGATCACAAACCTCAGGCTGGACCCTCTGGTTGCTGAGTCCTAATTCAACTGGGAGGATTTGTCACTGTAGAATTGTACTAACTGGGGGTAACTCTCAAATTCGAATCTCTGACCCGGTATTCTTGCCTTGCTGCAAGTATTTGTAAGTGTAGTGTTGTAGTAAGTGTGGAGCAATAACAGGAGACCTCTCTCAATTGCAAATAAAATTTGGAATATTTTTCAAATTAGAAATGTCTTGTTCTACACACAATTTTAGTGGTAATGTGATTCAGTGATCATCTTTCTATTCGAAGTTTACCAAATGTGGTTTTCCAGTAAAAGCGAAAAAAAACAGCGTCCAAGTTTTACTGGGAGCATCTCTCAAAGTCAAATTAAGCTAAGTGAGGATTCTGACTGGAGGGGAAAAAGTACTTTGGTGGGCTTGTCTAAGAAAGAGTATCTCTAATTACGGGATTTAACAGTTTATAGGAACTGTGTTAAATTGTATATCTGACTGCAATGGAATCGAGGGAAAGATGATATGAATCATTCATCGTACTTTACTGATTTCTGTTCTGTCCACTGTTGGACCTGTCAATGGAATTTTTAAATATGCAATGGATTGCAAGTGGGAATATCGTCGCAACTGATCGTACATACAAAATAAAATATCTCCTGGAACATAAACAGATGTGAAATATTTCCTAAACTGAAAACGGCAGAGCAACAACAATAGTTCAATAAAATAGACATAATCTCTTGACGGAATTAATATTTTGTAACTGATTCATCTTCCACCAACTTTAGGACAATCCTTGGGACATGGTGACACTAATTTATACTCCGTACAGTAATAATAATGGATATTGTGTTGAAATATTGATACAATATCACAATTACAGCTGTTTCAGTTTGGATGAACATTTTTCTAACCTGCATATCATAATTTATACAGAGATAATTTTGCAGATAGCTGTTCCTCGCTTTGTGATGTGTTTCCTCCTTGAGAGGAAGACGTTTACATGAGGATGGTGCATCAAACAGACTTAAGGCAAAATTTAAAAATAAGTACTAATAGTCATATGAAGGAACACCTTTCAACAAATAATGAAATTTAGAACTTTTAGTTTTTGACTATGTTTTATAATTGAGTTGGAGAACATTGCATTAAATAAACATGCCAACTGCAGAAAATGTAGCAAGGTGTTTTTAATGTATCATGAAAGTCACTCCCATTATCAGGCCTTCTAACGCTAAACTCTGTGATCTGTCACATTAGTGAAAGTATCATGGCCATATTTGTTCCTGAACGTCCTTTATTTCCTTTATAACTTGATGTGTCAGTCTATCTCACTAACGCAGCTCACGAATCCAATTTCGCTGTTTGTGAACACCACTCTTCTTCTCGTGAGATACTAACAAAATGTGCGACTCTGGTGGGAGCTCTGATCCTGTCACGAGTTGCTTGTTCTTTCGTCAGTCGTATCTGAGCTGTCAACACAATTACGTTAACCATGCACTGCTTGAATCTCAGGATTATTCGAACTTTCATTTACAGAAGTATTCATTCGGTGTTAATAAATTCGTTGTGCGTATTTATACAGTTACATTTTAACTCCTGAAAAAAAAACTTCGGTTCCTAAATTTAGACGTTGTGAACACACAATCAGAATGAGGACCCCTCGACAAAAGAAGTGAGATTACATCTCTTTCTAGGTTCATAACAACTACAGGTGAGGATGTTGGAGTCGAAGAGTATTGTACTGGAAAGTACAGCCAGGCAGGCAGCATCTGAGGCGCAGGAGAGTTGACGTTTTGGGCACAAGACCTTCATTAGGCATGAAGTGTTGTCCAAGATGGTTGATAGGTAAATGGGAGGGGGTGGAGCTGTGAGGAAGGTACCTGAGAATGCAACAGGTCGATGACCTTTGGGGGGAGGACGGTAGATTAGAGAGGAGGTTGGAGCAGAATGTTGGAAGGAAGACGGACAGGTAGGAAAGTTCAAAAGGCAGTGCTGAGTTGCAAGGTTGGATTAGGGATACGGTGGAGGAGGGAAAACGAGAAACAGGTGAAGTCTGCATTGATCCCGTGTGGTTGTAGGTTCCCTAGTTGGAAGATGAGGCGTTCTTCCTCCATGCTTCGTGTGGGTAGAGTTTGGCGTTGAGGAGGCGCAGTACTTATATGCCCTTGGTGAAGTGGAAGGGGGAGTTAACATGTTCAGCCATAAGGAATTGGGTTTGTTTAGTGAGTGCATCCCGGAAATGTTCTCTGATACGTTCCCCAGGTTTGGAAATCCGTCTCCCCAATGCAGATGAAGCCACATCAAGAGCAACGGACACAGTAGGTGGCGTGTGTGGTCGTGCAGATAAATCTCTGTCGGATGTGTAAGGATCATTTGAGACCTTTGCCGGAGTGGAGGGGGAGGTGTGGGCTCAGATTTTGCACTTCCTCCGACGGCAGCAGAAGGCCTGCCGAGGTTACTGCAAACCCCAGACCTTCCACTCTCTGTGAATAAGGGATCACTCCTCAGAAAGGGCTCATGTTCATCCGCCAACATTCCCGGATCAATGACTTTGACACGCATTGTGATGTTGATCTTTTCTTCCACAGTCTTCCGCTGTGGTTTAGTGTTCCCATCAGGACTCCCGCTCATCCTTCGATGACGTCTTCTCTCTCCTCCAAAACACGTGGTCTACTTGAGTACCGCGTGATGGCCTGTCATCTGCCCTTGATCTCTTCATTTCCAACTGCCACCATCACATTTACTGCCTCAATCTGTCCACCCGCTCATCTTCGTAATGCACAGCCCTCCATGACTTCCACTCCAATATTATCATCAAACCAGCAGACAAGGGTGGTGCAGGAACTGAAACACAGCTGAAACCAGGTGCCCACTCACGAACAAGTCAACCTACGGCCCCGTTGACCACAACATCACCTTCCACCACCAAATTATCATCTCCCAGACGATCCACAACCTCATCACCTCAGGGTATCTCCCATTAACAACCTCAAACCTCATAATCCGTGAATCCCGCACCACCCATTTTCACCTCCTCCCGAAGATTCACAAACTTGACTGCCCCGATTAACACATTGTCTCGACCTTTTCCAGCCCCAATGAACTCATGTCTACATACCTTGACACTGTGCAATCACCACTGCTGAAGAAACTTTGCACATGTATTCGGGATGCCATCCACACCCGATCATCCAAAACATTTTTCCCTTCGGTCCCCAACGCCTTATCATCACCATGGATATCCAGTCCCTGTACACATCATTCCAACATTATCGAGGCCTCCAAGCATTTTATTTCTTCCTCTCCCGGAGAGCCAACCTGTAACCTTTAACTGACACACTCATTCGATGAACTGAAATGGTTTTCACCCTCAATGATTTCTCCTTCGATACCTCCCACTTCCTCCAGACGAAAGGGGTAGCCGTTGGCACCAACATGGACCCAAATGTCCCTGCGTCTTCTGCGGTTAAGTGGAGCAGACCGTTTTCCACAACTCTATCGGCACTATTCCCCACCTTTTCCTCTGCCACATCAATGTCTGTGGAGGCGGCAACTCGTGCTCCCACGAGGTGGTTAAACAGTTCCTCAACTTCACTAATACGTCCCATCCTGACCTTACAATCACCTAGATGATCTCAGACATCTCCCTTTCCTTCTGCATCTCCATTTCTGGCCACCGACTCAAATGGGCATTAATATAACTCCTCAGACTCCAACAGCTACCTCGGCTGCTGCTCCTCTCACGCACCCCTCCTGTTAAAAGACCATCCCTTATTCGCAATTCCTCTAAATCTTGCGCGTCTGCTCCCAGGAAAAGCAAGTCCAACACAGTTTGGTTATCTCCTTCTTAAACACGCAATTTCCACTATCTTATGGCCTCCAATGCATTTCCAGCAATTCTTGCCTCTCTGCCCTTGAACTCTACACCTCCGACTGCAGCAAGGACATAACCATCCATTCCTTACTATCCACTACATCAACCTTTGGATGCATGGCATCATTCTCTGGCACTTGCTCCTTACAAACAGAAACGACCACTGGGGTAATATATTCCTCCCCATGGCTATCAGTGTCCCTGAGACCAATCCATCTGCAACCACGTTATAAAATCCACGCCCACCACCAGGCCACACCCCGCACCCATCTCCTTCCACGACCACCGCACGAAGTCCACAATCTGCCCGCGAATCTCACCCCTCTCCTCCATCCAACGCCCCAAAGGATCCTTCCACAACCATCCGAGACTTACCTGGACTTCCGCATACATCATGTACTGTGCCTGATTCTCTCGATGTGGTCTCCTCAACGTTGGGAAGACAGGACACCAACTTGCGAAACTTTTCAGTCAATCTCCTTGGGACACACGCACTAAAGAACTCTACTGGCCCTTGGTTGATCATTTTCATCCTGCGTACCAATTCACCAAGGACGTGCACGTAGTTGGCCTTCTTTATTCCCAAAACATAACAACTCGACACCTGGGGGTGAATGCCTTACCTTCCACCTTCGACCCTGCAACCACACGAGATCAATGTGGATTTCATCAATTTCCTCATTTCCACTCCCCGTATCTTATCCCAGAGCCAAACTTCCAATTCGGCTCTTCCCCCTTAAATGTCCTACCTGCACATCTTCCTTGCCACATATCTGCTCCACCCTCTAATCAGACCTATCACGTTCACCCCACCTTCATCTAACTTTCTCGTTCCCAGATACCGTCGACAGCACGACGCCTGTACCATGTATCACTCCCTCTCCCGGCCCACATTCCTTATTCCTGACGAAGGGTCAAACTCGAAGCATCTATTGTCCTGAACATCGTATTCTGCCTGACTTGTTGTGCTTTTCCAGCACCACACTCTTTGGCTCTGATTTACAGCATCCTCAGACCTCACTTTCTCCCATGGTTGTTGGTGGTCAATCAGTTTGGTCATCGCACATCTCTGCAGCAGTTTTTCAATGTCTTATCGTCGACCACAAAACCTGCAGCAGCCTCATCATTGCCCTTACCTTCATCATTATTTTGAAATTAGAGATATTTGCTCATGCATGCAAAAGTTGCAGCACCATTTACAGCTCCTGAACAAAGAACAAGTCTCCGTCCATGCACAGTGAGATACGATCAAGCTTAGTTGACAGTTGGCAAGTAACTTTTACATCCCATAGGCACCAAGCAACAACAATCCAAAAAATGTGAGAAATTACCAATTGGTTTACTATGACACGAAAGTTACTGAATGCTTGACGAGCAACCACCAGGGCCAACCAGTCATAAGCAAATGACCTGATCCAGACAATCTGTCGCTTGGTCACAGAGGTATATGGGACGGTCGGCTTACTGTCGCATTGAGCGTCCTACCTGTACCTCCAACCACCTTCCTCATTCCGGAAGCATAGCTCAGGGTGCGAGCTATGTATCTGGCTGAGAGCAGTTCAAATTCAACACCACGTACAACATTCACAAAACTCCGTATTGTGGAAGTCAAATCGCCGACTAGTTGACGTACTAATCACCATATACTTTTATTCATGAAGGGGTGTCTTTGGTCGCGATGCGTACCCAAACGGTTCTTTTAAGATGCAGTCAAACGTAGTTAAGAGAAGACTCAAAGATAGCATTTTGCGTAAAGACGAGGATGTATTGAGTTTTACTTATAGTGAAGCGAAGAAAGGGACATTAAGAGACTGACCGATGAACAAGCGCTCATGAAGATAGAAAGGAAGAGAAAACAACGAGCCTTTTGACTTCCTGCACGTCAGGGATCCCTGAATCGATGAGTAGTCTGGATGCTGAGGTTGTTCCTGACATCGTTCGCCATTTCTGTCCGTGCTGAAGTCCGGTTTTTGGGATGAGATTCCGTGTCTGTGATCGAGTGTAACAACCAGATACGTATGATAAAAACTGCCTCATAGTACTGTTACAGAAACTAAATTGCTAGCCAGTGCATAAACAACCACAGGTTAACAAAATGCACAGCGTATCGTAGAGATTGATAGAATGGAAACAAACCCTTCGGTCCAATGGGACCATGCCGAATAGACATCCTAATCTGATCTCTCTCCATTTGCTTTCACTTGGCCTATATCACCGTCAGCACACGTACACATCGAAATGCCTTTTAATTGTACTTGTAATTGTACGAGCTCTGGCAGCTCATTCAATACAGACACCACCCTCTGTGTGAGAACTTGCCCTATACATACCTTTTCATTTTTCGCCCTTTCAACTCAAACCTTCGGCCTCTAGTTTTGGATTCCCCCGTCCCAGGCAAACGACTTTGCCTGTTTACCCAAACTAGGTCCCTCAATATATTATAAATGTTATAAGGTCACCGCTCTCCCAACAACTCCCAGCGAAAAAACGCCACAGATATTCAGCCTCTCCCATGGCTGAAACGCTCCAATTCTTGCATCATCCTAGGAATTCTTTTCTGAAGCCTTTCAAGGTACCTGAAAACCTTCTGTTAGGAGGGAGAACATAACTGCATGCAACATTCCAAAATTGGCCCAACCAATGTCCAGTACATCTGCAACATGCCGTCTCAAATACGAGACTCAAAGCTTTGGCCGATAAAGGTATGCATAATAAATTCCTTCTTCTCACTCTTATATTTTCGTTACTCCACTTTCAAGGAACAATGAACCTGCACTCCAAGGTCTCTTTGTTGAACATCACTCCCCAGCACATTACTATTAAGTGTATAAGTCTTGCTCAGATTTAACTTTCCAAAATGCAGCAGCTCACGTAATCAAAATTAATCTGAATCTGCAGCTCCTCGCCCATTGTCCCATCTTATCAAGGTCCCATTGTCTCCGAGGTGACATTCTTCCATGTTTTTGTTGTCGTCTGCAATCTTCGAAGGTGCCTCCTATACTCACATTCAAACATTTTGTAGTAATGACGAAAGACATTGGATCAAGCACCGATCCTGTTGGTAAAGTACTGGTCACAGGCCTCCTATCTGAAAAGCAACCTCTACCACACACTCTGTATTCTAAAATCGAGCCTGTTCTGTATCCAATGGCTAGTATTCCATGAGATCCAACTTTCCATCCGGTTTCCCACTGGAAACCTTGTCGAACTCACTTGACATGTTGCTTGCAGTACAAGTTAGTGCATTAGACGAAAGATGTGGAATCGTTTGAAAGGGTTCGGTGGAGATTTACTGAAATGTTGCCTGGTATGGGAGGAAGGTCTTACGAGGACAGGTTGAGGGGCTTGAGGCTGTTTTCGTTCGAGGGAATAAGTTTGAGATTTGACTTAACCTAGTCATGGAAGATAATCAGATGGTTAGGTCGGGTGGACAGTGAGAGTCTTCTTCCTCGGATGGTTATGGCTATTATGAAGAGACATAGCATTAAATTGAGGGCTGATTGAAATAGGATTGATGTCAGAGGTAGTAATTTGTAATTTAGTTTGTAATTTTTATTAATGACTTGGATGAGGGGATTGAAGAGTGGTCAGCAAGTTGGATGGCGACACAAAGGTAGGAGGTGTCCTTGACAGTATAGAGGGCTGTTGTAGGCTAGAGCGAGACATTGACAGGATGCAGAAATCGGTTGAGAGGTGACAGATAGAGTTCATCCTGGATAAATGCGAGGTGATGCATTTTGGAAGGTCGAATTTGAAAGCTGGTTACAGGATCAAGGAATGGATTCTTGGCAGTGTGGAGGAACAGAGGCATCTTGATGTGCAGGCACATAGATCTCTTAAAATGGCCACCCAAGTGGACAAGGTGGTGAAGAAAGCATATGGTGTTTTGTCTTTCATGAACAGGGAGATGAAGTTTATGAGTCGTGAGATCTTGTTGCAGCTCTATAAAACGTTGGTTAGACTGCACTTGAATACTGTGTCCCGTTCTGGTCGCTTTGTTATAGGAAAGATGCGGATCTTTGGAGAGGGTTCAGAGTAGGATGCTGCATTGACTGGAGGGCTTATCTTATAAAGAGAGGGTTGACTTAGCTCAGACTTTTTTGATTTGAGAAAAGTAGGAGGAGAGGGGACCTAATTGAGGTGTACAAGATAATGAGAGGCATAGGTAGAGTCGATAGCTAGAGACTTTCGCAGGGCAGAAATGACTAACACGAGGGGTCATATTTTTTTAGCTGGTTTGTGGAAAGTATAGAGGCGATGTCAGACGCGGGTTCTTTACACAAGGTTGTGAGAACATGGAATGCTTTGCCATCAGCAGTTGTGGAAGCAAGGTCATTGGGACATTTAAGGGACTACTGAATATGCATATGGTCACAGAGATTTGAGGGTCAATACATGTGGATCAGTGGTCAGCACAACATCGTTGGCTGAATGGCCTGTTCTGTGCTGTACTGTTCTATGTTCTATATTCTATGCTACTAATCTACACCCCTAATTACTTCATTTGAAACAATTTTGCGGCTAAACTTTTACCACCATCTCAAAACCCAGAGAGCTGTCGAGATTTGCAGTGGATGGAACATAACCTGACAAAATCTTTGAGCAGAAGTAAAAGATTTCTGTTTAATTCAGATAGAATATACTTTATTTGTATTTTCTCTAAGATGACACACGTTTTTAAAAAATTGCTACGCATCTCGCTCTAGAAATGTGAAATATCTCATTGTAAATTTGTCCAAATTCAATATTGTGTAGTCTCCATCAAATTAACTTCCATTTTTGAGATCACTGTAATCATTGAGACTGTGTGCATGCACTTTATCGTCTTCCAAGAATGCCTTTAAATTATCAGGTACCTGTTACACTTAAGTGATTCAGAATAATGTCTCACGTGAATCTAAGCATACTTTTATAACTAAGCCTCATTAGTTTCGAAATTCCTGGCACTCACGAAAATTAATAATTTCACACTTCTTCGCCAGCATTGAGATGAGTTATTAATAAATGGCTTGATGTGTTGATGGTTGTTCATCCATCATTATTTTGCAACGTGAATATCCGCAAATGGGTTCCAATCTTCAGTGTCTCCATTTGCTAAAAAAACGCAAACAAGCTCCATACACTCCACGTCAAGCAGAATCGGTTTATTTGCATTCAGCTTATATGGATGCAGAAAAACCAAGTGTTGGGATGAAAACGCCGGCATGTAATTACTTCATCCGTCTCTCTTCCTTCGTGAAGGGATTTCCTAACCTTTTTGCACACCGATAATTGCATTTCCAGCATTCCAATGTTCCTTTCAAAGAACATAGAACAGAAAAAAACACAGCACAGAACCGGCCCTTCGGCCCTTGATGTTGCGCCGACCTGTGAACTAATCTAAACCCATCTCCCAACACTGTCCCACCATCATCCATGAGCTTATTCAATGATTGTTCAAATCTCCCTAATGGGGCTGAGTCAACGAATTGACAGGCACGTCATTCCACGCTCTTACCACTCTCTGATAAAGAACCTGCCACTGACATCTGTCGTAAATCTATCATCCCTCAATTTGTAGTTATGCCCTTCGTACACGCTAATGTATTTATCCTGGGACATAGACATTCATTGGCTATCCTATCTATTCTTCTGATTATCTTGTACATCGCTATTAAGTCCGAAGTTCGCCTTCTTCTTTCTCAAGAGAACAAACGCAAGTTTTTCAGCCTTTCCTCATGAGACCTTCCCTCCAGATCAGGAAACATCCTCTTAGATATCCTGTGCACAATTTCCAATGCTCCCACGTCCTTCTTGTAATGGGGCGAACAGAACTGTACACAATATTACAAGTGTGGCCGCACTAGCATTGTGCATAGTTGCATCATTACATTATAACTCCAGAACGTCATCCATCTACCAATAAAACGCATAACACCGTATGCCTTTTTAAATGCACTGTCGACCATGAGTGGCAACATTCAGGGATGTATGTACATGGAATCCAAGATCCCAGCGCACATTCGCACAACCAAGAATCTTTCTATTGACCCAGTATTCTGCATTCCTGTTATTCTTCCCAAAGTGAATCACATCACATTTATGTGCCTTGAACTTCATTTCCAACCTCTCAGCCCAATTATGCAGTTTATTCCAGTCCCCCTGCAACCTACAACATTCTTCCTCAAAGTCCACTACTCAACCGATTTTAGTATCATCTACAAACTTACTAACGCATCCACCTGTGCCCCCGTATAAGTCATGTATAAATTCACAAATGGCAGTGGTCCCAATACAGATCTTTGTGGCACATCACTTGTAACAAGACTCCAGGATAAACACATTCCATCAAACCCCACTTGCGGCCTTTTAATAAAAGCCATTTCCGAATCCAAATTGCTATATCACACGCAATCTCATGCCTCCGCATTTTCTGCAATGGCTTACCACGGTGAGCCTTATCAAAGGCTTTACTGAAGTCCTTATGCACATCACATCAACTTTCCCACCCTCATGAACATGTTTAGTCACCTTCTCAAAAAACTCAACGAATTTTGTGAGATATGACCTGCCATTGATGAAACCATATTGACTACATAAATCAAATTGTGGCTTGTGAGATGCTTCTAAGTCATATCTCTAATAACCATTTCCAAACGTTTTCCTACAACAGACGTAAGGCTTACTGGTCTGTAATTACCCGGGTCAGCTCGACTGTTGTTCTTGGACAAGCGCACAACATTTGCAAACTTGTTGTCTTCTGGTTCTGAACCTGTAGACAATGACGACACTACGATCAAAGCGAAAGACTCTGTCATCTCCTCGCTAGCTTCGCAGAAAACTCTCAGATAAATCCCTTCGAGAACAGGGGACTTGTGTGCTTTCAGAATTGATATATCGCTTCCTTGCTAAGGTCTATCCTTTCTCGTCAAATATCTCATATCTCTTTCTTCTGTTCTACAATAGTCTCTTTTTCTATAGTGAAAACCAATGATAAATATTTGTTTCGCACCTCTCCGACTTCGACAGGGTCCGCACACAGCTTCCGAATTCTACTTTGACTGGCCTTATTCCTACCTGGTCATCCTTTGGTCCCTCACAGGTCAAGAGAAAGATGTAGAGTTCTCCTTTATTTTACCTGCTAAAGACCGCTTATGTCATCTCTGTTCTCTTCTTAATTCTCTCTTGCAGTCCTTCGTAGTTAATCTGTAATTCGCCAATGCCTCAAATGAACTATCTCGTTTCATCGCCACATAAGCGTCCGTATTCTGCTTAACACGAGATACAATTTATGCAGGAAAACACGTTCCTTGACCTTATCTCTTCCTCCCTGCCTGAGAGAGAGATACCTATCATGGACACCCAATATCATTTCCTTAAATCAGCTCCATATTTCGATTGTCCCCATCCCTTACATTTTGCTTCCTCTTTTCTATGCATCCTAAGTCTTGCCAAACCATCCAAACCATCTGCTCTAAGAAAGGTCCAGTCGATATTTGGAAAGTTGAAATCACCCATAACATCTACCCTGCTACATCTGCATTTTTCCACAATCGGATTTGCAATATTACATCCTCTTTTTCCATCCTCCCTGTTCTTTCTCAACGTTCTAAACTCTGGAACACCAAGCAACCATTCGTGTCCCTGTGAAACCTACGTCTGTGTTATGGCCACAGCACCATTGCCCCAGGTACTGATCCATGCTCTTAGTTCGTCACAGTTATTTCTGACACCCCTTGCGTTAAAACAGATACACTTTAACTGAGCCCTTTGTTTCATCGCATGGGAAAAAAATCCCAATAAATTCACGACATCCTGTCCGTGTCCCACCTGGAACTGTCCCCTCTCAGATATGTAGCTCTGATTCCCACCTACCGCCAAACTAGTTTAAATGCTCCAGAAACAAATAACCAAATCACCCTCCCAGGACATTCGTGTCCCTCCAGTTTAGGTGGAAACCTTAATTCATGTACTGATTCCATCTTCCTCCGAAGATATCCCCATGATCTAAATATCAGAAGTCCTGTCCCCTGCACCAATCTCGCAGCCACGTGTTAAGTGCATTCCCCAACTGTTCCTCACCTCTCTATCTAATGGCAACAATAGCAAACCCGTGATCACGACTCGAATCATCCTGCTTTTCAACTTTCAATCTAGATCTCTGTAGTCACATTTCAGATCCACAATCCCGTTCCTGGCTCTGGCATTGTAGCCAATACGTTACCCATTTCTGGTTGCTCACTCTCCCCCTTCAGAATCCTGTAAAGCCGATCTTCGACATCACAGACCCTTGAACTGTGAAGGAAAATTACCTTCCCGGAGTCCCGTTCCTGACAAAAAAACACTACTGTCAATCAGTCGAACTGTTGGGTTCCCTACCATTAGTGCTTTTATTCTTCCCCTTCTCAGTTCCAGAGACCTGACTATTATTTTTTTCTGCTGATAGGCCGTACCGACCAGCAGTAAGCAAAGGGATATAGTTCCTGCTGAGGGGAGCGGCCACAGGGGATCCCTGCTCTTACCATCCCTTCCATTTCTTCCCTTCCGACATTTGTTCTATAGTCCCGATGTGGGATTAGTATTGTTGGACGAGAAGGCAGCGAGTTGCAGATGTTCGTATCTTTTTTATTCCCTCGTGGTAAATTTGGTTGTTCCAAGCAGTTCTTGTTGTAGTAATGCCTCTTCTATTTAATCAGAGCTTTCAGAGTGTGGAAGGCATTGTTTTTTTCGGTGTTTTACAGAAAGTAAATGAAGCAAAACTGTTGGAATTTCTGGTTAGGATGGAGTTAGAATTGCCTTCTTACCATCACCATAAGAAAAGGAGAGATAATTACGGCAATAGCTCAACTTTATATTTGCTGTAAATGGCATCGGAGTATTTGGAGATGGCTAAAATGCAATTGAAAATGCCCCAGCTTGAGTTAAAGACAAAAGAAAAATGAAGGGGAAAATAAATGCAACGGCTTCAATTATGATTAGAAACAGAGGTAAGAAAAAGTCCAAAACCTAGTAGGCAATCACTGAAAGATAGAATTACTTTATCAGTACTAAAAGAAAATGAGAGATAAGAAAGAGTAAATGAGACGGAGCAAAGGGAGCAATTGGTTGGTGGGTGTTTGAACATCATCAATTATCACTTGGAATGAAAGTCAGCTTAAAAGGATTGAGATGAAGGTTGAAGGTAAGCTTAGTGTGAAAGAGAGTGAAGATGAGGAAACACATGGTAGCCAAATTCCTGGTGAGCATCTGTTTGAATATATTCACGCCTTGTCTAAACTTGGTGAGAAGGATGTGGAAGACATTGTTGTCTTATTTGAGAAGGTGGCTGAAGGGACGAAGTTGCCATTGATCATGTGGATTTTGTTCATCCAAACATAACTGATAAATAGAGGTAATGAAGTATTTGCACCACTATCAGACGAGGTATCCGGGATGTATGAGAGGGTGAAGAAAGCCAATTTAATTGCAGGTGAATTTGGACTAGAAGCCTACAGACAACGTTCCAGAAGTCTCATGAGCGTCCCTGGTCACACTGGCATTACGTTTGATAAGATCAACCAAAATAATTTTGCGAGATGGATAAGGGCATTAAAATGCAAGAAATATAAGTGAGACGATTAGTTTGTAAGAGTTCAAAAATTCACTTCCTAAGGTCGTCAGAAATCACATGGAAGAGCAGTGCATTAAAACGTCAAGATTTGCGGCTAAACTGGCTGGTGTTTATGAGTTCGTTCATGAATCGAAGTTTGGCTTCCAACATCGACTTCAGTGAATGAAGGACAGTAATGGGAGTAAATCGAAATCCTCGTGTGGTAAAGGAAAAAAAAGACAGATCTCGGTGAAGATCGCCAGGATAACTTATCACAGGGCACAAAGGAAACCTTTGAAGCAGAAAGAGAAATTATAAAGCTCCGGTGTCTTCGCTGCAATAAAGCAGGCCACGAGAAATCGCAGCTTTGTTGTTTAGAAAAAACATGATGAAGACTGATGTAGGAAAATAGGATACGTCAGTGAATTTTGTTGGAATGCAAACAGCAAGTACAATGGAGGCGAAAAATTTGCCCCAGAATGTACAACCTGGTCGTAGGTTGGTTCAGGCGAAAATGGCAGATCTTCTTAATACATATACCTGCGAAAGTAAAGTTGACTTGCAGAAGCCAGGAGAAGCAGGTAAAGAGGTTACAACATGAAGAAGCACAAGATCCTATCAACCTTTGATCTTGAAATTTGAGGACAGATGGACCTCTAAAGGGCCATTGAGGGATAAAGTGCACTTAACAGGATTGCACGGTGAGACAAGAAGTATTCAACCATGTAGAGTGAGGTTTGGGAGTCCACTGAAAAAAAAGTGGAGTATCTATTGCAGGAGCGCTGGACATTTGCAGAACTCGAGGAGTGTAATTTGTCCTTGCTAATGATGTATCTGCTTCACAGGTAAGAGTTGTACATACTGTTGTTAAAAGGTGAGGACAAATAAGGAAGTTGAAGTGGAATTATCAGTGACCCTGTTTGACAGGAGAACATTGATAACAAAGTAGACATTTTTATCTCACAGCAATTAACAGAGTTGCAGCAAGAAAATACAAAAAAAAAATCATAAACCATACACAGGGACATATTGCGAATTTATTGTACTGTGATTATGTTAAATATATGCTTTTTGAGGAAATGTAGACCATCATATATTCAGGCAGATGAGAAATACGCAGAAGTTTATCAAATCGTGTTGCCAGCGACGTTCCGATGAGATATTGGGGTAGCACATGAACTGCCAGTAGGCGTTCATTTCGAGATCAGAAACTCAAGCTAAAATGCAAAATCATTTTTTTTTTTGGCCTGGACTGCACAAGGAAATAATTGAATTTTGCTAGATATGACATACATGTCAGCTAATTGGAACAACACAGGCAGTAATCAAACCAGCATTTTAACTATTCCTGCTTTTGAGAAACCTTTTCGAAGTGCCTCAATTGATTTCAGAGGAACCGTACTTAAACAAAAAAGTGCAATTCTATTCTTGCTAACAGTAATGTATGCCCACGAGATTTCCAGAATCCATTCCATACGCAATGTCATAGGTAAAAGGATTGTGGTGGATTTACTCAAACGTTTCACTAGATATGGAATACATAGTGAGAAATAGTCAGATTAATGGTCAGACTTTGCACCAGAATTATTCAAAGAAGTTATGGACAGTTTAGAACGGAGTAATTCATCGACAAAACGAAGCCTACCACATTTCCTGGGATTGAATGGATTTATTCAGAAGGTCGTTACAAATTTTAGTTGTATGTCTGCTGAACTCAGTAAGTTGCTGAAACAATGCATGAAGATTCAGTGGGCAGCGGACTGCCAGAATACATTTGAGATCCTGAAAGCTCTGACACCCCTGCCTCAGTATTAGCCACACCTAAATACACAAAGTTTTTCCAGATATTTATCTATCCAATTGATTGAGGTGTCGGTGCTGTGTTAATTCTGGAAGACAGGAGCACGTAACACTGGGTATTTCTCCAGGATATTGAATATTCAACAGCAGAAGTATTCGACAGTGGAAAAGGAGACTTTAAGGTGACAGTTGGTTGTGGAATGTTGCAGGAAATAGTAACAGCTCTTCGTTGTGTTACGTTTTAGTATCAGTTGTGCTTTAAAATAGTCCTGTTCTTTTTTTTGTCTGTGAGTAAATAAATTCTGTTTTGAATAAACCCGGTGGTTTGACCAACTACTTCGCTCCTGGAATATTCACCTGACATCTGTTGAAAACAACTGGATAGTTAGGTTCAGGGCTCCCTTCCTCCAATGCATTGTGTGATCTGGCCAGGACCATAACACTGTGTTAATAGTTAATAGTCAATAAGGCCATTAGACCATCTTCTCCCCAATCTTTAGCATTGGCCATAATCCAGAGAGTCAGTCTATGATGCCAATCAGTGTGTAAAATGTTTACGTCTCCTAAAACAGGCAGTAAAATAATTCTGCTGATCTCTATGGAAAAACAGAATAAACAATGGAGCATCTTTGAACCAAACTGCGCTCTAAATATGGGATAAGGATCTCTGTTTGCAAGGAGAGTTCCCTGAATACGAGCACAGGTGCAGGGCACTTAAATGACGCAGGACGCTTTGCTGAAGACAAGGTAGAGTGTCTGTTTTCCAAACCAGAACATTCCAATGACCATTGTACGGACTCAGGTTTTTTTTTGAGTGGGGGCTTTGGTGTACCGAATTGGACGCGTCGCATGAGTCCCTGCCAATTAGCCAAGTTCATCTGATTGTATTGCCTATCCAACCTGTGATGTCTGATTGGATTGTCAGCACACCATTTGGTATAATGTTGAAAATCATCATTGTTCAGATTGTTGGAATGTTAAATGTCTTGTCACGTTTTTGTTCATATCATGGAAGCCATCCATTCCTGGACCGTGGAAAGTGCTTCAGTGAGCTGGGTACTCTACATTATCTCGTGTGGATGCACAATTTTAGACGTAACCTCAACTATGAAGGCTCCAAAAGCAATGCAATAATTTTGCAAACTATGTTAGAATTAAGTTCCTTCTATTCATGTTTTCAATGATTGCAGATGTGTTTTTGTGCATGTTATGGTTTTATGTGAATGCCCAATCAGACTACTCAATAAAGCAGAAGAAATCCAATATTGCCTACGTCAATAAATCATAGAATACACGATCATATCTTTCTCTATGCCTGTGCAATGTGGCAAGGAATCATTCCAGAAAGTAAATTTGTTCGCTGAGCTGATATGTTTGTTCTCAGACGTTTCGTCGCACCATGCCAGTTAATATCAAACGTGAGCCTCTGTTGAAGCACTGGTTCTCTGTCCCGTTTACTATTTCTTGGTCTGTTGCGATGGGTGATACCAATTCAGGCTTAATGTCACACAGTTTGGGAAATGGGGCCCAATCGATTTGTTTCTTAATGGAGTTTTGATATGGATGCCACGCCTCTAGGAATTCCCATGAATGCCGAGGTTAGCCTGAAGGAGGATGTATACACTGTCCCTGTCGAAATTGCGACTTTCATCGTCTCTATATCAGAATACCATAAGAATATTTGTATGTAGTTGATCCTCGTGATTCCTTGCGGTACGTCACCTGCCAGTCGGTTCAATGTAGTGTTTGTTGCAGTCCCTGCAGTGCATTTCATACATAAGCAAAAAGCGGGACAGAACACTTGCTCTTCATCGGAGGCTCACTGCTGTTGTTACTAAGCACAGTGACAAAACGTCTGCGAAAACATTGCCCATCTCAAAAGAGGAAACGTAGAACGGGCACCACAAGATGAGCTACAAATCTCCAGAGAAATCTCAATTATTTCAGGAGTCCCGACTCATTTAAATTCATGTGATATGGAACGACAATTACCTTGTGCAAAAATCTCTTTCAGACTGAGCTCAGGCGCGGACAAATATCTAGCCGTAACTTGAACTTTCGTTGTTTTTTTCCCTTTCTCTCTCTTACAGTTAGTCTGTTGGTGATCGCATTGCTGGCTTGGGGCAACTGTGGTCTTTCTAAATGCACCAATCGCTATCTGGTGGTCATGGCAACGTCTGATCTTCTCTTCATTATTTTTGATATAGTACTTTTCCGATTTCGTCGGTATTATTATCCAAAGTCTTTCCTGGGCATCACCCCTGTTTGTAGTTTCGTCTATGTCCTGAGCCATTTGACCATTGACTGTTCTGTCTGGTTCACTGCTGCTTTTACTTTTGATCAATTGGTCGCCATTTGTTTTCATCAGATGAAAATTAAGTATTGCACAGAGAAAACAGCAATGACGCTTCTAGCAACGATCTGCATTTTCTTTTCTTTAAAGAACATTCCATTCTACTTTCGATTTAAACCTGGAATTATCAGCAACAATATTCCATGATACTGTTATATCAAGTCCAGTTATTTGACAGACCGTCGGTGGACAAGCTTTAAATATTTTGCACAATTTCTAACACCATTTCTCCCATTCACGTTCGTTCTTTTCATCAATGTTCTGACAGTGAGATATATCTTTGAGGCTGTTGAGGTTCGTAAGGGACTGTGGAGGCAGAGAAAGACAGAGAATGACTTGGTGGTAGAGAGCCGACGGAATTCCGTGGCTTTACTCTTCGCCATATCCGCCAGCTTCATACTTCTCTGGTTGGTGTATATTCTATGTGTATTTCAAGCCGGTAATTCCTTACCTTCTGCTGCTTTTTATCTGTTTGAACAAGTCGCATTTATGCTGCAGAACCTCAGTTGCTGCACAAATGCATTTATTTATGTGGTGACACAGAAAAAGTGCAGAGCCCAGTTAAAGTATGTCGTGAAATATCCCGGCAGCAAACTAATTCAGTGGATGAATAAATCCAACTGAGAGCCAACATTACAAACAATAGACAATAGAATGAGAAGGCCACGTGCGGAATGCACCGAAATGAGAATGAGGAGTATCAACATGATAACATTCCTTTTCTAACAGGCGACGAATGATTCCATTTGAGGAGCAAAACGAAAGAGATTGATGGAGCAAAGTCAGTGCAAGATATTGTGAGCAGTGAGCAACACTTCGTAGATATCTGAACAACAAACGCATAACTACAAGAGGTACTAGGCATGGCAAAATATCAATTTTATTCCAAGCAATCCATTCTCAGTGAGTGAATCAGATCCAAAAATAAATGACCTAGAGGCAAGTAACATTGATCACAGCGCGCCAGACTGGGAAACACAATGACAGTCTCCTGTCTACTCTTCCGCACTGAACTCACTGATTCACATATCTGGACAGAAATTTTCAAAAAAAGTTATAGATTAAATAAATTAAACAGCATGCATTAAATAAATGTTTGTCTTTTGATTTGAAATCCTTTTTCTGCAATACTTTGATCAGTTTGTTCCTATTTAGCTCCCCCGGCCTAACGGTGCCATTCGTTTCATATACACGTTTCTTTGCAAGAAACAGCTGCTGTGTTGATCAGGGAATCCGAGGTCCAATCAAAGGGGTCACGAACAGACGGTCCCCGAAGGCTGGCATGGGGTTGGATGTGATAGATGAGCTCAAATCTTCAGTTTTTGCACAAAAATGTTTTGTGTCTCTCACTACCTCCCTCAAGCTCAGCAGGAATTGACTCTGAATGAATCCTGTTTGTTTCTAACTGCATATTTCAACTTGAGCTCAATTCAAAAAGATACTGCATTATCACCAACAATGTTTGTTTCCATCTGCAACACAACACCTAAACCCATCCATGCCTGAGCTTATAATTGGTGAGATAGTCATTCATTCCACTGTTACCTCTGCAGCCGGGTATTCAAGTGCCACATCGGCCTGACGCCTGATTAGAAGCTCCATACATTTACATTGTTTAAGTTCCTTCCACCCTCCTGATTTGTTTTCTCAGCAAATTCAATGTCTTGATCATCCAATGACCGTCGTAACATTCGTCATATTAAACTCCAAATTTTCGATTTTCATTTGTTACTCACATATTTTAACATTTCATGTTGTCCACTGATTTCATGCCTTTATTCGGGCTGACATAAATGTTGTTTTATAAATGCTCTATGATAGTGTTTCTTCTTGTATTATGATAGAAATATTATGAGCTGCTGTAAATGTTATTAGCTGCTGTAGATGTTAACAGCTGATGTGATGGTTAAAAAGTTACATATTGCATTGCAATACATAAAATGAAATGGCAGATAATAATGCCAGAGGAAAAGACAAGACTGAGAATTGGGAACAATCAGGAACCAATAAAGAAACACCTAAAAACTGATTAGGGGAAGGACGGAATATGAATGCAGCCTTCTCTCGAAGCCAAGATCATTCTAACATTCCCAGCCCATTTGGCATCTCATTTGTTCACTCCCCAACCTTACATCAGGCAATGTTCATTGCAGCCATGTCAAGATGTAAATTGTCCATCGTGTTGATTTCGAACCTGCTCCAGAGCTGGTCCCATTGCCTCTGAACAATGCGACCGGACTCCCAAGTCCGATTTCTAGACACATTTCAATAAGTCAATGCTTGTTTCGATCATCACGAGCACGTTGGACTGTCACTCAGTGTGAGATTACTGTGTTACAGTTTCTGCCTTTCAACCTTGCTGCGAGCTGTCTCAAATTTCCGTTTATTATAACATCCCCACCATCCTATCGTATTCATTGCCACCAACATGGAGCAATACCTCTGCCGTTTGATCCTGCTCCAGCTGAATTTCCTGCACCTGTTCTGTAATATCCTTTCCCCTTGCAACAGAGCGGTTATCAGAGCACGCTGAAGGCATGTTTATAAATGTAGAATCTGAAGCATGTTCCTCTGACGAAAGAACACAATCCCAATACTGCATGCCCACTCTTCTCCCTCTATTTCTGTTCAGATAAGGCGTTTCCTGCTGTCACTGATATGTCTGTGTCTGCATTCCACCGATGAATCCTGTCCATCACAAGTGCCAAAAGTAGGAAACTGGTGTAGGATTTGGATCCTCTCAGTAGACTTCTGGATTTTCATGCATTCCCAATTTGCACGCACACCCCGAAACTATGGTGGGACCACCTACACAAATGTGTTATTTCTCTAATCCTCCTATCCTGCATGGGGCACAGCCACTCTTGTTACAGGAAGTAGAGAAAAGTTTATGCAGACTATGACATTTCCTGGAGATATGTTGCTCTCCTGGACATTGAGCGTCCCAGAATCCGACATTTCGCTGGGGGACCACTTTTTATCGGTGGAGATGTCTGAGCATAATCGAAAGTTTCTGACCAGTTATAACGTGTTGAACTCTTTACCATTTCGTCTCCAAAAATCTCCATCCGCTGCATCATGTTAGTAACCAAGTATTGAGTATTGCCCACGCAACGAAAAAAAATTGTAAAGTATTCCCTCTTTCACTCAATCTCACATTCATCAAATATACTCTCTGCAACGTCACCGCTTTGAGATCTGTCAATTTCTTCTTGTTCCTGTACTACAGCTGCTTTGATCACACAGCACAGAGCTCATTTTCATTATAAAGACACTCTCCTTGCCATTTGGAAAGTTCAGAATAAGCGCCTACCTTGGGAATAATTGGTACTTCAAACAAAAAGAGCCTCTTTCTTTATCCAACATGTGTTGTACCTTTTCTGGGAATGCGTGAGACCAATAGTGCAGGTAGAGCTTTACTCTGTAACCTGACATCGGATTGCTTTACTGGGGAATGTGTAGAGATCTTGCTTTGTGTCTGACGGCTATTTTACTTGGACAGAGCATGTAAAAAATGAGCCTTCCGGGACAGTAAATTTTATCCTATACTAAAGATTGCGTGAAAATCTACCAATGATGCATTATCTCTCTACAATACTGAACATTGATTGCAATTTTCCGGACAATTACTGACGTGTAGCATGTATTTTCCTTCTCTATGTGATACAGTTATCTGGTCGTCACATGATACTGTTTCAGGTGCACAGCATAATTTCCTGTTCAAGCCTGTTAGAAAGAATAGGGAAGGAAACTCTCACATTTCATTGTCATCACCATCAAGCTGGTTTCTGCACACTCTGTTCAGATCACATTTTCACTCGATACACGTCCACATTACTTTGATGATTATGAAACATCAAACTTAAATAAAAACTTTTCAATTGTCTGTTCGTGACAAAACTTCAGACATTTCAATATGACACGATCTGGTAAAAAGAGTGATTTATAACTGTGTATGATCGTTGTGAATCTGCAGGATCGCCATCTTTGGAAGTGACCACTTACAATTAAATGTACAGTTAAAGCTGCAATGCAGTAATCAGTACAAAATAATTTGTGCAATGATCATAGAATCACAGAGTCATAGAGCATGGAACCTGACTATTTGGTCCAATAAGTCCATTCTCAACAGAATCCCAAAGTAATGTAGTCCTACCTGCCTGGTCCTGTTTCGTGAACCTTTATATATTACCTATTCATGTGTGTATCGTGATGTCTTTTCAATGTTGTAACTGTACCCGCATCCACTACTTCCGCACAACTGTTATTCTACACGCAAACGATGCTCTGTGCAAAACGTTTACTTGTCATGCTTTCTTTAAATCTGTCTTCTTACCTTAAAAATGTACCCACTCGTCTTGAAACTTCCCATCCTAGATTCGTAACATCAGAGAGACGTACAGCATGGAAAACGGCCTTTCAGTCCAATTCATTCATACCAACCAGACAACCCAAACTATTCGGGTTCCTTTTGCCATCAATCTGCCAGAATTCCTTTGAACCATTCCTATTCATGGACCTCTCCAGATGACTTTGAAATGTTGTTATTGTAGCAGTCTCCATCACTTCTTCTGGAAGCTCATCCAATACATGCACCAAAATCTGCGTGAAAACTTTGCACCTTACATCCCTTTAAAATCTTTCCCTCTAATCCTGCCCTTCTGCCCTCCGGTTCTGGACTCCACCACCCCAGGAAAAAATACCTTGTCTATTTGCTGTATCCAAGCCCCTCATGATTTGTAAAACTTTTTTCTGATCAACCCTTAGCTTTTGACGCTCCAGGTGAAAACAGCCCCAGTCTATTCAGCCTCTCCTCACAGGTCGAATCTTCCAGCTCTGGCAACATTCTTGGAAATATTTTCTGAACTCTATCAAATTTAATAATATCCTTCCTGTATGAGGCAGGCCAGAAATATGCATAATATTCCAAAAAAAGCGTGGTCGAATCAATGTCATGTACAGCTGCAACATGAGCTCCCAACTCCTGTCCTCAATGCTCTGAACAATAAAGGAACGCATACCAAATGCCTTATTCACTATCCTAGCTACCTTCGACTCTACTTTCAAGAAAATATCAGCCTGCATTCCAAAGTCCCTTTGCTCAGCGATACTCCACTTACCATTAAAAGCATAAGTCCTGCCTCACATTTACCTTAATTAAACATCATCTGCCTCTCTTCAGTCCATTGACCCACCTGATGAAGGTTTCATTGTACTGCGAGTTAACCATATTCGCTGTCCACTGCACCTCCAATTTTGGTGATATCTGCAAACTTACAAACTGCACCACCTATGTTTGCATCTTGCGCACTCTCCCATCTCAGAATTGAAACACTCCTTATCTCTGCAGCATGTGCCAAAAACCACATCAACACCTTATTTCTTTGCGAGTTTCAAGAAGATTTGTAGCTCAGATTGAGGTTCTGAACGTAAGTTTGCTCGGCGAGCTGGAAGGCTCTTTTTGAGACGTTTTGACACCACAACATGAGTGAGTCTCAATTGAAGTTTCAATGGAGACGCGCTGATTATGGTAACTATTGTGGTGAGGAAACGTTTGAAAACCAAGCTTGCAGCTCCACGTGCAAACTAGCTCCATCATGAAGAAACCTATTTCTCGAAACTTCTGCAAGTACAATTCACATCCTCATCTCGGTAACTACTTCCTTTCTCTGTAGTCTCCCGATCTCTGGATTATCCTCCAGCGCCTAAGCCCCTCCCTATCTCTATCAAAACTTCTAATGCCTGAAACTTTCTCAACTTCTGTATCATCCTTCAGCGATGCTGGGATTGGCTCAGACGGACGAGACAAGTAACATTTCGGATTAAAGGTGCTGAACCATGTTAAAAGTCAATTCTCCATATTTTATCAGTCTAAGTAAAGGCTCATCATCCTGAGAATAAATCATTGAACACCAGCTCCTCATTTTCCCACAAAGTCTCAGTTAGTTCAAGGTGAGGAATTTTTGGCTACTCTTTTAAATCTCGCCATCTTCTGCCTGATCATCTTGATGACAGTCTCTTCATAGCGTTGTGCTTTATTGGTGAAGTGAGGCTGCTTTTGGTCTTCTTTGTGATCCCATTCACTACTGAGAGATCAGCCACAGACCCAGTTGGCACAGTGACTTTGTCTTCCCTGTATTTACTCGTGCAGCCTCGTGCCTCAAGTCAAAGCCAGTTTATCAACCGATTGTGATATTCCATCTCTCTCTGTGATGTACACCGTGAGGTCACAGTTCTTCTGTGAGATCACACTTTGACCCACTTAGTTCAAGGGGTGTCACCGTGATCAAGCAGTGAGCTAATCAAACCCTCACTTTTCTCAGATTACAGCATGTTTACATTGCAGAATGCACATAGCATTTCCAGACATAGACAGTGGAGTGGATGAATATTAACCAATAAATTGTCTGTGACAGTTCTTTGTGTCTTCACTTAGTAATAGCTACTGACCATTTGTTAGTATTTCCTACTCAGTCGTGATCCCCAGGACTGGGCGAATGATCAGTGATGTCGCTGAGAATGAGGATCAGCCACCTCCCTTCCTTATTTCTGCATGCCCATCCAGCTCCATTGATGCCTAGCTATTTCTGTATCATCCAGTTGCCTAAAGGGAGATTCATTCTGAGCTTAAAGGTTGTTCATTAGTGATACCTAAAATGATTTTTTTTATTTTCAGAGGATTCGGGATACGACATTTCCCTGAAAGGACATGCCCACATCTGGAGTTTTCAATTTATGTATGGCAACTGTGCAAGTGCCAGATGACTGGAGGACGAAAAATACGGTTCCACTATTTTGAGAATGGCCTCAGAGATGAACCAGGGAATCATGTATCTCGGAGTTAAACTATTCAAATATACTTTCAGAAGAGGAGAATTAATACCCATTGGAACGGTATAAGTTGATTAGGGATTAACAGCAAGTTTTTTTTTAGATAGAGGTCATACGTAACAAATAGTTAGAACTTCTTTTGTAAATATGGAGATGTGTGTGGATGAAGGAAGTTCGTTTGATGCAGTTTCTATACATCAAATATGTCAATTCAGCAAGACGTTTGACAAGGTCTTGCATGAGAGACTGATTAAGAAAGTGAAAGCACATGGGTTTGAGGGAATATTGTCAAGATGGATCAGAAACTGGCTGAGTAATAGGACATAAAGGGGAGTGACAGAAGGCTGTTTGACTGGGAAACCGGGCTCAGTTGTGTTTGTCCAGATAATCAGCGTTCCCAGCTAAAAACACCAGAGCAAATAAAGGATTCAACATTCATCTTCCCGAACATGTCCTCATCTATAACTCAAAACAACAGGTAGAGAATGGCGTTAGAGACAGATTAAAGCTCTCTCCACACTGTCTGCATCAAACATTTCCGGGAGAAGAATAGCACAGGAAACCTGATTGGTAATGTTGCAGACAAATATTTAAAGGAAAGGCACAATCCGAATAGAGATGAAAATGTTCAACTCAGTCTGCACTGTCTCTAACACACATTCCAAACACAGAAGCACACGCATGCTCAGTGATTTATCAAGGTGACCAGGGAGAATCAGAGGGATTCTGGATCCAACAAACAGTATTTCAATTCCATTTCAATCATCAAAATCTGCAAGTACAACAAACTTTTATCCAACCACCTCCATAACCACCGCTCCTCAAACATTCCAGAAGATTGCCCTGGCCCCAGAAACGCCATTAGCCATGCGGCTGATGCAGCTAACACCGACGCTGATTGATGGTGTCACTTCCACCCCCATCACGGCCACTCCCAAAGCCACTTCCTGCCCTTACATCATTGCTGATGCCACACGCTCAGTGACTTCCTCCACCCCTTCTGCCGTGTCTGCCACTACTTCCGCCCCCACCAGAGCCACTCACCTGCATTCTGCTGACACGCACCCCACAGACCCCACTGTCACTATCCCCACCCCCCCCCCGAACCCTGAGGGGCACATTACCCCTACTCATGACTTCACCCCCATTCCCCGCACCATCACACCCACTCCAGATACTCACTCCGAACCCACTCCCAGCTCCACCGCCACACTAGATCCCAGCTCCCTGCCGAGTTTTTACCATCCCTCCAGACTTTCCCCTCACTGAGGACGAACGATCAGTCCTCAGCAAAGGACTTACCTTCATCCCCCTCCGTCCATGCATCAATGATTTTAATACACGCCGTGACGTCGAACAATTCTTCCATCGCTTCCGCCTCCGAGCTGACTTTCACAGTCATGACTCCCGCCCACCTCCCAAGGACCACTTCGCTCATCTCCAACACACTGCATCCACCTGGATACCCTGCGCTGGCGTCTTAGCTGCCCTCGACCTCTTCATTTCCAATTGCCGCCGGGACATTAACCACCTCAACTTCTCTACCCCCCTCCCCAACTCTAACCTCTCACCCTCACAACGTGCAGCCCACCAATCCCCATGCTCCAATTCCAACCTCACCATTAAGCCAGCCAATATAGGGAGTGCAGTGGAAGTCTGGCGCACTGACCTCTACACCGCTGAAGCTAAACACCAACTCGAGGACACCTCTTCGTACTGCCTCCTTGACCATACCCCCACCCCCCATCACCAAACCATCATCTCCCAGATCATACAGAACTTCATCACATTAGGAGATCTCCCACCCACAGCTTCCAGCCTCATAGTCCGGGAACCCCGCACTGCCCGGTTCTACCTCCTTCCCAAGATCCATAAGCCTGACTACCCTGGCTGCCCCATTTTCTCAGCATGCTCCTGCCCCACTGAACTCATCTCTACCTGCCTTGAAACAGTCCTATCCACGCTAGTCCAGGAACTCCGCACATACGTTCGAGACACCATCCACGCCCTCCACCTCCTCCAAGACTTCCTTTTCCCCGTCCCCAACGCCTCATCATCACCATGGATATCCAATCCCTCTACACTTCCATCCGCCATGACCAGGGCCTCCAAGCCGTCCGTTCTTCCTCTCCAGATGTCCCCAACAGTACCCTTCCACCGACACTCTCATTCGTTTGGCCGAACTGTCCTCACCCTAAACAATTTCTCCTTTGAATCCTCCCACTTCGTCCAGGCCAAAGAGGTAGCCATGGGCACACGTATGGGCCCCAGCTATGCCTGTCTCTTTGTTGACTGCATAGAACAGTTGATCTTCCGTAATTCCACGGCACCAATCCCCACCTCTTCCTCCACTAGACTGATGACTGCATTGGTGCCATCTCGTGCTCCCGCGAGGAGGTTGATCAATTCATCAACTTCGCCAACACATTCCAACCTGGCTTGAAATTTACCTGGACCATCTCTGACACCTCCCTCACCTTCCTGGACCTCTCTATCTCCATTAATGATGACCGACTTGACACTGACATTTTTTAAAAACACACCGACTCCCACAGCTCCCTGGATTACACCTCTTCTCACCCTATCTCTTGCAAAAAATGCCATCCCGTATTCCCAATTCCTCCGCCTCCTCCGTATCTGTTCCCAGGAGGGCCAGTTCCAACATAGAGCACACCAGTTGGCCTCCTTCTTTAAAGACAGCAATTTTCCTTCCCACGTGGTTAAAGATGCCCTCCAATGCATCTCGTCCACATCCCGCACCTCCGCCCACAGACCACACCCCTCCAACCGTAACAAGGACAGAACGCCCCTGCACAGAACCTTCCACCCTACGAACCTTCGCATAAACCAAATCATCCGCTGACATTTCTGTCGCCTCCAGAAAGACCCCACCACCAGGGATATGTTTCCCTCCCCACCCCTTTCCGTCTTCCGCAGTGACCGTTCCCTCCGTGACTACCTGGTCAGGTCCACGCCCACCTACGACCCAGCCTCCCATCCTGGCACTTTCTGCTGCCCCCGCAGGAACTGTAAAACCTGTGCACACAACTCCTCCCTCACCTCTACCCAAGGCCCTAAAGGAGCCTTCCACATCCACTAATATCATTTATTGTATCCGTTGCTCCCGATGCGGTCTCCTCTGCATTGGGGAGACTGGGCGCCTCCTAACAGAGCGCTATAGGGAACATCTCTGTGACACACGCACCAATCAACCACACCGCCCCGAGTCCCAACATTTCAACTCCCCCTCCTACTCTGCCGAGGACATGGAGGTCCTGGGCCTCCTTCACCGCTGCTCCCTCACCACCAGACGCCTGGAGGAAGAACGCCTCATCTTCTTCCTCGGAACACTTCAACCCCAGGGTATCAATGTGGACTTCACCAGTTTCCTCATTTCCCCTTCCCCCACCTCATCCTAGTTTCAAATTTCCAGCTCAGAACTGTCACCATGACTTGTCCAGACTTGTCCGACCTGCCTAGCTCCTTTTCCACCTCTCCACTCTACCTTCTCCTCCCTGACCTATCACCTTTATCTCCTCCCCCACTCACCCATTGTACTCTATGCTACTCTCTCCCCACCCCCACCTTCCTCGAGCTTATCTCTTTATGCTTCCAGCTCACTGCCTTTATTCCTGATGAAGGGCTTTTGTCCGAAATATCGATTTCGCTGCTCGTTGGATGCTGCCTAAACTGCTGTTCGCTTCCAGCACCACTGATCCAGAATCTGATTTCCAGCATCTGCAGTCATTGTTTTTACCACAATAAGAGGGATGTCAGTGATGTCTCTGGATGGGCAGTAACACTTAGAGACAGATCAGTGATGTTTCCATTGTTGGACGCCCATTTTTTTCACTGAGTCCCCTTCCCTCAGTGAAGGCAGCGTGTTCTCCTCACTTAGTCCTTCATGTGACACCATATCCTGGGAAATGGTGGATGGAGAACACGTTCTGAACCCGACAGCAATGTTCACATTCAGTATGTAAGAACATTTGAGTCAAATGCTCTTTGCTAAAACGGTCAGCTCCAAACCTAAAGAACAGAAGGACATCTCTGAGACACATTTCCACACTTAGAATTAAGTGGCTTGATGGAGAATCAGCTGCAATAATTAGTGATCTCGGGATGGGACTCGTGGTGTTTGAATGGTCAGCGTTATTGCTGGCATATTCCAAAAACGGTTTTCACTGTTTGCGGACGATGTACTGAGACGCTATGCTCCATAACTGGACTTACACTCATTACTGTAATGAGTTAGTTCAATTTTTTAAAAAAACCTGAAAGACAGCAATACCGCTGAACACCTCTGCAAACTCTATCTCCCCAAGGAGCTTCCATTAAGGACAAGGCAGCGTCTCTGGAAATGCATCAGTTCAGAATTTCAAACAAGGAGTTTGTCAGCTACATGATGAGACAGATCACCTCGCACTGGAAAATGAATCAACTAATTGATCTCGTGGATTGTTCTAAAACGTCTTTGCTTTTATTGGAATCACTGGTATGATATTATGATGATTGAACTCGTTTTACTCTACTGCTGACCTGTTCTCTGGCTTCAGCTTTTGACCAATAATGTCCCCAGCTCACTGAGTGGTCAGCATTATCCAGAGATCGGCACAGTTACAGTAATACACTGAGCAGCATTCTCGGTACAATTCATCACTGACAGAGACTTCCAACTTCACTACTTTTGCAGCATTTTCTGATCTCAGTATTCTCTCATATTTTTCGGTTTATTATGATTTTAAGCTATGAGGAGAGATCATGCAAGTTAGATCTGATGAAGGGTCACTAGACCCGAAATTTTAACTCTTGTTTCCCTTCCACCGATTACGCCAGATGTACAGAGAACGTTTTGAAATTGTTATGCAGATGAGGCATATTTTCTATCGAATTTTTAAGATTAAGCGGTGATCTGATTGAATTCGGACAAGATATTAGCAGTGAAAGACAGGAAATGTTGAATATTTCTATTTGTTGGTGTTTCTAGGATGAGGGAGCAGAGTTTTAGAATAAGTGCTGGAGTGTTCAGGAGAGAAGTTATAAATCGTTCCTGCACAGAAAGGGTGGGATAGCTTTTGGACACTTCCAGAAGCGGCAGGAGATGTTGTATGAATTCTAACATTTAAATCTGCAACAGCTTTCCTTTTGCTAAGCAAAGGAATTGGGTGATATGCACCCCGTTTTGAGTTGTAAACCTTCATCAAACTACCAACGACCTGTAATTCTGTCTCTCCTCAACTTCTCCGGTCAGGAGATTCACATCGTGACAGATTGACTTCCTGAATCCTGCACGTTGAGACCTTTATCATGTACAGACGTGTCATCTACGGCGGAAATGTCACAGCAGTCCAAACATTCTGACAATGTCACGCAGTTTAGATGCTGCACTTGTGAAAGACATTTGAGTAGGCTTGTGTGAAGTCTTACACATTTTGAGATTACCGTTGTTCTGGGCAACTTGTGCATCTGATAAGGATTTGATCCAATTCTAAAAGCATGGGATGAAGTAAGCCAAGTGGAAGGGGAGAATATGGTTTCTCAACAGACGAATGCCTGAATTCGAAACAAAGTTTCTAATGCGATTCTGCGCATGTCAAAGTTGAAGCTGAGAGCTTTTTTTTAGATTAGACTTACAGTGTGGAAACAGGCCCTTCGGCCGAACAAGTCCACACCGACCCGCCGAAGCGCAACCCACCCATACCCCTACATTTACCCCTTAACTAACACTACGGGCAATTTAGCTTGGCCAATTCACCTGACCCGCACATCTTTGGACTGTGGGAGGAAACCGGAGCACCCGGAGGAAACCCACGCAGACACGGGGAGAACGTGCAAACTCCACACAGTCAGTCGCCTGAGTCGGGAATCTATTACAGTCATTGAAATAGTTATCAAACAACTCACATGCTTCCTTTTGCTCTCCAAGGAGGGTCAATGACCTAATACTCTCTCCAACCCCATGACCCCTAGCGTCAATGGGCTGGACGACAATCCGAGATGGTGGAAAATGTTAACATTCAAACTCATTCAACCACAGCCACTTCTCCTCACACATTGCGCTTGGATTTGTGGTAAAACTTTACTGTGTTCTCTGGAACAGGCAGAGTAAGAATCTGATCAGCAATCCATTGCATCTTTTCCCATTTGATATCCACAGTTATTTTGCTGCCATTTGCAGTTATTCCCCACGGAAAATGTGGTACTTCCCTTTGCACGATACGCTACTTGTTGGTTATTGAAGGTGCCAACCTGATGATCGTTATTACTAAGGTTAGATTGTGCATATTTCCTTATTATTACTTACAATCTTTCCTGTGTGCATCATTGCTGGGATTCTGTGTCCTCCAGCCAGAGATTGATGTGTTTGTTTCACTGTCACTTTATCCTTTCACTGATTTGGGACCATTTGTTATCAGAAGCTGAGTACAAAATATTGCACTGAGAAAACGCCAACTGTGTTTCTTGCATCAGCCTGCCCCCTGCTCTGCTTGATTAACATCCCCTTCTATTTTCAATATGCAGCTTTTGTAATACTTAACAATATGACTTTCTAGTGTCAAATAATTTCAAGCAACTTTACTGAGACTTGGTGGGTGGCTTTAGATTGGCTGGTATCGTTTTGAAACCCTTAGCTGGTATTCACTTTAATTTTGTTGCTAACCCCTCTGAACCACATTGCAGCGACCAGTTGAGTTCAGAAGAGGCTGGAGGGTGAAAGCAAAGGAGAGAATAAAAAAGAATCGTAGATGGACAGCAGAAGGAAATCTGTGCTTTAGCTCTTCACCATATCTAGGAACATTTTACTCCTGTGACTAATCAACGTTGTATATTTGTTATGTCATTCAAGTGTTCAATATTGATCATTCCCTCATTTTTCTACATCATTCCAGTGCAGTTTGATTCATGCTGTGAAACCGAAGTTGTTGCCCAAATGCATTTAGTTCTGCTGCAACATTGTCAAGGTTCAGAGCTAAGATCAACAACGCGGTAAAATACCTGGTTACACGAATTTCTGGCATACCAGGAAAAACAAAACTCCTGCATGAAATCCACAGGAGGCGTCCGTGATTTCCAGACAATGGAATGAATTCTTTTTATTCACTCTAGAGATGTGGGCATCACTGGCTGTGTCAGTGTTTATTAGCTGCCCCAGTTCACCCGGAGAAGATGGCAATGAAATACGTTCTTGAACTGTTGGTGTCCAACTGCTTGAGGTAGGCCAGCAAATTAGGTCGTGTGGGCATTCCATGATTTTTAATGGCGGTGCATTTCCAAGACATGATGGCGAATGACTTGGAGGGGAACTGGTAGCAGGTGGTGCTCTCATAAAAATGTTGCCTTTGACCATCTATTCGAAGTGGTCGGATGTTTGGAAGGTGCTTTCTAAGGAATTTTGCTGAATTTCAGTTGTGAGTCTTGCAGATGCTACACACTACTCCAGCTGAGCATTAATGCTGGAAGATGGGGATATTTGTGGATGTGGTGCCAATGGAGCGGGCTGTTTTGTCCTGAATGGTGTTAGGTTTCTTGAGTGTTCTAGAAGCTGCACCAATCCAGGCAAATTGGACATGCTCCATCACACTCCCAATTCTTATACCAGTGGAGTGAGGGATTCGAGCTGAAAAAGATGAAGCAATGTGATTGTGGAGGCCTTAATGAGAAACGAAGTAATTCGTTGGCAGTACGAAAACAGAATGAAACAAAATTTCGTGGTACATGTTTGCATGTTTCTCGGCAGTGTATTATATACATGTGTGTGCGTCGTGCACTAACTATTTAAGATTACGGGGTTTTACCGTGAAGCTATCTTTTGACATTGATGGTCCACTTTTTTAAGTGGTGGGGGTGTGGGGGGGCGGGGGGGGGGCGGGTGGTGCGATGAAGCTACTCCTTAAACAAGGCTAGGTTATCGTTGTTTCTTTTTCGGAGAGATTGCAAAAGTCACAGATCCAAAATAGACTAAGTTGAAGAATTTCAAGACTCATTTGAGTATAGGTACGACCTCAGGCAAAGTCTTTGAAGTTTTGAAAAACAAACACTTGTCCAATGAAAGGGGAGTGGTCAGTTCTTCCAGCTCAGCATTTACTCTACTTTGGTTTTATTTTTAGAAATACTGTTCTAAAAACTGCTCGACCACAAAGAAACAGGCTGACCATCCTTCTCTCTCTCTCTCTCTCTGACTGCTGTCCTTGAAGAACCTGGGTTTGATTTTGTCGTTTGTGCAATGGGGTGTTTCAGGGATTGTTGCAATATTTGGAACAGCTTCGTTAACTTGGTATAGTCTGTTATGTTTGAGGATAAGTTAATTTATTCGGTATTCTGTTCTCTTCAGTTTGTGTTTCATTCGGCAATCATTTAAATAAAGTTAGTTGGCCAGCTGCATCTCTCCGGCAGTGTCAAAATATACCTGCCTAATGAAACGAATGCAATTAAGGTCTCTGTTAATATTTTGAGTATTTTGCGGAAGTCTAGCCTGGTCCATTTCATAATCATTGTAAAGTTTCCTTTGTTTTTAAGATTTATTGATAGGTTCTGATCTTCCAATACCCTACTCCTCACTAATGCTTAAGTATTTGGAGTCATATAGTCATAGTGCCCTACGGCATGGAGACAGTCACTTTGGTCCACACTGGTTCACGCCGACCAACATGTCCATTCGCGATAGTCTCATTTCCCTCCACTTGACCCATAACCTTCTAAATCTTTCCTGCCCATGTACTTATCCAAAAACCGTTTCAGTGTTTTTAATGTACCAGCTTCAACCATTTCCATTGGCAACTCAGTATGTACCACACTTTTTGTCAAAAAAGTTTCCCCTCAGGTTCTCTTTTAAGCTTTCCCTTTAAACTGATTCTCTCTAGTCTGTGATCCCAACACCTTTGGAAACAGCCTGAGTCCTTTGACCACATCCATGTTTCTCGTGATCTTGTAGACCTCTATGAGGTAGCCCTCAGTCTCGAACACTCGAAAGAAAAATGTTCGAGCTTGTCCGAACTCTCTCCATAACACAGCGAACGTGGTTACTGCAGATGCTGAGGTTTAGAGTCAAGATTCGAGGAGTGCTGGAAAAGTGCAGCAGATCAGGCAGCATCTGAGGGTCAGGGAAGTTGACTTTTCGGGGAAAAGTCCTTCACCAGGAACAACTCAGACCGTTGAGTCCTGCCAACATACTTGTACATTTTTCTGCCTTCTTTCCAGTTTAATAACATCCTTCCTATCATAAGGTTGTCAGAAATGAGCACAGTATTAGAAGTGCAGATCACTAATGTCGTGTACAACTGCAAAATTACTTCGCAAGCATTACAGCCAACAGCCCTAAATGTTGAAGGCCAATGTGACAAAAAACTACTTCAATGCCTTTTCTACCTGTGAATCCACTTCCAGAAAAGAGTGTACCTGAACTCCAAAGAACATTCTGTTCCATTACTGTCCATAAGGCCCTCCCATTCCTTGTGAAACTCTGACCTGGCTTTGACTTTCCAAAATACAAGACCTCACGCTGATGTATATTAAACTCCAATTGCCATTTCTTGGATCACTTCTGCAGGAAAGTGCTCAAGTTGCTGCTGTAATTTCTGACAACCTTCCTGACTGTCCACAATCTCGCCTCATTTTAGTGTCATCTGCACACTTATTAAACATGCCTTGGACATTCTTATCGAAATCATTGAAATGGGTAACAGACAGCAACGGGACCAACACCGACCGAAAGGGAATACCAAAAATAACAGGCCTCCAATCTCTCAAGCATCTTTGCAGTCATACTGTCTACTTCCTGCCATCCATCAAGCCAATTTTGTATGCAATTTGCTTGCACCCCTGGATTCTACGTGATCTAACCATTCAGAGCCATCGACCACACGCAACATTATCAAATGTTTTACTGAAATCGATATGGACTCTGTCTATCGCCCTGCCCTGGCCAACCTTTCTGGTCACATCATCAAAACACTGCAACAACTTTTTGGGGCATGATCGCCCATGCACAAAGTCTCGCTGACTACTCATAAAAAAACTACCTTTACAAATGCATGTGTTTCTTTTTTCACAGTATGTTTTCAATTAACTTACCCACCATAGAGGGTAAGCTTACTGGTCCATCATTTCCAGGATATCCTGTTCAGCTGCTCTTGAATGAGCGTACCAACATTAGCGAACCTTCAGTATTCCTGAACCTCACCCTTACAATGACGCCAAAACATCGGCCACGGCCCTCAAAATTTCTTCTCTCGCCACTTACAGTGTTTTTGGATGTATTTGGTCACGACCAGGAGTTTTATCCACCTCAGTACATTTTAATAACTCCAACACCTCCTCTTCTGTGGTAATGACTGCCACCAAATTTCGAAGTCTTCATGCATTTCGCCACAGGATATACAGAGTCAAGCATTGACGATCTCGCCCCTGTCCTGCAGTTTGAAACATACAGATCCACTTTGGCCCTTCGGTGTTCCTTTCATTTCTTTAGTTATTACTTTTTTATTTAAAACACTTCAATAGTGTTTACTCTAATCTTCTCAGGCAAAGGTATCTCGTGACCCCCGATTTCCTTCTTCAGCATAAACACCTGTAATCCCATATCCCTCCTGTGGTTGGCTTGATACCATCTGCCTGTACTGTGGCATCTCCCCTTTTTTTCTGGCTTTACCGTCAATATCTCTGGTCATCCCGCGTTCCCTGTTCCTGTCAAACATGTCCCCCACCTCACATTTGCTTATATACCTTGAACTCTCGGTATCTCACTTCTATACAACTCCCACTTGCTCTTGGTTCCGTTGCTTGCGAACAAGCTATTCCAATGAACCCCTGCAAGCTCCTATGCAATTCCATCAAAATTCACCTTTACCCAATTTAGAGCTTGAACATATGGACCAATTTTGTACCTCTCCATAACGATATTAAAATTAATATAACCTTGTTCACTGGTCCCAAACTGATCCACCACTGTCACCTCTGACACCTGTTTTGGCCAATGTCCCAAGAGTAGGTGTAGCTTTATCCCTCCCCGTATAGGACGCTCATCGACTGCATGATGAAACTTCTCAGAATGCACTTAACACATTTCACACCATCTATACCTTAATGCTCTCATAGTCAATGTCTATGCTTGCAAATTTCAGCCATCGAATTGTCTCATATTCAGATGCTTCCAAAGTATTATTATGGACATGTTTCAAATAATATCATGCTCGAACTTCAATTTAATATTTATATGGAATTGTGACTCTCACGATGACCATCAAACTATTGTGATTTCTCGTAAAAATCCATCTGGTCCACTAATGCTCATTCGGGAAAGAAAACGCATGTACTTACAGCGGCTGGGCTACACTTGACTACAGACTCACAGACATTTGCGTGGTTGTGGGATATCTGCCATCTACGCTCTATGACGACATTTCAGGAATTCCTCAAGATCGTGTTCTGGGCTGAACAATCTTGCATAACAGTTTAACCGCCACTCCCTCAATCAAAACATCATAAGTCAGAGTTAGTTAGCGCATTTGGCTGGACGACTGGAGTGAGATGTCGAGAGTCGTGATGATCCTTAGGTTAAACTCACCATCTGTTGTCTCATTCAAGCTCGATGTGTGAACACCTCTCTGGAATTAGGGCAATTCGTTCGACATTTCCCTCTCAAAATCCTCAAAATGTTGACCAGATCATGTGTCACTTGATTTGATTACGACTGAGATTCAGGAATACTACAAGAAATGACAAAAAAAGACAACAGCACAGGAAATGGTTCAGATCTTAATAAGTGCAAAATCGAGATGGGCAAAAATTGTCGGATCTGAACTGGGACAGAAAAACAGTGCTTCCGCTCGTTCATGAGGATGTAGTTGTGGATATGATCTAAGACTAGTTCCGCCCGTTCATTTTATAATTGTTCTACATTTGAAAGGTCGTTGATATTCCATAAACGATTTTTTTTCTTAGGGATGTGATCTATTACACTACACTGTCGAATTCAGTAAAAATAATACAATAACAATGGCAATCATTACGGACACAACGTCCCAATGTGTGTTTCCGGGAGATGATACTCACTGACAACAGCTCGTATTCAGAACATGAAAGGACTTGTTGAAATAACGCCACACAGGCTAGTATCCCACCTCTAAGGCATCCTTTAATTACGTGTGTAAGGTCCTTTGCACTGCTTCAATGCCGGCAAAGCCAGCTCTCACATTGTCAAGACATCTGATACTTTTTTCTCATTTTCCCCCCAGCACCCATGTTGTGTGTGTTCAGGCGTGAGACACAGTGTAAGACACAAGGTGTATAAATCTTTATTCAAATTTCCACCACCAGGAAGAAAGGAAACACCAAAGTGGCCAGTGCCAAGCAGTGCCTTTGACATCAAATGGCAATGCTGCATGATCCAACAGTGAAGGGGAGGGAAGGGAAGGGATTAAATCGAAATTGAGTTAGAGGGTGAAAGAATGGACTCCTATGCATGCGATGCCCGCCTGTCCCTGAACACCTCCATGGTGTTGGCGACACTACTTTTTAATTTATTTTTTCTATTTTTTCTTTTCTTTTTTGTCTTTTTTTAAACCGCACACTACTGCCTAACTGTGGTAGTGCTTATTTTCTTCCGCAGCACCCATGTTGTGGGTGTGCAGGTGTGAGACACAGTGAAAGACATACGGTACAGTAATCTGTATTCAGTTTCCACTACCAGGAAGAAAGGAAAGACCAGAATGGCCAGTGACAAACAGTGACTTTGACATCAAATGGCAATGCTGCATAATCAAACAGTGAAGGGGAGGGCATGGAAGGGATGAAATCAAAATAGAGTTAGAGGGGGAGATAAACCACCCCACAGCTTGCGGCTGCCACCTCTCCCTGAACAACTCCAGGGTGTTTGCGACACTTCTTTTTGTTTATTTTTTTTCTGCAGCACCCATGTCGTGTGTGTACAGGTATGAGACACAGTGAGAGACACAAGGCGCACGAATCTTTATTCAATTTCCAACCCCAGGAAGATAAGAAAACACCCGAGTGACCAGTGACAATCACTGCCCTTCACAAAGGGACAATGCTGTGTGATCAAACAGTGAAGGTGAGGGTAGGGATTAAATAAAAATTGAGTTGGAGGGGGAAATAATGCACTTCACTCCCTACGGCATCTACCTCTCCCTGAACAACTCCAGAGTGTTGGTGACACACCTTTTTTAAATCAGTCAGCCAGGGCTCCCTGATTGGAAAAGGTTAACAGTTGTTTTCAGGGAAATAATTCCATGAGGTCCACCTGGTTGTCAACTTTACAGTCACTGCACTTAGGTTCTCAGGAGATAACTTGCAATTTTGCAGATGTCACGCGAATTGGCAATGAAGTGAACAAGGAAAAGAATCGTAGGACACTTCAGGTTGACAGAGACAGAAGATGTTCCAACTTGTATTGAGGATGAAAGTGCTCCACAGGGTTCCTGATGTTTTCTTTTACACTCAGTACAACAGTCATAACTATACATCTGAGAGATGGACATTGAGTGTGCGAGAGAGAAAAAGTGCATAAGTTAGAGCAATATAAAGAGGGATACTCCAAATTCATAGTCTATGACACTTATCCCTCAGTTCTCCTCTGAATGTTTCTGAACGTGGGAAAGAGATGTGCCATTAACAAGGTGTGGTGAAGGTTGAAATCATCGAGATTCAATACGAGGTGTCCTGGCCCATGTTTGACCTGATGCAATAAAATGTTTTGGGGCAGGTGCCAATGTTAATTATTGAATAGCAAAGTCTTTCCAAATCTATTCCATAATCCTCCACCCAGCCAAGGTGTTACAGGTGAGCGAAAACATTGGGATTAATCTGACAATGAAGTAAATTTTCCAAGTATGTCCAAATGTATCATCAGAGCGAAAACCGCAAAACAGCCATTTGCCACCTGACTTGTCTACTTTCCGTGATGACCAAAGTGACAGAAAGGATCACTATACAGCAGCACTGGCAAAGCTCTAATATGTTCAATGTGGTCTGGATTGTTTTAGACAGGGCCAGTTGTTTCATGACCTCATTAAAATATCTTTACACACATAGCTAAAAAACGGGAAACTCCATAGGTGAAATGTGAGTAACTGCACATAAAGGTCACATTCAATTGGTTACAGCGTCCCGAAGCCCTACTCTTCCTCAGGGTCATGTCCGTGGTCCAACCACTTTCAGTTGCTTAACCACTTTCCAACATATGTTTGGAAGTACAAGACTGACTAACCATTGTAAAATGTTCATTTCCATTTGGGACTCGTCAATTATTGAAGCAATCCATGCCCACACGGTGCAAAGCCTGGAAAATATCCTGACTTGTGCAGAAAAATGTCAAGTCATATTCAATGATTATCTCTAGAAACAGACATCTTAATTGTTCATCCTTGTTCTTCTTAGACATTATTGATACTAAATTTCTTATGACCAGCATCTTGGCAGTTACCATTGACTAGAAACTGAACAGGGGCTTTGATGTAAATACTGTGTCTCCAAGAGCAATTCAGATGCGAGAAATTTTGCAGAGACCAACGCACCTCCAGACCACCAGATCTCCATTTGACTGGCTGAGTGACTTCCAACAACATTCAACAGATTTGACACTATCCAGTTCAAAGTAACCCACATGATTGGCACCATATTGATAAACATGCACTCTTTCGACAATCAATGCTCACTGCATCCTGTGGGATCTCCTGCAGGTTCTCAATTCACGTCTCGTTGCATTCTGTGCAGTTTACTTTGTTTTATTTTTCCGCTGCTGGTCCACTCAGACATTCCGAGCGCGAAGGTATTGAACATGATTGGAGTGACAAAGTGAACTTTATATTGGGTAGGTGTCCAAGGGAGGAACTTTAGAGTGCACAGTTAAGTGAAGTGAAGCTGCTCAGGGGAAGACAAATAGACAGGACGATAGAGGGAAGGTGCAAAGTTGAGAGAGTATATTAAGTGAATTAAAAATCTGATCCGTGTCAGGTTGAAATAAAGAGTTTTAACAGCCAGGCGTCTTTTAAAACACATTAGTGATTTGTAAACAGAACACAGCTTATATCGTGAAGATGCAATACTTGAATAACATAACCAATAATAATATAAAACCATAAATACTCATCTGATTATTGGGTCTCAGGCAGAGGCACACACTCTATCGCATACTCTGTCTCTCTGTCTCTCTGTCTGTCTCACACACACACACACACACACACACACACACACACACACACACACACACACACACACACACACACACACACACAAATAGAGGGAGAAAGAGACACATGCGTGCACACACACAAAATCAGACTCGGGTGTATTTCTGATATAAAAGAAGAAACTTTGCCCAATGGATTGATTAGTTTATGGAGTGAAAAATAAAAAGATCGTAGACACAATGTTTATATCATCTCTAATTCTGTTTTTTGAATCTTATCGGCAATGCCCACTCCAGATGTGTTTCCTTGTGATAAAATATGTGGGGGATGGGTGAAGCAGAGACAAAATGGAAAACAGGGGAGAAGCGTAGCAAAGCGGGAAGAGGAGAGGGAAAATGTATTGACACTGTGGGAAGCGACTGAAAGAGAGACAATCAAGAAATAAGAGGTACAGAACAGTGAAAAAAATCACAAATAAATAAGATGAATAAAATAATTGAAATAAAATTATCTGAAGTTGTTTGATTTTAACAACTTCAGACAAATTCACTTCATTATTTTATTTATCTTTTTCATCATTTCACCTGCAATATCATAGACCCATTAGATATGGACAGCACTGAAAACACAGTCTTCGGTCGAACTCGTCCATTCCGAACAGATATCCTCAACTGATCCAGCCGTGATTGCATGCACTTGACCTATGTCTCTCTAAACCCTTCCTGTTCAAATACACGTCCAAATTCCTTAAAGGTATTGGAATTGTACCAGCCATCACCAGCTCATCTGGCAACTTATTCCAGACACGCACCATTCTCTGCATGAAGCCGTTGCTCCTCATTGCCTTTCGAATTCTCACCCTCCCACACCAGATGTATACCCTCTCGTTCTGCACTGCCCCACCTGAGCGAAAGGAATTTATCTATTTAACCGATTCATGCCCCTCATGATTGATAAACCTCCATAAGATCAGCTCCCAGCCTCTGACGCGCCAAGCAAAACAGTGAGAGAGTGTTCAGCTGGTAAACGTTTGCACCATTTCCATTTTGACATGTAGGATGTAGCATGCTGTCTGAAGCAGTCATCTTAGCAGCTGATCTGTTGCTGACAAACGCTGCATGAAGGCGTGATAACTTGCTAAATATGCTGTCAAACGAATATTGCATAAGCAACATGAGTCATTGATCAAAATGTGCAATTGAGTTCTGCGCTGTTGCTGACTCCAAAGCAACTGCGTCGTTCCAGAGCAGTATGTTTGAAAGAGTAGTTTGGAATTGCCCTGTTGTTAGTGGTGAGATTACTTTATGGCTCACATTTAGCATTCATGCTTCGCTGTGTCTGAAGATGCATTCGGTATGCCAGTTTTGTTTGTGTTTCGTGTTAATTGCTTTGTGCTTTGCGATTCTCTCAATACATTACGTGTTAACAGGGTTTCTGAGGTAACTTGCAGCTGCAAAAATCCTCAACTGAGGATCTGGGAAAATTTCACGAAGTATGGTCGGAGCAAACGTACGGAAGTCGTTCGTTTCTGCAGTGTTTCACAATACCTCATTTCCCGTGAGCAGTCGAACAGACTAAATGATTGTGCCACAGACTGCGAAGGCAAGCTCCGCTAAAAAGTAATCCTTTAAAATCGGTGTGGGCAACACACGTTATTGGGGTACACCACGTGGAAACAGATACTTCGGTGTATCTCATCCATGCTCACCACATAGCCAAAATTAAACAAGTCCCGTTCCCCAGCATTTGGCCCCAATCCCTCTAACCACATTCGATCCTGAAACTCATCCGATTACCTTTGCAATTTTCTGAGCGTAATAGCCTCCTCCACTTCCTCTGGTAGCTCATTCCATACACGCACAACCTTCTGTGTGGGAAATGTGCCTCAGGTCCTTTGTCAAATTCAGCCCACTCACCTTAAACCTATGCTCTCGAGTTTTCAGCTCGCCCAAGCTTGGGTAAAACACGTATGTACTCAGTTTACAACCCTTCCATAAGATCATGTCGCAGCCGTTTCGCTGCAGGGAAAGTTGTCCCAGCCTATTCCCCCTCGCCCTACCGTCCAAGCATTGACTACATCCTTGTCTAAATCTTGGCATCAATTTCACTTGTCTTGTTTTTTACGTTTTCAAGATGTCAATTACGCTGGACAACAATGAGCTATTGGAAACATAAAGGTGAAACGTAGAATGGCTTCAACTTTCAGTGCTGTACACCACGGAGTCGCATGGGCATCTGTGGCTTGTTTCGGTAGTGCAGTGGTCGTCAAGTTCGCCTCACTCGCGATAGGTCGCCAGTTCGAAAATGGGCAGAGACTGCTTTGTTCTTCAACTGCAGCCTTTTACACGGAAAGAACGGAGCTTTCTTGCTTGCTTTCCCATCTGCAAACCTGCCCTCGAAATTGCTCGAACAAATCTGCTCTCTTTGTGAAATTTAAAGTAATTCTATTTAATTACTGTGCAAAGCATTGTAAAGGTTTTCTCCAACCTGGTTCTGATCATATGTCATTCAGTTTGAGAGTGTAGTTACCGTGTTCTGATCATTCCACGAAAAGCAGTATCACATTTGCATTCCTTGCACAGGCGACCCGGTTCAAAGACAGGGAAGAAGCTTATGCGCTGGTATCACAGCGCACCACGGATTCCTGAACATAGGAGGTTAGTGTGTAAACGCAGGGCGCGTGGTTTGGGGGCAAAGTACTACATTGGATTGAAAATTGGTTGGTTGATAGGAAATAACTGGTAGTGATAAACGGCTCCATTTCGGAAAAGCAGGCAGTGAACAGTGGGGTACCAAAGGGATCCGTGCTGGGACCGCAGCTTTTGACAATATATGTTAATGATATATAAGATGGTATCAGCAATAACATGAGCAAATTTGCTGATTATACAAAGCTGGGTGGCAGTGTGAAATGTGATGAGGATGTTAGGAGATTACATGGTGACCTAGACAAGTTAGTTGAGTGGGCAGATGCATGGCAGATGCAGTTTAATGTGGATAAATGTATGGTTATCCACTTTGGTGGCAAGAACAGGAAGGCAGATTAGTACCTCAATGGAATTAATTTAGGTAAAGGGGCAGTACAGAGAGATCTGGATGTTCTTGTACACCAGTCAATGAAGGCAATTATGCAGGTACAGCAGGTAGTGAAGAAGGCTAATATCATGTTGGCCTTCATATCAAGAGGAATTGAGTATAGAAGCAACGAGGTGCTCCTGCAGCTGTGCAGGGCCCTGGTGAGACCACACCTGGAGTACTGTGTGCAGTTCTGGTCTCCAAATTTGAGGAAAGACATTCTGGCTATTGAGCGAGCTCAGCGTAGATTCACGAGGTCAATTCCTGGAATGGAGGGATTACCTGACACTGAAAGACTGAAGCGACTGGGCTTGTATACCCTGGAGTTTAGAAGACTGAGGAGGGAATCTGATTGAGACATATAAAATTATGAAAGGATTGGACACTCTGGCAGCAGGAAACATGTTTCTGCTGATGGGTGAGTGCCGAACCAGAGGACACAGCTTAAAAATACGGGGTAGACCATTTAGGACAGAGATGAGGAGAAACTTCTTCACCCAGAGAGTGGTGGCTGTGTGGAATGCTCTGCCCTAGAGGGCAGTGGAGGCCCAGTCTCTGGATTTATTTAAGAAAGAGTTGAAGAGAGCTTTCAAAGATAGTGGAATCAAGGGTTATGGAGATAAGACAGGAAGCGGATACTGATTAGGAATGATCAGCCATGATCATATTGAATATCGGTGCAGGCTCGAAGCGCTGAATGGCCTACTCCTGCACCTATTGTCTATTGTCTAAAAAGCACTCAAGGGCAGTTAACACCTCTTCCGGAGTGGGGTGAGGTGCTAAAAGAACCTTTTGACTTCTGTTACTGTGTTCAGAAACTGCCTTTTAGATTGATGTGAACAAAAACTGCATTTCTAATTAGCACCATGGAGTTTATCAAAATGTATTGAGTCGCTTCCCACACAGGTTTCCAACTCAGTTGGTATCCATGTGGCTCATGTACAGGTGTGAACATCTCTGCAGCAAATTGCATGGTTATGGTAAAAGGGAAAAAGAAGTGGCATCACGAACTGGTCCCGAGGTCAGAGATGCTCACAATGTGATTTTTCGTTCTCGTATTGTAATGCTACCTCCGGTTTTAGGGTGGAGAACATTCTTTGGGACTCTTATTCTGCAAAACAGACACAGTGACTGAAACTATGCTGCACGGTATGATGTGGAAGACGGCCTGCTCAGCTTTGTGCATTTTTCCTGTAATCCGGTGTGTTTCATGTTCCGAGTAAACGTGAAAGTTGTTCTGATTCGAGCAATGGTTGAAATCTCTCAGCAAAGCAAGAATCGAAATTGAAGTAATGTCAAGCAGCTCATGGTTATTTGACCAAATCATAACTGAACATATATTCTCACGCAGTCACAGATACATTTGTAGCTGAAAGAGTCTGTGAAGATAGACCTAACTTACCATTGATTTTTGTCTGGATTGATGGGCTATCATTATCTGCTGCGAAATTGATATTGTAGCCGGACACATCCCAGCAGCTGTGCGAGTCGGAGAGGGATCATGGAACCCTTTTCATGAGACTTTGCCTCTGTTGGTTTGAATCCCGCCACTGCCATTTATGCTCATCAACTCCAACAGCTTGTTAAAATGCTGCTTTGATCCCTGCTATATTGATGTTCAAAACAAAAGAAAATGGGTTTGCTTCCCGGGAAAAAAAACTGAGGTGTGGGAATGTGCTGAATATTTCAAAGTGTCTGTGTTATCATGATCATGTTCACCTCCCACATGGAAAATCGCAAGCAGCTCGACTGTTGCTTTGTTTTCCAGGCAAGTTGAGTTTTTACTGGAACCCAATTGAGACTGTTATTTCATCGCTATTGTTAAACAAAGTCCTGTGGTGACTCGACTCGTCGTTATTTGGTTTTCCGGCCAATGGGAAATGATTTTCGATGTCATAAGTTATATCATCTCTCCCATTTCCTTCATTTCCGTCCTGGAGACATTGGAAGGGAAAATTAATCTAATCGAGGCTGTGATTGGTGAAATTCACTTATTTATGGCCCACACTTATTCTTTGTTTCTCACTTTTCAGCATTGTCTGGGAAGTGGTGGTGCACTCAGGCTGCAGTATGTTTGAAAGAGTAGTTTGGAATTGTCCTGCTGCTGATCATGAGATTACTTTGTGGCTCATGCCCTCGGACTGTCTCACATTTAGCATTCATGCTTCGCTGTGTCTGAAAATGCATGAGCTATGCCAGTTTTGTTTGTGTTCCGTGTTAAATATTTTGTGTTTTGAGACTCGCTCAGTTCATTACGAATTAACAGGCTTTCTGAAGTAACTTCCAGCTGCAAAAATCCTCAACTGAGGACCTGGGAAAATTTCACAGAGTATGGTCAGTCAGAGCAAAAGTAAGGAAGTCGTTCGTTTCTGCAGTGTTTCATAATACTACCTTTCCGGTGAGCAATCGAAGAGACTCAATGATTGTACCATAGACTGCGATGCTAAAAAGTAATCCTTCAAAGCCGGTGTAATAAGCAACACAACGTCATTGGGTTACACCACATGGGAACAGATACTTTGGTGTATCTCATCCATGCTCACCACATAGCCAAAATTAAACACGTCCCATTTCTCAGCATTTGGCCTCAATCTCTCTAAACCCATTCTATCAGGAAACTCATCGGGTTACCTTTGCAATTTTCAGAGCGGAATAGCCTCGTCCACTTCCTGTGGTAGCTCATTCCATACACACACAACCTTCTGTGTGAGAAATGTGCCTCAGGTCCTTTGCCAATTTCCGCCCACTCACCTTAAACCTATGCTCTCGAGTTGTCAACTTGCCCCAGTTTGGGTAAAACACGAAAGTGCTCAGTTTACAACCCTTCCATAAAATCATGCCGCAGCCTTGACTCTGCAGGGAAAGTTGTCCCAGCCTATTCCACCTCGCCCTATGGTCCAAGCATTAACGACATCCTTGTCTAAATTTTGTCATCAATTCCACGTGTCTTTTTTTTCAAGACTTCAAGATGTCAATTAGAGTGAACAACAACGAGCTGTTGGAAACTGAAAGATGAAACGTAGAATGGCTTCAGCTTTCAGTGATGGACACCACTGAGTCGCTGGATGAGCGTCTGTGGCTTGCTTCTGCAGTGTAGTGGTCATTAAATTCGCCTCACACGCGAAACATCCCCAGTTCGAAACTGCAGCCTTTTACTTGTAAAGAACGGAGCTTTCAAGCTTGATTTCCCATCTGCAAACCTGCCATTGAAATTGCTCGAACAAATCTGCTCTCTTTGTGCAATGTAATGTAATTCCATTTAATTAGTGTGCAAAGCATTGTAAAGGTTTTCGCCAACCTGGTTCTGATCATATGCCATTTCGTTTGAGAGTGTAGTTACCGCGTTCTCATCCTTTCCACGAAAAACAGGACCACATTTGCATTCCTTGCGCAGACGGTCTGGTTCAAAGACAGGGAAGAAGCTGATGCGCTGGTGTCACAGTGCACCACGGATTCCTGAACTAGTCTGTCTGTCAAATGCACCCCAAAGTCGTCTCTGAAAGATCTCATTTGGAACCTGTGTGTCGTTATTCAACGTGCGAGAATTGGCACCAGTGGTCCTGAATCATGTTTTGGCGCAGTTCGCACGTTAGTGGCTCATTCAATCAGCTAGAGCAATGAAATAAATTACACTCTCAGAGGAAACTCTGAATTTGTGCTTTCATAACGTCGCTAGTATTAAAGTGCGCCCCGAGATCTAAGCCATGTTGGAACTGAAACGGAGGAATTGACAGAGAGACGACAGAATGACATCGCTTCCATTTGGTTTTCTTTAAATCACTGACAAGCAGGAAAAAGTAAACGGGGAGGCCGAGTGGGAAAGTGAGGCAGTTGCAGCTCTGGTGAAACTCCTTCTTTGCGATTCGCTCATCAACCAGAGACGTGAAGGTGATTCAGGCGTGTTACTCTTCACATCCCGAACAAAAAACATGGTATTGGGGGCAATGTACTAGATTGGATTGAAAATTGGTTGGCTGATAGGAAACAACTGGTAGTGATAAACGGCTCCATTTCGGAAAGGCAGGCAGTGAACAGTGGGGTACCGCAGGGATCCGTGCTGGGACCGCAGCTTTTTGCAATATATGTTGATGATATAGAAGATGGTATCAGCAATAACATTAACAAATTTTTTGATGATACAAAGCTGGGTGGCAGGGTGAAATGTGACGAGGATGTTAGGAGATTACATGGTGACCTGGACAATTTAGGTGAGTGGGCAGATGCATGGCAGATGCAGTTTAATGTGGACAAATGTATGGTTATCCACTTTGGTGGCAAGAACAGGAAGGCAGATTACTACCTCAATGGAATTAATTTAGGTAAAGGGGCAGTACAGAGAGATCTGGGTGTTCTTGTACACCAGTCAATGAAGGCAATTATGCAGGTACAGCAGGTAGTGAAGAAGGCTAATAGCATGATGGTCTTCATAACAAGAGGAATTGAGTATAGAAGCAAAGAGGTGCTCCTGCAGGTGGACAGAGCCCTGGTGAGACCACACCTGGAGTACTGTGTGCAGTTCTGGTCTCCAAATTTGAGGGAAGACATTCTGGCTATTGAGCGAGCTCAGCGTAGATTCACGAGGTCAATTACTGGAATGGAGGGATTACCTGACACTGAAAGACTGAAGCGACTGGGCTTGTATACCCTGGAGTTTAGAAGACTGAGAGGGAATCTGATTGAGACATATAAAATTATGAAAGGATTGGACACTCTGGCAGCAGGAAACATGTTTCTGCTGATGGGTGAGTGCCGAACCAGAGGACACAGCTAAAAATATACGGTAGACCATTTAGGACAGAGATGAGGAGAAACATCTTCACCCAGAGAGTGGTGGCTGTGTGGAATGCTCTGCCCTAGAGGGCAGTGGCGGCCCAGTCTCTGGATTTATTTAAGAAAGAATTGGAGAGAGCTCTCAAAGATAGTGGAATCAAGGGTTATGGAGATAAGACAGAAAGGATACTGATTATGAAAGATCAGCCATGATCATATTGAATGGCGGAGCAGGCTCGAAGGGCTGAATGGCCTGGTCCTGCACCTATTGTCTATTGTCTATTGTCTAAAATGCACTCAAGGGCAGTTAACACGTCTTCCGGAGTGGGGTGTGGTGCTAAAAGAAACTTTTGACTCTGTTACTATGATCAGAAACTGCCTTTTAGATTGATGTGAACAAAAACTGCATTTCTAATTAGCACCATGGAGTTTATCAAAATGTATTGAGTCTCTTCCCACACAGGTTTCCAACTCAGTTGATATCCATGTGGCTCGTGTACAGGTGTGAACATCTCTGCAGCAAATTGCATGGTTAAGGTAAAAAGTCAAGGAAAGTGGCATCATGAACTGGCCCCGAGTTCAGTACATCCTCACAATGTGATATTTCGTTCTCGTATTGTAATGCTACCTCCGGTTTTAGGGTGGAGAACATTCTTTGGGACTCTTATTCTGCAAAACAGGCACCGTGACTGAAACTATGCTGCACGGTATGATGTGGAACACGGCCTGCTTACCTTTGTGCATTTTTCCTGTAGTATGGTGTGTTTCATGTTCCTTTTAAACGTGAAAGTTGTCCTGTTTCGAGCAATGGGTGAAATCATTTAGCAAAGCAAGAATCGAAATTGAAGTAATGTCAAGCAGCTCATGGTTATTTGACCAAATCATAACCGAACATATATTATCACGCAGTCACTGACACATTTGTAGCTGAAAGAGTCTGAGAAAATAGACTCAACTTACCATTGATTTTTGTCTGGATTGATGGGCTATCATTATCTGCTGCGAAATTGATATTGTAGCCAAGCACATGGCAGCAGCTGTCCAAGTCGGCGAGGGACCATGGAACCCTTTTCATGTGACTTTGCATCTGTTGGTTTGAATCCCGCCACTGCCATTTATGCTGATCAACTCCAACAACTTGTTAAAATGCTGCTTTGATCCCTGCTATATTGATGTTCAAAGCAAAAGAAAATGGGTTTGCTTCCTGGAGAAGAAACTGCGGTGTAGGAATGTGCTGAATATTTCAAAGTGACTGTGCTGTCATGAAATCCCGGTCAAGATTATTCATGCCTGGAAAAAATAATTAAAGATATTGCTGCCTCAAACTTGTGAACTGCATATTGCATGTGAATACTGCAGGAAAGGCACTCGATCTTCTAACAAAATAGCACATTGAAACGTTATATTCGGGTAAATAGACAAAATGTCCTTCCTTGGTGTCCTAGTGATTGCATAAAAGTGAATAGAAAATAATATTTGAATAAATGTAGCCGACAATTTCTGTAAGTTATCTCACAGTACACATAGGCATCTGATTATTCCATTCATTGATGGGTGCACATATGCACCGTAGATTCGTGGAAGTGTGGAAAGTACGAGCGACCTTTCACCACAATGCTTTTTTTCCGCATTCTTCCTGTATCAGTTCATCCCGATTGCCCTCAGAAGGACACGAGTCTCCTTTATGAACGTATTGACCGTCTTGACCTCAATTACGTTCTGAGCCAGAGAGATCCACAGGTAAACAACAGTCAGGTGAAACAGCACAGCATCGCAGTGAGTATGAGGACGTCGAGAAATCAACGTTTCGGGTGTACCCCACAGTGCCCATATGGAAACTCTCTGATCATCTTAATACTGAACTTTCTCCGCCCTGTTCTGAGACTGTGTCCCATGGTTCAGCTCGCAGTGACATTGTGGGAAATCAGAACAGCATGCTTTTTTCCTAACTCAGAAAATAAGATTTTCTTAATCAAATCCTAGTATTTGTATTATATTCAACGAAGGGAAGGTTAAGCCACTGTCTAAGCCAATACTTAATGACCATTCGTTGTTGTCTGACTGAAATGGTGCAGTGCTGTCTTCTTTATTAGTATCAGATGAAGGCTATTTACGTTGCTCACCGACGTTTCTTCATACGGGTACAATTTTTAATACACGTATGCTCTCATTTAATTAGATGGCATAAACATGGAATAGACTCACAGAGTCACGCAGCACCGAAGAAGAGTCTTCCCTCCAACCAGTTTCAGGCAAATGGAAGTCAGTCATTAGAAGTGAGGGAAGACCCAAGTAAAAGCCATGTAGCAGACAACCATTAGACCCGATGTCATAGAAACTGAATTAGGAGATTCGGCCCATCTGTCACTCATGGCTGATCTGATTTTGCACGTTATCAGTAGACCTTCTCCCAGTCAATCTTGAATCCCGTTGTTTTATGCAAATTAGCGAAGTTACCTTCAGTTCGATAGTTTCTTTCAGAAATCTGACAGACAATCAAATACTGAAACAAGTATTTCAAATTTTTAGCCCGTAGCAAACAGATTATTACCTCCCAAGTCCGCATGTTCAGTCTGAGAATGGAATTTCCCTCTTACCAAATTAGTAGAGGAATTTCGCTCCGATTTCAAATAATACTATCTGCCTTTGGGTGTGCCTAATGTTTGAATGTTAAGTTGTATTGTTCTGCAAATGTCTGAGACGGAGGCATCCTGAGATTGAATTCTTACACAAGTTTCTGTCCACCAAGTTTATAGTGTGAATCTGTCGATGTTCTTTTAGACACATTCATTCACTTTATTGATCACTGCGATGGAGCCACCAAGCTTGCAGCTCGCTTCATACCAGGAGTAGTTCCCCTGTTACATTTTACCTTCAGCATTGAATATCACTTTGAAGCACAGCCTTTGCTGCAGTTAATCCCTTTTCCCCAGGACATACTTCTTTCCAGACGAACTTATTTAACCCACATGCATGTTCCAACAGGTAAGCAAGTAATTTTATCTCCTGTCCAGCAGATAACTAAGAACATATATTGCATTCCAGAAACAGCAAAATGCTTTCAATCCCTGTATGACCTTTTGTCATGGTCCCTGAACAGGTTCCTTCAGAAAAGTCCATTCAAGTAAATGACCCCAATCTACATTTAATCTGGCTACTTGTTAAGAAGCCTCACAGGAGAACAAATGCTGAGACAATTACTTCCACTTTATTGCATATTTAAACTCAGCTGAGAATCCTGAAGTGAGCAAGTTAAGCCTCAGAACCTACCTCAGATAAAACCCGATTAATGGTGGATTCTGGCTATGATTTTCACCAACACTATCTGTGTTTTGGTGTCAATTAATGGACCCATGTGCAGTGTTGTTCTCCCGAGTTCAGCTATTGAAACATTTTGCAGAAATCCATACTTCAGGTCTATAGAAACATCTCATTGATGATCATTTCGATTCTTTCGTTCAATTGATTAAGTATTTGTTCAGCGTCCTCAAGTTTGCAGTTTGCTTCCACATATAAAAAAAAGTCCCCTGCTTCTTAATATATAGTTTTATTCATTTGTGGGATATCGGCATTTCTGTCTGGCCAGCATTGATTGAACAGGTCTAGTTGCTCTTGAGAAGGTAGTAGTTTGCAGCTATTTTGTATATTTGCATCTCATCTTGAGTGGAGTATTCACAATGTCAATAAGGAGAGAATTCCAGGATTTTCACACAGCGAACGTGAAGGAATGGTGATATATTTCCAAGACAGGACTGAGAGTAGCTTGGAGGGGAAGTTGAAGATGTTGGCTGAGGAGTTTTGGTGAATTTCTGCCGTGCTTGTTGTAGATAGTACGTACTGCTGCGACTGTGAGTTGGTGGGCGAGGGAGTGGGTACTTGTGCATGTAACACCAAATGCGTGGGCTGCTTTGTCCTCGGGAATAGCCAACTTCTTGATTGCCATTGGCCCTTCACTTCTGCGGAGAATTGGAGAGTTTCCATTCGGTCTCCTGACTTTGTCCTTGTAGAAGATGTGTTCTAAGAACCACACCTGCTATCTTTGTGTTATACAGAGGAGAATGACCACCCCCCTTAGAACAAAAACTGCATCACCCAAAGGGGAGTGCCATGCCATATATTCTGTTTAAAGGAGGAGGAAAAGAGGTGTCATCCTGTTTTTCAGCAACTTCCAGTTGTGAAGTGAAATCAATCCCTGACACTCATGCTACAAGGCACAAATCATAACTTATTTATCTCACTCGAACATTGAACAAATTAACAAAACTGTTATAATACTAAACCATTCCCCGATAACTAATATTCACGAGAAAAACACAAAACTTAAATGGTATGATGTTCCAAGAAATACAACTCCCACTCTTGCAATAAAAAATACAATTTAGACTCTTCAAATTGCAGCCAGGGTAAGTGTCTACTTACAGATTTTCTAAAATTTGACATACGTCCAAGTATGTGGTCCCTGAATTCTGAGTCATCATTTTCCCCTTAATTATTTTTAGTGATCCTCTCACATCATGCTTGAAAGGGAATTGAAATGGACAGAATTTGCTGGATTCGTTTGTTGCATCTCGAATGGAAAATAAGGTGCACACGGAATTTATGTATCCTGATCATCTGGATAGTACTGACCATAAACCCTCAACATGTCTTAAAGGCCTGGTGCCAGCTTTCTACCGCTCCTTTGCGATTCCGGGTGGTCTGCAACAGATTGAATTGTTGTATTTGTTACTATTCTATAACTTGCCTGAATAATCTAGACGTAAACTTTGATCTGATTGTTTTTCTGTGGTTGTCTGTATCTAGTGAAAAGCTTGTGTTCCACTTCTGCAGTCCTTTCAGCTGTGATATGTGTGCAGAAAAGTCAACCCCATTCCTTATATGGTCCAGTCCAAGGGAAATGGTTTTGTAATTTCGCTCGATTTTTTTTCTTAAAAACTCAATGCCCTTGCATTGGTAATTCATATACTACATGCAACATCGCGTTTATATAACCCCATGATAACACGGCTTGATGAAGCTCTGCCTAGTTCTCTGATGAGGGAGCATCGCTCCGAAAGCTCGTGTGCTTCCAATTAAACCTGTTGGACTATAACCTGGTGTTGTGTGTTTTTTTTTAGCTTTGTACACCCCTTCCAACACCGGCATGTCCAAATCATGACTATTTCTCATCTGCCTGATATATGATGGTCTCTGCTTCCTGATCAATGTATCATTTTTGATTTCGTAACATTCTGTAATATACTCAGATTTTTGTCTCTGTTCACTAATTGAAATAATTGCTTCTGTTTTTCAACTTCCTGTTGTAACTGATTTAATTGTTTTGCATGACAAATATCCGCCTTATCATCCACTTATTCTTTTTCTGACTGAGTCACTTGATCAAACATGGCCTCTGATAATTCTTCTTCAACTTCCTCATCTGTATTCTGTCATTTCTGCTTCTGATTCAACTTGTGGGTTCGTGAACTTGTAATCACACAGACAGGAGAAATCCCAGTTGAAACGTCCTGTCGTTCTTCAGTTGCATTATTCTGCACCGGAGTTTCGACCTCTGTAGGCAATATCATTGGCAAGGACAAGTTGTATTACTGGAGCTGAGAGTTTCTCCAGTACTCCTTCCACCACTGCTTCACCTTACACTGGGCACTCCTACATTACTCTACTTAAAGGAGCACCTCTCGTCTCACCTTGAATTCCACGCACTGGCACGTTAGTCTGGCAACAGTCCTTCTTAGTTGCATATCTCATCAACAAAGAATGGCATGATTCCATGTCTCATAATACTGTAATTTCTCTACCAGCTCCTACTGGTAGATGCGAGTAAACCTCATATTCACAAGTAAATGGTTTAAGATTCGCCACTTTCTTCTAAATGAATCTCAGATAAGGTAGTACAGTCTGTTACAGCTTTTCCGCATCCAATATGCTACAAACCTGTAGCTTCCACCTTAAACAGGGTAAGGACGCCATCCCCGAGGACAGGTTCTGCATTTACAGAGGATTGGTGGGGACGAGAAGGAGGGCGACAGACACTTGATGGTACCGAAATAAGCCAACATAAGAACGGGATATGATGGACAAATCATCAAAACCCAGTTGCGATGTAAACGGTGAAACACCACAATTATCTCCTCAGAAAACAGATTCCGGACACGGTGGACAGAGAACCCTGCATCATCCAGTAGGTACCCAGAAAGGAAAAATTATACCACGCTATTTGAAGCCTTTAACGTGTCATCGGTGTTGGCGAATACCTCACCAAGGTCAGCCTGATGTCATATTGGATTCAAACAGCCTCCACCGTTCACAGCAAACTGCCCAGCTTTCAGGAAAACAGCGACCACAATATGGCACAACGCTGCCAGATCATCGACTTGGATGCTATTATCATATGTGGGATCAGCACTCACCATGTAAAAGGAAGGTGCTGGTTTGATTGGGCCAAGATTGCCTACCTCATGCTCTGCACGCAAGGATGATCTAAGGAATTCTACACTGGCAAGACCATGCAGACATTGCAACAATGGAGAAATGGGCTCCACACAACCAATCGCCAGAAAGAAATGCTCACTCCAACTTGGGAAAACCTTCAGTGATCAAGGACATTCAGTCTGCACCTTGAAGTCAGCACTCTCCAAGGGAGCCATTGAGATACACAACAACGCAGAATTATCGAATTGTCGAATATAGTACTTTGTACACGATATTCATTTTGCTTGTTGTCTGTGCAGGGTTTATTTAAAGTGCATGAGCTGCTGTTTTAGTCTATTCGTGTGTTTATGGGTGACAATCATGCCAAAGTGGTCAGATCAGTCATTTCTGAGATGGGTTTGATGTAGCGGAGAATGGCCAGGGATTCTGGACGGGTTTGTTTGCTTGTTCTGGATTGCTACTTAGAAATCGGCGGGCTGTGTTGATTTGGTACCTGCTCTTTTGAATACGGCTTTCTTCACCTCTTTGTAGTTCCCCTCTGCTGTCGTGTGCTGTGCCTTGTGAAATAATGTTCTACTGCAGATTCGTTTGTGGAAGAAGAGGAAAAAGAGGGCGAAAACCACAACAATGTGCAATTCCTAGATGTCACAGGAGAATGAACAGTAAATAGGGAACTTCAAACCAGCCTCGACAGGAAAGCAAAACATACGGAACAAATGCTTAACTGCAGAAGCGATCATCCCAAAGCCACCACGAAGCTGCATTAGAACATTTTCTGAGAGACAAAGAACAGCAAATGGCACCAACACAGATAATGACATCACCAGCCCAAGGAAACCGAAGAACGTGGGCAGAAAGTGAGCTATAACATGAGTGCTTCTCCTGAGGTTCACTGATGATGTTATCTCATATGGTGAAAAAATGGCCGAGAATGATCATTCCATCTGAGTGAGCAAACTTACACCCAGTAATGTCGTGGTTGCTGAGATGTTAAGAAGGCAACAGTTGATCAGTTCACGCTGCAAAAACATAAAATAATTCTCTACTTGGCAATCAACATAGCAACCAAATACGGTTTGAGGTGATAAGTCGTACATATGACTTCCATAAGTTCCCTGGAAGTATGAACAAGAATAGACCACATAGCTTCTAGAGCCGACTCTGACATGCAACAGCAGCGTGTTCGACCCAATATTGTTCACCTCACATTCTTGAATCCTCCACTAATTATTGATTCCTTTCATGATCAGAATCTATCGATCCCAGCCTAAAATAGAAGCTTGGACTCTGACATAGAGGGGCCCCGAGAAATAATCCTTTGAGAGAAGAAATTCCATCCTATCTGAGTGTTAAGGCGAATTGCCTTTATTCTGATCCAATATCATTTGATTCTGGACTCTCCGATAAAGAAAAACGTGTTCTCAGCATTTACTTCATCAAGTCCATTCAGAATTCTACACATTTAATGACATCATCTCTCATAATTCTAAACTTGCCACAGCAGATTTCCATTAAGCTTTTGCACATTTGCCAATACTTCCACATCAGGGATTGTGTTTCTGAAATTTCGTGAACTGCCTCTAAAGAAATAATACTACTTCTTAAATAAGGAGATGGAAATTGTTCACAGTATTCCGATTGTGGTCTCACCAGCACTTTGCAGTAAATATTACACATTCGTCTAATCTAACCCCTATGAAATTTGGGCCAAAATTCAGTTAGTTTTCTCAACACCACTTGCGCCTCTCTGTACGTTCCTCTGTTTCAAGCATTTATGTTCTGCAGCTTTTTCCCGTCATTTTCATTTAAATAATGCTGCCTTTTCTTGTTCTTCCTTTCAACATGATCAACCTCTCAAGTTTTCACTTTTTATTCCGGTGGACATAATTCTGCCCACTTACTTATTCCATCAGTACCTCTCTGTAGATTGGTTGGACCTCGCTTATAATTTGCCATGTCACCTGTTGTTGTGTTGCCTGAAAATTTGGCAAAAGTACATTCCCTTCCTTCCTGCAAATCATTAACGTCGATTCCAAAACATTTGTAGGACCAGGAATGACCTTTGTTGAAGTCTTGGTAAAACCTACCGATACAGATCACCATGTCTAAAAATCACTCCTGAGGACCATTTGTTATTTCCTGCCAAATATCAAATGTTCAAACGAGGCTGATATACTATCCCCAAAACCATGGACATTTGTGTATTATCCTTTTGCATGGATCATTGCGAAAGGCCTTCTGTTAGTTTGAAGACTCTGACTGTTTCTCTTCCTTGCGATTAATGTCAGACTTTTTTCAAAATGTTCGAGCAAATTTGACTGAAATTATTTTCCTTTTGTGGAACCATGTCGCTTTTGCTTGATTAATCTCTGATTTTCCACGTGCACTGCTATTTTTTTTCTTGAACTGTCCTATGAAGAGACATTGGGCAAACATTAACGGATTGACAGGATGGATGCAGGTAAGATGTTACTTCTGGTTGGGGGCCCAATGTAAAATTAAGGACATGTCACTTAGAACTGAGTTGAGATGCAGTTATTTCAATCAGAGCTTGTTGAACTTTTAGCCCCCTGGGGTAGAAGCTCATTTTGTTTTTTTTTCCTTTTTTATTCACCCCCACACTACTGCCTAACTATGGTAGTGCTTATTTTTTTTCTCAGAACCGATGGAGTGTGTGTGCAGGTGTGAAAAACAGTGAGAAACACAAGGTGCACAAATCTTTATTCGATTTCCACCACCAGGAAGATAGGAAAACACCCGAGTGGCCTGTGACAAGCAATGCCCTTCACATCAAAGGGCAATGCTATGTGATCAAACAGTGAAGGGGAGGGCAGGGACTAAATCAAAATGGAGTTGGAGGGGGAAATGATGCACTCCACTCCCTTGCGGTGCCCACCTCTCCCTGAACAACACCAGGGTGTTGGTGGACACCACCTGCTCCTTCTCCAAAGACACCCGGGTCCTTACATAACCGCAGAGGAGGGGCAGGCAGTCGGTTCTAACGACCCCCTCCACAGCCCGCTGCCTGGATCTGTTTATGGCCAGTTTGGTCAGGCCCAGGAGCAAATCCACGAGGAGGTCTTCAGACCTGCCGTCCCTCCTCCGCACCGGGTGCCCGAAGATCAGGAGCGTGGGACTGAAGTGCAACCAAAAGAAGAGGAGGAGGTTTTTCAGAAAATCAAAGAGGGAGTGCAAACGCCAACACCCAACATACACATGGTCCACGGAATCCACAGTGCCACAGAACAAGCAGTTGGGCTGGGAGTCCGTAAACCATCGCAATCTGCGGTTGCAGTGGACTGCTGCATGCAGCACCCTCCACCCCATATCCGCAAGAGAAACGGGGAGGACTCCTGCATAGAGAGCCCTCCACTGGGGATCCCCACCGCCCGGTGGCAAATGGGCACGCCAGGGCGTGTTCGGACGGTGGATGAGGGAGAAGAGGTGGACGGTGTGCAGCAGCAGTCGATAGAAGGCCCGCCTTTTCACCCCCTGAAAAGAAAGAAAATTAAAACTCCAGAGGCGGCTCAGGTTGTGGGGCACAGGCTCCCACGGGAAGTACGGGACCTAGGGACCAATGTGAAATTCCGTCCGGGCTGGGGTGAGCGCGGACGGGATCCCACCGCACACCTGAGCGTCCTCCAACTGGTGCACTACGTCGGGTCCGAGCACCGCCGTGGACTGCTATTTCTAACTGAACAGTTGAATCTGCTGCATTTTTTTCAACAAGAGATGTTCAGCAGTTTGTCTCACGGTTAAAAAAGATAAGTCACGTTGCTTCTGTTTCAAAACATACGACACGTTGGCAGTTTTAGAATCTTCTAGTACTCATTCCGAATTCAGTTTCTCTTTGAAAAATTAAAATCAATGTATCTACTACTATTCGAGTTACATCTTTTCGATTCCAAAGTGCAGTTTATCAGGACCAGAAGATTATATGGCCCAATTAATTTCTGATACTACTTCACTCCTGATGTGTTGATATTCAATTCCTCCTCGATATTCTTAAACATTAGTAGCTTCATTGTGTTTTCTGAAAGACACACTTTGATTCATTCAGTGCTCGGTGTTCATACCCCAGGCGATCACATGATTTATGTAATTCCCACCTTGACTAGAATGTGTTATTCCCTGGGAGGATGGAATTGCTAAAGACAAGACAGAAAATTACTGGTTTTATTGAATAGGATGGTCTCACCAGTACTTTTCAGTAACTATTACATGTTCTTCTAATCCAAACCCTATGAAATTTGGGCTAAAATTCAATTAGTTTTCCTTAATACCTTTTGCACCTTCCTGTGCGTTCCGAAGTTTCAAGCATTTATGTTCTGCAGCTGTTTTTTTTCTGTCATTTTCATTTAAATAATGCTGCGTTTTCTTGCTCTTCCTTCCAACACGATCAACCTCTCAAGTTTTCACTTTTTCTTCCGGTGGGAATAATTTTGCCCAATTACTTAACCCATCAGTACCTTGCCGTAGGTTGGTTGTACCTCTCTTAGACTTTGCCATGTCACCTGTTGTTGTGTTGTCTGAAAATTTGCCAAAAATACATTCCCTTCCTTCCTGCAAAAATTTACGTCGATTCCAAAACATTTGTAGGACCAGGACAGACCTTTGTTGAAGACTTGGTAAAACCTACCGATACAGATCACTATTTCGAAAAATCACTCCTCAAGACCATTTGCTATTTCCTGCCAAATATCAAATTTTCAAAGTATGCAGATATACTATCCCCAACACCATGGACATTTGTGTATTATCCTGTTGCATGGTTAATTGCGAAATACGTTCTGTTAGTTTGATCACTCTGACTGTTTCTCTTCCTTGCGAAAAATGTCAGACTTTCTCAAAAAGTTCGAATGAATTTCTGAGAAATTATTTCCCTTTTCTGGAACCATGTCGCTTTTGCTTGATTAATCTGTGATTTTCCACGTGGACTGCGATTTTTAACTGAACAGTTGAATCTGTTGCATTTTCGTCAACAAGCGATGTTCAGCAGTTTGTCTCACAGTTAAAAAGGTTTGGTCACGTTCCTTTATTTTCAAAACGTACGACACGTTGACAGTTTTAGAATCCTCTATTACTCTTTCCGAATTCAGTTTCTTGTTTGAAAAAAATGAATCCAATGTATCGACCACAATTCGAGTTACATCTTATCGATTCCAAAGTGCAGTTTATCAGGACCAGGAGATTATATGACCCAATTAATTTCTCTGATACTACTTCACTCCTGATGTGTTGATATTCAATTCCTCCTCTATATTCTTAAACATTAGTAGCTTCATTGTATTTTTTGAAAGAAACACTTTGATTCATTCAGTGCCTGGTGTTCATGCCCAGGGTATCACATGCTTTCTGACTAGAATGTGTTACTGCCTGGGAGGATGGAATTGTTAAAGGCAAGAAAGAAAATTACTGGTTTTCATGAATAGGATGTGGAGAGCAGTGAATCTCTAGGATGGTAATCAATCGTTTAATATTCCCTTGTCCATTAATCGTGACTGCGGATTCAATTTCAGAAACTGGACAATGGTTAGATGTGATGAGCTGCCATATGCATTACTGAGGTAACAGTTCGTAATTGGCCGGAGAAGACTACAGTCGATAACGCGATTAATGACAAAAAAACCTAGATGCCAATTCACGTGGCAAAATTATTTCATGCAAAGCAAAACCGTCTAAATTCTGAAATGAGGTAAACTACATAACAAAGAAATCCTTGAACAGAGAAGGCAATGGAAATGAAGTCAACGATGCCAGGTGCAGACCATATTTTATTTCGGGTAATATGAAAAAGTAAAGTTTGTTTTCTTTGCATAGGTGAATGGGAGTTGGATCAGTCATCATTTGAGATAATTGCATCTCTAGAGGTCTGATGCATGTATAAATGCACATTACCTTTCCATACCTTGGCCACACACCAGTCACAAACCTTCAGTCTCTGCTGAAGATATTCATTCTCAGAAATGGCAAAACCACCGATGTTGCTGTTGAAAGAGATTTACTATCCACTTCTCGCAGCTGTTAGTCTTCCAGGTAAGTCATTCAATCAGTTTGTGTTTAATTGAGTTTCGTTTTTTCAATATTAATGCTACATATTCTATGTCTCAGTGTTACAAGAACAATAGCGAGAATCATGTCAAGACAATTTTTCCTATTCCCTTTTTCTCGAAGCATTAGTAGTTTAGCATTAATAATTCAACATAAGAGTCGTCTGAAACTATATCTGTTGATCTTTAGACTGCCCGACAATACTACATAGAATGATGACTGGAACAGCATATTAAATGCTTCGGTAAATTTTCTATTTTGTAAATCACTCAGAATGTGTTCAAAAGTATCTTTTCCTCTGTTTCAATCATGCATTGTAATATTAACGATCATTTCTGTTTCTCTGACAGCGAACATGATGACTATTTTAGTTCTTTTCCGAGGAAACTGTGGTCTTTCCAGATGCATCTTGGCTTACATGTTGGCTATGGCAACATCGGATATATTGGTTATTATAAATAATATTATAGTGTATTGTATTTTGAGTTATCACTTCCCATTTTCCTTCTTGTCCCACACATCTGTGTGCATGCTCATTGTATATATGGTTACCATCAGTCTTGATCTAACCGTTTGGTTCACCGTTTCCTTCACATTTGACAGATTTGTGGTGATCTGCTGTCAGAAGTTTAAGACAAGACACTGCACCGGAACAACTGCAATCGCAATATTAGATTAGATTACTTACAATGTGGAAACAGGCCCTTCGGCCCAACAAGTCCACACCGACCCACAACAGTGGGCGGCACGGTGGCACAGTGGTTAGCACTGCTGCCTCACAGCGCCAGGGACCTGGGTTCAATTCCCGCCTCAGGCGACTGACTGTGTGGAGTTTGCACGTTCTCCCTGTGTCTGCGTGGGTTTCCTCCGGGTGCTCCGGTTTCCTCCCACAGTCCAAAGATGTGCGGATCAGGTGAATTGGCCATGCTAACTTGCCCGTAGTGTTAGGTAAGGGGTATGGGTGGGTTGCGGGTCGGTGTGGACTTGTTGGGCCGAAGGGCCTGTTTGCACACTGTAAGTAATCTAATCTAATCTAATTAATAATCATCTCAGTTCTGATCTTGTTAAAGAACATCCCAGTTTTGTTTGCATATGAACCTGAGCAAATCATTAATAATATTTAATGGGGCTGCTGGTCAAGTGTAACTTTCTTTGCTTCATCTCCAGGAATGGCATTTGTCTGGTTCTCCAGCACCTGGGTTGCTTGGCTTCCATTTCTCCTAATTTTCTTGTTTAATTCTTTAACCATCCACCGTATTATAGTGGCGAATAGGACTCGCATTGGACTCCAGAGCCATAGGACTGAGAAGCCAAAGCAATCAGGGATGGAAAACCGAAGGAAGTCCATTATTTTATTGTTCTCGGTATCAGGCATTTTCATATTGCTTTGGTTGACACATTCTGTGTGTTTGGTCATGACCAAATTGTCACACCCTAACTATTACCGAGGTGACTTCAGCAACCCTGAATACATCGCGACTGAAACAGGAGATATGTTGAAATTGTTGAGTTGTTTCCTGAACCCATGTATTTATGCAGCAACCCAGAACAAATTCAGGGAAGAGCTAAAAAAAACGTGGGGAAATCTCTATGAAAGAAAAGAAATCATATCATCTGGAAAACCTGTAGACAAAACAATATATTTTAGCCGAATCTCTTTGTAGCTGAAACTGAACATCACGTCGTTTTTCACCAGCGAATTATCTTTGGCCCTCGGGTTGGAGAAGACCTTCTCGAGTTAGTCTTGAACTGCTTTGTTGTGTGAAGCTGCCTTCGATTCAAAACATTTTTTGTGCAAAAAAAACATACTTTACGCAGATATTCCTTCGATGTTTGATTGGACATTTAATGTCGATTTTACATACTGCTTTTCAAAAAACAAATAAAAAAGAAAGTTTACATCCCAGGAACAGGCCCTTCGGCCCACCAGGCCTTAGCCAATCCAAATGTACTGTCTAAACCTGTCGGTCAATTCCTTAGCATCTGTATACCTCTGCTCCCCATCTACTCATGCATCTGTCCAGACGCGTCTTAAATGAATCTACTGTGCCTGCCTCTGCCGCCTCTGCTGGCAATGCGTTGCAAACGCCCACCACCCTCTGTGTGAAGTCCTTGCCGCGTGTATCCACTTAAAATTTCCACCTCTCATCTTGAAAGCGTGACCTCTCATTATTGAATCCCTCACTCTGGGGAAAAAAAAACTTGTCTCTATCCATCCTGTCTGTACTCTTCATGATTTTGCAAACCTCAATCAGGTCTCCTCTCAATCTCCCTTTTTCTAGTGAAAATAAACCGAACCTACTCAACCTCTCTTCACAGCTAGCACCTTCCATACCAGGCAACATCCTCATAAAACTTATCTGCACCTCTCCAAAGCGTCCACATCCTTTTGGTAATGTGGCGACCAGAACTGTGCACTGTATTCTAAATGCAGCAGAACCAAAGTCTTGTACAATTTTAACATGACTTGCCAGCTCTTATACTCAATACCCGTCCGATGAAGGCAACCATACCATATGCCTTTTGACCACTCTACCCACCTGTGCACCAATCTTCAGGGTGCAATGGACCTGCACCCCCAGATCTCTCTGCTCATGAACCTTTCCCAAGGCTCTTCCATTCATTGTATAATTATCAATTTTTTTAAGTTTAAAGTTGTGCATTCGCATGCATATACTGTCTGTAATCTCAAAGATCATTTTCTTTTAAAAAGGCGTTAGAGGCGACATTTGATGTTTTAATAAATTAATCCATTGCAGATACTCAGATCCAACACTCCAGTTTAAAATCCCAGTCAATATTATTTCTGTCTTGAACATAATTAATGCTATTACTGCCACAACTTGTGTATTGCACATTTTACATGAATACTACATGAAAGGCACTTGACTATTTGACAAAATAACTTATTGTAACCGTGCATAGGGCTAAAGAAAAAAACAACAAACAAAATGTCCTTCCTAGGCATCCGAGTGATTGCATAATAATGAGATTAAAGATATTAAATAGACGTAGCCGACAATTGCCACAAGTTATCTCCCAGTACACATGTCATATGATTAAAGCATTCAGTGATGAGTGCATTTAGGAACCGGAGATTCATGGAAATATCGAAAGATACGAGTGGTCTTTCACCTCTGTGCATTATTCCCGCATTCTTCCTATGCCGTTCCATCCCTATGTCCCTCAGAAATACCCATGACTACTTCTTGAACGCATTGAGTTTCGTGATATAATACTTAATGCCCACGCCTTGATGACTGACTGAAATTGTACAGTGCTTTTTTTTTGTTTGTGACCAGAGGAAGGGTATTTAGGTTTTCTTCTTGCAGATATAATTTTCAATACACTTATGGTTTCAATCAATTGGATGACATAAATACGTAACAGAGTAACAGAGTCACACAGTGCGGAAGCAGAATCTTCTGTCCAACCAGTTTTTCCTGATTATTATTGGCCAAATGGAAGTCAATGATCAGAAGCGATGGGAGACGAAGGGAAGAATTGTCTGCCAGACAACCATTGTACCACAAGACAGAATTAAGAAATTCGGCACATCCACCATAAAATCATGGCTGATATGTTTCTGCACGCCATTAGCAGACCTTCTCCCAGTTAGTCTTGAATCCCTTTGTTCTGTGCAAATTATCGAAGCTACCTTTGATTCGACAGTTTCTTTAAGAAATTTCACAGACAACCAAATACTGAAACAAGTATTTCAACTTTACAGCCCGTATCAAACAAAATAAAACCTCCTAAGTATGCAAGTTCAGCCTGAGAGTGGAATGTCACTCTTAGAACATAGAACATAGAAAAGTACAGCGCAGAACAGGGCCTTTGCCCAAGATGTTGTGCCGAGGTTAATCCTAATGTAAAATATAGTAACATAACCTATGCACCCCTCAACTCACTGCTATGCATGTGCATGTCCAGCAGTCGCTTAAATGTCTCCAATGACTCTGCTTCAACAGCCACAGCTGGCAACACATTCCATACATTCACAACTCTCTGCATAAATAACCTACCTCTGACCTCTCCTTTCTACCTTCCTTCGAAAATCTTCAAACTATGACTACTCATAACAGTCAGTCCTGCCCTGGGGAAAAGTTTCTGGCTATTGACTCTATCTATTCCACTCATTATCTTGGAGACCTCGATCAGGTCTCCTGTCCTCCATCCTTCTCTCCAGAGAGAAAGGTCCGAGCTTATTCAACTTTTCTTTATAAGGCAAGCCCTCCAGTCAATGCAGCATCACCCTCTCCAAAGCCTGTTTTTGTTTCCTACAGTGGGGTGACCAGAACTGGACACAATATTCCAAGTGCAGTCTCACCAGGAACTTGTCGGGCTGTAGCAAAACCTCGATGATCTTAATTTCGATACCTCTGTTAATGAAAGCTTAATCACCATATTCTTTCTTAACAACCCAACCCACTTGGGTGGCATCGTTGAGCGATCTATGTCCTGGCATTACCAGATCCCTCTGTTCCTCCACAGCCAGCATATATTGAACAGCTCTAGTCGCCCCTTGAGAAGGTGTTGGCATGCTGCTCTTTTGAACATTTGCATCTCATCTACAGTGAGTTGATCACAATGCTACTGAGGAGGGAATTCCATGATTTTCACACAGAGAACGTAAACGAATGGGTTGTGAGGTTAGTGCGTGTCTCGGGGGCGGGTGGGGGCGAAATTGAAGATGTTAGCACTCCCATACATGTGCTGCCCTTGTCGTTTTACATGAAATTGTTCATGGAACGTGATGACGGAGGATTTTGGGTGAATGTCTGCAGTGTGTCTTGTAGATTGTATGTACTGCTGCGATTACAAGTTGATGAAGGAGGGAGTGTATGCATGTGCATGTCAGACCAATTAAGTGGGCTGCTTTTTCCTGGAAAGTGGTGAACTTCTTGACTGACTTTGGAGCTTCACACATCCAGGCAATTGGAAAGTTTAATTTCTGACTGCTGAGTTTGTTCATTGCAGAAAAGGTGTTCCCAGATCCACATCTGCGGTCTTTGTGGTGTGTAAAGGAGAATGACCGTCCTTCTTGGAACAAAAACTGAATCACTCTAAGGGGTGTGTCATGCCCTATAATGTTTTTAAAAAACTATGAGAAGTGGTGTCATCCTGTATTTTTTAGCAACTTCTAATAGTTAAGTAAAACAAATCGCTGACACACATTTTGTAATACAAAATAACAACTTATTTACCTGACACGAATAGTAAGCAAACTAACTAAACTATTATCATAACAAATCATTCCCCTATACCTGCCATTCACGAGAAAAACGCAAGATTGAAATCGTATTCTGGTTTTATTACTGCCTGAGTTTTTCCAACTACCTGAAATGTACAACAAGTACAGAAAAAGGTCAACCACAGCCTTATGTAGTCCAGGACAGGAGAAATGTTTTTTTTACTGTAGCTTGAGTTTTTCGTAAATACTGAATTAACTTGTATTGTTAATTCATGTGCTACATGCAACACCGCCTATCTATAACCCCATGGTAATACAACTTGATGAACCTCTGCCTATTTCTGATCCACCTGATATTTGTTAGTTTGAATTTCCTGATCAGGATATCATTTTTAAGGTCGTAACATTCGGGAATATACTCAGATGTTTGTCTGTCTACGCTTTTTGATATAATTGCTTCAATTTTTTTCAACTTCTTGTTGTGACAGAGTTAATTGCTTTGCACGAAAAATATCCGCTTTTTCCTCCACTTTTTCTTTTTTTGATTGAGTCACTGGATCAAGCATGCCCTCTTATAGTTCTACTGCGCCTTCCTGAACTGTATTCTGTGAATTTTGCTCCTATTTCCTGTGGTGATTCCATTTCCTGTGTTCGTGGTGTCCTTTCCTGTTCTGTTTCTCAGAGGATAATAAGTGGGGTAGCAATCATTGTTATAATTGATAGAGTTCCTGTTGGAATGCCACGTTTCTAGGAATCTCGTGAGTGTCTCTGTTTGGCTTGTCCGAGAATGGATATATTGTCCCAGTCGAAGTGCTGTATTTCCATATCTGTATGCATAGACATTCGTGATAGTTGGGTATGTTTTGCGTGGCAAGTTGATGTTCATGTTTCCTGGAGTCTAGTGTTCCACGTGTTTGTCCAAAACAGTATTTCGCAAATGACGTTCGTTGTGCTTGTTCTCTGTATCGAGCCTTTCAATGTCATTAGCTGCTAATTTAATGTGTTGGTGGGTTTTTGGTCTACCATGATGCCAAACGAAGAATCTGGCAGTCATTCCTAAGATGTGTTTAATGAAGGAGAGTGTGCCTAAGATTTCTGGCAATGTTTTGTCTGCTTCTTTGATTTTGTTGCTGTGACATCGACGGACTGTGATCATTGGGTACACATTCTTTTTGAATCCGGTGGAAGTGCGGTTTTCTTCTGCTGTTCGTAGTTCCTCTGTGCTGCAGTGTGTGGTGGCTGGTAGAAATAATGTACTAATGCAGCTTCATTTGTGGAAGAAGAGGAAAACGTTTGCGAAAACCACAATAATGTGCCATTCCGACATGTCACAGTAGAATGAACAGTCAAAGGGGAACTTCAAACCAACATTTACAGGGAAACAACATATACGTACCAAATACAGAACTGAAGGAGCAATCATCCCAACATTAACAGGAAGCTGCATTCGAACATTTTCCGAGAAAAAGCACAGGAAATAGCATCACCATAAGAAATGACATCACCAGCCCAAGGAAACCTAAGCACATAAATTCAATGCGGTCCACAACTTCAGTGCTTCACCGGAGGCTTACTGATGATGTTACCGCGTAAGGACATTTGGTCGCAGGAAGTATAAACAGCAATGGACCATACTGCTTCTCGAGTCGACTCTGACATACATCAGGAGCATGAACGACCAAGTACTGTTCACGTTCCATTCCTTGCCTTTCCCCATAAAGAATGATTCCCTTCGTGATCAGAATCTATCTGTTTCACCCTTAAATAGAAACATGGACACTGTCCTGCAGCTTTCTGTGGCAAGGGGTGCCGAGACACAATCGTTTGTGAGAAGAATTTCAATCTATCTGAGTCTTAAAATGAATTCCTTTATTTTGATTCAAAATCATTTGATGCTAGATTCTCCGATGACAGAAAACGCATTCTCAGCATTTACCTCATCAAGTCCCTTCAGAATTTGACACATTTCAATGACTTCACCTCTCACAATTATAAACTTCTAGGAGTAGGTTCCCAACCGGTTTAGCTTTTGCACGTTCACCAAATTCTTACACCGGGGTTGTGTATCTGAAATTTTGTGAACTGTCTCTAAATAACTAACATATTTTCTAAATATAAGGAGACGGAAATTGTTCACAGTAATCGGATGTGGTCCCACGAGTACTTTGCAGTCAATATTACATATTCTTCGAACAAAACCCTTTGGAAATTTAGGCCAAAATTCAAAAAGTTTTTTCTGATTATCTCTTGCACCTCTCTGTGCATTTCGCTGTTTCATCCAAGATTCCAAAACACGTGTAGTACCAGGACTGACCCCTGTTGAAACCGTATCAATAAAGATCGCCATTTCTCAAAATAACTCCTGAACACCATTTGCTATTTTCCTGCCAAATATCAAATTCTCAAACTATGCCGATATACCTATCTCTGATACTATGGACACCTGTGTCTTCGCCTTTTTAGCATGGTTCCTTGTGAAACACATTCTGGTATTTTGAACACTCTGCTTTGACTGTTTCTCTTTCTTTTGAGTATGATTTAGGCTTCACTGAAAAGATCGAAGGAATTTTTCAGAAATTTATTTATTTTTCTGGAGACACATCAGTTTTGCTTTGTTAATCTGTGATTTTCCAACTGGACTGCTATTATTTATGGAACAGTTGAATCTGCTGCATTATCTTCAACAGGAGATGTTTAGCAATTTGTCTCACCGTTAACAAAGATTGGACACGTTCCTTTTGTTTTTCAAAATGTACGACACGTTGGCAGTTTTAGAATCCTTTAGTACTCTTTCCGAATTCAGTTTCTTCTTGAAAAATTGAAACCAAAGTATCGACTACAATTCTAGTTACATCTTTTCGGATTCCAGGGTGCAATTTGTCAGGACCAAGAGATTATATGGCCGAATTAATTTCTCTGGTATTACTTCTCTCGTGATGTGTTGACTTAATTCCTCCTCTATATTCTTAAACAGGGATAGTTTCCTGGAAAATAGCGCAAAATGCTTTGCGTTTTTGGAAATAAACACTCAGATTAATTCAGCACTCAGTGTTCATACCAAAGTGATCACATGAACTACAGTAGATTTCCAGCTTGAATAGAATATGTTACTGCCTAAGAGGACGGCATTCTTAAATGCAAGAGAAAAATTATTGGTTTTATTGAATTGGATGTGTAAAACAGCGAATCTCCAAGAGAGCAAACAATTGATTAGAATTCCCTTGCCCATTAATCATGATAGAGGATTCAGTTTCAGAAACTGAACAACGGGTAGACTGTGATGAGCCACCATATGCATTACTGATGGAACAATTGGCAATTGGCCAGAAAAGAGTGCAGCCGATGACGGGATTAATGACGAAAGGACTGAGATACCAATCCATGATGCAAGATTATTTCACGCAAAGGAAAACCGTCTATCTTCAGAAATGAGTTAAAGTGCATGACATTAGAATCCAATGAACAGAGAAGGTAACCAAAGTGAAGTCAACAATGCCTGTTTCAGATCATATATTATTTAGGATATTATGCAAAAGTAAAGTTTGTTTTCGTTGCACAGGTGAATGTGAGTAGTATTAGTGATGATTTGAGGTAATTGCATCTCCAGAGGTCTGATGCATATATAGATGCACATTACCTTTCCATACCTTGGCCACACACTGTCACAGACCTTTAGCCTCTGCTGAAGACTTTCATTCTCGGAAATGGCAAAACCACCGATTTTGCTGTTGAAGGAGTTTTACTATCCGCTTCTCGCAGCTGTTAGTCTTCCAGGTAAGGCATTCAACCCGTTTGTATTTAATTGATTTTAATTTTTCCTTGTTAATCCCACATACCGTATTTCTCAGTGTTTCCATATCAACATCGAGAATCATGTCAGTACACTTTTACCTTTTCCTTTTTTCTGGACGCTTTAGTGGTTTAAAAATAATACTTCAAATGAATGTCCTCTGAAAATATGTTTGTTGATCTTCAGACCTTCTGAGAGTTTCATATTGAATGAAACTGGAACAGCATGTTAAATGCTTGTGTAAATTTTGTATTTTGTGCATCACTGAGAATGTGTTCAAATGCTCTTCATAAGTATTTTCACCACTTCTTCAATCGTGCATTGCAATATTAACGATCATTTCTGTTTCTCTGACAGTGAACATGGTGACTATTATAATTCACTTTCGAGGAAACTGTGGTCTTTCAAAATGCATCGCAGCTTACATGGTGGCCATGGCAACAACGGATATATTGGTTATTATGAATAGTATTGTAGTGTATCATATTTTGAGTTATCACTTTCCATTTTCCTTCTTGTCCCACACATCTGTGTGCAAGCTCATTGCATATGTGATTACCATTGGTCTTGATCTGACTGGTTGGTTTACCGTTTCCTTTACATTTGACAGATTTGTGCTGATCTGCTGTCAGAAGTTTAAAACAAAACATTTCACTGAAAAACTGCAGTCACAATATTAATAATCATCTCAGCTCTGATCTTTTTAAAGAACATCCCGGTTTTGTTTGCATATGAACCAGAGCAAATCATTAATCAAATTAAACGGGGCTGCCATTCAAGTGTAACTTTCTTTGCTTCATCCCCAGGAATAGCGTTTGTCTGGTTCCATAGGGCCTGGGTTGCTTGGCTTCCATTTCTCCTCATTTTCTTGTTTAATTCTTTAACAATCCACCGTGTTGTAGTGGCAAATAGAACGCCCATTGGGCTCCAAGGTCACAGAACTGTGAAGCAAAGCAATTCAGGGATGGAAAACCGGAGGAAGTCCATTATTTTATTGTTCTCGGTATCAGGCAGTTTCATATTGCTTTGGTTGACGCAGTCGGTCAGTTTGGTCATGACCTGATTATCACACGGTAATTACTATCGAGGTGACTTTAGCAACCCTAAATACATCGCGACTGAAACAGGAGATATGCTGAAGTTGTTGAGTTGTTTCCTGAACCCATGCATTTATGCAGCAACCCAGAACAAATTCAGAGAAGAGCTAAATAACGTGGGGAAATCTCTATGGAAGAAAACAAAACATATTATTTGAAAAGAAAGAACAGAGGAAAAGACAAACGTATTTTAGCCGACTCTCTTGGCAGCTGACCCTAAATTTCACAATGTTACCATCAGAGAATTATTTTTGGTCTCTCGGGCTGTGCAAAAACATGCTTTCAGCAGATATTGCTTCGATGTTTGAATGGACATTTGATTTCGATTTTGCATATTTTTAATAATATTATTGGATGAACGTTTTGCATTGCATGGGCACACTATCCGTATTTTCAAAGGTCATTGTTCATTTAAAAATACCATTAGAGGTGACATTTTTGCGTTTATATAAATATATCCATTGCGGATTCTCAGATCCAATGCTCCAGTTTAAACTCTTGGTCACGTTTATTTATGTCTGGAAAATATACTCAATGATATTGCTGCCGCAAATTCATGAACTGCACCGGACTATCTGACAAAGTAACTCATTAAAACGCTATGTATGGCTAAAGAAACATGAAGAAAATGTCCTTTCTTGGTATCGTAGTGATTGTAAAATACTGAACTTTGTTTTTTTTTTTAAAAAATGAACACACGTAACCCACAATTTGAATAAATGTATCTCACAGTACACACAGGTATGATGACTAAAGTATTCAGTGATGAATGCACTTAGGAAGCATAGATTCGTGGAAATATCAAAAATATGACTGATCTTCCAACTCAATGTTTTATTTTCTGCATTATTCCTGTACCCTTCATCCTTATAGCCCTTAGAAACACACATGTCTACTTCTTGAGTGCATTGATTGATTTGACATCAATGATGTATTATGCCAGAGAACTGCACAGATAAAAAAAAACAGTAAAGGTGGAAGAACACAGCGTGGCAGGCAGCGTCAGGTGGTCGAGAATTTAACGTTTCGGCGTACGACAAAGTCTCTATTCGAAAACTCTCTCATCATCTCAGTGCTGACCGTTCTACCCTGTGTTCTTAGACTGTGACCCATGGCTCCAGCTCGCAGTGACATTGTGTGAAATCTGAGCAAATTGTGTTTTTTTTCTCAATCAAATCCTAATATTTCGATTATATTCAACGAAGGGAAAGTTGAGACACTGTCTAAGCCAGTATTTAATGGTCACTCGTTGTTGGCTGACTGAAACTGTCCAGTGCAATCTTCATATATGTTAACAGAGTAAGGGTATTTAGGTTTGTTCACCTACCTTTCCTCATACAGGTACAAATTCAGTACACTTATGTTCTCAGTTAATTAGATGACATAACCATGTAACAGACTCACAGAGTCACACAGCCCGGAAGCAGAATATTCGGGTCCAATGAGTTTTTGCCGATCTTCATCCGGCAAATGGAAGTCAATCATCAGAAGTGATGGAAGATCCAGGGAAGAGTTGTCTACCAGACAACCGCGAGACTACAAGAAATAGAAACAGAATTAGGAAATTCGGCTCATCCACCATTCGCTCATGGCTGATATGCTTCTGCACGCCATTAGCAGACCTTCTCCCAGTCAGTACTTGTTCAATGCAAATTATCGAAGCTGCCTTCGATTTGACAGTTCCTGTAAGAATTCTCACAATCAAATACTGAAACAACTATTTCAACTGTATAGCACATAGCAAACAAAATAACACCTTTCATGTCTGCAAGTTCAGTCTGAGTATAAAATTTCACTCTCACCAAGTTAGTGGAGGAATTTAGCTCCGATCTTAAGTAATACTGTCTGCCTTTGGATGTGCCTACTGTTTGATTGTTAAATTGTATTGTTCTGCAAATGTCTGAGACTGAGGCATACTGAGATTGAATTCTTATGCACGTTTCTGTCCATCAAGTTTGTGGTGTGAATGTGTGGATGGTCGTTTCGACACGTTCCTTCACTTCATTGATCACTGTGATGGAGCCACAACGTTTCCAGCTTGCTTTCATATCAGAAGTAGCTCCTCTGTTACATTTTACCTTTGGGATTGAATATCTCTTTGATGCGCTGCTGATCCTTCTGTTAATCCCTTTTCCTCAGGACATTCTTCCTCCCGACGATCTTATTGAATTGATAGTCATGAACCAACGGGTTATCAAGCTATGTCACCTCCTGTGTCGCAGAAAACAGCAAACAAAGGTGGCATCCCAGAAATAGACAATTGCTTTCAATTCCCGGTAAATCAGTTTGTCAATATCCCTTAACATGTTCCTTTGGAAAAAGTCCCTTCGACTAAATGACCCAAATCTACATTTCATTTGGTTACTAATTAAGAAGCCTTACAGTCTAACAAATGCTGAGACAATTACTTCAACCTCATTGGATATTTACACTAAGCTGAGAGTCCTGATGAGAGCAAGTTAAGCCTCAGAAGCTCCCTTTGCTATTACCCAATGAATGGTGGATTCAGGCTATGATTCCAACCATGACTGTCTGTCTTTTTGTGTCCATTGACACACCCATGTGCATTATTGTTCTCCAGAGTTCAGCTATCAAAGAATTCTGTTGTGGCCCTATTGTACAGAAATTCGAACTTAAGGTCTGTCGAGACATATCATTGATAATCATTTAGATGCTTTCATTAAAATGATTAGTTACTTTTTCAACGTCAACACGTCTACTCTTTGTTACCTCATAAGAAGTAAGAGCCCTGCTCTAAATGCATGTTTTTATCATTTGCGGGATGTCAGTATTTCTGTTTGGCCAGAACTTATTGAACAGCCGTAGTTGACCTTGAGAAGGTGGTGGCTTGCTGCTGTTTTGAACATTTGCATCTCTTCTACAGTGGGTTGACCACGATGCTATTAAGGAGCGAATTCCAGGATTTTCACACAGCGAACGTGAAGGAATGGTGATATAACTTCCAAGTAAGCGCTGTGAGTAGCTTGGATGGGAAGCTGAAGATGGTGGTAATCCCATACATATGCTGCTCTTGTCTTTCTACATGAAAATGATCATGGAACGTGGTGGCTGAGGAGTTTTGGTGAATTTCTGCAGTTCGTCTTGTCGGTAGTATGTACTGCTGTGACTGCGAGTTGTTGGGGGAGGAAGTGCGTGCTTGTGCATCAAATACAAAATGCGTGGGCTGCTTTGTCCTGGAGAGTCGCCAACGTCTAAACTGTCTTTGGAGCTTTACATAACCTGGCAATTGAAGGGTTTTCATTGGACTCCTGCTTTTTATTTCCTTGCAGGAAATGTGTTCCAAGATACACATCTAGTGTCTTTGTGTTATATAGAGGAGAAGGATCATCCTTCTTAGAACAAAACCTGAATCACCCAATGGACAGCGCTAGGCCCTACGATCTGTTAAAAGGACCATGAAAAGTGGTGTCATCCTGTTTTTCAGCAACTTCAAGTATTGAAGTGAAAGAAATCCCTGACACTCATTTTGAAATACACAAATAATCATTTATATATCTGACTCGAAATATGAACAAATTAACTAAACTATTATCTTACTAAACCATTCCTGCATAGCTACTATTCACGAGAGAAACACAAGACTGAAAGGGTTTGCTGTTCTAAGAAATGCAATTCCCAATCATGCAACAAAAGAATACAGTTCATTCTCTCCAAATTGCAGCCAGGGTACGTGTCTCTTTACTGAATTCGTAAAGTTTGACAAAAGTCCAAGGATGTGGTGTCTGAATTCTGAGTCACTAACTTTTACTTAATTATTTTCAGTGGTCCTCTCACATCATGTTCCAAAGTGAATTCAAATGGACTGAATTTGCTGGGTTCTTTTGTTGCATCCCGAATGCAAAAAAGGTACACATGGAATTCCTGTATCCTGATCGTCTGGATAGTCTTGACCACAAACACTCAACATGCCTTAAAAGCCTGATGCCATCTTTCTACCGCAACTTTGTGATTACAGATGGTCTGCACTAGATTTGAATGGTTTGTAATTTTCCATAACTTGCCTGAAAAATTTGGATGTATATTTCAGTCTTGATCTGATTATTTCTTTGTGGGTAGTTTGTGTCTAGTGAAAAGAATGTGTACCACTTCTGCAGTCATTTTAGCTGTGATATGATGGAATGGAAAGACCGTTGGAAATCTAGGGGACACGTGCATTGTTGTCAACAGAAGCTGATTCTTATTTTTTATCATCGACGTTTACACAATCGACTTTTTCTCAAATGTACGAATGTGTATTAAAGTTGCTTGTTTTATTACTGCCTGAGATGTATGGCATGTCTAGAAAAAGGCCAACCCCATCATATGTAGTCCATACCATGAAGAATGCTCTATACGTTTTAGGCTTGAAGTTTCCTTAAAGCTGAATGACCTTGCATTAGAAATTCACGTGCTCCATGCAACACCGCCTTTCCATAACCCCATGCTAATACAACTTGATGAACCTCTGCCTATTTCTCATCTACCCGATGTATGATGGCCTCTGCTTCCTTATCAAGATATAATTTTTACGGTTGCAACATTCGGGAATATACTCAGATTTGTATAACTGTGTACACGATCTGATACATTTGCTTCAGTTTTCCAACTTCCTGTTGTGACTAAGTTAATTGATTTGCACGAAAAAAAAATCTGCTTTATCCTCCACTGATTCTTTTTCTGATTGAATCACTCGATCAAACATGGCGTCTGATAATTCTACTTCAACTTCCTTATCTGTGTTCTGAAATTTCTGCTCCTGTTTCACCTGGTGGGTTTGTGACCTTGTTATCCCACAGACAAAAGAAATTGATGCTGGAGGCCGAACTTTGCATTATGAGAGAATTCACAATTATCGGCCATTTCAGCTGCGATTCTTTCGATTTTTACCGTCTGCTCTTTCACATGACCTCTTAACTACTTCAGAAACTGAATGTTTGGACTCCCCAAAATGATCGTTTCTCTGAGAGGTCCATTTTTTTGATCCAGTCTTTTTGTCCTTATCCACCGATCAAAGTTTGTTTGTTTGCTCCTTTCAAGCTCAATTTATTTTTGATCAAGGTCCGCCTTACATTCCTGAAATATTGGAACGTTATTGTTTTGCAGGACCTGGCATTTTCAGTCTGCACAGTGTAGCTTTGGTGTACTCGGTGATCAGGACCATGTCCATTGCTCACCTGCAATGTCGCCGATCCATGGAACAGCACGTCCTTTTTCACTGGAGCAGACAGAGATGTGGCCATCCCAGATCTGCGAATTTTCAAATAAAGGAATGAAAAATCACAGGTCGATTATTCCAGTTTCAGGCTATCTGACTTCGAAACGGTGTCTATGCATCGATGTTTGAAAGTGAATATTGGACCCCTTAAAGTGTAGACTACTCAACCTGTAGAGCAGGAAACCACTATACGGACTCCGTTTGGCCAAAGATCTGACTGAGGATAAAATGATTATCGACGGAAAATAAGAGAAGTTGATTTGTTCCATTTCTTGTGTTGTGGATATCATTTCCTGTTCTTTTTCTCAGAGGATGATATTTGGATAGAAATCGATGCTTTTGTTGACAGCATTCCAGTTGGAATTACATGCTTCTAGGAATCTCGTGAGTGTCTATGTTTGGCTTGTCCAAGGAGGGATGTGTTGTCAGAGTCGATGTGGTGACATTCCTCACCTGTATGCAAGGATACGAGTGATAGCTTGTCATGTCTTTTCGTGGCAAGTTGATGATCATGTATCCTGGAGGCTAGTTTTCTGCCTGTTTGTCCGAAGTAGTATTTTGTAAATGACGTACATTTTGCTTGTTGTCTGCTGCTTTGTTTGGGTATGGGGGGGGGGGGGGGTTGGGGTTTGTGGGCTACAGTAATACCAAGAGGATTGAGTAGTCTGGCAGTCGTTCCTGAGATGTTTATGATGAAAGGGAGAGTGCCTAAGGTTTCTGGGAGGGTTTTATCTGCTGCTTTGTTTGTTTTACTGAGAAATTGACAGACAATCTTCATTGGCTAACCGCTTTTTTGTATGCGCTGTATATGTGGTTTTCTTTTGATCTTCGTAGACCTTCTGTGCTGCAGTGTGTGGTGGTTCATTAAAACAATGTTCCAATGCAGCTTCATTTGTGGGAGAAGAAGAGATAGTGGAGGAAAACCACAATAATATGACATTCCTTGATGTCACAGGAGAATGAACAGTCAATGGAGAGCTTCAAATCTAGGTCTACAGGAAAACAAAACATACGGAACAAATGCAGAACTGCAGGAGCAATCATCCCAACATCCACGCGAAGCTGCATTCGCACATTTTCTGAGAAAAAAGCATAGGAAATGGCATCACCACAGGAAATAACATCACCTGCTCATGGAAACCCAAACAGATAAGTAGAATGCTGGCCATAATGCCAGTGCTTCACTGGAGGCTCACTGATGATGTTACCTCGTATGGTCATGAAACGTTTCAAAACGAACAAAGCGAGCAAAGTTACATCCAGTAATCTCATAGTGAATGTGGATATGATCATGAAGGCAATAGTTGACCAGTTCATGCTGCAAAAACAACAAAATAATTCACAGCAACCAAATATTTACTATAATGGTTTGAGCTGATAATTCGTACATACTAAGTCCATAGGTTTGCAGGAAATATAAACTAGAATAGACGATGCTGTTTGTGAAGCCGACTCTGACATGCATCTCTGACATGTTGTTCCATCCCGGCGTTTTCCCATAATGAATGATTCCCTTCGTGATCAGAATATATCGATCTCAGCCTGAAGTAGAATAATGGGTTCTGACCCACAGCGCTCTGTGGCAAGGGGTCCTGAGCCGCAACCTTCTAGGCGGCATGGTGGCACAGTGGTTATCACTGCTGCCTCACAGCGCCAGAAGCCCAGGTTCAATTCCCGTCTCAGGCGACTGACTGTGTGGAGCTTGCACATTCTCCCCGTGTCTGAGTGGGTTTCCTCCCACAGCCAGGTGAATTGGTGATGCTAAATTGCCCGTAATGTTAGGTGGGTCAGTGTGGACTAGCTGGGCCGACGGGCCTGTTTCCACACTGTAAGTTATCTAATCTTAGATGAACATGCATCTTCTCTGAGTCTCAAATTGAATTGCCTTCCTTCTGGTCCAGTATCATTTGATTCTAGATTCTCTGATGAAGGAAAACTTGCCCTCAGCATTTAGTTGGTCAAGTCCCTTCAGAATTCTACATACCCCGGTGACTTCACCTCTCATAATTCTAAATATCTAGGAGTAGGTTCAGAACTAGTTTAGCTTTTACATTTACGCCAAATTCACGCTCTGGATCTGAGTATTTGAAATTTCGTGAACTGGCTTGAAAGAAGTGATATATTTTCTTAAATAAGGAGATGGAAACTGTTCAGAGTACTCCGGATGTGGTCTCACCAGCACTTTGCAATAACTATTATGCATTCTTTGAATCGAAACCCTTTGAAATTTGGGCTAAAATTCAATTAGTTTTCCTGATTACCCCTTGCACCTCCCTATGTGTTTCTCTGTTTCATGCAGAAGTATTCTCAAGCATTTATGTGCTGCAGGCTTTTTCCGTTATTTTCATATAAATAATGCTGCGTTCTTTTGCTTTCCCTTTCAACATGGACAACTTCTCATTGTTTTCGCGTCTTATTTCATTGGGCATTTTCTTTGCCCACTTACTTAATCGATCAGTACCTCTGCGTCGATTGGTTGCACATCTTTTCGAATTTGCCTTGTCATCTGTTGCTGTGTTGTCTGAAAATTTGGCAAAAAGGTGCATTTCCTTCCTTCCTGCAAATCATTAATAAAGGTTATAAAACATTTGTGGCACCAGGACTTTCCCTTGTTGGACCCCCAACGATTCAGATCGTCATTTGTAAAAATAACTCCTGAACTCTATTTGCTATTTCCTGCCAAATACTAAATTCTGAAACTATGCTGATGTGCAATCTCTAATACCATGGACTCTTGTGTCTTACCCTTTTGCACGGTTCCACGTGAAACGCCTTCTTGTAGTTTGAACACTCTGCTTTGACTGTTTCTCATTCTTTCGATCATGGCTCAGACTTCCTCGAATAGGTCGAAGACATTTCTCAGAAACTATTTCCCTGTTTTGGAGCCATGCCGATTCTGCTTGATTAATCTGTGAGTTTCAGAATGGACTGCTGTTCGTTACTAAACAGTTGCTACTTTTTAAGTTTCAACCAGAGATTTTCAGCTGATTCGTTCATAGTTTAAAAAAATGACCATGTTCTCTTTTTTAACAAATGGTTTTCGCAAGGTTTGTGAAGGTTTGTAGCTCAGGTTTAGTTTTAGGGTGTAGGTTTGCTCGCTGAGCTGTAGGTTTGATATCCAGACATTTCATTACCTGCCTCAGTAACATCATCAGTGGCGACCACCAAGTGAAGCGAAGCTGTTGTCTCCAGCTTTCTATTTATATCTTTCTCCTGGATGGAGTTCCTGGTGTTTGTGGTGATCTCATTTCTTGTTCGTTTTCTGAGGGTTTGATAGATGGCATCTAGATCTATGTGCTTGTTTATGGCGTTGTGGTTGGAGTGCCAGGCCTCTAGGAATTCTCTGGCATATGTTTGCTTAGCCTGTCGCAGGCTAAGAACGACCTCCTCTCCCTCATAGCCCTATAGACGGATGAAAAAAAAACATTTCGACTGGGACAACACATCTATCCTGATTGTGGGTAATATCAGTGATGATTTGAGGTAATTGACTCTCTAGAGGTCTGATGTATATATAAATACACATATCCATTCCATACCTTGGCCACACACCAGTCACTGATCTTCAGCCTCTGCAGAAGTCATTCATTGTCAGAAATGACGAAACCACCGATTTTGGTGTTGAAAGAGATTTACTATCCACTTCTCGCAGCTGTTAGTCTTCCAGGTAAGCCATTCAACCCGTTTGTATTTAATTGATTTTAGTTTTTCCTTGTTAATGCTACTTACTGAATGTCTCAGCGTTACCAGAACAATATCGAGAATCATATTAGGACACTTTTTCCGATTCCCCTTTTCAGGAAGCAGTACTCGTTTAACAATAACAATTCAACATACGAGTCGTCTGAAAATATATTTGCTGATCTTTAGGCAGTCAGAAACACCAGAGAGATTGATGACTGGAACAGCATGTTAAATTCTTGGGTAAATATTCTATTCTATAAATCACTCAGTATGTGTTCAAAAGTATATTTTCCTCTGTTTCAATCATGCATTGCAATATTAACGATCATTTCTGTTTCTATGACAGCAAACATGATGACTATTTTAATTCTTTTTCAAGGTAACTGTGGTCTTTCCAAATCATCTCGGCTTACATGGTGGCCATGGCAACATCGGATCTATTGGTTATTATCAATAGTATTATAATGTATTGTATTTTGAGTTATCACTTCCCATTTTCCTTCTTGTCCCACACACCTGTGTGCAAGCTCATTATATACATGATTGTGAACAGTCTCGATCTAACTGTTTGGTTCACCGTTTCCTTCACATTTGACAGATCTGTGGTGATCTGCTGTCAGAAGTTAAAGACAAAACATTGCACTGAAAACACTGCAATTACAATATCAATAATCGTCTCAGGTCTGTCCTTGTTAAAGAACATCCCGGTTTTGTTTGTATATGAACCAGAGCAAATCATTAATAATATTGAATGGGGCTGCCGGTCAAGTGTAACTTCCTTTACTTCATCTCCCGGAATGGTGTTTGTCTGGTTCTACAGCATCTGGGTTGCTTGGCTTCCATTTCTCCTAATTTTCTTGTTTAATTCTATAACCATCCACCGCGTTGTAGTGGCGAATAGGACTCGCATTGGACTCCAGGGTCACAGATCTAAGAAGCAAAACCAATCAGGGATGGAAAACCGGAGGAAGTCCATAATTTTATTGTTCTCGGTATCAGGCAGTTTCATATTGCTTTAGTTGACACATTCTGTGAGTTTGGTCATGACCAGACTGTCACACCCTAACTATTACCGAGGTGACTTCAGCAACCCTGAATACATCGCGACTGAAACAGGAGATATGTTGAAGTTGTTGAGTTGTTTCCTGAACCCATGTATTTATGCAGCAACCCAGAACAAATTCAGAGAAGAGCTAACGAACGTGGGGAAATCTCTATGGACGAAAAGAAATCACACTATTTGAAAAACCTGTGGACAAGACAATATATTTTAGCCGAATCTCTTTGCAGCTGAAAATGAATTTCATGTCGATGTTCGCCAAAGAATTATCTTTGTCCCTCGGGGTGAGCAAAATAAATGCTTTCTGCAGATATTCCTTCAATGTTTGAGTGAACATTTGATCTCGATTTTACATCCCGCTTTTCATTTATTTAGTTCAAAAGTTTGCATTTGCATGGGAGTCAGTCTTGAATCCCGTTGTTATATGCAAATTAGCGAAGTTACCTTCAATTCGATAGTTTCTTTAAGAAATCTCACAATCAAATACTAAAACAAGTATTTCAATTTTATAGCCCGTAGCAAACAAATTATAACCTCCCAAGTCCGCATGTTCAGCCTGAGAATGGAATTTCCCTCTTACCAAATTAGTAGAGGAATTTTGCTCCGATTTCAAGTAATACTGTCTGCCTTTGGATGTGCCTAATGTTTGAATGTTAAATGGTATTGTTCTGCGAATGTCTGAGACTGAGGCATTCTGAAATTGAATTCTTACAGAAGTTTCTCCCACCAAGGTTATAGTCTGAAACCGTGGATGGTCTTTCAGACACATTCATTCACTTTATGGATCACAGCGATGGAGCCAATTAGTTTGCAGCTTGCTTTCTTATCAGGAGTAGCTCCCCTGTTACATTTTACCTTCAGCGTTGAATATCTCTTTGAAGCACAGGCTTTGCTGCAGTTAATCCCTTATCCCCAGGACATTCTTTTATCTAGACGATCTTATTTAACCAACATGCATGTTCCAACAGGTGATCAAGTAATTTTATCTCCTGTCCCGCAGATAACTAAGAACATACGTTGCCTCCCAAAAACAGAAAAATGCTTTCAACTCGTGTATGACATTTGCCATGGTCCTTGAACAGGTTACTTTGGAAAAAAGTCAAATCGAGTAAACTACCACAATCTACATTTAATCTGGCTACTTGTTAAGAGGCCTCACAGGAGAACAAATGCTGAGACAATTACTTCCACTTTATTGCATATTTAAACTAAGCTGAGAATCCTGAAGTGAGCACGTTAAGACTCAGAACCTACCACAGATATAACCCGATGAATGCTGCATTCAGGCTATGATTTGGTGTCAATTAATAGACCCATGTCCAGTTTTGTTCTCCAGAGTTCAGTAATTGAGGAATTCTACAGAAATCCATACTTCAGGACTATAGAGATATATCATTAATGATCATTTCGATTCTTTCGTTCAAACGATCAATTATTTGTTCAGTGCCCTCCAGTTTGAAGTTTGCTTCCACATTAAAAAAAGGCACCTGCTCCTTAATGTATATTTTTATTCATTGGTGGGATATCGGCATTTCTGTCTGGTCAGCATTGATTGGGTAAAAACAATGACTGCAGATGCTGGAAACCAGATTCTGGATTAGTGGGGCTGGAAAAGCACGGCAGTTCAGGCAGCATCCGAGGAGCAGAAAAATCGACATTTCGGGCAAAAGCCCTTCATCAGGAATACAGGCAGAGAGACTGAAGCGTGGAGAGATAAGTGAGAGGAAGGTGCGGGTGGGGAGAAAGTAGCATAGAGTACAATGGGTGAGTAGGGGAGGGGATGGAGGTGTTAGGTCGGGAGGAGGAGTGTGGAGTGGATAGGTGGAAGGGAAGATAGGCAGCTGGAACAAGTCACGGGGACAGTGCTGAGCTGGAAGTTTGGAACTGTGGTGAGGTGGGGGAAATGAGGAAACTATCGAAGTCCACATTGATGCCCTGAGGTTGAAGTGTTCTGAGGTGGAAGATAAGGCGTTCTTCTTCCAGGCGTCTGGTGGTGAGGGATTGACGGTGAAGGAGGCCCAGGACCTCCATGTCCTCGGCAGAGGTTTAGGGAGAGTTTTAATGTTGGGCCACAGGGCAGTGTGGTTGATTGGTGCGGGTGTCCAGGAGATGTTACTTAAAGTGCTCTGCGAGGAGGCATCCAGTCTCCCCAATGTAGAGGAGTCCGCATCGGGAGCAACGAATACAATAAATGATATTGGTGGATGTGCAGGTAAAACATTGATGGATGTGGAAGGCTCCTTTAGGCCTTGGATGGAGGTGAGGAAGTAAGTGTGGGCGCAGGTTTTGCAATTCCCACGGTGGCAGGGGAAGGTACCAGGATGGGAGGGTTTATTGAACATCTCTAGTTGCTCTTGAGAAGGGAATGGTTTGCTGCTATTTTAAACATTTGCATCTAATCTACAGTGGAGTAATCACAATATTAATAAAGAGGGAATTCCAGGATTTTCACACAGCGAACATGAAGGAATGGTGATATATTTCCAAGACAGGATTGAGAGTAGCTTGGAGGGGAAGTTGAAGATATTGGCTGAGGATTTTTGGCGAATTTCTGCAGTGCTTCTTGTAGATAGTACGTATTGCTGCTAATGTGAGTTGGTGGGAGAGGGAGTGGGTGCTTGTGCATGTAACACCAAATGTGTGGGCTCTTTTGTCCTCGAGAATGGCCAACTTATTTATTTTCTTTGGACCTTCACTTCTGCAGAGAATTGAAGAGTGATCATTCAGACTCCCGGCTTTGTCCTTGCAGAAGATATGTTCCAAGAACCACACCTGCTGTCTTTGTGTTATACAGAGGAGAATGACCACCCCTCTTAGAATAAAAAACTGCATCACCCAAAGGGAAGTGCCATGCCATATAATCTGTTCAAAGGACTAGGAAAAGAGGTGCCATCCTGTTTTTCAGCAACACCCAGTTGTTAAGTGAAATAAATTCCTGACACACATTGAACATAGAACATTGAAAATTACAGCACAGTACAGGCCCTTCGGACATCGATGTTGCGCTGATCCAAGCCCACCTAACCTACACTAGCCCACTATCCTCCATATGCCTATCCAATGCCCGTTTAAATGCCCATAAAGAGGGAGAGTCCACCACTGTTACTGGCAGGGCATTCCATGAATTCACGACTTGCTGAGTAAAGAATCTACCCCTAACATCAGTCCTATACCTTCCACCCCTTAATTTAAAGCTATGCCCCCTCGTAATATCTGCCTGCATACGTGGAAAAAGGTTCTCATGGTCAACACTATCTAAACCCCTAATCATCTTGTACACCTCTATCAAGTCACCCCTAAAACTTCTTTTCTCCAATGAAAACAGCCCCAAGTGCCTCAGCCTTTCCTCATACGATCTTCCTACCATAACAGGCAACATCATGATAAACCTCCTCTGCACCCGTTCCAGTGCCTCCACATCCTTCCTATAGTATGGTGACAAAAACAGCACATAATACTCCCAGATGCGGCCGCACCAGAGTCTTATACAACTTCTATATGACCTCAGGACTCCGGATCTCAATTCCTCTACCAATAAAAGCCAGTACGCCATATGCCTTCTTTACAGAACTATTTACCTGGATGGCAACTTTCAGAGATCTGTGTACATGGACACCAAGATCCCTCTGCTCATCCACACTACCAAGTGCCAAGGCACTCATTTTACAATGCACAAAACATAACTTATTTATCTGACTCGAACAGTGAACAAATTAACTAAACTATTATCAAACCAAACCATTCCCTTATAACTAAAATGCACGAGAGAAACACAAGACTGAAATCGTGTGCTGTTCCAAGAAATACAATTCCCACTCATGCAATAAAAGAATAACATTTAGTCTCACCAAATTGCAGCCAGGGTAAGTGTCTATTTACAGATTTTTAAAAATTTGACAAACGTCCAAGTATGTGGTCCCTGAATTCTGAGTCAGTATTTTCCCTTTAATTATTTTCAGTGATCCTCTCACATCATGCTTGAAATGGAATTGAAATGGACTGAATTTGCTGGATTCATTTGTTTCATCTTGAATGGAAAATAAGGTGCACATGGAATTTCTGTCTCCTGATCATCTGGATAGTCTTGACCATAAACCCTCAACGTGTCTTAAAAGCCTGGTGCCAGCTTTCTCCCACTCCGTTGTGCTTCCGGGTGCTCTGCAATAGATTGAATTGTTGTGTCGGTAACTATTCTATAACTTGCCTGAATAATTTTGACGTAAAATTTGATCTGATTGTTTCTCTGTGGTTGTCTGTATCTAATGAAAAGTTTGTGTGCCACTTCTGCAGTCCTTTCAGCTGTAATATGGCAGAATCGAAAGGTCTCTGGAAATGTATTGGACACGTGTATTTTTGTCAATGAATGGCGATTCCTTTTTTAAAAATCATCAGTAGGTATCCTACAGAAGCCATGTTTTCTCAAATGCACGAATGAGTACTAAAGGTGTTGGTTTTATTTCTGCCTGAGATTTCCCAGATACCTGAAATGTATGATGTGTGCAAAAAGGTCAACCCCATCCTTATATGGTTCAGGCCAAGAGAAATTGTTTTGTATTTTTGCTTGATTTTTTTCTTAAAAACTGAATGCCCTTGCATTGGTAATTCATATACTACATGCAACACCGCCTTTATGTAGCCCCATGATTACACGGTTTGATGAAGCTCTGCCTATTTCTCATCCGGCTGATATATCATGGTCTCTATTGCCTGATCAAGATATCATTTTTAAGTTCGTAACATTCGGGACTATACTCAGATTTTTGTCTCTGTTCACTAATTGATGTAATTGCCTCTGTTTCTCAACTTCGTGTTGTAACTGAGTTAATTGCTTTGCATGACAAACATCCGCCTTGTCCTCCACTGATTCTTTTTCTGCTTGAATCACTCGATCAAACATGGCCTCTGATAATTCGACTTCAACTTCCTCATCTATGTTCTCTAATTTCTTCTCCTGATTCAACTGGTAGGTTTGTGACCTTGTGATCACACAGACTGGAGAAATCCGCGTATAAACTTCCTGTAATTCTTCAGTTGCGTTATTCTGCACTGGTGTTTCACCGACCTTTGATCCAGCGATATCATTGGCAAAGGCAAAGTGTATTCCTGGAGCTGAGAGTTTCTCTAGTACTCTAACCACCATTTCTTCACTTTACACTGGACACTGCAACCTTCCTCTACATAAAGGAGCAGCTCTCATCTCACTATGAATTCCATGTACTACCACGTTAGTCCAGCAATAGTCCTTCTTAGTTACATATATCTCACCAACAAAGATTGACATGAATCAGTATCCCATAATACTGTGATTTCTCTACCTGTTGCTGTCGAGAGATAAGGGAAAACCTGACATTCACAAGTAAATGGTTTAAGATTCGCCACTTTGTTCTCAACGACTCTCAGACCAGGTCGGACATTCTGTTGAAGCTTTTTCGTATCCAATATGCTTTCCTCCATTTCTATTGGGACAACACATCTATCCTGGGACAGGCTAAGCAAAGACATGTCAGAGAATTCCAAGAGGCCTTGCACTTCAACCACAACGCCACAATCAAACACATAGATCTAGATGCCATCTATCAACCCCTCAGAAAACGAAAAAGAAATGACAGCACCACAAACCCCAGGAACCCCATCCAGGAGAAAGCAGGAGACAACACCTTCGCTTCACTTGGAGATCGCCACTGATGATGTTACACAGCCAGGTAATGAATCATCTGGATATCAAACCTACAGCTCAGCAAGCAAACCTACACCTTAAATATGTTTTTCTTTACCTCTTTAACAAAATTGACTGGCTTATTCTGCTTTCCTATGTCCGTCTTCCTATTGCTTTTTCGAAAACCACTAACACTTTAATTTCATGTGGCCTTAATGTAGCAGTGCAGACAGCTGAGCCTTTTAACTTCTTCCCTTTAATGCTTTTCCATTTTATGCGATGTTAAATAATCCTTATTATCCTCAATGAGACCTACTTTCCCACTATCACCAGGATTTCTCTTTCCACAGTTTCCATCCTTCACAGATTGAAATCGATGTTAGAAGCCGAACTTTGTTTTATGAACCAACATATAACCACTGAGACATACGGTATGTGGCATTAACAAGGAAAAACTAAAATCAATTAAATACAAACGGTTTGAATGGCTTACCTGGAAGACTAACAGCTGCGAGAAGTGGATAGTAAAATTCCTTCAACAGCAAAATCGGTGGTTTTGCCATTTCTGAGAATGAATGTCTTCAGCAGAGGCTAAAGGTCTGTGACGGTGTGTGACCAAGGTATGGAAAGATAATGTGCATCTATATATGCATCAGACCTCTAGAGATGCAATTACCTCAAATCATCACTGATACTACTCACATTCACCTGTGCAACGAAAACAAACTTTACTTTTGCATAATATCCTAAATAATATATGATCTGAAACAGGCATTGTTGACTTCACTTTGGTTACCTTCTCTGTTCATTGGATTCAAATGTCATGCACTTTACCTAATTTCTGAATTTAGACGGTTTTCCTTTGTGTGAAATAATCTTGCCTCATGGAATGGTATCTCAGTTCTTTCGTCATTAATGCCGTTATCGACTGTACTCTTTTCTGGCCAATTGCCAATTGTTCCATCAGTAATGCATATGGTGGCTCATCACAGTCTACCCATTGTCCAGTTTCTGAAACTGAATCCTCTATCGTGATTAATGGGCAAGGGAATTCTAATCAATTGAATGCTCTCTTGGAGATTCGCTGTTTTACACATCCTCTTCAATAAATCCAATAATTTTTCTATTGCATTTAAAAATGCCATCCCCTTAGGCAGTAACATATTCTATTCAAGCTGGAAATCTACTGTAGTTCATGTGATCACTTTGGTATGAACACTGAGTGCTGAATTAATCTGAGTGTTTATTTCCAAAAACGCAAAGCATTTTGCGCTATTTTCCAGGAAACTATCCCTGTTTAAGAATATAGAGGAGGAATTAAGTATCAACACATCATGAGAGAAGTAATACCAGAGAAATTAATTCGGCCATATAATCTCCTGGTCCTGACAAATTGCACTCTGGAATCCGAAAGGATGTAACTAGAATTGTAGTCGATACATTGGTTTCAATTTTTCAAAAAGAAACTGAATTCGAAAAGAGTACTAAAGGATTCTAAAACTGCCAACGTGTCGTACATTTTGAAAACAAAAGGAACGTGTCCAATCTTTGTTAACGGTGAGACAAACTGCTAAACATCTCCTGTTGAAGATAATGCAGCAGATTCAACCGTTCCATAAATAATAGCAGTCCACTTGGAAAATCACAGATTAACAAAGCAAAACTGATGTGTCTCCAGAAAAATAAATCAATTTCTGAAAAATTCCTTCGACCTTTTCGATGAAGCCTAAATCATAGTCAAAAGAAAGAGAAACTGTCAAAGCAGAGTGTTCAAACTACCAGAATGTGTTTCACAAGGAACCATGCTAAAAAGGCGAAGACACAGGTGTCCATAGTATCAGAGATAGGTATATCGGCATAGTTTGAGAATTTGATATTTGGCAGGAAAATAGCAAATGGTGTTCAGGAGTTATTTTGAGAAATGGTGATCTTTATTGATACGGTTTCAACAGGGGTCAGCACCGGTACAACATGTGTTTTGGAATCTTGGATGAAACAGAGAAATGCACAGAGAGGTGCAAGAGATAGTCAGAAAAACTTTTTGAATTTTGGCCTAAATTTCAAAAGGGTTTTGTTCGAAGAATATGTAATGTTTACTGCAAAGTGCTGGTGGGACCACATCCGATTACTGTGAACAATTTCCGACTACTTATATTCAAAAAAATATGTTAGTTCTTAGAGACAGTTCGCAAAATTTCAGATACTCAACCCTGGTGGAAGAATTTGGTGAATGTGCAAAAGCTACATCGGTTGGGAACCTACTCCTAGAAGTTTATAATTGTGAGAGGTGAAGGCATTGAAATGTGTCGAATTCTGAAGGGACTTGATGAGGTAAATGCTGAGAATGCGTTTTCTGTCATCGGAGAATCTAGCATCAAATGATTTTGAATCAAAATAAAGGCAATTCATTTTAAGACTCAGATAGATGGAAATTCTTCTCAAAAACGATTGTGTCGGGGCACCCCTTGCCACAGAAAGCTGCAGGACAGTGTCCATGTTTCTATTTAAGGCTAAAACAGATAGATTTTGATCACGAAGGGAATCATTCTTTATGGGGAAAGGCAAGGAATGGAACGTGAACAGTACTGGGTCGTTCATGCTCCTGATGTATGTCAGAGTCGACTCGAGAAGCAGTGTGGTCCATTGCTGTTTATACTTCCTGTGACGAAATGTCCCTACGAGGTAACATCATCAGTAAGCCTCCGGTGAAACACTGAAGTTGTGGACCGCATTGAATTTATGTGCTTAGTTTTCCTTGGGCTGGTGATGTCATTTCTTATGGTGATGCCATTTCCTGTGCTTTTTCTCGGAAAATGTTCGAATGCAGCTTCCTGTTAATGTTGGGATGATTGCTCCTTCAGTTCTGTATTTGGTCCGTATATGTTGTTTTCCTGTAGATGTTGGTTTGAAGTTCCCCTCTGACTGTTCATTCTTCTGTGACACGTAGGAATTGCACATTATTGTGGTTTTCGCAAACGTTTTCCTCTTCTTCCACAAATGAAGCTGCATGAGTACATTATTTCAACCAGCCACCACACACTGCAGCACAGAGGAACTACGAACAGCAGAAGAAAACCACACTTCCACCGGATTCAAAAAGAATGTTTACCCAATGATCACTGTCCGTCAATGTCACAGCAAATAAAACCAAAGAAGCAGACAAAACACTCCCAGAAATCATAGGCACACTCCCTTCATTAAACACATCTTAGAAATGACAGCCAGATTCTTCGTTTGGCATCATGGTAGCCCAAAAACCCACCAACACATTAAATTAGCAGCTCATGACATTGAAAGGCTCGATACAGAGAACATGCAAAACGAAGGTCATTTGCGAAATACTGTTTTGGACAAACACGCGGAAAACTAGCCTCCAGGATACATGAACAACAATTTTCCATGAAAGACATACCCAACTATCACTAGTGTATATGCATACAGATAAGGAAAGTCATCACTTCCACTGGGACAATATATCCATTCTCGGACAAGCCAAACAGAGACACTCATGAGATTCCTAGAAGCCTGGCATTCGAACAGGAACTCTATCAATAAAAACAACGATTGCTACCCCAGTAATTATCCACTGAGAAACAGAACAGGAAAGGACATCGCCAACACAGGAAATGGTATCACCACAGGAAATAGGAGCAAAAATCACAGAGTACAGATAAGGAAGTTGAAGTAGAATTATAAGAGGCCATGCTTGATCCAGTGACTCAATCAGAAAAATAAAAAGTGGAGGAAAAAGCGGATATTTTTCGTGCAAAGCAATTAACTCTGTCACAACAAGAAGTTGAAAAAATTGAAGCAATTATATCAAATAGCGTAGACAGACAAACATCTGAGTATATTCCCGAATGTTACGATCTTAAAAATGATATCCTGATCAGGAAATGCAAACTAACAAATATCAGGTGGATCAGAAATAGGCAGAAGTTCATCAAGTTGTATTACCATGGGGTTATAGACAGGCGGTGTTGCATGTAGCACATGAATTAACAATACAAGTTAATTCAGTATTTAAGAAAAGCTCAAGATAAAGAAAAAAAAGCATTTCTCCTGGCCTGGACTACATAAGGCTGTGGTTGACCTTTTTCTGTACTTGTCATACATTTTGGGTAGTTGGAAAAACTAAGGCAGTAATAAAACCAGCATACCATTTCAGTCTTGCGTTTTTCTCGTGAATGGCAGGTATAGGGGAATGATTTGTTATGATAATAGTTTAGTTAGTTTGCTCACTATTCGTGTCAGGTAAATAAGTTGTTATTTTGCATTACAAAATGTGTGTCAGCGATTTATTTCACTTAACTATTAGAAGTTGCTAAAAAAACAGGATGACACCACTTTTCATAGTTTTTAAAAAACATTATAGGGCATGACACACCCCTTAGAGTGATTGAGTTTTTGTTCCAAGAAGGACGGTCATTCTCCTTTACATACAACAAAGACGGCAGATGTGGATCTGGGAACACCTTTTCTGCAATGAACAAACTCAGCAGTCAGAAGTTAAACTTTCCAATTGCCTGGATGTGTGAAGCTCCAAAGTCAGTCAAGAAGTTCACCACTTTCCAGGAAAAAGCAGCCCACTTATTTGGTCTGACATGTACATGCATCCACTCCCTCCTCCATCAACTCGTAATCGCAGCAGTGCATGCCTTCTACAAGACACACTGCAGATATTCACCCAAAATCCTCCGTCATCACGTTCCATGAACAATTTCATGTAAAACGACAAGGGCAGCACATGTATGGGAGTGCTAACATCTTCAATTTCTCCCCCCCCCCACCCCCGAGACACGCAAAACCCTCACAACCCATTCCTTTACGTTCTCTGTTTGAAAATCATGGAATTCGCTCCTCAATAGCATTGTGACCAAGTCACTGTAGATGAGATGCAAATGTTCAAAGGAGCAGCAAACCAACACCTTCTCAAGGGCGACTAGAGCTGTTCAATATATGCTGGCTGTGGAGGAACAGACGGATCTGGGAGTGCCAGGACATAGACCCCTCAACGTTGCCACCCAAGTGGGTTGGGTTGTTAAGAAAGCATATGGTGTTTTAACTTTCATTAATAGAGGTATCTAAATTAAGAGCATCGAGGTTTTGCTACAGCTCGACAAGTTCCTGGTGAGACTGCACTTGGAATATTGTGTCCAGTTCTGGTCACCCCACTATAGGAAACAAAAACAGGCTTTGGAGAGGGTGATGCTGCATGGACTGGAGGGCTTGCCTTATAAGGAAAAGTTGAATAAGCTCGGACCTTTCTCTCTGGAGAGAAGGATGGAAGACAGGAGACCCGATCGAGGTATACAAGATAATGAGTGGAATAGATAGAGTCAATAGCCAGAAACTTTTCCCCAGGGTAGGGCTGACTGTTATGAGTAGTCATAGTTTGAAGATCTTCGAAGGAAGGTATAATGCAGAGGTCAGAGGTCGGTTATTTATGTAGAGAGTTGTAAATGTATGGAATGTGTTGCCAGCTGTAGCTGTTGAAGCAGAGTCATTGGAGACATTTAAGCGACTGCTGGACATGCACTTGCATAGCAGTGAGTTGAGGGGTGCATACGTTATGTTACTATATTTTACATTAGGATTAACCTCGGCACAACATCTTGGGCAAAGGCCCTGTTCTGCGATGTACTTTTCTATGTTCTATGTTCTAAGAGTGACATTCCACTCTCAGGCTGGACTTACATACTTTGGAGGTTTTATTTTGTTTCCTACGGGCTATAAAGTTGAAATATTTGTTTCAGTATTTGGTTGTCTGTGAAATTTCTGAAAGAAACTGTCGAATCAAAGGTAGCTTCGATAATTTGCATAGAACAAAGGGATTCAAGACTAACTGGGCGAAGGTCTGCTAATGGCGTGCAGAAACATTTCAGCCATGAATGTATGGTGGATGTGCCTAATTTCTTAATTCTGTCTTGTGGTATCATGGTTGTCTGGCAGAGAATTCTTCCCTGCGTCTCCCATCGCTTCTGATCATTGACTTCCATTTGCCCGATAATAATCAGCAAAAACTGGTTGGACAGAAGATTCTGCTTCCGCACTGTGTGACTCTGTTACTCTCTTACGTATTTATGTCATCCAATTAACTGAAACCATAAGTGTATTGAAAATTATATCTGCAAGAAGAAAACCTAAATACCCTTCCTCTGGTCACATACAAGCAAAAAACAGCACTGTACAATTTCAGTCAGCCATCAAGGAGTGGGCATTAAGTATTATATCACGAGACTCAATGCGTTCAAGAAGTAGTCATGGGTATTTCTGAGGGACATAGGGATGGAACGGCATAGGAAGAATGCGGGAATAATGCACTGAGGTGAAAGACCATTCGTATTTTTCGATATTTCCATGAATCTCCGGTTCCTAAGTACACTCATCACTGAATGCTTTAATCATATGCCATGTGTACTGGGAGATAACTTTTAGAAATTGTCGGCTACGTCTATTTAATATTTTTAATCTCATTATTATGCAATCACTCGGATACCAAGGAAGGGCATTTTATTTGTTGTATTTTTCGTTGGCCCTATACACCGTTTCAATAATTTATTTTGTCAAATAGTCAAGTGCCTTTCATGTAGTATTCATGTAAAATGTGCAGCACACAAGTTTGTGGCAGTAATAGCATTAATTATGTTCAAGACGGAAATAAACTTGACTGGTATTTTAAACTGGAGTATTGGACCTGAGTATCTGCAATGGATTAATTTATTAACACATCAAATGTCGCCTCTAATGCCTTTTTTAAAAAAAACATTGATCTTTGAGATTACAGACAGTATATGCATGCGAATGCAAAACTTTAAACTTAAAAAAATGATAATTATTCAATGAATGGAAGAGCCTTGGGAAAAGTTGATGAGCAGAGAGATCTGGGAGTGCAGGTCCATTGTACCCTGAAGATTGGTGCACAGGTGGGTAGAGTGGTCAAGAAGGCATATGGTATGCTTGCCTTCATCGGACGGGTATTGAGTGTAAGAGCTGGCAAGTCATGTTAAAATTGTACAAGACTTTGGTTCTGCTGCATTTAAAATACAGTATACAGTTCTGATCGCCACATTACCAAAAGGATGTGGACGCTTTGGAGAGGTGCAGATAAGTTTTATGAGGATGTTGCCTGGTATGGAAGATGCTAGTTGTGAAGAGAGTTTGAGTAGTTTAGGTTTATTTTCAGTAGAAAAAGGGAGATTGAGAGGAGACCTGATTGAGGTTTACAAAATCATGAAGAGTATAGACAGGATGGATAGAGACAAGTTTTTTTTCCACAGGGTGAGGGATTCAATAACGAGAGGTCACGCTTTCAAGATGAGAGGTGGAAATTTTAAGGGGATACACGCGGCCAGTACTTCACACACAGGGTGGTGGGCGTTTGGAATGCGTTGCCAGCAAAGGTGATAGAGGCAGGCACAGTAGATTCATTTAAGACGCGTCTGGACAGATGCATGAGTAGGTGGGGAGCAGAGGGATACAGATGCTAAGGAATTGACCGACAGGTAGAGAAAGTACATTTGGATTGGCTAAGGCTTGGTGGGCCGAAGGGCCTGTTCCTGGGCTGTAAATTTTCTTTTTTCTTTGTTTTTTGAAAAGCAGTATGTAAAATCGACATTAAATGTCCAAACAAACATCGAAGGAATATCTGCGTAAAGTATGTTTTTTGCACAAAAATAGTTTTGAATCGAAGGCAGCTTCGATAATTTACACACAACAAAGCGGTTCAAGACTAACTCGAGAAGGTCTGCTCCATCCCGAGCTACAAAGATAATTCGCTGGTGAAAAACGACGTGATATTCAGTTTCAGCTACAAAGAGATTCGGCTAAAATATATTGTCCTGTCTACGGGTTTTCCATATGATATGATTTCTTTTCTTCCATAGAGATTTCCCCACGTTCTTTAGCTCTTCCCTGAATTTGTTCTGGTTTGCTGCATAAATACATGGGTTCAGGAAACAACTCAACAATTTCAACATATCTCCTGTTTCAGTCGCGATGTATTCAGGGTTGCTGAAGTCACCTCGGTAATAGTTAGGGTGTGACAATTTGGTCATGATCATACTCACAGAATGTGTCAACCAAAGCAATATGAAACTGCCTGATATCGAGAACAATAAAATAATGGACTTCCTTCGGTTTTCCATCCCTGATTGATTTGGCTTCTCAGTTCTATGGCTCTGGAGTCCAACGCGAGTCCTATTCGCCACTATAATACGGTGGATTGTTAAAGAATTAAAGAAGAAAATTAGGAGGAATGGAAGCCAAGCAACCCAGGTGCTGAAGAACCAGACAAATGCCATTCCGGGAGATGAAGCAAAGAAAGTTACACTTGACCGGCAGCCCCATTAAATATTATTAATGATTTGCTCTGGTTCATATGCAAACAAAACCGGGATGTTCCTTAACATGATCAGAACTGAGATGATTATTAAAATTGCGATTGCAGTTTTTTTTCGGTGCAGTGTTTTGTCTTAAACTTCTGACAGCAGATCACCACAAATCTGTCAAATATGAAGGAAACGGTGAACCAAACGGTTAGATCAAGACTGATGGTAACCATATGTGCAATGAGCTTGAACACAAGTGTGTGGCACAAGAAGGAAAATGGGAAATGATAACTCAAAATTAGATACACTATAATATTATTGATAATAACCAATATATCTGATGTTGCCATAGCCAACATGTACGCTGCGATGCAGTTGGAAAGACCACAGTTTCCTCGGAAAAGAATTAAAATAGTCATCATGTTCGCTGTCAGAGAAACAGAAATGATCGTTAATATTGCAATGCATGATTGAAACAGAGGAAAAGATACTTTTGAACACATTCTGAGTGATTTACAAAATAGAAAATTTACCCAACCATTTAATATGCTGTTCCAATCATTATTCTATGTGATTTTGTCGGACTGTCTAAAGATCAACAGATATATTTTCCGACGGCTCTTATGTTGAATTATGATTGCTAAACTACTAATGCTTCGAGAAAAAGGGAATAGAGAAAGTTGTCTTGACATGATTCTCGATATTGTTCTTGTAACACTGAGATATAGAATATGTCGCATTAACATTGAAAAAACGAAACTCAATTAAACACAACCTGCTTGAATGGCTTACCTGGAAGACTAACAGCTGCGAGAAGTGGATAGTAAATCTCTTTCAACAGCAACATCGGTGGTTTTGTCATTTCTGAGAATGAATGTCTTCAGCAGACGCTGAAGGTCTGTGACTGGTGTGTGGCCAAGGTATGGAAAGGTAATGTGCATTTATACATGCATCAGACCTCTAGAGATGCAATTATCTCAAATGATCACTGATCCTACTCCTAATCACCTGTGCAAAGAAAACAAAATTTACTTTTTCATAATACCCAAAATAAAAAATGATCTGCACCTGGCATCGTTGACTTCATTTCCATTGCCTTCTCTGTTCAAGGATTTCTTTGTTATGTCGTTTACCTCATTTCAGAATTTAGACGGTTTTGTTTTGCATGAAATAATCTTGCCTCGTGAATTGGCATCTAGGTTTATTTGTCATTGATCGCGTTATCGACTGTAGTCTTCTCCGGCCAATTGCCAATTGTTCCATCAGTAATGCATATGGCAGCTCATCACATCTAACCATTGTCCAGTTTCTGAAATTGAATCCTCTGTCACGATTAATGGACAAGGGAATATTAAACGTTGATTACCATCCTAGAGATTCACTGCTCTCCACATCCTATTCATGAAAACCAGTAATTTTCTTTCTTGCCTTTAACAATTCCATCCTCGTAGGCAGTAACACATTCTAGTCAGGTGGGAATTACAGAAATCATGTGATACCCTGGGTATGAACACCAGGCATTGAATGAATCAAAGTGTTTCTTTCAGAAAACACAATGAAGCTACTAATTTTTAAGAATATAGGGGAGGAATTGAATATCAACACATCAGGAGTGAAGTAGTATCAGAGAAATTAATTGGGCCATATAATCGCCTGGTCCTGATAAACTGCACTTTGGAATCGATAAGATGTAACTGCCAACGTGTCATACGTTTTGAAATAATAAGGAACGTGACCAATCTTTTTTAACCGTAAGACAAACTGCTGAACATCTCTTGTTGAAAGAAATGCAGCAGATTCAACTGTTCAGTTAAAAATAGCAGTCCACGTGGAAAATCACAGATTAATCAAACAAAAGCGACATTGTTCCAGAAAAGGAAAATAATTTCTGACAAATCTGGTCGAGCTTTTCGAGTAAGTCTGACATTAATCACAAGGAAGAGAAACAGAGTGTTCAAGCTAACAGAAGGCGTTTCGCAATGAACCACGCACAAGGATAACACACAAAAATCTTGGTATTGGGGATAGTATATCAGCCTCGTTTGAAAACTTGATACTTGGCAGGAAATAACAAATGGTCTTCAGGAGTAATTTTTAGAAATGGTGATCGGTATCGGGAGGTTTTATCAAGGCTTCAACAAAGGACAGTCCTGGTTCTACAAATGTTTTGTAATCGACGTTAATGATTTGCAGGAAGAAATAGAATGCACTTTTGCCAAATTTTCAGACAACACAATAACAGGTGACAAGGCAAATTCTAAGACGGGTGCAACCAATCTGCGGAGAGGTACAGATGGGTTTAGTAAGTGGGTAATATTATGCCCAATTGCAATAAAAAGTGAAAACTTGAGAGGTCGATCATGTTGAAAGGAAGAACAAGAAAAGGCAGCATTATTTCAATCAAAATGATGGAAAAAAGCTGTAGAACATAAATGCTTGAAACATAGGAACGCGCAGGGAGGTGCAAAAGGTATTTAGGAAAACTAATTGAACTTTGGCCCAAATTTCATAAGGATTGGATTAGAAGAATACGTAATAGTTACTGTAAAGTGCTGGTGAGACCACAATCGGAATACTGTGAACAATTTCCATCTCCTTATTTAAGAAAATGTATTATTTCTTTAGAGGCAGTTCACGAAATTTCAGAGACACAATCCCCGGTGTGGAGGTTTTGGCAAACGTGCAAAAGCTTAATGGAAATCTGCTGTAGGAAGCTTAGAATTATGAGAGATGATGTCATTAAATGTGTAGAATTCTGAAGGGACTTGACGAAGTAAGTGCTGAGAACACGTTTTTCTTTATCGGAGAGTCCAGAGTCAAATTATATTGGATCAGAATAAAGGCAATTCAATTTAACACTCAGATAACATGGAATTTCTTCTCTCAAAGGATTAAGGCTGGGAGCCCCTCGCTACAGCTCTACAAGTTCCTACTGAGACCGCACTTGGAATATTGTGTCCAGTTCTGGTCACACCACTATAGAAAAGAAAAACAGGCTTTGGAGAGGGTGCAAAGAAGGTTTACCAGGATGCTGCCTGGACTGGAGGGCTTGCCTTATAAAGAAAAGATGAATAAGCTTGGACTTTTCTCTCTGGAGAGAAGGATTAAAGAGAGGAGACCTGATCGAGATAGACAAGATAATGAGTGGAATAGATAGATGCAATAGCCAGAAACTTTTCCTCACGCAGGACTGACAGTTATGATTATGTCTCGGGGCCCCTTGCCCCAGAGAGCTGTGGGTCAGAGTCCAAGCTTCTATTTCAGGCTGAGATCGATAGATTCTGATCAAGAGAGGAATCAATAATTAGTGGAAAAGTCAAGAATGGGAGGTGAACAATATTGGGTCGATCATGCTGCTGCTGCAGGTCAGAGTCGGCTCTAGAAGCTATGTGGTCGATTCTTATTCATACTTCCCGCGACCTTATGGAATTCATATGTACGACTTATCACCTCAACCCGTATTTGGTTGCTACGTTCATTGCCAAGTAGAAAATTAGTTTGTGTTTTTGCAGCGTGAACTGATCAACGGTTGCCTTCTTAACATCTCAGCAATCACCACGAGATTATTGGATGGAAGTTTGCTCACTGAGGTGGAATGATCATTCTCGGACATTTTGTCACTGTATGAGATAACATCATCAGTGAGCCTCAGGAGAAGCACTGGTGTTATTGCTCACTTTCTGTTCATGTTCTTCGGATTCCTTGGGCTGGTGATGTCATTATCTGTTTTGATGCCATTTGCTGTTCTTTTTCTCAGAAAATATTTTAATGCAGCTTCGTGTTGGCTTTGGAATGAATGCTTCTGCAGTTCAGTATTAAGTCCGTATGCATTGCTTTCCTGTAGACGCTGGTTTGAAGTTGCCTCATAACTGTTCATTCTCCTGTGACATCTAGGAATTGCACATTGTTGTGATTTTTGCCATCTTTTGAGTCTTCTTCCACAAACGAAGCTGCATTGGAACATTATTTCACAAGGCACCGCACACGGCAGCAGAGGGGAACTACAAAGAGGTGAAGAAAGCCGTATTCAAAAGAACAGGTACTAACAACTGATTTCTAAGTAGCAATCCAGAACAAGCAAACAGACCCGTCCAGAATCCCTGGCCATTCTCCGCTACATCAGACCCATCTCAGAAATGACTGCTCTGACCACTTTGGACTGATTGTCACCCACAAACACACGAACAGACTAAAATAGCGGCTCATGCGCTTTTATAAAAACCATGCACAGACAACAAGCAAAATGAATATCATGTACAAAATACTATGTTCGACAAATACGCAGAAAACTAGTCACCAGATACATGAGCATCAAATAGACACTAAAGACATGACCAGCTATCACTACTTTCCTTACATACAGATGAGGAAAACGAATGTTTTAAAGAAAAGGGAGTTTGACAAATGTTTTCAGTGAAATCAATGGTAATAGGAAATGGAGGATAATGAAGTGAACGTTCAGAGGGTGTTAGTAAATTGCCAACAACTGAATAGGAAATTAACTGAGGCAGCGAGATTATTGCAAAATGTAAAACAAATGGCGCTGGAGACAAACCAAACATGGCTGAGGAACATGCGGATAAGAACTTCTGACTAAAGGAACAAGTTATCCAAAACTGTGCAATCTACTTATGAATGAGAGATGATACCACGTTGTCAAGGAGATGGTTTCAAAACACAACGGGAAGCAAAGACCGTTTTATGCTTACAAATACAGAACGGAATGATGGGGTTGTATGTCACGAGATATGGGCCCAACGTCACGGTTGAGGTCATCTTCATTGGTACACCCCTTGGCTATCAGTTTCTGCCTGACAATTCTGCGTTGTTGTGTATCTCAATGGCTCCCTTGGAGAGCATTGACTTCAAAGTGCAGACTGAATGTCCTTGATCACTGAAGTATTTCCCAAGTTGGAGTGAACATTTCTTTCCGGACATTGGTTGTGTGGAGCCCATTTCTACATTGTTGCAGTGTCTGCGTGGTCTTGCCAGTGTAGAATTCCTCAGATCGTCCTCGCGTGCAGAGCATGAGGCAGGCAATCTTGGCCCAATCAAATCAGTATCTTCCTTTTACATGGTGAGTGCTGATCCCACATATGATAATAGCATCCATGTCGATGATCTGGCAGCGTTGTGCCATGTTGTGGTCGCTGTTGTCCTGAAGGCTGGGCGGTTAGCTGTGAACGGTGGTCTGTTTAAAGTTTGGAGGTTGTTTGAATTCAATATGACATCAGGTTGACCTGGGTGAGGTATGCACTACTACCAATGTCATGTTAAAGACTGCAAATAGCGTGGTATAGTTTCTCCTTTCTGGGGACCTACGGGATGATGCAGGGTACTCTGTCCATCGTGACCGCAATCTGTTTTCTGAGGGGATCATTGTAGTGTTTCACCGTGGCATATCGTAACTGGGTTTTGATGATTTGAACATCGTAGCCCGTTCTTATGAAGGCATATTTCGGTACCATCAAGTGTCTGTCGCCCTCCTTCTCGCCCTCACTAATCCTCTGTATCTGCAGAACTTGTCCTCGGGGATGGCGTCCTTACCTTGTGTAAGGTGGAAGCTACAGTTTGTAGCATATTGGATCCAGAAAAGCTGTAACACAATGTACTACCTGGTCTGAGATACATTTAGAAGAAAGTGGCGAATCTTAAACCATTTACTTGTGAAGGTGAGGTTTACTTGCATCTAGCAGGAGGAGCAGGTCGAGAAATTACAGTATTATGAGACATGGGATCATGCCAATCTTTGTTAATGTGATATGAAACTAAGAAGGACTACTGCCAGATTAACGTGCCAGTGCGTGGAATTCAAGGTAAGTCGAGAGGTGCTCCTTTATGTAGAATAAGGTAGGAGTGCCCACTGTAAGGTGAAGCAGTGGTGGAAGGAGTACTGGAGAAACTCTCAGCTCCAGGAATACAACTTGACCTTGCCAATGATATTGCCTACAGTGGCCGAAACTCCAGTGCAGAATAACGCAACTGAAGAATTACAGGAAGTGTATACGCGGATTTCTCCAGTCTGTGTGATCACAAGGTCACAAACCTACCCGTTGAATCAGGAGCAGAAATCAGAGAACACAGATGAGGAAGTTGAAGTAGAATTATCGGAGGCCATGTTTGATCGAGTGATTCAAGCAGAAAAAGAATCAGTGAAGGATAAGGCGGATATTTGTCATGCAAAACAATTAACTCAGTTACAACAGGAAGTTGAAAAACAGAAGCAATTATATCAATGAGTGAACAGAGTCAAAAATCTGAGTATAGTCCCGAATATTACGATCTTAAAAATGATATATTGATCAGGAAACAGAGACCATGATATATCAGGCGGCTGAGAAATAGGCAGAGCTTCATCAAGCCGTGTTATCATGTAGTATATGAATTACCAATGCAAGGGCATTCAGTTTTTAAGAAAATATCAAGCGAACATACAAAACCATTTCTCTTGGCCTGCACTATATATGGATGGGGTTGACCTTTCTGCACACATATCACAGTTGAAACGACGACAGAAGTGATACACAATCTTTTCACGAAGTGCAGACAACCACAGAGAAACAATCAGATCCAGGGGCAAATTTTACATCCACGTTATTCCAGCAACATATAGAATAGTTAAGAAACAACAATTCAATCCATTTTAGAGCATCCGGAATCGCAAAGGAGCGGGAGAAAGCTGGCCCCAGGCTTTTAAGACATGTTGAGGGTTTATGGTCAAGACAATCCAGATGATCAGGATACAGAAATTCCCTGTGCACCTTATTTTCCATTCGGGATGCAACAAACGAATCCAGCAAATCCAGTCCATTTCAATTCCCTTTCAAGCATGATGTGAGAGGATCACTGAAAATAATGAAGGAGAAAATGCTGACTCAGAATTCAGGGACCACATACTTGGACAGTTGTCAAATTTTAGAAAATCTGTAAATAGACACTTACCCCGGCTGCAATTTGGAGAGAATAAATTGTATTATTTTCTTCCATGACTAGGAGTTGTCTTTCTTGGAACAGCACGCTACTTACGTCTTGTGTTTTTCTCGTGAATAGTAGTTAGAGGGGAATGGTTTGGTATGATAATAGTTTAGTTAATTTGGTCACTATTCGAGTCAGATAAATAAGTTATGATTTGTGCATTGTAAAATGAGTGTCAGGGATTTATTTCACTTAACAACTGGAAGTTGCTGAAAAACAGGATGGCACCTCTTTTCCTAGTCCTTTTAACACATTACAGGGCATGGCACTCCCCTTTGGGTGATGCAGTTTTTGTTCTAAGAGGGGTGGTCATTCTTCTCTGTAGAACACAAAGACAGCAGGTGTGGTTCTTGGAACACATCTTTGCAAGGACAAAGCCGGGAGACTGTATAAAAACTCTCCAATTCTCTGATGACGTGAAGGTTCAAAGACAATCAAGAAGTTGGCCATTCTCGAGGACAAAGCAACCCACGCATTTGGTATTACATGCACAAGTACCCTCTCCCTCCCCGACCAACTCACAGTTGCAGCAGTACGTACGATCTACAACAAGCACTGCAGAAATTCCCCAAAAATCCACAGCCAACTTCTTCAACTTCCCCTCCCCGCTACTCTCAATCCTGTCTTGGAAATATATCACCATTCCTTCACGTTCGCTGTGCGAAAGTCCTGGAATTCCTTCCTTATTAACATTGTGAATACTCATTGTAGATGAGATGGAAATGTTTAAAACAGCAGCAAACCATTCCCTTCTCAAGAGCAACTGGAGTGTTCAATAAACTCTCCCAGCACCTTCCCCTGCCACCGCAGGAATTGCAAAACCTGCGCCCACACTTCCTCCCTCACCCCCATCCAAGGCTCTAAAGGAGCCTTCCACATCCATCAAAGTTTTACCTGCACGTCCACCAAAATCATTCATTGTATCCATTGTTCCCGTTGCGGTCTCCTCTACATTGGGGAGACTGGACGCCTCCTACTAGATCGCTTTAGAAAACATCTCCTGGACACCTGCACCAAGCAACCACACTGCTCTGTGGCCCAACATAAAAACTCTCCCTCCAACTCTGCCGAGGACGTGGAGCTCCTGGGCGTCCTTCACCACCGCTCCCTCACCACCAGACGCATGGAGTAAGAATGCCTCATCTTCCGTCTAGGATCACTTCAACCCCAAGGCATCAATGTGGACTTCAACAGTATCCTCATTTCCACTTCCACCTCCTCACCCCAGTTCCAAACTTCCAGCTCAGCACTGTCCCCATGGCCTGTCCTACCTGCCTATCTTCCTTTCCACCTATCCAATCTACCCTCCTCCCCCCGACCTATCACCTCCATTCCCTCCCCCACTCAACTATTATAATCTATGCTACTTTGTCCCCACCCCCACCGTCCTCTCACTTATCTCTCCACCCTTCAGGCTCTCTGTCTCTTTTCCTGATGAAGGACATATGTCCTGTATGTCGATTTTAATTCTCGCCGGATGCTGCCTGAAGTGCTGTGCTTTTCCAGCACCACTAATCCAGAATCTGGTTTCCAGCATCTGCAGTCATTGTTTTTACCCAGTCAATGCTGGCCAGACAGAAATACCGGTAACCCACAAATGAATAAAAATATACATTAAGGAGCAGGGGCCTTATTTTTTATCGTGAAGAAGCAAACGGCAAACTGGAGGGCACTGAAAAAATAATTAATTGATCGAAAGAATCGAACTGATCATCAATGATATGTCTCTATAGAGCTGAAGTATGGATTTCTGTAGAATTTCTCAATAGCTGAACTCTGGAGAACAACACTGCACATGGGTCTATTAATTGACACCAAAACACAGATAATGTTGGTTAAAATCATAGCCTGAATTCACCATTAATCGGGTTATATCTGAGGTAGGTTCTGAGGCTTAACTTGCTCACTTCAGGATTCTCAGCTAAATTTAAATATGCAGTAAAGTGGAAGAAATTGTCTCAGCATTTGTTCTCCTGTGAGGCTTCTTAACAAGTAGCCAGATTAAATGTAGATTGGGGTAATTTACTCGAATGGACCTTTCTCCGAAGTAACCTGTTCAGGGACCATGACAAAAGGTCATACAGGAATTCAAAGTAATTTGCTGTTTCTGGGATGGAACATAAGTTCGCGGTTTTCTGTGAGTGAGGACATAAAATGACATGATTAGCTGCTGGAACATGCATGTGGGTTAAATAAGATCGTCTGGAAAAAAGAATGTACTGGGGAAAAGGGATTAACTGCAGCAAAGGCTGTGCTTCAAAGAGATAATCAATGCTGAAGGTAAGCTTTGGAGCTACTCCTGATATGAAAGCAAGCTGCAAGCTTGGTGGCTACATCACAGTGATCAATAAAGTAAATGAACGTGTCGAAATGACCATCCACAGATTCACACTATAAACTTGATGGACAGAAACGTGCATAAGAATTCAATCTCGGGATGCCTCTGTCTCAGGCATTCACAGAACAATACCGTTTAACAATCAAACAGTAGGCACATGCAAAGACAGGCTGTATTATTTAAGGTCGGAGCTCAATTCCTCCACTAACGTTTTGAGAGTGAAATTTCTTTCTCAGAATGCACTTGCAGACTTGAGAGGTGTTATTTTGTATGCTATGTGCTACAAAGCCGAAATAATTGTTTCAGTATTTGATTCTCTGTGAGATTTCATAAATAAACTGTCAAATCCAAGGCTGCTTCGATAATTCCCATAGAACAAATACTGACTGGGAGAATGTCTGCTAATGGCGTGCAGAAGCATATCAGCCATGAGCGAATGGTGGATGAGCCGAATTTCCTCATTTTGTTTCTATTTCTTGGAGTCTAACGGTTGTCTGGTAGACAACTCTTCCCTGTGTCTTCCATCACTTCCGATGATTGACTTCCATTTGCCTGATGATCTGCAAAAACTCATTGGACCGAACATTCTGCTTCTGTGCTGTGTGACTCTGTGAGTCTATTACATGTTGATGTCATCTAATTAACTGAGAGCATAGGTGCACTGAAATTGTACCTGTATGCGGAAAGGTAGGTGAACAAACCTAAATACCCTTCCTCTGGTAACATATAGATGAAAGCATTGTATAGTTTCAGTCACACAACAACGAGTGGGCATTTAACACTGGCTTAGACAGTGTCTCAACTTTCCCCTCGTTGAATCTAATGGAAGTATTAGGATTTGATTGAGAAAAAAATACAAGTTGCTCAGATTTCGCACAATGTCACTGCGGGCTGGAACCATGGGTCACATTCTAAGAACACAGGGTAGAACGGTCAGCACTGAGGTGATGGGAGAGTTATCAAACAGAGACTGTGTAGTACACCGAAACGTTAAATTCTCCACCACCTGACATTGCCTGCCATGCTGTGTTCTTCCACCTTTACTGTTTGTTTATCTGTGCGGTTCTCTGGCACAATACATCATTGATGTCAAATCAATCAATGCGCTCAAGAAGTACACATGCATATTTGTAACGTCTATAAGGATGAATGGGAACAGTAATAATGCAGAATAAAGAGCTTTGAGGTTGATGATCACTCATATTTTTGATATTTCCATGAATCTACAGTTCCTAAGTGCACTCATCACTGAATATTTTAGTCATCATGCCTGTGTGTACTATGAGATACATTTATTGAAATTGTGGGTTACGTGTGTTCATTTTTTTAAAAAAAACAATGCTCAGTATTTTACAATCACGAGGATACCAAGGAAGGACATTTTCTTTGTGTTTCTTTAGCCATACATAACGTTTTAATGAGTTACTTTGTCAGATAGTCCGGGGCAGTTCACGAGTTTGCGGAAGCAATATCATTGAGTATTTTTCCCAGACATAAATAAACGTGACCGGGATTTTAAACTGGAGCATTGGATCTGAGATATATGGATATATTTAACTAATGGATATATTTAACTAATCGTAACGGGTCACCTCTAATGCTGTTTGTAAATTAACGTTGACCTTTGAAAATACGGATAGTGTACCCATGCAATGCAAAACGTTCATCCAATAATAATATTAAAAATCGAGGTCAAATGTCCAATCAAACATCGAAGAAATATCTGCTGAAAGCATGTTTTTGCGCAGACCGAGGGACAAACTAATTCTCTGATGGTAACATTGTGACATTCAGGGTCAGCTACGAAGAGAGTCGGCGAATATACATTTGCCTTGTCCACTGTACTTCTTTTCAAACAATATGTCTAGTTTTCTTCCATAAAGATTTCCCCACGTTCTTTAGCTCTTCTCTGAATTTGTTCTGGGTTGCTGCATAAATGCATGGGTTCAGGAAACAACTCAACAACTTCAGCATATCTCCTGTTTCAGTCGCGATGTATTTAGGGTTGCTATAAACACCGCGATAGTAATTACCGTGTTTCAGTCTGGTCATGACCAAACTCAAAGAATGTGTCAGCCAAAGCAATATGAAACTGCCTGATACCGAGAACAATAAAATTATGGACTTCCTCCGGTTTTCCATCCCTGAATTGCTTTGCTTCACAGTTCTGTTACCTTGGAGCCCAATGCGCGTTCTATTCGCTGCTACAACACGGTGGATGGTTAAGGAATTAAACAACAAAATGAGGAGAAATGGAAGCCAAGCAACCCAGGTACTATGGAACCAGACATAAGCTATTCCTGGAGATGAAGCAAAGAAAGTCACACTTGACCGGCAGCCCAATTCAATTTTATTAATGATTTGCACTGGTTCAAATGCAAACAAGACTGGAATGTTCTTAAACAAGATCAGAACTGAGATGATTATTAATATTGTGATTGCAGTCCTTTCGTTGCAATGTCTTCTCTTAAACTTCTGACAGCAGATCGCCACAAATCTGTCAAATGTGAAGGAAACGGTGAACCAAACAGTTAGCTCCAGACCAATGGCAGTCAGGTATGAAATGAGCTTGCACACAGATGTGTGGGACAAGAAGGAAAATGGAAAGTGATAACTCAAAATACGATACGCTATAATACTATTGATAATAACCAATAGATCCGATGTTGCCATGGCCACCATGTAAGGTGAGATGCATTTGGAAAGACCACAGTTTCCTCGGTTTAGAATTAAAATAGTCATCACGTTCACTGTCAGAGAAACAGAAATGATCGTTAATATTGCAATGCATGATTGAAGCAGAGGTGACAATATTTATTAAGAACATTTGAACACATTCTGAGTGATTTACAAAATACGAAATTTACGCAAGAATTTAACATGCTGTTCCAGTTTCATTCTACATGGGATTCTCGGACTATCTGAAGATCAACAAACATACTTTCAGAGGACATTCATTTGAATTATTATTATTAAACCACTAAAGCTTCCAGAAAAAAAGGGAAATTGTAAAAGGGTACTGACACGATTCTCGATGTTGATCTTGAAACACTGAGACATACAGTATGTGGCATTAACAAGGAAAAATTAAACTCAATTAAACACAAGCTGATTGAATGGCTTACCTGGAAGACTAACAGCTGCGAGAAATGGATAGTAAAACTCCTTCAACAGCAAAATCGGTGGTTTTGCCATTTCTGATTATGAATGTCTTCAGCAGAGGCTGAAGGTTTGTGACTGGTGTGTTGCCAAGGTATGGAAAGGTAATGTTCATTTATACATGCATCAGACCTCTAGAGATGCAATTATCACAAATCATCACTGATACTACTCACATTCACCTGTGCAAAGAAAACAAACTTTACTTTTGCATAATATCCTAAATAATATATGATCTGAACCTGGCATCGTTGACTTCACTTTGGTTACCTTCTGTGTTCATTGGATTCTAATGTCATGCACTTTACCTAATTTCTGAATTTAGACGGACTTCCTTTGCGTGAAATAATATTGCCTCGTGAATTGTATCGCAGTCCTTTCGTCATTAATCCCGTTATCGACTCTACTCTTTTCTGGCCAATTTCCAACTGTTACATCTGTAATGCATATGGCGGCTCATCACAGTCTAACCATTGTCCAGTTTCTGAAACTGAATCCTCGGCCGTGATTAATGGGCAAGGGAATTCAAACCAATTGATTGCTCCCTTGGAGATTCGCTGTTTTACACATTCTATTCAATAAAACCAGGAACTTTTCTCTTGCCTTTAAGAATGCCATCCTCCCAGGCAGTAACATATTCTATTCAAGCTAGAAATCTACTGTAGCTCATGTCATAACTTTGGTATGAACGCAGAGCACTGAATGAATCTGAGTGTTTATTTCGGAAAACACAAAGCAGTTTGCACCATTTTCCAGGAAATTACTCCTGTTTAAGAATATAGAGGAGGAATTAAGTATCAACACATCACGAGGGAAGTAGAACCAGAGAAATTAATTCGGCAATAGATGCTCCTGGCCCTGATAAATTGCATCCTGGAATCCGAAAAGGTGTAACTAGAATTGTAGTAGATACATTGGTTTCGATTTTTCAAAAAGAAACTGAATTCGGAAAGAGTACTAAAGGATTCTAAAATTGCCAACGTGTCGTACGTTTTGAAAAACAAACGGAACATGAGCAATGTTTGTTAACCGTGAGACAAACTGCTGAAAATCTCTTGTTGAAGAAAATGCAGCAGATTCAACTGTTCCATAAATAATAGCAGTCCACTTTGAAAATCGCAGATTCATCCAGCAAAATGCACTTGGCTCCAGAAAAGGAAAATAATTCCTGCGAAATTCCTTCGAACCTTTCGAGGAAGTCTGAACCATGATCGAAAGAATTTAGAAACAGTCAAAGCATAGTGTTCAAACTATCAGAAGGCGTTTCAGAACGAACCATGCAAAAGGCTAAGACACAAGGGCCCATGGTATTAGAGATAGTATCTATATTTGGTAGGAAATAGTAATTTCTGCTCAGGAGTTATCTGTAGAAATGGAGATATGTATTGATCCGGGTACAGCAGGGGGCAGTCCTGGTACTACACGTGTTTTGGAATCTTTATTATTGATTTGCAGGAAGGAAGGGGAATGCACTTTTGCCAAACTTTCAGACAACACAACAACAGGTGACAAGGCAAATACTAAGAGGGGTTCTACCAATTTACGGAGCGGTACTGACGGATTAAGTGAGTGGGCAAAATAAAAGCCCAACGGAATAAAAAGTGAAAAATTAAGAAGTTGTCAATGTTGAAAGGGAGAGCAAGACAACACAGCCTTCTTTAAAGAAAATGATGGGAAAAGGCTGCAGCATATAAATGTTTGAGAATAGTTCTGCATAAAACGTAGAAACGCACGGGGGGGGGTGCAAGGGTTAATCAGGAAAACTAATTAAATTTTAGCCCAAATTTCAAGGGGCTCAGGTTAGAAGAATGTGGAATAGTTGCTGCAAAGTGTCTTTGAAACCACACCCGGAGTACTGTGAACAGTTTCCGTTTCCTTGTTTAAGAAAATGTATTATTTCTTTCGAGGCAGTTTCCGAATTTCAGACACTCAACCCCCGGTGTGACAATTTGGTGTATGTGCAGAAGTTAAACTGGTGGGGAATCGACTCCTAGAAATTTAGAATTATTAGAGGTGATGTCATTGAAATGTGTAGAATTCTGAAGGGACTTGATGAAGGAAATGTTGCGAATACGTTTTCCCTCATCAGCGAGTCTAGAATCAAATGGTACTGGATCAGAATAAAGGCAATTCAATTCAAGACTCAGATACGATTGAATTTCTTCTCTCAAAGGATTGTGTCTCGGGACCCCTTGCCACAGAGAGCTATGAGTCAGAGCCCATGCTTCTATTTAAGGCTGAGATAGATATATTCGGATCACGAAGGGAATCATTCACTATGTGAGAAGGCAGGAATGGAATTGAACAATATTGGGTCGATCATGTTCCTGTTGTATGTCAGAGTCGGCTGCAGAAGAAGTATCGTCTATTCTTGTTCATATTTCCTGCAGTCTTATGGCCTCAGTATATACGTATTATAGTCTCAAACTACTGTAGTAAATATTTGGTTGCTGAGCCCATTGGCAGTCAGAGAATTATTTTGTTATTTTTGCAGCGTGAACTGGTCAACTATTGCCTTCACGAACATCGCCACAATCCCCATGAGATTACTGGATGTAAGTTTGCTCACTGTGATGGAACGTTCGGTTTCATACATTTCATCACCATACTCAACAACATCATCAATGAGCCTCCGATGAAGCTTTATATTTATATGCTTAGGTTTCCTTGGGCTGGTGACGCCATTTCCTGTTCTTTTTTTCTCAGAAAATGTTCTCATGCAGCTTTGCGTGTGTGTTGGGATGATTGCTTCTCCAGTTCAGTGTTAGGTCCATGTGTGTTGCTTTCCCGTAGACGCTGGTTTGAAGATGCCCATTGACTGTTCATTCTACTGGGACATCTAGGAATGGCACATTGCTGTGGTTTGCACCCTCGTTTTCCTCTTCTTCCACAAACGAATCTGCATTGGAACATGACCTCAACGAGCCGCCACAGACTGTAGCACAGAGGAACTATGAAGAAGAACACATATACAGCGTACTCAAAAAGAACTTCGAGGAGAAAGTGAGGTCTGCAGATGCTGGAGATCAGAGCTGAAAATGTGTTGCTGGAAAAGCGCAGCATGTCAGGCAACATCCAAAGAAAAGGAAATTCGACGTTTCGGGAATAAGCCCTTCATCAGGAATGCAGGCATGAAGACTTCAGGGTGGAGAGATAAAAACATGGCAAATAAATAAAAAAAAAGTGGTTAGATTGTATCTTACTGGAAATGGGTATAGCCTGGCTTCTGTGTGGTACGAATGTTACTTGCTACTATTCAGTATGAGTTTGGATATTGTCCAGATCTTGCTAAATTTAACATGCTGTTTCAGAATCTGAAAAGTTGTGAATTGTACTGAATATTGTGTCATCATCGTTGAACATCCACACTTCTGGCCTCATCGTGAAAGGAAGGTCATCGCTGAATTAGCAGGAAATGGTTATGCCTAGGACAGTACATTTGGAAACTTGGGCTCTTGTGGTATAGTGATAGTGTTTCTATCCCTGGTCTAGAAGATTTGTGTTCAAATCCCACATGCTACAGGGTTGCATTATAATATCTCTGGATTTGTTGATTAAAAATACTGATCATGAAGCTGTTCCTGCAAAATTGTTCTGGAGCTAAGATTACGGACATGCAATATACACAACCATTTTCATGTGCATCATCCTCCGTACCTGTGCTGCCGTGAGTAAGAACAAGTATGACAAAAGTGCCTTGATTCCCAAAGGGTTTTACAGCATGAATATTGTTTAAAATACCACACACAACACCAGCCTTGAAGAGTTTCCAACAAATGAAATATTCAGTGGTTTTATCTGCACAGATGCAGCCAGATTTGCAGAGTGGATCCAACAGTCAGTCTGTGATTTTCCTAGATTTATTTCAAACTCAGATCATGAGAAATGTAACATTAAATCATTGTGGTTCATTGAACATATGTGGCAGCCCACGAGGAATAAAGAAAACAGAAGCAGGAGTTGGCCATTCAGCCCAACAATGCCTGCTCAGCCATTTCATGTGATCATGACTGATCATACAACTCAGTCCCCTGTTACACTTTTACAATATCCGTTTAACCCCAAGAACTGTATCTGTCTCTGTTCTGAAAGCTTTCAGTGCTATGGCGTCATCTATTTTCAGCGTCAGTGAATATCACACGCTCAGTGCTCACTGGGAGAAGAGTTTTCTCCTCATCTCAATCCTTATTGATCCAGCCTGTACCCTGAGCCTGTGAACTCTGCTTCTAGGCTGCCTGGCCATCAGGAACATCCTTCCTGTGTTTACACTGTCTGGTCAAGTTGGAATTTTGCAGGTTATCAGATCCAACTGCATTCTTCTCAACAGCAGTGAATATCATCCTAACCAATATAATCTCTCTTCATAACTATCCTTGCCATCCCAGGCATTAATCTGGTAAACCGTTGTGCTCCCTCAATAGCCAGAGCATCCTGTCCCAGATAAACGAAACCAACACTGCACATAATACTCCACAGGGGTGGTCTCAGCAATGCCCAGTGCAACAATAGCAAACCCTCCCTGCTCCTGTACCTGAATCCTCTCGCTATGCAGGCTAACATACCGTTTGCCTTCTTCACCGCTCGCTGCCCCTGCCTGTGACATTCACCGAATGGTGTACAAGGACAGTCAGCTCCGAGTGAAACACCCTCGTGTCCCCAGTAGAACATCATTCAGTCAATTAACTGCCTTCCCAAAGGGGGCACACATTTAACCACGTCTTCACTCCCAGCTGCTCCTGCATGCTTACTTTCCCTGACTGGTGCACGAGAACATCCAATGTGCCTCACCATTTCCCAATCTCTCACCATTCCGTGAATAATCCACTTTCCTGTTCTTGCTCCCAAAGTGGACAAACTGATATTTTCCTCCTCTCTACATCACCTGCCATGTATTTACCCGCTCACACAACTTGCCCCAGTCAGACTGAAGCATCTCTGTCCGTTGCTCATAGCTCACCCTCCCACTCCGCGTTGTGGCATCTGCCAATTTGGAGGTTTTTACATCTAATTCCTTGCTCTTAAATCGTGAACATATATTATGAATAGCTGGGGCCCAAGCACTGATACCCACTATCTGCCATTCAGGAAAAGACCAGTTCATTCCTACACTCTGTTTCGTGGCTGACAACCAGTTCTCTCTCCGTGTCAGTCCACCAGCCCAATTTCATCTGCTTTAGTTTTCCTTTCTAACGTCTGACATTGGTCCTCATTAGCCTTCTTAAAATCCAAGTAAAACACACCCACTCTCTCCCCCGACCAGTTCAATGTGAGAAATCCCAGGGTATTGCAGTCGCCTTGTCAAGCATGATTTCCCTTTTGTAAATCCACGCTGACAGTGTCCAGTTCTCTCACTGTGTTCCAGTTGTTCTGCTGTTATATCTTTTCTGATCGATTCCATAATTTTTCCCACTTCTGATTTCAGACTAACCGGTCTGTCATTCTGTTCACTCCTTGCTTCAGTTTCTAAAGCAGTAGGATGCTGTAGCTGCCCGCCAATCCATGGGAACTTTTTGAGAGTCTACAGTCTTGAAAGATGACCACAAATACATACAATATTTCTCGGACGACTTGCATATGTCGTGCAACACTGGAAAAGCACAGCAGGTCAGGAAACGTCCGGGGAAAAGGAGAGTCGACATTTCTAGCAAAAGGAATGCGGAGAGCGAAGGGACCTGAGAGGTAAAGAGAGGTTGGATCTGGGATGAAGGTGATAGATGTGTGTAGGTTGGAGGTAATTCTGATCAGTGAGTGGCGATGGTTCAGCGGATAGGTGGGGAGGAAGATGAACAGATATGACCATGTCAAGTGGGTGGTGCCGAGTTGGAATGTTTGATCTAGGATTAGGTGTGGGCGAGGAGAGATTTGTAAAGGACTGAAGTCACGGTTCATGCTGTGTGGTTGGAAGATCCCAAGGCGCAAAAATGAGATGTTCTTCCTCCAGTTCTTGGGTGGCTTTGATTTGGTGGTAGAGGAGGCCCAGAACTTGCATGTCCTTGCCAGAGTGGGAGGGGGAGTTGAAATGTTCGGCCACATGGTGGTGGGGTTGTGTGGTGTATGTGTCCAAAAGATGTTCCATGAAACGTTCCGCGAGTTGGAATCCTGTCTCTCAGATATAGAGGTGACCACATTGTGATCAACGTACACAGTAGACGAGGTGTTTGGATGTGCAGGAAACTCTCTACCAATGTGTAAAGATGTTTTGGTGTCTTGGATGTGATGTGAGAGGGGAGATGTGGGCGCAGGTTTTACACCACTTGCGACGACATGTGAAGATGCCAGCAGCAGAGGGTGGGTTGGTGGGTTGCATGGACCTACCGACGGAGTCACGGAAGGCACAATCTCTGTGGAACGCAGATAGGGATAGGGAAGGAAATATATGTTTGGTGATAGAGTCTGATTATAGGTGGTGGAAATGCTGGACGATATTCTTCTGTAAGCGGAGATTAGTGGGATGGAAGCTGAGGATCAGTGCGGTTCTATCTTGCTGCAGTTGGAAGGATGAGTTTCAAGAGAGATGGGAAATTGCGTCCTCTATCGTGTGATCAACAATGCCCTCCAGCACATCGCCTTCACATCCTGCGTCTCAACCCTTGAACTCCATCCACCCACCTCGTCCATTATGTCCAATGCTCTCGATGTGGTGTCCTCTATATCGAGGAGAAGGACGCTAACTCGCAGAACATTTCAGGGGACATTCCAGGGACAAACGCACCAAACAACCCCACCGCCATGTACGCAACCACTTCAACACCCCCTCCCACACCCCCAAGGACATGCAAGTCCTGGGCCACTTCCCCAACCAAATCAAAGCCACCCGAGAACTGGAGTAAGAATACCTCATCTTCTGCCTTGGGACCCTTCACCCACCCAGCATCAACATCGACTGCACTAGTTTCCAATTACACACCCCTACCCAGCTCATCCCAGATGAAACTCTCCAACTCGAAACCGCCCCCTTGTCCTGTTTATCTTCCTTCTCACCTACCTGCTCCATCCTCCACACCGACTCATCACCTTAACCCCCCCAACTTGCATCCACCTTTCCAAGCAACTTCCCCCACCCCACTCCCAGACCCCTCTATTTATCTCTCAGATCCCTTCCCGTCCAGATGCCTAATGATAGGCCTATGTCCGAAACAGCGACTCGCCTTCTCCTCGGCTCTTGCCTGAACTGCTGTGCTTTTCCACCGCCATATATTTCGACTCTGACTCTCCAGCATTTGCAGTCCTCCCTTTCTCCCACTGCCATAAGTGCCTTACCAAGATCAGGATACGTATCTCAGCTCAAAGGAAGACTCAGTGAGAAGGAGAGAGAAGGATCATTGGGACAGCATATTCAGAGTTTATTCAAAGTCCATCTTACAGCTCGACATTTGTTCTTTATTTCCTGAGCTGTATCATTTCGGTATTAATCAAGGGTACTGTTTCCAGATCTGTAAGGGTGAGATGACGAGGTGTTGCTCAGTGGAGATTGCTCTTTGATCCAGAATGAGGAGCTCCTGGAGGAGAAGCTGAGCTGCTGCATTGCCATCATTGTTGGAATCATGCAACTTTACGGGGGATTGCAGATAACTCAGTCCATCTCACAATCATAGAATGATCCATACAGAAGAGGAGGCATTTCACTTTATCGTGACTGGGCTGGGCTTTGGAGGGGTTTTCCAATTCTCTTATTTCATGATTTTGTTCCTAAATCCAATTGTTTTTAGTAAGTTGCTATTGGACCTGTTTCCACTTCCCTTCCTTGCAGTGCTTTCTGAGTGACAAGAGCTCACTGGGTAAAATATTGCTCTTCTTTAGGAGTTTGAATTCTGGCAGTTAAACATTCTCTATTCTAAACAGAGCACCCTGACACTCCCTGAATTCCCAAATCCCTGAAATCGTTCTCATCATTATCTTCTCTAACCTTCTCATGGATCGTGATGTCTTTACTCACAACGGGGAAAGAATTAACATTCCAATGAATGGGCTGTAATCAGAATTTTATGCAATTATACAGTTAATTGTATATATTTGACCTGTCCTACCTGTTTCATGTTTTGTTCGAACAAGTGAAGGAAATGAGTTTTGCTGAATTGGCCTTTGCAAAGGGTGTATTTCTGGGATGCTGTTACGCTGGAACAGTTCTGAATATCAGTTAAATCATACGTTATTTTGCGAATTCTCCTTTGTTTGCATGTGAACTGCAGTATGAGTATAACCTTACGGCCCAGTAGTTTAACCAATCAAATCACATCTGGGACACAGTACCTGACACTTGCTTTGGAATAAAATAATAACTAGAGTCCAGACTGACTCCTTGAACTGTTTTGAGGGGGTTTCATCTGGTTCATAGCAAACATTTGCAACGCGGCCTAACATTCTCTGAGAGGTGTACTAATCCTGTGAAATCTCCCGAATGCTGCATGCACTTTGTTGTTGTGTCATTTAATTTCAGTTCACTTATCAAACTCGAGAGTGTAGTGCAGGAAAAGTACAACAGGTCAGGCATGATCCGAGGAACAGGAGAATCGACTTTTCAGGTCTAAGACCTTCATGAGGTCTGAAACATCGTTTCTCCTGTTCCTCGGATGCTCCCTGACCTGCTGTACGTTTCCAACAACACACTCTTGACTCTGAGCTCCAACATCTGCAGTCCTCACTTTCTCCTACTCAGTTATCAAATAGCCTGATTAAAGAAGCATACAATATGCCAAGCACTCTGAGACACATTAACCTCTCAACTCGGGCTCAATTAACAACACTCAGTTCCCTGGAGTTGGAAACTAGCTTCTGCTCCTCTTCAGGGTGGCACAGTGTCTCAGTGGTCAGCACCTGCTGCCTCACTGTGTCAGGAACCGGGGTTCGATTCCAGCCTCAGGTGACTGTGTGGAGTTAGCCATGCTAAATTGCCCATAGTGTCCAGGGATGTGGAGGCGACCTGCATGTACCATCTGAATTCAGGATTACCGGGGAATTGGTCTGGGAGTGATCTTTTTTGAAGGATCAGTGTGAACTGGGATGGGCCAAATGACCTGCTTCACACCATAGAGATTCTTTGAAAATAAACATTGAAGAAATGGCTCAGGAAATTGTGACCTAATCTGAGCACAGTTTTTCTTGATCTGTGTCAGTTCACTGTTTGCTACACACACTGATCTGACCTCACTGTCTCATCTTCGTAGTTGTATCTGAAAGTGCTGCCAACTGCTGGGAGAGATATTTCAGGCCTGCGTGATTCCACCAGATTGCAGAAATGTTCAAAATCCAACAGGCGTTCGACAAGTAAAAGGAAGGTGAGTGGATGAAGGAGGGTGGAGCAGAAAATAGGACCATAAAATAACACTGGGAGGAAAAATAATGCAGCAAGCTCACAATTCCTCTGCATCCAAATAAACAGGTTGTCAATAAATCCCCTTTCGAGCAATGACTACCCAAATGACAAAGAAAAAATTGTAATTTGAGGAGCATGTAATTTGTAAATGCTCACGACGGGCTGTGTCACAGGGTATTCATATCAGAGAGGGCAAGGTTATTCCAACAGTCACGGTTATCATTTGAATGTGATGAATTGACTGAAAACCACCCTTCATGCAGCTCCAATGATTGGAGAAGTTAAACTGCTGGACACTGCTTAGGTCCAGTCAATAACTGAGTAGCTCAGACATTGCTCTGAAATTCCCAAGGGGTTTCTCAGGAAATCTGTGACTCTGGCTCACCTGTCCATCCTCCAAGCCTCAGATGCAATGTGGAAGCCTCTCGATTGGAGAATGTTGCACATTTCAAAAACGGTTTTGTCGATGTGCAGGAACTTAGATGGAGACCTCGGTGACTTTGCTGATGAAGCAGCTGACTTTGGATCTGCTACAGTGTCTGTTCAAAGAGACACAATGGGAAACAATTATTCCCCAGCACTCTGTGAACCTGCAGCTGGTTATCCCACCACAGACTGTGAGGAAGTGCATTCCACACCAGCTCCTGCCTTGTAATATCAATCTGTCTATGCACAGGGGAGAGGCAAGAGGGAGGTTCTGGAAAATACCTCCTTTTTGTAAACCAGCCGTGGAGGTTCAGCAAAAGTAAAGTGCCTAAGATAATCCAGCCTGGGAGATTGTTCAGGAGCATGAAGAGAAGTCTAGATAAAACACATTTCTTAAACATAAAAGATAAATGATTCAACTTCCACTTCGAAAATGAGCAGAACTGATCAATCTGCTTTTCTACTGAACCGCTAACTTCCCTGAATCCCAGCCTGCGTGCTGTATGTGAGCTGCTGAGAGTTTCTCCTCGGAGGTAGAGAGGTCACACTCACTGGAAACATACGGACTGAATCTTCCTGTGTTGCCTCATACTAAAGGCTGAGCAAAATAACCCATCTGTCCTTCCCTGGGTTGGAAGTTTCCAGAAAACCCCTCTCTTCTTGCTGTAGGAGACCGAGATTGGGAACATGTCACATGGTTTCACTCCAGGCAAGAGTCCAGCCCTGTCGTTGTCCCTAGTTAGACACATGCTCCTTCAGGGCAATGTCCATCCCAATACAGGTCAGATTTTTACTATCTATAATTTTTTAAAAGATAATTTTGGGCACTTCATTGCAGCATTAACTTCACCTTCCCGATGGCCCCTAAACCACTTAGCTGGGAATACCTTCAGTGACCCATTCTCTCCTGCTCTCTTGGGAAGAGAATTTCACAGTCCCACAACCCTGCAAGGGAAGGAATTGAGGAAGTATGGGCTGGGTTACGAAACAGAAAATGAGAGGTCACCCTGTTCGGAGTTTTCAATAGCCCTCCAAATAGATCCAGAAATGTAGAGGAAAGAACAGTAAAGATGTTTCTGGAAGGAGCAAGAGAAAAAGGATAGTTGTTATGGGTTACTTTAACGTTCCAAATATTGACAGGAAATACAACAGTTCGAGCACTTTCGATGGGTCAGTTTTTGTCCAATGCATGCAGGAGAGTTTCCTGACACAGTATATAGAAAAACCAACAAGGGGCGAGGCCATATTGGCTTTGGTACTGAGTAATGAACGAAACCAGGTGTTAGATTTGGTGGTAGGTGAGCACTTTGTTGATAGTGACAACTTAGCTGTGTTTGGTTTAGCAATGGAAAGGGATAGGTATTTAAGCAAGGCAAGAGTAATTGCTGGTTAACAGACAAGTATGATGCAATTAGACAAGATTTAGGATGTATTGAATGGGAAATTAAACTGTAGAGGATGGTAACAATTAAAATGTGTAGCTTATTCAAGGACCAGATACTGCGTGTCCTTGTTAAGTATGCACCTGTCAGACAGAGAGGAAGTTGAATCTCTTTTCAAGAGGAAGGAGAAGGCTTATGTTAGGATGAGACGTGATAGCTCAGTTGGTGCACTTCAGAGTGACAAATTAGCCAGGAATGAACTGAAGAGAGAGATAAGAAGTGCCAGGAAGGAACAAGAGAAGTCGTTGGTAGCTACCATCAAAGAAAACCTTAAGGCTTTCTATAGGTATATCAGGAATAAAAGAATGACTACAGAAAGATTCGGGGCAATCAAAGATGGTAATGGGAAGTTGTACATAAAGTCCGAGGAGATAAGGGAAGCGCTAAGTGAATTTTTTTTTTGTCAGTAATCACACTGGAAAAAGACAATGGTGTCGAGGTGAATACTGAGGCTAGACTAGACAGGATTGAGGTTCACAAGGAGGATGCATTTGCAATTCTCGAGTGTGTGAAAATGGATAAGTCTGGGCCAGCTGTGATTTATCCGAGGATTCTCTGGGAAGCCGGGGAGGAGACTGCCGGATCCTTGGCTTTGATCTTTATGTGGTCATCGTCTACAGGAATAGTGTCAGAAGACTGCAGAATGGCAAATGTTGCTCCCTTGTTCAAGATGGGGAGTCGAGACAACCCTGGTAATTGATGACCAGTGAGCCTTAATTCGTTTGTGGATAAAATTTTGGAGAAGAGATAGGATTTATAATAATTGACAGAGAAATACTTTGCTTGAGGATAGTCAACACCATATTGGGATGGGTAGGTCATGCCTCACGAATCTTATTGCGTTCTCTGAGATGATGATAAGTCAGGTGGATGAGGATAAAGCGGTTGATGTGCTGTATATGGATTTCAGTAAGGCGTTTGATAAGGTTCCTACGGTAGGCTATTGCACAAAATACAGAGGCATGGGATTGAGCGTGGCTTAATGGATAGGATCAAAAATGGGCGAGCTGAAAGAAGATGGTGGATGAAGGGAAATCTTCATCCTGGAGTTCAGTTTCTAGTGGGGTTCTGCAAGGATACGTTTTAGGGCCACTGTTGTTTGTCATTTATATAAATTCCCTTGATGAACGCGTAGATTGGGTGAGTACATTTGTCGGTGAGACTAAGGTTATTGGAGTTGTGGACACTCCTGAAGAAACTTGCAGAATACAGAGAGGCATAGATAAGCTGCAGAACTGGGCTGAGAATTGGGAAATTGGGTTTAATGTGGAAAAGTGTGAAGTGATTCACTTTGGAAGGAGTAACAGAAATAAAGAGTACTGGGCTAAAGGTAAGATTCTTGGTAGCGTAGAAGAGCAGGGAGATCTCGGTCTCCATGAACATAGACCCCTGAAAGTTGCCACACAGATTGATAGGGTTGTTAAGATGACAAACTGTGTGTTTGCTTTTATTGGTAGAGGGATCGAGTTTCAGAGCCGGAATTTTATGCTGCACCTGTACGAAACTCTGGTGTGGCCGCATTTGGGAGGATTGTGGACACATCTGGTCACTGCATTATAGAAAGGATGTGGAAGCTTTGGAAATTTTGCAGAGATTTACTGGCATGTTGCCAGGTATGGAGGGCAGGCCTTTTGAGGAAAGGCTGATGAAATTGAGGATGTTTTTGTTAGAGGGAAAAATATTGAGAGGTGACTTAATTGAGGCGTATACATTAATCAGAAGGTGAGGTAGGATGGACAGGGAGAGCCTTTCTCCTCAGAAGGTAATTGACAGCACGAGTGGATATAGCTCTAAAATGAGGGATGATAGACATAGATCAGATGTCAGAGGTAGTTTCTTTACTCAGGGAGTAGCATGGGAGTGGAGTGAACTGCCTGCAACAGTAGTAGACTTGCCAATTTTAAGGGCGTTTATCTGGTCATTGGTTAAACGTGTGGATGATAATACCATAGTGTTGGATAGATAGGCTCCGGACCGGTTTCACAGGCCAGTGCAACATCGAGGGATATCGGGCCTGAACTGCGCGAGAATATTCTATGAATTTTCGCTCTTCCCTGTCTTTGATGGGAGACTCCTTACTCTGAAGGTGTGCCCCCTTGTTCTGGATTCTCAAATCGGGGACACAACCTCGCAGCATCACCCCTTTCTCATCCTAACAGAATCCTAGGATGTTCAATCAGGGCACCTGCTCTTCTGCAACTCTCCAGTGAAAGCACAGTCTGAATGTACTGGATCCATACCCACAAGGGAACCCCCAATAGTCTGACACTGAGCGTGACATCATTGACACACTTCCCAGAAAGTATGATATCACTGTAAGCAGTCTCACAGTGAGTCTGGCCTCAACTACACATTCTCAGTTACTGTACGGTTAATGTAAACGGTCTGTCAGTGACCGTGGCCTCATCGACACACCCGCCAGTTAATATATCGTGATTGTAAACAGTCTCACAGTGACTCTGACCTGATCTACAGACCATCCAGCAACTACGTGATGACAGCAAACAATCGCCTACTGACTCTGCTCTCAACTCCCAGTAACCATGCTGTCACAGCAAACAGTCTCATAGAGAGCCTATCCGTATCTACACACCTCCCAGTGACCATACAGTCACTGCAAACAGTCTCATATAGAGCCTGCCATAAGGCATAGTGATGTACAACCCGCCCATGCCCACCAGATATTCCAACCAATTCTCGTCCCACCTGCCAGCACCCGGCCCACCTGCCTCCAAACCTTTCTTATTCATATAAACATCCAAATTCCTTTTAAATGTTGCAATTGTATCAGCCTTTGTCACTTCCAGACACGTACCACCCTCTGTGTGAAAAGGTTGCCGCTTAGGTCTCTTTTATATCTTTCCCCTCTCACCCTAAACCTATGCCCTCCCGTTCAGCACTACCCGACCCCAGGGAAAAGACTTTGCCTATTTAACCTATCCATGCCCCTCATAATTTTGTAAACATCTATAAGGTCATCCCTCAGCCTCCGACGCTCCAAGGAAACCAACCCCAGCCTATTCAGCCACTCCCTATAGCTCAAATCCTCCAACCCTGGCAACATCCTTGTAAATCTTGTTTGAACCCTTTCAAGTTACACGACATCTACCCAATAGGAAGGTGACCATAATTGCATGCAATATTCCAACAGTGGTCCAACCAATGTCCTGTACAGCCGCAACATGACCTCCCAACCCCTGTTCTCAACACTCTGACCAATAAGGGAAAGCATTCCAAACGCGTTCTTCACTATCCTATCTACCTGCGACTCCACTTTCAAGGAGCTATGAACTTGCACTCCAAGGTCTCTTGGCTCAGCAACACTCCATAGGACGTTACCATTAAATGTATAAGTTGTGCTAAGGTTTCCTTTCCCAAAATGCAGCACTGCACATTTATCGGAATTAAACTCCATTTGCCACGTCTCATCTCATTGTCTAAATCTGATCAAGATCCTGTTGTAAATTGAGGTAACCCTCTTCGCTGTCCACTACACCTCCAATGTTGGTGTAACCTGCAAACTTACTAACTGTACCTCTGATGCTCGCGTCCAAATCATGTATGTAAATGACAAAAAAGTGGAGGACCCAGCACTGATCCTTGTGGCACTCCACTGGTCGCAGGGCTCCAGTCTGAAAAACAAGCCTCGACCACCACCCTCTCTCCTCTACTTTTGAGATAGTTCTGTAACCAAATGGCTCGTTCTCCCTGTATTCCATGAGATCGAACCTTGCTAATCAATCTCCCATGGGGAACCTTGTCGAATGCCTAACTGAAGACTACATAGGTAACATCTATCGCTCTGCCCTCATCAATCCTCTTTGCTAGTTCCTCTAAAAACTCAATCAAATTTGTGAAACATGATTTCCCACACACAAAGCCATATTGACTATCCCTAAGCAGTCCTTGCCTTTCCACATATATGTATATCCTTTCCCTCAGGATTCTCTCCAACAGCTTGCCCAACACCAACGTCTCGCTTACTGGTCTATAGTTCCCTGGCATGTCCTTGTAACTCTTCTTAAACAGTGGCACCACGTTAGCCAACCTGCAGTCTGCCAGCACCTCACCTGTGACTATCAATGATACAAATATCTCAGCAAGAGGCCAAGCAATCACTTTCCTTACTTCCCACAGAGTTCTAAGGTACACCTCATCAAGTCCTGGAGATTTATCCACGTTTACCCATTTAAAGACATCCAGCACATCCTCCTGTTGAATACGGACATTCTGCAAGATGTCTCCATTTATTTCCCTACAGTCACGATCTTCCATATCATTTTCCACAATAAGTACTGAGGCATAATATTCATGTAGTATCTCCTACATTTTCTGTGGCTCCACACAAAGGCCGCTTTACTGATCTTTTAGGGACCCTATTCTCTCTGTGGTTATCCTTTTGTCCTCAACTATATACCTCCCAGTAACCAAACGGTCACTGCAAACCGTCTGACAGAAAGCCTGTCCTCATCTACAAGCCTCCCATTATCCATGCTGTCGCTGCAAACTGGCCTCATGGACAAAGACCCCAATAAATATCAGCACACGGTTCCCACGGTGAGGTGTAGTGTTGAAGGGTCAGCGGACTTGAAATGTTAACTCAGATTATTCTTCACAGATGCTGCCAGACATGCTGAGGTTTTCCAGCAATTTTTGTTTTTGTCTCACACTGAGGCTCGCGTGATCTACACACCTCCCAGTAACTATACACTGATTGTAAAGAGTCTCACAGTAATTCTGCTCTGACCTGCAAGCTCCCAGTAACAATACCCTGACTGTAAAGAGTCTGGCCTGATGTGGACACCCCCCAGTAACTGTACACTCACTGTAAAGAGTCTCACAGTGAATCTGGCCTGGTCTACACGCGTCCCAGTATCTATACGCTGACTTTAAAGAATCTCACGGCGATTCTAACCTGATCTACACACCTCCCAGTATCTGCACAGTGTCTGTAAACAATCTCACACTGAGTATGTCCTCATTTGACACGTCTCTGTCACTATACAATGGTGACTGTAAACCGTCTCATTCAGAGGCTGGCCTCATCTGCACACCACCCAGTAAATACATGCTGATTGTGAACAGTCTAACACTGAGCATGGCTTTTCTTTAAATTTCAAAATTACATTTTATTCATCAGAAATATTTTTTCCGTATACATATAGTTACAAATGCAGTTTGGCCCTTACAGTTGCATGTCATGTGACAATAAAGAATATCACAATAAAGAATATTCCATTCAAGTAAACAAACAAAATATTGGAAATGACTTGAACCAAAAATCAAAAACGCTCTCTTATACGCACATAATTAAACCTACGGGAATCACTGGGAGGGTCCGATAACTGAGCGAACCCCCATTTCCCTTCAGCAGGAAGACCTGAGATAGTGGTCCTCCCCACTGCACCATGGCAGCAGCTGCCCCAAGCTCTCGTCTATCCCACAGCACGTAGTCCTGGACCTTGAGATGTGTCAGTCTGCAACACTCAGTCAGAGTCAACTCCTCGCTACGGAAGACCAACAGGTTTCAGGCAGACCAACGATCATCGTTCATTGAGGTGACGGGCCTCCGGGCTGAGTCAATGTTTGTCCCAGTAACTATATGGTGACTGGCAACAGGTTCACAGTAACCCTGTATTGTTCACCCTCCAACTAGTGTATGTTGCCTCTTTCCCTGTCAGCCTAGCCTGACCCTTACTTCCTGTGAGTCAATACTTTGTGGCATTTGCTACTTAGCCCCTGCCTTTGACAATGGAGCCAGATTTCCCTCCAGGCCGCATGTCGTTCTTCTCACTGCCTTGGTGCTACAATGTAAACCACGTGTCTCTCACTTTCCCTCCTGAATAGTTCTTGTGAACCCCAACCCCTTCCCTGACCCCAACTTCCAACTGCAATGTTGGAGAATCCCCTCAATGGGCACAGCCATTACTTCTCCAGCTCGTTCATATTTCTTCACAAAACAGAAATCATACATCTGCAAGCATATTGCTGATCAATAGTGGAATTAACTTTATTTTATATGCATAAATCAAAAGCAGAATAATCACGTGTGGTTATACATGCGAATCATTTCAGTGAATACAGCTGTGCAAAGAAATGATATCTTTGCTGTTCAAACGATTCTATCACTACAATATTGGAGAGAGCACATTTGGTAATGATGCAGAGACTGCAGAGCGATTAAGGGGAAAGTGAAGACATGCTGCACCCAAACTCTTAAACGATTTGTTAAATGGACTGCTTCATTCAGGCGATTAAATCTGTTTTACTCATTCTTTACTGGTCTCCTTCCCATTCGATTTTTTCCACTCTCTGAGTCACCCCAAATGTGTAGCTCCCTTTTCTTCCCCAGCGTGGCCTTATCCCTTCGTTTACCGTGGTTATGTAACTGTTTCTGTTTAGTGTCTGCTTTATTTCCAGGGGACATGCAGGAGTCGTTGAGACCATACAGCTAGCTGGATCTCATAGAATATGAGTTCCCTGATTGGGGTTGTTAATGTGGCTAACAGCTAAGAAAGGTCAGTGTCAGAGATTTGGTCTCTGAATGAGACATTGATAAAGGGAAGGGCTGCTCATGTGTAAATAAAGGGGGACTTTAAGAAGGACACCAGCCTCAGTGCAAGTACATCACATCCAATTTCAGCACTGGGTTTGAATGTTACTGAATAACTTTCGTATTAGAGTCAGTCAGAGAGTTAGAGAGATATTCAGCAATGAAACAGCCTACCAGGTATCCTAAATAAATCTATCCCCATTTCCAGCATTTGGCCAATATTCGGTAAAAACCCTTCCTATTCTTATACACAAACAAATGTCTTTTAATGGATGGAAGGATGGATGGGAACCAGATGCATTTCAGTGAGGGGTTCGACAGGGTTCCTCATGGTAGACTGTCTCGCAAGGTTAGATTACATGGAGTACAGTCTATTCAACCTCTCCCTATTGATCAAACCCCGTAACTCTGGCAACATCATTGGAAATGGTTTCTGAACCCTATCAAGTATTGTGAAACATCTCTGACTGCAGTGATCAGCAGGGTTTCAATAAGGCGAAAATGAGGACTGCAGATGCTGGAGATTCGAGTCAAGATTAGAGTGGTGCTGGAAAAGCACAGCAGGTCAGGCAGCATCCAAGCAGCCGGAAAATGGACGTTTCGGGCAGGAGCCCTTCACCAGGAATAAGACTGGTTAGAATAGGACTGACACTGAGAATGTGGGACCACTATTGGGTTGCATTGGCAGATGTGTTGCTGGACAGGAAAAAGACGTTGTGAATGCAATTTATTTTGACTGAGGGTTTCTTGAATTTGTTCAGTGGATAATTAACATTTTATCTCTGATCACATCTGGTATGATTTATCGAATGACAAGCAGAAAGGATATCAGTGTAAGTTAGTAAATTCAGATTATTAAACTGATTTGAAATTTGATAGATGTATTTGAACAGGCACGGCACCCATTTACAGAAACTCCCAGATCCTTATTCTGTTAAATCAATTCTTGGAGCCTATTCGATGCAGTATTCTGGTGCGGAGCATTCTCTACACATGAATAGGCCTATTCCATCACACCTTCTGACATGAAACCCGGTATTCTCCACTGCAGCCAGCTTTTCCCGGATTTCCTGGTGTCGGCTCAGATCTGCATCATGGGCAAATATTTTACTGAAGACAAAATACTTGTGAATGTCTGGTTCAGTCCATATGTCCCGAAATGGGGAACTTTGCAAGGCAGATATGATCTCACAATTCCCCGTGTTACTGTAACAGTCATCTAGACATGGGCTGTAGGTGGTGTAGAGAATGATACAGCCCACTGGCTGGTTATTGTGCTGGGTTCTGTTAGTCAGCAGAGTTTGGAAAAGCTGAGCCGCGGTGTGGTTCCCGTTGATCGAGGTAGGGTTCAGCAATTTACTTTCTGGGCAACGACTGCCGCTGTTCGGGAAGACAGCGAGGTAATTTCCACCTGGGTAGTCAAGGAAAATGTTCACGTCGTCGGTAATGAAAGAATGCAATAATATCCTGTCGTTCTTTTCTACACGTCTGTCGATCTCTCTGCTCTGGGAAGCAGGTAAAGCCAACAATAAGGCGAAGGGTTTTCTCCCATAATCGGTCGGCTGGCGCCCAGCTGCTTTGTCGAAACTGAAAGAGATAAAGTAAGGGTGTGAGTCAAGGAACAGACTTTGTGCAAAACATTCTCTTTGCAGTGTCAGTAGGCACAGTTTGAGATGAGTTACTTGGAACAACGCCTATCATATTAAAGAAAACGTGAAACCCTGAAATTCACGTTTCAAGTTATTGCATGGGAAGGTCAATGTTGATTTACTTTGTATCTCTATCCGAGTGTTGTAGTAAATTCTGGGATCAGTGAAAGGGTTAAAGAGAGGATCAGGGTAATTGACAGAGAGCAGGACTATGTTACTTATTATTGGACAAATCCTCCTGCAATGAATCAGAGAATGCCACAAGCCTTCTTTATGTCTCTGTAACTTCATTATAAGTTACTTTAACTGATGCACTACTTGATGCCGCATGATACACGTGATGGTTTTGAAATAAATAGAGACGGGGAGAGAGAAAGTGAGAGAGAGAGAGAGAGAGAGAGAGAGAATTAGAGCTTCAGGTGCAATCAGTGGGAGCTGGATGTCGGGAGAATCCTGGAAGAATTATTAACCGGAAAAATGTTTGGGGCATACACAGAAAAAACAGAACAAAAGACTTCCAGACTGACAGGAAATAGGAATAATAGCAAAGCAGGCAGAGGGATACTAAGGGAAACTGACAGGTGAGTGAGATGATTCAGTAAACAGTAAAATGTTGCCTGTGTGGGGGATTTGGACTTTCTCTTCAAACCTCACTCCGATGTACTTCACTCTCTCCTTTATTTCGGGGTCAGCGAGTGCGATCGATTTCACTGTTAGAGATATGACCCCAGGAAATCTGGTAATAGTTTCCCTGGAAATCCCTGCCTCTGGGAGTAATGAGAGTTCTGGCTAATAGGTTTAGACATATTTCCCACAGGTACAGAGAACTCCCTATACCTGCCGTGTCCTCGCCATTTATTACCAGCCTTCTCCAGCCAACCAGGCTCTGACTTGACCTCAGATTGTGCAAAGCCCCCAGCTTCCAGAGATGGTCAAGTCAGATCAGTGTCACTGACACTTACCGAAGGACAATGAGAGACAAGGCACGGTTATCCAGTGCAGCTGCATCTGACATGGGGATTGTGAGCAGCACCAACAGGAACAGGCAGAGTGTCCGCATTTTGAGATTTGTCTGCACCCTTTAACCGTACTGCAGGGAAAACACAGAAAAAATTTGAAAAGGATGAAAAAAACAACTTGTTCAATTCATACGACATTGGCAAGAGCATGAAAGATATGAAGGGACACACATGTCGGCAAACAGAAAATGCCTTTCTATCGTCGTAGGTGGTGCTTGCGCAGTAATTAAGCAGAAGTCCTGTTTATCTCCCATGGGTACGATTTGCAGCTGAAGATTGGAAGGCAAAACGTCCTCTCCCAGAATCAAACACCCAGTGCTTACCTTCTCTGAGGCAACTGAAAGGGGTAAAGTCAGGGTGTGAATTAAGGGATGGACCTTGGGTAAAACATTCTCTGTGCAGTGTCAGTGGGCCAAGTTTGAGATGAGTTACTCAGAACAATGCCCATTATATTGGACACATCGTAAAAGTCATCAATTCACATTTCGAAAGTTTGCATAGGAAGGTCAATGTTGATTTACTTTAATTCCCTGTCCTGTCCCAGAGTTATAGTAAACTCTACGATTAGTGAGAGGTATAAAGAGAGAACCAGGTTAATGTGACACAGAGCAGAACATTGTTTCTTATTTTCGTGCAAATCCTCGTGCAATGAATCACAGAATGCCACTAGCTTTCTTGATAACTCACTGTAGCTTCATGTTAATGTCCTTTGACTGATGCCCTACTCAATGCCTCATTCCACACATGACGGGTGGAAATTGATAGAGACGGGAAGAGAGAAAGAGAGACAGAATGAGAGCTTCAGGAACAGTCAGCTGGAAGGGGACGTCAGAGAGTCATAGAGATGTACAGCACGGAAACTGAATATTCCGTCTTATCAGTACATGCTGACCAGATATCCCACGCAATCTAGTTCCACCTGCCAGCACCCAGCGCATATCCCTCCAAACCCTTCCTCTTCTTATACCCACCCAGACACATTTTAAATGTTGCAGTTATACTAGCCTCCACCACCTCCTTTGGCAGCTCATTCCACCCTCTGGGAACAGCTTTGTAAATCTTTTTTGAATCCTTTCAAGTTACACAATATTTTTCCGATAGGAAGGAGACCAGAATTGCACGCAATATTCCAGAAGTTGCCGAACCAATGTAATCTACAGCCGCAACGTTACCATCCATCTCTGTGCTCAATATTCTGACCAATAAAGGAAAGCATACCAAACACCTTCTTCACTATTTTATCTACCTACAACTGCATTTCCAAGAAGTAATGAAGCCGCACTCCAATATCTCTTTGTTCAGCAATAGCGCTGGAACCTTACCATTAGGTGTGTAAGTTCTGCTAAGATTTGCTTTCCCAGACTGTAGCACCACGCACTGATCTGAATTAAACTACATCTGCCACTTCTCAGCCAATTGGACCATCTGATGAAGATCCTGTTGTAATCTGAGGTAACCTTCTTTGCTGTCCACTACACTTCCAATTTTGGTTTCATCTGCATATTTACTATCGATACCTCTAACACTCACATCCAAATCATTTATATAAATTACAAAAAGTAGTGGACACATCACTGATCCTTGTGGAACCCCACTGGTCACAGGTCACAATTTGAAAAACGACCCTCCACCACCACCTTCTGTCTTCTACCATTGAGCCAGTCATATGTCCAAATGGCTACTTCTCAGTGTATTTCATCAGATCTAATCTAGCTAACCAGTCTCCCATGGAGAACCTTGTCGACCGCCTTACTGAAGTCCATATACAGTTAGTAAGTTTGCAGATGAAACGAAAATTGGAGGTGTAGTGGAATGCGAAGAGGGTTAGCTTAAATTATAACAGGATCTTGACCAGATGGTCCAATGAGCTGAAAAGTGGCAGATGGTGTTTACTTCAGATAAATGCGAGGTGCTGCATTTTGCGAAAGCAAATCTTAGCAGGACACACACACTTAATAGTAATCTCGGGAGTGTTGCTGAAAAAAGAGACCTTGGAGTGCAGATTCATATCTGCTTGAAAGTGGAGTTGCAGGTAGATAGGATAGTGAAGAAGGCATTTGGTATGCTTTTTGTAATGGAAAACGTATTGAGTCCGGGACTTGTGATGTCATGCCATTGGTTAGGCCACTGCTGGAATATTGCGTTGCAATTCAGGTTTTCTTCCTATCGGAAAGATGTTCTGAAACTTGAAAGAATTCAAAAAAGATTTACAACGATTTGCCAGGGTTGGAAGGATTGAGCTACAGAGAGAGCCTGAACAGACTGGGGCTGTTTTCCCTGAAGTGTTGGAGGCTGAGGGGTGATCTTATAGAGTTGTACAAGGTTATGACGGGAATGAATAGGGCAAAGAGGCCAAGTGTTCTTCCTGGGTTCGATGAGTCCAGAACTGGAGGGCATAGGGATTGGGTGAGAGGATGATACGTGTCTTGAATGAGCTGACAAAGGAAGTGGTGGAGGCTGGTACAATTGCAACATTTAAGAGGTGTTTGGATAGGTTTGTGAATAAGAAGGGTTCGGAGGGACATGGGCCAGGTACTGGCAGGTGGGACTAGAATGGGTTGGGATATGTGTTCGGCACGGAATGGTTGGACAGAACGTTCTGTTTCCATGCTGTACATATCTATGACTCTATCAAACACTCTGCCCTCAACAATCCTGTTTGTGACTTCCTCAAAAACTCAAGCAAATTTATGAGTCATTATTTCCCACGCACAAAGCCAGTCCTTAGCAGTCCTTGCCTTTCCAAATACATGTGCATCCTGTCCCTCAGGATTCGCTCCAACAACTTGCCCTCCACCGACTTCAGGCTCACTGGTCTGCAGTTCCTTTGCTTGTCCTTTCCAAAATTTCTGAAACAGTGGCACCACGTTAGCCAACCTCTAGTCTTCCGACATCTCACCTGTGACTATCAATGATACAAATATCTCAGCAATCATTTCCCTAGCTTCCCACAGAAGTGTAGGGTACACCTTGATCACGTCTTGGGGATCTATTCACTTTTATATGTTTGAAGACATCCAGCACTTCCTCCTCTGTAATATGGACATTCTTCAAGATGTTATCATCTATTTCCTGATAGTCTATATTTTCCATATCCCTTTCCACAGTAAATACTGAAGCAAAGTACTCGTTTATTATCTCCCCCATTTTCTGCAGTTCCACACAAAGGCCACGTTGATGATATTTGAGCGGCACTATTCTCTCCTGAGTTATTCTTTTGTTCTTAATGTATTTGTAACAACCCTTTGGATTCTCTTTAATTCTATGTGCAAAAGCTGTCTCATGTCGCCTTCTGCCCTCCTGACTTCCATCTTAAGTATTCTCCGACTGTCGTTATACTCTTCTAAGGATTGACTCGATCGGTCCTGTATATACCTGACATATGCTTCCTTCTTTTTCTTAAACAAAACCTCAAATTTCTTCAGACATCCAGCATTCCCTACACCTAATAACCTTTCCTTTCAGCCTAACAGGAATATACTGAAAGAATTATAAACCAGAAAAAGTTAGGTGTAGATCAACTGAAAAGCAAGGGAACAGAAGAAAGAGACAAAGAGAAAAAAAAAGTCTTGCAGACCAACAAGAAATAGGAATAATGCGGCAGAAGGAACCAAAGGGAACATAGAACATAGAAAAATACAGCGCAGTACAGGCCCTTCGGCCCTCGATGTTGCGCCGACCGAAGCTTACCTAACCTACATCAGCCCAATAACCTCCATATGCTTATCCAGTGCCCGCTTGAATGACCATAAAGAGGGAGAGTCCACCACTGATACTGGCCGGGCATTCCATGAACTCACAACCCGCTGAGTAAAGAATCTACCCCTAGCATCTGTCCTATACAAACCTCCCCTTAATTTAAAACTGTGTCCCCTAGTAACAGCTGACTCCATACGTGGAAAACGGTTCTCACTGTGAACCCTATCTAAACCCCTAATCATCTTGTACACCTCTATCAAATCTCCCCAAACCTTCAATTCTCCAATGAGAACAGCCCCAAGTGCCTTAGCCTTTCCTCAGTCACTCTTCCTACCATACCAGGCAACATCCTGGTAAACCTCCTCTGCACCCGTTCCAGTGCCTCCACATCCTTCCTATAGTATGGCGACCAAAACTGCACACAATACTCCAGATAAGGCCGCACCAGAGTCTTATACAACTGCAACATGACCTTGGGACTCCCGAACTCAATTCCTCTACCAATAAAGCCCAGTACGCTATATGCCTTCTTCACAGCACTATTTACCTGGGTGGCAACTTTCAGAGATCTGTGTACATGGACACCAAGATCCCTATGCTCATCCCCACTACCAAGTAGCCTACCATTAGCCCAGTAATCCATCTTCTTGTTACTCCTACCAAAGTGAAGTACTTCACACTTAGCTACATTGAACTCCATTTGCCACCTTTCTGCTCAGCTCTGCAACCTATCTATATCCCGCTGTAACCTGCCACATCCTTCTTCGCTGTCCACCACTCCACCGACTTTCGTATCATCCGCAAACTTGCTCACCCAGCCTTCAAGCTCCTCCTCCAGGTCATTTATAAAAATGACAAACAGCAAAAGTCCCAAAACAGGTCCTTGTGGAACACCGCTAGTAACTGCACTCCAAGATGAACCTTTGCCATCAACTACTACCCTCTGTCTCCTTCCAGCCAGCCAATTCCTAATCCAAACTTCTAATACTCCCTCAATGCAATACCTCCGTAGTTTTTGCAGTAGCCTACCATGGGGTACATTATCGAACGCCTTGCTAAAATCCATATACAACACATCTACTGCTTAACCCTGGTCCACTTCCTTGGTCACCTTTTCAAAGAACTCAATAAGGTTTGTGAGGCACGACCTGCCCTTCACAAAACCATGCTGACTATCCTTGATCACATTATTCTTATCCAGATGTTCATAAATCCTATCCCTTACAATTCTCTCTAAGACGTTGCCCACAACAGAAGTGAGTTTCACTGGCCTATAGTTACTAGGGCTGTCCCTATCCCCCTTCTTGAACAAGGGGACCACATTCGCTATCCTCCAGTCTTCTGGCACTATTCCTGTAGACAACGACGACATAAAAATCAAGGCCCTGGCTCCGCTATCTCCTCCCTAGCTTCCCAGAGGATCCTAGGATAAATGCCATCAGGCCCAGGGGACGTATCTATTTTCACCCTTTCCAGTATTCCCCAGACCTCTTCCCTACATAACTCAAAGATAATTCTAATCACTTGTGACTCAATATTCACAACAGCAACAATGTCCTGTTCCTGAGTGAATACTGACGAAAAGTATTGATTTAGTGTTTCTCCAATCTCCTCCGCCTCCACGCACAACCTCCCACTACTATCCTTGACTGGACCGATACCTACCCTAAACATCATTTTATTCCTGAGATACCTATAGAAAGCCTTAGGGTTTTCCCTAATCCTACCAACCAAGGATTTTTCATGTCCCCTTCTCGCTGCTCTTAGCTCTCTCTTTAGATCCTTCCTGGCTACCTTATAACTCTCAATCGCCCCAACTGAACCTTCACGCCTCATCTTTACATAGGCCGCCCTCTTCCTTTCACAAGAGATTCCAATTCCTTATTAAACCACGGCTCCCTCACAATACCCTTTACTCCCTGCCTGACTGGTACATACTTATCAAGGACACCCATTAGCTGTTCCTTGAACAATCTCCACACATCATTTGTGTTCTTCCCTTGAAGCATATTTTTCCAATCCACGCATCCTAAGTCATACCTCACCGCATCATAATTTCCCTGCCCCCAGCTATATCTCCTGCACTGTAGTGCGCACTTATCCCTCTACATCACTAGAGTAAAAGTCACCGAGTTGTGGTCACTGTCACCGAAGTGCTCACCTCCCTCCAAGTCTAACACCTGTCCTGGTTCATTACCTAGAACCAAATCCAGTATGGCCTCACCACTTGTTGTCCTGTCAACATATTGTGTCAGGAAACCCTCCTGCACACATTGGACAAACACCGACCCATCTAACGAACTCGAGCTATAGCTTTCCCAGTCAATATCTGGGAAGTTAATGTCCCCCATAACAACCACTCTACTACTTTCACTCTTCTCCTGAATCATCCTTGCAATACTTTCCTCTACGTCTCTCGGACCATTAGGAGGCCTGTAGAAAACTCCTAACAGGGTGACCTCACCTTTCCTATTTCTAACCTCAGCCCAAACTATCTCAGATGGCAAGTCTTCCTCCATCGTCCTTTCCACCGCTGTAATACTATCCTTGACAAGCAATGCCACTCCTCCCCGTCTTTTACCCCCACCTCTGACCCTACTAAAACATTTAAAGCCTGGAACCTGCAATAGCCATTCCTGTCCCTGTTCTACACACGTCTCTGTAATGCCCACAACATCGAAATCCCAGGTACCAACCCAAGCTGCAAGTTCACCTACCTTATTTCATTTACTTCTGGCATTGAAGTATACACAATGTCAGAAACTGAGAGGTGAGTGAGATCATTCAGTAAACAGTAAAATGTTGCCTGTGTTTGGCATTTGGGCATTTTCTCCAAACATCACTCCGATTTATTTGACTCTGTCCTTTATTTCAGGGTCAGCGGATGCAATCGATTTCACTCTCAGTGATGTGACCCCGAGAAATCTGGTAATAGTTTTCCTTAACGTCCGTTCCACACATTATTATAAAGATCATGGGTATTTGATTGAGCCTTATTTCCACAGCTGCAGGGCACTCCCTACACCTGCTGTGTTCTCTCCATTTATTACCAACCTGTTCCAAAAAACCAGGCTCCGATTTGACCTAAGATTGAGCACAGCCCCCGGCTTACTGACCTGGTCAGGTAAGGTCTATTTCACTGACATTTCCTGGTGAATAATGCCAATGAAGGGATGGCTATCCAGTGCAGCCCCATCTGACATGGGGATTGTGAGCAGCACTAACAAGAACAGGCACAGCTGCTGCATTTTGAGTTTTGCCAGCACCATTTAACTGTACTTTCGGGAAAACACAGAAAAAACTGAAAAGTGCAGAAAAAAACAACTTGTTCAATTCATACTACATTGGCAAAAGAGTGAAAGACGTCTCGGGACACACACGTCGGCAAACAGAAAATGTGTCTCTCTCGTCCTGGGTGGTACTTGCCCATTAATTAAGCAGAAGTTGTGGTAATCTCCGAGGGGCACGATTTACAGGTGAAGATTGGCGTTTCTGCCAGGAGTTATAAGGCCTAGCCAAACTTTCAGAATAGTTGCAGTGGTCCCACTGCTCTCTTGTGTGTTAGGTGGGGGAGATGTTTAGCAGAAAGTGAGGACTGCAGTTGCTGGAGATCAGAGCTGAAAAATGTGTTGCTGGAAAAGCGCAGCAGACTCCAAGTACAACAGGACATTGAAAATGTCCACAATAATGTGTGCTTTAATAGAACCTATAAAGGATTGTTATGTCCCACAGGATATTACACAGGTTCCCAATATTATGCACTGATCATAAACTGACCCTGGTGTAGGTCCAGTTATTCACAACATAGTTCAGTAATTTGGATGGATGAATCAAGCATAAAATATTCAGGTTTGATGATTGTTCAAAGCTGTGCATCTTTGGGACCGATGTAGAGAAGGTATGGCGGCTTTGGAATGAGATTAACACGTTCATTAAATTGGGAAATACATAGAAGGTGCAAACGGGAAATTATCCACGTCAGTAGGAAATAAGAGACAGAATTGCAGAGTATTATTCAAAAAGTGATCGAATGGGGCAATATTGGCATACATAAGGAGAGGAGGGATAGGCTGGGACATTTATTCAGTGAAGCTGAGGAGGTTGAGTGGTGACCTGACAGTGTTGAAAGACCATGAGGGACATAGATGGGGTGAATAGCAAAGGTCATTTCGTGAGAGGAGGGGAGTACAAAACTAGAAGGCACAGTCTTGAGGTGAGAGGAGAGAGATTTATAAGGGGCCTGAGGGCAACGTTGTCGTACGGAGGTTGGTTCATGTGTGGATTGAACTGCCAGAGGAAGAGGGAGATGCAGGTACATTTACAACGTTTAAAAGACATTTGGATTGAAAAATGACTCGGAAAGTTTCAGAGGGATATGGGCCAAATGCAGGGAATTAGGACCTGCTGGGTATGGACGGGTTGCACCGAGGGGTCTGTTTTCGTGCTGTATGAAGCTATGACTCTTTGGATGTCCTTGTCCAGATGTCACTGAAAGCCAAAGGAAAGGTGCAGCAGGATAACAACATGTTAAAAAGACAAACGGCATGTTGGCCTTCCTTGTCCACGTTTGGTTTACCCACAACTGGAGGCTTACGTACATTCTCGAGTGAGCATAAGAGGGATGGAGAGTAAGTTTGCAGATGACACAAAAATTGGAGGTCGAGTGGACAGCGAAGAAGGTGACCTCAGATTGCAACAGGATCTTGGTCAGATGGGCCAATGGGCTGGGAAGTGGCAGATGGAGTTTCATTCAGATAAATGTGAGGTGCTGCATTTTGGGAAAGCAAATCTTAGCAGGACTTATATACTTAATGGTAAGGTCCCATGGAGTGTCGCTGAATAAAGAGACCTTGCAATGCAAGTTCATAGCTACTTGAAAGTGGAGTCGCAGGTATATGGGACAGTGAAGAAGGCATTTGGTATGCTTTCCTTTATTGGTCAGAGTGTTGAGTACTGGAGTTGGGAAGTCATGTTGCAGCTTACATGACATCGGTTAGGCCTCTGTTGGAATATTGCGTGCAGTTCTGGTCTCCTTCCTGTCGGGAAGATGTTGTGAAACTTGAATGGGTTCAGAAAAAGTTTACAATATGTTGCCAAGGTTGAAGGATTTAAGCTATAGGGAGAGGTTAAATAGGCTGGGGCTGTTTTTCCTGGAGAGTTGGAGGCTGAGGGGTGACCTTCCAGAGATTTACAAAATAATGAGGGGCATGAATAGGATAAATAGACAAAGTGTAAAAGTGGCGAAGTCTAGAACTGGAGGGCATATGTTTCAGGTGAGCGGGTAAAAGAGACTCAGGCGGCAACTTTATCACGTAGAGGGTGGTATATGAATGCAATGAGCTGTCAGAAGAAGAGATAGAGGCAAGTACAATTGCAACATTGAAAAGGCATCTGGATGGGTATATGAATCGGAAGGGTTTGGACGAATATGTGCAGGGTGCTGGCAGGGAGGATTAGATTGTGTTGGGATATCTGGTCGGTATGGTCGAGATTCCGAGCTGTACATCTTAACGAATATACGACATTTCTTGACGAGATACAGAACATCTTAAAGGTGAATGTTATCACACACATCTCTCTATATATCTATTTTTCTGGGCTCCATCTCCACCTATCCACTCAGATCCCCCCTTTCCCCAACACACACCCAACCCAGTCTTCACAATAAATGCCACTGATTCCCTGTTGAAGGGTCAACAGACTCGAAGTATTAACTCTCCTTTCTTCCCACAGATGCTGCCAGTGATTCGCGGTTCACCGTATTCATTTCACAGACAGTTAGGAATGGATAATGGTGGTTGATTACCCAGCAAATATATCAAAGTGCAAAGGTTGTGGTTTTCCTAGGCTTCCTTGGAGGCCCGACAACCGCACTACCCTCCAGAGAGAAAGAGAGAGACAGGCTGAAGGACAGTGAGTGAGAGAGAAAAACAGACAGACTCATACAAAAACAGTGAGCGAAGGAGACAGAGAGAATGAGAGACACAGTTTGTGAGAACGACAGAGAGAGAGAGAGATGGAGAAACACAGTAAGAGAGAGGGAGAGACAATCAGACATGCAGAGTGGGAAAGAGTGCGATAGAAGGACAGAAAGAGAAGCAGTGAGACAGAGACAGCTACAGAGAGAAAGAGACACAGAGAGAGTGTGAGAAGCAGAGAGGGAGAGAGTGAGAACGAGATAGCGAGAGTGAGGCACACAGGGTGTGAGAGACAGACAGAGACGGAGAATGTGTGTGGGAGAGAGAGGGAGTTAGTGAGCGACGAAGGGGCAGTGAGAGAGACACAGTGAGAGAGAGTGCTAGAGGAAGAGAGAGAGGCATAAAAAAGAAAAAGCGAGAGACATAGATGGGGAAGAACAAGAAAGAAGGACAGAGAGAGCGACAACAAGATATCAAAAGTGTGTGGGTGAGTGTGAGAGAGAGGCAGTGTGAGAAAGAGGTAAGGTGAAGGACAGAGAGAGTGGAGAGATACAGCGAACCAGAGACGGAGTAGAAGCAGAGAAATACAGAAGGAAAGAAAGATAGAGAAACGTGACGGGGGTGGGGGGGGGGGGGGGAGGTGGGAGACCGGTGGTGAACCTAGAAAGAGAAACATAAAGAGAGATATGAATGGGAAAAAGCAAGAAAGAGGAACAGAAAAAGTCACTGAGAGAGCATGTATGTCAAAGAGAGATACTGTGAGGCAGAAAGCAAAGATAGTGTGAGAGAATGGAAGTGACAGGGACAATGAGAGACACAGAAAGAGAGAGAGGGAGACAGTGACAGAGAAAGATGCACAGTGTGTGTGACAGAGAGAGGGAGTGGGAGAGATTCAGTGAGGGAGAGAGAGAGAGAGAGAATGAGGGAATGAGAGTCAGTTAGACAGAGAAAGATGGAGAGTTACTACGACAGAAAGAGCGAGAGGGAGAGACAGTGACGGAGAGAAAGAGACAGAAAGCATGAAAAAGAGAGAGAAAATGAGAGTGACACAGGAAAAGAAGGAGAAAGAGGGACAGAATGAGATGGATAGTGAGAAAGAGAGACACGTTACGAGAGAGACTGTTCAAAAGAGATAGAGAGAGAGACAAGAGATAGAGATACTGTGAAGGACAGAGAGAGACACAACGAGAGACACATTCAGAAACGGAGAGACACAGAGAGAGACACAACGAGATGAGAGATAGAGCGGGGGAACGAGCAAGAAAAAGGATCAGAAAGAGAGTCAGAGAGATTCATTGAGGGAGACAGCAAAACAGTGAGAGTGAAAAGAAGAATGACAAGAGACAGCGAGAAAGAGACATTGAGAGAGAGACTGAGACAGTGGGAGAGAGAGATACATTGGGAGAGGAAGAGAGAGAGAGAGACAGTGTCAGAGACAGAGAGAATTACAGAGTGCGAGAGAGAAAGAGAATCAGTGACAGAGAAAGAGACAAACGGAGAGAGACACTGAGACAGAAAGAGCGAACGAGAGAGAGGGACAATGATAGCGAGAGAGAGGGAGAGTGGGAGACAGTCAGAAAGGAAAAGAGAGAGAGAAGGTGCAATCGAACCAAACGAAGCGAAACAGACAGAGAGAAGCATAAAAAAGTGTCACCAACCTGAACCACCTCGCCTCTGAACCAATTAACGACTCTGCCCTTGAGCCCTCAACTTATGTCACTGTCCCTGTTGGGCCTCTCCTTTTGATACAGCCAGACATTTACATATTACAAAACAATCATCGTGGCAAAATGAAACGCAACATATCCATCCATTTCTTAGGTCATCACGGAGAGAATGCAAAGTGTAAAGAAAATTTGATTCCATTTGCATGCTGCTTTACTTGAAATTATTTTAATGCCAATGCACCGGTGTCTTGTTGCAAACTCTGCTCACGGTGAGACATTTATTCAGCAACCAACAATTCAATGTGTGTTTAATTAAATAACTTACACTTGTTTTTTTTTTAAACGAGGTAACTAGTTTTTCATGCAATACTTACTGTCACAAGCAGCACTTCAACTGAGAAAATACTTTAATGTTGATCTCTTCACTGGCAGCATACCCTTCCCTCATAAGCTCAGCGATAATGAGCACTTTACTCAAAGACACAACCCAGCTGACATATGACAAGTGGACAACCTGACAGTGAAGCATTGTCTCCCCACTACTGCTGATAGAGTGAGAGTCTGCATACTCTGTACTCTTTAGATCAGAGTGGTGCTGGAAATGCACAGCAGGTCAGGCAGCATCCAAGGGGCATGAAAATCGAAGTTTCGGGTAAAAGCACTTCATCAGGTACAGAAGTAGAAAGCCTCCAAGGTGGAGCCATAAAGGTGTGGGGGGGGTGTTAGGGGGCGATGGGGAGAGGCTGGAGAGAAGGTAGAAAAGAGTACAATAGATGAATGGGTGTTGGGATGAAAGGATAGGTCAGAGTGGAGGGTGGCGTAATTTAGCAAAGAGCGCAATAGGTGAATTGGGATGGGAATGGAGGCGATAGGTCAGAGTGCAGTGTGGAGCGGATAGGAGGGAAGGGAGATTGGCAGGTGGGATAGGTCATGAGGACACTGCTGAGCTGGAAGGTGGAACGGGGGTAAGTTGGGGGAATCTCTTGTCTGCTTTGTTAGCAATTAAATCAAAAATTGTAACTATTTCATCATTTTAAACAAAGTTTAGTTCCAAACATGAGCAAAAGCTCAACAAAATTTAATCATGAAATCCAGGGGAAGGGAAAGATTGTTGTTAATTAATGGAAGTAGTGTATAAAGCTGATGGTGGGTGGGAGGGGTGTATTGTGGTGCAGTGGGAATGAACAAGTTGGTGTTAAACCCCAGGCCTGGGGATTCAGAACGCATTTTAAAATTCAGTACAGTAGGACAAAAAAAATGCAATACGGGAGAAAACAACATGAAATTAAACCAGTGAGAGAGATGTAATTGTTTGAAAAAGCTTTCTACAGATAAAGCAAAAACTGATCTGAGAGATCAATATGTACCGAGTGGCAGCGAAAGTGAGGGCTGCAGATGCTGGCGATCAGAGTCAAAACGTTTGGCGCTGTAAAAGCACAGTAGGTCAGGCAATGTCCGAGATACAGGAGTGTCGGCGTTTCGGTCATATGTTCATCATCAGGAATGTGGGACGGGGGAAGGGAGCTGAACAATAAATAGGGGGGTTGGTGGCGAGGCTGGTGGATGGTATCTGGGAAGGTGATAGGTAGATGCAGGTGGGGGAGAGGGTGTTAGGTCGGAGCGGAGGGTCTAGTGGATATTTGGAAAGGAAGATGGACAGATAGGACACATCAAGAGGGCGGTTCCGAGTTTTAGGGTTAGTTTGGGGGTGAGGTTGGGTGGAGGGGTGATGAGGAGACTGGTGAAGTCGATGTTGATGCCATATGATTGGTGGGTCCTAAGTTGGAAGATGAGGGTTCTTCTTCAAGACTTTGAGACACTTGGATTTCGTAGTGGAGGAGGCTCAAGACCTGCATGTCCATAGCGGAGTGGGAGGGGGAGTTGAAGTGTTCAGCCACAGGGCATTGGGTTTGTTTCGTGCGTGTGTCCCAGGGATGTTCCCTGAAATGATCTGCATGTTCGTGTCCTATCTCACAATGTTGAGGAGACCACATCAGGTGCAACGGACACAGTAGATGAGTTGGACGGCTGCGCAGGGAAATCTCGGCCAGGCACGGTGGCACAGTGGTTAGCACTGCTGCCTCACAGCGCCAGAGACCTGGGTTCAATTCCCGACTCAGGCGACTGACTGTGTGGAGTTTGCACATTCTCCCCGTGTCTGCGTGGGTTTCCTCCGGGTGCTCCGGTTTCCTCCCACACTCCAAAGATGTGCGGGTCAGGTGAATTGGCCATGCTAAATTGCCCGTAGTGTTAGGTAAAGGGGTAAATGTTGGGGTATGGGTGGGTTACACTTCGGCGGGTCGGTGTGGACTTGTTGGGCCGAAGGGCCTGTTTCCACACTGTAAGTAATCTAATCAATATGGAAGGATCCTTTCGGACCTTGGTTGGAGGTGATTGGGGGAGGGGGAGGGGGTGGGGGTGTGGGCGCAGGTTTTACACCTCTTGCGATGAGAAGGGAAGGTGCCGGGAGAAGAGTATGAATTGGTGGGGAGTGTGGGCTTAACCAGGACGTCACAGAGGGAACAATATCTGCAGACTGCTTCCAAATTCGTTCCGTGACTCCGTGGTGAGATCCACTCCACCCCACCCCACCACCCCAGCATCACCTCCATCACCCTGCAACTTCCCCTTCCACCGCACGAAATGTAAAACCTGCACCCACACCTCCCTGCCCACCCCTGGCAAAGGCCCCAAAGCAACCTACCACACCTGGCAGAGATTTTCCTGCACGTCAAACCAACTCATCTACTGTGTCTGTTGCTCTTGATGGTATCTCTTTTCCATTGAGGAGACAGGACACAAACGTGAAGAAAGTTTCAGGGAAAATCTCTGGGACACACGCACCAAACAACCCCACTGCCCTGTGGCCAAGCTCTGGGCCTCCTCCACCGCCAAATCCAAGACCCTGACGTCTGGATGCAGAACATTCATCTTCTACCGTGAGACACTCCAACCACATGGCACCAACATCAACTTCACCACTTTCCTCATTTGCCCTCCAACCCATCTCTTCCAAGATCCAACCCTTCAACTCAGCACCACCCCCTTGTACTGTCCTACATGTTCATCTTCCTTCCCACCTATTCACTCCACCCTCTGCTCTAAACTATCAAAATTATCACCCCGCCATTATTTACCTATCATCTTTCCAGCTATCTTCACACAGCCCCACTCCCACCCTTCTATTCTTCTCTCAGCACCCTTCCCCCAACTCCATATTCCTGATGAAGGGATTATGCCTCAAACATCGACTCTCCTGCTCTTCGGATGCTGCCTGACCCGCTGTGCTTTTCCAGCACCATACTCTAAAAGACAATGAGAACCAGCATGAGAGAGCAAATAACTGAGAAATTCTGCAGCTTGCAAAATTACACAAACATTCAATTTGTTATCATTTTTTTTGGATGCAGAGAAACTGAGTATTCCACGCCTTTGTACGACACGCAAACCTGTTTGTCTTAAATGGGAACGCCATCAAACTATCAGCAACAACTTATCCTACACACATTGAAGAGAAATAATGGACATTTTAAACTGCGGTCCACCCACTGACTTTAATTGGAGAACCATTCACACACATCGAATACACAGGAAACTCATTCAGCCCCGAGAGGAGGAACAATAGCTCAATGATCCAGTTCAGATTTGGCGGGAGATTCTGGAAATCTCCAGCCAGTATAACTGGGGAACCCTGGTCTCTGGGGTTTGTTCAGTAAGTTATCTCGTCAGCATCAAGAAAATCAGCTACAGCCAGTCACAGACTCAGGAAAAGAAGGGGAGCGAGCAATCTTCACATCCACAACCCTCCATGTACTGGTGAGATGTGACGGTAGAGCCGAGAGACGAACTGGGGGTAGTGCCAGCGACATCCACCACTCTCCAAACCAACAGAAGCCACTCCGAGGATGGGCAGAAGGTGATGGCGATCCTCTGTCCCAGCTCAGTAAGAGAGGGGAAGAAGGGTGGGCTTAAGGGCTGACGGTGTAGGGATGGCTCCAAGGAAGGGAAACCCTAGAGGATCTCGGGATTCGTGTTTACTCTTTCTCTCTTTCTCCTCACCCCTGTCATCCAGTAATAAACAGCGCTTTGTCAGTCAAAATCCACTATTCCAAGTTCGAGCCTTAAGGGTTAACTGGGTAGTTAACAGCTGTGAGACAAATCTCAATTCACTTGATGCCTCGCACTGGTTGTTCTGAATATTCATTTTTTTGGCAATGTTGTAATACAGTCGGAGTTTCCCTCTGCTTCTGAGGCATCTCCCTTCAGTGTATTTCACCACACCACATCTCACCACATAAGCCCAGTGTCACAACCAGGGAGCTGTTGGATAATAAACTGACCCTCACTCGTTGCATAGTTGCCAGATGTGCTGGGGGCCTGGAGAAGGTAAAGTTTTAGTCATGAAAAAGAAGGCAACATCCGCCAGGACTAGACAGCAGGGATTGAGTGTATCCCTTGAAGAGTATAAAGGCAGTGCAAGCATATTTTAGAGGTAATTAAGGAGGGCAAAAAAGGGGACATGGGATAACATTTGCAATAGGGTTTAAGAGAATGCAAATGGATTTTACAAATACATTGAGAAGAAAGAAGTAATGGGAGTGAGAATAAGGCCCCTCTAAGATCAGCCTATGTGTGGAATTGCAGGAGATGAGCGAGATACGAAATAAATATTTTGCCTCAGCGTTCACTTTGGAAAAGGATATGAAAAACTAAAGATTTTGAAAAATAAATGGCGACATCTTAAATAAGGTCCATATTACAGATGGAGGCGGTGCTGGATGTTTGAAATCACGGAAACTGTGATGAACACCCGGGACGTGATCACCCGGGGTGTACACTCGAACTCTGTGGGAAAGCTGTGAAGAAATTTCTGGGCCAATTGCTGAGATATTTTATATTATCGATATCCATAGGTGAGGTAGCGGAAGACTGGAGGTTGGGCTAACGTGGATGGGAAAGATTTGAAGAAAAACCAAGCGGAACTGAGTCTGACATTAGTAGTGTGAAGTTTGTTGGAATGAATCCTGATGGACAACACTTACATGCAATGGGAAACGCAAGAACTGATTCGGGACAGGCAATATGGTATTGTGCATGGGAATTCGTGTCGCACTGACTTGTTCGTTTGAAGAATTTTTGAAGAGGATTGATGAAAGCAGAGTGGTGGTCATTAACTATATGGACTTCAATAAGGCACTTGACAAGGTTCCTCATGGTAGACTGTTTAACAAGGTTGGATCACGTCGAATACAGGGTGAACTACCATTTCGATGTAGAATTGGCTGAAAGAGAAGAGACAGAGGATGTTAGTGGATCGGGCTGGAGACCTATAAACAGCAGTGTCCCACAAGGATCGGTGCTAGGTCCACTGGGTTTTCTCAGTTATATAAATGACTTGGATGTGAACATAGGAGGTACAGTTACTAAGTTGCAGATTTCACTTACATTGGAGGTGCAGTGGATAGCGAAGAAGCTTACCTCAGCGTACAACAGGACCGTGAACAGATGGACCAATAGACTGAGAAGTGGCAGATGCAGTTTAATTTAGGAAAATGTAAGGTTCTGCACTTTGGGAAGGCAAATCAAAGCAGGACTTCAACACTGAAGGCTAAGGTCCTGGGAAGTATGAGTGAGCATAGAGACCTTGGAGTGCAGGTTATTAGTTCCGTGATAGTGGCGTTGCAGGTAGTCAGGATAGTGAAGAAGCCATTTGATATGCCTTCCTTTGTTGGCCAGAACATTGAGTAAGGGAGGTGGGCGTTGTGCTGCGGCTGTATCGAACATAGGTTAAGCTATGTTTGGAATACTGTGTTCATTTCTGGTCTTCCTGCTCTAGGAAGGATGTCATGCAAGTTGAAAGCATTCAGAAAAGATTTCCAAGGACATTTCTCAGGTTGCAGAGTTTGAGCTATTGGGAGAGGCAGAATACCCTGGGACTGTTTTCCCTGGAGTATCGGAGGCTGAGGGATGATCTTACAGAAGTTAATAAAATTGTGAGGGTCATGTTTAGGGTGAAGAGCTAAAGAATTTCCCCCAGTGTTATGGGAATTCCAGAATTGGAGGGCATAGGATCAAGGAGAGGGGAAATATTTGCAAGGGACCGGAGGAGAAACTTTTTCATGCAGATTGTAGTGTGTGCATGGAATGAGCTGCCAAAGGAAGTGGGGGATGCTTCTACAGTTACATTCAAAAGGCACCTGGATGGGTATGTCAATAGGAAGTGTTAGGAGGGATATGGGTGAAATGCAAGCAAATGGGACTGTATTAATTGAGGATAATTGGTCGAAATGGATGGGGTGGAATGAAGGGTCTGTTTCCGTACTGAACAGCTCCATGACACTGTGACTCTACGTGGAGTATTGCATGGCAACGAGGCCAGTCCCATCCTTCCCATCACGCGGGACAGATAGAAACTCAGTACGTAGTGACACTTGGTGTTTGTGTACATACAGCTTGATGCAGCCGCACACAAAGGGGGCCATCGGGGTAAGGGCCATGTTGAGTATGTTCATCGCCCCCGCGACCTAAGGCTTTGTACTTCTACTTCCTGCAGACACCGTCTACCTTAAAATGCCAGACGAAGTGGAAGATGCCTCGGATGACTGAAACAGGGCAGTTTTGGGGGATGGGCCAGATCGGCACCATGTCCAACAACAGAGAGTGCGCCACACCTGGTAACCAGATTTTTACTCACAAATGGGGAGGGAGTGGTGCTCCAAAAAGACCAGTGTCTGCTTCACTCTGGCCGTGCACTCCACTCTAGATTTTATGCACCCGCCAGCCCCTCTGAAATATCTTCCCAACACCTTCAGGTAAACCATTCTGACAGTGAAGGGAATGAAGGATCAGTCAGCCTAGTTGCCACAGAACATGGCCTCACTCTTGCCTCAAATCCCCTTGGTTACCAAAGCCAGTTGGAATTGGTACCAGATGGTCAGGTGTTTGTGCACTGACAGCGGGTCCCAGTAGAAAACAGTGACACCATCCTTGGACGTGGAGGCATTGACCTGCTGGCCACCTTTCCTTGGCATATTTACCCTTGTTGGGGTCACATCTATCCTGATAGACAGAGCAAAGGGCTCTATACAACACACAAACAAGGCTGACGAGAATGGAAACCGTGACTGACTCCGGATCTGATCGGGAAACTTCGAGATTCCCACCCGTTGATTGAGACTGCGCTAACGATGTTGGTGGAGATCAGTCTGATCCAATTGCAGACTCCCTCCTCAAAGCCACTTTTGGAGAGTGGGTCGCAGATGTAGGTGTGCGTGATATTTTGTCAAAAGACTTCTCCTGGTCCTGGCTGATGAGGCAGGTGTCCACCCCCCTGAATTGTATTTAGGTGATCGTATCCCTGAAGAGCATAAGGTTGTCTGAGAGATTGTCCTGCCCAATACAACACGGGTATGCTTGAAATGGATCACAGATCCCATAGCAGACCTGACCCAGTTGGTGATGACCTTAAGACGTGATTTTGTAGTCTACATGCAGCAATGGTATTGGCTCCAATTTCTAATTTCCTCCCTCCTCCCCCTTCCGCTTGTAGATGAGTGTGATGATACCTTTCCTAATGGATTTGCTCATGGTTACTGCTAGAAACAAACTGTCATACACCTTCGGCAGGTCCTGGCCAGTCAAATCCCACCGAGCCGAATACAGCTCGATAGAAAACATTGTTTTTTGTAGGAGAGGCAATGCCTCAGTTAATGAATTCAGTTTATTCTGGACATGACGAAGATGATTGTTTCGAAAAAAGACGACGATATTGATTCAGTCTTCCTCATGACAGACTGGTACAAAAGCTTGGCACCAGGGGTGATGTGGAAAGATGTATACAGAACCGGGGTAGTAGGAAGACAGAGGGGGCAGTGATAGGATGCTTTCAGGAATGGAGAGTCGTGACTATTGGTGTTCTGCTGGGAGCAGTGCTGGCAGCTCTGTTTATAGTCGACATAAATGATTTGGACGAAACTGTGGTTGGTTATTTAATAGGTTGGCATGTTATCCAAATTTTGGTGGAATTGTAGATAGTGAGGAAGATTGTCAGAGGTTACCACAGGATGTAGATTACTTGGGACATGGTCTGAAAAAATACTAGTTGGAGTTTAATCCAGACAAATGGGAGGAGATCCATTTTCAAAGCTCAAGTGTAGATTTAATAGCGAATGGCAGAACTCTTATGAATATTAGCTTGCAGAGCAATGTCGGTGTGCAGGTGTACAGATCAGTGAAGGTGGCAGCTCAGGCCGATGGCATGCCTGCATTGAGGATAAGGATAGATGAGACATGCTGCAGCTTTATAGAACTTTAATGAGGCCACAGTTGGGATACTGTTGTGGGATAGCGGAAATTTATGTTGCTTCTGCAAGTCAACAAGAATAGGAATTTTGTGGAGGAAATGCATAATTGTTTTGTTTGTATTAGTTAAAAATGTATGCAAGAAAGCAACGGGACTACACAACAATGGTAACCCCAATTAAAAGGACTTTGTGATAAGGTGCTGTGAAGACAGACATTTAAACTCAATATGCCTGTATAAGCATAGGTATAAACATCTGTTTCCCACATTTACAGAAACACAGGAACAAACCCCAATTAAACAAGTCTTAATGATAAGGTGCTGAGAGGGGCGGCACAAATGGAAGGAGTAAATAATGGTTAGGCAAGGATGCGCCCACAGCAGGATAAGGACAAATGGCCTTGAGAACAGGAATGAGCATTTGTTTCACAGACAAGACTGAATAAGACACGAGATAAGCAGGGGTAATGGGTACCGGTCTTAGGGAAGTGGAGGATGTAAACGGGGGGGAAACAATGAAATAAGAAAAAACAAATAGGAACCAAATTACATAAATATCGAGTATTTGTTGAATTCAGTGTGTTTTGTCCCTGCCTTGTGGACATCACACCCACTTGCAAGTGTGAAATAAAGAGCAATACTGATTCAGATCTTGTCTCGGACTGAAATGATTGCAGTGCGTGAGCTTTGTTTCCAACACTGTGTGCAGCTCTGATCACCCGAAGTATGCGGATGCTTCAGAAAGGGGACAGAAGAAGTTTTCCCGGATGTTGGCTGGTATGGGGAAAGTTTAGCTGTGAAGAAAGGTTGGATAGACTGGGTTTGTTTTCAATAGAATGCTGGAGGTTGAGGGAGCTGATCGAGGTTTATAAGATTGTAAATGGCGTGGACAGAGTGGAAAGTATGATGCTTTTTCCCAGGGTTGAAGGGGTACAGGGGCCACAGGTTCAAGGTGCGAGTGACAGAGGAAGGGAACAGTTTCAAAGAAATGTGAGAGACAAGATTTTCACACAAAGGCTGGTGAGTGCTTGTAATGTTCTGCCAGAGGAAGTGGTGGAAACAGACACGACAGCAGCTTTCAGGAAACACCTGGACGAATACATGAATAGGAAGGGAAGAGGGTGATATGAATCCTGTAAGTGAAGAAAATTTTTGGAAGTAAGGACAAAATGATTTGGCGTAGGCTTGGAGGGCCGAAGGGCATGTACCTATGCTGTTTTGTTCTTTGTTCTCTTCTTTGTGTTCTACGATCTAAGATCTGAGCGAGCTGCAGCTTCATGAGTTTGTTCCATACCCATTCCCCAGTGAGTGTCAATAAACCTTCCACAGGAGGAGAGAGGTGGAGAGCTATTTGAGAATGTGAAACAGCATTAATGTTAATTTCTGGCATTACATTAACTAATCAGCACTTGACCAGCATTGCAGGGGAGAAAGGAACCAGATGTTTTAGCTGCTGCTACGTTGTTCTATGTGGGATCTTGCTGTGCATAAATTGCCATCGTGCCACCTTTGCAGGCAGTGAGTCTTCTCATCAGATAACCCCTCATTTTGGAAAGGTTTCAAAAAGATCGATCCTGAAAATCGACTTCCAGCTGACATGTTTAATGTTGTTGCTGAGAGAAACAATCTCTGGGACCTTGCTGTGCCATCCATAAAAATGTCTTGCCCTGTCTTTTAATTGATCCCATCTCTGTTATCCCAGGGAATTATTATTCACTTGGAAAATCCAAAAATAGAGACAGTTTGGGGCAAGGTGAAACTTGAACAAGAGCATCCTCCAAGACGGCACACAGTCCTGCGGCCTATTCCACAGGCCACACTGTGGGGCCTCACCTCAGTTGTGTCTCTTTATTTCCCCAAAGAGTGGGTGCCTCTGTTGGACCTTTTTTTTAAGAGGCCTCTGGTTAACTGGGTCCTGTAAGATTGTGACCCTGTCATTTTAATACAGGTTTGAAGCCTCGGGTTAAAGGCAAAAGTGCTTTGAATTTGACACAAACTTGGTAACACCCCAAGTTACCACCCCCAGCAAGTGTCTGAGAGACAGGACATCTCCCAAAGAGGAAATCGAAAGCCTAAATGTCAACCTGTCTCTGAAAGAATTTTTTATATTGTCAGAGTAATAATGTGTGAATGTTCAAATTGACATTGGGAGTGTGAGAGAGAGAGACTTGTAAACATGAGAGAGACAGGAGAAAGGGAGGGAGAGGCATTTGAGATTGTGAAATAGCAGTTATGTCAGTGCCTGTGGGTGCATCAAATATTGAACTTTTAAGCAGCTGCCATCAGAAATATCGAGCTGATCTTGCTGCTGACACGTTGCTGCCTGCGAGATGCTGCTGTGCTCTGACAGCCTGTGGCAATGCGATCGTAGCAACAACTGTTCTGATAAACTCCAATCATCTCTTCCTCTCCCACTCTCTCCACCCACCACTTGCCGGAATTGCTGCTTTGAAGCTATGATGGGATAAGAAATCTTTCCCTTGGACAAACCTTTCCTCCAGAGGAGATGGGCGGAATCGACCCCGAGGCCTATTCGACAGGCCGCACCCCATCTGGCCCGTGTGAGTTGTGTGTATTTTTTACTCCGAGGTTTGATTTCCTCTGGGACACCCTGGGTTTTTAGGGGTTGCTATTTAACTGAGTCCCAACGGATTGTAGCTCTGCATTTTAAAGCAAATTTGTAGCCTGTGGTTAAAATAACCAGAGCCTTGGGCTTTGTCACAAACATGTTAAGAGTCTGACACACAGGACACGCCACAGAGCAAATTAAAACCCTGAATGTGAAACTCCAAGGCCTTGGTATAATGTCAGAGTAATGTGCGATGTGTGGGGAAGGATGGAAGCGACACGGATAAAGACACACACAAACACACACACACACACACACACACACACACACACACACACACACACACACACACACACACACACACACACACACACACACACACAGAGTTATATCTGAGGGTCACACTGACAGCAGGAAAATCCCAAGAAAGAATCTCAGCAAATATCCCCAAGGTCCAGCGCCTTCTATGTTTAGTGGTAGATCTAAGGGCTGACGATCTTCGAGGCTACTGAGGGGTCAATGTTTAATGTTTTCAAACTGCACAGTGATACATTAGAAAACATAAAAATGTCTTAAAAAGCTTAAAAGGAAACATGAAATTATCAAGCTTTCCTGTGCAAGAATTAACATGACAATATTCAGGGAGTTCTAACAAAGTTCAAGACCTGACATTAGCATCTCAATGGGATAGACAGCTCTGAGGGCGGGGGACTGAGAGACACTGTAATGTGTCCGACACACTGAGGTGGAGAGAGTGAACCCTTCACGGAGAATAAATCTGCAGAAGAATATGTCAAATTAATTCTCATATTATTTGTCTCTCTGTCATAAGAGAGAGCAGCTCTCTCCGTCTGGTAGATATTGTCTGTGTGGTGGGGCGGGGAGAGATAGAGAGAGAGAAAGGGATAGACAGAGTGATGTGTGTGTGTAGAGAGAGTGACAGACAGAGAGATACATTTGAGATTAGTTGGTACCTGGAGCAACAGTTAACGCTGAAACAGCATCACAGACGGGAAAGGAATCAGATTGTCGGGCCGGCTGCTGCTGTAGTGCTAGGCTGGGATCAATGTCAACTGGGTTGTGTCCTTGAGTAAAGTGAACATTATCGCTGATCTTATGAGGGAATTGTGCATTGCCAGTGGAGAGATAAACATAAAATCATTTCTTCAGACGAAGTACTGGCTTCCGACAGTAAAATTGCACACAAAACCCGATTTTCTCATTAAAAAAACAACATTGAATTAAACATACACACACTGAATTGTTGGATGCTGAATAACTATCTCACCTCGAGGAGAGTCTGGAACCAGCCACGACAATGTCGTCACCAATTGGGTCCGAAGCAAAGGGACATGGAAATGGAACCAAATTGTATATGCAGTTTGCATTTACCCCTGTTGATCTAAGAGATGGGTGAATGTGCTGTGGTTCTTTTGGGCAAGAGACTGTTTTGCAAATTGTACTAAATTGGAGGAAGGCAAACTATGACGGTATTTGGCAAGAGCTTTCAATAGTTGATTGGCAGCAGATACTCGCATGCAACTGAACAGCTAAAAATGGGAATCGGTTCCTTTACCTCCGAGTAAAGAGGTAATCAGAGTGCAAAAACACTGTGAAATACAGGGCCTTAGACACACTGGACAAAAACCCTCTGAACTTGGGACATGAGTTTGTGGAATTCAAATTTAAGCTAAGAGTCACTGAGCTCTCTGGCTCAGACAGATGAGACAATATGCAAACCCAGGGGCAGCAGTCTGGAACAGGGATAAGATAAAGAAAGGACTGCACAAACGCCTCAGCTAAAAGACAGTGAAGGAAACAGTGAGGGCTGCAGATGGTGGCGATCAGAGTCAAAACGTGTGGGACTGGAAAAGCACAGCAGGTCAGGCAACATCCAAAGAGCAGTAGACTCGATATTTCAGCCAAATGCACATCATCAGGAATGTGGGGCGGGGGGAAGGGAACTGAACGATAATCATGGGGGTTGGTGGTGGGGCTGGGGGCAAAGTATTTGGGACGGTGATAGGGAGATGCAGGTGGGGTGAAGGGTGATAGATTTTACGGGAGTGTGGACTGAATTGGTGGGAAGGAAGATGGACAGATAGGACACACAAGCGGGTGGTGCTGAGTTGGAGGGTTGATCCTGGCAAGAGATGGGGGCAGGTGAGATGAGGAAATTGGTGAAGTCGATGTTAATGTCGCGTGGTCGGGGGGCCCCATGGTGAAAAATGAAGTGTTTCTCCTCCAGGCGTGGCTTGGATTGGCAGTGGAGGAGTCCCAGCACCTGCATGTCCTTGGGAGAGTGGGAGGGGGAGTTGAAGTGTTCAGCCACAGGGCCGTGGGGTTTGTTTGGTGTGTGTGTCCCAGAGATGTTCCCTGAAACAATCTGCAAGATGGTGTCCTGTCACCGAATGTAGAATTAACCACATCTGGTGGAACGGACACAATAGATGAGGTGTTTGGATGCGCAGAAAAATCTCTGCCGGATATGGAACGATCCTTTGGGGTCTTGGTTGGACGTGAGTGGGGAGGTGTGGGCGCAGGTTTTAACCTCTTGTGTTGGCATTGGAAGGTACTAGTAGTGGAGTATGTGTTGGAGGGGAGCGTGGACATAAAACTAGTGAGTTACGGAGGGAACAGTCTCTGCGGACTTTCTCCACATTCTATCCCTGTGGAGGTCCACGACCCCACTAACCCCTCCTTCACTCTTGGCACCTTGCCCTGCCACCGAACAAAGTGTAAAACCTGCACCCACACATCCCTTTTCAAGGCCCCAAAGGATTCTTTCACATCCAGCAGAGATTTTCCTGCACATCCAACCTCCTCATCTCCTGTCTATTGCTCTTGATGGTGTCTCCTCTACATTGTGGACGCAGGACGCTTGAGCAATGTTTTGGTGAACATCTCTTGGGCACACGCACCAAACAACACCACCGCCCTGTTGCTGAAAACATCAATTCCCCCAAATGCTCTGCCAAGGACAAGCAAGTACTGGGCCTCCTCCACGACCAAATTCAAGCCACCCGACATCTGGACAAAAGAAAACATTTTCAGAAGACACTTCTAAAAAATAAGGACAAAAAGATTTGGCGCAGGCTTGGAGGGTGGAAGTGCCTGTTGCTGTGCTGTGTTGTTCTGTGTTCTCGACTCCAAGCTGCAGCTTAATAAGTTTGCTCCATACCTTGTCCACAGAGTGAATGTCAATAAACCTTCTAAAGGAGGAGAGAGAAGGAGAGCTATTTGAGATTGTGAAACGGCAGTAATGTTAGATTCTGGTATTAGAGCAAATAGTTAATACTTGATCAGCATTGCAGAGGAGAAAAGAATCAGATGATGTGGCTGCTGCTACATTCTTCCATATGGGATCTTGCTATGCATCAACTGACACCAGGCTATCTTTACAGGCAGTGAGTCTTCTCATCAGCTAAAACTCATAGTGTAAAGGTTTCAAAAGTGTCTGGCCTGAAAATTCAACTTTGAGCTGACATGTTTAATGTTTGGATGTTACTAGGAGAGGAAATTCCTGCAATCTTGCTGTGCCACCTCTCTAAGCGTTTTCTTGCTCCGTCTTTTAATTGATCCTCTTTCTTTTATCCCAGGGAATTATTAATCGCTTGGGACATCCAAAGAGAGAGAGAGAGAGTTTGGGACAAGGTGAACTTTGAACAAGACCATCCTCCAAGATGGGCACACAGTCCTGAGGCCTATTCCACAGGCTGCTGTCCGTGGGGACCCTCCTCAGTTGTGTGTCTTTGGTCCCCAAAGACTGGTTTCATCTGCTGGACCCTGTTTTTTTAACAGGCCTCTGGTTAACTGAGTTCTGTCAGATTGAAGCCCTGTCATTTTAAAAGAGGTTTGAAGCCTGGGGTTGAAATAACGTAGGCCTTCGGATTTGACACAAACTTATTAATCCCCATGTCCCCACCCGCAGCGGGCGTCTCAGAGACAGAACTTCCCAAAGAGGAAATTAAAACCCTTAAATGTCAAACTGTCTCTTAAAGACTTTTTATAAAGTAATAATGTGTGAATGTTCAAATAGACAGTGGAAGTGAGAAAGAGATTTCTGAATGAGAGAGAGGAAGGAGAAAGAGAGAGAGAGGGAAGGAGGGAGAGGCATTTTAAATTGTGAAATAACAGTTATGTCAGTGTGTGTAGTTGCAACAAACATTGAACTTTTAAGCAGCCCCGATCAGAGGTATCGAGCTGACATTGCTGCTGACACGTTGCTGTCTGTGAGATCCTGTGGTGTTCTGATAGCGTTTCGATAAACTAAACGTTTTAAGGCTGCCCGATGGTTCTTGGATTGAAATCCTCAAACTGTTCTCCCAATTTGATCATACTTGGGTTGGCTGAGGGGTGCTTTGTGTGAAGGAATGACATCTTGCTCTGTAAGTTGTTTGAAAATCAACACACCCTTTTCCAGTTCCTATAATCTTTTTCTCTCGCACTCTCTCCACGCACCCCTTAGAGGATTTGCTATTTTGAGAGTACGACAGGACAAGAAATCCTTCCCTTAGACAGAAGCTTCCTCCAGAGGGAGTGGCGGACATCAGCCTGAGGCCTACTGGACAGGCTGAACTCGATGGGGCCTTGAGAGTTGTGTTTAATTGTTACCCGGAGGTTTGATTTCCTCTGGGACACCTTAGATTTTAAAGGGTCTCTGGTTAACTGAGATTTATTGCGACTCTGACATTTTAAAGACGGTTTAAGCCTGACGTTAAAATAACCAGGGCCTTGGGATTTGACACAACCATGTTAAGCATCTGACACACAGGACACCCCAAAGAGGAATTTAAAACCCTGAATGAGAAACTCTCCTCAAAGGCTTGGTGAAATGTCAGAGGAATGTGTGATGTGTGGCCGGCATGGACGAGATACGGACAAAGAGAGAGAGAGAGAGGGATAGAGAGAGAGAGAGAGATTTATATCTGAAAGTCACACTGACCCCAAGAAAATCCCAAGAGGGAATCTCAGCAAATATCCCCACGGTCCGGCCAGTGTTGTGTTTGGTGGTAGATTTAGGGACAGAGAATCGTCGAGGCTCCTGAGGGGTCAATGTTTAATATTTCCATTCTGCACTGATATACATTACAAAGCTTTAAAAAACCTTAAAAGGAAACAGGGAATGTTCAAGCTTTCCTGTGCTAGAATTAACATGGCAATGTTGAGGGAGACCAAACGAAGTTCAAGTCGTGACACTAACATCTCAATGGGACAGACAGTTCTATGGGAGCGTACTGAGAGATATTGCAATGTTTCCTACACACTGGGGTGCAGACAGTGAACTCATCACGGAGAATAAATCTGCAGTAAGAATATGTCAAATTAATTCTCAACACATCTTATTTCTCTCTCTGTCGTGAGAGACAACAGCTCCCTCCGGTTGAGATGGTCTGTGTGGGAGGAGACAGAGAGAGAAAGAGAAACAGATGGAGAGAGAGAGAGAGAGTGATACAAACAGAGATGTAAATAGAATTATGCGTGTCTAGAGAGAGAGGGGGATAAATGCACCAAATAGAGTCACAGAGTCATGGAGCCGTTCAGTACCGAAACAGACCCTTTGGTCCCACTAGTCTATTAAGACCAAATATCCTCAATTAATCCAATTCCATTTGCTCGCATTTCGTCCATTTCCTTACAAACTCTTCCTATTGAACTACCCATCCAGGTGCCTTTTAAATGTAACTGTACACGCATTCACCACTTTCTCTGTCAGCTCATTTCACAGACGCACCGCCATCTGCGTGAGCAATTTGCCCCTCAGATCTCTTCCCAATCTTTCCCCTGTCCTTAAACCTATACCCTCCAGTTCTGGAATCCCCCACACCAGGGAAAAGTCTTCAGTTCTTCACCCTATCCATGCCCCTCATAATTTTATAAATTTCTGTAAGGTCACCCCTCAGCCTCCGATGCTCCAGTGGAAATAACCCCAGTCGATTCAGCCTCGCCCTACAGCTCTAACACTCCAACACTGGCAACATCTTTATAAATCTTTTCAGAACCCTTCCAAATCTCACAGCATCATTCCTATTGCAGGGAGACCAGAAATAAAATCAGCACTCTAAACGTGGCCTAACCAATGTCCCGTGCAGCCAAAACATGATCTTCTGACCCATACAGGAAAGAATACCAAATGCCTTCTTCACTATCCTTTATACTTGCAATTCTACGATCAAGGACTATGAACCTGCACTCCAAAGTCTCTTTGTTCAGCAACACTCCACAGGACCACTCCATAAAATGTACACGTCCTGCCCTTATTTGCCTTCCTAAACTGCAGCACCTCAGATATATTTAAATTAAAATCCATCGGCCACTCCTCTGCCCAGTGGCCCATCTGATAAAGGTCCTGCTGTACTCTGAGGATAGCTTCTTCGCTGTCGACTGCACCTCCAACTTTATTACCATCTTCCAATTAGGAACTATGCCTCTTATATTCACATTCAAGCCATTTATGTAACTGACAGAACACAATGGACCCAACACTGATCCTTGGGCGACACCGCTGGTCATAGGAATCCAGTCTGAAAAATAACCATCCAGCAACACCCTCTGGCTCCTCCCTTTGAGTCAATTCTACAGTGAAGTGGCTAGTTCTCCCGACATTCCATATGATCCTAATTTGCTAAACAATTTACCATGAGGAACCTTGTCAAGTGCCTCACTGAAGTCCATATAGATCACGTCCACCGCTCCGCTTTCATAGTGTCATGCCGACTAGATATCCCAACCCAATCTAGTCTCACCTGCAAGCACCCGGCCCATATCTCTCCAAACCACTCCTATTCATGTACCCATACAGATGCGTTTTAAATGCTGTAATTGTAACAGTATCCACCACTTACTCTGGCCGCTCATTCCATACACACACCACCTTCTGCGAGAAAAAAGTTGCCCATTCAGTTACTTTTAGATCTTTCTCCTCTCACCCTAAACATATCCCTTCTAGTTTTGTGCTCTCCCACCCCAGGGAAAAAAGACTTTGTCTATTTATCCTATCCATTCTCCTCATGATTTTATGAAGTTCTCCATGGTCACCCCTCAGCCTCTGACATTCCAGCGAAAACAGCCCCAGACTATTCAGCCTCTCCCTGTCGCTCAAATCCTCCAACCCTGGCATATCCTTGTAAATCTTTTCTGAACCCTTTCAAGTTTCTGAACATCCTTCCAATAGAAGGGAGACCAGAATTGCACAAAACATTCCAAACGCGGCCGAACCAATGTCCTGTACAGATGCAATATGATCTCCCAACTCCAATACTTAATACTCTGGCCAATGAAGGAAAGTATACCAAACGCTTTCTCATCAAATCTCTTCAAAACATCAAGTCAGTGAGACACGAATTCCCATGCACAAAACCATATTGCCTATCCCGAATCGGTTGTCGTCCTGTCTCCCCAATTTGGAGGAATAACCACCAAGAGCAAAAGACACAGTAAATGATGCGTTTGGATGCACAAAACAATCGTTGCCAGATGTGGAAGGATCCTTTGGGGCTTGGGACAGGGTTGAGCAGGGATTTGTGGGTTTAGGTTTGATATTTCATGAGGTGGCATTGCAAGGTTCAGGGAGTGTAGGGTCAGTTGATGGGGGATTGGCCTCACCAGGGAGTCACGGCGTGAATGTGGAAGCAGTCCACAGAGAGTATTCCAAACGTAATTGCTTTGTTAGTTCCACACTCCTCACCAACACGTCCTCCACTTCGACACCTTCCCTTACCGCTGCAAGATGTGTAAACCGTGCACCCACACCTCCACCACCCTTACCTCGGACAAAGGTCCCAAAGGATCCTTGAACATCTGGCAGAGATATTGCATTGTATCCTACACACTGGGGTGCAGACAGTGAACCCATCACGGAGAATAAATCTGCAGTAAGAATATGTCAAATCAATTCTCAACACATCTTATTTCTCTCTCTGTCGTGAGAGACAACAGCTCCCTCCGGTTGAGATGGTCTGTGTGGGAGGAGACAGAGACAGAAAGAGAAACAGATGGAGAGAGAGAGAGAGAGTGATACAAACATAGATGTAAATAGAATTATGCGTGTCTAGAGAGAGAGGGGGATAAATGCACCAAATAGAGTCACAGAGTCATGGAGTCGTTCAGTACTGAAACAGACCCTTTGGTCCCACTAGTCCATTAAGACCAAATATCCTCAATTAATCCAATTCCATTTGCTCGCATTTCGTCCATTTCCTTACAAACTCTTCCTATTGAACTACCCATCCAGGTGCCTTTTAAATGTAACTGTACACGCATTCACCACTTTCTCTGTCAGCTCATTTCACAGACGCACCGCCATCTGCGTGAGCAATTTGCCCCTCAGATCTCTTCCCAATCTTTCCCCTGTCCTTAAACCTATACCCTCCAGTTCTGGAATCCCCCACACCAGGGAAAAGTCTTTAGTTCTTCACCCTATCCATGCCCCTCATAATTTTATAAATTTCTGTAAGGTCACCCCTCAGCCTCCGATGCTCCAGTGGAAATAGCCCCAGTCGATTCAGCCTCGCCCTACAGCTCTAACACTCCAACACTGGCAACATCTTTATAAATCTTTTCAGAACCCTTCCAAATCTCACAGCATCATTCCTATTGCAGGAAGACCAGAAATAAAAACAGCACTCTAAACGTGGCCTAACCAAAGTCCCGTGCAGCCAAAACATGATCTTCTGACCCATACAGGAAAGAATACCAAATGCCTTCTTCACTATCCTTTATACTTGCAATTCTACGATCAAGGACTATGAACCTGCACTCCAAAGTCTCTTTGTTCAGCAACACTCCACAGGACCACTCCATAAAATGTACACGTCCTGCCCTTATTTGCCTTCCCAAACTGCAGCACCTCAGATATATTTAAATTAAAATCCATCGGCCACTCCTCTGCCCAGTGGCCCATCTGATAAAGGTCCTGCTGTACTCTGAGGATAGCATCTTCACTGTCGACTGCACCTCCAACTTTATTACCATCTTCCAATTAGGAACTATGCCTCTTATATTCACATTCAAGCCATTTATGTAACTGACAGAACACAATGGACCCAACACCGATCCTTGGGCGACACCGCTGGTCATAGGAATCCAGTCTGAAAAATAACCATCCAGCAACACCCTCTGGCTCCTCCCTTTGAGTCATTTCTACAGTGAAATGGCTAGTTCTCCCGATATTCCATATGATCCTAATTTGCTAAACAATTTACCATGAGGAACCTTGTCAAGTGCCTCACTGAAGTCCATATAGATCACGTCCACCGCTCCGCTTTCATAGTGTCATGCCGACTAGATATCCCAACCCAATCTAGTCTCACCTGCAAGCACCCGGCCCATATCTCTCCAAACCACTCCTATTCATGTACCCATACAGATGCGTTTTAAATGCTGTAATTGTAACAGTATCCACCACTTACTCTGGCCGCTCATTCCATACACACACCACCTTCTGCGAGAAAAAAGTTGCCCATTCAGTTACTTTTAGATCTTTCTCCTCTCACCCTAAACATATCCCCTCTAGTTTTGTGCTCTCCCACCCCAGGGAAAAAAGACTTTGTCTATTTATCCTATCCATTCTCCTCATGATTTTATGAAGTTCTCCATGGTCACCCCTCAGCCTCTGACATTCCAGCGAAAACAGCCCCAGACTATTCAGCCTCTCCCTGTCGCTCAAATCCTCCAACCCTGGCATATCCTTGTAAATCTTTTCTGAACCCTTTCAAGTTTCTGAACATCCTTCCAATAGAAGGGAGACCAGAATTGCACAAAACATTCCAAACGCGGCCGAACCAATGTCCTGTACAGATGCAATATGATCTCCCAACTCCAATACTTAATACTCTGGCCAATGAAGGAAAGTATACCAAACGCTTTCTCATCAAATCTCTTCAAAACATCAAGTCAGTGAGACACGAATTCCCATGCACAAAACCATATTGCCTATCCCGAATCGGTTGTCGTCCTGTCTCCCCAATGTGGAGGAGTCACCACCAAGAGCAAAAGACACAGTAAATGATGCGTTTGGATGCACAAAACAATCGTTGCCAGATGTGGAAGGATCCTTTGGGGCTTGGGACAGGGGTGAGCAGGGATTTGTGGGTTTAGGTTTGATACTTCATGAGGTGGCATTGCAAGGTTCAGGGAGTGTAGGGTCAGTTGATGGGGGATTGGCCTCACCAGGGAGTCACGGCGTGAATGTGGAAGCAGTCCACAGAGAGTATTCCAAACGTAATTGCTTTGTTAGTTCCACACTCCTCACCAACACATCCTCCACTTCGACACCTTCCCTTACCGCTGCAAGATGTGTAAACCGTGCACCCACACCTCCACCACCCTTACCTCGGACAAAGGTCCCAAAGGATCCTTGAACATCTGGCAGAGATGTTTCTGTGCACCCAAACACCTCATTTATTGTGTCCGTTGCTCCCCATGTGGTTTCTTCCACATCCGAAGACAGGACACCGACTTGTGGATTGTTTCAGGGAACATCTCTGGGACACAGGGCACCAATCAAACCCCACTGCCCTGTGGCTGAACACTTCAACTCCCACTCTGACACGCCCAAGGACATGCAGGTACTGGGACTCCTCCACTGCCAAATCCAAGCCTCCCAATGCCTGGAGGAGGAACACCTCATCTTCCACCTTGGGACCATCCGACCACGCGACATTAACATCGACTTGACCAGTTTCTTCACCTCCCTCCCCCACCTCATCCCAGAACCAAACCGATAACTCATCCACACCCACTTGATGCGTCCTATCTAATCATCTCCCTTCCCAAAAACCCGCTCCGCACTCTCCTCTGACCTATCACCCTCTCCCCCACCTGCATTTACCTATCACCTTCCCAGCTACGTTACCCCCAGCCCCAACATCAACCCGCCCCCACCCCCCACAGTTTATCTTTCAGCTCCCTTCCCCCCCGTCCCACATTCCTGATGATGTGCTTATGGCCGAAACGATGACTCTCCTGCTTCTCGGATGTTGCCTGACCTGCTGTGCTTTTCCAGCGCCGCACATTTCCACTCTGATTTCCAGGGTCGACAGCCCTCACTTGCTCCTTCACTGGCTTTTAGCTGAGGCATTTGTGGGGACCTTTCTTTATCTTTCTTTACCCCTGTTCCAGACTGCTGCCACTGAGCTTGCATATTGCCTCATCTGTCTCAGTCGTAGAGCTCAGTTACTCTTAGTTAAACTGTGAATTCCACAAACTCATGTCCCAAGTTCAGAGAGTTTTAGTCCAGGGTGTCTATTGGGAATGTTTACTCCACCTTACACCTACCCACCCTGTATTCCACCTTGGTTCTCTACTCTAATTATCTCATTTTGATGGCTTCTGTTAGCCGTTCCTTTACTTGCGAGTATCTGCTGCCAATCAGCTACTGTTCTTGGCAAATGCCATCAAAATTTGCATTCCTCCTATTTAGTACAACTTGCAAAACAATCTCATGGCCAAACGCACCACAGCATATTCACCCATCTCTTCGATCAAACGAGGTAAATGCAAAGTGCAAATACAATTTGATCCCATTTGCATGTCCCTTTGCTTCGGACCCATTTGATGACTGCATTCTCGTGGCTAGTTCCAGACTCTCTTCGTGGCGACACATGTATTCAGCATCCAACAATTCAATGTATGCATGACTAATTAAATAAACTCTGCTTTTTTTAATGAGGTAAACAGGGTTTTGTGTCCAATGCTACTGTCAGAAGCGAGTACTTCACCTGAAGAAATACGTTGATGTTGATCTCTCCACTGGAAGCATATCCTTCCCTCATAAGATCAGCGATAATGTGCAGTTTATCAAGGACACAACCCAGCTGGCATTGTTCCCAGCCCAGCACTACAGCAGCAGCCGGCCCGAGAATCTAATTCCTTCATCCAGTGTGAAGCTGTTTCTGTGTCAACTGTTGCTGCGGATATCAACTAATCTCAAACATCTCTCTCTGAACATCCATCTCCCTACACACACACGTACATCACACAGTCTATCGCTCTCTCTCTCCCTCTCCACCACCCCACCCCCTCTCTCCGGCACATATGCCCCCACACACAGATAATCTCTACCAGACAGAGGGAGCTGCTCTTAGCATGAGAATTATTTTGACATATTCTTCTGTAGATTTATTATCCCTGAGGGGTTTACTGTCTCCACCCCAGAGTGACAGATACATTGCAGTGTCTCTCAATCCTCTCCCAGAGAGCTGCCTGTCCTGTTGAGATGTTCATGTCAGGACTTGAACTTGGATCTCCGTGAACATTGTCATGTTAATTCTAGCACAGGAACGCTTGATCATTCCTTCTTTACTTTTAAACATTTTAAGCATTTTTATGCTTTCTAATGGTTAGCTGCGCAGTTTGAAAACATTGAACAACGACCCCATAGTAGCCTCGAAGAACTGGCCGGACAGCGGGCATATTTGCGTAGGTTCCCTCTTCGGATTTTCCTGATGCCAGTGTGACTGCCATCTATAACTCTCTCTCTTTCAGTCTCTCTCTCTCTCACTCTCTCTCTCTCTCTCTCTCTCTCTCTCTGTCTCTCACACTCTCTGTCTTTATCCAATCACATCCACCCTGGCCCACACACCACAAATTACTCTGACATTAAACCAAGTTTTTAAGTTAAGTTCCACATTCAGGGTTTTAATTTCCTCTTTTTGGATTCCTGATGTCGGACACTTAACATGCTTGTCTTATTTCCAAGGCTCTGGTTATTTTAACCACAGGCTTCAAACTTGCATTAAAATGACAGAGTCACAATCGATCTCAGTTAACCAGAGACCTTTAAACATCGAAGATGTCCCTGAGGAAATCAAACCTCGAGCTAACAAATAGACACAACACACACGGGCCCCATGGGGTGTGGCCTGTCGAATAGGCCTCAGGCTGATGTCCGCCACTCCACTCTGGAGAAAAGATCTATCCAAGGGAAGGATTTCTTGTCCTGTTGTAGTTTCAAAATAGCAATTCCTGCAAGGGGTGGGTGGAGAGTGTGGGAGAGAACTGGATAGGGGGCTTGGTTTTCAAACAACTTACACAGCAAGAGGTCATTCCCTCACACAAAACATTCCTCAGCAAACCCAATTACGATCAAATTGAGAAAAAAAACTCCAAGGATTTTAATTACAGACCCACCGGGCAGCATTAAAGCTATTGGTTTATTGAAACGCTCGTTGCTTCGATCGCATTGCCGCAGGCTGTCAGAGCACAGCATGATCTCACAGACAGCAACATGTCAGCAGCAAGATCAGCTCGATATTTCTGATGGGGGCTGCTTAAATGTTCAATACTTCTTGCAACTACAGGCACTGACATAACTGCTATTTCACAATCTCAAATGTCTCTCCCTCCCACCCACCCTCTCTGTCTTTCTCCTGCCTCTCTCCCATTTACAAGTCTCTCTCTCACCCTCAATGTGAACATTCACACATTATTACTCTGACATTATAACAAGTCTTTAAGAGGCAATTTGACATTTAGGGTTTTACTTTCCTCTCTGGGAAGTTCTGCGGCTCAACACTCACTGTGGGTGGGAACGTGGAGGGCAATAACTTTGTGTCAAATCTGAAGACCTTGGTTACTTTAATCCCAGGCTTCAAACCTGTTTTAAAATGGCAGGCCCATAATCTGACAGGGCCCAGTTAACCAAAGGTTTGTTTAAAAAAAAACTAGGTTCCAACAGAGGAAACCACTCTTTGGGAAAATAAAGGGACACAGCTGAAGTGGGGCCCCATGGAGTGCGGCCTGTGGAATAGGCCTCAGGACTGTGTGCTCCTCTTGAGTAATGCTCTTTTCAAAGTTCACCTTGCCCAAAATCTCTCTCTCTCTTTGGATTTTCCAAGTGAATAATAATTCCCTTGGGATAAAAGAGACGGGATCAATTAAAAGACAGAGAGAGAAAAAAACTAGAGATAGCACTGCAAGATCCCAGGGTATGTCTCTCTCAGCAACATCTAAACATTAAACATATCAGCCAGCAGTTGATTGTCAGACCAGATCTCTTTGAAACCTTTCTAAAATGAGCAGTAAGCTGATGAGAAGACTCTCTGTGTGCAAAGATGGCATGGTGGCAATTGATGCACAGCAACATCCCATATAGAGCAATGTAGCAGCAGCTAAATCATCTGATTCCTCTCTTCTCTGCAATGCTGGTCAAGTGTTGATTATTTTCTGTAATGCCAGTAAATAAAATTACCGCTGTTTCACAATTTTAAATACCTCTCCCACTCGTTCCTCCTGTGGAAGGGGTATTGACACTTGTTCTGTGGAATAAACTCGTGGTGCTTCAGTCTGCTCAGTTCTTGGATCGTAGAACACAGAGAAGAAGAGAACTAAGAACCCGCAGATCAGTGACATACCCTTCGGCCATCCAAGCCTACGACAAGTCATTTTGTCCTTACTTTCCTAAACTGTCTTCACTTACAGGATTCCTATCCCTCTCTTCCCTTGCTATTCATGGATTCTTCCAGGTGTTTCTTGAAAGCTGTTGTCGTGTCTGTTTCCGCCATTTCCTCTGGCAGCACATTGCAGGCACTCACCAGCCTTTGTGTGATAAAGTTATATAACACATTTCCTTTAAACTCCTCACTCGCATCTTGAACCTGTGGAGCCTGTACCCCTTCAACCCTGCGAAAACAAAACCTCATACTGTCCACTCTGTCCACGCCATGAACAATCTTATAAACCTCGATTTTCTCCCTCAACCTCCTGCATTCTATTGAGAACAGCCTGTCTATCCAACCTTTCTTCACAGCTAAACTTTCCCCATACCAGGCAACATCCGGATAAACCTTTTCTGTACCCTCTCCAAAGCATCCACATCCTTCTGGTGACCAGAACTGCACACAGTTTCCCAAGTGTGGCCTCACTAAAGTTCTATAAAGCTGCAGCGTAACTCATCTATTCATACCCACAATGCCCCTTCCAGTGAAGGCAAGCATGCCATAGACCTTTTTCCCTACTTTAAAAGGCTGATCTGCCACCTTCAATGATCTGTACACCTGCACACCCACATCGCTCTGCAAGCTAATACTCATTAGGGTTTTGCCATTCACTATTTAATCTACACTTGACCCTTGAAAGTGGATCACCTCTCATTTATCCGGATTAAACTCTGACTGGCATTTTGTTCGGCCCATGTCTCGAAATAATCTACATTCTGTGGTATCCTCTGACAATCTTCCTCACTATCTAAAATTCCACCAATATTTGTATGATATGCAAACCTGTTAAATAACACACCCTTTTTCCTCCAAATCATTTATGTCGACCATAAACAGAGCTCCCAGCACTCATCCCTGCAGAACACCAATAGTCACAACTCTCCATTACTTAAAGCATCCTTTCACTGCCCCCTCTGTCTGCCTACGACCGCAGTTCTGTATACAACTTACCATATCACTCCTGGTGCCAGGCTTTTGTACCAGTCTGTCATGAGGGAGACGGAAGTCAATATCTTCGCCTTTTTTCTCAACAATCATCTTCGTCATGTCGTCAATAAACTGAATTCATTAACTGAGGCATGGCCTCTCCTACGAAAAACAATGTTTTCTATCGAGGTGTATTCGGCTCAGTGGGATTTGACTGGCCAGCTCCTGCAGAAGGTGTATGACAGTTTGTTTCTGGCAGTAACCATGAGCAAATCCATTAGGAAAGGTATCATCACGCTTGCCTACAAGCAGAAGGTTGTGGAAGGAGGAAATTAGAAATTGGAGCTAATGCCATTGCTGCATATAGACTACAAAATCATGTCTTAAGGTCATCACGAACTGGGTCAGGTCTGCTATGGGATCTGTGATCCATTTCAACCAAACCGATGTTGTACTGGGCAAGACAATCTCTCGGAGATCCTTATGCTCTTCAGGGATATGATCACCTCAATACAATTCAGGGAGGTGCACACCTGCCTCATCTGTCTGGACCATGAGAAGGCGTTTGACAGAATATCACACACACCTACATCTGCGACCCACTCTCCAAAACTGGCTTTGGGGATGGAGTCTGCAATTGGATCCGACTGCTCTACATCAACATCGTTAGCGCAGTCTCAATCAACGGGTGGGAATCCAGAAGCTTCCCGATCAGATCCAGAGTCAGTCAGGGCTTACCTTCCTCTCCGGCCTTGTTTGTGTGTTGTAAAGAGCCCTTTCCTCAGTCCTTCAGGATGGATGTGACCCCAAGAAGGGTGAATATTCCAGGGAGAGGTGGCCAACAGGTCAACGCCTCCTCATACAAGGATGTTGTCACTGTTTTCTACTGGGACCCGCTGTCAGAGCACAAACACGTGACCATCTGGTCACAGATCCAACTGGCTTTGGGAACCAAGGGTATTTGTGGCAAGAGCGAGGCCATGTTCTGTGGCAACTAGGCTGACTGATTCTTCATTCCATTCACTGTCAGAACTTATAACCTGAAGTTGCTGGGAATATAGTTCAGTGGGGCTGGGGTGTGCATAAAATCTAGAGAGGAGTGCACGGCCAAACTGAAGAAGACACTGATCTTTTAGGAGCACCACTCCCTCCCAGTTGTGAGTAAAAGCCTGGTTACCAGGTGTGGCGCACTCTCTGTTGTTGGACATGGCACTGATCTGGTCCATCCACCAAAACTGCACTGTTTCAGTCACCCGAGGCATCTTCCACTTCGTCTGGCAGTTTAAGGTAGAAGGTGTCTGCAGGGAGTAGAAGTACAAAGCCTTAGGTAAGGGGGCGGGGGGCATGAACATACCCAACACTGCCGTCACCCTGATGGCCCCCTTTGTGTGCGGCTGCATCAAGCTGTATGCACACAAACACCAAGTGTCACTATGTACTGAGGTTCTGTCTGTCCCCGGTGATGGGAAGGATGGGGCTGGCCTCGTTGCCATGTGATGCTCCACATAGTGTCACAGCGTCAGGGATCTGTTCAGTACCCTTCATTCCACCTCATCCATTTAGACTAAGTGTCCTCAATTAATACAGTCCCATTTGCTTGCATTTCACCCATATCCCTCCCAGCATTTCCTATTCACATACCCACCCATCTGCCTTTTAAATGTAACTGTGTAAGCATCCCCATCTCCCTCTGGCAGCTCATTCCAAACACACACTACAGTCTGCATGAAAAAGTTGTTACTCCGATACTTTCTAAATCTTTCTCCTCTCCTTGATCCTATGCATTCCAGTTCTGGAATTCCCCCAACACAGGGGAAAAGTCTTTAGCTCTTCACCCTAAACATGCCCCATATAATTTTATAAACTTCTGTAAGGTCATCCCTCACCCTTCGATACTCCAGGGAACACAGCCCCAGACTATTCTGCCTCTCCCAATAGCTCAAACACTCCAACCCAGGAAACGTCCTTGGTAATCTTTTCTGAATGCTTTCAAGTTGCATGACATCCTTCCTAGAGTAAAAAGTGAGGTCTGCAGATGCTGGAGATCAGAGCTGAAAACGTGTTGCTGGTTAAAGCGCAGCAGGTCAGGCAGCATCCAAGGAACAGGAAATTAGCCGTTTCGGGCATAATCCCTTCATCACGGAATAAGCCTGATGAAGGGTTTATGCCAGAAGCGTCAAATTTCCTGTTCCTTGGATGTTGCCTGATCTGCTGCGCATTAACCAGAAACACATTTTCAGCTCTGACATCCTTCCTAGAGCAGGAAGACCAGAAATTATCACAGGAATCCAAACATAGACTAATCTATGCCTGATACAGCCGCAGCACAACGCCCACCTCCCATACTCAATGTTCTGGCCAACAAAGGAAGGCATAGCAAATGGCTTCTTCACTATCTTGACTACCTGAAACGCCACTATCACGGAACTATGATCCTGCACTCCAAGGTCTCTTTGCTCACGAACACTTCCCAAAACCTTAACCTTCAATGTTGAAGTCCTGCTTTGATTTGCATTCCCAAAGTGCAGGACTCCTCAGTCTATTGGTCCATCTGATCAAGATCTTGTTATACTCTGAGGTAAGCTTCTTCGTTGTCCACTGCATCTCCAATTTTAGTGAAATCTGCAACTTAGTAACTGTGCCTCCTATGTTCACATCCAAATGATTTATATAACTGAGAAAACACAGTGGACCCAGCACCGATCCTTGTTGGACACCGCTGTTTATAGGCCTCCGGACCTACACATTAATACCCTCTGTCTCTTCTCTTTCAGCGAATTCTACATCGAAATGGCTAGTTCACACTGTATTCCACGTGATCCAACCGTGTAAAACAGTCTACCATGAGCAACCTTGTCAAGTGCCTTATTGAAGTCCATATAATTCATGACCACCAATCTGCTTTCATCAATCCTCTTCAAAAAAATTAATAAAAAGATCAAGTCAGTGCGACACGAATTCCCATGCACAGTGCTATATTGCCTATCCCGAACCAGTCCTTGCATTTCCTATTACATGTAAGTGCTGTCCATCAGGATTCACTCCAACAAACTTTGCACTACTGATGTCAGACTCAGCAGCCTATAGTTCCCCTTGGTTTTCCTTCCAATCTTTACAATCCACGTTAGCCAACCTCCAGACTTCTGCCAACTCACCTATGGCTATCGACAATACAAATATCTCAGCAAGTAACCCAGAAATTAATTCACAGCTTCCCACAGAGTTCTAGGATAAACCTGATCACGTCCCGGGTGTTCACCATCGTTTCCGTGATTTAAAACATCCAGCAACACCTCCATCTGTGATGTGCACGTTATTTAAGATGTCGTCATTTATTTTTCAAAATCTTTAGTTTTTCATATCCTTTTCCAAAGTGAACACTGAGGCAAAATATTCATTTTGTATCTCGCTCATCTCCTGCAATTCCACACATAGGCTGGGCTAACAGGGGTCCTATTCTCACTCCCATTGCTTCTTTCTTCTCAATGTATTTGTAAAATCCATTTGCATTCTCTTAAACCCTATTGCAAAAGTTATCCCATGTCCAATTTTTGGCCCTCCCGAATTCCATCTTAAATGTACTTGTACTGCCTTTGTACTCTTCATGGGATACACTCAATCCCTGCTGTCTATTCCTGGCGATGTTGCCTTCTTTTTCATGACTAAAACCTTATCTTCTCCAGTCCCCCAGCACTTCCTGCACTATGCAGCGAGTGAGGGTCAGTTTATTATCCAACAGCTCCCTGGTTGTGACACTGGGCTTATGTGGTGAGAGGTGGTGTGGTGAAATACACTGGAGGAAGATGCTTCATAGGTAGAGGGAAACTGCGATTGTATTAAAACATTGACAAAAAAAATGAATATTCAGAACAACCAGTGCGAGGCCTCAAGTGAATTGAGATTTGTCTCACAGCTGTTAACTCCCCAGTTAAACTTTAAGGCTCTAACTTGGTACAGTGGATTTTGACTGACAAAGAGCTGTTAATTACTGGATGACAGGGGAAAGGAAAAAGAGAGAGAGAGTAAACACGAATCCCGAGATCCTCTAGGGTTTAACTTCCTTGGGGCCTTCCCTACACCGCCAGCCCTCAAGCCCACCCTTCTTCCCCTCTCTTACTGAGCTGGGAGGTCTCTTGGCTCTCCGTCACATCTCACCAGTACATGGAGTGTTGTGGATCTGAAGATTGATCGCTGTCCTTCTTTTCCTGAGACTGTGACTGCCTGCAGCTTATTTTCTTGATGCTGACCAGACAACTTACTGAACAAACCCCAGAGATCAGGGTTCCCCAGTTATACTGGCTGGAGGTTTCCCGAATCTCCCGTCAAATCTGGATTGTATCATTGAGCTGTTGTTCCTCCTCTCTCCTGGCTGAATGAGCTGCCTGTGTATTCGATGTGTGCGAATGGTTCTCCAATTAAAGTCAATGGGTGGACCATAGTTTTAAATATCTATTATTTCTCATCATTGTGTGTAGTTTAAGTTGTTTCTGATAGTTTGAAGGCCATCCCATTTAAGACAAACCGGTTTGCGTGTCGTACAAAGGCGTGGAATTATCAGTATCTCTGCATCCAAGAAAAATGATAACAAATTGAATGGTTGTGTAATTTTGCAAGTTGCAGAATGTCTCAGTTATTTGCTCTTCAGGCTGGTGTTCATTGTCTTTTAGCGTATGGTGCTGGAAAAGCACAGCAGGTCAGGCAGCATCCGAAGTGCAGGAGAGTCGATGCTTCAGGCATAATTCCTTCATCAGGAATATGGGGCTTTGGGAAGAGTGCTGAGAGTTGAATAGCAAGGTGGGAGTTGGGCTGTGAGAATATAGTTGGAAAGGTGATAGGTAGATAATTGCGGGGTGATGATGGTGATAGATCGGAGCAGAGGGTGTAGTGAATAGGTGGGAATGAAGATGAACATGTAGGACAGTTAAAGAGGTTGGTGCTGAGTTGGAGGGTTGGATCTGGGATGAGGTGGGTGGAGGGCAAATGAGGAAACTGGTGAAGTTGATGTTAATGCCATGCGGTTGGAGTGTCTCAAGGTATAAGATGAAGTTTTCTGCTTCCAGACGTCGGGGTCTTGGATTTGGCGTTGGAGGAGGCCCAGAACGTGGCCACAGGGCAGTGGGATTGTTTGGTGCGTGTGTCCGAGAGATTTTCCCTGAAACTTTCCTCACGTTTGTGTCCTGTCTCCTCAATGGAAAAGAGATGCCATCAAGAGCAACATACACAGTAGACGAGGTGGTTTGATGAGCAGGAAAATCTCTGCCAGGTGTGGTAGGTTGCTTTGGGGCCTTGGCCAGAGGTGAGCAGGGAGGTGTGGGTGCAGGTACTACACTTCGTGCGGTGGCAGGTGATGGTGCAGGGTGATGGAGGTGATAGAAGTGATAGTGGTGTCGGGGGAGTGGATCTCACCAGGGAGTCACCGAGCGAATTTGGAAGCAGTCCGCAGATATTGTTCCCTCTGTGATTTCCTGGTTAAGTCCACACTCCCTACCAATTCACACTCTAATCCCGGCACCTTACATTCTAACCACAAGAGATGTAAAACCTGCGCCCACCCGTCCCACCCATCACCTCCGATCAAGGTCCGAAATGATTCTTCCATATCTGGCCTAGATTTTCGTACGCAGCCGAACAACTCATCTACTGGGTCCGTTGCACCTGATGTGGTCTCCTCGACATTGTGAGATAGGACACTAACACGCAGATCATTTCAGGGAACATCCCTGGGACACACGTACGAAACAAACCCAATGCCCTGTGGCTGAACACTTCAACTCACCGCTCGCCCTGCCACTCCGCTCTGGACATGCAGGTATTGAGCCTCCTCCACGACTTAATCCAAGTGCCTCAATGTCTTGAAGAAGAACCCTCATCTTACAACTTAGGACCCTCCGACCACATGGCATCAACATCGACTTCACCAGTCTCCTCATCTCCCCTCCATCCAACCTCATCCCCGAACTAACCCTATAACTCGGAACCGCCCTCTTGTGGTTCCTATCTGTCCATCTTCCTTCCCAACTACACGCTGGACCCTTCGCTCCGACCTAACACCCTCTCCCCCACCAGCATCTACCTATTACCTTCCCAGATACCATCCCCCAGCCTCGCCACCAACACCCCCTGTTTATTTTTCAGCACACTTCCCCCCGTCCCACATTCCTGATGATGGGCATATGGCCGAAACGTCGACTCTCCTGCATCTCGGACATTGCCTGAAATACTGTGCTTTTCCTGCGCCAAACGTTTTGACTCTGATCGCCAGCATCTGCAGCCCTCACTTTCTCCTTCACTGTCTTTTAGCTGGGACATTTGCGGGGCTTTCCTTTATCTTACCCCTGTTCGAGTCAGCTGCCCCTAGGATTGCTTATTGCCTACTCTGTCTTAGCCAGAGAACTCAGTCACTCTTAGTTTAAATGTAAATTCCACAAACCCATTTCCACGTTCAGAGGGTTTTAATCCAACGTGTCAAATGGGGATTTTTACCCCACCTAACACCTACCAGCCCTGTATTTCATCTTGGTTCTGTATTCTGATTATCCCATTTTGGGAAGCTTCCCATTTTTGACTGTTCCTTCACCTGCGAGTATCTGATGAAAATCAACTATTGAATATTCCTGCCAAATATCATCAAAATTTGCCTTCCTCCAACTTAGTACAACTTGCAAAACAAGCTCTTGGCCAAACGGACCACAGCACGTTCACCCATCTCTTAAGTCAATAGGTATGCAACGTGTAAAAGCAATTAGATTCTATTTGCATGTTGCTTTGCTTCGGAACCATTTGATGACGACGTTCTCGTGGCTGGTTCCAGATTCTTCGTGAGGTGAGACATTTATGCAGCATCCAACAATTCAATGTGAGTGTTTCATTAAATAAACTCTACTTTTTTTTTAAATGACAGAAATAGGGTTTTGTGTGCAATGCTGCTGTCAGAAACATTTACTTCATCTGAAGAATTACTTTCATGCTGATCACTCCACTGGAAGCATAACCTTCCCTCACAATATCAGCGATAATGTGAACTTTACTCAAAGACAAAAACCAGCTGAGATCTTGCAAGTGGACAACCTGACAGTGAAGCATTTCCTGCCCACTGCTCCTGATAATGTGACAGTCTGTATACTCTGTAGTCAGATTCGCTTGCATTTAAAGCAAAGTCTTTAACTGTTGCATCATTTGTAACAAATTTAATTTCCAGTCATGAGCCAAAGCTCAACACGATCTGATATTGGCATCAGGGGAAGGTAAAAATTGTTGTTAATTAAAGGAAGACGGGTATAAAGCTGATGTTGATTGAGAAGGGCGTCTTGTGGTACAGTGGCAGTGTACCTACCACGCTCCAGGGGTGTGTATTTACAACTTCGAAGAGGTTGATTCTAAAAAAAGGTAAGTTTTTCTCAAAATCTGTACAAAAACTGACGTTAAACCCTGCTTCTGGGGATTCGGATCACTTTCGAATCCAGTGAAGCAAGTTTAATCAAAATACTGCATTATGGGGAGACAAACAGCGTGAAAATAAACTAATGAGAGACAAAAACAAGTACTTTCAGAACTTTCTCAAGATAAAGTAAAAGGTAATCAGAAAAGACTTATATGCAACGACAAATGGCAGAGGCGGGAAAACCTGCTATTGGGACAGTGTGAATAACAGAGAAATAAGGATGATATTTTGGGTCTATCTTCAGAGAGGAACAATCACTCCACTTCTCAATAATAGAAGAGAAGCAATGTCTTAGTGAAAATGAGCAGATCGATGAATTGGTCATTAGTGAACAGAAGTAGTAGTGGGGAATTAACATAATCCTAGAACCTGAAGATCAACATTAGAATCCTCAGAATATTGGTTGCAGTAATCATGATCTTTCACTGCCACTTGGTACATATTTAACTCTCTGATCAGTTTTTGCTTTATCCGTAGAAAGCTTTTTCAAACAATTCGGAAAACGAACAGGAAATGACATCACTACAAACCCCAGGAACCCCATCCAGGAGAAACCTATAAATAGAAAGCAGGAGACAACAGCTATGCTTCACCGCGAGGTCGCCACTGATGAGGTTACCTAAATTAGTCTCGAGGAAAATGGAGTGAGAAGATAAACAAAGCGAGAGAGAGGAAAGCGAGAGGGAGAGAGAAAGAAAGGGGGAGAAAAATGAGACAAAGTTAGAGAAGAGAAGGAGAGAGAGACAGAGAAACAGAGAGAAGGGAGATAGAGAGGGAGGAAAAAGAGAGAGAAGCTCCTTGGATGAGCAAAGGGAGATAAGAAAGGAACAGAGAAGAGAGAGAAGGAGAGAGAAAATTTGAACTTGAGAAGTTGCGACTTTGTCAGCAAAGTCAAGTTAGCAGGATGGGAATTAAAAGAGAAATTAGTGATATATGTAAATGTGTCACAGCTCCGTAACATTTTGATGAGGATGATGTTGAAGCCTTCTTCATTTCAATCAAAAACATGGCTAGGCAGATGGAATGGTCCGAGGATTGATGGGTAATGTGAATTCAGACTAAACTCAAAGTCAGAGCGAGTAAGGGATTTGGTATGATATTACGTGAGGTGTGTAAAGAATATGAATGAGTAAAACAGGCTCCTTTCAGTGCTTCTGAACCGGTACCAGATGTATATCGAGAGCGTTTCTGAAACACAGGTCAGACTTATGTTGAGTTAAAATGAAAAAAACACAATACTTTGATGGATGGATTCTTATTTGGATAATGAGAGGATATTTCAGGCTATTAGAAAGATAATTCTGCTGGAGGAGTTCAAAAACACACTTTTAGGGTGCAAGAATTCACATGGAGGAAAAAAGATTTCGGAAAGTCAGAAGGACAGCAGAATTATTAGATGAGTACATGCTGGTGCATAAGACAAAGCTTTTGAACAGATATTCGTCCTGCGAAGGGTCAAAATTGGCAGGAGGGGAGATTCTGCATTATTAAACCAAGAACCACCCTGCATTGGAAGATATTAGAGCAGGAAAAAAAGAATTCCAAGAGAGTCGAAAGGAGGTGAAAGGACTCAGCTGTTTCCATTCTGGCAAAGGTGAATACGGAAAGTATGTGAATACGGACAGTACTTGTCGTTAATTAAAGGCGTTGTGGAAAATAGAAGTGTTTAAAGAAGCTAAACTGGTGGCACGAGAGTGACACGATCTAACCAGTTGCTGGTAGTAAGGGATGGGCGAATATGTACCCTTACATATCCATTTCCCATGAGTGTTGTAATTTGTGGTATATATGAGTAGAAATTTAGCGTTCCCTTATGTAAGATCACGTTGGAGCCCCAATTTAAGCCGGGGAAATTTACGCTGGGCGTGATAGACAGAGTGTCAGTTCCACGAATTCAGCTTGTGCTTGGAAATGATTTGGCAAGATCCAAATTGGAAGTGACTCCCCTTATTGTGGAGAAGCCCAAGAAAGACGAAGAAACTGAGGAGTTAAAACAGAAATATCTTTCTATTTTCCCAGACTGTGTGTTAAACAGATCCCACTCTCAATAGGCACAGCACCAAGTGACAAGTAAAAAGAAAGATGAAGGAGTTGAGTTTAGGTCAGCTGATACACTACTTGATGTGATTCGTGCAGTGGGCCGAAGTACACAAGACTGTGTTGGAGCTACCACATAGAGAGGAAGTGTTATGGGTAGCACATGAACTACCTATAGGGGGTCCCCGAGGGTTACGAAACACGCAAGCTAAATACTAAACATTTCTATTGGCCTGGAATGCACACGGGAAGTGGTTGCTTTTTCTGACAATTTCGTACATGTCAAAAGGCAGGTAAGTCTCAGGCCGCAATAAAAACACGCCTTTGTTGCCAATGACCACAGTTGGAGAATCTTTCAGGTGGATTATAATTGATTGCGTGCATCCCCTTCCGAGAACTAAATATCAGAACCAGTGCTTGTTGACTACAATGGGTGTGCTATCCATATTTCCAATGGCAATTCCTTCCCGGAGTATCAAGGCCATAATTCTGGTAGAGGAGTTAGTAGCTTTCTTCACACGCTATGACCTAACTAGTCAGATTCAGTTGGACTTAGGGTCAAATTTTACTGCTCAACTGCTTAAGGAGGTTATTGATAGCTGAGATACAACAATTTAAATCTAGTGCATATCTTCCTGAATCGTTGGGAGCTTTAGAAAGATGGCTTAAGACCTTGAAGACCATGAAGAGAGCATACTGTCAAGATTACCCGAATGATTGGGAAAAAGATATCCCATTCGTATTGTTTGCCATTAAGAATGTTCCAAACGAATCCACTCAGTCAATTCCTTTTAAGTTCATATTCGCACATGAAGTGATTGCCCTTTGGAATTAATTAAAGAAACAAATGACAGAGTCAAAGTCGAAGATCACACAATTAAATCATGTGTCGGAATTGAGGGAGAGACTAAATTTGGTCGGTGATTCAGCAAAACATCACCCAAAGATGGCACAGCGTAGAATTACGCAGGTGGCAGATAAAAATCTGGGACTCAGAAGTTTTCCCACGGGGATAACTGTCAGTACTGTTACCAATCATAGGTGATCCCTTTAAAGTTAGGTTAAGTGGTCCCTGTGAAAAAGTTGAGTCAGTTGAACTATTTAGCAAAGATGACAGATATAAAATAAAACTGTATTGGGTACATCATGTGAACATGTTGAAAACGTATTACACAACAAAGGAAGAACTGGAGGACGAGTTGTTCGTTACTGCCCAGCAGAGTGAGGAATCGAATTCAGTTGCTTTGAATTTTGATGTACCTCAAAACAGATTCTAAAATGATGAAGTCCTTGAGGAGTGGGATGGATTAGAAAGCTGTCTGTCTCAGGAGCATAGCAAAGTGTTGAAAGATTTTTTTGTTCTGACAGAGTCAGGGTACATGCAAGAATTCCATGGAGAGGACGAAAGCAATTGAACACGAAGTAGATGTGGGAAATTCTGCTGCGATAAAGCAGTATCCCGCTCGACTTAATCGTCTCAACGGCTAACAGGACTAGATGCAGGTGAACACCATGCTCGACGAGAACATCATTGAACCAAGCCAGAGCGCGTGGAGTTCGCTGATTGTCTTAGTTACCAAACCAGATGATTTGTGTTGAATTTCGTGTGGATTATGGAACGGCCAACGCCGTTACAAAATCGAACTCACATCCAATTTCTAGATTGGAGGACTGCATCCAGAAAGTCGGACAAACCAGTTACATCACCAAGTCTGGCATAATGCGTGGCTACTGGAAGGTACCATTGTCAAAGTTCGTGAACAAATCTCTGCGCTTGTAACTCCATATAGGCTATATCAGTTTAAAGTGATGCACTTTTGAATGAAGAACAAGCCCGGCACACCCAAAGACACTTGTACAGAGTTGTGGCCGGGTTGACAAATTGTGTAATCTATTTGGACGATGTACTGATCCTTAGCAATTCAAGGAATGATCACAAGGGTCTGTTGGCAGAGCTCTTTGAACGACCACGAGAAGCGACACTGATGACAAACATATAAAAAAACAGAATTCACGGAAGCAGAGGTGATGTTCTTGGGGTGTAACATCGGTCATGGCAGGTTGAGTACCCTCTGGAACGTGAGGACGAAGGCTTCTGAGGAATTCCCATGATCAACCTCGAAGAAAGATTTTCTTTAATTCTTCACAGTCAGCGGACTCTATCAGAAGTCTGTTCCAAACTGTACTAGTATAGTGGCATCGTTAACCGATTTGCTGAAGAAAAACACGACTTTTCGGTGTACAGCAACATGCCACGTGGCAATTGACCATTTGAAGTCGATATTAACCACCAAACCAGTATTACCTGCACCAAACATCTAAAAAACTTTTAAAGTATCCATCGATGGTCGTTAGAGTTGGAGGTGTACTCTAACGGGAAAAATGAGTATGGGGAAGAACTGCCAGTTGATAACTTTTCATAGAAAATCAACATCTATCAGAAGAAATGCTCCACAATCGAAAAAAAAAACTATTGAGTTTGGTACTGGCGTTACAAATTTAATGTATGTGCCACGAATAATGGATCGGAGAAGTTATGTACACAGACCACAATCCGCTAAAACGTTGTATATATGTAATAATATGAAACTATTTCGTTGGATTCTTATGGAAGAGACGTTCACTTTAAAAATCATGCATGTTGTGGGTCAGTAGAATGAAATCACAGATACGTTATCGCAGATTCAACTGATGGTGTTCAGATGAGATTGTCTTTATTTCGTGTTTTATATGTTTATATAGGAAAAAAACTAAGTCGAAATTGTATGAAATTTATCGATATGTTAGGGTAAAGTATTTAAAAATTAAAATGAAAACATATCTTCATTATGATGGTTCATTATTTCCTGTAGAGGCGATGTGTTTTAAACATATTAGTGCACATTTAAGAGATTCAAAAGCAGCAGAACAACCAGAAACAGAAACAAGTGTTCTAAATAAGACAACGACGTAATCCTGGGTCGAACAATTCAATTCGTTCATTGCCTGGAGACATAAATAGTTCGAGCGTGGCCATTTAAATTTTAATCAGTAAAATATATAAATTTCTATTCAAATTTTAATTGCATCTCTTGAAAGTCTTTAAAAATAAACAAGGACCCAATCAGATGCTCTGGGGTATGAGATGGGGGTCATTGAACAGTTGAGAGGAGGACTGCCAAGACCTTGCATGTAACAATCTTCTTGAAAATATATATATGTGGAAAATAACTTTTCGATCCGTGATCTTTGACACAGAATCTCCCAACAGGGACAAAGAAGAGACAGGAAGATCAGAAGACAAGAACCTACAGCTGCCTGGTTTTGATAAAGAAGTGCTGTTTTGTAAACCTTAGCTGGGAGTTTTATCTGAATAGCATTATCGAATGGAACATCAAAATGGGTAATAGAAATACATTGGTTTGTTAATTAATCTCTCTCTTACTTTAGAAATGAAGTGCTGAATTTTTACTTCGTGTTGTTCTTGGCCAATCGAATTGTTGCAGATTCCTGTACAGCATAAATCGTTTCTGTGTTACTGGTTTTATCGTAAGCTGGAGTGTTTACGCTGTGTCGTAACGAGTCTAAACAAATTTGGAAAAACAAGTGTGCATCTGTGCAGTTCATTGAGTGAACTGGAGATTTGCACCATTCATGAACAGGATGAAGTGATTCTCCCCGCCGTGATCTGAATCTCCAAAAGCGAAAGGTTACCCAAATTCTCCGTAGTTAACAGGATTCGAATCTGCGTGGGAATGCCACAATGGGTTTCCTGTTTACCGCCTTAACCATTCGGCCACAACTACGAATGGATGCACGACGTTCTCATTTCCAGGACTCTGTCCCTGGGGAGGTTAGCAGTAGTGAATCATTGTTTGATTTATTTGAATTCAAAACCCACAGCTTTCAAATCGATGAAATGTCGGGACAAAGTGGGTCTGGGGGTTTCACCCCGATAGGTGGGATCTATATTCAGCTTAAACAACGGCGGAAAATGAAGAAAAATACTCAGCGGGTCGAGCAGGAACTGGGCTTGGAAAAGGCGATTCAACGTTTCAAAACTTCTTCAGAACCTTATCAGAACTCTGTTTTCTCCCAGTAGTACTGACAAACCTGTTGACATTCCCCAGAATGTTCTATTTTTTTTTTCAGATTCCCAACATCCACAGTCCTTTGCATTAGCCATTGAAACGATACAGAAATTCCTTTGCGATTCTGGATAAGATTCCTGTTTGGGGCACATTTTCGTGACCTCATTAAAAACCCGGTGCTGTGCAGGAAAGAAAGCCAATGAAGTATGACCAGTGAGAGATCCGACCCTGGAACGTCCCAAACCACCAACCGTTCGGTTAATGGATGAACGTGTTGACCAATTATGCAACAGAGACGGGGTGAACTGACTCATTGTACGATCCAAAAACAGGCTTTTCACGAATTCAAACTTCAGCCTGCCCTTCACGAAGTGATTGATGTCCTGTATCAGTTTTCTTTTGCAAAATAAATCCTGGGACATTCACTGCAGTGAAGTGGCAACAATCCTGTACCCGCTGGAAACGCATCCACGTCACAGCAACCAAGTTTTCTACAAAGGAGTCCTGCTCTCTTCGAGGCTTTTTCGTAACTTGTTTGTACCCGAGTCTTCGCGTGCTCTTGTCGCCATGGCGAGGTTTGAATTCCTGACGCGCAGGAATGAAAATCCTTTCAATGTCTCAGATTGGTTCATGTCTAGAGAACAGCAGAATCAACAGTCGTGGCCTCTGAAAGACTGTTTGTGTTAAGTGGGACAATCCACCCTTCATTCACCTGTGGTTTCGCTTCCCAAAGAGATTCTAAAGTTTTCCAAAGCTGGAGACATGCGTTCACTGTTATTTTCTCTTGTTTTGTTTTAACCTACCCAGTGGCGATATTTTCCCCAAACTGCTTCGCAATTCTCCGCCTTGCATGATGTCCAGCGATGAGCAAAGCCCTTTTGTCGAGAAATTACTGAGGTTGGGATTCTTCTCTTTGGAACAAAGAAGGTTAACTGGAGATTTTTATAGTCTGTTTATAATGATAGGGGAGGGCGCAGTGCGGATGGGTGGGTTGATGTTGTGGAGGAAATGTTGCCAGCGATCAGTGTCAGTTTCCAGAAGACTGGGACTAAAGATATTTAATGAAAAACGAAATTTGCGAAGAATATATAGAGCCTAATCTCAGGGTAACCGTTAATCATTTAAGACACGGATGAGGAGGACATTCTGTCTTTGAGAGAGGAGCAAATCTGCAGAATTCTTTACACTGAAGGGCTGTCAAGGCTGAGTATAATCAAGGTTGAGACGGCCGCACAATTAGTAACTTTGGGAATCAAGAAGAATGGGGATAAGGCGGAAAAGTGCCATTAAGAATTAACCAAATCAGACGTGACCTCATTACAACTTGGAGCTGACCTAATGGGACGAATGGCTTCCATCTGTTCCAATATCTTATCTGTCTTTGGAAACTGCGAGAGACAATCGTGAAGAAAGAAATTGCAGGACGTTGAGAAAAGATGATTAGAGTCAAACTGAGTCAACATCATTTGTTGAATGGAAAAACATACTTGACAACTTTGTCAGAGTCCTTTGATCATATTGCAAGCAGAGTTGATCAAATGTTTGTAGGCATTCCATAAGAGACTGTGTCAAAAGCCATTGCTCAAGATCGGAGTTCACGATGAAAAGTTAAAAAAAAGTCCAGGATTGTCCGTTGTTTAATTGAAGATACAGAATCTGGATTATTGCGTATTTTTCAAGTTGTAAAAAAGTCATTAGTAAAGTGCTGGAATGGTGAGTCATGCGACTTCCATGATTTATATCGGCCTTAATGACTTGATGGAATTGGCAGAGTGAAATGTCCGCAGTTTTACAGACGATACACGACAGGTGGGAGGACATTTTGCGATGAGGACAGTGGAATCTGGAAATGGTTAGTGACAGGTTGGGTTGGGTGGGAATGCAACAGGTGCACGGAGGAAGTTGCAGAGTTGATAGTTTGGAGGGGAGGGTGATGCACATGGGTGGGAAGGAAATGGGACAGATGGGACAGGTCATAAGGACGGTGCTGGGCTGGAAGTTTTGAAGTGAGGTAAGGTGGAGGGAGGGGAAATGTGGAAACTGGTGAAATCTTAATTGATGCCATTGTGTTGGAGGTCTCCGATGTGGAGATTTAGCTTTAGAACGTAGAACAATGAAACAATACAGCACAGCACAAGCCCTTCGGCTTTCGATGTTGCGCCGATCTGTGAACTAATCTAAACTCATACCCCTATATTATCCCATCATCATCCATGTGTTTATCCAAGGATTGTTTACATCGCCATGTGGGTGGCACGGTGGCACAGTGGTTAGCACTGCTGTCTCACAGCGTTTGAGACCCAGGCGACTGACTGTGTGGAGTTTGCACGTTCTCCCCGTGTATGCGTGGGTTTCCTCCAACAGTCGCAAAGATGTGCGGGTCCGGTGAATTGGCCATGCTAAATTGCCCGTAGTGTTAGGTAAGGGGTAAAGGTATGGGTGGGTTGCGTGTCGGTGTGGACGTGTTGGGCCGAAGGGCCTGTTTCCACACTGTAAGTAATCTAATCCGTAATTTAGCTGAGTTAACGACATTGACAGGCAGGGCATTCCACACCCTTACTTCTCTCTGAGCAACGAACCTGCCTCTGACATCTGGCTTAAACCTATAAACCCTCAATTTGTAGTTATGACCACTCGTACAAGCTGACATCATCTTCCTAAGAAAAATAGTTCCACCGTCTACCTTATCTAATCCTCTTATCATCTTGTAACTCCCTGGAGTAGTTTTGATCGCAGAGCTGTAGATTTGATTCAAACCAACAGCTCAGCGAACAGAGCTGCACCCTCAACCTCAACCTGAGCTGCACATCTTCACAAACATTGCAAAAATCTTGTAACTCTGTATCAAATCTGCTCTCAGACTTCTTTCCGATGAGAACAGACCCAAGTCTCTCAGATTTTCCTGATAAGACTATTCCTTCAGGACAGGCAATATCTTGTTCAATCTCGTCTGCAACTTTTCCAATGTTTCCACATTCTTCCTTGAATGGGCGACCAGGCAGTACAAAATATTCCAAGTGGAGCCACACAAGTGTTTTGTTTCGTTGCAGCATGACATTATGCTCAGGAACTCAATCCTCCATCAATAAAACCGACGACGTCGTACTCTTTCGCAGGAGCACACTGGTTAGTACTGCTGCATCGCAACACCAGCGACGCGGGTTCAATTCCTCCTTCAAGCGGCTATCTGTGTGGATTTTCCCCAGTTACTCTGTTTTCCCCTCACAATCCAAAAAATGTGCAGGTTCGGTAAAGGGGTAAGTGTAGGAAAATGGGTCTGTCTGGGTCGCGCCTCGGAGGGTCGGTTTATACTTGTTGGGCCGCAAGATCTGTTTCCACACGGTACGTCATCCAAAAAAATAATGGCTTGAAATTATGTACATGGACTCCAAGGTCACTCTGCTCACCCACATTACCAGAAATCTTTCCATTAACTCAGTATTCTGCCTTCCTGTTATTGTTTCCAAAGTGAATATCTTCACATTTAGCTGCATTGAACTTCATGTGCCACCTCTAAGACCAATTTTGCAAATTATTCCAGCTCCCCTGCAACTGCAACATTTTTCCACCCTGCCCACTACTCCAGCACCTTTAGTGTTATCTGCAAGCTTAGTAACCCACCCACCTATGCCTGCGTCCTAGTCATTTACGAAAATGACAAACAACAGTGATCCCAAAGCAGATCGTTGTGCCACACCACTCCTTACCGGATTCCAGGGTGAATATTTTCATTAGCCACCACTTGCTTCTAATCCAAACAGTGAAATCATCGTCAATACCATGCCTCTGCATTTTTTCCAACAGCCTAACATGTGGAATCTTATCAAAGGTTTTACAGACGTCATGTACACCACGTCAAGTGCCCTACCCTCATCCACATGCTTGGTCACCTTATCGAAAAACTCACGAACCCATGTGGACCCTCTGAAATCAAGTTGTTGCTGGCTGAATGATTATACATCCTGTCTCTCATACTCAGTTCCATATTCTTTCCTACAAAAAAGGTAAGGCTCACTGTTCCAAGATTACTTTGGTCATCTGTATTACCCTTCTTCAACAAGGCAACAACTTTTGCTATCCTCCAATCTTCGAGTGGTATTCCTGTAGACAATATCGAAAATAAAGATCAAAGGCAAAGGCTCTGCAATCTCCCCCCTGGCTTCCCAGGAAATCCTTGGATAGATCCCAGCTGACCCAGGGGACTTACTTATTTTCGCCCCTTCCAGAATTGTTAACAAGTCCTCCTTGTAAATCGCATTGTAAACCATCCAGTCTAGTAGCCTGTATCTCAGATTCTCCTCGACACCGTTGTCTTAAACCAATATGAATACTAACGAAAAATATTCGTTAGCGCCTTCCTACCTCCTCTGACTCCACACACAATTCATCACTCCTATTTTTGACTCGTCCTCATCTTACTCTCGTCGTTCTTAGGTTCCTGATATACACGTAGAATTCCTTAGGGTTTTCAAAGATTCTATCCGCAAGCGACTTCTCATGTCATCTCCTGTCTCTTCTGGACTCTCTGTACAGGTTGTTCCTAACTAACTTGTAACTCTCAATCGCCCTAACTGAGCCTTCAAGTCAAATCCTAACATAGCCTCCTACTTTCTCTTGACATGAGCTTTCAGTTCTTTAGTAAACCACGGCTGCTTCGCTCGACAACTTCCTTCATAACTGACAGGTACATACTCATCAAGTACACGCGATATCTGTTCCTTTAACAAGCTCCACATTTCAATTGTGGTCATACCATCCGTTTCCTTCCACATCTCGTGCAAACTAAATCTTGCCAAATGTCATCCTAATTGCCTTTCCCCGGATATAACTCTTTCCCTGCAGTACTAACTATCCCTTTCTATTGCTTAAGTAAAAATACCGAACTGTGTTCACGATCACTCAATTTCTCACCTAACTTCACATCCAACACCAGGCCAATTACCCAGTAACAAATCCAGTGTGGCCTGTGACTGTTAATAAAAGGTAGTCTGGCCACAGGTTACGGACCTGTGTTGAGGATGAGGCAGGATTCATCAAAGTTGATAGGGACAAATAGTTTTTCTGCTCACCTCCCTCTGTTTCCCACACTCGCAGGAGACTGCTATTATGATCTGGTGCAATTCACAGATGATATCTTTGGTTGCTTCGAAACTTCTGAACACTGTGCAAGTGAGTAAAATAGTACACGAGGACCAGGCTCCCGTCAGGGAGCCAAGAAAGCATGCATTGTCAGAGGGCCAGAACTGATGGAACGGCGCTTTCTCTTTCCAGTGCAAAAGGTCAGTGCTGAAAGGGCAGGCGCTCTTGGAGATTCAGTGCTGTGAGAGATGACGCTGTCAGAGCATCAGTACTGAGAATGCAGAAACTCTCAGATGGTTAGTGCTGAAGGATCGGTTACTGTAATAGGGCAAATTCTAAGGGAGTGGGCACATTCAGAGGGTTAGTGTTGAGGGAGCAGACACTGTTCGAGGGTCAGGACTGAGCGAGAGGTTACTGTCACAGGTTCAGTGCTGAGTAAGTGCCATCATCGTCCGTTCAGTGTTGGGAGAGTGGGTGCTCTCGGAGGGTCAGTGCTGAGGGATCATATTTAATTTATTTCATGCTAATATTTCCAGAAACAAATAAAATGGCAGCTGAATATGCAAACTGTCCATCAAAACATTCAATGGCAAGTGCAAACATAAATAAATTATCTAAAACCTCTCTCATATTTGAGGACATCCTGCCTGTTTTTGTCACACATCCGCTGCCTGTCTGGTCACATACATCATCACTGTTATTGTCTCACACAACCTCCCCATGTTTTTCATACATTCTCCCACTCTACATCTTACACACCCTCCATGTCTTTGTCACACACACCTTCACAGCATGGGACAAACTCGAAGTCTGCCAGTACTGGAGTAGACTTCAGTTTTCCCACTCCCAGGAATACGATTGTGTATAAATGGTTAGAAGTTGGAGGAATCCAAATTCCACTGACTCAGCCCCAATCTCACTTCCCTGCCTGAACTGGGTTAAGACCGCAGCGGGACATGACCGAGAGAGAGGCAGAGGGGGAGAGAGTGAGATATAGAAATTGAATGCACAGAATCAGATCCTTCAGTCCAACTTGTCCACGCTGATAGTATATCATTAATAACTCTCATCTCATATTTCAGCATTTGGCATATATCTCTTCCTACCTATTTACCAATCCCGATGCATTATAAACTTTGTACTTCAACGAGCCTCTACCCCTCCCTCTGGCAGCTCATTCCACTCTTGCACCACTCTGAAGGAAAAATGCTGTGTGTGTGGAAAAGGATATTCTCAGGCGTCCACGCTACTGAGACACCTGTGGGTTCACACCGGTGAGAAGCCATTCATTCATTCCTTGTGTTGGAAATGACTCAAATAATCATACGATCTGCTGTGACATTTTGGCAGCCATGCAAATGATAAATGCTTTATAACACTGACTATAGCTGTTAATTTTATTCAATGGTAAGTAAACGTATTGGTGAGTGGAGAATACATAAAGAGACAGGAGGGACAGATATGAAATGCTTCAATCCTTCACTAAATCTGTACCATGTGCAGATTGATTTCCGTTTCTTCCTTCACCAGGATTACTTTTTTTTTAATGTAGGAGGATAAATTACGGACAGAAGTATTTCCTTAACTTTCCAAACCGGTAAAATATTGCAGGACATACTCAGTTAATTTTCATCTGTCAACGTGTATTTTTGCAGGCTTAATAAATTAGATAAAAACATTTCCTCACAAACAGTGACCATCAAGTGTACACTGAAGATTATTGGATAGGGCATCGTGGAGGTCGGTGTCCAGTGAACTTCATTAGGGATTGGTTAGGGGAGCTCTGCTCTTTGTGATGTTTATAAAAACGTTGGATGAGGAAGAGGAACGGTGAGGTTGTAATTTTGCCGATGACATGGAGGTTGGTGGAGTTGTCGGTAGTGTATTCGGCTGTTGTGGATTGCAATGAAACATTGCGATTTTGCAGAACTGGTCTGATATGTGGCAGATGGAGATAAACCCGAAAAAGTGTGTAGTCGTTCACTTTGGAAGTGCGATTGTCAATGCAGAACACACGGTTAAAGGATTCCTGGCAGAGTGAAAGAGCAGAGGAATCTTGGGTCATATTGGCTCTCTTTAGAGCAAGTGTCAGGCGTTGGTCTATCCCAATAACCCTGCAAGTTTAGACCGACCAAGGAGCTTCCAGTTTTATAAATAAAGTTATGAAATAGTTGTTCGAAGTGACAATCAAAATGACAGAACTTCTTTCTTATGTACATTAGGAGAACCTTTGAATGTAGTATCTACCCAGGTTGCAATTAAAGTCAAGAAAGGTGAGATGATTTGAACAAGGTGGTATACCTCCTTGGAGATATTTCGATTGTTTGCCAATAAATTATGTTTTAGGAAACTAGATTTGATAATCTCGTCACGACCAATCAGAGCAAAACGACGGAGACAGCTGTTGTGACTGACAGTCATTTTAATAAATGCACCTGGAATTTCTGACATACCACGATGTTTAGCTTTCAGTAACTGTTCTGATATGATGTGTTATATATGAAATAAAGAACGTGTGAATTCCCGTGAACCTGCACTGGAATGGGTCCTAGATACATGTTACTCTTTGAGGAAAAGCCGGACATGAAACGATTTATGTGTCCCGGACAATCGCGCTGCATTTTGACATCATCGATACAGTGACATATTCTCCCATAAGGAACTATCTTTAACCAATCAGAAGCCAGTTAATTCTCACTGGGAATGGGCAGGAATGCAGCGAGGATAATCAGGAAGAGTCTACACAATTAGATTGTTATGATTAAGAACTGTTTACATTTCGAACACAACTGAATAAAAGGGATGGCAAATTTTACACCAATGTTTAATCTGTTGTTTGAAACTCATGCATCTGTGTCTGAGTATTTTATAAGCTCACGGCACTCCTCAGGAGAAGGACGTGTCGAGTCGATCTGACCGCAGCAGTTGAAGATGGGGATTTTTGACATCAACTGATCTTAAGTTACTAAAGGTGTTCTTTTCTCTTTCTTGCACAGTGAATTCTTGTAGGCATCAATATTAATGTGGAGTTTTTTTTATATGTGGGAAACTGCAGCTAACTCCTACTAATGCACAGTTGATCGGTTATAAGCCTGTGAGTGAAGACACAGAATCGAGATAACAGTTACATGTTAAAAATGTCATAATTAAAACAGCATATAAAAAGCAGCATCTGCAATCAAGAACAAGGTCAGATGTCGTGCCTGAGATTTGTGGTCGGACAAAGCCTGAAATACACAAATAAAGTGAAGCTGACACTCAAAATACACCTTCAATGACGTAGTTGACAGGGAGAACTGCAGATGCTGGAGATTAGTCAGAAGCGTATTCCAGAAAAAGGACAGCAGTTCAGGCATCTTCTGACAAGCAGGAAAATCGAAGTTTCAGCAAAAGCCCTTCATTAGTGTTGAGGGTTTGAGACTGGCGGGTGGAGAGATTAAATGGCAGGGGCGTGGGGCTGGGGGAAAGGCAGCTGAGAGTGCAAAAGGTAGATGGAAGTGGGGGAAATGGTGATAAGTCAGAGGGAAGCAGAATGACAGGTAGGACAAGCCATGAACGTGGTGCTCAGATGGAAGTTTGGAACTGGGATTAGGTGAGGGGAGGGGATATGGGGAAACTGGTGAAATCTATATTGATGCCATGGGCCTGGTGGCTCCCGAGGCTGAAAATTAGGTTTATTTTCTCAAATGTCAGGTGGTAAGGGAGTGGTAATGGAGGAGGCCCAGGACTGGCATGTCTTTGGTGGAGTGGCAGGGTAGTTGAAGAATTTGGCCATGAGGTGTTTGGTGTAGGAGTCCTGAAGCGCTCTTCGAGTCAGCATCCCGTCTTCGAAATGCAGAGGAGTCTGCATCTGGAGCAATGGATACAGTAACTGACATGTATGGAAATGGCGGTAACAATCTGATGATGTGGAAGGCAGCTTTGTGGCTTTGGACCCTGGTTGGCGGGATGTCTGGGCACAGGTGATAACCAGGGAATCCCTGCCCTTTTTTGTGGTTGGAGGGGTGTGTTTCGAATGTGAAGGTACAGGAAATGGACGAGATGTTTGGGAGGGCTTCATCAACCAGGTAGGAGGGGAAATTGCGGACTTTGGAAAGGCAGCCATCTGGTGTGATCTGTGATGAACTAGTCATACAGTCGTAGAATCATAGAGATATCCAGCAAGGAAACTAGGCCTTCGGTCCAAGCCGCCCATGCCGTCCAGATATCCCAAAGTAATCTAGTTCACCTGCCAGCAGCCAGCCCATAACCCTCCTAACCCTTCCTATTCATATACTTCTCAAAATGCATTTCACATGCTGCAATTGTACCAACCCCCACCAATTCCTCTGGCAGCTGATTCTATACACGTACAATCCTCTGCGTGAAAAAGTTGCCACTGAGATTTCTCTTATTTCATTCAACTCTCACCCTAAATTTATGGCCTCTAATTCTGGACTCTTACACATCATGGAAAATACTTTGGCTATTTTTCCTATCCATGACCCTCCTAACTTTGGAAACCTCCATAAGGTCACCCCTCAGCCTCCAACGTTCGAGGCAAAATAGCTCCAGCCAGTTCAGCATCTCCCTGTAGCTCAAAGCCTCCAATCCTGGCAACATCCTTGTAAATCCTTTCTGGACCCTTTCAAGTTCACCGCATGAATTAGGTAGGAAGGAAACCAGAATTGTACGCAATATTCCGAAAAGGGACGAAACAATGTCCAGGACAGCCGCAAAATGGTCGCAATTTTCTGAGCAATAAAGCAAAGGATACCAAACGCATTGTTCACTATCCTATCTACCAGCGACTACACTTTCAAGGAGCTATGAATGTGCACTCCATGGTCTCTTTCTTCATCAACACTCCCTATGTCCTGACCGTTAAGTGGAAAAGTCCTGCTGAGTTTTGCTTTCCCAAAATGCAGCACCTCGCATTTACCTTAATTAATCACCTGCCCCTTCTCAGCCGATTGGTCCATCTGACAAAGATCTTGTTGTAATCTGTGGTAACATTCCTTTGCTGTCCATGACACATCCAATGATGATGTCATCTGCATGTTTACTGATAATGCCTCATATGATCACATCCATATCATTTATTAAAACGGCGAAAAGTCGAGGACCCAGCACCGATCCTTTTGGCACTCCACTGGTCACAGGCATCCAGTCTGAAAAGCAACCCTCGGCCACCACACTCTTCCTTCTACCGTTCAGCTAGTTCAATATTCAAATGCCTACTTCTCCCTATATTCGCTGAGATCTAACCATGCTAATCAGTCGCCCATGGGAAAACTTGCCGAACGCCTGAGTGAAGTCCATTTAGATGACATCTATCGCTGTGCCATCATGAATCCTATTAGTTACTGTTATGGAAAATTATCCATTTAGTGTGGAATTTGAAGGAGAAGATTTTGGAACATTTAATGCTGTGCTGAGCTTTGTAAACAATACTTTGGTGAGGTTTGCGGCCAGCTTGTCGCTGTTTCAATTTTGCAAACATTCAACTCGATCTTGCGAGAGTCGGACACCATGAAAGAAGAAAAAATCTGTTATGTCCAAGACCAGGGGATGAGAGAACAACAACTTGAGTTTTCCCAGTCGTTTCCCTTGAGTGTTAGATGAGAAACAGTATAAGGCAAGTATCTGAACAATGCTCAGATAACCCCGATATTGAGGCATTGAGATGAAAGTACTGGGGTCAATTCTGCTGAATTTAAATAGAGCTCCTTTCTTTGCCCTTGCTAAGAGTTGAGTCAAGTCAATTTAATTTCCACAACAGTAAACTTATGGGGCCCGTCCCGGTACCAGGTGACTGAGTGGGATTCTGAAGATTCCTAGGAGGCGAAGCCGCCAGCGCCATTAAGTTGTTTCTCTTCATTTCGAGCGCTCAATTGGCCCTTTTGTGTGAGAGGACACCGAATCTGTCGATCACACAAGCGCTGGCATTCGGATTGAATAGGATCGCGGTAACAGTCGTGACTTAAGTAATCCTACATAGACACTCATTCTAAGAGAATAAATAAAGCAGGGACAGGGTTCAGTGAACTCTTGCGTGGCATTAGAGCAAAGCCCAAGGGAAGGGAACAACCGTCTCTGGAGTGTTTCAGAGACAGCAAATTTAAGGGTGGTTTTAGACTTGGAGCCACCACTGGCTGAGTTGGACTCACCAAAGGCGTACTGGATGCGTGGTTGCTTGGTTGACGAAAACCAAGGCATTGAGTCGGACTGTCCAATGCGAGAGGGGACCCCGGAGGTAAGAAAGCAAGTCAAAGTGAAAAAATAACGGTACCGCGTGAGAGAGAGAGAGAGAGAGAGAGAGAGCGCTGAATACCTTTCCAGTTACTCTAGAAATGCGCTCCGAAAAGAGCAAACAAAAGGACAGTCCACACAGTACTTGAAAGGGCCAACCAAAAATGCAATATATGCGAAATAATTATGTCCTCGCGTGTGTAAAGCAGTCAGAGTTGTGGATCAAGGAATGTGGTTTACCAGGGGGAGGAAGTTTTAGTAAATGACAAGTGGAAATATTAAGGTCGATGATGGAGGAGAGAGTGGAGAAAAGGACGGGAAAGATAGAACATTTGAATTGGAACGCTTATAACATGAGGCTGATATCAGCGAAAGGAAATCTCGAGTAGGTGATAGATCAAGTACACGTACAAACACCAGCACACATGCAGACGCGAGCGCAACACAACCTAACGACGTTGTACAGTGTCATAATTAAGTTTCATATTCTGACTTTTTTGACTGCCCTCCGAGACCAACAGCTCCCCTATGAGATCCGCCTGGCGAAGGTTTCACTTCAGTGGCCACCGCCTCATGGTCTGCTGAATAAACCAGTCGCACGCCATACCTGCGAACAATTGAAGCAAGAAGCTCAAAAGAAGGAATTCCACTCCAAGATGGAAAGGCATCCAGATGCTGGAATCTGAAACCAAAAGAGAAAATGCTGGAAAATCTCAGCAGGTCTGCCACCATCTGCAAGGAGAGAAAAGAGCTGACGTTTCGAGTCTAACTGACCCTTTGTTAAAGACAAAAAAGGGGAGAATTAGGGAGCTATTTACACCAGGCTGAGAGAAGGTGAGTCAAGGCTTCTGATGCAAAGGTGATAATGACATTGCACGGAAAGATAAAAGGGAGATTAGGAGCCGTGAATGACCAGGGCTGAAGCTAGTGCTATGTGACAAAATATGTGGGGGATGGGAGAAGCAGTTGCAAAATTGAAAACAGGGGAGAAGCGTACCAAAGCGGGAAGAAGAGAGGAAAGCTGGATTGACAGTGTGGGAAGCGACAGAATGAAAGACTGTCAAGAAATTAGAGGTACGGTACAGAACAGGGAAAAAACATAAATAAAAAGGTAATTAAAATAATTGAAATAAAATTATCCGAAGTTGTTGAATTGCACAACTTCAGACAATTTTACTTCAATATTTTATTGATTTTTTTTATCATTTCACATGCAATATCATAGAGCCATTAAATAAGGACAGCACTGAAAACACAGTCCTCGGTCGAACTCGTCCATTCCGAACATATAACCTCAACTGATTCAGCCGCGATTGCATGCACTTGACCCATGTCTCTCTAAACCCTTCCTATTCAAATACACATCCAAATCCCTTAAAGGTATTGAAATTGTACCAGCCATCAACAGCTCGTCTGGCAAATTATTGCAGACACGCACCATCCTCTGCGTGAAGCCGTTGCTCCTCACTGCCTTTCGAATTCTCACCCTCCCACACCAGATTTATATCCTCTCGTTCTGCACTGCCCCACCTGACCGAAAGGAACTTATCTACATACCCGATTCATGCCCCTCAAGATTGAAAAACCTCCATAAGGCCAGCTCCCAGCCTCTGACGGGCCAGGCAAAATAGTGAGCGAGTGTTCAGCCTGTAAGCGTTTGCACCTTTTCCATTTTCAAATGTAGGATGTAGCACGCTGTCTGATGCTGTCATCTTAGCAGCTGATCTGTCGCTGACAAACGCTACAGGAAGGCGTGATAACCTGCTAAATATGCTGTCAAACGAAGATTGCATAAGCAACATGAGTCATTGAGCAAAATGTGCAGTTGAGTTCTGCGCTGTTGCTGACTCTAAAGCAGCTGCATCCTTCGGGAGCAGAAAGAATCCCACTGTTAAATTACAATTCCAATGCATTTGGCATAAGGTTCGCAGCAGTTTCTCAGCAGCACATAACCCTGACTCCAAAGGTGTGTGAGTTTTCAGAAGCACAGTGAGCGAACGTTGAAGGTACGTTTATCCAGACGATATTTGTCAACATGACAAGCTGCAGCTGAGCTGGTGGCATTGCGATTGAAATTGCATGCGTCCAGACATTGTGCTGAATTTTGGATTTCAGAGCAAATGGTTAGCTCGAGTGTGCGCGCTCGGAAATGTCAATGGTTTTTTTGTTGAAAAGCTTTGCAACGAAAGGAAATACTTCAGACTTTCGTACGATCGATAACAAATCAGAATATGAATAGCCGCCGTGTTTGTGAGCACCGGCAATATAGGCATTTGCTTTCATCTGCCAGCAGCGTTTGACGTTTAGCTCAGCTGGTTAGAGCGTGGTTAAAATAACACCGAGGTTGTTGGTTCAATTCTCCAGACTGATCGTCTCGTTACCTATATTGCATCAAGTTTCGTGGCTTTTACTTTAACTGTCCGCAAGAACTTGTCACATGTTCGATTTAGATGTGTATTCATTCGAAAGACGACCATCGCTGTCACAGAATATCAACTCGTTTGTCCCATGCCGGATCTCAGCTGCGTTGCTGTATTTCCAAACAATGTGTCCCACGAAACCACAAAATAACCAAACAGAAAGCCTCACCGGCGCAATAAAACATTTGACAGGGAGAGACGCACGACACGATCGCCTTACCTATGATGACTGGTGGATGTTGTCTGAAGCAAATCAATCAGTCTCAATTGTTTTTACAAAGAAAGGCAAAACATAAAATAGATGCAGTATTTAGTCAACCTGGCACAGTCTAGGAGGAGAACCAGAGTTCAGGCTTCAATTCAAATCAAAGATTCGTTCAACTTATTTTCCTGGATCTCTGTTACTACTTTTCACGCGACTTCCAGAAGGAATTCATTCGCTTCCTCACCTCTCATGCATCGACACTGGAGTCATCATATCCCCAGCAATATCACAGAGTCATTAATAAAAGCAACTTACTGCAGATGCTGGATTCGAAACCAAAAGAGAAAATGCTAGAAAATCTCAGCAGGTCTAGCACCATCTGCAAGGAAGAAAAGAGTTGACTTTTCGAGTCTAACTGACCCTTTGTTAAAGATTTTGTAAAAAAGGGGAGATTTACAGAGCTATTAACACCAGGCTGAGAGAAGGTGAGTCAAGGCTCCAGATGCAAATGTGATAATGACTGTGCACGGAGAGATTAAAGGGAGATTAAGAGCAGCGAATGACCAAGGCTGAAACCAGTGCTATTTGACAAAATATGTGAGGGATTGGTAAAACAGAGACAAAATGGAAAACACGGGAGAAGCGTAGCAAAGCGCGAAGAGGAGAGGAAAAATATATTAACAAAGTGGTAAGAGACAGAAAGAGAGATAATCAAGAAATAAGAGGTGAAAACAGTGAAAAAAAACACAAATAAAAAAGCTAATTAAAATGATTGACATAAAATTTTCCGAAGTTGTTTGAATTTAACAACTTCAGACAATTTTACTTCATTATTTTCTTCATCATTTTTATAATTTCACCTGCAATGTCATAGAGCCATTAGATATGGACAGTACTGAAAACACAGTCATCTGTCGAACTCGTCCATTCCAAACAGATATCCTCAACTGATCCAACCGCGATTGCATGCACTTTACCCATGTCTCTCTAAATCCTTCTTATTCAAATACACATCCAAATTCCTTAAAAGTATTGGAATTGTACCAGCCATCACCAGCTCGTCTGGCAACTTATTGCTTTCACGCACAATCCTCTGCGTGAAGCCATTGCTCCACACTGCCTTCCGAATTCTCACCCTCCCACACCAGATTTATACCCTCCCGTTTTGCACTGCCCCACCTGAACGAAAGAAACTTATCTACTTACCTGATTCATGCCCCTCATGATTGAAAAATCTCCATAAGATCCGCTCCCAGGCTCTGACGCGCCAGGCAAAATAGTGAGAGAGTGTTCAGCCTGTAAACGTTTGCACCTTTTCCATTTTCAAATGTAGGATGTAGCATGCTGTCTGAAGCAGTCATCTAAGCAGCTGATCTGTCGCTGACAAACGCTACAGGAAGGCGTGATAATGTGCTGTCCAACGAAGATTGCATCAATACATGAGTCATTGAGCAAACCGTACAATTGAGTTCCGCTGTTGCTGACATCAAAGCAACTGCGTCGTTCGGGACCAGAAAGAATCCATGGATATCCAGTTTGAGGTGGTTAATGTGTCAGCGGCATTTGGAAATGAAGAGATCGAAGGCAGGTAGTAGGACAGACGGATGGAGTTAATTGGAGGTGGACAAAGGGGTCCTCGGAGGTTGGTGGGAGTCTTCATTTTGAAAGTAAGCTCGGAGGTGGCAGAAGAGGTGTTCGACGTCATGGCGTGTATAAAATTCATTGATGCCTGGACAGAGGGGGATAAAGTTGAGGCCTTTGCTGAGGACTGATCATTCGTCCTCCTTCAGGTTGAGGTCAGTGAGAATGGTGAAAACTCGCCAAGACTGGGAGCTGGGATCTGACGTGTTGTGGAGCTCGGGGAAAGAGACCGAGCCTGTAACTGGAGTGAGTGTGGTGTCCCTTACTGTTTCTTTCTTTTGGTCTTCATCCACATCTCCATGGTGTTCCAATATTTCAACCTTTCTCTTTGGATTTACGAATTTCCATTCACCTCAGACCTGTCTCCCTCCTCATCTGTGTCCGTTTATAGCACACTGCTAAATTTTGGTACTAGAGGAGCCTATCCCAATAAAATAGCACAGTCTTCCCTGAGTACTGGTAGAAGTGCTCACTGGTCAGAACCACTTCTGATGATACTATTGTGTGATCCTGATACATTCCTGCACTCTGCTGACATCACTCAGTTTCTCTCCATGTGATATCTCTAACTGTGTGGGTCTAATTGCTGCCTCTGTCAGTGTCTCTCGCTCTTGCAGGTACTCCAGATCCTGAGCCAACAGCATTCTCTACTGCAGATGGAAGCAACAGCACAGGCCATGGATGGAGACTGGGATTTTCCAGATCTCTGTGGGATTCAGTGCCATTCTCCATGTGTAACCTACATTGCATTAGTCTAATTTCCTATTCTGTCTGTTTCTCTGTCTCCTGTAGGTATTCTTGATGTCCCTGAATTCTCAATTACTTCTCATCCATCACCACATTGAAGACGGTTCGTCCACCAGAGACAGATGGAGAGTGAGCTCGGGAGCCTTCAGTCTATCCTGCAGCCGGTAAGATCACTCACAGTAAACAGCACAGGGAGGAGTTCATGGGCTTTAATTCAGAACCTGAGGGCACGATGTAGGAGCAATGCTGGGCAAGGAATATGACAAAAATCTCAGGCTTCATTATCACCATCCTGTCTGTAAATTCATCTGTTCCACAGAACCCTCCCCATGTCGGTCAGTTTGTCCATTGTCTGTTTCATAGATACCACCTTCCCCTATCACTATCAGTCCGTACAACCCTGTTTATCCCTGTCAGCTCCTCCTACCAGTACAACTCTCCAAGTTTCTGCCGTTGCGTTTAATCCTGGGTTCTGCCACATCTCTCCTTAACGGAAGAAAAACAACTCTTCAGTTCCTGAAGCCATCCCGGTCAGTGTCGTCCTTTCCAGACCTAAAAAATCTCCCTGTCTTTGTGACTTTTTTGAACTCCTACTACCTTCATGACCTCTGTAACCTTCCCGTCATGACAACAAAAAAGCTCTCTACCTTAGTAACCACCTCCAGCTGTTAGACTCCTCCTTGTCTCTGGGCACAAAGCAGAGTGACCCGGATTCTCTCATAAATTTCTAATGATGACTACGAACTCTTACTGTCTCTAAAACGCACTGAGCCTCTGTAAACTCTGTTGGTCCCGAATTATGTAATTTCCTTCAGTAACTACAAACCTTTATGCCTTTAATCTCCTCCAGACACGACCATACAGTTTATTTCTATAACCTCCATAAGTGATAGAGTCATAGAGATGTACAGCACGGAAATAGACCCTTTGGTCCAACCCGTCCATGCCGACCAGATATTCCAACCCAATCTAATCCCATCTGCAAGCAGCCAGTCCATATCCCTCCAAACCCTTCCCATTCATATACCCATCCAAATGCCTCTTAAATGTTGCAATTGTACCATTCTCCACCACTTCCTCTGGCAGCTCTTTCCATACACGTACCATCCTCTACGTGAAACAGTTGCCCCTTAGGTCTGTTTTATATTTTCCCCTCTCAAACTAAATCTATGCCCTCTAGTTCTGGACTCCCTGACCCCAGGGAAAATACGTTTGTCTATTTATCCTATCCATGCCCCTCATAATTTGATAAACATCTGTCAGGTTACCCCTCAGCCTCCGAAGCTCCAGGGAAAACTGCTCCAGCCTGTTCAGCTTCTCCCTATAGCTTAAATCCTCCAACTCTGGCAACATCCTTGCAAATCTTTTCTGAACCCTTTCAAGTTTCACAAAATCTTTCTGATAGGAAGGAGACCGGAAGGGCACAAAATATTCCAACTGTGGCTGATCCAACTCCTGTACTCAGTACTCTGAGCAATAAAGGAAAGCATACCAAATGCCGTCTTCACTATCCTATCTACCTTCGACTCTTCTTTAAATGAGCTATGAACTTGCACTCTATGGTCTCTTTGGTCAGCAACACCCCCTAGAACCTTAGCATTACGAGTATAAGTCCTACTAAGATTTGCTTTCCCAAATGCAGCACCTGGCATGTATTTTAATTAAACTCCATCTTCCACTTAGTCCATTGGCCCATCTGGTCCAGATCCTGTTGTAACCTTCTTCGCTATTCACTACAGCTCCAATTTTGGTGTCATCTGTAAACTTACTAACTGTATCTCTTATGCTCGCATCCAAATCATTTATGTAAATGACAAAAAGCAGAGGGCCCAGCAGTGATCCTTGTGGCTCTGCACTGGTCACAGGCCTCCAGTCTGAAAAACAACCCTCCACCACCACGCTCTGTCTTTTACCTTTGAGCCAGCTCTGTATCCAAATGTCTAGTTCTCCCTGTATGCCATCTTGCTTATCAAGCTCCCATGGGGAACTTGGTCGAATGCCTCAATAAAGTCTATATAGATCACATCTGTCACTCTGCCCTCCTCAATCTTTTTTGTTACTTCTTCAAAAAACTCAATCAAGTTTGTGAGACATGATTTCCCACGCTCAAAGCCATGTCTACTATTTCTAATCAGTCCTTGCCTTTCCAAATACATGTGCATCTTGTCCCTCAGGATTCCCTCCAACAACGTGCCCACCACTGAGTTCAGGCTCACCGGTCCATAGTTCCCTGGCTTGCCTTTACCACCCTTCTTAAACCGTGGCGCCACTTTTGCTAACCTCCAGTTTTCTGGCACCTCATCTGTGACTATTGATGATACAAATGTCTCAGCAAGAGGCCCAGCAATCACCTCACTAGCTTCCCACAGAGTTCTCGGGTACACCTGATCGTTTCCTGGGGATTTATTCGCCTCTAACCGTTTCAAGACATCCAGCACTTCCTCCCTTGTAATCTGGACTTTTTGCAAGATGTCACCATTTATTTCCCCGCAGTCTATATCTTCCATATTCTTTTCCACAGTAAATACAGATGCAAAATATTCATTTAGTGTCTCCCCCATTTTCTGCGGTCCACACAAAGGCCGCCTTGCTAATCTTTGTGGGGCCCTATTCTCTCCCTAGTTACCCTTTTTTCCATAATATATTTGTAAAAATCCTTTGCATTCTCCTTAATTCTATTTGTCACACCTATCTCATGTCCGCGTTTTGCTCTCCTGAATTCCCCTTAAGTATACTTATAGTTCCTTTATACTCTTCTAAGTATTCACTCGATCTATCCCGTCTATACCTGACATATGCTTCCTTCTTTTTTCTGAACCAAACACTTAATTTCTTTCGTCATCCAGATTTCCCTATACTTACCAGCCTTCCCTTTCACTCTGACGGGAACACACTTTCTCTGGACTCTTTTATCTCATTTCTGAAGGCTTCCCATTTTCCAGCAGTCCCTTTACCCGCGAACATCTTCCTCCAATCAATTTTCAAAAGTTCTTGCCTAATGCCGTCAAAATTGGCCTTTATCCAACTTAGAACATCAACTGTTAGATCTGGTCTATCCCTTTCCATCACTGTTTTAAAACAAATAGAATTATGGTCGCTGGCCCGAAAGTGCTCCCCCATTGACACCTCATTCACCTGCCCTGCCTGATTTCCTAAGAGTAAGTCAAGTTTAGCACCTTCTCTAGTAGATATATCCACATAGTGAATCAGAAAATTGTCTTGTACACACTTAAGAAATTCCTCTCCATCTAAACCTTTAACACTATGGCAGTCCCAGTCAATGTTTAGAAAGTTAAAATCCCCTACCATAACTACTCTATTATTCTTACACATAGCTGAGTTCTCCTTACAAGTTTGTTTGGCAAATTCCCTTTGACCATTGGGGTGTCTTTAATACAATCCTAATAAGGTGATCATCCCTTTCTTATTTCTCAGTTCCACACAAATAACTTCCCTGGATGCATTTCTGGGAATATCCTCCCTCTGCACAGCTGTAATGCTATCCCCTATCACAAATGCCACCCCTATTCCTCTCTTGCCTCCCTTTCTATCCTTCCTGTAGCATTTGTATCCTGGAACATTAAGCTGCCTGTCCTGCCCATCCCTGAGCCATGTTTCTGCAATTGCTATGAGATCCCAGTCCCATGTTCCTAACCATGCCCTGAGTTCATCTGCCTTCCCTGTTAGGCCCCTTGCATTAAAATAAATGCAGCTTAATTCATTAGTCCTACATTGTCCATGCCTGTCCTGACTGTTTGGCTCACATCTGTTCTCAGCTATACCTGTTACAGATCGAGATCCCAAAATCCTCCCTGTGATTGTTACCACGTCCCATCCGTGCATTCCTCCAAATCCGTGTAAAGTCCTCCCATTCCTAAAACCCTCCCCGTATATGTCACCTGTTCCAGCTTCCACAACCCTCCCTATCTCTGTAAGACAACCCCCACCCCCAACATCACCTGTCCCAGTTACTACAGCCCGCTGTATCACTAAATGCCAGTAGTCAATATAATATGAGTAAGTGTGAAAGCAGGAATACTGTTCTAGGTTAGATGATCAGTCCTGATCATATTGAATGGTGGGACCGACTCTGTGGTCAAATGGTCGATACCTGCTCTTTTTTCCTGTACTTCTCTATAAACGCACTATCTATACAACCTCCTTCGGTCCCCACAGCTCTTCCTATCTCCATAAATTCCTTCAGTCCCCACGACTCTTCCTATTTATGTAACCTGAATCATTCTCCACAAACCTCCCTCACTCCATCACCTCCAATATGCCCCACGACCCTCCCTATCTCCATAATCTCATCCAGACCCGACGACCCTCGCATTCAGAGTAAACTCCTTCAGTCCCCATGATCCTGCTGATCTGTGCAACCTCCTTCAGGCCCCACATCACTCCCTATATCCATAATGTCCTTCAGTCACCACTGCACTCTCTATGTCCATAATCTCATACAGTCCGCACATTACTCCCTATCTCTATAATGTCCTTCAGTCACCACGAAACTCCCGATTTCCAAAGCCTCTATGACCTTTTGACCCTGTAAGCTACCTTTTTCAGATTGAGAAACAAGAACTCCCACAACCCTTTCTGCTGTCAGTCTGAAACCAAACCGTGTTAGCCTGACAGTAAGTCGGGAGCTGGAATGTGTTAGAAAGGATATGTCAATATACAATAACTGGAACCTTAGAAACGCATTTAATAAAAAGAGAATGTGGTTTTGAGCCTGTTGGATTGTATTTTCATTGGTGTGAGTATAAATGGAAGAATAGATACAGGTGTAGGAGTGGCTGTGCCGCGGATATGGTTTACTTAAATTTTCAGAAACCTTTACACAAGTTTCAATAAGAGCTAAGGAGTAACTTGATAGAGAATAGGGCACCTTAACTATCAGGAGGTTGGTGAGAAATTAGACAAAGTAATGTTGTCATGATTTACTGTGTAGAAAGACATGGGAGCTCGGGAACTAGATAGCGATGTCTTGGAAAGAATCGTAAAGAGATTAGATTAGATTACTTGCAATGTGGAAACAGGCCCTTCGGCCCAACAAATCCACATCAACCCACCGAAGCGCAACCCATACATGGATTACTTGCAGTGTGGAAACAGGCCCTTCGGCCCAACAAATCCACATCAACCCACCGAAGCGCAACCCATACATGCCCCTACACTGACCCCTTCACCTAACTCTACGGGCAATTTAGCATGACCAATGCACCTGGCCCGCTCATCTTAGGACTGTGGGAGGAAACCGGAGCACCCAGAGGAAACCCACGCAGACACCGTGCAAACTCCACAGAGTCAGTCGCCTGAGGCGGGAATGGAACCCGGGTCTCTGGGGCTGTGAGGCAGCAGTGCTAACTGCTGTGCCACCATGCCGCCCACTAATCTTCGACAGAGAAGAAAAAGTGCAAGAATCTTAAAATAATTAAAGGTAGATTAATCCTCAGGAGCGGTTTAGCTCTATCCTAGAATATTGTTGGAAGCTAGGGAAGAGATTGCATTGTCTCTAACAAAAATATTTATATTATCAACAGACACAATGAGTTACCGGAAGACTGCAGGGAAGCTAATGCTATTTCATCACTTAAGGGTTGCAGGAAAACACCAGGAAATTACAACCCCCATGAGCCCAGGACTGGGTAAGTTGTTGGTGGAGATTCTGAGGGAAAGGAGCTACATATATTTGGAAAGGCAAGCGCTGATTAGAGATAGTCAGCATGGCTTTGTGAGTGGGAAGCCATGTTTCACAAACTGGATTGACTCTTTGAGGAGTTGACGAAGAGATAGATGAAGTCAGAGCAGTCAACGTTGTCTACATGGACTTCAGCAAAGCATTTGACAAGGTTCCAAGGGATGTAGAACATCTAGTCAAGAGGAGGGAGGATGCTAAATTAACATAGATGAACCAAGGATCAGAAGCAGGGCTCTAGCCAGTTATATGGGCCAGGACGGTGGCTCAGTGGGTAGCACTGCTGCCTCACCGCACCAGGGACGCGATTTAGATTCCAGCCCCAGGCGACTGTTTGTGTGGAGGTTGCACATTCTCTCCATGTCTGCTTGGGTTTCCGACAGGTGCTTCGGTTTCCATGCACCGTCTAAAGATGAGCAGGTTAGGTGAATCAACCATACGTTTTTCAGGAAAGGGAATAGAGATAATCCTGGGAACTACAGACCTGGAAGTCTTCAGTCTGTGATGTGCAGATTATTGGAGAGGACTCTGAGAGACAGGATTCATGATTCCTTGACCATAGCTTGATTACAGAGAGTCAGCATGGTTTTGTAAGGGACAGGTCATGCCCCACAAATCTTGTTGAATCCTTTGGGAATGTGACAAAATGCATTTATGGCTCATTGAAAAAGTACAGAGCGTGGGATGCAGGGAAACCGTTCTGTCTGGATACAGACTTCCTGGCCAATAGAAGACAGAGGGTGATGAAACATGGAAAGCATTCAGCCTGGAGCTCGTTGACCAGTGGTTTTTTGCAGGGAGAGGTTACGGGACCTCTGCTCTTTGTGACTTTACGAATGACTTGTATGTGTGAGTGGAAGAGTGGGATAGAAACTTTGCCAATGAGACGAAGGTTGGTGGAGTGGTGAATTGTGTGGAGGTCTGTTGGAGGTTGCAACGGGACATTGACAGGATGTAGAGTTGGGCTGAGAAGTGGCAGATGAAGTCAAATTTGGAAAAGCGTGAAGTGATTCATTTTGCAGAATACAGGGAAAAAGACAGAATACTGGATTGTGTGGAGGAACAGATGGATCTTGGATTTCATGACCAGTGATCTGTCGAATTTGCCACCCAAGCTGATAATGTTGTTAAGAAGGAATATGTTTTATTGGCTTTCATTAGCTGGGGGACTGAGTTTTAAAGCCATGAGGTTATGCTGCAGTTCTGGAGAGCCCTGTTTAGACGCCACTTAGAATATTATGCTCAGTTCAGATCCCCTCATTACAGGAAGGATGTGGAAGTTTTAGAGAAGGCGAAGAGGAGATTTACCAGGATGTTGCCTGGACTGGAGAGCATATCTTATGAAGAAAGGTTGAGTGAGCTTAGGCTGTTCCCATTGGAGTGAAGAAGGGTTGAGGGGCGAATTGGTAGAAGTGAATAATAGGTTGTGAAGGCAAAGAGAGAGTGAATAGTCAGAGACCTCTTTATCCCATGGCATGCATGGTATAAGGGGGCATAATTTTAAGGTGATTAGAGGATGGGTATGGGGAGATTTCAGATCGAGGTTCTTTACACAGAGAGTGGTCGATGGGTGTAATGGTACATTTAATAGAATCTTGGTTAGGCACATGGATGATAGTAAAATGAAGGGTATGTAGGTTAGTTTGATCTTACAGCCGGGTTAAAGGTTGGCATGGCATCATGGCCGAAGGGTCTTGTGCTGTACTGTTCTGTGTTCAATGTTCAGTCTGGTAAACTGGGTAATAAGCTGTGTAATAAATTCCTGAAGAAGGGCTAATGCCCGAAACGTCGACTCTCCTGCTCCTTGGATGCTTCCTGACCTGCTGCGCTTTTCCAGCAACACATTTCCAGCTCTGATCTCCAGCATCTGCAGTCCTCACTTTCTCCTAATAAGCTCAGATCAGTGTAAAAGGATTTGGCATACAAGAGGAGCTAGTCAACTGGATACAAAATTGGCTTGATGGTAGGAGACAGAGGGTGATAGGAGACGTGCCGTTTTTCTGACTGGAGGCATGTGACCTTCGGTGTAGTGGGTCCAATATTGTTTGACATTTGGATACATGGTTTGGATGGGAATATTGGTTTCCTGGTAAGTACGTGTTTTGGGTGATACTGAAATTGGTGGTAAAATGGACAGTGAAGAAGGCTGTCTGTGGTTCGACAGGATGAACAGTACTGCTGGGATAGTAGGCTGAAGAATAGCAGATGGAGTTTAATCAGATCAATGCTAAATGTTCTATTTTGGTAAAATAACCCAGAGTGGGACTTGTAAAGTTAATGTTCGGGTCCTGGGTAATGTTGTCAGTCAGAGACCCATGGATGCAGGTACGCAGTTCTTTGAAAGTGGTGTCACAGGTAGACAGGCTGGTGAAACAGGCATTTGGGATGGTTACCTTCATCTGGCAGAGCATTTAGAGTAAGAGTTGGGATGTCAAGATGCTGCCTGACCTGCTGTGTGTTTCCAGTACCACGATAATCTAGACTCTGGTTTCCAGCATGTGCTGCCCTTGTTTTTACCATGTTATGTCTGTACAAGACACTGGTGATGTCACCGTAAAACCATTGCTGATATGCAGGAAGGATTCATCAGGTTCACTTACCTCATTTAGTGAAGGACATTTGACATTCTAACCTGGTCTGGCGAACATGTGACTCCAGAAATACAGCAATATGGCTGCCTCTGTGCTACCTCTGGGCAATTTGCAGTGGGACAAAGAATGCTGGTCCAATCAGTGTCACCCACATCCCATTAAGGAATAAATTAAAATATATGGGTCCCTCCCTACCTCTGCAAACCCCTCCATCTTCAGCAATCTGTACTGGCTCTATAACACCGTTCAGGCCCGGACCACCCTCTTTAACACTCTCACCACCTCGAGCTCCTTCACTTCTCCCTGTTCCTGTCGTATCATTAATCCTGATCATGATTCCCATTCAAACTGTCCTCCTCCTGCTAGCTGACACTTTGCAATCCCTTTAACACTTACTCCTCAAATATTCCCTTACTTCCGAATTTTAAGTACTTTTTGGTGATCGTCTTAGCCTCAGAATCTAATATGATCCATTTTGTCCTGCGTGAGGGATCGATGGGAATTTCTTGCTGATGTTTTATGCTTCATTGGAACGTTCTTTTGTTGAGTATTTTTCACTGTCCCTCAAATGTTTTCCATTGTTCATTTACAGACACATATTTCAGTTTGTTTAGCTTGTTTATCTTGGTCAGTTCTCCTCTCAATCTTATGTAACTGGCTATTTTTGTTTCTAGTTTTAATTTGTCCTTTCTGTGATTCACTTTAAAAGTTGAAATTCCTTTAAACTGCACTTTATCACAATTTCCCAGAGGATCTCGCCAGGTGACATCACTCAGTCACTAAGTTCCATCACACAACCGTCGATCTGACATGGTTACATCATGGCCAATTGCACAGTGTGTTATTCAAAGAATCACTGAAAAAAAATCTCCCAACCCCTCTTCCAATATCACTGTTGTCAGTGTGATTGACAAGATTATACGAAAATTGATGTTTCATTGAATTATCCCCAAGCCTTTGTTAACAATTCCAATAGTTCCTGTTTAATGCAGTGATGAGCAATGGAATACTGTTCGTTGGCTAAAACTGTTCTCTTGCTTGTGTTCTTGTCAAATAGTAGCCAGTATTTATATTCAGACTGACTCTACTTCATGATCTGTGGTGAAATGCTTTCGCCTTTGTTTCCATTATTGTTAGTGTTACCCATTTTGCCTTAGTTTGCACAAGATTGTAGACCCAATCTGAAGCAAATCGAGCCAACACCATTCCAATTCCTGTCCATATGCCTACCCAAAGACCGTTTAAATGCCTTTAAAGTTGGCCGTGACTATTCTGAGTAAAGAACCTACCGCTGGCATCTATCGCATATCTATTTATTAGTATTAATACCTGCCTCAATTTAAAGCTATCTCCCCTCGTGCTAGGCATCGCTATCCAAAAGAAAAGGCTCTCACTGTCCTACCCATCTCTCCTGCTGATTATCTTATATATCTCAATTAGTTGACCTCAAACACATTCTCTTGAACAAAACAGGTCAAAGCCCCTCAGCCTTTCCTCATAAGACCTTCCCTCCATACCAAGTAAGTTCCTCGTAAATCTCCTCTGAATCATTTCCAAACCTTACACATCCATCCTGTAATGCAGTGACCTGAACAAATGTGGCCACACCAGAGTTTTGTATCGCTGCAGTATGATCTAATGGTTCCGAAACTCAATCCCTCTCCCAATACAAGCTCACACACTGAATGCCTTCTGAAACCTGGGTGGCAACTTTCAAGGACCTATGTACATGGACATAGAGATCTCTGTTCATCTACCCTACCCACAATCTTACCATTATCCCAGTAATCTGTGCTCCTGTTACTCCCTCCAGAATGAATCGCTTCACACCTTTCCACATTAAACTCCATTTGCGAACTTTCAGTCCAGCTGTGCAGCTTATTTATACCTTTCTGTCACCTACAACATCCTTTGTCACTATCCTCCTCTCTGCCAACCTTCGTGTCTTCTGCAAATTTACTAACCCATCCTTCAGTGCCCTCATTCAGGTCATTTATATAAATGACAGCAATTATGGACCCAAAACACATCCTGGCAGTATCCACTGGTAACTGAACTCCAGGATCAAACTTTCTCATCAACCACTACCCTCTGTCTTCTTTCAGTGAGCCAATTTCTGATCCAAACTGCTTAATCACCCACAATGCCATGCCTCCGTATTATCGGTAATAGCCTACCATGGTGAACCTTACCAAACGCCTTACTGAAATACATATACACCACATCAACTGCTTTACTCTCATCCATCTCTGTCTTTGTTCTCCTTCTTAAAGACCTCAATAAGGTTTGTGAGGCACGACCTACCCTTCACAAAACCGTGTTGACTATCCCTAATCAACTTACTCATCTCCAGATGAATATAAATCCTGTCCCTTACAAGCGTTTCCAACACATTACCCAAAATCAAATTAAGGCTCCCACGTCTATAACTACCAGGATGATCTCCACTCTCCTGCTTGGGGTGGCACGGTGGCACGGTGGCGCGGTGGCGCAGCAGTTAGCACTGCTGCCTCACAGCACCAGAGACCCGGCTTCAATTCCTGCCTCAGCCAACTGTCTGTGTGGAGTTTGCCCATTCTCCCCGTGTCTGTGTGGGTTTCCTCCAGGTGTTCCGGTTTCCTCCCACAGTCCAAAATGTGCAGGTTAGGTGAATTGGCCATGCTAAATAGCCCATAGTGATAGGTGAAGGGACAAATGTAAGGGGATGGGTCTGGGTGGGTTGCTCATCAGAGAGTCGGTGTGGACTTGTTGGGCCGAAGGGCCTGTTTCCACACTGTAAGTAATCTATTCTAGGGGGACAACATTTGCTCTCCTCCAGCCTTCTGGCACTATTCCTGTAAACAATGAGGACAGAAACATCAAAGCCAAAGGCATGGCAATCTCCTTCCTGGATTCCCAGAGAATCCGAGGATAAATCACATCCAACCCTGGGGCCTTATCTATTTTTAGATTTTGCGGAATTGCTAACACCTCCTACTTCAGCATTTCGATCCAATCTAGTTATGGACTCCACTATCCTGGGGTAAATACGTTGGCTCATCGCCTTACCTGTATTCCTCGTGGACAATGATACAAATATTTCTGCTCGGGTCCCTGCCACTACTTTGCCACAATGTACTGGGATACACATTTCAGGACCTAGTGCTTTCTCTACCTTTGTGTCCTAAGACCTCCAGCACCACCTCTTCTGTAAAGGGAACTCTTTTCAAGTCATCACTGTGTCTTTAACTGACTTGTCCGCAGTAATTTCTGACATAAAGTGGTCATTTAGGGTCTCGCCCATCTTCTGTGATTCCACTCATGGATGGCCTTATTGATATTTGCGCGGCCCTAGTGTCTGTCTAGTTGTTTTTTTGCACTTGTGTATTTCTGTAGAATTTCATTGCATTCTCCTTAACCTAAAATGTCAATTCTATCTCATCCCCTGAAGTTGCTTTCCAACTTATCCAACCTCTCAATTTCTGTCAAACGCTCCAGTATCTGTAACATCTTCGTCAATCTTTGCTCCATTTACAGTTTCAGGAAATGCTTCCTAAAGCAGGGGGATCAGAATTCTATGCAGTACTCCAACTGAGGACCCAGCAATGTCTTAGACAGACATATTATGATGTACCAACTCATGTAGTCTTTGCTGTGACCTATGAGAGGAAGTCTGCTAAATGCCCTTTCCCGACCTTGTCCACGTGTGATGCCACATCCAAGGAACAATGTAACTGTACTCCTTGGTCTCTCTCTCTGTTCGCCAAAACTGCCCAGGGTCCGACCATTAAATGTGTTAGTCCTCCTTAGTTTGTTTTAACAAAATCCAGCACCTGATTTCAACTCCATCTTTCAGTTCTTGGCCCACTGGCTGTTGTTCGAGATCCCCCTCGATAACTCTATTCCCTGCGCACTATAACCCGTGTTCTATCCGGACTTTCATCAACAAATTTACTAAGAATGACTCCCATGCTCTTACCGAAATAATTTCTGTAAATGATGCATAACAGTGGATCTAGTAATGTTCCTTATTGCGCACCGCTAGCGATAGGCCCTTTGTCTGCACAACTAGCCTCTCCCACCACCCTCTCTCTCCTACTGTCAAGCCAATTTTGTATCCAATTGGATAGCTCTCCCTGCTCCCATGTGATCTAACCTTACTAACCAGTGTTCCACGCTCAACCCTGTCCAAGGCCTTGCTGTGGTCAGTATAGACAAAGACTCCTGTTCTGTCATCATTTCTTACTCACCTCTTCAACAAACTCATCGAGGAGAAAGTGAGGTCTGCAGATGCTGGAGATCAGAGCTGATAATGTGTTGCTGGAAAAGCGCAGTAGGTCAGGCAGCACCCAAGGAACAGGAGATTCGACGTTTCGGGCATAAGCTCGAATCTCCTGTTCCTTGGATGCTGCCTGACATGCTGCACTTTTCCAGCAACACATTTTCAGCTCTTCAATAAACTCAGTCAAGGTTGTGAGAAACTACTTGTGCAGGCTTCCAGCTCATCCCCCGTGGCTGTCACTGATATGAACACCTCTTTAAGGGGCACTTCTTCCTGAGTTACCCCCCAGAGTCCTCAGATATACATGATTAGCTCCAGGGATTTGTCTATTTTTTTATGCATTTTAAAATCTCCAGCAACTCTTGTTCTGATATGCAGAGTCTTTTGAAGACTTTATTTCCCTGACTTCCCCAGTATTTAAGTTCTGATGTGAAATTTTCGTTAAGGATCTCACCCATTTCTTGTGGTTCCACACATGGATTATCCCATTGATCTTCAAGGGGACACATTCTGTCTCTAGTTAATCTTCTGTCGTTAGTGATCATGAAGAATCCCTTTGGATTTTCCTCAGCATTACCAGCCAATGTTTTCTCAGGTCTCCTGGTTGCCCTCCTGCTCTCCCTCTTCAGAGTATTACTGTACCCACAACGTTCTTTGATGAATCCAGCTGGCCATATATGACATGGACCGCATTTTTCTTGACCAGAACCTCAATAACCCCAGTCATCCAGAATTTTCTACTTGTAATCAGCATTGTCCTTCGCACTAACCGAAATATCCTCACCCTGAACTCTCATTTTATCTTTCTTTTGAAAGCTTCCCACCTGCCTGAGGTGCATTTACCTGCAAATAGTCTCCACAATCAACTGTTAAAAGCTCTTGACCAATACCTTCTGGATTGGGGCAGGCCAATGTTGATGTTTCACTTATGGACCAGGCCTGTCCTTTTCCATAACTGTTTTCAAACTAATATAGTTGCGCTCACTTTGTCAAAGTGCTCCCCAACTAACACCTCAGTCCCTTTCCCTACCTTGTTTCCGTAGAGGAGGTCAGATTTTGCCCATTTCTCCAGGGGGAGGGCAAACAACCAGTGGTAATTGTGCACATCGGTGCACATGACATTAGTTGGGTTCTGGTCAAGTGAGTATTGGGAGTTAGGTAAGAAGTTAAAAAGCAGGACTACAAGGGCAGTGAGCCCCAGATCACTCCCAGTGCCATTCGCCTGCGAAGTCAGAAATAGAAAGATAAGCCGATGAATGAGTGCCTTAGGAGCTGGTGGAGGGGGAAGGGTTTTACATCTTGGATCATTGGAATCTTTTCTGCAGTAGAGGTGACCTGGACAAGGGGGGCGGTTTAGACTTGAACCAGAGGGGTACTAGCAACCTGGAGGGCGATTTGCTAGTGTATTCTGGGAGGTTTTAATCGGGTTTGCCAGTGGTTTGGGATTCTTAAAATGAGGGAGACCATCGACCAGTCAGAGGAAACTACACCAGCCACCGAGAGCAAATTCCTATTCAGGATATCCAGCGGCACAGTCAAGGGAGGGAAACGACTTCTGGTTTAAAGGGCATTTATTTCATGAGGCCTGACTGGTAAGGCAGGTGAGCTCAGAGCATGGATTGGCTCTGGGGACTGGGATTTTATAGCCATAACAGAAACATGATTGAGAGAAGGGCAGGACTGGCAGCTCAGTGTTCCAGGATACAGAAGTTACAAGTGTGACAGAAATACAAGTAAGTGAGGAGGGTGAGTTGAGCTTTTGATAAGGGAGAACATAACAACAGTGGTCAGAGAGGATATTCCTAAAGAGTTATCAAATGAGGCCATATGGTTAGAAGTTAGAAAGAAGAAGCGGGCGATCACTTTGTTGGGACTGTATTACAGACTCTTAAATAGCCAGCGGGTATGAGAAGAGCAGATGTGGAGAGATTGTATAACTGTAGGAATAAGAGAGTAGTATTGATTGGAGGTTTTAATTTCCCCTGGATTGACTTATGCATTCAGAGAATAAAAGGCCCATATGGGTAACAATTTGTCAAATGGGTCCAAGAAAATTTCCTTGACCAATATGTAGATAGTCGTACTCTACTCAGGTGGGCGCAACATTGAATCTCCCCTGATGAAATGAGATCAGAAAGTGGCTGAAGTGTCAGTCGGAGACACTTCGAGTCCAGTGTCCGCAACTGTCTTAGTTTTAACATAACTAAAGAAAATGATAGGAGAGGTCCACAGGTTACGGAGCTATGCCGGAACACAGCCAGTTTTGGGGCCATGAAGCAGGACCTAGCAGAGGTTGAGTGGGTGAATGTGTTTGAAGGAAAAGAAACGAATGGAAAATGGGAGGTTTTTAAGAGTGATACTGAAAATCCAGGGGCAGTATGTACCTGTTAGGGTGAAGGGAAAATGGCAGGTTTAGGGACCCCTGGCTGATGAGGGATATTGAGGCTCTGGGCTGGCAAATGAAGATGGTATACATTGGGTTTAAGGTTTCCGTATCTACCGAACCTCTTCCAGCCCTAAAGACACGATCAATCTGTAGAGACCCTATAATCTTCTCAGGTCTCTGCCACACTCCGATCTGTCGAACCAACTCCAGTCCCTGTGACTGTTCCAATCCAGTTCCTAAGTGACCTGCAATCTGTGGAACATGCTATCATCACTATCACCCACCCTGTCCAGGTAATCTCTTCCAGTATTTCCACCCATCTACTCATCTGCATAAAACTCTCCAGCTCTTACACCCCTATCTGTGTTAACGACAAACTCCACTTAGACCAAACTGGAGGAGGTTACTAATGCTCCTTTAGCTGTGTAACTGTCTCCAATCAAAATTGCTGCACTCATCTCCAGGAAAATCTGTCCGATTCCATACCCTCCATGTCTAAATAACACCAGAACCTAAGAATTTCGATATCTCTAAAGGTGTTCAGTCCAGATTACCCTCCATATGTATGTTTTTTCTTCCAGTCTATACAACCTACATCATCTCTGTAATCTGCTACATTCCCTAAATAGTCCCTGTCAGTATAAACCAGCACGGTCCTACCACTATCCTTATCCCTGTAAACTGCTCCACCCCTCCCAACCTCCCCATCTCCAAGAACTCCTGCAGGGCCTACAAATCTCCATATTTCAGTAACCTTTTGAAACTCTTTGGTCCATTCTCCCTGTGAAAGCACCTCCAGTCCCAACAACCTGACCAATCTGGGTTCTCTGCTCCAGATCAGACCATTGCTGTCTCTGTAAACACCTCCACCTCTGACAACTCTTCCCATTTGTGTAACCTCTTTCCGACCCCGTACTCTCCAGCTTCCTGAATCCTCTTCCTGCCATTGCAATCAAAGTCATGTTTATGTAATATCCAACAGTGCTTAAACCCTCCCCAACTCAGTAATCTCTTGCAGTCCTAACAAAACTCCTAAACTGTGAAACCTTTCATTTCACTACAATCCTCCCTCCCTCTTCAAATGTGTTCATTACCTTGAAACTTCACAATTACTGAAATCTCCTTTTGGCACTGCAATCCTCCGAATGTCTGCAAAGCCCTCCTGTCCTGATATCCATCCGTATCTCTGTAACCCCCATCACACTCCAGTGCCCTTTTGGGAAACGTGGCAGAGGAGGGAAGATTTTTAGAGTCCGGGCCATGTTATGGAGGTAAAATCCTGGGAATTACAGTTTTGGTCTAATGTCTGTGGCGTGCAGATTATTGGAGAGGACTCTGACGGGCAGAATTTATGACTACTTGGAAAATCATAGTTAAACATTAGACAGTCAGCATGGGTTTGTGCGGTGCATGTCATGCCTCACAAACCTTATTGAATTCTTTGAAGATCTGGCAGAATATGTTGAAGCTCATTCAGAAAATGAGGTGGCATGGGATACAGGGAAATCCGTCTGTCTGGACACATGATTGGATGGCCCAGAGAACACAGAGTATGGCAGTAGATTAACAGTATTGAGCGTGGAGCTCAGTGACCAGTGATGTTCTGTAACAATCGGCTCTGGGACTCTGCTCTTTGTGACTTTGATAAATGACTTGGATGTGGATGTTAGTAAGTTTGCCAATCTGGTGGAGTGGTGGGTAATGTGGTGGGCTGTTGTTGGTTGCAATGGGACATTAGATTACTTACAGTGTGAAAACAGGCCCTTCGGCCCAACAAGTCCACACCCACCTGCCGAAGCGCAACCCACACACTACCCCTATTTAACACTACGGGCAATTTAGCATGGCCAATTCACCTGATCCGCACATCTTTAGACTGTGGAAGGAAACCGGAGCACACGGAAGAAACCCACGCAGACACGGGGAGAACGTGCAAACTCCACACAGTCAGTCGCCGGAGTCGGAATAGAACCCGGTTCTCTGGTGCTGTGAGGCAGCAACGTTAACTACTGTGCCACCGTGCCGCCCATTGACCAGGATGCAGAGCTGGGCTGGAAATGGCAAATGGAGTTCAAGCTGAAAAAGTGTAAAATGATTCATTCTGGAAGGTTGAATTTGAATACAGAATGCAGGGTGAAAGGCAGAATGCTTGGCAGTGTGGAGGATCAGAGAGATTAAGGTGTCCATGTCCATAGATCCCTCAAAGTTTCCATGCACGTTGATAGGGTTGTTAAAAAGACATATGTTGTGTTGGTTTTCCTTAGCAAGGGGATTGATTTTAAGAACAGTGAGGTTTTACTGCATCTTTATAGCATCGTGGTGAGAACACACTTGGAATAATATGTTCATTTTTGGTCCCGTCTTTACAGGAAGGATGTGCAAGTTTTAGAGCGCGTACACATGAGATTTACCAGGATGCTGCCTGGAATGGAGGGCATTTCTTATTAAGAAAGTTTGAGGGGGCTAAGCCTTTTATCATTGGAGTGCAGAAAGGGTTGGGACAACGTGGTGGAGGTGAACAAGATGATGAGAGGCACAGAGAGAGTGAATAGTAAGAGACATTTTCTCCTATGGCATAACTGGCTATTACAAGGCGGAATAATTTTAAGGTGAATGGAGGATAGATAAAAGGATAGAGAATGGTAAGTCGTTGGAATGTACTGACAATGGAGGTAGTAAAATTCGGTATTTTCTGGACAGTTAATAGACTCTTGGATAGACATACGGATGATAGTAAAATGAAGGGTATGGAAGATAGTTTGGTCTTAGAGTCGGATAAAAGGTTGGCTTGGCATCATGGCCGAAGTGTCTTGTTCTGTGCTGTTCTGTGTTCTACGTTCCGTATGGTAAATGGGTAATAAGCTCAAATCAGTGTAAAAGATATGGCATTCAGGAGGAGCTAGTCAACTGGATACAAAATTGGCTTGATGGTTGAAGACAGAGGGTGATGGGAGACACGTTGTATTTCTGACTGAAGGCATGTGACCAGCGGTGTCGTGGGTCTCCTGTTGTTTGTCATTTGGGTAAATGGTTTGGAAGGGAATATTGGTATCCTGGTAAGTAAGGTTTTTGGCTGACACTGGAATTGGTGGTAAAGTGGACAGTGAAGAAGGTTATGTGTGATGCAACAAGATTAACAGTACTGCTGGGAGTGTGGGCTGAAGAATAGCAGATGGGGTTAAATTAGATAAACGTGAAGTGTTCCATTTTGGTGAAACAAACCAGGGTGGGATTGTACAGCTAATGTTTGGGCCCTGGGTGGTGTTGTCAGTCATAGACTCAGGGATACAGGTATACAATTCTTTGAAAGTTGCATCACAGGCAGGCAGGCTGGGGAAGCAGGCGTTTGGGATGGTTACTTCCTTGGGGCAGGGCATTGAGAGTAGGAGTTGGGATGTCATGTTGTATCTGTACAAGACATTGGCGAGGCCACCATAAATGCATTGCTGATCAGTAGGAAGAACTCATCAGGTTCACTTCCCAGCTATAGGCAAGGACAACCAATATTCTCACCTGGTCTGGCCAACATTTGACTCCAGAACCACAGCACGAGGGCTGACTCTGAGCTGCCCTCTGGGTAATTAGCAGTGGGGTAAAAGAATCCTATTCCAGGCAGTGACACCCACATCCCATAAATGAATAAATAAAAATACATATGTCCCTCTGCAAACCTCTCCAGCTGCAACAATCCGTACTTAGTTTGAAACACACTTCAGGCCCTGACCACTCTCTGTAACACTCTCACCACCTCCAGCACCTTCACCTCTCCCTGTTCCTATTGTGACATTATACCCTCACAGGGATTCCTCTTCCAACTGCCCTCCTCCTGCTAACAGACCCTTTGCAACCCCTTTAAATCTTACTCCTAAAGCACACTCGCATTTCATGATTTTAAGTACTTTTTGGTGATCTTCTCAGTCTCATAATCTAATATGATCCATTTTGTCCTGAGTGAGGGACAGGTGTGAGTTTCTTGATGAGGCTATGTCTATTTCAATGGAATATCCTTTTGTTGAGTGATTTACACTGCTCCTTCAAATGATTACCACTGTTCATTTACACACACACACATGTTTAGTCTGTTTAGCTTGTTTAGCTTGGTCAGTTTTCCTCTCAAACTCTTGTAATTGGCAATTTTTGTTTTTACTTGTAGCTTGTTCTTTCTGTGATTCACTTTAAAATTTTACATTTCTATAAAATGCACTTCATCACAATTTCCCAGAGGATCTATCCAGATGACATTACTCATTCTATAAGTTTCATCACGCAATGGTCGATCTGACATAGTTACATCCCTAGCCAATTGCACAATGTGTTATTTAAATGAACACTGAATAAATTCTCCGTACTTCCCTTCCAATATCACTGTTGTCAGTGTGATTGTCAAGAGTATACGAATTTTAAATTTTCACTGAATTGTCATTATGCCTTTATTAAAAATTCCAGCGAGTTCCTGTGTAATGCAGTGATGAGCAATGAAATGCTGTTCGGTGGCTAAAACTGTTCTGCTGCTTGTGCCCCTGGCAAGTAATAGCCAGAATTTACACTCAGACTGACTCTACTTCATGATCTGACGCCAAATGCTTTCTCTGTAATGCCTTTGTTACCCATTATTGTTAGCGTTGTCCATTTTGCCTGCGTTTGCACAAGGTTGTGAACCATTGAATATTTATGTCCAACTTTTTTCACTCCGTAACCACGTCACCCTGGTGTCTAATTCTCTTTTATCTCTGTGTCACAAATCCATCTACCTTATGGCAGAGACTGTCCATTCCACAAAAAAAATAATTTACTGTTTCCTAAAATCACCTGCATCAAATTGATTCGCTGACGTACAGTTTCAGTTAAACTTAGTCCCATCCTGTTGCTTTCTGCTTGTCTTCAGTCACATTCCCCACGCTGTTCCAATGCTTCGCCTTTTCCATTTGGATTTGGAAAGCTCCTTTCACCTGAACCCTGTCCCTGCATCCTCTCTGTCAGTTTAAAGCCCTGTCCCTAAACCTGATTGGCCAGGAGACTGGTCCCAGCACACTTCCAGTGGGACCATCCGAATGGTTTATTTTTAAACTCAGGTATGGGATGTTGTGTCTCTGGCTGACCAGCCTTTCATGCCCAGCCCTAGCTGCCGTTGAGCTGAGTAACTTGCTCGACCATTTCAGAGGCAAACACTTTGCTGTGGGGATATCGTACAGACCAAGTGAGGAGGGCAGATGTCCCCAAGTGTATTTTTGATGAACAAACTTTGTTTTGGACATCAGCAATGATTTCGTACTTATTCATGGATTGTTAATTCCAATTTTTTTAAAAAATGATGATTGTAAATTCCACCATTTCTGATGGTGAGATTTAAACCTGACTCAACTGAACATTGGGTGAGCTTTTGGATACATGCTCCTGCAGTAATGTCACGAGACCATCAATTCACCTGCTCAAAGGTTGGTCATTCCTGAGCACTGACACCATGGCATCAGGAATCTAAACCTGTCTTCCTACATGATTGTTTCGTTATGAAATTTTCCTGCCCTCTGGTGATATCACTCAGACTCTCTTCATGTGGTATCCCTCACTGTGAGGGTCTAATTGCTGCCTCTGTCAGCGTCTCTCACTCTTTCAGCTACTCCGGATCCTGAACCAATTGAAGTCTTCACTCCAGAGAGACGCAGCAGCACAGGCCAGGGATGGAGACAGGGTTTCTCAGATCTCTGTTGGACTTAGTGCCATTCTTCATTGGTATCTCTCACGGGATCAGTCTAATTTCCCGAATTGTCGATTCCTCTGACTCCTGAAGGTATTATGAAGGGCCTGACTCAATAGACTTCCCAGCTGCTGGATGTCTCGTCCATTGCCACATTGAAGATGGTTGATCAGCCAGGGAGATAAAGGGAAGGGAGATTTGAAGTCTTCAATAATGCCTGCAGTGAGGTAAGATCACTCACAGTGAAAAGAGCAGAGAGCAAAGGCAGAGCTCCCAACATCAGATAACTAAACATGGCATAGATACAGTGCTGAAGGGTGTGCACAGTACAGACACACCCCCGGCTCAATCAACACCTCTATAGTAAGTTCTGTTGTGCTAAGTCTCATTACTCTGCAACAATCTTTCTATGGAATGTCTTGGTGATTAAATGTCTTCAATAATTGTAACTCCTATAACAGTTCCTGTCCCGGTAACCTCCTCCCTTCCCTATACTCCCTCCACATATTGGAATGCTCCCTTCCCTATACTCCATCCACATATTTGGATTGTACTACATTCCAGACCTACCAGCCCTATCGCTGTAACTTGCTTCAGTGTCTATAACGTGCCTTATCTCAGTAGTCTCCTCCAATGCAGCACGGAACAGGTTCCTTCGATCAAACTAGTCCATGCTGAACAGAATCTATGAACGAGTCGCGTTTTCCTGCACTTGAGTCATATCCCGTCAAACCTTCTCCTCTCCATGAACCTGCACAAATGTCTTTTCCATGTTGTTGTTGTACTTTTCTCTATCACTTCCCTTCGAAACCCATTTCCTACCTGCACTGTACTCTGTGTGGAAAATCTTCTACTCCAAATTCTTTGAAGTTTTTTTTCCTCTCCCATCTCCTACTTATGCTGTCCAGAAAACAGAACATCAAAACATGACAGTGCAGTACAGGCCATTCGGCCCTCAATGTGCGCTAACCTGTGGAGCCAATCTGAAGCCCAAGTCACCTTCCCTATTCCATTCTCCCATGGCTATGAATGATAGAAATATCTCTTTATGGGACCCGACAATTTCTTCCTGAGCTTCCCGCAATATCCTGGGATATACATGATTATTTCCCAAGGATTTGTCCATCTTATACGCATTTTAGAACCTTCAGTACTGCCTGTTCTGTTAAGTGGAGTCTTTTGAATATGTTACTGTTCCTTATTCCCTGAATAGCCCAGTATTTCTCCAAGCTAAGTTCAAACATGAAATTTTTGCTCAAGATCTCACCAATCTTCTGTGTTTCCAAACATGAATGGCCCCATTTGTCGTCAAGGAGCGATATTCTTCCACTCGTTAATCTCCTGAAGAATATACTTGAAGGATCTCTTTGGATTTTCCTCAGCCTGATCTGCCAATGCTTTTTGTGGTCCCATTTTTGCCCTCCTGATTTCCCTCTTAAGTGAATTACTCCACCCGCTATGTTCTTCAATAGATTCCCTGAATCCAGCTGCCGAAATGTGACACCTGCCCCCTTTTTGCTGACCAGACCCTCAGTACCCCCAGTCATCCAGAGTATCCAAGCTTGTGTCAGTATTGTCCTTCACACTAACAGAAATATGGTGTCCCTGAACTCTCATTTTATCGCTCTTTTTCAAAGCTTCCCACCTGCCTGATATCCCTTTACCTGAAAATATCCTCCACAATCAATTGTCAAAAGCTCTTCACTAATACCTTCTGGATTGCAGCAAGACAAATTTTGATCTTTAACTTGTGGACCAGGCTTGTGCATTTCCATCGCTATATTCAAACTAATACAATTGTGCTCACTTTGCCAAAGTGTTTCCCCACGAATGCATCAGTCCCTTTCCCTACCTTCTTCCCCAAGGGGAGGGCAGGTTTTACCCCTTCCTGCAGTCCGACCAATTACATTCTAACTGAGACGTTTTTCTTGTACATGCCTAACAAATTTCACCCATTCCAGCTCTGAGCACTCTGGCAGTCCCAGACTAGGTTTGGAAAGTTAAAATCCCTGAGCATTCCAACTCTATCATTCTTACAGATATCTGAGATCTCCCAACATATTTGCTGCTCAAACTCTCGATGACTGTTGCTGGCCTGTAGTACAGTCATATCAAACTGATCACCCATTCCCATATCTCAATTGCACCATTATAGCTTCAATTGGCGTTCCACAGGAATATCCTCTCTAAGTGCTGCAGAGATATTTCACTGATCAATAACTCCACCCCTTCCTCTCTCACCTACTATTCTATCCTCCCTTCGTACCCTGGAACATTGAGGTCCCAGTCCTGTCCCACTCTCAGGTGTGTTTCTGCCATATCTATGGCATTCCAGTCCCATATTCTCATCCATGCGCTCACTTCTTTTGCTTCAATTGTTAGGCCTTTTCTTTTGAAATAAATGCACTTTAATCAATCAGTTTTGCCTCAATGTCTGCTGTGCTCTTTCCTGATGTTTCTACTTAAGTTCCTGTCTTGAAATTCTTCCCCAGCCTCTACCTTCAGATTGCAGCCAGGCACCATCTACCTCACTATGGACAACACCCTCACCTTTCATGTCATTTGCAAACCTACGAATGATACCTTCTGCTTTCACATCAGAGTTATTAATGTATATAATAAACTGCAATGGCTCCCGCACAGATCCCGGGGGTACACTCATTGGTGCAAAAATTTCAATCATAAAATCAGCCCTCCACCAGTTGTGGATCCTGTTTGCCAAATTGCTTTGGATCCCATTTGTCTGTTGGACCAGCCTTCTATGTGGGACCTCGCCAAACGATGTAATGGACTCCAAGTAACCCATATCATTTGCACAGCTCTCATCAAAATCCTCAATTGAAATTTCAAATAAAAATCTCAGCTGAATTTGGGAAAGGATCTTACTCTACCAAATGTATGATGAGTATCCGAAATCAATCTCTGCCTTTCCAAATTTTGATTCATTCTGTTCCTCAGAATTGTTCCCTATAATTTCCCTACCCCTGCTGTCAGACTCTCTGCTCTGTAATTACCTGGCCTATCCCTGCTGCCCTTCTTGAACAAAGGAACCACATTAGCTATCCTCCAGTCATTCCACACTTTATCAGTGGCCAGCAAAGTATTAAATATATCCACCAGGGCCCGAGCAATCTCGTCCCTTACCTCCCATAGAAGCGTGGGATACATTCCATTGGGCACTGGGGATTTCTCCACCTTTAAGCCTGTGAAAACATAAAATACCTCTTCCTTATTGCTCGTAATATGTTTGAGAAAATCACCATCCCAACTGAAGTCCCCGGCTACGATGCCTTGCTCCTGTGTGAATACAGATGGGAAGCATTCATTGACGACCTCACCTACTTCCTCTGGCTCCATGTACTGATTGTCCCTTTGGTTTCTAAAAGGCTCCACATTTTCCCCTGTAACTCTCTTAGTCTAACTATACTGCTAATAAAACCTTGTGGCTTTTCCTTAACACTATCTACCAAGGAAGTTTAAAGGCCATTGTTTGTCCTTCATTTTTAAGGAGCCCCCTTGCACACTCTATACTTTAGAATGGCTTCACCTGAGTTTATTGCACTGTATTTTCTTTATTAAACTCACGGTATCACTTAACCAGTACTCGCTGGACTTGCTGCCTTTACTATTCCCTTGTCAGGACCACACTGGCCATGAATTCTCACTGTATCATTTTAACAAACTCTCATTTTCCAAATATAGAATCAACTGCAGATTGTCCTCCCAGTCTCTGTTTGCCAGATCCTCTCTCATGATAGTGATACTGATAGGAGACTCAGTTGTGAGAGGGACAGACCAGAGACCCCAGGATGGTGTTCTGCCTCCCGGGTACCAGGGTCAAGGGTGTCTTTGAGCGGTTACTGATCATTCTAAAGTGACAGGGTAAATACCCAGAGATCATTGTGCACATAGTTAGTCAAGGGCTTGGGATCCTGTGAAATATGTACAGGGAGTGAGGAAAGAAGTTAAACAGCAGGAACTCAAGGTTTGTGATCACCAGATTACTCCCAGGGCCATGTGCCAGTGAGGATAGAAATGGAAAGATAGGCCAGATGGAGATGTGGCTTAGGAGCTAGTGGAGGGGTAGAGTTTTCAGTTCTTGGATCATTGGGATCTCTTCTGGGGTAGAGGTAACCTGAACAAGGGGGGACAGGATTACTTGAACCAGAAGGACACCAGTATCCCAGGGTGGAGATTTGCTTGTCTTACCCTGGAGGGTTTAAACTAGTTTGGCAGGGGTTTGGACTCTGAGTAAGACAGCTACCATCAACCAGCCAGGGGAAAATACATCAGCCATCGACACCAAGTTTCCTATCCAGGATATCCGGGGCGCAGTATAGGGAGGGAAAAGACTTCTGGTTTAAAGGACATTTATTTCAACACACGAGGCCTGACTGGTAAGGCAGACGAGCTCAGAGCATGGATTGGCTCTAGGGACTGGGATATTATAGGCATAAGAGTAACATGGCAGAAAGAAGGGCAGGACTAGCAGCTAAGTGTTCCAGGACACAGAAGGTACAGGCGTGACAGAAGGGCAAGTAAGTGAGGAGGGGCAGCTGCCTTATTGATAAGGGAGGACATAACAACCGTGCTTAGAGACAATACTCTTTTGGGGTGATCAAATGAGGTCATATGGCTAGAAGTCAGAAACAAAAAGGGGATGGTCCGTCTGCTGGGATGGTGTTCTGGACCCCCAAATAGCCAGTGCATATTAGAGGAGCAGATGTGAAGAGAGATTGCGGGTACCGATAGAAATAATATAATAGTATTGGTTGGAGATTTTAACTTCCCCTGTATTGACTGGACCATCCAGAGTGTAAAAGTCCTGTATGGGGGGGAATTTGTCAAGTGTGTCCAAGAAAGTTTCATAGATCAATATGGAGAGGGCCCCACTGTGCACACAAGACCTCCCCTTAGAAAACGAGGTCAGGCAAGTGACTGAAGTGTCAGTCAGTGAGCACTTTGTGTTCATTGACCACAACTGTCCTCTTTTTAACACAGTTATGGAAAAAGATCAGGCAGGTCCACAGATTAAGGTCTTAATCTGGAGAAGGGCCAATTTTGGGGCTATTTGGCAGGATCGAGCAGAGGTCGATTGGATTAATTAAAAATCACACAACACCAGGGTATAGTCCAACAGATTTAATTCAAACACCAGCTTTCGAAGTCCAGGTGATCATTCTGAAAGAGGTAAACTTAAACTAAATTTGTTTGGCATTACATTTCATCACACTGAAATCCTGTTGCTATAAATTCTGGGCCTGTTTATTGTGCTCCACAACCACCTGATGAAGGAGCAACGCACTGAAACCCAGTGCCTCCAAATAAACCCGCTGGACTGTAAGCTGGTATTGTGTGATTTTTAACGTTGTCCATCTCAGTCCAACACCAGCTCCTCCACATCACTCACCCATCCACTGGGTGGTCTGTTTGAAGGAATTGGAATGACCGGCGAATGGGAGGCTTTTAAAAGTGTGATCTCAAGAATCCAATATGTCCCTGTTGAGTGAAGGGAAAAGTTGGCAGGCTCAGGGATCCCTGGCTGATGGGGGATATCGAGTCTCTATTCAAGAAAAAGAAGGCGCCACACAGTGTCTTCAATGTTTCCATATCTACGTAACTTCTTCCATTCCTAAAGACACTATCACTCGGTGGAGATAAAACAATTCTCTCAGGTCCCTGCAGCACTCCCGATCTGTATAACCCACTGAAAGCCTGTGATTCTCCCGATCCAGTTCTGACAAGACTCACTCTCTGTGTAACATCAACCCATCGCTAACACCCACACTTTCAATGTAAGCCCCTTCTGTATCTCTATACATTTCCGCATCTCCATAAGCTTCTCCAACTCTTACGCCCCTACCTGTGTAAACTCACCCTCCGCTAAAACCCTTTCCACTTTGACCAAACTGGAGGAGGTTACTAATGCTCCCTTATCTGTGAAACTGTCTCCAACCAAAATACTACCCTTCTGGAAAATCTGTCAAGCTCCACACCCTTCATATCGAAATAATCTGCAGATGTAAAACGTTCTATATCTATAAACATCTTCAGTCACGACTACCCTCCATATCTGTTTAGTCGTCCAATCTATACAACCCACTTTATCTCTGTCATCTGCTCCATTCACCGAAAATCCTCCCTGTCTGTGTAAACCGCTCCATCCTACTAACACCCTTCTCCCTGTAAACTGCTCCATCCCTCCCAACCTCTCCATCTTCATGAACACATTTCTGTAACTCCCAGTTGTTCTATGTGCTCCTGTGAAACCACCTCCAGTCCCCAAAACCCTCCCACTGTGTGTCGTCTTCTCCAGGTCAGATCATTGCTGTCTCTGTTAACTCCAACAATCCTAGTAAACCTCCCAAATGCATCTATTCATTCAGATCCCATCCTCTCCAGCCTCCTGAAACCCCTTCCTGCCATTGTAACCCTCCTTATTTAGAACACAGAACAGTATAACACAATACAGGCCCTTCAGCCCTCAATGTTGTGTCAATCTTTTATCCTTCTATAAGATCAGACTATTGAAAGAACAAAGAAAATCACAGCACAGGAACAGGCTGTTCAGCCCGCTAAGTCTCCGCTGGTACAGATTCTCTGTCTAAACCCGTAGCCTATTTGCTGACGATCTGTATCCCTTTGCTCCCTGTCCATTCATGCATCTGTCTGGATACATCTTAACTGACGTTATAATTCCCGCCTGTAGCACCTCCACTGGCAAAGTGTTCCAGGCCCCCATCACCATCTGCATAAAGATCTTTCCAGCGTATCTGCCCTAAACCTTTACCCTCTCACTGTGAACTCGTGACCCCATGTAATTGAGTTCCGCACTCTGGGTGAAAAAATGCTTCTTGCTGTCCACCTTTTCTACACATCCCATGATTTTGCAGACCTCAATCAGATCCCCAGTCAACCTTCATCTTTCTAATGAAAATAATCCAAAACTATTCAATCTCTCCTTATTGCTAACGCCCTCTATACCAGGCAACATCCTGATGAACCTCCTCTGCACCCTCTCCAAAGCATGCACATCCTTTCGGTAATGTGGAGACCAGAACCGTACGTAATATTCTATACCAAAGTCCTACACAACTGTAACATGACCTACCAACTCTTGTACTCAATAACACGTCCAATGAAGGAAAGCATGCCATGTGCTGTCTTGACCACTTTACTGACCTGCGTTACCACATTCAAGGAACAACGGACCTGAATACTCTGATTTTAATTTTCCCCAGGACCTTCCCATTTACTGTACAATTCACTTTTGAATTGGATCTTCCGAAATGCATCACCTCGCATTTGCCCGGATTGAATTCCATCTGCCATTTCTCTGCCCGCCTCTCCAATCTATCTATATTCTGTTGTATTATCTGACATTCCCCTTCACTGTCTGCTACTCCACCAATCTTAGTGTCATCTGCAAACTTGCTAATTAAGGAACCGATACATTCCTCCAAGTCTACCAACATTCAACTCGTCACCACCACCACCCCCATTACAGGGGAAGGATCCTGACCCTAACAACCACGAGAGACTGACTGACCGTGTCCAAGCTCCCGGACTGGGATCTGAGACTCCCCTTTACTCACTGTGCGAGGCACCGTGACTGACTGTGGACAATGATACCAAGCTTCCTGGGTTTGTCTTTGCACTAAACACCAAGACAATGCACCAGGCAGGTGAGCCTGGTAGCTCTAGCTGAGGGGTAACACTGCTAAAGGCAGGGTGAGGTAACGCAATAATTATGTGGGCATTCAATTCAGCTCAAAGTGAATCTGTACAGACACGGATTGAGCAGCCAAGAGGGACAGTCCATGAGCTGTGTGTATCCCTGAGCACAGCGTCCTTGCAGCAGCATTGAGTGTGTACAAACACGGAGTGAGCAGCCCAGAGGGACAGTCCATGAGTTGGGTGTGTATCCCTGAGAACAGTGTCCTCGCAGCAGCATTGAGTGTGTACAAACACTGAGTGAGCAGTCCAGAGGGACAGGCCATGACCTGGGGGTGTCCCTGAGCACAGTGTCCTTGCAGCAGCATTGCAATGAGAGCTGTCAGTGCACCCTGAGCTGCAGCATTGAAGTACAGAAGCGTATGTCAGTAGGTCGGAGATCTGCTGAGATGGCATTGTGAGGCTGACATATGTCAGATGCCAGCATTGGAGGATATGTAGTACATGCAGCTTCAGTCTGTGCAGTGTCCCCCGAGACGCTGGTGTCCAAGACAGAAGGCCACAGGAGCAAGAGTCATGATGGCTTCACCAGATACCAGCTCTAACATTCATGTCAAATTGTTCTTATTGAGCTCCCCCACAGTTGGAGGAAGGACATGAACCTGAAAATTAATGAGGAGAGACTTACATGAATGTGTCTGCTCATCATCAGGATTTATTCAATCATCAATTGGCCACTATCTTGCTGAAATCTTGTCTTGAACTGTACAGCACAGGAACAGGCCTGTCAGCCCACTAAGTTGCACTGATACTTGATGCCTTTAGAAGTTATAAAATGTTGTATATCATTTTATTCCCTGCTAACTCATGTACATGTCAAGATACCATCATTGCTGTTGCATCATCTTTTACAGCCTCCTACATCAGTGCATTCTGGGCATTTTCGCATTCTGTCTGGAATAGAGCAAATAAAAACGTGCTTCTCATATATCCTTTAAACTTTCCCCAATTTACCAAAAACTTATCCCCCCTAGCAATTAATATTTCTGCTCTGGGGGAAAAAAAGACAGTTAGAGTCTATTCTATCCATACTTCTCATAATTTTATAAACGTGTAACAGTTTCCACTTAGGTCTCATATCCTCCAAACCAGACAACATCCTAGTCAATGTTTTTCAAACCCTGTCCAATACCTCGACATCTTTTTGCTGATCTGTTAATCAGTCCTGTACACAATATTATAAACGATGCTGAAATATAGTTCTATCCAGCCGCAACATTTGACAATGTTTCCCTGTGTTGCTACTTTCAGGGAACTATGGGTTGATATGCCAAGATACCTTCAATGTTGAAGCTACTTAGAGGTCTTTCATTTATCGTATATTTCTCTCCTGCACCAGACTTTCTCAAACGTATCAACTCGCAATTTCCCATTTTAAATTACATCTGCTTTTTCTACATCCAAGTCTCCAGCCCACGTATATCCTGCTGCATCATGTGCCAATCATCCTGACAGTCCGCAACTCCCTCAATCTATTCACGCATATCCGGTCAGAAAAAAACACCCTTCCACCACTACTGACTGCTATGACCAAGCAGTTCTCTGTCGACGTTACTGACTGACTGCTGATCCTATTTCACACCACCTTCTGTATGAGCCTGATGTGAGGAACCAACTGAAAGGCCTTGCAGTGGTCCAGACGGCCAACATCCAACTCCATGTCCTCGTCAATCACTTTTACCACTTTCTGAAAATATTCAATCACGTTTGTGAGACACAATTTTCCCCACACGAAGTCATGTTGGCCATCGTGAATAAGTCAATATTTTTTTCCAAATGTGGGTCAGTCCTATCACTAAGAATCTCCAATATTTTCCGTACCACTGATGTAAGGCTCACCGAGCTGACATTTCTGGAATTATCCGTGTTGCCCTTCTTCAACCTAGGAGCAACATTGGCTTTTTTTCCAGTTCTCTAGAACCTCTGCTGTCACTGAAGCACAAAGTGTGTGCAGAAAGTCCCAGCCATTTACTACCTCGGCATTCCGGGATTAATCCCATCATATCCTGGAGACTTGTCGACCTTAGTATGTTTCTAAACACCCAACGCAGCCTCCATATTAAATACCAAAATGACGCCGGATATCAGCATATCCGTCTCTTGACTCACCAGCCACCATGTCCTCGTCCTTTGTGAATACCAATTCAAAGTATTTGTTAAGGACTTCACCCCCTTCCTCCAGCTCAACGCATTAATTCCCTCCTTTGTCCTTGATCAGGCCTACTCTTTCCATGGCTACTCTGTTCCTCCTGATAAACTGCTTTGGTATTTTCCTTAATCTTGTTTATAAAGACATTTCATCGTGCTTTTCCATCCTCGCAACTCTTTTTCTTTACATTTTTCCTGTCTTTTATCATGTTTTTCGAGGCTCTGCGTGACTTCACTTCCCAAACTCTTGGATGTGCTTCCTTTTTCTATTTGACTGAACTGACAATTTCTCTTGTCAGTAAACTTTCTCAAAACTTGCCATCCTTACCACCCTGATCCATGACCAGATCTCACAACCCTGAATAGAATAACATCGAGAAGGGTCTGCTGGGCTTCTCAGACAATTCTCCCAGATTCATCACAATAGCCCACATTGTTGATGTCCTTTAAGCTTTAATTGAAACTCAGAACCATATACAAACCTTCGACGGTTTCTATTGCTTGCCTTTTATATTCCTTATTTTACTTTTCCTTCCCTGATCTGAAAAGAAATCTGCTAAAGATGATTCGATATTTCTTGACAGCATCATCTCACAAACACTGGTTGCTTTCTAATTTCATTTTAGATCTCCCTCCTCCACATTCCGCACTCCTCTCGGCATTCTATAGTATTACTTTCCCGTTGTGTGATGTAAGATTTCCTGTTCTGTCTTTATTTTCCTACATTTCAAGGGGCTCTGGATTTAGCTGCCTGACCCTTTTCAGTTTATGGGAACACATTTTTTTGAACCACTTTAATCTCCTCTCAGACTACGGCCACTGCTCTGATTCTGATTTATCTTCTAGTTGCTTGTTTCTGTTTACTTGAAGAAATAAAGTTAGACAGTGCCTTCTTCATCTAGCTTTGTCCTTTACAATACTTATGTGAAAATCAAATGAATTATGATCACTATTCCCTAAATATTGTCGTTTTCTTTCCAGGTGGCAATGGTAAAGACTGCGGATGGCGCTAACTGAGGAAATGTCAATGTACTCATACCTGCTGCTGAATGTCGGTGGTGGAGGGAGGGATTCGTTGTGGGTGGGGACCATTTATTTCGCCTGCTCAGTCTTTAATCATGTCAAACTGTCTGAGTACTTCTGGAGTTGCACTCATCAAACAAGTGGAGATTATTTCATCATATTCCTGACTTGAACCTTGGAGAATTTGGCCATACTTTGGCAAGGCAGAAGAAAAGTTACTTGCTGCAGGATTCCTAACTTCTGATCTGATGTTCTCACCGTAGAAGGGAAATGGTCTTGGATTAGCCTGAGAATGTTAATGCCAATGGATTCAGCAATGGAACTGCCTTTGAATGTTAAATGCCGATGATGAGATGGTTTATGATGGTCATTGTCTGACATTTGTGTGACACAAATGTTACTTGTCACTTGTCAGCCCAGAAGCCTGGCTGCTGTCCACGTCTAGCTGCATTTGGACTGATTTTTGTGATCTGAGGAGTTGGGATTTATAATCTCATGAGCTAACCTCATCACATCTGATCGTATGAAGGAGTGAGCTTGCAGATAGCTGGTTTTCAAAGTCCCTGCTGCCTTGGTTCTTCTAGATGGCCGTGAATCTAGAAGGTACTGTCCAAAAAGCCTTGGAGCAGTGAGTCTTGTAGATGGTATACACTGCTATTGCTGCGCATCAGTGGAATATGGATGAATGGTCTTGGAAGTGATAATTATTTAATTGGCTGGAATTTCACCTTATATTACATTGCAAGCATAACCATCACAGGTTTTGGTGGAATTAGTAGGTGAATTCCTAACCTCTGACTCTTAAAGGCAGTGTTATTAATATGGCTAGTCCAGGGCAATTCCTAGTCTATGATGGCACCCGGGATGCTGATAGACACTGTGTTGGGAACTCAGTGATGAGAATGCTACTGAAAATCAAGGAATGATGGTTTGATTCTTTATTGATATATTTGTCTAATGTTTGAGTGTCGTAAACATTACTTGCTGCATTTCAGCATGGCCTTTGTCAGGAATGGTATCATCAGTGACCATTCACTTGTCTGACTATATGATAGAGAGAGGGTCATTGGAGCAGCTGGAAATGGTTGAGCCTCAGACACTCTGTTTCCTGAGGAATGGCTGCAGAGCTTTCCTGGAGTTCCAGTTACTCACACTGACAACAGGCATTATTGTTGCTGGGGATAATTACTCACACTGCAAACAGGCATTATTGTTGCTGGGGGTAATTACTCACACTGACAACAGGTATTATAGTTGCTGGGGATAATTACACACACTGCGAACAGGCATTATTGTTGCTGGGGGTAATTACACAGATAACAGGCATTATCGTCGCTGGGGATAATTACTCACACTGACAACTGTCATTATTGTTGCTGGGGATAATTACTCACTCTGACAGCAGGCATTATTGTTGCTGGGGATAATTACTCACACTGACAACAGGCATTATTGTTGCTGGGGATAATTACTCACACTGGCAACAGGCATTATTGTTGCTGGGGATAATTACTCACACTGGCAACATGCATTATTGTTGCTGGGGATAATTACTCACACTGACAACAGGCATTATTGTTGCTGGGGATAATTACCCACACTGACAGCAGGCATTATTGTTGCTGGGGATAATTCGCAACAGGAGAGTACTTGCCCGAGATTCTGATTAACTACAGTTTTACTCGGGCTCCTATTGTCACACCCTGTTAAATGGTGACTCGATGTGAAGAGCAATTACTCTCACTGACCCTTTGGAGTTCCACTCTTTTAAACTGAGTTTGCAGTGGGTTCAGGATCTGAGTAAGCCTGATGGGTCACGAACTGAATGACACTGGACAGATTATTGCTGATTGATCCCATTATTGCTGACACCGTCCATCACATTTCCATGGTGGACCATACACCGATGGGTCAGTGACGGGCTGCAATGCAAGGGCTTTGCTTTTTGTTCACAGGACACACTCGGGCAGTTTATCACATTGTTGGTAGGTGTCAGTGTTCTTGTTGGAATGGAACAGCTTGGCTAGAGATGTGCCAATCTCTGGAGTTAAACCACAGTTTCCAGACTCTCCAGCCATTTCTTGATATTGTGTGGAGTGAATCGAATTTTCTAAAGATTGGAATCAGTGATGCTGGGGCCGACTGAAGGGGCCTGAAATTGATCATCTGCTCATCCCGCCTGGGTGAAGATTGTTCCAAATGCAGCAGCTTTATTTTATTCCTGCTGTGCTGGGCTCCCCAATGATTGGGGATTTCATTGTTGGAGAGCAGCAGACTCCTCTACCAGTGGTCTCTTTCATTGTCCACTATCTTTTATAACTACATGTGGCAGGACTGCAGGTATAGATCTGAACCATTGGTAGTGGGATCACTGAGTTCTGTCCATCACCTGCTGCTTGTGCTGTCGGAATACAACTCGTCCCGTTATGCAGTTGAAGGCAGTAAGAGTTTCTCCAGGTAGTCCCTCGTCTCCAGGTCTGGCTGGTGCTGCTCCCAGCATGTTCTTCTGTTCTCATCACTGACCCAGTTACTATAGAGTGGGAGATATATTGGGCCGAGATGGTGAGTGTACAGTGGGAGGTATGTTGGGCCGTGATGGTTACTGTACAGTGGGAGGTATGTCGGACCGTGATGGTTACTGTGCAGTGGGAGGTATGTCGGACCGTGATGGTTACTGTGCAGTGGGAGGTATGTCGGGCTGTGATGGTTAATGTACAGTGGGAGGTATGTCGGGCTTTGATGGATACTGTACAGTGGGAGATATGTTGGGCTGTAATGGTTACTGTACAGTGGGAGGTATATCTGGCCGTGATGGTTGCTGTACAGTGGGAGGTATGTCTGTCCGTGATGGCTACTGTACAGTGAGAGGTATATCTGGCCATGATGGTTACTGTACAATGGGAGGTATGTTGGTCCGTGATGGTTACTGTACAGAGGGAGGTATGTTGATCCAGAAAGTTGCAGACTGTATGAGTTTTACAGAACATGATTCTGCTGCTTCCAATGGGTCATTGTACCTCATGGATGCATCGTCATTGGTACCATTGTAAAGTCTGTACCATTCAGTACATGTCATGGTGAGGAGGGTCTGCAAAAGGTGAAGTTAGCCCTTGTTCCCCATAAGGACTGTGCAGTGAACATTGTTACCAATGTATGAAATGGAGAGGTGTATCTGCAGCGGGCAGATTGGTGATGATGTGGTCAATTATAGGTTTCCCTTTTATTGGTTCCCCATAACCTGCAACATAGCAGTCTAGCCGCCACTGGATCCAGCATCAATGCTGAGCACAATGATTATATTAGATTCCCTACAGTGTGGGAACAGACCCTTCGGCCCAACCAGTTCACACCAACCCTCCAAAGAGCAACCCACTACCATGGCCAATTCACCTGAGCTGCATTTCTTTAGACTGTGAGAGGAAACCCCTGCAGACACGGAGAGAATGTGCAAACTCCACACAGGCAGTTGCCCAAGGCTGGAATCAAACCTGGGTCCCTGGTGCTGTGAGGCAGCAGTGCTAACCACTGAGCCACCATGCTGCCCTATATTGACTATATGTCAAGGAGCTGTCCCCCTCTGTCTGGCTGTGCCCTGTCATTGGGACAGGAACTACCAGAGAGGATGGTGATGTTGCCTGGGATATAGTCCTGTTCACAGAATCTTGCTTTCCAGATAATATCTGATTGTTGTTTGATTAGTCTGTGGGAAATATACAACAGGTCACCTTTATATTCTGTACTATGAAGAGTTAATATCACTTTATTTCTGACATATTTAAAATAAACGAATAATCATTGTTTTTAAGTTGAAAGCAATTGAAGTGAACAATAATTGATTTAGCAGAATGCACACCTAACTATTACAGTTCAGTGACTGTAGTAAACAACTGATACATGTTCAGTTCAGTGAACACACCATCTTGCAGGCAGCAAAGCTGTTCGGAATGACATTGAGAAAAAAACCTACATTCAGACACGCTTTTACTGGCCCTTACCATGACCTCCAAAACACTGGCCATCTCCAAAATCTGTCCAGAGAGCATCCAAACTGGAGCTGGGCAGTTACTGATACAATCCCTCACAATAGTCTGGTTAGAGACATATCTGAACAATGGGGAGAAGTGTGTGGGGCAGACTGGTCAATGGACTAGCACATGGCATTGATCCAGACACAGTTCAACATTTGTAACAATGACCTATAAACAGCCATGTATTGCAAGTATATCTCTTCTTGTGTGCTACCTAAACTCCGTAATTCTGAGCCTTGGACCCGATCCTGAATGAAGATGTTATAAAGGTGATGGACCCCTGCTGCACATGGCATCTTACATTGAATCCCTCATAAACCATATCCAGTGTATGTTAGCCCCCCAATGTCAGTATCCAAACAGAATTGTGCAGCTCCATTGATGGTCAGTATGATCCCAGCCCAATGTCCTTGTGTGTGACTTGAACTGGAAATCTCTGTGTAAATGTTTGCAGCACTGTTCTAACCACTAACAGCAAAGTCTCTTTACTGAAGGTCTAACATCCTTTCGTAATACCAACTTTTAGAATGTCCAATAAACACAAAATCCCCCCTTTATTCAGTTCATTTTTGTAACAATATGATGAAAACAGTGCAGAATTCTCAGTAAGGAGAATTGGAATGATGAGTCTCATTTCCACACCCAAGACCAATTATTATTAAGTGCAAGGACTTTGAAAATATGTAATTATTTTTCCTTTTATTAATGTTGTGAAGTAATAGTCGACTTTCCTGCTCCTCAGATGCTGCCTGAACGGATGTGCTTTTTCAGAACCACACTTTTTGACTCTGATCTACAGCATCTGCAGTCCTCACTTTCTCCCTGCTAATACTCACTCATAATCATTCTTGTGGTAAAAAAAATCACTGTGTGTTTAAACATGTTAGTCAGATATGAGTACATTTTGAATTGCTTACGTCTATCTCAGAGCTCAGTAATGTTGGGTGTGAATGTCAATATCTATGTGATGCTCGGTATTTAGGCCAAGCCTCTAAGGGAATGACAGATTATCCCTTCAGCTGTTCACAACAAGCAAGTTACGGACTGAACCCAATTAGCCTGAGCTCACAAAACCCAAAGCACAGGGTCTAGCATTGGGCAGGTCTGGACAGTATTTTTCATTTTAATTTATTCACATAATATGATTGGGTCAGTATTTATTGTCAGCCCCTTGTTGCCCTTGAGAAGGTGGTGGTGAGCTGCCGCACTAAACCACTGCAGTCGATGTGCTGTCGTTAGACTTGCAATACCATTCTGGAGGACAGTGAAACAATGACACTGAAGGAACAGCAATATATTTCCCAATCAGGGTGGTGGGTAGCTTGGATCGGAATGTGAACATCGTCGGGCACCCATATATCTGCTTCCCTTATACTTCTTGATGGTTGTGGATTCGGAGGTACGTTATAAGGAGTCTTGGTAAATTTCTGCAGGGCACCTTGTAGATGGCAGGAATTGCTACTACTGAGTGTCAGTGGATGAGGCATGAAGCTGCACTCACACAGGCAAATGGGGAGGAGCGGGTATTTCATCGCAGACGCATTCATCATGTATCTTAGAGAGGGAGACAGGCTTTCAGAAATCATGAGGTAAATTATTAGATTAGATTACTTACAGTATGGAAACAGGCCCTTTGGCCCAATAAGTCCACACCAACCCTCCGAAGGGAAACCTATCCAGACATGCTCCTCTACGTTTACCCCTTCACCTAACAATATGGGCAAATACGCATGGCCAATTCACCTAACCTGCACATCTTTGGACTGTGGGAGGAAACCGGAGCAAACCCACGCAGACACGGAGGGAATGTGCAAACTCCACTCGGACATTTGCCGAGACAGGAATTGAAGCCGGGTCTCTGGCGCTGTGATTCAGCAGTGCTTAGCACTGTGCCATCGTATTTATGCAGGATTCCTAGCTCCTGAAACACTCTTGTAGCCAATTCAATTACATATATCGAAATGTGTGCCGCTGGAAAAGCACAAGAGGTCGGCAGCATCTGAGGTACAGGAGAATTGAAGTTTTAGCATACGCCCTTCACAGGAATGGGTAATGAAATTATATGATCAGTCCAGTTCTGGTTTACAGTAATCCCTGGGATATTGCTAGGTGGATATTCGGTGATAGTGGTGGCATTGACCGTTAGAGGATATGGTTCAGTTCTTTAATTTTAGAGGTAATTATTGTCTGGCACGTGTGTAATGGAAGTGGTCCTTGTCACTCTTAAGCACATACCTGCATAGTTCCAGGTCCTTGTTGCATTTGGATAAGGATTGCTTCAGTGTCTGAGTAAATTACGAATGGTGTTGAACATTGTCCAATCATTGGCAAGTATCCCAACTTGTGACTTTAATGTATAGGGAGGGCCATTGATGATTGGGCGTAGGGCAGTGAGCTCACTGATACTGTCCCTCTCTCTTGGTTAGGAAGCTGGCCTTTACTTTCACCTGCTCCAGAGGTGTCTAACAACATATCGGAGCAGAATAATGTTACAGGATCTTCCCCAAGGAGCTGAGTGAGGACTCGGTTCGCTCAATCTGTTGGACAGCTAGTTATTAATACTACAGTGTGGGTTCATTTCCTTCACTGACTGGTGTGACTAAATGACTGTCCTGCTCATCCTCTCCCTTACTTGAGGCATGATGACTGTCCTGTTAAACTACCACTAGTGGTCTCTGTCTAACAAGAGAGCAGCCCTGTCATTCTGTAGGAGTGTTTTACCTTTCTATTTTTGATGTACAGACTTACTCAAACACCAACACAGGGGAAATGCTGCGGAGATGGCTGGTCTCCACCAATCCCAGCCACCTTCCTTTGTATCAGGTATAACTTCAACCAGTACAGACGATTCCTATTTGCTCCAGTTTTGGGCGTTAATCCTGGATACGGCATTTGGTCAAGTGCAGTTGTGACGATGTTAAAAGTGCAGTCACTGCCGCCTTATCTCTAGAATTCAGCTGTGTATTTTCTTGTTGTACATCGTTAAACCAAGGCTTCAATGAGCCCAAGGGATAGAGGCCAAACTGAACTTTATTGAACAGGTTGGTGCTGAGGAAATGCTACTTGATCCCACTGCAGATTCCAATAACATTCCAATTTTTTTTAGTGATCGGGATTAGATCAATGGGGCAGTCATTGATTGCCTGATGTTTGGTCTGTGTGTATACAGGTCACATCTGGAGAGTTCCCCAGATTGTCAGGTATATGCCAGTGATGTATCCCAGCAGGAACAGCTTGAATGGAATGTTCTCAGGCCCCACAGTCTTTGCATTATCCCATCCATCCAGCCACTTGGAGATACCACACAAAATGAACTGAATTAGCTGAAGACTGCCATCAGGAGGAGACTAAAATAGATCATGCCATTGATATATCTGCCTGAACATTGCTGTGAATGTTTCAGCCTTAGCTTTTCTATTGTGCTGAGCCCATCCATCATTCAAGAACGTAGTATTTGTGGATCCTCCTCCTCTAGAGAGTTGTTTGATTGACCACACAATTCATGCTGACAGCATATGACAGGATTGCAGAGATTAGGTCTGATTTGTTGGCTAGATCTGTCTGTCACGAGCTGGTTAGGCTATTTGGTGAGTAAGTGGTCCTGTTTGGTAATGTCACCTCATTGAGAGGTGTACCTGGTGCTGCCCTTGGCAGGGTCTCCTGTATTCTCCATTGAACAAGGGTATATCTCCTGGTCTGATGGTCAGGGTAAAGTGGAGCAGATGCCCGGCAATGACAGTGAAAATTGTGCTGGAGTACTATTCTGCTGCTATTGGTAATGACCCAAACCACCTCTCACAGGCCAGTGCTGAGTACACGATCTCTTCAAAATCTGTCCCATTTAACATGGTGATAGTATCTCTCACATTGGCACTCATGTACACGCACACGTGCACACACACGCGCACACGCACACACAAATGTAAAAGTGGGACTTTGTCTCCACAAATACTGTGTGTGGTGTCACCATTCCCAGTATGGTCATCGATCAATGTGAATGCCGCCAGTAGGTTTCTCACTCTCAGTTGCTCCCCCCCCTCCCCTGACCAAGTGCAGACCCAGTCTCGCAGCTATGTACTTTTTGAACTGACCATCTTTATCAGCAATGCTGCTGCTGAACCCATCTTCGTGGTGGTTATGAAATGGCCCACCCAGTATACATTCTCCAGCTCTGTCACTCTCTGAGCTTCCTGCAAGTGTTGTTTAATGTGGAGCGACACTGATCCATCAGCTGAACGAGGTGAGTCAGCAGGAGGTTTTCGTGACAGTGTTTGATCTGACACCGTGAGGCTGAGGGAGGGGAGTCAGCAGGAGGTTTCCGTGTCAGTGTTTGATCTGACACCGTGAGGCTGAGGAAGGGGAGTCAGCAGGAGTTTTCCCTGTCAGTGTTTGATCTGACACCGTGAGGCTGAGGGAGGGGAGTCAGCAGGAGGTTTCCGTGTCAGTGTTTGATCTGACACCGTTTGGTTTTGTTGTGTCACATTGTTACTTGAGCAATTTGTAAGACACCCCTCCCAAATCTTGCCCTAGCCCCCAGATATTAGGAAGGAGGGGTTTCCAGGGTCTGCAGCACTTTTGTTTTTGTCACTGTCAATTGAAGGGCCTCTTCTGTCTGTACGACACTATGACTCTTGTCATTGGACACTCCAAGGTCTCCCTCCTTCAGTTCCTCCCAGTGCCTTGTTTATTTCACAGATTTCTACAATATTTTCTCTGTTACGTCATTGCACAATACTGTTTTTAAGAATCTATGTGTATCTCTGGATCTTTCCCTGTCATCTCCACCAGCCGCTGCATCCATCTGTATCTCAGTAATCCTCCGTATCTCCACAATCTTTATCGCATACTCCAGCCTCATCCATCACTATAAATTCCGCCAGCCCCTACACCCCTCCCTGTGTCTCTAATCGCCAGCAGCTACACCTCTCCCTATATCCTGTGAATGATTTTAAAAATATCTCACTAATATCTTCTAGCATGCACAAGCCATGCTATCTCTTGACTAACTCCAGCCTTGCTTTCCCATATCTGTAACATCTCCAGCCTTGCCTTCCTATCTCTGCAACATCACCAGCCTTGCTTTCCTATCTCTGTAACATCTCCAGCATTGCTTCCCTATCCCTGTAATATCTCCAGCCTTGCTTTCCTATCTCTGGAACATTTCCAACCTTGCTTTCCAATCTCTGTAACATCTCCAGTCTTGCTTTTCTATCTCTGTAACATTTCAAGCCTTGCTTTCCTCTCTCTCTGTAACATCTCCAGCCTTTGCTTTCCTGTCTCTGTATCATGTCCAGCTTTGCTTTCCTATCTCTGTAAAATCACCAGCGTTGCTTTCCTACACATCTCAGTGAATTGGTTATATATCTGCTCCTGTTCTGTTGTCGTTCTGTGGGCAGCATGGTTGCACAGTGGTTAGCACTGCTGCCTCATAGTGCCAGAGGCCCGGGTTGAATTCCCGCCTCAAGCAACTGTCTGTGTGGCGTTTGCACATTTTTCCTATGTCTGCGTGGGTTTCCTCTGGGTACTCCGATTTCCACCCACAATACAAAGGTTAGGTGAATTGGCCATGCTTAGTTGCCCGTAGTGTTAAGCGTAGAGGAATGGGTCTGTGTGGATTGCTCTTCGGAGGGTCGGTGTGGACTTGTTGCGCCGAAGGGCCTGTTTCCACACTGTAAGCAAAAAGCTCTGTGTCTGTCATCATTTTGCTTCGAAACCTGACCCACAAAGCCTCATTTGAAGGCCCTTCCAAGGTATTGTCCATCCTTTCAGCAATAACTTGCTTGTTAATTAATAATGCAACACCACTTGCTCTTTAACACCCTGCCCTGTCCTGCCTGTAGTTCCAATACAACAGAGTATTGAGTTGCTAGCCCTGAGCTCCCTCAAATGCGACTCTGTGATGGGAAAAAATGTCACACCTCCACATGTCAACTCAATCCCTTAGCGCATCTGTCAGCTTATCTGATTATATTCCCAGCATTAATGTAAGCTGGAATTTAATACCTGGAATACTCTGTACCTCGGAGTTCTTCACTCATTTCCTGTTTGTTATCAAGCTGCTCAAACCATGAACCACAACTCTAACTCTGGCACTGAATGAATATCTGTGGAATTGTAATTTCTTTTTTTTAAAAAATGTATTCATCAAGTGCAATTTTCCAGAACTGAGCAGTCAGTTCCATGTACGATGTATTTCTGATGGTTAATTCCCCCCTCAGTGTGCAGAGGTGACAGCCCTCAGTAATGGAGAAAGTGAGGACTGCAGTTGATGGAGATCAGAGTCAAAAAGTGTGGTGCTGGAAAAAACACAACAGGTCAGGCAGCATCCGAGGGGTAGGAGAGTCGATGTTTTGGTCATAATCTCTTCATCAGGAAGGCATTGGTGCATTCCTTTATTTTTTTGATTCCATGATTCGCAGAATGTTGTGAACTGTACTTACTCAGGAAGGCAGCACTGTATATTGCACTGACATGGAAATCAGTCGATCAGTTGGTTGGACAGGGTGTAGAAAAGTTGAAGGGAAGTATACACTGATTGAATGAATTACAAACATAAGGATAGGTAAATCCCCAGGGTCAGATGGGGTATACCCTAGGTTACTCCAGGAAGTGACGGGAGAGATTGGCGTGCCTTTGGTGATGATCTTTGCGTCCTCACTGTCCACTGGAGCAGTGCCAGCCAGATGACTGTAGGGTGACAAATGTTATTCCCTTGTTCGGGAAAGGCTATAGGATAACTCTGGGAATGACTGAACAGTCAGTCTTACATCAGTGGTGGGCAAAGTATTGCAGCCGTTTCTGAGAGACCATATTTACAATGACATAGAAAACAATAGTTTGATTAGAGATAGTCAGCAGAGCTTTGTGAGGAGCAGGTCATCCCTCAGAAACCTTAATGAGTTCTTTGAAGATGTAAAAATCACGTTGATGAAGGTAGACCAGTGGATGTGGTGAAGAAGAATTTTGGCAAGGCGTACCCCATTGTAGGCTCATTCAGAAGGTACGGAAGCATGAGGTGCAGGGACATTTGGATGTCTGGATACGGGCGTGGCTGGCCCATAGAAGACAAAAGATGGTAGCAGATGTAATGTATTCAGTCTGGAGCTCAGTGACCAATGATGTTCCACAGGGATCGGCTCTGGGACCTGTGCTGTTTGTGATTTTTGTCAATGACTTTGATGAGGAAGTGGACAAGTAGGTTAGTAAGTTTGCTGATGACACGGAAGTTGGTGGGGTTATGGATAGTGTGGCGGGCATTGTAGCTTGCAACAGGATATTGATAGGATTCAGAACTGGACTGATAAGTGACAGATAGATTTCAACCTTAAAAAGTGTGAAGCAATTTATTTTGGAAGATTGCATTTGTATAAAGAATACAGGGTTAAAGGCAGAATCCTTGGCAGTGTGGAGTGACAGAAGGATCTTGGGGTCATTGTCCATCGATCTCCCAAAGTTTCCACCCAAGTTGATAGGGTTGTTCAGAAGGAATACGGTGTGTTGTCTTTCATTACCAGGGGGATTGCGTTTAAGAGCAGCGAGGTTATTTCTTCGCTCTATAAAGCAGTGGTTCAACCACACTTGGAATACTCTGTTTAGTTATGGCTGCCTCATTATAGGAAACACTTGGAAGCCTCAGAGAGTATGCAGAGGAAACTTAACAGGATGCTGCCTGGACTGGAGGGCATGTCTTACAATGGAAGGTTGAGCGGCTCGGGCTTTCCTCCAGCGGTGGTAGTAGAGTCAGATACATTTGGGATATTTAAGAAGATTCTTGGATAGGCACACGAAAGTTGTGCATTGAAAGTTATGTAGGTTAGTCTGATCTTAGAGTAGGATAAAAGGCTGGCAAAACATTGAGGGCTACAGTGCCTGCACTGTGCTATACCGTCCAGTGTTCCAGGTTTCACTCAGCTTGTGGATTCTCATCAGTTGGTGAACTTGTCAGGGAGTGAGGTATGTGAGGGAGTGAGAGAATGGAGTGTGCGAGGAAGTGAGGTCAGGAAGGTGGGGAGGGACGTTAGACCAAGACTTCCAGTTTTGATGTGATTGTTACATTCACCCGAGTGTCAGTACAATATGTGTGGTTATCTAGACCAGACAAAATCCACCAAGTTCAGTGATGAAAACGATTTTTGGCTTGCCGTTTGCTCCTGGTTACTTCAGATACATTCTGCTGGGTGACCTATGAATTAGTACCTGAGCATCCACATGCATGTGTTATTTTATTTTGATACTGTTGAATATGAAGATACATTTATTGGATATAGTTTCAGAGGGTTCACTGTGAGACAGAAGATGCTGCAGAAGACTGTCAATTGTGAACGTTTTCACCCAGTGTCTGGTCCATGGGCAGATGTATGGAGTATGAGGGACATGCCAGATGTCATCACCGTAAGTAACTTGTGTGGTGTGATTCTAATACTCCATGTCCATACATCTGCTCCCTGGGCCAGGCTCTGACTGAGTGTGAATTTGTAAGGCATGGTTCCTGGTCAGTCATTGGTAAATAATTTTAGACAGCATTTATACGTACACTGAGTTCAGCGATAGCCTGTTGGCGAGTTTCCTCAAGCTCAAGGTGGATTTCAAATGATTCTCTGTGAGGGAATGTTTGAATGAATGCCCTGACCCAGTTTTGAAACTCTCTTCACAGATTCAGGACAAGGCCAGTGTCTCTCTGAGTGCTACATGCAGCTGTGAGGTCCAGTAGCACTGTACCCGAATTCACCCTTTTGGAATCCACTTTTAATGTCGGTCATGATGCAAAATGATGTGTTTACTGACCTGCACAATAATCAGGAGTTTATCATGTTTGTGTATTGTGCAATAATAAGGTATGAGCGACAACTATTCAACTGAACAATAACTGCATCATCTCTGAAGACAATAGAATTGATTCGATGTTGATGGAGTTAAAATATAAACACCGAACAAACTTTTATTATACAAATGTAAAGAATGCACGTTTTGTTTTGTATTGAAAAAGAACATGTTGTCTGACTGTGCTGGTGAACACAATTACATATTAAATCTCAGTATTCAAATACCTATATTGTCGCTCTCTCATTTTCAAAATAGTTGACATCTGACAGATTGAATATTCAGAGTGAGCATTTGATTGAACAATCAAATAGAATTATAGCATTTAAATATAATCAATCAATTTAATTTCTCACCTGAAATGTGTGAGCTTCAGTTATTTGCCAACAATTCTATTAGTTTTAAAGCAATGATGGAAAAGGATAGACTAGACCTAAAAGTTGAAGTTCTAAATTGGGGAATGGCCAATTTTGGCGGTATAAGGCAAGATCTTTCAAAAGCTGATGACATCAAATGTTCGCAGGTAAGCGGACGGCTAGAAAATAGGAAGCCTTCAGAAATTAGATAGCCGGAGTCTAGAGACAGTATATTCTTGTTAGGGAGAAAGGAAAGGCTGGTAGGTATACATTGTGCGAAATGACGAAAGACATTGAGGGGCTGGTTAAGAATAAGAAGGAAGGATATGACAGGTACAGGCAGGATAGATCGAGTGAATCCTTAGAAGAGTATAAAGGCAGGACGAGTATTCTCAAGAGGGAAATCAGGAAGGCAAAAAGGGGACATGAGATAGCTTTGGCAAATAGAGTTAAGGAGAATCCAAAAGGATTTTACAAATACATTGAGAACAAAGGGTAAACAGGGAGAGAAAAGAGCCCAAAGATCAGCAAGGCGGCCTTTGTGTGGAGCCACAGGAGATGGGAGAGCTCCTAGATGAGTATTTTGTATCAGAGTTTACTCAGGAGAAGGACATGGGAAATGTAGATATATGGAGAAATAGATGGTGATATCATGAAAAATGTCCATATTACAGAGGAGGAAATGCTGAATGTCTTGAAACGCATGAAGGTGGAAGAATCCCCAGGACCTGATCGATCAGGTGAAACTTGAAAGGGTTCAGCAAAGATTTATATGCAGGTTGCCAAGGTTGGAGGGTTGGAGCTACAGTGGAGTTTGAACAGGCTGGGGCTGTTTTCCCTGGAACGTTGGAGATTGAGGGGTGACCTTATAGAGGTTTAATAATCATGAGGAGCATGGATAGGGTAAATAGACAAGGTATTTTCCCTGGTGTGGTGGAGTCCCGAACTAGAGGGCATAGGTTTTGGTTAGGAAGCGAAAAATGTAAAAGACATGTAAAGGGCATTTTTTTCACTCAGAGGGTTGTACGTGCGTGGAATGAACTACCAGAGGAAGTGGTGGTGGTTAGTACAATTGCAATATTTAAATGGCGTCTGGATGGGTATATGAATAGAAAGTGTTTAGAGGAATATGGGCTGAGTGCTGGCAGATAGGACTAGATTGGGTTAGGATACTTGCTCAGCATGGGCAGGTTGGACTGAAGGGTTTGTTTCCATGCTGTACATCTTTTTGGCCCTGTGACTGTAATTTAGAAATGCCAATAATTTAACATGCAGTATCAAATATATAAATAGTTTATATTATTAAATTGTAGCATACAATAAGTTGAAAACATGCTATTTTCAGAATGAAAGATAAAGAACAAAGAACATTCCAACACAGGAACAGACCCTTCGGCCCTCCTAGCCTGTGCTGATCCAGATCCTCCTATTTTCTAAACCTGCCACCTATTTTCTAATGGTCTGTATCCCTATGCTTCCTACACATTCATGTTTCTTAGATACATCTTAGATAACGCTATCGTTCCTGCCCCTACGCCCTCTGGCCACACATTCCAGGCTGTCACCACCCTATGTGTAAAGAACTTCCCACATATATCTGCCCTAAACCTTTCTCCTCCTACTTTGAACTCATGACCCCGAGTATTGAGTTCCACAATCTGGGGAAAAAGTTTCTTGCTGTCCACTCTGTGTACATCTGTCTTGAATTTGTAGACCTCAACCTTCGACTTTGTAATGAATATTGTCCTAATCTACTCAATCTTTCTTCATAACCTGCACCGTCCAACCCAGGCAGCATCCTGGTGAACCTACTCTGTACCCTATTCAAAGCATCCACATCCTTTTGTTCATGTGGTGACCTGAACTATACGCAGTATTCCAAATGCGGCCAAACCAAAGTCCTATGTAACATGACCTGCCAGCGCTTGTACTCCACACCTGATCCAATGAAGGAAAGTATGCCATATGCCGCCTTGACCACTTTACTGACCTGTGTTGGCATCTTCAGTCCGCAATGGGCCGAACACCCAGATCTCGCTGGAAGTCAATTTTCCCCTGGACTTTTCCGTTTACTGTGTTGTTCACTCTTGAACTGGTTCTTTCAAAATACATCACCTCGCATTTGCACAGATTGAACTCCGTCTGCCATTTCTGCGCCCATCTCTCCAATCTATCTATGCTCAGCTGTATTCTCTGACAGACCCCTTCACTATTTGATACTCCAACAATCTTGGTGTCATTTTCAAACTTGCTAATCAGGCAACCGATAACTTCTTCCAAATCATTGATATATGTCACAAACAACAGTGGTACCGATTTGGAGATGCTGGTGTTGGACTGGGGTGTACCAAGTTAAAACTCACACAACATCAGGAGGCATGGTACATTGGGGAAACCGAGCAAAGACTACGACAACGGATGAATGGGCACCACACAACAGTCAACAGACAGGATGGTTCCCTCCCAGTTGGGGAAAACTTCAGTGCTCCAGGACATTCAGCCTCGGAACTTCGGGTGACCATCCTCCATGGTGGACTTCGGGACAGGCAGTAGAGATAAGTGGTCGAGCAGAGGCTGATAGCTAAGTTTGGTAGCCATAGGGAGGGCCTCAACCAGGACCTTGGGTTCATGTCACATTACAGGCGATCACCATTGCACTACACACACACGCACACACATGCGTACACACGCACACATGCACACACACGCTCAAACACGCACGCAGATATTCCTTCTCTCTCTCTCTCACACACACGCATGGACACAGGTACACACAGATGCGCACACAGACACCCACACACTCCCTTATAGACACACACACATCCACACTCACACAAGCATACCCTCACAGTCTTAAGACACTCTGCACTGACTCCACACACACACACACACACACACACACACATTTTCTCACACTCACAACCTCCACTCCAGACAGACACACACGCGAAGACCCTTATGTCCACATATATTTTGGGGGGTGAAATTGTACTTGCAGAGTTACATTGTAATGTGCTCAAAAACTGCATATATTCATGTAGAACTCTGAGCTCAAGAAGTGCATGAATTTATATAAAACTCTGTTATCTCACTTTTTAGATTAGAATCAATCTAAACATCGTGGCATAGACAGAGAACACAGGGGGCTAACACCTTCAACATATTGACTAGCTATCACCATTGTTAACAACTAAGCCAGGAATGCAACTTTAAAAAAAGGATTTGTGATTTACACATGAAAGAAGTGAAACTATCACTATATTCTAACAAATGAAATGCTTAAAAGACAATCAATTTTTCAATGTATAATTTCAGTTACATCACACTGTAAATTTTTGCTATAAATGCTGTGTTAGAATTGCGCCCTCCACAATCACCTGACGAAGGAGCATCGCTCTGAAAGCTAGTGCGCTTCCAATTAAACCTGTTGGACCATAACCTGGTGTTGTGTGATTTTTAACAATGTTCCCAGCACGGATCGCTGTTGCACACCACTGGTCATAGGTCTCCAGTTTGAGAAATGCCCTTCCAGTATTACTCTCTGTCTCCTTTTACCCAGCCAGTTCTCTATCCATCTAGATAGAACACCCTGGACCCCATGCGACTTCACCTTCTCCATCAGCCGACAATGGGGAACCTAATAAAACGCCTTCCTCAAGTCCCGCAGTATCTTCTCCAGCAGCATCCCTACCACTGATGAAATGAGTGAGGGTTTGTAACAAGGGCACAACAGTAACTATGGGTGGTTTGAACATGCAAATTGGCTCAAGTAATCAACTTGACAGTGATATTCTTGAATAATGATTCATAGAGTGTATGAGAGATTATTTCAGAGATCAAGACGTCATGGAAACAACCAGAGAATGGGACGGCGCGGTGGCACAATGGTTAGCGCAGTACTAGGGTCCCTGGTTCGATTCCAGCCTCGGGGGACTGTCTGCGTGTAATTTGTACATTCTCCCTCTGTCTGCGTGGGTTTCCTCCCACAGTCCAAAGATGTGCAGGTCAGGTGAATTGGCCATGCTAAATTGCTCATAGAGTTAGGTACATCACTCAGAGGGAAATGAGACTGGGTGGGTTACTCTTCGGAGGGTCGGTGTGGACTTGTAGGGCATCTAATCTAATTTATATTTGATTTTATGTAACAAGGAAGGATTGGTGGGTGAGCTTTGCCTTGGAAGAAGTACCCACAATATGCTGGAGTTTCACATTCAGATGGAAAGATGAAGACTGAGTCATACATGAGCATTTCAGTTTTGGGCAATGATAATTATACTGGCCGAAGGAAGGACTTGGCTGTGGTGGACTGGGGGGAGAAAAGAACAGTCAAAGGCAGGACAGCTGAAGAATTTTGGCAAACAATTAGGGAGGTAATAAAGACCGAAGAAGAATTTCATTACGGAGAAAAAACATCCAGATCTTGATAAGGAAATCAAGGATAACATGAAGGCAAATTCCAGTGCATATCATACTGCACATGTCAGTCACACTGTGGAGGACTGGGCAAATCAGTGGCCTCGTGTTGTTAACACTGAATTCTGATGTGATAAACCCAGATAATATTCAAGTGACCTGGGTCCAAGTCCTGCCACAGCAAGTGGCGGAGCTTAAATTCAAATCTGGAATTAAGAAACTGATGGTGGTTATGAATCAATTGCCAAGAAAAACTCACCTGGTTCACTAATGTCCTTTAGGGAAGGAAACGGGCATTCTATCATAGATTCACCACTCTCAGGCTGAAGAGGTTTTTCCTTATCTCCGTTCTAAAGATGTTCTCTTGACTCTCAGGATATGTCCTTGGGTCATTTCTCTCCCTAACAGTGGAAGCATCTTCCCAACATCTACTCTGACCATGCAACCAGTATTCTGTATGCTTCAATTAGATCCCCCTTCATCCTTATAAACTCAAGCGAGTACAGACCCAGAGATCTCACATATTATTTTTTTCATTCCAAGGACCATTCTTATGAAGCCCCTCTGAACATGCTCCAGCGCAGTACATCCTTCCTGAGTTATGGGGCCGAAAACAGTACACAATACAACAAATGTGGTCTGACAAGAGTCTTACAGAGCCTCAGAAATCCATCGCTGCTGTAATATTCAAGTGTTCTCAAAATAAATGCCATCACTGTATTTACCTTTATGACTGGGCGGGCCACCTGAAATAATCTTACGATGGACAATAATAAATTTACCATGGAGTTACAAAAATGAACAATGATTAAAGCATGCTGGGAAGTTGAACCCAGCCTTGACCAAAGTCTCTGTGCTCATCCACATGCTGCAGAATCCAGACAGGCTGCAGCTACCCACAAATGGTTGCAAAGAAACCTGAAAAAACGGACCCTGTAATACACACCTGAAGTTGGACCTGAATGGGACAATGGAATGTCGCCCTTGGGCCATCAATGTGACAGCACCTGGTTGAGTCTGATTGATCAGAGTAAATGAACCTGATCATTTCATTGGCAGATCCTCCACACCCTACCAAAAGGTGTGAAGACTCGGAAGGATAAGAATCACCGTAAAACCCCTCAGAGAGTGGTAACTCGAGAATAACCACTGGAAGAGAAGACGCCTCCAAGACCATCAGAAGAATAAGACGACTTCACCACGTGGAATCCGGTCAACGTCTAGTGAGGTGTATGTGATCATCCGAAGTTAAACCATAAGATAATTTGTAGTGTTTTGCATTACGTTATAATACGTTTTATTGTTCTAATATTAATTGTGTTCAATTAACAAAATTATTGTTCATAAGAGTTGACTCAATTCTTTTGATGAATATAAGATTTCAAACACATTGTGCAGCAGACACACCACCTTCCTAACTACTGACTCAACTTGCACGATTACCTTGAGACAATCCTGGACTGGAACTCGCAACACTCTTTGTACTTCAGCCGTATGAATTTTCTCCCCAAGTATAAAATAGTCCATGCCGCTCTTCTTCCTACTAAAGTGCATCACCGCGCACTTTCCCAGGTTGTATCTCATCTGCCACTTGTTTGGCCACTCTCCTACCCTCTTTAAATCTTTCTGCAGCCTCCCTGCCTCCTCAATAATACCTGTCCCATTATCTACCTTTGCATCATCTAAAAGTCTCGCCGGAGTGCTCTCAGTTCCTTCATCTAGATTGTTCATGTACAAAGTAAAACGTTTTGGTTCCCTTGCAGAACACCAGCTGTCATCGGCTGCTATCCAGAGAAGGACCTTTTTATTCCCACTCTCTACCTTCTGACAGACAGTCAAGTTTCTGTACACACTAGTACCTTGTCTCTGACACCATGGTGCATTATCTTACTCAGCATCCTCCTGTGAAGCACCTTGTCAACGTCCTTCTTGAAGTGCAGATAGATAACATCCATTAGCTCTCCTTGGTCTAACCTGCTTGTTACATCCACAAACCATTCTAACAGATTCATGAGCATGACCTCCCCTTGACGAAACCATACTGACTTTGCCCTACTTTACCATGCACCGGCAATTATTCAGAAATCTCATCCTTCACAATGGATTCGAGGAACTTACCCACGACTGGGGTTCAGCTAATCAGTTTATAATTTTCAGCCTTTGGCCTTATTCCCCTTTGAAACAGGGTGTCAGCGAGATCCAAGATGGCGGCGACCAAGTAGGTATGAGTCTGCAGAGCTCTGCCCAAGACTCAGACAAAGTGGGGTACCCACTCTCAACTCACCTTTTAAATTGTTTAAAATAGTTTTTGCCCAGCAGCCTTGGCCATTCTACATCAAACTTTATAATTTGACGCTTTTTAAAATGACCAAAGGTAAAGGCTGTCGCTGTTCACAACAGGCAGGGACACCTGCCCACCTCACCTCCCCCCACCTCGCAGCAAGGCAGACGTCTGCGGCCGCCGCGGGGGACTCATCTGCAGAGGCGAGCCGGATTGCGGAGCTTGTTACACTGCAAGAAATGATTGATGCTTCCGTTGAAGAGACTCAGTCAAGGTGGGAGTCAATCTCGGTCATGCTGCAGAAACATGACGGAGAGATCGAGAAACTCGGGCAGCGTGTCTGAGATGCAGAGCAATGGATCACAGCCTCCGAGAACACTGCTGACTTATCCATGGGTCAGCTCTGGGCTCTAGAACATCGAGTCCCGACCGAAGAGGAACATATTGAAGACCTCGAAAGTCGAGGTCATCGGAAAAATATTCGATTACTGGGCCTTTCCGAACGGGAGGAGGAAGCCCAGCGTTTTGCTTTCCTGAAGCAATGGCTCCCATAGCTGCTGAAACTGGAGTCGGAGCTGGGGGCGAGTGCGGGTTGAACGGGACCACCGGGTTGCTGTGCGCTGGCCCGGGTCGGACCAGCGCCCCCGCCCAGTCCTAGTTCAACTTCAACATTACAGGGAAAAGCAGATGCTGCTCGAGTCCTCCAGAGTGTTGGGGAATGATATACAAGGGCTCCCGGATAATGTGGTCTGAAAGAGGAAGGCATTTGATAAGGCGAAGATGGTGTGGTGGTGGGGTGGTGGTGGGGGGGTGAGGTGGGTTAGCTCCCACCCTTTTAACCTCTGTCTCATAAGGTATTGGAATTTATTTGCTCTACTTTGTAATGCCTGGACCGAAGGCAAGGTTCTGGCTGAGAAACGTTATGGCGGGATTATTGGAAGCTAGTCGTGCCCCTTGTGAACAAGGGGGAACGTTTCCTTTTAAATATGTTTTCTGTCATTTGTTTTTAGGAGTAGTTCTCAGTTGTTTTAATTTCACTGCTTAAAGAGTGTTTTTACGTGTGAATCGTTTTGGCTTTTAGTCAATGTCTTTTGGGTGTGGTTATTCCTCCTGGGGGGTCTCGGGTTTGCTTGGATAATCATGGCTCGCGATTCGTTTAGGTGGTTCACCGGGAATGTCAAGGAGACCCACTCACTAATCAAAAGGAAAAAGATATCATCAAGTCTTAAAAAAGGAAGAGTGGATGCAGCCTTTCTGCAGGAGACGCATTTACTTGATAAGAAGCATTCGAGGATGAAATAGGTTGGATTTGGCCAGGTGTTCTTTTCATCTTTGAGCTCAAAAAGTAGGGGAGTAGCCATTCTTATTCAGACGAATTTTCCCTTCCAAATGCTGAGCCAATAAAAGATGGGTCTGGACGGTATATAATTATTAACACCCTAATATATGAAGAAGAATTTGGGATTTTGAATCTCTATTGCCCCCCGGCGCTCACTTTTGAATTTGTGATGGAAGAGTTCTCCAAGCTGATAGCTCTCGGGGTGCACAACACAATTTTAGGGCGAGATTGTAATTATATCATCAACCTAGGGCGGGACAGAATACCTCAGATCTCTGCGGGCATATCCGTGAGATCTAGGCAATTGGCGGATCTGAGTAGGGAGTTGGGGCTGGTAGATGTATGGAGGCGTCTTCGCCCTCAGGGTAGAGACTTTACTTTTTAATCTAACCCACACAAGTTCCATACCAGAATCGATATGCATCTGTCCCCTCGACACTTTTGAACTCAATATTGCATTGTAAAGTAGGTAATATAACTATTTCTGACCATGCCACAGTATATATGGAGGTTAAAACCAGTAATGATGAGATAGGTTCCCGACATTGGTGTATGGACCTATTCCTATTGACGGATAGTATGTTCATAAAATATTTCTCAGAGGAATTTAAAACCTTTTGGGATACCAACTCCAACAAGGCCAGTAACCCTTCGGTAATGTGAGAGACTGGTAAGGACTATGTGCAAGGCCTGGTTATCTCATATTCTGTGACCCAGAAAAGACAAAAAGGGAGAAAAACAGCGTCTGCTCGAGGCTCGCCTGAAGACGGCTGAGACAGCGTATGTGGGTAGACCCTCCATTACTGGATTACAGCTGATCACAGCCCTTACCGTAACTTTGAATACCACACTTACACAAAAAGCAAAAAGGGAGCTACTACTTGCGAGGCAGAGATTATTTGAATACGGTGACAAGCCTGGCAGGTATCTAGCATACCTTGCCAGAAAGAAAAAGGCTCCCCAAGGCATTACGTCTTTAGAAAGAATGCTGGTAACCTCACTTGTGATCGTACGAAGATCACTGCAGCCTTTAGAAAGTTCTATTTCGAATTATATAGGTCACAGGGCTGTGAGGGTAGAACAAGGAAGATAGAGCCTTTATTTAAAAAAAAAAATTGCCCTCCTGGGCCTAATCTCAAAGTGGGTGTCGTTCTTGAATGACACCCTAGCAACTCAGGAAACGCAGAGGGCAGTGCGGCAGTTCCAGAGTGGCAAAGCGCCCGGACCAGATGTATTCCAGGCTGAGTTCTATAAAGAATTGATTGGGGAATTAGTCGGGTCACTTATAATTATTCACATAGTCAGGGCTGCCTCTCGCCTACTCTGAGAGACGCAAATATTTGTCTCATTCTTAACAAGGAAAAGGCCCCAGATGACTGCTCTTCATATAGACCTATATCCTTGTTGAATGTGGATTTTAAAATTCTCTCAAAAGTTTCGTCATTAAGACTGGAGAGGGTTTTGCTATTTTCTATTAAAGAAGGCCAGATGGGGTTTATAAAGGGTCGCAGATCAACTAAAATCATTAGAAGAGTCTTAAATATGGTACAAACCTGCCAGCAGGGAGCGATCCTGGGATTAGCTACCTTCGGCGAGGCAGAGAAGGCATTCGCTCAGGTAGAATGGCTATATCTCGTTTATACGCTGAAACGGTTTGGTGTTGGAGAGGTCTTTACTAAATGGTTTACAGTATTATATAATGATCCCAAAGCAGCGGTGATCACCAACAGTTTAAGTTCAGAAAGTTTTCGCGTTGGCAGAGGTTGTCGTCAGGAATGCCCTCTCTCACCATTATTATTTACGCTAGTGATTGAGACTTTGGCGGAATTTGTACAAGCTGACCATAATATAAAGGCTCCAAAGGTTGGATCCGGTAAGCACAAAATTACTCTCTATGCAGTTGATGTCCACCTTTTCTTAAATGATCCATTGGCATCTGTGCTGCGCTTAATTCAAGTGATTAAATTATTTGGTATGTTCTCAGGTTACAAAATCAATTTGTGAAATCAGAGGACATGCTGCTGGGAGTTCTTTCCGGTATATCCAATTTTCTGGATGAATCCCGTTTTGCTTTTCAGTAGTCACTGGAAGTTTTTCTTTACTGAGGTATCTTTAATACTCCAGCATTTCGTCAGCTATATTAAGTCAATTATACACATTTATTGGAGAAATTATGATAGGACCTTCAACGCTAGCAAGATCTCCCGATATCCTGGCTCGATAGAATAGCTTTGGTCAACATGATTATCCTACCTCGCCTTTTATACGCTATGAGAATGCTCCTCTTGATGCTGCCGAGACAGGCGCTGCGTATGCTTTATGGTTAGTTCAGCTTCTTCATTTACAGTCATGGACGGCCCCTTATTAAATTAGAAAAGTTACAGCCTCCATAATTAAGCAATGGGTTGGATTTCCCAGATTTCAGGAGGTACCAATTGAGCTCTCTACTATCCTACATAGCTGATTGAGTCTCTTGTGACCCACAATCAATCTGGTTTGATACTGAGGCCTCCCAAGCAAAATATCCCCTCATCAATTTACTACTTATGGATAAGGTGAGAGTTATTACGGATCATTGTAAAAATTCTACTGTATTAAACACAATCAAAGCCTGGACGTTAATGCGACAGGATGAAGGTAAACTACAAAAATCCCCCTCCCCCCCCAATACCCCTATAGTTGGACTGTTGGGATTCCAGCCAGGGCTGACTGATGCTATATTCAGAACCTAGGAGACTAGAGGAATCTCATGTTTGGGAGAACTGTTGAAAGGGGAGATCATGATGTCCTTCAAACAGCTGCGTCAGAAGATTGGGCTGCATAGCAAAGACCTTTTATGAAATTTTCAAATAGGAGACTTTATACAAAAGAAGACCATGTTGATAATTGATCCTTATAAATCGGATAGGGAAAGGAAAGTGCTTCAGCCGATAGATCTGCCCGTGATCAGTACTCTCGACCACAAACTATTTAATAAGATACCAAAGGACATGGAACGTTATATAAAACATAGAGTCAAGAATTTGGGATGGAAATCTCCTGAGGGATGTGGGAGGACGTCTGGGACAACGCCAGGAAGACGCCTATCTGTAACTGAACTCAGGCTATCCATTTCAAGATACTTCATTGGGCTCACATGGCACCTGAGTGAGTTGCAAAGTTCAAGGCAGGAGTATCTCCAATGTGTCCTACATGCAAAATAGAAGTTAGTGCTCTCATGCATTGTCTGTGGACATGCCGTAAGATCCGTATGTATTCGGACAGAGTAGCGAATGCCTTGGCAAAGGTTTTGAGTACTGAGATTGGGTGGGACACAACCCCTCTACTTTTGGGCTCCCCAAATTTCCCTTCTTCGGATGTATACGGGAGGAAATTATTGATTAGCCTTTTCTTTTGTCCGGGCAAAAACATTTTAGTGAATTGGATATCATAAGATCCCCGTGGACATTCAAATTGGCAGATGCTAGTCATGAAATATATTCCCCTTGACTTCCTTACCAATATTTTGAACCAAAAGACGGAATTATTTTATGGAACATTGCACACCTTTTTGAACTACATTGACACAGATATATCAGCCATATTATTCAGGGCCTTTGCTTAGCCGAGGGGATGGTTCTGGCTGGATCAGGGGCTCCTGGGAGGAGGAATCCTGTGTCAATCCGGGTTCTGTTATGACTTAATATAATTTTTAAAACATATGCATCTAGTTATTCATTTACTTATTTATTTTATTTTCTCCTTTTGTTTCCTTTTAGTAATGTAGGATATCATATTTTATGGTTTGCTAATTTCGAGAATAGATTAGTAGTTTGTTTTTAAATTCTACATTGGGGTTGTTATTATATTGTAAAGCAGAATACACTAGTTTGTACTATTTTTGTAATTTTGTAATAAAATTCAAAAATGTTCTTTTCATTAAAAACAAACAGGGTGTCACGTTCGCAATGTTCCCGTATTTTGGCACCCTCCCTGATTCCAATGATTTGTGGAATATCGCCATTAAAATCTCCACCAGCTTATTTACCCATTTAGTTTTTCGAGCAACTTCTCCTAATCAGCTCTGCCTCCTCATTTTCTTGAATTTTTCAGATATTATTCATGTTTTCCACCGTGAAATCTGACGTGAAATAATTGTTCAGTTTATCATCTATTACTTGTTTTACACTACTATCATTCCAGCGTCATTTTCCAGTGTCCCAATATCCACTTCTGCTTCCCTTGTTTGTCCTTAATATATCAAAAGAGACTCGTTCAGTCATCCTTTATATCACTGGATAGCTTAACTTCATACTTAATCATCCCCCTCCTTATTTCTTATTTTGGTGCCCTCTCTTCTCATTGTAAGCTTCCCAATCCTCTGGTTTCCCACTGTCATTTACCATGTTATCTGCTTTCTCTTTTTCTTTTACCCGAGCCATGCATTCCCCAGTTATCTGTGGATGCCACATCCTCCCTGTACAATGCATCTACGACCTCGGGATGAATCTATGCTGTGACTCCTAAATTGCTTCGAGAAACTCCAGCCATTCTTGTTCCACTGTCTTTCCATGTCTTTGCCAGTGCCTTTGTACAGCTGTAATATTAACTCCGATTCTACTTTCTACCTCTCAAATTGAAATTTATGTTCAATTATATTAGGATCACTGCCTCCAAAGGGTTCCTTCACCTTCAGCTTCCTTCTCAATTCTGCCACATTGCTCAACTCTAAATCCGGTATTGTCCATTCCCTTGTTGCCTTCACCATAAGCTGCTCCAAAAAACCATCTCGAAGACATTCCACAAATTCCTTTCTTTGCAAACCACCACCAGTCTGATTTTCCCAATCCACCAGCATATTGAAATCCTCCCACTCACTCGAACTTTGCCTTTCTTATATATATTTTCTATCTTCTGGTCTATCATGTGCCCCATCCCCTGACTACAATTCAAAGGCCAGTACATGACTCCAACAATGGTTTTACACCTCTGTCGTTCCTCAATTCTACCCACACACATTCCACGCCATCTGACCCTACTTTGAGTAATGGGAACTGAGTGATGTGACTTAAAAACACTTTAGCTTTGTCTCAAATTTATAGTTTAGACATGGAGTAAAAATATTTCATTTTAAATTACGTTGAAATGTCGCCACAGTACGTTTCTTTGACCAAATAGTCTGTCTGTGTTAGGGAAGAATACAAACTGTTTAAACTGTTAGAGAAGGAAGATATGAAGAGGACACGACTTGATAAAGAGATATAGGTTGGAACAAGTTAACAGGCAAGTAATGGTGTATGGAACCTAGTAGGAAAAATGTGTCTGCGCTCAAAGATATTGCTGGGTTGAACAGAAACGTAATGTATTATTTCAGTGGAGGAATTGGCTTTAGGCACTGAAGAACCGGGCACCAGGGTTACAAAATAAAAACTTTACGTGTTCATCAATTTTTTAGGGAGGTAAGATAAATGTTGAAACTTTCTGAAACAGGATGCATTTAAAAGTACAGGCGATTTTCTACAGATCTACAAGGTAGTGGTGTAACCACATCTAGAGAGCGATGGCCACAATGATATTAAATGCAATCCGTAGAAGATTCACTCAGCTGGCTCCTGGGATTATTTATGGAGGAAATCTTGAATTGACTGGACCTGGATCTTCTGGGCTTTAGGCGAACAACATGTGATCTTGTTTGACCCCAGAATATTCCAAGTTGTCTTTAAAGATGAATTCGAAACAATATTTCAGCTTGTGTGAGAGATTCCTATGAGTGGAGGGATTATAAAACGGAAGAATATCTCTGACAAGAAGATGGTGATTTGATGTAATCATCTCATTGTGTTGTGTCTTTGTGGAATTCTCTTCCCAGATAGCAATGGAGAATAAGTTATTGAATATTGCTAAGGCAGAGGCAGGCAGATTCTTGACTAAGAATGACGCACTAACATTGTAAGGACAAAGAAGGAATGTGTGATTAAGGTCACATTCATATCATCCACGACCTTATCGCATGTCGGAGCTGTTTTTATTCCTGATTCGATGCTAGTTTCTACCTTTCTGTTGTTTTTAGATACTGAAAAAAAATTATAACACGATTGTCATGAACATGAAGACGTTTCCTTTCAGATTATTGGGCAGAGCTTTCCATATGTGACTTTTAAACTGAACTCAAAAGCACTCAGGAAAGATTCATAATGTTGTCGAGAGGTCAAGAGCATAGTACAAAGGGAAAGCCACGCTTGAAACTGCTTTGGAATCAGATTATGTCGAATGAATGACTTTAATACAGTAGATTCCTTTCAGTTGTTCTTGCGAGGTGTGTTTCATTACCAAGGTCAGCATTCTGTTGCCTGTGTTTAATTTCTATTCAGAATATGGTGATAAACCCCAGGGGTTCTAGTGTTGCAGGAACACTAACAGGAATGTGACAAAGAAAGAAACGGGGTTCTTAACAATTTGATAGTGAAGGGAGAATGATATAGCTTCAAATCCTGTGTGCCCTTGGAGATTGTATTCCTCACTATTTGATGCCCACAACCTATGGAAGTAGTCATACTTCATTCTCTGTTTCCAACAATTAAAGTAATACACCCATATAGCATAGAAACAGGCCTATCAGCCCAATACATCTATGACAGCCAGAAAACACCAAACTAAAGTATTTCTAGTTTCAGGTCAGTGTCTGTGACCTGAGCTTTTGTTCTTTCAGTACATGCACGATATGGTTCCATAGAAATAGATCACATAACTTCAACGACAGCGATGAACTCATTGGATTAATAAGATGTCCTCATTGTTTAATAATTGTTGTAAAATCGAATTGTCTTTTTAGTTAATTTTGGGATTTCAATGGAGCTAGACCATAATTAATTACCCTTGAGACGTTTCAGTCCAGTTGGGGTTGGTCCATCCACGTGGCTATTGAGACGGAGTGCCAGGTGCGCATCTCATGTGTTGTTTTAACAGTGAGTAAATATTACTGCTGGTGGATGGAGTGTTACACAAGCCGCCATACTGTGATGAGAAGCTCGCTGGAAAACGAACTCTTTGTCAATATGTCATAAGGAATTTAGTATTCTTCAGAGACATAGCAATCTTACACGCGAAGTCTATATAATAATGAAGCGAAGCCTGTTTCTATGTTATGGGTGTCCTTAAAATAATGGGGTCAAATAGCTGAAATAATGCTGATGCCATCATTGGGCAATTCTTGCACTGAGCATGTGAATTAACATGGATGTTTTCAGAGACGTCTGGACTGTCCTAGTTGGAGTAAGTACTGATACCACATGGGATGTTGCTTGTTTGTAATCTCGCCGTTTACTGAGCACAGTTCGATGGAACAAACCAACAAGTCTCTTTGGTTGCTGCTTCAGAATACATCAGAGCTTTCATGGCTGCCACCACAAGAAATCATGTAATAAAGACAAGGCCCATCGAGTCAGCACCATCCAATGCTGATACAAGTGCTATGTAAAGTTTGTGAGCTTTCCTTCCTTATCCACCCTCTCAGGCAATGCATTCTAGACACAAACCATCGTCCAGATTCAAAACAGATTCAGCAAATCCTTTATTAGTGTCTTGCCTCTCAATTTAAACGTGTTCTCCTTTATTTTTAACCCTTTGGCGAAGGGGAACAGTTGCTGACTATTCACTCTGCTCGTTCCTCTCATGCTCTAGTGCACCTCTAACAGGTTCAGTGTCCTCCCACAATGCACACAGGTTCAGTAGATTAGCCATGCTAAATTATCCGCCATGTGCTGCTGGGTGTGATAGGAATTGGAGACTCAGGGACAGGGTAGGGGGCGGGTTAGCCATGGGAAATGCAGGAATGGTGTATGAGGTGGTTCTGGGTGCTATGCTCTGCAGAGGGTCAGAGTGGACTCGATGGGCCAATGTCCCATAAAATAACAAAAGATAAAGATTAAATCAAACAAAGTAAAATACTGAGATGCTGAAACAACAACAACAAAAAAAAGAGTGCTGAGGAAACGAAGCATGTTTGGTAGCCTTTGTCGAGAGAAAATCACAGTTATCATTTTGGGTCCACTCACCATGCATCAGATGTGGAAGCAGCTGGGAAATACTGTAATGTGTGTTGGAGGATTGCGTTGAATATGTGCAGAAATAGGGACGTAGAAAAAAAATAAACAAAGACACACACACACACACACACACACACACACACACACACGCACACACGCACACACACACACACACACACACACGTCTGAAGGCAGAACAGGAAAAAACTGAAACTCAACAGAACGTTTTCCAATACACACCAAATCATGTCTGACTGCATTCAGAGGCTGAATGGTCACCTCGGTTTCTGTGCACCAGGTCGAAGGAGCAAAACGTTCCGAAGAGCTTTGTCCAAATAACAGTTAATTTCATGAGAAAAGCAAAACTGAAAATGTTTCAATTGGTATTCTGCCCCTGAAGTTATTCTAGCTCACAGAAGCTGCTAACGCTCGAATTTCTCCTGGAACAATTTGATTTGGCTGAAATCCCTTTGCTGTAGTCAGTGGAGAGATCCCAATGAAGCCTCAGCAGGAACCCTCAAAGAGTGCTAAAGATGGCTGATTGGTTTTCAGCTCTCATATGTCGCTGAAGAGAAGTACCACGTAGAGATGGAGCTATGGCTGTTTGCTTCTCCAACAGGTTATATTTTCTCCCTCTCTGATCGGAAACATGCATTAATGTGACCCAAACACCAACCTGGTTTATATCAGGTCTGGTTAAGCATTCCCCTGATTGCATGATTCCATCCCTGCTATCTGCTCCATTTTGAAATCATTTGTAGTTTCTAATTTGAAGGCATGTTTATATGTGTTTGCATAATTTTTGTACAATAAATTTATGTCTTCATAGTACCTGTATTAAAATGAGTATGTTGTTTTCTAAAACTGAATCCTTAGTTTTATTCTCTCATCCATTAGCTACGCCCCAATAAACTCTCCTCACGTTGGGCTATGGGTGGAAACCAGAGCACCCGGTGGAAACCCAGGCAAACATGGTGAGAATGTGAAACTTCACACAGACTGTCGTCCGAGGGTGGAATCGAGCCTGGGTGCCTGGCACCATGAGGCACCAGTGCAAACCACTGAATTTTATGATTAGATTCTTACAATAACTCCCACTGCTGGCCTCCCCGCATCACTGCATCAGTGGCACAGTTTTTAACTCTGAGAAGATAATAATTCCTTTGCTGTGAATCTTTCAAATTGCATGGCCGTTTGATTTTTCAAATAATATCTTTGGAAGCACAGAACAGTTTTGTCTGATACTAAGCGATGTTGTTCCTGCGTCATTACCAACACCACTGGGCCTTTTTCTGGACTTTTCAATACTTTCTCACGTAATTTTTAAGCATTGAAAGTCACAGAATGAGAAATAAATTCACCTCAACCTCTGACAAAATGGTTCACTCAGGGGTGAGCATTTCCATTCTGACAGGCCCAAGTATATTTGCAACCCACCAGCTACCAGCATTATGTGTGTGTGTTGGGGTGGGGTGGGGTGGTTTTGGGGGGAGGTGTATGTATTGATGTTGCTGTCAGTTTGGATGGTGATGTGAGATGCTGCCCTCTCTCCCACCCAGACTGAATCTTCGAAGGTTATCACACTCTGCCGCTGTTAATGCAGTAGGGTGCGGAGGCCTGTTGAGGGAGAGATTGTGTCATTTTAAACACCGCAGACAGTGTCAGACCTGCACCCATGTATAGATACTCACAGAGTCAAATGCAGATACACAGGTAAATTCGGCGTGGGAGGGGGTGTGGGGTTGGATGGATTTCGGCCACTCCACCTCTTCGCTCTTTCAATCCTATTCCGAGCTGTTTCTCCTGGAATAGGAGACGGTGTAGGTGGGGGTGGGTGGTGGTGGGGAGTTGGTGACGTGTCCAGAGGAAGTCAGTCAACATTGTTGTATCCATACGGTTCTAATAGTGAAGGAGCTATAGTAGAGGAGAAAGAGAGTGAGAGAGAAAGAGAGGGGAAGGTGCTGCATGCTGTGTGGTCAGCCAGACCATGCTCGCTGGGTCTGGCGGTGGGGTCTCCTCTGGGAAGAGAATGGTCCCCCTCTGTACCAGACAATCCACCAGGACCTCCGTGCCCCTGTCGACAAACCGTGGTGTAATTGCCTCTTATCTGCCATGCTCAGAGTAAATTGTGTAAGGCAGCTCTAACCCGGGAAAGCTCAGCCATGTGCCTATTGGACTTTTAAAGATGGCACCAGTGCCAAAGATCACGAAATACCAAAGGGCATGCGGGTGATGGTGAGTATCTCCAACCTTGATGGGTGGGAGAATCGGGCTGGTATTGAAGAAGAGGGACACCATGGATGGGGTGGGTAAATAATGAGGTGAGTCCAATAAGATAGCAACAGGAAACTAGCTCAGCCTCGTGCAGACAATCCCTCTGTCACACTCAATGAAAATGCAACTGAAACAAATTATTGTTTGGTTCAACCCAATGAGTCGAACACTCTGCTGACCCCAATCCCAGTGACAACCCTGCAGCTGCTTGACCAATGCACTCCATCACAGAGAAGGAGCTAAACGTCACCTTATCCTTGGGAAATAAAGCAGTGGTGTGGGGGGTGGTTGAAATATCAGTGGGGGAGCACTTTATGGCAAGTCATCATAATTCTATCAGTTTTAAAATAGAAATGGAAAGGGATGAAGCAGGTCTAAAATTTAAAGTTCTAAATTGTTGAAAACCAATTTTGATGATATTAACTAAGAATTTTCCAAAGTCGATTGGGACAGATATCCGAAGAGAAGGGGGGTTAGTTGAGAAGTGAGAAGCCTTCAAAAATGAGATGTCAGGACTACAGAGACATTGGTTCCCTGTTAGGGTGAAGGGTAAGGTTGGTACGTGTAAGGAATGCTGGAGGATTGGAGAAATTGAGGTTCTGGTCACGGAAAAAGGGAAGCATACGTCAGGTATTGACAGCAGGAATTGAGTTTTTTTTCTTAATTCATTCATACGATGAGGGCGTCCCTGGCTAGGCAAGCATCTATTACTAATCCCTAATTTCCCAGAGGGCAGTTAGCAGTCAACCACATTGCTGCGAGTCTGGAGTCACTTGTAGGCCAGGCCAGATAAGAATGGCAGTTTGTTTCCTTAAAGCATATCAGTGAACTAGATGGATTTTTCCAACAATCGGAATGGTCTTCATCAGCCTCTTAATTCCTGATTTAAAGTGAATCACTAGAAGATTCTGAAGGCAACAAGAGTATCGGTAAGAGGGAAATTGGGAGCATAAAAATGGGACATGTGATAACTTTGGCAAATAGAGTTAAGGAGAATCCAAAGAATTTCTACAATTATGTCAAGGACAAAAGAGTAACTGTGGAGAGAATAGGACATTCTTAAAGATCAGCAAGACTGCCCATGTTCAGGACCATAGGAAATAGGGGAGATACTGGGCGAATATTTTGCATCAGTACTTATCGTGCAGGAGGATATGGAAGCTAGAGAACTTGGGAAATAAGTAGTGATATCTAGGGAAGTGTGCATTCCAGAAGAGCTGCTGGAGGTCTTAAAACATGCAAAGGGAGGAAAATGTCCTGGCTTTTATTGGATGTACGCTAGAACTCTGTGGGAAGCTATGGGAGTGATTGCTGGGCCTCTTGCTAACATCAATGGCCACAGGTAAAGTTCTGGAAGACTGGAGGTTGGGTATCTTGATGCCACTACTTAAAGAATTGAGAAGGGTAATAAGGAAAAGCTAGTGACCCTGACGTCGGTGGTGGGTAAGTTGTTGGAAGGGATTATGAATCATCGGATTTTCATGTATTTTGAAAGGTACCGAATGATTAGGGATAGTCAACATAACTTTGTGCAAGCAATATTGTTTCTCACTGACTTGACTGAGATTATTTTGAAGAAGCGATTAAAAAGATTAATTAAGATAGAGTTTTGTACATTGTCGGTATGGACTTCAGTAAGGCGTTGAATAACTTTCTGCCTGGTCATCTGTTTAACAAGGTTGGTTCATATGAAAGTCATTTGGATGCAAAATTAGCTCAAAGGTAGGAGGCAGAGAGTGGTGGTAGAGAGTTGAAATGTCCTGGAAAAGGTTTGCAATGTTCCCCATGTTGTGCAGAAAGTCCAGTTTTTGGAGTAATCCTCTAGCACGGCCTGCACAGCTCTCCATCTTAGCTATTACCTTACCCCAGTTTATGGTGCCTGGGCTAGTTCTGTGAAGCAGATTCAGATTTTGAGGCAATGGACCATTCCAGCAGATCTGGCAATGTTTTTATTCTTTGTTTGCATTCTTGTGAATTGGCCCACTGTTGTCTCATTTATCCAGTTATTCCAATCTCCCATCTCCTTATTCATATTTTCAGCAAGTTATCAGTTAATAAGTTATTTTTTTTTTCTGTACCTTTCCCTGGCCTTAGTTTTTGACTCCCTCCTGTATCGATTGCTGTGATTGTGAAGCTCAGAAACAGTGAAATGGTGTGTGTCAGGCTGTTGTTCAATTCCCAATGTTTCCCATGTGGTTCTCCATGGACATCGGTGTTCCAGCCGCTTTGACTCGTGTTTGAAATCTTGGTATGCGCCTGCTCACGGAACACCTCTGTTTGTCCCTCAGTTGATCGTGCAGTCAGTAACACAAGGAAAATCCTGAATTCTAATTGTAAAGGAACAGGCACCTAACTTGGAGCTGAGGGGCTTCTGACTGACTCCTGTTATTGAAAGGTTAGTGGAGGTGCTGGGGATGGTTTGCTTCAGGTTGTGCTGTGAGCTGCCTCAGACATTCAGGGAGATCTTAGGATTTGCTGACCCAACCCTGGGTCATGGGGACTGTAGTTACTGGGTCTGTAACATGAATAACAAATGGAGCAGAGGCTGCAGAGAAGTAAAGCTCTGAAACCACGCAGTGAGTGTGTGTGTGTGTGTGGAAAGGGATGTTCTGTATCTGTCCGTGTTGTTGCCTGGACAAGCACATACTCTCACTCTCCCCGTTACATACGCTGATGCACACTCTCCATATCTGCTCCTCACACATTCTCCCTCTCCCTCTCTCACATGCACACACGCGCGCTCCATTCTGTCACACGCACGCATGCACACTCTCCCTCCCACACTTTGTAAATAAAACCAGTCTGACTCCAGATGAAGACGCAGATAGCGTCCAAACAAGGTCTCACGCTTAGAATACATTGTCTGACCGCAAGTGTTACTTCATTTACTTGAAGGTATTTCCAGGACTGACTTGAAATAAATTCTGCGAATTGCATATTAATCAATCAAATTTTCTCATCCCTTACTATTAGAGACTGGTTTGATCCTGTATCTCTCAAAATTATAACTTCTTGCCCTTCTCCCCCTGTTATTTCTGAGTAACCGTTACTCACAGAATTGAATTCTTTATATCTATCAGGTAATAAATCCACATCCAGCCCCTGCCTAGACTGTGCACTTTCCTGCAGCTCCTCAGCTCGTGTTGGGGTCTCCTTTAAAACTTTCACTAATGCCACTGGCTTAGCTTCTTGTACCAAATCTTTTTCCACAGCGCCTTTCATAACGATCGGCACTGTGACCACACGTATCCCTCCTTATAGCAGTGAAAACATCATTTTCCTAGTGCCCTTCTGAAACTATCGGCACTGTAATTTTCTGTGTCCCACTCCATTACAGTGAAAACACCTGAGGCCTTTCACCTGCTTTCCACTCTCTTGGGCATCTTCTTTAACCTGTGGTAATCTCTAATTCTCTACTCTTTCTTTTATAGTGTAGCATCTCCCCTTCTCCCAAATTCTAACCTTCACAGGACGAAATTCTGGCTGGAAGCATGTCTTATGCAGCAACATGTATTCATCTGCTAATTCTCCTGCCTTTCTCAATTACTGAACTTTCTGTTCCTCTACGTGAATTCTTATCATTTCTGGAAGTGATTTTTTTATCTCCTCCAGCGGAAAAATCTCCCTTAGAGCCTCATAGGTCTTAGCTATCTTTAACGCCTGCACTTAAAATAGCTTGTTTGACGTCTTCATAATCTCCTGAACCCTCATCTGTCAGCGCAGCACATACCTCACTAGCCCTGCCTACCAGCTTAGTCCTAACTAGTATTACCCATACATCCTTGCCGAGCCAAATTTTCAAACGAAATAAAGAAGGGTTCAACACCTTTCTCATCAACACGTGGCAGAGTTTTGACACAGTTGTATATATCACTTACGCCCCTTTTAATCTCCAACCTATTAACTTGACTTTGCTGACGAAATTGCAATTTCTCAAGTTCGAATTCTCTCTCTTTGCTCAGTTTAGAAATTTCCTTCTCGTTTTCTCCCTCTGTCTTTTCTGTTTGATCCACTAAGAACCTTCTCCTCTCTTTCTTCTCTCTCTTACTCTCTCCCTTTGTTTATCTTTAAACTGCATTTTCTTCAATTGTAATTTAAGTTTTTGTTTTCTAAATCTCCTGCACTTGTCTGTTTCCTGATGCACCTTGGTGTCTCAGTAAATTCCTGACAATTTCTGCTTTATTCTTATTCTTGGTTAAACCCAAATCTAAGTTCTTTGCTAATTCTAAAAGTTTGACCATTATCTTTCCTTCTAAACACCCTCGGCAAATGTGAGAATCATCTTCAAACCCCAGAACCTCTTCAACATTTTTAAGAGCCATCTCTCTCACTTTTAATTTTGCCAAATACAAGTCACTGAAATTAAACAAACTGTCTCACCGACGTTTTACTTAAATTTCTCGAACAATCATGTGCGAATAATTAAATCTACTGTGTGTTTTTCACAGCCCAAACCTATTTAAATCTGCCCAAATCTCTGACTGGTTCTGTCGAAACCTGTTCAAATCGCAAATGAAAACCCGCAAACCGTTACAACACAGGGTAAACCTTTCTCCTAATTTAAACCAGACACAGAGAAAAAGTTCACCTCGTGTTGGAATCTGTTACATTTCGAGAGGCAAACATCTATTTACAGAGGTCACTATTTAAAGTAAAACTTTTTTTTTAGTTAAGTCGAACAGAGAATATTAAAATGAACAACTATTTAGAACTCCTTCAGTTAAAACTATCTTATACCTACCACACTACAATACTGGTCTGATGAAACAAAACACCACGATTAAGATTTACAAAAAAAAACAGTCGGCCTTTTCAATTCTCCTTTGTCGATTTTGCTATGTAGATTTTTTTCTCTAGGTCGGCTTTGATGATGTTCTGTTGTAGAAACCTCTTATAGACAGGTACCATTTAGAGAGCTCTTCAGCTAGCAGTCTATCTTTGGCAGTTCTCCCCTTAAATATTCAAAATGAGTGATTTTATACCTCAAAAGATTGAATCATTTAATTGATTTTGAAGTCATAAAATACATTATATTTCAAATTCGATTGGACTTCAGTGTATTTGGGTATAATTTAAACTGACTGGCCCAATTTGAATTTGATTTTATTCCATGACAACTCATCCTCACTGTCGATTTCACCGTCAAATTTTATATTTAACTCCTTTCAGAACAATGTGCACCTCTGCACCTTCATAACAATATCTTTTGTTTTCCGTAAATTTGATGATCTTAGTAAGTTCACATAATAGCATAATCTGTTCCATAAAAAGACCCCTTTACTGTCATCCTTCTTTATCTAAATCTTTTCCATTTATGATTCCAGTTACTAACAATGTTACTGGTATTCTTCAACAAATTAATACATTGTGTGTGTGTGTGTGTGTGTGTGTGTGTGTGTGTGTGTGTGTGTGTGTGTGTGTGTGTGTGTGGTTTGTGATTAATCTGCTATAATTAAACTGACATGAAAGAATGAGATGGAATCACATTCCCATAAGAAGAAGTAAATGTGCAACGTTTCCGAGCTTTCTGATATTAAAAATCTCATTTATTCAGGATTGAAAAGTGAGCACATGACGTTCATGTACAGAGCAGAGTAATTTAATGAACATTTACTGGAATTATTGAAAAAAACAGATATTTAGTTTTCTCCAGAAAGATTAAATTCAGCATTTTTCAAGTCTGGGTTGCACATGTTCTTATCAATATGCAATCGTCATCAGTGACAAAATCAAAAGTTGCTGGAAATGCTCAGTAGTTCTGGCAGTATCTGTTGTGAGAAAGCAGATTCAACATTGTGCAGTGAAATAGGCCTGGGATGTTTACTTTTCGCCAATAGTGTTCACTAATGTGCCGGTTAGATGCATTAGTCAGGGGTAAATGCAGAGTACCAGAGTAGGGGGAATGGGTCGGGGTACGTTACTCTTTGGAGGGTCAGCGTGGACATGCTGTGTGAAACGGCCTGCTTCCCCACCGTAGGGATTCTTTGATTCTATGAATTTTTCATACAAAGGGTAGTTAGTGCCAGGATCAAGAATGTCTCAGAGCATGTTCAGGCATAGTGAACAACCAGTGGTCATGGTACACATTGGTACCAATGACATAGGTAAGAAGAGTGAAAGGTCCTGTAAAAAAAAGATCGGGGAGCTCTGAGTGAGTTTAAAAGCAGGATCTCCAGGACTGTAATCTTGAGATTGCTCCCAGTGCCAACTGGAAGTGAGACAAGGAAGAGGAAAATAGTCGAGTTAAGTATGTGGCTGAAGACCTCGTCTGGGAGGAGGCTTTCTGATTTTTTGATGATTCAGATACCTTCTGGGACAGGTGAGAACTGTACGAAAAGTACAGGGTTCACCTTAACTGGAGGGGCCCCAACATCCTGTAACTCGAGTAGACTTAAGCTAATAATATAGGAGGATGGAAACCAAAGCAGCGGGTCAGAAATTGAGCAGAAAGTAGAGTATCGTCGAGTAAACAGGCAAAGCCAGTTTAATGATCATGCTGAAGGAAGGAACCATGACAATTTAAAAATGTGAATCGAAAGCTGGAGTAAATGATAGGCTCACTATTGTTGGGGATCAACAAATAAAGATGGAGAGCCTGTGCAGAAAAATATTAAAAGAGAAAAACAAATCAACGGTGGTTGGTGCCCCGATCCAGATGTCTCAGAGCATGTTCAGGGCACCCTGAAGGGGAAGGGTGAACAGCCAGTGATCGGGGAACACATTGGTACCAATGACAGAAGTAAGAAGAGTTAAAGGTCCTGCAAAGAATATTCAGGTAGCTCGGAGTGAGTTTAAAAGCAAGATTTACAGGATCATAATTTTGGGATTTTTCACTGTGCCACCTGGAAGTGAGACAAGGAAGAGGAATATAGCCGAATATGTGGAAAATTAACTGTGTGCAGTATTTGGAGTAAAATTAATGAGCTAACAGCTCAAACAGAGATAAATAAGTATGGCCTTGTGAGGATTACAGAAATGTGGTTGCAGGAAGGTCAGGACTGGAGTGTTAAATGTCCAAGGGGACTCAATATTCAGACAAGAGGAACAGCTGGTAGATTGTCTATATTGGTTAAAGATAATGTCAAGGCTGGATTACGAACTGATATTAGCACGTGAGACGATAATGATTAATCAATCTGGTTCGAATTAATACACATGGAAAGAAACCCATTGGTAGAAGCAATTCCAGCCCACAAGCTCCCACCCCGGCAAACGACTTTCAAAGTAGTGAATAGCTTGAAGCAAGGAAAATTGATGGCTTGAGACAAGGGCACAAGAATATTCAAGGGTAATGTGAATATTCATATTTAATGGACCAATCAATTTGGCCAGGGGAGTCTCAAAAAATGGTTCATCAAATGTATGAAGGATAATTTCTTCAAATAAAATGTCATCTAATCAAACAGAGAACTGGCATTGGTATTACGTAATGAGGAAGGCGTGATAAATTATATCGTTGTACTGAACTATTTTAGAAGTAGTCAACACAGTATGCTTGGGTTTCACATTCAAATTGAAACAGGAAAGACAGAGTCACATGCGAGAGGTTTCGTGTTGGACAATGATAATTTTACTGGCCTGAGGAAGGGGTTGGCTCGAGTGGACTTGGCAAAACATTAAAGGGCAGGACATTTGAAGAACAGTGGCAACTACTTAGGGAGATAATCAAAACCTCTCAATTGAAGTGTAATCCTGAGTGGAACAGGAATTGTAAAACAGGTGAAATGTGATCCATGTCTTAACAAGGAAATTAATAATAACATGAAGGTGATAGCCTGGTTGTATTATCGCCGACTACTAATCCAGATAATGTTCTGGGGACACAGCTTCAAATGCCACCATGGTAGATGGTGGAAGATACATTCAACATAAACCTGGAATTAAGAGTCTATCAATGATAATGAATCCACTGCTCATTGTTAGATACACCCATCTGTTTCATGACTCTCATTTCGGGACAGAAACCACAATCCTTACCTGGTCTGACCTACATGTGACGTCAAAGCCACACAAATTTGGATGACGCTTAACTGCTCTCTGGGCAATTAGGGACGGACAATGAGTGCTGTGTAACCCAGCGACACCATCATCCTGTGAATGACTTAAAGAATAACGCTTACATTGTCAGCAAATGGTTACTAAAAACAAAATCAAAATGGCTACGAAGGAAAACGAGCAGAAATCATAAGAATTGATAAAGAACACTTCTGCGAGTAGACAAAAGGGAAAAGAATGCTGTACCGAAATCTTGGTATTTTGGAGGATGAAAACGGCAAGGTAAAATGGGAAACTCAGAAGTGGCAGAGGCAACACCAACATTTCCTATTTTCACTGTAGAAGATAATTTCTTCCCAAAATGTACAACAATGGCTAAGGATTTTGATGGAAGTACAATGATGAGGAAGAAGATATTAAATATATTGATGGGATTAAGGTCAGGTCAGGCCCTCGGCCTGCTGTCTATCATTTCAAGGAAACAAAAGCAGAGGTACTGGGTGCATTAGTTATGATTTTCAAAACATTCCTGGATTCTAGAACAGTGCCAAGGTATTGGAAAATTAATAATGTGGCACTCGCATTCAAAACAGAAGATAGGCAAACAAATCACAAACTATAGACAAATTAGTTTAACCTCTTTCGTGGGGAAGTTTCTTCGACAACCATAAAGTAGGAAATAACTGAACACTTGGAAACACAAAAAATCAATTTACCAGTGTCAGCAAGGTTGTGCTTGACAAATCTGTTGAAGTTCTTTAAGAATGTAACCAATAATGTGTATAATTGGGATGCAGTAACTGCTGTACATCTAAACTTCAGGCGGCATTTGACAAGATGGTGCATAAATGACTGATCTAGAAGGTTAGATTCCAGGGCTTAAGAGTAGAGTTTTGAATTGGGTAGAGAATTGGCTGACTAATAGAAAGCAAAGCATTGGGGTAAATCGCCTTTTCTGGCGAAGTGAAACTACTGAGGTGCTGCAGTGTTCAGTTTTCAGACTTCAATTGTTTGCAATCTGCCCAAATGACCTGGAAGGAGAGACTGAGTGCAGTAACTAAATTCACAGATGGTATAAAACGAGGCAGTAAATCAGGCTGTAATGAGGAGCTAAAGAGTTTACAGAAGAATATTGATAGTTTTGTAACATGAGTCAGATTGATATATCTGTCCGATGGTGTTTAGTGTGGATAAGTGTTTAGTTGAATTTCCTACCTCCAGAATTAATGTCTCTGTTCTTGTGTTGCTCCATCTACAGTTCTTTGGATTTTATTCATCGTTGGTGGATAAGTTTACAGGAATCGTGGGGTTTGGTTGAGGGAGATGCAGGTTGCTCTGTGTGTGGGGAACATTACATTAATGTGGAGAAAATATCGCAGTCAGGCCTTGTTGATTACCACAGCAGGCCTGGCAACCAGATGGCCTATCCTCATTCTTAATAAACCAAATCACACTGTTACAGTCAGACAGACAATCCATAATTAATATACCCCTTTCATAATAAAGGGACAAATGGCCATTTAGATCGCAAGTAAAGATTTGGCAAGTCCTTTTAGATTTAACGGCTATTTGAAACTGCAGTCTGAGAAGTGGGTGACGGGACAACAAAACACTTTAGCATTGTTGCAACTTTATAGTTTAGATATAGAGTAAAAAATATTACATTATCAACATTGTTGGAAAATGTCAATTGTCTACGTCTTATGAACAATATTTTGAATGTTTTTGGGAGACTACAAGCATTGAAATGGTTAGAAAAAGAAAATGTGAAGAGGATATAAGTAATTTAAAGAGTTCTGAGCATGTTAAGGGAACGGGTAAATATTGGACTTTGGATCATAGATGGGAAAATGTGCCTGTTTTTATGAACATTAGCGAGTTGAATGGAAAAACAGTATTTTTCGGGAGGCAATATAAATCTTGAAATATTTTAAAACCAAACCCGTATAGAAATAGAAAGTTTTCTCTACAGTTTACACATTAATGATGAGACCAGTTTCACTTTATAGTTACGGTGTGTCTCCTTATTATTGAGCCTCGGAGTAAGGGGAAAAGCTGTTCTCTCTTCACCCTGTCCATATCCCCACCCATGTTGTTAAACACTTCCATAGGGAGCACACCTGATCCTCCTTTGGTTAAAATTAAAATCAAATAAATCGACCCTCCCTTCAGTTTGAGTACTCTTTTGTATTCTTACTTCTGAAATGTATCACGTTTATCAGTGTAAAATTTCATCAGCGATTGATCTGGCCATCTGAACAGTAGGTTTATACACTCCTGCACCCTCACACGTTATTTCTGACTGTGAGTCACCATCTCATCCTTGTGTCATCAACAACATTATTTATCATTTCCCCCAAACTCCATCCCTCCAATTCTTACCATCATCTTTTATGAGCTTCACTATATACCCTTGATTTTCTTCGTGCTCTTCAGATGTAGTTCACAGGAAAAGAATTGAGAATTCCATTCTCTTGTGTTTTTCCTATTTCGATGAATTTACTGCGTGAAGCAGTTGAGGTTTTTTTTCTTATTTTGGACAAATTTTATTTCGGACACGGAGCTCAATTCCTGTTTTATAATAAACGCCTCTGTATGTTCACTCGTAAGGCTTGCATTTAATTAATATTGGATTAGGTTTAGGTGATTTTCACTGCAACATTTGTGTTTTATGTGGACCTGGATAATGTTCTTTCTATCCTTCCCTGCAACATTCAGAGCTGAATGAACGTTCCATCTGTACAATGGACACAGATTTATGATTTTGTTTGAAAGAGCTAGAATGATGATGATAAAGATTCAATTAAATTCTATATATATAGCCTCACGGCAGGAGATCAAATTATATCGTAAGTTGCCTTGAATTGAAAACAAATTATTAAAACATATGCCCACTTTTCTTCATATTGTAAAAACAGGTCCAAAAAATGTTCTTAGAGCAGCATGGATCTTACAGCTGCGTTTGGGATTTCAGGCAGTCAAATGTTTCATGTAGTTTTTATTTGTAGTTGATATAGTTACCATAGTTCATTAAGGTAACATTCCAAAGCAAACAAAAAAAGCAAAACAACTCATGACTTTCTTTCAAACGAATATTTTTAAAATATATTTTTAAGGTTGTTTACGAAAAAAGAATTGTCTATTTATATTTTAAAATGCTTTTTTATTACACAGCAATAGATGTTTTAGTTTTGAAAAGTTAATATTTTTTTTAAACAAAGGAGATGTCCCTTCCTTCCAGAGAGTATTACACATGCTCAGGTCCGGAGAAGACATTTCTTCTCAGAATTTGTTGAAGAGGAATACTTTTAGTGACTTAATTAGTTGAATGGTTGATTTTATTTAATTTTTGTATGTTTGAAACTTATAAGTATATATTTTTCCATTATCTGTAGGTAATTAAAGGTAACATAATGTGTAGTAAAAGGAAATCCTGCTTTTAAGGTCACATTTAAGGGACAGAGAGAATGGCTGATAGATTTAGGAAAAAAACTCCAGCAATTCAGTCAGATAGATGGTTGTCAGTCAGAAAAGATAGGAATATAGTTCAAAATTCTCTTGTGGCTATACCTCTATCAAAATGATTTTCAGTTTTTAGAACTGCTGAGGGGAATTTTGTCTCTGAGGATCTGAGGAAAATGGAAGAGCCATCAGTTATTGGACACTTGGAATGATTCTTATGTTCACCAGCGTTTGACAAGGTTTAGTAGAATTATTGCTACAGTGAACTCTTCTGTCAGGGGCATCAACAGGAGAATCTATAGCAGTGACCATAGATTTTGGATGATTTGTTGCTTTCCTTGTGCTAGGATTAAGAACGTCTCTAAACTTTTCAAGCGCATTGTTAAAGGTGAAATTCAATAGCCAGAACTTACTGTACATAGTGGTAGGAGTGATATTTTAGGGAAAGGTTAAAGCAGTACAGAATTAATTTAAGAGGGGAAGTCGCAGATTAAAAATAAAACCTGAAAAGGAGTTATTCCTGATTTACTCCCAATGCCAACCCCAAACAGCAAGGAACACAAGGTTAAAGGAGAAACATCAACGGCTGAAGAACTATTATGTTGTTGCGGGATTTCGATTTTTGGAAAATAGGAATCTATTTTAGAATAGAAAAGACCTGTTCAGAAAGGAATGGCCTAATGTAAACTGGGAAGCAACCAATATCTTAGCAGAGAGATTTGCTCATTCTATGTATGGAGACTATATGGATAGAGACAGCAAGGGGGATATTCCAAGTAGCATAACAAATTGTAGGATGAATGGAGAAGTTTATGAATATGAGGATAGCATGTCAATTAGAAAAGAAAGACGAGAGTGTCAAGAGGATACAGTAATTCTGAAGCACTCAATTGCATTTATTTAAATGTAAGGGGTCTTACAGGGAAGGCTGATGAACTCAGAGCATGTTTAAGAACATAGGACTGGGACATCATATTTATTACAGAAAGTTGGTTGAGAGATGGACAATTCGAGAGTGTAGTGCTGGGAAAGCATAGCAGTACAGGCAGCACGTGAGAAGCAGGAAAACCAACGTTTTGGCAAAAGCTCCACATCAGGAATGAGCTGATGAAGGACTTTTGGCTGCAACGGCGATTTTTCTGCTCCTCAGATGCTGCCTGACCTGCATAATTTTCCAGCCCCACATTCTCGACTCCAATCTCCAGCATTTGCAGTCCTCACTTTCACCTGAGAGACACTTAACGCTCGAGGTGTTAAGTGTCACAGAAAGGATAGAAAAATCATTCCTTTGGCTTTGAGGGGAGGTCTGCGCATTTTGATTAAGGAATAAATTAATGCTGCAACTGAGAAAGATATTTCTGAAAAATCATCCAGTTAAAACATATGGGTAGCATTAAAAATAAGACAGCAACGATCTGTTTGAAGAGATTGCACTAAATGCTCATTTGTGATAAATCGTCCAGTGAAAATATATTGGTAGAACTTAAAAATAAGAAAGGAAAGAGCACATCAATGGTATTGTACCGAATGCTCTCCAACAGTAAGAAAGAAATTGAAAAACAAACATGTAGTTAGATCTCGGATATATGTAAGCTTAATAAAGTTGTAATACAGGGGGATTTTAATTTTGTAAAAATTGATTAGGACTACCACAGCATTATAGGGTTGGATGGTGAAAAATTTGTCAAACGTGCTCACGAAAATTTTCTTCATCAATATGTAAATGATCCCCAGGAGATGGGGAATAAAATTCCATTCCTGGTTCACTAGTCAGCAATAAACAAACAAAATTGAGTGCACCACATATTTTACTACTTTCTCCTTAATCAATTTTAATGGCTCAAACACTAAGTAAAATAGATTGAATTTGCTCTATTAATTTGGTGCATCCCTGATCATAAAAAGCGCAAATGGAGCGTCCTTAACCGAATCATCTGGATAATTTTGATCATAAGCCCTCAACATGATCTATAATGTTTAATGTTATCTTTGTCATGTTCCCTGTAAGTTTGGATGGTACGCAGTAGATTTGAATTGCTTTATCACAAAGACATTATCGTTAATAATTTATATATGTTCTTTGTCTGTATGCTTCTGGCACAAGATCATATGCAAATGTCCCCTCCTCATTCACCCCAGATCCCTCCTCTGATGGTGTTGTGAATACGTCATCAGCTCTACCTACAAGTTTTGTTTCGGTCAACAAAACCCACATAGTCACTGGCCACTGAAAATGTTTAGCCACTTTCTCTAAGTGTCCATCTCTGAAGCTCAAATGCTCTCCATTTTCCTTTATTACCTGCTAAAGCTATTTGTTATTTACTCTTTCCTCTGCTAAACCTAATCGTTATGTTTCTTCCTCTTCTAATGTTAGTCGTAGCTCAAACTGATTTATTTCCGCTTCTAACTCAAGCTGCTTCATTTGCAATTGAAATTTAGTCATCTCGACAGATCCTGATGGAGTTTCCAGCAAATTGGAATGCTGAGTTACTGCTACAATCATCTCATCTTTCCTCACATTCGGAGGTAGTTACAATTCCCTTCGTCTACTAATTCTCGCTGCTTTGACATATGTGCATTTTGTAAAACGCCCCAGCTCACTTTTTCCACCTCCAAAACAAGCTTGGTTATTGCAAGAACCATTGCTATCTGAAGCTCTGTTTACTCGACAAATAAGAGGCACTAGCACCTGCCACTCGCTATCTAAATACTGCAACGGGCCCCCAGTCTGTTATGGGATAAAACGACCCCTCAAAACATTTTAAGCAGATAGCCTAGACCATAACTTTGCTGCTTGTTGAAGGTTAGTGTGTAGCTGATATTCCCAGACTGAATTAGTTGGTGAGACTGCCGAGTTTTAAATACATAACATTTATTTACCAATTTACCAAATGAAACACAAGGAACTGAAAATATAATACCTGAATAACGTATCGTATCTGAAACCAGCAGGCTATTCCGACTTAAGGATGCTGTTCCAGAATACTTGCAACAATCCCAATAAACAAACCCCTTAGCACCAAGGGTAAAACTGACACAACCGCTGACAGGCTACAAGGTCAGAAGCGCAGAAGGAGGCAGAGAGCGTCCAGTGACCCTGACTCAACTAACCCCAGAACTGATTGAACCTGTCCAGCTAGGGAGTTGGCCAGGTCCTCTTGATTATGCAGGTTTCTTTTTAAAGACATTAAAGGCTTCAAGATGAGGCATTATCTGTTAGGTATAAACAAAAGGACAACAACGAGCCATCAAAATGCTGACATATTACAATCTTGGGTTGCTTAGAGACTCTTTTAAGAAATCAAGGACAATCAAGGACTGATTTTGCGACAACATTCCACATTTGGCTTTGGACTGAATTCCAAATATGTAAGTCTTACTTCTTTGAAGTCAATAAAGTGTATTATGTTGTTCAGAGTTTATAGAAAACAATGCTTAATCGTATTGTGTGTTGAAGATTCAACATTATCTTATTAGAGCAATGAGATGAATGTCCAGACAGATCTGGGCTTCCTGTGCATGTTCAGGGCAAAAATGCCCACTAAAATCTGTTGCTAGGCACCTGTTCAAGTCGAGGCGAAATCAGCATGTTAACAATATCTAGATTGTGTTTATTTTGGGTGGTCATGGTGGAGTGTTCAGGCAGTTATAGTGCTGCAAATGGACAACACAGCAGAAGCATCGAGCCTGCGACAAGAAAGCATCCATCATTTTCCCTCACAACTAACTTCACGACAGTAATTGCTGATGGAAGATGTGACCATTAGCCAGCAATGTCAGCATTCAATTCAATCCAATTGTTATTGTGAACTGAAGGTAGCATACTGAAAGGAGTTAACTGGATCTGTTTGTTCAGTGAATGTGATGAATGTCAGTCTCCATGGATCCTAATTATGTCACTGGATGGCTTTCCTCTTCTATATGTAAAGGGCTTCTTGCAATGATTATCCCATTATAGCTGCGGATCCATCACCTCCAACACTAACAGGGATCAGCTGTAGCAGAGACAGGGAGAGGAGAGATCCGAATCCGAGAACCATAGACTGGAATGTTCCAACAATGGATAATAATCTGAGAACAACAGACTGGAATGTTCCAACAATGGATCAGAATCTTAGAACAGTAGACTGGAATATCGCACCAGCGGTTCAGAATCTCAGAGAAATAGAATGGAATTCTGGAACAATGGACAGGAGTTTATCTTCTGGTCTTTATCTTGTTTCCTGGTATTGGCACAGATTACCATATCGGATATTAGGTGTACTGCTGATTATTCAGGCTGGTTACTATCCCATGCTTGCTATTGTTGGCGTTCCTGGTAAGTCTCCCCATCTTTATCAATTTATTAATCCCACAAACCATGGCGAACTTCAATGATATTTCTGTTATCAAGATTTAGTAAACATCGAAACTTTTGTCTTCAGTATCAAATGCAAATTCATTCATTCTCCACAAATTTCGGAGCTGCCCACACCCCCGCCCTCACAAACATCTGAGAACAAGACTGTTCACAATCCCTAAGTACCTATTTTGCCTGAATTGATTTATGTCTTGGTATTCTTTCCATCACCAAAGCTACCCAGGACCAGCTCCATTATATTCCCGGACCCCATCTTGACGTCAGTGCCGGTGATAAATAAAACATTATCTATACCTTGGTTAAATTCAGACTTTATGGTTCCAGTTCTTTTCTAATCACTCTTTCCGTTACAAATGTTTCCATCACAATCTTGTTCTTGTCTGTAAAGTAAATTCATGACAGGGACACTGAGTCAGAGTAGTAATGTCGCTGGGCACGTAATTCAGTGGCCCAGGGTACTACATTCAAGACACTGTTTCAAATCCTATTTCACAGAATGACATAACATAAATTCAAATGACAGGAACAGGAAATAAAAGTGAATTTTACTAATATAATCCCATCACTAATTTCTCAATAAGTTTATCTTTCACTGTAGTCCTTTGTTAAAGTTATCCAGCATTATTATCTGGTCTGGATTAGGACTGAATCAGACCAACTGCCTTTAGGAATGGCCTCACAGTAAAAGGCATTTAGTGAGGTCAACAAGCGCTGCCCTTGCCAGTGATGCAGACATCCCATGTAAAAACAACATGAAAGGTTGATAAAAAAGACAAAGACTGTTGCTAGAGATCAGAAACAAAAAGAACGAGAAAGTGCCAGAGAAACTGAAGAGATTTGACAACCTCATGTTGACAGAAAAATAGAAGTGACATTTCGAGTTCAACGACATTACATCAAAACTGAACGCAACTAGGAAATAGTGTGACTGGTGTTGGTGACAGGAATGTCTGTTGTGAAAGGGAGAAGGAGGGAGTTGAATAGATAAAGAAAGAGAGAATTAGAGAGGAAGAAACAAACAAAGGGATTGTTGATGATCAGCTGGAATGGAAATAAAAATCCATATTAATCTTATTTATTTTTCTCCTGTTCCCGTATTATTGAAATTCATGCCCTTGTAAAGAATACATCAAAGTCCCGGTTTGAATTGAGTTATGTCCCTTTGTCTCTCTTCTGTGAATGTGATCATCTTCCTTTGTTCATAAATAGGATGCTGGGACAGTAATTGATTTCCTTCCCTCAATGTCCTCAGAAGGTATTTGTCAGCTGCCTTCCTGATGCACTGCAGTCCATGGGCTGTAAGTAGTCAGTGCTGAGATCCGCCCGGTTTCATTTCATGGTAGACTTTGATGTAACAGAGTGGCTGGCTTGGCCATTTCAAATTGCAATTATTGTGGATCTGGAGTCACATGTAAGACCAACAAGGTGAAGATGGTAGATGTTCGTCCCTGAAGGGCATGAGTGTGCCAGGTCGTACAAATACAGTGGTTTAATTGTTTCATTTGATTTTCAATTCCTGATCCATTATTGAATTCAAATTCCAACATTTGCCGTGCAGAGATTCAAATCCGGGGTCTGGGTCATCATCTGTGTCCCTGGGTTAATATTCCAGAGATAACACAGCTAGGCCATCACCTCCTCAGCATCTTCAACCATCTCCATGGCAATAGTTCTGTGCTGTCGGCGTGGCTGTGCTTAAAGCATAGCGCTTTGCAAGGCAATTAAATGATTTGGCAAAACATTTTGTACTTATGAGAAGGCGATATGATGGGAAGTGCTCTTAGTGAAAAGGAGCTGGATGTCCTTGGTCATGAGCCATTGACAGAAGTCATACGGAGCAGTACGCAATCAACACAGTAAATGTGAGCTGTCCTTTTTTGAAAAATGATGGAAGTATAAGAGTGAAGACACTTTATTGAATTTGTAGAGTGATATTGAGACAGTATTTGGGGCACTGTGAACAAATTTTCTCTCCTTTTTAAGGAATGATCTCCTTGCCACAATGAGACAATGTAACGGTGTTGCACAAGACTAATCCATGCGGTGACGGTACCATGGGGAGATTGTGAAGGAAATGAGTGTTTAACTTGTAATGCGACAAAAGAATAAAATGTGATTGCAATAAAACTTGAGTGTTATTAACCAACATTCATTATTTCCAAAACCAAACATTGAAATCGTGAAATATAACGTGTTTTCCGCAATACATATTTTCACATTTGGACAATTTATGATCGGAAACGTTAAGAACCATAGGGGTCAAATGCAGGGAATGGAGTTAGCATGGATGAACATTTTAGTCGGAATGGGCCAGTTTGGGCTAAAGGGCCTGTTGAACTCTATTACTCTATGATAGTTTACATATCTGTGTGGAGCCCCCATGTTGGTTGGTTGTCCATGCTCTGAACAAACTCTCACCGTCTGAATGTACGGTTGGAGTGAGACCCTGCATTGAGCATCATGTTGGTCACAAACCTGTCAGCAGCCACACACTGATAGAGTTGGCCATTCTCAAAAACCTCTGACATCCGTGCAGAAGATTAGTCTGTCTTCTCAGAGATGGAAGATGCTTTCTTGAGACATCGCACAAACCATCCAGTGTGTCTCCTTACCATCAGGAAACCACGTTAATGTAACGCACGTGAACCATTATCAAGGGAGCTAGGAGTAACAACATGGAGCAGTCTGTCTTTGCAGTCTCTACTTCGTTGGTTTGTCGTTTTGTAGCATCAATGACATCCTCCTATTTCACACTCCATCCACCTGGACACCGCGTGCTGGCCTATTACCAGCCCTCGATGTCCTCATATCCAACTGCCGCCAAGACATTAACCATCTCAACCTGTCTACCCCTTCCTCCACTCCAACCTCTCATCCTCACAACGCACAGCCCTCCACACCCCCTGCTCCAATCCAAACCTCACCATCAAGTCAGCACATAAAGGTAGTTAGGCGCATTGACATTTACACTGCTGAAGCCAGACGCAAACTCGAAGACACCTCCTCCTACTGCTCACTCGACCATGTCTGCACGCCCCCAAAACAAACCATCATCTCCCAGACCACACAGAACCTCAACACCTCAGGAGGAGATCTCCCACCCACAGCTTCCAACCTCATAGTCCGTGAACCCCACACCGCCCTATTCTACCTCCTTCCCAAGATCCACAAGCCTGATCACCCTGGCCGACCCATTGTCTCAGCATGCTCCTGCCCCACTGAACTCATCTCTACCTACCTCGACACTGTCCTATCCGCCCTAGTCCAGAAACTCCCCACATACGTTCGAGACACCACCCACGCCCTCCACCTTCTCCAAGACTTCCGTTTCCCCAGCCCCCAACGCCTCATCTTCATCATGGATATCAAGTCACTGTACACCTCTATCCGCCATGACCCGGGCCTCCAAGCCCTCCGTTTTTTCCTCTCCCGAAATCCCCAACAGTACCCTTCCACCGGCACTCTCATTCGTTTGGCTGAACTGGTCCTCACCCTTAACAATTTTTCCTTCGAATCCTCCCACTTCCTCCAGACCAAAGGGGTAGCAATGGGCACCCGTATAGGACCCAGCTATGCCTGTCTCTTTGTTGGCTACGTAGAACAATCCATCTTCCGTAATTACACCGGCACCACTCCCCACCTCTCCCTCCTCTACATTGATGACTGCATTGGCGCCACCTCATGCTCTCGCGAGGAGGTTGAGCAATTCATCAACTTAACCAAAACATTCCACTCCGACCTTAAATTTGACTGGACCATCTCTGACACCTCCCTCCCGGTCCTGGACCTCTCCATCTCCATAAATGACGACTGACTTGACAATGACATTTTTACCAAGTGCCATAGCTACCTGAACATTTCCACTGGACCCCCTTTCCCAAACCAACCTAGTCCCATAGCCCTACCTGCTGCAAGAAATCTACCCCGCATTCCCAATTCCTCTGCCTCCGCCGTATCTGCTCCCAGGAGGACCAGTTCCACCACAGAACACACCAGATGACCTCCTTCTTTAAAGACCGCAATTTTCCTTCCCACTTGGCTAAAGATGCCCTCATACGCATGTCCTCCGCATCCCACACCTCCACCCTCAAACTCCATCCCTGTGACCGTAACAAGGACAGAACCGTCCGGTGCTCACCTACCACCCTACCAACCTACACATACACCAAATCATCCGATGACATTTCTGCCACCAGCAAACGGACCCCACCACTGGGGATATATTTCCCTCCTCAGCCATTTCCACTTTCCGCAAAGACTGTTCCCTCCGTGGCTACCTGGTCAGGTCTACATCCCCAACAACCCACCCTCCCTTCTGGCACACTCCCCTGCCACCTGCGCCCACACTTTCTATCTCATCTCCATCCAAGGCCCTAAAGGAACCTTGCATATCCATCAAAGTTTTATCTGCACATCCACATATATCATTTATTGCATCCGTTGCTCCCGAGGCGATCTCCTCTACATTGGGGAGACTGGAAGCCTCCTAGCAGAGCGCTTTAGGGAACATTCCGGGACACCCGCATCAATCAACCACACCGCCCCTTGGCCCAAAATTTTAACTCCCCCTCCCACTCTGCCGAGGGCATGCAGGTCCTGGGTGCCGCTCCCTCACCACCAGACGCCTGGAGGAAGAACACCTCATCTTCTGCCTCAGAATACTTCAACCCCAGGGCTTCAATTTGGTCTTCACTAGTTTCCTGATTTCCCCTTCCCCTACCGCACCCCAGTGCCAACTTTCCAGCTCAGTACCGTCCCCAAGACCTGGCCTACCTGCCTATCCTCCATTCCACCTAACCACTCCACTCTCTTCTCTGACCTTGAACCTTCATTCCCACCCGCATTCCCCCATTGGACTCTTCGCTATCTTCTCCCACACTCTTTCCTGACCTATCACCTCCATCCCCACCCCCATTTAACTATTGCACTGTATGCTACCTTCTCCCCACCTCCAGCCCCCTCCCATTTATCTCTGCACTCTGCAGGGACCTCTCTCTTCCTGATGAAGGGCTTTTGCCTGGAACGTCGATTTTCCTGCTCCTTGGATGCTGCCTGAGCTGCCGTGCTTTTCCAGCGCCACTATAATCTAGACCCTGCTTTCCAGCATCAGCAGATTTTGTTTTTACCCCATGAATGCACAAGTTGTGAAGGAGATTGAATAAACTTGAACCTATTGGGAATCAGTTGTAAACTCCCCACTGGTTGGGCCATTCTGAACACAATGTGGCTGGTGAAGATCAATACTCCCAGTCCCAGGATATCTCTGTAGGCGATCTTCCGGGTAGCTTCCTCGGCACGAACACCTTCCGCTGCTTCAGCAATGTCTGATCCTCCATAGTTCGATCATAAGTCAGGATGCTCAGAAAAGATCGCATAAAGCATCAAAATCTGGACAACATTCAAGCTCGTGCTCTTAACATGTAACAGTACTACTGGAACCTGAACATTTCCACAGGACTAAAGACGAGGAACTCATTCAGCATCTAAAGCTGGTTTCACGAAAATACGAGAAAGACATTCAGCTCATCGCAGCTATTGGATAAGAAGAGGCACAGATCGTTCACTCTCTCTGAACTTTTAAACAAGATGAGATTTTGGTTTTAAAATGCAAATGTTGGAATGCAGGAGGTTAAAAGAACACAACAAACCAGGCAGCATCAGGAGAAGAAGTCCTCACCTTGGGTATAACCTTTATTCAGGACTGGGGGTACTTGTACAGATAAAGAGGAGAGGTGGGGGATTCGGAGGAGGCGGCATGGTGAGGTGGGGAACTCAGGTAAAGGATACCACCTAGATGCTCAATGGTAGGAATGAATCCAGTTGACAGCTGGATGCTATGTCCATAACTTTTGCTCATATCAATAGGCCAAGGTATATGTGTGGGTACTGTTTCATTCTCTCAGAGGGTAGCGACTGTTGGGGCTTCTCTATCCCAGACAGCCACACCTCTGAAATGATTTGGGGAACAGGGAGATGTTAATGGATTTTGACACATCACGGAGTTGAGGGCTACAAAGATTTGGACATGAAAGAGAAATTGCGGTCGAGAGAGATCAGCCCTGACCTTACTGGAGGGAAGGGCAGGCTTGAGGGGCTATGTAGCCTGGTGTTATTCCAGTATACCCCATAGTCCAGTCACTTTGTTGTCTCTTCCATTTTCTGTATTACTGACTACAAGTAGCTGAATAGTCAGATCTAAACTGGGTCTAGTTCAATTGACTCAAGGGGCTGATTGGTCTCCTCCTGTAACTGTATAACATGCGTCAGGGGCTGAGAAGCTTCATCCTGTTCTGGTGTAACTGAAATACACTTTCTCCAAGGGTCTACCAACCTTCGAGAAAGTGATCACTGCAGATGCTGGAGATCAGAGCCGAAAAGTGTGGCAGTGGAAATGCCCAGCAGGTCAGGCAGCATCCGAGAAGCAGGAGTATCGATGTTTTGTACATTCCTTATGATGGAATTATGCCAGAAATGTCGATTCTCCTGCTCCGTCGAATGCTGCCTTACCTGCTGTGCTTTTCCATCACCACAAGTTTGGACGTCTACCGGCCTGCCCTACTCGACCTTCCTGGTCACATCAGCAAAAAGTTTTAGGAAATTCGTCAGGCATGAACTTCCATTCAAAACGCCTTGCCTACTATTCCTAATCAAACCCTGTCTTCCGAATGCATGCACATCTTATCCCTCAGAATCTTCTCAAATAATAAACCTACCACAGATGTTAAGATGAATGGCCTGTCTTGCCCAGGCTTTATTTTTCAGTCCTTCTTTAATAAAGGCACAACATTTGCTATCCTTCAGTCTTCTGGGATCTCACCTGTGATAACCGATGATCAAAGTTATCAGCTAGGGCCCCCGCAAATTCTTCTCTAGCCCCTTGCAGTGTTCTTGGATGTATCTGGTGAGGCCCATGAGATTTCTCCAACTTCAAACATTCTAGTACATCCAATATCTCCTCTACTGTGATATGGACTGCCCACAAGTAATCACCACTAATTTCCCCAAATTCTCATTTATTCATGTATTTATCCACTGTAAATATAGAGGAGAAATATTTGTTGAGGACATCGCCTATCCCTTATGGTACTACACATACATGTCCACTTTGGTCTTTGAGGGGTCCTATTCTCTCTCTAGTTAATGCTTTTCCTTTAATATACTTAAAGCACCTCTTTGGATTCACCCTGATCTTCTCTGGCAAAGTTATCTCATACACCCTATTCGTCCTCCTGATTTCCTTCTTCAGTAAACTCCGATATCCCCTGTACACCTCCAGGGATTTCCTTGATTCCAGCTGCCTCTACCTGAGCCATGCCTCCACATTTTGTTTGGTCAAAGCCTAAACATCTCTTGCTATACAGGGTTCCTCATTCCTGTCAACTTTCCTTTCACCCCCACAGGAACATATAGATCTTAAACTCCCACTTGCTAGAGCTCCCTTTGCTTGCAAACAGACTACTCTAATCAACCCCTACAAACTCCTGTCTGAGTTCATCAAAATTAACCTTGTCCCAATTTAGAACTTGAATCTTTGGACCAATTTATTTCTCTCTCCATAACTATTTTAAAATTAATAGAACTATGGTCACTGGTCACAAAGTGCACATCTACTGTCACCTCACTCACCTGTCCTGACCTATTTTTTAAGAGTAGGTCAAATTTTGCCCCTGCCCGATTAAGACCATATATTTACTGCTTGAGGAAAGTTTCCTGACGCACTTACTTGATTCCATCCCATCGAATGGCTCAATGCTCTGTCAGTTCTAGTCTGTATTATAAAAATTAAAACTCCTATTATGACAACCCGAATGGCCCTGCACGTCTTCCAATCTCTCTAGATATTTTTGTTCCTGTAATTCCTGTTGATTATTTGGGGGCCTATAGTACAAACCCATTAATGTCACCATCACCTTCTTTTTCTTAGTTCCACCCACAAAGCCTAATTGGATGTTTCACCAGTTATTTTATCTCTGATCACTGCTGTGGTACGCCCCTTAATCAGCAATGCAACCCCATCCCCTCTTGGTACATGGGCGGTACCACCTCACTAAAGCTCTTATCTATGAAGTTCACAGTATTTTGGATGATCCGGAGAGCAGCCAGGTACAGCTCCTGAACACGGTCTCCCAGGAGCTACAGCTGGTTGCACTGCCCATACGTGTAGTCATCAGGGACGGTGGAAATCTCCCTGAGCTCCCACATCCCGCAGGAGGAGCATGCAACTGCCCTAACTGCCATTTCAACTGCTGTGAGACTAGCGTTAAAAAGACTTTACTTGAGCTTACCTGCAACTTTGCTGAGTTGCTGCTCACTGAAGCCTCTGGAACCAAAGTATTATTACCTCCTCTGCAACTAACAGCACGTCAATGGACCACTCCACATTTTGTTTTAGAGGGAGACAATACGAACAGGAAGACAGCTAATGATCCGCATCCATGAACACCAACTAGTCACGAAACGACACGACCAGCTATCCTTAGTAGCCACACACACAGATGACAAGCAACATGACTTCGACTGGGACAACACTACTATTATAGGACAAGCCAAACAGAGAACAGCCAGGGAATTCCTAGAGGCATGGCACTCATCCACAGATTCTATTAATAAGCACATCGACCTGGACCCAACATACCGACCACTGCAACGGACAGCTGGAACTGACAACCGGAAGCGGTCGATACAAATCACTGTAAATGCCGGAGGAAAAATCACAGAAGAGCTTCACAGGAGACTCCCAAGCACTGAGACAGGGGACGAAACGTCTGAAACACAAATTCCCAGCTCGGTGAACAGAACCACAACAACGAGAAGCCGAGCTACAAATCGTCTCACAAACTTTGAAAATTTAAAATATTTATGTTCTGAGCAATAATTAGACTACATAATGATGCTGGCCTTGCAATACTTGCATTTTAAATGCTTATATTGCACTAAATAATCAGATATTCGCGAGCATTTACAATGGGAAATAATCGGATACTGACTTTCATTCACATCAGACACATGATAGAGTGCAAAACTTTAAAGTACAGGAGGAGGCCATTGGCCACTGTGTGTGCATCAGTTCCAGGAGTGTCTCCCAAGCCCCTCTCATTTGCCAGCCATATTTCTGCAGCCTGCTAAATTCACATTGCCAAATACATACCCAGCTAGAGTTATAGAGATGTACAGCATGAAACAGACCCTTCGGTCCAACCTGTCCATGCCGACAAGTTATCCCAACCCAATCTAGTCCCATCTGCCAGCAACCAGTCCATATCCATCCAAACCTGTCCGATTCATATACCCATCCAAAAGCCTCTTACATGTTGCAATTATACCAGCCTCCACCACATCTTCTGGCAGCTCATTCCATTCACGAACCACCCTCTGTGTGAAAAAAGTCCCTTAGGTATCTTTTATATCTTGCCCCACTCACCTTAATCCTATATCTCCTAGTTCTGGACTCCCTGACCCCAGGGAAAACACTTTGTCCATTTGTCCTATCCATGCCCTTCATAATTTTGTAAATCTCCATAAGGTTACCCCTCAGCCTCCGACGGTCCAGAGAAAACAGGCCCAGCCTGTTCAGCCTCTCCTCTAGCTCAGATACTCCAACCATGGCCACATCCTTGCAAATATTTTCTAAACCCTTTTACGTTTCACAGCATCTTTCCGATAGGAAGGAGATCAAAATTGCACGCAATATTCCAAGAGTGGCGTCACCAATATCCTGTACAGCCGCAACATGATCTCCCAACTCCTGTACTCAATACTCTGATCAATAAAGGAAAGCATACAAAATGCCTTCTTCACTATCCTATTTACCTGCGACTCCACTTTCAAGGAGCTATGAACCTGCACTCCAAGGTCTCTTTGTTCAGCAACACTCCCTAGGACCTTACCACTAAGTGTATATAATTCCTGCTAAGATTTGCTTTCCCAAAATGCAGCACCTTGCATTTATCAGAATTAAACTCCATCTGCCATCTCACAGCCCATTGCCCATCTGGTCCAGATCCTGCTGTAATCTGAGGTAACCCTCTTCGCTGTCCAAAACACCTCCAATTTTGGTGTCATCTGCAACTTACTAACTGTACCTCGTATGCTCGCATCCAAATCATTTATGTAAATGACAAAAAGTAGATGGGCCAGCGCCGATCCTTGTGGCACTCCACTGGTCACAGGCTTTCAGTCTGATAAACAACCCTCCACCACCAACCTCTGTCTTCTACCTTTGAGCCAGTTCTGCATCCAAATACTACTCTCCCTGTATTCCATGAAATATAACCTTGCTAATCAGACTACCACGGGGAACCTTGTTTAACGTCTTACTGAAGTCCATATAGATCACATCTACTATTCTGCCCTCATCAGTCTTCGTTGTTAATTCTTCAAAAAACTCAATCAAGTCCGTGAGACATGATTTCTCACGCACAAAGCCATGTTGACTATCCCGCATCAGTGCTGAAAATGTGTTGCTGGAAAAGCGCAGCAGGTCAGGCAGCATCCAAGCAACAGGAGATTCGACGTTTCGGGTATAAACCCTTCTTCAGGCATAAGCCCTGAAGAAGGGCTTATGCCCGAAACGTCGAATCTCCTGTTCCTTGGATGCTGCGTAGCCTGCTGCGCTTTTCCAGCAACGCATTTTCAGCTCTGATCTCCAGCATCTGCAGTCCTCACTTTCTCCTCCTATCCTGCATCAGTCCTTGACTTTCCAAATACATGCACATCCTGTCCCTCAGGATTCCCTCCAACAACTTGCCCAGCACAGAGGTCTGGCTCATCCACAACTCTCCCAGGCAGTCCATTACAAATCCTAACGACACTTTCAGTAAAGAAGCTTTTCCTTATCTCACTCCTGGCTCGCTTGCTGATAATCTTGAAATTAGAACTCCTTGATGCTGTAATGCCAACTAACGGAAACGGAGTACTCCTGTTTTACATCTTTTCATACTTTTGAGCACCGCAATAAGTTCACATATTTGTCTTTTCTGCTCCAGGAAGAATAAGCCTTGCATGAACTGCAACAAGCACTACATCGGAAAAACAGGCAGAAAAATAGACATCCGGATACGTGAACAACAACTAGCCAGAAAAAAAAGACATAACCTACTATCACTCGTATCCTTACATACAGATGAGAAAGTATACCATTTCGACTGCATCTGCACATCGATCTGGAACAAGCCAAACAGAGACACGCAAGAGAATTCCTAGAAGCATAGCATTCCAATCTGAACTCTAACAACGAACACATCAATTTTGATTCCATCTAACACTGTGAGAAAAAGAACCGGACATAAAATCACCAATACTGGAAATTACATCACTGACTAAAGGAAACCTAAATACATAACTAGCAAGTGGGACATAACACCAGCACTTCACCAGAGGCTCACTGATAATGCTCCCTACTATAGTAATGAACTATCTGTAAATGAACTCTCCAGCTCATCGAGCAAACTGACATCCAGAAGAAACACAATTTCTCTCATCCTCCGAGTAATGTGGTGTCTATCTGTCTGTCTTCTGAATGTGCGTGTGTGTGTGTGGGCGGGGGGGGGGGGGTGGTGAGAGAGAGAGAGAAAGAGAGAGAGACAGACAGACAGACCAATCCTCTGTAATGTCTGGATTACTCCACGTGCCATGTGGAAAAGAGGGAAGGATGGGGAAGACAGTATAGCTTAATATGTTGTTAACATGCTACTTCAGTGGTGAGTGTTTCAGATTGTTGGATCATTGGAATCTCTTCCAACACAGGTGGGGACCTGGACAAAAAAGACAGTTTGTATCTTAAGTGGACGAGCACCAACATCCTTGTGTGGAGGTTTGCTATTGCGAGTCATATGGATTTGAATAAACCAGGAGAGTGAGAACCAAAGCAGCAGATCAGGAACTGAGTAGAAGGTCGAGGTGAATAGGACATCAGACACGGCAAGTCTAATGACCATGCCGAGAGAAGGAATCAAATCAGTCCAAAATGTGAGTTTTGAGTTGGAATAAATTATCGAGATGAGGCGCAGGTTTTTCAGAGATTCGTCAGTAAGGATGGAGAGTGTGGGGGATGTGAGGGAGTGAGGTGTGTGAAATCAGGGAGACAGTGCACAAGAAAATGTTAAAGTGGAAAAAGTTTGGGGGGGGTGAATTCTGTGAGAAACAACTGACAACAAGCACAGGAAAACTTGATGTTTGTCAAAGTGAATACCTGGGAAATAATTTATTATGCTTCAGAGAAATAACAGCCTTCTTGCTAGAGGTCTGCATTATAATGGAGGAAAAGCTGTGTTCACGTTATGGCTGTGACTATAATAATGGTAGCAAACAGCCAGAACAATAACAGTGCTGTTGTTGGACAATGCTTGCAAAGACCATGTGAATTACCCTGGATGTTCCCAGAGATGGCTGGGCTGACTTTGGTTGAGTAAGTGCTGAAGCTGCATGAGATGATGCTGGATTGTATTATAGCCACTTATTGAGTACAGTCAATGGAACAAAACAGCAACTACCATTGCTTTTTGTTTCAGAATATATCAGAGTGCTCATGGCTGCCACCGCAAAGAATCCTGCAATGAAAAACAGGCCTATCATGTCAGTGCCAACAAGTGCATATCCAAAGACATTTTAAACGTTTGTGTGGTTACCTGCCTCAATCACCCTCCTAGACAACGCATTCCAGATTCATACTACCCTCTCAGTTCGAAAGACATTACACATATCCTCTCTCAATCCCCTGCCTTTCGCTTTAAAAGTGTATCCCTTTGTTTTTGATTCTTTGACTAAGGAAAAAATCTGTTGTCTGTTCATCCTCTCCATACCCTTTATGCTCTTGTGCACCTGAACCAGGTTCCCTACTCAACCTTCTCTGCTGCAAAGAAAAAACGAGCAAATTTAGCCCTCCTCTTTCATACACACTTTTGAGTACTCACTTTCTTGTTACTTCTGACTTGCATCTTCCCAATTTATCGGTGTTAAATTTCATCAGGCCATTGATCTGGTTATCTGAATAATCTGTTTCTATCCTCCAATAGCCTGAATCAAGTGGACAAGAATCAAGTGATAGAAGAGAAAGTACAAGGAATCCTTTCTACATTTTGAATGGAAACCAGATCCCGATTTTCTTGTACAGTGATGTTTTCTCATCCAATCTCGCTTCCTCAAAAACAGGCTTTTTCCTGTCACTAAAACTTCATCTGCCATTCTTCCTCCTCCGTCCTACTCCTTTCTTACACTCCTACTCCCCTTGCACTACCCCTTCTGCTGCTACATACTCTTCCACTGATGATATCCCTTCACACACTTCTTCTGCCACTCCCACTGTAAGTTACACCAATTCCCCGATTACTCCCACTTTCTCTGGCCATCCCTTCCCCTTTTTGCTTTCCAACTGTGATAATGGGAGCCGCTGACATCTGGTGCTGCTATTTGTCATCAGTCAATGATGAGATTGAGATGATCAATGTCCAATAGGAACAGACAATAGTGCGTTTCTGTCATTGTCTGATGCACCGTGAACAGGCTGGTTTTGATCCTCATGGTACAGAGTGGAGTTTCTTTCTGTCTCTCTGTCACAGCATTTAACCAAACATCCTTATCACAAATAGGACAAACCTCTCCTCAGAATCAGAAATCCATGCATCAGTTTTCCCTTAAAAAATGTGAGTAGAGTGAGCACATTGTTCAAATAGGCCGTGCACTATGCTTTTTTTTTTATTCATTTCACTGATTTTCCAATGTCAGTTAATTTGAGGTCAGAGTAACTTGCGTTACATCAAAGTAGTATTTGACTCATGTGACATCAGGGATCCTGAGTAAATTGTGGTCAATGGGAATCACAGGAAATTCTGCACTGGTAATTTCCTCACTGAACAACGACACTTTCCCCAGAGTTATTGGGAATGAGAAATAAACTCTGCTCTTGCCAGTGCATTCATAAACCATGGATAAATTTGTCCTGTTAATAACATCAAGGTATATTATGTTTTCAGATTGGTCTAAAGTCTCCAAAAGTAAGACCTTGCTGTTGAGTGTCACTCCAGTGAAATCAGGATGTTACAATAAGATTACCTTCCCAATTATTTTCAATCAGTTACTTTCTGAGGACTGATCGTGCGACATCAGTACTACTGAGATCAACATTTTCTCTGTCCAGCAGCAACGCATCATATTGTCTCAAGGCTGCACCACTCTACAATTCTAATTTATTCACCGGCTTATTCGTTGTGCTAACCAGATGTACTGGGCACACAATTTGCAACAACGTGGAGATGCCATTGACCCTCTGGAAACTTCCTCTACTCCCATACCCTGTCCTCCGACTCCATGCCCTCTCCCAACTCCACCTACGGTCGTTTATTCACCATACCTCCTGAACTTCTACTCTCTGATGCTGAAGGTTCTGTACTTAGCAAATATCTAAACTTTACCTCTCTGTGCCCCCACTTTAAAGAATTTTAGGTATGACATTAAGTTGAGATCTTCCGCTGTCTTCACCTCAGAGCCCATTTCTTTTGGCCAGATTCCTCTCCCTGTCCCATATACCCCGTTACCCAGCTGCAACACTCTCCGGCCACCTGGACCCCTCCCTCTGGCCTTTACCTGAACTAAATCGGTGCATTGAGAAATCTCCACATGACATTGGTTGTCTTAATTTCTCTGCACTCCCCTCGCCAAATCCAACCTGTCACTGTCCGAACAGTCTACACTCCATGTGCTTAGATCCAATCCTAACTGTGTTACTCAGCCTGTCCCTATAAGTCTGCTGGACTGATTTCGAAATTGCAGAGGTTGAATGCCCTCTCTCAGATACCTCCTCTAATCTCCCCCTGCACGATGACCCTACCACGGCACATCATGGCATTTTATCAACTATGATAACTGACCATATTTCATATGGAGATTCCTGCCCCACACACTCCTCCCCCTAACTGCCCCAAATTTGATGGTCCTCTGATAGCAGTGCGCGCTTCTATCTCCCCGCAAAAATTCACAAACAGAACTGCCTGGGCAGAACCATTGCTTCAGCCTTCTCCTGCCACACAGAGGAAGTGCATGGATACACACGTATGCCTGTTTCTTCTTGGGTACGTCGACCATTCCCTGTTCCAGTTCTATTTCAGCATCCATCCACAACTCTTTGTCCGGTATATCGATGATATCATCGCTGCTGCGTCTCTACCGTGTCCGGAATTGGAAAAGTTCACCGATTTCGCTTGGAATTTGAACCCCTCCATCACTTTCATCTGGACTATGTCTGACTCCTTCCTTCCTTTCCTCAACATCTCTGCTTCCATTTCTGGGGATAGACAAGCCACTGGTGTCCAGTATTAACCCACCGACTCCCACAGCTTCCTGGAGTATATGTCCTCACATCAAGTTTCCTGCGTAGACTCAATTCTATTCCCCCAGTTCCTCCGTCTCCACCACATTGCTTCTGATGATACTAAATTCAACAAGGAGGACTTTGAAATGTCCACCTTGTTCCTCAATCAAGGGATTCCCCATCGTTGTTGTCAACAGGGTCCTCAACTGAGTCTGACCCAGCTCCTGCACTTCAAGTTTTTCCCTCCCCTTCCCTCTAGCAATGGCGTTTCCCTTGTCCTTACCTACTATCCCAGCAACATTCACATGCAGAGGATCATCAGCCCGCATTTCCCCCACCACCAGCGAGATGCCCTTACCTGCACATATTCACCTCTCCCCCATTGTCCACCTTCTAGAGGGATCATTCCCCCCAGGACACACTGGTCGACTCTTTATTCATTCTCAACACAGGTCCACTTCACTTCCCCTGCCGGAGGTGTAACACTTTCCCATTTACCTCCCTCCTCATAAGTATCGAAGGGCCCAACTGTGCCCTCCAGGTGAAGCAGCACCTTACCAACATTTCCCAGTCTACTACATGCGCTGCTCACAATGTGGTCTCCTCTACATCGGGGAAATGAAGAGTAGACTGGGTGACCGCTTCACAGAACATCCAAGTTGCACCGCTGCAAATGACTATGCGCTTTAAATTGCCTGACAGTTTAACAGCCCATCCTGTTCCCTGGCCAATATCTCTGTGTCTGGCTTGCTGCAGTGTTCCAGAAATCTTCAGCGCAAGCTGGAAGAATACCTCATTTTCCATGTGCGGACCCTGCAGCCCTTTAGACTCATAATCAAGTTCAATAATTTTCGAGCCTGAACTCCCCTATGTCCTAGCCCCCTATCCATACACCAGGCCGAGTTGTCATACAGGCAGCATCCAAGGAACAGGAAATTCGACATCTCGGGCATAAGCCCTACTTTGCCCGAAACGTCGAATGTCCTGTTCCTTTAAAGCTGCCTGACCTGCTGCGCTTTTCCAGCAACACATTTTCAGCTCTGATCTCCAGCATCTGCAGACCTCACTTTCTCCTCGAGTTGTCATATAGCTTTCCATTACTCACACTCTATTGTTAGCTACTAACAGTCTCCATTAAGAGCTATCCAGTCTCTTCTACATATAAACCAACATTTTCCGTGTTACCATCAGTTCTGAGGAAGGTGCACTGGATCTGAAACGTTAACTCTGATTTCTTTGCACAGCTGCTGCCAGACCTGCTGAGCATCGACAGCAACTCCTGTTTTGTTTCAACGTTTTCATCGCAAGTTCTCACAATGCAATACGTCATCGATATTTAGAGCCCTGTCAAAAATAGGAACTTTCTAATTTCTCATTTAATGTCCATAACAAATTGTTCGAGATTCAACTGAGATAACAGCTTTGCTGCTATCATTCAGATCAGACACTTAGTCACAATTCAGAAAGAAGAAAGAAATCAAAAGAGCTGGAGTGAAACTCAGTAGATCTGGCAACGTCTGAGCAGAGATGCAAAAAATTTACCTTTGATTCCAACATGACTTTTCAGAACAGTGTCACATCGTATGACATATGTTAATTATGTTGATATCTGCAGATACTTTTTCACCTTTTTCGTTTCCCCAGCATTTTCTGTTTGTTTTTCATGTTTCCATTATCTCTATATTTCATGTTTCTTGACAGGTCTACATGTTGACCTTGGTAATATTTGGACAATGTGGCACTTTCTTGTATCTATTACAGTTGGTGTGTCTGTGACACCTGAATTACAGCCGAAATCTGTTTCTTCTTTAAGATAGAAAGTACAAAAACATTCTGAACATCTTGTAAATTTCTGGAAATCTCTGGAAATCTATTTTGTTTGAAAATGCATTTTAGAGGCAACTGAACTTCATGAAATAATAGGGATAATTTTTGATGATGGAACATTGTGTCCTTCGTTGAACTAGTTTTTCTCCCCAATCTCTGAAAGCTTTCAATGCATAACATAGAATTATTACAGAAAGGTGGTGAAAACTCAGCCATTGTCTCTTCCCGTTTGGAATGAGCGATATTTCTACTATTATTGTCCTGTATTGTCCCTGTAGCCCTGTACATTTTGTTATTAGCATCTGCTTTTAATTGTAAGCATCCTGCCAGATATGAACAATATGATCAATTTCAAACAAAAACAGGCTTTGGAGGGAAAGCTCAGCAGGTCTGACTGTATCTGTGAAGAGACATCAAAGTTAATGTTTCAGGTGCGGTGACCCTACTCAATCTGTATTCCCAATGATTAAATGGTGTGTATATAAAATATAGTTCAGTTTATCGCATTTCAAATGACCCTGTTCAGTTCATATTGTCATTCAGCATTGCATCTCCCAAACGTTGGCTCGTTCCTTGTTGTGAAGTATATTCAATTCTATCTGACGTAAGGAGTCATGATAACTGGGGAATATCATTGTACTTCCCATGCAGTCTCCACAGCCACTGCCCCCATTCCGCCCTAATTCCTAGCTAAACCTGACCTGATAAGTCTTAATGAATAAGTCCACTTTTGGTTTTGGACTGTTTTACAGCAAGTAAAACTGCATTAAGATGTTTGTCAATTTGTATAAATTAATTACTGAAGCACATTATGAATGGAAGATCCAACGTTTCTTTATTAGAGCAGTGAGAGCAACATTCAGAGAAGTCTACACTTGCTGTCTATGTGCATAGCAACTTTTCCCAGTGACAGTGTGTTGGCTGGTTTGTTCCCGTGGAGGAGAGATCAGCACAGTAACAACATCCTGACTGTGTTTCTTTTTTCAGTGGAGCGGCTTAAATTCTGGGTAAGATGGTTACAGCATTGCAAACGTACAACAGAGCAGAGTCATGTAGCCTGCAATAAGAAAACATTCATCATTCTCCTGCACAACTGACTTCACTGGAGCAATTGGTAATGTGAGATGTGACCAAAAGCCAGTAATGTCAACATCCAGTCCAGTCCAGTTATATTGTGAATTGAATGTGCTGTATTGAAAGCTAGAACTGTTTGCTCAGTGACTGTGATTGATGGCAGTCTCCATGCAATGCAACTGTGTCGCTGGAAGTTTTCCCTCTCCTATTGGTGATAGTGCGCTATCCCAGTGCAGGAGCAGATGCACCAGCTCCAACAGTAACAGAGATCAGCAGCTGCACAGACATAGAGAGGACAGGTCTGAATCTGAGAATAATGGACTGGATAATTACACCAATGGATAGGAGGTTTTCCTTGGGTCTTTTCAACATTTCCCTCTATTGGGAATGTCTACCATATCGGATATTAGCGGTGCTGAATATCATTTTGGGCGGGGTGGAGGGTGTGATACAAACCTATTCTCGCTACTGTTGGTGTTCTCTACCTCTGCCCATTCATTAATCCCATAAACAAATTTGAACTTCATTGCAATTTCTGTTATCTATATTTGTCAAAGAAAGAAACTATTATCTTCTATTCAAATTGCTGTCTCCATTCATCTGAATTGCAGACCACTTACAAACATCTGAGAACAAAACTGTGAACAACCTCGAGATCCCCTTTTGCCCTGAACTGATGTATGTCTCATGTTCCCTATGTCACCAACCCTGTCCACTACCAGCTCATAATATCCCCAATGACCATCTCTGCGTCAGTGCTGTGGCTGAACAAGCCATTGGCTGCACGTTGGTAAAATTCAGACTTTATGTTTCAAGCTCTCTTCTGGCCACTTTTCCAGTTACAAGTATTTCAGTCACAAAATTGCTCTTGTCTCGGACGTTACTTCATGATTAGGACAATGTATCAGAGTAGGAATGTCGCTGGATGTAATTCAGGAGCAAAGCTTATTAAACGAAAGACATTGTTTAAAGCGACTTTGATGATTAAACCAAATAAAAGAAGATGCTGGAGATCTGAAATTGCACAATAAATGCAAAGAAAAGAACAGAAAGTGCTGGGGAGCTTTTCTGAAATGAAAACAGTTGGAAAATAGTGTGAATAATGCTGGTTACAGGGAAGTCTGCTTTGAAGGGGAGGGGGAGTGAGTTAAATCGAAAGAGAAAGAAAGAGATAGAAGAAAAAGAACAAACAAATGAAATGATAATCAGCTGGGATGGAAATAAAATGTGAGATGCACCTCATTCATTTTTAACTTTTCCCATCTTCCTGAATATCGTGCCCATGCTGGTACATGTATACCCCGCTTTTCAAAAATTCGCTTTTTGCCACTTTAGTTTCCGAAAAACCTCCACTACGTCCTGTTTTCGCGAAACAAAAGAACGCCGAGTAGGATTTTCACTTTTACCAAGAAAGATGATTTTTTTCCCACATAAATTAATGCTACTTCGCTTTACACCATATCAGCTTATGAAAGGTTTTGTCGGAACACTCTACTTTCAGATACCGCGGGAAACCCGTATATATCTAAGATCATGTTTAAAGCGATTTGATCGCACTTGTCTCTCTTCGCTGAGTGTCGTCATCTTCTTAAATTTATTAATGTGAAATAGGTATCGCTGGCTGGGCCAGCATTAGTTCACTCATTTGCTTGCCCTCGAGAAGACATTGAGCATCAATGGCACTTACACAGAGTGAGGCACTCAAGGTCACAGCTGCACAGGAGGTGTGCAAAGCAAGATCGACTTTCACAAGATTAACATTATTTGAAAAGTTAGAGATTTCAATTCGTCAGTGTAATTAAGATAAGGAAGAAGTGTACCTGAGCATGCTGGTCCATGTTTTCAAACCCTCTGTATCTTCTCCCTTTTGGAAGAGGTTATAGGAGATCATTACAGGTTTTGGAGAGATATTTGATGTTCCCAGCCTTTCGCTGACAATTAGAAATATAAATGGATGGAAGGTTATCTTTCATGATAGTCTGGGCTGTGCACACAACTGTCTGTAGTTTCTTATGGTCCTGGGAAGAGCTGTTACCGTCACACTATTATGCACATGAATAGAATGCTTTCAGTTGCCAGTACGCAGAGCACTGAGAGAAGGCAGTTCCAAAATATTTAGATGTAGCAATTGGCTATTAAATGGATATCCAAGTTCTGGTTGCTGTTTTGACAGTAATTGAAATTTAACCAATATTGCCAACATCCAACCAAAGAGCCATCACATGCGTCAAAACAATAGGGAAGCCATCACCATCACAACGAGGGAGAACTAGACAGACACGAATAAGGAGAGAGCGAACACAGCGCAGGAAACAGAATGACAGTCAGTAAAACAGAGAAAGGAAACAAAACATGAAACAGTCACATGGACAGGGAGAAGGGGAGATAGTAAGTTCAAGGAAAGAAACAGAAGACAGAGAAAAGGAAAATACAAGGAAACAGACAGTGTGAGAGAAATAGTGAGATACAAAACACACAGTGAGCTGGCGATGGGGAATGGGAGGTGCTGGAGGTGAGGACCAGAGAGAGCTCGGGGTGAGCTGGGGGGGGGGGGAGGGAGATGAGGATTTACACCAAGGTGTACAGGCTGATCATAGTAAGCAAGGATGTGCAGAACAATGGTTGTAAAACATGTCTGAGAGGCATGCAGGTTATGCTGCATAGAGCGTGCACGAGGCGAGATCAACATGAACAAGATCAGTATTATCTGAGATTAGAGAGTACATTCATCAGTCTAATAACAGTCAGGAAGAAACTTTTAATGAACAAGCTGCTCTGTGTTTTCAAGCCTCCATATCTTTTAGCCTGATGGAAGAGGTTATGGGAGACCATTACTGGGGTGTGATGGGTCTTTGATAATGTGAGAACAAAACATTCCAGCGCAGAAACAGGCCATTCGGTGGTCCAAGCCTGCGCCGATCCAAATCCTCTATCTAAACCTGTCGCCTATTTTCTCAGGATCTGTATCCCTTTGCTCCCTACACGTTCATGTATCTTTTCAGAAACATTTTAAATGGAACCACTGGTCACAGTTCTCCATTTTGAGAAACTCCCTCCCCCTACTATTCTCTGCCTCCTGTTGCCCAGCCAGTTCTTTCTCCACGTAGTTAGCGTACCATGTGACTTTCACTTTCTCCATAACCCAACCGTGGGGAAATACACCAAACGCCTTCCTGAAGTCCATGTACATGACATCTACAGTATCTTCCTCATCAATCAACTATGTCACTTCCTCAAAGAATTCTATTGAGTTGTTATAACATGACCTTCCCTGCACAAAACCATGTTGCCCATCACTGTTAAGACTATTTTCATCCAAATGAGAGTAGATCGTAACGCTCAATATATACTCTAACAGATTCCCTACATCTGACATTAGTCTCACTGGTCTATAATTGACTGGATTATCCCTACTGCCTTTCTTAAACAAGGGATTAACAATTTTCCAGTCGTCCGGGACCTCAGCCATGTTCAAGGATGCTACAAAGATATGTGATAATGCCCCAGCTATTTCCTGTCTCCCTTCCCTCAGTCATCTGGGGTAGATGTTGATAGTCTTTCTGCAGCAACGAGCCATATAAATGGAATCAATGGTTGGGATGTTAGAGTCCGTGTTGGTCATAGCTGTGCACCCAACCTTCTGTAGTTTCTCACGATCCTGAGTAGAGCAGTTGCCGTAACAGTCTGTTATGCATCGGGACAATAAGCTCTCAATGGTGCATCTGTAGAAGTAGCGCATGTTGACTTTTCTGTATCACCTCAGGAAGGAGAGGTATTGTTGAATATTCCCGACCGTCGGACCTATGTGGGAAGTTCAGGACAGGTGGTGAGTTATCGTCACTCCGAGGGGTAGCTCAGTTCAGTCTGTCCCTTGCTGTTTATGTTATTTGGCACGCAAGTATTTCTGTTTGGAAGCTTCAGCAGATTAACATTTCAGCTTTGTATATTCCTGGTTCTGCTACTGGCATGCCCTCCTGCATTCTCCATTGAACCAGAGTTGATTGTCTGGCTTGATGGTAATGGTTGAGTGGGGGATATGATAGGCCATGACATTACAGTTAGTGCTTGAGTACAGTTCCGCTGCTATTGATGATCCACAGTGTATTATGGACGCTCAGTCTTGAGTTGCTAGATCTCTTCAAAGTCTGTGCCATTTAGCATGGCAATAGTACCACAGAACGCAATAGAGTTTATTCTGAATGTGACCTTGAGACTTTTACCGATACTGTCATGGCCAGATACATCTGCAGTTGGTAGATTGGTAAGGATGAGGTCATGTATGATCTTTTTCCCTCTTGTTCCTTCCCTCACAACTGCTGCCGACCGAATCTAGAATCTATGCCCTTTCGGAACCGACAAGCGTGATCAGTAGTACTGCTGGAAACCATTCTTGGTGGTCAACTTTGAAATCTCCTAGCCAGAATACAACTTTGTGCCCTTTCCACAGTCAGCGCTTTCTCCAAGTGTTGTTTAACATGGAGGAGCACCGATTCAGATGAGTAACGACGTTACATGGTAATCAATCAGAGACATCTTTGTCCATGTTTAATCTGAAGCCATGGGACTTCATTGGGTCTGGAGTCAATTTTGGGGCCTCCCAGAGCAACTACCTCCCGACTGTATCTCACTGAGCTGCCCAACTGCTGGACCAGTCCTTTCTTTGGGGCAGGATATATACAGGAATGGTGATGCTGGTGTCTGGGTTATTTCTGTAAGGTATGATACCTTGAGTATGACTATGTCAGGCTATTGCTCGATTAGTCTGTCAGACAGTTGTCCCAATTTTGGAACTACCCCTTAGATGATAGTAAGAAAGATTTTGGAGGTTCTACAGTGATATTTCTGATGTTGACTTTTCCGATGCAGAGTTTGATGCCAGTTGGTCCAGCCATTTTCATTTCTTTGAAACTTTGTAATGACTGGCACAACTGAATGACTCACTAGACCATTTCAGGGGGCGATTGAGAGTCAATGACATTGCTGTGGGTCTGGAGTTGCATGTCAGCCAGACCGGGTGAGAATGGATGGATATTAGAGATCCAGATTTTCTGAAAATCGGCAACCCTTTCCTTCTCATAGGTAGATTCTTAATCTTAAAAATGTTTGATTTGAATTTCCACCATCTACAGTGGCGGGATTCGAACCAGGGTGCAAAGAACTGGAGCTGATTTTCTGGATTGATATTCTATCGGTAATACCATGAGTCCTACTTGAAACCACATGTTGTACGCAACTGCCAATTCTTGTGTTGTCCTGTTTTTAATTCACTATGTTATTCTGTAATCTCATCTATCATTAAATCCTGATTCAAATACACAGTCATGAACATCCTCTCGACTGCTTGGATTTCATTCAATCCGTTTCGTTTGAACAGGCATTTCAAGGCAGCTGCCCATCAGAAAAGAACACGAAGGAAGAATGCCTGACTGTGCACAGTACGTATCACCAGACCAGCATGTCTGTCCAGGCACCTGAAGTATTTGTTGTGGGTCAGAGAACCTCAGAATTATTAGAGCACAGATGGAGGCCATTCAGCCCATCGAGGTGTCTCAAGCTCTCCAACAGCACAAACAGATAGAGAGAGTGTCTGGAGATAGATGGTGTGTGATAGAAATAAACAGAGAGAAAGAATTTGAAGGGAGATAAACTGAGAGAGGATAGAAAGGGGAGTGACTAACTAAGTGAGAGAGGTGTTAGATGAGTTTGAAGTTAGACAGATCAGGAGACTGCATTAGAGTATATAAATATGGGCTGGTAGAAATTAGAAGTTTTATTTAGAAATTCCTCTGGACTGTAAGCCCTTTGTCTGGGCGCCATACCCTGTCAGCACTATGTTGATATTGACTGTCATCCCAGAGTATTTATTTCCAATAATATCACATAATCTAATGACAACTAAATAGAACCCATTCGGCCAATAAATTGGTTCCATGCGGAAAGCAGAGTTTTTAAATAGACTGTGCCAAGAGCAGCTGGAAATTACCAACCCCACCCCGTACTGTATGAGAGACTAGGCCAGAGAATCCCAGTGAGGGGACTGACTAACAGAGGGGAAGTAAGCAACTCAGCTGTGGGTCAAATAATACTCGATAAAGTTTGCACACCACTTGCCTAGTTTTGTAATCCTCATTTCAATTTATATAGCACACTATCAGGAGTGAATTCTATCAACCTTGTCTCTTTGTACTTTGCATATATTGGCATATGCAGAAAATCATGTTGTTCCTGTATTTTATATTGCATGAATGCATTTCATTAATATTGTCTTTGCTATTTCATCGTTGTAAATTTATCCTTGAATCTGTACTTCATATGAGTTATAAAGATTAACGTTCCAATACTGGTGACTGGAGAACATCACTGTCAATCTACCAACTCTAAACAACCATGTCCCCCAGTCTTCTCCATCTTCTGTCTTTCCCCAATGTCATAATCACAATGTAATTGAAGTCCATTAAATGACACTTCACTACAGTTCGTTAACATGGATAACATCAACAACATGACCCATACCTGCCATCTCTGGTTCTGGAATAACAATCTGAATTGTGTTCGTCACGTATAATTCTCTGTTAACATATCCATGCCAGTCGTTTGTTATAACCTACGTTTTCTTAGGCACACTTTGCCATCAGATCATGGACGTAAGATGGTCTCTCGTGTTTTACAGATATTGCAATGACTGATCTGTAGTTACAGGATTTATTTCTCTATTTATGAGCAGAGAATCATGTTTATGTTCCGTCAAACCTCTGGCATTACTTCCATGTCCAAGGTAGACTGAATGACTACACACAATCAATCTGCTATCTTCAACATTCCTTCCTTCAGTCACACTCACATATCATACCTAGAAAGCATAAACGTTCAAAGTTATTTTGAACTTTAATAAAACAGTATTGAATTCCATTCGGTTAACTGGAGCTATTTGTTCAGCGATTGTTATTATGTCAGTCTCCGTGGATCCTAACCATTCCGAGAGAGCTTCTCTCTTCTATCAATCAGTGTTTTATCCCATAGTATGAGCGGGAGCATAATCCACACTAGTAACAGGGTTCAGCAGCTCCACAGAGGTGGAGGAGAGATCAGTTTGTGAGAACATTAGACTGCCCTGTTCCAACAATGGACAGGAGTTTATCCTATAGTCTTTACCGGCTTTCCCAGCCTTGGATATCATGAGCATATCAGATTGAAGATGCACTGCTGGTTATTCAAGCTGGTTACTATCCTATTCTTGCTATAGTTGGTGCTCCCGGTAAGTCACTCTGTCTGTCGACTGAACTGAATTGATGCTGATAATATGTAAATTTTGAAAAGGTGCAAGTCAACTTTTTCAGTTCCAATCAAAGATTCCATTCCTTGGAAAAAATAACTAGCAAATTATTATTGACAAATTACTCCCAATATGCTAGGATGAAACACACTGTTCTCAACCTTCTTGATTCATTTTCTCCTGCAAAGTTTACATCTCCATATCATCCCCACATACCAATCCTGTCCAGTACAAACATTAAGACGTCCCAGTCTCCTCCTCAGCCTCAGTGCAACTTCTGAATAAACCATTGTTTGCGCCTTTGTTAATTCTGGATATACGTTTCAAGCCCTTTCTGAACACGTGTGCGTTGCACAATAATTGAACTTGAGATGTTTATCTTTTTCACTGTACAGAATCTGAAAGATGGGAAGATAGTGTATGGTGGTCACTTCATTGGCTCGTAATATAGATGCACAGAATAGCAATCAGTTGATACCGGCTTGCCTGATGCCCATTTGAGAAGGCAATGGTTTCATACTTCCCTGGTCAGGTCTCTGTTTAACTGCAAATTTACAGCAGTTTGTTTTACTCTTTACTGTCCTGTAGAACAGCTGAACCAGCCACTCAATTCAAGGTCTGTACAACATGCTGGCCTGACCAGGGATGCACACATCCCATGAGGGAAAAACAAAAGTGAAGGCAGCTCCCTTTCTCTGCATGTTTCCCATAATCCGACACCTGATTGCCATTCAAGTAGCTGGCCATTCACTGTTTTAGACGTATTCTTTGTGATTGCATCTCTCCTTGGGAGTGATGTCCATCTCGATAGGCACCTCTGGTGCTGGCTTTATTGATGCTGACCTACAGATGTAAGGATATTTGACTTTCCACATCAGTGGTAATGCATTGTAAATGAATAGTTACCTTTGTCACATGAAGGAAAGGGAGCCTGCTCTGTGAGGGAAATGAATTATTGTGATCAAACTTGAGAGTTTCTTTTTGAGGCAGTATTTGGGGTGTTGTGGACAGATTTTCTCTCCTTTATAAGGAGTGATCTCCTTACTGCAGAAAGAGCGAATAGGAGTTCCACCAGATTAATCCCTGGAACAATGGCACCATGAGGATCTGTAGTGCTTTCAGAGAATAAGAGATGATTACATGGAACACTGAGTGGGATGGGCAAACACTAATTGCATTTAAACAGATAATGAGAAGGTGATAAATTCCATGTCTGCTGTTTCAGTCAGGATGCATGTTTCTGGATAGTTTAAGTGCCTCTTTGGACGTTACGCCCACCCACCTCAACCTCCACTCCCCATGGTGATTGAGAGAGACAGAGAAGTCCAGGTTTTGAATAAACTCTCACCACATTAATACAGTCCAATTGGTGTGTGATCCTGCACTGAATGTCATATTAACCACCACCTTGACAGCAGCCACAATACGTTCATTCTAAAACAGATAACTATTGCCACCAGGATCTGACATTCATGAAGAACATGAATCCATCTTCTCAGAGATGCTAGGTGACTCCTTCAGGTTTAGAATATAAGTCTATAAGATACAGGAGCAGAAATTAGGCCAGTTAGCGTGTTGAGTCTGCCCATTATTCAATAATCGCTGATAGGTTTCTCAAATCTATTATCCAGCCTTCTCCTCGTAATTCTTCATCCCCTGGATAATCACGAACCTATCTATCTCCGTCTCAAATATACTTAATGACCTAGCCCCCACTGCCATCTGTGGCAATACATTTCAAAGATTCGCCATTCGCTGGTTAAAGACAATTCTCCTTATCACTGTTCTAAAAGATGTTCCCTTTCATCAATGTCTGTCCTCGACCTCTTGTCCAATAGAAACATCTTGCCAACATCAACTCTGTCCCAAAAATTCAGCATCCTGCGCTTCCATTACTTTCCTTCTCATCCTTCTAAACTTTACCGAGGATAGATCCAGAGCCCAAAAACATTCCTCATACGATAAACTTTTTATTCCTATGACCATTCTCGTGAAAATATTCTGCACAAGCTCCATAGCCACTACATCCTTCATGAGATATGGGGCTCAACATTTCGCACAATACTCCAAATATGGTCTGACCAGAGACGTAAACAACCTGTTTTACATTCAATTTCTCTCATAATAAATGCCATCAATAATAAATCCAATTGTCCTCCTGACTACTGTCTCAACCTGCAAGCTTACCTTGAGAGAACCCTGTACTAGAACTCCCAATTCCCTTTGCACTTCAGATTTTTGAATTTTCTCCCCAATTAAAAAAATGGACCATGCCTCTATTCTTCATGCCAAAGTGAATGACAACACACTTTCCAACGTTGGAATGCATTTGCCAATCTCCTTCTTCAGTCTCTCCGCCTCCTCAATACGGCACAATCCATCTGCCTATCTATGAATCGTCTACAATCTTAGCCAGAGTACACTCAGTTCTAACATCTAGATTATTAACGTAACAAGTAAAAAGTTACGATTCCAACACTGAGCCTTGTAAATCACCACTTGTCACCTACTGCCATCCTGAAAAGGACTATTCTATCCCCACTCTCTGTTTTCTTGCAGACAGACAAGCTTCCATTCATGCTACTACCTTGCCTCGAACACCACGGACCCGAAACGTACTCAGTCATCTCCTGTGTGACACCTTGTCAAAGGCCTTCTTGAAATCCAGGTAGATAACATCCATTGCCTGTGCTTGATCAAGCCTGCTCATTTCCTCTTCAAATAATTCCAACAGATTTTCAGGCATAATCTTCCCTTGATGAAACCAAAGTGATTTTGCCCTATTGTACCAAACACTTTGAAGTATTCAGAAACCTCATCCTTCACAATGGATTCCAGGATCTCACCCACGACCGAAGTTAAGCTATTAATTTGGATTTCTTTTTGTCTTTTTCCTCACTCCCTTGTTACAATGGGGTGTCACATTAATGGGTTTCCAGTGTTCTGGGATCGTTCCTTACTCTAGTGATTCTTGAAAGATCACCACTATCTCTCCACATCCTTATATATCTGGGATGAAGTCCATCCGGTCCAGGATATTTAACCACCTACAGGCCATTCAGATTTTTCACGCATGCTATCCATACTGGTGGCCAGCATACTCAGCTCTGGCCCCTCACTATCTTGAATGTTAAGATTTTACTCATATCTTCCACAGTTACCTAATTTTTCAGTTCCTCAGCCTTTTCTTATTTACCACTACTACCTCTCCAGTATCATTTGCCAGCAGTCCAATGCCCACTTTTGCCTCTCTTTTGTAATTTAAATATTGAAAGAAGCTCTGACAGACTTCCTTTATATTAGTGGGTCGGTTACCCCCATATTTACTAATCTCCATCCTTATTTTATTTTGGTTGCCCTCTGTTTTGTCTTTGTAAGCTTCTCAATCCTCTGGTTTCCCACTGACCCTCGCCACATTATATGCATTTTCATTTAATTCTATGCAGTCCTTGACTTCCCTAGTCAGCGATGGTTGCCTCATCCTCCCTGCACCATACCTCTTTTTCCTCAGGATAATTCTCTGCTGCATCCTGAATTACCCCAAAAATCTCCTCTCATTGCTGTTCCACTGTCTTTCCTTCTGGGCCCGTCTCCCAGTTAATTCTATCCAGCTCCTCTCTCATGCCTCTGTAACTGCCTTTATTCAGCTGTAATACCATTACCTCTGATTCTAACTTCTCCATCTGAAATTGCAGAGTAAGTTCAATCATATTATGATCACTGCCTCCTATTATTTCCTTCAGCTAAAGCTCCCCTCATCTAATCTGCCTGCACAAGCTGCAACAAAAAGCCATCTCATAGACATTCTACAAAATCTTTTTCCTGCAAAGCAGTATCAAACTGAATTCCCAGTCCACCTGCATAATGAAATCCCACATGATTACTGTAAAGTTGCCTTTCCTACAGATGTTTCTATCTCCAGGTGTATCGTGCACCCCAGGTCTTGACTACTGTTTGGAGGCCTGTACATAACTTCAATTGCATTTTTTTCACCTTTTTGATTCCCCAATTCTACCGACACAGATTCTACACCATCTGATGTTACTTCATTTCTTCTAATTGATTCAATTCCATTTCATATTAATGAGAACCATCTTTCTTTCTGCCCACCTGCCTATCATTTCGACAGGATTGATATCCTTGAATGTTCAGCTCCCAATCCTGATCCTCTTGCAGTGACGTCACTGTGATGCTCACCACGTCATACCTGCCAATTTGTGTATGCGTCACAAGCTTATTTACATTATTCGTTCCACTGCTTGCGTTCCGATATAACAGTTCAGTTCTGTATTTACCGTCCCTCTCCTCATTGTCATTTGTTTGTCCATCCCGTTGGTACCTACACAAACCCTGGCCACTGAATCATTCCCCTCCCACTCCAAGTTCATCTGCACCCCAGATGACATATCCCAAGCTCAAGCACCAGGTCGGCAACACAACCTTCAGGACTCTCAATCTTGGACACACAGAATACTATCTATGCCTCTAACTGTACTATCCGCAATTATCCATAATTGGCCAACATAGAACATAGAACATAGAACAACACAGCACAGAACAGGCCCTTCAGCCCACTATGTTGTGCCAAACATTTGTCCTAGCTTAAGCACCTATCCATGTACCTATTCAATTGCCGCTTAAAGCTCACCAATGATCCTGACTCTGCAACTGCCACAGGCAGCGCATTCCATGCCTCCACCACTCTCTGGATAAAGAACCTACCCCTGACATTCTACCTATACTTCCACCTTTCACTTTAAATTTATGTCCCCTTGTAACACTCTGTTGTACCCGTGGAAAAAGTCTCTGAGTGTCTACTCTATATATTCCCCTGATCATCTTATAAACCTCTATCAAGTCACCCCTCATCCTTCGCAGTTCCAATAAGAAAAGGCCTAGCACGCTCCACCGATCCTCATACGACCTATTCTCCATTCCAGGCAACGTCCTTGTTAATCTCCTATGCACCCTGTCCAAAGCTTCCACATCTTTCCTAAAGTGAGGCGACCAGAACTGCACACAGTACTCCAAATGTGGCCTTACCAAGGTCCTGTTCAGCTGAAACATAACCTCATGACTCTTGAATTCAATCCCTCTGCGAATGAACGCTAATACACCAAAGGCCTTTTTACAAGCTCTATCCACCTGAGTGGTAACTTTCAAAGAGCTATAAACATAGACTCCAAGATCCCTCTGCTCCTCCGCCTTACTAAGAACCCTACCGTTAACCCTGTATTCTGCATTCCTATTTGTCATTCCAAAATGGACAACCTCACATTTGACAGAGTTGAACTCCATCTGCCACTCCTCAGCCCAGCTCTGCATCATATCTAAGTCCCTTTGCAGCTGACAACAGCTCTCCTCACTATCCACAACTCCACCAATCGTCATATCGTCTTCAAATTTACTGACCCACCCATCGACTCCCTCTTCCAAGTCATAAATAAAAATTACAAACAGCAGAGGCCCCGGAACTGATCCATGTGGAACTCTACTTGTAACTGGGCTCCAGGCTGAATATTTACAATCTACCACCACTCACTGACTTCAACCAGTGACCCAGTTCTCTATCCAACTAGCCAAATTTCACATTATCCCATGCCTCCTGACTTTCCGCATAAGCCTACCAAGAGGAACCTTATCAAATGCCTTACTAAAATCCATGTACACTACATTCACTGCTCTACCCTCAAACACATGCTTTGTTACCTTCTCAAAGTATTCAATAAGACTTGTAAGGCAAGATCTACCCCTCACAAATCCGTGCTGGCTGCCCCTAATCAAGCAGTGTCTTTCCAGCTACTCATAAATCCTATGCTTCAGTACATTTTCCATTGTTTTGCCTACCACTGAGGTAAGACGAACTGGCCTGTAATTCCCGGGGTTATCCCTATTCCCTTTTTTGAACAGGGGCACAACTTTCGCCACCCTCCATTACCCTGGTACCTCCCGTTGACAGTGAAGACGATAAGATCATTGCCAACGGGTCTGCAATTTCCTCTCTTACTTCCCACATAATCTTAGGATATATCTTGTCAGGCCCGGGGGACTTGTCTATCCTCAAATTTTTCAAAATGCCCAACACACCTTCCTTCCTAACAAGTATCTCCTCTAGCTTACCAGTCCGTTTCATATGTTCCTCTTCAACAATGCGGTCCCTCTCATTTGTAAATACTGAAGGAAAGTACTCATTCAAGACCTCTCCTATCTCTTCCAACTCAATACACAGTCTCCCACAACCGTCCTCGATCGGACCTACTCTCGTTCTGGTCATTTGCGTGTTTTTCACATTCGCATAAAAGGCCTTGGGGTTATCCTTGATCCTACCCGCCAAAGATTTTTCATGCCCTCTCTTAGCTCTCCTAATCCCTTTCTTCAGCTCCCTCCTGGCTATCTGATATCCCTCCAAAGCTCTGTCTGAACCTTGTTTCCTCATCCTTCTATAAGCCACCTTCTTCCTATTTACTAGACATTCAACCTCTCTCATCAACCAAGGTTTCCTCACACGGCCACCTCTTTCCTGCCTGACAGGTACAAACATATCAAGCACATGTCGTATTTGTTCCTTGAAAAAGTTTCACATTTCAATGACATTCTTCCCTGACAGCCTATGCTCCCAACTTATGCTCCTCAGATCCTGTCTTGCAGCATCGTATTTACCCTTCCCCCAATTGTAAAACCAACCCTGTTGCACGCACCTACCTCTCTCCAAAACCAAGGTGAAAGTCACAGAATTGTGGTCACCATCACCAAAATGCTCACCCACTAGCAAGACCATGACTTGTTTGTTACCAAGTACCAAATTCAATATGGCCTCCCGTTAGGTCGGACAATCTACACACTGAATTGGAAAAGCTTCCTGGAGACACTGCACAAATACCGCTCCATCCAATCAACTTGATCTACAGAACTTCCAATCAATATTTGGGAAGTTGAAATCGCACATGACTACTTTCCTGTGGCTTCTGCACCTTTCCAAAATCTGCTTCCTAATCTGTTTCCCAATCTGTTTCTCCACATCTCCGCTGCTATTGGGGGGTCAATAGTAAACACCCAACAAGGTGACTGCTCCTTTCCTATTTCTGACTTCAGCCCATATTACTTCCAAACGCAGATCCCCCTCGAACTGCCTTTCTGCAGCCATTATACCATTTCTAAATAGCAACGCCACACCTCCTCCTTTTTTACCACCCTCCTTAATCTTACTGAAACATCTGTAACCAGGAACATCCAACAAACATTCCTGTCCCTCTTCTATCCACGTTTCCGTGATGGCCACAACACTGTACTCCCAAATACCAATCCATGCCTTAAGTTCACCCACCTTATTTCTGATACTCCTTGCGTTGAAGTATGCGCACTTGAACCCATCTCTGTGTCTGCAAGTATTGCCTGTCAGTGCTACCTTCTCCACAGCCTCCCTACATTCTTGGACCTCCTGAAAAACAGCTAACCTAATTTATGGACGACACGTCCGGATCCCATCCCTCTGCCAAATAAATTTAACTCCCCCCCACCTCCAGAAGCGTGCTAGCAAACCTACCTCCCAGGACATTGGTGCTTTTCTGGTTCAGGTGCATCTCGTCCTGCTTGTACAGTTCCCACCTTCCCCAGAATGCAGTCCAATTGTCCAAACAACTGAATCCCTCCCTGCTACACCATCCTTGCATCCACGTGTTCAACTTCACTCTCTCCCTATTAATTACCTCACTGTCATGTGGCACCAGCAACAACCCAGAGATGACGGTTGTGTGCACAGCAATGCTGCCTCACAGTGATAAGGATTCGGGTTCAATTCCAATCTCTAGAATCTGCCTGTGTGTACGTTGTACATTCTTTCCGTGTCTGCATTGGGAGCATTAACTCCTTTCTCTCTCCACAGGATTTCTCTGTATTTGCTTCAGATTTCTACAATCTACAGTATATTTCCTTATATTTCATGGAGAAATGCAGTAAATGTGGCAGCTTTTGTAAAAGCAGCCATGATTCTCGTGTTCCCTGGGTGTTTAGGAATCTTGCTGAATGCAGTGTCCCTGGTTACGCATTCCATCTCTTTCAGTTCCTCAGCCCATCCATACTGCATGCAGCCTTTCTTTTGCCAAACCTGGGACTCCCCACACCCCATCGCCTGGCTCTGGATATTCCCTTCGCAGGACTGTGCATACAACGACACTGGGCACTCGCTCACCGGCTGGGGATGCTGGGGTAAAGATTGAAAGGAACAGAATAATTAAAATCCAATTTAATAGCAAATCAGAGTAAACATGCTGAATGACATCCATCTGCTCTCTCATTTTGTAGTCTTCTGTTTATCCTCGTCAATCTGCAAATAAATGGTCCATATGTCTACCTTGTCAAACAGGTTTGGTGGAGGTGATAGATATCAGATCCTCTGGCCATTGGACTGAGTCAGTAGGCTCCACCTTCCTGGTAAATGAGGTCACACTTACGTTTTTATAATCACGTCTATCCACTTTAAAGGAAAGGCCTTGCTCGAGTTGTGCTGAAAGGATATTTGAATTTTGGAGACGCTAGAATATGTCACATACGAGTGAGATTAGGAATAGGAAGGTAGTATAGTTATATACACCGCCAAAAAGCTGGTAGCACTTCTGATATGTGGATGATTGGGATTGCCGACTCGGTAGTATATAGCCAAGGAGGACGGGATGGACCTGAAGTAGCAGCTAGCTTTGATGTGTAGATCTTTGGGTTTCCCGGGTCAGTAGGATATACACAAGAAGGACGGGATGGACCTGAACAGGCGGCAATCTCCGATATGTGGATCATTGGGATTCCCGGGTGGGTAGGATATACACAAGAAGGACGGGATGGACCTGAACAGGCAGTAATCTCCGATATGTGGATCATTGGGATTCCCGGGTCGGTAGGATTTGCACAGGAAGGACGGAATGGACCTGTACTGGCGGCAATCTCCTGGCAGGCAGGTTTGCTATTGTCACTCCGGAGGGTTTAAACTAGTGTGGCACTGTGGAGTGGGTACCAGAGCAGTCGGTACACAGTACAGTGACTGATGAGGAATTGGAGACTAAAACCAGTGCATCTAAATCCAACAACAAAGAAGGGGAGGGCACTGAACACAATGGGACTGGCAACCTGAAGTGTTATTAATTTCATGTGAGGAATCTGGCAGGTAAGTACTTGGAGATTGTATGAGTACATATAACTACAATGTAAATATGACCAAGAATTCGTGAGAGAGGGACAAGAGAGCAATCAATCCAGTGGGTCCATAAATACTTGCTGAATATGCAGTGAGTGGCTGGAGACAGTCGTTTAAAGTGAAATAATTATTCAGCACTCTATTGAAATCGGACCATGCGTAATGCAAGGTACAAATTGAAGTGACAAAGGAGGAAACTGGAATTGTCTGTCTACAATCCTTTCTGCTTTACTGAGACACAGATATATATATATATATATATATATATATAGAGAGAGAGAGAGAGAGAGAGAGAGAGAAAGAGAGAGAGAGAGAGAGATAGAGAGAGAGAGAGAGATAAATAGAAAGAAAATATGTGAAGGGAAGCCAACAGAGTGGATCGGAAGTGGAGTGACTGACTGAGTGGAAGAAATGGGTGGTAGAAGAAAGTGAACCTGGATAGATCAGGGCTACAAAGAATTGGGCATAAAAGAGAAATTGCGGCCGAGTGCAGATCAGCCCTGACTTACTGAATGGAAGGGCAGGTCTGAGGGGTTATGTAGCCTGGTTTTATTCCAGTATACCCCATAGTCCAGTCACTTTGCGGCCTCTTCCATTTCCTGTGTTACTGACTTCAAGTAATTGAATAGATTGATCCTGTTACTGTGCAACTGGATACTGGTGCTACATGATCTGGTTACAGTTTCATAGGCCCGAGGGGTTTATTGGCCTCCTCCTGTATATCAGGCTCCAGGGGTTGAAAGGCCTCATTCTGTTCTGGTGTAATTGAAATCCATATTGACTAAATCTTGGAGAAAGTGAGCTCTGCAAATGCTGGAGATTAGTGTCGAAACGTGTGGCACTGGAAAAACACGGCAGGTCAGGCAGCATCAGAAGAACAGGAGAATCGACATATTGGACGTTCCTGATAAAGGGCTTACGTCCGAAACATAGATTCTCTTGCTCCTCGAATGCTGCCTGACCTGCTGTGCTTTTCCAACAACACATGTTTCGACGTCTACTGACCCAAGTCAATCTTCCTGGTCACTTCATCCACTTACATTAAGAAAATTGTCAAGCACAAACTTCCTCGCACAAAGCCATACTTACTATTCCTAATCAAAGCCTGTCTTTCTGAATGCATGTACATTTTATCCCTCAGAACCTTCTCAAGTAACTTACCTACCACGGATGTTAAACCTACTGATCTGTAGTTCCAAGGCTTTTTTTGTGCAGTTCTCCTTGAATAAGGGCATGACATTTGCTACCCTCCAGTCTTCCGGGACATCCATTGTGGTCAGTGATGATCAACATGATGGTCCAGGGTCGCTGAAAATTCTTCTGAAGCCACTTGAGGTGTTCGTCGATATATCGGGTCAGGACCATGAGATTTATCCACTTTCAAACATTCTAGTACGTCGAAATTTTCTCTACTATGATATGGATTGTCCCTAAGATATCACCACTAACTTCCTCAAGTTCTCAAGTCATCAGGTCTTTTTCCACGGTAAATATAGAGTAGAAATATTCGTTGAGGATTTCACCCATCTCTTATAGTTCCACACATACTTGTCCACATTGGTCTTCAATGGGTCCTATTTTCTCTACAGTTATTGCTTTTTTAAAATAAATTTAAGTACCTTTTTGGATTCATCCTAATCTTCTCAGCCAAGGCTCTTTCTTGCCCATTTTTCACCCGACTGATTTCTTTCTTCAGTGAACTCCTGTATCTCTTATATATGTCCAGGGATTCCCTTGATCCCAGCGGCCTAGAACTGAGCCAAGCCCGAAGTTCGAACATGAACCTGTTGACCAGTTTTGTCCCTCTCCATAACTACATGAAAACTAATAGAACTATGGTTACTGGTCCCAAAGTGCTCCTCCACTATTAATTCATTCACCTGTCCAGCCCTATTTCCTAAGAAAAGTTCGAGTTTTGCCCCTTCCCGAGTAGGACACTCTATATACCGCTTGAGGAAACGTTCCTGACGCATTTGACTGATTCTATCTCATCAGATCCTTTAATGCTCTGTCCGTTCCAGTCTGTATTGGAAAAATTAAAATCCCCTAGTATGATAACCCTATTGCTCCTGCAGGTCTTCCCTCTCTCCCTGCATATTTGTTACTCCCATTCCTGTTGACTCTTTGGGGGCCTCTATTACAACCCCAACACCTCACCACTCCATTCCTATTTCTTAACTCCACCCACAAAGCCTCATTGGGTGATCCATCAGTTATTTTATCTCTGATTACTGATGTGGTACTCCCCTTAATCAGAAGTGCAACTCCCCCTCCCCTCTTTCCACCATCTCTGTTTCACCTAAAGCACCTGTTCTCTAGTTCATTAAGCTGTCAGTCCTTTCCATCACTTAACCGTATTTCTGTTATGGCTATAATATCCCAGTCACACCTACATATCCACACTCTGAGTTCATTGGCCTTACCTGTCAGCCCTCGTGCATTGAAACAGATGCAATTTAATCCAAAATGCATTACTTTCTCTCTGTCGTTTTCCAGCCTAATCTTACTATTTCTGATTACTGTATTTCCTTCCACTTGCCTCCTGCTCTTGAGGATATGACCATTTGCCAATCTAATTTAAACCTCCCTTGTAACACGAGCAAAACTGGACGCAAGAGATATTGGAATCCCCTTCAGTGCAAGTCTCTGACGTTAATCTCCCTCTCAGGAGATTATCACTGTCAAGATATTTTTAAAAATGATTCTCCTAGCTCTCTGTAATTACGCTGCAGGACCTCATCCCTTTTTCTACGGATATCATTTGTGCCAACGTGCATAATGATTTCTTCTGCTCACCCTCTCCCTTGAGAATGTTCTGCAGCCACTTGGAGACATCCTGGACCCTAGCACCTGGGAGGTAACGCACCATCTTGGATTCCCGTTTGCGACCACAGAATTTTTGATCTGTCCCATTAACAATCGACCCTCTTAACTTTAACGCCCTTTCCCGCTGTGCCCAAGAGCCAGTGGGAGTACCACCAACCTGGCAACTGTTGCTTTCCCCTGAACGGACATCGCCCCCAACAATCCAAAATGGTCTACTTGTTTTCGAGGGTAATAGCCACAGGGGATTCATGCAATCCCTGCCTACTCCCTTTGCCATTCCTGGTGGTCGCCGATCTACTCTCTGCCTGGAACATGACAGGAAGCAAGGAACGCCTGTTCGATTAAATTGTGTTCATTTAAATACAACAGGACTGACAGGTAAGGCTAATGAACTCAGGACTAAACGTTGGACTGGAATATTACAGTCATTAAAGAAACATAGCTAGGGCGTGTCTGTGAATTTGTCAGTATCTCGGATGACATTGAGTGCATCCTAGATTAGATTACCTACAGTGTGTTAACAGGCCCTTTGGCCAAACAAGTTCACACCGACCCATAGAAGAGCAGCCCACCCAGACCCACTCCCCTACACACAACACTACGGGTAATTAAGCATGACCAATTCACCTACCCTGCACATCTTTGGGCTGTGGAAGGAAACCGCAGCACCCAGAGGAAACCAATGCAGACACGGGGAGAATGTGCAAACTCCACACAGACAGTTGCCCGTGGCAGGATTTGAACCCTGGTCCCTGGTGCTCTGAGGGCTAAACTTACCACCTTGCCGCCCAGCGTCGCTCCCTAACACGGTCTCCCAGGAGCTGAAGCTGGGTGCAGTGCCCACAGGGACAGTTGAATTCTCCCTGAGCTACCACATCTCACAAGATGGAGCGTGCAACTGCCCTAAATGCCATCTCGACTGCTGTAACAATAAAGTTAAAAGGACTTTATTTGAGTTTACCTGTACATTTTGCTGAGCTAAGCTGTCCGAAGCCTCTCATGTCAAAGCGTTCCTGCTTACTCTGCTACCAACGGCATGTCTCTCTACCCCTCCAAATTTAATTTTCGTCAGGGAAGGAAGGAGACACGAAAGTGATGTAGTGTTTAGGCTTTCAGCACTCCTTGACATCTGGCCCCAGACTACCTGCTCCCCAGTGCAGGTCTGCTCTTGGCCTTGGAGGGTGTCTTGCTGAGGTCTTTCTTCTGGTAGTGATGATTGTGTAGATGCAAATCCTTACCCTGACAGGCAATCCGTGTTATTGAAGTCCTCTCGAACTTCCTGTCCATTTGTATTGCGTTTATGAATTCCTTGCATTCCAAACTGTGTCTCTCTCTCCATAGTTAGAGAGTTTGATGTTCTTGTGAATACAAGGTTATTGGAAAAGAACACCATTAGACGTAGGGACAACAATATGTCTGTCCGCTCAGTGAGTCTGCTTTTCCTTCGATTAGGTTATATTTATTTTGTGAATACCCCATTCCACTTTCCTGTGATTTCCCCGTTACGCTTGTATAAAAATCTGTCTGTCTCAGCCATGAAGATATTTAATGATCCAGCCTCAACAGTCCTCTGAATTTTCTACAATTGTTTCCCTCTCACTGATGTGAGACTTGGTGGTCTTTAATCTGGTGATTTGCCCACTCCATCTTGCATAAAATTCCCAATTCTTCCTCAGCTCCTGTGTCAATTTGCTCAAGGGTCAAACGGTCATTCTCCCTGAATCCAGGAACTGCTTCTCCAAACTGAAGAGCGATTCGTACGGTGTGTTTATTCTCTGGCACTGTGAACAGGCTGTCCCCTTAGTCTCTTTCCCGCGTTATCCTCTTCCCCTTAATAAACCAAAACAAAATGATTGTGGATTCTTGCTAATCTAACCCGCTAAAGTTTTATCACCCCTCCTTCTGCTCTTCCACTGATTGTTTAAGTTTAGCCCTCCACTTGCTATATTCTTTTAGGACCTTGATTGACCTGCTCACTTGGTACCAGATTTAAGCTTCTCTTTCCCTTTTCATCCTGTTCGGAATTTGTGTCGACATCTGAGGTTCACTGGGTTTGTTTCCCTAAATTTTATCGTCGGTGTAACATGCTGGGCCGACACTGTCATCAATCCAATTTTAATCAAATGATTCCCCCAACCCCCGCCCCACCTTGTTCTGCTACAGTTTCACCCAGAAGCAACTGCACTTTGGCCAGATCCTGTCATTGTTTTCCATAAAATCTGTCTCCACAATGCAAAAAGGTCTTATTTACATTTTTGGGGTCTTTTCCTTCGCAAAGTCAAAATGTGTGATATCACGGTCACTGGTCCTATAATGCTCTCGCACTTCTACTTGGAACAGCTGACTGACTTCGTTGCCAACAGTGAGGCCCAGCATTGCACTGCCCATTGTTGAATCTGAACTGTATTGATATAAGAAGCTCTCTGGAATACATTTCAAAACACCTGCCCCTCTTAAAAATTTATCACTGATCCAATGAATGTTTGGAATTGAAATGCTTGAATGTAGTTATCCTATTATTGTTTTACACACCTCAATAACTTGGTCATATACTTGCACCCGTACTTTCTTTTATCTGGGGGTCTATAATATATCCCTAGCAGTGTTTCTGTCATGGTTTTGCTCCTGAGCTCTAACCACCAAGCCTCTTTAGAAGATCCTTTCAAGATATTGTCCCTTCTTACGCCAGTAACTGACTCCATAATTAATAAGGCAACATCACCTCCTCTTTTACCCTTCTCTTCTGTCCTGACTCTTGTTCTGGTACCACAGAATATTGAGTTGTTAGCCCCGAACTCCCGTAAACACATCTGTGTAATGGGAAAAATGTCACACTTCCACATGTCACCTCGTTTCCTTGTCATATCTGTCTGTCTGATAATAATACCAGCAACAAGGTAAAGCACATCCCACCTGGAATATATCGCCTGGAATACTCTGCACCTCGGAGGTCTTCAGTCATTCACTGTTCGTTATCAACCTGTCCAATTCATGAACCAAAACTGTAACTCTGGCACTGAATGAATATTTGTTGAATTTGAAATTCCTTTTTAGTAAATGTGTTCATCAATTGCAACTTTCCAGAACTGAACAGTCAGCTCCAAATACCACGAGTTTCAGCTGATTAGTTTCTGCTCAGTGTGCAGAAGGGACAGCCCTCAGTAATGGAGAAAGTGAGGACTGGTGATTAGAGTTGAAAATTGTGGCGCTGGAAAAGCACAGCAGTCAGGCTGCATCTGAGCAGCAGCAGAGTCAAAGCTTCCCATGTTTTCCATTCCATAATACACAGGATATTGGGAACCATACTTGCTCAGGAAGGCAGCACTGTACAGAGCCCTGAAATGGAAAGCAGTCAATCAGTTGGTTGGACAGGGAGTAAAACGTTGTGGTGAAATACAGACTGTTTGAAGTACAAACATAAGGATAGATAAATCCCTCGGCCAGACAGGAAACACTCTAGGTTACTAAAAGAAGCGAGGAAAGAGATTTCTGTGCCTTTGTCAATGGTCTTTGCGCCTTCACTCTCCATTGGAGTAGCGTCGGTTGATTGGAGGGTGGTAAATGTAATCCTTTGTTCAGGCAAAGAAACAGGGATTTTCCTGAGAATGACAGACCAGTCAGTCTTACATCAGTATTGGGAAAACTATTGGAGAGGATTCTGGAAAAACAAGGTTTGATTAGAAATAGTCAGCATGGATTTATGAGGGGCAGGTCATACCTCACAGCTCTTATTGGATTATTTGACGATGGGATTAAACACACTGAAGAAGATAGAGCAGTGAATGCGGAGTGCATGGATTTTAACAAGGTGTTTGATAAACCTCCCCATGGTAGTTTCATTCAGAATGTAAGGAGGCATGGTATACAGGGAGACCTACCTGTCTGGATGCAGAATTGGCTAACACATAGAATACAGAGGGTGGTGGTAAATTGGAAGTATTCAGTGTGGACTAGGTGAGCAGTGGTGTTCCGTAAGGATCGGTTCTGGGACCTCTGCTGTTTGTGATTTTGATAAATGACTTGGATGACGAAGTGAAAGGGTAGGTTCGTAAGTTTGATGATGTAACACAGATTGGTGGAACTATGGATAGTGTGGAGGGCTGTTGTAGTTTGCAACAGGAACATTGACAGATGCAGTACCCAGCAGCGAAGTGGCAGATGGTGTTCAATATGGAAAGTGGGATACGATTCATTTTGGAAGGATTAAGTTGAATGCAGAATACAGGGTTAAAGGCAGGATTCTTACATTGTGGAGGAACAGGGGGGTCATATGGTTCATGACATAGCCCCCACAAAGTTGCTACCCAGGTTTATAAGGTTGTTAAGGATGTGTTTGATGTGTTCATTATCCGAGGGATTGAGTTTAACAGCTGCGAGGTTACGCTGCTATTCCATGGAGCCCTGGTCAGACCACACTTAGAATATTGTGATCAGCTCTGGTTGCCTCATTATAGGAAAGACGTGGAAGCTTTGGTGAGATTGCTGAGAAGATTTATCAAGATGCTGCCTCTACTGGAGGGCATGTCTACAAAGAAAATTTGAGGGAGCTAGGGTGTTTTCCTCATTGGAACGAAGAAGAATGGAAAGTGACTTGACAGGGGTGTTCAAGATGATGAGACACACAGATAGAGTGGATAGCCATTTACTTTCTGCCAGGGTGGAAATTACTCTCGACGGGGTATGATTTTCAGGTAACTAGAGGAAGGTTTAGGGGTGATGTCAGAGGTAGGCTCTTTCACAGAGGGATGGGTGTGTACAATGAACAGCCAGCAGTTGGAGTAATGTCAACTATATTCGGTATATATAATTGGATAGGCACATGAATGACAGTATAATGAAAGGTATGTAGGTTAGTTTGATCTTAGAGTAGGATCAAAGGTCGACAGAAAGTCAAAGACCGAAGGGTCTGTACAGTGCTGCACTGTTCTGCACTGTTCTGTGTTTCCAGTTTCACCTAGCTTGTGGATTGTCATCAATTGCTGAATGTGTGAGGGAGTGATGTGCGTGAGATCAGGAAGCTTTGGAGGGGTGTAAGGCCAATACCTCCAGTTATGGTGTGTATTGTTACAGTCACCTGAAAGCCAGTATAATATGTGTGGTTACGTAGACCAGACAGGATCCGCCAAGTTCAGTCATTAATTGATTTTGGATTGCCGTTTGCTGCTGGTCACTTCACATACATTCTACTGTATGATCCATGTAGTAATCTCTGACAATTCATAGAGATGTACAAATTTATTTTGATGCTGTAGAATCAGGCTCTGACTGAAGATGAGTTTTAAAACTTGATTGCTGGTCAGCCATTAGTATTTAACCTGGACAACATTTGTACCTACACTGAGACCAGTGATAGTCTGTTGACGGGTTCTCCCTCTGCCCAAGGTGGATTCCAAATTATTTGTTTTGAATTAATGTTTGGCTGACTGCCCCGAACCAGGTTAGAAACTCAATGTACAGATTTTGGAAAAGGCAACTGAGTCTCTGTGTATCTCAGGCAGCTGTGAGGTCGAATAACAGTGTAAATGACTTCAGATCTATTGGAAGCAATTTTCAGCAGAGCTCATTGCAAGGTGGTGAGTTTACTGAGCCGAACAATAGTCGGATGTTTCCTATATTTCATGAATTGGGCAAAAATAAGATGTGAACGATAATCATTCAACTGAACTATAATCACTTCAATCAATTGTGTTGATTCTATATTTATGGAATTAAAATATAAACTCCTGTCAAGATTTTCTAACACAGAAATAAAGCATGTACATTTTATTTTATCGGAGAAAGACCATAACTCTTGTGCTGATCAGAATTAGATATTTAATGTCAGGATTCAAAGCAATGTTTTGCTACTCCCATATTTTTAAAGTGGTTGGCTTCTGAATGATTTGATGTTCAGAGTGAGAAAACGATTGAACATACAAATAGAATTAGCGTTCTTTTACATTTATATATAAACAATCAGTTTAATTTCTCACTGAAATGTATGATCTTCAGCTATTTGCCAGCAATTTAAAACTTGCAATCATTCACTATGGACTGTGAATATTAAACTAAATAAATTATTTTTGTTATCAAATTTTAGTGAATAATAATTTGAAAACTTCCAATTTTTAGAATGAATGATGTTTAATATGAAACGTGGAGAGTGAAAAAAAAACGAACATAATATTGTGTCAGTGAAAAGTCAAAGCTTTCCAAAGAGTTTTGTGACAAAGCAATGATATATTTGTTTTAGTAATGGGAATACAACATGTAAAATATTCATGTTTGGAGTAATAATTAGACTTCATAATGAAGCTGACCTTGCAATACTTGCATTTTAAATGCTTATGCTGCACCAAATAATCAGATATTTGCGAGCATTTACATAGTGAAATAATTGGATACTGACTTTTATTTACAGCTGACACATGATAGAGTACAAAACTTTAAAGTACAGGAGGAAGCCATTGGCCATTATGTATGCATCAGTTCCAAAAATATTTCCCAAGCACCTCCCATTTGCCAGCCCTCTCTCTGTTGCCCGTTAAATTGATAATTTCCAAATATATATCCGGTTCTCTTTTGAATCTTCATCCACAACTTTCCCAGCCGGTCAATTCCAATTCGTAACAACTCTCTAAATAAAGACGTTTTTTCCTTACTTCACTTCTAGCTCTTTTACTGACAACTTTGAGATTAGAATTCCTTGATGCTATAATGCCAGCTAACAGAGTATTCTTTTTCTACCCTGCAACTTTTTTCATACTTCTGAGCACCGCAATAAATTCACATCTTTGTCAGTTCTGCTCCAGGAACAATATGCCTTGCAAGAACTTTAACAAACACTACAACGGAAAAACAAGCAGAAAACTAGTCTCCAGGATATATGAAAATCAACTAGCTACAAAAATTTGATTCCAATACGAATGTCTTACTTACTGATGAGGAAGTACGCCACTTTGACTAGGTCTGCATATCCATCCTAGGACAGGCCAAACAGAAGCAAGCACAAGAATTCCTGGAAACATGGCCATCCAACTGGAACTCCATCAACAAACACATCAATTTTGACTCCATCTACCATCCTCTGAGAAAAAGGGCAGGAAATGACATCATCGACACGGGAAATTACATTACCAACTCAAGGAAACCGAAATATTTAAATAGTAAGTGGGAGATAATACCAGCACTTCACTGGAGGCTCACTTACTGAGTACAGTCAATGGAACAAACTAGGAACTGCCTTTAGCTATTGCTTCAGAATATATCTGAGTGTTCGTGGCTGCCACCACATAGAATCATTGAATGAAAATGCGAGCCTGCATCACCAAGTGCATATCCAAAGGCTTTTTTAAAAGTTTGTGAGATTACCTGATCAATCACCCGCCTAGGAAATGCATTCTAGACACATGGTATTAGGGGCCGAAATGCGGCTCAGTGGTTAGCACGCCTGTCTTAGAGTGCTGGGGACACAGGTTTGATTCCAGCTTTGGATGACTGCCTGTATGGATTTTGCACATTCCTCCCATATCCGCGTGGGTTTCCTGTAGGTACTCCGATTTCCTCCCACAATCCAAAGATGTGCAGGATAAGTGAATTGGCCATGCTAAATTGCCCAAAGTGTTCAGGGACATGTAGGTTAGGTACATTAGTCAGCGGTAAATATAGGAGGAATGCGTTTGGGTGGATTACTCTTTGGAGGATCAGTGTGGACTTTTTGGGCTGAAGGGTCTGTTTCCACACATAGGAACTTTATATTCTACGTCTGTGCCACCCTCTCAGTTCAATACAGACTCCGGAAATCCGCTCTCAATCCCCTGCCTTTCACTTTAAGTTTGTTTCCTTTTGTTTTTGACCGTTAGAGTAAGGGAAACAGCTGCTGTCGGTTCATCCTTTCCCTTCCCTTCATTCTCTTGTACACCTGTACCAGGTTCCCTCCTCAATCTTCCCTGCTGCAAAGAAAAAAGGAGCAAGTTTAGCCCACACCCTTCAAAGTTTGAGTTCTCACTTGTCTTGTTAATTCTGATGTGCATCCTCTCACATTTATCAGTGTTAAACTTCATCGGCCATAAATCTGGATATTGAAATCATCTGTTTATATCGTCCTGTAGCCTAACCCTGTCCTCCTCACTGTGAAGCACCCAGCTAATCTTTGTGTCATCCCCAACATTAGTTATCATTCCACTTCCATCCATCTTCCACATTCTCACCATCATCATTTATGAATATCACAAACAAACCTTGATTTCCTTCCTGTTCTCCACATGTTATTTACAAAGGAATAATTAAGAATTCTAGTCTCTTGTTGTTCTTATTTTGGGGAATTTACAGAGTGATGTAGTTAACACCTATTATGAGGGTGCTGCAAATTCCATTTTCGATACAAAGTTAAATTCACCTTTTACATTGGTCCCTCAGCATGTCTTATTCATAAAATGTGTACCTAATTTAGGGTGAACTTCAGTTTGGCACCTTGCACTGGAACATTAGCCTGTTGTGTGGCACTGTCCTTTGTAACAATAGTGAAAACTGAAGAAATTTTTCATCTGCAGGATGGACACTGATTCATTGCTTGAATCAGTTAATGTGATGAGGATAAATATTCAATTAAATTCCATGTTATGGACAAAGTGCAGGAGATCAAATCATATTCTCATGTCTACCTTGAATTGGAAGCAAATACATACTGTTAAAAACATTCAAAAATGTTGAGACACAACAGCAGGGGAGAAAAAAAAGTCACCTGCATTTGATGGAGATACAAAACTACAGAGTGTATGTACAATCTGTCAAAGAATCAAGTGATAGAAAAAGAATTACATCAAATATTATTTTTCAATGGAATCAGATCCCAAATTTCCTGAACATTGGTGGTTTTCACCCAACCTCACTTTTCCGAAAACAATCTTTTCCCAGTCACTCAAACTTCATTAGCCATTCTTCCTCCCCGTCCTACTCTTTCTTTACACTCCTACTTCCCTTGCACTACACCTTCTGCTGCCACATACTCTTCCACTGATGATATCTCTTCACACCCTTCTTCTGCCACTCCCACTGTAAGTTACACCAATTCCTTAGTTACTCCCACTTCCACTGGCCATCCCTTACCCATTTTAGCTTTCCACTGGAGTGATGGGAGCTGCTAGATTCTGTGCTGCTATTGATCATCAGTGAATGATGAGATTGAGATGTTGAATGCCCAATAGGAACAGACAATAGTGTATGTCTGTCACTGTGTAATGTACCGGTAATAGGGTGTTTTTTTTCCCCATATAGAGTGGAACTTTTTTCTGTCTCTCTGTCACACCGCTTCAATAAACAGCCTAATCCCAGTAGGAAAGACCTCTCCTCAGAATCAGAAGTCCATGCATTTGTTTGTCCTTAAACGTTGCGAGGACAGTCACTACATTGTTCAAGTATGCCGTCTTCTACCCCTTTTTCTCTTGAGTATTTTAACTGATTTTCCAATGTCAGTTGAGGTGCCATCAAAGTAGTATTTGACTCATGTAGCATCATTGACTCTCAGGAAACTGTGGTCAATTGGAATTGGAGGAAATTCTGTGCTGATAATTTCCTCATTGAATAATGACACCTTCCCAAGAGCCTATTGGGAATGACAAATAAACTCCGCCCTTGCTAGTGCCTTCCAAAACCATGGATGGATTTGTCTTATTAATAGCATCAAGATACATTCAGTTTTCACAGTTTGGTCTAAAATCTCAGAAAAGTAAGACCTTGCTGGTTGAGTGTCACCCCAATGAAATCAGACCATTACAATAAGATAATGATTCCGATTATTTTCAATCATTTACTTTCTGAGGACTGGTCGTGCGGTTTCGTTGCCACTGAGATCAACATTTTTTTTCTGTTCAACAGCATCATATCACATTGGCTAAAGGCTGCACCATTCCCCAGTTCTACTTAATTCTCCAGTTCATTCGCCATGCTTGCCACATATACAAGGCCCACAAGATGGAATAACTTAGAGATGCCTATAAGCCTTTGGAAGATGCCACCCCACCCATGTCCTTCAATCTGAGTCCATCCCCTCCCCCAAGCCCACCTCCTGTCGTGTATTCACCATCCCTCCTAACCGTCCACGCTCTAATGCTGAATGTTCTGTACTCGGCAAAGGTCTCAGTTTTATCCCTCTGTGCCCCCACTTCAATTAATTTCAGGCACGGCATAATGTTGAACTCCTCTTCCACCGTCTTCTCTCGGTGTCCATTTCTTTGTGCAAGAGTACCCTCCCCATCCCATATACCATTCGCCCAGCTCCAACACTCTCCCTACACCTGGACTCATTCCTCTGGCATTTACATGAACTCAATCTGTTCATTGAGAACGCTCCATATGAGTTTGGTTGTCTTAAATTCTCTGTATCCCCCTCACTCTATCCAACCTATCACCCTCTGAACAGACTGTACGCTGTACGCTTTGATCCAACCCTGACGATGTTACTCAGCCTGTGCCGATAAGGAGGTGCTGCTGTAGTCTGGTGGACTCACCTCTACAATTCAGAGGCTGAGTGCCAGCTCTCAGCTACCTCCACATATCACCTGCTGGTCCATAACCCTACCATGGCACATCAGGTTATTTTATTAACTAAATATGACCACATTTCATCTGGAGACTCCCCCCCCCCCCACTCGCCCCTCCACTGTCGCCGCCACACTCATCCCCACCTAACAGTCCAGAAGCTGATGGTCCTCTGATAGCAGAGTTCACTTTTATCTCCTCCTGATAATCCACAAGCAGAACTGCCCATGCAGACCCATTGCCATACAGAGGGGGTGCATGGATACACACGTGGGCCCAATTTATACCTGTTCCTTCATGGGGTACGTAGACCATTCCTTGTTCCAGTTCTACTCCAGCCCCCATACACAACTCTTTATCCGATACATAGATGATATCATCGTTGCTGCTCCGCTCTCTTGTCCACAATTGGAAAAGCTCACCATTTCCAATTTGCACCCCTCCCTCACATTCACCTGGTCTACCTCTGACGCCTCCCTTCCTTTCCTCGATATCTCTGCTTCTATGTCTGGGGATAGACCGGTCACTGATATCCAGTATTAACCCACCGACTCCCACAGCTACCTGGAGTATACATCCTCACACCCTGTTTCCTGCAAAGGCTCCATTCCATTCCCCCAGTTCCTTCGTCTCCTCTGCATTGGTTCTGATGATGTCAGCTTCAAAAATGTGGCCTCTGAAATGTCCACTTCTTCCTCAGCCAAGAATTCCCCAGCACTGTCATCGACAGGACAGTTCCGACCAGTTCCGACCCACCTCCTGCACTTCTACCCTCAGCCTCTTTCTTACCTCCTGCAACAGCGTTAGAGTTCCCCTTGTCCTTACCTATCATCCCATCAGCATTCACATGCAGAGGATCATCAGTCTGCATTTCCCCCACCTCCAGCGCGATGCCACCACCAGACACATATTTGCCTCCTCTCCCTTTTCCACCTTCTAAAGGACAATTCCTCCAGGACACCCTGTTCCGCTCGTTATTCTCACCCAACACGTTCCCCCCACCCCTCCATCACAGGTCCACTTCCCTTTCCCCTGCCGAAGTTGTTACGTTTCCCATTTACCTCCTCCCTCTTCACTATCCAAGGGTCAAACATACCTCCCAGGTGAAGCAGCATCATACAAACATTTCCCACCATCCGGTCTACTACGTTCGCTGCTCACATTGTGGTCTGCTCTACATTGAGGAAACTAAAGGTAGACTGGGTGTCCACTGGACAGAATATCCAAGATGTACCTATGCAAAAGACAGTGTCTCACAATTGTTTTGTCTCACAATGCAATACGTCATCGATATTTAGAGCCCTCTGAAATATAGGAACTTTGTAATTTCTCATTTAATGTCCATAATAAATTACTCGAGATTCAACTGAGATAGCAGCTTTGCTTATATCGTTCAGATCAGTCAATTTGTTACAGTTCAGAAAGAAACAGTAATCGATAGAGGGAAACTCAACTGGTCTGTCACCCTCTGAGCAGCGATACACAGAATTAACCTTTGATTTCAATATGACTTTTTCAGAACAGTGTCACCTCATATTCAATATGTTAACTCTGTTTCTCTCTGCAGTTACTTCATCATCTGTTGCATTTCTCCACCATTTTCTGTTTGCATTTCATGTTTCTGTATCACTATATTTCATGGTTCTTGTCTGGTTTACATGCTGAGTTTGGTTATATATGGACAATATATAACCAAATCCTTTTCGGTTCCTATTATAGTTGGTGTGTCTGGGACACCTGTTTTACGACCGAAATGTGTTTCTTCTTTATGATTCAAAGGAAAGAAAGAATTTTTTTTCTGAATATCCTGTAAATCTCAGGAACTCCACTTTGTTTAAAAAGACATTTTAGAGGCAGCTGAAATTTCATGAGATAATAGGAATAGATTATTTATGGTGGAGCACTCTGTGACCATGTTGAACAAACTTGTCTACCCCCTCTCCAAAGGCTTTGATTACATATCGCAGAATTATTTACAGCAAAAGTGGGGGAAACTCAGCCCATTGTCTCTTCCAGCTTGGAATGACTATATTTCTACTGTTCCTCTCCTGTATTGTCCCCATGGCTCTTCACATTTTGTTATTAGTGTCTACTTTTAATTGTAAGTATCCTGTCTGATATGAACAATATGATCCAAATTCAACAAATAAAACAGAACTGAGAGGGCAAGCTCAGCAGGTCTGGCAGTATCTGAGAAGAGAAATCAAAATTAATGTTTCAGGTCCAGTGACTCTACTCAATCTGTATACCCAAATATTAAATGGTGTGTATATAAATATTGCTCATTTTATCATATTTAAAATTATCCTGTTCAGATCACATTGTCATTCAGCATTACATCTCCCAAATGTTGGCTGTTTCCCTGTTGTGCATTAGATTTAATTCTATCTGTCAGAAGGAGTGATGATGACTGGGGAATATCATCGTAATTCCCCATTCAGTCTCCGCAGCCACTGCCCCCATTCCGCCACATCTCGCAGCCAATGTCATGTCCATTCGAATCTGACTCATTAATTCATAAGTCTTAATGAGTACGTTCATCGCAATTAACACTTTGGTTTTGGAGTGAGGACAAAATGTGTAAAAAAAAAGTACTGTTTTACAGCAAATAAAACTGCATTTAGAAGTTTGTCAATTTGTATAAATTAATTACAGAAGCATATTCTCTATGGAAGTTCCAAAGTTGCCTTATTAGAGCAGTGAGAGGAACATTCAGAGAAGTCCACATGCAATTGGAAGTTTTTTTCAGTTATTTGAGTTGTGTTGTTATTGGCTCATTATAATATTAAAAATTTCTTTATCAATAAAAATATTTTTAATTTAAAATGCTAACATTGATAGAATAGTCTCCCAAAAGAAGCTCATTAGAGAGACCACTCATGGTGGTTTATCCTGAGGGTCACCACACCTCGGGTGATGGGGTGAGGGTGAGAGAGCGTCCTGTTCATGGTAACCTCTGTTAGTGTGAGGAACTGAACCTACGGTGGTGCTCTCCCTCTGCATCACAAACCAGCCGTCCAGCCAACTGAGTTGGAGAATTATGTAGCTGTTACAGACAGAAAAAGTCACAGACAAAGGGTAAGAGAAACATTCATAACAAGGAAGGTGGTACAATTCAGATATCAGTCAAGATAAAGGCTGAGGGTAAAAACGTTCTCTGCTCGAAATTGTGTTTTATAACAAGATGTGTTTAGAAGCTCTTTTTGGTTTAATATCATTCAGGTGAGTCAAGTGACATAACCAGATTTACTAAGTGTGATTGATATCTATAACAATAAAATATGTGTATATTTTTGTTTGGTCTGTGTACAGCATGCTGACCGTTGCATGAAAGTATAAAATGATGGAATATATTGTTAGTTATCCGTAACCATGGGAAATGCCCTCAAACAGGCGCTTGAAAAAACCCGGGATAAAAGTGCCTGAGTGTTGTCTGGCCATGGACAGGACCCAGGGGGTTGAATGGTTGAAAGTTCCTGTAACATGGAGCTGAGAAGACCATCAGTTCAGCGGGGACCTTATTAAATGCTAGACCACGTTTGAAGGGCTGAATAGCCTCAGCATGGTTTGAATTGTGTGTGATTTGAAAAACGTACTTTTCTACTCCTTCCTCTTATGTGTTACGCACTGGGACACTGCCATTTTCCTGAAACTGGGAATCATTTGGAAAATTATCTGGAACATTCCATAATCGGCATTCTCCAGAATATTCTATAACTGTGTGGGATGTTTTGCAAAGGAGAGAGATAGAGAGAGAGAGTAAGTGTTGCATGCAGTTATTAGAGTGGGGGACCATGAGTCTTTTTCAGGGGTAGGTGTGATCACAGATATACAGTGATGTGAGGGAGCAGAGAGAATACGGTGACACTCATCCTGACAGAGCAGGGAAGGTTATTGATACTTGTCCTGTATTACTGGACATTTCTTCAGACCTCAAATACTGCACTGAGCTGGGCGCTGAACTCAGACCATGCTTGGTGGGTCTAGTGCTGTGGCTCCTTCTGGGAAGAGAATGTTCTCCCTCTGTACTCGCCCATCTAATACACCCGCCATGCTCCGTCAACAAACCATAGTGTAATTGCCCTTTATCGGCCAATCTGCCATTTCCCTGCCCTTGCTCTGTATCCATCTAATCCTTTCCTATCTGTGTATTTGTCCAAATGCCTTTTCAATGTTGTTATTGTACCCACTTTAATCACTTCCACTGGCAGCTCAGTCCATGTGCATACCACACTCTGCGTAAAAAAGATGACCCTCAGGTTCCTGTTTATTTTTTTCCTCTCCAAACATGAACAGATGTCCTCTCGTCTTCGATTCCCCAACCTTGCAAAAAATTGAAGTATTCACCCCTCTGCATGCCTCTCATGATTTGATAAAATCTATGCTTCTATAAGAACCCTCTCAGTTTCCTACGCTGTAAAGAAATAAGTTCTAACCTGTCCACAATTCTCCCTATAACTCCACCCTTTAGCCTAGGAAACATCCTTGTAAATTCTTCTACATTCTTTTTTGTTCAATAATATCCTTTCTAGAGCAAGGTGAACAAAACTGAACACAATACTCCAACTGCAGCCTTACCAACATTCTGTACAACTGCAACATAACGTTCCAACTTCTATACTCAATGCCCTGATGAAGGCCAGTGTGCCAACAGCCTTCTTCACTGTCCTGTGTATCTGTGACTCAAAATTCAGATAACCGTGCACCTGATCTCCAATGTCCTTTTGTTCCACTACACTCCTTAAGTCCCTCTCATTCATCATTAAACTCCTACCCGGATTTGACTTTCCAAAATGCAAGACGTCACACTTATCTATATTAAACTCCATTTGCTAATTCTGTCCCACTTTCCCAGCTGGTCAACGTACTGCTGCAATTTCTGAAAACGTTCTTCGCTATAAACGATGTCTCTAATTTTAGTGTCATCTGCACACATAAAAACCTTGCATTGTGCACTCTGGTCCAAATTATTGATATAGATAACAAACATCAATGGGCCCAAGACCGACCCCTGAGGTATTCCAATTGTAACAGGCTTCCAGTCCGACAAGCATACCTTCACCATAGCCGTTTGCTTCATAACATCAAGCCAATAGTGTCGCTAATTTGCAAGTTCACCTTGGATTTCATGCGATCTAACCTTCTTGAGCGGCCTACTATGTGGATCCTTATCAAAGGTCTTACTGAAATCCAAATAGAAGATGTCTACCACCCTGCGCTCGTCAACGCCCCTGGTCACTTCCTCAAAAACCTCTTACAAAATTTGTAAGGCAGGATCTGCCACGCACAAAACCATGCTGACTGCTCCAAGTCAAACTCTGTATTTCCAAATGCATGCACATTTTATCTTTCAGAAGCTTCTCAAGTGGTTTAGTGAAAACAGGTGTGAAGTTTACTGGTCTATATTTCCTGTGCTTTTCTTTGCAGCCATTCTTGAATAAGTCACAACGTTTGCTACCGCCCAGACTTCCGATATCTTGGCTCGTAAGCTTTATCTCTCGCCTCTTGCAGTGCTCTTGGATATATCTGGTCAGGGCCAAGAGATTTGTCTGACTTTGTGCATTCTAATAAGTCCAACAGGAACTCTACTGCGATATGGACAGTACCAAGATTTGACAACTAACCTCCTAAAGGTCACAGGTCTTCATGTCTTTCTTCATGGTAAACACAGTGGGGAAATTGAGGAATTCACCAATCTCTTGAGGTTTTACACATGCATGCCTATTTAGTATTTTAAAGCATCCTATTCTTTCCCTAGTTGTTCTTTATCTTTATCTTTACTGTACTGAATTTGGATTTACTCTAAATTTCTCAGCCAAGGCTATCCCATACCCCCTTTCGCCTTGATGATTTCCTTCTTCAGTAAACTCCTCTATCCCCTGTATACCTCCAGGGATTCCCTTGATCCGAGCTGCCTGAACCTGAGCCACGCCTCCTCTTTTTCTGGTCAGAGCCTCAATATCTCTTGACATCCAGGGTTCTGTCTTCCAGTCTCACTTTGCCTTCACCCTCACAGGAAAATGGAAACCTTGAACTCGAGCTATCTCACTTTTAAAGCCCTCCCACTTGCCCAAAATCCTTTTACTTCGAAACAAACAACTCCAATCATCCCCTGCAATCCGCTGTCTAATTCCAACAACATACGTCTTGCCACAATTTAAAAGTTGAATCTGTGGACCAATTTTGTCCCTCCCATAACTATTTTAAAATTAATACAACTCTAACCACTTTTCCCAAAATGTTGCCCCACTTTATCTCCTTCACCTATCCTGCCCTATTTCCCAACAGTAGATCGAATTTGTCCCTTCCCGAGTAGGTTATTCTATATATTGATTGTGGAAACCTTCCTGAACACACTTAACAAATTACGTTCCATCTAAGTTCTTAACCATCTGGAAGTCCCAGTCTATGTTCAGAAAATTGAAATCACCTATTATAACAATCCTGTTGCTACTGCAAGTCTCCCCAGTTTCCCTGTATATTTCTTCCTCTAATTCCCATTGTTAATTTGGAGGCTTATATTGCACCCGCTATAACATTACCATCCCCCTCTAACGACTTCGTACCATTCACGAAACATCATTGGATATTATCTCAGTTATTTCAACTTTAAATACTGGTGTGATACTCGCCTGAATCAGTACTATTAGTATTTAAACTGTTTCCATTGACGTTTCTCCATCGCAGGCACAGTGGAGATATGGAGCTGTAAATGGATTGGAGCTGCACATCCTGTAACTTCCAATATTTGGCTGCAAGTTTCCCCACACTGGGCAGCGACCTAATACAGTGTTACCGAACAATGCAACAGCCTGGGTTGAGATAAGAACGAACCAGTGCCGTCTGCACAGCTCCCCACGCTGGACATTTAGCCCATGATAATAGATCAAGCATTGGTGTGGGCTGCACAGAGTTCCATTCTGGGTATTGCTGGGTTGCATTCAGCAGTACGCTAGTCGGAACTGCTCAGTGCTCCATCCTGAAAGTATAATGGATGGAGTGGTTATGTGAGTTGGATTGTGAATGTGAGAGAACTAAACATCTGGCAATACCTTTATTTTTTGTTTTCCAGTCTGTGTCCCAGTCTCGAGCAGTTGAATGACTGCCTCCTGTTGTGTGTGTCTCAGTCTCGAGTAGTTGAATGACTGTCTCCTGTTCCTGTGTCCCCGTCCTGTTCCTGTGACCCAGTCTCGCAGAGTTGAGTGACTGCCTTCTGTTCCTGTATCCCAGTGTTGAGCAGTTGAGTGACTCCCTCCTGTTCCTGTGTCCCAGTCACGAGCAGTTGAATGACTGCCTCCTGTTCCTGTGTCCCAGTCTCGAGTAGTTGAGTGACTGCCTCCTGTTCCTGTGTCCCAGTCTCGAGCAGTTGAGTGACTGCCTCCTGTTCCTGTGTCCCAGTCTCGAGCAGCTGAGCGACTGTCGCCTAATCGATGTTGTGTGAAAGTAGATGTCCTCCTCCTGCTCCTCCTCCTGATACAATGCATGTATCCATCCAAATGCTTTTTAAAAGGTGTAACTGTACCTGCCTCCACTACCTCTTTTGCATGTTCAATCCATACACACAGAAGTGTCTGTGTGAAAATGTTGTTTTAACGTCCCTTTTTAAATCTTTCTCCTCTCACCTTAAACATTTGTCATCTATATTTGGACTCGTTTATCCTGGGAAAAGACATTATCTATGACCCTCATGATTTTATAAACCACTTTAACGTCACCCCTCAGCTTCAATACTTGAAAATAGAAGCCTATTCAAACTCTCCCTGTAACTGTAACCCTCCAACACCTGTAACATTCTTTTAAAACTCTTCTGCACCCTTTCAAGGTTGACAACATCTTCCCGACAGCAGGGAGACCAGAATTAAAGGCAATATTACAAAAGTGGCCGAATGTCCTGTACAGATGCAACACGTCATGCAAATGCTTAGAGTCAAAGCACACACTAATAAAGGGAAGATCACCAAGTGCCTTCTTCACGATGCTGTCTACCTGTGACGGCACTTTCAAGGAACTGAAAACCTGCAACATAAGGTGCCTCACAGGACAGCGATCTGGGTTTAATTCCATCCGTGAATGACTGGCTGTGTGGTGTTTGTACATTTTCCCCGTGTCTGTGTGAGTTTCCTCCGGGTACTATGTTTTCCTCTGACAGTATAAAGATATACAGGTAAGGGTAGGTTGACCATCCTAAATTGTGCATGGTACCCTGGAATGTGTGGTCGATGTGGATTAGCCATGGGAAATGCTGGCTCAGAGGGACAGGATAGGGGTTTGTCCAGTGGGATACTGTTGAGAGGATCGGTGTGGCCTCGATGGGTCGAATAGCCTGTTTCCTCACTGTAGGGATTCAATAATTTCTATGGAGTTATCCTTGATTGGCAACTTTCAACAGGACCCTACTTATATTTCTTACTCTGATATTTCTGCCAAAATGCAACACCTCACATTTATCTAAAATAAACTCCATCTGCCACTCCTCGGCTCACCTAATCAACGCCTCATTATATTCTGAGACATTATTCTTCACTGTCGACGTTACCACCAAATTTGGATTTATCTACAAACTTACTGACCATACTTCACTTACTCAAGTACAAATGATTTGCATAAGTAACAAAAGACTCACTATTGATCTTTGTGGCACGCCACTAGTCACAGGTCTCCAAGTTCAATGAACAAATGCCCACTGTCACGCCCTATCTCCAATATTCAAGAAAAAATTGGACCTAAATGACGAGCTCTCCAGGATTCCAGGCAGTCTAACCTTGATAACTAGTCTACCATGTAGAACATTTTGGTTTTCTTACTGAATTGCATAAAGACAACATCCACTGTCCTGCCATCATCAATCATCTTCTTCACTTCCTCAAAAAATTCCACCCAGTCAGTGAGATGTGATCTCCAATGTACAAAGCCCTCTTCAGTCCTTGTCTTTCCAAATGCATATACATCCTTTCCATCAACCCCACACGCCCCCCACACCCCCCACCCCCGCCAACAATTTAGTCACCATTGACGTCAGGGTCACCGATCTATAGTTAGCTGTATTTTCCTTACTTTCTTCAATAATGACACTATGTTAGCAGCCCTCCAGTCTTTTGAGGCCTCACCAGTGTAAATCAATAATACACATATATCAGCAAAAGACTTGAGCAATCTCTTTCCGAGCTTCCCACAAACTTCTGGGATACAACTGATCAGGTCCCAGGGATTTGTTCACCTTTATATGTTTTAAAATGTCCAACATCTCCTTGTAATATAGATACTATTCAAGATATCACTATATATTTCTTCATTCTCTCATTCTTGCAAGCTCCTCTACATTAAATACTGAGGAGAAATACTTGTTTAGTAACCCTTCCAACTCCTATGGGTACGCACATAGGTAGCCTTACTGACCTGTAAGGTGCCCTATTCTCTCCCTAATTGATATTTTGCCATTAAAGGACGTGTAGAGTTGCTTCAATGCCTCGTTAACCCTATTTCTAAAGCCATTTCATGTCCATATTTTTCTGGCTGGAGTTCCCCATTGACTATACACTTACTTCCCTTATTCTGCTGTCGGGACTCACTTGATCTCAGCTCTGTTTACCTGACATTACCTCCTTCCTTACCTTGACCAGAGCATCAATATATCTAGCCATCCAGCACTCCCTGCAGCCACCAGCCTTGCCCATCTCACTATTAGGAACACGATAGCTGTGGACTCTCTGACACCAAGTTTTAATCGTCTTGCATTTTCCAACCACCCCTTTACCTGCGAATAGGGTATCCTAATCAGCCTTTCACAGGGCTCACCTAACACTTTCAAAATTGGCCTTATTCAAAGTAAGAACTTTAATGTTTACATTAGGTCGTTCCTATTCCAAAACTAGTTTGAAACTAATATTTATGTGTAACAGATTTGAAAGTTAAATAAACACTTCCTGCCCCTCTGGAACAGGTTCGAGAGGCTGAATGACCTCCTCCTGTCCCTCTGAAATAGACTCAAGAGACTTCATGGCATCCTCCTGTCCCTGTGTAACAGACCCCAGACATCAAATGACACAGCAACCCATGGATTACGCGCTGCCGGTAAACTGTATCTAATGGCGGTCCAACCATTCTCAGTTACAGAAACACAGAGAACACAATGTACACCAGGTGCCCTCTCAGTAACACCTCATACAGCTGCAGTGACACATCTCTTTGTTTTGAATGATTCTGTTGGCAAAATGTGCCAATATTCCAGATTTCCACCTTTTCAAGTAGCAACAGACTAATATTGGCTGAATGGCCTTCTCTTCTCCCTCTGTAAGAGGCCCATAGGGACAGAATTGTTTTGGCCAGTTCCTGAGCAGCAGTCTCAATGCTCTGTCTCAAGGTTATGAAAGTATTTGATAACAGGGCATTAAAACCATGAGTAGCCTCACACTGGTCAATAAGTACCGTACTTTGTGTTCAGGTATCTAGAAACTTGCCCACACGACTTCTTTTTATGCAGCCGATCTGTTTTTTTTTGTAACTGCCTCCTTTCATAAACAGAGTGGGACATATATATATACTGCTGCAGTGTTCTGTTAATATTCTCATATACAAGGAAAAAAATTAAAAAGATTGAAAGATTTATGGTCCATCCCTCAGCAACCCTCAACTATTCCATCCAAAACCAGTAAATGAAAAGTGATGTATGGAACTGGTTAACTGAGTCTGTTTGTTCAGTGACTGTGATTAATGCCAACCTCCATGGATTCGAATTATCCCAGTGGAGAGTTTCCATCTTTTAATAATAAATGGCCTCCGTACAATGTGTCAACCCATAACATGAGCGGGACCATCACCGACAGCACTGACAGGGATCAGCAGATCCAAAGAGTGGGGGAGGAGAGATAAGACTCTGAGAACATTAGACGGGAATGTTCCAACAATGGATCAGAATCTGAGAACATTAGACAGGAATATTTCAACAATAGACAGGAGCTTATCAAATTATGTTTGATATCTTTCTGCATTTAATTGGTTGTCATTATCATCGCAGATCTATTACGCTCTTCTCATTTTTCAATACTTCTATTATCCCTTCCTGGTTATCGTTGGTGTTCCTGGTGAGTATCACTGTCCAGATTTTGTTTTCTATAAACCAGTTATGACTGTATTATTGTTATTTCATATAGTCTACACTTCTTACCAAAATTATTGTTCCTGTGGAATCTCTCAATCCAGATATTCACTTTACAGACCACTACTAACTGACATCAATGAAGGTGTTCAATTACTGTCTCGCTGTCTGCTCTGGCAGTGTTATTCCGGGTCTCTATGTTGACCTATTCTGTTTCAGGGGAGAACCACAATTCATTATATCATTGCCTTTGCTGTTAAGAGCATGGAGGTCATTGTCTACTGTTCTGGTTACAAACTCCACTTCCTCTACTGATTCCATCCCATCCCTGGACAATATCTGCAGCAGAAGCAGACACGTCACAAATGTGGGAGATCCTTTTGACACTGAGCTGATTCTTGACATCATTCGTTGGCCATTTCTAACTTGAAATACTCACCACTCCAGAATATGTCCCACTGGTTTATTCCATCTGCTGTTTGAATCTTGAGATATGAAATACAGTCTTAATGAAGCCAAGAATCTGCTGCTGATGCTCCCGGCTTCAAACCTGCCCAAACAAATCTGACTCAAACTCACACCAAACTCCCATCCATCTGTCATTCATGTGCACTGACGTAACAGAACACTGCAGCAGTATATATATGTCCCACTCTGTTTATGAAAGGAGGCAGTTACAAAAAAAAACAGATCGGCTGCATAAAAAGAAGTCGTGTGGGCTAGTTTCTGTTGTGTCTGGCAATGCCTTTAATTTGACATTGTCAAACACTTTACATCATCTGTCCATGAAACTTCTCTCGTTCTAGAACATAGAACATAGAAAAATACAGCGCAGTACAGGCCCTTCGGCCCTCGATGTTGCGCCGTCCAAAGTCTACCTAACCTACACTAGCCCAATACCCTCCATATGCTTATCCAATGCCCGCTTAAATGACCATAAATAGGGAGAGTTCACCACTGCTACTGGCAGGGCATTCCATTCTCTCTGTTGATTAACAAAAAGCCTGCCAGTTGTTCGTATTTAAAATTGTTTTCTTCATGTGCGTTCTTTCTCAGACAATGAGTTTCTCATTTAACCACGTCAATCACGTGCACACATGCTCTCTCTCTCTCTCTCTCTCTCTCTCTCTTTCTCTCTTTCTGATGAACACGCACACACAAGCAGAGAGAGCAAACCTTCCCACTGTAGGCAGTAAAATGATGTGAATATAGTTAGCATATGATAGTAACGTTTGCAATACTCTCATACTGGGCAGATAGTGCAATTTACTGAGCAACACGCGAGCATGATCTGCACAGCTCTCCATACGGGGCTGTCATCTTGTCCCAGTTAATGTTGTTTGTGGTGTTCTGTGAAGCAGATTCAGAATTTAATGTAACAAACCATTTCAGCTTATCTGGCAATGCCTTTATTGAATGTTCTCATTCTTGTAATTTTATTCACGAAGATCTCAGTTTTCCAGTTAGTCCCACTGCCCTGACTTTTTCCGCATATGTCCACAACATCTTTTTAGTTAATTAACTGTCTATTTCAGTCTTTAATGTGAATCTCTCTGTCCCTTTGCATCTTTCCCTGGCCTTGGGTTTTGGCTCCCTAGTGTATCGAGTGCTGGCATTGTTTAGCTCAGAAATAATGAAATGGGGTGTGATAAGCGTTTGTTCACTTCCTGGTATGTCTCATATGATGGTCCATGGATAGGCGTGTTTCAGAAGTTATGAGAAACATCCTTGTAACTTGGCCAGTACCTGTGGCTGTCCCTCTCTGGTGATCTTGCGATCAGTAACACGAGGAAGCCCACTGAGTAAAGGACCAGGCATCTAAATTGCCTGATAATGCTGTCACTTTTTTTAAAATAAAAGGTTATTTTATCCTTTTTTTTAAGTAAGAGATCTTAAAGGCCAAACTGCCTACTGAAAACGGCTGAAGTAAATAAATTACGGGGCTTTTAGGGTTTTAAAACATAAATTGTAGTAACAATGGCCAGCTGGCACAGACCAGGCTTTCTAGGTTTCTTTTTATTGTAGCTATAACAATCACCAGGTGCTTGGGGTCCCAGAAGGTTGGAAGTTTTAGTAAATTATCCCGAGCTGCTATTCTCTCTGGAACCTCACTTGATGCTGTTTCCTCCTGGATTGGAGAACCGTATGCAAGAACACATGTCTGAATGTTCCTTTTTACCAAGGGGTGTGTTTAGGTGATGTTAGTATATTGGAACAGTTCATTTGTAGAAGGTACTGCATCCATTATTCGGTTAAGATTTCCAATATTTACGTTATTCTAAATTCCTCTTCATTTTGTCTGGATTTTTATTAGAGTGTTTAAATATAATGCTGTTACTTAATGGTGAGTGGTTTGACTAGCAGCATCACACCTGGAACTCCCACTTCACATCTACCATTAAAATAAGGAAAGATTGGAATCCAAGCTACCTTCTTAAAATAGCGTGAGGCGGTCTGGTTGTTCTATAGCAAACTGGAGTCTCTTGTCTGGTTCTAAGTCGATAATACCAAATTGGATTTAGAAATACAATCCATACAGTATGCAAACAGGCCATTCGACCCAACATGTCCACACTGAGCCTATGAGGAGTAACCTACCCAGACCCATTCCTTTACCCTATTGTTACACATCTACCCTGACTAAGGCACCTAACCCACACATCCCTGAAAACTATGAACAATTTATCATGGCCAATACACCTGACATGCACATCTTTGGATTGTGGGAGGAAACCAAATCATCCCGAATAAGCTCATGCAGACACTGGAGAGAATGCACCAGGAGACTATTGGGTTCAAAGGTCGCGTATGGTAGTTGTTAGTGTCTTTTTTTTCTCGATGTTGAATTCGGTTGGTATTTTTTGTATAAAGATTCAGTCACCAAGAGTTCTCTGGATGTGGAAAAGTGAAGTTGGGGGTTTTACAAAAGGTAATGAAGGCAAAACTGTAGGAATTGACAGACAAGCTGGAGTTGGGGTTGCGATTGTCTGTGAGAAAATGAGAGATAATTACAGCGATAGCTCGGCAATTACATTTGGTGGAAACGCCATCAGACTCTTTGGAAATGGCGAGAATTCAAATTCAAATGAGGCACTTTGAACATGACAAGGAATTGAAACAGTTGGAATTATGATGAAAAGTAGAAATAAAAGAAAGGGAAATGAAGAAGAAAGAGAGAAAAGGGCAGAAGAAAAGCAAAGAGTTTCAACTTAAGAAGTTAGCAATTAGAGAGAAAAGTTGACATAGAGGCCAGAGATGAAGATAGACGGTCGGCTGGATGAGGAAGTTGAGCAACCCTATTGTAAACAATGACCTAATGGAGTTCTGTTTAAATGCATCCAGGCATTCTCTAAATTTGATGAGAAGGATGGGGAAGCCTTTTGAATTTCGTTTGAAAAGTGGCTAAGCAAATGCAGACACCAGTGACCATGTGGATTTAGTTGATCCAAACAAGGCTGATAGGTATTTGCATCCCTATCGGATGAGGTATCTGGCCAGTATGGAGTGGCCAGTATGCCAGCTGAAAGAGCATATGAACTTGGGACAAAAGCTGACAGACAGCATTACAGGAATCTAAAAAAGGGTCTCTGGTTAAACGCACATTGAGTTTGAAATGATCAAACAAAGTAATTTTGAAAAGTGGGTAAGGGTATTAAAAACAGAGCAAACCTATGACACTCTTAGAGAGATTCTTATTTTGGAGAAGTTCAACAATTCACTTCCTGCAGTCATGAGAACTCGTGTGGAAGAGCTGAGAGTTAAAATGGCAAGGTGAGAAGCTGAAATGACTGATGATGCTGATTGAGTTCAGAAATCAAAGTTTGTTTTCTGTGAGGGATTGAAGAATGTGTGAGATCTTCTTAAAACATTTGCCTGTGAGAGTACGATTTACTGGGCTTAGGCCAGTAGTAGCAGGTAAAGAGGTTAGAGCATTAAGAGGGACGGAAACATGTAATTTTTTTACGCGGAGACATGGGGAGCTATGTCATTCAGAAGGACTATTGAAAAGATGAGAAGTCCTCCGTTATGTAACGTGTGATTGGAGGGTCCAGTAGAAACATTAACAGATTTATTTCACAATGGGGAGGGAGGCCTTGTGCTTGATGTTGACGTTCCAACATTTCCACATTTAAATTGCCAATAACATACATGAGACAAATCTTTTTCACTGATCGTGACCCCTTAAAGTTTTTGGAGAAATTTAGGGAGAAGAATACCAGTCTGTTTCGATTGAGCTTATTATTGCTGCCATTAAATTTGAAATTATACAGGCGACAGGGCGAGAAAACCTAAGTTTTGACACCTTGTGGAGACTTGGATGAAGAAAGACAAAGGCATTCTGTGGCAGGAGTAAAATGACTGAAATCGAAGTAGTTGTGAACATCTGTATGCTCAGAGTCAATGTAATATATATGCATTTCAGTCTACTAATAGAGGAAGATCAGGAGGTCTAAAATGAATCCATATTTGTGCATTGATGGATTATTTTATTAAAGAATGAGTTGTGAAGATTATATCATTGTAAAACGTTTATTTTCTATTTTTTTTTTAAGAGAAGTTTTAAAGGCAGAGGTGCAGAACTGCTGTCTGAAAACAGTTTAAGTAACTAACTGAGAAAGCCTTTAGGTTTCATTAAAACGGTGGTTAAAATGGAAGGGCAGTGGCCAGCTCTCCCAGACCAGGTTTCCTAATTTTGTTTTTAGCTGCAGCATTCAGAAGATGCTTGGGATCCCAGAAGGGTTGGAAGTTTCAATACATGATCCGCAGCTGCTTTTCTCTCTGAGACCTCTGTTGTTGTTGTAACCTCCAGGATTGGGAAACTGCTGTAAGGATCTGCATTTGAGTATACAAATCAAAGCAGTGTAAACCAAGAAGGTACGGTATCTAGTGTTTATGTAAGTGTTCCAACATATAAGCTCTCCCAAAATATTCTTTTCTTTGATTTTATTTTAAATAAAGCATTTGAATAGATTATATTTTGCTTAATGTTGAGTGGTTTGACCAGTCACAACATATCTGGAACGCACACCTCCCATCTATATTTAAAATAAGGAAAGGTTTGGGTCTAAGCGGCCTTCTTAAAATATTTTGGGGAGATCTGGACTGGTCCACAACACTTGTACCCAAGGGATTTGTGATGAATCCTGTAATTGAAAATTAAGTGGAGGGGCTGGGGATGGTTTGCTGGAGGATGTGATGTGAGCTGCCTCAGACATGCAAGGAGACCGGAGGATTTGGTGACCCAACTCTGTATGCAGCATCTGCGTCTGTTACATGAACAACGAATGGAGCAGAGGCTGCAGAGAGGGGAACTCTGAAACCACGCAGTGAGTGTGTGTGGGGAAAGGGATCTGCTGTATCCACATTGGGTTTTCCAGGAACAGCTTCCCAAGCTTCACTTAACCCAGGAGCAGAGTGTGAGGGGACACTGATTGAACAAGGAGCTGGTCATAGAATGGTATCACCTCCACCTCCATCAACACGACCTGCAGTTTCACACCAGGGGGAGGATGGTGCTGGCAGTGGCTGTTAGGGTTACTGTTTCTCATACAGCTTCTATGATCCAGAACATTCCAGGCTGGACAAGCTGACACATCCATCATTTCCCAATATCTCAACATCAATGTCGTGTTGAAGGAGGTGGAGGTGATACCATTCAATCCGGGTATATCCAGTATAGTGGGATTTCCGATGGTGTACAGTGCATCTGCAGAGTACCCATGTCAATGGGGAGAGGTAGAGGAACTGAAGGATTTCTCTCTCTATTAATGTAACGCATGCACAGTACATCATGTTGGTGAATACCCACTGTCCTGGTAGCAGTCATGGCCTCTTCATTCAGAAGCAGTCAGCCATTTCCATCGTCATCGGGTCTCCACATGGAAAGAAATGAATATATCTTGGATAAAGGACATCCTCTTGATGCAGGTTTCAAAACACCATCCCCACCATCAATCAACCACGTCAAAGTATTCCATGTGTACGGAGAGCAATGAGGTCACTTGGAGTGTCTGGGAGCTGACAAACAGGGATGGAGCAAAACCTGCCATTTCTGAACGGGTCTGAGTGAACCTCCCAGTACACAGTATTACTAAGTCCTGTAATCCCTCTCCATTTCAGTAACATACTGCCTTCCAATATTTCTGTAAATGAAATTACAGGTTATATAATGTTAGATTCCACCTGACAAACTATTATCTATTGTCTTTACCTCTCTGAATCTATTTGCAGACTCTCCACCCTCTCTTGATAATTTAATCTCTTGCTTATCACAGCGACATCACCAAACGCAGCATCTGTATATCTGTTCCATCTTCCTGATCATTAATATAGAATGTAAATATTTGAGAACCCAGCGCTGGTCACTGTGTGGCGTGACTGGTTACGTTCTCTCTAACTGATTTATCCTGAGCGCCTGCTTCCTGTATGATACCCAATCCTCCCTCATTCCTATACAACACAGTTGAAGAGTTAAATTAGAACAATGCACATCTGTGAGGAATCCAACCGTTCGATGAGGCTGATGTCAACTCGGCCTCTATTCCATTTTCGTGCCATCTCTCCATCCTAACACTCTAGTCTCTTGTTGTAGATTGGGCTACATGAAAAAAAATCCACCCACATCTACACTTTCAATTACTTTTCGAATTTTACAGAACTCAATGAGATCTCCTTTCATTCTTATAAACTCGAGCATGTAGGCCTAAAGTGCTCAATTTCTCGTCATAAGACAAACACTTCAAATATGGAATCAATCTAATGAAGCTCTTCTGAATTGCCTTCAAGGGAAATACCTCATTCTGCAGAACACCCAACCTGTACTCCAGTTGCATCCTCACAAATGCCTTGCATAGCTACACCAACACTCCCTACTCTATCCTTTTATAAGTAAACACTGAAATTATGTTTGCATTTCTCATTACTTGCAGTACCCGCATGCAGGTTTTCTGTGATATGCAAGCAGACATCCAGATCCCTCTGCACCTAAGCACTTTGTACTTTCTCGCCATTTAGATAATAATTTGTCTCTCCATTAATACTGGCCAACTTGAATAGCACCATTTTTTTTCTCAAGGTTTGTGAAGGTTTGTAGCTCAAGTTGAGATTTGGGGTGTATGTTTGCTCCTTGAGCTGTAGTTTTGATATCCAGACGTTTCGTTACCTGGCTAGGTAACATCATCAGTGGCGACCTCCAAGTGAAGCGAAGCTGTTGTCTCCTGCTTTCTATTTGTATCTTTCTCCTGGATGTGCTTTCTGGGGTTTGTGGTGATATCATTTCCGGTTCGTTTTCTGAGGAAATGATTGATGGCATCTAGATCTATGTGTTGTTTATGGCGTTGTGGTTGGAGTGCCAGGCCTTTAGGAATTCTCTGGTATGCCTTTGCTCAGCCTGTCCCAGGATAGATGTGTTATCCCAGTCAAAATGGTGGATTTTTTCATCCGTGTGTAGGGCTATGAGGCAGAGAGGGTCGTATCGTTATGTGGCTAGCTGGTGTTCGTGTATCCTGGTGGTTAACTTTCTTCCTGTTTGTCCTACATAGTGTTTGTGGCAGTCCTTGCACGGAATTTTGTAGATGTCATTGGTTTTGTCCATGGGTTGTACTGTGTCTTTTAAGTTTGTTAGTTTTTGTTTGAGAGTGTTAGTGGGTTTGTGTGCTACTAGGATTCCGAGGAGTCTCAGTAGTCTGGCTGTCATTTCTGAAACTTCTTTGATGTATGGTAAGGTGGTTAGGGTTTCTGGCTGTGTTTGGTCTGATTGTCGTGGTTTGTCCTTGAGGAATCTGCGCACTGTATTTCTTGAGTATCCGTTCGTCTTGAATACGTCGTATAGGTGGTTCTCCGCTGTTTTGCGTATCTCGTCTGAGCTACAGTGTGTGGTGGCTCGTTGGAATAGTGTCCTGATACAGCTTCGTTTGTGTGTGTTGGGATGATTGCTGGTGTAGGTAAGTATTTGGTCAGTGTTTGTCGGTTTTCTCTATATATAGGTTTGTAGTTCTCCATTGTCCTTTCGTTCGACTGTGACGTCCAGGAATGCGAGTTTGTTGTCGGTGTCTTCCTCCTTGGTGAACTTTATGCCTGTGAGAGTGTTGTTGATGATGTTAAATGTCTCTTCTATCTTGTTTCATTTTGTGTTGCCAAAAGTGTCATCTACGTAGCGAACCCAGATGTTTGGTTCGATGGTTGGTAGGGCTGTTTGTTCTAGTCCTTGCATTACCGCTTCTAATATGAATCCTGATAAAGTCGAGATCCCATGGGTGTGTCGTTGGTTTGCTTGTAGACTATGTTTTTGAAGGTGAAGTGGGTGGTGAGGCACAGGTCCATTAGCTTCATGATATTTTCGTTGGTAAAGTGATTGATGGTGGTTGTCGTGTGTGTGATGGTCTCTTCTAAAAGTGTGGTAAGTGTTTCCGTTGCCAGGTCGATGTTAAAGGAGGTGAACAGTGCTGTTATGTCGAATGAGATCATTGCTTCGTCTTCCTCTATGTTGGCGTTTTTGATGATTTTTAGGACTTCCTGGGTGGAGTGGACGGAGTGTTGTGAATCTTCTACTAGGTATTTTAGTCTTGCGTGTAGTTCTTTGGCTAGTCTGTAAATTGGTGTTCCGGGTAGTGCGACTATAGGTCTGAGGGGGGCTCCTGGTTTATGGATTCTTGGTAGTCCGTAGAAGTGTGGGATATTGGTCCCATCGGGTTTCATTTTCTGGAATTCTGTCTTGTTTAATTGTCCGGAATTGTGTAATTTTCTTAGGAGATAAGTAATTTTGTTTCCTAGTTGTGTGGTCGGGTCAAGCGCCACCTATTGGTAGGTGTTGGTGCCTGCGAGTAGTGCATTAGATTTTTCTATGTAGTCCCTTCTGTTCAGGATGACTGTGAGCGACCTTTGTCTTCAGGTAATATATTGATGTCTTTTTCATTTTTGAGGTTTTCTAGGGCTTTCTTTTCTTGTGTGGTCGGTTTGTTTCCTTCCCTCTTTCGGTTGAGAATAGGTGCAACTGTCTGTCTGATCGTTTGTTGTGTTTCTTCCATGAGATTGTTGTCCTTCAATGTGGTTTCTAATGCCGCTAGTAATTCCTTCTTGTCAGCGTCTCGGTAATTGAAATTTCATCCTTTGATTAGTACCGCTTTTTCTGTGTCTGATAGGGTCCGGTCTGATAAGTTCTTTATCCATGCCCCTGTGTTATCGGTTTTGTGGGTTTTTTTTGTGAGTTTGTCCAGTTTTTTCTTCACGTCCCTATTTTTCTTTATCTGTCTTTGTCGTTGTTTGGTGTTGATGGCTTGTTCTATCACGTCTGACCATACTTGGTTTGTTGCTTGTTTGAATAACGGCTTTTTGCGCGCAATTTCCCGTTTGTATTTTCAGAGTCTGTGGTGGGCGTCATTGATTAATTCTCGGAGCATTCTGCGGCCATTTTGTTCTGTTAAACTTTTGGCTTGAGGTGTTTTTATCGGCGTTTATATTGCAGACATTTTGGCAGTAGTTGTTTTCTTAAACATTCGTGCAGGAAATACAGTTGCTCGCAGGTGGAACTCTCTCGGATGGCATTCCTTTCCCATCTACGGGCAAGTTGTAGTGTGTTGCGCTCATGGCTTTTGCAAGGTTTGTGATGGTTTGTAGCTCAGGTTGAGATTTAGGATGTTGGTTTGCTCGCTGAGCTGTAGGTTTGATATTCAGACATTTCGTTACCTGGCTAGGAAACATCAATGGTGGCGACCTCCAAGTGAAGCGAAGCTGTTGTCTCCTGCTTTCGATTTATATCTTTCTCCTGGATAGGGTTCCTGGGGTTTGTGGTGATGTCATTTCCGGTTCGTTTTCTGAGGAGTTGATAGATGGCATCTAGATCTATGTGCTTGTTTATGTCGTTGTGGTTGGAGTGCCAGGCCTCTTGGAGGCCAGAATGACATCCTCCTGTTGATGATTTAGAGGATTGGGAGATTATGGAATCTTACTGTTGCTGTGTAAAATTTTGAGGGGCTGATGGGTCTTCTCATACTTCCCTATAACAGGTGGAAATACTGAACGGTCTCCTCATGTATCCCGGAGATGGGACCGAGAGATTGATTGGTCTTCTCTTGTTCCCACACAACAGACACGTGTCTAAATTGCCTCTTCCTTTCTCATGAAAGAACTGTCAGATAGTTTTTAATCCTTATCCAATTCCCTTGCAATAGGCTCGGTGGTTCTGAATGGCCTCCTGTTATCCCAGTGTAACAATCTCCAGTCACTGTGTGACCTCTTCCAGTTCCTATGTTACAGACTTCAGGAGGCTGAATGGACTGATCCTGTTGCTGTTTAACAAGATACTGGTGCAGCATGGCCTACTGTTATAGGCTCGACTGGCTGATTGGCCTCCTTCTCTAAATGTATATCAGGATCCAGGGGCTGAATAGCCTCGTCCTGTTTTGGTGTAACAGGGTCGAAGGCCTGAATATCCTCCTGTTGTTCCTGTGTAACAGGCTGGAGAACGGAATGTATTCCTCCATTATCTGTGTAATTCACTTCACTCGTTCACTCCTTCTGCCATTTATGTTCAAATAAGTTCATCTTTAATCTTTGTAAACTCCAATGGCTACTTGGTCAACCTGATCATCATTTCATTATAAGCTAGCAACTTCATTGCAGGAATCAGTTGAGGGAACCATCTCAGAGCTGCTTCCAATATAACAACATCCTTTCTTAATTGAAGAGATTAAATCTGTACACACTACTCCAGATGTGATCTCACTAAGAGCCTGTACAGCAGCAGCAACACTTTACCGGCCTGCTGGAAGGTTCCCACCCAGGTTAGAGCAGTCTCAGCTCTCTGGGGGGATACAGAGCATTGTTGGAAGATCATTGTCCTTCTCTACTCCATCAGCGTAACGGGAGATCTGGAGTAATTAAAGATTGAGAAGATCATAAATGATGTGGCGAGATGATCTCTACCATCAATCTCCCCAGAGCCCACATCGCTCAGATTCCACAGAATCTAGTAAGGTGGAGATTAAAAAAACAGCAAGGAAGAGCAAACATTGATGGGAGTTATATATCAAAGTGAAAGCTGCAATACAAATGTTGGGTATGTTATAAAACAGGAAATGAGATATACACATTTGTGGGTACTGCAGCGATAATGTACTGTTTAAGTCATATCTAAACTCTGTTAACCCAATTGAATGCTAATGCTGGGAAAAATGGATTTCAAGACCACGTGTGAGATGGTTTACATGACCATTATGTTAAGCACTGAGCTCGATATCAGGTTATTTAGGAATTGGTGTTGAGTGATCAGAAGAGCTATTTGAAAAATTTGCTGGAAAGGACATTTTGGGAACAGTGACCACAATGTACTGGTTTTCTTTTATGCTGTTTGAGTACACGACAGTGTTTGTTTTATTTGAAGTAACTGCTATAAATATGAGTCATGCAAGCCATCAAGGTGTGAGGAGAAAGTCGGGACTACAGATGCTGGAGATCAGAGGCGAAGAGCGTGGTGATGGAAAAGCACAGTCAGGCAGCATACTAAGAGCAGATAAATCGATGTTTCGGGCATAAGCCCTTCATCAGGAATGAGGCTTATGGGCCAAGGGGGCTGAGAGATAAATGAAAAGGGGGTGAGGCAGGGGGGAGGTTAGCAGGGATTGCGGTCGGTAGATGAAGGTAGGGTTGAAAGTGATAGGTGATGAAGGGAGACAGACCGCCTCATCTACTGTATCCATTGAACCCAATGTGTTCTTCTCTACATTGGCGAGGCAGAAGGTCAACTTGTGGAACATTTCAGAGAACACCTCCGGGACAGCCTCATTGAACAATTCCATCGCCTTGTGGCTGAGCACTTTAACTCCCCTTCCCACTCTGCTAAGGACATGAGGGTCCTGGACCTGCTCCATCGCCAAACCCGAGGCACCAGAAGCCTGCAGGAAGAGAGCCTCCTCTTCTGCCTTGGGACCCTCCAAACACAGGGGATCATAGTGGATTTTCCCATTTCCCCTAATCCCACCCTATCCCACTCCAACCCTCCAAGTCAGCACCGCCCTTTTGTTCATTCCTATGCGTCCACCTTCCTTGCTATCAATCTGGTCCACCCTCCTCTCCGAGTATCACTTTCAACCCCACCTTCACTTATCTATTTGATGAAAGGAAGCAGCTTAGAAAAATGCCAAGTTGTAGTAATCCAGTGGATTCAGAGAAATGTAGGACCTAGCAAAGGATGACCAAGAAACTGAGAAGAAAATCGAAAAGAGAAAAAACATGCAAACGAAAGAAAAACATAAAAACTGCTAAAAAGCGTCTATCAAGGTATGAAAAAAAAATAAAAACAAGGTCAAATGTGGAACAGTTGGTGTGCGTTCAGGATAGTTTATTGCAGAGAACAGAGAAATCTCAGGGAAAAGAAACAGTTTATTTGCGTCTATCTTCATTGGAAGCATGTCCAGAAATTCTTCCAGAAATACCAAGTGACAATGGGACTGGTGTAAGTAAAGTCTAAGATTATTCTTATCAATGTTGAGGTCACCTTTGAAAAGAAAGCTGGATAGAATATTTATAAATCTGACATACCAGATGTACTTCATACAAGGATTTATGAGGAAGCAGCAATAGACATGTTGATTGCATCGCGGATTTTTACTTTATCTTCCGACACATTCTCGACAGTCATTTAGCCAATCTGGATAAGGCAAAGGTTACAAATATTATCCAACAGTTTAAGAAAGGATGAAGATGGAGAGGGGTGAACTACAGAGCAGTTATCTTGTCATCCGCAGTCGGGTGTCTGTTGGACTCGATTACAAAGAACATACGACTACACATGTAGAAGGTAATAACATAACTTGGGAGTGTGAGAATATACCGATGAAAGGAAAACCAGAAGTGGAAACCTTTTTTTTGGAATGGTTTGAAGATGATTCTTGTGGACATAGGCAATGAAGAACCAATGAATAACGTAGAGTTGAATATTCATGAGATTTTTTTAAAAACTCACACAGTAAGCTCATAAGAAAAGTTAAAGCTGAGAGGTATTACGAAGAACATATGAAAATAGCAAAGAAAAAATTAGTTTTACATTCAGGTGATTGTAATTGGAATATAGAAGACGTCATGCACCAGTTGTATCGAGTGTTCATGAAAGTATTTTGTATTGTTCGGAGTCCCAATCTAAGAAATAAGATATTGACTACAGAGGAACTGCAAAAGGTATTATTCAGATTCATCCCTAAAACGGCAAGATTTTCTGATGTGGAAACTCACCCTGTGATCTGGAGTTTCGAAACATGAGAGGTGGTTGCAGTGAAACTTAAAAACACAGAGGGGATTGAATAACAGGGACATGGAGAAGTACAAGTAGGCGAGATCTAGGCGAATCCCACGATATTCTACACGGACAAGTAGAGCAGAATAATGAGCAAACAGTTAGTGTCCATTAGAAACCAAAGGGGCATTCTGTGTGTCAAGCTGGAGAACATTGATGGATTGTTGCATGAGACCTGCACATCTGTTTTACTTTAGAGACGGAGAAGACAAGTACAGAATTCAAGGAGATGGACGGGGAAACTCTTGAACAGATTGATGTAAAATACGATAAAGGATTTGAGGCTTTGTTCTGTATAAATTTGGACCTATCTCCATGTCTGAATGAGTTGTATCACAGGCGGCTGTTGGGGTGAATGGAGGAAAGACCCTGACTGAATATTTTAATTAGGATCTGACCATAGGGGAGGTGCCAGAGAACTGGAGAACTGCTAACATGATTCCACTTCACAGTTCGGCTGGGAGAGATAGACCGGGGAACTATAGACGAGCGAGTATTAGGTCACTGTTAAGGAAACTACTGTAGAAAATAGGGAAGGAGAAAATTGAACTCCAATCAGAGTCGAAAGATCTGATCAGGGATAATCATCATGACTTTATCAGAAGGAAGTGACATCTAATGGATTTGATTGAATGAGTTTGAGGAGGTCGATTCATTAGCTTTGTAGGAAAGCCTTTGACAAATTTCCAGCTGGGAAACTGAAAAATAATGTAAAATCAAACAATATAAATGATAACTTGACAAGTTACAATGAAAATTGTCTTAGTGGCAGGAGGCAGAGGGTAGTGATAGAAGGCTGTTTGTGTGACTGGAGACCAGTGTCCCTTGGTGTACCACAGGGATCAGTGATGTGTCCCTTATTGTTTGTGTTATTCATAACAAAAACAAATGTGAATGTGGAGGGGGTTAGATGGTGAGGCAGGGAGGTGTTATAAGTAAGTATACGTTTGACATAAAGATTGATCGGTTGGTTCGCAGTGAGCAGGAAGGCCTTAAGTTACAGGAAGATGCAGATAAAATGGTCAGATGGGCAGATCAATAACAGATAGAATGTAACCTTGATAAATATGAGGTGATGCACATTGGGAGAAGGAACCAGGCAGGGGAGGACTCAATGAATGGCAGCACACTGGGAAGCTCAGATTGTGCTTCTCCACACATCCCTGAATGTGACTGGACAGGGTAATGCTTAAAAATGTCTTGCTGGAAAAGCGCAACAGGTCAGGCAGCATCAAAGGAGCAGGAAAATTGACGTTTCGGGCAGATTCCTGAAGAAGGAAGGCGATTCTCCTGCTCCTTTGATGCTGCTTGACCTGCTGCGCTTTTCCAGCAACACATTTTTTAAGCACTGATCTCCAGCATCTGCAGTCCTCACTTTCTGCTGGGCAGGTTAATGGACTAGTTAAGAATTGGACCTTGAGTATTGTGTTTCCTAATCAGGGTGTAGATATAAGACCTATACAGGGCTTTGGTTCGGCCAAAATGGAATACTGTTTGTAGCTCTGGGAGCCACATTCCAGGAAGGATGTGATTGTACTGGAGAGAGTGCAGAGGTGATTCACCAGGATGTTCCCTGGGATGGAGCATATCAGCTATGGAGAGAGGCTGGAAAAGCTCGGGTTGTTTACTTTGGAGCAGAGAAAGCTGAGGAGTCAGTGATTTAGAAGGATAAGATTATAAGCGACACGGACAAGGTGGATAGACAGCAGCTGTTCCTTTTAGTTAGAGGGTCAAGAACAAAGGAGCACACTTTTAAAGTGAAAAGTTTGAGATTCAGAGATGATTTAAACATTTTTTCACCTCGAGGTGTGGGCTTCTGGGATTACTTCCTGAGAGGGGAATTATCACGAGTAACCTCAAAATCGTTAAAAAGTACTTGGACAAGCACTTGGAAGTGTCATAACATTCCAGGCTATGGGACTGCTGTAGAAAGTGGGACTAATATTGATCGTGCTGTACTTCTGTTGGCACAGAGTCTTTGCTCCTGTGAGTGTACCATGTGGAAGGTCAATTATTGGAGCATTTTAAGGCAGAAATTGATGGGTTTCTGAAGAGTTATATTCATAAGGGTTATAAGTGTGAACTGTAATAGCTTGTTAAATTATGTGAGAAATATGACAAAACAAGTGTAGTTTCCTTACAGTTTGGAACCAGAGAATGGAGAATGGGGAACAGGGAAATGGCAGAACTATGAAGCCACTACTTCAGTTCTGTCTTCACAAAACTTTCTAACAATATAAGGAAAACCAAGTCTGATGGGGGAAAATGATAGAGTACGTGGAACATAGAACATAGTAAGTAAATGGTTTAGCAGAAATTATTGTGGCTGAAAGTAATGGTCATAGACAACACTAACATAGATTTATGAAATGGGAATTATGTTTGAGAAGCAGACTGGCTGACAAATGAAAGAGCAGTAATGGATGTAAAACATTTTGATTTTTAGGAAAATGTTGGTAAAGCTCCAAGCCCAATTTGAAATATCAAATCTGAGTGGATTGGGGCTAATATATGGACATGTTTCGAGAATGGGACAGCTGGCAGTAAACAGGGAAAGAAATAAACAGACTCATCAAGCAACAGCCTGACACTGTCTGTAAGGTATGATTCTGTGAGTATGGCTATGTCCCAGACACCCCATCACCTTCCACGGATATGTCCTGTCTCATCAGCAGGATGGACACAGCAGAGGTGGCGGCACAGTGGGATGCAGTTAGAAGGGAATTGCTCTTAGAGTCCTCAACCGTGACTCCGTATCCCATGACATTAGTTTTCATTTGGGAAAGGAAACCTCCTGCTGATTACCAGGTACCAGCATCTCTCAACTGATGTATCAGTACTCCTCCATGCTGACCAACACTTGGAGGAAGCACTGAGGGTAGCATTCTGTGTGGGGTATTTCAATGTTCACCACCAACAGTATATCAGCTACAGCATTATTGATCGAGAAGGCTGGGTCCTAAAGGATATAACTGCTAGAGTGGTCCTGCAGCAGGCAGTGAGGGAACCAACAAGAGGAAAATATACACTTGACCACAGCCTTACTAATCTGCCAATTGCAGAAGTATCTGTCCATGGCAGTATCGTTAAGACTGACCACCGCATAGTCATTGTGGAGACAAAGTCACACCTGCACATTGAGAATAACATTCACCATTTTGGGTGGTACTATCACAGTGCGAAATAGGGCAGACTTCGAATAGATCTAACAGTTCAAGTCTGGGTATCCATGAGGTGCTGTGGTTCATCAACAGTAGCAGAATTGTACAGCCACACAACCCCATGACCTGGCATATCCCCCTCGCAACAATTACCATCAATCCAGAGGAGCAACATTGGTTCAATGGATGTGCAGGATGGCAGGAGCAGCACCAGGCAAACCTGAAAATGAAGTGTCAGCCTGGTGAAGCCACCAAACAGGACTACTCGTGGGCCAAACAGCATAAGTAGTAAGTGATAGACAGAGCTAATTGATCCCACAAGCAACGGTCCAGATCTAAGCCCTGCAGTCCTTCCACATCTAGTCGAGAAACGTTGGAGACAATTAAACAATTCATTGGAGGAAGGGGTTTCACAAATAACGCCTTCCTCCATGATGGAAGAGCCCAGCACTTCAGTGTATAAGATAAGGCTGATGCACTCGTAACAACTTTCAGTCAGAAATGCTGAGTGGATGATCCATTTCAGCCTCCTCCAGTGGTCCTCAGCAATTCAGTTACCAGTCATCAACCAATTCGATTCAGTCCACGCGATATCCAGAAACGGTTGGAGATATGGGATACTGTATGGGGTCCATACTGTGACAACATTCTGGCAATAGTACTGGAAACTTGTGCTCAATAACTTGCCACTCATCTAGCCAAACTGTTTCAATACAGTTACAACAATGGCTTTTTCTGATTATGTGGAAAATTACCCCAAGTATCTCCTGTATGTAAAAAGCAGAACAAATCCAATCCGGCCAATTACTACTCCATCAGTCTACTCTCGATCATCAGTAAAGTGGTGGAAGGTCTCAGTGCTTTTAAGCAGCAACCTGCTCATCAATACCCTGTCCATGACGCCAAGTTTGGGCTCCACCAGGGCCACTCACTACCCGACCTCATTACCTTGATTCAAACATGGACAAAAGAGCTGAATTCCAGAGGTAGGGTGAGAGTGATATCCCTTTAAAACAAGGCTGCATTCGACCTTGTGTGGTTTCAAGGTGCTTTAGCAACACTGGAATCAACGGGTATCAGAGGCAAACTCCCCGCTAGTTAGAATCATACCTGACACGTAGGAAGATGGTCATGGTTGATGAAGGACAGTCAACTCAGCTCCATGTCTGTAGGAGTCCCTCGAGCAGTGAACAGAAACTTCTTTAGGGCTGCTTCATCAATAACCTTCCCTCCATGTTAAGGTCAGAAGTGGGGACGTTCGCCAATGATTGTACAATGTTCTGCAACATTTGTGGCTCCTCAGAATCTGAAGCAGTCCATGTTCAAACACGACACGATCTGAACAGTATCCAGGCTGACAAGTGGCAAGTAATATTCAGGCCACACAAATGCCAGATCATGACCATCACCAATAAAACACAATCTAATCTGCCCCTTGGCGTTCAATTGTGGTACTATCACTGAATCCCCCAGTATCAAAGTCCTGGTGGGTAATCGTTGCTCAGACACTCACTGGTCTCGCCACATGAACACTGTAAGTATAAGAGCAAGTCAGAAGCTAGGAATGCTGCGACGAGTAACTCGCATACTGACTTCCAAAATTCTGTCCATCATCTACAATGCATGTCAATACAATATAGGTCAGAAGTGTGACAGAAGACTCCCAGTTTGCCTGGATGAGTGCAGCCCCAACAACACTCCAGAAGCTTTATACCATCCAGGACAAAGCAGCCAGTTTGACTGTCCCTTCATTCACAATGCTCCACCATCAACGCGCAGCAGCAGCAGTGTTTTACTATCCACATGCTGCAATGAAATGATTCACGAAAGATCTTCAGAAACCATCTTCCCAACTCACGACCACTTCTATCTAGAAGGACAAGGGCTCCAGATGTATGGAAATACCATCATCTTTAGGTTCCCCACCAAGCCATTCACCATCCTGACTTGGAAATATATCACAGCTCCTTCACAGTCGCTGGGTCAGAATCCTGGGATTCTCTCCCTAATGGAATTGGAGGTCAACCACAGCAGGTGGACTGCAGTGTTCAACAAGGCAGCTCACCACCACCTTCTCAAGAGCAACTAGGGACAGGCAATAAATGCTGGCCCAGCCAGTGACACCCAGATTGACGAAATACAGAAATAGAAATTATCAGAGGACGGTTGCTGAGATATCACAGATATCGGTGTTTGGGGCCCAGCTGTTCACAATGTCCTTTAAATATTTGGTTGCTGGAATCAGATGCAATACATCCCAGCCTGCTGACAGCACTAATGAATGTGGGATTGTGAGTGGATGCGGAGGATGTAAAAAAGCACCAAGAAGACTAAGACAAATGGAGTGAATGGGTAAATACGTGACAGTTGAAGAACAATGTGGATAGAGGTGACCGTGTGCCCTTTGGTGGAAATGATAAACTGGAATCCTACAATTTGAAAAGGATTGGTTGAAACACGTTGATTTACAAAGGGACATATGCTCCTTTTTGTTGTTTCCTTCTGCATCAACCTCTGAGGTCCCTGCAGCGCAGTGAGTTCTGTAACCAGAAGTCAATACTGGGCATGGCATTGACACGCTGACCAGTGTACACAGACCCGCCAAGTGGGGAGCAATAACACGGAAAAGGATCCGCATATCCTTGTACATATGTCGCTGAAAGCAATATTGCAGAAACAGAAAGCAGTAAAGAAGATAAATGGTGTGTTGACCTTCATTTCAGGGGGATGTGAGTCCAGGAGAAAGGGTGTCTTACTGCAGCTGTACAGGCCTTTAGAGACATCCCATCTTGAGCATTGTGCAGTATTGTGTGCAGGCTTGGTCTCCTTACCTAATAAAGGACCAACCTGACATTGAGGGAGAGCAGAGAAGGATGACCAGACTGATCTCTGGGATGACAGGCTTGTTGTGGGAGCAGTGTTTGGGGCAACTGAGCCTGTATTCCATGGGGTTTAGGAAAATGAGTGGAGTTCTCAGTGAAATATACAAAACTCTGCCAGGGTTAGACAGATTGAAAGCAGGGATGATATTCCCCTGGCTGGGATGACTAAAACAAGGGGACACAGTATTAGGTACAGGCAGGTTACACTGCATTGAGATGAGAATAACTGGCTGCACTCACAGACTGGTGACCCTGTGGAATTAGCTCGCATGCGAAAAACAAAGACACTGATTATAAGTAAGGATTCAGAGACAGTAAAGGGATGATGGGAGAGCAGGAGTACGGTGTGGAAATGAAGGGCCAACCATCATTACATAGAATTGGTTCCAAACTCAATGGACCAAGTGTACTACTGCACCACCTATTTTATAGTTTCCCAAGGTTACTCACATTAACGGATATGTATATCGTGTGGGGTAAGTGCATTGAGGAGATTCTTTTTCCATAAACTAGAATGGGGGAGGCTCAATGTGTTGTGTGACCTACTCCTTTCCCACTGTTTCTGTGCAGTCAGTGGGAAAGCTCTGTAAATGTTGTCACAAGCTCTCAGATGTTAGGAAGGAGGTCTCTGAAGGGTCGACAGGACTGTGTTCCCATTCCCTTTTCCGACCCTGATGCTGAGGCCGGATGTTCTGTCCGGTTTCATCCTTTCAGACCTCGGAGTAGTTTGACATAAATGAGTGCCTTGCTTGGCCGTTTCAGAGACCCTTGAAATGTTTATCACATGTCAGGGTCTTTGGAGTCAGTTTTAGGCCAGCCCAGGAAATCACGGGAGGTTCACTTCCTAAAAGTACATTGGAGAAGGAAATTCTGTTTACAATCCATATTGGCTTCAAGGTCACTGTTACTGACACCAGTTTTTAGATCTCGATATTTTATTAATTGTCTTTAACTTCCACCCACTGCCAGAGCATTATCCTGGTCTGGATTAGTAATCCAGTGACATTTCCACAACAGCACCATCTCCACATGGGGACCTGTCAGAAATCACACTGAGCAGGTTATTTCTGTGTTGTTTGACAGCTCTGTCAAAAAGAACTCCCAGCAATTTGACTGTCGTGATGGGATGGAGGGGTTGGTAAATGATCAGATTGTAATTATTCCCGTTTTAGGGAACGGGACTGAGCTGAGTAATTTTCCATATTGACTCTCCAACAATGTCAGAGTTGGAGCTGGAATGATAAAGCTCCCCCAGAGACACGGCTTGTCTTTAGTGCGATTGCAGGAATGGAGTCAGGACCCATTGCCATATCTACTGTGTTCAGCTGTTTCTTCATCTCACATGCAGCAAATGAAATTAGTTGAAGACTAGCATCTGTGATTTTGTGGGCATCATGGCGAGGGTGAGGATTATCATCGACTCAACACTTCTGGCAGAAGATGGTGCAGATAAAACATCCTTCTCTTTTACACTGATGTGCAGGTCTGTTCCATTATTTAGGATGGGGATGTTTGTGGAGCCCTCTCCTCCAGCTATTTGTTTAATCGTCCATCACCATTTATAACTGAATGTGGCAGGACTGCAGGGCTTCGTTCAGATCTGTTGGTCAAGTCCGGTAGCTTTAATGAGTTAGCATCAGTTTAAGGTTCATGTGATTCTGACTCTGACATGTTCACCCACACTCGTTTCAGGGCCATAGATGGTGTTGATGGTAATGACAGACTGGGGTGTTATCCTGGAAAAAAGTTACAGGTTGTGGTTGGATGCTGTTCTGCTTCTCTTGCTGCTGTGGTCTAAAGCACTACATGAATACGCAGTTTGGAGCTGCAATATCTGCAATGCAATTCTGCTGTCTGTTCCCCAATTCTCACTGAGACCCTTTCACCCATCAGCCCTGTACTCAGTAAACTAACCTGGTTTCTGATGCGGAAATACTTCAATTTCAAACTCTCATTCTGCTGAGGGTCTGTCTCAATCTGACACATTCTGCAAAAGTACTTCACTTATCTTAATTCAAATGTGTAATTCACCTGAATCTTTTTCCTTGAGAAATACCATCTTCTGTGTTTAAAGTGAATGTGCTTCCCTCTGTTTCTTTCCCTGACCATGAATAAGTGCTCCGTAGTGTCAGTGATACCAGAGTTATGTAGTTTCAGAGCCAATGAATGCTCTGGATTCCCAATCACCTTCACCACATTGTATATTTTCTCTTTTGGTTTGATGCCTTATCACTCATGGCTGCCTTGTCCTCCCATGAGTATGTTTCAAGTTCTTGGGGTTGCATTTCTGGTATTATCTTCCGAAGTATCACCAGAACCTCCTCCTATTGCTGCTCCATGGTCTTCCCTGCTCAGCTCCCCTTCCAATTACCTCTGGCCAGCTACGCCCGCATGTCTTTGTAGTTACATTGCTTAATTAAAATTACATTACATCTTGAAGAGATGTAAACTGAAAGAAGGAGTTTTGAGAGATGGGACACGAAGAATAATTGTTGGAATTCTTAACCAGATACAAAGGGAGAACGAGAGAGAGGATATAGATATGGAGATGTGGAAAATGAGAAAACTACATTATCGAAAGGAATAGATGAACATCCCCCAATGTTTTGGCAATGTCTGTGTGCTGTGGTCCTTTGTACAGTGCATGTACAACAGAGTAATATGTTAAAATGCTGAGTCTGATGCCAGAATATTTATCTTTAGTAATATGACAGATACTAGCCTTGGAAAGAACCCAGCAGGCCAACATATTGAAATCCCGGTAGAAAGAGGATTAACTGAAATAAGTTGGGACACCAGAATCAAGAATTTGGAGCACACATCCTGGTAAGAATGAAATTAGAGTTGGGAATCCCAGAAAAGGAGGGAACGTTGAGAGGATCAAATCATGTTTTAATATTATATCAATTTTATACATCATATGCGACTAATCTGCACACACACATTGATTATACAGTGTATATAAAATCTTTTTTCCACCATTGAAACTGTCCTGTTGTTGTGTTACAAGGATACATGAACACCAAGTAGTCACCAAAAGACATGACGCACTATCACTATGTTCCATACATACAGACAAAGAAGGGCACCACTTTGACTGGGACAAAGCACACACACATACTAAGACACTCAAGGACCTTCTTAGAGGAATGGTATTCTAACCAGAAGTCCATCAATAAACTCATCAATTTAGATTCTGTCTACATTCTCTTGTTAAAGTAACCGGAAATGACATCACCCACATTAAGAAACAAAGGCCTATAAATAGAGAGGCGGGTCATACCACCAGCACTTCAGCAGATACTCTCACTGATGATGTCACCTAGTCATATAAATTGTTACTTTTTATTTATTACAGGAATTTAGGAGTTCTCTGTCGCTCATGTTTTAACAGATTATGATGTGAGGTGAGCTTTTCTGGGTGTGTGGTTTTAATTAACAGAGGGGTTTGACATTGATGTCATAACAGTTTGGGGCCTTGCCGTGACTTGAACAGATTTGAGGTACAACAGGTCCCAGCAAATTCCAACTCATTGCAATTCGTGACTTTGATCTTCAAATAAAACCATTGGGAAATTCGTTTAGTTTTGTTACTTGTGGTTCGTTAACTGAAAAGTGAGGGAAATGGCTTTTAATATTACTAAAGAAGTTCCCAAATTTTCCAAGGAAATTTAGAAAGACAGAAGGAGGACATTTTTAGAATTAGCCAATAGGTTGGAATTGGGTTTAACCAGGGAGAAAAGGGAAGCTGAAATTGTAATGGAGTTGGTCAAGCGCTTTGGTGTGTCAGAGAAACAAGCAACTGCAGTAGAGTTATAAAAACTTAAATTGCAAATGTGGCAACTGGAGTTAGAAGATAAATAAAGGGACGGAAACAGAGAGAGACGAAAGAGAAAGAGAAGAGAAAGAAAGAGAGAGAGGATTTGAAATTCAGAAGTTGGGAATTAGGTAACAAAGTTAAATTAACAGGATGGAGATGAAGGGAGAACGTAGGGATATATACAACCAGGTTAGTAACTTGTCATATTTCGGTGAGAAAAATGTCAAAACGTTTTTTTTATTTCATTTGAAAAAAATGACTCGTCAGATGACATGTCCAGTGAACTTGTGGGTAATGCTAGTTCAGACTAAGCTGGTGGGCACAGCTAGTGAGGTATGTGCAGCGCTGTCAGACGAGGGATCAAGACATTATCAAGATGTCAAATTGGCTATTTTGATTCGTTATGAATTGGTACTAGAAGCATATAGACAGAAATTCGGGAAAATAGAGACGGAACCAGGTCAGACTTATATTGAGTTTGAAAGAATTAACCACAGTCATTTTGATAGGTGGGTTATGGCCTTAAAAATGGATAAGACCTGTGAGGCGTGAAGGAAGATTAATCTGCTGGAGAAGTTAAAAGACTCACTTGCAGAGATAGTAAGAATTCATGTGAATGAATAGAAAGTTCAAGAAGTTAAAGTGCGGCAGAAATGGCAGGTAAATATGCATTGTGGCATGTGATGAAATTTAGCTTCTGGCAGGAATTTCATCCTGTGGGGGATAGAAATTGGGAGAAGGGAAGATCACACATTACAAAGCTCATAATAGTTTACCACAGGTGAAGAAAGAAGCCCAAGGGGATTGAAAGGTGGTGAAAGGCCTCAGGTGCTCTCACTGTAAGGGAGTGGAACACATAATATTACAGTGCCGATGGTTTAAGAAGGGCACAGGGAAAATCTTGTTATCACTGCAGTAAGCTGGGACACACCGTGCTGGGCGTTAAAGAAGACACTTTGGTGAAAGATGCGGTAGAAGAAGCTAAGCCCAGTGGCATTAGTGAAACTGGTAAAGGAGACCCCAAGTGCAGCCGAGGAGCTGCTGGAGATTGCACAGCCGAGGCAAGGGCTGGGTATGGAGGCAGTGCCTGATCTCTGTAAAGTATTCGCCTCTGTAGATAAAGTTTACTCAGAAAGAACAGGGGGAGAAGGAGAAGAAATTATAATTTTGTGAGATACGGGCTCTGCTCAGTCTCTAATAGTTGAGAAGTGAGGCTCCGGAAAAGCACAACAGATCAGGCAGTTTCCGAACAGCAGGACAATCGCATATCAGGCAGAAACCTGTCGTCCGGAACCTGGTGGGGGGACAAGGGGGCTGGAAGATAAATACGAGAGTAGTAGCTGGGCTGGTGGGAGGGTCACTGGGAAGGCAATAAGAAGATGTAGGTAGGAGTGATAGTGATATTTCGGAGGGGAGGGTGGAGTCGATAGGTGGAAAGGAAGATGGTCAGTTAGGGCAGTTCAAAAGGGCTGTGCTAGGTTGACCGGTTGGATCTGGGTGGGTTGGTGGAGGGGAGATTTGGAATTTGGTGAAGTCAACGTTGATGCTGTACAGTTTGAGGATTCCAGCTGTCCTACCACCGACAGGTGCCCTGTCACCCTCCTCTCCGACCTACCACCATCACACCCACCTGCATCGTAGGGTTGGTAGGAGAGTACAGGAAGATCCGTAGGGTTGGTAGGAGAGTACAGAGAGAGGCAGGTGTATTTTGGATGGAGTAACATTTTTGCCTTCAGGGATGTGGTTGATGGAAATCAGAATTGACAACTTAATATTCTTTGGTACCGGAACTATAGACCGGACATGATTTGGTTTTATTAATTAAGGAGTCAATTACGGCAGTAAAGAGGGACGATATTGTGGAAGGGCCTTCGTGGATAGAGACTGGAATAAAAAGATGACAGATACATTGCTAGGGTCATATTAAGACGCCCAGTTAGAAGAAAATACAGGAGCTATTGTATAACCAATCACTGTCGTGTATAAAACAGTAAGAGGGTAATTCTATTTATGCTTTTCAATATCCAACATTTATTGGGGTAGTCATGGGCTTTTAAGAGGGGACAAATATGTTGATCTTTATTGCTGAGCGCTTCTCATATCAACGTGCGGAAAATACAACCAGGGATAATGCATTGCTGGGCCTTATTATGGAGAACGAAGCCAATCATATCCTAGAGAAGAATTGGAAGAGAAGGTGAACACCAACGACCATAACATCATTTATTTTAAGCTTTTTAAGAAAAAAGGGAAAAAAAAAGTATTCTAAATACAAGATTTTTGGATTGGGGGAGACAGAGTTTATTAGAAAACAGGATCTGGCCAAAGTAGTCTGGGGACATTTACTTCTGGTAACGCTGTCATCGAATAGCATGGAGCAAGGAGGAGTGTCCATGCTCAAAATGGAATTGATGGGAGTATGGGCCCAATATGTTACAATCTAAGATCAAGCTTAGGAAAACAAGCCAAGAGACACTCCGACGTCTACAAATAATCAGAGCTGAATAACAAAGTAAAGAGTAGTTTAAAGCAGCTATAATGTGAGCAGATCAATGGAATCCCTATAAGAATGTAGAAAGTGCAACGCTGAAGTTAAGTAAGTCAGTAGAAGAGAATAAAGGAGGTGTGATAAAACGGCGGGTAAGATTAGCAAGAAACCCAAGATATTCTATCCACATATCGGGGGTAGAGAATAACAAGGGAAAGAACGGGGAATATAAGGGATCAAGGAGGCAGCCTGTGCACACAGCCAGAAAATACGTGAAACACGTATTTCATATCCGTCTTCACTTGGGCGAAGGAGTTCCTGGATTCAGAGAGAGTGACCGTGTGAGCCTTTAACAGATTGATAGTGACCGGAAGGAAGAACTGGAAGTTTTGACAGAGTAAAGAGTGGACAAATTCCCAGATCTGTATCTTAAGGTGATATGAAAGAAGAGGGAGAAAATAACAGGCTCTGAGTTTTACTTATTTATTGTGCTTTTGAACAGAGTGGAGGTGCGATGGAGAGGTCGGCATCTAATGTTAGTTCAACAAAGTGAGCTAGAAATAAACAATGCAAGTAAACAACGGAATCTAATCAGTGTTCTATAACTTCCAATGAAAATAATTTTCATTCTTGAAACACCAGGGAACACAGGCCAAGTTTCTCAGGACCTCTTTGATAGAAGCCGATTGAACCTTCCCTTTCCTCTCTCTATAGCAATAAAATATTCACTGAGAGAAAGAACCAAAACTGCACAGAGTCCTCCATGTGCAGTCTGGCCAAGCTCCAATTCAACTGAAGCAAGACATCTCTTCTCTTGTGCTGACATTCTCTGACAACAAATGTTCTCATTCCACTGTCTTTCCAAATAGCCTGCTGCACCTGTAAGTTAGACGTCATCAGTACATAGACAAGGACACTTTGTGTTTTATTTATATCTGTACTTTTCAACGTTTTACAATTTATGAAGTACAATGTCTATTAATTTTTCCAATAAAGTGGATAACCACGTTTCTGCACCATATGTCATGTGCAATGACATTGCCCATGTGGAGGCTCGTTCAGTTTTAATAAATATTTGTATCTTCCTCACAGCACACATTCCCACACAAAAATTAACTGTAAATGCTTCACTCTGTTTCCTGTCTTTTCAAGAATAGTTAATCCATCCGAGTACATTCATAATTATAGTTTCGTTCGAGTGAAGGAGGCCCATAGTGTTCTCACTGGCACTTCAAATGTGCATTATTACCTCCACACAATTTCCCACTTTTACTATTCAACTTCCTTGACACATGCCAAACACAATCTATATCTTTTATTTCTTACTTTGAAAAGCTGAAGACCTGTCTTTGTTGAAGAAACTATTCACAACGGAAGCAAAGGCAATGAGTGAAGGGCATTACCCATCATTCAATTGTCCCTCAACAGATTTCTGCAGTCAACACTGAGTTGACACGATTCAGGTTATCCACTCAACACCCATCTTGCTACCTGTTTTCGTTGGTATTGTTTCGTTCTTTGTTTACACCTGAACACCTGAGATAGAAACCCTTTTGCAAAGGAAGGGTCATGACAGATTTGGGCCAAAGGCAGGTAATAGGAGTTATGTATCAAATCAGTTATATTCTCCTTAAATTATGGAACAGGCGCAAGGCGCTCAACAACCTCACCCTGCCCTGATCGTATTGTGCTCCACATTGCAATGGCATGGTGATCATGCATTCAATTACAAACTCATTTCAGCAGATAAATGTTCAATTAAATTTCATGGAGTCACTGATTTTAACAAATTGAAGTAATCGATTGCTACAACATCCACAACATTCACTATCTCCACTATCAACTCTCAATGGAAGCAGTGTGTTACAGATACAAGGTACATTGCAGACATTTATCAAAGTCCATTCGACAGCACCTTTCAAGCCTTGATCATCTGAAGTAGTAAGAGCAACAGATCTATGGAAACACTAACACTAATATAATAGGCATTATATTTCATAATATCACTGCAAGTTGCACATAAATTCAATGACCATCCTGACTGGGAAATATATCTCAGTCTCGCGGGTGTCACTTGATGAATATCCTGCCTTTCATTTCCTAACATTATTGTGGGTGACCCTGCTGCATGGACAGCACACAACCACCTTGTCTAGAACAACAGTGTATGTGCAATAAATGATGGCCCACCCAGCAATGTCTGATACATATTCATAAATAATACACAAATGTTTCACTGTTTAGCATCTGAGTGTCCCTTGCTGCATTTGTGAATAGATTTAATCGATATTCTAGAGTCCCAGGAAACTGAGAAGTGATTTGTTTGAGGTGGGTTCAGGAGGGTGTTATAGATGTGCGGAAGCTGCAATAGAACAGAGAGATTACCGAGATAGGGACGGGTGTATGTGCTGGAAGACTTTACAAAATTAGAGAAGGTTGTAGGGGCTGTAAGTGTTTCCAAAGGCAGGGAGGAATGGAGGAGCTTGTGAAGTGTATAGCGAGAGGGTAGTATGTAATTGCTTGAGTAATTGCTGAAAGAGATTACAGAGATCAGTAGGGGTGGAGGGCTGAAAGATGTATGTGTTGGTAGATGTTATGCAATTAAGAATAGGTTTAGATGTTGGAGGATGTCAGTGATATTGGGATGTGTGGAGAGGCTGGAGGAGGTGACAGAGGTGAGGAAGTCCATCGATGATGAATGAAATTCACAGAGGTGAGGACGGGTAGTGCGGTTGGGAGAGTTTACATAGGTAGAGGAGGATGAAGAGGGTGGAGGAGGTACAGAGATGAAGAGGGCTGTAGTGACTGGGTGTTGTTACTGAAATGGGGAAGATGTAATTGTTTATAGAACATAGAACAATAAAGCGCAGAACATGCCCTTTTGCCCTCGATGTTGCACTGACCTGTGAACTAATCTAAGCCAATCCCCCGACACTACCCCATCATCATCCATGTGCTTATCCAAGGATTGTATAAATCCCGCTAACGTGGCTGAGTTAAGTGCATTGGCAGGCAAGGCATTCTATGCTCTTACCACTCTCTGAGTAAAGAACCAGCCTAGCCTCTGACATCAGTCTTAAACCTGTCACCCCACAATTTGTAGCTATGCCCCTTCGTACAAGCTGATGTCATCATCTGAGGAAAAGGGCTTTAACTGTCTACTCTATCTAATCTTCTGATCATCGTGTATGTCTCTTTCAAATCCCCTCTTAGCCTTCTTCTCTCCAATGGGAACAGACCCACGTTTCTCAGCCTTTCCTCATAAGACCTTCCCTCCACACCAGGCAACATCCTGGTAAATCCCCACTGCACCTTTCCTAATGCTTTCACAACCTTTCTGTCATGGGGCGACCAGAACTGCACAAAATATTCCAAGTGACCACACTAGCATTTTGCATAGTTGCAGCATGACATTACGGCTCCAGAAGTCAATACCTCTACCAATAAAACCTAACACACTGTATGACTTCCTAACAGCACTATCAACCTTGGTAGCAACTTTCAAGGATCTATGTACATGGAAACCAAGATCCATCTGCACATCCACATTACCAAGAATCTTTCCATTGACCAAGTATTCTGCCTTCCTGGTATTCTTCCGAAAATGAATCACCACATGTTTAGCTGCATTGAAACTCCATTTGCCACCTGTCAGCCTGATTCTGCTGTTTGTCCAAGTGCCCCTTCAATCCGCAAAATATTTCCACACTGTTCACTACTCCTCCAACGTTAGTGTCATCTGTAGACATATTAACCCATCCATCGATGCCTGCATCTAAGTCATTTATCAAAATGACAAACAGTCGTGGTCCCAAAATAGATCCTTGTGGCGCACCATAATAACCGGACTCTGTGCTGAATATTTTCCATCAACCACCAATTGCTGCCATTTACAGAAATCCAGTTTCAATCCAAACTGCTAAATCACCCTCAATCCCATGCCTCTGTATTTTCTACAACAGCCTACCATGTGGAATATTATCAAAGGATTTACTGAAGTCCATGTACACCACGTTAACGGCCTTACCCTCTTACACATGCTTGGTCACCTTCTCAAAAACCTCAATGTGGTTTGAGAGACATGACCATGTTGACTATTTGCAATCAAATTGTTGCTTGCTCGATGATCATAAATCCTATCTCTTATAATCCTTTCCATATACTTCCTACATACACATAAGGCTCACTGGTCTGTAATGGCCTGGGTCATCTGTAGTGCCCTTCTTGACCAATGGCAAACATTTGCAATCCTCCAGTCCTCTGGTACTAAACCTGAAGACAATGAAGACTCAAAATCAAAGCCAAAGGTTCGAAAAAATCTTCCCTAATGCCCCAGAGAATGCTCGAATAAATGTCATCAGTTTCAGGAGACGTTTTTATTTTCACTGTTTCTCGATTTGATAACACGTCTTCCTTACCAACCTCGACAATTGCTCATCAAATATCTCGCACCTCATTCTTCTCTATAATATTCTCCTTACCCTCAGCGAAAAAGAATGAGAAATGTTCGTTTAACACCTTTCCGATCTCCACAGAATCCATACTCAACTTCCCATATCTGTCTTTGACTGGCTCTATTCCTACCCTAGTCATTATTTTCTTCCTAACGTACCTATACAAAGCTTTAGGATTCTCCTTTATTCGACTTGCTAAGGAATATTCATGTCCTCTCTTTGCTCTTCTTAACTCTTTCTTTAAATCCTTCCTAGCTAATCTGAAATTCTCCATCGTCTCATCGTCTCATAAGAATCCTTGTTCTTCTTAACAACAGATGTAATTTCTGTAGTCAGCCACGGTTCCCTTACATTATCACTTCCTCCCTGCCTGATAGGGGCATGCTATTCAAGGACACACAATGTCTGTTATTTAAACCAGCTTTACATTTCGATTATCCCCATTACCTGTATTTTGCTACCCCATTCTATGCCCTTCCCCCATTGATAACACTTGGCCTGTGGCATGCACCTACCGCATTCCATCAATAAACTAAATGTGTTTATGGAGGTTATATACATAATAAAAGGTAGAGGTACGAGATAATGCCAGAATTATGGGATGGTATGGAAATGTTGGAGGAGGTTACAGAGATCATGAGAGCCTAGTGGTTGGATGAGGTTTAAAAAGGCCGGGAGTGGGGCGTGAAGGAGTTGGAAAGTATTAGAGAGATGGAGATTGGTGTTGGATTTGAAGGAGGTTAGAGAGATAGGGAGGTGTGTACGCTTTGGAGGTGATTAGAGAGAGATAGGGAGGGAGCTGGATTTAGAGTATGTTGCAGCAATAGGGAGGGGCGAAGGAGGTGGAGAGTATTGGAGAGATAGGGAGGTGTATCGTGTTTGGAGTAGGTCAGAGAGATAGGGAGGGTATAGGGTTTGGACAAGTTGAGAGAGGTAAGGAGGGGAGTCGGCTTTGGAGAAGGTTAGAGAGACAGGATTGGGTGTAAGATTTCGAGGATATCAGAGAGATAGGCAGGGGTGCAGGGTTTGGAGGATGTTAGCGTGTTGGGAGGGACCTCTGTTTTGAGGAGGTAAGAGAGCCAGGGAGTGGAATAGGGTTTGGACGAGTTTAGAGAGAAAAGGAAGGATCTGGGTTTGGAGGAGATTGCAGAGATAGGGATTGTTATGGGGGCTGGAGTAGGTGAGAGAGATAGGGAGGAGTGTTGGGTTTGGAGGAAGTTACAGAAGTAGGGAGGTGTGGCATTTGGAGGAGTTTAGATGTGGGGATAGAGTAAGGTTTGGAGGAGGTTACAGAAATAGGAGGGTTATGGGGATTAGATTAGATTAGACTTACAGTGTGGAAACAGGCCCTTCGGCCCAACAAGTCCACACCGACCCGCCGAAGCGAAACCCACCCACACCCCCACATTACCCCTTACCTAACACTATGGGCAATTTAGCATGGCCAATTCACCTGACCCGCACATCTTTGGACTGTGGGAGGAAACCGGAGCACCCGGAGGAAACCCACGCAGACACGGGGAGAACGTGCAAACTCCACACAGTCAGTCGCCTGAGTCGGGAATTGAACCCGGGTCTTCAGGCGCTGTGAGGCAGCAGTGCTAACCACTGTGCCACCGTGCCGCCCACAAATAGGCTAGATGGAATAGGCTAGAGAGACTGGGATGGGTTTAAGGTTTGGAGGTATTTAGTGAGCTAGTGAGGGTTGTAGGGTTTGGAAGACGTTACAAATATAGGGAGGGGTATAGAGTTTGGAGGAGTTTAAAGAGATAGGGAGGAGGAAGAATCAGCAGATATTTACAGTGATAGATTGGTTGATGAATGGACAGACAAGGGACAGAAAGTAATTGAAGGAGTGAGACCTTGGAGTGTCCAATCAGGAGAGTCAAAGAGTCAGTGTCACACAGGAGAAGCCCTTCTGTTGACAGTAATAAAAATAAAAGGCACTGTAAACCCTGCAAACTCCTCTGTCCGAATGCATTGGAGCTTATGCCAGAATTGAGAGAGATGTCCACCAGACTGCTAAAGCAACAAAGAGACATAACAATACCTCTTGCGGTCAGATCAAACACTGACACAGAAACCTCCTGCTGACTCCCCTCCCTCAGCCTCACGGTGTCAGATGAAACACTGACACAGAAACCTCCTGCTGACTCCCCTCCCTCAGCCTCACGGTGTCAGATGAAATACTGTTGCAGAAACCTCCTGCTGACCCCCCACCCCTCAGCCTCACTGTGTCAGATCAAACACTGACACAGAAACCTCCTGCTGCCCTCCCACCCTCAGCCTCACGGTGTCAGATGAAATACTGTTGCAGAAACCTCCTGCTGACCCCCCTCCCTCAGCCTCACTGTGTCAGATGAAACACTGACACAGAAACCTCCTGCTGACTCCCCTCCCTCAGCCTCACGGTGTCAGATCAAACACTAACACGGAAACCTCCTGCTGCCCCCCTTCCTCAGTCTCACGGTGTCAGATCAAACACTGACACAGAAACCTCCTGCTGACTCCCCTCCCTCAGCCACACGGTGTCAGATCAAACACTGACACAGAAACCTCCTGCTGACTCCCCTCCCTCAGCCACACGGTGTCAGATCAAACACTGACACAGAAACGTCCTGCTGACCCCCCTCCCTCAGCCTCACGGTGTCAGATCTAACATTGACATGGAAACCACCTGCTGACCCCCCTCCCTCTGCCTCACGGTGTCAGATTAAACACTGACACAGAAACCTCCTGTTGACTCCCCTCGCTCAGCCTCACGGTGTCAGATTAAACACTGACACGGAAGCCTCCTGCTGACTCCCCTCCCTCAGCCTCAGGGGTCAGATAAAACACTGACATGGAAACCTCCTGCTGACTCTCCTGCCTGAGCTGGTGAATCAGTGTCCGTCTACATTGAGCAACACTTGGAGAAAGCACTGAGAGACTGACAGAGCTGGCAGATGTATACTGGGTGGGCCCTTTCATAACCACCACCAAGAGCAGCGTTGCTGATCGAGGTGGTCGGGTTCAAAAGGACACAACTGCTTCACTGCGTGTGCACCGGGTCAGGGGAAACGACTGATAGGGAGAAACATCCTTGACCTCACCATCACCAACCTACTGGTTGCAGACACATTGTTCAATGACCGTATTGGGAACGGTGACTACCGCACACAGTATTTATGGAGACATTTTCCACTTTTACATTGTGAAGACCCCTGTGTTTTTGTGACACCATCACGGTGCTCAACAGGGCAAATTTCCAATAGATTTTTGAGCTTTGCACTGGCCTGTGTGAGGTGGTTTGTGTCATTACCAACAGCAGCAGAATTGTACTCCAGTATAATTTTCACTATCACTGCCTGGCGCATGCTCCACTTTATCCTAACCATCAAGCCAGGGATACAGCCTTGTTAAATGGAGAAAACAGGAAGGCCTGACTGTAGTAGCTCCACATACACCACAGAATGAGATAAAGTTACTAAATTGGACCACTTACTCACCACATGGTATAAACAGCAAATGAGTCACAGATCTAACCAATGAATCAGACCTAATCTCTACAATCCGGGTGAGTGGTGGTGGACAATCACACAACTCACTGGAGGAGAAGAATCCACCAATATCACGTTCCTGAATGATGGAAGGGCTTAGCACAACAATAGAAATCTAAGGGTGAAACATTCACAGCAATGTTCAGACAGAAATATCGATGGGATGATCTATTTTAGTCTCCTCCAGATGCCAGTCTTCAGCTAATCCGATTCACTGTGTGTGGTATTTACAAACAGCTGGAGGGATTGAAGAATGCAAAGGCTGTGGGCCATGATACCATTTCATTTAGGCTGTTCCTGCTGGGATACAGCACTGGGATCTACCTGACAATGTGGGAAACTATCCGGGTGTGTTCTGTACACACACAGACAAAACATCGGGCAATCAGTGACTATCCTATTGCTCTAATCCCTGTCATTAATAAAGGGATAGCAGTTGTCATCTACAGTAGGATCAAGCAGCACTTCCTCAGTACTAACCTGCTCGCTAAAGCTCATTTTGGGCTCTCGTCCCTCGGGCTCATTGAAGCCTTGGTTAAATGATGTACAACAAGAGAACACAGCTGAATTCTAGAGGTGAGATGACAGTTACTGTACTTTTTATATGACCATAACTGCATTTGGCCAAATGTCGTATCCAGGATTAACGGCAAAGCTGGAGCAAATAGTAATCGTCTGCACTGGCAGAAGTTACACCTGGTACAAAGGAAGGTGGAGAGCAGCCATCTCAGCTCCGCCGCAGTTCCCCAGGGGCGGGGTTTCTGGGTAAGCCTAGAGTTCAGAAATGTAAAGGTAGGGCACCATAATACTACAGGATGGTAGAGACAACTGGCGGTAGTTGAACTGGACAGTTATCATACCTCAAGTAAGGGAGAGATTGAGTAGGACAGTGCTTTAATCACCCCAGGGATTGAACCCACACTGTTGGCATTAATCTGCATTACAAACCAGCCATGCAACTGATTGAGCTAACCAAACCCTCACGCAGCTCTGTGTGGTAGATATTAAAGTATTATTCCATTCAGATATGTTGGTAAACACCTCTTGAGCAGGTGGAACTAGAAGCACGCTTCCTAGCTCAGAGAGAGGGACAGCATCAGTGAGCTACAAGAGTGCTCTCTGCCCTAGGCCCTATAATTTTCAGCTGCTTCATAAATGACTGTAAAATCACAAGTGAGGATGTTTGCCAATGATTGGGCAGTGTACAACACCATTCGTGATTTACTCAGATACTGAAGCAGTCCTTGTCGAAATGTACCAGGACCTGGAACTATGCAGGTGCGTGCTTAACAGTGACAATACCATTTCCATTTCACATTTGCCAGACAACGATTACTTCTAACAATGGAAAATTGAAACACATCCTCTAACGTTCAATTCCACCACCATAACTGAACACACACGAAGCAATATCGCGGGGATTATCGTTAACCTGAACTGGACTGACCATATGATTTCATTACCCATTCCTGTGAAGGGCTTATGCTAAAACATTGCCTTCTCCTGTACCTCAGATGCTGCCTGACCTGTTTCACTTTTCCAGCGCCACTTTTAGACGCATATAAATGCTTTAGCTTCAAGAATATGCTTCCAGGATGTTGCCTGGAATGGTAGGAAAATCTTATGAGGAAAGGCTGAGGCACTTGGGGCTGTTCTCATTGGAGAAGAGAAGGTTTAGGGGAGATCTGATAGAAGTGTATAAGATGATTAGGGGTTTAGATAGGGTAGATACTAAGAACCTTTTACCGCTAATGGAGTCAGGTGTTACTAGGGGACATAGCTTTAAATTAAGGGGTGGTAGGTATAGGACAGATGTTAGGGGTAGATTCTTCACACAGCGGGTTGTGAGTTCATGGAATGCCCTGCCCGTATCAGTGGTGAACTCTACTTCTTTATGGTCATTTAAGCGGGCATTGGATAGGCATTTGGAAGTTATTGGGCTAGTATAGGTTAGGTAGGATTCGGTCGGCGCAACATCGAGGGCCGAAGGGCCTGTACTGCGCTGTATCCTTCTATGTTCTATGTTCTAATATGTCAGGGGCTCGAAATTCTGCTGGAATAACTCACCTCAAAATTTCCGAAAGCCTGTCCCTTATTGCTAAGACACATAATAAATGTGTGTGTGTGTGTGACTACATACTTCCATTTGTCTGTGTGAGTGCAGCTTCACCCCTCATCCACAGATGCTCAGTAGCAGCAATACCTGACATCTACATGGCGCTCTGCAGAAATTTACCAAGACTCCTTACAACGCACCTCTGAACCCCAGACCATCAAGAAGGACAAGATAAGCAGATACACAGGACCCCCACTATGTTCGCGTTCTTTCCAAGCCATCCACCAGCCTTACTGGGAAGTATATTGCCAGTGTCACTGTTTCAAGTTCCCTATCTATCAGTAAATGCCGTCCCAATCACATTTCATGACTAAATGAACATGAAAAAAAATGTCTAGTCCTGTGCAATGCTAGACATTGTTTTTTGGGTTTTGTGAGCTCAGACTGGTTGGTCCAGGCAATACCTTGCTTGTTGTGAACAGCTGAAGGGATATGCTGTTTGAAACAATCTGTCAGTCTCAGAGGCATGGCCTATATACCGAGCATCACAGACACTGGCATTCTCAGCCCACATTACTAAGCTCTGAGATAGACAGAAGCAACTGAAAACGTACTCATGTCTGACTGGGACATGTTTAAACACACAGTGATATTGTTGCCATGAAAATGATTATGAGTGAATATTAGCAGGGAGAAAATGAGGACTGCAGATGCTGGAGATCAGAGTCAAAAAGTGTGGTACTGAAAAAAACTCAGACGTTCAGGCAGCATCTGAGGAGCAGGAGAATCGACTATTAGTTAACAATATTAATACAAGGGAAAATAATTGTATATTTTCAAAGTCCTCATACTTATTAATAGTTTGGTCTTGGGTGAAGCAATGACACTCATCATTTCAATGTTGCTTAATGTGAGTTTTCATCATATTGTTGTTATAACAGCGTACTGTTATTTTGTGCTTATTGGACAATCTAAAAGTTGGTATTATGAAAGGATATTGGACCTTCAGTAAAGAGACTTTACTTAATGGCTGTTAATGGTTAGAACAATGCTGCAAACATTTACACAGAGATTTTCAGCTCAAGTCAGATACAAGGTCTTTGGGCTGAGATCATACTGGCCATCAATAGAGCTGTACAATTCTTTTTGGATACTAACATTGTGGGGCTAACATACACTGGATATGGCATATGAGGGATTCAATGTAAGATGCCATGTGCTGCAGGAGTCCATCACCTTATTAACACCTTCATTCAGGATCGGGTCCAAGGCTCAGAATTACAGTGTTTAGGTGGCACACAAGAAGAGATATACTTGCAAGACATGACTGTTTAAAGGTCGTTGTTATAAATATTGAAATGCATCTGGGCCAGCGCCATGTGCTAGTCCATTGACCACACTACCCCACACACATCTCCCTGTTGTTCAGGTATGTCTCTAAACAGTCTATTGTGAGGGATTGTGTGAGTAACTGCCTAGCTCCAGTTTGGAAGCTCTCTGGACAGATTTTGGAGATGGCCAGTATTTTGGAGGTTATGGTGAGGCCCAATAACACTGTGCTTGAATTCAAGCTTTTCCTCAAAGTCATTTTCAACAGCATTGCTGCCTGCAAGATGGTGTGTTCACTGATCTGAACGTGGATCGACTGTTTACTACAGTCACTGAATTGTGCAATAGTTAGCTGTGTGCTCTGGTGTTTCAATTATTCTTCACTTCAATTGTTTTCAACTGAAAAACAATGATGTTTGGTTTATTTTAAAATATGTAAGAAATAAAGTGATATTAACTCTTCATTACAGAAAATGTGAAAGTGACCAAGTATATATTTCCCATGGACTAGTCAAGCAACAGTCAGATATTGTCTGTAAAGCAGGATTCCGTGAACGGGACTATGTCCCAGACAACATCACCACCCACTCTGGTAGATTTTGTCCCATTGACAGGACACAACCAGGTTTGGTAAGAAGTCAATATAGGGTGGCACGGTGGCTCAGTGTTTAGCACTGCTGCCTCATAGCATCAGGGTCCCAGGTAAGATTCCAGCCTCGGGCAACTGCCTGTGTGGAGTCTGCACACTCTCTGTGTGTCTGCGTGGGTTTCGTCCCACAGTCCAAAGATGTGCAGCTCAGGTGAATTGGCCATGGTAAACTGGGCATAGTGTTCAGTGCATCAGTCCGATTGGTATATGTTGCTCTTTGGAGGGTCGGTGTGAACTGGTTGAGCTGAAGGGTCTGTTCCCATCCTGAAGGGAATCCAATCGAATGATAGTGCTCTGCATTGATGCTGGATCCTGTGGCTGCTAGACTGCTCTGTGGCAGGTTATAGTGGAACCAATAAAAGGGAAACATATAATTGACCACATCATCACCGATCTGCCTGCTGCAGATACACCACTACATTTCATACATCAGTAAGAATGATCACTGCACGATGGGGAGCAATGGCTATCATCACATGCTGAAGACCCTCCTCACCAACTTACGGAGCCCGTTGTGCACTGAATGGGACAGACTTCAAACGATGGAATAACCAATGATGATGCAGCCATGAAGTGCGGAGGGCCATCGGCCACAGCAGAATCATACTCTGTGCAGCTCATACAGCCTGTAACCTCATAGCCAAAAATACCTCCTACTGTACAGTAACAATCACGGTCCGACATCCCTCCAACTGCACAGTAACCATCACGGCCCGACATACCTCCCTCTGCAGAATATCCATCACGGCGCAACATGCCTCCCACTGTACAGTCACCATCACGGCCCGACATACCTCCCACTGGACAGTAACCATCACACCCCTAGATATCCCCCACTGTACAGTAACCATCACGGACCGTCATACCCCCCATTGCACAGTAACCGTCACAGTCTGACAAACCTCCCACTGTACAGTAACTATCAAGGCTCGACAACTTCCCACTGCACAGTAACCATCACGGCACGACATACCTCACACTGTACAGTAACCATCACGGCCTGACATACCTCCCACTGTACAGTAACAATCACACCGCGACATACCTCCCAGTGTACATTAACCATCATGGCCCGACATACGTCCCACTGTACAGTAACCACCTCGGTGAGACATACCTCCCAATATACAGTAACCATCACACAGCGACATACCTCTGTAAATACAGTAACCATCATGGTCCGACATACCTCCCACTGTACAGGAAACATAACGGCCCAACATACCTCCCACTGTTCAGTATCCGTCACAGACCGACATACCTCCCATTGTACAGTAACCATCACGGCCCAAAAATACCTCCCACTACACAGTTAACAACACGACCCGGCATACCTCGCACTGCACAGTAACCATCTCGGCAAGACATACGTCCCACTGTACAGTAACCATCTCGATCAGACATACCTCCCACTATACAGTAACCATCACACAGCGACATACCTCCGTAAATACAGTAACCATCACGGTCCGACATACCTCCCACTGTACAGTAACCATCACGGTCCGACATACCTCCCACTGTACAGTAACCATAACGGCCCGACATACCTCCCACTGTACAGTAACTGTCATGGCCCCACGTACCTCCCAATGTACAGTAACCATCACGGCCCAGCATGCCTCGCACTGTACAGTAACCATAACGGCCTGACATACCTCCCTCTATACAGTAACCGTCACGGCCCCGCATACCTCCCACTGCACAGTAACCATCACGGCCCGAAATACCTAAAACTGCACAGTCACTATCACGGCCCGACATACCTCCCACTGTACAGTAACTATTATGGCCCGACATATCTTCCACTGTACAGTAACCATTACAGCCCCACATACCTCCCACTGTACATTAACCGTCACAGACTCGCATAACTCCCACTGTACAGTAACCATCACGGCCCCACATACATCCCACTGTACAGTAACCATCATGGCCCGAATTACCTCCCACTGTACAGTAACCGTCATTGGCCGAGATACCTCCCACTGTACAGCAACCATAAACACCGACATACCTCCCACAGTACAGTAACCGTCACGGCTCCGCATACCTCCCACTGTACAGTAACCATCACGCCCCGCCATACCTCCCACTGTACAATCACCATACCGGCCCGACATACCTCCCACTGTACAGTTACCGTCACGGCCCAACATACTTCCACTGTACAGTAACCATCACACCCCCATATACCTCCCACTGTACAATAAACATCACGGCCTGACATACCTCCCACTGGACAGTCACCACCACGGCCTGGCATACCTCCCATTGTTAAGTAATCATCACGGTCCAAAATGCCTCCCACTGTACAGTAACCATAACGGCCAAACATACCTCCCACTGTACAATAACCATCACACACCGACATTCCTCCCACTGTACAGAAACCATCACGGCCCAAATATGTCCCACTGTACAGTAAACATAACGGCTCGGCATACCTCCCACTGTACAGTAACCATCACGGCCCGACATACCTCCCACTGTACAGTAACTATCACGGCCCAACATACCTCCCACGGAACAGTAACGATTACAGCCCCGCATACCTCCCACTGTACAGTAACCATCACGTCCCAACATACGTCCCACTTTACAGTAACCATCACGGTCCGGCATAACTGCCACTGTACAGTAACCGTCACGGCCCGACATACCTCCCACTGTACAGTAACCGTCACGCCCCCCCATACCTCCCACTCTACAGTAACCATCATTCTCGATGTACCTCCCACTGTACTGTAACCGTCATGGCCCCGCATACCTCCCACTGCACATTAACCGTTAAGGCCCCACAGAACTCCCACTGTACAGTAACCTTTACGGCCCGACATACCTCCCACTCTACAGTAACCATCAATCCCGAAATACATCCCTCTGTACAGTAACCGTCACGGCCCGACATACCTCCCACTGCACATTAACCGTGAAGGCCCGACATACCTCCCACTGTACAGTAACCATCACGGTCCGACATACCCTCCACTCTACAGTAACCATCAATCCCGACATACCTCCCAATGTAGAGTCACCATCATGTCCCGACATACCTCTGACTGTACATTAGCCATCACAACCCGACATACCTCCCACTGTACAGTAACCATAACAACCTGGCATACCTCCCACTGTACAGTAACCATTATGGCACGACGTACCTTCCACTGTACAGTAATGGTCACGACCCAGCACACCGCCCACTGTACAGTAACCATCACGGCCCGACGTATTTCCCACTGTACAGTAACCATCACGGCCCAAAATACGTCCCACTGTACAGTAACCATCACGGACCGACATACCTCCCACTGTACAGTACCCGTCACGGCCCGTCATACCCCCCACTGTACAGTAACTGTCACAGCCCATCATACTTCCCACTGTACGTAAACCATCTTGTCCCAACATACGTCACACTTTACAGTAACCATAACGACCCGACATACCTCCCAAGTACAGTAACCATAACAACCTGGCATACCTCCCACTGTACAGTAACCATCACGGCCCGACAAACCTCTCACTGTACAGTAAACCAGCTCGGCCCGACATACCTCCCTCTGTACAGTAACCTTCATACACCGACAAACCTCCCACTGTACAATAACCATCACACACCGACATTCCTCCCACTGTACAGCAACCATCACGGCCCGACATACCTCCCACTGTATAGTAACCATAACGGCCCAACATACCTCAACGTACAGTAACCATTATGGCACGGCATAACTCCCACTGTACAGTAACCATAACAGCCTGAAATACCTCCCACTGTACAGTAACCGTCATGGCCCTGCATACCTCCCACTGCACATTAAACGTGAAGGCCCCACATACCTCCCACTGTACAGTAACCATCACGGCCCGACATACCTCCCACTGTACAGTAACCATCACGGCACAACATACCTCCCACGGTACAGTAACGATCACAGCCCCGCATACCTCCCACTGTACAGTAACCATCACGGCCCAAAATACGTCCCACTGTACAGTAACCATCATTCCCGACGTACCTCCCTCTGTACAGTAACTGTCACGGCCCGACGTACCTCCCACTGTACAGTAACCATCACGGCCCAAAATACGTCCCACTGTACAGTAACCATAATGACCCGACATAACTCCCACTGTACAGTAACCGTCACTGCCCGTCATACCCCCCACGGTACAGTAACTGTCACAGCCCGTCATACTTCCCACTGTACATTAACCTTCACGTCCCAACATAGGTCCCACTTTATAGTAAACATAACGGCCTGACATACCTCCCACTGTACAGTAAGCGTCACGGCCCTGCATACCTCCCACTGCACATTAACCGCGAAGGCCCCACATATTTCCCACTGTACAATAACTACCACGGCTCGACCTACCTCCCACTATACAGTAATGGTCAAGGCCCGACATACCGCCCACTGTTCAGGAACCATAACGGCTGGACATACCTCCCATTGTACAGTACCCGTCACGGCCCGACATTCCTCCCACTGTACTATAACCATCACGGCAGGACATACCTCCCACTGTACAGGAAACATCACGGCCTAGCATACCTCCCACCGCACAGTAACCGTCACGGCCTGACATACCTCCCACTGTACATAAACGTCACAGCCCCGCATACCTCCCACTGCACAGTAAATGTCACGGCCCGACATACCTCCCACTGTACAGTAACCATCACGGCAGGACATACCTCCCACTGTACAGTAACCATCACGGCCTAGCATACCTCCCACCACACAGTAACCGTCACGGCATGACATACCTCCACTGTACAGTATCCATCACGGCCTCGCATACCTCCCACTGCACAGTAACCATCACGGCACGACATACTTCCCACTGTACAGTAACCATCACGGCCCAACATACCTCCCACTGTACATTAAACATCATGGCCCGACATACCTCCCACTGTACAATCACCATAACGGCCCAACATACCTCCCACTGTACAGGAACCGTCTTGGCCCAACATACCTCCCACTGTACAGTGACCATTGCACCCCCACATACCTCCCACTGTACAGTAACCACCACGCCCCGACATACCTCTCCCACTGTACAGTAACCATCACAGTCCAACATTCCTCTCACTCTACAGTATCCATCAATCCCGACATACCTCCCACTGTACAGTAACCATCACGGCCCGACAAACCTCCCACTGTACAGTAACTATCATGTCCCGACATGCCTCCCACTGTACAGCAACTACCATGGCCCGACATACCTCCCACTGTACAGGAACCATCACGGCCCGACATACCTCTCACTGTACAGTAACCAGCTCAGTCCGACATACCTCCCTTTGTACAGTAGCCATCACGGCCCGACAAACCTCCCACTGTACAGTAACTATCATGTCCCGACATGCCTCCCACTGTACAGTAACTACCATGGCCCGACATACCTCCCACTGTACAGGAACCATCACGGCCCGACATACCTCTCACTGTACAGTAACCAGCTCAGTCCGACATACCTCCCTTTGTACAGTAGCCATCACGGCCCGACATACTTCCCAGTGTATAGTAACCTTCACACCCCGACATACGTCCCACTGTACAGTAACCATCACACCCTTACATACCTCCTACTGTACAGAAACAATCACAGCCCGGCTTACCTCCCACATCACAGTTACCATCACGGCCGATCATACCTCCTACTGTGCCGTAGCCATCACACCCCGACAAACCTTCCACTGTACAGTAACCATCACGGCCCGACATACCCCCCCACTGTACAGTAACCATCACAGCCTGACATACCTCCCAATGTACAATAACTATCATGGCCCTAAATACCTCAAACTGTACAGTAACCATAACGTCCCGACATGCTTCCCACTGTACAGTAACCGTCACGTCCTGACATACCTCCCACTGAACAGTAACCATCACGGCCCGACATACTTCCCACTGCACAGTAACCATAATGGCCCGACATACCTCCCAATGTACAGTAACTATAACGGCCCGCCATACCTCCCACTCTACAGTAACCAGCATTCCCGACATACCTCCCACTGCACAGTAACCGTCATGGCCCAATATACCTCCCACTGTACTGCAACCGTCAAGGCCCCGCATTCCTCCCACTGCACATTAACCGTGAAGGCCCCACATACCTCCCACTGGACAGTAACTGTCAAGGCCCGACATACCTCCCACTTTACAGTAACCATCAATGCAGACATACCTCCCACTGTACAGTAACCGTCACGGCCCGGCATAGCCCCCACTGTACAGTAACTGTGACGGCCCGTCATACTTCCCACTGTACATTACCCATCACGGCCCAACATACGCTCAGTTGTACAGTAACCATCACGGCACCGCATACCTCCCACTGCACATTAACCGTGAAGGCCCCACAGTTCTCCCACTGCACAGTAACCGTCACGGCCCAAAATGCTTCCCACTGTACAGTAACCATCATGGCCCAAAATATGTCCCACTGTACAGTAACCATAACGGTCCGGCATACCTCCAGCAGTACAGTAACCATCACGGCCCGACGTAACCTCCCACTGTACAGTAATGGTCACAGCCCAACACACCTCCCACCGTACAGTAACCATCACGGCCCGACATACTTCCCACTGTACAGTAAGCACCATGGCCCTAAATACATCCCACTACCCTGTAACCATCACGGCCCGACATAATTCCCACTGTACAGTAAACATCACGGCCTGACAAACCTCCCACTGTACAGTAACTATCATGTCTCGACATACCTCCCACTGTACAGTAACTACCACGGCCCGACATACCTCCCACTGTACAGGAACCATCACAGCCCGACATATCTCTCACTGTTCAGTAACCAGCTCAGTCCGACATACCTCCCACTGTACAGTAGCCATCACGGCTCGACATACTTCCCAGTGTATAGTAACCTTCACACCCCGACATATCTCCCACTGTACAGTAACCATCACACCCTTACATACCTCCCACTGTACAGGAACAATCACAGCCCGGCATACCTCCCACAGCACAGTTACCATCACGGCCGATCATACCTTCCACTGTACAGTAACCATCACGACCCGACATACCCCCCCACTGTACAGTAACCATCACAGCCTGACATACCCCCCCACTGTACAGTAACCATCACAGCCTGACATCCCTCCCAATGTACAGTAACTATCATGGCCCTAAATACCTCAAACTGTACAGTAATCATAACGTCCCGACATGCCTCCCACTGTACAGTAACCGTCACGTCCTGACATACTTCCCACTGTACAGTAACCATAATGGCCCGACATACCTCCCAATGTACAGTAACTATAACGGCCCAACATACCTCCCACTGTACAGTAACCGTCACGGCCCGCCATACCTCCCACACTACAGTAACCATCATTCCCGACATACCTCCCACTGCACAGTAACCATCACGGCCCAACATACCTCCCACTGTACAGTAACCGTCACGGCCCTGCATACCTTCCACTGCACATTAACCGTGAAGGCTCCACATACCTCCCACTGTACAATAACCATCACGGCCCGACATACCTCCCACTGTACAGTAACGGTCACAGCCCAACACAACTCCCACTGTACAGTAACCATCACGGCCCGACGTAACCTCCCACTGTACAGTAACCATCACGGACCAGTATACCTCCCACTGTACAGTAACCATCACAGCCCGACATACTTCCCACTGTACAGTAACCATCACACCCCGACCTACATCCCACTATACAGTAACCATCACGGACCAATACAGCTCCCACACTATGGTAACCATCATGGCCCAACATATTTCCCACTGTACAGTAACCATCACGGCCCAAAATACGTCCCACTGTACAGTAACCATCACAGCCCGACGTACCTCCCCCTTTACATTAACCATCACACCCCGACATACCTCCCACTCTACCGTAACCATCAGGGACCTACATACGTCCCACTGTACAGGAACCATCACGGTCCGACAAACTTCCCACTGTACAGTAACCATCACAGCCCGACAAACTTCCCACTGTACAGTAACCGTAACGGCCCGCCATACCTCCCACTGTACATTAACCATCACGGCCCGACAAACTTCCCACTATACAGTAACCGTCACGGCCTGACATACCTCCCACTGTACATTAACCATCACGGCCCGACAAACTTCCCACTGTATATTCATCATTGCGGCCTGACATACCTCCCACTATACAGTAACCATCATGGACCAATATACCTCCCACTGTTTAGTAACCATCACGGCCCAACATATTTCCCACTGTACAGTAACCATCACGGCCCAAAATACGTCCCACTATACAGTAACCATTACGGCCCGGCATACCTCCCACTGTACAGTAACCATCACGGCCCGACGTACCTCCCACTGTACAGTAATGGTCACGGCCCAACACACCTCCCACTGTACACTAACCGTCACGGCCCGTCATACCTCCCACTGTACCGTAACCCTCACGGCCCGTCATACCTCCCACTGTACCGTAACCATCAGGGACCTACATACCTCCCACTGTACAGTAACCTTCATACCCCGACATACCTCCCACTGTACATTAACCATCACAACTCGACATACCTCCCACTGTACATTAACCATCACGGCCCGACAAACTTCCCACTGTACAGTATCCGTCACGGCCTGACATACCTCCCACTGTATAGTCACCATTGCGGCCCGACATGCCTCCCACTGTACAGGAACCATCACGGCCCGACATACCTGCCACTGTTCAGTAACTGTCACAGTCCGACATACCTCCCACTGTACAGTAGCCACCACGGCCCGACATTCTTCCCACTGTACAGTAACCATCACGGCGCGATATACATCCCACAGTGGGACCTTATTGTTGAAGAGGACAGTATGACACTGACTGGTAAACTATAGAAGATACTTATTGGAAGGAAGATGTGTTGAACATTTTGAAAAGTTTGAAGATAGACAAGACCCCCGGGCCTGACGGGATATGTGCTAGGACTATTTGGGAAGCAAAAGACGAAATTGTAGAGCCATTGGCAATGATTTTTTCGTCTTCACTCTCAACGGGGGTGGTACCAGGGGACTGGAGAGTAGCGAATGTTGTGCCCCTGTTCACAAAAGGGAATAGGGATAACCCAGGGAATTACAGGCCAGTTAGTCTTCCTTGGGTTGTAGGCAAAGTATTGGAAAGGGTACTATGGGATAGGATGTATGAGTATCTGGAAAGACAGCCAGCACAGATTTGTGAAGGGTAGGTCTTTCCTCGCTAGTCTTACTGACTTCTTTGAGGAGATGACCAAGCATGTGGATGAGGGTTGAGCAGTGGATGTAGTGTACATGGATTTTAGTAAGGCATTTGATATGGAACCCCATGATAGGATTATGCAGAAAGTTAGGAGGCATGGGGTAGTGGGAAATTTGGCCAGTTGGATAGAGAACTGGCTAACCGGTCGAAGTCAGAGAGTGGTGGTAGATGATAAATATTCATCCTGTAGCCCAGTTACAAATTGAGTTCGGCAGGGATTAGTTCGAGGTGCTCTGCTGTTTGTAATTTTTATTAATGACTTGGAAGAGGGCGTCGAAGGGTGGGTCAGTAAATTTGCAGACGATACGAAGATTAGTGGAGTTGTGGATAGTGAGGACGGCTGTTGTTTCCTGCAAAGGGTCTTAGATATGATGCAGACCTGGGCTGAGGAGTAGCAGATGGATTTCAACCCTGTCAACTGTGAGATTATTCATTTTGGAAGACAAATAAGAATGCTGAATACAGGGTTAACGGTAGTGTTCTTAGTAAGGTGGAGGAGCATAGGCATCGTCCAGTCTTTTCGAAAGTTGCCACTCAGGTGAACAGACCTTGTAAGAAGGCCTATGGTGTATTAGCGTTCATTAGCATGAGGATTGAATCCAAGGGTCGTGAGGTGATGTTGCAGCTGAGCAGGACCTTTGTCACGCCACATTTGGAGTACTGTGTGCAGTTCCGATCCCCTCACTTTAGGAAAGATGTGGAAGCTTTGGAGAGGGTGCAGAGGAGATTTACCAGGATGTTGCCTGGAATGGAGAATAGGTCGTATGAGGATAGGTTGAGTGTGCTAGGCCTTTTCCCATTGGAACCGCGAAGGATGTGGGGTGACTTGATAGAGGTTTATAAGATGATCAGGGGAATAGATAGAGTAGATAGTCAGAGACATTTTCCCCGGGTACAACAGAGTGTTGCAAGGGGACATAAATTTACGGTGTAGGGTGGAAGGTATAGTGCACGGATGTCAGGGGTAGGTTCTTTACCCAGAGAGTGGTGGGGGAATGGAATGCGCTGCCAGTGGGAGTAGCAGAGTCATTGGTGACCTTTAAGTGGTAACTGGATAGGTAAATGGATAGGTGCTTACTGTAGGAAAAATGTCCAGCAAAACATCGTTGGCGTTAACCCCAAGATTTTGATGTTCCTCCACACTGTCAAGAATCCTGTCCTTAACCCTGTAAAGGTTTTCTGCAGAATCCTTTAATCTTAAACACTCCCGTTTTGATATTTTACTCCAGTCCCCACTACACTCTAACTGTGAAACCTCTTCCAGTCCCGACAATCCTCCTTAGCTCTGTAACCTTTGTAAGCATGTAGTTGTAGTCGAGTGGTTTCAGCGATAGTTTAGAAATCCATTGTGGCTTGCCCACAGGTTCGAGTTCGACACAACAGAATGGTGGTGTTGATTAGTGCAGGTGTCCGGAGTTGTACTTTAAAGTGCTCTGCGAGAAGGTATCCAATGTACAGGAGATGAGGAGACCGAGTGCATTCCCACAGTGCGCTGCACAAAATATCTCCAGAACACCCGAAAATCAACCCAACCGCCCTGTTGCCAAACATTTCAAATCCCCCTCCCCCTGAGTTTTGTTCACTGAACACACTCGGGCAGTTTACCACATTATTGGTAGGTGTCAGTGTTCTTGCTGGAATGGAACACATTGGCTAGAGATGTGGCAGTCTCTGAAGTAAACAGTGTCTCCAGCCATTTCTTGACATTGTGTGGAGTGAATCGAATTTTCTGAATATTGGGGTCAGTGATGCTGGGGCCTACTGAAGGAGGATGAAATACATCATTTGCACAGATCGCCTGGCTAAACGTTGTTAAAAATGCAGCAGCTTTATTTTATTCCTGATTTGCTGGGCTCCACAAAAATTGGGGCGTTTATTGTTGGAGAGCAGCAACCTCCTCCTCCAGTGGTCTCTTTCATTGTCCACTATCTTTTATAACTACATGCGGCAGGACTGCAGGGATAGATCTGAACCACTGATAGTGGGATCACTGAGCTCTGTCCATCACTTGCTGCTTGTGGTGTCGGAATACAAGTCGTCCGTTTTGCAGCTGAAGGCGGTAAGATTTTCGCCAGGTTGTCCCTCGTCTCTAGGTCGGGCTGGTGCTGCTCCCAGCATGTCCTTGGTCACTCATCAATGATCCAGTTACTGTAGAGTGAAAGGTATGTTGGACAATATTAGTTACTGTACAGTGGGAAGTATATCGGACCGTGACGGTTACTGTACAATGGGAGGTATGTCGGATCGTGACGGTTACTGTACAGACATTTTTGCCAAATTTGCCAGTTTTTAAGAAAGCCAATAATGTGTCAGCTTTTGTTTGCAGGGGGATTGAGTTTAAGAGCCGTCAGATTATGCTGCTGCTCGATATAGCCTGTGGTTAGAACACAATTGGAATATTGTGTTTAGTTCTGGTTGCCTCGTTACAAGAATGATTGGAAGCTTTAGAGAGCGTGCAGAGGAGATTTATCACGATGGTGCCTGGACTGGAGGGGAGGTTTAATGAAGAAAGGTTGAAGGAGCCAAGGTTTTTCACTTTGGAATGAAAAAGGCTGAGAAGTGACTTGATAGAGGTGTAAGAGATAGACGCATACGTACAGTGGATAGCCCACGAATATTACCGTTATGAAAATGGCTTTAGCTAGGAGGCAATTTGTAAGGTAATTGGAGGAAGGTTGAGCGGGTATGTCAGAGGTAGCTTCTTTAGACAGTATGGTGGGTGAGTGCAATGCATTGCCACTGTTGGTGTTAGAGTCAGATACATTAGGGAAATTTAAGTAACTTTTGTATCGGTGCATGAATGATAGCAAAATGAATTTCTAAAAAAATGGAGAGCTGTGAACAGTGGTGTTCCACAGGGATCCATGCTGGGACCATTGTTACTTGTGATACATACCAATGATTTGGAGGAAGGTATCTGTTCCTTGATTAGCAAGTTTGCAGATAACATTATATTTGGTGGAGTAGCTGACAGTGAAGGGGACTGCCAGATAATACAGTAGAATATAGATAAATTGGAGAGGCGGGCAGAGAGATGGCAGATGGAGATCAATCCGAGAAAATGCGAGGTGATCCATTTCGCAAGATCCAATTCAAAGGTGAACTATACAGTAAATGGAAAAATCCTGGGGAAAATTGATGTCCAGCAAGATCTGGGTATTCAGGCTCATTTTTCCCTGAAGGTGGCAGCGCAGGTCACTGATGTGGTCAAGACGGCATTCGACATGATTCCCTTGATTGGACGAGATATTACGTACAAGAGTTGGGAGGTCATGTTACAGTTGGAGAGGACTTTGGTTCGGCCACATTTAGATCTTTAAGTACAGTTCTGTCCCCACATTAGCAAAACGTTGTACATGCTTTAGAGAGGGTGCAGAGGAGTTTCACCAGGATCTTGCCTGGTATAGAGGGCGCTAGCATTGAGGAGAGATTGAATATTCAGATTATTTTCATTAGAAATATGAAAGTTTATTGGGAACCTGATTGAGGTCTGCAAAATCATGGGATGCAAAGACGAGGTGATAGCAAGAACCTTTTCTCCCCAGAGTGTGGAACTCAATTACTAGGGGTCACGGGGTCAAAGTGAGAGGGGAAGGTTTAGTGCAGATATACATGGAACGTTCTTGATGCAAAGGGTGGTGGTGGCCTGAAACATGTTGTCAGCGGAGAACGTATAGGAGGGAAGTATAGCGTCACTGAAGATGTATCCACACTGCTGCATGAATGGGCAGGGAGCAAAGGGATACATATCATCAGAAAATGCGCGAGGGGTTTAGACAGAGGATCGGGATCAGCCCAGGCTAAAGGCTGAAGAGCCTGTTCCCGTGCTGTGATTTACTTTGTTCTTTGAATGGTCTGCAGGTTAGATTGATCTTATAGTAGGATAAAAGATTGGCACACAACATTAAGGGCTGAAGGTCCTGTACTGTGCTGTTTTCTAAATAGGGAGTGTTACAATGGCAGGAAGACGTTTATGAAAGCTCGAGAGAATGGGACCTGAATGAATAGATACATTCGGAAAATTTGCTAGGATTGTCAGAGAGAACAGAGGCAGTAATGATCTGACCTAGAGTAGACGACCCAGACAGGGAGGGTTGTGACGACTGGAAGTAGTTCCACCGGAGGGAGGACAATAACAAGACGTTACAGAAATGTAGAGGGCTGTTGGGTCGACACGTGTTCATAAAGATGAAGATGTTGGGAGGGATGGAGCAATTTACAGGGAGAAGGGTGTTAATAGAATAGAGCGCTTTACACAGTCAGGGAGGATTTTCAGTGAATGGAGCAGATTTCTGAGAAAAAGTGGGTTGTATAGACTGGAGGAACAAACAGAGATATGGAGGTTAGTCGTGAATGAAAATGTTTACAGATATAGGAAGGTTTACTTCTGCAGATTATTTAGGTATGGAGGTGTTTGAGTCTGACAGATTTTCCAGAAGGGCAGTAATTTTGGTTGGACAATTTCACAGCTAAGGAAGCATTAGTAACCGCCTCCAGAATGGTCAAAGTGGGAAAAGTTGTAGGGGAGGATGCCGTTTACACAGGTAGGAGTGTAAGACGTGGGGACGGTTATGGAGATGAGTAAATGAATGGAGATACAGGAGGAGCTTACATTGATAGGCTGAGTGCTGGCGTCGGGAGGATGTTACACAGATAGTGAGTATTGTTGGAACTGGATCGAGAGAATCGGGAGTGCTACAGGGACCTGAGGATTGTCCAGTCTCCACCAAGTGATAGTGTCTTAAGGACTGGAAGAGGTTTCGTAAATATGGAAACATTGAAGGCAATTTGTGCTGCCTTCTTTTTCTTGGACAGAGCCTCATTATCCCTCATCAGTCAGGGATCCCTAAACCTGCCAGCTTTTCCCTTCACTCTAACAGGTACATATTGGATTCTTGAGATCAGACTTTTAAAAGCCTCCCATTTGCCAGTCATTCCTTTTCCTTCAAACAGACTCACCCAATGGATGGGTGCATGATGTGAAGGAGTGGGTGGTGACTGGGATGGACAAAGTTAAAAATCACACAACACCAGCTTACAGTCCAGCAGGTTTATTTGGGAACAATTGGTTTCAGTTTGCTGCTTTATCAGGTGGTTGTGGAGCATAAGGCACAGAATTTATAGCAACATGATTGCAGTGTCATGGAATGTAATACCAAACAAATTTAGTTTAAGTTTTCATCTTTTAGGATCATCACCTGAGCTTTGAAAACTGGTGCTGTGAGATAAACTTGTGGACCTGCCTGTTCAATTTCCATAACAATTACTAACACAAAGACAGTTGTGGTCACTTGACCCAAAGTGCTTTCCGACTGACATTTCGGTCACTTACCCGATCTCGTTTTCTGAGGGGAGGTCCAGTGTTGAACCCGCCTGAGTAGAGTGGGGCTCTCTACATCATGATCTCGGAAACTTTCTTGGACACATTTGACAAATTCCATCCAAACGGGCCTTTTACACTCTGGGTGGCCCAGTCAATACAGGGGAAGGTAAAGTCTCCAACCAATACGACACTATTATTTCTATAGCTACCTGTAATCTCTCTTCACATCTGCTCCTCTCGCATCCATTGTTTTTTTTGGGGAATCCAGAACACCATTCAGCAGACTGACCTTCCCCTTTTTGTTTCTAACTTCTCATCCAAAGACCTAATTTTATCACCCATAAAGATTATCATCTCTAAGAACTGTTGCTATGTCCACACGTACTTGTCTTTCAGTCATGCCAGTTCCTTGTGTGTCGTGGAACAGTGAACTGCCAGTCCTGCCCTTCTCTCAGCCATGTTCCTGTTATGACGATAATATCCCAGCCCCCAGAGCTAATCCATGCTCTGAGGTCGTCTGCCTTACCAGTCAGGCCTCGTGCGTTGAAAGAAATGTCCTTTAAACCAAAAGTCATTTCCCCCCCTTGACTGTTCCGTTGGATATCCTGAATAGGAAACTTGCTCTTGATGGCTAACGTATTTTCCCCTGACTTTTCAATGGTCCCTCTGTTATGAAGAGTTGCAACCTCCTGCCTAACTAATTTATACATTCCGAAGTAACATTACCAAATCTCCCCGCAGTCATACTGGTGCCCCTCTGGTTCAAGTTCATCCCATGCCCTTGACGAGGTCACCTCTATCTCAGAAGATATCCCAATGACGTAAGAACTGAAAACCCTTGCCTCTAACCAGCTCCTCAACCATACATCCATCCAGCCTATCTTTCTATTTCTTTATTCACAGTGAGTGGCATTGAGGGTAATCTGAAAATCACTACCCTTGGTGTCCTGTTTTTAACTTCTTACCTAATTCCCGCATTTCATTTCACAGGACCCCATCCCTTTGTCTATCTCTGTCATGTGGACCGATGTGCACAATGACCTCTGGCTGTTCACTCTCCAAATTCAGAATGTTCTGTAACCGCTCAGAGACATCATTCACCCTGGCAGCACACCATCCTGGTTCGGCAGCCACACAATCTCCTGCCTGTTCCCTTCACAACGGAGTATCCTGTCATTCTTGCTTTCATTAGACAGGATCTGACAGAGACTGGGATGAACTGCCTGCAGTTGGGGCTATATTTGCAAAGTGGGAGTATTTTAAAGTGACGCAGTGAAGATCCATGGCCGGTGTGTTCCTTGAAGAGTGAATGGCAAAGGCAGAAAGCCCAGCGAATACTGATCAATTGATATCGTGAGTTTGATAAAGAATATACAGTGCAATAAAAACAGGTGAAGCCCTTCACAAGTATTGAGAGTGCAAGGAGGTCCTTAAAAATGAGGTTCAAACAATTATCCTGAAATATCCTTGGCAGATAGTTTTAAGGTAAAGCCACAAGGTATTTTACCAGGATAGTTGGAGTCAGAGGAATACTGGTGAACGTGTGAGGCCTGTTGGAAACCAAAGGGGCAATCAGTGCAGGGAGCCAGACGATGTAAGCGAGGTCTTCAATGAATACTTCTTGTCTGTATTCACACAGGAGAAAGATATGGTAGCCGGGGATGTCTGTCGGGATGGTGAGATTCTGGAGCATGTTAAGATCAATGAGGAGGAGGTATTAAAAAGGTTTCATAGGTATAAAGGTGGAGGAAACCCAAGTTCCCAATGAAATGTATCCCATTCTGCTATGGGAGGAAAGGGAGGAAATTGCTGGGGCCCTGGCGGCTATATTTAATACTTTGCTGGCCACGGGTGAAATGCCGAATGATTGGAAGATAGCTAATATGGTTTTCGTTTTCAAAGAGGGCAACAGGGATAGGCCAGGTAATTGCAGAGCAGATATTCTGACAGCAGTGGGAGGGAAATGATTGGAAACAATTCTGAGGGATATAATAAATCAATAGTTGGAATGCCGGAGATAGATTGGGGATAATCAGTACGGAGTTGATAGAGGAAGATCCTGTCTGAAGAATTTAGTTGAGTTTTTGAAATGATGTCTCAAAAGATTGAGGAGGACAGTGCAGATGAAGTGGATTACATGGACTTTAATAAGGCCTTTGACAAGGTCCCATCTCGAAGGCTGGTCGAAAAGGTTAGAATCCATTGGATCAAAGGTAAGTTGGTAAATTGTATCCGAAATTGATGGAGGGTTGTTTTTGTGTTTGGAAGCTTTGGTCTAGCGGGTGTGCCAAAGGGATCTGTGCAGGAACAATTTCTGCTTATTATGTACATTATTGAGTCAGATGTTAGAGCAGAAGTTATCATTATTAGGTTTGAAGATGACATTAAAAAGGCAGATATTGTCCACATTGAGGGGGATGATCTCTGGCTACAGTCTGAAGTTTGAGGACTGAATTTCAAGTGAGTCATTTAAATTGACTGGGCAGGAAATTAAGGAAAACTCATCAATTAAACTTTTTTTTTTCCCAACATAACAGGCCTAACAGGTAAGGTAGATGTACTTGGCGCATGGATGGGAACATGGGACTGAGATACCACAGGGATCACAGAAACACAACTGAGGGAGGGACAGGATTGGCAGCTCAATGGTGCAGGGTGCAGGTTATACAGGAAGGAAAGAACAGGAGGTGAGAGAGGTGGGAGAGTGGAGCTTTTGAACAGTGAAACATCACGGCAGCACTTAGAGAGGATATTCACACCAGTGAAGCTATAATAGTGCAACTGAGAACTCAGAATGGGTCATAAGTTTGATATGACTCTATTACAGAACCCCAGCAGTCATCAGGAAATTGAACACCACATATATCTGGAGATATGTGATATCTGTAGAATGATAGGGTTGTAATGGTCCGGGATTTCGACTTTGCAAACTTAGACTGGGACTGCCAGAGTGTTCAGAGCTTAGAGGGGAGGGACTGTTAGGCGTGTTCAAGAAAAACCTCTCAGTCAGAATGTCAATGGAAGGACTGCAGAAAGGGGTAAAATGTAACCTCTCCTTGGGAAACAAGATAGGGAAAGGAACTGATATGTTAGTGGGGCAACACTTTGGCAAAGTGAACACAATTCTATTAGTTTGAAAATTGCAATGGAAAAGGACAGACCTGATGCACAAGTTAAAGATCAAAACTGGACTTGCCTCAATGCAGAAGGTATGAGTCTAGAGCTTTTAACAATTGATGGTGGAGGCTATTTGCATGTAAAGGGATGTCAGGCAGATGGTAAGCTTTCAAGAAAGAGATAAAATGAGAGTTCAGGGCCAGCATATTCCTGTTAGTGCGCAGGATAATGCTGACAAAATTAGGAAAGACTGGATGACTGGGGATACTGACGTTCTGGTCAAGGAAAATGATGCACGTGTCATATATAGCCATCTGGATTAAGTGAATTTCATGAAGAACATGGTGGGTGAAGTGATACACTTAAGAGGGAAATCAGGAGATTCCAAAGTGGACGACAGAAAGCTTGGCAGATCTGGCTGAGGAAAATCCAAAGAGATTGTACTTGAACATTAACCGCCAAAGATTAATTCGGGACAGAATATGGCCATCGTTTGTGGAACCACAGGAGGTGGGTGAGATCCTAAATGAACATTTCACGTTTGAACTTACTGTGGAGAAAGACTGTGGTAGTCAGTGAAATAAACAGTGATGTCTTCAACAGAATCCACATTACAGAACATGAGGTGCTGGAGTTCATGAAAGGTGTCGATTAAAAAAAAAGTCCCTGTGAGCTAATCAAGAATATCCAGGACATTGTGGGAAGCCTGGGAAGAAATTGCGGGGTCCCTTAAAGAGATAGTTCTATCACGGACAGCCTTAGGTGATGAGCTGGAAGCATGGAGCGTGGTGGCGAGGGAAAATCCATTGGTCTAATTACTAATTAGCTTAATGGCCGTGTTGCGAATGTCATTTGAAGAGATTCCGTGGGACAGGTGTTACAAGCATTTGGAAAGGCAAGGATTGATTAGGGATAGTCAGCACAGCTTTGTGCATACAAATTACCGTCTCTCAGTCTTAATTGAATTTGTTGAAGAGGTGACCGAGAAGATAAATGAAGGCAGAGCAGTAGACATCGAGTAACCTGACGTCAGCATGGCCTAGAACATAGAACATAGAACAATACAGCACAGAACAGGCCCTTCGGCCCACGATGTTGTGCCGAACATCTATCCTAGGTTAAGCACCCATCCATGTACCTATCCAATTGCCGCTTATAGGTCGCCAATGATTCTGACTCTACCACTCCCACGGGCAGCGCATTCCAAGCCCCCACCACTCTCTGGGTAAAGAACCCACCCCTGACATCTCCCCGATACCTTCCACCCTTCACCTTAAATTTATGTCCCCTTGTAACACTCTGTTGTACCCGGGGAAAAAGTTTCTGACTGTCTACTCTATCAATTCCTCTGATCATCTTATAAACCTCTATTAAGTCACCCTTCATCCTTCGCCGTTCCAACGAGAAAAGACGGAGAACTCTCAACCTATCCTCGTACGACCTATTCTCCATTCCAGGCAACATCCTGGTAAATCTTCTCTGCACCCTCTCCAAAGCTTCCACATCTTTCCTAAAGTGAGGCGACCAGAACTGCACACAGTACTCCAAATGTGGCCTAACCAAAGTCCTGTACAGCTGCAACATCACTTCACGACTCTTGAATTCAATCCCTCTGCTAATGAACGCTAATACACCATAGGCCTTCTTACAAGCTCTATCCACCTGAGTGGCAACTTTCAAGGATCGAGGTACATAGACCCCAAGATCCCTCTGTTCCTCCACCTGACTAAGAACCCTACCGTTAACCCTGTATTCCGCATTCTTATTTGTTCTTCCAAAATAGACAACCTCACACTCGGCAGGATTGAACTCCATCTGCCATTCCTCAACCCAGCTCTGCATCATATCTAAGTCCCTTTGCAGCCGACAACAGCCCTCCTCACTGTCGACAACTCCACCAATCTTCATATCATCTGCAATTTTACTGACCCACCCTTCGACTCCCTCATCCAAGTCATTAATAAAAATTACAAACAGCAGAGGACCCAGAACTGATCCCTGCGGAACTCCGCTTGTAACCGTGCTCCAGGCTGAATATTTACCATCTACCACCACTCTCTGACTTCGACCAGTTAGCCAGTTTTCTATCCAATTGGCCAAATTTCCCTCTATCCCATGCCTCCTGACTTTCCGCATAAGCCTACCATGGGGAACCTTATCAAATGCCTTACTAAAATCCATGTACACTACATCCACTGCTCTACCCTCATCTACATGCTTGGTCACCTCCTCAAAGAATTCAATAAGACTTGTAAGGCAAGACCTACCCGTCACAAATCCGTGCTGGCTGTCCCTAATCAGGCGGTGTCTTTCCAGATACTCATAAATCCAACCCTCAGTACCCTTTCCATTACTTTGCCTGCCACAGTAGTTAGACTAACTGGCCTGTAATTCCCGGGGTTATCCCTATTCCCTTTTTTGAACAGGGGCACAACATTCGCTACTCTCCAGTCCCCTGGTACCACCCCCGTTGACAATGAAGACGAAAAGATCATTGCCAACGGTACTACAATTTCCTCTCTTGCTTCCCACATAATCCAAGGATATATCCCGTCAGGCCCTGGGGACTTGTCTATCCTCAAGTTGTTCAAAATGTCCAACGCATCTTCCTTCCTAACAAGTATCTCTTCTAGCTTACCAGTCCGTTTCACACTCTCCTCTTCAACAATACGGTCCCTCTCGTTCGTAAATACTGAAGAAAAGCCTCTGACGGGATTGAGTGTGGTAGATGAGTTAATAAGGTTAGATCACATGGGATCGGGGAGAGCGAGTCAAACGGACAGAAAATAGCCTTGAGTGTAGGAGACAGAGGGTGGTGAGACAGGGTTGTTCTTCAGCCTGGAAGCCTATGACCAACAGTAGTCCCACTTTTATGCATCAGTTACATGGTTCAGAGTATAGACGTCATTGTCAGTGATCTCGTGGATACCAAAATTAGTGTTAAAACTGGAATGGAATACAGTTATTCAAGGTTATCTTGAAAAACTGAGCCATTGGGCCAAGGGATGAAAGGTGGAGTTTAATTCTGGTGTTAGATTTTGTTAAGACACAGTTAATGGTAGGGCCCTGTGAAGTGTTATCAAACAGAGAGAGACCAAGGGGTGCAATTGCAATGTTCCTTGGAAGTCGGTGGGCAGGGTGGCAAAAGCAGCATTTCGCACTACTAGCCCTCATGGGCCAGAGCACTGAATACATCAGTTAGGACATCATGATACGGATGTACAAGACATTGCTGGTTCTTCAGTTGGAGTTCTGAGTAGAATTCTGATCCTCCACTGCAAATAGAACAAAGATTGATAAAGATGTCACTGATAATGGAGGGTCTGACTTAGAAGGAGAGACTGGATAAGCTGAAAGAAGAAATGGGAGGAATAAGATAGCTTTGACAGAGAAATATAAGCACAATCCGAACAAATTGTAAAGAATAATGTATAAATTAGTAAGTGGGAAGACAATAGAGCCCCTCAAAGTTCAGTAAGCCCATTCATGTGTGGAATCACAGGAGATGGACGAGATCCTCATTGAATATTTCGTGTCAGAATGTCCTGTGGACAAAGACTGGGAAACAAAGGGAAAGAGGCTGCAATGGCTTGAAAATAGACCCAATTACAGAAGAGATGATGCTGGAGGTCTGAGAAAACAAAGGGAGAGAAAGCTTGAGGTCCTGAACAAGTGTATCCAAAAACATTGTGGCAAAGTAGTGGCAGGAACGTTAGCAGCGATATTTGTGTCATTGTCCATCATATTTCCATTGGGTGTAGATGACTGAGGGGTGACACCTTCTCAACACTCTTCTCACACTCCCCTCTCGCCCTCTCTCTTTCACCCCCCTCTCGACCTCTCCCTTGCCCCCTCCAACAAGCCCCTCGCTCACCCCCTCTCCCGCCCGCTCTCCCTCCACACTCTCGCACCTCTCTCGCTCCCCTTCTCTCGCCCAATCTTCCACGTACCTTTCTCGCGTTCCTCTCTCACGCCCATTCACTCGCGCACATTCTCTCGCCCCTCTCTCGCTTCCTCTCTCATCCCCCTCACTCACCCAGGTTTCTCGTCCTCCTCTCTCACCCGGTCTCTTGATCCACTCTTGCCCCTCTCTCTCTCGCCCCTCTCTCATCCTCTCTTTTGCCCCTCTCTCGAAGCCCTCTCTAGCCCCAATCTACTCTCTCGCCCCCTCTCTTGCCCCCTCTTGATCTTCTTTTTTTCCCCCTCTCGATCCTGTCTCGCCATTCTCTCTCCCACCCATCTCCACCTCTCTTCCCCCTCTTTCGCACCATCACTCTCACCCGGATCCTATCTCTCTCCCCATCTCATGCACCCTCTCGCCCCTCTCGCTCACTCGCTCGACCCACTCTCTGGCCCCCCTCTCTTGCCCCCCTCTCTCGCACCCTCTCGCGCCCCCCACTCAAGACCTGCGTGCTAATTCACCTCTATAGCCACCCTCTCTTGAGCCCCTCTCTGGCCCGCCTCTCTGGCCCTGCTCTCTGTCCACGCTCTTGCGCCTCTTCTCTCTGTCCTCTCTCATCCCTCTCTCTCTCCCCTCTCTCTCGCCCCCTCTCTCTTGTCCACCTCCTATCTCTCTACCCATTTCTCTCCCCATCACACGACATCTCGAACCCTCTCTCCCACTCTCCCGCGTCTTTCTCTGCGTGCTTTCTCACACACGTCTCACACTGCATCTCTAGCCCCTCTTTCGTCCCCCTGTCTCGCCCACTCTCTCGCCCATTCCCTCGAACCTCTCTTTTCCCACCTCTCTCTCTTGCCCTCTCTCTTGCCCTGTCTCTTGTCACCCTCTCTTGCCCCCCTCTCTCACCATTTTTATCTCCCTCGCAGCCTTTCTCACCCTCCTTTCTCTCACCCACGTCCTATCGTTCTCCCACGTCTCTCGTATCATCGTTCACCCCCCTCCCGAATCCCCCTCATACCCTCTCTGGGCACCTCTCTCTCACCATCCTTCTCTCTCCCCAGTCGCTTGCCCCACTTTCTCGCAACTCTCTCTTGTCTGTCTCTCTTGTTTCGCTCTCTCGCCCCTCTCTCTCACAACACTCTCTTAGCCCACTCTTCCGACATGCTCTCCCTCTGCCTCTCCCGCAAACACACTCGCCCCCTCTTTCGCCCCCTTTCTCGCCCACAGCCTATCTCTCTCCCTGTCTGCACGCCCTACCTCTCGCCCCGTCTCACCCAAACTCCCCAACACCATTTCACACTCACGTCGCCCCGTCTCTGGCCCTCCTCTCTGACCCCCTCTCTCGCCCCCCCGTCTTGCCCCCTCTCGCATCCCCCGCTCTTACCCCTCTCTCTCACCCCATCCCCAATTCTCTTGCACCCCTCTCTCGCCTCTTCTCTTGACGCCCTCTCTCGACTCCCAATCTCACCTCCCTCTCCCGCTCCGTCTCTCTCGCCCCCTCTCTCGATTGTCTCGCACCCCTCTCTCGCCCCCTCTCTCGCTCCTTCTCTCACCCGCCTCGAACGCCTGCCCCACCTCCGCGTTCACCCACCTCTCTCCCCGTCCTCTGGCCACCTATCGCCCACTTGCTCGCCTCCCTCTCTCACCCCTCTCTCTCACAAACTCTCCCGATCCTCTCTCTCACGTCCTCTCTTGCCCACCCTCTCGCATTCTGCCCGCTCTCTCACCTCCCTCTCTCGCCCCCTTCACACTCCTTCTCGACCTATATCTCTCCCCTCTTCTCTCGCTTGCTCTTGCCCATTCGCTCTGGCCCTCATACTCTCCTTCTCACCTTTTCTCCCCCTCTCACTCTCGCTCTGTCTCTCCCTCTCTCTCGCCCTCTCTTGCCCCCTCGTGCTCGCACTCACTCTCACCCTCTCTGACTCTCTCGCTCCCTTTCTCTCTAACCCCCACTCGCGCACCCCTCTCTCCTCCTTGCCATTCCTCTCTCACTCCTCTCTCACATCATCTCTCTCTCTCTCTCTCTCTGGTTCTCTCCCTCGACCTCTCTCTCTCTCTCTCGCCCTCGCTGTCTCTTGCTCTCTTTCGGTTTTCTCTCTCTTGCCCCCTCTCTCACACCTCTTCTCTCTCTTGCCTTGCTTCTCTCTCAAATACTTTCTTTCTCTCTCATTTGCCTCTTTCTTGCCCCACTTCTCTCTCGCCCCGACTCTCTCGCTCACCACCTCCCTCACTCTCGCCCCTCTCTCTTTCTCTCTCTCTCGCCTCTCGTCTCTCCCGCCCTCTCCCTCTCTCTCTCGTCCTCTCCGTCTCATTCCTCTCTCTCTCTCTATCTTGCCTCATATGTCTCAATATGTCTCCTGCCCCCCCTCTCTCTCGACCGTCTCTCTCGCCTCCTTTATCTCTCTCTTGCCATCCCACTCTTTCTTGCCTCCTATATCTCTCACCTCCTGACTCTCTCGCACTCTCATTCTCTCTCTGCCTCTCTCTCACTCTCCTCCACAATATCTATTGCCCACTTTCTCTCTCTCTTCGCTCCTTTCTATAGGTCTTGCCCACTTCCTCACTCTCGCTCTGTCTGTCTCTGTCTGCCACTCTTTCTCGCTGTTTCACTCCCTCTATTTCTCTCTCTCGCTGCATCGCTCCCTCTCTCAACCCCTCCCACGACACTCTCTTTCTCATTATCCACTCCCGTACTCTCTCTCTCTCTCTCCCTCACCCTATCTCTCCCTTGCCCCTCTATCTCACCCTGATCCTTCACTATCTCTCCATTTTCTCTGACACTCGATCCCCCTCCCTCGGTATCTCTCGATCTGTTTCGCTTTGACTGAATCTCTCTCCCTACTTTCCCTCCCTCCCTTCCTCTCTGTCAGAATCTGTTTCCCTGATCCTTCTCTCTTCCTCTAACCCACAGCCTGGGGCGGTTGGTGGTGAGTATGTGTGTCGGGGTGGGTGTGGGTGTGAGAGGGCAAAGAAATGTAGGAGGAGAGGAGGGGGAAAATGGTATAGAGACTGAATTGCGGGAGGGAGACAGAGAAGGCAGGAAAGTGAGAGTGACCGTGAGGGAGAGAGGAATGTCGCTGGACGTAATTCAGAAGCAAAACTTATTAAACGAAAGATAATGTTTCAAATGATTTGTTTCAAGTCCACTACAGCTGATGACAGAACTGAAATAAAAATGATAAGAATTGGAATAAAAGTGAATTTCACGAAAAACAAACATAAAAGCAACATTTTGTCTGAAAACCTTCATCTTCACTGATCATCTTTGGTAAAGAAATCTAATGTTATTACCCGGCCTGGGTTAATTGTGACTTGAGACCCATGGCAATGTGCTTAACTTTATATTGGCTTGTGGAATGGCCTCAGAGTGAGGGCAACCAGTGATGGGACCAAATGCTGCCCTTGGCAGAGATGACAACATCCCATGAATTAATAAAATTGAAGGTGAGATCAAATAAAGGAATTATCTGAAAATCTGAAATTATACAAAGAAATGCAAAGAAACGAAAAGAAATTGTTGGGAAACTTTAGTGAACTGAAAGCAGCTGGAAAGGAGTGTGATTAATACCGTTGACAGGGAAGTCTGCTTTGAAGGGAAGGAGGGATCAATAGAGAAAGAGAGATATAGAAGAAAAACAGCAAACAAAGAGAGTGATGATCAGCTGGGCTGGAAATAAAATGTGAGATTCACCTCATTTATTTTTCGCTTTTCCCATCTTCCTGAATATCATGCCCTTGTAAATACAGGTATTCCCCGCTTTTCAAAAGTTCGCTTTTCGCCACGTCCCTTTCCGACTGACTTACATTATGACATTGTTTCGCTAACTAAAATAAATCCCAACAGGATTTTCACTTTTACGAAGAAAGCCGAAATGTTTCCCAGTTAAATTAGTGCTATTGCATTTTACACCATATCAGCTTGAAAACGGTTTCGTAGGAACACTCAACTTACAAATACTGAGGGAAACCTGTATATATCTAAGATCATGTTTAAAGTGATTTGATTCCCTCTGTCTGTCCTCCCTAAGTGTGGTCATCTTCGTATATTCATTAATTAGATAGGGTTTCTCTGACTGGGGCAGCATGAGTTCATTTTTTCCAGTTGCCCTTGAGAAGACCTTGAGCCCCTGCAGTCCACGTGTTTGATCAGATTTGGTTTCGTTTATTTTCGTCAAATGTACAATGGAAAGGTTTGTTTTTATTGTAATGCAGGCACATGACTCTAAACAAGAAAACAGAGATCACAGGGTCCTTGGACAGAGTGGGGCATACAATGGTTACAGCTTCACAGGAGGCGTGCAAAGTAAGATCGACATTAGCAAGATTAATATTGTTTAAAAAGTGAGAGATGTCAATTTGTCAGTCTAATAATGGTAGGGAAGGAAGTGTTCCTGTTGAAAATGTGTTGCTGGTTAAAGCACAGCAGGTTAGGCAGCATCCAAGGAATAGGAAATTCGACGTTTCGGGCATAAGCTCTTCATCAGGAATGAGGAGAGGGTGGCAGGCAGGCTAAGATAAAAGGTAGGGAGGAGGGACTTGGGGGAGGGGCGATGGAGATGTGATAGGTGGAAGGAGGTCAAGGTCAGGGTGATAGGCCGGAGTGGGGTGGGGCCGGAGAGGTTAGGAAGAAGATTGCAGTTTAGGAGGGCGGTGCTGAGTTGAGGGAACCGACTGAGACAAGGTGGGGGGAGGGGAAATGAGGAAACTGGAGAAATCTGAGTTCATCCCTTGTGGTTGGAGGGTTCCCAGGCGGAAGATGAGGCGTTCTTCCTCCAACCGTCGTGTTGTTATGTTTTGCCGGTGGAGGAGTCCAAGGACCTGCATGTCCTCGGTGGAATGGGAGGGAGAATTCAAGTGTTGAGCCACGGGGTGGTTGGGTTGGTTGGTTCGGGCGTCCCTGAGGTGTTCTCTGAAGCGTTCCGCAAGTAAGCGGCCCGTCTCCCCAATGTAGAGGAGGCCACATCGGGTGCAGCGGATGCAATAGATGATGTGTGTGGAGGTACAGGTGAACTTGTGGCGGATATGGAAGGATCCCTTGGGGCCTTGGAGGGAAGTGAGGGAGGAGGTGTGGGCGCAAGTTTTACATTTCCTGCGGTTGCAGGGGAAGGTGCCGGGAGTGGAGGTTGTGTTGGTGGGGGATGTGGACCTGACGAGGGAGTCACGAAGGGAGTGGTCTTTCCGGAACGCTGACAGGGGAGGGGAGGGAAATATATCCCTGGTGGTGGGGTCCGTTTGGAGGTGGCGGAAATGACGGTGGATGATACGCTGTATACGGAGGTTGCTGGGGTGGTAGGTGAGAACCAGTGGGGTTCTGTCTTGGTGGCGGTAACAGGAGCGGGGCTCAAGGGCGGAGGAGGGGGAAGTGGAAGAGATGCGGTGGAGGGCATCGTCGATCACGTTTGGGGGGAATCTGCGGTCCTTGGAACTGGTCCTCCTGGGAGCAGATGCGGCGGAGACGAAGGAATTGGGAATATGGGATGGAGTTTTTACAGCGGGCAGGGTGGGAGGAGGTGTAGTCCAGATGGCTGTTTTCTGCGACAATGACAAGTACAAATGGGCGAAAGGTTGTCTTCCATGATGGTTTGGACTGTGCACAAAACCGTCTGGAGTTTCTTATGGTCCTAGGCAGAGCAGTTACCATGTCAGTTCATTATGCACCTGAATAGAATGCTTTTAGTTGCCAGTATGCAGAGCACTGGGAGACGGGCGGTTTCAAAATAGTTAGATGTAATAATTGGCTGTTAAATGGATACCCACGTTCTGGTTGCTGTTTTGACAACAATTGAAATTTAACTGATAATTTTAAATTATGTCCTCCATACCAAAACCTTGTTGAATGCATTGTATTGCCAACATCGAACCAATGAGCCATTCACCTGCTTCAAACGAATAGAGAAGCCATTACCATCACAACGAAGGACAAAGAAACAGAAACAAAGGGAAGGAGGGAGAACACAGCGAGCGAAACAGATGGACAGTCAGTCAAAGAGAGAAAGGAAACAAAACAAGGAAACAAACAGTTGCATGTGCAGGGAGAAGGGAAGATAATAGGTTCAGGGAAAGAAACAGAAGACGGGAAAACGGAAACACAGGGAAATAGGCGGTGTGAGAGAAACAGTGAGAGACAAAGTTCACAGGGAGCTGGGGATAGGGTCAAGGGGAGCTGGGGGGAATGGGAGGAGCTGGGGGTGATGACCAGAGAGACCTGGGCGTGAGCACTGGAGGGAGCTGGGGGTAGGGAGATGAGGATTTATTTTGCCCTGTACCAAGATATCCAGGAAGATCATGTTAAGACTGCATGTACTGAACGAAGACTGTAAAACATGTCTGAGACGCATATAGGTTACGCTGCACAGGGTGTGCGCTAGGCGAGATCAATATGAACAAAATCAGCATTATCTGAGATTAGAGAGCCCATTCATCAGGCTAATAACAGCCAGGAAGAAGCTGTTCCTGAACTTGCTGCTCTGTGTGTTCAAGCGTCTGTATCTTTTATCCTGATGGAAGAGGTTGTGGGAGATCTTTACTGGCATATGATGGGTCTTTGGTAATGTCAGAACAAAGAACGTTCCAATACAGGAACAGGCTATTCGGCGGTCCAAGCCTGCGACGATCCAAATCCTCCATCTCAACCTAAAGGTCTGTATCCCTATGCTCCCTGTATTTCATATGTATTTCCTGAAACATCTTAAATGGAGCACCACTGGTCACAGTTCTCCATTTTGAGAAACTCCATTCCCCAATTACGCTCTGTCCCCTGTTGCCAATTAAGTTCTGTATTCATGTAGCTAGCACACCCTGGACACCATGTGACTTCACTTTCTCCATAACCCGATCATGGGAAATCTTATCAAACGTCTTTCTGACGTCCATGTACATGACATCTACAGCCCCTCACTCATCAATCAACTTTGTCACTTCCTCAAATAATTCTATTAAGTTGTTAAGAAATTACCTTCCCTGCACTAAACCATGTTGCCTCTCACTGATAAGACCATTTTCATCCAAATGAGAATAGATCCTATCCCTCAGTATCTTCTCTTGCAGCTCCCCTACCCCAGTCGTCAGGCTCACCGGTGTATAATTAACTGGATTATTCATGCTACCCTTCTTACACAAGGGGATTAGAAACTTTCCAGTCCTCCGGGACCTCAGTTGTGTTCAAGGATGTTACAAAGATATCTGTTAAGGCCCCAGCTATTTCCTCTCTCCCTTCCCTCGTCATCTTGGACAGAAGTTGGCAGCCTTTCTACGGCAACGAGCCGTGTAAATCGAGTCAATGGTTGAGAGAGTGGAGTCCGTCATAGTCTGTGCTGTGAACACAATCTTCTGTAATTTCTGACGGACTTGGCCAGAGTGTTGCCGTACCACGCCATTATGCACCCGGACAGTACGTTCATAATAGTGCATCTGTAGTAGTGCATGCTAAATATCCTGAGCCAAGTGAGGAAGGAGAGACGTTTTTGAAACATCTTTTCTGTCATGCCTATGTGAGAAGTCCCGGGTCGGATGCCAGTTATCATCACTCCGAGGGACTTGACGCTCTGCACTGTCTCGACCGTTGATGTAGATAGTGGCTTGTTCCCCTCCTTTCGTTCTAAAGTCAATGATCAGTTCTTTACGTTTGCTGAATTTGAGAGGGAGGTTATTATCATTCCACCATGCCACCAAACCCACTATCTTCTTTCTGTGTTCAGACTCATCGTTGTTTGATATCTCTCCTGCTTTGGTGATGTCATCAGCAAACTTACAGTTGGCATTGCTTGGAATTTGGCAACACTGCCACGTGTGTACCAGAGTACAGTAGGGTGCTGAGGGCACAGCCGTGTGTGTACCAGAGTACAGTAGGGCTCTGAGGACAGAGCCGTGTGTGTACAGGGAGTACAGTAATGAGCTGAGGACACAGCCGTGTGTGTACAGGGAGTACAGTAGGGGGCTGAGGGTCACAGCCATGTGTGTACAGGGAGTACAGTAGGGGCTGAGGGACACAGCCGTGGGCGTACGGGGAGTACAGTACGGGGCTGAGGGACACAGCCGTGTGTGTACAGGGAGTACAGTAGGGGGCTGAGGACACAGCCATGTGTGTACAGGAGTACAATCGCGGGCTGAGAGCACAGCCGTGTGTGTACAGAAGTACAGTAGTGGGCTGAGGACACAGCCGTGTGTGTTCAGGGAGTACAGTAGGACCGAGGGCACAGCTGTCGGTGTACAGGGAGGACAGTAGGGGACTAAGAACACAGCCGTGTGTGTACAGGGAGTACTGTAGGGGGCTGAGAGCACAGTCGTGTGTGTGCAGGGAGTACAGTAGTGGGCTGAGGACACAGCCGTGTGTGTCCAGGGATTACAGTAGGGGGCTGAGGACACAGCCGTGTATGTAGGCAGTACAGTAGGGAGCAGAGGACATAACCATGTGTGTACAGGGAGTACAGTAGGGGGCTGAGAACACAGCCCTGTGTGTACAGGGAGTACCGTAGCGAGCTGAGGGACACAGCCGTGTGTGTACAGGGAGTACAGTAGTGTGCTGAGGGACACAGCCGTGTGTGTACAGGGAGTACAGTAGGGAGCGGAGGACGCAACCGTGTGTGTACAGGGAGAACAGTAGGGGGCTGAGGAAACAGCTGTGTGTGTACAGGGAGTACAGTAGTGGGCTGAAGACACAGCCGTGTGTGTACAGGGAGTACAGTAGGGGCCCGAAAGCACAGCCGTGTGTGTACAGGGAGTACAGTAGGGTGCTGAGGGACACAGCCGTGTGTGTACAGGAGTACAGTCGCGGGCTGAGAGCACAGCCGTGTGTGTACAGGAGTAACAGTAGGGGGCTGAGAGCACAGTCGTGTGTGTACAGGAAGTACAGTAGCGAGCTGAGGGACACAGCCGTGTGTGTACAGGGAGAACAGTAGTTGGCTGAGGGACACAGCCCTGTGTATACAGGGAGTACAGTAGGGGGCTGAAGACACAGCCGTGTGTGTACAGGGAGTACCACAGCGAGCTGAGGGACACAGCCGAGTGTGTACATGGAGTACAGTAGGGTGCTGAGGACACAGAAGTGGGTGTAGAAGGAGTACAGTGGGCGGCTGAGGGACACAGCCGTGTGTGTACAAGGAGTACAGTAGGGGGCTGAGGGTCACATCCGTGTGTGTACAGGGAGTACAGTAGCGAGCTGAGGGACACAGCTGCGTGTGTACAGGAGTACAGTAGGGGGCTGAGAGCACAGCCGTGTGTGTACAGGGATACCGTAGGGAGCGGAAGACGCAGCCGTGTGTGCCCAGGGAGTACAGTAGGGGGCTGAGGACATAGCTGTGTGTATACAGGAAGTACAGTAGGGGGCTGAGGACACAGCCGTGTGTGTCCAGGGATTACAGTAGTGAGCTGAGGGACACAGCCGTGTGTGTACAGGGAGTACAGTAGCGAGCTGAGGGACACAGCTGTGTGTGTACAGGAGTACACTAGGGGGCTGAGAGCACAGCCGTGTGTGTACAGGGAGTACCGTAATGAGCTGAGGGAGACAGCCGTGTGTGTACAGGGAGTACAGTAGCGAGCTGAGGGACACAGCTGTGTGTGTACAGGAGTACACTAGGGGGCTGAGAGCACCGCCGTGTGTGTACAGGGATACCGTAGGGAGCGGAGGACGCAGCTGTGTGTGTCCAGGGAGTACAGTAGGGGGGTGAGGACATAGCTGTGTGTGTGCAGGAAGTACAGTAGGGGCTGAGGACACAGCCATGTGTGTACAGGGAGTACCGTAATGAGCTGAGGGACACAGCTGTGTGTGTACAGGGAGTACAGTAGGGGGTTGAGAGCACAGCCATGTGTGTACAGGGAGTACAGTAGGGGCTGAGGGACACAGCCGTGTGTGTACAGGGAGTACCATAATGAGCTGAGGGACACAGCCGTGTGTGTACAGGGAGTACAGTAGCGAGCTGAGGGACACAGCCGTGTGTGTACCGGGAGTACAGTAGTGGGCTGAGGGACACAGCCTTGTGTGTACAGGGAGTACAGTAGGGGGCTGATGACAAAGCCGTGTGTGTACAGGAGTATGGTAGTGGGCTGAGGGACAAGCCGTGTGTGTACAGGGAGTCAGTAGGTTGCTGAGGTCACATCTTTTGTTGCATAGGGAGTACATTCGGGGGTGATGTCACAGCCGTATGTGTACAAGGAATACGGTAGGGAGCTGAGGCCACAGCTGTCAGAGTACAGGGAGTTCAGTAGGGGACTGAGGACACAGCCATGTGTGTATAGGGAGTACAGTAGGGGGCTGAGGACACAGCCGTGTGTGCACAGGGAGTACAGTAGGGGGCTGAGGGACACAGCCGTGTGTGTACAGGGAGTACAGTAGGTAGCTGAGGGCCACAGCCGTGTGTGCACAGGGAGTACAGTATCGGGCTGAGGACACATCCTCCAGGAGCTCCAGTTTTGAGTGTTATTGTGGCGGCGTTGCAGATACCCATCTTCACTAATTGTAGTCTGTGGGTCAGAAACTGGGGGATCCAGTTGCAGAGGGTGGAGCCGCGACTAAGGTCACAGAATTTTGAGATCAGTCTGGAGGGGATAATGATGTTTAAGTTGGAGCTGTACTCAATGAGCAGGAGTCCGGTGTAGGTGTCTTTGTTGTCCAGATGTCCTAGGGATGAGTGCATGGCTCGGGATACGGCATCTGTTGTGAATCCATTACATCAGTCGGCATATTATAGGGGACCAAGTCAGGCTGTGAGATTGGAGGTGATGTGGGCCATAACCAGCCTTTCAAATCACTCCATGTTTATTGAGATTAGAGCCATTGGGCGGTAATCATTAAGTCATTAAAGCATGAGCTTTCTCACTTACAAGGTTGATGTTATGATTTGGAGATGCCGGTGTTGGACTGGGGTGTACAAAGTTAAAAATCACACAACACCAGGTTCTAGTCCAACAGGTTTAATTGGAAGCACAATGATGAAGGTTGATGTTGGTCTTTTTGAATCAGGTTGGGATTTCGGCTTATGGGAGGGAAAGGCTGAAATTGTATGTGAATACCTCTGTCAGTTGGTCCTCACAGGATCTAAGTGCTCAGCCGGGGACACTATCCAGGCCCGTCACTTTCCTTGATTTGACCTGCAGGAAGACTGATCATACCTGCAGCGGTGACAGCGGGCACAGGTACATCCGAGGCTGTCGGGGCAGGTTTCAGCCTGGCAGTCACACAATTATTCATCATAGACATCCACTCGCCGACTGACCACCATCGTCATCAATACACAGTGACATGGTTGGTGTGAGCACCAATGAGTTAGTATTGAGACGGAGTGACATCAATAGACTGGGCTTGTGCCCCATAATGAAATAAACTCACAACAAAAGCGGGTAGGGTGTGCTTCTACTGAGAGTCAGTGTTGCAGGGAGTGAAGACTTTATAGGTGTAATTCAAGTCAAGCCATTGCTTCTGTCTGGTACTTTCAAAGGATTGATCCTGTTACGCCAGTATTGTTGATTTAAACAAAACAGGTGCAATTTATCACAGCATTCAGCAACAATATGTCATCGAATACTGAACATCCTTTAATAACAGAAAAGTCTAAAATGTTCAATATTAGAAACATTGCTTTCTTGTTCGTGTTCAAATCAGATAACCTGTCCCATCGAGATGCTCAACTTGGAACTATTTTTGAAAAAGATTTTTTTTGGATGTGGGCATCGCTGGATGTGCCCAGTATTTCTTGCCCTTCCGCAGTTGCTATTGAGACGGTGGTGGTGAATTGCTTTCTCGAACTGCTGCAACCTACCTGCTGTGCGGTGACCCACTAGTGACTAAAGAGGGAATTCCAGGGTTTTCACGCAGCAATAGTGAAGGAACGGCAATACATATCCAAATCAGGATGTTGACTCGTTTGGAAGGGAATTTGAAGGTGGTGGTGTTCCCAAAAGTCTACTACCCTTGTCATTCCAGATGGAAATGTTCGTGAGATTGGAAGGAGCTGTCTGAGGATCTTTGGGGAATTTCTCCATTGTGTCTTGTAGATAGTGCACACTGCTGCTCCTGAGTGACCCTGGTGAAGCGAGTGTATGCTTGTGGATGTGGTGCAAATCAAATGGGCTGTTTTGTCCTGGATTGTGTCAAGCTTCTTTAGTGTTGTTGGGGATGTACTCATTCAGGCAAGTGAGGACGTTCAATCTCATTCCTGAGTTGTGCCTTGTAGATGATGGACAGGCTTTGGGTCGTCAGGAGGTGAGTCACTCGTGCAGTATTCCTACCCTCTGATCTGCTCTTAGATTCACGTGGCGAATTCAGTTGATATTCTGGTCAATGAACACCCCCCCAGCCCCCAGCCCCCCCCCAACCACCACCACTACCACCAGAATATTGATAGTGGGGCAGTTTAGTGATGATAATGCTGCTGAATACAAAGTGGTTATATTGTTTCTTATTGATGACAGTCATTGTCTGAATTTATGTGGCGCAAATGTTACTTGCCACTTGCCAGCCCAAGCGTGGATATTGCTTTGGGAATGGACTGCTTCCATATCTGAACATTTGCGAATGGAGATAAACATTGTGCAGTCATCATAGAATATCCCCAATTCTACCTTATGATGGAAGGAAGGTCATTGTTCAAGCGGTTGAAGATGTTTGGATCGAGGACATTATCCTAAGGGACTACAGCAGAGATGTTCTGGAGCTGAGATGACTGACCTCCAACAACAATGACCATCTTCCTATCTGTCAGGTATGACTCCAATAATGGAGTGTTGGTCCGTGGTACCGTTTTTGCTTGGGCTCCTTGATGTCACGTTTGGCAGAATGCAGCCTTGATGTCAAGGGCTGGAATTCAGTTCTTTTTTCTACGTTTGAACCAAGGCTGTGACGAGGTCGGGAGCTGCGAGGCCCTGGCAAAACCCATACTGGGCGTCACTGAGCAGGTTAGTTTTGAGGAAGTGCGGTTTGATAGCACTGTTGATGGCACCTTCCATCATTTTACTGATGATAGAGAGTAGACTGATAAGGCTGTATTTGGACGGGTCGAATTTGTCCTGCGTTTTATGTACAGAACATACTTGAGCAGTTTTTCCCCATTGTCGGTTTGTCAACATACTGGAACAGCTTGGCTAGGAGAGCGGGATGGTCTGGATCACAAGTCTTCAGGACTATTGCTGGCATGTTATCAGGGCCTATAGTCTTTGCAGTATCCAGTGTCTTCAACCGTTTCTTGATATCAGTTAATCGAATTTGCTGAAGACTGCTCTCTGTAATGATGGGGATGACCGGAGTAGGCCGAAATGAATCATCCACTCAAAACGTCTGACTGAAGATTGCAACGAAAGCTTCAGCCTTATATTTTGCACTGTTGTGCGGGGCTCTTCCATCATTGAGGTTGGGGATATTTGTGGAGACTCCTACTCTGGTGAGTTGTTTAATCATCAGCCACCCTACAGGATCAGATTAGCAGGACTGCAGAGATTAATTCTGATGCATTGGTTCTGTGATCGCTAATCTCTATCTGTCCCTTGCTGTTTATGCTATCTGGCACGCAAGTCTTACTGTATGGAAGCTTCAGCTGATGAACATTTTATCTTTATATATTCCTGGTTCTGCTCCTGGCATGCCCTCCTGCATTCTCCATTGAACCAGGTTTAATCCTCTGGATTGATGGTAATGATTGAGTGGGGGACATGCTGGGCCGTGATGTTACAGAATGTGCTGGAGTATAGTTCTGCTGCTATTGATGCTCCACAGTGTCTTATGGACGGTTAGTCTTGAGTTGCTAGATCTGCTGAAAGTCTGTGTCATTTAGCATGGTGATAGTACCACGCAACACAATAGAGTTTATGGAGACAATAGACTTTGTCTCCACAAGGACAGTGTGGTGGTCAGGTTTACCGATACTGTCATGGACAGATACATCTGCAGTTGGTAGAATGGTGAGGACGAGGTCAGGTATGTTTTTTACCCTCTCGTTCATTGCCTCAACACCTTCTGCAGACCCAATCTAGTAGCTATGTCCTTAGGAGCCGACCAGCATGATCAGTCGTACTGCTGTAAAACCACTCTTGACAGTCGAATTTGAAATCCCCCAGCCAGAATACATTTTGTACCCTTGCCACAGTCAATGTTTTCGCCAAATGTTGTTTAACATGGAGGAGGACTGATTCAGCTGAGGAACGACGTTACGTGGTAATCAGTGAGAGTCTCCTTTGTCCATGTTTAATTTCTGTTGTGTCTGTAAGGTATGATTCCGTGAGTATGGCTATGTCAGGCCGTTGCTTAACCAGTCTGTAAGGCAGTTGTTCCAATGTTGGCACTTGACTTCAGACGTCAGTAAGGAAGACTTTTCAGGTTCTACAGTGATGTTTCTAATGTTGACTTTTCCATTGCCCATTTCGATGCCAGGTGGTCCATTCGGTTTCATTTGTTCGAAACTTTGTAGCGATTGGTACAACTAAATGACTCATTAGACCTTTACAGGGGGCGATTGAGAGTCAATGACATTGCTTTGGGTCTGGAGTGGCATGTCAGATTCCTTCATTGCAGGATATTAGTGAACCAGATGGATTCTTCTGACAATTGGCAATGATTTCATTCTCATCAGTAGATTCTTAATTCCAGGGATATTTTTACATTATTGAATTGAATTTCCACCATCTGCAGTGGCGGGATTCAACCTGGATCCACAGAACAGGAGCTGATGTTTGCGGATTGATAATCTATCGGTAATACCATGAGATCTACTTGGAACCACATGTTTTACTCAGCTGCCATTTCTTGTGCTACCCTGTTTTTCATTCATTTCTTATGTTATTCTGGAATCTCATCCTTCATTAAATCCTGATTGAAATACACAGTCATGAACACCTTCTCGACTGCTCGAATTTCATTCAGTCTGTTTTGTTTGAACAGACATTTCAAAGCAGCTGTACACCAGAGAAGAGCAGGAAAAGATAATAGGTGATAGTGCACTGTACCTGTCACCGGACCAGCATGCCTGTTCAGGAAGTATTTATTGTGGGTCAGAGAACTTCAATTATTATGGAGTGGATGGAGGCTAATCAGCCCATTTTGGAGCCACAAGCTCTCCAACTGCACAATTGGAGATCGAGAGAGTGTGTGAAGAGAGATCGTGTGTGAGAGAAATAAACAGAGGGAAAGCAAGTGAAGGGAGATAAACTGAGAGAGGATTGAAAGGGGAGCGACTGACTGAGTGCGAGAGGAAGAGGTGTTAGATGAGGGTGAAGTTAGATAGATCAGAAGACTGCATTACGGTAGATAAATATGGACAGACAGAAGTTAGAAGCTTTATTTAGAAATTCCTCTGGACGGCAAGCCCTTTGTCTGGGTGCCGTACATTGTGAGCACTGTGCTGATACTGGCTGTCATCCTAAATAATTTATTTCCAACAATATCACAGAGCTGGGTTACTGACAGCTAAACAGAACCCATTTGGCCAATAGATTGGTTCCATAGAGAAAGCATAGTTTTTATATAGACTGTGCCAAGAGCAGCAGGAAATGATAACCACCACCCCGCCTCCACGACTCCCCCACTCCCCACCCCCGCCCACACTGATACTGTATGAGACACTAGGCCAGAGAATCTTAGTGAGGGTACTCACTGACGGAGGTGAAATCACGATCTTAGTTGTGGGTCAAATAATGATTGATAAAGTTTCCTAGTTATGTAATTTACATTTCACTTTATATAGCTTAATGTCAAGAGTGTATTTTAACAACCTTATCTCTTTGTACTTTGGTGTGTGCAGAAAATCATTTTGTTTCTCTATTTTATATTGCATAAACGCATTTCATTAATATTATCTCTGCTCATTCCTCATTGGAGGTGTACTCTTGAATCTGTTCTTCATATGAGTTATAAAGAGTTACATTGCAATTCTGGTAACTGGGGAACATCACTGTCCCTCCGCCCAATCTAAAAAGCCATGTCCCCCAGCCCTCTCCATCTTCTGTCTTTTCCCCGGTATCATAATCACAATGTAATTGAAGTCCATTAAATGACACTTCATGACAGTTCCTTAACATCGATAACATCAACAGCATGACCCACACCTGCCCTCTCTAATCCTGGAATAACAATCTGAACTGTGTTTGTCATGTGCAATTCTCTGTAAACGTATCCATGCTGTTTGTTTGTTGTAACCCACGATGTTTTTGGCACATTTTGCTATCAGATCATAGATGATAGTTGTTTTCTCAATGTTTTACAGATATTGCAATGACTGATCAGTAGTTACGGGATTTATTTCTGTATTTATGAACAGAGAAGCATGTTTATGTTCCGTTAAACTTCTGGCCTTACTTCCATATCCAAGACTGACTGAATGATTACACACAATCAATCTGCCATCTTCAACATTCCGTCCTTCAGTCACACTCACATATCATACCCAGAATGCATAAATGTTCAACGTTATTTTGAATTTTAATAAAGTAGCATTGAATTCAAAGGGGTGAACTGGAGCTATTTGTTCAGCCATTGTAATGATGTCAGTCTCCATGGATCGTATGCGTCCCTAGAGAGTTTCTCTCTTCTATCAATAAGGGAATGCTTTCAGTGTTTTATATCATGGTGTGAGCGGGAGCATGTCTAACAGCAAGAAGAGAGATTAGCAGCGTCAGAGAGAAGGGCAGGAGAGCTGAAAATCTGGGAACATTAGACTGGAATGTTCCAACAATGGATCAAACTCGGGGATCATTAGACTGGAATGCTCCAACAATGGACATGGGTTTATCCGAAGGTCTTTACTGGCTTTCACAGCCTTGAATATCATTAGCATATCGGATTGAAGATGTACTGATGGTTATTTAAGCATTTTACTATCCTAACCTTGCAATAGTTTGTGTTCCTGGTAAGTCACTCTGTCTGTTTATTGAAATGGTCTGAACTGAATCGATGCTGATGATATGCAGATTTTGTAAAGGTGCAAGCCGGCGTTTTCAGCTCCAATCAAATTTCCATTCCTTAGAAATTAAAACTAGCAAATTATTATTTACAAATTACTCACCAATACGCGACTGGAAAACACACTGTTCTCAGCATCTTTGATTCATTTCCTCCTGCAAAGTGTACATCTCCATCTCCTCCCCACATACCAGTCATGTCCATTACCACCGTTAAGACGTCCCAGTCTCCTCCTCAGCCTCAGTTCAATTCCTGAATAAACAATCGTTTGTTCCTTTTTTTATTTCCAGATGCATCTGTTTCAAGTCCCTTCTAACCACGTGTCCATTGCAAAATAATTGCACTTGTGATGTTTAACTTGTTCTCTGCACAAAATCTGAAAGATGGGCAGACAGTGTATGGTGGGTCACGTCATTGGCTCGTATTCTTGAGCCACAGAATAATAATCTGTGGATGTCGACTTGCCTTATGCCCATTAGAGAAGGCAGTGAGTCATCCTTCTCTGGTCAAGTTTCTGTTTAACTGCAAACCCACGGCAATTTGCTTTACTATTTATTATCCTGTGGAACCGCTGAAACAGCCACTCAGTTCAAGATCGGCATAACATTCTGGCCTGACCATGGCTACACACATCCCGTGAGGGCAGAACAAAAGGAATAGTAGCTCCCTTCCTCTGCCTGCATCCCATATTCCAACGGCTCATTTCCATTAATGTAGGTAGCCATTCACTATTTTAGATGTATCCTTTGTGATTGAGTCTCTTCCAAGAGTGATGTCCATCTCCATGGTCACCTCTGGTGCTGTTTCTTTATTAATGCTGACCTCCAGATGTAAGGATGTTTTTAAATTCTACATCAGTGGCAGTGCATTGTAAATGAATTGTTTCCTGTGTCACACAAAAGAATTGGAGCCAACTAAGTGAGGGAAAGGAATTATTGTGATCAAACCTGAGAGTGTTGCTGAGGCAGTATTTGGGGTATTCTGGACAGATTTTCTTTCCTTTATATGGAGTGATCTCTTTTTCACAGAGAGAGTGAAGAGGAGTTCTACCAGATGAATCCCTGGGATGATGGCACCATGAGGAGTGACTGAAGGTTGATCTGTAGCGCTGTGAGAGAATAAGAGGTGATTGCATTGAACCCTGAGAGGGATGGACAATCACTCCTTATATTCTAAACAGTCAATAAGAAGGTGATAAATTCCATGCCTGCTATTTCATTCAGGATGCATGATTCGGAATATTTTAAGTGTCTGGGCGGATGTTACGCCCACCCACCCCAACTCCTACTCCCCACTGAGTGAGATGGAGAGGTCCAAGTTTTGAATAAACTCTCCCCACATTAATACAGCGCAGTTGGTGTGTGATCCTGCACTGAATGTTATATTATCCACCACCCTGACAGCAGCCACATTACCTTCATTCTAAAACAGTTGACTATTTCCAACAGTTTCTGACCTTCATGAAGAACATGAATCTATCTTCTCAGAGATGCAAGGTGGTTCCTTAAGGTTTAGACCAGAGGACTATAAGACATTGGAGCATAAATTAGGACAGTTAGCCCATCGAGTCTGCTCCGTCATTCAATCATCGCTGATAGGTTTCTGAAACACATTCTCCGACCTTTTCTCCATAATCTTTGATCTCGTGGATAATCAAAAACTATCGAACTCCGTCTCAAATATACTCAATGACCTGCCCCCACAGCCTTCTGTGGCAATAAATTTCAAAGATTCTCCATTCTATTGTTAAATAACTTTCTCCTTATCACTGTTCTAAAAGGTGTTCCCTTTCATCTAAGGCTGTGCCCTCTGATTCTAATCCAATGGAAACATCTTATCAACACCCACTCTCTCCAGGTCATTCAGTATCCTGTCTATTTCACATTCCCTCTCATCCTTTCAAACTTTATCAAGAATGGACCCAGAGTACACAAACATTCCTCATTCAATAAGCTTTTCATTCCTATGACCAATCTCGTGAAAATCTTCTGAACACGCTCCAGGACCAGTACATCCTTCCATTGGCTGTGCTTGGTAGAGCCTGCTCAAAAATGAGCACAATACTCCAAATGTGGTCTGACCAGAGCAGGATACATTCAGTTCTTATATTCAATTTTTCTCGTAGTAAATGCTCCCAATCATAATTGCAAATACTCTCCTAAATGCTGCCTCAACGTGCAAGCTGACCTTGAGAGAACCCTGCACTAGAACTCCCAAGTCCCTTTGCACTTCAGATTTCTGAATTTTCTCTCCATTTGGAAAATAGACAATGCCTCTATTCTTCGTGCTAAAGTGCATGACCTTACACTTTCCAACGTTGGAATACATCTGACGATCTCTTTACCTGACCAAATCCTTGTTCAGCCTCTCCACTTCGTCAATATGACCTGTCCATGTGCCTATCTTTGTATCGTCTGCAAACCTAGCCAGAGTGCCTCAATTCCCTCATCTAGATTGTTAATGTAACAAGTAAAAAGTTATGATTCCAACACTGAGCATTCTGGATCACCACTTGTCACCGGCTGCCATCCTGAGAAGTACACTTTTATCCCCACTCTCTGCTTTCTGCCAGACAGACAAGCTTCTATCAATGCCACCACCTTGCCTCTAACACCACGGACCCTTATCATACTCAGTAATCTCCTGCGTGACACCTTGTCAAAGGCCTTCTTGAATTCCAGTTGGATACCATCCATTGGCTGTGCTTGGTAGAGCCTGCTCATTTGACCTTCAAAGAATTCCAATAGATTTGTCAGGCATTAACTTCGCTTGATGAAATCATGCCGACTTTGCCCTATTTTACCAAACACTTTCAAGTATTCAGAAACCTCATCCTTCACAATGGATTCCAGGATCTTACCCACGACAGAGGTTAAACTATTCATGATGGGCTTTTTTTGTCTTTTTCCTTACTCCCTTTTTAAAAAGGGGTGTCAAGTTAGTGGGTTTCCGATGGTCGGGGATCGTTCCTTACTCTAGTGATTGCTGAAAGATCTCCACGATTGCCTCCACTCCACCTTCGGTATCTTCCTTATAATACTGGGATGTAGTGCATCTGGTCAGGGTTATTTAACCACCTTCGGGCCATTACATTTTTTATCTAGCATGTTCTCCATGGTGGGGGCCATCATACTCAGCTCTGGCTCCTCAATATCTTAAATGTTTAAGGTGTTACTCGTGCCTTCCACCATGAAAACTGATACAAAGTAATTATTCAGTGCCTTTTCCATTTTCTCGTTCCCCACTACCATCTCTCCAGTATCATTTTCCAGCAGTCCAATGTTCGCTTTTGCCGCTCTTTTGTACTTTATATATCGAAAGAAACTTACAATCTTCCTTTATCTTACTGAATAGCTTACCCCCAAATCTCCCTCCTTATTTTATTTCGTTTGCCCTCTGTTTTGCTTTTGTAAGTTTTCCAATCCTCAGGTTTCCCACTGCACTTTGCCACATTATATCATTTCTCTTTTGCTTTTATGCTATACCTGACTTCCCTCGTCAGTTATGGTTGTCCCATCCTCCCTATACAAGTCTCTTTTTCCTCAGGATAAATCTCTGCTGTATCCTGAATTAGTCCAAAACTCTCCTGCCGTTGCTGTTGCACTGTCTTTCCTGCTGTGCCCTTCTCCCAGTCAATTCTACCCAGCTCCTCACTCATGCCTGTGCAATTGCCTTTATTCAGGTGTAATACCGTTACTTCTGAGTCTATCTTCTCCATCTGAAACTGCAGAGTAAATTCAATCATATTATGATCACTGTCACCTTAAGATCCCCTCATCTAGTCTGCCTGCAAAAGCTGCTCCAAAAAGCCATCACGTAGACATTCCACAAATTCCTTTTCCTGCCAAACACTATCAATCTGAATTCCCAGTCCATCTGTAAAATAAAATCCCACATGATCACTGTAACTTTGCCTTTCCTACAGATCTTTCCAGCTCCTGGTGTATCTAACACCCCAGCTCCCTGTATATAACTCCAACTGCATTTTTTCACTTTTTTGATTCCTCAATTCTACCGACACAGATTCTACACCATCTAACCTTATTACATTTCTTACTATTGATTATTGATTCGATTCCTATCTTAATACTGAGACAACTCTATCTCTCTGCTCACCTGCCTATCTTTTCAGCAGGGTGAATATCCTTGAATATTCAGGTCCCAATCCTGATCCTCTTGCAGCGATGTCACTGTAATGCCCACTCTGTCGTACCTGCCAATTTATGGATGAGTTACCTTATTCCTTATACTGCATGCTTTCTGATATAATAGTTCAGTCCTGTATTACCCGTCGCTCTTCTCATTGTCATTTGTTTGTCCAGCCGTTGGTACCTACACGGACCCTGACCACTGGATCATTCCCCTCCCGCTCCAAGTTCTGCAAACCAGATGATATATCCCAAACCCGAGCACCATGTAGGCAACACAACCTTCAGGACTCTTAATCCCGACCACGGAGAACAGTATCTATGCTTTTAACTATACTATCCCCAATTATCCAGCATTGGCCAGCATGGTGACACAGCAATGCTGCCTCCCAGTGCTAGGGACTTGGGGTCATTTCTAATCTCTCGACCCTGTCTGTGTGGACTTTGTAGATTCACCCGTATCTGCATTGGGAGCATTAACTCTTTTTTCTCTCCACAGTACGTCTCTGTGTTTGCTTCAGATTTTGTACCATCTACAGTATTTTTGCTTTTGTTCGATGGAGAAATGCAGCAAATGTGACAGGTTTTTGTAAAAGCAGCTGTGGTTCGCGGGTTCCTCTGGGTCTTTAGGAATCTTGCCCGGCCACTTGTCTGAGTGAAGTGTTCTTGGATGCCCATTCCATCTGTCTCAGTTCCCGCAGTCCATCGTCACTACATGCAGCCATTCCTTGTGCCATCCCTGGGACTCCCCACATCCCATTGCCTGGCACTAGATATTCCCTTCGCAGGACTGTGCACACAACGACACTGGGAACTTTCTGACCCCCTGAGGATTCTGGGTAAAGACCCTGCCATTGAAAGGAACAGAATAACTAGAATCCAATTGAGTAGCAAAGCTGAGTAACAGGAGGAATCATATCCATCTGCTCTGACATTTTCTAATCTTCTGTTTATCCTCGTCCATCTGCAAATAGATGGTCCATATGTACGCCGTGTCAAACAGGTTTGGTGGCGGGGATAGATATCAGATCCGGTGGTCATTGGACTGATTCATTGGTCTCACTTTCCTGACGTCACACTTAAGTTTTTATTATCAAGTCTAACCTGTTTTTTATAAAGGCCTTGCTGGAGTTGTGCTGAAATGATATTTGAATTCTGGAGACAGTAGAATATGTCACGCGCGAATGAGGTAAGGAATCGTAAGGTAACACAGTTAAATACACGATCAAAGAGCTGGCAGAGGAGGCAGCACTTCCGATATGTGGATCATTGGGATTCCCGAGTCGGGAGGATATACACAAAAAGGACGGTATGATCCTGAACTGGAAGCAATTTATGGAACGTGGAAGAAGGACGGGATGCACTTGAACTGATAACACTCTCCGATATCTGGTCATTGGGATTCCCAGTTGATAGGATATAAACAAGATGGACGGGATGGACTTGAACTGGCAGCAACCTCCTGGCAGGCAGGTTTGCTATCGTCCTTTACGAGGGTTTAAACTTATGTGTGGCGGCGGTGGGGGAGGGATGTGTGGAACCACAGCAGTAGGTCCACAGGTACAGTGACTGAGGAGGAGTTGGAGACTAATCCCAGTCCAGCTAAGACCAACAAAACAAAACAGTGTACTGAACACAATGGCCTGGTGGTCTGAAGTGTACTGATTGTAATATGAGGAATCTGTTTGTTTGAACAGATATATCGATGTCGCTGCATGTCAGAAAATAGGAAGAGATAATGATTAATTGTCCACTGTGTCCTTCACTGGACCAGCTTGTCTCTCCAGGCACCAAAACTTGTTACTGTGGGTCAGACAACTTCAGAATTAATACAACACAGAAGGAGGCCATTCAGCCCACCAAGCGTCCATGAGCTCTCCAACTTGACAACTTGAAAATAGAGGGAATGATCAGAGCTAGACTGAGAGGGAGAGAAATAAACAGAGAGAAAGACAGTGAAGTGAGATAAACAGAGTGAAAAAATGAGCGACAGAGTGAGTGAGAGCAAGGGGTGTCAGACGAATGTGAAGTTAGATCAGGAGACAGCATGAGGAGAAATACACAGAAACCTTTCTTAGAAACTCTCACAGACTGTCTGGTGCCATACCCTGTGAGCAAAATGCTGATACTGGCTGTCATCCCAGATCATTTATCGCCAATAACATCCCAGAGCTGAGGTGCTGACAGCTAAACAAAATCCAATAGACCAATAGATTGGTTCCAGGGAGAAGTTGGATTAATTTATATATTCTGGGCCAACAGGAACATATAGCCCCTGTAGACACTGCGTGAGAGGCAGGGTGGAATCTCAGTGAAGGGAATCACTGGCAGAGGGGAAATCAGGATCTCAGCTCTGGGTCAAATAATGATTGATAAAGTTTGCACACCACTTCCATGGTTTCGTAATTCACATTATAATTGATATAGCTTTACATAGCAAGTATATTTTAACAATATTGTCTTTTTGTAGTTTTCATATTTTGGGATGTACAGAAATGCTTTTTTATCTTTGTATTTTGTGTTGAATAAACATATTTTATTATTGAGGAAGAAAGGACCTGCTCCGATGGCACAGTGGTCATCTGAACCGTGCTGGGACCAAGTCCGAGTGAATCCTAACTGGGGCTGCGGACAGAGCTATAAACTGATTAGGAGTGTGTGTGTGTGTGTGTGTGTGTGTGTGTGTGTGTGTGTGTGTGTGTGTGTGTGTGTGTGTGTGTGTGTGTGTGTGTGTGTGTGTGTGTGTGTGTGTGTGTGTGTGTGTGTATAGAGCATCTGGAAATATTTATTATATCAATCTTCAGGCGCACTGCACAAATGAATGACAATGAGAAGAGGGACGGTCAATGCAGGACTGAAGAGGTTACAACTGAATGCATGCTGTGTAAGGAATAAGGTAAATCGGCTTGTGGCGCAGAATTAAATCAGCTGGTAAGAAGCGAGGGGCATCACTGAGATGTGGCTGCAAGGGGATCTGAATATTTAAGGATATTTATCCTATCGAAAAGATAGGCAGGTGGGCAGAGGGAGTGGATTTGCATTGTTAGTAAGAAATGAAATTAAATTAATAGTAAGAAAGGAAGTAAGGGCAGATGGTGTATAATCTGCGTGGGTAGAATTGAGGAACCACAAACGTAAGACAACCACAGTTGAAGTCTTGTACACGGCTCCAAAGAGTAGTCAGGAGCTGGGGCACGAGATACACCAGGAGACAGAAAATATGTATAGGAAAGGCAAAGTACAGTAATCATGGGTGATTTCAATATGCAGGGGAACTGGGAACATTAGATTGGTAGTGGTTCGCAAGAAAAGGAATTTTAGGAATGTTTATGAGATGGCTTTTTGGAGCAACTTCTGGTGGAGCCCACTCGGGAACAGATGATACTGCATTTAATGACGCAGGATTCGTGATGGTGATTAGGGTGAAGGTAAATTTCGGAAGCAATGATCAGAACATGGTTGAATTTATTCTGCAATTGGGAGAGAGAAGATAGAATCAGAGGTAACAGTATTTCAGCTGGCTAAAGGCAACTGCAGAGGCATAAAGGAGAAGCTGGGTAGAATTGACTGGGGGAGTGGTCAAGCATCAAAAACAGTGGAACAGCAATGGCAGCAGATTCCAAGATTAATTCAGGAGTCACAGCAGCGATTGTTGCCGAGGAATAGAGGCATGGTACAGGGAAGATGAGGGAGCCAGGGCTGACGACGGAAGTCAGGGATTGCATACAAGTAAAAGAGCAAGCATATAATGTGGTGTGGGGCAGTGGGAAACTAGAGAATTGGGAAACTTACAAAGACTAACAGAGGGCAAAAAAAGGACAGAGAAGATTAGATATGGAGATAAGCTAACCAGTAATACAAAGCAGACTGTAAGAGGATCTTTAGATATATAAAGTGCAAAAGAGAGGCAAAGTGAATATGGACCACTGGAAAATGATGCTGGAGAGACAGTAGTGGAAAACAAAGAAACGAATGAGGAACTTTGCATCAATGTTCATGGTGGAAGACACAAGTAATTTCCCAAAAATTGAAGAGAGTGAGAGGGCAGAGCTGGTATGGTGGTCATCACCAAGGAGAACATGCTAGAAAACAGAACGGCCTGAATTTGGATAAATCACCTGAACCATATGGACTACACCCAGCATTGTAAGGGAGATAGCTGAAGAGGTAGTGAAAGCGAAAGTGGTAATCTTTCAGGAATGACAAAAATCAGGAATGGCTGGAAAATTGCTAACGTGACACTCCATTTAATAAGGGAGTTAGCCAGAAGATGGAAAATTACAGACTGATTAGCCTTGTTTGTGGGTAACATCCTGGAATCCATAATGAAGGATGGGATTTCTGAATACTTGGATTTAGCAAAATAGTCCAAAGTCAGCATTGTTTCATCAATGGGAGGTCATGCTCAACTGGTATACTTTGAGGGAGTAACGAGCAGATTTGACCAAAGAGAACCAGTAGATGTTATCCACCTGCTTCTATAAAATCCTTTGATAAGGTGGCACGCAGGAGGCTATTGAAAAAGATTAGTGCCCCTGGTGTTACAAGCAAAGTGCTAGCTTGGATAGATGCATGGCTGTCTGATAGAAAGCAGAGAGTGGGGATAAAAGTGTCCTTCTCAGGATGGCATCCAGTGACAAGTGGTATTCCTCAAGACTCAGTGTTGGGACCACAAAATTCGCTTTGTGCATTAATGGTCTACATGAAGGAACTGAGTGCAGTCTGACTAAGTTTTCAAACAGTGCAACGATGGAATAGAGGGATAGGTAGCATCGAAGAGGTTGTTTGGCTGCAGGAGGGTGCAGTAGCACCCTCTAGCAACCCTTCTCATGCTCGGCTTCCAGACCACCAACCTCAGGATACAACGCATCATCCTCTGCCATTTCTGCCACCAACAGTAAGACAACACCACCAGAGATATCCTTCCCTCCCCAACCCTATCAGCATTCTACTGAGACCATTCCCTTCACGACTCCCTCGTTAGTTCACGCGTCCCCCCTCCCACACCCCAACAAGCCACCTTCCACTTCCAGCACCTTCCCTTGCCATTGCAAGAGGTATGAAACCTGTGCCAACAACTTCCTCCTCACCTCAAGCCAAGGCCCAAAAGGATTCTTCCACATCAGGCAGAGAAGATCCTGTGCATCCAAACACCTCATCTACTCTGTCCATTGCTCCTGGTCTCCTCTACACTGGGGAGACAGGACGTCAACTTGCAGAACGGTTCAGGGTACACTCTCCGTCACATACCCAACAACCCCACTTCTTTGTGGCTGAATACTTCGCCTCTCCCACCACACCTCCAAGGATAGGCAAGTTCTTGGCTTCCTCCACTTCATTCTAGCCACCAGACGTCTGGAGGAAGAAAACATCGTCTTCCACCTTGGAACCCTTCAACCACATGGTATCCAGCGCAATGTCACCAGTTTCCTCATCTCCTCTCCCTCCACCTTATGCCATATCTAACCCTCCCACTGAGCACCGCCTGTTGAACAGTCCTACCTGTCTAACTTCCTTCCCATCTATCCACTCCACCTTCCACTCTCACCACTCACCTCGATTTCGATATCGTCTTCCAAGCTACCTTCCTCCCAGTCCCTCCAATTCATCTCTCAATCCCTTTCCGCCCACCCACTTCATTCCCGATAAAGGTTTTATGTCTGAAACGTCGAATATCGTGTTCCTCAGAGTCCGTCTAACAGGCTGTGCTTTTCTAGCCCCACACTTTTTGACTCTGATCTCCAGCATCTGCGGTCCTCACTTTCTCCTGCTGAAGGATTTGCACAGTTTAGGGGAGTGAGCAAAGAAGTGGCAGGTGGAGTATAACGTGGGCAAGTGTGAGGTCATGCAGTTAGCCAGGAAAAATAATGGCATGGACTATTTTCTAAATAGCGAGCTCGTTCAGAAGACTCGGGGGTGGGGGTGGGGTGGGGTGCTAGTCCAAGGATCTTGAAAGGTAAACCTGCAGGTTATCAGCAATTGGGAAGGCAAATAAAATGATTCCATTTATTTCAAGAAGGCTTGAATATAAATGCAGGGATGTACTTCTGAGGCTTTATCAGGTTTTCGTCAGGCTACAGTTGGATTATTGAGCACAGTTTTGGGTCCCATATCTCAGGAAGGATGTACTAGCCCTGGAGCATTTTCCGATAAGATTCACGAAAGTGGTCCCAGGCATGAAAAGCTGAGCATATGAAGAACATCTGAGGGCTCAGAGTCTATATTTGAGAGAGTTCAGAAGAATGTTAGGAGGTCTAATTGAAACTTGAATGACTTGAACAGGGTGGATTTTGGGAAGATATTTGCAATGGAGGGGAGACTAGGACCCGAGGGGACAGAGTAAAGAGAAGACCTTTTCAAACACAGATAAAGATGAACCTCTTCAGCCAGAGATTGGTGAATCTAGGGAATGCACTACTACAGAAGGCTGTTGATGCCAGGTCATTGAGTATATTTAAGAGTAAGACAGATAGGTTCTTGATTGTAAAGGGGATGAAGGGTTACAGATAGAAAGTGGAAGAATGGTGTTGATAAGCTTAACAGCCATCATTGAATGGCGGTGCAGGCTCAATGGGCTGAATGGCCAAATTTCTGCTCCAATGTATTCTGGTCGTATGGTTAATATTGGATCTCCTCACCCCTCATTGGAGGTGTATCCTGGAATTTGATTTTCTTATGATTTATAAAGAGTAACATCCCAATACTGATGACTGGGAAATATCATGTTCCCTCCCTCAGTCTCTGCAGCCATGTCCCCAATAACATAATCACACTGAAATTGAAAACCAGTGCATGGTACTTAATCAGTTGATTGACGTCGACAACATTAACAGCATGAGACTCACATGCCCTCTCTGATCCTCGACTAACCATCTGAATTGTGTGTCATATCATATTCTCTGCTAACACATCGATGCCATTTGTCTGTTATACTTCATGTTGACGAAGGCACATTTGCCTGTCAGATTATGGACTAGAAAAGTTCTCTCCATATTTTACTGACATTATAATCACTGATCAGTAGTTACAGACTGTATGATTCCATTTATAAACGGAGAAACTTGGTTATGTTCTGACAATCCTTTAACATTACTCCCATATCCAAGGCAGATTGAATGATTACACGCAATCAATCTACCATCTCCAATATTCCTTCTCTCCGCCACTCCCACATATCCCAAGCTAAATGAGTAAATTTTAAACGTTCTTTTGAATTTTAATAAAATCTATATTGAACTCAAAGAGGTTAAATTGAGTTATTTGTTCAGTGACTGTGACTAATATAAATCTCCGTGGATCCTAATTATTCCAGTGGAGAGTTTCCATCGTTGAAAGATAAATGGGCTCTGTTTAATGTGGTATTCCATCGTGTGAGTAGGAGCATCACTTACAGCACTAACAGGGATCAGCAGCTCGAGAGAGAGGGAGAGGAGAAATCAGAATCTGAGAACATTCGACAGGAACGTTACAATAATAGTTCATAATCTGAGGACAATGGATTAGCATGTTCCAACAATGGATCCGAATCTGAGAACATTAGACTGGAATGTACAAACAATGGACAGGAGTTTATCCGAGGGTCTTTACTGGCTTTCTCAGCCTTGGATATCATTAGCATATCGGATCCAGGATATCCTTTGGATTATTCAAGGTGTTTACTATCCCATTCTCGCGATAGTTGGTATTCCTGGTAAGTCATTTTATTTGTTTACTAAACTGGGTTGAACTGAATTTCGGCTCATGATATGTACATTTTGGAAAATGCAAGTCAATATCTTCAGTTCCAAACAAAAAATCATTTCCTTATATATTATAACAATCAAACTACTATTTATAAATTACTCACTGATATGCGAGAAGGAACCAGACTCTTCTCAAACTCCATAATCCATTTTGTCCTTCACAGGTTTATATCTCCATGTCCTCCCCACTCACCAATCCTGTCCAATACCACCGTCATGATATCCCAGTCTCGTCCCAGACCATTTGTGCCTTTGTTCAATCCGGATGCAACAGTTTCACGTTCCTAGTAACCATGTCCGTCACTAAATAATTGCTATTGAGAATGTTTAACTTGCTCTCTGCACATAAGGGAAGACAGTTTATAGTGGTCAAGCCATTGACTCATAATCTAGAGCCACAGAATAATGGTCTGTTGATATCTCATGAAGGAAATTGGGGAGTTTAAAAGCAACCATTATCATTTGTTATTAAGACCAATCTGCTTGCCTCAAGACCTTTAGGGAAGTCAATGTGTCATGATTCCCTCCTCAGGTTTCCGTGTGATTTCTGTGATGAACACGTGGGTGTACTGTACCTTTTAGATAATTAAAAGCCAACACTAACGACCTGACAGCACCAAGAGTTCTGAAAAATAGATATAATGTAACATTTGGTCGAACAACCCAATTAGGTCATTGTCTCGAAACAAATTCAGCAAAACATTTTAAATTATACTCCAAAATACCCACCTCCAATCAAGTTTTAATTTATTATATTGACAATCTTAACAACCAATGATACCATCCAATAGTTTGGTGGTACAAGGCCGTGGAAAATTGAAAAATTGGGAGAAGAACGGCCAAGCTACCAGCATGCAAAGGCTGCCTGAAACATAGCTTTCCTATAAGTACCTTTAACTGGTGAAGCAGAGTCCCCAAGAAGGAAAGAAGACAGGAAAATGGAGAAGAACCAAAAGCTTCCTGGTTTTGAGATAAGCAGTTTTGTTTTGTATATCTTAATTAGGAGTCTTGTCGACCTAGTATTGTGGAGGGGGAAGGTTAAAGACAGGTTAAAGGAAGAAGTTGTAAATAGTCGTTAGTTTATTATTCTCTGTTATACTTTAAGAAATAAAGTTGTTATATTTTACTTTAAATAGATTTGGACTCTAGAATTATCACAGATTACAGCATGGGATAAATCTTTTCTCTGTTGCTGGTTTTAATTAAACAGGAAGATTTATCCTGTGTTGTAACACTACAAGCCCAAAGCTATGCGTTTTACTCTTTATGGTACTGTGGAACAGTTGAATCAGCCACTCAGTTCAAGATCTGCATAACATGCTGCACTGGCCAGAACTTCATACATCCTGTGAGAGAAGAATAAAGGTAAAAATAGCTCCCTTTTTCTGCCTGTTTTCTGTATTGCTACATCTCATTTCCATTCAGGTACGTGATCATCCCCTATTTTAGGTGTATTCAATCTCATTGAAATTCTCCCCGAGAGTGATGCACATCTCCATAGGAATCTCTGGTGCTGGCTTTATTGATGCTGACGTACAGATATAAGGCACTTATAAATTCCATGTCAGTCATTGTGCATGGAGAAGGAATGGCTTTTTGTGGCACATGAAATAAATGGCAATGTCTAAATGAGAGAAAAGATGTTTTTGACAATCCCTGAGAGTGTTGTTGAGACAGTATTTGGGGTACTGTGGATAGTCTTTATCTCAAGTTTCACCAGACTAATCCCTGGGATGATGGCACCATGAACAGTGAGTGAAGCTCAGTGAGAGAATAAGAGGTGTTTGCATTGAACCTTAAGGGGAATGGACAATTACCCATGATGTTCTAAACAGATACTGTTACGGTGATAAGTTCCATGGTTTTTTTCACTCAGATTACATGATTCTCCATAGTTTAAGAGCCTCTGAGAACGTTCGACCCAACCACCCCCACTCCCTATTTCAACTGAGACAAAGAGAGAAAGGAGGGGGGCGGGGTTCAGGCTTTTGAATAAACTCTCCCAACGTTAATACAGTTCAATTGGTGCGTGATTCTGCCATGAAAGTCATGTTATCCATAATCCCGACAGCAGCAACAGTACCTTCGTTATAAAAGTGTTAACTCTTTTCAGCATTATAGAGAGAAGGAAAGTCTTTTTTTTATGCCACAGGAAAGAAACGGAGATGTCTAAGAGGAAAAAAGTTATTGTGATCATCGCTGGAAATGTTGTTGAGGCAGCATTTGGGACACTGTGGACAGATTTTCTCTCCTTTATAAGGAATGATCGCCTTGCCACAGAGAGAGTGCAATGGAGCTTCACCAGACTAATTCCTGGGATTATGGTACAATGAGGAGACAGTGAAGATTAATCTCTGGCGTTGTGAGAGAATGAGAGGCGATTATATTGAAACTTGAGGGGGAGGGACAGTCACTCACGATATTCTAAATAGACACTGATACAGTGAAATATTCCATGGCTTCTTTTTTACTCGGGTTACATGATTGTCGATAGTTTAAGAGTCTCTGAGAATATTCCCCTCACTCCACACCCAATCCCCATGTCGCATGTGAGAGACAGAGGGCCAGTCTTTGAATAAACTCTCCCCACATTATTACAGTGCATTTGGTGTATGGTCCTGCATTGAAAGTCTCGTTATCCACAATCCGTACAGCAGCCACAATACCTTCATGCTAAAACAGTTAACTATTCCCACCAGATTCTGACTTCCATGGAGACGATGGGTGTGTCTTCTCGGCGATGGAAAATGCCTCCTTGAAATCATTTAAATTCCCTCCTCACTGCCAGCAAACTATGTTAATGCAACACACGTTCTACAAACAATGGAACCATGATTAACATCATGGAGTCCTCTATTAGTGCAGTCTCGGTTTCATTGGTTTGTCATGTTGGAATATCAATGACCCCGTCATGTTCCGTATAACTGTCTCGTAGGGATGAATAGACACCTCCTGGTCCCATGGAACAGGTTTAAATGTCTGACTGGGCTCTGCCTGTTCCTGGTTAACAGCTCGATGCACTGAACAGACCACTTTCCTTCCTGTCTAACAGGCAGGAGTATTGAATCTGCTGTCACTCTTCCTGTTCCTGAATGCTAACTCATACCCATGTGCAACCAGCTGGAGATGCTGAATGAGCTCCTCTTTTAACTGTAGAAATGTGCAGTGCCTGGCCGTGCTGTTACATAAATGTTACCGACACTTTAACAGCACAAACCGGAATGCTGTCCGCGTCTTGCTGCACATGGACACAGAATGGTTCAGGAGCTGATGGGGGACAAAATGTTCTGAACATTCTGTGATCTTCAGTCATCATACCTACTTCAGATCTTATGATGGGAACATAAATTGATGGAGCAGCTGAAGATGTTTGTGCTGAGGGGGCTAACCTGTGGATCTCCTGCAGAGATGTCTTGGGACTGAGAGGATTGTTGGCAACTGACCCCAAACCTCTTTATTTGTGTTCTGAAAGAACCCGTCCAGTGGGAAGGTTACACCTGATCCACATTCAGATCAAACAAGTAGGTGGTCCCGATGCCATCCTCAGACAAACACTGCCTTGGTATCAAAGCCATTCGCTCTTTCCTGAGCCTCTGTGTTCGCCTCTTTTTCATATCAATAGGTGTTGGTGTATGTGTGCGGAGTGCTTTCCTCTCACAGAAGGTAATCACTGTCAGGAATGACCTGGGCTAGGGAGCTAGGGGAGCTATATTACTGAAAGCATTTAAGGAGGAGGTAGATGGATTTTTGACCTGTCAGAGAGCTAAGGGGTGAAGAATTGGGCATTAAAGAGGAGTTACTGTCAACATTAGATCAGCCATGATGTTATGCAATGGCTTGATCATCCGAATTACCTGATCCTGTTCCTTTTGTCCTCATATTCAGTAATTGCAAAGTTAATGGCTTTAATTTTCCTAAACGTTGCAATCACAGATAGTAAAGTATTTTGTGAGTCAACTCTAGTTGAGGTATGGGGACTGTATTCACCGTGAATCTGGGCCTATAATATTACCAACAAATGAACCACAAGTTGCAGAGAGGAACGACTGTGTAAAGAGACTAGAGATGTCTTTCGAACCAAATAACACTTTCCAACGGACACCAAACCATGTGCGACAGTCTTGAGGGACTGAATGAGATTCTGTGTTACTGTTGACCAGGTATTTGGAGCAAGTGGCCTCGATCTGTTCCTTGCGTGAGCTGTGAGGGGTTGTATAGAACATAGCAACACAGGACTGAGCAGCAGGAGTGGGCCATTAAATACTTTATCACTACTCCATGTGCTTTTGGTCTCAGCAGCACGTTTCTGTCTGTATACCATTTTACTACATACAAAAACAACTTTGAATAAATGCAAACATCTAGGCACCACAATCCTCTGGGGAAGGGAACTTCCACTTGAACAGCCTTTTGAGAATTTCTCATTTGTGTTTCAAAAAATGTTGTGGGGTCACTATGTCCGTTTCCAGTCACACTCCTCCATTGGTTACACCCATCTTAAATGCAGCCAGTTTAGTGATGTGGCCAATGATTTAGGTCTCAGAGTAGGTCATTTTCGAGAAAAATGTGAGACACAGAAAGTTGGACTCATAACAAATGGTAAAATGATAGAGTGCCCCAAATGTTATTCTGCATTTAAAGTTATTTTGCTCACACAAGTTACTGGTAGTGAGATTTCTTTCTGGAACAGTGGGATTTGGCTGAATTCCCTTCGTTTCAGGCAATGAAGAGATTCCAATGAGTCCTCACCACAAATCCTTCACGAGTAGTAAAGATGACTCAGGGATTTTATGATCTCACACTTGGCTATCGAGCGGAACAAAGTAAGAGAGAGGGGTCAATCGGCTGCTGCTGCTCAGACAGGGAACATTTTTCTCCCTTTCTGTGTTGGAACATACAATTTTGTCAACTGAATATCAAACTGGACCATGTGCGATCTTCTGGAACTTTCTCTGGAAAATCTGATTGTGAATCATATGAAGGTGCGTCATTGCTCTTGTACACAATTCCTTCCAATCGCAAAAAAAAATGTCCCCACTTTATAATTTGAAGACATGCTTACATGTGTCTGTGTAATTTGTAAATATTGGTAGGTATCTTCATAGTATGTGTGTTAATATCAATGCATCTTTTTTCTTAAAGTTTATTCTCTAGCTTCAGTCTCCCTGACAGGAGATAATATGCATCCAGCTGATACACTTTTCAGAAAGTCATGGATAGTTCAATAATATTTCTCAGCTAAGATCAAAACTGATGATCCCCAATAACAAAAGGCTTGCATTCCAGGAATGAGTAAAAGGAAACCTCTTCGAAAATCTTCAAAAATAATTATATCTTTTTATTTTAGTTTAGGGGATCAATCCTGCACAAAGTGCATCAGGTGTGGTCTCAGCAATGCCCTGTACAGATGCAGTAAAACATTTCTGTAACTAAATCTGATACCTTTTGCCAAAAACAGCATCATTCCACTTACCTTCCAAATCACTTGCTGCATCTGACTTCATATGATTAATGTCTCAAGAACATGGAAACCTCGTGTATCACAGAGTTCTGCAATCTGGCTCCATTTAAATTGTTTACCATTGTTTCATCTTTCATGCCAAAATAGACAACTTACCTTATGTTATTTCTGCTGAAGGTTTGCTCACTAACCTTGCCTGCCTGTATCACATTGCAGACTCACTACCTCCATTTGATGACACATTGAATGACCATCTTGGTGTATGAGCTAATTGAGCTCCAAGCCATTCTCTCCCCTTCCTCCAGATCTTTGATACAGATCATTGATCATTGATGACCCCACAGTGAACTCTGAGGCATTCCATCAGTAACAGCTTTGCAACCTGAAAATAAACATTTATCTCTACTCTCTTTTTCTTGTTAGCGAAAGCTTCGCTGTTCCTGTGTAGCAACTCAGGTGGGTTGAATCGGCTCCTCCTGGACTGTGCAGTGCACAGAACGAGCTGAATAACTTCATTCCATATTCCCGTGTAATTCCTTAGAGGGACGGAATGGTCTCCTCCTATGCCATTGTAACGATCCAGTCTGACAGAATAGAGTGGTCCCCAACCCTGTAAAAGCATCGAAGGGTGGATTGAGTGAACAACACATCGGGTAGGGGCAAAGGTTGCCCATTCGGCTGCACCATTCAGAATGTTCATGGCTGATCCGAGTGTGTCTGACCATCCATTTCCTGTCTGTTCCCACTAAACACTAACCCTTCTGTCCGGTAAAGATCAGTCGAGCTCAGCCTTGAATACCTTCAATACCCGAGTCTTCACTGTTCCCTGAGGATGAGGACACCACAGGTAGAACAACACTAACGGGAAAGGGACGTCCTCATTTCATTGTGGGTCTGTTATTTTAAAACGTGTTAACTGAACATCAAATCACCACATCTTTTCAGACATAAGGACAGAAGAATTAGGTATGCTTATGAATATAATCCATTCCGGACTCCAAACCTATCCCACATTCACACTGACCCTTTCCAATCAATTATGTATCGCACCCAGCCTCTGCTGCTGTCTCAGGAAGAGAATGCCTGATAGCATAATACCGCAGGAGCATTAAAGAAATGAGCAGATTGAGGCCATTCAGCCTATCGAGTCGGAAATCCCACTCAATCACTTCTTATATCAACCTCGACCTCAATCTTCTGCCGTCTCCCTAAAATCCTTGATCCCCTTACAAATTAAAAACATATCGATTTGTGTCTTAATGACACTAGCGTCTGTGCCTCTGTGTATCTATATGTAAGTGTTTGTGCGTGTGTCTGTGTGTGTGTGTGTCTGTGCCTCTGTTTGTGTGTGTCTGTGTGTGTGTGTCTGTGTGTGTGTGTGTGTGTGTGTTTGTTATCTGTGTGTTTGCGTGGCTACATCAGTCTGTCTGTGCTTCAGCCTGTGTTTCGATCTGCATTTATGTGGATTTGTATGTGACTGTATATGCATTTGTGTGGTTATACGTGTATGTATACCTATCTCCTGGTAAGTATTGTGTGTGTTCATCTATGAATTTCTGTATCTGCGTCTCTGCGCTGTGAGGTATCTGTGTGGTTTTTTGGAAGTATAAGGACTGTTGTTGGAACTACCAGTGGGTTTAAACTGAGAATTGTCTTATCAATGAACATTGCTCCTTAACTGGTCAGTGGATGTTTCAAATTCTCCACACGAGGCGTCCTGGTCCTCTTCGGCTCTTTAAGACTCCTCCCTACATGGGAGTGAGGGAACGGATATCGGGCACTCCACTACCCGGCTTGGCCCTTTCTATCCTATTCCAGGCTGTTTCTCCTGGAATAGGAGAAAGGGATGGAGGGAGAGTAGGAATGGGTAACCCTGCTGTTTCTCCTGGCGTAGATGGGGGGATTTGTGAGGTGTATGGAAGGAGCCAGTCGACAGTTTTGAATCCATATAGTATTATTAGTTGCTGAATTCATTAGTGAAAGTGGTAGTGCCTGAGCCTTATTTGGATACAGAGCGTGAACCTTGTCCGGTGTCGGTGCTATAACAGATATACAGTGCGTGTGAGGGAGCAGAGAGTATATGGTAACTCTTATCCTAACAGAGTGAGGAGGATGTTGTTGCCTGTCCAGTTTTGTGGGACTTTTTTTTCAGATCATCTCAGCGTCGAGGTGAGCCTCCCTGTATGTCTTGTCCAGATCTATCACTAATGATGACACAGAACTGTCCCTCAGATTCCACAGAATCAGTTTAGGTAGAGTTTAAAGATAGCAAGGAGAAGCAAATATTGGTGTGTTATATATCAAAGCCAAAACGGTAGCCGAAAATCTGATCATCATATGCTCTGGAAATAAGATAGGCAAGTATTGTGGATACTGCAGTCTTATTAGATGATCTCAAGTTGTATCTAAACTGTGTTAACTAAATGACAGCTGATGCGGTGAATAATAATTTCCATAAGTGTACGTGAGGTGGATTGAAGAGTATGTTGTGAAGCAAACTAGAGAGCAGGTTATTTCGGATTTAATGTTGTGTGGTCAGAAGGACGAATTATTAACCTTAGTCTGAAGCAGCTTTTAAGGAATAATGGCATGTATAATGTGCATTTTACAAGGTGTCTGTCGACAATATAGAATGCTTGAATATTCTAGTCAAACATCATGGAAGACTGGAGGCTAGAGTGTCAAGATATCTTCAGGGAATTTGGAAAGTACAATATAACATTCAGTGGGAGGCAAGCAATGGTTGTTAGAGTCATAGAGTCTGACAGCACGGAGACAGGCCCATCAGCCCAAACTGGTCCATTCCAACCAAAATGCCCATCCTCGCTAAACCCACTTACCTGCCATTGTCCCGTATCTTTCTAATCCTTTACTATCCATGTATTTGTTCAAATGCCTTTTAAATGTTGTTAATGCATCTGCCTCAATCACTTCTCATTCCATATTCGTAACAGCCAGTTAAAAGGTTGTTCCTCCCCTCTGATCTTAAACTGATGCTCTCTCGTCTGTGATTGCCCAACCCTGGGGGAAAAAAGACTGGGTGCATTCACTCTATTCATTCCTGACATGAACTTATAAACTTCAATATGATCCTCCCTCAGTCTCATGCGCACAAAAGTAAAAGGTCCGAGCTTGTACAATCTCTTTCTATAACTCAGACCATTGAGACCATGGCAATATCCTTGTTTTATTTTTCAGCACTCTTTCCAGTTTAATAACATCCTTCCTATTGCAAAGTGAACAAAACTGAACATAACGCTATCAATATGGCCTCACCAGCATCCTGGATAACTGCAACGTAATTCCCTAATTTCGCTACTCAGTGATATAAACCGATTAAGGCCAGTGTGCCAAAAGCTCTCTTCACTGTCTACCTCTGAATCAACTTTCAGAGAACCATGCACCTGAATTCCAAAGTCCCTCTGTCCCACTACACTCTTTAGGACCCAACTATTCACCATGAAACTCCAAACTTGATTTGACTTTCTAAAATTCAAGAACTTGCACTGGTCTATATTGAAATCCATTTGCCATTTCTCAGCCACTTCTCCAGCTGATCAAGATACTGCTATAATTTCTGAAATTTCTGAAAACCTTCCTCACTCTCCATGATGCTGCTTGTTTAATTGCTATCTTCAAACTTACAAATCATGCCTGTAAATTCTCATGTAAATCATAGATATATGCGAAATGTAGTGGTCCCAGCATCAATCCCAGAGTCATTCCACTATTCACATGCCTCCAGTCTGACCAGCATGTTTCCAGTATTAATCTCTGCTTCCTGCCATCAAGGCAATTTTGTACCTATTTTGCCAGCTCCCCCTCAATTCCATGTGATCTAACCTTCCAGAGCGGTGTACCTTGTGCAACCTTAGAACGCCTTTCTGGAATCCATCTAGACAACGTATTCCACCCGGACCTCCTCAACGTTGCTGGTCACATTAGCAAAGAACTCCAAAATAATTGTGAGCCATGATCTCCCTTGCATAAACTCCCGTGCTGAATTTGATGTAGGGCTTTTGCCCGAAACATCGAGTGTCCTGTTCCTCGGATGCTGCCTGACCTGCTCTGCTTTTCCAGCACCATTCTAATCTTACGCCGCACCACACCCTGTCTTTCCAAATGCATGTATATCCAATCTCTCCGAATTTTCTAAAGTAACCTTGCCACTAGCTTTTAGGATTACTGGTCTTTAGTCCACAGAATTATAGTTGTGGCATTTCTTGAATACGGGCTCAGCATTCGCGACATTCGAATTGTCCAGGACCTCACTCGTTGGCCAACGATGATAGAAAAAAGGCAAGCAGTGCTCCCGCAATTTCTTCTCTATCCTCCTATCCTCCTGCGGTGTTCCTGAATATAACTGGTCAGGACAAGGAGTTTTTAGAAATACTGAAAAGTCTGAAACATCCATCTGTTTATTTCAGGTACAAACACCAAAGAGTGCGAAAGTGACTCAATGATGGTTAACATAACAAATTGGAAAATATGTTAATCATAGTAAGTGACTTCAGAAGAATTCCAGCTATTGTGGAAACCTGAGAATTCTCAGAAATTAATCATCCCAAAAAGGAAGGCCATGAAACTGAAAAGGAAATCAACAAGAGAACATACATGCTAACAAACAGGAACACAAAGACTGCATCAATCTGCGATCTATATTACAAAGGAAACAAAGTAAAAGCAAGGTCAAACGTGGAAATTTGTAATCGGGAGAGGAGAGAGGTCATTGTGGAGAACAGGGAAATGGCCAAGAAAACAACCAGTTACATTGCATCTGTCTTCATGGAGGAAGATCCAGGAAATCATCCAGTAATACCAAGTGATCATATCGGACTCCTGGAGCTAAAGACATAAAGTTAATTCATATCAGTAGCAAGGTAGTACTTGAACATGGAGCTGGATTGAGCATTGCTAAGTCTGACGAAACAGATGTACATCCTATCAAAATGTCAGAAATAAATCACCAATAGTAGCATTAATTGCGCTGTCGATGACTGTGTTTTATTTTCCTGGACATTCTGCAGAGACCGGAAACTATTGTGTATAAACGTGAATCAAGCACTATAAATAAATGGCTGGGATCCAAACAGCTACAAAGGGAAAAAGGCATAGTGTGGAAAACTGCAAAGCAGTTCACTTGACATTTGTAGGGAAAAAGTTGGAAGCTATTACACAGGATGACATTTTTGCTATTTAGAAATTAACAGCGATAACGGGGAGAATTAGCATGCTTTTCTAAGAGAGAAAACATACTTGATAAACTTCGGAATTGTTTGAAGTTGTTTCTTACAGCATCGATAATGGGGAATCAGTAGAAGTGGCATATATTGGATTTACGGAAAGGTGTCTATAAGATCTCAGTGAGTTCGTAAATGCAATGAATGTGAAGGGTATTTGGAGGAATATATGTAAGTAGAAAGTTAAAGTTTGGTTCGCCATCATTTAAGAGAGTCAGAACATTGATGTAAAGACATGTTGAACCAGTTTCACTGCGTGTTGATAGGACTGTACCTGGAGTATTGTGTACAGTTTTGGTGACCGAATCTCAGAAAGAATATACTGACCACAGAGGAAGTGCAATGGACATTCTCCAGATTAATCCCTCAGATGGTGAGATTGCCTCATGTGGAAACTCGGCCTGTGTTCTCTCGAGATTTAAATAATGGAAGGTGGGTCACAGTGAAATTTAGACAATTCACAAAACATATGACAAGTTGGTAATTAACAGAACGCTTCCCTCGCTGTCTATTCTACATTCAAGGGAAATAATTGCAGGATTTGGGAGAGGCCAGTTAAGACTGTAATAAGGTGGAAATTCCTCACTTGGAAGGGACTAACTAACACAGGGGCATGGAAACCTACTGGCAGGCAAGGTAAGTGAGAATCTCCAGATATTCTCCAAGTGTGTCCAGCGGAACAGAATAACCAGGGAACAGGTAGGATCCATTAGTGACTTGCCAAGTTGCATCCAAATCATCTTAGTGGTAGGAGACAGACGGTGGTGGAAGAAGGCTGTTTGAGCGATTGGAGGCTAGTGTCCAATGGTGTACCTCGAGGATCTGTGTCTCTTAATAGTTGTGATCCTGAGGTGTTGGTATTGGGCTGGGGTGGGCAAAGCTAAAATTGCATAACACCAGGTTATATTTCAAAAGGTTTATTCGGTGGCACTAGATTTCGAAGTGCTTTATCAAAGTGTGCAACTACCTTATGAAGATGCAGTGCTTCGAAAGATCGTGCCTCCAAATAAACCTGTTGGAATATAAGCTGATGTTTCCTGATTTTAAACCTTTGCATAAAGGATGCAGATGTGAATATCGATGAGGGGTGGGGGGTCTCATAAGTAGGTTTGTGTTTGATACAAAGATTGGCCGGGTAATTGGCAGTGAGGAGGAAGGCCTTATGATACAGCAAGATACAGATGGAATGGTCAGATGGTCACATCAATGGCAGGTGGAATGTAACCCTGATAAATACGAGGTCATGCACTTTGGAAGAAGGAACCTGGCAGGGGAGGACTCAATGAATGGCAGCACACTGGGAAGCTCAGAGGGTGCTTCTCCACATATCCCTGAATGTGGCTGGACAGGGTAACATACAATTTGAGAAAGCATATGGGAGCGTAAACATAGCCTTCACATATCGAAGCATAGATAATAAGAGCTATGCAGAACTTTTGTTAGCCAAGATGGAATGCTGTGTGTAGTTCTGGGAGCTACATTACAGTAAGGATGTGATTGCACTGGACGGAGGATATTCACCAGGATGTTCCCTTGGATGGAGCAAATCAGCTCTGAAGGGAGGCTGGATAAGCTCGGGTTCTTTAGTTTGGAGCAGAGAAGGCTGAGGGGGACGTGAACCAGCAGGATAAGATTACGATGGACATGGACGGGGTGCATAGACAGCAGCTGGTCCTTTTAATCAAAGGGACACACTTTTAAAGTGAAGGGTTTGAGGCTTAGTGAGGATTTGAGGACTGCTTTTCACTCAAAGTGTGTTGGGGTCTTGGATGCACGTCGTGAGAGGGGAATTGTCAGGTTAATCTCAAAACCATTAGAAAATACATGGCTGTGCACTTGAAACGCCATAAGATTGAGAGCGACGGGTTTTGTGTTGGAAAGTGGGGCGAATGCAGACCGTGCTGTATTTCTGATAGTACAGAGGTCTGTGATTCTGTGATTGTATGGCTGTGCAAGGTCAATCATTCAGTAACTTAATCTCGGAATTGATGGATATCTGAAGAATATCTTATCAAAGTACATATGAGTGAATTGTCATATCTTCTTAAAAACGTCAATGGCAAAATTAAGAGGAAAAGGTGCAGCTTCCTTACAGTCTGATACCAGATAATTGAGGACAGGGAAATAGCAGATAAATGGAGCAAGTACTTCAGTTATGCCTACACAGATGAAAAAAAAACAAAAATAAAATTTCCTCGCAATGCTAGGGAACTTTAGTCTGGTGAGAAAAATGAAATTAACAACTAAACGATTTTAGAGAAAATATTGGACTGAAATTATTGGGCATAGACAAAGCCAACAAAGGTTTATGAAATATGAATCATATTTGCGAAAGTGGCTTTTAGCAAAATTATGGAGAAGGTATCAACGCAATACGATTGAAATCTCAGAAAGAGTTTTGATAAAGCCCCAAGTATTTTGTGCAAATTCGAATCCTATGGGACTGGGGAGAATATATGTTCATGGTTTTAGAATGGGAGAGCTGGCAGGAAACTTTGAGTAGGAATAAAATCATGGTTGACGAATGGAAGGCTTGGAGGATATAACAAGGATCGAGATTTCTCATCCAGCTATTGCCATACACAACATACCTTTGGTTGAGAGGCTCACTTGCAATATTCCCAAGTCTGCTGACAGCACTAAACGATGTCAACTTGTGAGTGGATGAGGAGGATGTAAAAAAAGGCTCCAAAGTGATTGAGACAAGTGGAGTGACTGGGCAAATACCTGGCAGATGGAGAGCATTGGCAGAGATGAGAGGTTGTGTACTTTGATGGGATCAATTGAATTTCAGCCTATCATTTGAAAAGAGATTGGTTGAAAGCATTGATCTATAAGTTAACTTAACCTGCACTTTTGTTTATTTCTGCGCAGCCCTCCAGGTCCACGTAGGGCAGTGAGTTCTGAATACGGAAGTCAATATTGGGAATGGCATTAGCACGGTGTATACAGTCTACATAGACCTAGCAAGTGGGAGCTGTAACATAGAACAGAATCTGGATCTCCCTGTACACCAGTCACTGAAAGCAATATTGCAGGAACTGAAAGCAGGTAGGAAGATAAATGGTTTGTTCACCTTCATTTCAGGGGGATTTAGAATACAGGAGTAAGGGTCATTTACTGCAACTGTACAAGGCCTTGGTGGGACCCCATCTCGAACATTGTGCAGTTTTGGTGTCCTTCCTAATAAAGGACAAACCTGACATTGAGGGAGTGCAGTGAAGGATGACCAGACTGATCTCTGGGATGACAGGATAGTTGTGGGAGCAGTGTTTGGGGTGACTGGGCCTATATTCCATAGGCTTTAGGAAAATGAGTGGAGATCTCAGTGAGATATATAAAACTCTGACAAGGTGTGACAGATTGGAAGCAGGAATGATAGTTTATTTTGTCAAAAACGGTTCACGAATCGCATTGCAGTCACATCGTACGTAATAAACAAGCATCATCAGAGAACTCTCTATATATTGATGGGCCGAAGGCACTATATATTATAATGTTTAAACATATTTTGAGATATGAAGATTGTGTGGGGAAAACTGCATTGAGGAGGTGTTCGGCCACGAAATAGCAGGGGGAAAGCTCAATGTGCTGAATGACCTCCTCCTCTCCCGATGTTTCTGTGCAGTCTGTGGGAAAGCTCTGTAAATGTCGTCACGAGCTCTCAGATGTTAGGAAGGATGTCTATTCAGGGTCAACAGGACTGTGTTTCCCATTCCCGTTTCTGATAACGAGATTGATGCCGGATGTTCTGTCAGGTTTTTTAATTTAACACCTCAGAGTAGTTTGATACAACTGAGTGTTTCACTTGGCCGATTCAGAGACCACGTCTGTGCGTCTGGAGCCACTTTTAGGCCAGACCAAGAAAGCACGGGAGATTCACTTCCTGAAAATACATTGGTGAAGGAGATCGATGTTTACAATCAACATTGGACACAAGATCACTATTACTGACATCAGATTTTAAATCTCGATATCTTATGAATTATTTTTAACTTCCATCAGCTGCCAGAGCATTGGCTGGGTCGGGATTCGTAATCTAATGATATGTCCACTACAGCACCATCTCCACATGGGGACCTATAGGAAACCACACTGACCTGATTACATCGGTTCTACTTGACAACTCTGTCAAAACGAATTCCCACCAATTTGACTGTCATGATGGGACTGAGGGTGTGGTAATTGGTGAAATTATAATTATTCTCCTATTCAGGTATGGGACATAGCTGAGTAATTTTCCACTTTGCCAGGGAGATGTCAGAGTGGGAGCTGGAATGAAACGGCTTCCCCAGGGACATGGCTTCCTGTGCAGCACAAGTCTTCAGTCCTATTGCAGGAATGGTGTCACGTCCTATTGTCTTTATCATATCTATTGTGTTCAGCTGTTTTTCATGGATCAGTGGTGCTGGAAGAACACAGCAGTTCAGGCAGCATCCAACGAGCAGCGAAATCGACGTTTCGGGCAAAAGCCCTTCATCAGGAATAAAGGCAGAGAGACTGAAGCGTGGAGAGATAAGCTTGGGGAGGTTGGGGTGGGGAGAGAGTAGCATAGAGTACAATGGGTGAGTGGGGGAGGAGATGAAGGTGATAGGTCAGGGAGGAAAGGGTGGAGTGGATAGGTGGAAAAGGAGCTAGGCAGGTCGGACAAGTCCGGACAAGTCATGGTGACAGTGCTGAGCTGGAAGTTTGAAACTAGGATGAGGTGGGGGAAGGGGTCCACATTGGTGCCCTGGGGTTGACGTGTTCCGAGTCGGAAGATGAGGCATTCTTCCTCCAGGCGTCTGGTGGTGAGGGAGCGGCGGTGAAGGAGGCCCAGGACCTCCATGTCCTCGGCAGAGTGGGAGGGGGAGTTGAAATGTTTGGCCACAGGGCGGTGTGGTTGATTGGTGCTGGAGATGTTCCCTAAAGCGTTCTGCTAGGAAGCGTCCAGTCTCCCCAATGTAGAGGAGACCGCATCGGGAGCAACGGATACAATAAATGATATTAGTGGATGTGCAGGTAAACCTTTGATGGATGTGGAAGGCTGCTTTAGGGCCTTGGATAGAGGTGAGGGAGGAGGTGTGGGCACAGCTTTTACAGTTCCTGTGTTGGCAGGGGAAAGTGCCATGATGGGAGGGTGAGTCGTAGGGGGGCGTGGACCTGACCAGGTAGTCACGGAGGGAACGGTCTTTGTGGAAGGCGGAAAGGGATGGGGAGGGAAATATATCCCTGGTGGTGGGGTCTTTTTGGAGGTGCCGGAAATGTCGGCCGATTATTTGGTTTATGGGAAAGTTTGTAGGGAGGAAGGTGAGCACTAGGGGCGTTCTGTCCTTGTTACAGTTGGAGGGGTGCGGTCTGAGGGCGGAGGTGCGGGATGTGGACGAGATGCGTTGGAGGGCATCTTTAACCACGTGGGAAGGGAAATTGTGGTCTCTAAAGAAGGAGGCCATCTTGTGTTTTATAGAACTGATCTGATCTGTTAGTCTTGGGATCATTTCCTCTCTCCATCAGATATTAGTTCTGCTGGTCGGAATTTAACCAGTTAATTGCAGTAGCTTTAATGGGTTGTCAACAGGTTTAGGTCCACGTGATTCCGACCCTGGCATGTTCACCCACACTCATCACTGAACCATGGATCGGCTTGATGGTAATGGTAGACTGATGAATTATCGTCGGGAAAATGTTACAGATTGTCGTTGAATACAATTCTATTTCTGCTTCTGCTGAGGTCTAAAGCATCACATGATAACCCAGTTTGAGTTGCAATGTCTACAATTCAATTCTACTGACTGTCACCCAGTTCACACCGAGACCCATTCATCCATCAGCCCTGTATTCTCTACCTAACTTGGTTTCTGATGCAGCAACACTTGCATTTTCATATTCTCATCCTGCTGAGGGCCTCTCCCTGGTGTCATGCCTCTAATTGGTTACTTTAACTCAATCCATTTAATTTAGTGATCTAAATCGTTTCTCTTCCACAATGTCAACTTCCGTATTTGAAGTGAATGTGTTTCCCTCTGTTTTTCTCCCTGACCATGATTAAGAGCTCTGTCGTGTCAGTGATGCCAGATTTATGTAGTTTCAGAGTCAAGGAACTTGTGCACCATGCGTTATTGTTCAGTTCCCAGTGTACGGCTCTCCATGTTGGACAGGATGCTTGAGCATCTTTGACATACTTCTTTGGAAATTGTCCAAAACAGAAATTGCTGAAGAGATTGCTGAAGATGTTGCAGCATCTTCTGGAATGAATGCAGGGTTAAACTTTCAGGTCCAGTGACCCTCTACAAAGCTCTCAGTTTCTCAAGCAATTTTGGTATTTTTATTACTGGTATCCATAGTTATTTGTTTTGTGAAAATGTGTTCTGTGCCTGTTCATTTCTGGAGAAACTCAAGCAGGTCTGTTCCGCATTGCTTTTAATGAATCCACGAACTCGTCTGACTTTCCAGAGAAAGCGAAAACTTTGTGGACATTTTAACGTAAGCTGGATATTTAGATAATTATGTTTATCCTTCAAGAAATTTTGTTGGATTTTTCTGGTATTAACTAGTGTTAAATTATAGCCGGGGATGAATAGAGTACTCATTTTTAACTTCTTCATTAGTATTATTACTCCTTTTCGCTGTCTTTGCTTGTATCTGGGGTGCAGCTCAAGCTGGAGGGAGTTACAAATGTAGTTGTGATGAATAAGTGCCGACCGAAGGGCAGTTCAAGGCTGATTTTTGTAGTTAATTGCCTTGGATTCCATATTGATAGCGGCCAAAAGATAAAGTTTTAAGGTATGTAAGCGTCTCCAGTTGGCGGGAGTGGGGGTGTGGGGGGGGGGGGGGGGTTGGTGTGGTGAGGTAAATTCCCCTTTCGAGTATCATTGGAGCTTTGGATATTATTTCGTTCTTTTTTTGTGTGTGTTTAGTTTGGAAAGTTTTGAGAGCTTGTTAGTTGTAATAGTTTTAGTTTGTAAAGTTTTTAGGGTCTATGTGTTTTTTCATTAACGATCAGAAATGTCTAATTCCATGTGAAACTCTAGAGTTGAAATGTTGCTACAGTGTGTTGTGGATAACGATGTGCTTAAATAGTGTACCCGGAACATTAAGGGGAGCCATCTGCCAGTTAAGAGGAAAAATGTACTTTCTCGTCTTAAAGCAGAGAGGGTGGATGTTGTCCTATTTCAGGAGATGCACCTTGATGACAAGGAACATTTGCCGTTACAGCAGGGCGGTTTGATCTGGTTTATTTCTCGTCTTTTAATACTAGGAATAGGGGAGAAGCCATATTAGTTAGGAAGAATCATCCACTCAAATTATTAGATTATATTAGACACTCACGGAAGGATCATCATCCCCAAAGTCTTTGGGAAATATGGGAAATGATACAGTATTTTGAGTGTTTCTTGCACCCCCACCTCACACACCCCCGCCCCCAAACCCGGGCGCACCCTCTTAAAATCCCGTTAGATGCATTTTCTAAAGTAAGTTATCTTGCATCGTGGCAGATTATTGTAGAAGGAGATTTTAACTGTCTTCTGGCCCCACGGTGGACAGAACGTCCAAAGTTCTCCCAATATCCTCGTTATAATGTAAGCAATTCGTGGATTTGTGTGCAGAACTAGAGCTGGTGGACAGCTGGAGGCAGATCTACCTCACAAGTAGGGATTTTATTTTCTTCTTTTGCCCGCACAAATGCCACACGAGGGTTTATATCTTCCACATCCCTGCAACAATAGTAGACACGGTGGGAACCGGTACAATTGGGAATATTAACCCAACATACCTGTCCAAGAAGTGGGATAGAAGTCACATAAGATTTTTTTGTATGCAGATGAGGGTCTTAGGTTTTTGTCAAATCCCACAATTTCGGCAGCTCACGTGATTTAATGCATTAATCGGCTGATCGCCTTTTCGGGCTATAAGATTAATTTTACAAAGCTGTGGCCATGCCTATGGGAGGTCTTAGGGAAATACTGGATAATGAAGGAAAATCCTGGTTTGCTTTTAAATGGTCACTGGAGTCGGGGGCGGGGGGGTTTCTATATTTCGGTATATTCATTACATCTGTCTTTGATCATTTATTTAACGTGAACTATGTCTATTTGTTCGACAAAATTATATAAGACCTTCAAAGATGGGAGGCACTTCCAACATCCTGGCTAGGTCGGATAGCTGTTCTTAAAATGAATGTCCTTCCTTATTTGTTATACCTCATGTGAATGCTTCCTTTGATGTTTCCCAGCCAGATATTTACGAAACATAATGGCTGGTTTAGCTCTTTTATTTGGCACCTTAAGCGATTCTTTATCAAGCTTACCAAATTGCAACTCCCCCAAAGATTGTGGGGAGTCGAAGTCCCAGATTAAAAGCTATCAATGAAGCTTCTTATTATCCTATATTAGTGTCTGGGCCGCTGAGGACGCAGCGTCAATACGGTTAGATATTGAACTCTCTCAGACAAAGTGAACACTTATAAGTCTGTTGTTCTTAGACAAAATGACAACATTTATGCAGTACTGTCATAACCCAATAATTACCAATAAAGTTAAAGCTTGAATAACAATGCATCAGTTCGAGGACAATACAGCTAACACCATGTTTCTTACCCCTATGGTTGGTATACCGAGTTGACATCCGGGGATAATGGATTTCATGTATAAACTGTGGGCAGTCAGGGGCGGGCCTTGCTTGAGTGATTTAGAATTAGTAGAATCCTTACAGTGTGGATACAAGCCCTTGGGCCCAGCAAGTCCACTTCAACCCTCTGAAGAGTAGCCCACCCAGACCCATTCCCCTATCATCCGATATTTACCCTGACTAATGCCCCAACCTACACACCCTGAACACTATGGGTGATTTATCAATAGCCAATTAATCTAACCTGCACATCTGTGGATCCTGGTGCTGTGAGGCCGCAGTGCTAACTACTGAGACACCACATTTTATTTGAGGGAGAAAGAATGACATCATTTGATCAAGTAACTCGTACGTATGGACTACCTAGTAGAGACCTCTTCTGTATTTTGTTCCATATCAGAGATTTGATTTTTTTTTAAAAACACACACTTTTAACAGACTCTTACAGATCCGGTAGAGGGAAGAGGGTGCCTATTGCTTAGAATACACTCTCTGTCAGTACCCTTTATCATCAGTTGGAGAGTGCTCTCTCAGAAGAGACTGTGCAGCTTTGTGATATCTGCGAGAGAGAGTTGGGGGTTCAGAACACTTCGGAGACATGGGACGATATTTGTGAAAATGCTCAAAGGATTTTGATCTGTAATAGGACCCACTCCATGCAGCCGAAAATTCTTCATAGGGTCTATCTGACCCCAGATTGTCTCTCAAAATACAAAGCGGGATTACCTTCAGCATCCCCTAAATGCAGAATGACTACAGGCAGTCTTACTCATTGCTTATGGTCCTATTGCAGCCTTTATCTATGAGGAGCACTGTGTCAAGTGTGATAGAGTGGATCTAGGGGACTGAATTGGGGATGAACCTGGTTTCTCCATTCCTGGGCCTGCCCAGGGTACTTTCCACAGATGAACATGGGAAACAAAATTCTTACTTTCCATACATTCTATGCTAGGAAAAATATTCAGTTGTGTTGGATGTCTGAACGCCTACTCCCGGGCGTGTAGGGTCATCGTAAGCACTTCATAGAGAATATCCCTTTGGACTTTCTCACTGGTATGGTGCACCAAAAAACACAGACTAAGATGAGACTTGGCATCCCTTTTTGGATACCCGCGATACAGGCTTATCTGCCACTCTAAGAAGGGCTTTTATAGAGCCACGACGCTATTGTCTAATGAATCTAATATCCGGCGATGAAGGGCTATTAACATAAATATATGTATCAGTTAATGCTCTTGATGAACACGTGCTATCGTTTTGTTATGCTGAGCTGTATTATTTATTCATTATTTATTGTTTAATTTTGTTTTTCTTCTGTCTGTGTAATGTTTAAACTTGTTTTGTATGTACGTGCAATTGGATGTATTTTTTTCAGTTATTTGAGTTGGGTTGTTATTGGTTTATTATACTATTAAAAATCTCTTTTTCAATAAAAATACTCTTTAAAATTAAAATGCTAACATTGATAGAATAGAGTCCCAAATAACTCTCATTAGAGAGATAACTCATGGTGGTTTATCCTGAGGATCACCACACCTCGGGTGTTGAGGTGAGGATGAGAGAGCGTCTCCTTCATGGTAATCTCTATTAGTGTGAGAAACTGAACCTGCGCTGTTGGCCTCCCTCTGCAACACAAACCAGCCGTCTGTCAAACTGATTGGGAGCCTGTGTAACTGTTACAGACAGAAACAGTCACAGAAAAAGGGTAAGAGAAACATTCATAACAAGGAAAGTGGTAAAATTCAGATAACGGTCAAGATAACGGCTGAGGGTAAAAACGTTCTCAGCTCGAAATTGTATTTTATAACAAGACGTGTTTAGAATATCATTAAAGTGAGTCAAGTGAAATAACGAGAATTACTAAGTGTGATTGGATACCTATAACCATAAAATACGTGTATATTTTTGTTTGGTCTGGGTAAAGCATGCAGATGGAATATATTGTTAGGAGTGTCTGTCCCTGTGGGAAATTCCCTCAACAGGTGCTTGAAAAAAACTGGGGTAAAAGTGCTTGAGTGCTGTCTGGTCAGTGAAAGGAACCCAGGGGTTGAATGACTTCATGTTCCTGTAACATGGAGCTGAGAAAATCATCAGATCATCTGGGACCTTATTAAAGTGGAGAGCACATTTGAAGGGCTGAATGGCTTCAGCATGGTGTGAATTGTGTGTGATTTGAAAAAGGTGCATCTCTACTCCTTCCTCTTATGTGTTACACACTGGGACACTGCCATTTTCCTGAAACTGGGAATTATTTGGAACATTATCTGGAACACCCCATAATCGGCATTCTCCAGAATATTCTATAACTGTGTGGGATGTTTTGCAAAGGCGAGAGGTAGAGAGAGAGAGAGAGAGAGAGAGAGAGAGAAAGTAAGTGTTGCATGCAGTAGTGAGAGTGGGGGACCATGAGAATTGTTCCGGGATAGGTGTGATCACAGATATACAGTGACTGTGAGGGAGCAGAGAGAATACGTTGACACTTATCCTGACAGAGCAGGGAAGGTTATTGATACTTGTCCCGTATTGCTGGTCATTTCTTCAGACCTCAGATACTACACTGAGCTGGGCGGTGAAAACAGACCATGCTCGGTGGGTCTAGTGGTGTGGCTCCCTTGGGAAGAGAATGTTCTCCCTCTGTACTAGCCTAATACGCCCGCCGTGCTCCGTCAAAGAACCATGGTGTAATTGCCCCTTATCTGCCAATCTGCCATTTCCCTGCCTTTGCTCTGTATCCCTCTTATCCTTTCCTATCTGTGTATTTGTCCAAATGCCTTGTCAATGTTGTTATTGTACACACTTCAATCACTTTCACTGACAGCTCAGTCCACATGCCTACCACACGCTGTGTAAAAAAGTTGACCCTCATGTTACTTTTTATTTTTTTCCTCTCCATACTTTAACGGATGTTCTCTAGTCTGCGATTTCCCAACCTTGCAAAAAATAAGTTGAAGTATTCACACCTATGTACGCCCCTCATGATTTGATAAAAATCTCTTCTTCCATAAGAACCTCCTCAGTTTCCTACTCTGTAAAGAAATAAGTTCTAACCTGTACACCTTCTCCCTATAACTCAACCCATTAGCCCAGTAGACGTCTATGTAAATTCCATCTACATTCTTTTTTGTTCAATAATATCCTTCCTAGAGCAAGGTGAACAAAACTGAACACAATACTCTAACTGCAGCCTTACTACCATCCTGTACAACTGCAACATAACGTCCCAACTTCTATTCTCAATGCCCTGATGAAGGCCAGTGTGCCAACAGCCTTCTTCAATGGCCTGTTTAACTGTGACTCAAATTTCAGATAACCGTGCACCTGATCCCCAACGTCATTTTGTTCCACTACATACCTTAAGGCCCTATCATTCATCATTAAACTACCTGGATTTGACTTTCCAAAATGCAAGACGTTACACTTATCTATATTAAACTCCATTTGTTAATTCTCAGCCCATTTCCTCAGCTGGTCAAGGTATTGCTGCAATTTCTGATAATGTTCCTCTCTCTAAACGATGCCTCTAATTTTAGTGTCATCTGCAAACTTACTAACCTTGCGTTGTGCACTCTGATCCAAATCATTAATATAGATAACAAACAGCAATGAGTTGCACCGACTCCTGAGCCACTCCAATTGGCACAGGCTTCCAGTCCGACAAGCATACCTCCACCATAGCCATTTGCTTCATTAAGACATGACAATTGTGTCGCCAATTTGTCAGTTCACCTTGGATTCCATGTGATCTAATCTTCTAGAGTGACCTACTATGTGGAACCTTATCAAAGGCCTTACTGGAATCCATATAGAATACGTCTAGCACCCTGCCCTCGTCAACCTTCATGGTCGCTTCCTCAAAAATCTCGAACAAAATGTGTAAGGCATGATCTGCCACGCACACAGCCATGCTGACTGCTCCAAGTCAAACTCTGTCTTTCCAATTTGTTTAACGAAAACAGGTGTGAAGCTTACTGGTCTATATTTCTTAGGCTTTTCTTTGCAGCCATTCTTGAATAAGGGCACAACATTTGCTACTGCCCAGTCTTCCCGGACCTAGGCCACTAAGCTTTTTCTCTTGCCTCTTGCAGTGCTCTTGGATATATCTAGTCAGGATCAAGATATTTGTCTGACTTTGGGAATTCTAATATGTCCAACAGCAACTCTACTGTGATATGGACAGTATCAAGATTTGACAACTAACCTCCTAGTGGTCATAGGTCTTCATGTCTTTCTTCATGGTAAACACAGAGGGGAAATTGATGACTTCAGCCATCTCTTCAAGTTTTACACATGCATGCCTATTTTGGATTTTAAAGCATCCTATTCTCTCTGTAGTTGTTCTTTTGCTTTACTATACTGAATTTGGATAAAGTTCTCAGCAAAGACTATCCCATACCCCCTTTTCGCCTTGGTGATACCTTCTTCAGTAAACTCCTCTATCCCCTGTATACCTCCAGGGATTCCCTTGCTACGAGCTGCCTGAACCTGAGCCACGCCTCCTTGTTTTCTGGTCAGAGCCTCAATATCTCTTGACATCCAGGGTTCTCTCTTCCAGTCTCACTTTTCCTCACAGGAAAATGGAAACCTTGAACTCGAGATATCTCACTTTTCAAGCCCTCCCACTTGCCCGAGATCCTTTTACCTCGAAACAAACAACTCCAACCATCCCCTGCAATCTCCTGTCTAATTGCAACAACATGCACCTTGCCCCAATTTAGAACTTGAAACTGTGGACCAATTTTGTACCTCCCATAACTATTTTAAAATTAATACAACTCTAATCACTTTTCCCAAAATGCTCTCCCACTTTATCTCCGTCACCTATCCTGCCCTATTTCCCAACAGTAGGTCGAGTTTGTCCCTTCCCGAGTAGGATACTCTATATAATGATTGTGGAAACGTTCTGGAACACACTTAACAAATTACGTTCCATCTAAGTCCTGAAGCATCAGGAAATCACAGTCTATGTTATGAAAATTGAAATCACCTATTATAACAACCCTATTGTTCCTGAAAGTCTCCCCAGTCTCCCTGCAAATTTCATCCTCTAATTCCCATTGTTGATTTGGAGGCTTATAGTGCAACCACTATAACATTACCATCCCCCTCTAACTACTTTGCACCATTCACGAAACATCATTAGATATTATCTCAGCATTTGAATTTTAAATGCTGGTGTGATACTCGCCTTAATCAGACCGTTTGGTATTTAAACTGTTTCCATTTACATCTCTCCATCGCAGTGATTTTCACATCCATGGCAGCGCTTGTCAAGCTCCAGTGGAGTTATTGAGCTGTAAATGGATGGGAGCTGCACATCCTGTCATTTCCAGCATTGGATGCAAGTTTTCCGTACTGGGCAGCAATCTAACACAGTGTAACCGAACAATGAAACAACCTGGGTTTATATATGAATGAACCAGTGCGGTCGGCACAACTTCCCAAGCTGGACATTTAGCCCAGGATTATAGATCAAGCATTGGTGTGGGCTGCACAGAGTTCCATTCTGGGTATTGCTGGGTTGCATTCAGCAGTGCGCCAGCTGGATCTATACAGTGCTTCATCCTGAAAGTATCATGGATGGGCTGGTTATGTGAGTTGGATTGCAAATGTGAGAGAACTAAACATTTGGCAATACCTTTTTTTTTGTTTTCAATCTTGTGATTTAACCCTTCAAATCCTGACTTATCCGGTTAGACCCATCCTTCTGGTTAAGTCCTGGTGACTGTTGTTACAACATCTGAGTCTGCAACATGGCCAACAAGTGGAGCAGAAGCTGTGGAGAGGGGAGTCTCGATAAAATGGAATGAGGGGATCATAATTAGATCAGTCGTGGTCTTCGTGAATGGTGAGGCAGGAGTCAATGGACCACAAATGCACCTTACTCATATATTTCTGTTTGTTCCAAGCAAATTCCCCTTCACTCCCAGTGTCTCATATTTGTGGGGAGTAAGGCACCTTCTCCTGTTCCTGCGTTACAGGATCCTCGGGCCTCACTAGCCTCCAGATTTCCCTGTGTCTCAGTCTCGAGCAGTTGAGTGACTCCCTCCTGTTCCTGTGTCCCAGTGTCGAGCAGTTGACTGACTCCCTTCTGTTCCTGTGTCCCAGTCTCGAATAGTTGAGGGATTGCCTCGTGTCCCTGTGTCCCAGTCTCGAGCAGTTGAATGACTCCCTCCTGTTCCTGTGTCCCAGTCACAAATAGTTGAATGACTTCTTCCTGTTCCGGTGTCCCAGTCTCGGGCAGTTGAATGACTGCCTCCTGTTTCTGTGTCCCAGTCTCGAGCAGTTGAATGACTCCCTCCTGTTCCTGTGTCCCAGTCACAAACAGTTGAATGACTTCTTCCTGTTCTGGTGTCCCAGTCTCGAGCAGTTGAGTGACTGCCTCCAGTTCCTGTGTCCCAATCTCGAGCAGTTGAGTGACTCCCTCCTGTTCCTGTGTCCCAGTCTCGAGCAGTTGAGTGACTCCCTCCTGTTCCTGTGTCCCAGTCTCGAGCAGTTGAGTGACTCCCTCCTGTTCCTGTGTCCCAGTCTCGAGCAGTTGAATGACTCCCTCCTGTTCCTGTGTCCCAGTCACAAACAGTTGAATGACTTCTTCCTGTTCTGGTGTCCCAGTCTCGAGCAGTTGAGTGACTGCCTCCAGTTCCTGTGTCCCAATCTCGAGCAGTTGAGTGACTCCCTCCTGTTCCTGTGTCCCAGTCTCGAGCAGTTGAGTGACTCCCTCCTGTTCCTGTGTCCCAGTCTCGAGCAGTTGAGTGACTCCCTCCTGTCCCTGTGTCCCAGTCTCAACAGTTGAGTGACTCCCTCCTGTTCCTGTGTCTCAGCCTCGAGTAGTTGAGTGACTCCCTCCTGTTCCTGTGTCCCAGTCTCGAGCAGTTGAGTGACTCCCTCCTGTTCCTGTGTCCCAGTCTCGACAGTTGAGTGACTCCCTTCTGTCCCTGTGTCCCAGTCTCAACAGTTGAGTGACTCCCTCCTGTTCCTGTGTCTCAGCCTCGAGCAGTTGAGTGACTCCCTCCTATTGTTGTGTCCCAGTCTCGAGCAGTTGATGACTCCCTCCTGTTCCTGTGTCGCAGCCTCGAGCAGTTGAGTGAATGCCTCCTATTCCTGTGTCCCAGTCTCGAGCAGATGAGTTACTCCCTCCAGTTCCTGTGTTCCAGTCTCGAGCAGTTGGATGACAGCCTCCTGTTCCTGTTTCCCAGTCTAGAGCAGTTAAGTGACTGCCTCCTGTTCCTATGTCCCAGACTCGAGCAGTTGAATGACTGCTTCCTATTCCTGTGTCCCAGTCTCGAACAGTTGAGTGACTGCCTCCTGTTCCTATGTCCCAGACTCGAGCAGTTGAATGACTGCCTCCTATTCCTCTGTCCCAGTGTCGAGCAGTTGAGTGACTCCCTCCTGTTCCTGTGTCCCAGTCTCGAGCAGTTGAGTGACTGCATCCTCTTTCCGTGTCCCAGTCCCGAGCAGTTGAGTGACTCCCTCCTGTTCCTGTGTCCCAGTCTTGAGCAGTTGAGTGAATCCCTCCTGTTCCTGTGTCCCAGGCTTCAGCAGCTGGGCGACTGCCTCCTAATCCAAGTTTTGTGAAAGTAGATGTCCTCCTCCTGCTCCAGAGTAACAGGCTCCAATAGTTCTGTGCTCACCTGCTGCTCCTGGCGAATGGAGTTGAGGGACTGAATGGCCTCTTCACATTCTTTACAGCTTCTCTTGACTAAAAAGCCTGTTTCTGTAAAACACCATCAAAATCTGAATGATTTATTTTTGTATTTGACTGTTAGTAATTGAGAAAACAAGCTGACTGACAGAATTCAGACGCTGAATAGCCTCCTCCTGTTCGCATGTTAAATATTCAAGTGTCAATAGACTCTCAGAGATGTACAGCACGGAAAACGATCCTTCGGTCTGGTCATCTATACCGACCAAGTATCCTAAATTAATCTCGTCCCCCTTGCCAGCAGTTGCCCCATCTCCCTCTAAACACTTTCCATGCATGTATCCATCAAAATGCCTTTTAAATGTTGTAACTGTACCTGTCTCTACCACCTCTGTTGGCTGTTCAATCCTTACATACAGCAGTCTCTGTGTGAAATGTTGTCCCTCATGTCCCTTTTTAAATCTTTCTCCTCTCACCTTAAACCTTTGCCTTCTATATTTGGACACAACTATCCTGGAAAAAGACATTGAATGTGTACCTTATCTATGCCCCTCATGATTTTATAAACCTCTTTAAGGTCCCCCCTCAGCCTCAACACTTGAAAATAGTCCCAGCCTATTCAAACTCTCCCTCTAACTCTCACCCTCCAACACCTGCAACAGTCTTTCAAATCTCTTATGCACCCTTTTAAGGTTGACATCATCTTCTCGACAGCAGGGAGACCAGAATTAAAAGCGGTATTACAAAAGTGGACAAACCAATGTCCTGTACAGATGCAACATGTTATGCAAACGCTGAGACTCAAGGCACGCACCAATAAAGGGAAGATCACCAAGTGCCTTCTTCACGATGCTATCTACCTGTGATGGCACTTTCAAGGAACTGAGAACCTGCACCACAAGGTGCCTCACAGGACAGCGATCTGAGTTGAATTCCATCCTTTAATTACTGGCTGTGTGGAGTTCGTACATTCTCCACGTGTCTGTGTGAGTTTCCTCCGGGTGCTATGTTTTCCTCCAACAGTATAAAGATATACAGATAAGGGTGGATTTGCCATGTTAAATTTCGCGTAGTATCTTGAAATGTGTAGACGAGGTGGATTAGCCATGGGAAATGCAGGCTCAGAGGGATAGGGTAGGGGTTTGTTCAGTGGGATACTGTTTAGAGGGTCGGTTTGGCCTCGATGGGCCGAATAGCCTGTTTCCTCACTGTAGGGATTCTATAATTTCTATGGAGTTATCCTTGATTGGCAACTTTCGACAGGACCCTACCTATATGTATTGCCCTGATTTTTCTTGCTAAAATGCAACACCTCACATTTATCTAAAATAAACTCCATCTGCCACTCTTTGGCTCACCTAATCCATTATATTCTGAGATACCATTCTTCCCTGTCGAATATACCACCAAATGTGGAATTATCTACAAACTTACTGACCTCACTTCATATACTCAAGTGAAAATGATTTGTGTAAGTGACAAGAGGCAGTGGACTCACTGTTGATCTTCGCGGCACACCACTGGTCACAGGTCTCCAAGGTCATTGAACAGATGTCCACTGTCTCACCCTGTCTCCAATATTCAAGAAAATGTTGGATCTAAATGGCGAGCTCTCCCTGGAGCCCAGGCAGTCTGACCTTGCTAACCAGTCTACCATGTAGAACAGTTTGGTTTTCTTACTGAATTCCATAGAGACAACATCCACACTCCTGCCTTCATCAATCATCTTCATCACTTCCTCAAAAACTTCCACCTAGTCAGTGAGACGTGATCTCCAATGTTTAAAGCCCTCTTCAGTCCTTGTCTTTCCAAATGCATGTACATCCTTTCCCTCAAATCCCCTCCAACAATTTAGTCACCATTGACGTCATGCTCACCGGTCTATAGTTACCTGGTTTTTCCTTATTTTTTTAAATAATCATACCACGTTAGCAGCCCTCCAGTCTTTTGACACGTCACCTGTGGAACTCAATGTTACACATATATCAGCAAAAGGCTGAGCAATTTCTTTCCTAGCATCCCACAAACTTCTGGGATACAACTGATCAGGTCCCAGGGATTTGTTTACCTTTATATGTTTTAAAATGTCCTGCATCTCCTTTTCATATAGACACTTTTCAAGATATCACCATATTTTTCTTCATTCTCTCTCTCTTGTAACCTCCTATACGTTAAAAACTGAGGAGAAATATTTGTTTAGTATCCCTTCCATCTCCTATCGTTCCACACATACGAAGCCTTACTGATCTTGAACGTGTCCTATTCTCTCCCTAGTTAATATTTTGCTATTAAAGGATGTGTAGAGTAGCTTCAATGCCTCGTTAACACTATTTCTAAAGCCATCTCATGGTCATATGTTTTGGCCCGATTTCCCCGTTGACTATACACTTACTGCCCTTATATCCCTCTCAGGATTCACTTGATCTCAGCTCTGTTTACCTGACCAATGCCTCCTACCTTACCTGGACCATGGCATCAATATATCCAGCCATACAGCACTCCCTGCACCAACCAGCCTTGCCCCTCTCACTAATAGGAGCACGTTGGCTCTGGACTCTCTGAAACCAGGTTTTGATGGCTTTGCATTTTCCAAACATCCCTTTACCTGTGAATAGGGTATCCCAACCAACCTTTCACAGGGCTCGCCTAACACTTTCAAAATTGGCCTTGTTCAAAGTTAGAACTTTAATGTTTACATCGGGTCTTTCCTATTCCAAAACTAATTTTAAACTAATATTTATGTGTGACAGACTTGAAAGTTAAGTAAACACTCCTTGCACCTCCGTAACAGGCTCGAGAGGCTGAATGGGCTCCTCGTGGCCCTCTGTAATAGACTGGAAAGGCTGAAAGGCCTCCTCCTGTCCTTGTGTAACAGACTCGAGACATGAAATGGCACAGCAACCCCGTGGATTACGAGCAGCCGTTAAACTGTTTCTGATGTAGGTCCATCCCTTCTCTGTTACAGAGACACAATCAACACAATGTACTCCAGGTGCCCTCTCAGTAACACTTCATACAGCTGCAGCGACACAGCTCTTTGTTTTGAATTATTCTATTGGCAAAATGTGCCAATATTCTAGATTTCCAACTTTTCAATTAGCAACAGGCTAATATGAGCTGAATGGCCGTCACTTATGCCTCTATAAGAGCCGCATAGGGACATAATTGCTTCGGTCCTTTGCTGCGCAACAGTCTCAATGCTCTGTGTCAAGATTATGAAAGGATTTGATAACAAGGCAATTAAAACAAGGAGTAGCCTCACACTGGTCAATAAGTATCATACTTTGGGTTAAGGTATCTAGAAACTTGCCCATTTGACTCTTTTTTTAATGCAGCCAATCTGTTATTTTATAACTGCCTCCTTTCATAAACAGAGTGGAACACATATAGACCTGTGCAGGGTTCTGTTAATACTCTCATTCACAAGTTAAACAATATTTAAAAGATTTAAAGATTTATAGTCCATCCCTCAGCAACCCTCATCCATTCCATCCAAACACAGTAATTGTACCCTTTTATATTGATGTAAAAAATGATGTGTGTAACTGGTCAACTGAGCCTATTTGTTAAGTCATAAGTTGGAGATGCCGGTGTTGTACTGGGGTGTACAAAGTTAATAAAAATCACACAGCACCAGGTTATAGCCCAATAGGTTTAATTGGAAGCACACTAGCTTTCGGAGCGCCGTTCCTTCATCAGGTGATAGTGGAGGTCACACTTTTAAGGCACAGAATTTATCGCAAAAATTTACAGTGTGATGGACCTGAAATTATACGTTGTAAAATACCTTGATTGTCTGTTGAGTCTTTCATCTGTTTGAATACCATAATAATTTCACTTCTTTCATGTGTAAATCACAAAACCTTTTTTTTAAAAAAATGGATCTCAGGTTAGCTTTAACAATAAGTGCTGGGTAGACAATGTGGTGAAGGTGTTAGCCCCATGCTTTCCTGTTTATGACATGATGTTTAGATTGATTCTAACCTGAAAAGTGAGTTAACAGAATTTTACATGAATTCATGCAGTTTTTGAGCAAAGTACAATGTAACTCTGCAAGTGCAAATTCACCCCACAAAATATATGTGTGTATGTCTGCGTGTGTCTGTCTGTCTGGGTTGGGAGGTGGTGAGTGTGAGAGAAAATGTATAAATGTGTGAAGCGATATAGAGTGTCTTTAGTCTCTGAGAGGATGCCTGTGTGAGTGTGGTAGTGTGTATGTCTGTAAGTGTCTGTGTGAATATCTGTATGTGTGTCTGTGCATATGTGTGTCCGTGCTTATGTGCAATGGTGGTCACCTGTAATGTGACATGAACCCAAGATCCCGGTTGAGGCCCTCCTTATTGGTACCGAAATTAGCTATCAGCCTCTGCTCAGCTACTTTTCACGGCTGCGTGTCCTGAAGTCCACCTTGGAGGATGGTCACCGAAACGTCCGAGATTGAATGTCCTAGACCACTGAAGTGTTCCCCAACTGGGAGGGAACACTCTCGTCTGTTGATTGTTGTGCACTGCCCATTCATCCGTTGACATAGCCTTTGCTCGGTTTCCCAGTGCTTGTTCAGTAACTGTGATCAATGCCAATCTCGATGGATTCTAATTATCACAGTGGAGGGTTTCCATCTTTTAATGATAAATGGGCGCCGTTCAATGTGTTATCCCATAAAATGAACGGAGCATCACCCATAGCACTGACAGGGATCAGCCAGAGAGAGGGGGAGGAGAGATCAGAATCTGAGAACTTTAGACTAGAATGTTCTAACAATGGTTCAGAATGTGAGAACATTAGACTGGAATGTTCCAAAAATGTATCCGAATCTGGGAACATTAGGCTGGCATGTTCCAACAATAGAAAGGAGTTTATCCAATTATGTTTGGTATCTTTTGCATTTTATTGGTGGTCATTATCATGGCGGATCTATTATGCTCTTTTCATTATTCAATATTTTTATGATCTTTTCCTGGCTATCGTTGGTGTTCCTGGTAAGTGTCACGGTCCAGATTTATTTTTCTATAAACCCGTTATGACAGCATTACTGTTCCTTCATATAGTCTACACTTCTTGTCACTATTATTTTCCTGTTGTAAATCTCAATCCAGGTATTCACTCTACAGACCACTACTAACTACATCAATGAAGGTGTTCAATTACTGCCTCTCTCTCTCTCTCTGCTCTGGCAGTGTTACTCATGGGTCTCTATGTTGACCTACTCAGTTTCAGCGGAGAACTACAATTTATTGTATCATTGCCTTTGTTATTTAAATATTAAGAGCATGGAGGTCACTCTCTATTGTTCTGGTTACAAACTCCACTTCCATCCCATCCCTGGCCAATGTCTGTGACTGAAACAGACAAGCCACAACTGTGGGAGATCCCTTTGATCATGAGCTGATTCCTGACACCATAGCTGACCATTTCTAACTTGAAATATTCACCACTCCAGAATATATCTCACTGGCTTATTCCATCTGCTGTTTGAACCTTGAGCTATGAAATACAGTCTTCATGAAGCCAATAATCTCCAGCTGACGCTCCCGACTTCAAACCTGCCCAAGCAATTCTGATTCGAACTCCCATCCATCTGTCATTCATGTGCACGTGGATGTATATCGCTACTGTGTCTGGCAATGCCTTTCTTTTAACATTCTCAAACACTTCATCTCATATGTCCATGAAACTGCTCTCATTCTCTGTGTGTCAATTAACAAAAAGCCTTTCAGTTGTTTGTAATTAAAATAGTTTCCTCCATGCGCGTTGCTTCTCAAACAATGAGTTTCGCATTCAACCATGCCAATTGTGCACACCTATGCACTCTACATCAGTCTCTGATGAAAACACACACACACACACCAAATCTTCCCATTGCAGGCAATAACCTGACGCGAGTACAGTTAGTATATGATAGTAAAGTTTGCAATACTCTCTATGCTTGGCAGTTAGTGCAGTTTACTGAGCAGTACACGAGCATGGTCTGTACAGCTCGTGTATTGTTGGTGGTTTTCTGTCAAGCAGATGCAGAATTTGATGTAACAAACCATTTCAGCTGATCTAACTATGTCTTTATTCAATGTTCTTATTCTTCTAATTTTACCCTCGAAGATCTCACTTCTCCACTTAGTCCCACTGCCCTGTCATTTCTCCCATATTTTCACAATATCGTTTCAGTTAATCAACTGTCTGTCTCTGTCTTTAATATGAATCTTTCTGTCCCTCTGTAGCTTTCCCTGGCCTTGGGTTTTAGCTCCCTAGTGTATCGAGTGCTGGCATTGTGAAGCTCAGAAACAGTGAAATGGTGTGTGTCAGGCTGTTATTCACTTCCCGGTATGTCCCATGTGATGGTCCATGGACAGGCGTGTTTCAGAAGTTATGAGACACATCCTTGTAACTTGGTCTCTACCTGTACTTGTCCATCTCAGGTGACCTTGCGATCAGTAGCACGAGGAAGCCCCTTAAGTAAAGGACCAGGTATCTCAATGGTGTGACAATGCTGTCACTTTAAAAAAAAATATTTTCTCTGTTTTTTTAAATAAGAGATGTTAAGGACCAAATTGCCTTCTGAAACGACCTCAAGTAAATAACTTACGACTCTTTTGGGGTTTTTAATAAATAGTAGTAACACCGGTCTAGTAACTGATCCATAGCTGCTACTCTCTCTGAAACCTGACTCGATGCTGTTTCTTCCTGGGTTGGAGAACTGTGTGTGAGAATGTATGTCTCAATGTTCCTTTTTGCCAAGGCGTTTGTTTATGTGATGTTAGTATATTGTAACAGTTCAGTTGCAGAAGGTAATGTATCCATTATTCGGTTAGTGTTTCCAACAGTTAAATTGTTCTAAATTCCTCTTCATTTTGTATAGATTTTCATTAGAGTGTTTAAATATATTGTGTTTTACTTAATGGTGAGTGGTTTGACGAGCAGCATCACATCTGAAACACCCAACTCACATCTACCTTTAATATAAGGAAAGGTTGGCATCCAAGCTACCTCCTTAAAATAGTTTGAGGCATTTAGTTGGTCTATAGGAAACTGGGGTCTCTTGTCTAGTACATTGTACAATGTGCAAACAGGCCATTGGACCCAACTAGTCCACACCGACCCTCCGAGGAGTAACCTACCCAGACCCATCTCTCTCCCCTATTATTGCGTATTTACCCAGACAAAGGCTCCTAACCCACACATCCCTGAAAACTACAAACAATTTAGTATGGCCAATTCACCTGACATGCGCATCTTTGGATTTTGGGAGGAAACCAGAGAATCCAGAATAGGCTCATGCAGACACTGGAGAGTATGCGCCAGGAGACTATTGGTTTCAAACGTCGAGAATAGTAGTTGTCAGTCTTTTGTTGCGGATGTTGAATTCGGTTGGTTGAAACAGTGTTATGTGAATAAAGATTCTTTCAGTCACAAAAATTCTCTGGATGTGGAAGAAATGAAGTTGGGGGCTTTACAAAAGGTGATGAAGACAGCTGTAGGAATTGACAGACAAGTTGGAATTGGGGTTGTGTTTGTCTGTGAGAAAATGAGAGATAATTACAGCTATAGCTCGGCAATTACATTTGGTGGAACCGCCATGAAACTCTTTGGAAATGGCTAGAATTCAATTTCAAATGAGGCACTTTGAACATGACAAGGAATTGAAACAGTTTGAATTATGATGAAAAGTAGAAATAAAAGGAAAGGAAGTGAAGAAGAAAGAGAGAAAATGAGAGAAGAAGAGCAGAGAGTTTCAACTTAAAAAGTTATCAATTAAACAGGAAAGTTGACATAGAAGGCAGAGATGAAGGTAGACCATAAGCTGGATGAGGAGGTTAGTGAGGTTGATCAACCTTATAGTAGCCATAAGCCTGATGGGAATCCCATCAGGGGAAGCCTTTTGAATTTCATTTGAGAAAGTAGCTAAAGCAAAGCAGTGGCCAGTGACCATGTGGAGTTAGTTGATCCAAACAAAGCTGTTCGGTATTTGCATCACTGTCAGGAGGTATCAGGCCAGTATGAGGAGGTGAAGAACGCCATGTGAAGTGCATATGAACTTGTTCCAGAAGCCGACAGACGGCATTACAGGAATCTAAAAAAGTGTCCCGGTTTAAAGGCACATTGAGTTTGAAAGAATCAAACAAAGAAATTTTGAAAGGTGGGTAAGGGTATTAAAAACTGAGCAAACCTATGACACTCTTAGAGAGATTCTTATTTTGGAGCAGTTCAACAATTCACTTGATGCAGTCGTGAGATCTCGTGTGGAAGAGCAGAGAGAAACAATGGCAAGATTAGAAGCAGAAATGTCTGCTGATGATGATTGAGTTCAGAAATCAAAGTTTGGTTTCTGTGATAGATTGAGAAGAATGTGCGAGATTTTCTTAAAACATACATCTGTGAAAGCAAGGTTTACTGGCATAGGCCAGGATTAGCAGGTAAAGAGGTTATAGCATTAAGAGGTACAGAAGTATGTAATTCATTTATGCTGAGAATGAGGAGCTATGTCATTCAGAAGGACTATTGGAGAGATGAGGAATGCTCCATTATGTAACGTGTGGTTGGAGTGTCCAGTGGAAACATCAACATAAAGTTTTTGGAGAAGTTTTGGGAGAAAAATACGAGTCTGTTTCGATTGAGCTTATTATAGCTGCCATTCAATTTTATATAATACAGGTGACAGGGTGAGAAAATCTAAGTTTTGACACGTTGTGGAGACTTCGATGAAGAAAGACAAAGGCATTTTGTGGCAGGAGTAAAATGAATGAAATCAGAACTCGTTGTGAACATTTGTATGCTCAGAGTCAATGTAATATGTATGCATGGCAGTCTACTAATAGAGGAAGATGAGGAAGTCTAAAATGAACCCACCATTGTATATTGATGGATCATTTTATTAAAGGTGGAGTCGTGACAATACAATCACTGTAAACAGGTTATTTTCTCTGTTTCTTTAAGAGAGGTTTTAAAGACAGAGGTGCAGAACTGCTGTCTGAAAACTGTTTAAGTAAATAACTGAGAAAGACTTTAGGTTTCATTAAAACAGTGATAACAATGGAAGGACAGTGGCCAGTTCTCCCGGATTAGGTTTCCACATTTTGTTTTTAGCTGCAGCATTGAGAAGCTGCTGGGGATCCCAAAAGGGTTTGAAGTTTCAATACATGATCCCCAGCTGCTTTTCTCTCTGAGATCTCTGTTGATGTTGTTTCCTCCTGGATTGGAATACTGCTTTAAGGATCAGTATTTGAATATATCTTTTTGCCAAGCGGTGTAAGCCAAGAAGGTATGGTATCTATTGTTTGTGTAAGTTTTCCAAAATATAAGCTATCCAATAATAGTATTTTCTTTGATTGTATTTTAACTAAAGAAGATGAATAGATTATATTTTGCTTAATATCAAGTGGTTTGACCAGTAACAACATATCTGGAACGCACACTTCACAACTATATTCAAAATAAAGAAAGGTTTGGGTCTAAACAGCCTTCTTAAAATATTTTGTGGGGATCTGGTCTGGTCCACTACACTTGTAGCCGAGGGGTTTCTGACTGACTCCTGTAATTGAAAATTTAGTGGAGGGGCTGGGGATGGTTTGCTGAAGGATGTACTGTGAGCTGCATCAGACATTCAGGGAGACCTGAGGATTTGGTGACCAACTCTGGATGGAGCATTGGGACTGTTGCTACAGCATCTGAGCCTGCAACATGAACAACAAATGAAGCAGAGGCTGCAGAGAGGGGAAGCTCTGAAACCACGGAGTGAGTGTGTCTCGGGAAAGGGATCTGCTGTATCCACCCCAGGTTTTCCAGCAACAGCTTCAGAAGCTCCATTTAAGTTTGAGGGGATCCTGATTGAACAAGGAGCTGCTCATAGAATGGTGTCACCTCCTTCAACACAACCTGAAGCTTCATACCAGGGGGAGGACAGTACTGCCAGTGGCGGTTAGGGCCATAGTTCCATTCAGCTTCTATGATCCGGAACTTTCCAGGCAGGAGTGGGTGACATATCAATCATCTCCCAGTATCACAAGATCAATGTCACCATTCGGTGATGGAGGATGTAAATGGTGGATTAGGTAAATTGTTTCTCCCACAGCAGGGAGCTATCGGGTGTATCCTTATTTTCCCAGTATAGTGGGGTTCCGGTTGGTGTACATGTCATCTTCGGAGTACTCATACCAATGGGGAGAGATAGAAGAACTGAAGGAGCTCTCTCTCTATTAATGTTACAGTGTGAACATGCACAGTACATCATGTTGGTGAATACGCCGGTCCTGCCAGCATCACAGTTCCTTCATTCAGAAGCAGGAAGCCATTGTTATCATCTTCGGGTCTCCTTGTAGAAAGGAATGTTTATATCTTGGATAAAGGCCCTCCCCTTGATACACATTTGAAAACATCATCCCACCACCAACCAAACACAACAAAATATTCCATGTGTGCGGAGAGCAATGGGGTCACTTGGAGCGCCAAAGAGCAGACGATCGGGGATGGAACAAAACATCCCCTGTCTGAACCGGTATGAACCCCCCAGTACACAGTATCATTAAGTCCTGTCATCCCTCTACATTTCGGTAACATACTGCCTTCCATTATTCCTGTCAGTGAAATGACAGGTTATATCATGTTATATTCCACCTGCCAAATGATTATCCATTGCTTTTACCACTCTATATCTATTTGCAGACTCTCAACCCTCTCTTGATAATGTAACCTCTTCCATATCACAGCGACATCACCAAACTCAATATCAGTACATCTGTTCCATCCCACTGATCATTGATATAGACTGTAACTAGTTGATGACCCATCGGTGGTCGCTATATGACTCAATAGTTTACAACTTGTCCACTGATTAAAACTGATTTATCCAGAATGCCTGCTTCCTGTTTGATAACCAGTCCTCCTCCATTCCTGTATAACACATTCGAAGGGATGAATAAGAATGAGGAGCATCAGTCGGCGATTCAATCCCTCAAGCCTGCTCCGCCATTGATTACAATTATGACTGATGTCATCTCTGCTCCACCATTGATTACAAACATGGCTGATGTCATCTCTGCTTCACCATTGAATACAAACATGGCTGAAATTATCCCTGCTCCACCATTGAATACAATTTTGGCTGAAGTCATTTCTGCTCCACCATTGAATACAAACATTGCTGATGTCAGGCTCCACCATTGAATACAATCATGGCTGATTCATCTCTGCTCCACCATTGAATACAATCATGGCTGGTGTCATCTCTGCTCCACCACTGAACACAAACATGGCTGATGTCATCTCTGCTCTGCCATTGAATACAAACATGGCTAATGTCATCTCTGCTCCGCCATTGAATACAATCATAGGTGATGTCATCTCTGCTCCGCCATTGAATACAAACATGGCTGATGTCATCTCTGCTCCACCATTGAAAACAATCATGGCTGATGACATCTCTGCTACGCCATTGAATACAATCATGGCTGATGTCACCTCTGCTCCACCATTGTAAACAAACATGTCTGATGTCATCTCTGCTCCACCATTGAAAACAATCATGGCTGATGTCATGTCTGCTCCGCCAATGAATACAAACATGGCAGATATCATCTCTGCTCCGCCATTGAATACTAACATGGCTGATGTCATCTCTGCTCCGCCATTGAATACAAACATGGCTGACGTGATCTCTGCTCCACTATTGAATGCAATCATGGCTGATGTAATCTCTGCTCCATCATTGAATACAAACATGGCTGATGTCATCTCTGCTCCACCATTGAATACAAACTTGGCTGATGTCATTGCGGCCTCTGTTCCACTTTCCTGCCATCTCTCCATCCTAAAACTCTGCTCTATTGCTGTAGATTGTCCCACTTGAAAAGAAAATCCATTCCACATCTGCACTTTCAATTTCCCTTAACATTTTACAAACGTCAATGAGATCTCCTTTCATTCTTATAAACCTGAGAATATAGGCCTGAACTGCTAAATTTCTCTTTATTCGACAAATGTTTCATCTCTGGAATCAATCTAATGAACGTCTTCTGAATTGCCTCCAATGCAAATGCATCCTTCCACAAATCAGCACACCCAAACTATACTGCAGTTGCAGTCTCGTGAATGTCTTGCATAAGTACAGTAACACACTCTACCTTTCTACTCTGTCATTTTCCAAATAAACACTGTAATTATGCTTGCATTTCTTATTAGTTGCATTACCCGCAAGCAGGTTTTCTGTGATATCTAATCGGACACCCGTATCCCTCTTCTCCAAAGCACTTTAAAGTTTCTCTCCATTTAGATAATAATTTGCCTCTCTATTATGCTAGCCAACTTGAATAACCCATATGTATCCAATAAAGTTTCCATTGCCAAATTTTGGCCCTTTCAACCAACCTATCCATTTTTATTTTTATATCTCTTCCATCTTCATTCTGAAGTAATTTCGAACCAATAGTATTTTCCATCCCGTCAACTGAGTAATAATATCAAACTGAAATAGTTGAGGCATGAGTACCGAAATCTATGGCACCCCACAAGTTGCATTTGCCAAAATAAAATGACACATTTATTCCATCTGACTGCATTTTGTTGGTTAACCAATCCTCCATTCAAGCTAATAAATTATTCCTAAACCCATGTTGTCTGATCTTACCACTTTCTATTTGGAGAAGCGACATATCCAATGCCTTCAGGAAGACCAGAAAAATTCTATCTCCAGGAATCCTACTATCCACCTTGTTTGTCACATCCTTACGTAACTCAAGCAAACAAGTCATACTCGGTTTATCCTTCGTAAAACCGTGATGGATTGTGGTTTAACTTTGCAAATGTCCGCACAACGGATTCTAACAATTTGCCTTAAATTGCAATAGTTGTATCGTTATGTTTTACTCCCTAATGTATACAATTATTATAAGTTCTTCCCTTTTGAAAACATTTCCGTTTTCTTTGAATTCCTGTTTAACCAGCACACGATTTTAAGGGATATGCTCCAATTGCTGTGTAAGAGACACGTGTGGCTGAATGGAATCATCATCCTGCTGGTGTTCATAATCAATAAGCTGTTCATAAGCTGACATCTTTCTGGTTTTCCAATATTCTCATCTCTAAGGCCAGAATGACCTCCTCCTGTTGATGTGTTAGGGCATTGAGGGATTACAGAATCTTTCTGTTGCTGTGTAACATTTTGAGAGGATGATGGATCTTCTCATATTCTTCTATCATAGGCTGGAAATACTGAACGGCCTCCTCATGCGTCCCTGAGATGGGACTGAGGGATGATTGGTCTCCTGTTCTTACGTAACAGACAAGTTTCTGAATTACGTCCAACTTTCTCATTAAAACAATGTCTCAGATACGTTGTATCCTTGTCCAATTCCCCTACAAAGGATCGGAGGGACTGAATGACTTCCTGTTTTCCAAATCTCCAGTCACTGTGTGGCCTCTTCCAGTTCCTGTGTTACAGACTTGAGGAGGCTAAATGGACTGATCCTGTTGCTGTGTAACAGGATAATGGTGCAGCATGGCCTCTGGGTACAGTGTTTTGAATTGAGGGGCTGATTGGCCTCCTCCTGTAACCTTATATCATGCTCCAGGGCTGTATAACCTTGTCCTGTCCTGTTGTAAAAGGGTCGAAGATGTGAATACCCTTCTGCTGTTCCTGTGTATCAAGCTGGAGAAGTGGAATGGATTCCTCCGTTTGTTGTGTAATTGGCTTCTATTACTGACGCCGTCCGGTGTTCAATGTGAAAATATGATCCAAACTCAACCTCATGATCCTTTCCTTATAGGTTAACCCCTTCATTACAGGGATCAGTTGAGGGAACCATCTATTTCAATGTAACAATATCCTTTCCTCAGTGAGGAGATTAAATATGTACAAACTACTCCAGACGTGATCTTACTAAGACCCTGTACAGCAGCAGCAACACTTTATCAGCTTGCTGTATGGTTCCCAACGAGGTTACAGCAGTCTCAGGGGAAATACACAGCGTTGTTCAAAGATCATTGTCCTTCTCTACTACACAGCATAACAGAAGATCTGAAGGAGAGCATAAATGATGTGGCGAGATGATCACAAACATTAATTTACCCAGAGCCCACGTCGCTCAGATTCTATAGAATCTAATAAGGTGGAGCTCAGAAACAGCAAGGAGGAGCAAACATTGATGGGAGTTATATATCAAAGTGAAAGCTGCAATAGAAATGCTGGGTATGTAATAAAACAGGAAAGTGAGATATACACGTCTGTGGCTACTGCAGTAATAATCGGCTGTTTAAATTATATCTAAGCTGTGTTAACCCAACCGGGGAAAATGGATTTCAAGATCATGTCTGAGATGGCTTGTATTAACATTATGTCGAGCACCGAGCTCGAGATCAGGTTATTTAGGAATTGGTTTTGGATGATCAGAAGAACTAATTGAAACTTTGCTGTAAAGGACCTTTTGGGACCAATGAACACAATGCATTTGTTTTCATTTATGATGTTTGAGTACACAACAATTTTTGTTTTATTTGAAATTACCATTATAATTCTGAGTCATGCAAGCCCTGAAGGTGTGTGGAGGAAGTGGAGCCTGCAGATGCGGGAGACCAGAGTCGAAGTGTGTGGTGCTGGAAAAGCACAGTCAGGCAGCACACTAGGAGCAGGAGAATCGATATTTTGGGCATAAGCCCGTAATCAGGAATGAGGCTTGTGGTCCAAGAGGGCTGAGAGTTAAATGAGAAAGGGTGTGGCGGGGGGAGGTAGTTGGGAATGTGATAGGTAGGTGAAAGTGGGGTTGAAAGTGAAAGGTGATGAACGGAGACAGAATGCCTCATCTACTGCATCCATTACACCCAATGTGGTCTTCTCTACATTGGCGAGACAGGACGCCAACTTGTGCATCCTTTCAGAGAACATCGCTGGGACAGCCACATTGACCAACTCCACCGTCTTGAGGCTGAACACTTTAAACCCCCTTTCCACTCTGCCAAGAACATGAAGGTTCTGGGCCTGCTCCATTTCCATGCCCTAACCAGCAGTAGCATAGAGGAAGAAGGCCTCATCTTCTGACTTGGGATCCTCCAACCACAGGGGTCAATGTGGATTTCACCATTTTCCCGACTTCCCCAAACCCCACCTTATCCCAGTCCAAACATCCAACTCAGGACCGCCCTTTTGAACATTCCTATGTGTCCACCTTCCGTCCCATCAGCCCCAAATTCATCTACTTATTAGATCAAAGGAGGCAGATTAGAAAAATGCCAAGTGTTGTAGTAAGCCAGTGGATTCAGAGAAATGCAAGGCCCAGTAAAGGATGGCCCAGAAACTGAGAAGAAAATCAAAAATGTAAAGCATGCAAACAAAAGAAAAACATCAAGACTGCTAAAACGCTTCTATCAATGTATGAAACAAAAACAAAAACAAGGTCAAATATGGGACAGTGAGTGTGCAGACAGGATCATTTATTGTAGAGAACTGATAAATCACAGGGAAAAGAAACAGTTATTTTTGTGTCCATCTTCAAGGAAGACTATCCAGAAATTCTCCCAGAAATACCAAGAGACCATGGGACTTGTGTAAGTAAAGTCTAAGATCATTCTTATCAGTGATGAGGTCGTCTTTGAAAAGACAGCTGGATTGAGTATTGATAAATCTCACAGACCAGATGTAGTTCATACATGAATTTCCGATGAAGCAGCAATAGACATAATGATTGCATTACGGATTTTCATGTTATTTTCCTACACATTACTGAACTGCATTTAGCCAATCTGAATAAGGTGAAGGTTATAAATATTATCCAACAGTTTAAGAAAGGATGAAGATGGAGAGCAGTGAACTGCAGACCGGTAACTTGTCATCCGCAGTCGGGTGTCTGTTGGACTCAATTACAAAGAACGTGCTGCAAGATATAGAAAAAAACATAGAACATTGAAAAATACAGCGCAGTACAGGCCCTTCGGCCCTCAATGTTGCGCCGACCGAAGCCTACCTAACCTACACTAGCCCAATAACCTCCATATGCTTTTCCAATGCCCGCTTGAATGACCATAAAGAGGTAGAGTCCACCACTGATACTGGCAGGGTATTCCATGAACTCACAACTCGCTGAGTAAAGAATCTACCCCTATCATCTGTCCTATACCAACCTCCCCTTAATTTAAAGCTGTGTCCCTAGTAACAGCTGACTCCATACGCGGAAAATGATTCTCACTGTCAACCCTATCTAAACCCCTAATCATCTTGTACACCTCTGTCAAATCTCCCCTAAACCTTCTTTTCTCCAATGAGAACAGCCCCAATTGCCTCAGCCTTTCCTCACATGATCTTCCTACCATGCCAGGCAACATCCTGGTAAACCTCCTCTGCACCCGTTCCAGTGCCTCCACATCCTTCCTATAGCATGGCGATCAAAACTGCACACAATACCCCAGATGAGGCCGCACCAGAGTCTTATACAACTGCAACATGACCTCAGAACTCCGGAACTCAATTCCTCTACCAATAAAGCCTAGTACGCCATATGCCTTCTTCACAGCACTAATTTCCTGGGTGGCAACTTTCAGAGATCTGTGTACATGGACACCAAGATCCCTCTGCCCATCCACACTACCAAGTAGCCTACCATTAGTCGAGTAATCCATCTTCTTGTTACTCCTACCAAAGTGAATGACTTCACACTTAGCTACATTAAACTCCATTTGCCACCTTTCTGCCCAGCTCTGCAACTTATCTACATCCCGCTGTAACCTGCCACATTCTTCTTCGCTGTCCACAACTCCACCGACTTTCGTATCATCTGCAAACTTGCTCACCAGCCTTTAAGCCCCTCCTCTAGGTCATTTATAAAAATGACAAACAGCAATGGTCCCAAAACAGAACCTTGCGAACACCGTAGTACCTGCACTCCAAGATGAAACTTTACCATCAACTACTACCCTCTGTCTCCTTCCAGCCAGCCAATTCCTAATCCAAACCTCTAATGCACCCTCAATGCCATACCTCCGTAATTTTTGCTGGCGCCTACCATGGGGTACCTTATCGAACGCCTTGCTAAAATCCATATACACCACATCTACTGCTTTACCCTCGTCCATTTCCTTGGTCACATTCTCAAAGAACTCAATAAGGTTTGTGAGGCACGACCTGCCCTCACAAAACCATGCTGACTATCCTTGATCACATTATTCCTATCCAGATGTTCATAAATCCTATCCCTTACAATTCTCTATAAGACTTTGCCCACAACAGAAGTGAGACTTACTGGCCTATAGTTACTAGGGCTATCCCTACAACCCTTCTTGAACAAGGGAGCCACATTCGCTATCCTCCAGTCTTCTGGCACTATTCCTGTAGACAACGATGACATAAAAAATCAAGGCCAATGGCTCCGCTATCTCCTCCCTAGCTTCCCAGAGAATCCTAGGATAAATGCCATCAGGCCCAGGGGGCTTATCTATTTTCACCCTTTCCAGTATTCCCCGGACGTCTTCCCTACATACCTCAAAGCCACCCATTCTAATCACTTGTGACTCAATATTCACAACAGCAACAATGTCCTGTTCCTGAGTGAATACGGACGAAAAGTATTGATTTAGTGTCTCTCCAATCTCCTCCGCCTCCACGCACAACTTCCCACTACTATCCTTGACTGGACCGATACCTACCCTAGTCTTCCTTTTATTCCTGACATATTTATAGAAAGCCTTTGGGTTTTCGCTAATCCTACCAACCAAGGACTTTACATGTCCCCTTCTCGCTGCTCTTAGCTCTCTCTTTAGATCCTTCCTGGCTACCTTATAACTCTCAATCGCCCCAATTGAACCTTCACGCCTCATCTTTACATTGGCCGCCCTCTTCCCTTTTACAAGGGATTCCAATTCCTTATTAAACCACGGCTCCCTCACAAGGCCATTTACTCCCTGCCTGACTGGTACATACTTACCAAGGACACCCAATAGCTGCTCCTTGAACAAGCTCCACATATCATTTGTGTCCTTCCCTTGAAGCCTATTTTTCCAAGCCACACATCCTAAGTCATGCCTCACCGCATCATAATTTCCCTGCCCCCAGCTATAACTCCTGCCCTGCAGTGCACACTTATCCCTCTCCATCACTAGATTAAAAGTCACCGAGTTGTGGTCACTGTCCCCGAAGTGCTCACCTACCTCCAAGTCGAACACCTGGCCTGGTTCATTACCTAGAACCAAATCCAGTATGGCCTCACCTCTTGTTGGCCTGACTACATGTTGTGTCAGGAAACCCTCCTGCACACATTGAACAAACACCGACCCATCTAAGGAACTCGAGCTATAGCTTTCCCAGTCAATATCTGGGAAGTTAAAGTCCCCCATAACAACCACCCTACTACTTTCACTCTTCTCCTGAATCATCCTTGCAATACTTTCCTCTACGTCTCTCGGACCATTAGGAGGCCTGTAGAAAACTCCTAACAGGGTGACCTCACCTTTCCTATTTCTAACCTCAGCCCAAACTAGCTCAGATGGCAAGTCTTCCTCCATCGTTCTTTCCACCGCTGTAATACTACTATGTAGAAGATAATGGCAAAACTGGGAAGTATGATAACGCATCGATTAAATGAAAGCTATAAGTAGCAAACACTTTTTGGAATGTTCTGAAGATGATTCTTGTAGACAGAAACAATGAAGAACCAATGGATAACGTACAGTTGGATTTTAAGGAGCAAATCTTTAAAGAATTCACACAGTAAGCTCACAAGAAAAATTAAAACACAAGGTATTGGGAAGAATATATGCAAATGGGACACTTGAAAATAGGTTTACATTCATGTGAATGTAATTGCAATGTAGATGTTGTGCACCTGTTGCATAGAGTGTTGGTGAGACTAAACTTAAAGTATTGTGTACCATTTGGAGTCCCAATCCAAAATGGAATATAATGACGACAGATGAACTGCAAACGGTATTATCCAGTTTAATCCCTGCAATGGCAAGATTGTCTGATGGGGAAACTCAGCCTGTGATCTTGAGTTTCATCAGGTAATTGTAGTTACGGTGTCAAGAACAAGGGAGCACACATTTAAAGTGAAGAGTTTGAGATACAGAGAAGATTTATTTTTTTTCACCCAGAGGGTGTTGGCGTCTGGAATGCACTTGCTGAGAGGGGAGTTATCATGGGTAGCCCCATAACCGTTAAAACGTGCTTGGAAGGACACTTGGAAGTGTCATAGCATTCCAGACTATGGGCCTGGTGTTGGAAACTGGAACCAATATAGGTCGTGCTGTATTTCTGTTGGCACAGAGTCTATAGTCCTGTGAGTGTATGGTGTGGAAGGTCAATTATTGAGCAGCTGAAGTTGATCGGTTTCTGAAGAGTATATTCACAAGAGTTATAAGAGTGAACTTTAACAGCTTATTAAATCATGTCAGTGTGAGAAGTATGATAAAATAAGTGCACCTTCCTTACAATCTGAAACCAGAGCAGGGGGAGCAGGGAAATGGCGAAACTATTAAACCACTACTTCAGTTCTGTCTTCACAGAACATTCTAACAATACTAGGAAAACCAAGTCTGATATGGAAAAAGGATATAGTACATGGAACATAGAACATAGTAAGTAAATGGTTTAGGAGAAAATAATAGGACTGAAAATAATGGTCATAGACAATATTAACATAGATTTATGAAATGGGAATTATGATTGTGAAACAGACTGGGAGACAAATGAAAGAGCAGCAATGGAGGTAATACATTTGGATTTTCAGAAAACTTTGGTTAAGTCCCAAGCCTAGTTTGCAAAATTAAACCATAGTGGATTGGGTCTAATATATGGACATGTTTCTAGAATGGGACAGCTGGCAGGAAACGGTGAATAGAAATAAACAGATTCGTCAAGCAACAGCCTGACATTGTCTGCAGGTATGATTCTGTGAGTATGACTATGTCCCAGACACACCATCACCTTCCCCGGATATCTCTTGTCTCACCAGCAGGGCAGACACAGCAGAAATGGCGGAAGGGACTTGCTCTGGAAATCCTCAATAGTGACTCTGTATCCCATGAAGTCTCATGGCTTTAGTTTACGCATGAGAAAGGAAACCACCTGCTGATTACGATGTACCAGCCTCTCTGAACTGATGAATCAGTACTCCTCCATGCTGATCAACACTTGGAGGAAACACTGACGGTGGTAAGGACGCAAAATGAATTCTGGATGTGGGATTTCAATGTTCACCACAAAGAGTCCCAATCCAAACTCTGCAGCAGCAATACTGATCGAGCTGGTCGGATCCTAAAGGATATCACAGCTAGACTGCGTCTGTGGCAGGCGGTGAAGGAGGCAACTAGAAGAAAATACATACTTGACCCACATAGTTACTATTCTGCCAATTGCAGAAGTATCTGTCCGTGACAACATTGGTAAGAGTGACTACTGCATAGTCATTGTGGAGACAAAGTCACACTTTCACATTGAGAATAACCTCCATCATTTTGAGTGGCACTACCAATGTGCTAAATAAGATAGACTTCGGACAGATCAAGCAGCTCAAGACTGGGTTTCCTTAAGGTATTGTGGGTCAGCAATAGCAGCAGAATTGTACTCCTGCACACACTTATGGCATATCCCCCTCACAACAATTATCATCAATCCAGAGGATCAACCTTGTTTCAATGGAGTGTGCAGGAGGGCAGGAGCAGCACTTGGATACTTGACAATGAGGTGTCAGCCTGGTGACGCCACCAAACTGGACAACGTGTGCACCAAACAGCATAAGCAGTAAGTGATAGACAGAGTTTAGTGATCCCACAAGCAACGGATCAGATCTGGGTTCTGCAGTCCTTCCACTTCTAGTCGAGAAAAGCTGGGGACAATTAAACAATTCACCGGAGGAAGAGATTCCACAAATAACCCCTTCCTCCATGATGGAAGAGCCCAACACTTTAGTGTATAAGATAAGGCTGATGCATTCGCACAATCTTCAGTCAGAAATGCTGAGTGGATGATCCATCTCAGCCCCCACCATTGGTCCTCAGTAATTCAGTTACCAGTCATCAGCCAATTCGATTCAGTCTACGTGATGTCCAGATTCAGTTGGAGACACTGGATACTCCACAGGGTACACATGCTGACAACATTCTGGCAATAGTACTGAAAACGTGTGTTCCAGAACTTGTAACTGCCCTAGCAAAGCTGTTCCAATACCGTTACGACAATGACATTTACCCGATTAAGTGGAAAATTAGCCAAGTATCTCGTATACATAAAATCCAAACCGGCCAACTACCACCCCATCTGCAGGATTGACAGGATTGTATTTACCGTTCCCTTTTCCGATGCCAAGGCTGGTGCCGGGTGTTCTGTCTGGTTTTATCCTTTAAGACCTCGGAGCAGTTTGAAACAATAGATTATCTTGCTTGGCCGACTCAGAGACCATTGAAACGTTTATCATATATCTGTGTGTCTGGAGTCACGTTTAGGACAGACCAGGAAAGCACAGGAGAATTACTTCCTGAAAGTCCATTGGGGAAGCAAATTCGTGTTTACAATCGATATTGGCTTCAAGGTCGTATTACTGACACCAGATTTTGCATCTTAATATTTTATTAGTTATTAATTAATTAATTATTAATGATTTTAAAATTCCACCCGCTGCCAGACCATTAGCCTGGTCTGGATTAGTAATCCAATGACATTTCCACAACAGCCCCATCTCTACATGGGGATCTATCAGAGACAACACTAAGCTGGTTATTTCTTTGCTGCTTGACAGCTCTGTTAAAAAGAGCTCCGACCAACTTAACTATTGTGACTGTCCCGAGGGAGTGATAATTGGTCAGATTGTAATTATTCCCCTCTTAGGGGACCGGACTTAGCTGAGTAATTTTCCACATTACCAGGAAGTTGTCAGAGTTGGAGCTGGAATGAAACAGCTTCTCCAGGGACACGGCTTGTTGTGCACAAGTCTTCAGTCCAATTCCAGGAATGGTGTCAGGGCCCATTGTCTTTGTCGTATCTACTGTGTTCAGCTGTTTCACGGGCAGTGAATCAGATTGATTAAAGACTGGCATCTGTGATTCTGTGGGCATCATGGCGAGAGTGGGGTGGATCATCGACTCAACGCTTCTGGCTGAGGGCAGCGCAGATACTACATCCTTGCCTTTTACACTGATATGTAGGTCTGTTCCATTATCGAGGATGGGGATGTTTGTGGATCCCTTTCCTCCAGTCATTTATTTAATCATCCATTTCAATTTATTACTGAATGTGGCAGGGCTGTGGAGCTTTGATCAGATCTGTTGCTCAAGTGCGGTAACATTAATGGGTTAGCATCAGGTTTAGGTTCACGTGGTTCTGACCCTGACATGATCACCCACAGTCATTACTGAAACATAGATCGTGTTGATTGTAATGGCAGACTGGGGAGATTATTGCTGAGTGAAATATTACAGGTGGTGGTTGAATAGTGTTCTGCATCTCGTGCTGCTGTGTTCTATAGCACTACATAAATACACAGTTTTGAGATGCAATATCTGAAATGCAATTCTGCTGTCTTTCCCCTAGTTCACATCGAGACTCTTTCACCCAGTAACCCTGTACTCAGTGACCTAACCTGGTTTCTGATGTGGAAATACTTGCATTTTCATATTCTCATTCTGCTGAGGTCATGCTTCCAAACTGACACATTCCGGAAAAAAAAAACCTGATTTTAATTTAGTTGTTTAATTCACCTGAATCTTTTTCCTTGAGTAATGCCATCTTCTGTGTTTAAATTGAATGTGTTTCCCTCTGTTTCTCTCCCTGATAATGATTAAGAGCTCTGCAGTGTCAGAGATGCCAGCCTTATGTAGTTTCAGAGCCAATTAATCCTCTGGATTCCTAATCATCTTCACCACATTGTATGTTTTCTCTTTTGGTACAATGCCTTATCACTCATGGCTGCCTTGTCCTCCCATGAATATGTTTCATCATTTTTGGGAGAATTTCTGAAATCCTCCGAATTATCCAACATTAATTCCTGCCATTTTAGCTCCATGGTCTTCCCTGCTCGGCTCCCCTTCCAATTAACTTTAGCCAGCTCCTCCCTCAAATTTTTGTAGTGACATTGCTCAATTATAATCACATTACATCAAGAAGAGAGCAATAGATATAAATTCAAATGAGGTGTTTTGAGAAATGGGACATAAAGAATAATTGGCAAATTTCTTAACAAGATGCAAAGAGCGAACGAGAGAGAGGATATAGATAGGGACATGTGAAAAATGAGTAAACTAGATTATTGAAAGAAATAGATGCACATCCCTCAATGTTTTGGCAATTCCTGTGTGCTGTGGTCCTTTGTACAGTGCATTTACAACAGAGTAATGTGTTCAACTGCTGGGTCTGATGCCAGAATTTTTATATCCAATGATATGATAGACACAAGCTTTAGAATGATCCCAGCAGGCCAATATATTGACGTCCCAGTAGAAGAGGGATTAACGGAAATAAGTTGGGACACCAGAAGAAAGAATGTATAACACACAGCCTGATAAGAATGAGAAATTAAAGTCGAGAATTCCAGAAAAGGAGGGAACATTGAGAGAAGTGGAACATATCACTTTAGATGAGCATCAAATAATGTTTTATACATTTTATACATCATGTGCATCATTTTTCGTTAACTGTCTCCGTTGATCAGTTAGAATGTGTTGTGCACATATGCAAAATATCTGCGCATACACACATTGATTAAACAATGTACACAAATTCATTTTTCTGCCATTGAAATGATCCTGTTGTCGTGTTACCAGGATACATGAACACCAAGTGGCTACCAAAAGACATGACCCACCATCACTATGTTCCATAATACAAACAGAGAAGGGCATCACTTTGACTGGAACAACACACACACATACTAAGACAGGCAAGGACGTTCTCAGAGGAATGGCATTCCAACCAGATGTCCATCAATAAATGCATCAATTTGGATCCTATCCACCTTCTCTTGTAATAAAAAAAGCCGGGAATGACATCACCCACCTTAAGAAAGACAAACCTATAAATAGAGAGACGGGACATGCCACCAGCGCTTCAGCGGAGACTCTCACTGATGATGTCACCTAATCATGGTGAGGAAACGTCTGCTAACAAATATTCATGCTCAGCGAGCTAACGTGCATACACAGAAATTGTTATTTTTCGTTAATTAGTGGAACTTAGGAGTTCTCTGTCACCCACGTTATAACAGATTACGATGCGAAGTGAGCTTTTCTGGATGTGTTGTTTTAATTAACAGAGAGGTTCGACATTGATGTCATAACAGTTTGGGGCCTTGCTGGGGACTTGGACAGACTTGAACAGATTTGAGGTACAAAAGGTCCCAGCAAATTCCAACACATTGCAATTAGTGACCTGGATCTTCAAATAAAACCGTTGGGAAAATTCATTTAATTTTGTTAACTTGTGGTTGGTTAAAGTAAAGGTGAAAGAATTGATTTTTTTTTAACATTACTAAAGAAGTTCCCAAATTTGCCAAGGAAGTTTACAAAGTCAGAAGAAGGAATATTTTTAGAATTAGAAAATAGATTGGAATTGGGTTTAACCAGGAACAAAAGGAAAGCTGAAATTGTAATGGAGTTGGTCAAGCACTTTGGTGTGTCAGAGAAACAGGCAACTGCAGTAGAGTTAGAAAAAACTTAAATTGCAAATACGGCAACTGGAGTTAGAAGGTAAAAAAGGGACGGAAACAGAGAGAGAACGAAGAGAAAGGGAAAGAGAGGAAAAAGAGAGAGAGAATTCGAAATTCAGTAGTTGGGAATTAGACAAGAAATGTAAATTAACAGGATAGAGATGAAGGGATGTAAACAGCTATGATAATACATTGTCATATTTCAGTGAGAAAAAAGTCAATATCTGTTTTTATTTCATTTGAAAAACAAAATGTCTCGGCAGATGGCGTGTCCAGTGAACTTGTGGGTCATGCAGAGTTTCAGAAATATAGAGACGAAAACAGGTCAGGCGTATGTTGAGTTTGAAAGAATTAAACACAGTCATTTTGATAGATGGGTGCTGGCCTTAAAATGGATAAGACCTGTGAGGCTCGACGAGAGATTATTGTGCTGGAGGAGTTTGAAGACTCATTCCAGAGATGGTAAAAATTCATGTGAATGAATAGCAAGTTCAAGAAGTGGGAAGTGCGGCAGAAATGACAGGCAAATATGTATTGGTGCATAAGATGAAATTTTGCTTCTGGGAGGAGTTTCATCCTGTGAAGGATAGAAACTGGGAGAAGGGGAGATCACACACTACAAAGCGAGCAGTAGCGCACAATAGTTTACTATTGGTGAAAAAAGAAGCCCAAGGGGGTTGACAGGAGGTGAAAGTCCTATTGTGTTCTCACTATAAGGGAGTGAAACACATACCATTACAGCGCCGATGGTTTAAGAAAGGCACTGGGAAAAGGAGCTTTCACTGCAGTAAGCTGGGACACACCGTGCTGGGGGTTGAATGAAGACACTTTGGGAAAAGATGTGGTAAAAGAGGCTAAGCCAGTGGCATCAGTGAAACTGGTAAAGAAGACCCCAAGTCTCCCAGGAGCTGTAGGAGAGTGAACAGCCTAGGTACAGAGTCAGTGCCTGGGCTCTATAAAGAATTCGCCTCTGTGGATAAAGATTACTAAGAAGGTGGGTGTGTGTGTGTGGGGGGGGGGGGGTGGGAGAACAATAAATTATAATTTTGTGAGATACTGGATCTGCTCAGTCGTTAATAGTTGAGAAGTGAGGTGCCAGAAAAGCACAATAGATCAGGCAGCGTCTGAAGAGCAGGACAATCTACATATCAGGTATAAACCCATCGTCAGGAATGTGGCGGGGGAACAAGGGGGCTGAAAGATAAATAGGAGGGTAGGAGCTGGACTCGCGGGAGGGTCACTGGAAGGGCGATAGGAAGATGTAGGTGGGAGTGATAGTGATATGTCGGAGGAAAGGGTCGAGTGGATAGGTGGGAAGGATGATGGACAATTAAGACAGTTCAAGAGGGTGGTGCTAATTTGAATGGTTGGATCTGCGGCGAGGTTGTGGGAGGGAAGATTTGGAAATTGGTGAAGTTGATGTTGATGCTGTATAGTTTGAGGGGTCCAGCTGTCCTACCACCTATCCACTTCACTTTCCTCTCCGACCTATCACCATCACACTCCACCTGCATCTACTTATCGCCTGGCAAGCTACCTTCCACCCAGCTCCACCTCACCCTCCTATTTATTTCTCAGCCCCCTTCCCCTCTCTTACACCCCACTTATCTGATGAAGGACTTCTGCCTGAAACGTCAATTCTCCTGCCTCCCAGATAATGCCTGATCTGCTGTGCTTTTCCAGCCCCACACGTTTCAACTCTGATCTCCATCGTTTACAGTCCTCACTTTCTCTCAGCCCCGAATAACAACTCATGGAAGGATTTTCACTCTTTCTGACGTGTTACTCAATAGCGTGATAATTTGTGGAATGGGAACAGAAATTCAGGTTGGGGGACAGAAACATCAAGTTGTAATGCCAAATCAGGATTGGGGAAGTAACAGTGAGAGTGAGTGACAGTGTCAGCTCCAGGAATACAGTTTGTTCTTGTGAACGATTTAATAGGATCCAAGGTGGGAGAGACACCACTTATGGTGGAGAAGTCAAATGAAAACTAGGGAACCAAGGAGTTAAAAGAAGTATACACAGGTATTTTCCTGACTGTGTAGTAACAACATCCCACTGTCATAAGTTACAGCAGGAAGGAAAAACGGAAGAAAAAGACAAAGGAGTTGATGTTCAGGTAACTGACACCCTGTTTGATGTCACGGTGCAGGGAAACCCTGAACGTGGAGAACAACAGTAGGTTAGTGCAGAGGGAAATGGGCCAAAATGCACCAGATCGTTTGACTGGTAGCATACCGTGTTATGGGTAGCACACAAACTAATTGCAGGTGGTCACCTAGGTGTACGGAAGGCTCAGGCTAAGGTGCAGAAGCATTTCTAGTGGCCTGGAATGCACAAGGACATGGTTAATTTTTGTTTTACATGTCATACATGCCAAATGGTAGGTAAGTCACAGGCAATAAAAACCAGCACCTTTGTTGCCAATTCCTGCATTCGAAGAACATTTCACTTGGGTTATGATTAATTTTGGAGCTCCCCTTTCTAAAATAAAAGTGGAAACAATTATTTGCTGACAATAATGATGTTTCTCCCAGATTTCCACAGGCATTTCCATTATGGAGTGTTAAGGCAAAAAGGGAGGTAGAAGAGTTGGAAGCTTTTTTTTTTACTCACTGTGGGCTCCGCAGAGAGATTTAGTCAGACCAAGGGTCTCATTTTACCACTCCGCTGTTTAATGAAGTCATGGATAGCTGAGGCACATAGCACATCAAATCAAGGGCGACCCATCCTGAATCCCAGGGAGCATTGAAAAGTTAGCATCAGACCCTGAAGACTATGTTAACAGCGTACTGTCAGGATTGGCCAAATGATTGGGATAAAGGTGTCCCAGTAAATTGCTTATCATTGAAGATGCCCCAAATAAATCTACTCCGTTTACTTCCTTTGAGTTAATCTTCGTACATGAAGTGAAATCCTTTGAATTTAATTAAATCTAAATTGACTGGAACGAAGACGGAGATCTCACACTTGGATTATGTATGTGAGGTGAGGGAGAGATTAGACCGAGTAGGTGAGTGAACTAAACAGCACCTGAAGAGGACACAGCATAGAGTGAAGCAGGTGGGGATGACGTATTAGTAGTTCAAATAATGCTCAGGATACCAGAAGCCAACTGAATTAGAATACTATTGTTTGGACAGCTGGAAAGCAATCAAATTATGAGAATTATTGTATCATGTGGAGTAAGTAAACTTGGCATTTTGAACACTAGAGAGAGCTACTGCCATCCAAGAGCAGAGTAACTGCTGCAGAGCAGGAATGCTAACTGGCCATCTCAAACACATTCTACCAAAGATACATGTTCATGACAAACCTACTTGCAGTAAAACAAAATGTGACCCAGGGAGATCAGCAGCAGGAAGAGTGAACACAGCGGGGAAGATAGAGACTGTGTGGTCTTGAGATTGTAATGTTTAATATGTGGGTTGTTGGAACAGTATATTTTTACAGAGTTGGAAACAGATTGTAAGTAGCTAAGAAAAGAGGGGTCTGTATTTGTGAACAGCTGTTGTTTAGTGTTCACTATTAAAGTTAATAAACTAATTTGTGATTTTTTTTGTTTAAATAGTGGAATGTAGAAGATCTGTGTGGCTCATATTTTAACAGACTACGAGGTGAGGCGAGCTTTTCTGGGTTTTAATTAACAGAGAGGTTCAACTCCACATTGTAAATGTCCATCCACACTAACCCCATTTCCCTGCAGAAGGCCCATATTCTTCTAATCCTTTCCTATCCACATATTTATCCAAATGTTTTTGAAATGTTGTTAATGTTCCCCCCACAACCTCATCTGCTGGCAGCTCTTCCACGTACCAGCCTCTGTGTAAAGAAGTGGCCACTCAGGTTCCCTTTTATTCCTTCCCCTTTAACTGACCCCATCTCATCCTCGATTATTTACACGCTGGAAAAAGACCTATCCATATCCCTCATGATCTTATACAGCTCTATAAGGTCCTGCCTCAGTCTCCTACACTCTATAGAAAAGGTCCTAGCTTGTCCAACCTCTCCCTATAACTCAGACCACTAGGTCCTGACAACGTCCTTGTAAACGTCTTATGCACTCTTTCTAATTTCATCAAATGCTCCCTATAACAAAGTGACAAAAACTGAACACAATACTCCAAGTGCGGCCTTACCAAAGTCAGGTGTAACTGTAACATAAATTCCCAACTTCCATACTCAATGTCCGACCTGATGAAGGTCAGTGGGTCAAAAGCCTTCTTCACTGCCCTGTCTACATATGACTCCACTCTCAAAGAACCGTGCACCTGAATACCAAGGTCTCTCTGCCCTCTACCCCCCTTAAGGCCCTCCCATTCACCGTGCAACTCCTACCTTGAGTTGAGTTTCCAAAATGCAAAACATCACGCATCTATATTAAATTCCATTTGCCATTTCTCGGCCCACTTCCCCAACTGATTAAGGTCCTGCTGCAATTTCTGATAAACTTCCTCACTGATCATGGTCCCACTTATTTTTGTGTCATCTGTAAACTTACAAATCATACCATGTACATTCTCAATCAAATCATAGATAACAACCATGGACCCAGCCTCCAGTCTGAAAAGCACCCTTCCACTAAACCCTCTGCTTCCTACCATCAAGCCAACTGTGCATTCAATTGGCCAGTTCCCCAGCATTCCACGTGATGTAACTCTCCAGAGCAGCCTGCCATGTGGAACCTTATCAAAGGCCTTACTGATATCCATAGAGACTATGGTTACTGCTCGACCCTCATCAACTTCTTGGTCACTTCATCGACGAACTCTAACAAATTTGGGAAGCATGATCTCCTACTCACAAGTCTATGCTGACCGCTCCAAATCAAACCCTGTGTAAGTAATGGGTGCAGACAATGGTATACTGTCCTTCATTGTAGGATGACTCAAGTACATAAGTAATGCCATCTTCCTGCTGTTGTAGGGCCTTGCTGAGACTGTGGTTGGGACACTCTCTACCGCTTTGATCTCCTTTGTAAGGAATTATCTCCTTACCACAGACACAGGTAATGGTATCATGCGGATAGAGTTTAGCACCTGAGTGTTTAATCATTAACCCTTGAGAGAAGAAGAAATGGTGACGTTAAACACGAGAAGTGGCAGTGATCACTTATTTCCAAAAGAGATATTGACAGGGTGAGAAATTCCATACTTCACCAAGGTTTGGTTGGTTTGATTTATTGTCATGTGTACCTCAGTACAGGGAAACACTTTATTTATGAGCAGTGGAGGGAGATCATAGTAAACATGGCCAGACAGATCATAGGGTGGAAATAGACTTGGATAGAGTAAGGCATACAGGTTACACTGAACAGGACGTGCACTAGACAAGATCAACATGAACAAGATCAGCATTATTTGAACTTAGAGAGTCCATCCATCAGTCTAACGTGACTTTCCTAATAGTTTATATGCCTAAATTAACTCTCCCCACGTTATTGTGCAGGCAGCGTGTGAACCCGTACTGAACGTCAGATTGCTCACAATCCCCAACAGCAGCCACAATACCTTCCATCTGAAACAGGTAACCATTCCTATCAGCTTCCGCCCCACATAGAGAACACCAGGCTGGCTTCTTGGAGATAGAAGGTGCCTTCTTGTGACTTCACACAAGACATATGGCTTCCCTGCTCACCACTAGAAAACCGCGTTAAAGTCCCACGTGTGTATCATGACAAACAGAGCTAAGAGAAACAACGTGGAGCAGTCTGTCTGTGCAGCCTCTGCTCCACTTGTTCATCATGTTAAAGCATCAGTTAAGAGACAGCGAGGACTGTTGATGCTGAAGATCAGAGGACACAGTGGTTTCCTGGAAACACACAGCAGGAGAATCGACGTTTCGAGCATAAGCCATTCATCAGGAATCAGCATCAATTACCTCATTCAGCCCCGTGTAAGTGCATTGAGGAGGGAGTGGCCTCCTACTGTTCCTGTGTAAGTGACTCAAGGGACTGAATGGCTTCTTCCTCGTCCGATTGGACAGGGCCAAGGGCCTGATTGGTTACCCCTGGTTCCTGTATGACAGCTCGATATGCTGACTAGTGTGATGATGCTGTAGCTTTAAGAGGTTATTTTGTTCTGGTTTCCTTTACAAGAGAGATTGAATGACCGTTACCAAGCTGGCTAGTTGAGACCACTTGAGTAAACAACTAGTGAGGACTTAGGTTTATTTTAATGCAGATGGAATGGGTATGGTCAGCTCTCACAGATTGGGATTTCTGGGTTTTGGTTTCTCAGTAACATCAGAAATTATTGGGGTCTCAACCGAGTTGAAAACTTTAGTGAATGTCTCCTGGCAGCTACTCGCTATGGATTTTCTCTTGGTGCTGTTTTTAAATCCAGAATTGGAGAAATATTTGTGTCATTCAGTGTCTGAATATTCCTTTTTGCCAAGGGCTGTGTTCACGTGATTTTCCAGTATTGGAACAGTTCATTAGTAATAGTTCCTAGATCTCTTATTCTGTTAACTTGCCCAATATAATTACGTTATTCTAAATTCTTCTTTCTTTGGTTTTATTTAATCTATCGTGTTTAAGTAAATGGTGTAATGCTTCGCACCGTGTTGTTTGACCAGTCACATTGCATCTGGAACAGACACTTTACGTTTTCTTTAAAATAAGGAAACATTAGAGTCGAGGCTACCGCCTTCAAAATATTGTCGAGGGGTTCTGGTGTGGTCCATCACACTAGAATCCTTCTCTTCCTGAGTAATTTCTTGGAGGCACTGAATGGGCAGTCCCTGTTCTTCTCTAATAATGTCAATGGGCTGAACGACTTCCTCATATTCCTGTGAAATCAGTGTGAGGTGCGGAATGATCGCTTGTTTTAATGTGGCAATATGCAGTGTCAGACAGTCCTTTATATGAATGTTACTGACTCTTTAAAAGCACAAGCCTCAGTGGAGTCCATGTCTTGCTGCACATGGACACAGTCCAGTTCAGGAGCTGACGGGGGCGTCAAATTATTCTGAACATTGTGGAATCCTCAGTGACCATCCCCACTTCGGATCTTATGGTGGGGAGGGTGGGGGCGGGGAGACATTGATGAAGCAGCTGAAGATGTTTGTGAAGAGGAAGCTACCCTGAGGATCTCCCACAGAGGTGACCCAGGACTGAGATGATGAACATCTTCCTTTGTGCCATTTTTGAATCCAAATACTGGAGAGTTTTCTCTGATGCCCATTCAGTTCAGATTTGTTAAGCTCCTTGATGTGACCTGACATTGTTACCTGACCCCTTGTGTCAACCCCTTTTGTTCATATCAATAGGCCATGGCATAGGAGCAGCAAGGGTTTTCTTCAAACAGGTGGCATTGAATGTCAGGGTTTCTCTTCTCAATAGTGTTCGGGGAGCCAGATGACTGAAAGTATTTGAAGAGGAGGTAGATGGACATTGAACTGTCAGAGAGTTGAGGGCTATGAGGAATTGGGTATGAAAGAGGATTTGAGACCAAGACCAGATCAGCCATGATCTTAGTGAAGGGCAAGGCAGATTTGAGGAGTGAACGACCTGACCCTGTGTCTGATGTTCTCACATTCTGTTATTGGAAAGTTAGTGGGTGTTATGTTCATGAATGTCTGTTTTTGAATGTTGCCGTCAGGGAGACCAGAGGATTTTGTGAGCCAACGCTGGGTGAGGTATGGGAGCTGTATTCACAGTGAATTTGGGTCTACAACATGACCCACAAATGGAGCACAAGTTGCAGAGAGGGGAAGCTCTGTAAAGAGAGATGAAGGGCCTCTTTCATACCCAGCCTGGATTTTCCAATTACATTTCTCAAACCGCCTTAAAGCATGTGGGACAGTGTTGAAGGGCCGAATGATCTCCTCTGTGTCTGTGCACCAGGTTATAGAAGTAAGTAGCCTCTAAATGCTCCTGCCTAACAGGTTTAATGGGCTGAATGGAACACAGGAACACGGGATTGAGGGACAGGAGTGAGTCATTAGACACTTTGAACCTTCTCCACCAGGCACTAAGATTGTGGCTGACCAGGTTGGGGTCTCAGCCCCACTTTCCTGTCTGTATCCCATTATCCATGACTCAGTTCTCTGCCAAATATTTCACTAACGCAGCTTTCAATCAATATGAACATAGAGGCATGATAAACTTCCAGTGAAAAGGATTCGGATTTGAAAGGTACTTTCAGAATTTTTTGTCATCCCTCTTATAGAATCAGAGTCATGCAGAATAGAAACACACCCGTTAGTCCAATCTGTTCACTCCGATCAGATATCAAATCTGATCCAGTCCCATTTGCCAGCATTTGGCCAATATCCCTCCTCTTTCAGATACTTTTTAAATGTGCGATTGTAACTGCCTTCACCACTTCCTCTGACAGCATTTTCTGTACGCACACCACTCTCTGTGTGAAACATTTATCTTCAGGTCCCTTCTAAATCATTCGCACTCTCCCCTTCAACCTATACTCTCCTGTTCTGGGCTCCCCTACCCTGGGGAGCATAACATGGCTGTTCAGAATATCCATGCCCCTGATGTTTTTATAAACCTCTATAATGTTACCCTTCAGCCTCTGACACTCCAGGGGGAACACCTCAAAACTAATCAACCTCTCCCTAAAGCTCAAACTTCCAGTCCTGGGACATCCGTGTAAGTCATTTCTGCAGAAAACCAAGTTGTACGCAGTATTCTTAAAGTGGCCTCACCAACATCCTGTACAGATGCAACATGCCACCACAACTCCTATACTCAATGCTCTGACTGATTAAAGCAAATTTGTAAAATGTGTTCTGTACTGCACTGTCTGCATTCGACTCCACTTTCGAGGAACAATGTACTGCAGCCCTATGTCCCTTTGTTTCACAACACTCACCAGGCCCTTACCATTAAGTGTATAATTTCTGCCCTGATTTGCCTTCCAAAAATGGGTAACCTCATATTTATCTAAATTAAACTTCATCTGTCAGTCCTTGCCCCTTTGTCCCATTGATTTATGGTCTCGTTGTACTCTGAGATAATCTACTACACCACCTTTCTGATGTCATCTGTAGCCTTACTAACTGTGGCCCCAATATCCACATCTAAATCCTTTACATAAATGATGAAATGCAGTGAACTCAGTCCTGATTCTTACAGCACACTGCTGCTCACAACCCTCCAGTCTGAAAAATACCCCTCTTCCTTCAAGCATATTGTGACTAGTTTCCTCTGTATCCCATGTGACAGAAACTTACTAATCTGTCTACCAATCAGAATGTTATGAACATGTTGCTGAAGTCCATATTGACAATGTCTACCCAACTACCAAACTACCTTCATCAATATTCTTTGTCACCTCTTCATAAAACTCAACCAAATTAATGAGACATGATTTCCCATGCAGAAAGCCACGTTGTCTACCCCGATCAGTCCTTACCTTCCCAAATGTATGTAAATGCTATCCCTCAGAATCCCCTCCAACAATTCACCCATCACCGACATCAGGCTCACCGGTCTATAGTTCCCCAGCTTTTTGGATCACTGTGTCCTTTTCTAGTCCCACTCCTCCACTGCTCACAACAAATGGTAAATGTAACCAGGTCGGTGATATGGCCGATGATATCGGTCTCAGACTGGGTCAGCGTCAGTTTTAGGAACAAGTCAGGCTGGTTTCTTTAATCTGCTCAAATAGCACGTGTATGATCCAGAGCAATGTTACTCCAACTATGATGGAAAGATGGATGGCAAACTGGATATTGCAAATGAAGACTCGATATTTCCCACTCTAAAAACACTGACACACACACACACACACACACACACACACACACACACACACACACACACACACACACACACACACACACACACACACACACACACACACACACACACACACACAATCTCTGCAATTTCACGTTGAAAGAACCTTGTCCAAATATTAGTGTAACTAATGACAAAAAGGAAAGATTGTGAGATTGTCCAAAATGTTATTCTGCTTCTGAAGATATTCTGCTCACACATCTGCTAACAGTGGAATTTTTATCCTGGGAGAGTTGGATTTGGCTGAATTCCCTTTGCATTAGGCTGGCAGGAGGTTCCAGGTTAGCACAGTTGCTCAGTAGTTCGCACTGTTCCATCACAGCATCAAGGGCATGAGTACAATTCCAGCCTCGGGCGACTATCTGTGTGGAGTTTGCATCTTCTCCCCTTGTCTGCGTGAGCTTCTGATGCGTGGTCCCGTTTCCTCCCACAGTACAAAGCTGTATAATTCAAGTGGATTGGTCAAATAGTCCATAGTGTTCAGCGATTTCTACTTTAGGTGCACTAGTCAGTGGTAACTGTAAGGGCATGGGAAGGTTAATCTTTGGAGGGTTTGTATGGACTTGTTGGGCCGAAGGGCTTGTTTCCACACTGCAGGGATTCTATAAAAATAAGAATGGTAACAATAACAGTAGAGTTTTGTTTTAGCTCGTACAGGTTACTGTGATCAGGAATAATGAAGGAGAGAGAGTGCAATAGGCTGTTCCTTCTTGGGCAGATGACACTTTCTCCCTCTTTGAGTTGAATCACGCAATAATGTCATTCTCTCCCAAACTGGACCATGTGAGGTCTCCTTGTACATTGTCCAATCTATGTCTCCATCACATTCCCTGTTCCATGTCGGTGCATGCTGCTGTCATACACAGAGCCATACCCTGAGCTGAAAATGGTCTCGGGCGATTTGAAGATATGTTTATATGTCCCTGCGTCATTAAAAAATAAAATGGTTAATGTATTCAGAATACATAGAACACAGAACAGTCCAGCACAGAACAAGCCCTTCAGCCCACCATGTTGTGCCGACCATTGATCCTCATATGTACACCCTCAAATTTCTGTGACCATATGCATATCCAGCAGTCTCTTAAATGTCCCCAATGACCTTGCTTCCACAAATGCTGCTGGGCAACGCATTCCATGCTCTCACAACTCTCTGTGTAAAGAAACTGCCTCTGACATCCCCTCTATACTTTCCTCAAACCAGCTTAAATCTATGACCCCTCGTGTTAGCCATTTCTGCCCTGGGAAATAGTCTCTGGCCATCAACTCTATCTATGCCTCTCATAATCTTGAATACCTCAATTAGGTCCCCTCTCCTCCTCCTTTTCTCCAATGAAAAAAGTCGGAGCTCAGTCAACCTCTCCTCATAAGATAAGCCCTCCAGTCCAGGCAGCATCCTGGTAAACCTCCTCTGAACCCTCTCCAAAACATCCACATCTTTCCTATAATAGATTGACCAGAACTGGACACAGTATTCCAAGTGCATTTGAACCAAAGCTTTATAGAGCTGCAACAAGATCTCACGGCTCTTAAACTCAATCCCCCTGTTAATGAAAGCCAAAACACCATTATGTTTTCTTATGTCAACTTGAGTGGCCATTTTAAGGGATTTATGTACCTGCACACCAAGATCCCTCTGTTCCTCCACACTGCCAAGAATCCTAACCTTAATCCTGTAATCAGCTTTCAAATTCGACCTTCCAAAATGCTTCACATTGCATTTATCCAGGTTGAACTCCATCTGCCACCTCTCAGCCCATCTCTGCATCCTGTCAATGTCCCGCTGCAGCCTACAACAGCCCTTTACACTGTCAACGACACCTCCAAAGTTTGTGTCATCTGCAAATTTGCTGACCCATCCTTCAATCCCCTCATCCAAGTCATTAATAAAAATGACAAACAGTAGAGGCCCAAGGACAGAGCCCTGTGGAACACCACTCACCACTGGCTTCCAGGCAGAATATTTGTCTTCCACTACCACTCGTTGTCTTCTGTTGGCCAGACAATTCTGTATCCAAACAGCTAACACAGATACCTGGTTTAAAATGAATGTTTTATTTTAACAAATACAGAAATTGCTGGAAAAGCTTGGTAGGTCTGTCAGCATCCAGATGCCTTCTACATGATGTAGTTGTACCAGCCTCCACCACTTCCTCTGGCAGCTCATTCCATACACACACCACCCACTGTGTGAAAAGGTGCCCCTTAGGCCTCTTCAAAGTCTTTCCCCTCTCACTTTCCCAAATGTCCTCTAGTTTTGGACGCCCCTAACCTGGGGAAAAACCTTGACTACAAACCCTATCCATGACCGTTCTGATTTTATAAACCTTTACTGCTGCGAAATGTGACTCCAATCAACACGAATGGCTGTACTTTCAATAATCCCGGGCCGAAATGCTGAAATTCAACACTGACACCTGTTCTTTCTCCATCAAGTCACAATTCTAAAACCAGTTTAATCAGTTTGTTCAGATATATTAGGAGACACTTCTGTGGGATTTACACCAAGACCTTTGTGCCCGGATGTAGGGACATGAGCACCACTCTGCAATACCCATAAAGCTGTAACATTATTCTCCTGTGTGTTTGTTCTTCAGCCTGTTATGACATGCTGTGACATACCTCTACAACAGGCAGGACATGAATCCACGCTTTCTGGGCCAGAACTAGGAACACTACCAAACAATTTCAGGAATTGGAATCAAAAACAGAGCTCTGGCTCAGAGGCAGGGACACTACCCACGACACTACTATACCCAGATTTTGGGTCACATTTTAAGGGGCAGCATTCAGCTCGGTGTGGATTTATTATAATCAGGTTACCATTATTGAACTACACAAAACATTTTGTTTTGTTCAACAAGTGCAAGATCGAAATTAACTATGAACATTTTTAATCGCTATTATCTGTAGTCTGCAATATTAGGGAAAGAAATCCTGCAGACATACTCTGCCCAATGAAGGGTCTCAAATAGATATTTATTACAGAACACCAGACACAGAGAAAGACCATAATTTCTGGTCCCAAAACACCGATCAGTATAACCCAACTCTCACGTGTGTCTGCACTCTGCCTAAAACCATGAAATGACACCAGGGCACTGATTACGGTCCAGCTTCTCCTCCCCACTGACTGTGTCTGCAATCCGTCCCTCCTCCCCCTAACCACACAAGGCAAACCAAGCTCAGGGTCTTTATGAAAATCAAGGCTGGAGTGTGCAGGCCTCCTGGAGAGGGATTGGCATTTTAAAATTAAACGGGGAAGGTGAGGAGGTGGTAATACCACTCACTGGCCGAGGCGTGGCAGATGGAGTTTAGTTTGGATTAATATGAAGTATTGGATTTGGTAAATCAACAAGAGTAGGACTTATACAATTAAACGTAGGACCTTTGGCAATGTTGTAGAAGAGAGACCTCGGCCATCAGGTATAATTTTTGAAAAGTTACATCTCATATAGATAATGTGATTAAGAAGTGTTTTGCAATGGTCAGACCGTTGCGTATCGGAATTAGAACATAATGTTGTGGTTGTACAGGACATTGGTGAGACCTCTTCCGGAATACTGTGTCCAGTCTGGTCATCCTGCCCGCTCATTCCATAGGCACACCACCCTCTGGGTGAAACAGCTGCCCTTAGGTCACTTTTAAATTTTTCCCCTCTTACCTTACAACTATGCCCTCCAGTTTTAGTCTCCACTACCTTTATAAAATACATTGACTATTCACTTTGATATTATTGATCTTCATATTATTAAGCTGGAGAGGGTTCAGAAGAGATTAACCTGGATAAAGCTGGAAATGGAGGGATTGAGCTGTAAGGAGAGGCTGGGTAGGCTGGGACATATTTCACTTGTGAGGTATGAGATGGAGGAGCAACTTTGCAGAGATTTATAAAAGGATAAGGGGTACAGATAAGCTGAAGGGCTGATGTCTGTTCCCTAAAGTTGGGGATTCCAAACTGAGGGATATTTTTAGGTGCGGGGAAAAAAGATTTACAAAAGTCAGGAAAGGTGATTATTTTAGACAGAAGCTGGTTGTGTGTGGAATGAACTTGCGGAGGAAGTGGTAAAAACAGGGACAGTTACAACGTTTAAATAACATTTAGATCAGTCCTTGGATAAGACATCAGTTTGGATGGTGCTGTGAGCAGCTGCCCTTCCCCTCCCCCTCTCTGAATGAACCCCTGTTGGTTTTCACTCTCTGCCAATGCCGGTGCAGTGGCGTGTGGAGGCCAGCAGAGGGTGGCATTGCATCACTTTCAGCACCACAGAAACTTCCAGACCTGCCCCACACAGAGACACGCAGATACACACACAGCAATTGTGAGGACATGGCATAGATCCAATCTGATAATTTAAACTAAACATAAATAAATGCTCAATTCGCCTCGTAAACTGTCAAAATATGAGTGAGAGATAACTCTCAAATTCCACAGTTTAAATAAAAACAACAATGTATTGCTTAACACTGAAAGTGAACTGAAAGACCCTCTATCTCTTAACTGCTTATAACCCCACTCCAGCTCTACAGCAATATACTGTTTCTGGGTCTGCCATCCTCTCATATCACAGGTACTTGTAAGCTCTCAGTTCAGAGCAGCAGTCATTCTCTTAAAGGTACAGTACACACTTTCAACTTCATCCCATTATACCCTGATGAATATCGATAAGTGGAACCTATCCGGATTTCTCTTGCTCTGTGGTTTGTCAATATTTCATCTACTCTGTCTCGTATGTGTCAGGATTTTTGTTGCTCCATTGACAGTATGTCATTATTCGACTCTGTCCGTGGGAATATATCAGTATTTCACTTGCTCACACTCGTGTGTGTGTGGCAGGAATTCAGTTGTTTCGTGGGGACTGGGAGACTATGACAAAACTCAATGTTTGTAAATGGGACCAAACCTGCAAGGATTGTAAAGTCTATGGAGGACTGTGTGGAACTCTAACAGGACAGTGACACGCTGGCACACGTGGATCAACGCAGAGCAGTGTGAGGTGATGCACTTTGGTATGAAAGATAAAGAAAGACAGTTTAAAACAGGCTGTGCCATTATAAAGGGGCTGCAGGAACAGAGGGCCCTGGGTGTATATGAGCACAGATTGTTGAAGATGTCAGGACAAGTGGGGAGAGCAGTAACTATCACAGATTAGTGTCAGTATCTGAGCTGTTTCCAGGAGGAGGTGTAGGAGGGAGCCTCCGTGCTCCCTTCCTGGGAGGTGGTGGTGACGATGTGTTGTGAGCCCACCCTCCTGCCCACCGAGACCGTGGGGATTCCATTTGTACCAGCTCGACACAGAAGGGAGATGGCATCAGGGCCACAGCTTCTAAGTTGTGCCGGGGGGAAACGGAACTGCCAGTGGGTTTAAAGTGAGAATTGCCCTTCACTGAACATTGTTCCTCACTCGGTCGGTGGGACGTGGATGTTTCAGAATCCCCACACGAGGCGTCTCGGTCCTCTCCGGCTCCTACCAGGGCCCTCCTCACATGGCGGGAGGAGGGGAGTGAGGGAACGGATATCGGGCACTCCACCACCCGGCTTGGCCCTTTCTGACCAATTCCAGGCTGTTTCCCCTGGAATGGAAGAAAGGGAGGGAGTGAGGGTGGGGGTGGGTGGCCCTGCTGTTAGTGCTGGTGCAGGTGAGCATAATGGCTAATCGTCAGGTTTTCAGAGGGAGTCTGTAGACAGTGTTGTATCCATGCAGTGTAATTGATGTGGGGAGTAAACTGGACGGGGTGACAGAGAGAGAGAGAGAGAGAGAGAGAGAGAGAGAGACAGAGAGAGAGAGAGAGAGAGAGAGAGAGAGAGAGAGAGAGAGAGAAGGTGCTGCATGTGGCAGTGACAGTGTTGGAGCATTTGCCTTATTCGGGGGTCGGTGCTATAACAGATATACCGGGAGTGTGAGGGAGCAGAGAAAATACGGTGACCCTCATCTTGACAGAGCGGGGAAGGTTACTGATGCTTGTCCTGTATTGCTGGACACTTCTTCAGCCCGCAGATACTGCACTGAGCTGGGTGGGGAGCACAGACCATGCTCGGTGGGTCTGGTGGCATGGCTCCCTCTGGGAAGAGAATGGTCCCCCTCTGTACTAGCCGATCCATCAGGACCTCCGTGCCCATATCGACAAACCGTGGATTAATTGCCCCTTATCTGCCCAGCTCGGGGTAAACTGTACAGGGCAGCTCCAAGCTGAGAAAGCTCAACCGTGGGCCCATTGGCCTTTCAAAGATGGCACCAGTGCCAGGGGGCATGGAATATCCAGGGGAACCCGGGCGACTGTGAGTCCCTCCAGCCATGATGGTTGGGAGAGTCGGCCTGGTATTGAATGAGAGGGACACCATGGTGGGGGATGGAGGGGGGTGGGGGTGGGGATAGTCAATGAGTTTGAGTTTGATAAGATAGCACCAGAAATCCAGCTTGGCCTCGTACAGATAATCTCTCTGTCACACTCAATGAAAATGGCACCGAGGCAAATTATTGTTAGAATCAGCCCAGAGAGACATAGATTCTGTTGAAACTACTCCCAATTACAAAGGTGTAGAACAAATGCTCATCCATCATTTTACCATACACCAATCTCCCTTTTTCCCATCTTTCCTGGGAAGACTGGGTCATGTTACAGGATGCTATCGAAGTGTCTACATTTCAGCATTCTGAAACCTGGGAACACATCCGTCCATGACACTGTCTCTCAGTCTCCCCCTCTCTGTCTATACCCCAAACTCCTCCCATGTGGTGATATTTAAACTGATTCCCCCAACATCTTTCTCTGGCAGTGATGTTCACACCCACAGCACTCCCTTATCATGGCACAATGGAGATATGGAACTGTAAATGGGTGGGAGCTGTACGTCCTGTCACTTCCAGCATGGGCTGCAAGTTTCCCCTCACTGGGCAGGGATCTAACACAGTGTTAAAGAGCAATGCACTGGGGTGGGGTACACAGTCCTACATGCTGGGAGGGTAACAGCTCCTGGGTTACAGATCAATGCACTGGGGTGGGGTACACAGTCCTAAATGCTGGGAGGGTAACTGCCCCTGGGTTACAGATCAATGCACTGGGGTGATCACTGCACAGGTCGCTGTGCTGGTCAGACTGTCTGGTTGAGGTTTATAGCTCAAGCAGTTATGTGTTCACTGCAGCTCCCGGTGCTGGACAGATATGTAGCCTGTGCACAGTACATCATGTTGTGGGCTGGGTAGGGATGAAAGGTGATGAACAGGTCGCGAAGTTCCCCTGAACGTTCTGTCCCCGGCATTCTATAACTGACATTCCCCGGAACGTTCTGCCCCTGACATTCTATAACTGCCATTCCCCGGAACGTTCTGACCCCGACATTCTATAACTGACATTCCCCGGAACGTTCTGTCCCTGACATTCTATAGCTGACATTCCCCGGAACGTTCTGTCCCTGACATTCTATAACTGACATTCCCCGGAACGTTCTGTCCCTGACATTCTATAACTGACATTCCCCGGAACGTTCTGTCCCTGACATTCTATGACTGACATTCCCCAGAATGTTCTGTCCCCGACATTGTTTGTTTGTGAACGGCCGGACGTCAGTGAATCGAACAAACGATAAGATCCCGAGAGAAGAGATCACGTTCCAGGGAGAAGGAGACACTGTACCGAAGGCCCCTCAGGCAGTTAAAGCGGTGAATATGTTTTCCCTGCGTTTATATTTCTCCATGACACCAGATCGACCACAATTTAGACCAAAATACAGAAATTCCCAAACTCCGTTTGTCTTCAGGAAGCTGGCAGAGAATCCTTCAGGGCAGTAACTTTCCCACCCTTCGTATTAGGAACTGGCAAGGAGTGACCTGTGTCTGCTCTCGAGTGATCGAGTGTGTGGGAATGTTCTAGAAACCATCTGTCCTTATGGATGTGTCTCTGTGTGTTTGGGGAGGGAGGGTTTCTTGTGGTTTATGTCGCATTTTTGTCAATAATTCCGACCTCCTCATTTGTTATTCCAGCTTCAATTATTTTAATAAATCCCTGAATACAGGGTCACATTTGAAAACCTCACTGGGTCCCCGATCAAACGGGTCCCTTTGCCTCCAGGTTGATGGATAATGGGTTTGTTTTCCTACCTCACAGTTAACGTAGTGACCATCTACGTCCTGCTTTATAAAGATTGTGGATTGTCTCCATGTGTCAGACGTTACCTGGGGGCCATGGCAGCGGCGGATCTCCTGGTCATTATCCTCGACCTAATCCTGAGACACATTCCCATTGTTTATCTGGAACAGTTTTATTTCCTGTACTCCGTCCCGGTGTGTAATATCCACGCCGTCCTGCTTTATGCAGCCACTGACTGCTCTGTCTGGTTCACCGTCACTTTCACCTTTGATCGGTTTTTGGCCATTTGTTGCCAGAAGCTGAAAAGTAAATATTGCAGTGAGAAAACGGCGGCTGTGTTTCTGGGAGCAGTGACTGTGCTGAGCCGTTTAAAGAACATTTCCTGGTACTTTATGCTCACGGCTCGGTATTCGCTGGGGAACCTCCCCTGGTTTTGTGATGTAACAGCCGCTGTTCTATCCTACAGTGTCTGGGTCACAATCGAGTTCCTCCACCACATTCTAACCCCGGGTGTCCCATTTCTCCTGATTCTGCTGCTCAATGTTCTCACCGTCAGACACATTTTAGTGACCAGCAGAGCCCGCAGGAGACTCCGCGCTCACACCAATGGGGACGCTCAGTCTGACACAGAAATGAGAAACTGAAAAAAATCCATCATTTTACTGTTTGTGATCTCGGCCAATTTCATCCTGTTATGGTCAACGTTAATGCTGTATTTGATATGGTTCCGGATGGATGATATTAGGTATAAGTCTGTGTTTCTCCATCGCTTTGTGGGCGAATTGGGCTTCATGCTGCAGCTCCTCAGTTGCTGCACAAACACCGCGATTTATGCCGTGACCCAGACTAAGTTCAGGCAGCAGCTGAAGAATGTGCTGAAATATCCCTTCACCCAAATCCATTCATCCATCAAATTCGCTCATTAATCACACCATCCGGGATTTTCTCATTTCAGTTCAGTGTTTCAGGGATGGAGCAGCCTGTCGCTATGGTAACAGACTGAGGGGAGCGCTGGTTTGTTCATCCTTATCCCACAGCGGGGTTACAGGGAAACATTTCAATGTTTCTCACAACTCAGGGGCCAGTGAGAAAAGGCACCATCCCAATGACTGTATCCATCACTTCCATTTGTAACCAATAAAAATGTGGATTAAAGCATGCCGAGCAGCAGAGTGACCGATGTTGTTGTGTGTCTTTGTGTTGGAGAAGCTGGAGAGAGACAGACTCAGCCCAGAGTCCTGGTCCTCAGGGAAGGGGAGGGCACCGCGCCCTAAGCTCAGGAGCTGGGTTTAACTCCCTCTGTTCCCCCTCCTCTTAATCCCCCACTCCTCTCTGCCCCCTTTCCCACCCCACTTCGCTCCTGCTTCGCCCCCCACTCGCGCCCACTCTCACCTCCCTCCTGACCCCCTTGCCCCTCGCCACTCGCCCCCCGCCACTCGCCCCCGCCACTCGGCCCCCCCGCCACTCGGCCCCCCGCCAATCGCCCCTCTCGCCCACCTCTCGCTCAACCCTCCCGACACCCAAAACCCACGCCACCCTCTCGCCCCTCTCACCACCTCTCTCGCCCCCTCTCTCCCCACCCTAGAGCCCCTCTCGCTGCAACCTCCTCGCACCCCATCGCCTCCAACCCCTCTCACATACACCCGGCCCCAGCGGGCCACTCTTTCGCACCCCCCATTCGCCCTCCCTCACCCCCTTTCTGTCCCCTCCCCCTCACACCGGCCCCTCTCAACGCCCTCCCTCTCACTGGCCCCCTCTCACCACCCCACACCCCACTCCCAACCATTTTCCCCTCCCTCTATCCCGTCTACCCCTCTCCCTCTATCCCCTCGCACTATCCCCTCGACACCCCTCCCTCTAGCCCCCTCTCTCTATCCCCTTCCTTCTAAACACCCTCCCCGCCCTCCCTGTACCTCCCTCCTCACCGTCTACCTGCCCTCCCCCTCCATCTCCCCCTCCCTTACCCCCCTCTGACCCCTCCCCCTCTGCCCCCTCCCCCTCTGCCACCCTCTCCCTCTGCCCCCTCCCTCTACACACCTCTATCCCCCTCCCCATTTCTCTCTCTTTCTTTCTTGCCGCTCCCTCGCTGCCACTCTCCCTCTTTCTCGCTCCCTCACTCTCTCGTTCCCACGTTTCCATGCTCCCACTCTGCCACTCTCGATCTTTCCTTTCTCTCTCTCGCTCTCTCTCGTATCTGCCCTCTCTCTCTCTCTCTTGCTCTTTCTTGCAGCTCTCTCTCGCGCTCTCTCTCTTGCTCCTGCTCTCTCTCTCTCTCTCAGCCCTCCCTCACTCTCTCACACCACTCTGTCTCTCATCCCTCTGTCTCTCACTCGCCCCCTCTTTCTCTCGCCCACTCGCTCTCCCCATCTCGCTCTCTCGCTCCTTCTCTCTCTCACTCTCCTTTTCCCCCTCTCTCTCACTCCCCCTTTCTCTCCTCTCTCTCACCCATCACTGTCGCCCTCTCTTGCCTGTCTCTCTCTCTTTCCTCCCCACTCTCTTACACCCACTTTCGCACCTCTCTGTCTATATCTCTCTCTTTGTTCCCCCTGTCACCATCGCTCACCTCTCTCACTCTCTGTCTATCCTTCTCTCTATCACCTCTCCCTCTTACTCTCTTTCGCTCTCTGTGTTGCCTCTCTCTGCCCCCTCCCATGCTGCTTCTCGATCACTCTCTCCTTCACCCTCTCTCCCACACGCTCTCTCCCTCACTCTTTCCCTCACTCTTTCCTATTTGCCCCATCTTTCCCTCTTTCTTGCAACTCTCTCTCTCTCTTTCTCTCTCTCTCTCACTCTTGGTCACTCTCCCTCTCTCTATCACACCTCTCTCTCTCTCACTCACTCTTTCTCCGTCACGCTCCTCTCTCTCCCCACTCTATCCCTCTCTCTCCCGCCCCTCTCTCTCTTGCCCCTCTCTTTCTTTGGCACCTCTCTCTCTCACACACACCACCTCTCTCCCTCATTCGCTTTTGCCCTATCGCTCTCGCACCTTGTCTTCCTCTCTCACCCTTCTGCCTTCCCTCTGTCTCTCGCCTCCTCTCTCTCTCTCTCTCTCTCTCTTTTGCCCGCCTCTCATGGCTCTTCCTTTCGCTCATCCCGTCTCTCCATCTTGCTATCGCTTCTCTCTCGCTCCCTTCCTCTCTCTCTCTCTCCCATGGTCTCTCTCTCTCACTCTCACTCTACCCACTCTTTCTCTGTACCCCCCTCTCTCTCTGTATCCTGCCCCCTTCTCTCTCTCTCTCTCTCTACCAATTCTCTCTCTCTCTCGACCATCTCTTTCTCTTGCGCTCACTCTCTCGCTGTCTCTCACTCTCTCTCTTGCACCGTCTCTCTGGCACCTCTCTCTCTCTCTCGCCGCTTCGTTCTCTCACTGTCTCTCTCACACGCTCACACTCTGTCTTACTCGCTGCCTTTGTTCATCTCTATGTGTCTCTTGCTCTCGTTCTTCTCTCTCTCACAGTCACCCTCACTAGCCCTCCTCTCACTCGCCCTCCTCTCACTCGCCCTCCTTTCTCTCACACCCCATCCCTCTCTATCTCTCTCCCCCTCCCACTGTCTGTCTCTCGCCCTCTCTCTCTCTCGCTCTCGCCCCCCTCCTTTTCCCTCTCTCACACTCTCTCTCTCGCCACACTCCTTTTCTCTCTCTCCGCCTCCCTCTCTCTCTCTCTCGCCAACCTCCCTCTCTCTCTCACGCCTTCCCACTCTTTCTTGCCCCTTCCTCTCTCTCTCACGGCTTTCCTCTCTCTCTGTCCCCACTCTCTCGCCCACTCCCGCTCTCTCTTGCCCACTTCCCTCCCTCTCACTCTCACGCCACTCCCTCGCTCACTCGCTCCCTCCCTCTCTCTCAACCACCGTCCCCTCTCTCTCACCCCTCTCGCTCTCGCCCCCGTCCCTCTCACTCTCGCCCACGTCCCTCTCTCGCTCTCGCCCCGTCCCTCTCTCTCTCGCCCCCGTCACTCTCTCTCTCACCCCGTCTCTCTCTCTCTCTCGCCCCGTCCCTCTCTCTCTCGCCCCCGTCTCTCTCGCTCTCGCCCTCGCCCCCATCCCTCTCGCTCTCTCTTGCCCCTCACTCTCTCTTCCTCGTCCTCTCTCTCTCTTTCTCGCCCCATCTCTCTATTTCTCGCCCCTCTCTCTTTCTCGCCCCTCTTCCTCGCTCTCTCACCCCATCTCCCTCTCTTTCATCTCCATCAATCTCTCTCTCGCTCGCGTCCCTCTCTCTCGCTTGTGTCCCACTTTTTCTCATCCCCTCCCCACTCTCTTTAGCACCGCCCCCCACTCTCACAGCCATCCTCTCACTCTGTCTCTCGCCCCCTCCCTCTCGTTCTCGCTGCCTCCCTTGCTCTCTCTCGCCCCCATTCCTCTCTCTCACCCCCTTCCTTCACTCTCTCTCTCGCCCCCCGCCCCCCTTCTCTCACCCCACACTCTCTCGCGTCCCCCACACTCTCTCCCCTCCCTCTCTCTCTCGCCCCCCTCTCTCTCGCGCCCCCCTCTCTCTCGCCCCTCCCTCTCTCTCTCGCCCCCCTCTCTCTCTCTCGCCCCTCTCTCTCGCCCCCTCTCTCTCGCGCCCACTCTCTCGCGCCCCTCCCACACTCTCCAGCCTCTCCTTAATCTTTCTCTCTCGCCCCACTCCCTCTCTCTCCCTGACGCCCTTCACTCTCTCTCTCGCCTCCCTCTTTCTCTCTCGCTCCCTCCTCCCTCTCTCACCCCCTCTCTCTCACCACCCTCTCTCGCGCCCCTCCCACTGTCTCCAGCCCCCCTTTATCTTTATCTCTCGCCCGCTCCCTCTCTTTCTCACACCCTCCCTTTCTCTCTCTCGCCCCCTCCCTCCCTCTCTCGCCCCTCCCTCCCTCCCTCGCTCGACCACCTTCCTTTCTCTGGCCTCGACCCTCTTTCTCTCGCCCCCGTCCCTCTCTCTCTAGCCTCCTCCATCTCTCTCTCTTGCCCCACTTCCTGTCTCTCTCGCCCCACTCACTCTCTGTCTCGTCCCCGGCCCTCTCACTCTCTCGCCCCTTCCCACTCTCTATCGCCCTCTCCCACTCTCTCTCGCCCCTTCCCACTCTCTCTTGCCCCTTCCCACTATCTCTCGCCCACTCCCACTCTCTCTCGCCCACTCCCACTCTCTCTCGCCACATCACTCTCTCTCTCGGCCAACTCCCTCTCTCTCTCTCGCCCCACTTCGTCTCTATCTCAACCCCTCCCTCAATCCCTCGCCCATCTCCCACTCTCTCTCGCCCTGTCCCGCTCTCTCTCTTCCCCCTCCTTCTCTCTCACTCTCGCCCCCTCCCACTCCCGCCTCCTCCCTCTCACTCTTGCCCCACTCCCTCTCTCTCTCGCCACGCTCCCTCTCTCTTGCACCCATCCACATCTCTCTCTCACCACACCTCCCTCTCTCCATCTCATCCCTTCCCTCTCCCTCTCCCCACCTCTCTGCCTCGTCCCCTTCTTCTCTCTCTCTCAACAGTCCAAATACTCTCTCACCTCACCTCACCTCCCTCTCTCTCTCTCGCCCCCTCTCTCTCTCACCCCACCTCCCTCTGTCTCTCTCGCCTCCTTCCTCTCTCTCTCACTCACCCCACCTCCCTCTCTCTCACTTACCCCACCTCCCCCTCTCTCTCTCACCCCTCCCACTCTCTCTCGCCCCCTCACTCTCTCTCTCACCCCACACCCTCTCTCTCTTGCCCCACTTCGTCTCAACCCCTCCTTCAATCCCTCGCTCATCCTCCAGTCTCTCTCGCGCGTCCCGCTCTCTCTCGCCCCTCTCTCTCATCCTACCTCCCTCTCTCTCTCTCGCCCTCTCTCTCTCTCACTCACACCACCTCCCTCTCTCTCACTCACCCCACCTCCCTCTCTCTCTCTCGCCCCCTCCCTCTCTCTCTCTCACCCCCTCTCACACACTCGCGCCCCATCCCACTCTCTCTCGTCCCGTCCCACACTCTCGCCCCACTCCCTCTCTCCCTCGCCCCACTTTGTCTCTATCTCAACCACTCCCTCAATCCCACGCCCATCTTCCACTCTCTCTCGCCCCCTCCCGCTCTCTCTCTCGCCCCCCTCTCTCACCCCACCTCCCTCTCTCTCTCGCCCCCCTCTCTCTCTCATCAAACCTCCCTCTCTCTCGCCCCCTCCCACTCTCTCTCGCCCCCTCCCACTCTCTCTCGCCCCCTCCCACTCTCTCGCTCCCTCCCACTCTCTCTCGCTCCCTCCCACTCTCTCTAGCCCCCTCCCACTCTCTCTCGCCCCCTCCCACTCTCTCGCCCCCTCCCACTCTCTCGCTCCCTCCCACTCTCTCTCGCCCCCTCCCACTCTCTCTAGCCCCCTCCCACTCTCTTCGCCCCCTCCCACTCTCTCTCGCCCGCTTCCTCTCTTTCGTCCCCATCACTCTCTCTCGCTCACGTCCCTCTCTCTCGCTCGTGTCCCACTCATTCTCGGCCCCTCCCGCACTCTCTTTCGCACCGCCCCCCGCTCTCGCCGCCTTCCCCTCTCTATGTCTCCCGCCCCCTCCCTCTCTTTCTCGCTGCCTCCCTTGCTCTCTCTTGCCCCCACTTCCTCTTTCTCTCAACTCCTTCCTTCTCTCTCTCCCGCTCCCCTCCCTCTCTCTCTCGCCCCCCCTCTCTCGCCCCCACTCTCTCGCGCCCCTCCCACACTCTTCAGCCCCCCTTTATCTTACTTTCTCGCCCTCTCCCTCTCTCTCTGACGCCCTTCCCTCTCTCTTTCGCCTCTCTCTTTCTCTCTCGCTCCCTCTCCCCTCTCTCGCCCCCTTCTCTCGCGCCCCTCCCACTGTCTCCAGCTCCCCTTTATCTTTATCTCTCGGCCCCTCCCTTTCTCTCTCTCGTCCCCTCCCTCCCTCTCTCACCCCCTCCCTCCCTCGCTCGACCACCTCCCTTTCTCTCGCCCCGTCTCTCTTTCTCTCGCCCCCATCCCTCTCTCTCTCGCCCCCTCCCTCTCTGTCTAACCCCCCTCTCTCTAGCCCCCTCCCGCTCTCTCTAGCCCCCTCCCTCCCTCTCTCTCTAGCCCCCTCCCTCTCTCTCTCTCACCACCTCCCACTCTCTCTCGCCCCCTGACTCTCTCTCTCTCGCCCCACTCCCTCTCTCTCGCCCTATTTCGTCTCTATCTCAACCCCTCCCTCAAACCCTCGCACATCTCCCACTCTCTCTCGCCTCCTCCCTCTCTCGCCCCCTCCCTCTCACTCTCGCCCCACTCCCTCTCTCTCTCGACCCCTCCCTCTCTCTCTCGCCACGCTCCCTCTCTCTTGCACCCCTCCACACACTCTCTCTCACCCCACCGTCCTCTCTCCATCTCATCCCTTCCCTCTCCCTCTCCCCACCCTCCCTCTCTGACACGTCCCGTTCTTCTCTCTCTCTCAACACTCCACATACTCTCTCACCCCACCTCCCTCTCACTCTCTCACGCCACCTCCCTCTCTCTCTCTCACCCCACCTCTCCCTCTCTCTCTCGCCCCCTCCCTCTCTCTCTCTCGCCCCTCCCACTCTCTCTCGCCCCCTCCCATTCTCTCTCGCACCCCCGCTCTCTCTCGCCCCCTCCCACTCTCTCTCGCCCCCTCCCTCTCTCTCTCACCCACTCACTCTCTCTCTCTCTCTCGCCCCGTCCCTCTCTCTTTCGTTCCCTTCCTGTCTCTCTCTCCCCGTCCCTCTCTCTCTCGTCCCTGGCTCGCTCACTCTCTCACCCCTCCCTCTCTCTCTATCGCCCCCTCACATTCTCTCTCGAACCCTTACTCCATCTCTCACCCCCTCCCCTCTCTCTCTCACACCCTCCCTCCCTCGCTCGACCCCCACCCTCTCTCTCGCCCCCTCACATTCTCTCTCGCCCCCTCCTCTGTCTCTCTCGCCCCCCTCCCTTGCTCGACCCTCTCACATTCTCTCTCCCCTCCTCACATTCTCTCTCGCCCCCTCCCTCTCTCTCTCGCCCCCTCCCTCTCTCTTGCCCCCAACACTCTCTCACTCTCCCCATCCCTCTATCGCTCGCCCCCTCTGCCTCTATACCACCCCTCCCTCTCTCTCTCGTCACCCGCCCGATCTCTGTCGCTCACACTCTCCCTCCCTCTATTTCTCGCTCCCTCCCTCCCTTTCTCGTCCCCTCCCTCTCTTTCGCACCCCCTCCCTCTCTCTTGCACCCCTCCACACACTCTCTCTCACCCCACCGTCCTCTCTCCATCTCATCCCTTCCCTCTCCCTCTCCCCACCCTCCCTCTCTGACACGTCCCGTTCTTCTCTCTCTCTCAACACTCCACATACTCTCTCACCCCACCTCCCTCTCACTCTCTCACGCCACCTCCCTCTCTCTCTCTCACCCACCTCTCCCTCTCTCTCTCGCCCCCTCCCTCTCTCTCTCTCGCCCCTCCCACTCTCTCTCGCCCCCTCCCTCTCTCTCTCGCCCCCTCCCTCTCTCTTGCCCCCAACACTCTCTCACTCTCCCCATCCCTCTATCGCTCGCCCCCTCTGCCTCTATACCACCCCTCCCTCTCTCTCTCGTCACCCGCCCGATCTCTGTCGCTCACACTCTCCCTCCCTCTATTTCTCGCTCCCTCCCTCCCTTTCTCGTCCCCTCCCTCTCTTTCGCACCCCCTCCCTCTCTCGCTCACCCCCTCCGTCTCTATCTCACCCGCTCCCTCTCTCTTCTTGCCCCATCCCTCTCTCTCTCGACACACTCACTCTCTCTCGTCCTCCTCCCTCCCTCTCTCGTCCCCCTCCCTCCATCTCTCATCCCCCTCCACCCTATCTCTCTCTCATCCCTCCTCACTCTCTCGCTCACCCCTCCTCCCCCTCTCTCGCTCACCCTTTCTCCCTCTCTCTCACTCTCGGCCCCTCTCTATCACTCGCGCCCCCTCTCTCTCACTCTCGCCCCCACCCTCTCCCACTCTTGCCCCTCCCTCTCCCTCGCCCCTCCCTCTCTCTCGCCCAATCTCCCTCGCTCACCCCTCCTCCCTCTCTCTCACCCCACTTCCCTCTCGCTCACCCCACCTCCCTCCTTCTCTCTCTTGCCCAGTCCCTCTCTCTCTCTCTGGCCCCCTCCCTTCCTCTCTCTCGCCCCTCCCTCTCTCTCTCACCCCATCTCTCTCTCTCTCCCCCACTCCCACTCTTTCTTGCCCCCTCCCACTACTCTTTCACGCACCCTCCATCACTCTCTCAACCCTCCCTCTCTCTCTCAACCCCTCCCTCTCTCTACCTCCTTCGTCCCTCTCTCTCTCTCTCACCCCCTCCATCTCGCTACCACCCCCTCCCTCACTCTCTCGATCACCTTTCTCTCTTTCTCTCTCCTCCCTCCCAGTCTCTCTCTCGTCGCTCTCCCTCTCTCTCTCGCTCACGTCCCTCTCTCTAGCCCCGTCCCACTCTTTCTCGCTCCTTCCCCACTCTGTCTTGCCCCCTCTCTCTCGCCCCCTTACCCTCTCTCTCTCTCGCCCCCTCCCTCCCTTTCTCCGCTCTCCCGCTCTCTCACTCGCCACCACTTCCTCTCTGTCTCACCGCCTTTTTTCTCTCTCTCTCTCCCTCTCCCTCCCTCCCTTTGTCTCGCGTACCTCCCACACTCTCTCGCCCCTTTTTCTTTCTCTCTCGTCCCCTCGCTCTCTCTCTCTCTCTCTCTCTCGCCCCCTCCCTCTTTCTCTCGTCCCCTCCTCCCTCGCTCGCCTCCCGTCCCTCTCTCTCGAACCCTCCCTCTCTCACGCCCTTGCCCCCTTCCTCTCTCTCTATCTTGACCCCATCCCTCCCTCTCTCGTCCCCTGCCCTATTGCTCTCTCGCGCCCCTCCCTCCCTCTCTCTTCCCCCACCCCCTCTCTCTCGCCGCACTCCCTCTATCTCTCGCCCCCTCCCTATCTCGCACCCCTCCCTCTCTCTCACTCGCCACACTCCCTCTCTCTCGCCCCCTCCCTCTCTCTCTCTCGCCCCCTCCCTCTCTCTCTCGCACAACTCCCTCACTCTCTCGTCCCCTCCCTCGCCCTCTCACACCGCTCCACCTTCTCTCTCTCATCCCATCTCCATCTCTCTCTCTGTCTTGCCCTCTCCCACTCTCTCTCACACCTTCCTCTCTCTCTGACGACCCCCCTCTCTCTCTCTTGTCCCCCTCTCTCTCTCTCACCCCCACCTCCTCTCTCTCACCCGACCCCTCTCTCTCTCGCCCCCCTATCTTTTGCGCCCCCTCCCTCTCTCTCGAGCCCCCTTCCCTCTCTCTCGGCCTTTCATTCTCTCTCTCTCTCTCTCCGCGCCCCCTCCTTCTCTCTCTCGCCGCCTATCTCGACACCTCCCTCTCTCTGGGCCCCTCCCACTATCTCTCACCACCCTCCCTCTCTCTCTTAACCCGTCTCTCTCTCGCTCCTCCTTCTATCTCTCTTTCCACCGTCCCGCTCTCTTTCTCTCGCCCCCTCCCTCTCTCTCTCTTGCCCCTCCCTCTCTCTCTCGCCCCCTCCCTCCCTCCGTCTCTCTCTCGCCCCCTCCCTGTCCCTCTCTCGCCCCCTCTCTCTCTCGCCCCATTCCCTCTATCTCACCCCATCCCTTTCTCTCTCTCACCCCCTCCCCGTCTCTCTGTCGCCCCCTCCTTGTCTCTCTTGCCCTCTCCCTGTCTCTCTCGTCCCCCTTCTCTCTCTCGCCCCCTCCCTCCCTCTCTCTCAACCCCTCTCTCTCTCTTACCCCTCCTCCTTCTCTCTCACTCATCCCTCTCTCTCTCACCCTTCCCTCGCTCTCTCATCCTCTCTCACACCCGGTTCTCCTTTATGCCCTTCTTCTGTGCCAGCAACATTTCTTTCTCTCTCTATCCCTCTCTCTCTCTCCTCCTTCTCTCGACACTCTGTCTCTTACCACCTCTATCTCTCTCTCTTCCCTCCTCTATCTCTCTCGAGACATCCCTCTTTCTCTTGCCCTCATCTCCCAACCCCTGTCTCTCCCTCGTTCCCTCATTATCTCTCTGCCCTGTCTTTTTGTCTCTATCTCTCGCCTCCACTATCTCTCTTGCCCCTTTCTCTCTCTTGTCGCCCCTCTCTCTGTGTCTCTTTCTCTCTCTTGCCCCCTCCCTCGCCCGTTTCTCATTCTCACTCTCTCTCTCGCCCCTCTCTCTCATTATCTCGTCCTGTCTCTCTCTCTCTCTTCCTCACCCTGTCTTTCTCTCTCCCCTTCTCCATCTCCCTCCCTCTGTGTCTCTCTCTCTTCCCACCTCCCTCTCTTACCCTCTGACTGAATCTCTCTCACTCCTGTCCTTCCCTCCCTCTCTCTGACATACTCTGTCTCCCTGGTCCTTCAATCTCCCTCTGACCCAGACTCTGGGGCTATTTGGGGGTGAGGCTGCGTGTGGGGGGGAGGGGGGGGCGTGGGGTTGAGATGTTGGAGTTTGGGAAAATGGGGTAGAGCTGGAATTGTTGAAGGGAGACTGCAATGGCACGAGAGAGAGAGGGGGAAAGGGAAGAGTGGAGGCAGTTGGAGAAACCGGTGATGGTGGTGGGGGTGTGTGTGAGAGAGAGGGGGATGAGGGAGAGGATTGAGAAAGATAGGGTTGCGAGAGAGAGAGAGTTGAGGAGAAAGACTAGGGGAGAGATAATGGGGAGGCCAGGTTGCAGTTGGGGTGACAGAGGAAGTTAAACCCAGCTCCTGAGCTCAGGGCGCGGTGCCCTCCCCTTCCCTGAGGACCAGGACTTGGGGCTGAGTCTGTCTCTGTCCAGCTCAGTTTCTCCAACACAAAGACACACAACAATATCGGTCACTATGCTGCTCGGCACTCATTATCAACAGTTTTGTTGGTTACAAATGGAAGTGATGGATACAGTCAGTGGGATGGTGTCTTTTCTTACTGGTCCCTGAGTTGTGAGAAACATTGAAATGTTTCCCTGTAACCCCCTGTGGGATAAGGAGGGACAAACCAGCGCTACCCTCAGTCTGTTACCAGAGCGACAGGCTGCTCCATTGCTGAAACACTGAACTGAAATGAGAAAATCCCGGATGGTGTGATTAATGAGGGAATTTGATGGATGGCTGGATTTGGGTGAAGGGATATTTCAGCACATTCTTCAGCTGCTGCCTGAACTTAGTCTGGGTCACGGCATAAATCGCGGTGTTTGTGCAGCAACTGAGGAGCTGCAGCATGAAGCCCAATTCCCGCACAAAGTCATCGATATACACAGACTTATGCCCAAAATCATGCATCCGTCTCCATATAGAATACAGCATGAATGTTGACCATAACAGGATGAAATTGGCCGAGATCACAAACAGTAAAATGATGGATTTTTTTCGGTTTCGCATTTCAGTGTCAGACTGAGCGTCCCCATTGGTGTGAGTGCGGAGTCTCCTGCGGGCTCTGCTGGTCACTAAAATGTGTCTGACGGTGAGAACATTGAGCAGCAGAATCAGGAGAAATGGGACACATGGGGTTAGAATGTGGTGGAGGAACTCGATTGTGACCCAGACACTGGATAATAGAACAGCAATTGTTACAGCACAAAAGCAGGGATTGTTCCCCAGCCGATACCAAGCCGTCAGCATAAAATACCAGAAAATGTTCTTTAAACAGCTCAGCACAGTCACTGCTCCCAGAACCACAGCCGCCGTTTTCTCACTGCAATATTTACTTTTCAGTTTCTGGCAACAAATGGCCACAAACCGATCAAAGGTAAAAGTGACGGTGAACCAGACAGAGCAGTCAGTGGCTGCATAAAGCAGGACGGCGTGGATATTACACACGGGGACGGAGTCCATCAGGAAATAAAACTGTTCCCGATAAACAATGGGAATGTGTCTCAAGGTCAGGTCGAGGATAATGACCAGGAGATCCGCCGCTGCCATGGCCCCCAGGTAACGTCTGACACAAGGAGACAATCCACAATCTTTATAAAGCAGGACGTAGATGGTCACTACGTTACTGTGAGGAAGGAAAACAAACCCATTATCCATCAGCCTGGACGCAAAGGGACCCGTTTGATCGGGGACCCAGTGAGAGTTTTAAGTGTGTCCCTGTATTCAGGGATTTCTTAAAATAATTGGAGCTGGAATACCAAATGGGAAGATCAGAATTACTGACAAAAATGTGACATAAACCACAAACCCTCCCTCCCCAAACACACAGAGACACACCCATAAGGACAGATGGTTTCTAGAATATTCCCACACACTCGATCACTCTAGAGCAGACCAAGGTCACTACTTCCCAGTTCCTAATGCGGAGGGTGGAAACATTGCTGTCCTGAAGGATTCTCTTCCAGTTTCCTGAAGACAAACTGAGTTTGGGAATTTCTGTATTTTGGTCTAAATTGTGGTCGATCCTGTGTCGTGAAGAAATGTAAACGCAGGGAAAACGTATTCACCCCTTTAACTGCCTGAGGGGCCTTCGGAACAGTGTCCCCTTCTCCCTGGAACGGGATCTCTTCCCTCGGGATCTTATCGTTTGTTCAATTCACTGATGTCTGGCCGTTCACAAACAATGTCAGGGACAGAACGTTCCGGGGAGTGTCAGTTATAGAATGTCAAGGACAGAACGTTCCAGCGAATGGCAGTTATAGAATGTCGGGGACAGAACGTTCCGGCGAATGTCAGTTATAGAATGTCTAAGGACAGAACGTTCCGGGGAATGTCAGTTATAGAATGTCGGCGACGGAACGTTCCGGGGAATGTCAGTTATAGAATGTCAGGGACAGAACATTCCGGGGAATGTCAGTTATAGAATGTCAGGGACAGAACGTTCTGGGGAATATCAGTGATAGAATGTCGGCGACAGAACGTTCTGGAGAACGTCAGTTATAGAATGTCAGGGACAGAATGTTCCGGGGAATGGCGGTTATAGAATGTCAGGGCCAGAACTTTCCAGGGAATGTCTATTATAGAATGTTGGGGACAGATATCAGGTGTAGAATGATATAGACAGATATAGAATATCAGGTAACCCCTTGACCTGTCCATCAACTTTCTCCCCGACCCAATCCACCAATATGATGTACTGTGCACAGGCTACATATCCATCCAGCGTGGGGAGCTGCATTAACCACATCATTGTATTATCTATAAATCTCAACCAGACAGTCTGACCAGCACCGTGACCTGTGCAGTGATAACCCGTGAATTAATCTGTAATCCAGGATCAGTTACACCCCCAGCAAGTGTGTACTCCACCCCAGTGCATTGATCTGTAACCCAGGAACAGTTACCCTCCCAGCATGTAGGACTGTGTACACCACCCCAGTCCATTGATCTGTAACCCAGGAGCAGTTACCCTCCCAGCATGTAGAGCTTTGTACACTGCTCCAGTGCATTGCTCAGTAACACTGTGTTAGATCCTGCCCAGTGTGGGGAAACTTGCAGCCCATTCTGGAAATGACACAATGTTCAGCTCCCATCCATTTGCAGTTCCATATCTCCATTGTGCCATGATAAGGGAGTGCTGTGGGTGTGAACATCACTGTCAGAGAGAGATGGCGGGAGAATCAGTTTAAATATCACCACATGGGAGGGGGTTTGGAGTATAGACATGTTATAGGTGAACCCCTCTATTCTTATAGGCGTGATCTCTTATTTGGAGCCAGTCAGTTTGTATGCCGTCCGACCGAGCAACTGACCCAATACCAGGGCCCTGGGAGACACTCCTGAGATCAGCCCTTATACCCTAACCCCTGACTGCACTATACTATAGGTGCGATCCCATCAAGGGCCAGTCAGTCTCTCCTCCGTGGGAGCCGATAAAGAGAACAGAACGTCTTTCAAAACCTGACCTTCACGTGGCAGATTCCTGCTCTTAACAACCGGTCTAAGGTAGACGTCTGAACAGAGACTCCCTCAGGAGGCGAGCGCCGACTGGCCTAGGGGCCCACCCTTATACCCTTCGTCTAAATCTTACCCGTGACAGATCGAAACAGTCGAAACATATAGATGAGGTTCTCAGTGAAGTTTATTCAATCTTTAAAGATTGGGTGTGCGGACCTGCTGGCACACACACAAGTTGTTTACAGCCAGAATATTTATACATTATTTTCTTCGCTTATCAGTCAAACCACGCGCCCTCCACTTGTGTAGCGTCCTTCTTGGTCCAAACACCCTTCGCCTATGAGTCATACACGCTTTTTGTATCACCATATCTTGTAAGCTTTTGCTAATTGGTCTAAACACCCTTCGCCTATGAGTCATACACGCTTTTCGTGTAAACTTTTGCTACTTAGTTTCAGCCTTTCTCAGTTACTGTGGTTTTTTGACTTGATTTAAAAAAAATGCTGACTTCGCAAATGCCTGACCCTGACAGTTGACCCTTAACAGTTAACCCTTAATTGCAGAAATTTCATAACCTACATCAGACAGAGAGGGGGAGACTGAGAGACAGTGACATGGAAGGATGTGTACCCAGGTTTCGGAATGCTGACATGTCGACACTTCGAAAGCATCCGTTAACATGAGCCAGTCTTCCCAGGAAAGATGGGAAAAAGGGAGATTTGTGTGAGGTCAGATGATGGAGAGTTTTGGATGAATATTTGTTCTATTGCTTTGTAAATGGGACTGTTTTCAACAGAGTCCAATACTCATTGGGCACATACTGACGATAATTTCTCTCAGTGCATTGAGGGTGACAGAGGAATCATCTGCACGAGGCTGTGCTAATTTCCTGGTGCTATCGTATTGAACTCACCTCATTAACTACCCACCCCACCCCATGGTGTCCCTCTCATTCAATACCAGCACGATTCTCCGACCCATCATGGCTGGACGGACTCACCATCGCCCGGATACACCTGGATATTCTGTGATCCCTGGCACTGGTGCCATCTTTAAAAGGCCAATGGACCCACGGTTGAGCTTTCTCAGTTCGGAACTGCCCTGTATAGTTTATCCCGAGCATGGCAGATCATGGGCAATGACACCACGGTTTGTCTACACGGGCACGGAGGTCCTGGTGGATGGGCTAGTACAGAGGGGGTCCATTCTCTTCCCAGAGGGGGCCACACCACCAGACCAACTGAACATGGTCTGAGCTCCCCACCCAGCTCAGTGCAGTATCTGCGGTCTGAAGAACTGTCCAGCAATACATGACAAGCATCATAACCTTCCCCGCTCTGTCAGGATAAGGGTCACCGTATTCGGTCTGCTCCCTCACACTCACTGTATATCTGTTATAGCACCGACCCCCGAACAAGGCTCATGGTCCACCACTCTCACAACTGCATGCAGCACCTTCCCTCTCCCCCCTCCTTTCCACTTTAACCCCCTCCACTAATAACATTGAATGGTTGCAACACCGTGGACTGACTCCCTCTGGACCCCTCACCATGACCCTGTCCCCCACCTACACTAGAACTAATAGCAGGGCCACACCCTCCCACCCTCCCTCCATCCCTTTCTCCCATTTCAGGAGAAACGGCCTGGAATAGGACAGAAAGGGCCAGGCCGGGTGGTGGAGTGCTCGATATCCGTTCCCTCACCCCCCACTCCCCACGCCATGTGGCGAGCACCTTGTAGAGCTGGAGAGGACCGGGACACCTCGTGTGGTGATTCTGAAACATCCACATCCCATCGACCGAGTAAGGAGCAATGTTCAGTGAAGGGCAATTCTCACTTTAAACCCACTGGCAGCTCACTGTCCTCCCGACACAACTTAGAAGCTGTGGCCCTGATGCCATCTCCCTTTTGTATCGAGCTGGTACAAATGGAATCCCCACGGTCTCGGGGGGCAGGAGGGTGGGCTCACAACACATCGTCACCACCACCTCCCTGGAAGGGAGCACAGAAGCTCCCTCCTACACCTCCCCCTGTAAACAGCTCAGATACTGAAACTAATCTGTCATAGTTACTGCTCTTCCCACTTGTCCTGACATCTTCAACAATCTGTGCTCATATACACCCAGCGCTCTCTGCTCGTGCACCCCCAGTATAATGGTACGGCCTGTATTAAACTGCCTTTCAATGTCCTTTCTACCACAGTACATCACCTCACACTGCTCTGCAGTGATTCCCATCTGCCTTACACCTGAACACTACACCAATGTATCAGTGGCATGTTAGGAGTTCCACACTGTCCTCCATAAACTTTGCAATCCTTGCAGGTTTGGTACTATTTAAAAAAATTGAGATTGTCACAGTGTCACAATCCCCATGAAACAACTTAAATCCTGCCCCACACACACGAGTGTGAGCAAGTGAAATAGTGCTATATTCCCACGGACAGAGTCAAATAATGACATACCGTCAATGGAGCAACAAAAATCCTGACACATACGAGACAGAGTAGATAAAATATTGACAAACTGCAGAGCAAGAGAAATTTGGATAGGTTCCACTTATCTATATTCATCAGGGTATAATGTGATGAAAGGGTGAACTGTACCTTTAAGAGAGAGGGAATGCTGTTATGAACTGAAAGCTTACAAGCACCTGAGATATGAGAGGATGACAGACCCAGAAACAGTATGTTGCTGTGGAGCTGGAGTCGGGTTATAAGCAGTTAAGAGAAACGAGGTCCCAGAGTTGTGAATAGTTGATGTAAAATGTTCACTTTCAGAGTTAAAAAATAAATTGATGTTTTTTATTTAATCAGTGGAATTTGGCAGATCTGTCACTCATATTTTAAAAGTTTATGAGGCGAATTGAGCATTTCTTTATGTTTAGTTTAAATTACCAGATGGGCTCTATGCCGTGTCCTCACAATTGCTGTGTGTGTATCTGTGTGTCTCTGTGTGGGGCAGGTCTGGCAGTCTCTGTGGTGCTTAAAGTGATGCAATTCCACCCTCTGCTGGCCTGCACATGTCACTGCATAGGCATTGGCAGAGGGTGGAAACCAACAGTGATCCATTCAGAGAGGGGGAGAGAGAGGGCAGCTGCTCATAGCACCATCCAAACTGATGTCTTATCCATGGACTGATCTAAATGTCCTTTAAACGTTGTAACTGTCCCTGCTTTCACCACCTCCTCTGGAAGTTCATCCACACCCAACCTAGATTCTGTCTAAAATAATTACCTCTCATGACTTTTGTAAATCTTTTTCCTCGCACCTTAAAATATCCCTCTGTTTTGAATCCCCAACTCTAGGGAAAAGACATCAGCCCTTCAGCTTATTATTATTTTATAAACCTCTGTAAAGTTACCCCTCCATCTCATACTCTCCAGTGAAAGAATTCCCAGACTATCCAGCCTCCCCTTAGAGCTCAATCCCTCCATTTCCAGCAACATCCAGGTTAAACTCTTCTGAACCCTCTCCAGCTTAATAATATCAAGGTCAATAATATCAAAGTGAATAGTCAAGGTATTTTCTAAGGATACAGGGCTTCCAAAACTAGACGACATAGGCTTATGGTGAGCTTAACGGGCAGCTTTTTCACCCAGAGGGTGGTGTGCCTATGGAATGAGCGGTCAGGATGACCAGACTGGACACAGTATTCCAGAAAATGTCTCACCAATATCCTGTACAACCACAACATGACGTCATATTTCCGATACTCAAAATTCTGACCAATGAAGACAAGTGTGCGAAGCACATTCTTAACCACACTATCTGTATGAGATGCAAGTTTTAAAGAATTATACCTGATGGCCTTCGTTTCTGTCATATAACACTGCCAAAGACCCTACTTTTAATTGTATAGACCCTACTCTTGTTTGATGTACCAAATCCAATACCTCGCATTAATCCAGGCTAAACTCCATCTGCCACCCCTCAGCCCAGTGTGTGATATTACTGCCACCTCCCCCTCTCCCTTCAGTTTTAAAATGCCCACCCCTCTCCAGGAGGCCTGCACACTCCGGCCTTGATTTTCACAAATACCCTGAGCTTGATTTGTCTTGTGTGGTTCGGGGGAGGAGGGACAGATTGCAGACACTGTCAGTGGGGAGGAGAGGCTGGACAGTAATCAGCTGCCTTGTATCATTTCATGGTTTTAGGAAAAAGGCAAGCGTACGTCAGAGCTGGGTAACATTAATCGGTGTTTTGGGACCAGAAATTAAGCCCTTCCTTCGCCTCTGGTGTTCAGTATTAAATGTCTATTTGAGACCCTTCATTGGGCAGAGTATGTCTGCAGGATTTCTTTCCCTAATATTGCAGACTACAGATAATAGCGATTAAAGATGTTTCCATTCTGCATGACTCTCTGATTGTATAAGAAGGATGACGAATAATTCTGAAAGGACCTTTCAAGTGGGAATCCTCTTCACTGGAAGTTTATCGTGCCTCTATGGTCACATTGATTGAAAGGTGCATTAGTTAAATATTTGACAGAGAACTGAGTCATGCGTAATGGGATACAGACAGGAAAGTGGGGCAGATACCACAACCTTATCAGCCACAATCTAAAGGCCTGTTGGAGAAGGGTCAAAGTCTCTAATGACCCACACCTGCTCCTCAGTCCCATGTTCCTGTGATCCATTCAGCCCCTCAAACCTGCTAGACAGGAGCAATTGGAGGCTACTTACTCCTATAATCTGTTGCACAGAAGAAGAGGAGACCATTCAGTCCTTCAAGGATGTCCCACACGCCTTGAAGTGATTTGGGAAATGTAATTGGAAAGCCCAGGCTGGGTATGAAAGAGGTCCCTCATCTCTCTTTACAGAGCTTCCCCTCTCTGCAACTTGTGCTCCATTTGTTGGTCATGTTGTAGACCCAGTTTCACTATGAATACAGCCCCCATACCTCACCCAGCGATGGCTCACAAAATCACCTGGTCTCCCTGATAGCAACATTCAATATCAGAACATTCATGAAAATAACACCCACACTAACTTTCCAATAACAGAATGTGAGAACATCAGACACAGGGGCAGGTCGTTCACTCCCCAAGCCTGCCTTGCCCTTCACTAAGATTGTGGCTGATCTGTTCTCGGTCTGAGATCCTCTTTAATACCCAGTTCCTCATAGCCCTCACCTCTCTGACAGGTCAATATCCATCTACCTCCTCTTCAAATACTTTCAGTCATCTGGCTCCCCGAACACTCTTGAGAAGAGAAATCCTGACATTCAATACCACCTGTTTGAAGATAACACTTGCTGTTCCTATACCATGGCCTATTGATATGAACAAAAGAGGTTGACACAAAGGTTCAGGGAAAAATGACTGGTCCTGATATCAAGGCAGTGGTTGATTTCTGCTGACATAAAGGAGCTTAACAAAACTGGACATAATGAGAATCAGAGTAAACTCTCCTGTGTTTGGAATCAAACATGGCACAAAGGAAGATGTTCATCACCTCAGTCCTGGGTCACCTCTGTGCGAGATCCTCACCGTAGCTTCCTTTTCACAAACATCTTCAGCTGCTTCATCAATGTCTCCGCGCCCCCACCCTCCCCACCATAAGATCAGAAGGGGGGATGGTCACTGAAGATTCCACAATGTTCAGAACTTTTTATCCCCCGTCAGCTCCTGAACTGGTCTGTGTCTATGTGCAGCAAGACCCAGACTCCATAGAGAGTTGTGCTGTTAACTTGTCCGTAACATTCATGTAACAGCGCTGACTATTACCACAGTAAAATAAGAGTTCATTCAGCATCTGTTTTGGCTTTCATTAACAGGGGGATTGAGATTAAGAACCGTGAGATCTTGTTGCAGCTCTATAAAACTTTCGTTCGAACGTACTTGGGATACTGCGTCCAGTACTGGTCACCCTATTATAGGAAAGATGTGGATGCTTTGGAGAGTATTCAGAGGAGGTTGACCAGGATGCTGCGTGGACTGGACGGCTTGACTTATGAAGAGAGTCGACTGAACTTCTTTCATTGGAGAAAAAGGAGGAGGAGAGGGGACCTAACTGAGGTATTCAAGATTATGAGAGGCATAGATAGAGTTGATAGCCATCGACTATTTCGCAGTGCAGAAATGGCTTACACGAGGGGTCATAGTTTTAAGCTGGTTGGAGGAAAGTATAGAGGGGATGTCAGAGGTGGGTTCTTTACACAGAGAGTTAAGAGAGCATGGAATGCATTGCCAGCAGCAGTTGTGTAAGCAAGGTCATTGGGGACATTTAAGAGACAGCTGGATATGCATATGGTCACAGAAATGTGAGGGTGCATACATGAGGATCAATGGTCGGCACAACATGGTGGGCTGAAGGGCCTGTTCTGTGCTGGACTGTTCTATATTCCATGTTCTATGTATTCTGAATACATTAAACATTTTATTTTTTAATGACGCAGGGCCATATAAACATATCTTCAAATCGACCAAGACCATTTTCTGCTCAGGGTATGGCTCTGTGTATGACAGCAGCAATGATGCAGCGACATGGAACAGGGAATGTGATGGAGACATCGTTTGGACAATGTACAAGGAGATCTCACATGGTCCAGTTTGGGAGAGAATGACATTATTGTGTGATTCAGCTCAGAGAGGGAAAAAATGTCATCTGCCCGAGAAGAAACGGCCTATTGCACTCTCTCCTTCATTATTCCTCAACACAGTAACGTGTGCGAGCTAAAACAAAACTCGACTGTTATTGTTACCATTCTTATTTTTATAGAATCCCTGCAGTGTGGAAACAAGCCCTTCAGCCCAACAAATCCATACCAACCTTCCAAAGAATAACCTTCCCATGCCTTTACAGTTACCACTGACTCGTGCACCTAAAGTGGAAATTGCTGAACACTATGGACTATTTGACCATCCACTTGAATTATACAGCTTTGGGCTGTGGGAGGAAACGGGAGCACCCATCAGAAGCTCACGCAGAAAAGGGGAGAAGATGCAAACTCCACACAGATAGTCACGCGAGGCTGGAATTGAACTCATGCCCTTGATGCTGTGATGGAACAGTGCAAACTACTGAGCCACTGTGCTAACCTGGGACCTACTGACTGCCTAACGCAAAGGGAATTCAGCCAAATCCAACTCTCCCAGGATAAAATCCCATTGCTTGTAGCTGTTTGAGTACAATATCTTCAGAAGCAGAATAACATTTTTGACAATCTCTCAATTTTTCCTTTTGTCATTAGTTGCACTAATATTTGGACAAGGTTCTTTCAACGTGAAATTGCAGAGATTTTATTTATTTTGTGTGTGTGTCAGTGCTTTTAGTACGGGAAATATCGCTTCTTTATTTGCAATACCCAAACAGTTTGCCATTCAGCATTCCATCATAGTTGGAGTGACATTGCTCTGGATCATAAACGTGCTATTTGAGTAGATTAAAGAAACTAGCCTGATTTGTTCCTAAAACTGACCCTGACACAGTCTGAGACAAAAATCATCGTCCATATCACCGACCTGGTTACATTTAACATTTGTTCTGAGCAGTGGAGGAGTGGGACGAGAAATGGGACCGGTGAGCCTTATGTCAGTGTTGGGTGAGTTGTTGGAGAGGATTCTGAGGGATAGCATTTACATACATTTGGGAAGGCAAGGGCTGATCCGGGTAGTCAACGTGGCTTTCTGCATGGGAAATCATGTCTCATTAATTTGGTTGAGTTTTATGAAGAGGTGGCAAAGAAGATTGATGAAGGCAGTTTGGTAGACATTGTCTATATGGACCTCACCAAGGTGTTCACAGCATTCTGATTGGTAGACAGGTTAATAAGGTTCGGTCACATGGGATACAGAAGAAGCTCGTCACAATTGGCTTGAAGGAAGAGGGATATTTTTCAGCCTGGAGGCTTGTGAGCAGAAATTGTACACTTAATGGTAAGGGCCTGGTGAGTGTTGTGAAACAAATGGACACAGGGCTGCAGGTTTATTGTTCCTTGAAAGTGGTGTCGAATGCAGACAGTGCGGTACAGAATACATTTTACAAATTTGCCTTAATCAGTCAGAGCATTGAGTATAGGGGTTGTGGTGGCATGTTGCATCTGTACAGGATGTTCGTGAGGCTACTTTAAGAATACTGCGTACAACTCAGTTTTCTGCAGAAAAGATTTACACGGATGTCCCAGGACTGGAGGTTTGAGCATTAGGGAGAGGTTGATTAGTTTGAGGTGTTTCCCCCTGGAGTGTCAGGGGCTGAAGGGTGTCATTATCGAGGTTTATAAAATCATCAGGGGCATGGATATTCTGAACATCCATGTTCTGCTCACCAGGGGAGGGGAGCCCAGAAGAGGAGAGCACAGGTTGAAGGGGAGAGGATAACAATTTAGAAGGGACCTGAAGGTAAATGTTTTCCACAGAGAGTGATGTGTGTACATAAAGTGCTGTCAGAGGAAGTGGTGAAGGCGGTTACAATCGCACATTTAAAAAGTGTCTGAAAGTGGAGGGATATTGGCCAAATGCTGGCAAATGGGACTGGATCAGATTTGATATCTGATTGGAGTGAACAGATTTGACGAACGGGTCTGTTTCCGTTCTGCATGACTCTGATTCTATAAGAGGGATGACGAAAAATTCTGAACGTACCTTTCAAATCAGAATCCTCTTCACTGGAAGTTTATCGTGCCCTATGTTCATATTGATTGGAAGTTGCGTTAGTGAAATATTTGACAGAGAACTGAGTCATGGATAATGGGACACAGACTGGAAAGTGGGGCTGAAACCCCAACCTGATCAGCCACAATCTTAGTGCCTGGTGGAGAAGGTTCAATGTATCTAATGATTCACTCCTGTCCCTCAATCCCGTGTTCCTGTGTTACATTCAGGCCATTAAACCTGTTAGGCAGGAGAATTTAGAGACTACTTACTTTTATAACCTGGTGCACAGAAACAGAGGAGATCATTTGACCCTTCAAGACTGTCCCACACGCTTTGAGGTGATTTGAGAAATGTAATTGTAAACCCAGCCTGGGTATGAAAGAGGCCCCTCATGTCTCTTTACAGAGCTTCCCCTCTCTGCAACTTGTGCTCCATTTGTTGGTCATGTTGTAGACCCAAATTCACTGTGAATACAGCCCCCATACCTCACCCAGCGATGGCTCACAAAATCCTCTGGTCTCCCTGATGGCAACATTCAATAACAGACATTCATGAAAATAACACTCACTAACTTTCCAATAACAAAATGTGAGGACATCAGACACAGGGGCAGGTCGTTCACTCCCCAAGCCTGCCTTGCCTTTCACTAAGATCATGACTGATCTGTTCTTGGTCTCAAATCCTCTTTCATAACCAATTCTTCATCGCCCTCAACTCTCTGAAGGTCAATATCCATCTACCTCCTCTTCAAATACTTTCAGTCAACGAGTTTCCCGAACACTCTTGAGAAGATAAATCCTGACATTCAATGCCACCTGTTTGAAGAAACCCCTTGCTGCTCCTATATCGTGGCCTATTGATATGACCAAAAGAGGTTGACACAAGGTGTCAGGTAACAATGACTGGCCCTGATATCAAGGCTTCTGTTCACATCAAGGAGCTTAACAAATCTGAACTTAATGGCAATCAGAGAAAACTCTACAGTGTTTGGAGTCTAACATGGCACAAAGGAAGATGTTCATCGTCTCAGTCCAAGGTAAACTCTGTGGGAGATCCTCAGGGTAGCTTCCTCTTCACAAACATCTTCAGCTGCTTCATCAATGTCTCCCCGCCCCCACCCTCCCCACAATAAGATCCGAAGTGGGGATGGTCACTGAGGATTCCACAATGTTCAGAATAATTTGACGACCCCGTCAGCTCTTGAACTGGACTGTGTCCATGTGCAGCAAGACATGGACTCCTTTGAGACTTGTGCTTTTAAAGAGTCCGTAACATTCATATAAAGGACTGGCTGACACTGCATATTGCCACAGTAATATAAGAGATCATTCCGCACCTCACACTGGTTTCACAGGAATATGAGGAAGTCGTTCAGCCCATTGACACTATTGGAGAAGAACAGGGACAGCCCATTCAGTGCCTCCAGCTTATTACTCAGGAAGAGAAGGATTCTAGTGTGATGGGACACACCAGAACCCCTCGACAATATTTGAAGGCGGTGGCCTAGACTCTAATGTTTTCTTATTTTAAAGAAAATGTAAAGTGTCTGTTCCAGATGCAATGTGACTGGTCAAACAACTCGGTATGAAGCATAACACCATTTACTTAAACACAATAGATTAAAAGAAATAACCAAAAAAGAGGAATTTAGAATAACGTAATTATATTGGACAAGTTAACAGAATAATAGGTCTAGGAACTGTTACTAATGAACTGTTCCAATACTGGAAAATCACATGAACACAGCCCTTGGCAAAAAGGAATATTCAGACACTGAATGACAAATATTTCTACAACTTAAGATTTAAAAAAAGCAACAAGAGAAAATTCATAGAGAATAGCTGCCAGAAGATATTCACTAAAACTTTCAACTCAGTGGAGACCCCAATAATTTCTGATGTCACTGAGGAACCAAAACGCAGAAATCCTAATCTGTGAGAGCTGACCATACCCATTCCATCTGCATTAAAATAAACCCAAGGCCTCACTAGTTGTTTTTCAAGTGGTTCTAACTAGCCAGCTTGGTAACGGTCATTCAATCTCTCTCTTAAAATAAACCAGAACAAAATAACCTCTTAAAGCTACAGCATCATCACACTAGTCAGCACATCGAGCTGTCATACAGGAACCAGGGGTAACCAATCAGGCACTTGACCCTATCCAATCGGACGGGGAAGAAGCCAGTTAGTCCCTTGAGTCACTTACACAGGAACAGTAGGAGGCCATTCCCATCTCAATGCACTTACACAGGGGCAGAATGAGGTAATTTATGCTGATTCCTGATGAACGGCTTATGCTCGAAACACCGATTCTCCTGCTGTGCGTTTCCAGCAAACCACTGTCTTGTCTGATCTTCAGCATCGGCAGTCTTCATTGTCTCCTAATTGATGCTCTAACATGATGACCAAGTGCAGCAGAGGCTGCACAGACAGACTGTTGCACGTTGTTCCTCGTAGCTCCATCTGTCATGATACACACGTGGGACTTTAACGCGGTTTTCTAGCGTTGAGGAGGGAAGCCATATGTCTTGTGTGAAGTCACAAGAAGGCACCTTCCATCTCCGAGAAGACAACTTGGTGTTCTCTGTGTAGGGCGCGAGCTGGTGGGAATGGCTACCTGTTTCAGATGGAAGGTATTGTGGCTGCTGTTGGGGAGTGTGAGCAACCTGACATTCAGTCCGGGTTCACACACCCACTGCACAATAACGTGGGGAGAGTTAATTTAGGCATATAAACTATTAGGAAAGTCACGCTAGACTGATGGATGGACTCTCTGAGTTCAAATAATGCTGACCTTGTTCATGTTGATCTTGTCTAGTGCATGTCCTGTTCAGTGTAACCTGTGTGCCTTACTCTGTCCAAGTCTATTTCCAACCTATGATCTGTCTGGCCATGGTTGCTAAGATCTTCCTCCACTGATCATAAATAAAGTGTTTTCCTGTACTGAGGTACATGTGACAATAAATCAAACCAATAACTCCTGGGAAAATATGGAATTTCTGTTTTGGAAATAAGAGACCCCTGCCACTCCTCATGTTTCAGCATCACCATTTTTTCGTCTCTCACACTCTACAGGTTACACACTCAGTTTCTTCACTCTATCCTCATGTTACCATCATCCGTGTCTGTGGTACGGGAACCATTCCTTACAAAGGACATCAAATCTGTACGGAATGCCCCAAATGCTCTCTCAGAAAGGTTCTACAACAGCTGAAAGATTGCTTTACTTATGTACTCGAATCATCTTACAATGAAGGACCGCATGCCATTGACTGCACCCATTACTTACACAGGGTTTGATTCGGAACATTCAGCATAGACTTGTGTTTGGGAGATCATGCTTCCCAAATTTCTTAGAGTCCTTTGATGAGGTTTGATAAGTTTCCAAATGGCAGGCTGCTCAGGAAGGTTACAACACGTAGAATGCGCGGGAACTGGCCAATTGGATCCACAGTTGGCTTGCTGGTAGGAAGCAGAGGGTTTAGCGGAAGGATGTTTGTCAGAACGGAGGCTGGGTCCATTGCTGTTTGATATCTATGATTTGGTTGAGAATGTACAAGGTATGATTAATAAGTTTGGAGATGACACTAAAGTAAGTGGGAGCATGATCAGTGAGGAATATTATCAGAAATTGCATCAGGACCTTAATCAGTTGGGGAAATGGGCCGAGAAATGGAATTTAATTTAGAAGCGTGAGGTCTTGCATTTTGGAAATTTAAATCACGGTAGGAGTTTCATGGTGAATGGGAGGGCCTTAAGGGGTGCAGGGGGCAGAGAGACCTTGGTGCTCAGGTGCACGGTTTCCTGAGAGTGGAGTCACAGGTAGACAGGGCAGTGAAGAAGGCATTTGGCACAATGGCCTTCATCAGGCAGGATATTGAGTATAGAAGATGGGAATTTATTTTGCAGTTATACTGGACTTTGGTAAGGCCGCACTTGGAGTATTGTGTTCAGTGTTGTCACCTTGGTTTAGGGAGGATGTTATTAACTTAGAAAGAGTGCAGAAGAAGTTTACAAAGATGTTGCCAGGACCCAATGATCTGAGTTATAGGTAGAGGTTGGACAAGCTAGGACATTGTCTTTAGCGTGTAGGAGACTGAAGGAGTCGTTATAGAGCTGTATAAGATCACGAGGGTCATGCATAGGGTTAATGCTGTCAGTCTTTTTCCAAGGTGTAGAGAATCGAGGACGCGAGAGGATCAGTTTAACGTTAAAGGGGATGGAATAAAAGGGAACCTGAGGGGGCACGTCTTTACACAGAGGATGGTACGTTGTTGAGCTGCCAGCAGATGGCGATGAAGGGGGTACATTAACAACATTTCACAAGCATTTGGATAAATATGTGGATAGGAAAGGACTGGAAGAATATGTTCCAACTGCAGGGAAATGGGGTTAGTGTGGATGGACATTTACAAGGTGGAGTCGAACCCCTCTGTTAATTAAAACCAAACATCCAGAAAAGCTCGCTTCACCTCGTAATCTGTTAAAATATGAGTAACACAGATATCCTACATTCCACTATTTAAACAAAGTTAAACAAGTTTATTTCTTAACTTTATTAATGAACACTAAACAACAGCTATTCACAAATACAAGTCCCTCTTTTCTTAGCTACTTACTATCTGACTCCAACTCTGTAAAAAATATGCTGTTCCAACAACCCACATATTAAACATTACAATCTCAAGACCATACAGTCTCTATCTTCCCCGCTGTGTTCACTCTTTCAGCTGCTGATCTGGCTGGGTCATTTTTTGATTGCAAATAGGTTTGCATGAACATGTGTCTTTGAGAGAGAGTGTTTGAGATGGTCAGTTAGCATTCCTGCTCTACAGCAGTTGCTCTACTGTTGGATGGCAGCAGCTCTCCCTCCAGTGTTCAACATGCTGGGTTCATATACTCTCCATGATACAATAATTCTCATAATTTGATTGCTGTCCAGGTGTCCAAACAATAATATTCACATTCTGTTGGCTTCTGGTATCCTGAGCGTTATTTAAACTCTTTGGTTACATTTGAATGGCTGTCAAAAAGCAACCAAAACTCAGGAATCCATGTCTCCGCTAATGTTGACATGAGGAAGAGTGTGACCTTCAGCTGGCATCTGTGGCTTTAATTTCTATTCAGCAAAACCGGATCTGTCTTAAAGTGTCCATACATGTTTTTGTCTTCATAACATCTCCCCACTTCAGAAAATAAAATGAACTAGCAGAATGAAAAGATGGCAACATTTGTTTTCCTCTAACTCTTAATCCCAATTTTATGAAATACCAAAATGTTAATCTCAGTTATATCATTCATATTAATTCCGTACACCAATACAACACTGGAATAAGTCAAATCTTATCTACACTTTTTCCTTTAAATCCAAGAAAACACATCTGCTATCACATTATAGGAGCCACAGCATGTATATTTTGTAAGTTTAAAGTCGGTTAGGTAAGACTGCAATGAAATAGTCTCATATTCTGGTCTTTAAATATTCCAAAAAATGCGAGAGATTTGTCGTTGTCCACAACTATCTCCGACAATTTGTTTGTCATATACACATTAAAATATTGTCAGGCCAGTGTGGAACTTAATCATTCTTGTTCAATAAGTAACCTATCGGGGTCTCCATTTTAATTTTATGATTTTATCTTTAAGTTAATAACGTTCAACAATATATTCTGATTCATTTTCTGTGTGTGTGCATGTGTATGTGTCTGTATATATCTCTGTTGTACGTCCATTAGCCTTTCAGGACGGAACACCTCTGCCTGTTCAGGTTTTTCCTGCACCGTTACATCAAACAGGGTGTCAGTTCACTGAGCATCAACTCATTTGTCTTTTTCGTTCGTTTTCCCTTCCTGTTGTAACGTATGACAGTGGGATGTTGTTACTACACAGTCTGGAAACAATCCTGGATTATTTTCTTTTAACTCACCAATTCCCTCATCTTCCTTTGGCTTCACAAGGGGTTCCTTTCCCACCTCGCCTCCTGCTAAATCGTTCCCATGAACAAACTGTATTCCTAGAACAGACACTCTGTTACTCACTGTCACTGTTACTTCCCCAATCTTGATTTGGCACTCCAACCAGATGTTACACAAGGGAATGCTTAACTTCTGTCCCCATTTCACAAGTTATCACGCTCTTGATTAACGTGTGAGAAAGAGTGAAAAAAGCTTTCATCTCTTACTATTAGAGGGTGAGAGAAGGTGCAGGAACATTGACGTTTCAGGCATACGTCCTTCGTCAGGAAAGTGGGGCGTAAGAGAGGGGGAAGGAGGTTGAGAAATGGGTGGGTGGGTGGGGTTGGAGCTGGGTGAAAGGGAGCTTGGAAGGCGATTGGTAGATGCAGGTGGAGTGTGATGCTGATATGTTGGAGAGGGGGGTGATAGGACACCTATCGGTGGTCGGACAGCTGGAACCCTCAACCTGTCCAGCATCAACGTTGACTTCATCAAATTCCAAATCTCCCTTCCACCAACCTCTCCCAGATCCAACCGTTCAACCTAGCACCGCCCTCTTGAACTGCCATCACAGGCCATCTTCCTTTCCACCTGTCGACTCCACCCTCCCCTCCGACATATCACTATCACTCCTACCTACATCTTCTTATTGCCTTCCCAGTGACCCTCCCACCAGCTTAGCTACTACTCTCGTATTTATCTTCCAGCCCCCTTATCCCCCCACCACGTTCCGGACGATGGGTTTCTGCCTGATATTCGATTGTCCTGCTGTTCGGACGCTGCCTGATCTGTTGTGCTTTTCCGGCGCCTCACTTCCCAACTAATAGAGAGTGAGCAGATCCCATATCTCACTAAATTATAATTTCTTATCCTTCTCTCCATGTTCTTTCTGAGTAAACTTTATCTCCAGAGCTGAATTATTTAGAAAGATCAGGCACTGCCTCCATACACAGCCCTTGCCTAGGCTGTGCAAGGTTCTGCAGCTCCTCGCCTGCACTTGGGGTTTCCTTTACCAGTTTCACTAATGCCACTGGCTTAGCCTCTTCTACCGCATCTTTCCCCAAAGTGTCTTCATTTAACGCCCAGCACGGTGTTCCATCTTACTGCTGTGAAAACAACTTTTTCCCTGTGCCCCTCTTAAACCATCGGCACTGTAATATTATGTGTTCCACTCCCTTATAGTGAGAGCACCTGAGGCCTTTCACCACCTTTCAACCCCCTTGGGCTTCTTTCTTCACCTGTGGTAAACTATTATGAGCTACTGTTCGCTGTGTCATGTGTGATCTTCCCTTCTCCCAATTTCTATTCCCCACAGGATGAAATTCCTGCCAGAAGCTAAATTTCATCACATGACACAATGCGTATTTACCTGCCATTTCTGCGCGCTTCTCACTTCTTGAACTTTCTATTCATTCACGTGACTTTTTCCTATTTCTGGAAGTGAGTCTTTTAACTTCTCCAGCTGATTAATCTTCCTTCAAGCCTCACAGGTCTTATCCATTTTTAAGGCCATAACCCAGCTATCAAAATGACTGTGGTTAATTCTTTCAAACTCAATATAAGTCTGACCTGGTTCCGTCTCTATTTTTCCGAATTTCTGTCTATATGCTTCTAGTACCAATTCATAACGAATCAAAATAGCCAATTTGACATCTTGATAATGTCTGGATCCCTCGTCTGACAGTGCTGCACATACCTGACTAGCTCTGCCCACCAGATTAGTCTGAACTAGCATTACCCACAATGCCGTGTCATTTTTTGAAATGAAATTAAAAAAAGGTTTTGACATTTTTCTCACCGAAATATGGCAAGTCACTAACCTAGTTGAATACATCCCTACGTTCTCCCTTCATCTCCATACTGTTAATTTAACTTTCTTACCTAATTCCCAACTTCTGAATTTCAATTATCCTCTCTCTTTCTTTCTCTTCTCTTTCTCCTTTTTCTCTCTCTGTTTCCGCCCCTTTACTTATCTTCTAATTCCACTTGCCACATTTACAATTTTAGTTTTTATAACTCTACTGCAGTTGCCTATTTCTCTGATACATCAAAGTACTTGACCAACTCCATTACAATTTCAGCTTCCCTTTTCTCCCTGGTTAAACCCAATTCCAACCTATTTGCTAATTTTAAAAAAATGTCCTCCTTCTGTCTTTCTAAATTTCCTTGGAAAATTCGAGAACCTCTTCAGCAATGTTAAAAGCCATTTCTCTCACTTTTCATTTAACCAACCACAAGTAACAAAATTAAACGAATTTTCCCAATGGTTTCATTTGAAGCTCGAAGTCACTAATTGCAATGAGTTGGAATTAGCTGGGATCTGTTGTATCACAGATCTGTTCAAGTCTGTCCAAATGCCATATGGCAAGGCCCCAAACCCCTCTGTTAATTATAACCACATACCCAGAAAAGCTCACCTCACATCATAATCTGTCAAAACGTGAGCGACAGAGAAATCCTAAATTCCACTAATAAACAAAAAAAAAACCAAACAATTTATATGTATGCAAGTTAGCTCACTGAGTTTGAAGGTATGTTTTCAGAAGTTTTGTCACCATGACTATGTTTCTTAAATTGGGTGATGTCATTCAGGTTATTTTAACAATAGAATATAGACAGAATCTAAATTGATGAGTTTATTCATGGACTTCTGCTTAGAATACCATTCCTCTAAGAAGGTCCTTGCGTGTCTTAGTATGTGTGTCTGCTTTGTCCCAGTCAAAGTGGTGCCCTTCTTTGTCTGTATGTATGGAACATAGTGATAGTGTGTCTTATCTTTTGGTGACTACTTAGTGTTCATGTATCCTCGTAACACGACAACAGGACAGTGTCAATGGTGGAAAAAAGATTGTATCTATACTGTTTAATCAATGTGTATGTGTGCAGATGTCACAAATGATGTATGAAATTGATAAAATATTAAAACATTATTTGATCCTCTCAATGTTCCCTCTTTTTCTGGGTTTCCCAACTCTAATTTCTCATTCTTACCAGGATGTGTGCTCCAAATTCTAGATTCTGGTGTCCCAACTTATGTCAATATATTGGCCTGCTGGGTTCTTTCCAAAGCTAGTGTCAGTCACATTATTGGAGATAAATATTCTGGCATCAGACTCAGCATTTGAATATATTACTCTGTTGTACGTGCACTGTACAAAGGACCACAGCACACAGACATTGCCAAAATATTCGGGGATGTTCATCTACTTCTTTCGAGAATGTGGTTTTCTCATTTTCCATATCTCCATATCTATATACTCTCTCTCTCTCATTCTCCCTTTGTAGTTGGTTTAGAATTCCACCAATTATTCTTCGTGTCCCATCTCTCAAAGCTCCTTCTTTTAGTTTACATCTCTTCAAGATGTAATGTAATTATAATTGAGCAATGTAACTACAAAGACATGCGGGAGAAGCTGTCCAGAGTTAATTGGAAGGGGAGCTGAGCAGGAAAGACCATGGAGCAGCAACGGGAGGAGGTTCTGGGGATAATTTGGAAGATAATACAAGACATGCAACCCCAAGAACATGAAACATACTCATGGGAGGACAAGGCAGCCATGAGTGATAAGGCATCAAATCAAAAGAGAAAATATACAATGTGGTGAAAATGATTGGGAATCCAGAGAATTCATTGGCTCTGAAACTACATAACTCTGGTATCACTGACACTAGAGAGCTCTTAATCATGATCAGGGAAAGAAACAGAGGAAAAATAATCACTTTAAACACAGTATTTCTCAAGGAAAAAGATTCAGGAGAATTAAACATTTGAATTAAGATCAGTTAAATACTTTTGAAGAATGTGTCAGATTGGAAGCAAGACCCGGGGAGACAGACCCTCAGCAGAACGACAGTTTGAAATTGAAGTATTTCCACATCAGAAACCAGGTTAGGTCACTGAGTGCAGGGCTGATGGGTGAATCGGTCTCAGTGAGAATTGGGGAACAGACAGCAGAATTGCATTGCAGATATTGCAGCTGGAAACTGTGTATTCATGTAGTGCTTTACACCACAGCAGCGGGAGAAGCAGAACAGCATCCAACCACAACCTGTAACTTTTTGCCAGGATAACACCTCAGTCTGTCATTACCATCAACAGCATCTATGGCTCAGTGATGAGTGTGGGTGAACATGTCAGAGTCAGAATCACATGAACTTTAACCTGATGCGAACTCATTAAAGCTACCGGACTTGACCAACAGATCTGATCGAAGCCCTGCAGTCCTGTCGCATTCAGTTATAACTGGTGATGGATGATTAAACAAATAGCTGGAGGAGAGGTCTCCACAAACATCGCGATCCTAAATAATGGAACAGACCTGCACATCAGTGTAAAAGAGAAGGATGTTTTATCTGCACCAACTTCTGCCAGAAGTGTTGAGTCGATGATAATCATCACCCTCGCCATGATGCCCACAAAATCACAGATGCCAATCTTCAACTAATGTGATTCTCTGCACGTGACATGAAGAAACAGCTGAACACAGTAGATATGACACAGGCAATGGGCCCTGACCCCATTCCTGCAATAGGACTGAAGACTTATGCTGCATAATAAGCCGTGTCCATGGGGGAGCTTTTTCATTCCAGCTCCAACTCTGACATCTCCCTGGCAATGTTGAAAATTACTCAGCTAAGTCTCGTTCCCTAAAACGGGAATAATTATAATCTGATCATTTACAACCCCCTCAGTCCCATCATGACAGTCAAATTGGTGGGAGTTCTTTTTGACAAAGCTGTCAAGCAGCACAGAAAAACCCTGCTCAGTGCTGTCTCTGACAGATCCCTATGTGGAGATGGTGCTGTTGTGGAAATGTCACTGGATTACTAATCCAAACCAGGCTAATGCGCTGGCAGCAAGTGGAAGTTAAAGACAATTAATAAAAAGTCGAGATCTATAATCTGGGGTCAGTAACACTGACCTTGAAGCCAATATCGATTCTTAACAGAATTTCCTTCTCCAATGTACTTTTAGGAAGTGAATCTCCCATGATTTCCTGGGCTGGTCTAAAACTGACTCCAAAGACCTTGACATGTGATAAACATTTCAATGGTCTCTGAAACAGACAATCAAGGCACTCACTTGTATCAAACTGCTTCGAGGACTGAAAGGATGAAACCGGACAGGACATCCGGCCTCAGCATCAGTGTCAGAAAAGGGAATGGGAACACAGTCCTTCCTAACATCTGAGAGCTTGTGACAACATTTACAAAGCTTTCCCATAGACTGCACAGAAACATCGGGAAAGGAGTAGGTCATACATTGAGCCTCCCCCATTCTAGTTCATGGAAAAAAATCTCCTCAATGCAATTACCCACATGATATACGTATCCGTTAATGTGAGTAAACTTGTGAAGTTATAAAATAGGAAATGCAGTAGTACGTTTGGTCCGTTGAGTTTGCTAACCAATTCCATGTAATGATGGCTGGCCTTTATTTCCACACCGTACTCCTGCTCTCCCACCATCCCTTTACTGTCTCTAAATCCTTATTTATAATCAGTGTCTTGGTTTCCAGGTGCGAGCCAATTCCCCATGTTCTCCAGTCAGTGAGAGCAGACATTTATTCTCATTTCATTGCAGAGTGACCTGCCTTACCTAATACTGCGGTTCCTTGTTTTAGTCATCCCAGCCAGTGGAATATCATCCCTGCTTTTAATCTGTCTCACCCTGTCAGAGTTTTGTAAATTTCACTGAGATCTCCACTCATTTTCCTAAACCCCATCGAATATTGGTCCAGTCACCCCAAACTCTGCTCCCACAACAAGCCCGTCATCCCAGATATCAGTCTGGTCATCCTTCACTGCTCTCCCTCAATGTCCGGTTGGTCCTTTATTAGGTAAGGAGACCAAGCCTGCACACAATACTGCACAATGCTCGAGATGGGATGTCTCCAAAGGCCTGTAAAGCTGCAGTAAGACACCCTTTCTGCTGGACTCTCATCCCCCTGAAATGAAGATCAACACACCAATTATCTTCCTCACTGCTTTCTGTTTCTGCAATATTGCTTTCAGCGACATATGTACAAGGATACGCAGATCCTTTTCCGTGTTATAGACCCCCACTTGTTGGTCCGTGTACACTGGTCAGCGTGTCAATGCCATGCCCAGTATTGACTTCTGGTTACAGAACTCACTGCGCTGCAGGGACCTCAGAGGTTGATGCAGAAGGAAACAACAAAAAGGAGCATATGTCCCTTTGTAAATCAACGTGTTTCAACCAATCCTTTTCAAATTGTAGGATTCCAGTTTATCGTTTCCACCAAAGGGCACACCGTCACCTCTATCCACATTGTTCTCCATCTGTCACGTATTTACCCATTCACTCCATTTGTCTTAGTCTTCTTCGTGCTTTTTTACATCCTCTGCACCCACTCACAATCCCACATCCGTTAGTGCTGTCAGCAGGCTGGGATGTATTGCATCTGATTCCAGCAACCAAATATTTAAAGGACATTGTGAACAGCTGGGCCCCAAACACCGATCCCTGTGACCCCTCAGCAACTGTCCTCTGTTAATTTCTATTTATTTATTTCGTCAATCTGGGTGTCACTGGCTGGGCCAGCATTTATTGCCTGTCCCTAGTTGCTCTTGAGAAGGTGCTGGTGAGCTGCCTTGTTGAGCACTGCAGTCCATCTGCTGTGGTTGACCTTCAAACCCATTAGGGAAAGAATCCCAGGATTCTGACCCAGCGACTGTGAAGGAGCTGTGATATATTTCCAAGTCAGGATGATGAATGGCTTGGAGGGGAACCTAAAGATGATGGTATTTCCATACATCTGTAGCCCATGTCCTTCTAGATAGAAGTCGTCGTGAATTGGGAAGAAGGTTTCTGAGGATCTTTGGTGAATCATTTCATTGCAGCATGTGGATAGTAAAACACTGCTGCTGCTGAGCGTTGATGGTGGAGCATTGTGGGTGAAGGGACAGTCAAACTGGTTGCTTTGTCCTGGATGGTATAAAGCTTCTGGAGTGTTGTTGGGGCTGCACTCATCCAATCAAACTGGGAGTCTTCTGTCACACTTCTGACCTATATTGTATTGACATGCATTATAGATGATGGACAGAATTTTGGAAGTCATGATGTGAGTTACTCGCCGCAGCATTCCTAGCTTCGGACTTGCTCTTATAGTTACAGTGTTCATGTGCGGAGACAGTGAGTTTCTGAGCAATGATTACCCACCAGGACTTTGATACGGGGGGATTCAGTGATAGTACCGCCATTGAATGCCAAGGGGCAGGTGAGATTGTATTTTATTGGTGATGGTCATGGTCTGGCATTCGTGTGGGCTGAACATTACTTGCCACTTGCCAGCCTGGATACTGTCCAGATCTTGTCGTGTTTGAACATGGACTGCTTCAGTATCTGAGGAGCTTCAAATGTTGCAGAACATTGTACAATCATTGACGAACATCCCCACTTCTGACCTTCAAATGGAGGGAAGGTTATTGATGAAGCAGCCCTCAAGAAGTTTCTGTTCACTGCTCGAGGGACTCCTACAGACATGGAGCTGAGTTGACTGACCTTCATCAACAATGACCACCTTGCTACGTGTCAGGTATGATTCTAAGCAGCGGGGAGTTTGCCTCTGATACCCATTGAATCCAGCGTTGCTAAGGCCCCTTGATGCCACACTTGGTCGAATGCAGCCTTGATTTAAAGGGCTATCACTCTCACCCCACCTCTGGAATTCATCTCTTTTGTCCATGTTTGAACCAAGGTAATGAGTTCAGGAGCTGAGTGGTCCTGGGGGAGCCCAAACTGGTCATCATTGACCAGGGTATTGCTGAGCAGTTTGAAGCTTAAAAGCACTGAGACATTTCACCACTTTACTGATGATCGTGAGTAGATTGATGGAGTAGTAATTGGCCGGATCGGATTTGTCCTGCTTTTTATATACAGGAGATACTTGGGGAAATTTCCACATAATCAGGAAAAGCCATTGTTGTAACTGTATTGAAACAGTTTGGCTGGGTGAGTGGCAAGTTATGGTGCACAAGTTTCCAGTACTATTGCCAGAATGTTGTCAGAGTATGGACCCCATAGAGTATCCCGTATCTCCAACCGTTGCTGGATATCGCGTGGACTGAATCGAATTGGTTGATGATTGGTAACTGAATTGCTGAGGACCACTGGAGCAGGCTGAGATGGATCATCCACTCAACATTTCTGACTGAAAGTTGTTACAAGTGCATCAGCCTTATCTTATACACTGAAGTGCTGGGCTCTTCAATCATGGAGGAAGGGTTTATTTGTGACACCTCTTCCTCCAGTCAATTGTTTAATTGTCTCCAACGTTTCTCGACTAGATGTGGAAGGACTGCAGAGCTTAGATCTGATCCTTTGCTTGTGGGATCACTTAGCTCTGTCTATCACTTACTGCTTATGCTGTTCGGCACACGAGCAGTCCTGATTGGTGGCTTCACCAGGCTGACACTTCATTTTCAGGTTGGCCCAGTGCTGCTCCTGCCATCCTGCACATCCATTGAACCAACGTTGATCTTCTGGATTGATGGTAATTGTTGCAAGGGGGATATGCCAGGTTATGAGGTTGTGTAGCTGTACAATTCTGCTCCTATAGTTGAACCACAGCACCTTATGGACACCCAGACTTGAACTGTTAGATCTGTTCGAAGTCTGCCCTATTTCACACTGTGATAGTACCCCCCAAAATGGTGAATGTTATTCTCAATGTGCAGGTGTGACTTTGTCTCCACAATGACTATGCGGTGGTCACTCTTAACGATACTGTCATAGGCAGATACTTCTGCAATTGGCAGATTAGTAAGGCTGTGGTCAAGTGTATATTTTCCTCTTGTTGGTTCCTTCACTGCCTGCCGCAGTTATATCGTTTTGGACCCAGCCTTCACGATCAATAATGCTATAGCTGAGATTCTGTTGGTGGTGAACATTGAAATACCCCACCCAGAATGCTACCCTCAGTGCTTCCTCCAAGTGTTGGTCAGTATGGAGGAGTACTGATTCATCAGTTGAGAGATCAGTTAAGGGCGGCACGGTGGCACAGTGGTTAGCACTGCTGCCTCACAGCGCCAGGGACCTGGGTTCAATTCCCGCCTCAGGTGACTGACTGTGTGGAGTTTGCATGTTCTCCCCGTGTCTGCGTGGGTTTCCTCCGGGTGCTCCGGTTTCCTCCCACAGTCCAAAGATGTGCGGGTCAGGTGAATTGGCCATGCTAAATTGCCCGTAGTGTTAGGTAATGGGTATATGTAGGGGTATATGTAGGGGTATGGGTGGGTTGTCGCTTCGCCGGGCCTGTTTCCACACTGTAAGTAATCTAATCTAAAAAAAAGATGCTGGTACATGGTAATCAGCAGGAGGTTTGCTTTCCCAAATGCAAACTAATGCCATGGGATACGGAGTCACTGTTGAGGACTCCAAGAGCAATTCCCTTCTAACTGCATCCCACTGTGCCGCCACCTCTGCTGTGTCCATCCTGCTGATGAGACAGGACATATAGGGGAAGGTGATGGGGTGTCTAGGTCATAGTCATACTTACAGAATCATACCTTACAGACAATGTCACGCTGTTGCTTGATGAGTCTGTTTAGTTCTATTCACTGTTTACTGCCAGCTGTCCCATTCTCGGAACATGTCCATATATTAGCCCCAATCCACTCAGATGTGATATTGCAAATTGGGCTTGGAGCTTTACCAACATTTTCCTAAAAATCCAAATGTTTTGCATCCAATACTGCTCCTTCATTTGTCAGCCAGTCTGCTTCGCAAACATAATTCCCATTTCATAAATCTATGTTAGTGTTGTCTATGACTATTACTTTCAGCCACAATAATTTCTGCTAAACCATTTACTTACTATGTTCTATGTTGCACGTACTCTATCATTTTCCCACATCTGACTTGGTTTTCCTTATATTGTTAGAAAGTTTTATGAAAACAGAACTGAAGTAGTGGCTTCATAGTTCTGCCATTTCCCTGTTCCCCATTCTCCATTCTCTGGTTTAAAACTGTAAGGAAACTGCACTTGTTTTCTCATATTTCTCACATTGACATAATTTAACAAGCTATTACAGTTCACACTTATAACCCTTGTGAATATAACACTTCAGAAATCCATTAATTCCTGCCTTAAAATGCTCCAATAATTGACCTTCCACATGGTACACTCACAGGAACAAAGACTCTGTGCCAACAGAAGTACAGCACGATCTATATTAGTCCCACTTTCTACAGCAGTCCCATAGCTTGGAATGTTGACACTTCCAAGTGCTTGTCCAAGTACTTTTTAACGATTGTGAGGTTACTCGTGGTAATTCCCCTCTCAGTAAGTAATCCCAGAAGCCCACACCTCGAGGTGAAAAAATGTTTAAATCATCTCTGAACCTCAAACTTTTCACTATAAAAGTGTGCTCCTTTGTTCTTGGCCCTCTGACTAAAAGGAACAGCTGTTGTCTATCCACCCTGCCCGTGTGGCTTATAATCTTATCCTTCTGAATCACTGACTTCTCAGCTTTCTCTGCTCCAAAGTAAACAACCCGAGCTTATCTAGGCTCTCTCCATAGCTGATATGCTCCATCCCAGGGAACATCCTGGTGAATCACCTCTGCACTCCCTCCAGTGCAATCACATCCTTCCTGGAATGTGGCTCCCAGAGCTACATACAGTATTCCATTTTCGCCGAACCAAAGCCCTGCATAGGTCTTATAATCTACACCCTGATAATGAAACACAACACTCAACGTCCAATTCTTAACTAGTCCATTAACCTGTCCATCAGAAAGTGAGGACTGCAGATGCTGGAGATCAGTGCTTAAACAATGTGTTGCTTGAAAAGCGCAGCAGGCCACTCAGCATCAAAGGAGCAGGAGAATCGCCATTTCGAGCATAAGCCCTTCTTCAGGAATCTGCCCAAAACATCGATTCTCCAGCACCTTTGATGCTGCTCGACCTGTTGGGCTTTTCCAGCAACACATTTTTAAGCATGAACTTGTCCAGTCACATTCGGGGATGTGTGGAGAAGCACAATCTGAGCTTCCCAGTGTGCTGCCATTCATTGAGTCCTCCCCTGCCTGGTTCCTTCTCCCAATGTGCATCACCTCATATTTATCAGGGTTACATTCCATTTGCCATGGATCTGCCCATCTGACCATTTCATCTGCATCTTCCTGTAACTTAAGGCCTTCCTGCTCACTGCGAACCAACTGGTCAATTTTTATGTCAAACATACACTTACTTATCACACCTCCCCAACTCTCCACCGAGCCCCCTCCACATTCGCATTTGTTTTTGTTTTGAATAACACAAACAATAAGGAACGCATCACTGATCCCTGTGGTACACCAAGGGACACTGGTCTCCAGTCACACAAACAGCCTTCTTTCACTACCCTTTGCCTCCTGCCTCTAAGACAATTTTCGTTGTAACTTGTCAAGTTATCATTTATATTGTGAGATTTTACATTATTTTTCAGTTTCCCAGCTGGAAATTTGTCAAAGGCTTTCCTATAAAGCTAAACAATCGACCTCCTCAAACTAATTCAATCACATCCATTAGATGTCACTTCCTTCTGATAAAGTCATGATGATTATCCCTGATCAGACCTTGCGACTCTGATTGGAGTTCAATTTTCTCCTTCCCTATTTTCTCCAGTAGTTTCCTTAACAGTGACCTAACAACCGCTCGTCTATAGTTCCCTGGTCTATCTCTCCCACCCGAACTGTGAAGTGGGATCATGTTAGCAGTTCTCTGGCAGCTCCCCTATGGTCAGATCCTAATTAAAATATTCAGTCAGGGTCTTTCCTCCATTCACCCCAACAGCCGTCTGTGATACAACTCATTCAGACATGGAGATAGGTCCAAATTTATACAGAACGAAGCCTCAAATCATTTCTTGTATTTTACATCAATCTGTTCAAGAGTTTCCCCGTCCATCTCTTTGAATTCTGTACTTGTCTTCTCCGTCTCTAAAGTAAAATAGATGTGATGGTCTCATGTAACGATCCATCAATGTTCTCCAGCTTGACACACAGATTGCCCCTTTGGTTTCTAATGGACATTAACTGTTTGCTGATTATTCTGCTCTACTTGTCCGTGTAGAATATCGTGGGATTCTCCCAGATCTCGCCTACTTGTACTTCTCCATGTCCCTGTTATTCAGTCCTCTCTGTGTCTCTAAGTTTCACTGCAACCACCTCTCATGTTTCAAAACTCGAGATCACAGGGTGAGTTTCCACATCAGAAAATCTTGCCGTTTTAGGAATGAATATGAATAATAACTTTTGCATTTCCTCTGTAGTCAATATCTTATTTCTTAGATTGGGACTTCGAACAATACAAAATACTCTCATGAACACTCGATACAACTGGTGCATGACGTCTTCTATATTCCAATTTCAATCACCTGAATGTAAAACTAATTGTTTCTTTGCAATTTTCATATGTTCTTCCTAATACCTCTCGCTTTAACTTTTCTTATGAGTTTACTGTGTGAGTTTTTTGAAAAATCTCATGAATATTCAACTCTACGTTATCCATTGGTTCTTCATTGTCTATGTCCACAAGAATCATCTTCAAACCATTCCAAAAAAAAAATGTTTGCCACTTCTGGTTTTCCTTTCAGCGGTATATTCGCACACTCCCAAGTGATGTTATTACCTTCTACATAAGTAGTTGCATGTTCTTTGTAATCGAGTCCAACAGACACCCGACTGCGGATGACAAGATAATTGCACTGTAGGTCACCCCTCTCCATCTTCATCCTTTATTAAACTGTTGGATAATTATTGTAACCTTTGCCTTATACAGATTGGCTAAATGACTTTCGAGAATGTGTCGGAAGATAAAGTAAAAATCCGCGATGCAATCAACATGTCTATTGCTGCTTCCTCATAAATGTATGAAGTACATCTGGTCTATCAGATTTATAAATACTCAATCCAGCTTTCTTTTCAAAGATGACCTCAACATTGATAAGAATAATCTTAGATTTTACTTACACAAGTCCCATGGTCACTTGGTATTTCTGGAAGAATTTCTGGACATGCTTCCAATGAAGATAGACGCAAATAAACTGTTTCTTTTCCCTGAGATTTCTCTGTTCTCTGCAATAAATTATCCTGAACGCACACCAACTGTTCCACATTTGACCTTATTTTTATTTTTTTTCATACCTTGATAGATGCTTTTTAGCAGTTTTTATGTTTTTCTTTCGTTTGCATGCTTTTTCTCTTTTCGATTTTCTTCTCAGTTTCTTGGTCATCCTTTGCTGGGTCCTATATTTCTCTGAATCCACTGGATTACTACAACTTGGCATTTTTCTAAGCTGCTTTCTTTCCTCTAATAGGTAAGTGAAGGTGGGGTTGAAAGTGATACTCGGAGAGGAGGGTGGACCAGATTGATAGCAAGGAATGTGGATGCATAGGAATGTACAAAAGGGCGGTGTGAACTTGGAAGGTTGGAGTGAGATAAGGTGGGATTAGGGGAAATGGGGAAATCCACTATGATCCCCTGTATTTGGAGGGTCCCAAGGCAGAAAAGGAGGCTTTCTTCCTGCAGGTTTCTGGTGGCTCGGATTTGGCGATGGAGCAGGTCCAGGACACTCATGTCCTTGGCAGAGTGGGAACGGGAGTTAAAGTGCTCAGCCACAAGGCGATGGAATTGTTCAATGTGGCTGTCCTAGAGATGTTCTCTGAAATGTTCCACAAGTTGACCTTCTGCCTCGCCAATGTAGAGAAGAACACTTTGGGTTCAATGGATGCAGCAGTTGAGGCGGTCTGTCTCCCTTCATCACCTATCACTTTCAACCCCACCTTCATCTACCTACCGCAATCCCTGCTAACCTCCCCCCGCCTCATCCCCTTCTCATTTATCCCTCAGCCCCCTTGACCCATAAGCTTCATTCCTGATGAAGGCCTTATGCCCGAAACATCGATTTATCTGCTCCTCGTATGCTGCCTGACTGTGCTTTTCCATCACCACACTCTTCGCCTCTGATCTCCAGCATCTGTAGTCCCGACATTCTCCTCACACCTTGATGGTTTGCATGACTCAGATTTATACCAGTTACTTCAAATAAAACAAAAACTGTCGTGTACTCAAACAGCATAAAAAAACCAGTACATTGTGATCACTGTTCCCAAAATGTCCTTTACAGCAATTTTTTTTCAATTAGCTCTTCTGATCACTCAACATCAATTCCTAAATAACCTGATCTCGAGTTCAGTGCTAAACAGAATGCTCATGTAAACCATCTCACACGTTGTCATGAAATCCATTTTTTCCAGCATTAGCATTCAATTGGGTTAACACAGTTTAGGTATAATTTAAACATATATCATTATTGCAGTACCCACAAATGTGTATATCTCATTTCCTGTTTTATAACATGTCCTGCATTTGTATTGCAGCTTTCACTTTGCTATATAACTCCCATCAATGTTTGCTCCTCCTTGCTGTTTTTGTGCTCCACCTTACTAGATTCTGCGGAATCTGAGCGATCTGGGCTCTGGGGAGATTAATGGTAGAGATCATCTCGCCACATCATTTATGATCTTCTCAAACTTTCATTTCTCCAGATCTCCCGTTGTGCTGATGGAGTAGAGAAGGACAATGATCTTCCAACAATGCTCTGTAATCCCCCAGAGAGCTGAGACTGCTCTAACCTGGGTGGGAACCTTACAACAGGCTGGGAAAGAGTTGCTGCTGCTGTACAGGAAGATCACATCTGGAGTAGTGTGTACAGATTTAACCTCTTCTATGAAGAAAGGGTGTTGTTATATTGGAAGCAACTCAGAGATGGTTGCCTCAACTGATTCCTGCAATGAAGGTGCTGACTTATAACGAAAGGATGATCAGTTTGACTCAGTAGCCATTGGAGTTTACAAAAATTAAAGAAGATCTTATTTTAACATAGATGACAGGAGGAGTTAACAAGTGAAGTGAATTACACAGATAATGGAGGAATCCGTTCCGTTCTCCAGCCTGCTACACAGGAACAACAGGAGGATATTCAGGTCTTCGACCCTGTTACATCAAAACAGGACGAGGCTATTCAGACCCTGGAGCCTGACATACATTTACAGAAGGAGGCCAATCAGCCCCTCGAGCCTATAACAGTAGGCCATGCTGCACCAGTATCCTGTTAAACAGCAACAGGATCAGTCCATTCAGCCTCCTCAGGTCTGTAACATAGGAACTGGAAGAGGCCACACAGTGACTGGAGATTATTACACTGGGATAACAGGAGGCCATTCAGACCCACCGAGCCTATTGCAAGGGAACTGGATAAGGATAAAAACTATCTGAGACTTCTTTCATGAGAAAGGAAGAGGTAACTTAGACATGTGTGTTTTTTAGGGGAACACGAGAAGTCCAATCAATCCCTCGGTCCCATCTCCGGGATACATGAGGAGACGGTTCAGTATTTCCACCTGTTATGGAGAAGTATGAGAAGACCCATCAGCCCCTCAAAATGTTACACAGCAACAGGAAGATTCCATAATCTCCCAATCCCCTAACACATCAACAGGAGGAGGTCATTCTGTGCTTGGAGGTGACACCAGAAAGATGTCAGCCCGTCCAGTTTTTACACCAGCAGGATGACGAGTCCAGTCAGCCACACATGCCTCTTACACAGCAATTAGAGCAGATCTCTTAAGAACTTTTGCCCATTTAACAGGAATTCAAAGAAAACGTGAAGGTTTTCGAAAGGGAAGTACTTATAACAAATGTATGCATGAGGGAGTAAAACGTAACGATAAACCTATTGTAATTTAAGACAATTATTAGAATCCATTGGTGAGGACATTTGCAAAGGTAAACCACAATCCATCGGCGTCAACAGGGTTTTACAAAGGATAAATCAGGTTTGAAGTGTTTGCTTGAGTTTCTTAAAGATGAGACCAACAGGGTGGACAGTGGGAATCCTGAAGATGGAAAATATCTGGTCTTCGTGAGGGCATTGGATGTATCATTTCTCCAAAGAGTAAGTGGCAAGATCAGACAACATGGATTTAGAAGTAATTTATTAGTTCGGATGGAGAATTGGTTCACCAACAAAATGCAGTTAGATGGAATAAATGTGTCATTATCTTTTGGCAAATGCAACTTGTGGGGTGCCATTGATTTCAGTACTCGTGCCTAAACCATTTGCTATAGATAGCATTACTGTACTCAGTTGACTGGATAAAAAATTCGATACCACATTTTCAGATTACACTAACATCGGTGACAAATTACTTCGGAATGATAATGCAAGAGATTGTGAGAATATATGGATAGGTTGGGTGAATGGCCATCATTTGGCAAGGAAAATTAAAGTGAATAAGTATGGGGCTATTCACGTTGGCCAGTATAATAGAAAAACAAATTATTATCTAAATGGAGAAAAACATCAAAGTGCTCAGGAACAGAGGGATCTGTGTGTCTGTTTGCATATCACAGAAAACATGCATGCATGTACTGCAAGTAAGGAGATATGCAAGCATAATTTCAGTGTTTATTCGTACACGGATAGAGTAGAAAGGTAGGGAGTGTTGGTGTAGATATTCAAGGCATGAGTGAGGCTGCAACTGGAGTACAGTTTGGGTGCAGAATGAGGTACTTCCATCGGAGGCAATTCAGAAGAGCTTTTTAGATTGATTCTATATTTGAAGTGTTTTTACTACGTGGGCGGCACGGTGGCACAGTGGTTAGCACTGCTGCCTCATAGGGCCAGAGACCCGGGTTCAATTCCCGCCTCAGGCGACTGACTGTGTGGAGTTTGCATGTTCTCTTTGTCTGCGTGGGTTTCCTCCGGGTGCTCTGGTTTCCTCCCACAGTCCAAAGATGTGCGGGTCAGGTGAATTGGCCATGCTAAATTGCCCGTAGTGTTAGGTAAGGGGTAAATGTAGGGGTAGGGGTATGGGTGGGTTGCACTTCGGCTGGTCGGTGTGGACTTCTTGGGACGAAGGGACTGTTTCCACACTGTTATTAATCTAATCTAATATGAAGAGAAATTGAGCAGTTTAGACCGAAACCCTCGAGTTTATAAGAACGAAAGGAGATCTCATTGAGGTCCGTAAAATGTTAAAAGTAATTGAAAGTGTAGATGTGGAGTGGATTTCTTTCACTGGCACAATCTACAACAAGAGACTAGAGTTTTAGGATGGAGAGATGGCAGGAAAGTGGAATAGAGGCCGCGTTGACATCAGCCTCATCGACGGGTTGGATTCCTCTCGGATGTTCCTTGTTCTAATTCAACTCTTCGACTGTGTTACCCAGGAATGGGGGGTGGGGGGGGGGGGGGGGACTGTGTATCATACAGGAAGCAGGAACTCAGGATAAATCAGTTTTAGAGCGAACGTAACCAGTAGGGTCACACAGTGACCAGCGCTGGGTTCTCAACTATTTACAGTCTATATTAATGATCAGGAGGATGGAACAGATATGCAGGTGCTGAGTTTGGTGATGTCGCCGTGGTAAGCAAGAGATTACTTTATGAAGAGAGGGTGGAGAGTCTGCAAATAGATTCAGAGAGGTAAAGGCAATCGGTAATAGTTTGGCAGGTGGAACGTAACATGATATAACCTGGAATTTCATTTACAGGGATAATGGAAGGCAGTATGTTACTGAAATGGAGAGGGATAACAGGATATAGTAATACTGTGTACTGGGGACGTTCACTCAGACCCCTTCAGACTTAGTAGAGTTTGCTTCATCCCTGATCATCTGCTCCTTGACGCTCCAAGTGACCCCATTGCTCTCCATACACACAGAATACTTTGATGTGGATGATTGGTGGTGGGGATGGTGCATCAAGGGAACGGCCTTTGTCCAATATATATTAATTTCATTCTACGTGGAGACCCGATGACGATGGGAATGGCTGACTGCTTCTGAATGAAAAGGCCCTGACTGATGCCAGGACAGTATGTATTCACCAACATGATGTACTATGCATGGGCGTGCTGCAACATTAATAGAGAGAGAGATCTTTCAGTTCCTCTTCCCCTCCCCATTGACATGGGGTACTCTGCAGATGCCATGCATACCACCAGGAATCCCACTATTTTTGGATAAACATGGCAGCTCCCTGCTGTGGGAGAAACAATGTATTTACCGCATCCATCATATATATCTTCCATCACCGAATGGTGACATTGATGTTGAGATACTGGGAGATGATGGATATGCCACCTACTATGTCTGGAAAGTTCTGGATCATAGAAGCTGAATGAAACTATGATCCTAACAGCCCTTGGCAGCACCATCCTCCCCCTAAGTATAGCTTGGGAAGCTGTTCCTGGAAAACCCGGGCGGATACAGCAGATCCCTTTCCTCAGACACACTCACTCCGTGGTTTCTAATCTTCCCCTCTCTTTGCCTCTGAGCCATTTGTTGTTCATTTAGGGATCATGAATTGAAGCTTCCAACCCTTCTGCGATCCCTAGCAGTTTCTGAATGCTGCAGCTAACATCAAAACGCGGAATCCTAGTCTGGGAGAGCTTTCCATTGTTACCACCGTTTTAATAAAACCTAAAGACTTTCTCAGTTATTTACTTGGACTGTTTTCAGACAGCAGTTCTGCACCTCTGCCTTTAAAACCTCTCTTCAAAAAAAGCCCAAGAGAAAATAATATTTTTATATGGATACTGTCCTCACAACTCTACCTTTAATAAAATAATGCATCAATATACAAAGATGGATTCACTTTAGACCTCCTAATCTTCCTCTATTAGTAGACTGCAATGCATATATATTGCATTGACTCTGAGCATACAAAAGTTGACAACTAGTTTCGATTTCAGTCATTTTGCTCCGGCCACAGAATCCTTTGTCTTTCTTCATCCAAGTCTCCACAACGTGTCAAAACTTAGGTTTTCTCGTCCACTCAACTGCATAATTTCAAACTGAATGGCAGCAATAATAAGCTCAATCGAAACAGACTGGTGTTTTCTCCCTAAACTTCTGCAAATTCTTTACCGGGTCATGATCAGTGATAACGCTTTGTCTCAGGTATGTTATTCGCAATTTAAATGCTGGACTATTGGAAAGCCAACATCAAGCTCAAGGCCTCCTTCCCCATTGTGGAATAAATCTGTTGATGTTTCCACTGGACACTCCAACCACGCGTTACATAATGGAGCACTTCTCATCTTTTCAATTGTCCCTCTGAATGACATAGCTCCTCATATCTCAGCATAAAAAAATTACATACTTCTGTACGTCTTAATGCTGTAAACTCTTTACCTGCTACTCCTGGCCTATGCCAGTAAACCTTAATTTCACAGGTATGTGTTTTAAGAAAATCTCGTACATTCTTCTCAATCTCTCACAGAAACCAAACTTTTATTTCTGAACCCAATCATCATCATCAGCCATTTCAGTTCTAATCTTGCCGTTTTAATTCTCTGCTCTTCCACACGAATTCTCACAACTGCAGGAGAATTCCTGAACTTCTCCAAAATAAGAATCTCTCTAAGAGTGTCATAGTTTTGTTTTGTTTTTAGTACCTTTACATACCTTTCGAAATTACTTTGTTTTGCCCTTTCAAAATCAATGTGCGTTTAACCAGGCACCCGTTTTTAGATTCCTGAAATGCTGTATGTCGGCTTCTGGCACAAGCTGATGGCTTTCTTCACCACCTCATACTGGCCAGTTACCTCCTCCGATAGGGATGTCAATACCCACCAGCGCTGATTGGATCAACTAAATCCACATACTCAGTGTCCACTGCATTCGTTTAGCCATTTCTAAAATGAAATTCAAAATGCTTCCCCATCCTTCTCATCAAATTTAGATTTTGCCTGGATGTATTTAAACAGAACTCGATCAGGCCATTGGCGACTATAGGGTTGCTCAACCTCATTATTCTCCTCATCCAGGTCACCGTCTACCTTTATCTCCGCCTAAAATGTCAACTTTCCTCTTCAATTGCTAACTTTTGAAGTTGAAACTCTCTACTTTTCTTCTCTCTTTCTTCTTCATTTTCCTTTCTTTTATTTCTACTTTCCATCATAATTCAACCTGTTTCAATTCCTTCTCATGTTCAAAGTGCCTCATTTGAAATTGAATTCTAGCCATTTCCAAAGATTCTGATGACATTTCCACCAAACGTAACAGCCGAGCTATCGCTGTAATTATCTCTCATTTTCTCACAGACAATCGGAACCCCAAGTCTAGCTTGTCTGTCAATTCCTACAGCTTTGCCTTCATTACCTTTTGTAAAATCCTCAATTTTATTTCTTCCACACCCAGAGAACTCTTAGTGACTGAAAGAATCTTTATTCACAAAACACTGTTTAAACCAACCGAATTCAACATCCACAACAAAAGATACTAACAACTACCAAACGCCACCTTTGAACCCAATAGTCTCCTGCTGCATACTCTCCATTGTCTGCATGAGTCTATTCTGGTTCCTTTGGATTCCTCCCACAATCTAAAGATGTGCATGTCAGGTGAATTGGCCAGACTAAATTGTTTGTAGTTTTCAGAGATGTGTGGGTTAGGGGTCTTTGCCAGGGTAATAATGGGGTGGAGGAATGGGTCTGGGTAGGTTACTCCTCGTAGGGTCGGTGCGGACTTGTTGGGTCGAATGGCCTGTTTGCACACAGTAGGGATTGTAATTCTAAATCCAATTTGGTATTGTCGATTTAGGACCAGCCAAGTGTCCCCAGTTTGCTATAGACCAACTAAATGCCTCAAACTATTTTAAGAAGGTAGCTTGGATGGCAACCTTTCCTTATTTTAAAGGTAGATGTGAAGTGGGTGTTTCAGATGTGATGCTAGTCAAACCACTCACCATTAATTAAAACACAATATACTTAAATATTTTAATGATATCTATACACAATGAAAAGGAATCTAGAATAATTTAGCTATTGGAAACCTTAACCGAATAATGAACTGTTACAGTATACTAACATCACATAAACACACCCCTTGGCAAAAAGGAACATTCAGAAATACATTCTTGCATACAGTTCTCCAATCCAGGAGGAAATAGCATCAAGTGATGTTTCAGAGAGAGTAGCAGCTAGGAATAATTTACTAAAACTTCCAACCCTTCTGGGACACCAAACACCTGATGACTGCTACAGCTACAAGGAAAAATCTCGAAAGCCTGGTCTGTGCCGGCTGGCCATTGTTCCTAATATTTATTGAAAAACCTAAAAGCCTTGTAAGTTATTTACTTGAGCCCTTTTGAGTTGTTAGTTTGACCTTTAAGACCTCTTACTTTAAAATGGAGAAAATAACATTTTTTTTAAAAAAAAGTGACAGCATTGTCACATAATTTAGATGCCTGGTCCTTTACTCAGTGGGCTTCCTCATGTTACTGATCGCAAGGTCATATGAGCGGGACAAACACAGGTACTGTCCAACTTACAAGGGTGCGTCTCATAACATCTAAATCATGCCTGACCATGGACCATCACATAGCATATACCAGGAAGTGAACAACAACTTGACACACACCATTTAACTGTTTCTGAGCTACAAAATGCGAGCTCTCAATACACTAGGGAGCCAAATCCTAAGGCCAGAGAAAGATACAGAGGGACAGAGAGATTCACATTAAAGACAGAAACAGACAGTTAATTAACTGAGAAATGTTGTGGAAGTATAGGGAAAAAGACAGGGCAGTGGGACTAACTGCAGAAGTGAGATCTTCGAGAGTAAAATTACAGGGAAGAGAACATTGAATAAAGGCATTGTCAGATCAGCTGAAATCGTTTGTTACATCAAATTCTGAATCTGCTTCACAGAACACCATAAGCAACATAAACTGGGACAAGATGACAGCCCAGCATGGAGGATTGTGCAGACCATGCTAGTGTGTTGCTCAGTAAACTGCACTATTTGCCCAGCATGGAGCGTATTGCAAACTTTACTACCTTATGCTAACTATACTCGCATCAGTTACTGCCTACAATGGGAAGGTTTGCTCTCTCGGTATGTGTGCTTTTTGTGTGTGTGTTGATCAGAGACTGAGGGAGAGTGTGTGCGCGTGCGCGTTAGGCGTGGCTGAATGCGAAACTCATTGTTTGAGAAGGAACACACACGGAGGATTTTATTTTAATTATGAACACCTGTCAGGTTTTATATTAATCAACAGAGAATGAGAAAAGTTTCGTGGACAGATACGGTGAAGTGCTTGAGAATGTTAAAATAAAGGCATTGCCAGACACAATAGCAAGATACATCATCATGCACATGAATAACAGATGGATGGGAGTTTGGTGTGAGTTCGAATCAGATTTGCTTCGGCAGGTTTGAAGCCGGGAGTGAGCAGCAGATTATTGGCTTCATTAAGACTGTACTTCATAGCTCAAGATTCAAACAGCAAATGAAATAAGCCAGTGAGATATATTCTGGAATGGTGAGTATTTCAAGTTAGAAATGGTCAGGGAATGTTGTCAACAATCAGCTCATAGTCAAAGGGATCTCCCACAGTTGTGACTTTTTTGCTTCAGCTGCAGATATTGGCCAGGGATGTGAAAGAAACACTGGAAGGAAGTGGAGTTTGTAACCAGAACAGTAGACAGTGTCCTCCATGCTTTTAATATTTAAAAAAACAAAGGCAATGATATAATGCATTGCCGTCCTCCGCTGAAACTGATTAGAGACCCGTGAGTAACAAGGTCAGAGCAGAGAGGGAGACAGTAATTGAACACGTTCATTGATGTAGTTAGTAGTGGTCTGTCGAGTGAAAACCTGAATTCAGAGTTTTAACGGGAACAATAATAGTGGCAAGAAGTGTAGACTGTATGAAATAACAATAATAAAGTCATAACTGGTTAATAGAAAACAAAATCTGGACAGTGACACTCACCAGGAACACCAACGATAGCCAGGAAAGGATAATAAAAGTATTGAAGAATAAGAACAGCGTAATAGATCTAAAATGATAATGGCCACCAATCAAATGCAGAAAGATACCAAACATAATCGGATAAGCGCCTGTCTATTGCTGGAATATTCCACTCTGATGTTCTCAGATTCTGATCCATTGTTGAAACATACCAGTCTAATGTTCTCAGAGTCTTATCCATTGTTCTAACATTCCAGTCTAATGTTCTCAGATTCTGATCTCTCCTCCCCCTCCCTCTGGATCTGCTGATCCCTGTCAGTGCTGTCGGTGATGTTCCCGCTCATGTTATGGGATAACACATTGAACAGAGCCCATTTATCATTAAAAGATGGAAACTCTCCACTGTGATAATTAGAATCCATGGAGACTGGCATTAATCACAGTCACGGAACAAATAGGGTCAGTAACCAGTTCCATACATCACTTTTCATATCACTATAAAAGGGAACATTTACTGGGTTTGGATGGAATGGATAAGGGCTGCTGAGAGATTGACCATACATCTTTCAATCTGTGTATGAGAGTATTAACAGGACACTGCAGGGGTCTATATATGTTCCCCTCTGTTTATGAATGGAGGCAGTTATAAAATAACAGATTGGCTGCATAAAAAATAAGACGGGTGGGCAAGTTTCTAGATAACTGAACACAAAGTACGGTACTTAGTGACCAGTGTGAGGCTACTGCTGGTTTTAATGCCCTTTATCAAATCCTTTCATGACCTTGAGACAGAGCATTGAGAGTGCTGCTCAGGAACAGGCCAAAACAATTCTGTTCCTATGAACCTCTTACAGAGGGATAAGAGAAGGCCATTCAGCCCATATCAGCCTGTTGCTACTTGCAAAGGTGGAAACTTGAATATTGGCACTTTTTGAAAACAGAATCATTCAAAACAAAGAGCTGTGCCGCTGCAGCAGTATGAGGTGTTACTGAGAGGGCACCTGGAGTACATTGTGTTGTTTGTGTTTTTGTAACTGAGAAGGGATGGACCTCCATTAGACGCAGTTTACTGCCTGCTCATAATCCATGGGTTGCTGTGACATGGGTCTGTTACACCGGGACATGAGGAGGCCATAAAGCCTCTCGAATGTTTTATATAGGAACAGGAGGAGGCCAGTGAGCCTTTTGGCTCTATTACAGAGGGACAGGAGGAGGTCATTCAGCCTCTCCAGTCTGTTACAGAGGGACAGGAGGAGCCAATTCAGCCTCTCGAGCCTGTTACTGTGGGGCAGGAAGTGTTTATTTAACTTTCAAGTCTGTTACGCATAAATATTAGTTTTAAACTAGTTGTGGAACAGGAAAGACCTGATGTAAACATTAAATTTCTAACTTTTTATAAGGCCAATTTTGAAAGTGTTGGGCGAGCCCTGTGAAAGGCTGATTGGAATACCCTATTTGCAGGTTAAGGGAGGTTGGAAAATGCAAGGCCATCAAAACTTGGTTTCATAGAGTCCAGAGCCAACGTCTTCCTGTTAGTGAGATGGGCAAAGCTCGTGGGTGCAGTGAGTGCTGGATGGCTAGATATATTGATGCTTTGTTCAAGGTAAGGAAGGAGGCATGTGTCAGGTAAACAGAGCTGAGATCAAGTGAATCCCGAGACGAGTATAAGGACAGTAATTGTATGGGGAAATTGGGCCAAAAAAAGGGGACATGAGATGGTTTCAGAAATAGGGTTAACGAGGCATTGAAGAAATTCTACAAATTCTTTAATGGCAAAAGATTAACTAGTTACAGAATATGGCACCTTAAAGATCAGTAAGGCTACCTATGTGTGGAACCACAGGAGATGGGACGGATATGAAACAAGTATTTCTCCTCAGTAGTTAGTGTGGAGGAGGTTACAAGAGCGAGAGAATGAAGAAATATATAATGATGGCTTGAAAAGAACACGTTTTATAAATCCCTGGGACGTGATCCCAGAAGTTTGTGGGAAGATAGGAAAGAGACTGCGCGCCTTTGTCTGATATATCTGTATCATTGATTTCCACAGGTAAGTTGCAATAGACCGGAGGGCTGCTAACATAGTATCATTATTTGAGAAAATACGGAAAAAAACAGGTAAATATAGACTGGTGATCCTGACGTCAATCGTGAGTAATTTGTTGGAGGGGATTTTGAGGGAAAGGATGTAATAGCATTTGGAAAGATAAGGACTGAAGAGGGCTTTGTACATTGGAGATCACGTCTCATTGACTCGGTGGAATTTTTGAGGAAGTGATGAAGATGATCGATGAAGGCAGGACAGTGGAGGTTGTCTTTATGGAATTCAGTAAGAAAGCCAAAATGTTCTACATGGTAGACTGGTTAGCAAGGTCAGACTGCCTGGGATCCAGGGAGAGCTCGCCATTTAGATCCAACATTTACTTGAATATCGGAGACAGGGCGTGACAGTGATCATTTGTTCATTAAACTTGGAGATCTGTGACTAGTGGCGTGCCGCAAAGATCAAGACTCGGTACACTGCCTTTTGTTACTTATACAAATAATTTGCACTTGAGTATAGGAAGTATGGTCAGTAAGTTTGTAGATAATTCCAAATTTGGTCGTGTAGTCGACAGTGAAGAATGATATCTCAGAATATCATGGGGCATTGATTAGGTAGTTGAAGAGTGGCAGATGGAGTTTATTATAGATAAATGAGAGGTGCTGAATTTTGGCAAGAAAGATTAGGGCAAGACATATAGGTAGAGCCCTTTCGAAAGTTGCCAATCAGGGAGAACTGCATAGAAATTATAGAATCCCTTCAGTGAGGAAACAGGCTATTCGACCCATCGAGGCCACACCGACCATCTAAATAATATCCCACTGGACCACCCCCTATTCTACCCCTCTGTGCCTGCATTTCCCATGGATAATCCACCTCTCCTACACATCCTGCGCACTCTGAGCAATTTAGGATGGCCAATCTACCCTTACCTGTATATCATTATACTGTCGGAGGAAAGCATAGCACCCGGAGGAAACTCACACAGACATGGGGAGAATGTACAAACTCCATACAGTCAGTCATTCAAAGATGGAATTAAATCCAGATCGCTGCCCTGTGAGACACCGTGTGCTGCAGGTTCTCAGTTCCTTCAAAGTGCCGTCACAGGTAGACAGCATCGTGAAGAAGGCACTTGGTGATCTTCCCTTTGCTGGTGCGTGCTTTGAGTCCAAACATTTGCATGACGTGTTGCATCTGTACAGGACATTCGTTTGACCACTTTTGCAATATTGCCTTTAATTCTGGTCACTCTGCTGTCGGAAAGATGTTGTCAAACTTGAAAGGGTACAGAAGAGTTTTAAAAGAATGTTGCAGGTGTTGGAGGGTTAGAGTTACAGGGAGAGTTTGAATCGGCTGGGGCTACTTTCAAGTGTTGAGGCTGAGGGGAGACCTTAAAGAGGTTCATAAAATCATGAGGGGCATAGATAAGGTAAACAGTCAATGTCTTTACCACAGGATTGGCGAGTCCAAACTTAGAAGACAAAGGTTTCAGGTGAGAGGAGAAAGATTTTAAAAGGGACATTTTGAAACAATATTTTCACACAGAGACTGCTGTGTGTATGGATGAACAACCAAAAGAGGTGGTGGAGGCTGGTACTGTTACACTATTAAAAAGGCATTTGGATGGATACATGCATGGGAAGTGTTTAGTGGGAGATGGTACAACTGCTGGCAAGGGGGAAGAGATTAATTTAGGATATTTGGTGGGTATGGATGACACGATCGCAGGATCTTTTCCGTGATGTACACCTCTGAGAATCTATTGACCTTTGAGTGTTTAACATGGGAACAGGAGGAGGCTATTCAGCTTCTGAATTCTGCCAGTCGGCTTGTTTGCTCATTTACTGAGTGTCAAAAACAAAAATACATCATTCAGATTTTGATGGTGTTTTACAGAAACAGGGGAAAGGCTTTTCATCAAGAAGAGCCGTAAAGAATGTGAAGAGGCCATTTAGTCCCTCAATTCCATTCCACAGGTGCAGCAGGGGACCACAGATCTATTGGAGACTGTTACTCTGGAGCAGGAGGAGGAGGACATGTATTTTCACAAAACTTTGGATTAGGAGGCAGTCACTCAGCTGCTGAAGACTGGAACACAGGAATAAGAGGCAGTCACGCAACTGCTCGAAACTGGGGCACATAGAAATCTGGAGACTGTTGAGGCCCAAGGATCCTGTTACGCAGGAACAGGAGGAGGTTACTCACTCACAACCACTATGGGACACTGGTAGGGAAGTGGAGTTTGTTTGAACAAACAGAAATATATGATAAATTGCATTAGTGGTCCATTCAATCCTGCCCCACCATTCACTCAGACCACGGCTGATCTGATGGTGATTCCCTCATTCTATTTTACGGAGACCCCCTCTCTGCATCCTCTGCTCCATTTGTTGGTCATGTTGCAGACCAAGATGCTGTAACAACAGTCACCATCACTCATCCAGAGGGATGGGTCTGACCAGATGTGACGGGATTTGAAGGATCCTATCACAAGAATGAAAACATAAATTGAAGGTATTGCCAGATGTTTAGTTCTCTCCCAATCGCAATCCAACTCACATAACCACTCCATCCATTATACGTTCAGGATGGAGCACTGTACAGATCCAGTTAGCGTACTGCTGAATACAACCCAGCAATATCCAGAATGGAACTCTGTGCAGCCCATACCAATGCTTGATCTATAATCCTAGGCTAAATGTCCAGTGTAAGGAGCTGTGCAGACCGCACTGGTTCGTTCTTATCTCAACCCAGGCTGTTGCATTTTTCGGTAAAACTGTATTAGGTCGCTTCCCAGTGTGGGGTAACTTGCAGCCAATGCTGGAAGTGACAGGATGTGCAGCTACCATCCATTTACAGCTCCATATCTCCACTGTGCTTTAAAGAGGTGCCGTGAATGTGAAAATCACTGCGATGGAGAGATGTAAGTGCAAACATTTTAAATACCAATAGTTCTGATTAGGGCGAGTATCACACCAGTATGTAAAGATGAAATAACTGAGGTAATATCCAAAAAGGTTTTGTGAATGGTGAAAAGTAGTTAGAGGGGGATTGGTAATGTTATAGTGGTGCACTATGAGCCTCCGATCAACAATGGGAATTAGAGGAACAAATATGCAGGGAGACTGGGGAGACCTACAGGAACAATAGGGTTGATAAAATAGGTAACTTTAATTTGCCGAACAGAGACTGAGACTTCCAGATGTTTAAGAACTTAGATGGAACGTAATTTGTTAAGTGTGTTCAGTACGTTTCCACAAGCTGTATAGCGGGTCCGACTCAGGAAGGGACAGATTTGACCTACTGTTGGGAAATAGGGCAGTATAGGTGGAGGAGGTTAAGTGGGGAAGCAATTGGGAAAAGTGACTGGAGTCGTTTTAATTTTAAAATACCTATGGGAGGGACAAAATTGTTCCACAGATTCAAGTTCTAAATTGGGACAAGACGAAATTTGTTGTAATTGGACAGTGGATTGCAGGGGATGTTTGGAGGAGTTTGGTTCGAGATAAAAGGATCCCGGGCAAGAGGGAGGGCTTTAAAAGTGAGATAACTCGATTTCAAGGATTCAATGTTCCTGTGAGGGTTAAGGTAAAGTGAGGCTGGAAAAGAGAACCTTGGATGACAAAAGATATTGAGGCTCTGACCAGAAAAAAAGGTGGCGCGCCTCACTTTCAGCAGCTCGGATCAAGGGAATCCCTGGAAGTACAGAGAGGATGGAGGAGTTTACTGAAGAAGGAAATCAGCAAGGAGGAAAAGGGGTATGAGATAATTTTAGCTGAGAAGATTAGGATGAATCCAAATTCTGTATAGTAAAGTTAAAGAACAACTGGAGAGAGAATAGGATGTCTTAAAATCCAAAATGGGCATGCATGTGTAAAACCTTAAGAGATTGGTGAAGTCCTCAATTTCGCCTTGATGTTTACCATGAAGAAAGACATGAATACCTCTGCCCTTTGGGAGATTAGTTGTCATATATTGGTACTGTCCATATCTCAGAAGAGTGCTCCTGGACATATTAGAATGCACACGGTCAGACAAATCTCTTGGTCCTGACCAGATATATATATAAGAGTATTGCAAGAGGTGAGAGCAAAGGTCGAGATGCGAAGGCTCCAGAAGACTGGGCTTTAGCAAATGTTGTGCGCTTATTCAAGAATGGCTGCATTGAAAAGTCTGGGAAATATAGACCCGTAAGCTTCACACCTGTTTTCGATAAATCACTTGAGAAGGTTCTGAGACGTAAGATGTGCATGCATTTGGAAATACAGAGATTTATCAGTACAGCTTTGCGCGTGGCAGATCATGCCTTACACATTTCGTTCGAGTTTCTTGAGGAAGTGACCAGGAAGGTTGACGAGGGCAGGATGGTGGACATATTCTATATGGATTTCAGTAAGGCCTTTGATAAGGTTCCACATAGTAGGCCCCTCGAGAAGGTTAGATCGCATGGACTCCAAGGTGAACTGGCAAATAGGCGACACAATTGGCTTGACATTAGGAAACAAATGACTATGGTGAAGGTATGCTTGTAGGACTGGAGACCTGTGACTAGTGGAGTGCTTCAGGGGTCGGTACTGGGCCCACTGCTGTTTGTTATCTATATCAATGATTTGGATGAGAGTGCACAACGCAAGGTTAGTAAGTTTGCAGATGACTCTAAAATAGGAGGCATCGTTTACAGTGAGGGACGTTAAAACGTTATCAGAAAATGCTTCAGTACGTTGATCAGCTGGGGAAATGGGCTGAGAAATAGCAAATGGAGTTTCATATAGTTCCGTGTGACATCTTACGTTTTGGACAGTCAAATCCAGGTAGGTTTTTAACGATGAACGAGAGGGCCTTAAGGAGTGTAGTGGAACAATAGGATGTTGGAGATCAGATGCACGGTTGCCTGAAATTTGTGTCACAAATACACAGGACAGTGAAGAAGGCTTTTGGCACACTGGCCTACATCAGGGCATTGAGTATAAAAGTTGGGACGTTATGTTGCAGTTGTACAGGATGTTGGTAAGGCTGCTTTTGGAATATTGTGTTCAGTTTTGTTCAGCTTACTCTGGAAAGGATATTATTGAACTAGAAAAAATGCAGAAGAAATTTACAACGATGCTTCCTGGGTAAAGGGTCTGAGTTATAGAGAGACACTGGACAGGATAGAACTTATTTCTTTACAGCATAAGAAACTGAGAGGGTTCTTATGGAAGTGTACATCTTATCAAATCATGAGAGGCGTGCATGGGGTGAATATTTCAAAAGGTTTTTGCAAGGTTGGGGAATCGAGGACTAGTGGACATCCGTTAATGTGTGGAAAGGAAAAAAATAAAACTGAACCTGAGGGGCAAATTGTTTTACACAGAGCATGGTACGCATATGAACTGAGCTGCCTGTGGAAGTGTTTGAGGTGGGTACAATAACAACATTGAAAATGCATTTGGACAAATACACAGATAGGAAAGGATTAGATGGATACAGAGCAAGGGCAGGGAAACGGCAGATTGGCAGATAAGGGGCAATTGCACCATGGTGAACATAGTGGATGGACTAGTACAGAGGGGAACCGTTCTCTTCCCAGAGGGAGCCGCATCACCAGACCCAGCGAACTGGGTCTGAGCTCCCCACCCAGCTCAGTGCAGTATCTGCGGTCTGAGGAAATGTCCAGCACTACAGGACAAGCATCAATAGCATTCCCAGCTCTGTCAGGATAAGTGTCACTGTATTCTCTCTGCTCCCTCACACTCACTGTATGCCTGTTATAGCACCGACACCCGAACAAGTCTCATGGTCTCCAACTCTCACTAACACTTGCAGCACCTTCCCTCGCTCTCTATCTCTACCTTTCGCCTTTGCAAAACACTGTCATAGAATATTCTGGAGAATGCCGATTATGGAATGTCCCAGATAATGTTCCAAATAATTCCCAGTTTCTGGAAAATGGCAGTGTCCCAATGTGTAACACGTAAGTGGAAGGAGTAGAGATGTACATTTTCCAATTCACACACAATTTAAACCATGCTCAGGCCATTCAGCCCTTCAAACGTGCTATGACACTCAATAAGGTCCCCGCTGATCTGATGGTTTTCTCAACTACATGTTACAGGAACTTTCGCTCATTCAATCCCCTGGGTTTCTGTCACAGACCAGATTGCACTCAGGTATCTTTACCCCGGCTTTTTTCAAGCGCCTGTTTGAGGGCATTTCACATGGGGACGGGCACTCCTAACAATATATTTCATCATTCATATACTTTCATGCAACCGTCAGCATGTATTACACAGAAAAAAACAAAAATATACACTTATTTTATGGTTATAGTTATCCAATCACACTTAGTAATTCTGGTTATTTCACTTTACTCACCTTAATGATATTAAACCAAAATCAGCTTCTAAACACATCTTGTTATAAAATACAATTGCAAACAGAGAACGTTTTTACCCTCAGCCGTTACCTTAAATGTTATCTGAATTGTACCACTTTCCTTGTTATGAATGTTTCTCTTACCCTTTGCCTGTGACTTTTTCTGTCTGGAACAGCTGCACTGTCTCCCAATCAGTTGGCTGGACGGCAGGTTTGTGATGCAGAGTGAAGCCAACAGCGCAGGTTCAGTTCCTCACACTGACAGAGGTTACCCTGAAAGGGACGCTCTCTCAACCTCACCCCATCACCCCAGATGTGGTGATCCTCAATATAAACCACCATGAGTGGTCTCTTGTATGACAGTTTTTGGGACTCTATTCATTCAATGTTAGCATTTTAATTTTTAAAAATATTTTGATTTAAAAAAAGATTTTTAATATTATAATAAACCAATAACAAGATAACTCAAATAACTGAACAAAATTACGTCCAATTGCATGTATATACAAAACAAGTTAAAAACACTACACAGACAGAAGAAAAACAAAAATAAACAATAAATAATGAATAAATAATACAGCTCAACATAACAAAACGATAGCTTTCCTTCATCAACAAGCATTAACTGAAACACATTTTTATGTTTATAGTTCTTCCTCTCTGGACGTTGATTCATTAGACAGTATCGTCATGGCTATATAAAAGCTCTCCTTAGAGTGGCAGATAAGCCTGTATCGCGGTAACCTAAAAAGGGCAGCCATGCCTGATATAAATCTCTGCTGTTTGGTGTACCATACTGGTGCATGAAGAGCTTACAACGATCCAAAAGACCCGGGAGGTTTCAGACATCTAACAAAACAGAATATGTTTCCTAGCACAAAAATTAAGATTTTTTTTCCCATGTGTATCTGTGTAAAGTACCCTGGACAGGCCAAGGAAAAGAGAAAGCAGGTCCATCTCCAATTCAGTCCCCAAGACCCACTCTATCACACCTAACACAGTGCTCCAATATATCTAAAGCCTGCAGCAGGACCACAAGCAATGCGTAAGAGTGCCTGTAGTCATTCAGCATTTCGTACATGCTGAAGATATTCCCACTTTGAATTTTGAGAGACAATCTGGGGTCAGATAGACACTATGAAGAATCTTCAACTGCATGGAATGGGTCCTATTACAGACCAAAATCCTTCGATCATTTTCACAAATATCCTCCCACGTCTTCGAAATGTTCTGAACCCCAAAACCTCTCTCACGGACATCACAAAGCAACACAGTCTCGTCTGAGGAATCACTCTCCAACTGATGATAAAGGGTACTGACAGAGAGTGTATTCTAAGCAATAGGCACCCTCTTCTCTCTTTAAGCCATATAGAGGTCTGTTAAAAGTGTGTGTGTGTGTGAGTGTTTTTAAATCAAATCTCTGATCTGGAAAATAACAGAAGAGGTCTCTACTAGGTAGTCCATACGTAAGAGTTATTTGATCAAATGATATCATTGTTTACCCCTCAAATAACACATGGTTGCTTAGTGTTTAGCACTTCTGCCTCACAGTACCAGGGTCGCGGCTTTGGTTCCGGCCTTGACTGGCTGTGTGGGGTTAACATATTCTAGCCGTGTCTGTGTGGGTTTTCTCCCACAGTCCAAAGATGTGCAGGTTAGATGAATTGGCCATTGATAAATCACCCATAGTGTTCAGGGATATGTAAGTTTGGGCATTAGTCAGGGTAAATATAGGATGGTTGGGGAATGGGTCTGGGTGGGTTATTCTTCAGAGGGTCGAGGTGGACTTGTGGGGCCCAAGGGCTTGCAACCACAGTGTAGGGATTCTACTAATTCTAAATCACTCAAGCAAGGCACACCCCTGGCTGGCCACAGTTTAAACCTGGAATCCATTAACCCCGGATGACAACACAGTACTCCAATTGTAGGAGTAAGAAACATGGTTTTGGCTGCATTGCCTTCAATCTGACGCATTGTCATTCATGTTTTAACAGTATTGATAATTATTGGGTTATGTCAATACTCCATAAATGTTGTCAATCTGTCTGAGGCCAACAGACTAATAAGGGTTCACTTTGTCTGAGAGGGTTCAATATCTAGCCCTATTGATGCCGAGTCCTCAGCAGCTCAGACACCAACATAGGACAAAAAAGCTTAATTAACAGATTTTGTGTGGGAGTTGCAATCTGTGGGGTAGTTGCAATTTGGTTAGCTTGATAAAGAGTTGCCAAATAAAAGTGCTAAACCAGCCATAAAGTCTCATAAATGTCTGTCTGGGAAACGTCAAAGGAAGCATTCACACGGGGTATAGTAAATGAGGAAGGACATTCATTTTAATACCAACTAGAAGACCCAGCCAGGATATTGAAAGTGCCTCCCATCTTTGAAGGTCTTGTTTAACTTTGTCAAACAAATGGACATAGTTCATGTTAAATAAATGATCAAAGACGAATGTAATGAATATATCGAAATAGGGAAACCCTCCCCCACGACAGCAACAACACCCCCCCGACCCCCGTGACCATTTAAAGGAAACCAGGATTTACCCTCAATATCAGGTATTTCTCCAAGACCTCCCATAGGCACAGCCTCCAACTTTGTAAAGTTAACCTTAAAGCTCGAAAATGTCACAAGCGAATTAATGCATTGCATCACGTGATCTACCGAAGTTGCGGGATTTGACAAAATCATAAAATGATTGGCATACAACATAATTTTATGTGACTTCTTTCCCACCTCTGGGGCAAGTATGTTGGGGTAATATTCCCAATTGTGCAGGATGCCACCGAATCTAAGATTGTTGCAGGGATGGGGAAGGGATCAGCCCTCGTGTGCCATTTCTGTGGGTTAAAGAAAATAAAATCCCTACTTGTGAGGTAGATTTGCCTCCAGACTTCCACCAGCTCCAGTTCTGCACACAAATCCACTAATTGTTTACATTAAAACGAGGGCATTGGGGGACCTTTTGAAATTCTATCCACCGTGGGGCCATAAGACAGTCGGAATCTCCTTCTACGATTATTTGTCACGATGCAAGATAACTTAATTTGGGAAATGCACCTACCGGGAGATAATGAGGGTGCACCGGGTGGCAATAAACATTCAAAATACTGTATTATTTCCCATATTTCAAGGCTTTGAGGATAATGGTCCTTCCGTGGGTGTTTAATACAATCTAGTAATTTAAATGGAAAATTCTTCTTGTGCATTATAACTTTTCCCCTAATCCTAGTATTAATAGACGAGAAATAAACTCGATAAAACCCGCCCTGCTGTAACTTCAAATGTTCCTTGTTATCAAGGTCCATCTCCTGCAATTGGACAACATCCACTCTCGCTTTTTTAAGACGAGAAAGTAAATTTTTCCTCTTGACTGGCAGATGGCTCCCCTTAATTTTCCAGGTATACAATTTAAGCACATCATTATCCATAACACACTGTAGCAACATTTGAACTCTCGACATTTTCACATCAAATTACACATCGCTGAGCATTAATGACGAAGACTCATCGAGCCTAAAAACGGTACAAACTAAAACTACTACAGCTAACAAACTCTAAAAACTTTCCAAAGCTAAACACGTAAAAAACAAAGAACGAAACAAAATCCAAAGTGCCAATGACACTTTATAGGGGAATTTACCCCATCCCCCGCCCAAGAGGGATGCTTACACATCTTTATCTTCTGCCCGCTACCAATATGGCATCCAAGGCAATTAATAACAAAAATCGGGCTTCAACTGCCCTTAGGTCGGCACTTAGTCATCACAACCACATTTGTAACTCCACACCCTTAAGCCACACCCCAGACACAAGCAAAGAAAGAGAAAACGAGTCGTAATACTAATGAAGAAGTTAAAACAACTCTACCCATCCCGGACTAGAATTTAACACTGGTTGATACCAGAAAAATACAACAAAATTTCTTTAAGAGAGCGACATGATGATCTTAACATCCAGCTTACTTTAAAATTTCCACAAAGTATTCGCTTTCTCTGGAGAGTCAGTCGAGTTCATTGATCCATTCAAAGCAATATGGAACACCGCTGGGAATCTTAAGGAATACTGAATCCCGAGTTCCCATACTCTTGATATCATCAAAAGATGTTCTTTTCTGAATCACCGCTGCTTAAAAGTCCTGAAAGAAATTAGTCCTGGAGCTCTCGTGAATTAAAACCATTGGAAACCACACTGAGATTCCATCAGTCTTTGTTTATCCCTATAACTATGTAATCGCACAAGGACAGGGCGAAGTCGTTGGTTGGAGTCTGAACACCACGTCGTAATCTGATGAACTGTCTTAGTCCTGGCCGTCCCTCTTCAATTTCGAAGTAAAGGAATCGCAGCCGTCAGATCGAGAAAAAACTCACTGGCTGACCACTTGCCGTCTGCTCCAGCATACCCACAATGTGAACATTCTTCATCCTGTCCCTGTTCGCGAGGTGGTCCTCTTATTCAGCTAAGGTACCGACCTGTATTTCAAGGGCAAGAATCCTCTTCCAGGAGGTTTCTGTCAATGCAGTTTGGTGCTTGACATTGTCTGTCCTGTTTTCAAGGCTGTCAAGTTGCTGCTCATGTTTTTGGAGTACGGCTGAGAGCGGTTCTAGCCTACTTCTTCAATCATGGCTTCAATCATTTCACAGAACTTGATGAACTCAGTGACCAAGGCCTGGTGAGTAACTGGGTCTATTGAAGAGCAGAGTGGGTTGCAGCTCCAGCCTCAGGCAAGCTCGATGTTTCTGACGGCTGCACAACTTGTTGGGACTTACTCGATCCTTTCCCGTGTTTTGCCATTTTCACTTGACAAAACGGGATTAGTAAAGATTCTATCACTCTTTTTAGTGCTAAATTTTAAGTAAATGGCTGGGATGGGGTGGGTTAGAGAACCACTTTGCCTGTGCTGTGATGCAGAGCCCAGGAAAACAGACTTTCCGGATCACCGCCATCTTGATTCCCCCTTAACATTTTATTGATATTATCGTTTTGTATTAAATTATGTTCCCGAATGTTCTGGAGCCGTGTCAAATGTACTGTCTACATTTTCCCTACATTCCTGCCCATTCCCTGATAATCCCAGATTCCGTTGCTATTTATGAACCTTCTGTCTGTGCCTCAAAGATATTCAATATCTTTGCCTCCAATGATCTGTGTGGAAGAGAGTGACAAAGACCAAGAACACTGAGAAAACAAAAATAAAACACAAGCTCTGAGTGTGAGATTATTTTTTCTTTGTCACCATATCTGGGAAAGGAAATAATTATATTGGAAGCAGTTCGGAGATGTTTCACTTCACGTATTCCAGGAATGAGTACCTTATATCGTGAAGGCTTTAACATGTCACTCTTGGAATGAGAGGTGATCTTATTGAAACATACAAGACATGGACGAGAGTGGATCAGATAGATACCCACTGGGTATAGTCCAAATTTAATATCTTTTTCATAGAATCTCTACAGTGTGAAAACCGCACATTCAGTCCATCAAGTCCACACTAACCCCCAGAACAGCATCCCCCGGACCTACACCCTATCCATGTAACCCTGCATGTCCCATGACAAACCTACCTAATTTACAAATCCCTGGGCACTATGGGCAATTTAGCATAGCCAATCCACTCTAAGCTGCGGATCTTTGGACTGTGGGAGGAAATTGGAGCAATGTGAGGAAACCCACATAGACACCTGCATAGAGAATGCCCCAAATCCACACAGAGCATTGCCTGAGGTTGGTATTGAACCCAGCTCCTTGGGGATGCGGGTAGCACAGATCCACCATGCGCATCCATTAGTTCTAGTAGTTACTTGTCGCTGATTAAAGAAATCTGCATGACTTGTTCCTGTCACTAAACCTGACCCAGTCTGAGACCTTTCTCGTTGGCTATATCACCAGCCTGGTTACATTTAAAGTTTGTTGGGAGCAGTGGAGGAGTGGGACTAGAAAAGGAAATGGTGGCACCCTGCAACCTCAGTCAGAGCAGGAATTAAGAAAATTCACCAAGTGGTCATTCATTCCAGTGGGAATTCTCTTTCCCAGAAGTTTGGGAGGGTTGAATCTTTATAATATCGAGGCTGGCTTCGTCTAATTTTCCATAGACAGGTGAATCAGGGATAATGGTGCATGGAGCGCAAAGTACAGCTGGGAACACAATGGGGTGAGCCACAACCTTATTTACTGCTGGGCCAGTGTCAAAGGGCCGAATGACCCCCTCGTCTCCCTCAGCCCTGTGTTCTGATGTTTCTTTCAACCCTTCAGACCTGCTACACAGGGGTAGATCGAGGCCACTCCGATGGTTAGGTATAGTTTTGGAAATGTACTTGGAAAATCCAGCCTGGGTCAGGAATCGACCCCCACCCCAAGGTCTCTTTCCAGGCTTACCGTCTCTGTAACCTCTGCTCTCGATGTGGATCATGTTACAGACCTAGATACGCTGGGTATATAGCCCCCAAACCCTGCCCACGGTTAACTCAAAGAAATCATCTGCTATCCCTGAATGCAACGTTGTGCAACACGACTTCTAGGAAAATAACCAGTTAAGTTCCAAAAGCATAACATGTGAAATTAATAAATATTAACAGATGTAGGTCATTCGGCCCCTCAAGCTAGCCACTTCATTTATTAAGAGCATCACTGATCTACTCCAGGGCTCAACTCCAACTTTTGCCGACTCCTTATATCCCTCCACATCCCTCTGGGTTAGGGAATTCCAGATATTCACCATTCTGAGAGAATACATCACCTTGCATCTCAGATTGAAATCGATGTTTCTTATTCGATATCTATATCCTCGAGTTCAACATTCTGCCCACGGATGGAATCAATTTCTCAACATCTACCTTCTCAAGCCCGCTCTGTATCTTGAATGTTTCAGCAGTATCAATCTTCATTTATTTAAACCCCAATGAATAGTCATCTCACCATTATAGAATATTCAGAATAAACTAGTTCCTTGCTGCATGAGCATGCAGACTTTATGTTTCATACACTAAAAGACTCCAATCACTTTGTACTGTTCCTTTTCTGGAAGTCCTCTCCATTAAATAGCAGCCTGTCTTTTGGTTCTCAGCGTCTTCCACAAACTCGAATGTATATTGCACTCAGCTCCCTCCTTCAGTCTATCTGCATAGATTGTAAATAACTGATGCAATCGGTCTGATATGTATGGTACTCCAGCAAATACACCTTTATCATAAGGATCCATTAATCCTGACTCTCCGATTTCTACGGGTTAACCAATCATCATCGCATTATAATACATTACCCGTCATCCTACAATCTTCTGGCTTGAGTAAGATCTTTTATTCTGTAATACCTTATGGAAAATCACTGAAAAGCCTCTTGTCTACCAGATCCCCTTTATCAATTCCGTTTGTTATATTCTCAGGCATCTCCAGAAAAACTTTGCATGATCTTACAGTGCAAAGTATAATTTCCCTTTCACAAAACCACACTGACTCTGTGTGACGCTTTCCTCAAAGTCCATGCTGGCCAAGGTTTCCAAACTAAACTAGTCCCATCTGCTTTCATTTGGCCCCATGTCTCTTAATGTTTCCCATTCATATGTTTGTCCAAATGAGTCTTAAATGTTGCAGCTGTACATGGATCTACCACTCTTCCTCTGGCCGCTCATTCCATACCCCCACCACTCTCTGTGTAAAAACATTGCCTCTTCGTTTATTTTAAATCTTCCCCTTTTCACCTTAAACATCTGATATTCAACCTTCTACGGTTGAACTCTCCCATCCTGTGGGTAACCCCTTGGATATTCCGCACCACCAAGGATATATTTCCCTCCCCTCCCCTATCAGCGTTCCGCAAGGACCACTCCCTTCGTGACTCCCTCGTCAGATCCACACCGCCCACCAACCCAACCTCCACCCCCGGAACCTTCCCCTGCAACCGCAGGAAATGTAAAACTTGCGCCCACACCTCCACACTCACTTCCCTCCAAGGCCCCAAGGGATCCTTCCATATCCGCCACAAGTTCACCTGTACCTCCACACACATCATCTATTGCATCCGCTGCACCCGATGTGGCCTCCTCTATATTGGTGAGACAGGCCGCTTACTTGTGGAACGCTTCAGAGAACACCTCCGGGCCGCCCGAACAAACCAACCCAATCACCCCGTGGCTCAACACTTTAACTCTCCCTCCCACTCCACCGAGGACATGCAGGTCCTTGGACTCCTCCACCGGCAGAACACAACAACACGACGGCTGGAGGAGTAGCGCCTCATCTTCCGCCTGGGAACCCTCCAACCACAAGGTATGAATTCAGATTTCTCCAGTTTCCTTATTTCCCCTCCCCCCACCTTGTCTCAGTCGGTTCCCTCAACTCAGCACCGCCCTCCTAACCTGCAATCCTCTTCATGACCTCTCCGCCCCACCCCACTCCGGCCTATCACCCTCACCTTGACCTCCTTCCACCTATCCCACCTCCCCTAGTCCCTCCTCCCTACCTTTGATCTTAGCCTGCTTGGCTCTCTCTCTCTTATTCCTGATGAAGGGCTTATGCTCGAAACGTCGAATTCTCTATTCCTGAGATGCTGCCTGGCCTGCTGTGCTTTGACCAGCAACACATTTGCAGCTGTGATCTCCAGCATCTGCAGACCTCATTTTTTACCCTTGGATATTCACCCGATCCATACCTCTCATGATTTCATAAACGTCTGTAATGTCAGCTGGCAACCTTCTACACACCATCTGATACTAACTTCAAGAACAAGAATTTCAAGGTAAGTGCTGCAAATTTGAAACTATATTAAACATGACAGTAAAATAAAATTCAGCACAAACTTCATCCTGTTATTTGTCGTCTCCATATTACAATACTGAGGCAGCAGGAAACGCTTACAAGTACCAATAAGAAGTCACGCACCCTGAATTTCTTTGTGTAAAGAGGGTGATGATCTCGACAATAAAAACGAATCTATGGCCAGATCTATATAATACCATATAGTCAATATTCTCCCTCCTGGCCTTCCTATAGCCTTGTGTGCTTGTGTCTTTCTCAGCTTACACTCATTAGAGAGAACCCCTTTCCACCTGTCAAATCTTAATTTAAACGCGTTTTACATTTTCTTCTTTTATCTTTTGCCACACCCTCTTTTCCCTGTCACCCATTCCCTATCTCTGGCTATGGATTAAAAGCACATTTTCTAATTATTTTCAGTTCTGAAGAAGTGTCACACTAGACTTGAAACATTAATTCTCTTTCTCTGTCTCTGCAGATGCTGACAGACCTGCTGTGTTTATTCAGAAATGAATAGGGGCTCAGAACAAATTTTCAATTAAACAAATGACGATCAATACTGGAAATAAAGATACCAAAAATTGCTGGAGAAACAGCGAGCTTTGTAGAAGGTTCAATGGACCTGCAAGTTTATATCTACATTCACTCCAGAAAATGCTGCAACATCTTCAGCAATTTCTGGTTTTGAACAATTTCCAACGACATATGTCAAAGATGCCCAAATATGTCTGTCCAACATGGAGCGCCGTACACTGGGAACTGAACGATAACGCATGGTGACAAGTTCCTTGACTCTGAAACTGCATAAGTCTGGCATCACTGACACTGCTGAGCTGTGAATCATGGTCAGGAAGAAAAACAGAAGGAAACACATTCACTTCAAATACAGAAGATGGCATTACTGCAAGGAAAAGATTCAGATTACTACCTTAAATTGATTGAGTTAAAGTAACAAATTGGAGGCGTGACACCAAGAAAGAATTTCAGCAGAATGAGAGTATGAAAATGGAAGGTTTGCCGCATCAGAAACCAGAGTAGGTCAGTGAATACAGGGCTGTTGGGTGAATAGGTCTTGTTGTGAACTGGGGGTTAGTCAGGTGAATTGAATTTTTGATATTGCAGCTTAAACTGGGTTATCATCTGATGCTGTCGATCACAGCAGCAGCAGAAACAGAATTGTATTCAATGACAATCTGTAACCTTTCGCTCAGGATCATCTCAGTCCACGATTAACATCAAGCAGATCTATGGTTCAGTGATGAGTATGAGTGAACATACCTGGGTCAGTACCATGTGTACCTTTACCTGATGACAATCCATTAAAGCTACCGCAATTGACTGGTTATATTCGAAGCAGCAGAACTAACATCTGGAAAAGAGGCAGAAATGATCCCACGGCTGACAAATCTGAAATAAGCTCTGTCATCCTGCCAAATCCAAGCATAAATGTCGATGGACCATTAAACAAGTTACTGGAGGAGAGGACTCCACAAATATTCCCATCCTAAATAATGGAACAGTCCTGTTCATCAGTGTAAAAGTCAAGTATGTGGTGTCTGCACTATCCTCAGCCAGACATGTTGATTGGATGGTCCACCTTACCCGATCATGATGCCCACAGAATCACAGATGAAAATCTTCAACCAATTCGATTCGCTGCAGGTGACATGAAGAAGCAGCTGAACACAGTAGATACGACAAAGGCAACGGGCCCTGACACCATTCATGCAATAGGGGTGAAGACTTGTGCTGCAGAACAAGCCGTGTCCCTGGGGAAGCTGTTTCATTCCAGCTCCAACTCTGACATCTCCCTGTCAATGTGGAAAATTACTCAGCTATGTCCAGTTCCCTAAGAAGGGAATAAATACAATCTGACCAGTTAGCACCCCAACAGTCCCATCACAACAGTCAAATTGGTGAGAGTTCTTTTTTTAACAGAGTTGTCAAGCAGCACAAAAATAAGCAGCTCAGTGTGGTTTCCGTTAGGTCCCCATGTGGAGATAGTGTTGTTGTGGAATTGTCATTGGATTACTAATACAGACCAGGCTGATGCTTGGAAGCTTGTGGAATAATAAAAAAAATTATTAACATATTGCGATCTAAAATCAGGTGTCAGTAACAGTGATCTTGTGTCCAATGTTGATTGTAAACATCGATCTCCTTCCCAATGTACTTTCAGGAAGTGAATCTCCCGTGCTTTCGTGGTCTGGCCTAAAAGTGACTCCAAACACAGACATGTGATAAACTCTTCAATGGTCTCTGAAACAGCCAAGCAAGACACTCAATTGTATCAACTGGTTCGAGGTCTTAAAGGATATACCCGGAGAGAACACCCGGGCCCAACCTCGGTGTCGGAAAAGAGAACGGGAAACATACTCCTGTTGACCCGACAGAGACCTCCATCCTAACATCTGACGGTTTGTGACAACATTTACAGAGCTTTCCCACAGACTGCAGAGGAACATAAAGAAATGAGTACGTCACACAATACTTTGAGCTTTCCCTGTGCTAGTTAATCTCCAAACATTTCCTTAATGCAGTTTTACCCATACAATATTCATATGCCTTAATGTGTTTAAACATTGTGAAACATAAAATAAGAACTGCGGTAGTCCCTTCCGCCCATCAATTTTGCTCCTCAATGCAATATACAGGCAGTTCTCTGTTAACGCGTGTTCATTAAATACAATTTGGCTGCAATGTGATTCGTGAACCTTTTTCCATGAAGTAAACTCTCATTCACTGTGACATGATTCCTTGCCGGGAACCAGCTGAACAGCAAAACCCAGCCTCAGGATCCTCTGTCTGCAAAATTTCCAATCAATGTGTTCAGCTAAAACAGGAATACAATCGCTCTGGAAGCCTTAAACCTGAGCCTGAAACGGGGAATTGTAGTCTACATTTAGAAATAACTTTATTTAAAACTGTGGGAGAATCTTGAGGAGAACTGGAGTTTCCCCATCGGCATCACGTGTTCAGTCAGCTCCATGCACTTTCTGGAGAAGAGTGTGGTGAAAGATGCACTACTGTAGTCAGTGACTGCAGTTTGAAAGTGTGACATTTAGTGGACAATTTCATTACAATATGTGATTTAAAGATGTATTTTAGACTGTACTGGTGTGTGTGTTGTACTAAAATTAATTTTTGGCTTTACTGATATTTTTTGGGGGTGGGGGTTTCGTCCCTTGCCCTCTTTTTCCATAGACCCCATTATTAATATTGCACGATTTTCTACAAGACAGTGTTGCACAGGAACACAGCTACTGCGCTATTGGAGAACAACCTGGACTGATAGCTGATCTATCTTCACACGATGCTTCTGCTCTCGCCCTATCCCTATAATTTCCAGAAATCCTTATCTGGGAAAGAGTACCGCTGGTTCGCCAGTCTCGGAGTGCAGACGTTTATTCTCATCTCAATGACACGTGGCCTGTTTGTACCTAATACTGTGGCCCTTATTTTAGACGTCCATGCCAGGGAATTACCATCCATGCTTCCAATCTGTCTGGCCCTGTCAGAGTGTTATATATTTCACTGAGATCTCCACTCATTTTCCTAAACGGCAGGGAATACATGCCCAGTCGCCCCAAACTCTGCTCCAACATCAAACCTGTCATCCCAGAGATCAGTCTGGTCAACCTTCACTGCTCTCCCTCAATGTCAGGTTTGTCCTGTATTGGGTAAGGAGACCAAAGCTGCACACAATACTGTACAATGTTCGAGATGGGGTCTCAGTAAGGCCCTGTACAGCTGCAGTAAGATACACTTACTCCTGTACTCAATTCCCCTGAAATAAAAGTGAAAACATCATTTATCTGCCTACCTGCTTTCTGTTCCAACAATATTGCTTTCAGTGACTGGTGTCCAGGGGGATCCAGATTCATTTCAATGTTACAGTTCCCCACTTGCTGGGTCTAAATACACTGGTCAGCGTGCCAGTGCCATTCCCAGTATTGACTTCTGGCTTCAGAACTCACTGCCCTACATGTACCGAGAGGGCTGCGCAGAAATAAACAAAACTGCAGCTTAAGTTCCTTTAGAGAGCAACATTTTTCAACCATGCCGTTTTCAAATGAGAGGCTGCCGTTTTATTGTTCCCATCAATGTGCACAACATCTCATCTCTCCCATTAGTCTCCATCTGCCACGTATTTTGCCAGTATTTTTACACCCCCTCACCCACTCACAAGCTGATATCGTTTAGTGCAGTCTGCAGATTTGGGAATATTGCATTTGAGCCCCTCAACCAAATATATAATGTGTATTGGGAATAGCTGGGGCCCAGGCCACGATGCTTGCTATATCCTACTAGCCTTCCATTAAAGAAACATTGTTTAATTCCTACTCACTCTTTCCTGCCAGCTCTCCCATTCTAAACTCAAGACCATATATTATCCTCAGTCCCACAGGATGCGAATTCACACAATAAGCTTGGGCTTTATCAAAAATCTTTCCGAGATTCCACTCGTATTGCATTGATAGCTTCTCCATAACTGTTCAGCTGCTAATTTCATTATTTTCCCTTTTTCTGAGCAGGCTAAAGATCCATAGTATTGCTGGGAAATTTTTTTTTTTTGGTTTTTGTTTTCCTCTCTGCAGGCTTAACTGAAACATTTGTTCCACAGTTCTGCTATTTCCCGGTCCTCAATTATCTGGTATCAAACTGTAAGAAAGCTGCACATTTCTTTCTCTTAATTTTGCCATTAGCATGTTGTCAGAAAATATTACAAGTTCTGTCTTATAAATTTTATTAAGATATTCTTCAGAAACCCATCAATCCCTATTTTAAGGTACTCAGTGATTGGCCTTCCACAGCCATACAATCACTGAAGCAAAGACTCTGTAACATCAGAAATATAGCACAGGCTACAGTAGACCCACTTCCCGACACAATAACCGTAGTCGTGAATCTTAAGGCATTTCAAGAGCACAGCCGTGTATTTTCTAATGGTTTTGAGGTTACCATGACAACTTGCCTCTCAAGAATTGCATTTTAGACCCCAACACATTTTGGGTGAAAAACAATCCTCAATTCCTCTCTAAACCACAGACCCTTCACTTTATAAGTGCGGCCCTTTGACTAAAAGGAACAACTGCTGTCCATCCACCCTGTAATCTCATGCTTCTGAATCACGTCCCCCTCAGCCTCCTCTCCTACAATCTAAACAATAAAAGCTTATCCAGCTTCTCTCCACAGCTGATATGCTCCATTCCAGGGAACATCCTGGTGAATTTCCTCTGCCCACCCGCCTGTGCACTCACATCCTTCCTGTAATGTGGTTTCCAGAACTACACATAGTATTCCATCTTGGCCTCACCATAGTTCCGCATAGCTCTTATAATCTGTGCCTCAATGAATCAAGGTTATGTTTACAGTCCCCTATGTTTTCCCAAATTGTGTATTAACCTGTCCACCACATTCAGGGATATGTGTAGAAGCACCCTCTTACCTTCCTAGTGTGCTGCCATTCATTGAGTCCTCCCTTTTCTGGTTACTTGTTCCAAAGTGTATCACCTCATATTTATCAGGGTTACATTCAATCTGCCATTGAACTTCCCAGCTGACCATTCCATCTGTATCTTCCCGTAACTTAAGGTCTTCTTCCTCATTGCCAACCAACCGGCCAATCTAACTTATCACACTCCTCACCCCTTGCCACACCGCCCTCCTAACCTGCAATCCTCTTCCTGACCTCTCCGCCCCCACCCCACTCCGGCCTATCACCCTCACCTTGACCTCCTTCCACCTATCCCACCTCCATCGCCCCTCCCCCTAGTCCCTCCTCCCTACCTTTTATCTCAGCCTGCTTGGCTCTCTCTCTCTTATTCCTGATGAAGGGCTTATGCTCGAAACGTCGAATTCTCTATTCCTGAGATGCTGCCTAACCTGCTGTGCTTTGACCAGCAACACATTTGCAGCATATACACAGCTACATAATTTATGAGTACCACAAATGTTAACGTTGAAAATCACACAACACCAGGTTAGAGTCTAACAGGTTTGTTCAGAGGCACTGGCTTTCGAAGCGCTACTTCTTGTGATTGTGCGCTTTGATGAAGAAGCAGCACTTCGAACGGTAATGCCGCCAAATAAACCTGCTGGAATATAATCTGGTGTTATGCAATTTTTAGCATTGCCCACCTAGTCCAACACCAGCACCTCCGAATCACAAACTATAAAGGACACAGCACTGAACCCTGTGGTATACAATTGGACACTGGTCTCCAGTCACACAAGCAGCCGTCTACCACCACCTTCTGTGTCCTACCAGTAAACTTCATTTGCATGAAATTTGTCAAGTCACGAATGACTCCGACCTGTTCCCTGGTCATTCTGATTCCGCTGGACACACTTATGGAATATCTGGAAATTCTCCCTAACTTGCCCTGCCAGCTGGTTTCCATGCCCCGTGTGAGTGAGTCCCCTACGCGTGCAGAATTTCCTCGTTATTGCAGTCTTAAATGGTCTTTCCTTTATCCTGCCATTAGTTCCCTTGAATGTGGATTAGACAGCCGGAGGAACATCCTGTTAACTTCCAATTGTCACATGTTTTGTGACTTTTATATATTTCACGGTGACCCATCTCTGATTCTTTGAAACTCTAGAGAACACAGGCCGCGTTTCCTCATCACGCAATCTCGCCAACTGAGGGGTTAATCTAGAGAATGTCCATTGAACTTCCTCTGTCGTCAGTATATTCTTTCTCAGGTTTGGTCGCCAAAATTGTACTCAATTTTCCAGGAACAGTACTCACCAACCTGCTGTTAAACTGCTTCAACATGTCTTTACATCTGTATTCTGACTCCATTAAAGGAAGGCAATCTAAACTTTAACTTACCACTTGCATATATTCCCCCAAATACCCTTCACATTCCTCGCATTTACGAACTCATTGTGTGAGGTTTTTTTTAATAGAAAGACTTCTAATAATCTAAAATATGCCAATTGTACTGGTTCCCCATTAACTGTGCTGTAAGAATCAACTTCAAACAATTCCAAAGCTTGTCAAGCATGATTTACCTTTCAGAAATGCATACTGATTCCCTCCAATGTTGCTGTTAATTTCTAAATAACGAATATCACATCCTATATAATAGAATCCAACAGTTTCCCCACAAATGTCAAGTTAATTGATCTGCAGTTCCCCACACTATCTCTTCTTCCCTTTGTAGATGCTTGGATCACGACCGTTCATCTATAGTACTTGGATCACGTTTACTAATGTCCATTTATCTACAACGACTTCCAGACTGTGCAGAATGCACTGGGAAATAGAACACAGATATCGACAGTGCAATTGATACTTCTATTAGTGGTTTATTTCTGAAGACTTTGGTATGAAGTACATCTGATTTATCAAGGTTAGCAATGCTCAATCCAGCTGCATGTTCAAGTAAAGCCTTGTTACTGATATAAATTGACTATGTCTTTCGATCCACAAGTCCTATATGATGATGTCGTATTTCTGGGTGATTTTCTGGATCTTCCTCCATGAAGACAGATGCAATGTAACTGGTTATTTCCTTGGCCATTTCCCTGTTATCCATAATAAGCTCGTCTCTCCTGATTGCAGATTTCCACATTTGACTATGCTTTTCTCTTTCCTTTGAAATATAATAATCGATTTATGCAGTCTTTGTGTTCCTGTTTGTTTGCTTGCACGTTCGCTTTTTGATTTCCTAACCCATTTCATGGCCCTTCTTTTCTGGATCGTAAATTTCTGAGAATTCTCAAATTCTACAAAGTCTGGAATTCTTCTGAAGTCACTTCCTGTGATTAATATAATCGTTAATGTATTAGTCTAATCATTGTTAACTCACTTTCTCACTCTTGTGTGTTTTACCTGAAATAAATAGACATATTTTTCAGACTTTGTAGTATTTCTATAAATCTCCTGGTCCTGACCATATATATTCAGGAATACTGCAGGAGGACAGGAAAGAAATAGTGGGGGCCCCGGTAGGTACTTTTGCATCATCGGTAGCCAACGGGTGAGGTCCTGGAGGACTGGAGGGTAGGGAATGCTGTGCCGTTATTCAAGAAGGGCCACAAAGAAAAACCGGTGAACTGTAGACCAGTAAACCTAAAATCTGTAGCAGGTAAGTTACTTGAGAAGATTCTGAGAGAAAAGATATACATGTATTTGGAAAGACAGGGCCTTGTGAATGGGGGATTATGGCTCACAAATTTGTTAGACTGCTTTGAGGAAGTGATCAGTAACTTCGACAAGGGCATGGTTGTATACATAGTGTATATGGATTTCAGTAAGGCCTTCAATAAGGTTCCACATGGTATGCTGCACTGGAAGTATAGATCACATGGAAATGAGGGGGAGCTGGCAAATTAGGTCCAAAATTGGCTTGATGATACGAAGAAGAGAGTAATCGTGGAAGGATGTTTTTCGGACTGGAGGCCTGTGATGAGTGGAATGCCTCAGTGGTCGGTGTCGGGACCACACACACTCACACACACACACACACACACACACACACACACACACACACACACAGACATATATATATAAAAAAAATATAAATTCACATATTCATATATTACACATATCAATGATTTAAATGAGAATGTACAGGCATGTTTTGTAAGTTTCAAGGTGACACTAAAATAGGTGGCATCGTGGACAGTGAGAAAGGTTATCAGAAATTTCAGAAATTACAGCAGTACCTTGATCAGGTGGGGAAGTGTGCCAAGAAATGACAAATGCAGTTTAATTCAGATAAGTGTAAATTCTTGCATTTTAGAAAGTCAAATCAAGGCAGGAGTTTCATGGTGAATGGCAGGGCCTTAAGGAGTGCAGTGGAACAGAGAGGCCCTGGAATTCAGGTGCACAGTTCTCTGTAAGTGGAGTCCTAGGTAGACAAGGCACTGAAAAAGGCATTTGGCTCACTGGCCTTAATAATTTAGAGCACTGAGTATCGAAATTAGGGAGTCATGTTGCAGTTATACAAGATGTTGCCAAGTCCATACCTGTAGCGTCATGTTCAGTTTTGTTCACTTTGCTCAAGGAAGGCTGTTATTAAACTGGAAAGAGTGCAGAAGAAATTTGCAAGCATGTTGCCAAGACTGAATGGTCTGAGTTAGAGTGAGAGGTTGAACAAGCTAAGAGTTTTTACTTTAGAATGTATGAGGCTGAAGGGTATCTGATCGTAGTGTGTAAGATCATGGGAGGCATGGATAGAGTGAAAGCACTCAGTCTTTTTTCCGCAGGATTGGGCAATCACGGACTAGAGGGCATCAATGTCAGGTCAGAGGGGAAAAAGTAAAAGGGAACCTAAGGGGTATTTTTTTTCCACACAGGGTGGTGTGCATGTGGGATGAGCATCCAGCAGAAGTGGTTGAGGGGGGTGCGTTCACAAAATTTAAAACACATTTGGACAAATACACATGTAGGAAATGATTAGAAGGATACTGGGAAATGGCAGGGAAATGGGGTTAGTGTGAATGGACATTTTGTTCGGAATGAACCAGTTTGGGCCGAATGGCCTGTTTCCGTGCTGTAAGACTCTATGAGTCCAACAACCATTGTTCTCCGACATGTTATATTGTACTTCCCCAATTCACTGGAGTCTTGACCCTCTAGACTCAGGGCTTCCATGGTGTTTGACCAGAATGTTCAAACATTCCATATTGAATGCAGACGCCGTGCAAAATAAAAGATATTAATGTCACTATTCCTGCAAAGTTGCTTCAGGGCAAGGTTAATAATTAGTCATTCCCGCCAGACAATAGACCATATACAATAGACAATAGGTGCAGGAGTCGGGCATTCTGCCCTTCGAGCCTGCACCAAAATTCAATATGATCATGGCTGATCATCCTTAATCAGTATCACACAACATCAAATCCGAAATAATCCGCTCTCTAGTTTGGCTCACAACATACTCTTCAACCTACCTGATATACACTTATGGAATTTATTTTTCACAACATTTGCAGTCACTTCGTTAACTGAGTTTCGATGCAACTTGACACCATCCATTATTACTGCAGTTAAGAGTCAACAGCGTTGGATCTGGAGTGACGTGCAGGCCAGACCGGGTAGGAACAATCGTTTCCTTCCCTAAAGGACCTCAGTGAACCAGATGAGTTCTTCCAACAATCAACAATGGATTCCTGATCATTATAAACCCTCGATTCAGATATTTATTGAATTCAAATTCCACAATCTGCCATGGCAGGATTTGAATCCATGTCCCCAGAACATTACCTGGGTCTCTGGGTTAAGAGCACAGCGATAATATCAGTATGTCATAGCTTCCCTTTGCATATAGTTGCATATCTAATTTCCAGAGCATATGATGCAAAACATTTGCGCAACAGTTTTGGTTCAGATATATAACACAACAGGTTGGTTTCCCCTTGCTAATTGTAAGACCCACTCAAACTGATTCAGTGGAAACTGAGGGACAACGCCTGTGTCGTTATTAGCGATAGACTTGGATAAGATATTTGGGGAGGCTCACCTCGATGCTGAGATGATCTGAATACATTTCCAGCAATACAGGACAAGCATCAATATCTACCCTGCTCTGTCAGAATAAGTGTCATCGTATATTCTCACTGCTCCCTCACACTCAGTGTCTGTCTCTTACAGCACCTACCCTCAACCAAGGCTCACACTCTATCTCTAAATAAGGCTCAAACCCGACCACTCTCAGTGTTGAATTCGGCACCATCCCTCCCCCACATTTTCTGTCCTTTACGCAATAGCCCCGCACACTAATAACACTACATGGATACAACACTATGGACAGACTCCCTCCGGCCACCTCACCATGTCACACTTCACCGAGCCCAGCACTAACTGCAGGACCATCCACTCCCACCCTCACTCAGGAAACAGCCTGGAATAGGACAGAAAGGGCCAAGCTGGGTGGTGGAGTGCTGGATATCCTTTCCCTCATCCCCCTACCATGATATGTGGGGAGGATCCTGGAGAGAGCCGGAGAGGAACAGGAGGCCTTGTGTGCAGATTCTGAAACATCCACGAGCCACCAACTGAATAAGGAGCAGTGTTCAGTAAAGAGCAATTCTCAGTTCAAACCTACTGTCTGTTCCAACCTCATCTCTCTCACTCACTGAAGAGCAGATATCCAATTGCACATAGATGCAGGCATTAAAATACACAGATGTATTGGTAAATGCGCCAATATACTAACATACTCAATGCATACAAGGAGATAAACATGCACACACGTAGAAGCACACAAAGACATAAACAGTCACACACAAATCGACACAAACACAGATAGAAACACACAGGCTGATACAAAGAAAGACAGACATAGTCACACAAATACACAGATAACAAGCACATGAACACACACACACACTCACACACACACTTAAATACACATTAAGACACAGACACGAGTGCCATTAAGACACAAGTAAATAAGTATTTGATTTATAAGGAGATCAAGGATTCAAGGGAGAAGGTAGGAGAATGATGCTGAGGAACATCTTAGAAATGACTGAATGGCATATCAGACTCGATAGTCCAAATGGTCTAATTCTGCTCCTTTTTTAATGTCGGTGTATTGTTATGCTATCAGGTATTCTCTTCCTGAGACAGCAGCAGCAGCATATTTGATTGGAAACAGTCAGTAGTAATGTGGGAAAAGATAGGAGGGCAGAATAGCTAATGTATGTTCCTCGTTATTGTACCACTTTATCCGAAAAGGGGCAGTGATTTGATAGGAGGTTTTTTTTTAAATGTGTCCCACAAATGAAAGAAGGATGTCCCTTTCCCTTTACTGTTCTGCTGTCTGTGGTGTCCTCATCCTCAGGGAGCAGTGAAGACTCGGTAATTAAGACATTTTAGTTTGAGCTTGACTGACCTTTGCTGGACAGGAGAGTCAATATTTATTGGGAACAGACAGGAGGCGGATGGACAGACACATTCGGATCTCACACTCGGATCGGATGAGCATTCTGAATGGTGCCGCCAAATGGCCAACTGCTGCCCTTTCCAATGTGGTGTTCCATCAATGCACCCTCCCGGCTGTTACAGGAATATACTGCTACCCCTAGTCCATATGTTGTTCCCTCAATCCACCCCTCGAAACAGTTACAGAGATATACTGCTGTCCCTACCCCATGTTTTGTTACCTCAATCCAGCCCTCAATGCGATTACAAGGTAGAGGAACATCCCATTCAGCCAGACTAGATCGTTACAATGAAATGGGAGGAGACAATTCTGCCCCTCCAAAGAATTACACAGGAATATAGGATGAAGTAATCCAGCTCCTTGAGTACATTACACAGCCGCAGACGAGGCCATTCAAACCGCCTGAAGTGCTGCACAGGAACAGGAATGCTGTCACTAACAGAAAATAGGCAGTAGAGATATATGACTTTTTAAACAAAGCTGTCAAAGTTTTGACTGAGAGATCACTGTAGGGTCATCAATGATCAAGAATCTATGTAAAATATCTGGATGAAGGGTTTGAATAGATCAAAGCTGAATTACCTTGTACTCGAAAATTATCATTCAATATATCTTCAAATCGAGGTAGTGAATCTGCATTATGATGTAGACTTGGAAGGTTAGTGAGCATACCCTCAACAGAAATAATATAACGTGAGTTGTCTATTGCAGTGCGAACAATTCAAATTGAGAGAGATTGCAGAACTCTGTGATATAGATGCCTTTCATATTACTGATACATGAATCATATGAAGTCTGTCTGCAGGTGACCAAACGATTTGGAAGGTAAGTGGAATGATGCTGTTTGTGGCAACAGATATTGGGTTCAATCAGGAATGTTTTGCTGCATTTGTACAGGGCATTGCTGAGACCACATCAGATACACTGGGTGTAGGTTTGATCCTCTAAACTAAAAGTAAGGATCCAATTCCTTTCAAAGGTGTTCAAAGATGCTTCCCTTTATTCATTCCTGAAAGGATGGTCTTTTGCTATCGGGGATTATCTGTTTAGATCTTAGATGAGAAATCTTATTGAACTACGATTTTCGGAGAAGTCTTTCAGCTGGATACATATTTTCTCTCGTTAAGGAGACTAAAGCTAGGTAATATTTTTTTGAATGAGATGCATTGGTATTAACACAAATATTATGAAGCTATCAACCCATTTTTAAAAAAATTACGCAGATGCATATCAACATCTAATCAAATCATAAAACGGGCACATTATTTTCTTTTGCTAATGAAAGACACTGTCCACAACAACAGCAATGATACTGCATACAACATACAGTCTATTATCATCCATTCCAGAGAATGTACATGGAGAGTGTACATGGTCCAGTTTGGCGTTCAGTTGACATTCTTGTATTTTTCCACACAGAGACGGAGAAAAATATTACTTGCTTCAGAAGCAGCAGGCAATTGGTCTCTCTCTCTTACTTTGTTCTACCTGAAAACAAGGCGTGAGAGCAGAAAAATCCTGAGTCATCTTTACCACGCGTGGAGGATTCCTGATGAGGATTCATAGGAATCTCTGTACAGCTCGAAGAAAAGGGAACTCAGCCAAATCCAACTGTTCCAGGAAGAAATCCGCATTCCCAGACATTTGTGTGTGCAGAATAAGTTCAAAGTCAGAAAAAAAACATTTGGGACACTCTATCATTTTACCACGTTTTCACAGTTCAACTTTCTGTGTCTCAGATTTTTCTAGAAAATTACCCAGTCCGATACCTATATCATTGGACACAGCACTCAACTGGTTACATTTAAAAATTGCTTTCAACAATAGAGGAGTGGAAAAAGACATGAGTGACCCTCCAACATTGGTCATAACACGAAAAGGAGATTCTCAAAGGGTTGTTAAGGTGTGAATTCCCTTCAACAGAAAATTGTGATGCTTGGATATTTCCATTTGTTCAAAATTGTCTATGTAAGACATTTGAAAGACAAATGAATGTAGGGAAATGGTACACTGACAGAAAAGTGCTGCTGAGACCTTAATCAGATCATAGTGCATGGTAGAGCCTCACTCAGAGATGACTCAAAAATGCTTTGCTCTCTCTAATTACAATATGCAATAACGGTGCACACAGGAAAATTACAGCTGTTTACTTTGAAATTACAGAAAAGGAACAGGAATAGATAATTCGGACGGTCAAGCCATTGTATACGATCGTGGCTGATCTACTGTTAGCATTAACTCCTCCTTAATGGCCAGTTATTCACACTCCTCAGCTCTCTGACAGGTCAAAGATTCATGTACCACCTATTTAAATACTTTCAGTGATGTAGATTATCTAACTCTCTAGTCCAGATAGTTCCTGACATTGATTACCCTCTGAGAGAGGAAAACACTCTCTGCACATACACAGTCACCTATTGATATGAACAAGAGGTGAACACAGGGACTCAGGAAAGAGTGAATGGCCTTGATATCAACGCAGTAGTTGACTGAGGATGTCATCGGGACCACCTACTTATTTGAGCTTAATGAGAATCAGGTCTAACCTCCCCACTGGTTGGGGTCTTTCAGAGCACAAAGGAAATTATTTGTGGTCGGTGGCCGACAATCCTCTCAGTTTCTTCAGGAGATCCTCAGATTAACTTGCTCAGCACAAACATCTTCAGCTCCTTCATCAACGTCTATGTGCCCCCATTTCAGGCGCCCCCCATCTATCTCAAGATCAGAAGCAGGGTGATCATTGAAGATCACACAATATTCAGAACAATTTGTCCCCACTCAGCTCCTGAACCAGTCTGTGTCTATATTCAGCAAGACCCAAACAACATTCACGTTAGTGCTGTTAAAGTGTCGTTAATATTCATGTAACTGTGCTGCGAGGCACTGCACATTTCCACAGTTAAAAGAGGAGTTCATTCAGCATCTCAAGCTGGTTACACACGGATATCCGGAGGCCATTCAGTCCATCGAAATGACTGAACAAAAAGAGGGACAGCCCATTCAATCTTCCTGCCTGTTCCACAGGAAGAGGAGGCGTCTGGTCAGTACATTGATCTGTGAAGCAGGAACAGGCAGAGTACAGTCAGACCCCTAAATCTGTTCTATAGAACCAGGAGGAGACCATTCACCCCTCGAGACACTTACACAGGAATAGAAGGGTGTCACTGATGCTCCATCCTGGAAAACGAATGGAGCAGAGAATGCACTCATAGACTGCACACAATGTTCCTCGTGGCTCCATTGCCTGTGGAACACATGATGCTTTAACGTGTTTTGCCAGCAGTGAGGAAGGAAGCCAAATGTTTTGTGCCAAGCCTCAAGGAGGCAACTTCCATCTCCAAGAAGTCAGACCCATGTTCTCCGTGGGGGTCAGAAGCTGATGGGGATAGTTAACTGTTTTAGAATGAAAGTATTGTGGCACCTGTCGGGCTGGTGGATAACGTGAAGTTCTATGTATGATCACAAACCAAATTCACTGTATTAATGTTGGATGAGTTTAGTTAAAGACTGGCCCTCTCTCTCTCTCAATCGAAATGAGGAGTAGCGTGGAGTGAGAGGAACGTTCTCAGAGTCTTTTAAGCCATCGAGAATCATGTAAACCAAGTAAAAAATGTGGAATTTATCACCGTATTAGTTCTGTTTGGAATATAATGAGTGACTGACCATCACCTTAAGATTCATTGCAATCATCTCTTATTCATCAAAGCGCTACAGATTAATCCTTATGCACACCCGATGGTGCAATCATCCCAACAATGAGTCTGGTGAAACTCCTTCACACTCTTTCTGCCAAGAGGATTATTCCTTATAAAGGAGAGAACATTTGTGCACAATACCCCAAATACTATCTCAACAAAACTCTAGGGTTGATCACACTAATTCTGTTCCCTCACGTAGCTGTGTCAGCTTTTTTTCCTGCGGTATAAAAAGCCATTCCTACACTGCGAATGATGTGGAATTTTGAAGTTTCTTACATCTTTGCGTCAGTCATCAACAGAGGTGTCGATGGAGATGTATATCACGTTCAGAGGGAGACTCAATCAGAAAGAATTCACTTGAAACAGGGAATGGTCACCTACCTGAATGGAAATTACTTGCAGGAACATAGAAATCAGGCAGAGGAAGGGAGATATCAATCCTGTTGTTCTGCTCTCACGGGATGTGTGCAGCCCTGGTCAGGCCAGCATGTTAGGCTGATCTTGAACTGAGTGGCTGAATCAGCTGTTGCACAGGATAATAAAGGGTAAACCACATTACTGTGGGTTTGCAGTCACACAGAGACCTGAACATGGAAGGATAACCCATTGCCTTCTCTACAGGACATGAGGCAAACAGATAGGCTTCTGTTTAAAACAAGTGGTGATGATTTCATTTGCATTCCATCAACTTCCTTCATGAGACAAAAATATTATTATTCTGTGCCGCTTGATGATGAGTCAATGACTTGACCACCATGCACTGTCTGTCCATCTGACAGATTCTGTGGAGAGGACAAATTAACCACCTCAAGTGCAAATATGTTTTGACGTAAGCATAGTTAGAAGGGACTTGAAACGGTTATATCTGGATATACCAAAGGCACAAACGATGGATTATTCAGCAGTTGCATTGAGGCTGAGAATGTGATTGAAATATCCTGATAGTGGTCCTGACAGGATTGCTGAGTGGGGAGAATATGTAGAAATGTAAATATGACTGGAGAAAAAAGATCATGGAGTTTAGGAACAGTCTGGTTTCTCATCGTGTATTGTTGAGTAAGTTGTCACTATAATTTGATAGTTATAATTTGTAAGGAATAACATTTTTGACTGAATCTGAAAATGATGACTTCCAAATCCTAAAATTTAAAAATGAACAACAATTCAGTTCAACTCAGTTGAATGGTCAGATGGAATGAATTACCAGGAACACCAACTATTCCGAGGATGGGATAGTAACCGCCTTGAATAATCCAAAGGATATCTTCGATCCGTAATGCTAATGATATCCAAGCCTGAAAAAGGTAGTGAAGACCCGAGGATAAGCTCCTGTCCATTGTTGGAATATTCCAGTCTAATGTTCTCAGATTCTGATCTCTCCTCCTCCGTCTCTCGAGCTACTGATCCCTGTTAGTCCAGTCATTGCTGCTCCCGCCCATACTGCGATAACACATTGAACCTAGTCCTTAATTAATAGAAGAGGCAAACCCTCCAGTGACACATCTCGGATCCACGGAGACTGACATCAATCACAGTCACTGAACAAATAGCTCTAGCCAACGCCTTTCAGTTCAATATTGTTTTATTGAAATTCAAAACAATGATTCAAACTATCATTTTCTGGATGGGCAATGTGAGGGTCACTGATGGAACAAACCTTGAGGCTGGTAGATCAGTTGAGTGTAATCATTCAATCTGTCTTGGATGTAGGAGTAATGCCATAAGTTTATCAGAACGTAAACATGCGTCTCTGATTATAAATAGAAACATACATCCTGGAACTATTGATCAAGCATCATAATTTCAATTAGACATTGAGACAATTTTTATAGTTCATGATCTGAGGGGAATGTGTGTCTGAGAAACGTGGGGTTGTAACAGACAAATGACATGGTTATGTTAACAGAGAATTGAACGTGACAAATGCAATTCAGATTGTTATTCCAGGTTCAGAGAGAGTCAGATGAGACCTGTGATATTGATGTGATCGATGTTAGTGAACTGTGATGAAATGCCATTTACTGGACTTCAATTACTGTGTAGTTATGGCATTGTGGAGGAGACAGAAAGCAGAGAGAATTGGGGGACATGGCAGTTCAGACAGGAGGGAGGGACAATAATATTCCTCGGTCATCAGCATTGGAATGTTACTCTTTATAACTAATATGAATAACAGATTCAAAGATACATCTAAAGTGAGGAATGAGAAGTAAAATTTGTTTATTGAACAGAAAATACGGGGACAAAATGATTTTCTGTTCGTACTAAACTATGGGAAGTGCAAAGAAATAAGATACACTCATGATATTGAGCTGCATAAATTGAAATTTGTGTTACAAAATCACGAAAGTGGTGTGCAATTTTTATCAATCATTATTTGGCCCACAGCTGAGATGCTGATTTCTCCTCTGTCAGTGATCCCCCTCATTGAGATTCTCTGGCGCAGTATCTCAGTACTGAGGGGTTTCTCAGTTCCTGCTGTTGTTCACGCAGTCTATTTAAATTAAATCACCTTGTCACTGTAGAAAAAAAACCACTTGGCCTTTTTGGACTCTGTTTAACTGTCAGTAACTCAACTCTGTGATATTATTGGATATAAATGATCTGGGACCACAGCCAGTATCCACAAAGTGCTCAAACCGTATGGCAATAGATAAAGGCCTTGCAATCCGTGATAATTTCTAAATAAAACTTCCATTTTCTGTTTGTTTCTGCATATCTCCTCTCATGCTGTCTTCTGATCTATCCAACTCACCCGCGTTTAACATCCCTCCAATCACTCCCTGTTTCCAAATTGTGCAGTTGTACAGCTTGATTGGTGGTCATTTTGGAGAAATGGATAGAGCAGGGTCAGGGACTGATCGTTGGAGGGTCCGGCGTTTAGATGCTACATTAAGAACAAGGAAGGTACGCAAAGTGGGGCAGGGTGGGGTTTCGGCTGGGGAGGGTGGGGTGGCATTGAAAATCAAAGATAGCATTACGTTGGTTGAAAGCAAGCTTAATAAGGACTCGTCTACTGAGGGAAGAGGTTTAGAAACAGAAACGGAGAGGTTACCCTGTTGACAGTTCTCTATTGCCCTCTGAAAAGTTCCGGAGATGTAGAGGAAAGGATTACAAAGATGACACTGGATAGGAGCGAAAATAACAGAGTAGTTGTTATGGAAGAATTTATCTTTCCATATATTGACTGGAAACGCTACAGTTCAATTACTTTATATGGGTCAGTTTTTGTCCAATGTGTGCAGAATGGTTTCCTGACACAGTATGTAGATAGGCCAACAAGGGCCGTGGCCAAATTGGATCTTGTCCTTGGTAATGAACCAGACTAGTTGTTAGATTTGGAGGTAGGTGAACACTTTGCTGATAGGGACCACAACTCAGTTATGTTTACCTTAGCGATGGAAAGGGACAGGTGTATACCGCAGGGCAAGAGTTATAGCTGGGGAAAGGCAATTATGATGCGATAAGGAAAGGTTTTAGAATACATAGGATGGGGAAGGAAACTGCAGAGGATGGGTACAATTTAAGTGTGGAGCTTTTCAAACAACAGCTACTGTGTGTCCTTGATAACTTTATACATGTCAGGAAAGAAGGAAGTGGTCAAGTGAGGCTGCTGTAGTTTACTGAAGAAGTTGAATCTCTTGTCAAGAGGAAGAAGGAGGCGTATGTAAAGATGAAACGTGAAGGTTCAGTTCGGATGCTTGAGAGTTACAAGTTGGCATGGAAGGACTTAAAGTAAGAGCTAAGAATAGCCAGGAGAGAGCATGATAAGTCTTTGTCAAGTAGGATCGAGGGAAACCCTCAAGCTTTCTATCAGTATGTCACGAATTTAAAAATGTCCAAATGAAGATTAATGGCAATCAAGGACAGTAGTGTTAAGTTGTGTGTGGAGTCTGAGGAGATAGGACATCTGGAAATTAATATTTGAATCAGTATTCACAATGGAAAAAGAAAATGCTGTCGAGGCCAATACTGAGATACAGGCTATTAGACTAGACGGGATTGAAGTTCGTAACGTAGAGATGTTAGCTGTTCTGGAGAGGGTGAAAATAGATAAGTCCCCTGGCCAGATAAGATTTATCCTAGGGTTCTCTGAGAATCTATGGAGGAGTTTACACAACCATCTGTTCGAATTTTTACATCACCGTTGTCTACAGAAATAGTGCCAGAAGACTGGAGGACAGCAAACGGTGTCCCCTTGCTCAAGAAATGGCGAAGAGACAACCCGGGTAATTGTATATCTGTCTTACTTTGGTTGCGGAAAGGATTATAAGAGATAGTATTTACTATCATCTAGAAAGGAACCATTTGATTAGGAATAGTAAGCAAGATTTTTTGAAGGGTATGTCATGCCTCAAAAATCTTACAGAGTTCATTGAGAATGTGACCAAACAGGTGGATGAGGGTAAAGTGGGGTATATGGATTTCAGTGAAGTGTTTGATCAGGTCCCCTATGGCAGGCTATTGATGAAAATATGGAGAGTGTGGTGTTGGAAAAGCAGCACAGATGAGGCTGCGTCCAAGGTGCATTCAAGTTAATGTTTCTCTTGTAAGCCCTTCATCAGTAATCAGTTTTCTGGCCTGCAGTATCTGCAGTCTACATTTTCTCCTCGCTCCTCGGATGTTGCCTGACCTGTTGTGCATTTCCAGCGGCACACTCTCGACTCTGATCTCAAACATCTACAGTTCTTACTTTCTCCCAGATTTTATGGAGACGTTTGGATCACAAATCAGCTAGCTGAAAAGAGACAGAAGGTGGTAGTTCATGGGAAATGTCCATCCTGGAGTTTAGTTGCTAGTGGTATGCTGCAAGGATCTGCTTTGGGTGACTGTTGTTTGTCCTTTTAAGATGACCTCAATGAGTGTATAGAAGGATGAGTTAGTAAATTTACGGTTGACGGTAAGGTCGGTGGATCTGTCGGCAGTGCTGAAGGATATTGTAGGTACTGAGCTGCAATGTTCTATGTTCATGGACCTACAATGGGCTGAATAGCTTCCTTCTGTGATGTAACAATTTTGAGGTACTCTGGCCCACAATAAAAGCTTCAGGTGACTGGAGAGGCAAGCTGGTCCAGTAAAGGGCACACACTGCACAATCATCCATCATCTCTTCCTGTTTTCTGATATACAACGGCCTCAAAATATCTGTACAAACAAAATAGATTGATTCAAATTCAAGCAACCAGGAGGACGTTCACCCAAGGGGATTGCCATCAGAGGATTCAATGAATAATTAGAATTCAGAATAACACACACAAAAAAACAATATCACAGCAGCGTAATGATTGGCATCAGAATAAAACTTAGAGTTCCAAATATTTCCACGTTCAGCATTGTGTTCAGTTTTGGTCACCTTGCTATAGGAAGGATGGTATTAAACTAGAACTTTACAAGGATGTTGCCAGGGCTCAAGGGTCAAGGTCAAAGGGAGAGATTGGATAAGTTGGGACATTTCTCTTTAGAGTGCAGGAGACTGAGAGGGCTGCGAGAAGCTAAACATGGCCCACATCAGTTCCAGTTTCCCAGCCTGCCTCGATCCCCTACAATTTTCCTACCAGTGGAATGGGTCCACAGCAGGTGCCATATCCCTGGAACATCTGGACAACTAGGACACCCACGTCAGATTCCTGCTCATTGACTGTAGATTCACCTTCAACACCACTATTCCCTTCAGAATAATCACAAAACTCCCTGACTTTAGTGTCGGCTCTGCCCTCTGAAATTGGATCCTAAGCTTTCTGACCTACAGTGCACAATCAGTGAAAATAGGTAAGCGTGTCTCTTTCATGATAACATTCAACACTGAATGCCCAAAGGATGTGTCCTCAGTCCCCTACGACACTCCCTGTACACCCACGACTGTATTGCCAAGTTTTGAACGAATGCCATCTACATGTTAACTGATGACACCATCATAGTAGCACAGGTATGTGATGATGGCAAGTCAAAATACAGAATGGAAATAGAGGACTTGGTGATGTGCTGCAATGAGCCCAACCTCTCTTTCAACGTCGGCAGAACTAACCAACTGATCAATGATTTCAGAAAGAAAAGTCGAGAACATGCCGCCATCTGCAACAATGGAACTGAAGTTGAAAGGGTGGAAAGCATTAAGTTGCTTGGAGTGACGATAACTGACTTCCTATGTAGATGTGACAGTCGAGATGGCACAATAACGTCTCTTCTTTCTATGGTGCCTCAAGACATTTGACATGTTCACAAGGACCCTCACCAATGTCTACAAATGCACCACTGAGAGCAAACTATCTACGTGCATAATGGCCTGGTGTGGCCACAGCCCTGTCCAGGACAGTAAGAGAAAAGACAGAAGGTTGTGTGCACCGCCCTTGCCATCAGCGAAACCAACGTCCCATTCATTATCTCTATTTACACAGCTCACTGCCGCGGAAAGGCTGACAACATGATCAAAAACCGATCGCACACTGGATCTCCTACAATCTCTTCCATCACGCAGACAATACAGAAGCTTGAACACACAAACCAGCGGCTCATGAACAGCATCTTCCCAGCTATTATTAAACTAAGGAATGGACTCTCTAACTTCCAATAATGCTGATCTTGCTCACATTAATGTTGCCTATTGCATGCCCTTTCTGGTGTAGCCTCTGTGCCTCAGTCTAATTTTTCCTTTGCCCTCTGATCTGTATGTCCTTGCTTATTGTAGGAGCGAGATTCCCCAGCTTGGATCAAAGACTCTGGAGGCAGACAGGGCACAGGCACGGAATGGGCTTTAATTCCAGCAAAACCTGTTTAATGCTGGGAGAATGCAAAAGGATCTTCCTCGAAACTGGCTTAGACATGAGAAGACAATCGTTTCCCTAATCTTTAGCTCAGATCAGAAGGCAAATCAATGACATACTTCAATTTTACAGTAAAAATACAGTATTTGTATACGTTCTGCGTTGCAATGATCATACATAACTTTGTCAGTGTACCCTCCACTCCCCTTCTGCAGAACTAATCTTGCGAAACAACTGATTAGATTAGATTACTTACAGTATGGAAACAGGCCCTTTGGCCCAACAAGTCCACACTGACCCGCCGAAGCGCAACCCACCTATACCCCTATATTTACCCCTTACCTAACACTATGGGCAATTTAGTACGGCCAATTCACCTGACCCGCACATCTTTGGATTGTGGGAGGAAACCGGAGCACCCGGAGGAAACCCACGCAGACACGGGGAGAACGTGCAAACTCCACACAGTCAGTCGCCTGAGTCGGGAATTGAACCCGGGTCTCTGGCGCTGTGAGGCAGCAGTGCTAACCACTATGCCACCGTGCCGCCCATTACTGATGGACACTCGCATGGACAGCCCGAGGTTCTTATTTGTTTCGGATGTTTAACGATTTCTGTTATATCTAGTCCTTAAGATCTTTGTATAATGCATTCCAAAGTTTGTGGCTGTACTCTTTTTAGTCATACTCCTCATTGTTTATCTTGATGGATTGAATGAATTGTATTCTCCAATGGGCAGGCTATCTCTTATCAAATTCTGTGATCACAGTTTACATTAAAAAGTTGATTCTGTTGCAAAATGCATATTATTATTATTATTATTATTATTATTTCTACTGTTAACCCTTTTCTTATCGAATTAGACAAGACATGCCAGGCATCTCTTTAAGGTTTTATAATTACGTTGAAATCTGTGTCCATGATTATTTACCAAATATTTAACTAGAACTTATTATTATTGTAAATAATTTCAAAGGCGCAGCTAGCTTCTGAAAGATAACTTGAGTAGCTGTTTTTGTGAATGAAACACATCCTGACTGAGATCAGAATAAGTAACCTTTTGTAGTGATTCTTCAAAGTTTTTGTGCTACAATTTCATTATTTAATGTGTGTTCTGTTACAAATCATCATTTTTTTTTAGAAAAGGACTTCCTTTATCACTATGTTGGCATGTTTCAGAATCAGACCAGATCAGATCAAATTATCCTTTGCAAATCAGATGATCCTTTCTTTTGCCTTGGAATAATTGTCTTCTCAAAGGCCGTTTTTCACTCATGCTGAAGCAATCTATTTTAATTTGTGGCTATTTGTGGCTCTTCAAAAACAGACAGTTGAATTAGACGTTTAAATTTCGGCCACTCCATGTCTCCAAAAAAAGGCAGCTCCAACTCTCACTATGATCTGCCAGAACTGTGTATAAACAAGGCGTTTCACTCTACTTAGATACATGCGACAATGAATACTATCAAATCAAATGAAAAAAATCATATGATCAAGAGAGAGATGAATTGTCACAAGGAAAATACACCCAGATGAAACCTTTGCAGCCTGCCACATCCGGCCAAATATCGCGATAGACGATTAAACAACGAACTGGTGGAGAGGGCTCCACAATTATTCCCATTCTATCACATGGGACATCAGTGTAAAAAACAAGGAATTAGTATCTGTACTATCCTAGCTAGGGGTGTTGAGTCGATGATTCAAATCACCATCATAATGATGCCCACAGAATCACAAATGCCAGTCTTCAACCAATTCGATTTGCTGCACGTGACATGAAGAAACAGCTGAACACATTAGATACGGCAAAGGTAATGGGCCCTGATCCCATTCCTGCAATAGGATGAAGACTTGTGCTGCACATCAAGCCGTGTCCCTGGGGAAGCTGTATCATTCCACATCCAACTCTGACATCTCCCTGGCAATGTGGAAAATTACTCAGCTATGTCCAGTCCTCTAAGAGGGGAATAATTACAATCTGACCAATTACAACCCCCTCAGTCTCATCACGATAGTCAAATTGGGGGTTCTTTTTGATAGAGCTTTTAAGCAGCTCAGAAATATCCTGCTCAGTGCCGTTTCCGATAGGTCCCCATGTGGAGATGGTGCTATTTTGTTCAAGTCACTGGAATAAAAATCCAGACCAGGCTAATGCTATGACGGCTGGTGGAAGTTAAAAACAATTAATAAAATATCGAGATCTCAAACCTGGAGTCAGTAACAGTGACCTTGAAGCCAATGTCGATTGTAAACACCAATTTGCTTTTCCAATGTACTTTCAGGAAGTGAATCTCCCGTGCTTTCCTGGTCTGGGCTAAACGTGAGTCCAGATCCACAGACATGTGATAAACTCTTCAATGGTCTCTGAAACAGCCAAGCAAGACACTCTATTGTATTAAACTGTTCCGAGGTCTAAAAGGATAAAACCGGACAGAACACCCAGCCTCAGACACAGTATGGAAAAGGGAATAGGAAACACAGTCCTGTTGACCCTGCAGAGATCTCCTTCCTAACATCTGCGAACTTGTGACAACATTTACAAAGCTTTCCCAATGACTGCTCAGAAACATCGGGAATGGAATAGGCCATACAGCACATTGAGCCTGCCCCATTCTAGTTAATGTCTGAACATCTCCTCAATGCACTTTCCCCCCACATTGTACACATCCCTTTACGTGATTAACCTTCTGAAGCTATAACATAGGAACTGCGGTAGTCCCTTTGGTCTGTCGAGTTTGCTATCCAATTCAATATAATGATGGCTGACCCTTTATTTCTACACCATACTCGTGCTCTCTCCCCCGTCCTGTCAGTGTCTAGACATCTTCATTAGTCTTTAGTGCCTTGACTTCCATAGCCTTATGAGAGAGAGAATTCCCAGGTTCACCAGTCTCTGAGTGCAGACATTTATTCGTATCTAAATACAATGTGACCTGTCTGTACCTAATGCTGTGGCCTCTTGGTTTAGACGTCCCAGCCAGGGGTATAATCATCACTGCTTCCAATCAATCTAACCCTGTCAGTGTTTTATATATCTCACTGAGATCTCCACTGATTTTCCTAAACCCTATAGAATACAGGCTCAGTCAACCCAAACTCTGCTCAACAAAAAGTCTGTCATCCCAGAGATCAGTCTGTTCATCCTTCGCTACATTCCCTCAATGTCACGTTTGTCAATACTGCAGAATGTTTGAGTTGAAGTCTCACCAAGGGCCTGTGCAGCTGTATTGAGACACCCTGCTCCTGGACTCAAGCCCCACTGAAATAAGTGTCAAAATCCCATTTATCTTCCTGACTGCTTTCTGCTCCTGCAATGTTGCTTTCAGTGACTGGTGTACAGGGAGATCCCAGATCCTTTTCAATGTTACAGCTCCCCACTTGGTGGATCTGCGTAAACTGGTCTGTGTGCAAATGATTCCAAATATTGGCTTCTGTTTTCAAAACTCACTGCCCTGCATGGAACTCAGAAGTCTGTCCAAACAATAACAGAAGAAAAGTGCAGTTTCCTTCATAGATCGACATTTCTCAAACACTCCCTTTTCCAATGGTTGGCTGGTATTTCCCAACAAAGTAGGCAACATCACATCTATCCACACTGCTCTTCATCTGCCACATATTTACTCATTCACTCCATTTGTTTCAATCACCTTGAAGTTTTTATTCACATTCTCATCACTTTTCAAAATCCTAGTTCTGTCAGCAGACTTGGAAACTTTGCATTTGATTCCCTCAACGAGAAGTTTGAGATGTATTATGAATATGCGATGCATCATGAGCCTTCCAAACTGAAAACCATCCATTTATTCCTACTCATTGCTTCCTGTCAACACTCCCATTTTAAGACCATGTTCATAGATTACCCCCTATCCCATGTGCTTTTTATTTGCACACGAGGCTTGCGACTCTCTTAAAATTCTTGCTGAAAATCCAAGTTCAGTGTCTCTATTGTTTTTTTTCTTCTGTAATTAATCAACCAGTCAGTTTCCCAAATATGTTTCCCATTTCATCAATGTGTGTTGATTTTTTGTATGCCCGTTATTTTCAGTTCCAATAATTTCTCCAAATTAGTTTATTTATGTTTAATTTGATTCTACATCATTTTCTCCTCAGTTTCAGATTTTCTCCTATTGCTGTGAAGGCTTTATTTATATATTTTACTGTGAAGACAGAAGTAAAGTAGTTGTGTCATGGTTCTCTGTTCTCCATTCTCCATTCCCTGGTTTCAGACTGTACGGAAGCTGAAACTTTGACTAAAAAGAACAGCTATTGTCTATTCACCCTGTCCATGCCCATTGTAATCTTAAACCTGAAATACTTATCCACTCAAATTTCTCTGCTCCAAAGTAAATAACTCGATCTTTTACAACCTCTCTCCACAGCTCATATGTTTCATCCCAGGGAACATCCTAGTGAATCTCTTCTGCACCTCATGCAATACAATCACATCCTTCCTGTAATGTGGCTCCCAGAACTGCACACAATATATCATTTGGCCTTACCAAAGTGCCATATAAAACTCGTATAATCTTTCGGTCAATGAATAAAGGCTTTATCTACAGTAATGCTGAAATCATCAATTATCATATCCAATCACTTTCAGGGATATATGGAGAAGCACACTCTGAGCTTCCTAGTGTGATGCCAATCTTTTAGTACTCCCCTGTCTGGTTCCTTCTTCCAAAGTGTATCACCTCATATTTATCACGGTTACATTCCATCTGCCATTGATCTGACCGTCTGACCATTCCATTGGTATCTTCCTGTAAGATAAGACCTTCCTTCTCACTGCCAACCACCTGGCCAATCTTTGTGTCAAACACAAACTTAATTATCACACTCCCCCTACTCACTTCACACTCACATCACTTACGAATACCACAAATAATAAGGGACACAGTACTGATCTCTGCGGTACACCAGGAGAGTTTGGGCTCCAGTCACACAAACAGCCTTCGACCATGAAGTCAAGTTGCGATGAAAATTGGCAAGTCACTTATCGGCCCTACATGTTCTCTGATTGTTCTGCTCCACTTGATAAGCGTGAAGAATATCTGGGGATTCTTCATAACCTTGCCCTGCCAGCAGGCTTCCATGGCCCTGTGTTAGGCAATCCCCTCCATGGGAAGAATCTCCTCCTTATTACAGTCTTAAATAGCATATCCCTTATCCTGTCATTAATTGCCTTAAATATAGAGTAGACAGCTAGAGAAACATCCAATTTATTTTCACGTTATCACATGTATCATAGATTTTTGAAATTTAACTGCGATCACCACTAATGCTTTGAAACTGGAGAGGTCGCAAGGCAACTCTCCCCATCAGAAAGCCTTGTCATCTCAGGAATTAATCTGAAGAATGTCCATTGCACGTCCTTTGTGATCAGTGTAATCTTTCTTAGAATAGGTCATCAACACTGCACTCAATAACTCAGGCACACTCTCACCAACACTCATTGCAACTGCTTCATGATGTCTTTACCTCCATATTCTGATTCCCTTAAACAAACTCCAACCTAACTTTAGCATTCCAATTGCACGTGTTCCTTCAAATACCATTCACATTAATTGCATTTACGAACTCACTGTGTGAGTTATAGAGGTATAGTGATGTACAGCATGGAAACAGACTCTTCAGTCCATCCGTCCATGTCTAGCAGATATCCCAACCCAATCTAGTCCCACCTGCTCGCACGCGGCCCATATCCCTCCAACCCCTTCCTATTCATAGAAACATCGAAATGCCTTTTAAATGCTGCAATTGTACCAGCCTCCATCACATCCTTTGGCAGCTCATTCCATACACGTACCACCGTCTGTGAGAAAAAGTTGCCCCTTGGTCTCTTTTGCATTTAGAGTTATTAGAGTGTGGAATCAAGTCCACACCGACCTGCCGAAGCACAACACACCCAGACCCATCCGCCGACACCGAACACGACAGGCAATTTAGCATAGCCAATTCATCTAACCTGCACATTTTTGGATTGTGGGAGGAAACCCACGCAGACGTAGGGAGAATGTGCAAAAGCCACACAAAGAGCCCACACAGCCTGAGGCTGGAATTGAACCCGAGTCTCTAGCATTGTGCGGCAGCATTTCTTGCCACCATGCCACCCAACGTCTTTCTCCTCCCATTTTCAGCCTATGTCCTTTAGTTCTGGACTCCCCGACTCCAGGGAAAAGACTTTATTCATTTATCCTCTCCATGCCCTTCATAATTTTGTACATCTCTATAAGGTCACCCCTCAGCCTCCAACGCTCAAGGGAAAACAGACCCACCCTGTACAGCCTCTCCCTATACCTCAAATCCTCCAACCCTGTCAACATCCTTGTAAATCTTTCCCGAAACATTTCATTTTTCACAACATATTTCTGGTAGGAAGGAGACCAGAATTCAACGAAATATTCCAAGAGTGGCCTAACCAGTATCCCGTACAGCCGCAACATGACCTCCCAACTCCAATACTCAATATTCTAACCAATAAAGGAAAGCAAACCAAACACCACCTTCCCTATCCTATCTACCTGCGAGCCCACTTTCAAGGAGCCATAAACCTGCATTCCAAGGTCTCTTTGTTCAGCAACACTCCCCAGGACCTTGCCATTAAGTGTATAAGTCCTGCTAAAATTTGCTTTCCCAAAAGGCAACACCTAGCATTTATTTGAATTAAACTCCATCTGCCACTTCTCAGCACATTGGCCCAACTGATCAAGATCCTGTTGTACTCTGAGGTAACCTTCTTCGCTGTCCACTACACCTCCAATTTTGTTGTCATCTGCAAACTTACTAACGATACCTCTTACGCTTGCATCCAAGTCATTTATGTAAATGACAAAAAACAGAGGATCCAGCACTGATCCTTGTGGTACTCCACTGGTCGCAGAGCTCCAGTCTGAAAAAACAACCCTCCATCTCCAACCTCTGTCTTCAACCTTTGAACCAGTTCTGTATCCAAATGGCTAGTTGTCCCTGTATTCCGTGAGATCTAAACTTGCTAACCAGTCTTCCATGAAGAATCTTGTCGAACGCGTTACTGAAGTCCATATAGGTCACATCTACAGCTCTGCCCTCTTCGTTATTTCTTTAAAAAACTTAATCAAGATTGTGAGATATGATTTCCCAAGCACAAAGCCATGTTGACTATTCCTAATCAGTCCTCGTCTTTCTAAATGCATGTACATCCTGTCCTTCAGGATTCTCTTCAACAACTTGCCCACCACCGACGTCAGGCACACTGGCCTTTGGTTCCCTGGCTTGTCCGTACCACCCTTCTTAAACAGTTGCACCAAGTTTGCCAAACTCCAGTCTTCTGGCACCTCTCCTGTGACTATCAATGGCACAAATGCCTCAGCAAGAAGCCCAGCAATCACTTCTATAGCTTCCCACAGAGCTCTAGAGTACACCTGTTCAGGTCCTGGGGAGTTATCCACCTTTACCCGTTTCAAGATATCCAGCACTTCCTCCTTTGTAATATGGACATTTTTCAAGTGTAACCATCAATTTCCTGACAGTCTATATCTTCCATATCCGTTTCCATATTTAAATACTGATGCAAAATACTCGCTTGGTATCTCCCCCATTTCCTACAGCTCCGCACAAGGGCTGCATTGCTGATCTTTGAGGGGCTCTATTCTCTCCCTAGTTATGATTTTGTTCCTTAGTGTATTTGTAAAAACCCTTTGGATTGTCCTTAATTCTACTTGCTTAAACTATCTCATGTCCCCTTTTTGCCCTCCTGATTTCGCTCTTAATTATATTACTACCCTCACTCTCTCAGCAGAGCAGGTAAGGGCTGTTTGGCAGTGGCTGCTTGAAGACTCGGTGACGTTTGTTTCACGGTTTAAATTTGAAAGTTTTTTTAAGAAAGCGCGGAGCGGACCTGGAAGCTGATGTAGCGCAAGCTTACCTGGGTAGGTTGTTTTCCTATAAAGGCGCGCAGGAGATCAAGTGCACCATTTTGGATACTTGTGGGGGCGACGACTTACCAGGGGTAAGTAATGGGGTTCAGGCATCTGGCACGGAGCCTATCCCCGTTGCTCAGAAGGGAAGGGTGGAGAAGAGCAGAGCAATAGTTATTGGAGACTAGATAGTTCGGGGCACAGATAGGCGGTTTTGTGGGGGCGAAAGAGACTCACGTTTGGTATGTTGCCTCCCAGGTGCAAGGGTACGCGATGTCTCTGATCGTGTTTGCCGGATTCTTAAGGGGGAGGGGGAGCAGCCCAAAGTCGTGGTCCTCATTGGTACCAAAGACATAGGTAGGAAGTGGGATGAGGATGTTAGGCAGGCTTTCAGGGAGCGAGGTTGGAAGTTCAGTTAGAACAAACAGAGTTGTTGTCTCTGGTTTGTTACCCGTGCCACGTGATAGAGAGTCGACGAATAGGGAGAGAGAGCGAGCAGTTAAATGCGTGGCTACAGGGATGGTGCAGGAGGGAGGGTTTCCAGTTTCTGGAAAACTGGGGTTCTTTCTGGGGAAGGTGGGACCTCTATAAACAGGATGGTCTCCACCTGAACCTGAGGGGCACCAGTATCCGTGGGGGGAGGTTTGCTAGTGCTCTTTCGGGGGGTTTAAACTAACTCTGCAAGGGCATGGGAACCGAGACTGTAGCTTCATGTGCAGGACTTGGAGTGTAGGGAGGTTAGGAACATGGCGTCAATCTCGAAGGAGGGTGCCTGTAAACAGAAAGGTGGCTTGAAGTGTGTATACTTCAATGCGAGAAGTATACGAAATAAGGTAGGTGAACTTGCAGCGTGGGTTGGTACCTGGGATTTCGATGTTGTGGCTATTACAGAGACATGGGTAGAACAGGGACAGTATTGGTTGTTGCAGGTTCCAGGGTTTTAATTTTTTAGTAGGGTCAGAGGTGGGGGTAAAAGAGGGGGAGGTGTGGCATTGCTGGTCAAAGATAGTATTACAGCATTCGAAAGGGCGATGGATGAAGACCTTCCATCTGAGGTAGTTTGGGCTGAGCTTAGAAATAGGAAAGGTGAGGGCACCTTGTTAGGAGTTTTCTACAGGCCTCCTAATAGTCCTAGAGACTTAGAAGAAAGGATTGAGAGGATGATTCAGGAAAAGAGTGAAAGTAGTAGGGTGGTTGTTATGGGGGACGTTAACTTTCCAGATATTGACTGGGAAAGCGATAGATTGAGTTCATGAGATGGGTCGGTGTTTGTCCGATGTGTGCAGGAGGGTTTCCTGGCACAATATGTAGACAGGCCAACAAGAGGTGAGGCCATACTGGATTTGGTTCTGGGTAACGAACCAGGCCAGGTGTTAGAATTGGAGGTAGGTGAGCACTTTGGGGACAGTGACCACAGTTCGGTGACTTTTACTCTAGTGATGGAGAGGGATAAGTGTGCACTACAGGTCAAAAGTTATAGCTGGGGGCAGGGAAATTATGATGCTGTGAGGCATGACTAATAATGCGTGGCTTGGAAAAGTAGGCTTCAATGGAAGTGTGCAATCGATATGTGGAGCTTGTTCTAGGAGCAACTATTGAGTATCCTTGATAAATATGTAACTGTCAGGCAGGCAGGAAAGGGTCGTGTGAGGGAGCCGTGGTTTAATAAGGAATTGGAATCCCTTGTTAAAGGGAAGAGGGCGGCTTATGTAAAGATGAGTCGTGAAGGTTCAATTAGGGTGATTGAGAGTGATAAGGTAGCCAGGAAGGATCTAAAGAGAGAACGAAGAGCAGCAAGGATGGGGCATGAAAAGTCCTTGGTTGATAGGATTAGGGATAACCCAAAGGCTTTCTATAGGTATGTCAGGAATAAAAGAATGACTCGGGTAGGAATAGGTCCAGTCAAGGATAATAGTGGGAAGTTGCGTGTGGAGGCTGAAGAAATTGGGGAGCACTGAATGAATACTTCTCGTCAGTGTTCAATCAGGAACAAGACATTGGTGCCAATGTGAATATTGAATCACAATTAATTAGAATGGATGGCTTTTTGATATGTAGGGAAGAGATGTTGGAAATTCTGGAAAGTGTGAATATAGATAAGTCCCCTGGGCCAGATGGCATTTATCCTGGGATTCTCTGGGAAGCAAGAGAGGAGATTGCAGAGCCATTGGGCTTGATTTTTATGTCCTCGTTGTCTACAGGAATAGTGCCAGAAGACTGGAGGATAGCAAATGTTGTTCCCTTGTTCAGGAAGGGGAATAGGAATAACCCTAGTAACTATAGGCGGGGGAGTCTTACCTTTGTTGTGGGCAAAGTCTTAGAGAATTGTAAGGGATAGGAATTATGATCATCTGGCTAGGACTAATGTGATCAAGGATCGTCAGTATGGTTTTGTGAAGGGCAGGTCGTGCCTCACAAACCTTATTGAAATCTTTGAGAAGGTGACTAAGGAGGTGGACGAGGGTAAAGCGGTAGATGAGGTGTATATGGATTTTAGTAAGGCGTTTGATAAGGTTAACCATGGTAGGCTACTGCAAAACATACGGAGGTATGGCAGAGTGAGAGTTGAAGGTTTGGATTAGGAATTGGCTGGCTGGAAGAAGAGAGGGTAGTAGTTGATGGTAAAGGTTCATCTTGGAGTGCAGTTACCAGCGGTGTTCCACAAGGATCTGTTTTGGGACCATTGCTGTTTGTCATTTTTATAAATGACCTGGAGGAGGGGCTAGAAAGTTGGGTGAGCAAGTTTGCGGATGATACGAAAGTTGGTGGAGTTGTTGACAGTGAGGAAGGATGGGGCAGGTTACAGCGGGATGTAGATAAGCTGCAGAGCTGGGCAGAAGGGTGGCAAATGGAGTTCAATGTAGGTAAGTGTGAAGTGATTCACTTTGTTAAGAGTGAAAAGAAGATGGAGTACTGGGCTAATTTTCGGATAATTGGTAGTGTGGATGAGCAGCGGGATCTTGGTGTCCATGTACACAGATGTCTGAAAGTTGCCACCCAGGTAAATAGTGCTGTGAAGAAGGCATATGGCGTACTGGCTTTTATTGGTAGAGGAATTGAGTTCCGGAGTCCTGAGGTCATGTTGCATTTGCATAAGACTCTGGCGCGGCCGCATCTGGAGTATTGTGTGCAGTTTTGGGCGCCATACTATTAGAAGGATGTGGAGGCACTGAAACGGGTGCAAAGGAGGTTCACTAGGATGTTGCCTGGTATGGTAGGAAGATCGTAGGAGGAAAGGCTGGGGCACTTGGGGCTGTTTTCATTGGAGAAAAGAAGGTTTAGGGGTGACTTGATGGAGGTGTACAAGATGATTAGCGGTTTAGATAGGGTTGATCATGAGAACCTTTTTCCACGTATGGAGTCAGATATTACAGGGGGCATAGTTTTAAATTAAGGGGTGGTGGGTATAGGACTGATGTTAGGGGTAGATTCTTTACTCAGCGAGTCGTGAGTTCAAGGAATGCCCTGCCAGTAAAAGTGATGGACTCTCCATCTTTAGGGGCATTTAAACGTGCATTGGATAGGCATATGGAGAAAAGTGGGCTAGTGTAGGTTAGGTGGGTTTGGATCGGAGCAACATCGAGGGCCGAAAGGCCTGCACTGCGCTGTATTTTGCTATGTTCTATGTACTGCCTTTATACTCTTCGAAGGATTCGCTCGATCTACCCAGTCTATACCAGGCATAAGCTTCTGTTTTTTTTTATAAAGCAAACCCTTTAGTTAGCCAGCATTCCCTATACCTACCAGCCTTTGCTTTCATCCTAACAGGAATATACTTTCTCTGGATTTTTGTTATCTGATTTTTTGAAGGCTTCCCATTTCCAGCCGTCCATTTATCTGTGAACATCTGCCCCCAATCAGGTTTCGAAATTTCTTGCCAAATACCGTCAAAATTGGCTTTTCTCCAATTTAGAACTTCAACTTTTATATCTGGTCTATCCTTTTCCACAATTATTTTAACTCTAATATAATTATGGTAGCTGGCCCAAAAGTTCATCTCCACTGACACCTTAGTCACCTGCTCTGCCTTGTTTCCCCAGAATGGGTCAAGTTTTGCACCTTCTGTATTAGGTTCATCCACATACTGAATCAGAACATTTTCTTGTACACACTTAATAAATTCCTCTCCATCTAGACCCTTAAGTCTATGTTTGGAAAGTTAAAATCTCCTTCCATAATCACAGTACTTTCTTACAGACACCTGAGATCTCTTGACAAGTTTGTTTCTCAATTTCCCTCTGACTATTAGGGAGTCTATAATACAATCCCAATAAGGTGATCAACCCGTTCTCATTTCTCAGTTCTAGCCAAATACCTTCCCTGGATGTATTTCCAGGAATATCCTCCCTCAGTGCAGCTATAATGCTATCCATTATCAAAAACACTGCTCCTCCTCCTGTCCTACCTCCCTTTCTATCTTTCCTGTAGCATTTGTATCCTGGAACATTTAGCTGCCAGTCCTGCCCATCCCTGAGTCATGTTTGTGTAATTGCTGTGATATCCCAGTCCCATGTTCCTAACCATGCCCTGAGTTCATCTGACTTCCCTGTTAGGACCCTTTGCATTGAAATGAATGCAGTTTACTCTATTAGTCCTACTTTGCCCCTGCTTGCCCTGACTGTTTGACCCGTTTCTGTTCTCAATTGTATCAATCTCAGATTGATCTATTTCCTCTCTATCTCCCTTCCCCCAGCCGCGCCCCCCTTTAATAATTTCAATCCTCCCGAGCAGCTCTAGCAAATCTCCCTGCCAGTATATTCGTCCCCTTCCAATTGAGGTGCAATCCGTCCTTCTGGTACAGGTTCCTTCTACCCCAAAAGAGATTCCAGTGATCCAAAAATGTGAATAATTCTCCCATACACCAGCTCCACAGCCGTGCATTCATCTGCTCTATCCCTCTATTCCTGCACTCACTAGCTCATAGCGCCGGGAGTAATCCAGATATTACTACTCTCGAGTACCTTTTTAAATTTCTGCCTACACCCTGCAATCTCCGTCCACAATCTCAAACGTTTCCCTTTATGTGTTGGGTTCCAAATTTGACAATGAGCTCTTGCTGGACCTTCTCCCCCATGAGAACATTCTGCACCCTTTCTGAGACATCCTTGATCCTGGCACCAAGGAAGCAACACACCATTATGCTTATCCCTCTGCTGGTTACAGAACCGTCTGTCTGTACCTCAGACTAGCGAGTGCCCTAACACAATTAATCTCATGGAATCCGACGTATCCCTTGTTGCATTAGAGACTGTCTCCATACCAGAAACTTGCCTGTTCGTGCTACGTTCCCCTGTGAATCCATCACCCGCTACATTTTCCAAAACAGCATATTTGTTTGAAATGGGGACAGCTCTAGAAGACTCCTGCACTAGCTGCTTAACTCTCTTGCCTTTCTTGGAGTTAACCCATCTATGTAACTGCATCTGAGACTTTTCCCCTTCCAATAACTGTCATCTGTCCCATACTGTTTCTGTTACCAATTCTTCATTGTCTTAAACTGTCTCTCTAACCGATCCATTCGATCTAATAGCATTCGCAACCAGAAGCATTTATTGCAGATATAATCCTCAGTAACCCTTAAATCCTCAAACTCCCACGTCTGACAAGAAGCGCATGTTATTCTACTAAGGCCATTTGTGCTCCTTCACAATCTACAGACCCAGAAAAAGAAAACTGTCTTATTCTTCTACAAAACACTGTCCAATGTTAAATTATTATTTATGGCGTATACTTTAAGATTAATCACGAGACATATCTCAAACACATATAATTAAGGAAGAACCCACTCTCCTCACTTCTGCAGACTTTCAGTATAACATAGTTAAAACAATTCACTATCTGGCTAGGAACATCGCCCAAACAGTTCCTCCAAACCAGTTGTAAATTTCACTGTTTATTAATTTTCCTAGAGGCACTCCGATATCCAGCAATACATGAATTCAAACAGCAAAGGCAGTAACTGTGCAGATACGCTGACCTTTCAGTTTCTTCCCCTCACAATGTGCTTCCTTTGTCTGTTCTTTTCCCTCTTAAAACTGCTGTTGCTTTGACTTTTTTTCCCATTGTTCCAAAACAATGCAACAGCCTACAAAACAATAAGGTGCTGCTTCTGGAATTGGAGGGAATCACTTTCAACACCTAAAATCCTTCAAAAAAGGAGCAGCTGTTACAGCCAGAAATTTTTCCCGCCCGGATTTCCGAAAATCCAAATGCACTACTCCCACTAATTTTTGTGGTCTATGCTACAAGAAAGAACTTCAAATAATTCCGAAGTGTGTCAGGCATGATTTCTCTGTCAGAAATGTATTGTGATTCTCTGCAATTTTGCTGTTCACTTCTAAGTACCCAATATCACATCTTATATAATGGATTCCAACTCTTTCCCTACAGATGTCAAATTGATTTATTTGCAGTCCTCCACATTATGTCTTCTTCTGTGCATATAGATGGATTATGTTTACTACCTTTCAGTTATCTACAATGGTTATGGCCTTTGCAGGATCTGCAAGAAAATAAAACACAGTCACTGACAGTTCAATTAATATGCTGTTTTATTTTTGACATTTTGATATGAAGTATATCTGGCCCATCAGATTTTGCAATGATCAATCTAGCTCAATTTTCAAGTACTACCTCGTTGCTGATATGAATTGACTTTATGTCTTTAGTTCCACAAGTCCCATGTGATCACTTGGTTTACACGGAGATTTCCTGGCGCTTTCTCCATGAAGACAGATGCAAAGTAGCTGTTTAGTTTCTCTGCTATTTTCTTATCCCTAAGACTATATGCGGTTATAAAAGACAACGACATGGTGCCTAAGAGACAATGGGGTCTGCAAATGTTTGATAATTCCGTGTACGTAAAGCATGGCAGTGGAAAAGGCACAGTAAGCCATGCAACATCCGAGTAGCAAGAGAGTCAACGTTTTAGAAAGGACCTTTCTTCAGGACTGGGGAGGGAGAGGAGGCTAAGAGAAACGGGGTGATGGGTCGAGGCTGGGGCAAAGATAGGTGTTAGGTGAATGAAGGTAGGGGGTGATAGTGATAGATCGGTCGGGAGTGTGGAGCAAATGGGGGAAAGAAGATGGGCATTACGTCTCCTCAGGAGAGCAGATGGGAGTCCGGGGGTTGGATCTGGGACCTGGTCAGGGGATATTTGTAAATCACTGAATCCAATGTTCATGACGTGATTTTGCTGGCTTCCGAGGCAGAAGATGAGGTGTTACTGGAAACACCCTGGTAAATATCTTCTGAACCCTCTGCAGCTGCATAATCTCCTTACTGTGTGTACAGTTCTGTTATAGGATCAGAAGATGCTTTATCAATGTCCTGCACAACCTCAGCATGACTTCCCAACTTCTAACCTCTAAGGTCTGAGCAATGAAGTAACCTTAAACACCCTTTTCCACAAACTTCAAAGAATTATACCTGCGCCCATTGGTCCCTCTTTTCTATATAACTACCAAAGCCAGCATTCATTGTGTAAGCACTCCCCTTGTTTGTTTTACCAAAATGCAGTACCTTACATGTATCCATGTTAAAATCCACCTGCCACACCTCAGCCCAGTGAATGATATTACTGCCCCCTCACGTTCTCGCTTCGGATTAAAACCACAATCCCCTCTCCAGAAGGCCTACAGACACCAGCTTTGAGTTTCCCAAAACCGAGATCTTGGTTTGCCTTGTGCAAGCAGAGGGAGCAGTAAGCAAAAGCTGGAAAGGAAACAGTTGCCTTATGTCAATGAATGATTTTAGGAAGAGGGAATCCACATGTTAGAGATTTGAAATAGTGACCGGTGTTTTGGGACCAGAATTGTGCTCCTTCCTCATCTCTGGTGTTCAGTATTGATATGTACTCGAGATCATTCGTAGTGCAGAGTGTGTTGCAGGATTTCTTCCCCTAATATAGGAGACTACTGATAATAGCCATTAAAACCAAGCAATTAAAGATCTTCATTGTTTATCTCAATGGCACAGCAAATGCACTCCACATCCTATAGTTAAGGCGATAAACTTGTACCTTTTTCAATGAGAAATGTCCCCTGTAAATTTTGGTAATGTTAACCAGAATTTAATTGATCCATACACTTAAAATATGAGACAAAATGTGGGCATGGTTTAGGCCTTGTTTAATGGATGGTGCCCACGTTCTGAGGCGGAACTCTGGAGTCGATTCCAGTCCATGACAGTCTGGTAGTGCCCCTATCACTGGAGAAGATGGTGTGTATTCATGTCCTGTGGAGGTGTGTCACAGCATGTTAAAAGAGGCTGATGAATAAACACACAGAAGCATCATCTTGCAGCTTTAGTGGCTAATGCTGAATGATGGTACGTCCCTATCATTGGGCTGAAAATTCCAGTTTTAAAGCTCACAGAGCTCTTTCATAATATGTCTGAACAAATTGATTAAACTCTTTTTGGAATCGTGCCTTGATGGAGAAGGAAGAGGTATGACTACTGAATTTGAGAATTTAGACGCAGGATGACTGAGCACAGCCATTGGTGTTGATTGGTGTCACATTTGCACTTTCTAGAAGTTTATAAAATAATGAAGGGCATGGATAGGGTGAGTGGTCAAGGGACACCTGAGGTACGTCTGGAAATACAGAGTAGCGTTCATTACTCATTTTGTGTTTGGAAAGCTGTAACTAGTAGAATTCTTCGGGGATCTGTGATGTCATCAACAAATTACAATCCATACCAATCAATTGGATGAAAGGGATGGAGCTCAGTTTGCTCACGCACCAGGGTAGTCATTCCATAAGATGTCTACTGGAGACAGAGCGTCTGCAATGGCATCCAGACAGGGGGATGGGACAATGGACACAGACAGGGGGAGGGCAGAGCGTCTGCAATGGGATAGAGACAGGGGAGGGTACGGCGTCTGAAGTGGAATAGACAGGGCGACGGCATAGCCTCTGCAATGGAATGCAGACAGGGGGAGAGTTGGCCGGCTGCAATGGGATACAGATAGGGGTGAGGAGAGCGTTTGCTTTGTGATACAGAGAGGGGAGAGCACAGTGTCTGCAATGGGTCAAAACAATATAACTAGCATGGTGATGTGGCCAAGGATTTAGTTCTCAGAGTGTGTCAGGGTCAGTGTTAGGAACAGTCTGTAGACTGAGGGAGGGCAGATAGTCTGCAATGGGATACATACAGAGGGAGTGCAGAACGTCTGCAATGTGACACAGACTGTGGGAGGTCAGAGCATCAAGCAATGGCATAAAGACAGAGGACAGTTGTGAGCAAACCTTCACCATGAAAAAAATAACAGTACTATATATATATGTGTGTGTGTGTATGTTTGCGTGTGTGTGTATGTGTGTGTTCCACAGTGTTTTTCAAAGGGAAATATCAATGTACATGTTTGCAAATCCTCTCGTCATTCTTGTTTCCATCATAGTTTGAGGAATTTTGCCTTTGTCATAAACGTGTTGTTTAGCAGATTAAAGAAATCCATCTGACTTGTTCCTAACACTGACCCTGACACACTCTGAGAACTAAATCCTTGGCCACATCACCATGCTAGTTATATTGTTTTTGTTGAGCAGTGGGACGAGAAAAGGGAACCGCAATTCAAAAGCACATGAAATTATAGACTCAGTGAGCCTAACGTCAGTGTAGAGGAGTTTGATGGTGGGGAATCTGAGGAATAGGACTTCCATTCATTTAGAAAGACAAGGACTGATTAGGGATAGTCAACATGGCTTTGTGTGATGGAAATCATGTCTCATTGATATGTTTGAGTAATGTGAAGATGTGACAAAAAAGACTGAGCAAGGCACTGTCGTATATATTGTTTACACAAACTTCAGCAAGGTGTTTAATAAGGTTCCCCATGGTAGACAGATTATTAAGGTTAGGTCACACAGGAAAGCTAACCAGTTGGATACAAATTTATCCTGAAGGTAACTGATTGTTTTCCAGACTGGAGTCCTGTCGCCAGCGGTGTGCTGAAACCCATTTTTCAATGAATTCTATTTGGCATATTTTTATGTGTCCCCTTCCTGAACCTGATGCTTTAATAATCACAGGTCCATGTCAGTTTCACCTCGTCTGCGTTAGCTTTAAATTCAGAACCATAGCAAAAGTAGAGCAGTTGAGTTAAAGTTCCAAAGGTATGAGTACGGCATGTGACCAGCTTGCTGTCTGCGGCTTCAGTCGCGCAATTGTTTAGCGCCTGCCACTTAAATGTGCGGAAAATGTCACGGTTGTAAGTTCAATGCTTATCTAAAGATCCTGTTACTGTCATTGACAAGGGATTATTAGTGCATCATACTAAAACGCAGTTGAAATCAATGTTGAGTAAAGTAGCATTAATTTGAAAATTCCAGTTTCACATTTCTGTCAATTATTATTTGAACTGCTGCAAGTATTCTGCACGTGAATTTGCATCTGTGAACAGGGAAACAGAGTTGAAACTTTAGCTTAATGACTTTTCTCAGATCGCTCACCCTGCACAGGATTACATTCTGGGAAAGTCTGTTTAACTTACTTCATGTCATTCCATTTTCTGCAAACATGCACATCTCAATATCCAATCAAAAGTATTAGATTTATCTCTTTGGGGAGTTTGAACGATGTCAGTAAATCTGGCAAAGGCATAGCAAGTAGTTTTGGGGTTGGGAGGAGCAGAGGTTGCAAACTGGGATAAGGTCGAGTCTTGTCACAGGATTTTTCAAGCGGAGGTCAGTGAGTATTAAATGGACTCACTCTCCTTTCGAGTGATTGTGACCAAATGTTCAAGGCAACAGATGGCAATGACAATGATGTTTTACACCTACAGGCCAAACCTTACACACTGGAGGCACCATAGTATTACCGATCGGGAGACCGGGGTAGTTGATGATCCTCATGCAAACCTGAGACAGTGAGAAAATTAATCCCATGGTGTTGGTCTCACTTTTCTAATAACTAGTTAGTCAGTGGACTGAGCTAACCGACTTCCATTCAATGCAGAGCTGAACCAAACAGCTCAGTGTATTTACAATATATAATATTTCATGTAGAATGAGCTGCAACACCTATCAACGCCAGCAGCTCTTCTCATACTTAACATTTTCAGTTGCAGGTATTACGTAATTTCTTTCCGATAAATGTTATGCACTTCGAGAGTATGCCCCTTTTGCCTCACCATCCAGGCAGCCAGAATCTCTGTCGCTGTTAAATTCACTCCCTTATGAAATATAATGTAATTAGCTCCTAAAATGATTTTATTTCTGAAAATTCATTTCCGATTTCAATAATTCTCAGAATAAAAATAAAATCTGCTCCAAACTTCTTCATCATTCCCCGTTTGTTCTGAAACCCCAACCTCGAGTTTCAAATCACCGAAACGAAGGAAGTTCCCTGCGATTTACTCTTACAAACTTCACATCAGCTTGATAACCTCCATTCAGACACAACTAAGTCTTTCCTGATTTCTCCTGCATGATTCTTTATCTATAAAAACATCCCATTAAATCTGCTCTTTCTTTTTCTAGTGATGTAATCTCAAAGTAACCGTCATGTCTGTCTTTTTTATCGACTTTGTTTCAAGTGAACTCTGACCGTACCACTCCTAACGTCTTTTTATTCCAGTAAACACCACCGTGTCTTTCACCATGCCTTTATATCCCAGTAAAGTTCAACCTGAGAAAGAATGCTGGGGTCCAATTGAATGCATGAAAACTCACCACTAAGCTATGCAATCTTATTACCGACACATGAAAGGTGGAAGCAATTTTAATTACAACTGAATCGATTGGCCGCAGCAGCATCGGGTCAAATCCCAGTCACATACGTGACTGTTGTTCTTATATTTATTTCGTCTCTACGTGTGCTGAAGTAACACAGTGAGGGATCAATAACTGTTGTCAGACGTACTTATAGGGGCGTATTAAATACTTAAGTTGTGAGATCCGAACAGTTTTTATTAATATCGACCATTCACTGTTCGAATCTCAGGCTCAGGAATTTGACAGAGAGCGAATTTGAGCGAAAGTTGAGCCGGGGAATTTACCCCATTACGTATCACGAGTTTCTGCAGTTGCTTTGTTGTTCATCTCATTTGTGTGTTTTGCATCATTGAGGATTTTTAAGTTGTCCCCTTTCTACAAAAGGCCCGTGCTTTTGCAACATTCTCCAATAGATGCAGTCCGATAACAGCCGATGCTGATTCACTCTACTTATCCAGATATTGACCCCTGGGAAGAGCACTGTGCACGCTCCTCGATTCTGGAAAAGAACTTCCTCACAGATAATGTTACATTCCCGCTCTCATGGCTCTTTTCATTCTATCGGCTTTTGTTTTGCACGGAATCTGATTCAATAGATCTTGTCACTGTGTCATTTCTTTCCATGTGGGCAGATCTTGTGAACATAATATCACAGTGGGATTGTAAATGCTGGAACCAGTCGAGACTGTCCGCTCTCCCACATACAATCCATGCCCAGGTTGCGTTCAGATCATGGTCTGAATCGTTTCCTTCGCTTTCCTGTCACTCTGGGATGATGTGAGCTGTGGAATCTATGATGTGAACTGCAGGAAACGTAGAAAACTGTATACACATCAGCTGCGTGAGCGATGGGACTCGCTGCAGTAACATCCCATGCTGATTCAGACAGCAGAAGCCTCCCCGTGACTTCGAGAAGCACAGAGACTGTTCTCGAATAGTGGGGAGAAGTTCAGTCTTTCCTTGCAGTTCTGCATTTCCTATCTGTCTCAGATCGCATTATTTGGATAAGGGTTCTGAAAAGAAGCTGATTTCTTTTGCATGCGTGATCTCCCTTTTTTTCACCTTTCCAGAAGTTCTATACTTCCCACTCCCACCAGACCCCTACCCCTCTCCACCATCCCGTGTTTGATAGGGAGCTGAGGACCGCGTTCAAGCTGCTCCCCACCAACACTGCGTGACAATGGAAGATGAGTTCGTCCAGTTATCAATGAAGACCGCCCTGTTCCGGAAAAGCAGCTAACGCAGCCTCCTGGAAGAAGCGAGTCAGAATGGAAAGGACCTGTGTTGAAAACTCTGTGCTTCTTTCACTCTGAAACTGCAGCAATAGCCTTAGTTAACCAAAAATACTCATCTAATTAATGGTTACGACGTCTGGCGCCATTCTGGCTCGTTTGTCTCGGGTGTAATATTGCCTCAGACAGGTGACATACATGCAAGAGGCCTCAGGTTCACCTTGCGAATGAGTATTCGAATTTTTGACTGAGACGATATAATTTTGATTAGATCGAGTTCAGATAAAGATTGCAAAGCTTGAATACAAACACAAGCAAGTTCACAAACCGCATCTTCTCGGCCATTGCTGCTCTGAGAAATGGATTGTCTAGCTTGAAATAATGCTGAACTTGCCAATGTGGATTTTACTGAGGGCACGTCCTATACGTAGTAACCTGAATTCCTGAATCTGGTCAAATTTTGCTTTTCTCACGCTGTGATCTGCATGTCCTTGATTAATATGATCCGCCTTGACCAATCGCAAACAAAGCTTTCCACTGTACGTAGGCCCATGTGATAATCAATCAATCAAAGCACAGTCATTTCCTCATTGCGTGGAGCCAGCAGAGCGAAGGTGGACTGCATGGCCTCAGTCTGCAGTGTGACACATTTTCGGATTCTGATTGAAATTGCAATTAAAACAGCAGAATTTGGGAAGTTACAGGGTGGTTATATTGACACAGCCGGGACACATCTGTGCCACAGTATATCACACAATAACAGTGAAGATCTTTTGACATCATCCTCGAAGGTATGCTACAAAAACCTGAAGATTGTGGGAAACTGCTGTGGTCAGCGATAACAGAGCGGCCCAGAGGGATAGTGTTAGGCGCATAATCCATAAAATTAATGAATGAAAAGCATCCTCAGCTCGATGACAATTCCAGCTTTCAGTGCGTGCACTGCCACTGCCAGAATTTCGCTATAACAGTGCTCCATTCTTCGCATTACATATTGATGAGCCTTCTACGTCCTTACACTCAATGGTATCTGAAATAGATACACCCACCACATTTATACATTTGAGGAAACACACGTTTGAAGTTATGGAAGCATTTTTTGCCGTTCTCTGTCGGTCTCTTATGACCTGATTCACAAAGTCACTTGCCTGAGCTGGGAATACATTGGCGAAAGTGAGAGAAATCAGTTGTGGCGTGTACCATGCCCATGACGCCTTGCAGTTATTCCCCACCTGTCTCACACAGCAGGGTCCTCCGGTGAAACGAACAGCCATGAATGACATGTGGATCAGTATGTTGGAGACAGCATTTCGACACAGACACAGTTTCCTATTATTAGAACAAGCACCACGAATGATGAATAACCTCAGAGAGAAGCAAGCGATAAAGATTTGCTGTGCACTCGATGAGCTGAACGGCTTCTGTCGGCAAGTGAATGATGTCACACGTCTCTGCCGTCTCTCTCCCTGTCTCTGTGACAGAGTGATTGAGGGATAAAAATAATGGCTCTCTTTTAATCCTCCCTTCCACATTGGACTACCTGCAGCCCCGGACCTTCTGGCTGTGGGGCTGGTTCTCAGCGAGTGAGGGTTTCATTTGGGGTCACTTCATCTGGGAGTTGGGACTCAGATGTTAACTGATGCCCGATTGCAGCAAAGAAGCCGACGCCTCTGAAACAAAAGCCTTTCAGCGGGATTGTTCTCCGAAGATTGATTCTGATCATCAAATGGGCAGCACAAAAATGCACGTATTTGAATTTTACTGAGGGAAGAGAGTCCACAGCCCATTTCTTTCTTTCCCACCAGCTCAGCATCTTTCGCTCTCTCTCAAATAAATGATATTTGGAGGAAGTTCGCAATCAAAGTTGCTAAGTTCCAGTGGTGCTCTTACACCTGGCTGTGCCGGTGAGAGGAAGCTTCAGAGCATATCCGCACTTACATCCTCTCATAATGCCTGCAAGTGGAGGGAAATGGCGGAATACTCTGCTAATAGAGGCAGCTCAGTCCACAGGGATGGGATAAACAGCACCGTCCCGCGTGGGTACATTCTGCAGATCAGACACGGTGCACTTTATTATTAGGATCATACCAGAGTGAGAGTACTTGAGAAGGCCAATCAGTCACTCGTACCTGATGGCAACTCGGGAGTTGCAAAAGATTGGTGAAAGTGGAAACACTAGTGATTTGTTCACGTTTCCAGTGTTTCCGTGAAGCAGGAAGCAGAAGAAGATACATTATGAAGCGATTGAGATCTGACTACAGGAGCAGAAAATAAGTTGTACAGCGCAGAGGAGAGGTTTGAAGTATTGAATTCTGGTTTTTGGAATGATTATGCTTTCACGAGGCCACGCTGCTACAGAAGGAACTGTCAGTGTCTCTCAACATTGTGATGTCACAGGCAAATGTCGCCCTTACACTGCAGGAAATTCCTTTTTCTAATGTGAGGGCAGTCCATATGTAAAGTAGCTTATATATCAAATCCGTTCACATAAATAATTCCACTGCACCTCAGTGTGTTGTATTGTCTCCTTTCCACTATACCTGTCATTGTGCATGCACTGAACGGCTTTACTCATTCTGTGTGTCTTTTACAATCTGGGTGATGTGGGGCAGTTGTATTGACCCATCTTCTGACAGAATTTTCCACTTCACTTCAGCCCGCCCTAACTTCGCTATCGGATCCCATTCCCGTTGTTTAGGTGTTAAACGTTCGTCTCAGACCCAGCCTGCCCTCACCCAAAATAAATGGAAAACTCAGTCACACTGCGATCACTGCAATCGAGGGATATCTTCACTCCAAGGTCATTGATAATTCCAAAGATAAAGTTAGGACTACAGGTGCTGGAGATCCGAGTTGATAGTGTGATGCTGGAAAAACACAGCAGATCAGGAAGCATTCGAGGAGAAGGAGAATTCAGTTTTCAGGCTTAAGCCTTCCTCAGGAAAAGATTTGTGAGTTGGGGCTGAGACATAAATACAAGTGTTGTGGGGTTGAGGGGAAATAGCTAGAAAGCAATAGATGGATGAATAAGAGGGAGAACATAATAGATCAGAACTGGCAGTGATGGAATGGGTCGAGAGGGCGGTGGCAAGTTGAAGGCTTGTGTTTGGGGGAGGGTAAATGACGAAACTGTTCGAATTCACATTTACCCCGTGGTCCTAAGCCAGAATGTGTAGCGTTCCTCCTCCAGGCGTTGGGTGGTAAAGGTTTGGCTGTGGAGGAAGCCCGGTACCTGCATGTCTTTGACGGGGGAGGAGGGAGAGCTGAAGTGTTCAGCCACGAGATGGTGAAATTCGTGGGTGCAGGTTTCCCAAAGATGTTCTCGGAAATGATATGCAGGAAGGTGTCCTGTCTCCCTGATGTAGAGGAGACCACACTGGGGGCAACGGATGTAGGAGATGACATTAGTAACTGTACAGGTGAATTTCTAACGGATGTGGAATGATCCCTTCGGGCCTTGGTTGGAGATGAGGGGACTGGTGTGGGTGCTAGTTTCATCCCTCTTTTCGTGGCAGTGAAACATGCCACTAGAGTGTTGTGGTCTGGTAGAGGGAAGAGTGGACATGAAGAGGGGGTCGTGGAGGGAATGGTCTTTTCGGAATGCTGGTAGGGCTGGGTAACGAAATATTTCTCTAGTAGTGGTGTCTATTTGGAGGTGGCATCAGTGGCAGGATATGATGCGTTTAATACGGAGATTGGTTAGGTGGAAGATGAGCAACAGGAATTTCTGTCCTTGTTGCGTTGTGTGGCGTGGGGTTCAAGGGTCTTGGTGTTTGAAGTGGAGGAGATGAGCTGGACGGCGTTGTCAACCACGTGGGAAGGCAATTAATGATGGTGCGAGAAAGAGACCGACTGTGTCTTTCTGAGGTGTAATTGGTCATCCTGGGAACACATGTAGTGGAGGCGGAGGAATTGGGAATAAGGAATGGAGTTTTTACATGAGATAAGGTTGAAGGAGATGTCGTCTAGATACCTGTGGGAGTAGGTGAGCTTGTAGTATATATCTGTAATTAGTCAGTCACCAGAGACGGTGATGGAGAGGTCCATGAAGGTGAGGGAAGTTGCCAAGATGATCCGGGTAAATTTGAGGTCGGGGTGGAAGGTGTTGGTAAAGTTGGTGAGCTATTCAAGCTCCTCGTTGGAGCACCAAGTAGCGCCAATGCATTCATCAATGTAGCGGAGGAACAGGCGGAGGATAGTGCCTGTGTAACTGCGACAGATGGACAGTTTCGCGTATCTGACAAACAGGCAGGCATACCAAGGTCCCATGCGGATACCCATGGCTACACGTTTCGATGGAGGAAGTGGAAAGAATGGAAAGATAAGTTGTTGATTGTGAGGACTAGTTCAGTCAGGTGGATGAGGATGTCTGTGATGAAGAAATGGAAGGCTTGCAGACTTCTGCCATGGCAGATGGATTTGTACAGGGATTGGATGTACATGGTGAAGATGACACGTTGGGGGCCGGGGAAATGAAGTTCATGGAGGAGGTGAAGTGCATAGGGGTGTCACGAATATTAATGCACATTTCCTGGACTGGGTAAGTAAGATTGTGACGAGGTAGGAAGAGATGATTCAGATGGGACAGGCGGAGGCTGAGACAATAGGTCGATTGGGGCAATCGGGTTTGTGAATCAAAGGAAGGAGGTTGAATCGGGGAGTGCATGGTTCACAGACAATGAGGTTGGAGGTTGTGGATGAGAGAGGCCCAGAGATGATGAGATTGTGGATAGTCTGGGAGATGGTGGTTAGGTGATGGGAGGAGAGGTCGTGATCGGGGTCAGTAGGAGAAGGTGCCTGCGAGTTGGCACCTGGCTTCAGCTTTGTGCCTCTGCCCGACTCACGAGCCTAATTCCTGATGAATGGCTTATGCCTAAGTCTTCCATTCTCCTGCTCCTCGGATATTGCCTAACCTGCTGTGCTTTTCCAGTACAACACTCTCTACTCATTCATTATTATTGTCTCATTTCACACTACCTATCACGCTGTCTATTTGATGCTCGAGAACACTGTTCTCATGAACTATGACAAGATCTGCCAATTTGAACCAAAAACAGAAATTGCTGTAAAATGACAGGCACCATCTGTGCAGATGAATCACAGTTAACGTTTCACATCCACTGGGTCCGTCTCTCCACAGATGCTGCAAGACGTCCTGAAATTTTCTAGCATCGACTGTTTTTGTATGATTTTCAACATCGGCAATTTTTTCATTTACGTTTTCTTCTTTTCTGCCAATATAATTTGGCTAAAGATTACGTTAAATGTTTTAAATATGACTGCGATGGAATGGCCAGACTTTAGCATCTCACTACTTTTATTTGGTTCACATGACCAATGCCTTTCCACTTGTTCACCGCACCCTACAGCTGCACTGCATATAAATTGACAAAATTGTGGCATTCTCTCGGATTGATAATCAGGAGCGAGATTGTTTGAAATTGTTCAAAACATAAGATAAACTGAGAGAATACGGGATATTAAACGGGAAACTGAAAGGGAAAGAGAGAACAGTGAATGACAATTTTTTGACAAAATTGAAATGTAATTGCTCCAGATTCAGAAAGTGTTTTCATCCACAAACATATCACAGTGTGGAATGTAATTTTTAGGACAGCCAATGCAAGCAGATTGCAAAATCTTAGTTTTAAAGTCTTGCTGCAACTGTTTTGGTTTCAATGAACGCACACATGGGATTCAGTGCTGTAATGATCCCCTAAACTGGAGAAGGAAATCCTTGCCTTCAAGAATACGTCCAGAATGTTCACTGATTCATCCCAGTAATGGCAGGACTATCTTTTGGAAGCGTATGAGTAAAATCATTCAATGTTCCATGGAGTTTTGAATGAGTGGTGAAGGGAATGTCTCCATTCACAAATTAATCATTCAGTAGAATTCAATACAGGGACCCATGAAATGATGAATACATTGAAAAAGAACATGTACATACGATACACGATAGCTACGACAATTACTATGTGAAATCTTTTGATTTCAGATCCACGGTGGCCTTTGGTGATGACATTTACTGTCCAGAACCAGTCTGCACTGGAATGACTGGAGACACAGTATGAAGTATTTGAACTTGAGTCGCCTTTAGAAATAGCTGAGGCTCACTCAGGGCACGGGGAGTTAGAGATGTTGGCCTTACAAACCTTTCAAACATTTCGTGGAAGAATAAATGGAGTGATAGATAATTTTCGATCCTACGGAGATGATGTTCGTGAACTGGATAGATAATAATTTACCTTATTGGAGTTTATACATAGTGACGTCATATTTAAAAAGCAAAGAGTTCATAGTGTAACTGTAAAATCTTCAGGTCACCCTCAGTGGGAGCATTGTGTATAATCCTTGTCCTCATTCTCCACCAAAAGCATGTAAAGAGGTTAGAAAGGACACCGACGCTGTTTCCTGGATAGCAAGATATTATAAAGCCAGGTGACGTTGTTTACTGAGACATAAAAATATCAGAAAGGATGCAAATGGGAAGATGGAAAAAATGATGGAGTTTATTCACGAGATCTGGAAATGCTGGAGCAGAAGCACCCAAGTTTGAAATCAACAAATGAGATTTTCACATAACGTGAGGTTTGAATGACTAAATCAGGGAAATCCCCTCTTTCGTGTGAATCAATAACTTTAGTTAGAGATTCAAAACCATTAGTGAATGATTAAGAAAAGTTTGAAAGAGAGTTTCTTTCAATCAATAGAGTTAGTTAAATCATGAACGACTTTCCAGAAATAAAACGTAAAAGCTGATTTCACAATGTTTTAAAAGATACACGAACAAACATACAAGGAGGGAATTTACCATTGAGAAAAAGTAAGTGTTGTTGCGTAAGAATTTCGAATTTGGTTGTCTTGAGACATAAAGACATTTCATGAACACGTAGAATTGATTAAGATTGAGTAAAAAACGTTCATGGATTGGTAAGGTGTGGCGTGTTATTCAAGGTGAAACTCTGTAAATGGAGCTGATGTCCTAAAATAACTGCAGACTTAAGTTATATCCTCATGATAGGAATTGAATCGTCACTTGGATTTGCAACACCTACTTTAAAGATTCGACCACATTCACATGATGTTATGTATATTTCGTACATTCTTTACTCCACCCAAGAAATGCACCAAGAAGACTCTGTTATTTTGTATTGTTAACCCTCTGTACTTCTCTGCAGCACACCATTAAAGAGTATGCTCAGACCAAAATTCAATTCCATACAATGTTCAAACCGTCCTAAGTGATTTTTCTTTTTTTGATTATTGCAATAACCTTTGTGACTTTGCAACAAAATGCGTAACATAAAACCAGTTCAACATTTATTTTCGCGAAATTTAAACCAATGCACATGGGAAACGTTATCCACCTGCTGAACAATCACCTTTGGCTCTCTCTCCACACATGTCTCTTCACGTTTTAACCACTTGCGGTATGTTTGTTAATCAAGGAGTCATTATCAAAAAAAGGTCATTTCTCAATCCACAAACACGGGTATTTTCCCATTAACTTGGCTTTGCTCAATATCCCCTTCTATCCGTACCCCTCAAGACAATGAATAATTGAAGCTGCTCCATGTGAGGCTCAAACTTAAAACTTCAGCACAGCACAGCCCACTGTACTGGCAAAGAAATACCATGCACTGTCACCTGCATCACAGGAGCAACACATTAATGCTTATCTCCGCATTCCTGGTTGTACCTTAACGTTTGGGAAACGCAAGTTCTCTGATCCCATGGCTAATAACGGGGATTAAACGATCATCTTCACCAGTGGTTCTGACCGCGAGTGAGGAAAATGGTGAGCTACTCATTGCAAAGATGGGTAGATGTTTGAAATATATAATTGCAACATTTGCCTTCACTAACCAATGAACATTTTGTTTTGTTTTTCATCTGTAGAAATCTTAAAATCTTCGACTTTAACAGACTCAATGGCAGATCTCCATTGTGTCTTTGGTATCAAATTCCAAATTGTAAAACCGCTCTGAATTCTTCCACCACAGTCCGCTTTTTGGTAGTGTTCCTGTTGTGGGAAATGCACTTCCCCGTTTGTCAACTGCTGCTCCCAGCATTCTCTCTGGCACTGCACTAATTTTCCTTCTGACACTTGCTCACTGTGTTGCTATGATCATATTTGGTGTTGCATGGCCCAGGAAAATGATACAGATCAAGGTTTTTGCATTGTTGAATTCAATTGTCTGTTTAGTCTTATTTAGGATTTTGAAAGTGTATGTTCTGTACAGAAGTGCTGGTCAAATACATCTGAGCAGAAGAATGGTGTTCCGAATAATGACATTGAGCACTATGCACTCTCCTCCAGTCTGGAAAACAATTCCTCACAGGCAATTTAATAGACAAGAGACAATCTGTGCAGGAGTAGGCCATTCTGCCCTTCGAACAACACTACCATTCATTATGATCATGGCTGATCATCCTCAATCAGTATCGTGTTCCTGCCTTATCCCCATAACCCTTGAGCCCACTATCCTTATGAGCTCTATCCAACTCTTTCTTGAAGGAACACATCCTGCTTTCTCGGGTTCTTCATTCCGTTGACTTCAAATCTTCGCAGAATTCAACAGACTTTGTTCCATAGTCTTTTCTTCATTTTTGTTCAGATCACTGTGAGCAGAGTGTCACAGTGGGAATGCCGTTGCCCCACAACCCAGAGGTCAGACCATCGTCTTGGGACTGTACTGTGCTATTTAGCATTTCACCAGGCCAGGGAGAAATATCTGCTGTTCTGCATAATTAACGCAATTCACTTATTCATAAGTTCATGCAGGCGTTCGTATATGTGACGAGGTGGCCGAGAGGTTAAGGCGATGAACTGCTAACCCATTGTGCTCTGCACGCGTGGGTTCACATCCCACTCTCGTCGCTGTTTTCAATGTTGCTATTTTTGCATGCTCACACCTGTCTTATTGAAATTGGAACTCCAATGGTCAATTCATATGCATCAACGCTATTATAAAATCTCAAAAAATAATTTGAGTCAGTTGCTTAAACTGCATTGAAACGTAGATCGCATTGGGATAAATGAAAAGTAACGCGATTTTCTTTTTCAAGTCAAGCTGCTGTGACCTTTTATCATATGAAAGAGATCCAGGAAAACCAAAATACAAGATATGCGAAGGGCATGTTTATGTAATGGGATTCTTAATGACTGTTTTGTCAAATGAAACCTGGAGCAGGTTGAGTAGAAGTGATTCATCTTGGTGAGAAGAGAACAGAAAGACAGCACAAAATAATGGAAATATTTCAAAAGGAGCAGGGCGTGGGTGCAGGTGCACCGAGAACTGGCGATAAATGCACAGTAGAGAATTGCCGATGTGGGTGCCATGCATGGATAATTACGCATTGTTCTCTCCCTCGCCCGTTGCTTTCGCCATTGATGAAGGCTGGGAACAAGGCACAGATAAACACAAGATGTGGGAAGCAAGCTCCAAAACGTTATGCACACACTGGATGCACACATTGAACTATGAACAACTGGAGAAGTCAGCATGTTCACTGTAGGGACCGAACCTAAACTGTGGATCAATAATCGCAAGTTCATGCAGCATTAGCACGAAAAATGATTTAATGTATCTTTATACGCATGTCATTAATAGACGTTTCGTTCTAATACCGGTGTGGTTGAAAGATGAGGACACCACATGTCAAGATAGGTGACAACGTAACCAAGTTTGCTTTGAAATTGAGATCCATTTCATCATTGTACACAGTGGACAAGTTCATTTTAAATAATACAAACCACATTCCCTCATCTGGAATAAAAGTGTGATTTCATTACAAACATTGCCCTTGCTAAGTAGCAGTTACACAACATGGAAAATATGATGTAATTTTTATTGAGCATACATCAATTAGCACCATTATCTAACTTCGGATTGACTGCAATATGCACATGATAAACAATATTTAAGAAAGAATGTCTTTTGGAAGTAAAGATTCGGTGATGACGAAAAATAATATTAAATTCACATGATGCGGATATTCCACCAATGGCTCCAATGGTGGAAATAGTCAGTGGGCACTATTTCTAAGTTGGTATAGAGGTGTGTGAGTTGCAAGGGTTGGGAGCTCCCACCTCATCTGGAGCAGCGTCTGCTCACATGGACCAGGGAGCATTGGTGCAGCAGGCTGGGAGTTCCCACCACACCTGGAGCAGCTTTTATTTACTTGGAGTAGCAGGGAGCATTGGGGCAGCAGACTGGGAGATCCAACCTCACCCGGAGCAGCTTTAATTGACGTGGAGCAGCAGGGAGCATTGGGGCATCAGACTGGGAAATCCAGCCTCACCTGGAGCAGTCTCTATTGACATGAAGCAGCAGGGAGCATTGGAACACCAGACTGCGGGATCTTACCTAATTTGAAGCAGCTGCAATCGACATGGAGCAAGGAGCTTTGCGAGATCCATCTGGGAGCTCCACTCTAACTTGGAGCAGCTTTTAATGTCAAGTAGCAGCGGGAAGCATTGGGACATCAGAGGGATAAATCCAACCTCAACTGGACCGCTTGTATTGACATGGAGGAGGGAGCATTTGGACATCAGAGTGGGAGCACCAACCTCACAAGGACCAGCTCTTAATGACATGTAGCACCTGGGAGCATTTTGGCATGAGAGTGGTAGATCCAACCTCAACTGGACCGCTTCTATTGACATGCAGCAGGGAGCATTGAGGCATCAGACTGGGAGCCCCAACCTAAATTGGAGAAGCTGCTATTGACATGGAGCAGCAAGGAGCATTGGAACGTCAGGTTGGGAGCTCCAACCTCACCTGGAAGAGAAGGGAGGATTGGGACATTAGGCTGGGGGAAAGGATATTCAACTATTCTAATCTGAAGTAAAGTAGGTTTCAAAACTCAGATGTTAATTGATTTATGAATAAACTTTCCCAGGAAAATAATTAATACTTTCGATACTAAAGACAAGCCCTGCTAATATCCAACTCAGGAAAATGCGTTGGTACAGAGAGAAATGGGAGCGATGTTTCATGTCTTTGTCTTTTCTTTTCTGGCCGACTCTGCACTGGATTACATCACCGCAAGAACGTTTTCATTCATTTCATGTTGTTCAGTTTCCTGCAAATAGGACAGGTCATTAACGTAATCTAAGTCTGAAAATTAATGAGAATATGCGACGTTATGATTAGGCTGGAGTTTACCTCTAATTATGGTGAAAACGCAGCAAAGTAAGTTGCAATTTTCTTGATCAGCAGCGACCACATTGATTGGCTGCTCAAATTGTGAATGGTAGTTTTTTTTAAGACAATTTGAAGTGGATCATTGATGGTGATTATCTTTGTTGTTTGTTCACCTTGTGACTGTTACTGTTATTGCTCATGTCATTGTCAGCACCACAGCTCTGCAGCGTGTAAAATTTCAGATGTACATCTGGCCAGTGGTACAGCCATTCTTATAGCTGGCTGCGGATCAGGCAGGTGCAGGTTCAACTTTTTCTTGGTGCAAGCGCATTGTAGAGATTCAGCACACATCCAAACCTTTTTTTTTGTTACACTGAGGTGGATAATATTTGAAATTTTCACCTCCACGAACGAAAATTCGTTTACTGTCTTCAACCAATTAAACATTACCAAGAGCTCTCAAAGTTAAAAATCACATTGCATCAGATTGTATCGAACAAGCATATTTTGAAGCACCAGTGTTCCGTGCACTGTTTCTTCATCAGGTGGTTGTCAACTGTTGGTCTATAATCTGGCTTTGTATGATTTTTAAATTTGTCCATCCCAGTCCAACACCAACACATCTAAGTCATGGGTACCATCGACACCACGGACGGTCAGTTAAAGTCCAGATGATCTTCCAAACGATCGCGCATATTGACACACACATCAAGTTTGTGCAGAAAGACACCCACCTGATGAAGGAGCGGCTCTCTGAAAGCTAGTGTTGCCAAATAAAACTGCTGGACTATGCCCTGACGTTGTGTCATTTTTAACTTTGTCTACCCAACTCAAACACTGGCACTTCCATATCATTGAGAACATCAGTCATGTCCCAGCGCAGTCAGAGAAGGCAATCTTGGAATAGCCTCACTCACTGTTCAGAAGGTACGTTTAATTTTCAGAAACCAACCCACTCAATCGTAAATTACTACAGATTGCTAATGTGCTGAGCTGTTTGTTTTAGCTTTACATTAAATGGAAGCCGGTTAGCTCAGTCCGCTGGCTAACTGGGTTTTGGTATAGAGTGAGTCTAACAACGTGGGGTTAATTGTCGCACTGTCTCAGGGTGCCAGAAGGATTATCATCTCCTCTGCTTACGTGATCTGTAATACAATGTGACTCGAGTGAGTAGGAATGCACCTGTCGATGTCAAGCATCATTATCATTGCCATTGATTGCCTTGGTTTTTTGGTCACAATGTCCAGGAACGGGACTGAGTCCTTTTAATACTCACTGATTTAATGGGATACAGAAAAATGTTGTGCAAAATAGACTTGGTTGAAAACTGCGGTTCCAAGGGTCGCTGCGTTGTTCACAGAAAATGTTACAATTATCACAGGTCTTCTCACTCGGTCGGCTTCAATTCGGCACAGAATTCGATTCAACCACACTTCACGAACATGCTTCTGTACGATCCTACAGACAACATGAAACACACTGCACTCATCATTAATCTTCACCATGGCTTCATCCAAGGACATAATGCACAGTTTTCATGAATACTGAAGACATAAGAATGTCATGCAAAAGTAAATTGAATTATTGTCTAAATTGTAAAGTGATAAGAATCTAGAGTAAGATACAGAACGCCCGAAATTCATGTTTATTACCGTGGTCAGAAATCTAGTCAGAAAAAGTGGAAATCTGTCCCTGAATCCCCAATATCTAACGGGCAGTTTGCTCCATGTGTCTAGTTGGAAACCTGTGTGAAGGAGCATACAGCTTGAAAGAGCACCAGGGAGAATCCTCCACTGTCTGATCTGAAGCTACAACAGTAGCTGTGAGAGCGGTGGGATAAAGGGGAGGACCTTGGTATTCTGTGGTGTAGATTCACATTGTCATCATCATGCTATAGTTTAAAACCCTCTGTCAGAAACAGCACAGACTGAGAGGAATAGGAGGGGCCATTTCACCCGCCAGCGCTACCCCGTCATTTGACATAATTACGGCTGATCGAACAGGTCAATGTCTTTTCCCAGCCATCTACATCAACCTATCGCGCAAAGGGAAAAAGACACTGAATAAATCGAAACACTCTGTGCAACCGTGGGAGGGAACTGTGTTGAAAGACAATGGGTATCTGTAGTGTGTTTTGTGAATGAGCAGCCGATTCCTGGCTGATCATATTTCAAATGATATGATTTTCTTAAAACTCACCACCAAGAAAGTGAGGAACCTTCTCTGGTCAGTAGCAGGGACGAGAACTCCAGACGATGAGAACTGACGATGAAGCAGAACAATCATTGAATCAGCTGAAATCTGAACTAAATTGCGATTCTGGCGGGAATCAAACCCACAAACTGTGAATCGCGATCTTAACAATGCAGTAGATGTCCACCACGTCTTTCATTGTTCCACTGAGCTGCGCTAGCCTCCATTTTACTGCACCGAAAGTTACAGTATTCAAGTCTTTCAAAAAATATCTGTTTATCTTCGCCCCACCTTCCAGTACCTGGTCCTTATTCATGCATGCTCTAGCTCCTCAAGTGTTCGGATGAATACTCCTGAAGCATTTGGATGACACTTAGCTTTACCACACGTTCAAACATTGAGTTCCAGACAAACAACACTCTCCGGTTGTCAACATTCTTCCTAAATCTTCACTGAACATCCTCCCTGTAGCGTGTCATCTATAACCCTGGTTATTTACCCTTCTCTTAAGAAGATAATTCCTGTCAAACGTATCTATCCCCTTTCTGTGCACGTTAATCAATTTCTCTCTCAGCTTTCTCCGCTCTCAGATAAAGAGCCCCAGTCGAGCTCATCTATTTTTGCATTGGCGAGAGTGTAGTACTTTAAAAGCACAGAACGTTTGGCAGCATCCGAGGAGCAGGAGAATCGATGTTTCGGGCATAATCCCTTCATCAGGAATGAGGCTTTTGAGTCGGGGTTGAGGAAGGGGAATGGGATTGGTGGTCAGGTAGCTGGGAAACCGATAGATGGATGAAGAGCTGTAGAAGGTGGTAGTTCGGAGGGGCAATGATGGCTGGGTCCAGAGAGCAGTGCCTAGCCGTAGGCTTGGGATTGGTATAATGTTGGGGGAGGTGAAATGAGGAAGCTGTTGAAATACACATTTACCCCGGATGGTTGCAGGGTCCTATGGTGGAACAAAAGATTTTCTTCCTCCAGGCATCGGCTGGCAATGGAATGTCGGTGTTTTTTTTTTCCCGAAACATCGATTTTCCTACTCCTCAGATGCTGTCTGACGTGCTGTGCATTTCCAGCACTACACTCTCGACTCTGAGCTCCAGCACCTGCAACCCTCACTTTCGCTTATCTTCGCAGGGGGAATGGTCGAGCTCAGGCACCACATTGATAAATCTCCTCTGACCACAATCCCGTCCAAACGCACGTTTCCTGAAGGCTGGCAATCACAACACAATAAAGTTATCAAAAGAAATGTAGAGATATCGGAACAAAATCAGCAGGTCGAGTGCATCTGGGGAGAAATTTTCGAGCCAAACCATCCGCCTTTGGAATGAATGGTATGTGTAGATGGGGTAGGAACGTGAAAGAAGATGGGCAGGGTCTAAAATGATTGAACTCCATGTTGGGTACTGAAGATTGCACGGTCTCTCATTCGGAAATGACGTGCCACTCTTCCAACTTGCACAGGCCATGCGGGAGCTCTGCAGCAGACCAAACTGACATGGAGGCATAGGAACACAGTGGGAATTTGCAGTGACAGGAATCTAGAAGCTCAAGTTCTTTTTCTGCTTGCAGACAGAACATAGGTGTACTCGCGTTTGTCACCCATTCTGTTTGTCTCTCCCCAGTCTTGACGAGATCACATTGTGAGCAGGAAATGCAGTTTGCTAAATTGAGTGAGAGGCAGATAAATCACTGGAACTTTACACAGTGAGGAGAGACATCCTAAACAAGTAGCATTGCATCTTCTGAGATTTCGTGCAATTGTGCCATATGGGGAAGTGTTGGGTGCCAAGGAGGACTGGATAATGGTGCTCAGAGAGAAATTGTCCTACATAGTGTCAGTATCCAGTGGTATGGGCGAGTGGGGAAAGGGCAGTAGAATGTATATTTTCCTGAGCTACCTCGGCGGCACGGTGGCACAGTGGTTAGCACTGCTGCCTCACAGCGCCTGTAGACCCGGGTTCAATTCCCGACTCAGGCGACTGACTGTGTGGAGTTTGCACGTTCTCCCCGTGTCTGCGTGGGTTTCCTCCGGGTGCTCCGGTTTCCTCCCACAGTCACAAAGATGTGCGGGTCAGGTGAATTGGTCATGCTAAATTGCCCGTAGTGTTAGGTAAGGGGTAAATGTAGGGGTATGGGTGGGTTGCGCTTCGGCGGGTCGGTGTGGACTTGTTGGGCCGAAGGGCCTGTTTCCACACTGTAAGTCTAATCTAAAAAAAAAGTAAACACCTCACTACGAGCAAAACTACCTAATGATTTTCATTCCAACACTCCCCCACGCTGATTCAGACAGCACAGTTCTTATTCTGACATGTCCGTTCGAGAATGGAAGGACAGGTGTTAATAACCCACTCTTGTAACTGTGTACCTGTATTGCTCAATAATAATCGCTTAACTATCCGAACCCCTTTTTAAATCACTTGATACAGAGCCTTGTATGTCTTGGCATCACAAATGCACATCTGAATACTTCGGAAAGTTATGTGGATTTTGCCTCTCCGATCCTTGCATGCACTGTGTTTCAGATTTCAGCCACCCACTGCTTGTAAACGTATTTCCACGAATTCACTGTAATCTTTCCGCCTCTGACCTTAACTCGATGCCCGTTTGTGATGGAAATCGCCGTCAAAGTGAAACATGCATTTCAGTCTAGGCTATCCATAGTCCTTTATATTATGTACATCTTAATCATGCTCCCTCAATCTCCTCTGCTCTTATAAATACAAATCCAGTTTGTCCAATATCTCTTCTTCAGCCCAGACAATATCCTGGGAAATCTCCCCAGCATCGTTTAGAGTGCGATCACATCCCTGCTATAATGTGAACGGCATAACTACACACAATAATCTCGCCAGAGCTGAATGAACAAGTGAAATAAATGATGTGGAAGTCCACAGAACCTGGTGTTTTTTTAAACAAAGTTTATTTTCCTCAATGCGGCCCTCTGCCCTTTTCCTGAGACTGATGTTTCAATAATCGCTGGTCCATGTCAGTAAAAGCTGCTACATGAGGAGTGATCTCACAGCCGCGGTATAGAAATGGATCAACTGGGTTGAAGGTCCCGATAGTGAGATTTGCGCATGGTCACACAGCAACAGTGAGCACAGCAGCACAGACTGAATGAAGTCAATGCGAAAGTGACTGTAAGGGAAATGGGAGGCGGTACTTAAAGAGGGTAAGTGATTGCAGGATGCAGGGAAGGAAAGGGGTTTGATGGAAAAAACAATCATAATGTCTGAGAATGCTTTCATGTAACATCAACTAATTCCTTTTTGTGTTTCTTCAGCATGAATCACAAGGAGTAAAATGCAGTAACTCGGATTCCAACGAGCTTTCTGCGGCCACAATGCAGAATACTTTAACATTCAAACCATAAATGAGTCATGCAGGGAAATGCATTTTACAAAAATACCCAGCAATTATCACAGTGACAGAGGATATGTTAGGTAGAGTAGCAGATGAACAATAGGAATATTAGGCGAGCGATAGCAGACATGTGGGAAATCAGAATTAGATGAATTTTAAATTCGATATCCCCAGACGCTGTGGTGGTTCCATCAAGTACTGCATGTTGAATACTGAGTTTGATAGAATTCTAGAAACAAAAATGTTCAGGGCCGAGTGCGGGATATTGGTGCAATGTATGTTTCAATAACAATGAGTTTTATAACGGTTGCTTCACAAACTTTCCCACACAAGGAGGTACCCATTGCTGCAGTTAGTCACACAATCCCAGTTCCAAGAACCGGAATCAGACAAACTTCGTGGCGCAGCCGCCAATACAAAACAGGAAGTGGGGTTGGAAATGAGCACGTGAAGCTATTCTGTTGCATCAGTGACATGATTGGTAAAGGCGCGGTCATAGACTCATAGACATGTACAGCATGGAAAGAGACTCTTTGGTCCAATCCGTCCATTCCGACCAGATGTCCCAATCCAATCTAATTCCACCTGACAGCATTCAGCTCATGTCCCTCCAAACCCTTCTTATTCATATACCCATCCAAATACCTTAGAAATGTTGCAATTGCAACAGCCTCCATCACTTCGTCTCGAAGCTTATTCTATACACGTGCCACCCTCTGTATGAAAAAGTTACCCCTTAGGTCTCTTTTATATCTTTCCCTTCTCAATCTAAATCTATGCCCCCGCGTTCTGGACTCCCCGACCTCAGGAAAAAAAAAACTGACGATCTATCCAAGCACGTGAAATGATGAGGCTGGGTGTGATTCTGGTCAAAGACGGGGTGGAAAGGCATATTGGTCTCAAATTATCATATTATTAACAATCAGCAGCAGCATTAACCCGCACTGTGGATTGGCTCAGAGGAAGCCTGAGAATTGGAATTAGATTGGATGACTTGCAGTGTGACCACACCGACCCGCCGAAGCAACACACCCATACCCCTTTACCAAATTTTAAGGGCAGTTTTAGCATTGACAATTCACCTGACCAGCACATATTTGGACTGTGGGAGTGCACCCATGCAAACACGGGGAGAACGTGCAAACTCCACGCAGTCAGTCACCTAAGTCGGGAATTGAAGCCCGGTCTCTGGTACTGCATGGCAGCAGGGCTAACCACTGTGCCAACATGCCGCCCACGGTGAAAGCATTCTCAAAGCGGCATTTTGTTATCTTAACAGTAAGAAATGATTTTGCTCACATCATCTCCACATCAATCTCTTGCTCCACTGAACACTCCAATCCAGTGTACATTGATTCTATTCCAACATTGAAATGTGATCTGTTCTCTCTCCATCTGGGATAATCTGAATTGACAATGTCATTCTTTGAATGGAGAAATGCAGCAGGGACTTGTTAGTGCAGCGGCGATCTATTGGGATAGTAATATTTGGAGACTGGAACGTGGCAGTTGCTGATAGTTAAATTCGATGTATAAAATCTGGAAAATAAAAGCAATCTCAGGAACAGCAAAAATAACTTTATATTGCTGAAAATCCATTCATGCATGTCCCTTCGAAAGGGAAATCTGCCGACCGTAATGAATTCTGTTAACATGTGACTCCAGACCCACAACAATGTGGTTCACCCATCACTTAGTTCAAGGTGAATTAGAATTAACAACAAATGCTCTTCAATCCAATGATAGCCACACTCCGTGGAAGAATAAGGAGCTGTTAATCCCAACCAGCAATGAATCATGTTTGGATGCGTGTTTCCAGTGAAATGCCACTGGACTCTGATGTAGATCAATGGTTTAGACTTAGTTGCAGGAGCAATGATTTAGAACTTTGCTGATGATGCAACAAATGGTCGTGAAGTTGACTATGGTTCAAAATGTCAGGGACTGCTGGGATGTATCAATCAGGTGGAAAGGTAAAATGCTGAATGGAATTGAATTCAGACCAATGAGTGTTAATGAATTTGGGGAGAAGAAACAATGACAGTGAGCATTCTGTGTGGTGTAGACAGACAAAGAGATCATGGAGTTGACATGCACGATTTCTGAAGATCAATGGACAGGGAAATCAGTTGGCCTGAAGTATGTACGGCAGGAGCTGGATTCAAATAAATATTAGAGTGGTTCTGAAGAAGCATAGCAGGTCAGGCAGTATCTGAGTTGCAGAAAAAAGTGACTTTCCGGGCAAAAGACCTTCATCAGGAATAAGTCTGGGAGCCTCAAGGGTAGAGACATAAATAGGAGGACTGGGTCTGGGAAGAATTTAGCTGAGAGTGCAATAGGTGGATGGAAATGGGGTTAAAGGTGGTAGGTCAGAGAAGAGGGTGGATCGGAGGGGTAGGAAGGGAGATAAACAGGTGGGACAGGTCAGTTGGATGATGCCACGCTGGAAGGTTGGAACTCGGATAAGGTGGTCGTGAGGAGATGAGGAAACAGGTGAAGACCACATTGATGCCCTGGGGTTGAAGGGTCCCGACATGGGGGTTGAGGCGTCGGGTGGTGAGGGAATGGTGGTGGAGGAGGCCCAGGATCTGCATGTTGTTGGGAGAGTGTGGATGGGATTTGATGTGTTCGGTCTTGGGGTGCTCAGGTTGAATGTTGCGGGAGTCCTGGAAATGTTCACTGAAATGCACTGGGAGAAGGTGTCTGTTGGTCCCAGTGTGGAGGAGACCACACCTCTTGTGCTACCGGTATCCTGTATTCCCAATTCCTCCACCTGCATCGCATCAGCTCCCAAAGGAGAAGCACAGCATTTCCGGCTGCATACGAGGAGCAGTAAGATCGACGTTTCAGGCAATAGTTGAGCTGGGGAGGAGATGAAGGTAATAGGTCAGGGAAGAGGGTGGAGTGCATCGTTGGAAAGGAAGATTGGCAGGGAGGATAAGACATGGGGACAGTGCTGAGCTGGAAGTTTAAACTAGGGTGAGGTGGGGGAAGGGGAAATGAGGAAACTGGTTAAGTCCACATTGATGCCCTGGGGTTGAAGTGTTCCGAGGCGGAAGACAAGGCGTTCTTCCTGCAGGCGTCGAGTGGTGAGGGAGCGGTCGTGAAGGAGGTTCAGGACGTCCATGTCCTTGGCTGAGCTGGAGCGGGAGTTGAAATTTTGGGCCACAGGGCAGTGTGATTGATTGGTGCTGGTGTCCCAGAGATATTCCCTGAAGTGCTGTACTCGGAGGCTTCCAGTCTCCCCAATATAGAGGAGGTCACATCGGGAGCCGTGGATACAATAAATGATATTAGTGGGTGTGGAAGGCTCCTTTGCGGCCTTGGATGGAGGTGAGGGAGGAGATGTGGGCGCAGGTTTTGCAATTTCTGCGGTGGCAGGGGAAGGTGCTAGGACGGGATGGGGGGTTGTTGGAGGGCATGGACCTGACCAAGTAGCCACGGAGGGAACTGTCTTTGCGGAAGTCAGAAGGAGTGGGGAGGAAAATATATCCCTGGTGGTGGGGCCCGTTTGGAGGTGGCGGAAATGTCGGTGGGTAATTTGGTTTATGCGAAGGTTGGTTGGGTGGAAGATGAGCACCAGGTAGGTTCTGTCCTTGTTACGATTGTAGGGGTGGGGTGTGGAGGGCGGAGGTGCGGGATGTAGACGAAATGCATTGGAGGGCATCTTTAACCACGTGGGAAGGGAAATGACAGTCTCGAAAGAAGGAGGCCATCTGGTGTGTTCTGCACTCGGTACTTCATTGTCCCTACTTCTATCCCCCTCTCATTTATCTCTCTACCCTTCAGGCACTCTGCCTTTATTCCTGTTGAAGGGCTTTTGCCCGAAACGCCGATTTTACTGCTCCTTGGATGCTGCCTGAACTGCTGTGCTTTTCCAGCTTCACTCTGACCTAACCTCTGGTTTCCAGCATCTGCAGTCATTGTTTTTACCCACTGCTCCCAAAGGACCAGTTCCACCACATAACACACCAGATGGCCTCCTTCTTTAAAGACAAGAACATTCCCTCCTATGTGATTGAAGATGTCCTCCAATGCATTTCATCCATGTTCTGTACCTCCGCCCATGAACCCCACACCTCCAACCACAACAAGGACAGAACCCCACTGCTCCTTATCTTCTATCTCACCAACCTCCGCATAAATCACATCATCCACTGACATGTTCATCACCTGTAAACGGATTCCACCACTAGGGATATGTTCCCCTCCCCACCCTATCCACTTTCCGCCGAGGCCATTCGCTCTATGACTGCCTAGTCAAGTCCACCCATCCCTCCTGGCACCTATTCCTGTCACTGCAGGATTTGCAAAAAATGCACCCTCACCTACACCCTCATTTCTGTCCAAGGCTCCAATTGAGGCTTCCACATCCAACAAAGTTTCACCTGCACTTCCATACATATCATTTCTTGTATCCGTTGCTTCTAATGCGGTCTACTCTAAATTGGGGAGACTGAATGTCTTCTCACAGAGCACATCAATGAATATCTCCAGGACACCCGCAAGAATCAACCACAGTGCTCCATGGCCAAACATTTCAACTCCCCCTCCCACGCTCCCGAGGATATGCATGCCCTGGGTCTCCTCCATCGCTACTGCCTCAGCACCCGATGCCTGCAGGAAGAAATACTCATCTTCCGCCTCGGGACATTTCAACCTCATGGTATCAATTTGGACTTCAACAGTTTCCTCATTTCCCCATCCTCTACCTTACCCCAGTTTTCTTCATTTCATTTTATTAATTTTGCTGCAACTTCACTCTGTTCATTGCAATGATCGGAAGTGAATTGGATTTATATCATTGGAACTTTTAATGTTGCATTCAGGTTTGCTCCGAATTTATTTCAGCTTAAAGAAAATACTGTTGAGAAAAACAGAAAGTTAAACTACAAAACAAGATGCCAGTTTTGATGCTCAGTTACGTTGGCAGATTTCAGTGGGTATCAAATGAACCCAACATCATGCCGATTGTCCTTCCATCTTTAAGGCGTGGGATTAAAGCAGGAAATCGATCTCCAAGAGACAGGTCACTTCCTATTCATTATGGAATATCTTTCTTTGACAATATACATAATCTGCTCAGTTCCATTTATAATGTTACACGTAGAATATTAATATAAATCTTTCAAAACTCTCATGGGTCTTTGCTCAATATTATTCAGCTGCATACGTTTCCGATATTTCTTCACATCTAAATTCGTCCAAATTAGACATTGTTTCCTCACAACTTCCACCGCCCACACACCTCCCCTCCACCCACACACACACCCTACATTTACACTTTTACCTGGCCACAGGCTGTCTCTCTCCTGGTGTAACTCACTGCTTCTGTGTCTCGAAATGTGTCTCTCCAAATATTTGGAAATGGATTCTCAGAGTGACAGAAATTCTGCTCTCATTATTTCTTTGCACGACATCGATGGTTTTGAAAGCCTGACGTTCAGAAATTTGCGAACTTGAAAGAGAGAATTTACCACATATTTACTCTCTCCAAACCTTAAATACTCCGGAAAACTTCCATTCGGTTTTCCTTCGTTCAGTTTCAAATTTTCCAACACACAAATAAATGAAATTTCATCCCCACGAAACGCCGTCAGCATCGTCTCTAATGTCTTAGCAGCCCAGTAAGCGCTGGCAGTGTCCTCTCTGATAGGATCACAGATTCCCAACCATGCAGATAGTACAATTCAGGCGATCAGGTCTGTAGGGACATTCGAAACACCATCTCAACCAGACCTAGCTCCAGTCTCTATCCTGGCATGCCTCTGGCTTGTGACTTCAAATAAACCTGTTGGAATGAAACCTGGCACCGTGTGACTGCTGACCTTATCACTGCGTTACCCATGGCTAACTCACTTTACTTACTGAATTCACTCCCTGAACACATCAACGAATTTAACACGACAAATCCACCTAACCTACAGACTTACCAGCAGTGCGAACCAATGAGCAAATGTACCATCATATTGAACACTATCCATATCATGTTTAATGGCTTTATACACTGGCAACGCAGCCGAGTGAAAGCAAGCTGCGCCCTCAAACCGAGCTCAATGCATCCAAACGCGGTTCTGCGCTGTACAGCATCATTAGTGCTGCTGGAAATGTTTCTGCACTCAGATCTGAATGGGTTTACTCTGTTTTCTTCCTCAGATTGCTGCTTTATATAAACACACAGTCAGGAACAACTCTATATAATGGTTTTCATTGCAACACGAAAGACAATGTGCAGTTTGCAGAAGTTACGTGTTTGAACTTTCACTGACACACTCTCTCCCCAGGAGCTGCAGTCCTTCCCCAGCTGATTCTGACAGCACTGTCCTTCCTGTGACATAACCAATCGAGAATGGAAGGCCAGGCATTAATAACCTTCATGGGGGAACAGAGCGACAGGTTTAAAACATTTACGATGCCCCCAGCGGAGAATTGAGCCCAGTGATAGGCGGGGACACTAAGCGCGATACTGTGGAAGACAACACAATCAAAGGAGGCCCTGCAGCCTGTTGTGGCCGCACTTGTCCAAGACAACTGCTTAACGACATGAAACAAGATTTCCATTATTTAACCCATAGTCTGATATGTCTTGGCATCACAAATTCACATCTGAATTTTATTCAGGTTAAAAGAGTTTCCGCCTCTCTGACCGTTTCTGCACAAATAATCAAACCTTTCTGCCTTTTCCCAAAATATCTTGGCCCCAGTGTTCAATCCCTCCATCAATAACAAACGCTTCTTTCAGTCTATCCTATCCATATCCCTCATTATTTTGTACATCTCAGTCATATCTTCTCCAATCTCCTCTGCTCGGCGACAAACAATCCCAGCCTGTCCAATCTCTCCTCATGACTGAAACTCTTCAGCCCAGACAATATCCCAGTGAATCTCTCCTGCAACGTTCGCAGTGCCATCACATCATTGTTATACTGTAAATTGCAGAACTGCACACAGTACTCTAGCGAGAGCTAAATTAACTTTTTTTCCAATCTGTTACAGAATGAGGGCGTCGCTGCCATGGGAGTATTGATTGCGATCCCTAATTGCACAGCGGGTAGTCGAGACTCAACCGTATTGCAGTGAGTCTGGAGTCACATCGAGGCCCGACCAGGTAAGAATGGCAGGTTCCTTCCTCAAAGGACGTCAGTGAACACGATGATTTTGTTGTTTTCAACAATTGGCCATGTATTTATAGGTGTTATTAGATTCGTAATTCCAGATATGTATTGTATCCCAATCTAACACCTGGCATGGTTGGAGTCAAACCCGGGTCCCTGGTTCATTTGCTTGGTATCTGAGTTAACAGTCCAGTGGTAACAGTGCTCGGCCATTGCGGAAAACCCGTGAAACTAATCTTTCTGAAAGAAGTCGCTTTTCCTCGATATTGTCCTGTACCATTTTCCTGAGCTTGACCGTCCATAATCGCAAGTCCATTTCAGTAAAAGCTGCTACCTGAGGATTGGCCTCACAACAGCCGTAACCAAATGGATCAACTGATCTGCAGGTCCCGATGGTGGGGTTGGGGCACGTTCACCCAGCAACGGTGACCGCAGCAGCACAGACTGAATGGTATCAATGTGAGAGTCAGTGTTGGATTCTGCAGTGCCTTAATGAAATAGGAAATGACTCCACAACCACATGATGAAAGAGCCGCGCTCAGAAAACTAGCGCTCAGTTAAATCTGTTAGACACCTGGTGTTGTGTGGTTTTTAACTTTTTACACCACAGTCCAACACCGGCATCTCTAAATTAATGTAATGGGGGTGTGGGATGAAACGTTCAGTTAGTGATCGTAGGAGGGAGTGAAATCTCTGAGAACGGGTGGATTTGAATTCTGACATGAAATACAGAGATGTGAGCGAGCAGAATTTGAAGGGAAAAGACCATCACCTTGGAAGAAGTTACCTTATCCAAACAACTGATTCCTTTGTGTTTCCCAAGAGCTGGAGCAGATAGAGCAATTATTGCCATGACTCGGATCCGAACCGAGGTTACTGCGGGCACAATGCAGAGTACTAACCACTATACGATCACGGCATTCCACAGATGAATGCACTGATCCGGTGCAATAAGTACAGTCTCATAGGACATATTAGGCAGCGCACCAAATGCACAATATCAGTGCTAAGCGCACAGTGGCAGATTTGTGGGAACTCAGAATGGGCTGACCGTTTAATGTCGATTCCCCCAGAAGCTGTGGTGATTCCATCATTAATATGCTGAAGGCTGAGAAAAGTAGATTTCTCCAAAATATCAAAAACTCCGGGGACAGTGCAGGTATTGTTGAAACGTATGCTTCAATCGTAATGCAGTTTAACATTGGCTCCTTCACCAGTTTCCCCACACAAGGCAGTAACCATTGCTGCCACATAGTTTCAATTCCCAGTCCCAGAATCAGAGGAACTGAGTGGTGCAGTCGCGAAGATGTGCGAAAAAGCTTTATGAGCCAATGGGTGGTTGGAATTTGGAATATACTGTCTGCATTGTTCAGAGCGACAGAAACCCTTATAGTCTGAATAAATATTCAGATGTGAGCTTGTGATGCCAAGACAGAAAAGGCTGTGGGGTAAGAATTGTGAAACGTGATTCAGTTCATTAGGCAGTTGTATTTGAGAAGTGTGGCCACAATTGGTTGAAGGGCCTCCTTTGACACTCGTGTTCTCGGCAGTATAGTAGTTCATATCCCCGCCTGTCACAGGGCTCTATTCTCCGCTGGGGACAGTGTAAATATTTTAAAACTGTCGCTCCATTTCCAAGTGCGGGTATTGATACCTGTCCTTCTATTCTCGATGGGGCATGTCACAGGAAGGACAGTGCTGCCTGAACAAAGGTGGGGAAGGATTGCAGCTCTCAGGAAGGCTGTGTGTCAGTGAACGGCCAAACACGTGCCTTCTGCAAACTTCACCTTGTGACTGTGTTGGAATGAAAAGTATTTGACAGACTTGTTCCGGATTGAAGTGTTTACTAGAAGCAGGAAACTGAGGAAGAAACAACGTAAACACATTCAAATATGAGTGCAGAAACATTTCCCGCAGCACGAATGAAATTGTAAAGGACAGAGTACCGTTTCGATACATTGAATTTGGGTTCATTTATTCTGATGAGGCTGTTACCAGGGTATAAAACCATTACAAAATGATACAGCATTTACTCAGTATGATGGAACATTGTCTCAGTAATTCGCACTGGATTTCAGAGGGAGGGTTGTGTTGATTGGTAAAGTTAAGTTGCCGTCTCGTGTCCAGGGAATGAATTAAGTAAGTTAAGTGAATTAGCCATGGGTAGTGTGGGGATAAGGTCAGAAATCACAGGACGTCAGATTATACTCCAACAGGTTTATTTGAAATCATAAGGGGGGAGGAATTCGCATTCTTCAGGTGAAATATATGGAAATAGGGAGGGGAGGTGGGTCTAGGTGAGATGCTCTTCAGAGAGTCGATACCGGCCCGATTGACTGAAATGCTCTTTCTGCACTGTAGGATTCTGTGATTCCATGAATTGATAATGACGGGGTTTACTGGGGTGTAAAGCCATTAGAGAAGATGCTGATGGGGGTGTACTGAAGATGAGATTTTATTCACTTGTCTTCTTGGAAAACTGACATCAGTTATCCTTGAACCAAGGAAGACTTAATGTTTTTTTTTGCAGGTTATGAAATGTGTGGTCAGAGTAAATAGGTGGAAAATTCCATCTTTCAAGTAAGTAAACATCTAGATATCAGGTGTTCAATACCTTTAATCAAACCTTTGAAGGAGAAAGAAATGATGAGAACAGAATCGCTGTCACTCTGAGAATCTGGTTTTCAAAATATTTGGAAAGGCACATTTGTTGACATGCAAGGAATAAATTTCACAAGGGGAGACACAGGGTGTGGGTAGGTAAAGGTGTAGGGATGGGATGTAGTCGGACGGAAGTTGCGGGGAAACAATGTCTAAATTAGTTGACTTTAAATGTAAAGAAATTCTTTTAATGTGTGCAGCTGAATAAGATTCGGTTCCAAAAGTCTGCATTTTGAAAGATTTGGCTTAATATTCCACCTAAAGCATTGTAAATTGAACTGAGTGGATTTTTATTTATTGTGAAGGGAAGATATTACATAATGAATAGGAAGTGACCAGTTGCTTGGAGAACGACTTCCTGCTTTCATCACATGCGTTCACATACTACAGATCGGGAGCGCAGGTTTATCCAGTTGGGTTGTTCATGAGTATTTTAACCTAACACTTCACACAAAGATCTGATCAGTATTTCAAACAGTCACTCGGCATTGGAGCCACAGAAAATTTCTCCAATGAAACAAACATTTCATTCTTTCACAAATTTCTGCTGTCTGTGAATTATACAACGATCCAACATCCAGCGTGATCACTGACTTGCCAACTGTAAAAGATGTATCAACTTCCTTCAGCAATCACAGCTTCCTTACGCAGCCGCCTGAGCTGTGCCCAGTGTCATTTGTTGCCCCCAGGTCACAGCACATTTCTTCTTCCTGAGTTTATGAGCCTTGTTCCTGCTCTGTCTGATCGGTTTAATGAACCTTTTCTGTCACTTCATTCCATCCCCTCACAATTCTGAACTTATGAATAAAATAAGGCGTTAGACGAAATGTTAAACCAAGTGGAAGTAGGCTATTCAGCGCAAGGAGTCTGCAAAACATTCAACGAACTCATGGTTGATCTGATTTGGAAATGCTGGTGTTGGACTCGGGTGTACAAAGTTTAAAAATCTCACAACACCTGGTTATAGTCCAACAGGTTTAATTGGAAACACAGTAGTTTTCGGAGCGACGCTCCTTCATCAGGTTGCTCATACGTAATAATCATTCAATCCAGTATTTGCTGTAAATGTGGAATTTCCTCTTATTTTACCCACAGAAACATAGTTGAATGCAAACATTTATTGTACTTCTAATCACAATAAGATTTAAGTATTTTTCATGCAACAAAATCATGTAACATTCATGCGTTTTGATAAGTCAAATGGAAATGAGTTAACATCTCTGCATTGTTTCATTAAACAATGCATTTTGAATTTTTCGAAGTTGAGCATTCTTGCAAAGAAGGGATGTTGTCTTCAGCTGAATAATGACATTGAATGAATAATTCACAGAATCTGCTGTTTATTCTCTTCGAGTTCCCAAGCAATCAAATTAACTAATTTTGCTGGTTCTAAATTCCTGGAAAGTATTTGATAATGTTTGAGTCTTAAAGATGAAAAAAAAAACCAATATGATTGTACTGATTTCTTTTGTTAGAAAGAGCTTAATTCAAACATTTCAGGCACATAAATCCTATTCTGCAGTGTTACAAAGATGAAAAGCAAGGCAATTTCTTCATCAGTGAAATAAACAAATGTCAATTCCCGTTATTCATTAGTTAGCTAATTCCAAATTTGTAATTAAACAATGCAATTCACCTGAATAGTGTTGTGTCCTTTGATCATATTAATTTTCTAATTATTGTTCATTCGTGATTTGTTAGAGCTTTTTATTTTTTGTTTTGCACGTCTCTTACATATTTCACTTCTTGCATGGGGGCTGGGCATTAGAACAGAGGATCCGTGGTTCGCACTTGTGTCTTACAGTGTTATGCAAATGTGTTTGATTCCATTCTCGGCCACATGTTTGTGTGGAGTTTGCATGTTCTGGTTTTCTCCCACAATCCAAAGATGTGCAGATTAGGTAAATTGGCCATGCTAAGCTGCACAATCTGTTCAGGGATGTGTAGGTTGGGTGCATTAGTCAGGGGTAAATGTCCAGTAATCTGAGAGCAGAATGGTGCTGAGTGGAGTATTGTTTGGAACGTCAGTGTAGACTTGTTGGGCCAAATGGCCTGTTTCCACACAGTAGGAAATCCGTATAAATAAGAATTGTGTTTCGCTAAACAAAATTGACATTTAAAAAAAAATGTTGCCTTTAAAACTTATCTTTAATCGTCAATTGTCAATCTTGTAAAATATCTCAATGTTACTGAAATCAATGTTCAAACAAAACACTGCACATGAATCCACACAAAGATGTTCATGACCATCTAATTACTGTTCAGTGGAATAATCACAATAAATATCGTTTTGTTTCTGAGATTAAACACCACTATCACCGAAAGGATCTGGTTATCATTCCCTCCAATAAATGCAATTGTTGTCCTCTGGTATTTCAGTTCATTCGTTATACACCACACTGGTTGTTCAAAGCATGGTTATTCTTTATTATGAATGGCCAAGGGTTCTAACGGCAAGAGATGTTGTTCGATCTGATTTGTTGCATGTTCTCAAACAGGTTTTCACTACAAATATTGCAAAAAAATGTGTTAACTTGGTCTTGTTCAACTGCTGATGCTAACTTTTCCAGTTCATGTTCGTAAAAACTTTTGGAGAAAGTGGGGAAAGCTGAAGCTGAAGATCAGAGCCAAGAGTGTGGCATTGGAAAAGGGCAGGCACATCCAAAGAGCCAGAGGATCCACCTTTCGGGCATTAAGCCGTCATCAGAAACGATTCCTGATGAAGAGCTTAAGCCCAAAACGTCGATTCTGCTTCTCCTCGAATGCTGCCTGACCTGCTGCGCTTTTCCAGCACCACACTCTAGACATTAGAAAAATTTGACTGAATATTCAGAGATTATACTAAAAGTTGCCTCCCTCAATTTAATTTCCTTTGCTTTCTATTCACTAAAGTTTTCATGTTAATTGTTTCTCCCTTTCGTTTTAAATCTGATACAAATCTCAAAATACAGAACACATTAAAATTCACATGAACTATAAATCTGCATTCTCGACAAGAAAACCAATGGAAAGCGAGATAGAATTCTGGAACAGTCGACATATTTAAATGAAAAAGCAATGCCTTCCAAAAAATGTTTGCCCATCTGTATCTCTCTTTCAATTCAATAATCCTGCAAATAGTTTCTAATTGTTAATTGACCTCTCTGAATGAGAACCTAATCAATGTCAATGTAACCAGCTGAAACATTAACAACAGATTGATAACTGGGTGTTACAGATCTTATTTGAAGTCAACAAATGTTTGGAATTTACTCGAATTCCACCAGGAAACATTCTTGAATCATAATACAAGAAATGATATATGTGAGATATGTGCAAACCTTTTTTTTTGTAGATATTTTTATTGAAATTTAACATTTTTGCAAATTTACAAAAATAAACAAAACTCTCAAATACAAACATTGATGTACAATTAAATCATATATACAATAGTCATAATTTAACAAAGAAAAGAGAAAGAAAGAAAACAAAAAAAGAAAAAAAAGAAACGAAAAAAGAAAGAAAAAAACCTCAACTTTCTACTAATCTAACCTATAACTAACCAGAGTGTATACCTAAGTCTCTTACATGCTCGGAATGTATAAACATCAAATATAATAAAACCCGTATTCGCGCAGGATTCCTCTCCCAAGGGGCCCTGGAGCAGCCCGGTCTGAAATCTTCACTAAATAAAATCCCTTGTTAGGATAGCCGAAATATCTGCATTTATATAATTCAAAAAGGGCTGCCACTAAACCATATTTTTAAATGAACAAACTCCAATATTTTCAAAACATTTCAATCTATCGGTCAAAATGAACAGGTGAATGGAAAAATAAAAACAAGTTTCGGACAATTCATAAACTGAACAACAGTCACAAATTCACTTTGATCAAAGGACAGAGTAATATTTAGATGAATCACAACATTTAGTTACAAAGTAGGCAACCAGTTGACTGACAAGTAATTGGTGATTGCATTTGTTAGTTTACTGAAGAAGGTATCAACTTTATTTCAAACTTATAGCACGAGATAATAATGTTTAATGTGTTTCAATTGTTTGAACTTGCCCCTTTGCAACAAAAAAAATCAATCTCATTACTTAGACATCGTTATCTTTAATTCTGCAACATTTTCAAATATTCTCCAGGAACTTATAAGCAACAGAATTAGATACAGGTATCCTCACTATCCGAAAGTAGAGTGTTATTATGAAACCTCACATAAACTGAGAAGGGGCACATCGAAGAAGCAACAAGTTATATGGGAAACATCTCCCCTTTTTTCATATAAGTGAAAATCCTCTTCAGATTTCTTTCAGTTAGAGTAAACAGGGACAGATGTAAGTCTTTTGTAAAAAGCAACGTGGCTAAATTGAAGTTTCCAACACATATTTCTTGGCAAAACTGACAAAAATAAGTATCATAACTTGTGATTGTTAATATAATAGATAACTGCAGATCTAATGTTGAATTGAAAAGCTGTTCAGTCTGTGCTTAGGTGCTCTCTAATCACCATTCAGATAGCTCTTGATATATATCTCGTGAAGGTGTGATTTGAAACCTTCCCTCGAGTCTAGTAATAGAGACCCTGCCACAGCTTCACAAGCTCCTTTCATAATGTTCCCACTCAGCACGGGCAGGATTGTAATGTTATGTTTAATGTGGTTACACAAATGAAAACTAATCAGCTGTTTATTGTAATAATTCGAATGGGAATTAATTAGGTATTTTCTGTGTGTAATGGACTGGAAATTAAACAATATTTTACAATAACAATACAATGGTGGTCTTAAATAATGAGGAATCTCATGACAATTCTTTGAAAGACAAATGGATAAAACTGCGTGATCATTGTACTTTGATTTTAAAAATGCAATTTCATTTCCTTTCAACAATGTACAACTTTCACAAATTCAAAATGAACAGTCATCGATAAAGAAAGGAACAAGCAGATGTTAATTCTATTTTCTGTACATAAACGTGCGATGAATTTTAAGTAAGTTATATTTATGTAAAAATGAAACTCTTATTATCCTTTGAAATACAATAAACGTTAGCATGAAGTGAAATATAATCAAATCAATTCAACTGTGTTTTCTCAGTTAAAATACAGCTCAATATTCAAAGTAATCGAGTGATTGTACACTGCAATATCTTTACATTAATTCAGTGCTGAGACATAATTCCACGTTTATACCCCTTATACTGAAGCAAGCTTGTGCCAGGAGTCAGAGGAGGTAGGGGAAGACCTTAATGAGTACTTTGCTTCAGTATTCGTGAGTGAGTGGGACGTTGTTTCTGTGAGGACAGCGTGAAACAGGCTGATATGGTCGAACAGGTTGATGTTAAGGCGGAGAATGTGCTGAAAATGTTGAAAAATCACAGGGATAGATGTCCCCTGGGCCAGAAAGGATATAATTTAGGTTGTTATGGGAAGGGAGGCAAGTGATTACTGTGTTTTGGCAATGATCTTTGCATCCTCACTGTCCACTGGAGTCATACCAGGAGATTGGAGGGTGGTAAACATTATTCCCTTATTCAAGAAAGGCAATTGAGATAATCCTGGGAATCATCGATGAGTCAGTCTTACATCAGTTGTGGACAAATTATTGGAGAGGATTCTGAAAGACAGGATTTATGATTATTTGGAAAAATATTGAGTGATTAGAGATGGTCAGCATGGCTTTGTGAGCGGCAGGTTATGCCTCACAAATCTTATTGAATTATTTGAGGATATTACAAACACATTGATGAGGACAGAGTAGTCGATGTGGTGTATATGGATTTTAGCAAGGTGTTTGATTAGGTTCCCCATGGTCGGCTCATTTAGAACGTAATGAGGCATCGGATACAGGGAAACCTGCCTGGTTAGAGAATAAATTGGATGGCCCATAGAAGACAGGGTGAGATTACATAGATAGTTTTTAGCTTGGAGCACCGTGACCAGTAATATTCTGAAGGGATTAGTTCTGGGACCTCTGCTCTTTGTGATTTTTATAAATGACTTGGATGAGGAAATGGAAGGGTGGTTAGGAAATTTGCCAATGACATGAGGGTTGGTTGAGTTGTCGATAATATGGAGGGCTTTTGTAGGTTGCTGGAGGACATTGGCAGAGTTGAGCTGAGAAGTGGCAGATGGAATACATCCTGGGAAAGTTTGAAGTTATTCATTTTGGAATTTCAAATTTGAGTGCATATTTTCGGATTAAATGCAGGATTCATGACAATTTGGAGGAACAGAGGGATCGTGGGGTGCACGTCCATACATCCCTCATGGCTGACATCCAAGGTGATAGGTTTATTGAGATGGTGAATGGTGTGTTGGCTTTCATTCGCTGGGAAATTGAGTTTAGGAGCTACGAGAATATGCTGCAGCTCTATGGATCCCTGGTGAGACTCCACTTGGAATATTGTGTTCAGTGCTGATCACCTCATTAGACATAGGATGTGGAAGCTTTAGAAAAGGTGCAGATGAGATTTACCTAGATGCTGCCTGGAGTAGAAGGCATGTCTTATGAAAAAAAGGTTGAGGGAGCTGGGGCTTTGGTCATTGCAGTGAAAGAGGGTGAGAGTTTACTTGATAGATTTTTATAAGATAATGAGAAGCAAAGATAGAATGGATAATGAAAGAGTTTTCCCCACAAAGTGGCATAATTTTAAGGTGAATGGGGGAAGTTGTGGGGAGATGTCAGAGATAGTTTCTTTATAGATAGTGGTGGGCGCATGGAATGCAGTGCCAGTGGTGATAGTAGATTCAGATCCATCAGCGACTCTTGGATAGGCACATGGATGAGAGTAAATGAAGGGCGTGTTGGTTAGATTGATCATAGAGTAGGTTCATTCAACTCAAATACATATGCTTCCTTTTTGCGTCTGTGGGTGCTCACTCACTCACTCATTTTCTTCAGTTTTACATCAATTTCACACTGTATGTGAGGGTGGGAAGGAATTTGTAAATATAAATACTCCAACCAAACCACCTCACAGGTCAGGAACTGTTTTTGCTGCTTTCATCATTCACAAGGAACAGGAAAATAATGCTTCAGTCACAAATCTTACAGGGACATAGCGGTTGTAATCACCAGGAAAGGCTGAACAGCTCAAAACGCTTTTCTAAAGGAAAGAGGAGGCTCAGAGAAAACCTGTTACAAGTAGGAAGCTTTGTGTCTGTGTTTTCAGAGATTTGAGGTTGAAATCATAGGGTTGGAAACATGTTTCATTTCGCCAGATCATCAAAGGTGCGATCTAAATGTGCATCTTTCTTTCTTTCTGTCCGAGTTAAAAATCAGATGGACAGGTCAGTGTCTGAGTGTCTTACCAAATCCCTGATTGAATCTGTCTCCCCCTACAAACTCAGGTGCCTCACCACTCACTGGGTCATGGAGAAACTCTGCCGTTACAATGAGAACTGTCTTTGCTATCACCTCTCCTCGTGCTTCCACCTAATCCTCACTTCCCTTCATTAAATCCTAGCTGCCTCTAGTCCACCCACATGGACATGTTGAAGAGCTTAACAGGAGAATGGATTGAAACTTAGAGTTCAATCGACAGAATGAAAGTGGAAGAAGGAAATAAACGGTGATTGTGGATCCCAGCGGATACAGACTCCAGGATTAATCCTTGTGGGCATTTCTGCAGTAATATGAGACTGCACTCCACGGTGAGAGTTAAACCCAGGAGGTAGGAGAGGGAGCCACTGAACATTAGCAGGTTTAGTTCAAACACAGGAGGTTTGTTCAGTCAGTAACAGTGTGTTAGACATGGAGGTGAAGTGAGCAGTGAGGGGAAATGTTACCACAAGCTGACGATGGATAACTTCCATTGGAACAGGAGGAGGCCATTCAGCCCCTCGACTTTGCTCTACCACTCATGATGATCATAGCTGATGTGTGACCTAACGTACAATTTTTGAAATCGTTTAATTTCATTAATAAACTCCTCTGCAACAGACAAGATGAGTATTGGAAAACTAAACATCTGCAAATGCTGGGAAATCAGAAAAAAAACAGAAATTGCTGGAAAGATTCAGTAGGTCTGGCATCATCTGTGGAGAGTGAACCTTTCAGGACCAGTTACCGGTCAGCTGACCATTCTGCCTGTTCTGGAACACTCTCTGGAACAGGTTCTGGTGTGGGTGGAATGAGATTGTCGATAACAACTGAGAAACAGGAGGACGGGCTCAATTAGAATAAGGAATTCACTTACCCCTCCCAGTGGGACACTCACTGACACAGTCACACTGCGGAGAGGCCGCTCACCTGCCCCACATATGGGAAGGGATTTACTCCATCTTACAACCTGCTGAGGCACCCGAGATAGCACAGTGGATTTAGACCCCACACCTGCTCCATGTGTGAGAAAGGATTCATTCAAATTTCTCTTTCAGCAGAGACATCAGTGCATTCCCATCGGGGAGAGGCCATTCCCCTGCTCAATCAGAGGATTCACTCAGTCCTCTGACCGGCTTAAACACCAGCGAGCTCACTCTGGGGAAAGATCATTCACTTGTTGCCAGTGTGGGGAGAGATTCACTCAAATGCACCGCCCCCTGAGACCCCAGTGAGCGCACACAGGGGAGAGAGCATTCAAATGGTCAGTGTGTGAGAGAAGTGATTCAGTGATTCATCCTGATCCCCATCCCTCCCCCTACCCCCACCGCGAGCCCACCGAGGTGAGGGGCCATTCAGATGCTCAGTGTGAGAGAAGGGATGCAGTGATTCATCCTGCACACTTGGACCCCAGCGGGTTCACACTGGGTCAGAGCTGTTCACCCCTCTGTGTGACAAGAGATTTTCTGAGTCTTCAACATGACTGAGAGACCAGTGAGTGCTCACAGGGAAGTGGTCATCCACCTGCAGGAATCTGACTTTGATGTTACTGTTCATCAGAGTCAGGAGGTGACCTTGTACATGATGACACTGTTGGAGTATTGATGTTGTTGTTGTTAACCACATTAACTGGGCTGGAGTTGACTGAACTTACAGTGCCACTTTCTAAACCCCAGGCTGTCCCTCTGGGCAGGATGTCTCTACAAACAGCAATGTGATAATGAACAGGGATCATCTGTTTTGATTTAAGTTGTGATTATAGCACTCCTGCTTCACAGCACCAGGTACAAGGTTGGAGTCCAGCCTTGGTCAATGTGGATTTCCAAAATTCTCCCCATGACAATGTGGGTCCCTTCCAGGTGCACTGGTTTCCTCCCACAGCCCAAAAAGCAGTCGTGCTACCTTGTCCACAGTATCCAGGATTGTGCAGACTAGGTGGATCAGCATTTGGAAATGCTGTGTTACAGGGATGGAGTGCAGTGGTTCGGATGTTGTACAGATGGTTGGGGGGGTTTGATGGGCCAATGCTATCCTTCCACACTGTTGGGATTCTATTCTATGATTGAGGATAAAGGCTACACAGCAGAGTGTCCTTGGAGGAGCATGTGGTGTGTATCAATGCTCTCGATGCCTTCAGATAGAGTTGGGCACCGCAGGGGATACTGTGCTTTATCCCCACAACTCTACTTTGATTTCATCCCTTCCCACTCTATCACTCTGTAATGGTTTCCTTGGCCCGTAATGGACTTTGTTTGGAAATATTCAATTGGTTACACAAATGGTTTACTGCTGGTGATGATATGTTTAGATTAGAGTGGTGCTGGAAAAGCACAGCAGGTCTGGTAGGATCCGAGGAGCCAGAACGTCAACATGTTGGTAAAAGCCCTTTTCCAGCACCACTCTAATCTCGGCTCTGGTTTCCAGCATCTGCAGTCCTCTCTTTTGCACTGCTGGTGATTATATGTTAACCAAAAGCAAAATGGTGTAATGATGATTTTGATGGTGGGAAGGTTGCTGCAATAACATTTCTGGGTCGGAGAAATGAGGGAAAAGAACGCTTCACAGCTCACAGACGAGAACTGAAAAACAGTTACATCAAACCAAAGGTTCAGACAGGGAGGGAATATTTCCCTGGAGCTTGATGGGCTGAAAAGTAAATAGACAAAATTTTGTTTTACAGAGGTTGAAAGTTTTAAAACTGTTATATTCAGACAGTTTAATTTATTTTCTTTAATTTTATTTGCTGTGCAAAAAACTTTGACAACATTTTAAAAGCAAAATTTACAAACCATGTGTTAAAGATAAATGTTAAATAAAATCCATCAAACCATCCCTCACTGAAAACTGATGTGGAAGTGCAATCTCCTGCAGTATCCCCGCCCACTCCTTCCTACCCGGGCTCCATGACTATATGTATACCTGGGAGATAGCAGCAGGAGGAGACCATTCAGCCTTTCAATCCTGCCCCACCATTCAATGGGAAACAGCTGACCATCCAGCTCAGTCTCCTGTTCCTGTTGTGTTCCAATCCCCTTTCATGACTTTACCTCGAAGAACTATATCTAAGTCCTCCTTTGGTTTCACTGCCTTTTGTTCCAGTGACATTGCGGTGTTACTGTGTGGGTGTAGGCAGGGGTAATGTGATGGTGCTGCCTCCTTTAGGATGCACTCAGCATCCCTCATCATCCTGCAGTAACATCAACTGGGTTTAAGCAACTCGAGATAGAAACCATTTCCAGGATATGGGCATCACTGGCTCAGCCAGCATTTATTCCCCATCTCTAGTTACCCTTGAGAAGATGGTACTGATCTGCTGTCTTGAACCATTCACAGTCCATTTGGAGCAGAGAGACCAACAATGCTGAGAGGGAGAGTGTTGCAGGATTTTGGCCGAGTGATTCTCTGTCTTTGGTTCTTCAAATGCTGGTTAACTTAATCACAATCTGCACATGATTTTGAGATTTCAGTCTGCAAACCTTCACCACCTATCACCCTGTATAAAGGAATAGGTACAGATTAGAAATTCAGAACAGGCAATTCTAGTTTCTCTGGAATATCTTTTTTCCCCTTTCTTCCCCCGAAGCTGTAACCCTCCAGCCCACTTACTCTCTCCCACCATTCTGCCTCTGCTGTCCCTAATGTACCCGCCCCCATTATCATGGAGTTACTGATAAACAGATCCATGCCACCACTTCCCATCCCTGGTTAGACTCTGCACCCTTTCTGGGTTCACTTCCTTTCCCTTCAGTTGCTGCAAGTCAATAATGTAACAGCAGAATGAAACAAAAGGAAACAGAAAGGGAGGTGACAGATCCTGGACAGAAGAGGAACCTTCAGTCTGGGAGAATGGGTCAGATCCTTCTTTGTTTCCCATTGGTCGATGCCCAGTGTTATGACGAGTTGGGGATGGCCTTTGGCCCCACATGGGTGTGGTGACACTTTGACTCCCAGCCCCACAACCGATATGTTCGTCCTCCAGCCAATCACAGTGTGAAATACATTCCGCTAGTTACCCCAAAGCACATGCTCCAAAATCAGCCCACATTCTGTACATTTACAGTGCCAGGTTTCCCCACACACGTGTGGTCCCTGTCTCAGGGATTGTGGGAGTTGTAGTTACCATTAACCTACTGGAGCCCTGTCTCTGGAAAGCGAATGAAAAGTGTGGGGTGGAAGGTGTTGTGTATAGGATCCCCATTCAGACAGACAGGACATATGGGCTGTCACTGGGTTTTACTGAGACATCTGCTTCCACAACCTGATTTCTGATGTAAAGAACACAGATTCAGCCAATTGCGGGGCGGGGAGGTTAATAAGGGGGAGCAGATTTTAAGCAGAGGTGGCTCAGTGGCGAGCCCACTGCCTCACAGCGTCAGGGACCCGGGTTTGATTCCAGCCTTAGGTGCCTGTGTGGAGTTTACATGTTCTCCCCATGTCTGCGTGGGTTTCCTCTGGATGCTCCATTTTTCTCTAACTGTCCAAATATGTGCAGGTTAGATGGATTGGCCAAACTAAATTGCCCACAGTGCCCATGCATGTGCCATTTAAGCCATTAAACACGGGAAATGCAGGGTCACAGGGAATGCGTGGGTCTGAATGGGATGCTCATCACAGGGCTGGTGTGAACTCGATGGATGAATACCCTGTTTCTGCACTATAGGGACTCTATTCTATTCTCAGGAAGAAATATGTACTTGTTTCAATGTGCTGTGAATCTGTGGAATTCCCTATTCAAAATGCGGTGGATGCCAGGACAATGAGCAGATTTAATGAAGAGGTACTGATGTTGAATTTGTGATGAGTTGAAGGCTGAGAGAGAGCAGGTGGGAAAACCCAGCTGAGACCGAGGTGAGATCAATCATCATCGAAATGCTACATTGCCTCTCCTGTGCCCAGTGCTCATCTTCTTACGGAAATAACTGGAAAGCTGAATCCAAAACTCACCACATTCACCCAAGGAGATTTTCGGAAAATGCAGGATAATCAGGTGGATTTGTGTTCCAAACTTAGATAGTGAGGAAGCGTGTGGGAGATAATGATTTTGCAATTTTAAACTGAGGGGCGACAATGATTTACGGTTTTAGACTGTGTAGGACATTCACACCGTCCAGAATACTCTGTTGTGAATATCTATCCTGTACTTTATTACAAAGGTAAGGTCACTGATAATGAACACCCAGTTAACATTCCCTCACCTTGTAAAGGACTTGTGGTAAGTATGGATCAATTTAGAATACAGATGGAAAGCGGGAAGATTAAACCCAGTCTCAAGATCCTGTGCTTAAACAAAGGAGACTACAATAGGATGAGACAGGAGTTGGCTAATGTAGACTGGAAACAAAGAGTTTACGATGGGGCAGTTGACGGCCAGTGGAGAAATATCAAAGCAATTTTTCAAAGTGCTGAGCAAAAGTATATCTCAGTGAAAAGGAAGGACTGTAGGAAAAAGAAATAATCTGCCATGGGTGGCTAAGGAAATAAGGGAGTCTATCAAATTGTAATAGAAGGCATACAAATTGGCCATGATCAGCGAGAAACTAGGAGATTAGAAAAACTTTAAAGATCAACAGAAAGCTAGATGGGATTGAGGATAAAAAGTGACAAGTAGCTAACCCGAGGGCCAGAATAGCAGTTGATACTGCTAGAGGGGAATATGTGGCCTCTGTAATTAGATTAGATTACTTACAGTGTGGAAATAGGCCCTTGGGCCCAACAAGTCCACACCGACCCGTCGAAGCGTAATGCACCAAGAAACATTCTCCTACATTGACCCCTTCACCTAACACACACAGTCGCCGGAGGCGGGAATTGAACCCGGGTCTCTGGCGCTGTAAAGCAGCAGTGCTAACCACTGTGCCACCGTGCCGCCCACTGATTATTGAAGTACTTAACTGAAGAAGTCTATCATCATAGAGATAGACCTGATAAAGTTAAAAATTACGCCGTGCTCAGAAAGCTAGTGCTTCCAAAAAAAAACCTGTTGGACTATAATCTGGTGTTGTGAGATTTATAACTTTGTCCACCCCAGTCCAACACCGTCTCCTTAACATCAGAATCCTGACAGACAATCCCACTGAAACTGAAGCGCCTGTCAGGGACTGAAGTGAGCCATGGGAGGTGTCGGGGAGGGGTGCGAGGGAGGGTTGAGATGTTAAAATAATGTGCTGAATTGAACTAGACTTTTTTAAAACTGCCATTGCCATGGAGATAATCCTGATAAACAGCCTCCATTTAAAGCTACAAATTTTGCTCACATGGACTTGGCTGTGTCGCAGTAATTTTTCCAGACACACTGACATTTGGAATATTGTCCCCGGACAGAATACACACCTTTCTTTCCAGATGAAAAGGCCAATAATATTCAGATCGGCACGGATCCAGTAACCATCAGGTCTGAACATGAAGCTCAATTTGCATTTTTCATCCACAAATCCACCCATTCAGTGCCCTACAGCAGAGAAAACAACTCATCACTTTTAATACAGGATGGAACTTTATAAGATAATGATAGTATTAAATTGTAGTTTTCTTGTTTCCCCCAAAGCTTTAAATCTCAGTCTCACAATTTCTCTCTTGTTAACTGAAGACCAAACCAATCTCCTCACTCCTTCCCTCCACATCCAGTTTTCACAATCTCTCTACTCTCCTTGAATTCAGTTGCCTAGCTCTTGTCTGCAGACTAAGAACCAAATCAATGATTCTGACTCAGAGCCTCCCGGGTGTTGGTGAATCCTCCCCCCAGGTCCCCGGGTTTCCTTCCTGGTCGGAATCACATTGGGGAAAAATCAATCTGGAACCTCTCATTCATATTCCCCACCTCCACCCTCTGATGAGAAACATCCTGCACACACTGCATCCTGCACACAGGCAAAATTGTATCTGGTTGAACTGAAATGAACCAAATTCGAACTCTAATTGCAGGCCCATCCTTGTCCCTTTCCATGACAATCCTGAATTTTCACAAAATGTGCTCTGATAACTTTCTGCAAAATCCTCCCCCATTCATACTTTGACCACTCGTCAGGATACCAGGAGAGGGGCTATTCCCGGGTCCTGTTCCCAGAGGAGGAAGATAGGGAGCTGCCAATGATAGATTAATCCCACACGCCCATAGCCTCCCTCCCTGGCACTGACGTGCCCTGTGGCCAATTGCCCAGCACCGCGCCTGTGCACTGGTCTCCCGTCCGACAGCACATACTCCAGATCACACAGGAGCCCAGGTGATTGACAGCAGCTGCTGCCCAATAGGGTGGAGGGGGGGGGGGACTGAAGGACTGGGACAATGGGATTGTAAACAATGAATGAATGTGGAGGACACTGGGGGATGGACAGGAAAGTGAGGGACAGGAGCAGTGCAGCAGCAGGAGGGGATCCTGGACAAAATGAGCAATGGGAGAGGCTGACAGGAGAGAAACTACCGGAAGGGTCTGTAGAGGCTCAGGCAGGGACAGCTGCGAGACAGTATGGCCTGGTGACGTGGCCATGTTTTCTAATCAGCCTCTTCAAAGATGCTGTTACTCAACTCTGAACCCGATCCTCCTGATCCAGAGGTAAGGACACTACCACCATTTACTGGTAGGCTAGTGGAAAGAAGGGAAGATTTTCTCAATCTCACTCATATGGAAACTCCATGAGCTCCTCCCACTTACTGTCTACGGTGGGGATGGAGGAGACAGAGCAGATGGGAGCAGGGTTAGGGATATAGGGACTGTCTTTCAAAAGGAACTCACCTGTGTTGGTGATATTAACAAGACTCAATACACAGTCACTAACACGAAGCTGGTGTACGTGAACTTCATCCCGAATATTAACACCCATAACAGGGTGACGCAGACCCCAGTGTACAGAGTTAAGGCCTGGATATTATTAAAACTTTGTGTGTGAGACGTCACATCTCATGAACTTGAGTCAGTTTTTTTGAAGAAGTTTTTTTTGTGGGTGGCACAGTGGTTAGCACTGCTGTCTCACAGCGCCTGAGACCCGGGTTCAATTCCCGACTCAGCTGACTGACTGTGTGGTGTTTGCATGTTCTCCCCGTGTCTACGTGGGTTTCCTCCGTGTGTCCGGTTTGCTCCCACAGTCCAAAGATGTGCAGGTCAGGTGAATTGTCCATACGAAATTGCCCATAGTGTTAGGTGAGGGGTATCGGTGGGTTGCGCTTCGGCGGGTCGGTGTGGACTTGTTGGGCCGAAGGGCCTGTTTCCACACTGTAAGTAATCTAATCTAAAGTAACAAAACGGATTGATGAGGGCAGAGCAGTGGCCGTGATCTACATGGCCTTCAGTCGGGCCTTTGACAAGCTTTCCGATGGGAGACTGGTTAGTGATTTCATGGAATACAGGGAGAACTAGCCATTTGGATACAGATCTGGCTCAAAGGTCTGATGGCGGTTGAGGGGTGTTTTTCAGGCTGGAGGCCTGTGACCAGTGGAGTGTCACAAGGATCGACTCCTTTTCATCATTTATATCATTGACTTGGATGTGAACATAAGAGGTATTGTTAGTAAGTTTGCAGATGACACCAAAATTGGAGTTGGAGTGGACAGTGAAAAAGATTACCTCAGAGTACAAGGCATCTGGATCACATGGGCAAATGGGCTGAGGAGTTCAGTTTAGAAAAAAATGTGAGGTGCTGCATTTTGGAAAAGCAAACCTTAGCAGGACGCATACAGTTAATAGTAAGTTCCTGGGGCGTGTTGCTAAACAAAGAGACCTTGTTCTGCAGCTTCATAGTTCCTTGAAAGTAAAGTCGCAGGTAGGTAAGATAGTGAAGGCGGCAATTGGTCTGCTTGCCTTTATTGGTCAGAGTGTTTAGTGTAGGGGTTGGGAGGCCATGTTGTGGCTGTACAGGACATTGATTAGGCAAATTTTGGAATATTCCATACAATTCTGGTCTTCCGATCAGAAGGATGTTCTCAAACTTGAAATGGTCAGAAAAGAATTACAAGGATGTTGCCAGGAGTTTTACCTGGCGTGTCGGAGGCTGAGGGGTGAGCTTCTAGAGATTTATAAAATCACGCCGGGCATGGGTAGGTTAAATAGACAACGTCTTTTCCCTGTGTTGGGGGAGTACAGACCTAGGGAATAGGGAGATGAGTGTAGGCAGGGATGGGGTGGCTGAGAGTGGGGAGACAGAGAGGCTGGCGGGTTAGAGAGGGGTGGCACAGAGAAGGGGGAAGAGAGAGATGGGGAACAGACAGTGGGGACAGAGGAAGCTACTGGGACAGCCGAGGGGAAGGGGCAGACAGACAGATGGGGGACAGAGAGAGGGAGAGACGGGGGGAACAAACAGGCAGGGGAGACAGGCAGAGAGGGGGAAGATGGAGAGAATTTTTACCGATCAAAATTCAACCCTGTTGCTGTTTTCTCTCCATCCCCTTCAATCCCTCTAAGGGCTCAGAACAACTGCATAGTTCCTGCAAAGTAGAGTTTCAGGGAGATAATTTTGGAGAGGGTACAAAAAGGGTTTATCAGCACGTTACCTGTATTGTGTTTTTAAAGGTGCGTTAGGTGTAAGAGGAAATTAAACAAAGATGGATTGCTTTGTGAGAGTATCAGAGGCTGACAGGCGACCAGGTACAGGATAACGTTAGGACAGGATAGATAATGTGGACAGTCAGAATCTCTTTTCCAATGTGTAAGTTTCAAATTCTAGAGCGCAGAGGTTTAAGGTGAGAAACAGAAAGTTTAAAGGATGTGTGTGAGGCAAGATTTTTTATTCAGAGAGTGGACGTTGCCAAGCGAGGTCTTGAAACAGAAATGTGAGTAAAGTTTTGAAGTGGCATTTCGACAGAAACATGAACAGGCAGGGAAAAGAAGGATATGGACCTTGTACATTCAGATGGGATGAGTTGAGAATAGCATTGTGGTGGGCCGAAGGGCCTATTGCTATGCTGCACTGTTCTATTGTGCCGATGGTGTGCCACAAAGTTCGGTGCTGGGTACACTACTTTTCATCATTATATCAATGAACGTAGGAGGTACCTTTAATAAGTTTCCAGATGACACCAAAATTTGAGATATAGTGGATAGTGAATAAGGTTACCTCAGAGTACAATGGGATATTGATCAGATGGGCGAATGGGCTGAGGAGTGACAAATGGAGTTTAATTCAGATAAATGTGAGGTGCTGCATTTTGTGAAAACAAATCTTAGCAGGATTTATACACTTAAAGGCAAAGTTAGAGAGTGTGTTGCTGAACAAAGAGACCTTGGAGTGTAGGTGCATTGCTCCTTGAATGTGGAGTCAGAGGTAGATAGGATAGTGAAGAAGATGGTAGGTATGCTTTCCTTTGTTGGTCAGATCATTGAGTATCAGAGTTTGGAGGTCATTTTGCAGCTGTACAGGTCATTCGGTAGGCCACTGTTGGCATGTTGCGTGCAATTCTGGTCTCCTTCCTATCGGAAAGATGTTGCGAAACTTGAAAGTGTTCAGAAAAGATCTACAAGGATGTTGCCAGGGTTGGAGGATATGATCTATAGGGAGAGGCTGAAACGACTGGGACTGTTTTCCCTGGAGCGTCAGAGGCTAAGGTGTGACATTCTTGAAGTTTATAAAATCATGAGCGGCATGGACAGGATAAACAGATAAGGTCTTTTCCCTGAGGTGGTGGAGACCAAAGCTAGAGGGCATAGGTTTAGGGTGAGAGATGAAACTTTTAAAAGGGACCTAAGGGCAACCTTTTCACGCAGTGTGGTGTATGTATGGAATGTACTGCCAGAGGAAGTGGTGGAAGCTGGTACAATTGCAGCATTCAAAAGGTATCTGGATTGGTATATGAATAAAAAGGGTTTAGTGGAATATGGGCCAAGTGCTGGCAGATGGGACAAGATTAGGAAAGGATATCTGGTCGGCGTGCACCAGTTGGACTGAAGGGTCTGTTTAAGAGCTGGACGTCTCTAGGACACTCTGGCTCTAAATGTTTTCCACTGTTCATTTACAGCCTGGCATTTCTGTCTGTTTCCCCTGTTTACTTTTGTCAGTTCTCTCTCAAAATCATGCAATTGGCTTTATTACTGAGGTTCGGATGTGCTTTATAGTCACTTTAAAATGTCATAATCTCTTTGAATTCCAGGATAATTTCCTGGAGAATCTCGGTGTGATATTGCTCCTTCACTCAGCTTCATCACTCAACGGTCGACCTGAGATAGGTACATCCCAAGCCAGTTGCACAATGTGTTATTCAAATATACTCTGACTAAAACATTCAAAGAGGATCTTGGATAATATCACTCTTGCCAATGCGTCTGTCCTAGATTATACAAAGGTTGACGTCTCCCAAAATTACCACACCACGTTTGCTACAAATTCAAATGACTTCCTGTTTAAATCAGGGATGAGCAATACTGTCGGCAGTGTAAAAACTGTTATCCTGCCTACTTTGTTTGACACGTAGTAGCACCCAGAATTTGCATTCAGGATGATTCAGCTGCATAATCTGATGCCAAATGCTTTCTCTGTAATGCCTTTGTTGCCATTACTGTCAGGGTTCCCATCTTGCTTTTCCATTCTGCCTGAGATCCTGTAAGGTTGTTTACCATTGAATATTTATGCTCCACCTTTGTTCACCCTGTAATTACGTCTCTGTGCTGACCAAATCTCATTTATCTCTGTGTCACAAGGCTATTACATTATTGCAGATATTTTGGCTATTCCAAATAAAAACATTATTATTTACTCTTTCCCATAATGTCCTGTCCTGTCACAAACCGATTTGCTGATGTACAGTTTTAGTTAAACTCTGTCCCTTCCTGTTCCTTTCTGCATGTCTTCAGCCATGTTTTCATGCTGTTCCAAGGCTTCACATTTTCTCTTTGCATTTGGAAAGCTCATTTCACCTGAACTCTGTTGCTGCATCCTCTCTGCCAGTTTAAAGCCCTGTCCGTAACCTACCGACATGATGAACCAGGACACTGGTTTCAGCAGTGTTTTTTTTAATGCACTCATAGGATTTTGCTGTCTTTGGCTGGTCAGCATTTCATGCCCACTTCCAGTTGCCCGAGAGCTGAGTGGCTTGCCAGACCATTTAAGAGGGCAGTTGTGAGCCAATCCCATTGCTCTAGGTCTGGATTCATATGCAGGCCAGACCGTCTGCTTATGACAGATTTCCTTCTTTATACGATATTAAGCAGTCAGATGGGTATCCCTGGCACCACCATTAAATTCTGGATGAACAGGCTAGTGAGAGTAACACTAGGCCATCGCCTGGCCCACTGATAGCTCCCTCATCCCTGAGTATTGATCCCATTGCACCATGAATCAAACCCTTTCATCTTGACCGTGGTTTGATCCTGATACCTTCCTGCACTCTGGTGCTATCACTCAGTATCTCTCCATGTGGTATCTGTCACTGTGAGGGTCTAATTGCTGCCGGTGACTGCACCTTTTGCAGCTACTCCAGATCCTGAGCCAACAGAATTCTCCACTCCAGAGAGAAGCAGCAGCACAGGCCAGGGATGGAGACTGGGATATTCCAGATCTCGGTGGGACTCAGTGTCATTCTCCATGTGTTACCCTCACTGCATCAGTCTGATTTACCATTCTGTCTATTTCTCTGCCTCATGTAGGTACTCAGGATATTCCTGACTCAGCAGAATTCCCAACTCCTGTCTCGTCTGTCACCATATTGAAGACGGTTGTTCAGCCAGACCGATGGAGAGTGAGATCTGGAGCCTTCAATAAATCCTGCAGCGAGGTAGGATCACTCACAGTGAACAGAGCAGAGAACATTTAAGGGATGGAACTTTGGTTCAGATAACACGTCATAGGTACTGTGTTGAAGGGTGAACACAGAGCATGATGGTCCCAGGCTCAATTCCCACCCTCTTATGAGAGGATGACTTTCAGATCTACTGTACTGAGCCTTCCTGAAACAGCATCGGGAGTTCACATTTATTCATCCATGCCTGTGCTGTCATAGTGATCATCAGGACAACAGAGGGGAAGCAGGCCTCGCTCAAGGATTTTGTATTGAAAACTGGGATCTTTCTGTTCTCTCCTCCCTCTCTCACACTGTCTCTTGTCATGTGATTGAGTCATACAGCAAGGAAACATACCTTTCGGCCCAACTCATCTACGCCAGCATTTTTAATGTTTGTAATTCCAGAAAATTTCCTATTACTGTATCCTCCACTCCTCCCATAATCCTGCTGTATATTTGTAACCTACACCAATGTTGACATCTCTCCCTATTCGTAAATTGGTCCAGTCTCAATTTGCCAAATCTCAATAATCTCATCGTGCACTCAGTACAATGATCCCTCTTTCTGTAGTTTTGCACAATACTTGCAGTCCACCCCATCTCTGTAAAATCCTCCAGGCTAGACCACAATATCCACATGTGTACCTTCCTCAAGTCCCAAGAGAACATGATATGACTATATCCTTCTGCAGGCAGATCACGTTCTTGCCACCTAGCCTATACCACCCCACAACCTCAGTAACTATCTCCGATCTCTACCGACCTCCTTACCTATATAAACACCTCCAGGCACTTTTCCAGCCGCAACAGCACTCCACATCTCTGTTTGCTCCTCCAATCCCGACATTTCTCCCAGCACCTCAAACATCCTCTCTTTGTGTAATTCTACAATTTGGGGCAGCACGGTGGCTCAGTGGTGAGCAACGATGCCTCACAGCGCCAGTGATCCAGGTTCGATTCCAGCGATATGTGACTGTCTGTGTTGAGTTTGCACATTCTCCCCTTTTCTGCGTTGGTTTCGTCTGGATGCTCCGGTCTCCTCCCACAATCCAAAGACATGCAGGTCAGGTGAATTGGCCATTCTAAATTGCCCGTAGTGTTAGTTGCATTAATCAGAGGGAGATGGGTCTGGTTGGGTTACTCTCCGAACGGTTGGTGTGGACTTGTTCGGCCGAAGTGCTTGTTTCCAAGCTGTGGGGCCTCTAATCTAAACTCTCCCTCTGTGTTCCATATTACTGTCACTAAACATAATCACTTTATCTATAAACAGACCTAAACCCTCCAAACATTCGATTCCCTGGGAACTCCCACAGCTCCAATATCCCTCCTTATCTGTGTAACTTCTTCCACTCCTGAAAACCGATGATAATGTGAAGATCTTACAGTCATCCCTATCTGCGTAATCCTCTCAGGTCCCTGTAGCACTCCCTGCAGAACCCACTCCAATGCCTGTGACTCTCCCAATCCAGTTCCTACAAGACGCACTATCTCTGTAACATCCTACTGTTGCTATCACCCATTCTGTCAATGTAAGTTCCTCTAGTCTGTCCATCCATTTTATCATCTCCATAATATTCTCCAGCTCTTACATCCCTATCTGTGTAAATGTTACACTCCCCTACAACCATCCCTAAAGCGGAAACCTCCTCCAATGTGTGCAATACTCCCTTTCTGTGTTAGTGTCTCCGGCTCTATTGCTGTTCCTATCTCTGTAAGCTCTGGCAGATTGTCCAGCTTTCCGGTCCACATAATTTCCAGAACCTCAGCATCCGACAACAACAAATGCCTTCATTAACTACAGCCTTCCATATCTCTGTTCGTTCCTCAATTCTATACAGCATTCTTTTTCTCTGTAAATAACACCATTCCAAAAAACGAATCTCCCTGTCTGTGAAAACTGCCCCCATCCGACACTGAGGAGCCTTACTATCCTTTATATCACATGTAGTCCCTTCACATCTCCCTGTATCTGCCCTGACTCCATTGAATACAGCACATCTCATGTTCTAACACCTCTAGTACATATGTTACTCCTCATCTGTGATATTCTTCAGTTCCTGCAATTCTCGTTCTTTATCTCCACAGCTTCCAATCATCCTAATCAATATAAGGTTATTGATCCGCTGCTGCATGTTTAACACCTGTAGCAGCCTCCAACTCCTCAATGCATCCTGATGCTGTAACCTCTTCAAATACTACAGCTTACTGCCTTTGTCATATCTTCCAGTATCTGCAACTCTCTCGATTTCAGTAATCAACTCCTGAACAGCACTCAACATCTCTGTGTAACTGATGGGAATGCTTCAAATCTACACTCACAGCGCTCACTCGTTCTCTGAACTCCTGCAGCCCGAAAACCATCTTCATCTCTGAACCCTCCAATCGCGACAATTCTCTCTTGCTTTGTGAACTGATCCAGCCCCTTCAGCCCTCCCTATCTCACTCACTCCTGCAGCTCCAACTATTGTCCATGTCAATGTGGTCCCCAGTACCAACACTCCTGCCATCACTATAAACCCCTGCAGCTCCAACCAACATCCCTACCCGTGTCCTCTCCAGTCCCTACAACTGTCCCCATTTCTGTAAGTCCTACAGCTCCTACTACCATCCATATCTGTGTTATCTCCCGTCAGTCCAAGCCTCTCTTCACTGTAATATCCTGCAGCTCCAACTACCACTCCAATCTCTGTAATCTCCAGTCCCTCCAATCCTCCCTTTCTCTATAAACTCCTGTAGCTCCAACTACCTCACAAATCTGTGTAATCTCCAGTCCCTCCAATCCTCCCTTCTCTGTAAACTCCTGTAGCTCCAACTGCTACCCCAATCTGTGTAATCTCCAGTCCCTCCAATCCTCCCTCTCTCTATAAACTCCTGTAGCTCCAAATACCACCCCAAACTGTGTAATCTCCAGTCCCTGCAATCCTCCCTCTCTCTATAAACTCCTGTAGCTCCAACTACCAACCCTATCTGTGTAATCTCGCGTCAGTCCAATCCTCGCTTTCTCTATAAATGCCTATAGCTCCAACTACCACCCCAATCTGTGTAATCTCTAGTCCGTCTAATCCTCCCTTTCTCTATAAAATCCTGCACATCCAACTACCACCCCAATCTATGTAATCTCCAGTGCCCACATCCCTCCCAGTTTGTGTATCTCCTTTAGCTCCAACTGCCGCCCTTATCTGTGTCATCTCTAGAACCTATTTTCCTCCCGATCAATGTAACTCCTTCTGGACTGATTTTCCTGTACCTCTCAGTGACATATTTCAGCCCGACAACCTATCTGATCTCTAGCCACCAACAGTGATTTCGAACCATTGAACTCTGTAACATCCTCCAGCCTCTACAACCCAGCTTTTTTCTTAAGGTTACCTCGTGCCTGCATTCCCCTTTATCTCCGGTTACAGATCCTCGGTCAGGGGAACCAACATATCAGAAACCAAACTTGCAAGAACAGAGGAATCTTCGGTTATCAATAAATTTGCCTCATTTTCTAAATGCTAATGATATCACGTTTAACCTTCTCAATCTTTCCCCATCAATATCCCTCAATTCTGAGGATCAGTCTGTTAAATCTTATCAGGACTGCCTTCAATTCAAGAACATTTTCCCCCTAGATAGTGGAACAAACCTGTTCACAGTATTCTCAGTGTGGGTTTAATGGAGTCCTCTGTAGTTGTTCCAAACCTTCCCTTTTTTTAAATTCTCCATTCCCTTTGGAGCCTAACACAGCATTCCATTTGCCTTCTCTATGTCCTGCTGGCCTTGTATAACACCTTTATGAGATTTATGCACAAGGATTCCCAAGTTACTCTGTGGTGTAGCTTTCTGCAGTCGTTCTGAAACCAAGAGGTGACCGTAATGATCAGGAAAGTGATTGAATGTATGGTAAACGATAAGCCAGAAATGAAAACTGCACACTTAGAAAGCCATGGAATGAGGACCGTCCATAACACCATCATATATAGGGTGGAATTAGGCCATTCGGTCCATCGAGTCTGTGACACCATTCGATTCTGTCTGAATTGTCTCTCAACCTCATTCTCTCGCCAACTCCCTGTAACCCTTGATCTCCTTACTCAACAAGAACCTATCTATCTCTGAGTTAAATGCACTGAATTACTCGCCTCCACATCTCCCATGCAGTAAGTTCCACAGATCCATCACCCTCTGGCTGAATAAATTCCTCCACATTTCCATTCTAAAGGGTCATCCCTTCACTCTGAAGCTGGGCCCTTGGCCCCTAGTCTCTCATGATCGTGGAAAACTCTTGCCCACGTCCACAACATCCAGGCCCCTCAGTAATCTGTAAGTTTGAATGAGATTCTGCCAGCGCCTCTGAAACTTCATCAAGTGCAGACCCAGAGACTTCACCTGCACCTCATACGACACGAATTTCATCCCTGGGATCTTTCTTGGAAACCCATTTCTCGTACCCCTTCACATCCTTTGTCCAGACTCTTAATGTATAACATGTAGAGTGTCATCCCAATACTGACGCCTGCGGAGCTCCCCTCATCACCAGTTCCCATCATGAAAAAGACCCCTTTCTTCACACTCTCTGTCTTGTGCCAATCAGACAAATCCTCTGTCCATGTTCAGCATGTTTTTCTGAAATAGAAATTTCATTTCACACACACTGCTGGATTTATTTTTCTGTCTGGCTGTAACCAGCAGAGTTTTTCCATTACACTCCCATCTGTAATTCCCTAGGGAAGCTGCCTTCCTGACCCACTGCAGTCATTTGCGTGTAGGGACAGACACAGTGCTGGGAGGATGGAGAATGTGTTGGAGGGCACCTTGAAAATGCTGGTGTTCTCGTGCACCGGGAGCTCCTGTTCTTCCAAGGCGTAGTGGTTACGGGTTTGTAAAGGGCAGCTGAAAGTGCCTCTCTGAGTGTCCTCAGTGCTACTTGTAGATCTTTTACACATTCATTCCTGAACATGAGCATTGATGGCTGAGCCAGCATTTATTGTTTATTTGGAGTTGTCCCTGAGAAGGTGGTAGTGAGCTGCCTTCCTGAACCACTGCACCAGCCGTTAGAACTGTTGTTAAGTGTGTCCTCTCCAGCAGGCTCTACAACACTCCCCATGTCTGTAACTGCACACAGACAATGCAGCTCTCCCTTTTGTGTCTGACATCCTTCCCGACTGAGAACTCTTATAGTTCCCCGCAATATCTCACCTCCTCCATTCCCATATGTGCTAGAGATCACTAAAATTTATTTAATCTTGCTTAAATTCTGATCACGTAAAATCACCCCATTTTTAAATTTGTAGTCCCTTCAGCTTCTGTAACTCTCCATATAATTGTAATCAATGACAGCACAGGTTTCCTTCCTTAAATATCTATAATTACAATGGTTGTGTGTGCTAAATTGGTACATTTCTTCCTCCGTACCCATCTCAGGACTTCCAGTTCCTACAATCCCACTATTTGGAATGCTCCCATTCTCTGCACCTCCTCATGACCTGAGGGTCCGAGAATACAACCAGAGCTCCAAAAGTTTATAATCCCCCCAGTTACTGAAGGTCTTCGAACTCTGTAACATTCAACAGTCTCCAGTACCATACAACACTTGCTGGCTTTCAATTTGCATTTATTAAATTCTATGCATCTCTGTAAGCAGCTCAGTAAAAGCCCTTTAGACTCTACAAAATTGCATCATAAATAAGCCATTGTCTCTCTATTTCCTTTGCTGTCTTCAGCGCTTGCAACTCTCGCTGTATCTTCCAGTAACCTGCTTTAGGCACTGCAGGTCTGCATACCTCCCCAGATAACCTGTTCCATCCCATACAGCTCTCTCAGGTACTGTAAAATCCTCTGCTCTGTCTAATCCTCATCGTTTTCACTGTCTTCCAGGCACAACGGCGATCCTGTAAGAGAGCAGTGCGGAATGGGATGTTATAAATCTCAGCTGAAGCTTGAGGCCTATCATGACCTGGGAGTTACAAAGGGAGAGAATATGAGAGAGAGCAGCACAGACCAGGAGAATATACATCAGCAGCGAGGATCGAGGCCGACTGAGACTTGGAGTTGGAGAAGCAGCAGATCAGGAGGCTCGGAATCAGGACTGAGTCACAGTGGGAGTTGTTATCAGTGATTTCTGTCTAGGTATTCTAAATCTCTAAATCTCCGGAGAATAATTCCTGACACTCAGCTAACTATTCTACTCTAGGGCTCTGGTTCAGATTAACCGGGTTCTGCCTCCAAACTCTGCCAACCGCGGACTGTCCTTTAACCCTTGTATCAAGGGAGACTGTCCACAAGGTTCCGTCCTAGGAGGCGAACTCCAAGCTGTCAGCACCAGCCCTTATCCCCACCGGCTACTGCTTTTCCCGTGGTAAATCGAAATGCTGCGAGACACACACTAATGGAGCAACAGATGTTTATTCAATCTTCGAAGATTGGGCGAGTTCCAAAAAGGACTTCGGAAGTCGCGCCGGAAGATTTTACAGCACCAATATTTATACATTATTTTTCCATTCAAAAACATTAGTGATAATTCCATTGGTTAAAAACATCTCATGCTATGGATTTTCTTACATTAAAAATCATTAATGACAATTCCATTGGTTAAAACATTTCACGCTTTTCTCTGCCAATTCCTTAATTAAAATGTTATATTAATTTACAATTCTTGCTAGTTAGAACATTCCTTTATTATCTTCATAAAAAGAGCTTTCATTGTATTTTGCCCTCTGTGTCTAACTGAAGCATTCCTTGGTTTCTTGCCCAAGGTTACCATGTTCCTGGCATAACAGAAGTGACTTCTAATTCATGCTTCATTATGGCCTAGTCGATCATTAGTTTCATAATTTAGCTTTTATTCATTAAACCTCAGTTTTAGAACAGAAATTACCCCACTCGTACCAAGAGAGCGTGTGTATGTGTGTATGTGTGAGTGAGTTATGTGTGTGTGTGTGTGTGTGAGTGAATGGTGTGTAGAGTGTGTGTGTGTGTGTGTGTGTGAGAAGTATGTGTGTGTGTGTGTGAGTGAGTGGTGTGTGTGTATGTGTGTATGTGTGAGTGAGTTATGTGTGTGTGAGTGAGTCTGTGTATGTGTGTGTGTGAGTGAATGGTGTGTACAGTGTGTGTGTGTGTGTGTGTATGTGTGTGTGTGTGTGTGTGAGGTATGTGTGTGTGTGTGTGTGAGTGAGTGTGTGTATGTGTGTGTGTGGTGTGTACATGTATGAAACTGCAGAAATTACATTAACCATATCAATCCCCCTGTCTTTTTATACAGTCTGTAATTTCTGCAACGTAATCATAACCTGTCTATCCCAATCAGCCTCAGGATTATTTGCATCAGCTTGAAGGTGAATGCCTACTACTGTACGCGGGTCGCTCTTCATCAAGGCAGTCTCAATAAGGCGGGTAATTAGACCATGCAGACAGGGAATTATACAACAGCCTAAAGCACCTAAAATCCCTTTTACCAACTGAAGTGTAATCACCACTGAGACCATCACCCCCTTCCCTTTACCGAACCACTGCTCTAGCCAGCCAGTCCAATCAGTATTTACACCTGAATTCTCAGCTATTTCATCAGCCAGTGCCTGGAGACCTTCCAGGGCACGGGTGCCTGAGCCATCAGGGGCCGTATTGTTGGGAATAAAAGTAGAACATTGAGAGCATATCATGTCACAAACGCCCCACTTTTCAGCTAAGAGCATGTCCAAGGCCAATCTATTTTCCCAAGCCATACGACCGGTGGCATCCAGTTGTTCGGCCAGACCCTTTACTGCATCCCTAGTATGGTTAATAAACCGTGCTTGGTTATAATAAATGTAGTTTATCCAATCAACATTCTTATTAATAGTAACCCACCAGAACAGGGATGACTCAAAGCCTGCTGAAATCTGGTTACGAGCTTTGAACTCATCAGGCACCCCCCTAGGGACCCCTATTGAATCAAGATAAATCTTATCATCAACAGAAGTGGATAGCAGTGATCTCTTATCTCTTCTTTTTTTTTCCCCAACTAACTGTTCTCTCTCAAATGCAAGGTGAATGGAATTGCCAATTGTACAATTGCACATATCCCCTTCCAATCAGGGGGCAGGCTGGGTCTCAGTAGTTTGCCTTCACAGTACCACCACAGATCCGCTCGGGGAACGTTTAAAGCTGAGTAGTTTCTTCCTTCCACTGCTTCAGTAACGTTTTTAATTACTGAACACAATCTCAGCTCCCCCAAATCAATAGATCCACCTTGTCTATACACACACGATGTGTGATTCCCAACAACGGCAGAGAACACAAGGGGAGCTTGCCTCTTATGTCCTTTTAAGGAAGGGAACATCAAAGACAAAGAAGCACAATTCGGATTTTTCCATGCAGTCTCATCTTGATATAGGGCTATCATGCATTCCATGCCCTGTTTGTTTCGCTCCCACCCGAGCGGAAAGGGAACCACCTGAGACACTGCCCTACCGGAGGCACATGCATAGCAATTGCTTTTGTTCAGACTTTTTACAGTATATTTAACCCATTCAACCCAGACATTTGTTTCTCCGTATCCTGTTTCTATTTCAAGAGTCTGTCTCAGGTCTTTAACCTCTATAATCTGCAGTGACTTTGGATCAGTGTAAGGGGTTAAAGGTTGCAGTTTAGAATCAATGAATCCCAAAGGTTGTCCCTGTCCGACGCCAATTCAAAAACAGCAGCCCACAAAACGCTTCACTTACGCTGTCATCTCTATCTTTAAATCTTTACTCAGGAGTTGGGACCCATTTATATGTGGAAATGTGTCTTCAGAGGAAGCATTTTTAATGGTGAGATATATAGGATGACACTTCCTGTCAACACAGTTTAGGGATGGGCTAAAAGGGGCTCGATGGATAGTGATGCCAGGTGGTGGCTTTTGCGGCCCAAACATTGTGTTTGGTAGGGTGTGAAGAAATATTTTGGAGGAAAGATATTCCCTTTGAAACTCTACATCTGGGCATTCTACTAGGCGGCAAGCATTGACCTTTATAACTTGTGGAAATTCCGAAACAGAAATCATTAACACAACATCTGAAAAAGATATATGAGCAAAACTCAGAAGTAACAGGAATAGCAGCATAATTCTGACTAGTGCTAAGAACTTAAACAATATATCAAAGCACAAAACAAGGTTAAATAATCCCCGCGCTCGCGTCGCCACTGTATAATCAGTTACTCAAAGTCTGTTCAGTCTGAATTTGTGGGTCACGTGTTGATTCGGCTGTCCAGACTCCTTTCTTAACTGGAGAGGGTACTGGCCCTTTGCCAGCCTTTCTCTGCCGTTCAGTGGTGAGGAGTACTAGGAACGGGCCGTCCCACACAAGTTCGAGAGTTAGCTGTTGTCAATGTTTGATCAAAACCCCTTCACCGGGTTCAATAATGTGCACAGCGAAATCCAGAGGTGGTGTCTGAGTCAGGAGTCCCTGATGTAGTAAACGAGAAACAGCGAAGCCCAGGGTCTCAACATATTTACAGATACATATATCTCGTAACTCAAGCTCCAGGTGATAAACACTCAAACATTCATGCACTAACGAACAGATGACTTTCAGCCAGAAACACAACAAAATGTAATAGCTTCCGTTCTCTCTCTGTAGGTCCTCACACACAGCCGATCTCTCTCTCTCTCTCTCTCTCTCATACGGTGTTGGTCTCTCTGTCTATGTCTGCCTGTCACTATCTCCTGTGTCTGCTCATAGCGACCTCCTCTCGACCACCATGTCTTCAAGTGCTAACTCTTTTCCCCAACTATCTCCACTCGCAGTCTCCAGTACTGCTGCCTGGGCAGTCCCCATGTGGCAGATCTCCCCCCTTTTTCCCGGAGGTCACTGCTCTACATATGGAACTGTTCAGGGTCGGTTGTCAGTAACATTTTAATTCTCTCAAGCACAGTGCAGTTGTCAAATGTAATGTTTTCCCTGTGTCTGGGCGCATCCGCTCCCGGAGCTCCCACTCCCTACCTACCGCTGTTCCCCCCGTACAGTTGTTCAATGCAGCCCCAAGCACCGTATAGCCCCCACGAACAATGTCAGAGCAATACAGTCTACTTACTGTCTCAACGTCCTGAAACTTACTCTCAAGTTACCCATATTAATTCGCATCTGCCCTCAAAGATTCTGTTCCCCCCTGCCTTATCAGCAGCCTATTTCTTTGTACATCTATTCCGGAGCCACTGCTCCCCTGCCTCACCGGCAGCCTATCTCTCTGTGTAACTGGGTACATTTGCCCCTGGAGCCCCTGCTCCCCTGCCTCATTTTCCTGAAGGTGGATACCACCCCTCATGTGAATTTGGAATTGTTCTAACTTATTACTACCTTGCACTCAATCTCATGAATGGTCCAGAGTCTGCAATAACCCAGCAAACCCAGGAACTTTCGGAGTTCCCTCTTAGTTCGGGGTAATTCTACAATTCCCTTTATTCTTTCGGGACTTATTCTCTTCTGCCCTTGACTGATCAAATGCCCTAAATATCTTACTTCCCGTTCCACATACTGTAGTTTATTCCGACTAACTCGCAATCCCTTCACTGCAAGGTAGTTTAATAAATCATTGGTTCCCTGCTGTGTGTCAGTTTGGGTGGGACTGGACAACAGGAGGTCGTCCACATACTGAATTAACTTTAAAGTTGGCCTTAAAGTCAAGCCCTCAAGAACTTGAGTAAAAAATGAGGTCTGCAGATGCTGGAGATCACAGCTGCAAATGTGTTGCTGGTCAAAGCACAGCAGGCCAGGCAGCATCTCAGGAATAGAGAATTCGACGTTTCGAGCATAAGCCCTTCATCAGGAATAAGAGAGAGAGCCAAGCAGGCTAAGATAAAAGGTAGGGAGGAGGGACTAGGGGGAGGGGCGATGGAGGTGGGATAGGTGGAAGGAGGTCAAGGTGAGGGTGATAGGCCGGAGTGGGGTGGGGGCGGAGAGGTCAGGAAGAGGATTGCAGGTTAGGAGGGCGGTGCTGAGTTGAGGGAACCGACTGAGACAAGGTGGGGGGAGGGGAAATTAGGAAACTGGAGAAATCTGAATTCATACCTTGTGGTTGGAGGGTTCCCAGGCGGAAGATGAGGCGCTCCTCCTCCAGCCGTCGTGTTGTTGTGTTCTGCCGGTGGAGGAGTCCAAGGACCTGCATGTCATCGGTGGAGTGGGAGGAAGAGTTAAAGTGTTGAGCCACGGGGTGATTGGGTTGGTTAGTTCAGGCGGCCCGGAGGTGTTCTCTGAAGCGTTCCGCAAGTAAGAGGCCTGTCTCACCAATATAGAGGAGGCCACATCGGGTGCAGCGGATGCAATAGATGATGTGTGTGGAGGTACAGGTGAACTTGTGGCGGATATGGAAGGATCCCTTGGGGCCTTGGAGGGAAGTGAGTGTGGAGGTGTGGGCGCAAGTTTTACATTTCCTGCGGTTGCAGGGGAAGGTGCCGGGGGTGGAGGTTGGGTTGGTGGGGGGTGTGGATCTGACGAGGGAGTCACGAAGGGAGTGGTCCTTGCGGAACGCTGATGGGGAGGGGAGGGAAATATATCCTTGGTGGTGGGGTCCGTTTGGAGGTGGCGGAAATGGCGGCGGATGATACGTTGTATGCGGAGGTTGGTGGGGTGGTAGGTGAGAACCAGTGGGGTTCTGTCTTGGTGGCGGTTGGAGGAGCGGGGCTCAAGGGCGGAGAAGCGGGAAGTGGAGGAGATGCGGTAGAGGGCATCGTCGATCACGTCTGGGGGGAATCTGCGGTCCTTGAAGAAGGAGGCCATCTAGGCTGTGCGGTGTTGGAATTGGTCCTCCTGGGAGCAGATGCGGCGGAGACGAAGGAATTGGGAATATGGGATGGCGTTTTTACAGGTGGCAGTGTGGGAGGAGGTGTAGTCCAGTTAGCTGTGGGAGTCAGTCGGTTTATAATAGATGTCTGTGTTGAGTCGGTCGCCCGAGATAGAAATGGAAAGGTCTAGGAAGGGGAGGGAGGAGTCTGAGACAGTCCAGGTGAATTTCAGGTCGGGATGGAAGGTGTTAGTAAAGTTGATGAACTGTTCAACCTCCTCGTGGGAGCACGAGGCAGCGCCGATACAGTCATCGATGTAGCGGAGGAAAAGGTGGGGGGTGGTGCCAGTGTAGTTGCGGAAGATGGACTGTTCCACATATCCTACGAAGAGGCAGGCATAGCTGGGGCCCATGCGGGTGCCCATGGCAACTCCTTTAGTTTGGAGGAAGTGGGAGGATTGAAAAGAGAAGTTATTCAGGGTGAGGACCAGTTCAGTCAGTCGAAGGAGGGTGTCAGTGGAAGGGTACTGGTTAGGAGTCCCTAACCCTAACCTTCAAGAACTTGATCTAGGATCTGTCCAAGCAAGTTTGGTGACTCGGTAAAACCTTCAGCTAAGACAGTCCACCTATACTGCTGTTTTCTCCCAGTATCAGGGTCCTCCTTAAGTTCTAATAAAATCATATCATGAAAGAAAATAACGTTAAGCATTCATAAAATTACAATCAAAAATAGCACACTGAATCAAATGACAAACAACAAGTTTCACACATAAAACCATTAACAAACAGATGAATTCAAGCCAGAGCACAAAGTGTTAAACTGCTTGTTAGCTGAGAAGCCTTCTGCCAGATTTTGTCTCACAGACACCCTGATCAGCATTTCTTACTTGCACTTTTCCACACAGATTTTCGCAGAGAATTTCACACAAAAAAATCCATACACAAACACAAATTCTCACATCCACAGAGACTACTTTTTACAATCAAATTTACACACACAAAGACACACAGAGATCTTCACCAATACAAAAATCCTATCGGGGCCGGCCCATACAGACATAAATATTCAGATTTAGATAACCACCTTATTTATCCGACTCCTTTCCCTATTCACATTCCACTTCTCTTCACCACCCTTCCGCCGAACTTCCACTATCCCTTCCGCGGCTTCCTTTTGTCCTTCATTTATCCTCCGGGGGGACTCACAGTCCTCCCTTACTACTGCTACCATTATCTTAGCCTTCCGTTCCTCTATCTGCTGTAACTTCTTCTGGATATCAGGCCATGCTTTTGTCACGAAGTGAACCTTTACCATCCCTCATCCTATTTCCCCATCTGGGTCTATACCCGAACATTTCCTAACCGACTCCCTTAATCTGTGTAGGAACACACAGGGAGACTAGTCCTTTCCCTGCCTCAGGTCGAAAACCTTGGCTAAATTTTGCTGTTTGGGGATGCAAGTTTGTATCCCTTGGATTATCAAATTTCACAATTCTAACATATTATTCCACCCTTCTATATAGTGGTGGTCCCAGTTAGGGTTCTGAAGGGGATATTTGTCCTCACCCCTAACCATCCCCCATCTCATGCCAAATTGTCCGGCAAGCTCAATACCGGCACTGCTACTAGTTTTTTTTAAAATCTCAATTAACACTTTTCCTATCCAGTATCCCCATATAAGTCTCCTTTCTCCCCCAGTAAATAGTATATTCAAAAATAGACATTAACCCAGCCCACATATACAGACTGGGCCTCAAAAATAAATTAATTTGTTCTGACAATCCTATCGGATTCTCAACCAGGATCATCGTTTCCTATTAAATGTTCTGACCTCCCCACTGGTGAGGGGGTCACACACAAACCCAATCTCCTTGTCCCCTATCGGCACTTTAGTCGTTACGTTCTTCCTTTTTTAAAGAAATATTGCAATGTTCCTAGCTTCTCATATCCTCAAACACCAATTTATTAATTCATGCTTGACTAACTTTAAAGCCTGTTCCTAACTTGTAAACATATTTATATATTTACGTCCATTTATTCAGTATTTAGTATTTAAAATGTAAAATGCATACAGTTCCCAATTTTGAAATCCACTGTAATCACCCAGATTTAGTACCCTAATTTAGATCCAAAATTAGTTTTCTTATGTACTCCTGACCAATCATTTCTCAATTACAATACTTTAGGTCGTAAAATAATCAGAGCTGTCTTACAATAGTTTGTCAATTCAAGTTAAAAAATTCTAATGGCCGAACCCAAGGTCTCAGATAATAACCATGGAAGTTATCGTCTTTTTTTTCGACAGTCTACTGTTGAACTGAAACTTCAACTGTCCTTCACATATTGAAAAAAAATTATGTTAAGTTTACATAAAAATCACATTTAAAACAATCCTGGAACTCAAGCTCCAGTGAATAAAACTTCCTCATTCAATCACCAACAAACAAATGTGCATTCAAACCGAATCACAGAGGGTTAAATGTTTTGCGAGCTGTTCTCGCACTCTCTCTCTCTGTCGGTCTTACTGCAAGCTGCTGTAAAAAAATAAACTTCAGTTGTCTTATATCATTTGAGTTTAATGGGGCTACAACAAATCCCGTGGTCCGTTCTCCAAATGGGACCTCCCGCAGGGGACACAGTCTCACTACTTCTTTATCATCTTTTTCCCTCACCTCTTTCTACTTTAGTCGTGCAGATTTCCTAACCCCCTCAGCTCCTGCTGCTGTGGGTCCCAAGTCCCCTTCGCCTGATCCCTTGGATCTCTCTCCCTGATTCACCAGCGGCTGCTGCCGTTGTTCATTCTGAAGAGTATATGGCGGGGGTGCCACAGGCGGGGGTAAGTTTTCTAACACTTCCCACTTACTCTCTTTTTCTTCAAGTGGGATTAAAGGATATAAGGGTACTGGGGTTGGAGCGGTTGCTGTCGGGTTCCCTACCCAACATACAGCATACTCGCTCTCCTTTAAACCTGGATTCTGTTAATTCTTCACATAATCATTTAAAATTTGACAAACCCAATCCTCGTCCGATCCAAATTTTGGCCAGAACACTGATGGCGGACGGATGGGTTCATTTACACAAACAAAACAACAGTATTTTATCATTTCCCTTTTCTTTAAGCCCCGACTTTCGTAGGGACTCCAATTCCCCAATTTTCGTCCCAGCGGACTATCAGGGGGAATTTCCGGGGTTTTGTCTTCCCGTTCCTTTTTCGACCTGGAACTTCGGCCACCCATGGTTGGTCTTCAGGCTAACCTATATTCTACACTCTGGTTACTTAATTAACCCTTGTATCCCGGTTACCTGTCACAACCACTGAGTCGACAAGGCAGTGTACACTTCTCTCAACAATTCCGCGAAAACCCCAAATACCAGAGAAGGTTCTTACCTTGATCCGTGCACGGAGTTGTCCGACTCAAAGTAAAAACTTCAACATTTTACTTTATCAAAACTTTAACCTTTTACTTTATTGTGAGCGCCACCTATTCACATCAAACATCTGTGTGTGTGACAATGTCCCAGAATCATTCAGAGCCTCCCGTGGGAGTTCTTTTTAAGATCCCGGACACGAGCCCCCAAATTTGTTATAAGTGATTTCTGTCTAGGTATTCTAAATCTCCGGAGAATAGTTCCTGACACTCAGCTAACTATTCTACTCTAGGGCTCTGGTTCAGATTAACCGGGTTCTGCCTCCAAACTCTGCCAACCGCGGACTGTCCTTTAACCCTTGTATCAAGGGAGACTGTCCACAAGGTTCCGTCCTAGGAGGCGAACTCCAAGCTGTCAGCACCAGCCCTTATCCCCACCGGCTACTGCTTTTCCCGTGGCAAATCGAAATGCTGCGAGACACACACTAATGGAGCAACAGATGTTTATTCAATCTTCGAAGATTGGGCGAGTTCCAAAAAGGACTTCGGAAGTCGCGCTGGAAGATTTTACAGCACCATTATGCATCCATTATTTTTCCATTCAAAAACATTAGTGATAATTCCATTGGTTAAAACATCTCACGCTATTGATTTTCTTACATTAAAAATCATTAATGACAATTTCATTGGTTAAAACATTTCACACTTTTCTCTGCCAATTCCTTAATTAAAATGTTATATTATTTTACAATTCTTGCTAGTTAGTACATTCCTTTATTATCTTCATAAAAAGAGCTTTCATTGTCTTTTGCCCTCTGTGTCTAACTGAAGCATTCCTTGGTTTCTTGCCCAAGATTACCATGTTCCTGGCATAACAGAGGTGACTTCTAGTTCATGCTTCATTATGGCCTAGTCGATAATTAGTTTCATAATTTAGCTTTTATTCATTAAACCTCAGTTTTAGTACAGAAATTACCCCACTCGTACCAAGAGAGCGTGTGTATGTGTGTACGTGTGTATGTGTGAGTGAGTTATGTGTGTGTGTGTGAGTGAGTGTGTGTATGTGTGTGTGTGTGAGTGAATGGTGTGTAGTGTGCGTGTGTGTGAGGTATGTGTGTGTGTGTGAGTGAGTGGTGTGTGTGTGTATGTGTGTATGTGTGAGTGAGTTATGTGTGTGTGTGTGAGTGAGTCTGTGTATGTGTGTGTGTGAGTGAATGGTGTGTAGTGTGTGTGTGTGTGTGTGTGAGAGAGAGTTATGTGTGTGTGTGTATGTATGAGTGAGTTATGTGTGTGTATGTGAGTGAATGTGTGTATGTGTGTGTGTGTGTGTGAGGTGTGTGTATATGTATGAAACTGCAGAAATTACATTAACCATATCAGGAGTGAATATGTGAGCGAGCAACTTGGAGCAGGAGCTTGAGTCTGACACACACCTGGGAGAATATAAATCAGCACTGAGGAACTTGGCATAATCATGCCTGGGAGCCACAGAGACGGTGACCCTGTGAGTGAGCAGAGTGGAGTAGGAGCTGGAGGATTACATGTACCTGGGAGGTACAGAGACGGTGACCGCGTGAGGGAGCAGAGTGCAGTGCGAGCTGGAGGATTCCACGTACCTGGGAGTAACAGAGATGGTGACCCTTTGGGGGAGCAGAGTGGAGTGAGAGCTGGAGGATTACACGTATCTGGGTGTGACAGAGACGGTGACCGTGTGAGGGAGCAGAGTGGAGTCGGAGCTGGAGGATTACACGTACCTGGGAGTGACAGAGACGGTGACCCTGTGAGGGAGCAGAGTGGAGTGGGAGCTGGAGGATTACACGTACCTGGGTGTGACAGAGGTAACTTTCTGCTGCTGGGACCTGCCTGCACTGAGGTTGAAAGAAATATAAGAGCCATCACAGAAAAGGCTGTAAGTTCATTGGCTGATAACAAACCGTTATTAGTGACTATCAGTTAATTGCTGTTAGTCAGCAAACTTATTTTTTCAACTTCTAAAGTAAGGATTGAACTCAGAAATATGAGGCAGATGTGAATTTATTATACTGAGCCAGTAGAATAAATTATGCTCAATAAGCCACAGTGGAATAAAGGACTTAACCATATTGTTATTTCCCGGATGTTAACTTCATTCTAAGTAATAAATTAAGTTACTCGAGGCATGTTGCATTTTGCGACAAGGCAAGCCATGTTTATCAGAAGGAAAATGGTTTCTGTTGCATTGGGAAGTCATAGCCCCTGCTCATGTCCTAGATGAACACTGGGTCATAGAGATCAGACACTGACTAGAGACTTTGTGATGCTGAGAGTTAGAGGGATAGCGCACACACACAGAACAAATCATCCTGACACATGACTGCTCTGGAATAAGGAAGGGAATCCGCACCCCAGCAATCGAAGTGAAACAGCCAGGGAATCCCGGAATATCCCCTCCCAAATCAGTTTCCCAGCTAGGAAGCTGATGAAGGTACTGGCTGCTCAGGGGAGGACAGTCAGAGCCATGTCTGTGGCACCACAAGCAGCCTGACTGTACAGGAGAGGAGGGGGAAGAAAGGAGGAGCAACAATCACAGGGATGTCAGGAAATTGAAGAAGGTGTCAGCGTGTCTGTAATTCCAGAATAGTGGGGTTAAGAATGTCACTGTGTCTGCAGGACATTCATTTGGGGTACAGTGAGCAGTCAAAGGTCATGTCCGTTTTGGTAGGAATGACCTGGGTAGGAAGGGTGAAGTGGTCTGGGAATCAGAATTTAGGGAGCAAGGTAGATGGTTAGGAAGCAGGAACTCCAATGTGGAAAGCCTTGGGTTACTGCCAGTGCCGTGCGCAAGTGAGAACAGGACTCGGAGTTTTAGGTAGATGAGAGTGTGACTGGAATGATGGTGCAGCAAGAAAGGCTTCAGCTTCCTGGGACATTGGGACTGGTTCTGGGGAAGGCAGTAACTGTACAAACTAGATGGGCTAACGTGACAGAGCTGGGACTGAATTTCTTCCGGTGTTTGGGAGGGATTGAAAATAACTTGGCGTGTGCTTAGGATCCAAAAATGAATAGTAGAGGAGAGTACCAGGATTCTCAAAATAATGGGAGCTGCAGTTGGTACTAATTTACAACAACATGTTTAACAGGGTAAGATGGAGTAAGAAAGAAAGCCTTAATCTGAGGTACTCTGCATGGACATGAAGTTTGGGGAGCTCCAGATACAGATTAGTGTGTGGTAATCTGATGTTTTGATCACCTAGAGCTGGGTCAAGGAATGGCAGGACGTGGTGTTAAATATTGCTGGATATGAAGAATTCCAAAATGACAGAAGGGAAGGGAAAGGATGAAGGTAGAAGTATGGGATTAGATTGGCGTTAGTTAAGGAGTCCAAGAGAAAGATTATCCGTCCAAGGACAGAATGAATTTGGCAGTAGCGACAGAACAAAAAGTATACAGGTAAACTGTGAGATACATTCTGTCGGCCAGAAACCTTTGGAAAGGATGGAGAGAATAAATATGCAAGGGCATTTGAGTGCGATGACAATACTACAGACTACTAATATTGAGAAACTTAATATTTCCAGATATTGACTGGGTTACTGGTTGTGAAGAGTCATGAGGGGCGAGTGTTCCTGGATTACATGGAGGACCAGCTTACTTCAGGAGTATGTATCCAGCCCAAGAGAGCATGTACTGTTGGACCTTGTCCTTGGGAAAGAGGTGGGGCAAGTGGATCCAGTGTCAGTCGGGGAACGTTTTGGGGTGCAGTGATCATTTCATCGTAAAATTCAGGAAAATGGTAGAGAATGAAATGCAATAATTGAGAGTGAGAATCATTAGTTGACTGAGAACAGCCTTTAATGGGGCAAGAATGAGGCTGGGAAGGTTTGACTGGAACTCTAATTTGGTCAGAAAAATAGGTCAGTTTTAACTTTAATTGAGACTCAGACCCATACACAAACCATCCACAGCTACATGTGGTTTCCATTGTTTGCCTTTGATATTCGTTATTTCACTTTTCCTTCTCTGTTTTGAAAAGAAATCTGCTAAAGATTGTTTGATATGTCTTGCCAGCATAATTTCACACACACTGTTTGCTTCCTAATTTCGCTTTGGACCTCACCCCTCCACATTCCGCACTCCTCTCAGCTTTCTGGGGTATTGAGTTCCCACTGTCTTATGTAAGCTTTCCTGTTCTGTCTGTGTGTTCCTAGATTTCAAGAGAGCTCTGGATTTAGCAGTCTGACGCTATTTTACTCTGTGAAATCACATTTCCTGGGAACCACTTTAATCTCCCCTCAGAATACCTGCCGCTGCTTTGTTTCTGATTTATCTTCTCGTTATTGTTTCCTGTTCACTTGAAGAAATTCCTTCTCAGTTTAATAAAGTTATACCGAGTTACACGAAAACTCCAACACTTAGTCTTGCTTTCTCCATTACAGCACTTAAGTTAAAATCAAATGAATTATGATCACTGTTGCCCTTTTCCTTCCTGGTGGCAGTGGTAATGAGTGTGGATGGTACTGTCTAAGGAGGGCGATGGTGCTCACTCCTGTTGCTGAGTGTCGGTGGGGGAGGGAGGATGTCATTGTGGATGGGGACCAATCAAGTGGGCTACTTATACTTCAATAGTGTCAAACTGTCTGAGTACTGTTGGAGCTGCCCTCATCAGACAAATGGCGATTGTTCCATCAAATCCTAAACTGAACCTTGGAGATTTTGGACAGACTTTGGCAAGACAGGAGAAAAAGTTACTCGCTGCAGGCTTCCTAACTTCTGATCTGATGTTCTAACTATAGCAGCTACATAGTCTTGGATAGACCTGAAAATGTTAGTGGCAATGGATTCAGCAATGGTACTGTCTTTGAATGTTGAATAGCGATGGTGGGATGGTTTATGATGGTTATTGTCTGACATTTGTGTGGCTCGAATGTTATTTGCCACTTGTCAGCCCAGGCCTGGCTGTTGTCTAAGTCTTGCAGCATTCAGACTGATTTCGTGATCTGAGGAGTAGGGAATTATAAACTCATGAGCAAATATCATTACATCTGACCGTATGAAGGAGTGAGCTTGCAGTTCGCTGGTTTTCCAAAGAACCCATTGACCTCGTTCTTCTAGATTAAAGTGGGTTTCAAAGTTGCTCTCCAATAAAGCTTGGTGCAGTGAGCCTTGTAAATGGTATACAACGCCACAATTGAGCATCGGTGATGGAGTCGATGAATGGTCATGGAAGTGATAGTAATTAAATGGTTTGGTTTTGTCCTGCGTTATTCCTGGGATGTAATTCACCACAGCCTTTGAGGATTCAGCAAGTCAGTTGCTCACTGCAGATTTCCTAGCATCTGACTTGCTCTTAAGGGCAGTATTATTTATAGGGCCAGTCCAGGGCACATTCTGGGCAATGATAGCACCCAGGATTCTAATAAACATGGTGTTGGGGACTCAGTGATGGAAATGTTATGGAAGGTCAAAATGGTTTGAATCTTTATTTTTACTTTTTGTCTAATATTTATGTGGATTATTAGTTGCCGTTTGTCATACTAAGTGTAAAACGTGAGGTCTGCAGATGCTGGAGATCAGAGCGGAAAATGTGTTGCTGGTTAAAGCACATCATGTTTGGCAGCATCCAAGGAACAGGAAATTCGATGTTTCGGGCCAGAGCCCTTCATCAGGTTTGTCATACTAAACCTGGATAATTTCCAGGTCTTGTTACATTTCAGCATGGCCTGTTTCAGGAATGGTATAATCAGTGTCCATTCCCCCATCTGACCTTATGATGGAGAGAGCGTCATTGCAGCATCTGGAAATGGTTGAGCCTCGGACACTCTCTTTCCTGAGGAATGGCTGCAGAGCTCTCCTGGAGTTCCAGTTACTCACACCGACAACAGGCATTATTGTTGCTGGGGACAATTACTCACACTGAAACAGACATTATAGTTGCTGGTGATAATTAATCATACTGACAACAGGCATTATTGATGCTGGGGATTTTTACTCACACTGAAAGCAGGCATTATGGTTGTTGGGAATAATTACTCGGCCAGTTCTGCCAATCAAAGGTTGGCGCAGAGGCAGAGCGGAAGACTCGGATATCGCACAAGGCCGTGGTAATAGGGGACTCCATAGTGAGAGAAACTGACCGGGGTTTTTGTGGCAGCAGACGGGATTGAAGGATGGTATGTCGTCTTCCTGGTGCCAGAGTGAAAGACATCGCAGACAGAGTACAGGAAATCCTCAAGAACGAGTGTGAAGAGCCAGAGGTGGTGGTACATGTCGGCACAAATGATGTCGGGAAGAAGCGGAGACACATACTACAGCGGGACTTTGGAGAACTAGGAAGAAGGCTGAAAAGCAGGACGTCCAAGGTGGTTATCTCCGGTTTGCTTCCAGTTCCTCGGGCTGGTGAGGCCAGAAACAGGGAGATATTGGACTTGAATGCGTGGTTGGGGACCTGGTGCAGGAAGCAAGGATTTAAATTCTTGAATCACTGGGGTACATTTTGTGGCAAACATAAATTCTACAAGAGAGACGGTTTGCAACTCAATAGGTTAGGGACGAGCATTCTGGAAGGCAGGTTTTCTACTGCAACACCGCTACATTTAAACTAAGTAGCGGGGGGAAGGGAACAAACTGGATGTATAAAAAGGAAGTTGAAGGGAAAGTTAGAACAAGAGAAGTCAAGAAAGACAACTGTATCAGTGAGGCAGAAAATTCGAAAAGGGATCATGCTGAAAGGTTGAGTGGAATAGGGGTTGATGGGAAGGGGAAGAGCAATAACAAATTAAAAATACTGCATATGAACGAACGAAGCATTAGAAATAAGATGGATGTGCTTGAGGCTCTTTTGGAAATTGACAGATACGATATTGTGGGGATAACTGAGGCCTGGCTTCAAGTGGACAGGGCCTGGGAAATGAATATTCAAGGCTACACGTGCTATCATAAGGACAGACTGACGGGCAGAAGGGGTGCAGTGGCGTTGTTGGTAAGGGAGGATATTCAGTCCCTTGCGTGGGGGTCCTAGAGTCAGGGGATGTAAAGTCAGTGTGGATAGAGCTGTGAAATACAAAGGGTAGTAAGACCCTCTTGGGAGTCATCTACAGGCCCCCAAACAGTAGTCTGGATATCGGATGTAAGTTGAATCAGGAGCTGAAAGTGGCCTGTGGTAAAGATGTTACTACCGCTGTTATGGGGGATTTTAACATGCAGGTAGACTGGGAGATTCAGGATGGTATTGGACCTCAAGAAAGAGACTTTGTGGAGTGACTCAGAGATGGATTCTTAGAACAGCTGGTGCTGGAGCCGACCTGGGAGCAGGCAATTCTGGATCTGGTATTGTGTAATGAACCAGAATTGGTCAGAGACCTCGAAGTGAAGGAGCCATTGGGAAGTAGTGACCATAATACAATAAGTTTCAACCTGCAATTTGAGAGGGAGAGGGTACAGTCGGAAGTGACAGTACTTCTGTTGAATAAAGGGAACTATGGAGCTATGAAGGAGGAGCTGACCAAAGTTCAATGGGGCAATGCCTTAGCAGGGATGACCGTGGTGTAACAATGGCGGGTATTTCTGTGTATAATGCAGAAGTTGCAGGATGAGTTCATTCCTAAAAGGAAGAAAGATCCCAGGAGGAGGCATGGGCGGCCGTGGCTGACGAGGGAAGTTAAGAAACATATAAGGTTAAAAGAGAAAAAGTATAACATAACAAAGATAAGTGGGAAAACAGAGGACTGGGAAACTTTTAAAGAACAACAGAGGATTACTAAGAAGGAAATATGAGGTACGAAGGTAAACTGGCCAATAATATAAAGGAGGATAGTAAAAGCTTTTTCAAGTATGTGCCAGGCAAAAAAATGGTTAGGACTAAAATTGGGCCCTTGAAGACTAAACAGGGGAATATATTACAGGGAACAAAGAAATGGCAGAAGAATTAAATGGGTACTTCAGATCTGTGTTTACTGGGGAAGACACAAGCAACCTCCCTGAGGTAACAGTAACTGAAGGAACTGAACTTAAGGGAATCTGTATTTGCCGGGACTTGGTGTTGGAGAGACTGCTAGCTCTAAGGGTTGAAAATTTCCCGGGGCCTGATGGTCTCCATCCCAGGGTACTGAAGGAGGTGGCTAGGGAAATCGTGGACGCGTTGGTGATGATTTTCAAGAATTCGATAGATTCGGGATCGGTACCTGAGGATTGAAGAGTGGCTAATGTTATACCACTTTTTAAGAAAGATGTGAGAGAGAAAGCAGGAAATTATAGACCAGTTACACTGACCTCAGTGGTGTGAAAGATGCTGGAGTCTATTATAAAGGATGAGATTACGGCACACCTGGATAGTAGTAACAGGAAAGGACAGAATCAGCATGGATTTATGAAGGGAAAATCGTGCTTGACTAATCTTCTGGAGTTTTTTGAGGATGTGACTCTGAAGATGGACGAGGGGGATCCAGTAGATGTAGTGTACCTGGACTTTCAGAAAGCTTTTGATAAAGTTCCACATAGGAGGTTAGTGAGTAAACTTAGGAAACATGGTATTTGGGGCAAAGTATTAGACTGGATTGAAAATTGGTTGGCTGATAGGAAACAAAGGGTAGTGATAAACGGCCCCATTTTGGAATGGCAGGCAGTGACCAGTCGAGTACCGCAAGGATCCATGCTGGGACCGAAGCTTTTTACAATATATGTTAATGATATAGAAGATGATATCAGTAATAACATTAGCAAATTTGCTGATGATAAAAAGCTGTGTGGCAGGGTGAAATGTGATGAGGATGTTAGGAGATGACAGGGTGACCTGGACAAGTTAGGTGAGTGGACAGATGCATGGCAGATGCAGTTTAATGTGGATAAATGTAGGGTTATCCACTTTGGTGGCAAGGACAGGAAGGCAGATTACTACCTAACTGGAATCAATTTAGGTAAAGGGGCAGTACAGAAAGATCTGGGTGTTCTTGTACAACAGTCAATGAGGGCAAGCATGCAGGTACAGCTGGTAGTGAAGAAGTCTAATAGCATGCTGGCCTTCAAAACAAGATGGATTGAGTATAGAAGCAAAGAGGTCCTTTTGCAGCTGTACAGGGCCCTGGTGAGACCACACCTGGAGTGCTGTGTCCAGTTCTGGTCGCCAAATTTGAGGAAAGACATTCTGGCTATTGAGGGAGTGCAGCGTAGGTTCACGAGGTCAATTCCTGGAATGGAGGAATTAACTTGCACTGAAAAACTGAAGCGACTGGGCTTGTATACCCTTGAGTTTAGAAGACTGAGAGGGGATCTGATTGAGACGTATAAGATTTTGAAAGGATTGGACACTCTGGCAGCAGGAAACATGTTTCTGCTCATGGGTGAGTGCCAAACCAGAGGACACAGCTTAAAAATACGGGGTAGACCATTTAGGACAGAGATGAGGAGAAACTTTTTCACCCAGCGAGTGGTGGCTGTGTGGAGTGCTCTGCCCAAGAGGACAGTGGAGGCCCAGTCTCTGGATAAATTTAAGAAAGATTTGGATAGAGTTCTCAAAGATAGTGTAATCAAGGGTCATGGAGGTAAGACAGGGAGCAGATACTGATTAAGAATGATCAGCCATGATCATATTGAATGACGGTGCAGGCTCGCAGGGCTGAATGGCCTAGTCCTGCACCTATTGTCTATTGTCTACTCACACTGATAACAGGCACTATTGTTGCTGGGGATAATTACTCAGACTGTCAGCAAGCATTATTGTTGCTGGGGATAATTACTCACAATAACAACAGACATTATTGTTGCTGAGGATAATTACTCACACGGACAACAGGCGTTACTATTTATGGGGATAATTGCTCACACTGACAACAGGCATTATTGTTGCCGCAGATAATTACTCTCACTGACAACAGGCATTATTGTTGCTGGGGATAATTACTCACACTGCCAGCAGCCACTAATTGTGCTGTGGATAATTAATTACATTGAGAACAGGCATTATTGTTGCTAATGAAAATTACTCGCACAGTCAACAGGTATTATTGTTACTGTGAAAAATTACTCACATTGACAACAGACATTATTGTTGCTGAGGATAATTACACTGTCAGCCGGCATTATGGTTGCTGCGGATAATTACTCACACTGACAACAGGCATTATTGTTTCTGGGGATAATTACTCACACTGCCAGCAGGCACTAATTTTGCGGTGGATAATTAATTATACTGAGAACAGGCATTATTGTTGCTGAGGGAAATTACTCACACTGACAACAGGCACTATTGTTGCGGGGGATAAATACTCACAATGACAAAAGCATTATTGTTGCTGGGGATAATTACTCACACTGACAAAAGCATTATTGTTGCTGAGGACAATTTGTCACACTGACAACAGGAATTACTATTTTTGGGATTAATTACTCTCACTGACAACAGGCAGTATTATTACTGTGGATAATTACTCACACCGACAACATGCATTGTTATTGCTGGAGATAGTTACTCACACTGATAGCAGGCATTATTGTTTCTGGGGATAATTAATCATACGGACAACAGGCGATAATACTTATTGGGATAACTGCTCACACTGACAATAGGCATTATTATTGCTTCGGATAATTACTCACACTGACAACAGGCATTATTGTTGCTGGGGATAATTACTCACACTGCCAGCAGGCACTAATTCTGCTGTGGATAATCAATTACACTGAGAACAGGCATTATTGTTGCTGAGGAAAATTACTCGCACAGTCATCAGGTATTATTGTTACTGTGAAAAATTACTCACATTAACAACAGACATTATTGTTGCTGAGGATAATTACACTGACAGTCGGCATTATGGTTGCTGTGGATATTTACTCACACTGACAACAGGCATTATTGTTTCTGGGGATAATTACTCACACTGCCAGCAGGCACTAATTTTGCTGTGGATAATTAATTACACTGAGAACAGGCATTATTGTTGCTGAGGGAAATTACTCACACTGACAACAGGCATTATTGTTGCTGGGGATAATTACTCACATTGACAACAAGCATTATTGTTGCTGAGGATAATTACTCACACTGACAGCAGGAATTGCTATTTCAGGGGTTAATTACTCACACTGATAACAGGCAGTATTATTACTGTGGATAATTGCTCACACCGACAACAGGCATTATTGTTGCTAGAGATAGTTACTCACACTGACAGCAGGCATTATGGTTTCTGGAGATAATTACCCACACTGACAACAGGCATTATTGTTGCTAGAGATAGTTACTCACACTGACAACAGGCATTATTGTTGCTGGGGATAATTACTCACACTCACAACAGACATTATTGTTGCTGGAGATAGTTACTCACACTGACAACAGGCATTATTGTTCCTGGCGATAATTACTCACGCTGACAACAGGCATTATTGTTGCTAGAGATAGTTACTCACACTGACAACAGGCATTATTGTTGCTGGGGATAATTACTCACACTCACAACAGGCATTATTGTTGCTGGGGACAATTACTCACGCTGACAACAGGCATTATTTTTTGCTAGAGATAGTTACTCACACTGACAACAGGCATTATTGTTGCTGGGGACAATTACTCACACTGACAACAGGCATTATTTTTGGGGATAATTACTCACACTGACAACAGGCATTATTGTTGCTGGGGATAATTCAAACCTGGAGAGTAATTCCCCCAGATTTTGAGTAAGTATAACTATACTCGGGCTCTTATTGTCACACCCTGTCACATGGTGCCTTGGTGCGAACAGTAATTATGCTCACTGCTCTTTTGGAATTCTCCTCTTTTTAACTGAGCGTGCAATGGGCTCGGATCTGAGTGAGCCTGATGAGACATTAACTGAATGACACTGAGCAGGTTATTGCAGATGAATCGAATTATTGCTGACACCTTCCTTCACATTTCCATGGTAGACCCTGCACCGATGGGTCAGTGACTGGCTGGAATACAAGGGCCCTGCTATTTATGTACAGGACATACTTGGGCAATTTATCATATTGTAGGTAGGTCTCAGTGTTCTTGCTGGAATGGATCAGCTTGGTTACATATGTGGCAATCTCCTGTGTTAAATCACAGTTTCCAGTGTCTCCAGCCATGTGTTGACATTGTGTGGGGTGAATTAAGTTGTCTGAAGATTGAGATATGTGATGCTGGAGACTACTGAAGGAGGCTGAAAAAGATCATCTGCTCAGCCCTTCTGGCTGAAGATTGTTCAGCAGCTTAATTTTCTCCTTGATGTGCTGCTGTCCTGCATGACTGGTGATTTTATTGTTAGAGAGCAGCCCTCTCCTCCAATGGTCTCATTCATTATCCACTGTCTTTTATAACTAAGTGTGGAAGGACCTTATAGACACATCTATACCATTGATTGTGGGATCACTGAGCTCTGTCCATAACTGGCTGCTTATGCTTCTTAGCATGCAAGTTGGCCTGCTTTGTAGTTGAAGGCAGTAAGATTTTCTCTAGGTTGTCCAGTCATATCTAGGTTTGGCTGGTGCTGCTCCCAGCATGTCCTTCTGCATTCTTCACTGACCCAGGAAGGAATCCCTGGTTTGATGGTTACTATACAGTCAGAGGTATTTTTTAGCCGTTATGGTTACTATACAGTGGGAAGTATGCCATGCCATGATGGTTAGTATACAGTGGGAAGTATGCCGGGCTGTGAGGTTGCTGACTGCATGAGTTGTGCTGCTGCTGATGGCCCACTGCACCACATGGACTCCTCGTTGTTAGTTGCTCGGTCTGTTCAAATTCTGTCCCATTCAGCGCACAGATTGCTACATAAAATGGTGGAGGGTCTACAAAATTAAAATAGCACCTCCTCCCTTTCAGGACTGTGGAGTGACCATTCTTACCAATATATGAAATGGAGAGGTGCATCTGCAGCAGGCAGATCGGTGACGATGTAGTCAATTATATGTTTCCCTTCTGTTGATTCCCTCATAACTTGCCACAGAGCTGTCTAGCCCCAACAGGATCCAGCATTAATGCTGAGCACTATATTGACTCTATACCAATATTGTATACATTTGTCCCCCTCTGCCTGGCACTTTCCTGTCAGTGAGACAGAGATGATGGTGATGTTGCCGGAGACATAGTCCTGTTCACAGAATCCTGCTCTACAGACAATATCTGAGTGTTGCTTGATTTGTCTGTTTGAAATATACGGCAGGTCACTTTTACATTTTGTATCATAGAGAGTTACTGTCACTTTATGTCTTACATATTTGAAAATAGACCAAACGTTATTGCTTTTCCGTTACAAATAATTGAAGTGAACAAAACTTAAATTACCAGCGCACACACCTAATTATTGTACTACTCAGTGACTGTAGTAACCATTTTCAGATCAGCAAATTTCCTGCACATGACATTTTTTTAAAAGAAAGCCTGAATTCAGAAAGAGCGTTATCACACCTCACCACTGCAATCTGCAAAATACCGACCATCAGCCGAATTTGTCCAGGGGGCTTCCAAACTTGAGCTTGACTGTTATTCACACTATCCCTTACAACAACAACAGCCCGAACCAACAAGGGAGTGCATGAGACTGCCTGTTCAAAGGTCTATCATAGGTCTTCATGCAGGTCCACATACATTTCAGCACTTATATAAATGACCTGCCAACAACCATGTCGTGCAATTTTATCTCTGCTGTTGACTTCGAATGTGTCACCAAAGCTCTATAATTCTGCACATTGAACCCAATCCCCCTGAAGATGGTATAAATGTGATGGACTCCTGCAGCACATGGCGTGTTATAGTGAACCCTCATAAACGATATTGAGTGTACGTCAGCTCCACAATGTCAGTATCCAAACAGTAACCAGACTGAGCATTTCAAAGTACCTCATTGTGATTCGTTCACACTTTTCATTATATTCTCACCGTAAAATTGAACAGAACAACTGGCTGGGTTTGGAAACTAATGGAAATTTCTATGTAAATGTTTTCGGCATTGCTTTAACCACTGACGGCAACATTTTATTACTGAAGGTCATAAAGCCTTTGATTGCTCACTTCGTACAAACCCACCCATTTGTTTTGTTCAAATTTATAACTGGAATATCATCAAAACAAAACACAAGTCACAATAAGGAACTTTCAAATCATGCGCCCAAGATCAAATGAATAAGCATAAGGACTTTAAAAATGTACAAGTATTTTTCCTTGTATGAGTATTTGTACTAATATACAAACACTAAGATTTTTGTGACAATAATTTACCTGTGTCCAAATGTTCTACAGTCAATACGAGTACATATTTGCTGCTTTTATCTCGCAAGTCAGTAATTTGGTATGTGAATGTCAATGTCTGCGTGATGCTCGGTATGTAGGCCTTGACTCTGAAATACTGACGTATTGCTTCAAATAGCAGACCCCGACCCCAGCATCAGCTGTTCACAGCAAGCATGGTACTGACTGGACCCAACCAACCTGCGCGCACAAACTCTCATCTCCCTGGCAAATATTGGTCATGCTTGGACAATATGTTTAATTTCAGTTTTTTCTGTTGCTGATTACGTCAGTATCCATTGTCCATTCTCTCGTTTCCCTTGAAAACGTGTTGGTGAATTGCTTTCTTGAACTGTTGTCGTCTGTGTGTTTAGGGAGACATAATGAAGGAAGATCTCGAAACAATAACACGAAATAAACACTGACGTATTGCTAAACTAGGAGTGGTTTGGACAGAACATGAGTGCGCTAGCATTCCCATTTATCTGCTACTCATGTCCATCTGATGTCCCTGATTTTGAAAGGTGTAGTGTTCGAATCCTGCGTGAAGGTGTAGCGTTCGAATCCTGCGTGAATTTCTGCACATCTTGTGTACAGTATACATTGCTGCTACCGAGTGTTAATGGATTAGAGATGAAGCTACACTCATCTAGATAAATGGGACAGTAAACAAAACGGTTAGGTGTGAAATAACTCTCACACTGCACTGATACATCGTCACTCAAGGACAGCGATAGTATGGGTTTACACACAGAATAAATGTACACCTATATTAGCCCTTTCGTATTCCTCAGCCGTATTCAGCATTGTGTTGGATATGCTTTAAGCCACCCGTGACATTGCCTCCATCAAGCAATGAAGGATCGGTACAGCATGGGGTGAGAAACAGGGTAATGTTCCCACTAAACCGACATGTTTCAAATTTCCAGGCCACGTCCAGCATGGAGTTAGATATCGATTAATCAGACTCCATATCGACCCCACACCAACAGTCCCAGGACAGGTACAGCACAGGATAAGATAAAAAGTAAAACACCACATAAACTGATCTACATCAGGAGCTACCAGAACAGCGTAATCACAACATCCAATACAGATTGAAATTCACACTGTACTAACCCAATCGAACACTGAAGGTTAGTTATAGACTGGAGTTAGCTAAATATTAAAGATCACCCTGCAGTATCCCCATCAGACACTCCCAGGAAATGGGCAACATGGGTGGCATAGTGGCTCAGTGGTTACCACTGCTGCCTCACAGCACCAGGGAACTGGGTTCGATTCCAGCTACAGGCGACTGTCTGTGTGGACTTTGCACATTCTCCCCATGTTTGCGTGGGTTTCTTCACATATTTCAAAGATGTGCAGGTTAGGAAAATTGGCCATGCTAAATTTCCTATAGTTCTCAAGGATTTGTGGGTAAGTCTGAGTAAATGTAGAGGAATGCGTTTGGGTGGGATAGGCTTTGGAGAGTTGATGTGTACTTATTGGGCCGAGGGCCTTTTTCTACTCTGCACTACCACTATCACACAGACTCAGGACAGGGAAAGAAAAGGTTTTGACACAAGTTAAAGCTCCATCTACACTGTTCTCTATCAAACACTGTCAGGTCAGTGTAATAATGCTGCCACTTTCAGAAGGATATTTTGTCCTCGGGTTTTCTTTGTAAATGAGAAGTTGTAACAGCAGAGGTGTCAACATGTCTCAGAAAGAACCCTGTTGAAAAATGATGTGGAGTGGCCTGTTCTCCCAGTTCAGGCTTTAGTTCTGATTTGGTTTATTTGTAACAGAGAAGCTGCCGATAACAGGCACAGAAACTGCTGCAGTTGAAACAGATTCCATACTTCAGTAGATGATCCCTGACTGAATTTTATCTCAGAAAGCTCTTCTGCCTGCAAGATTCTGTGTTTACATTTACCTTTCATCAAATTGTGTATTTATGGGATGTTACGGGAATTGGAACAGCTCATTGGTTAAGTTGCGTTCCTGAGGTGCTTGAGTTTTCAAATAATGAAGTTATTCTAAATTCTGTTTTCTTCGTATTTCAGGTGTAGTATTTCGATAACATTGTGTTTTGCTTAAAGCTGAGTGGTTTCACTAGCTGCATCACTCCTGGAATATCCACTACACATCGTGGAGACCATTGGAATATTGTGTACTGTTCTGGTCGCCCTACTATTGAAAAGCTACAGATGCTTTGGAGAGGATGCAAAGAAGGTTTACCAGGATGCTGCCTGGACTGGAGGTTTTGTCTTATGAAGGAAAGTTGAATAAGCTCGGACTTTTCTCTCTGGAGAGAAGGAGGAAGAGAGGAGATCTGAATCGAGGTATACCAGGTAATGAGAGGCATGGATAGAGTCAATAGCCTGAGACATTTCCCCAGAGCAGGATTGAGTGGCATGAGGGGTCATTGTTTTAAGATATTAGGAGAAGAGTACCGAGGGGTCATCAGTGGTAGGTTCTTTACGCAGAGAGTTCTGAATGCATGGAATGTGCTGTCAGCAGTGATGGTGGAAGCAGAACCATTAGGGACATTTAAGTGAATACTGGATATGCACATGGACAGCAGTGAATTGAGGGGTGCGTAGTTAAGGTTATTTTATTTTACGTTAGGATTAATCTTCTGCATAACATTGTGGGCCCAAGAGCCTGCTTGGTGCTGTACTTTTCTATATTCTATGTTGTATGTTCTATTTTATAACAAACTTTCCCTTTTTAAAAACAGTCTATCCTTCCATTCTTCCTACCAAAGATGCTGCCTCACAAGTTCCCACATTTTATTCTACCTGCCATTTTTTACCCATTCTCCTCATCTGTCCAAGTACTTTCGCAGCTACCTGCCTATTTGACATTTGCAAACTTAGCAACAATCCCATCAGTTCCTTTGTCCAGAATGTTAATGTATAACGTGAATAGTTGTGGTTTCAACTCTGATTCCTGCAGAACTCACCTAATCACCGACTACCTTCCATAAAAAAGACCTCTTCATCCTTACTCCCTGCCTACTGCCAGTCAGCTAATCCTTTACCCACGCTGAAAACTTGTCCCTGACAACTTGAGTTTTTTTCCTATTCTTCAGCCTGCTGTGAAACACCTAGTCAAAGCATAAGTTAGTATTCGTATATTTGAAAAATAGCCAAATTGATGCTGGAAGTTTGGATGACATGCCCTTACATTGCACAAGGAAGAATCTGATACACAAGAGAACAAATTATGTTAAGAACATAATGAAAATGAGACATGATGTACAGATTCAGTAAGTGAGCAAAAGTTGTAAAACAATGCGAGTGCATTCACACCAAAAATCAAAAAGCTAACGTATTTTAAATAGAGAATTAAAAAAAAACGAGTCACGGGACGTTCTGTTTGTTGCTGTCTGTGAAAAACAGAAGATTGACTCCCGGGCATAGCAAATGACTAGGTTTCTTCACTAGACTGATTTTTGGTATGAAGGTTTTGTCTCAGCATAAACTGCTTAACATGTTAGGCCTGCATTCCTGGTTGTTTAGGTCCACAGATACCTGGAAATACATGGTCAATTGTTGCCTTCTTCCATAATTTCATTGACTCTGGAGCAGTTCCTGCAGATTGGATGCTGGGAAATGTAATTTTACTGTTTAACATGACAGAGAGAGAAAAGTAAATCAGTGATGGACAGAACAGTCAGCCTAACGTCAGTACAGGAAACTGTTAAGTTTTACTATCAAAGTTATATTAGCACGTGGAAAATATTTTGGGAAATTGATAATATTTTACAGCAGTAATCAGAGATTAAATAACTGAACATTCATCCAACGAAGTTTACCGGGTGGAGCTAAGAAATAAGAAGGGAATGATAACGTTATTGAGGTTGTACTATTGGCCCTAAATAGTCAATGAGAATTAGTGGAACAACTGTGCAGGAAGACTGAGCAGATTTGCAGGAACAATAGAGGAGCAATCATAGGAGATTGAAATGTTTCTAACAAAGAATGGGACTGCCAGAGCGTTGAGGATTAGATGGAGTGGAATTTTCTAAGTGCATTCAGGAATGTTTCCTCAAGCATTTCATAAGGGGTCCTGCACACAAAGGGGAAAACATGAACTATGTTTGTGAAATAGGGCAGAATGGGTGACTGAGGTGACAGTGGGGAGCACTTTTGAACCAGTGAACATTGTTGTGTTAATTTCACAACAGTTTAGGAGAGTGATAATACTGGTCCATAGATTCACTTATAAAGTGGGCTCAGATAAATTTTAATGGAACTAGGCGCGATCTTGCGGGGTTGATGGAAGTAGTTTGTTTACAGGTAAGCTGATCTCCGACAAGTGGGAGGTCTTTTATAAGTGTGATAGTTAGCGTTCAAGTTCTATATGTTCCTGTGAGGATAAACGGCAACGTTGGCAGGAATAAGGAACGCAGGATGACAAGCGATATTGAGACCTTGACCACAAAAAGGAGGGATGCATCATTCAGGTATAGGCAGCTGGGAATAAAGGAAACCCTGAAGGTATACAAGGAATACAGGAGTTTACTGAAAAAAAGAAATCAGGAGGGCGAATAGGGGGAACAAGATAGTCTTGGCTGAGAAGGCTAGGGTGAATCCAAAGAGGTTCTTTAATTATATTAAAGAAAAAAAGAAGAACTAGAGTGAGAATTGGGTTACCTTAAAGACCAAAGAGGAAATGTCAGTGCAGAACCAGGGTAAGGTTGTCAGTGAATATTTCTCCTTTGTGTTTACTGTGGAGAAACATTTCAATACCTTGGAACTTGGGGAAGGTATTGGTGATAACTTGGGGACATTCTATATTAGCTGAAAATGTGTTGCTGGAAAAGTGCAGCAGGTCAGGCAGTATCCTAGGAGCAGGAGAATCGATATTTCGGACATGAACCCTTCTTCAGGAAGAAGCGCTCATGCCCGAAACGTTGATTCTCCTGATCCTTGGATGCTGCCTGACCTGCTGCTCTTTTCCAGCTACACATTTTCAGCTCTGACCTCTAGCATCTGCAGTCCTCAGTTTCTCCTAGACATTCTTTATTACATTAGAATAGATATGGGATGTATTAGAGTGCATGAATTTGGATACATGTCTTAGTCCTGACGAGATATATCCAAGAACACTGCAAGGGGCTCGAATAGAAATTGCAGAATTTTGGCGAGATATATTTGCAACACTGTTAGCTACAGGTGAGATCCCAAAAGATTGGAGAGTAGCGAACGTTGTGACAATATCCAAGAAAGACTACAGAGAAAAGCCTGGGAACTACAGACCAATAAGCTTGAAGTTTGTGGTGGGTTCGTTTTCTGAGAAGATTCTGAGAGATAAGGCATAAATGCATTTGGAGAGACGGGTTTTGTTTCAGAGTAATCAGCATGGCTTTGTACGGGAGATCAGCCTTACAAATTTGTAAGATTTCTTTGATGAAGTAACCAAGAATATTCATGAGGGCAAAGTGGTAGACATAGTCTGGATAGATTTCAGAAACCCCTTGGATAAGGTTCGCCTTGAAGGTTAAATCTCATGGAATCCAGGGCAATATGGCAAATTGGATACCCAATTAGCTTGATGGTGATGAGCAGATTGTAACAATAGAAGGATGCATTTATACTGGAGGACTGTGAATAGTGGAATGCCTCAGGGGTCGGTGCTGGGCCCATTGCTGTTTGTTACCTATATCAATGATTTGAATGAGAGTGCACAACACATGGTTGGTAAGTTTGCAGATGACATTAAAATAGTTGGTAACATGCACAGTGAGGAAGGTTATGAGAAATTGCAGTAGGAAATTGATCAGCTGGAGAAGTGGGCCAAGAAACGGTAAGTGGAGTTTAATCCAGATAACTGTGAGTTCTTGCATATTGGAAAGTCAAATCAAGATAGGAATTTCATGGTGAATGATAGGACGTTAAGGACTGTAGTGGATTTCAGGTGCACTCTTCTCCGAAAGTGGAGTAACAATTAGACAGGGTAGTGAAGAAGGCTTTTGACACACTGGCCTTCATGATTCAGGGCAGTAAGTACAGAAGTTGGGAAATTATGTTGCAGATGTGCAGTACGTTAATTAGACTGCACTTTGAGTATTGTATTCAGTTTTGGTCACCTAACTATAGGAAGGATGTTATTAAACTGGAAAGCGTGCAGAAGAAATTTACAAGAATGTTGCCAATGTCCCAACGGTCTGAGGTACAGGGAAAGGTTGGACAAGCGAATTCTTTTCTCTTTACTGCCGAGGAGACTAAGAGGGGATCTTATAGAAGTTTTTACGTTCACAAGAGGCATGGATAGAGTGAATGCACTCAGTCTTTTCCCACTCTCGGGGAAGCGAGGACTCGAGGGCATCAGTTTAATGTTCGAGGGGAAACAATAAGAGGGAATCTGCAGGGCAACTCTTTACTCATACAATGGTACGATTTTGGATTGAGTTGCCAGTGATCGTGGTTGGGGCAGGGATATTAACAGCTATTGAAAGGTATTTGAATTAATACTTGAATAAGAAAGGTTGAGAAGGATATGGTCCATGTGCAGGGAAATTAGGTTAGCGTAGATGGATGGATTGGTCGGCTTAGACCAGTTTGCTCAAAAGTGTCTGTCTTTGTGCTGATGGGATTCTATAATCATTTGAATCTATGACTGTAGAGATTACGTGCAAAAGGGATGTTTTTAATGTCTGGGGAGTCTAAAACATGTTTTAATGTTGGGTCAGATGGGAAAAGTATTTCTGAGTGAGACGTGAAAAGCCAAGACACTGTACATTAAAGCATGAAGCAGTTTGTTTTTAAATAGATCATCATGGTAATCAATTAAAAAGGAAAGAACGTGGGAATATGCTTTTGGTATTGATAATATAACCGTATTGGATAGGGGAGCACTTTTAAACTGATTAATGCTGGATTTTTCCACCCAGTCTTGATGATTCCGTGTTTGAATTCAGAGGGATCCCTGTTTCACTTCTTGTCACATATCTCCACCAATCACTACAATTTAAAATATATACCTGCGTAGGTAACATTAAAAATAAATACAGGTCTCAGACTTTATCTAGTTCAGTGTTAACAAGCTTGCCATGTTTACATATTAAGTAAAAACATTGTCGTTATTTTCAAGCAAAAACTCCTCAAACAAAGCTACAATGAGGAAATGTAAAGCTCTTCAAAGTGTTATCTTTGAAACAGTTTGGAGGAATAAGTGAGGACTGCAGATACTGGAGATCAGAGTCAAAAAGTTTGGCCCTTGAAAAACACAGCAGGTCAGGCAGCATCCCAGGATCAGGAGGATCAACGCTTCAGGCATAAGCTCCTCATCATGAATGCCTGATGAAGGGCTTCTGACCGAAATTTCGACTCTGCTGCTCCTCGAATACTGCTTGGCTTGTTGTGCTCTTCCAGTGCCACACTTTTTTTACTTTGAAACACTTCGAACAAATGATAGTTAAACTCATGACCAAGACGAAATAACAGATAATCCTAGATAGTGTTGCGATGCGGTTCTGCTCACACAGGCTGCTGGTGCTGGACTCCAGTCTTTGACAAGTTGTATTTGGCTGAATGACCTTTGCTTCAGCTGCCGGGTTTTTTTTTTACAAAGCATACCCCACAGAAATTCACCACAAGTGGGAAAGATGACGTTGGGTTTCTCAGCTTCTCCATGCTGCTGTATAGAGAGACAGAGGGCTGTGAGCTCATGCTGCACAGGCAGCATAAATTCTCTCCTTCTCTGAGTTCCAACATGCAATAGTTTTACCCCAACCCCAGACTGAATGTCATGAACTCTCTCTGAATGTTTCCAGAGTGAAACATCTGCCATCTTTAGCAGTGCTACTTATTATTATGTCGGTCAAGAGATTTTATTTTTATGATTCATATTTTTATAATATGTCAAAATGAAAAGATCTTCAATGACTATTTCCCCAACATTGAGTTTCCTTCACAAGCAGAAGTATCCACTGGATATACACACAAAACACACTGCTGAAGGTCTTATATGATTCAATAAAATCACAGCTCATTCTCAGATCACACCAACTAAACTTTGATATCATAAACTCTTCATTCCAGGAATGAGTGAAGGTCGATATCCCTGGGAATTAGTACAGTTACGGAGATCAAACTACAATGCACGAAGAAAACGACTGTTTGAAAGTTCAAAGCTTTTGCAGAAACAAAGCATCGTTTCATTATCTTCTGGCACTTCCTCTATCTGCATAACGTTTTTTGAGATTCATGAACGAGGACAGACAAATCTCTCTGGATCACCAAGTTCTGGGATGTTTCTCCATTTCAATCTTTTCCTGCTGTTTTATCCTTTGTGCCATAATATGCTAGTTCCCATAACATACGCAGTGCTACTGTTTCTGACGAATGCTTATTCACTCACTTCCCCTGCCTATGTCCCACTGGAGAGTCTCATATTCCACTTGACAACTTATTGAATGACCATCTTGATGCATGAGTTAATTGAACACCTATAAATTCACCACCATCATCCAAATCATTCAGATACACTGACATCTTTAGCTCTCCAACAATTAAAGCTTTTCAAACCTTACATTTGCACATTTATCCCGACTTTTTACTACCTTAGTATTGAAGCTTTAAAGAGCTCATTCTGTGCTTAATTACGTAATCCTGACTCTGCTTTGCATTTTAGAGAAGATGAATCTTCTATTCGAGGGTAACAATTCTGGGTGGTTGAGTCGTCTTCCTCGGGCACAATAGCAGCCTCGAAGGACTAGCTAAGAAAGCTAAGAGCACGTTAAGAGCAGCAATTGACTATTGTGTCCCTCGAACCTGCTGTACTATTGAGAGATCATTGCTGATCTGATGGTGGTTGAACATCCCACTGTTCTAAATAACATTGGCATAAGCCAGGCAGTCCTGCTTCCTGGAATGAGAATTTTACAGTCAGCACTGTCCTCGGGAGAAAAGAATATCCTTTTGTCAATCTGAAAAAGGAGAGCCCTCATTTAGTAATTGTTTTCCTTCACACAAATGTAAGAGCTGTGTGATACAAGTGCAAATATAGGAACATATGCAGGTCATTCAGTTGATCAACCCTATTCCACACAACCTTTAATTCAGTGTTCTATCAGGAATCAAAAGTCTGCATTGCTCCCTGGAAAGATCTGTTTAAAGTAGAAATTACATTTGTGATGATTAGGGACAATTATTTTGAAGGAGTTCAAAAATTGCTGAGGTAATGAAAACTCAAGTGGAAGTTCAGAGAGTTAAAACAGCAAGATGAGTACTAAAATGGCTGATGATTATGACTTGGTTCGTAAACCAAAATTGAGCTTCTAAAGTCAATATCAATCCATGGGGAGTAGAATTTGTGGAATAGAGAAAGCCTCTCTCAGTGAGGGAAGGATCGATACCGGTGAAGATAATAAAGATAACTTACCACAGGGTAAAATGGAAACCGATGAAGGGGAAAGAAAAGTTAAAAGCTGCGGTGTTTTCACTGCAATAAAGTAGGCCATATAAAGTCACAGTGTTGGTGTTGCTGGGAGAACATAAATGACCAGCAGGTGGTCATTTAGAGGCGATGGAACTCAAACTAAAAAAGACAAAAACATTTTTACTGGCTTGGACTGCGTAACAATGTAATTGAATTTTATCAGATATATCATTCATGTTAAGTAATTGGAAAACTACAGGCAGTAATACAATCCGCAACTTTAATAATTACTCCAGCATTTTTGAAAACTTTAAAAAGACTCTTAATTGATTGCGTAGGACCCCTGACTCAATCAATATGTAGGAATCAGTATTTGTTAACAATCATAGATGTGCCTACGAGAGGTGCAGAGGCCATTTCTTTAAGCAATAATACAGGTTAAAGTATTGTAGGAGAGCTGCTCAAATTTTTGACTAGATAGGGACTACCTACAGAGTTAGCTCCAGATCAAGCGTCAAAATTTATATCAAAGTTATTCAGGGAACGTATGAATAGTTCAGGAATAAAACAAATCAAATAAACTGCCGACAATCCAGAATCGCAGGGAGCACGAGGAAGTTGGAATCAGACATTAACGACAATGTTAAGGGTGTTTTAAGAAGAGTATCCAGATGACGGCGATGAAGGAATTCTGTTTGTCCTTTTTGTCATTAGAGTTGCAATAAATAGATCGATCAAATTCAGTCCATTTGGATGAGATTTTTGGGCACGAGTTGAGAGAGTCACTAAAATTGGTGAAGAAGAAATTGCTGAGACAAAATTTAGAGACCACATCTCTGGAGTATGTGTCAACGTTTTGGGAATTGGTAAATAGAATGGGGGAATTTACAACACTGATGTTTAAAAATATCAGATTATGAGATGAAACAGGAAGCAGACAAAAAATCAAAACTCACAATTGTACTGTCAGAGATAAGGTGTTAATATTGCTTCCAATGAACCTTAAAAGCAACATTTCATTGACTTTATCGAATCGAAGGGAGATTGAGTGAGGTGAATTATTTGACAAGGTCTCCAGGCAGAATGTAGTCTCACTGAGTGAGTCATGTTAATATGCTCAAAATATATTTTGGCAGGAAAGTAAAAAAGGCTAAGTTGCTGCGTACAGCACATAATGAAGAACACAGTTCAGAGGATTCTCAAGTAGACATTCTTCAGATTAGACTGTTCAATGAGGATATTGTCAAAATTGTATTAAATTATTGCATTACCTTCCAGTAGAAAATCAACATGACCAGAAACAGTTAGTAGTATCGCATGGGGAAATATATTTGAATAAACGGGGAAGTAATAATCGAATTATGCATGATGTAGGAAAATGATGAAGTGCTGTTCCACTTAAGCAATGTCCTTGTAGACTTAATAGTCTAATGTTAAAAACAACACAACATAAGGTGGAAATCCAAGAGGTGCATCTGGAGGCACGAGCCTTTGGAGCACTGCACCTTCAACAGGTGGTTAGACGGCCACATAACGGCCCTCTGACGTTGGCTCATTTGTTAACAACTGAGATTGAACGCATGCTCCAGGACAGCATAATCAAATTGATTTGTAGTGACTGGAGCTCACGCATGACAATGGTTTCAAAAGCAGATGGTACACAACGTTTATGTCAGTACAGATACAAAATCTGATTCACACCTGATTCCACATTTGGAAGACTGTATTGAGAATTGGGACACACATATATTTGCTCGCATGTACCTTACCTCAAAGAACAGAAACAATTTTGGGTTTTGAAACACCGAATAGACTATATAATTTAGAGTTATGTTATTTGTTATGAAAAATACACCAGCCACATTTCAAAGTAGGAACCAATAAAGTCATTTCAATATTACCAAGTTCTTTGTTATGTATGGATAACCTGGTGATTTTTAGGCATACATAGTGAGAACATTTAGAGTGATTGAGTCAGAGAGATGTGATGCACAGAAACAGACCGTTCAGTCCAACTCATCCATGGCAATCAGTTATACTAAACTAATTTTTAGATTAGATTACTTACAGTATGGAAACAGGCCCTTCGGCCCAACAAGTCCACACCGACCCGCCGAAGCGCAACCCACCCATACCCCTAACCCTACATTTACCCCTTACCTAACACTATGGGCAATTTAGCATGGCCAATTCACCTGACCCGCACATCTTTGGACTGTGGGAGGAAACCGGAGCACCCGGAGGAAACCCACGCAGACACGGGGAGAACGTGCAAACTCCACACAGTCAGTCGCCTGAGTCGGGATTTGAACCCGGGTCTCAGGCGCTGTGAGGCAGCAGTGCTAACCACTGTGCCACCGTGCCGCCCACAAAAGCCACGACAAACCATAACACAGCACAGCTGACGAGACGAGCGCTGCACATTGTCAGTGTGGGGATTGAACCCACAACCTTGGCGTTATTAGCACCACGCTCTAACCAGCTGAGCTAACCGACCTACAAATGAGTCTGCATTGGCCGGGAATCGAACCTGGGCCTCCCGCGTGGCAGGCGAGAATTCTACCACTGAACCACCAATGCAACTGACCACAACTAATCTCGTCCCATTTTCAAGCAACGGTCAAATATCCATTGAATACTTAGTCTATTTATCCTGTTATCAAAGTGCATGTGTACTGTACCTTTATCAGAGTGCAGGTGTACTGTACCTTTAGGAAAGTGCAGGTGTACTGTCCCTTTATCATAGTGCAGGTGTACTGTGCCTTTATCAAAGTGCAGGGTGTACTGTACCTTTATCACAGTGCGGGTGTACTGTACCTTTATCACAGTGCGGGTGTGCTGTACCTTTATCAGAGTGCAGGTGTACTGTACGTTTATTACAGTGCAGGTGTGCTGTACCTTTATCACAGTGCAGGTGTACTGTACCTTTATCAGAGTGCAGGTGTACTGTACCTTTATCACAGTGCGGGTGTGCTGTACCTTTATCACAGTGTAGGTGTACTGTACCTTTAGGAAAGTGCAGGGTGTACTGTACCTTTATCGCAGTGCAGGTGTACTGTACCTTTATCACAGTGCGGGTGTACTGTACCTTTATCGCAGTGCAGGTGTACCGTACCTGTATCACAGTGCGGGTGTACTGTACCTTTATCACAGTGCGGGTGTACTGTACCTTTATCAGTGTGCAGGAGTACTGTACCTGTATCAAAGTGCGGGTGTACTGTACCTTTATCACAGTGCGGGTGCACTGTACCTTTATCAGTGTGCAGGTGTACTGTACCTGTATCACAGTGCGGGTGTACTGTATCTTTATCACAGTGCGGGTATACTGTACCTTTATCAGTGTGCAGGTGTACTGTACCTGTATCACAGTGCGGGTGTACTGTACTTTTATCACAGTGCGGGTGTACCGTACCTTTATCGCAGTGCGGCTGTACTGTACCTTTATCACAGTGCAGGTGAACTGTACCTTTATCACAGTGCGGGTGTACTGTACCTTTATCGCAGTGCGGCTGTACTGTACCTTTATCACAGTGCAGGTGAACTGTACCTTTATCACAGTGCGGGTGCACTGTACCTTTAGGAAATGTGAAGAGCCAGTAAGGACTTCCTAACACAGTACAAACTGTTCTGAACGAGGGAACAATGTCATACTCGGTCAAAACCAATTGTACAGCTGTTTTGCTGTGGAAAAAATAATTCAAATTTGCCCAAGCCTTTTGAATTATGCCCCAATATGCTAGATTCCAATAAAATTTGAAGTTAGTACTTTGATAAAATGAAAACCAATGGAACGATCTGATGTTTTATAAGTAGCATGTAAAATCTCCCAAAACTCCTACATCCGATAAGAAGAACCTATCAGTCTATTAAAGATCATCTTTTCTCCTTCACAATTTACGGACGGAAAAAATAGGACTGTCTTTTGCTCTAAAAACGCTCTTTGGCCTAACTTAGTACTTGTGTTTTACATTTTTAAAATTTAATGAACAGAATGATTTCAATAAATCATGCAATCAAGAAAAAAAAACTCACTACTTCTACCTATTACCGTAAACATAAAGTATGGTTACATGTTAAAACTATAACGTATTGTTTCTGTGCTGTGAGTCTCCCAGTTTCCTCCATGGTCAGCTGTGAATTTCACTGTTTGTTGATTTTTCCTAGATGCACTCCGATGTCCAGAGATCTATGAACTCAAGCAGAAAAGGCTGTAGTTGTGCAGATTCACTTCTTTGTCAGTCGCAGTTTTGCAGAATTAAGCAAATTGTTCGAACAACTTCAGGAGAGAGGCTGGGTGATAAACCTGGCTAAGAGTGAATTCGTCAAAGACAAAGTCATGTACGTGGGTCATGCTATCGGACCTCACGGAATGCGAAATACAGATTATTCCAGAAATTTCCACACCCTGTAAAAAAGGGATTGCCTGGACTGAGGGGGTTATTTTGGAAATTCATTCCGAATTATAAAAGTGCGGCTGCTCCACTCACTGAATTATTGAAGTAATTCAGGAAAATTCATTGAACAACACCCTGTCAGAAAGCATTTGACAGCCTGCAAGCTGTGTTACTCACTGCCGCTGTATTAGCCACATCTAATTATGGAAAGTAATTCAAGATGACTATAGGTGTGAGTGATGTGGGTGTAAATGCTGTACTCTTACAAGACGAAAACTAGAAGATAGAAAGAACTATTAGATGCTTCTCCAGGAAATTGAAAATTTATCAACAGAAATGTACAGCAATTGAGAAGGAGACTTTGAACTTGCTATCGCCATTTAAGTCTTGGTGTGGCCAATAATGTTCCTTATTCGAGTGTCTGGTGCTGGAAAAACACAGCAGATCAGACAGCATTCGAGCAGAAGGGTAATCAAAGTTTTGATCATAAGCCCTTTATCAGGAATGGGGCTTGTAGGTTCATTGGCTGGGAGATAAATGGGGGTGGGTGGGGGGTGGAGTGAGGCTGGGGGTAATGTAGCTGAGAGTGCATTAGGTAGATGAAGTGGAAGTGAAGGAGGTAGGTAGGAGAGAAGGCTCAGCGGAGAGGTGGGAAGGCAGATAGACGTCTGGGAAAGGTCAAGTGGTTTGGTGCCAAACTGGCGATTGGATCTGGGATAAGATGGGGGGAGCGGAACTAAGGAAAAAGGAGGCAACTGCATTAATGCCGTGTGGTGGAGGGTCCCAAGGTGAAAGGTGAGGCGTTATTCCTCCGGGCGTCGGTCGAATAGAGATTGGCGTTGAAAGAGACCCAGGACCTGCATGAACTCGGAACAGTGAGAAGGGGAGTTAAAGTGTTTGGCCATGGGGCGGAGGAGCTGATTCGTGCATTCATCCCGGAGATATTCTCTGAGCCATAACCCAACGTTCCACCTCGGCACCGCCCTCATGGCAGGAGCGAACAGACTGAAATAACCTGTATTAGTGAATGTGTGCATGATTATTGTCAATATGATGCATATATGCTTTAGTGTATTAACAAATTAAGACTAAAGATTATCAAATGAACTCAACTTTATACTTTGGTGTGTCTTCTTTTAAGGAAGGAAGGTGAAGCTGCTGTCATTTTAATGAGGTGATTTTGTCGATTTTTTTAAAGAAAGGTCTTAAAACAGAGATTTCGAGGGAAGAATCTAGTTAAGCAGTGGCACGTGAGTGGTCAGTTCTCCTAGTTCAGGTGTTTTCTCATGTTGGTTTAGCTCTGGCAGTCACAAGTTGCTGGAGACCAGGAAGCTTGCAAACTTCAGAAAATGATTCCTAACTGACTTTGTCTCTGATATCTCTTTGGATGACGTTGTCTCCTGCCTCGAAGAATCTGTGTTTGAATTTGACTTTTTGCCAAGGAATGTGTTTATGGGATGTGACATGATTGGAACAATGCAGCAGTAATGTTGCTGTATCACATCAGCTAAATTTATCAATGGTAAAGTTGTTCTAATTTTTTTTTTGTTTGTTCTGCTTGCGTGAAACCAAGTGGCTTGACCAGCTTCATCCCTCCTGGAATATCAGCCTCACATCTGACTTTAAACTAAGAAAACGTTAGTGTCCAGACTGCATTCTTGAACTATAACACCTTTGAGATAATAAATACCTGCTTATTTTCACCTAAAATTTGTGGGGCCCAGACTATAAACTGTGCAGCCTACTTCTGACACCCGGGAATGGGGAAGCATGATCTTAGCAGCTACCTGTCAAATAAAGTCTGTAACATTTCCATCTGAATAAGATCACTGCTCCTTCACATAAACTCCCGTGTGTATAGGGCCAACTCTTACCCTTCCCACTGATGATGACCACATTATCCCACAAATCAAACAAGTAAACTGGTTCTGAAAATGCTTCGAATGCAGTTATAATCATCCTCATGAAATTGTACTCTTGATGCTCAATGTTTCAAATCTTCTTTGTTTTGTGTATATTGTCAGAACTCGCTCCTCATTCCTCAAGAATCCATCACTCGACTCAGCATTAAGTTTATTTGATATGATTCCAAAAATGCACCGCTCAAACACGGATGACTGAGGAACATTATATAAACAGCATTCCCACTGTATTGTGTTTATTTTCTTTTGGTCAATGGCATATGCAGACTCTCACTCACCTTTAATCAATAGGATTATAATTCCTAAACAAATTTAATTCAATAACATTTGATCATATTTCGTTCTGATGCACATCTCGAAATCATAAATGGGCCCTTCAGCCCATTGTGACAAAGGAAGAAATGGAACTCGCTATGCACAATTTTCCACTCACATCCCCAGAGTGTTCTTCTTTTTTCTCTCTCTCTTTGTATTTTATATATATATATATATATATATATATACACACACACACACAATATGCTTTCTAATCAACAGCTTATTTTTTTCCCAGATTTCGTACTCTGCAAATTTCGAAGGCAACTTGATAATGAAATTGTTGGAATTTAGAATGATTCTGGACATTCCCCCCACTGTTTCCAGCCATTCTTCCCTCAATGATCGCAAAGTCTTCTATTTAGACTCTTAAATGTGCTGCTTCAGTGTGATAGAAAAGGTATTAGATTGAAAGAAATTAACTGGAGCTCTGTGTTCAGTGACTGTAATTAATGCAAATCTTCATGGATTCTAACATTATCGCTGGAGACTTTCTCTCTTCTATTAATACCAGAGTCCTGTCAATGAGCTAGCCTATAGCATCTGTAGAAACATCAGCTCGACACTAAACAGTGATCAGCAGCTCCACAGAAAAGGAGAGAAGAGATCAGAGTCTGAGAACATTAGACTGGAATGTTACAGCAATGGATCAGAATATAACAACATTAAACTGGAATGTTACAGCAATGAATCATAGTTTTATAGCATTAAACTGGCATGTAATGACAATGGGCAGGAGTTTATCCTATGGTCTTTCCTGGCTTTCTCAGGAGTGGCCAACCTTGTCAATACGGATCATGTGTGTACTTTGGGTGATCCAAGCTGGTTATTATCCCATCCTCGCTATCATTGGTGTCCCTGATAAGTGTCTCTATCTTACCATTTACTGTATTAGGCGTGTTGCACAGACTTACTGTCCTTTTTTTAAATTCTAAAAGGATTGAAGCGTGTCATAATATCCATTCGTTATCTTTATCTCATATCAAACAAGTTTAAGCGAAAAACAAAGATCAGCAAGGTAGCCTACATGTGGAACCGCTGAAGATGGGGGAGACTTAATTGAAAATTTTGCATTAATATTTACTGTGAAGAAGGACATAGAAGATTATAGAATGTGGGAAGTAGATGGGGATTTTTTTTTTTAAAGTTCATATTACAGAGGAGGAGGTGCTGGATGTATTAAATGCATATAGGTGGATAAATTCCCAGGACCTGACCCTGTAACTCAATATGAAGTTCGGCAACTGGTTGCTGGGTCCCTTGCTGAGATATTTGTATCATCCTTCGTCACAAGTGAGGGGCCAGGAGACTGGAGGTTGGCTAAAATGGTGCCACTGTTTCAGAATGGTGGTAAGGAAAAGCCAGAGAAGAATTGACCAGTGAACCAGACATCAGTGGTGGGCAAGTTGTTGGAGGGAATCCTGAGGGACAGGATTTATATGTATTTGTAAAGACAATGACTGATTTTGTTTAAACTACATGGCTTTGTGTGTGCAAACTAATGTCTCACGAACTTGTTTGAGTTTTTTTTGAAGAAGTGATGAAAAGGATTGATGCGAGCAGAGTAGTACGTGTGATCGATATGTATTTCACTAAGGATTCAATAAGGCTCCTGGTGCTAGACTGATTAGCAACGTTGGACCACATGGAATACAGGGAGAACTAGCCATTTAGCTACAGAACTGGCTCAAAGGTAGAACACCGAGTGCGGTGGTGATGGAGGCTTGCCATTAAAACTGGCGGCCTGTGACCAGTAGTGTGCCACGATGATCAGTGTTGTTTCCATAACTTTTCGTCATTTATATGGATGGTTTGGAAGTATAGTTATCTGCAGATGACACCAAAATTGGAGATCTTGTGGACATCAAAGATCGCTGTCTCAGAATAAGATGCCCCGAGAACTGGCAGATGGAGTTTAATTCAGATAAATGTGAGGTGCTGCATTTTGGAAAGGCAAATCATAGCAGGATTTCTACAGTCAAGGGAAATGTCTCGGGGGTGTGTCGCTGAACAGGGACCTTGGAGTGCACCTTCATAGTTCCTTACAATTGAAGTAGCAGATAAATAGAAAAGTGAAGAAGACTTTTGTTATGCTTTGTTTTATTGGGCAGAGCATTGAGTTGGTAATTGGGAGGTGAATTTGGGACATTACAGGAATGGTTAGGCCATATTTGGTATATTGTTTGCTGTTCTGGTCTCCCTCTTATCGGAAGGATGTTTTGAAAGTTGAAACAGTTCAGAAAAGATTGACAATAATGTTGCCAGGGTTGGAGGATTTGAGCTATAGGGAGAGGTTGAATAGACTGGAGCTCTTTTTCCTGGACCTCCGGAGGCTGCTGGGTGACTTTGTAGAGGATTATAAAAGCATGATGAACATGGATAGTGTTAATAGAAAAGGTATTTGTCCGTGGAGTGGGCATGTCTCGAACTAGAGGACATTTGTTTAGGGTGAGAGGAGAAAGACTTAAAAGAGATGTAAGGTTCAACTTATTCATGCACAGGGTGGTACGAATATGGAATGAACTGCCAAAAGAAATAGTGGTGCCTCTTACAAGTACAACATTATAAAAGCATCTCGATGAAGTTATGACTAGAAAGGGTAAACAGGGATTTAGGCCAAGTGATGTCAAATAGTGATTGGTTGCCACAGCGGACGCTGATGGGACCCCAGTTATTCAAAATACATATTCATGATTTGGATGAAGGAGACAAAATGTATCGTCTCAAACGCAAATGCAACCAAGTTGGCTGGGAGGGTGAACAGTGACGAAGATGCAGAGATTCTTCAGCATAATCTGGGTGAGTCGAGCAAATCGATGGCACATGCAGTATAATTTGAATAAATGCGAGGTTATTCACTATGAAAGCAAACTAATAAAGTATATTACTGTCTGAATGGCTGTAAATTGGGAGACGGGATTTCTCAGCGGGACCTTGGTGTCCTGCCTAACCAGTCTCTGAAAATTGTCATGCAGGTGCAGCAGGCGGTAAAGAAACCAAAAGGTATATTGGCCTTCATTGTGGGAGATTTCGTGTATAGGAGCAGGGATGTGTTGTTGCAGGTTTCCAGGGCATTGATGAGGCCGCACCTAGAATTCTGTGTGCAGTTTTCGTCTCCTTTTCAGAGGAACGATTTTGCTGCTCTTGAGGGATGACAGCGAAGGTTTACCAGGCTGATTTCGGGTTTGGCAGGACTGATGTATGAGCGGTGGGATTTTTTTCACTGTAGTTCAGACGATTGCATTGCGGGGATCTCAAAATGACGAATTGAATTCTAACAGAACTAGACAGGGTGGGTGCAGGAGGATATTCCCGATGGTGAGTGTGTCCAGACCTGTCAGTGTCCAAGGATTTAGGGTGGGCAATTAATATCAGAAAGAGGAGCCATTCCTTCACCCAAAGAGTGATGAGCCTCTGGGAATCATTATCTCAGGAAGTAGTTGATGCCAAAACATTGAACGTTGTGAAGAGGTGGGTCGTTATTGCACTTTGGGCAATTGGATTGAAGGTTAGCAGCATTAGGCCTACTGAGGTGGATGATCAGCAGTGTTGCGATGAATGATGGGACCGGTTAGAAGGGCCTAATGACCTCCTCTTATCGTCTGTATTTCTACGTTTTCTATGTTTCAATGTTACATTCATAGGCACTACTGGTGTTGGTGTTCAAGATGCTGACCATCAGAAAATGGTACAATATTCACAGTCACTCATTTCGCTGGAGAGATGGAGTGTCCCAATATTCAAATTGTTGAGAGTACTGGAACATCTGACACTGTCTCCAAAGAAAGAGAAATGAACAGAAGAGATCAGGGAACGAAACTACTGTAATCACCAATAAGTGGTCATGCTGTGTATTTGTGGAAAGTAACATTCTTGACTCTGTGGAAAGTAATTGGAGAGGTTTCCTCAGCTGTGCTTGAGCTGCAGCATAGATTCACTTAGGATATCCAATGTGACTGGCAAACTGAGAAAACATTTTAGAATGGGAAAATCCATGTAAAGAAGTAGGAGGCTGATGTTGGGCTAGGGCAGGAAGTTGAGCAGTTTGGATATGAACAATATATCCTGACTTTTCCAGGAACACTTCCCCAACAAGTTGGGAAAGCAGGAGCACAGAGTGAGGCAAGTCGTGTTCAAAGAAGAGGTTGTGCCACAGCTGTGTCACCCATTCCCTTTCAACAAATTATTTAGACTTACACCAGGTGAAGACTGGGCTCACATTAACCATGAAGGTCACGGTTTTATTGAGTTCCTATGATCCAGAACTCGCCAGGCAGGAGTAGATGTAAATTACATCATCTCCCACAATGCTGTCCATTGATGTATCCATTAGCTGATGGAGAGAACCTACTCCATGCGAGGTGTACACATTGTTTCTGTTTTCCGGGTGGATGACAGCAAATAATCTCAGAAATACCAGTGAACCGAATAACTTGTATTGAGTTGAATATGTCGATGGAGCCATTGTTTATTGTTCTTCGCAGGTTAGCTTGTAATTGATTGTTTTTGGTCTGCTGAAGGCTATTTGGTGTAGGTGGAAACAAAATGACATTCAGAGGGAATTCGAGAGTTTCGACACACAAACTCTGAATGAACAATATGTTTCCAATGCAAGATGAGCAAGTGACTTGCGGAGAAACTTGTCAATGTAGTGTTCCCACCTACCTGCTGCACTTGTCCCTCGGTGTGGATTTGTTTGTCGGTTTTGAAGGTACTGGCTAAAGAAATGTAATGATTTACTCTGAGGCATATTGCAGATTCCATGACAAGTAATGACAAAGAATTGCATGAAATTAATAGGTGAGGAATAGGGAATCAGAGGAACTGAACACATGGATAAAGGGAAGATACAGGATAGAGGTTTTGGATTCCTGGATAATTGGGTGTCTTTCTGAGGTAGATGGAACATCTCCAAACAGGATGCTCGTCACCTGAACCAGAAGGGTACCAATAGCCTCGAGTGAGGGAGAATTTGAAATACTCTCCGGAACAGTTTAAGCTAATTTCGCAGGGGTATAGGAACCAAAATTGTAGTTCCAACATACAGGAGGTTGAGAACAGTGAGGTAAGAAAAATGGTTTCAACGTCGCAAGAGGGCACCATCAAGCAAGAAGGTGATTTACTGTGTGTCTATGTTAATGCAAGGAGCATGCAGAATGACTTGGGTGAACTTGCAGCATGGGTTAGAACGTTGGAGTTCGATGTTGTGGCCATTTCAGAGACATTGTGGAGCAGTGATAGGAAAGGTTATTGCAGGTTTCTGGATTTAGATGTTTCAGAAAGAAGAGGGAAGACTGTAAGAGATGGGGGCGTTGGGGAAGATGGTGTGGCATTGTTAATCAAGGACAGTATTATAGTGGCTGAAAATGTGTTGCTGGTTAAAGCACAGCAGGCTAGGCAGCATCTCAGGAATAGGAAATTCGACGTTTCGAGCATAAGCACTTCATCAGGAACGGGCTTATGCTCGAAACGTCGAATTTCCTATTCCTGAGATGCTGCCTAACCTGCTGTGCTTTAACCAGCAACACATTTTCAGCTGTGATCTCCAGCATCTGCAGACCTCATTTTTTACTCCAGTATTATAGTGGCAGAAAGGACGTCTGAGTGTTCGTCTGCTGAGGTAGTAAGAGCTGGTGTTAGAAACAGGGAAGGAGAGGTAACCCTGTTGGGAGTTTTCTATAGGCCTCCAAATAGTTCCAGAGATGTAATGGAAAAGATAGCAAAAATGATTCTCGATACGAGCGAGAGTGAAAGCGTAATTGTTATGGGGGACTTTAATTTTCCAAATATTGTCTGGGAACATTATTGTGCAAGTACTTTAGATGTGTCAGTTTTTGTCCAATGTGTACACGATATGTAGACAGATTAAAAAGGAGCGATGCCACATTGGATTTGGTACTGGGTAATGAATTTGGCACGATTTTAGATTTGGAGGTAAGTGAGCAAATTGGTGATAACGATCACAATTTTATTATGTTTACTTTAGCGATGGAAAGAGATCGGTATATACGGCAGGGCAAGAGTAGTAGCTGGGAGAAAGCTTAAATAGGATGCAATGCGGCAAGATTTAGGAAGTACAGGATGGGGAAGGAAACTGCAGGGATTGTGTACAATTGGAATGTGGAGCTTATTCTAGGAATAGCTACTGTGTGTCCTTTAAGAGTATATGCCTGTCAGACAGGAAGGAAGTGGTTGAGCGAGGGAGCCATGGTTTATTAAAGAAGTTGAATACCTTGTCAAGAGGAAGAATAAGTCTGATGTTATGGTGAGACATGAAGGGCTCAGTTAGAGCGCTTAAGAGCTACGAATTAGCCAGGAAAGATCTCAAGAAAGATATGAAACGAGCCAGAAGAGGACATGTGAAGCCGTTGGAAGATAGGATCAAGGAAAATCTTAAGGATTTTTCTAGGTATTTCAAGAATAAAATACTGACTAGAGTAAGATTAGGGCCAAACAAAGGTAGTAGTGGGAAGCTGTGCATTGAGGCAGATGAGATGGGAATGCGCGAAATAAATATTTACGTCATTCTTCACTCTGGAAAAAAGATGACGTTGTCGAGCAGTATACTGAGATACAGGCCACTAGACTAGATGGGACTGAGTTTCAAATGGAAGAGGTGTGAGCAATTCTAGAAATCGTCAAAATAAATAAGTCCCATGGGTTGTATGGGTTTATCCTACAATTCTCTGGAAAGACAGTAAGGAGATTGCAGACTGTGTGGCTTCGATCTTTATGTCGTCATTGTCTACAGGAATCGTGCCAGAAGACTAGAGGATAGCAAATGTTGTTCTCTTATTCCAGAAGGGGAGTGGAGACATCCATGGGAATGATAGACCAGTGCGCCTTGCTTTATTTGTGGATAAAGCATTGGAAAAGGTTATAAGTTATAGGATTTAACATCATCTAGAAAGGAATAAGTTGATAGGGCTAGTAAACATGGTTTTGTGAACGGTAGGTCGTGCTTCAGAAACCCGATGGAATATTTGAGAAGGTGGACAAACAGCTGTATGAGCGTAAAGTGGTTGACGTGGTGTATGTAGATTTCAGTAAAGCATTTTATAAGTTTCCCCACGGTAGCCTATTTCACAAAATACGGAGACATGGGTTTGAGGATTGTTTAGTGGTTTTGATCAGAAGTTGGCTAGTTGATAGAAGACAGAGGGTGATAGTTGATGGGAAATGTTCATCCAGGGGTTCAGTTACCACTGTGGTACTGCAAGGATTTATTTTGGACCACTGAGCTGGCTGAGGGTGTAGAAAAAATCTAATTTGTAAATAAATTTATTTCTATTTCTGCCTTCTGATCCATAGATTATTCCTGAATTAACCAATACTGACTGTTCTGTTATAACAGAGGAGTCCGCATCATGAAACTCTGCTGTGATCTCCCACATGCACTGACTTTATTCCTCTCTCAGCCTTTACCTGAGCCTGAACAAGTTTGTGTACAATTTCAGCATTCTATTTTAAAGTGAATGGAGTTTCTTCCTAATTTTCGTATCTGTATTGCAGCCTCGATCTGTATCCCTGCCTCAGACACTCTGCTTCTGAAAACATTCATCCATGTCTCGGTCTGCTTCAGTCTCAACTGTTCTAAGAATCGTCTTATTGGCGTCTCACTTTATACTCTCCATTACCTCAGTTTATCCTCAACTCTGCGGCTTGTTCATCAACACACGGAGTCTCATTCATTTACCACCCCTATAATTATTGACCTACAGTTGCTTCTGGTGTGGGAATACCTCATTTTAAAGTTCTCATTCTTATCAGTGTCTCTGGCATCACTGCTCCAATTAGTCTCATTCCTCAAATCATTTCTCATAGACCCTCAAACGTGTTTTCCCTTCCAGATTTGTGCTTAAAATGAATGTGTTTCTTTCTGTTTCCATCGTTGACCATTATTTGAGCCCCTGTACAGCTGGTGGCACTGTGTCATTGCTTGTATTTTCATTTACTTCCCAAGGCGTCACACGTGAAGCTCCCTGTCAGACAGCAATATCAGCAACTTTGACTCATGACTTTCACAATTCTTCTCTGTCAATCAATTGAAACTCCATGTTAGTCATCGTCAGCTGATCATACTTGAATCCACATGGGGAAACCCCTTGGAAGTTTGAAAAGAATCAGGCATGAATTACAGACTTTTGGACTGCAGGTGCCAGGAGTGGTTAGAAAGGCAAATGTAATTTTCTCCTTCATTGCTCAAGGGGTTGCGTTGAAAAGCAGAAAAGTACTGTTGCAGCTGTACAATGTGCTGTGAGATCACATCTGCAGTACTGTGTGCAGATTTCATTTCCGTACTTGAGAAAGGATGGCACCGGAGGGGGTGCAGATGAGGTACATTCCGGCATTGGGTTGGGTGGTGATCTATGAGGAGAGACTGAGTAGATTGGGATTATATTGATTGGAATTCAGAACAATGAGAATTTGAGAAACATATAAAACAATGAAGAGAATGGATCATATAGAAAGAGAGAGGATGTTTCCACTGACAGGTGAAGCTAGGATAAGAGGGCAAAGCTGCAAGATTGGAGGAAACTGATTTAGGACTGAATTGGGAAAGAATGTCTTCACCCAGAGGGTTATTAATCTGTGGAATTCCTTGCTAGGGGAAGTAATTGACACTATTCAGGAAACTGTTTTAAAATAAGGTTTTATTTTTTCTGACAGTGGAAGAAAATAACGGATACAGTGAGAGGTTGGGTAAGTGGAGCTGAGTCCATGAAAAGGTCAGCCATAATCTTATTGAAAGACGGAGCAGGGTCGAAGGGCTGGACGACCTACTCCTGCTCCTAGTTCTTATGTTATTATCAACAGCTCAAGAACGTGTTGCTAACAATGAGCTGGAAAATAGACTGAAAGGAAGTTCAGTTGATAAAATTGGCAGGTATTTAAATTAACATTTCACAACAATCGAGCATGATTGGGAGACGATGGCCTTGTGGTATTATCGCTAGATTGTTGAATTAATAGACTCCGATAACTTTCTAGGACCCGATTTCCAATCCTGCGTCGGCAGATAGTGAAAATTTATTTGCATGAAAACAATCTCGAGTTAAAAATCTCATGATGACCATGAATCCATTGTCAATTGTTGGGCAAACCTCTCTGATTTAGTAAAGTCCTTTACGGAAGGAATCTGCCATCCTTATCTGGTCTGGCCTACATGTGACTCTAGTCCCACAGTAATATGATTGTCTCAGAACTGCTTTCGGTGCAATTAGGGATAGGCAATTAATGCTGACCTAGCCAATGTTTCCGTGAACAAATTTTAAAACATCAAAAAGGAATTGATGAGATTGTAAACTTTGTATGATAAGCAAATATAGTCAGGGTGAGTACCTAATGACAACACAGGCGCACAAGTGATGAAAACTGCTTCGAGACCAGAAGTTTGGGGCTTTGTTTTAGAGGCCACTAGTTGAAAGCTGTAAACCGAATAAAGTTGTAGACAATTGATTTAGGAAGGTCAATTGTTGCAAAGTATAAACAAAAATGACATGAGGCTCCATGTGGAAATGAAAATAAGAAAAAGAAAACAATAGCTAAAACCTTTTTTTTGAACAATTGGAAGATGGCATCGTGAAATTCCACACAGGAAAAACGGAAACTCTCAAATACCTCAAACAACCATTTTATATTGGTTGTGACCCTGTTTCGACAGAGAATATCCCAAAGGATCGCAGGCCTTTTTTTCAGGAGAACTCGTTTGATAAAGGCTATGATTATCATCAACTATCCACCAAAAACTAATAGTCAGATTTCGAAAGAATGTGCTCCAGACATATTCCTGGCATTTGTTGAAATATCACTACAGTCCAAGGGGATTTCAGTGGATTCAAAGGTCTTACTATGATGCCTGTCTTCAAGGAAGGAGGAAGGCATAAAGCATGGAAATAAGGGCCAGGTAGCCTTATGTCTATTATTAGGAAACTGCTTGAGTCCATTATTCAGGAAAATAAATTGTGATTTACAATAATTTAATGGAATTGAACAGACTCAATCGAGTTATCTGAAAAGGAGAAGCAGTGATAATAAAAGTGAAACCTTAGATTGTGTAATTAGATTTGGTAAGCATTTTTTGAACTACCATATAAAGCGTGTATTGCACAAGGTAGGAACTTGTGGGTTATTGTTCAGAGATTGAACATTTGTGCAGACATAAAGGAGTGAGTCTTGATGAATATGTCAGTGTGAGTTCAGAGAGCCATAATAAGTGGAGTGCCACAAATGTCAGCCCTTGGACTTCCAGTTGCTTACTCTCTGTATTAAAGGTTTTCTTTGCGGTGTGTGTGTGTGGGGGGGGGGGGGGCGGAGGGGTTTGGGGGGATGTAGAATGCAATCAATGCATATTCGATGATGGTAAAGATAGGTTGGAGTGCATGGTGTGTTAAGGATGTAAGTAATCTGCACTATGTAATTGGAACACAGAGCTCATTGTAATAAAGTATGAGGTCTAGCACTTCAGAATGAATAATAAAAAAAAGCAAATGATTATTTATATGGAGTGAGACTGTGAAAACAAAAGACCAGCGTAGAGCGATTTGGGCGTTGTGTGCGTGCAAGGTCTGAGAAACCATAAGGATTGATCAATTTCTAGAAAAGGATCATGTGTATGCCAGGGCATTGTGGAAGGAAAGATATGTAGGTTGGAGAGTTGGGCTGAGAAATTGCAGATGGAGTTCAATCCTGCCAAATGCGAGGTCATGCATTTTGGAAGATACAATTCAAGAGCGAATTATACAGTAAGTGAAAATGTCAAAGGAAAATTAATGTACAGAGAGATTTCTGTGTGTTCGAGTCATTTGATCCCTGAAGGTGGCAATGCAGGTCAATAGATTTGTCAAGAAGACGTATGAAATGTTTTCCTTCATCAAACGGGATATTGAGTACAGTATTTGGCAGGTCATATTACAGCTCAATAAGACTATGGTTCAGCATTATATTTAGTACATTTCTGGTCGTCCACATTACCAACACGATTTTGATGATTTGGAGAGAGTGCAGAAGAGGTTCACTAGGATATTACCTGATATGGAGGGAGCAAGCTATGAAGAGAAGTTGAGTAGATTAGGATTATTATCATTCAAAAGACAAAGGTCGCGGAGGGGGAATCTGAATGAGGTCTACGATATCATGAGAGGTATAGGTAGGGTGGATAGCAAGCAGATTATTTTTCCCAGAGTGGTTAACTGAATTTCTAGGAGCCATGAGATTGGATCTGTTGATGGGACGTATATGTGGTAAATTCATTATGCAGAGGGTGGGGGTTCCTGGAACGCGTTGCCAGTAGTGGTATTATGGTGGACACAATAGTGTCACTTAAGACCTCTCTATACAAATATATGAACGGGCAGGGAGTAAAGAGATACAGATCCTTAGAAAATATGCTTTGATAGAAGAACTGGGTCGGCGCAGGCTTGCAGGGGTGAATGGCTGTTCCTGTGCTGTAATATTCTTCGTTATTTTTTCATTGATCTTTGTTCTTTGAAACTATGGAAAACCAGCAGATGTACTTGAATCATTTATACACACAAGTAAATTACTGGAGGACTGGAGAGTGGGTAAGACTGCATCTTTAGAAAGGCTGGAAGGAAAAGCGTGGAAACGATAGTCTGTGTGTCTGACATTGGTGACGAGTAAGTTGTTGGAAGACATTCTGAAAGATAAGATTTACATGACTGGAAAGGGAATGGCTGATTTGTATTGGTCAGAAAGGTTTTTTATGAGATGAATCATGTCTTACAACCATGATTTTAGTTTGTTTTAAATGAATTAAACAGCAAGATTGATTGTAGCAGAATGGTAGACGTTGTTTAAATGAACATTAGCAAAGCCTTTGATTAGGTTCTGCATGGTAGACTAATTAAGAAAGTTAGAGCACATGGGATTGCGGGTAAGCTTGATAATTTGATGTAAATTCGGTTTTACAGAAGGAGACAGAATAGAGGATTTTGCTTTGGCCTGGAAGCCTGAGACAAGCAGTGTTCCATAGGGATCAGTACTGGATGGACTTTCTTTTGCCATTGATGTAAAAGGTTAGGATGATAATATCGAACGCATGGTTGGTACATTTACAGATGACACCAAAATTGCTGTTATATTGGGCAGTGAGACAGGTGTCTGCGATTGCAAAGAGATATTGTTCAATTAGGTCAATGGATGGAGGAGTGACAGATGGAGATTAGATAATGTAAATGTGAGGTACTGCATTTTGGTAAAATAAACAAGTGCATGAAGTAAATCACGGACTTAGACGGCCCCAGGTAGTACTTTAGGCCAGAGAGATCGAGGGATTTTGGTACATAAGTCTTTGAACTTTATATAAAACGTGGAAAAAGGATTTTCGTAGGCATTCAGTACGTTTGCCTTGGTCGCCCAGACGTTTCACTATAGGTGTCGGTATTTCATACTGAGGTTGTACAGGGCATTGATAAGGCCTCTTTTGGAGTACTGAGTCCAATTCTGATCACTCAGTCAGAGGAAGGACATTATTAAGCTGATTAGGGTTAAGATATATTTCCTGGAACGTTGCTAAGAATGGAGGGATTGGGGTATAAGGAGAGATTGGATCGGATCATATGTTTGATTCCCTGGACCGCAGAAGATCCAAGGGTAACATTATAAAATCATGAGGAATATTGATAAGGTGAATGGCATGTTTCTGTTCCCTCGGACGGAGGATTTCTAAACCTGCAAGAATACTTTAAAGTGAGAAGAGAAAGATTTCAAAAGTATTTGAGGGGCAATTTGTTCTTACATAGAGATATTAGTGTGTGAAATGCACTTTCAAAGGAAGTGGTGGGTGCAGATACAGTGACATCATTTGAAAGATGTTTGGGTAGGTACAAGAATAGGAAATTTTTGGAGGGATATGGGCCAAACTTAGGTTGGTAGTATTAGTTGAACAAAAGGTGTGCTTCCATGTTGTTCGACTCTGTGAGCATGATTCTTTTGCTTTTAATAAAAAAAGTTTATGACTTTCCAATATCTGTGTCAAAATGAATACTTATTCTTAAAATGGATTTCCTAGTTTTAGTCTCCCATACAAGAGGGAATGTCCATCAGGTATTCACCTGATACACGGTTTTCAAGATCTTGTTTAGTACAGGAGAAAAGTCACTTATACAGAGACCTCAAATGCATATCCTTCATAATACAAGGGCTTCAACTCAGGAACAATAAAGTGAAGTACCTTTGGAAGTTTCTAAATCAAATGATATTTTTTCCCGGAAACCAAAATAGCTTCTGATAACGGATATAGACTGATCCCTAGAGCACTCACTGGCTTCAGTTTCACAAGAAGAAAATCAAAATAAAACTCTACTCACAACGTTCTGCTGTAAACCAGGAACAAACAAAACAGTATATCTTGTAAAATGTCAGCGGAACTGGCAACTTCTGTGAAGAGAAATCAGACTATCTTGATAAATTATTTTATCCTGGGATCTTTAAAGTTATTTCCAGGCACAGGTAACGAGCAATCTTCCAGAGCAACTAGAGCAAATAGTTTGTGAGGCCTTAGTTATTTCTCTTAAAGTTGAATAATAGAAGCAGCCTCAATGAGTACAGTCAAGCTCTCATAGAACCAGGGCATATAGTCGGTAGTTTGCAGCAGTTGTAGCCGGGATCTCAACAGGGTTGGAAACTACATGTCGCTGGCTGCTACTCTCTCTGAATTTTCCCTTCTGGGTTGCAGGAGTTGCGTTGCCCTGCAACTTGTTTTTCTGAATTTTGTGCCCAGGGTGTATTTATGTGCTGTTCCCACATTGGAACAGTTACTGTTTCGTAGTAAAACAATTCTTTAAGTTTGGCTCAGTTTTCCAATCGAGTTAAGTTATTCCACGTTCATCTTTCTTTGATTATACTTTTACTATTGTGTTCGAATAATTTGTGTTTTGCGTAATGTCAATTCGTTTGATCAATTGAATTGGATCTGGAACACGGCACCTTCCATTTACCTTTAAAATAAGAAAATGTTAGTGTCCAGATTAACTTCTTAATCACTTTTCAGAGTTCTGATCTCATCTGTAACACTGTGTAATGGGATCACTCTTATTTTGGAAACAGTGGATTAATTGAAATGGGGGATTATACCTTGTTTCCTCGTTTGTTTAAAAGGATGTAATATCAATTACTGCCGGTTCACCAACTCCACTGTGCAACCAACAGATTTCATAGAATCCGATCAGTGTAGAATTCAGTATATCTAGTTCACACTGACCTGCCATAGAATGTCACACAATCATTTCCATCCCGGTAACCCTGTGTTTCACATGGCTAATCCATCTAAGCTGCATATCCCTGGGGCATTATGGGCAATTTAGCATGGTCAGTCTACCAAACCTGCACATCTTTAGACTACAGGAGCAAAGTGGAGAGCTCATCGTTTGTTTGAGAATGTATCAATTACTGCGAATCACTCACAATGTGCGGCTATGCGATGCTTCACAGAATAGCCTTGGCAACAGAAAGGAGTTTGTCTGATCGCTTGCAATGCTGTCTCTGAGATATTAGAGAAGGAGGTGGACATGTCTAGCATTGATCTGCTGGCACCATTGGGTCATTGAGAATGCTTTCGCACTTATCATTTGTCAGAGTGTAGAGCAAATCAAATGCAAGTAGCAGAATGTGAAATGAAATTATCTCGTCTCATTCCATCAATGGTTCACTGAAGACAACTGCAGTGGAAACACTCCTAATATGTGCACTGTTTGTCATTAATACCTCCCAAAGACAAATTAATTCTACATGGCAGAGGGGGCCCAGACGTTTCTCTATATAAGCCCCAGTACAGCTGCAATCCTCTCCACACCCCTCTAGAGAGAGACTGCATGCATGTGTGTGTGAGTGTGTCTGTGTGTATTTCTATTGATGTTGCTGTTAGCGTGCATGATGCTGTGACCTGCTGCCCACCCTCTCTGACTGGAGTCCAGACGGTTTTCACCCTCCATCACTGTCTATGCAGTGGAGTGGAGAGGCCAGCAGAATGTCGAATTCCATCACATTAAGCAACGCAGGGACCATCAGACCAGTCTCACACAGAGATACACACAAATGCTAATGCGCACAGTTACACACTCTAATACATACAGGCAGATGCAGACATACGAATAAATGGGCATGCGCTCACACACACACACACACAGACACACACACAGATATACTGACACGAGACAATCATGGGAGTCGATCGGTATTTCTCTTTCTCTGTGATAAATTCTCACTATTTCACCCACTCAGTAAGGTGTGCCACATTGTTTCTATTTCTCTGCTTGCAGCATGACTTTTTTTTTCTCTGGGTCTTTGGGATGTGTGTTGTTATTTTTGACGCTCGTTTGCTATCAGTGTATGCCTTGATCACACCAGTGTGTCTGTCAGTATTTCAATTGTTCTGCAGGAGAAAGTAAGGACGGCAGATGTTGGGGATCAAAGCTGAGCGTGTGGTGCCTGAAAAGCACAGCAGGTCAGGCAGCATCCGACGACCCGGAGAATTGTCAGTACATGTATAAGACGTTCATCAGCCCTGTCTGTAATCCGAATTCGATCGTGGCGTGCTTTGCTTTTCCAGCAGCACACTGTCGGCTTTGATGTCCAACATCTGCAGTCATTAGTTTCTGACCTGCTCTACTTTTCCAGCGCCACATTCTGTTTCAGTTACTTTGACTGGAGTCTGATGCTATGACAACTTCGATGCTTGTTGATTTCACCAAACCTGGAAGAATTGCAAAGTATGTGGAGGGCAGTGTACTACAACAACAACAGGATAACGCCAACTTGTTGTAGATTTCAGGTATATTTCATCCGACAATCAAAGCAGGACATTATGAGTTGATGTACTATGGAAGGAAAACAGGCTGTACAGTTATAAACGGGGTGCAGGAGCAGAGGGACCTGGGTGTATTTGAGCACAGATTATTGAAGATGTCAGGACAAGTGAGGAGAGCAGTAACTTTCTTAGTTTCAGTATCTGAGCTGTTTACAGGAGGAGTGTCTCCGTCCTCCCTTCCTGGGAGGTAGTGGTGACGATGTGTTATGAGCCCACCCTCCTGCCCACCAAGACCGTGGGTATTCTATTTGTACCAGCTCCATAAAAAAGCGAGATGGCATCAGGGCCAAGGTTTCTAAGCTGTGATGGGGGAAAAGGAACGGATCTTCCAGCAGGTTTAACGTGAGAATTACCATTCACTGAACCTTGCTCCTTACTCGGTCCGTGGGACATGGATGTTTCAGAATCTCCACACGAGGCACCCCGTCCTCTCCGGCTCATACCAGGGTTCTCCCCACATGGCGGGGGAAGGGTCTAAGGGAACAGATGTCCGGCACTCCACCACCCGGCTTGGCCCTTCCTGTCCTATTCCAGCCTTTTTCTCCTGGATTGGGAGAAAGGGAGGGAGGGAGTGAGTGTGGAGCCTGCTGATCGTACTGCTCTAGGTGGGAGCGGGGGGTGGGGGGGACGAAATGAAGAGGTTTTCGGTCCGGGTCTGTCCACAGTGTTGTACACAGTCAGCATTCTTAATGTAGGGGGTATACTGGATTTGAGAGAAGCAGAGAGAGACAGAGAGAGGGAAGGTGTTGCACGCAATAGTGAGGGTGATGGCACATGAGCCTTGCTCGGGGTCGGTGCTATAACAGAAATACAGTGAGTGTGATGGAGCAGAGACAATACAGTGACCCTTATCCTGACAGAGCAGGGAAAGTTATTGATGCCTGTCCTGTATTGCTGGACATTTCTTCAGACCGCAGATACTACACTGAGCTCGGTGGTGAGCTCAGACCATGCTCGGTAGGTCTGGTGGTGTGGCCCCCTCTTAGAAGAGAATGGTCCTTCTCTGTGCTAGCCCACCCGCCAGGACCTACATACCCCTGTCTACAAACCGTGGTGTAATTGCCTCTTATCTGCCATGCTTGGGGTAAACTGTGCATGGCAGCTCTGAACTGAGAAAGGTCAGCCGTGTGCCCCTTGGCCTATTAAAGATGCCACCAATGCCAGGTATCACGGAATATCCGTGGGCATCCAGACGATGGTGAGTACCTCCAGCCATGATGGTTGTTAGAATCGGTCTGGTATTGAATGAGTGGGACACCATGGGGTGGGATGGGTAGTTAATGAAGTGAGTTAGATAAATTAGCACCAGGAAACTAGCTCAGCATCGTGTTGACGATCCCTCTGTCACGCTCAATGGAAATGCCACTGAGATAAATTACTGTTAGATTCAGCCCAATAGGTCGAAGTCTGTTCTGTCCCAACTCCCATTTACAAAGCTGCAGAAAAAATGTTAATCCAAAACTCTCCTGAAATCACAGAAATATCCTGTTCCCCCTTCATTCCACGAAGCACTGGCTCATTTTAAAGGATACTGTCGAAATGTGGGCATTTCAGCTTTCTGGAAACTGTGATCACATCCTTCCATTACATTAGGAGAAAGTGAAGACTGCATGGTGGGAACGTGGGCGGCTCACTGTGTTGAATTACCTATTCCTTTCCCAATGTTTGTATGCAGTCTGTGGGAAAGCTCTGTCAGTGTTATCACAAGCTCTCAGGTGTTAGGAAGGGGGTCTCTGTAGGGTTGACAGGCCTGTGTTTACCTTTTCCGATGCAGAAGTAAGTGCCCAGTGTTCTGACCTGTTTTATCCTTTAAAACCTCGAAGCAGTTTGATACAATTGAATGCCTTGCTTGGCTGTTTCAGAGACCATTGAAACCTGTGTCTGGAGTCGCTCTTAGGTTAGACCAGGAAAACACGGGAGATTCACTTCTTGAAAGTACATTAGGGAAACAAATTGCTGGTCAAGGTCATTATTACTGACACCAGATTTTAGATATCGATATTTGATTAACTGTTATTAACGTCCACCAGCTGCCAGAGCATTAGCCTGGTCTGGATTAGTAATCCAATGACATTTCAATTGCCACATAGGGAGCTATCGCAAACCACGCTGAGCAGTTTATTTCTGTGCCGCTTGACAACTTTGTTAAAAAGAACACCCAACCATTTGACTGTCATGATGGAATGGAGGGGGTGATGTTGGTCATACTGTAATTATTCTCTTCTTAAGGGAGTTGTCAAAGTTGTGCAATTTTCAGCATTGCCAGATAGATGTCAGATTTGGAACAGGAATGAAACAGCTTCCCCAGGGACACGACTTGTTGTACATTGCCTTTGTCATGTCTACTGTGTTCAGATGTTTCTTCATGTCACATAGAGTAGCATACCACTGGTCACAAGCCTCCAGTTTGAAAAGCAACCCTCCACTGTCATCTGTAATTCTGTGGGCATACTGACGAGGTGAGTTAAATCATTGACTCAACACTTCTGGCTGTGTATGTCGCAAATAACTACATGCTTGCCTTTTCCATTATTAAGGAGGGGGACATGTGTTGGGCCCTGTCCTGCAGTGAGTTGTTTAATCCATTTATGATTGGATGTGGCAAGACTGTAGAGCTTTGAACTGATCTTTTGGTCTTGCAATTATTCAGCCCTTCCTATGAGATGGTAGTCATGCTGTTTGGAATGTAAACAGTCAAGTGTGGTAGCTTTATTGTTTGCCATCAGCTTTAGGTACACATAGTTCTGCACTGGCATGTTCACCACACTCGTCGCTGAAGCATAGATTCTTTTATTGGTAATGGTAGACTGAGGGATAGTCCCAGGCAAAAAGTTACAGATTATGGTTGAATATAATTTTGCTTCTGTTGCTGTTGTGGTCTACAGCATCACATGGAACACGCAGTTTGAGGTGCAAAATCTCTAATACAGTCCAGCTCCCTGTCCCCCAGTTCACACCAAGTCCCAGTCACCCATCAGCCATGTACTCAGTGACCTACGCTGGTTTCTGATGTGGCACACTTTCAATTTTACATTCTCAATCTACTGAGGGTCTCTCCATGGTGTCACACTTACAATTTGTCACATTGCCCAACACCCTTTAACATAATCATCTGAATCCTCAGGAAAGGCTGAGGCACTTGGGGCTGTTGTCATTGGAGAAAAGAAGTTTACGAGGTGACTTGATAGAGGTGTACAAGATGATTAGGGGTTTAGATAGGGTTGACCATGAGAACCTTTTTCCACGTATGGAGTCAGATATTACGAGGGGACATCGTTTTAAATTAAGGGGTGGTAGGTATAGGACTGATGTTAGGGGAAGATTCTTTATTCAGCGAGTCGTGAGTTCATGGAATGCCCTGCCAGTAACAGTGGTGGACTCTCCCTCTTTACGGCCATTTAAACGGGCATTGGATAGGCATATGGAGGAAAGTGGGCTAGTGTAGGTTAGATGGGCTTGGATCGGTGCAACCTCGTGGGCCGATGGGCCTGTACTGCGCTGTATTTTTCTATGTTCTATATTCTTTCTATGTTCTTTCCAGTATGTGCTACCTTCTGTGTTTAGAGTGAATGCATGTCACTCTGTTTCTCTCCCTGACTAACAGTAAGAACTCTGTAGTGTCAGTGATGCCAGCTTTACGCCATTTCAGAGACACGGAAATTGTATCTTTCACTGCCAGGCATATGGCGCTAAAGGGTGAACAGGGCGTTCGAGCCAAGTTGACACATGTCTTTGAAACGTGGTGTAAAGCAGAAATTGCTATAGAAATTAAGCAGGTCTGGCAGCATCCGTGTAGTGAAAGCAGACTTAATCATTTGGGTGCAGTGAGCATTATTCAAGGCTCGCAGTTTCTTTTTTGTTCTCGTTTCAGATTTCAAGTATCCAGAGTTATTTGGTTAATTGCAAATGTGCTTTTTCCATTTCTGGAGAAACACAACAGATCTGGCAGCATCTGCGGAGAGAGAGAAAAACAGAGTTAGCATTTCATGTCCAGTGTGACTCATTTTCAGAACAGAAAAGGATTGGAAAATGAGCTTTTAAATCCCTTCACCGAGGTAGAGGAGGGGTGTCGGGAAACACGATGGTGTGGAGGATCAATGCCACTGATAAGTTGACTTTTATTTCTGATAAAAGAGAGTCAAATGTAAAATGAGTATTAATTAGTTTGTGTAGGGGGGAAATGGGTTCCTTAATTAAGTGCAAGACAAATGATTCACAAACAGGGCAAGTTCATTGGGAGACCAGGAGAAAGAATGTGCGAAGAATGGAGAATAGCCATAATGCGGTCAGGTTGTGGAAGTATGGAATTGAATAAAAACTCCTTCAGGATACAACGTACCAAGGTCTAAAGTGAGGTGTTACTGAAGGTTGAGTTGTGCTTCATTGGAGAATTACAGCAGCCCAGGACTGAAATGTTAGCATGACAGCAAGGTACGTTATTGAAATGGGAAGCAATGAGAAGGTCAGGGTTATTCACACAGTCAGAGTGGGAGTGTTCCTCAAAACAGTTTCTGTTGGTCTCCCCAATGTAAAGGAGACTGCATTGTGAGCAACAATGACAGGAGACTGGATTGAAAGAGTACAAATGAAATGCTGCTTCATCTGGAAGGTGTGTATTGAGTTGTTAAGAAATTATGAATGCGTCCGCGCTCTTTTCACATGTCCAAATTTATTTCTTGTTATATGTAGACCACCTAGTTCCACAGCTTGGAGGGAGGAAGTACTATAGGTGCGGGAGGTAAGAGTTAATAAACTTGGAGCTGGATAAACACAACAGACCAGATAGACTTATAGGAGCAGCAAAGGCAATGTTTTGATCTTGGAACTTTCGTCAGGACTGGTGTGGGGGAGAGGAGCCCAGAAATGGAGTGATGGGATATGGAAGGGCGGCGTGTAGGTATAGTGGTGGTAGGTATATGTAGGTATGAGGTTGCTGTGATTGGTCAGTGGGAAGGATGGAACAGATACAGGTGGGTTTGGTCAGGGAAAATGGACAAGGAATAAGGCGCTGGCTGGAGGGCTTTTGAAGCAGATTCAGTCAATATTGAGGACATTGTGCTATCAGTTTCAAAGGTAATCTCTCAAGTGGTGTTACTCTGACAGTGGATAGGCTAAGGATGGTCATGTCGCTGTGCGAGTGGGAGTGGAAATTAAAATGAATGGTAACTGGAAAGTCGAGTTGGTTGTCTCGTGCAGAGCACCAATGCTCCACACAGAGCCTGATCCTGGCCCACCGAGCTCGTCTCCAACTCCCAACATGGTCTCCTCTATGTTGTGGAGACCAAAGGGAGACTCAGGGACATATTCATGTAGTATCTGCTCTCTGCACGCTTTAACAAACGCAGCATTCCAGTTGTCATCCATTTCAATCACTCCCCTCCTTGTGTTCATCCGGCAACAGGTCCATCTTTGGTCTCCTCCAAAGTGATTGAAATGGATGACAACTGGAATGCTGCGTTTGTTAAAGCGTGCAGAGAGCAGATACTACATGAATATGTCAGAGTGAAGCCAAACAGAAACTGGAGAACAAAACTTGATATTTCAGCTGGAGACCTTACAGCTCAATGGTCTCAATATTGACTTCACTGGCTTCAAAGTCTCTTAACCCACAGCCTTACCCCATGTCCTCTTCCCTGACCTGACCAAAGTTGTCCATCTTCCCATCCGTATGTCTGTTGCATCCTTCCCACTGACCAATCACAATAATTCTCTGCCTGCATCCCCCCATCGCCATTCCACCTACCCTTCCAACAGCTCCACGCCCCTCCCTCTATTTACTTCCCGGTTCCCCTTCCCTCACTCCTTTCCTGATGAAGTGTTTTCATCCTGAAACGTTGACTTTCCTGTTCCTAGGATGCTGTCTCACTTGCTTTGCTTTTTCAGCTTCATATGGATTGGCGACATAGTTGCACGTTGAGACCTTATCAGCAACAGATTTTATTGTGCTTTTCATATTTTTTTTGTCTGTTTACTGACAATCTTATCTGAACATTCTCACTGCAGGATCTAGGAAACATTCTTTTTGTCACTAATGCTCCTGTCTGCTTCGAACTGATTTCCTTTGTTTTAACCGGACTTTCATCTCTGCTATTCACAATGGCATTGTAAACGTAACTCTTGTTATGCTGTAGCTTAATCACACCATTTCCAATATACTTCACAACTTCCTTGTTCTTATACTCCACACATCTTTTCATAAACCCAAAGATCCAATAAGTCTTTCTATCATTTCCTGTCTTCTTGTCCCTCTCTCCTTAATCGGGGAGGTTACATTTACCAGTCCTCCCTTACTCCAACGTTTACTGAAAGATCACCAACAATGCCACAACAATCACCTTCCGTGTCACTACGAGCTGTTGTCCAACTGGTCTCGCTGATTGATTCAACTTCACCTTCCCCAGCACCTCCTCCTTACTGAGGTCAGTATACTCACCTCTATACCGTGACTGTCTTGAAGTCTGGCATTTTACTGGTGTCTTCCACCGTGAAGACTGATGTAATGTATCTGTTCAATTCCTCTCCCATTCCATTGCTTCCCATAAATACTCAAGCCTCATTTTCCAAAAGTCCTTTGTTTTTTACTCCCTGTCTTCCTTGTTATATATCTCAAAATCGTTTTCGTTATTATTTTACAGGATTAAGAAGCGTAATATTATATTTCACCCTCTCCTCCCATTTGCTGTTATTAGTTATCCATGCTCGAATTTGTAGATTTCCTAATCTTTTGGATTCCTAATAATCTTCACCCCATTGTGTGCATTTTCTTTTGTTTTATGCTGTCCCTGAATTCGTTATCACGCACGGCTGACTTGTCTTCTGCTGAATATTGTTCTTCTTACTTGGGGGTGAATTTCTGATGTGCTGCTGAATTATCTCCTAAAACCTCTGCCATTACTGTTTCACCATCTTCCCGTGCTCAGCTTCCCTTCCAACTAACTCTGGCCAACTGCTCCCTCATGTCCTGTAATTACATTACTCAATTATAAGACAACACATCCAAAAGTGAGCAATAGCTCTAAACAGAAGGAGGGAAGTCTGAGGCATAGGACAGAAAGAACGATTGGACGATGTATCAATTAGATTAATAGAGAAATCGAGGGGCAGATAGAGAGAGAATTTCGATATGGAGATATAAAAATAGAGAAGTCTACATGACTGACATATGTAGATGTATTTCTGTATTTGGTTTGACAATTCCTGTGTGTTGTGGTCCTTTGTACAGCGTATGTCCAAACAGAATTATATGTTGAAATGTCGGTCTGATGCCAGAACTTTGATCTCCAGCATTATGACAGGCAACAGTTGTTGACAGAACCCAGCAGGCCAATGTATATGTTTCCCGGTAGAAAATTGTTTAACTGAAATAAATTGGAACACAAGAAGCAGGAATTTATAACATATATCCTGACAAGAATTAGAGATTAGGTCTGGGAATGCAAGGAAGAGGCAGGAGGTAGAGGGTACGTTAAAAGAAGGGGAACATAACATCTCAGCTGAAGACTAAATAACATGTTAACGTTTTATAAATTTTGTACATCACGTGCATCATTTTTGTTAACTATGTATCTCTTGTTCATTCTGGATATGGTGCACACATATGAACAGTCTTATGTATCTGCATGCATGCGCGCGCGCACACACACACACAGACACACACATACAGACACCCACACACACTCACACACACACAGACACCCACACACACAGATTCACACTCACACACAGACACACACAGACACACACGCCCTCACACAGACACACACACACACTCTCACAGACACAGAGGCTCTCTCTCTCTCTCTCTCTCTCTCTCTTTCTCTCTCTCTCTCTCACACACAGACGCATACACTGATCAATCGTTATTCGGCCATTCCATTTCAAATTATCCTGTTTTATTTACATTGTCACTTGCAATTCCTTCTTCCGAATATATTCTGTTTCTTTCTCTACATTTGATATTATTCTGTCTGTCAAGAAGACATTGGGGACTGGGGGGGGGGGGTGTCACTTTACTCCTCATCAGTCTCCACAGTCACTGTCTTCTATTCCTTTCTGTTTCTTAGCCCATTAAAAATACATACTGTGTCTGACCCTTGAATCCGGATAAACAGGTCACTTTTTTTAAGATTACTTACAGTATGGAAACAGGCCCTTCTGCCCAACAGGTCCACAACGAGCTTCAAAAGAGTAACCCACCCAGACCCATTCCCCTACCCTCTATTCATCCCTGACACTATGGGCAATTTAGCATGGCCAATTCACCTAACCTGCATATCTTTGGACTGTGGGAGGAAACCGTAGCACCCACCCACGCAGACACGGGGACAATGTGCAAACGCCACACAGACAGTTGGCCAAAGCTGTTCAGTAAATAAAACATTTACTTTTTGGCTAAGGCTACAAAAAATCTAAAAAAGAAAAGGCATACAAACTGTGCAATTAGATGTTTGCACCTTTGCAAACAAATTATTGAATTGCATTGTGTAAACGATAATTGACTGATAAAAGATATGAGAGTATAATCCAGCGAAATACGTAACACAGCGAGAGAATAACAAGCGATTACATTCAAACTTGAGGATGATGGACTAACATTTATTATGTCCAGAAAAAAGATGGTGATTTGTGAGAAATTGCATTTTCCCCATGATATGTAATTCCAAGTAGCACACGTACCAGTGTGGAGACCCCATGTTGATTGAGAGGGAGCTCCAGGCTCTGAATGAATTCTCACCGTCTAAATGTGCAGTTGATGTGTGTCTCTGCACTGTTCATAAATCCACCATTAGCTTTAATGCCTTACTCCTGAAATTGTTCGCCATTCCCACCAACTTCTAACCTCTATAGGAGTGCAATAATGTCTTCTCGGAGATAGAAGGCATTTCCTTGAGACTTGGCACAAGTCATTCACTTTTCCTTCTCACGTTCAGCAAACCAAGTTAAAGTGACACATATGTACCACGAGTAAAGCACCAGGAGGAACAACACAGAACAGTCTATCTGCTTAGGCTCTGCTTCACTCTTTGTTATGTTGGGGCATCAAATACATCTTCCTATTTCTGTACACGTGGTTCGATATGCTGAATGGCCACCTCCTGGTCATCTGGAAGGAGCTCAAGGACCTGACTTGGCGACTCCGGTGTTCCTGTTTAATATCTCGATGTGCTGACTACGCTCCTTCCCTCCTTATGTAATAGGCAGGAGTATGTAATAACCTTATGTAATAACCAAGCATCTAAATTGAGAATTTCTGCCTCTCATCCAGTCTGAAGCGGATTTTGAAAATAGACCCAGAGGAAGGTCAGTGAGGATACATGAGCAGACATTCAAGCAGATATCCTGAACCGCTCAGTAATTATTGTTTCTGTTCAAAAGAAGAACTCCATAAGCATGTGAAACACCATCGTTCACAAAAGCTCTCAAGAATACTATTGATGAGCATTAGTGGAGGGCCAGATATATAATGTTTATTTCAGGGACCATAAGCTGATGTTAAGCATGAATTTCAGCTGTGCTTCCTGATTTACCCCGTCCTGCGCCCCCCACCCGAAAACACTGCTATTGCTGCTCCATCCTCTTCCCTGCTCGTCTCCCCTTCCTGATTCCAGGTTCTTCTTCTCAAATTACGGAGAACATTCTCTCACATTATGGTCCCTATCCATTTCATCTGAAACTCTCTGATCAAGTCTACCTACTCTGCTGTAGCATCAAGCTGTGTTTTGTGCTGCCACTTTACCTTTGGTCTCACTGTGGCTCGGCCTCTCCATTCATGTTGTTTTACACCTCCCACTCACATCTCATTCCGGAAAGTTTCCTTCTTGGCGTAAACCTTATTGAAAACGCCTCTCCCCCTTTGCACTGAATTCACACTGTGATCCAAATTTCAAAAAGTATACTCAGCCTTCATCTCACTCTGCGAAAGGGAGCTGCACTCTGACCGTGTGGTACAAGAATTTCCCTTCTTATATGTTTCAGGCCAGAGATGCGCTTTCACTTTAGAGATCATCACACGATTGGACAAAGCAATTCAGGTGTTTGACCTCTTATTGGTACTCGTAAGAGTTTCCTGTTGCCTTAGTGTGGTAACATGGAGGAAAACAAATCACAGTACGAAGCTTGGGTTGAGTGTTATTTATCTGTCATTTGAATACTGTTTCAAATTTGCAGTATTTATCTTTAAATGCTTGTTCGTAAAGTTAGTGTCAGATAGCGTGTAGGACGTTGAGGGATGACATTGTAGAAGTTTATAAAATCATGAGAGGTATGAATAGAGTGAATAACCAAGGGATTTTCCACGGAATGGGGGAGTTCAACCATAGAAGGAATAGGTTTAAGGTGAAAGAGGGAATATTTGAAATGGACGAAGCGTCAATGTTTTCACACAGAGGGTGATGTGTGTAAATGGAATGAGTTGTCAGAGGAAGAGTGGGAGATGCAAGTACAGCTATAACATTTAAAACTCATTCGGACAAACATATGAATGGGAAAAGTTTAGAGGCATATGTACAAAATGTAATCAGATGGGACTAGTTTACTTTGGAAAACCTGGTCAGCATGGACAAGTTGGACCAAGGGTTCTGTTTTTGCGCTATATGACTATGAATCTAGAAAGGGACGAAAAGAGAAAAATCATATGGTGTAGTCAATTGGCAAGAAATACAAAAAACAAGCAGCACGAGCTTTTCCGAGCATATAAAAAAAGTTCAAGATGAGTGTGTGACCTTAGGTGAAATTAAGTCAGGAAAGTATACTGATGTTAATTGGAGGGTGTGACTGAAAAATTGCCCATAGGGAGCAGACAGATAACTTAAACCCGTGTTTTACATCTTTCCTCACAGGGGAAAGCACAGTAAGTATTTCAATGGTGTAAACAAAATGGTAATATGAGGGAAGTTCTTGAACCGTCTCTAACAAAAGGAAAAAGGATTTTTCTAACAGATAAGAGTAAGAGTAGACAGGTCAGCAGTAATTCATAGCTGGTTTGGAAAGAAGTGGCCACAGTCTTGGAGTCATTCCGCCCTCTCTCTCAGATGTTAGTTCTGCTGTTTGTTAATGTAAGCAGTAAGTGCGGTAGCTTGAATGGGTTGTCATCAGGTTTAGGTACACACTGTTCTGACATGGCATGTTCACCCACACTCATCCCTGATTCGGAGATCGGCTTTATGGTAATGGTAGACTGAGAGATTATATTGTTGTTGAATATAATTCTGCTGCTGCTGCTACTACAGTTGCTATGATTTGCAGCATCACATGAATGTCCAGTTTGAGCAGCAATATCTGCAATACAATTCTGCTGCCTGTCCTCAATTCGCACGGGGACCCGATCACCCTTCTCCCCTGTACTCAGTGCCCTATCCCGGTTTCTGATGAGGAAACGCTTCCTTTTTGAAAAATTCTTATCCTGTTAGGGTCTCTCCATGATGCCATGACTCCAATTTGTACATTCCTCAAAAGCATTTAACGTTTTTATCTGAATCTTTCCCCCTCCAGTAATGCCATCTTCTGTTTAAAGCGAATGTGTTTCCCTCGGATTCTCTCCATGACCATGATTAAGACTCTGTCGTGTCGGTGATTCCAGCCTTATGTAGTTTCAGAACAGATGAGTTTGTATACCTTGCGTTATCATTCACTTCCCGGTGTATGGCGCTCCCTGTTGGACAGGGACGTGTGAGCAGCTTTGACACACATGTTTGAAAGTTGTTCAAAAACAGAAATTGCTGAAGACACTGACAAGTCTGACAGCATCTGTGGAATGAAAGCAGAGGTAATCTTTCGGGTTCGGTCTCTGTTCCTCAAGCATCCAGTAAGTCCAACAATTATTGGTTTTGTTTCAGATTTCCTGTATCCAATGATCTTTGCTAAATTGAAAATGTGTTCTGTAACTTTTCATTTTTGAAGGAAATCAGTGAGTCAGAGAAACAATGTTAATCTTTCAAGTCCAGTGTAAATCTTCTTCAAACGTGTAAAGGATTGAAAGACGAGCGTTTTAGTATCTTGGCAGAGGTGGGAAATAGTGTTTGGAGGCCCAGTGCGAAAGACAAATGGGCTTTAAATTGTGGTGAAAGAGACACAGATATATTAATGTGTAAATTAACGTGTAAATATTAGAAATTGATTTTCTCTGTAGAATGCAACATAAACAAGACACGAACTTAGGGAGCCCAGGAGGGAGAGTGTATGGAAAAGGGAGAACAGCCATAATGGGTTCAGCCAGTGAATGTATGGAATTGAATATTAACTCCTACAGACTGTAACGTACCAAAGTGTAAAGTGAGGTGTTACTCGAGCTTGGGTTGTGCTCCATTTGAATATTGCAGCAGCCTGCATTTTCTTAGAATCCCTACAGTGTGGAAACAGGCCCTTCAGCCCAACAGGTTTATACTGACCCTGCAAAGAGTGTTACACATCACATCAACATCCCTGAAACAATCGGCAATTCAGCATGGCCAGTTCACCTAACCTGCACAACTTGGAACTGTGACAGGAAGCTGAAAGCTACGCACCCCTCAACTCACTGCTATCCATGTGCATGTCCAAAAGTCACATAAATGTCCCCAATGACTCTGCTTCCACCACCACCTCTGGCAATGCATTCCATGCATTCACAACTCTCTGCGTAAAGAACCTACCTACATCTGACATCTCTCTTTTACCTTCCTCCTAATATTTTCAAACTATGACTTCACGTACTAGTCAATCCTGCCCTGGGGAAAAGTCTCTGGATGTTGACTCTATCTATTCCTCTCATTATTTTGTACACCTCGATCAGATCTCCTCTCTCCTCCTTCTCTCCAGAGAGAAAGGTCCAAGCTTGTTCAAACTTTCTTCATAAAGCAAGCCTTCCAGTCCAGGCAGCATCGTGGTAAACCTTCTTTGCACCCTCTCCAAGGCCTCTGTATCTTTCCTATAGCAGGGCGTCCACAACTGGACACAATATTCAAAGTGTGGTCTCACCAGGGACAGGTCGTGCTGCAGCAAAACTTTGCGGCTCTTAAACTCGATCCCGCTGTTAATGAAAGCTGAAACACCATATACTTTCTTGACACCCTATCCACTTGGTTGGCAACTTTGAAAGGATCTGTGCACTTGTGCAGCCAGATCCCTCTAGTTCCACCACACTGCCAAGAATCCTGTATTTAATGCTATATTCAGGATTCGAATTTGACCTTCCAAAATGCATCACTTCGCATTTATCCAGGTTGAACTCCATCTGCCATTTCTCAGCCCAGCTCTGCATCCTGTCTATGTCGCGCTGCAGCCTACAGAAGCCCCCTATACTATTGACGACACCTCCAACCGTTATGCCATCAGCAAATTTACTAACCCACCACATAACCTCCTCATCCAAGTCATGTATAAAAACTACAAAGATCAGAGGACCAAGAACGTAGTCCTGTTGGATCCCTCTCAACACTGTCCTCCCAGCAGAATACTTTCCATCTACAACCACTGTCTTCCTTCAGCCAGCCAGCCAAGTCTGAATCCAGATAGCCTAATCTCCCTGTATCCCATCCTTCCAGACTTTATGAATGAGCCATCAATGGGGAACCCTCTCAAATACCTTGCTGAAGTCGACATGCACCACATCCACTGCTTGACTGTAGTCAACCTGTCTTGACACCTCAAAGAAATCAAGAAGATTTGTGAGGAACGACTGCCCTTTAGTCACACTATGCTTTGCCAGATAGTCATAAATCCTATCCCTCGGAACTTTTTCCAAACTTTGATGACCACAGACATAAGACTGACTGGTCTCTAATTGCCAGGGATTTCCCTATTACCCTTCTTGAAATAAGGAACAACTTTCGCCTCCTTCCAATCCTCCGGTACGACTCCAGTGGAGAGTGAGGAGGCAAAGATCATCACGAGTGACTTTAAAACCTCCTTTCTTGCTTCCCGGAGCAGTGTAGGATAAATCTGGTCTGGCCCTGGGGACGTATCCATCTCAATGTTTTCCAAAATTGCTAGCACATCAACTTCATCAATCTTGACCTGGTCAAGACTGATCTGGCCCAGCTACTCTAAGTTTTCATTTACAACACGTTCTCTTTGCTTGGTGAAAATCGAAGCAAAAAACTCATTTAGGGCTTCCCCTATCTGCTCAGACTCCATGCAGAAGTTCCCTACGCTATCCCTGATCGGCCTTACCTTCTCCCTGATTATTCCCTTATTCCTCACGTATGAGAAAAATGCTTTTGGATTCTCTCTAATACTTCTTGCCAAGCCTTTTTTCGTGCCCCATCATGGCTCGCCTCGTTCCATTTATGAGCTCCTTTCTAGCAAGACTGTAATCCTCTAAAGATGTGCTAGATTCTTGCTTCCTCCATCTTCCGTAAGCTGCTTGCTTCTTTTTGTCGAGAAGTTTCTCTGTTCTCATCATCCAAGGTTCCTTAATCTTACCCCTTCTTACCTGTCTCAGAGGAACAAATTTGTGTATCACTCGCAACAACTGCTCCTTAAACAGTCTCCACATATCTGCTGTGCCTTTTCTGTGGAACAATTGCTCCCAGTCTGTACTTCCCAACTCCTGTCTGATAGCGTTATAATTTCCTTTTCCACAATTAAACATCTTCCCTCGGAAACTGCACCTTTCATTCTCGCAGACTATGCTACATGTGAGGCAGTTGTGATCACTTTCAACAAAGTGCTCTCCCACCGTGAGTTCTGACACCTGTCCTGTCTCGTTGCTGAGCACCAAATCCAAAATAGCCTCTCCCCTCGTCGGTCTATCTACATACTGAGCAAGGAAACGGTCTTGAACACACCTGACAAAAACGGCTTCATCCACACCATCTGCACTTAGGAGGTTCCAGGCGATATTGGAAAAGTTGAAATCACCCATAACAATAACCCTGCTACGTTTGCATTATTCTAGAATCTGCCCGCCTATGAGATCTTCAATCTCTCTACTGCTATTAGGTGATCTGTAGAAAACCCCCAAATGCCGTGACTGTTCCCTTGCTGTTCCTAAATTCCACCCATACTGACTCAGGAGACAAACCTTCCTCAACAACCTTCATTTCTGTAGCTGTGACGCACTCTCTGATTAGCAATGTTACACCCTTTTCCCATTTTCCACCCATCCTGTTCTTTTTTTAGATAAAATTAGATTACTTGCAGTGTGGAAACAGGCCTTAGGGCCCAACAAGTCCACACCAACCCTCCATAGAGCAACCCACCCTGAACCAGTCCCCTTCATCTAACACTATGGGCAATTTAGCATGACCAATTTACCAAAACTGCACATCTTTGGATTATGGAAGGAAACCGGAACACACCCACGGGGAATATTTGCAAACTCCACACAGACAGTTCCCTCAGTTGGGAATTGAACCCGAGTCTCTGGCGCTGTGAGGCAGCAGTACTAACCATTGAGACACTGTGCCGCCCCGAAACATTTTTAAACGTTTTAAACCCTGGAACATCAAGCAACCATCCCTGCTCCTGTGAAACATACATCTCTGTTATGGCCACGACATCGTAGCCCCAAGTACTGATCCATGCTCTAAGTTTGTCACTCTTATTTCAGACATTCCTTGCATTAAAGCAGACACACTTCAACTTATCCCTTTGTTTCATCGCGTGAGAAACCTTCCTGAAAGATTAAATATATCCTGTCACTGTCCTGTCTGCAACTAACCCCCTCTCAGACATGTGGTCTTATTCCTACCGCCCTGCCAAACTCATTTAAACCGGCCTAAACGACACGAGCATACCTCCCAAACAGGACATTTGTGCCCCTCCAGTTCAGGTGCAACCCGTCTTTCGTGTATAGGTCCCACCTTAACCAGAAGGTATACCGATGGTCTAGGTAACTGAAGCCCTCCCTCCTGCACCACCCTCGAAGTCACGTGTGAAGCTGCATTCGCTGACTATTCCTCATCTCACTAGCTCGTGCCACTGGTAGCAAACCTGAGATCACTACTCTACTCGTCCTGCTCTTCAGCTTCCAAACTAACTCTGTGGAGTCACTTTTCAGATCCTCACTCCCTTTCCTGGCTATATCGTTGGTGCCAAATGGTCTGGTTTCCACAGCCTTCTGTGGTAAGGAATTCCACAATTTCACCACTCTGTGGCTAAAGACGTTTCATCTTTTCTCCGTTCTAATGGGTTTTCCCTTTTCTCTACGCCTGTGTCCTCCTGCCAGTGCCAACGTCCTCCCAATTTTGTCTGTATCCAGATCATTCAATATTCCGTAAGTTTCAATTAGATCCCCACTCATCCTTCTAATCTCCATCGAGTAAAAACCCAGAGTCCTCCAATGTTCCTCATGTGCTAAGCTTTTCATTTCTGGTGAACCTTCTCTTGACACACACCAAGTCTAATACATCCTTCCTGAGGTATGAGGCACAAAATACTGGAAATGTGGTCTGATTAGAGCCTTAGAAAGCCTCAGAATCCCCAGCATTATATCCTACTCCTCTCAAGATGAATGACAACATTGTATCTGCCTTCTTAACTACTGACTCAACCAGCAAGTTTATCTAAGGCGAATCCTGCGCTTGGAATCCCAAGTCCCTTTGTTACTCAGATTTGTGATTTTTTTTCCCCATTTAGTAAATAGTCCATGCCTATATTCTTCATAAGAAAGTGCATGACCTCACACTCTCCCACATTGTATTCCATCTGCTGCTCCTTTTCCCACTCACCTCAACTGTCGAAATATTTCTGTATGCTCCCTACCTCCTCAATATTAGGTGCCCCTCTACCTATCTTTGCTTCATCTGCAAACGTAGCCAGAATGCCTTCTGTCCAGCCACTCAGATCATTAACCTATAAAGTGAAATTTTGTGATCCAAACACTGACTCTTGTGGAATACTGCTAGTCACCGGCTGCCATCCTGAGAGAGACAATTTTATCCTCACTCTGCATCCTGTAAGAGAGCCAACCTTTTATCCATGCTAGTACCTGTCCTCTGACACCATGGGTCCTTATCTTACTCTGCAGCCTCCTGTGGGGTACCATATCAGAGGCTTTCTGGAAGTTCAGATCAGTAACTCTCTCTGGTCCAACCCGTCGTTACCTCCTCAAAGAATTCTCATTATCTTGAGAGCAATGTAGGTAATTGAAATGGGGAGCAATCAGAATGTCAGGGTCATTCCTACAGACAGAGTGGAGATGTTCATCAAAGCAGTTTCTGTTTAGCTCAGTAATGTAAAGGAGACTGCATTGTGAGCGGCAATGACAGGAGATTGGATTGAAAGCGTAAAAGTGAAATGCTGCTACACCTGGAAGGTGTGTTTAGAGCCTTGGACAGTGAAGAGGGAAGAGATGAATTGGCAAAAGTTGCAGCTTCTGCATTTACACGGGAAGGTGCCATGGGGGTGAGGGGAAATGTTCGGGGTAATGGAGCGTGCCACAGAAGGAATGGTCCCTGTGAATTTCTGACAGTGGACGGGAGGGGAAGATGTGTTTGATGGTGCTGTACTGCTGGAGGTGGTGGAAGTGGCGGAGGATGATTCTGTGAATGCAGATTCTAGTGCAGCAGGAAGTGAGGACAAGGGGAGAACTATCATTGTTCTGGGAAGGAGGGGACGGAGTGAGGGCAGAAGTGAGGGAGATGGGACAGACACAGCTGAAAGCTCCGTCCATCAGATTTAGGGGATTTCTCGTTTGAGAGAAAAGGATGACATGTAGGAAGCTTCCCAAAGGAACGTGGCATCATCGAACAGAAATGACAGACAGGGAAACTGGGAGAATGGAGTCACCCTCCGCTGATCATATGTTCAGCACCAAACGTAGGTTCCCCCTGAATGATTGAAAAGAGCCAGGCATTTCAAATGCAGTTTTATGTCATATACCTGGTCAAACACGGAGTGTGAAAATAGACACAGATGAAGGTCAGCGGATGTGTGTGTATGTGGGGGTGGGGGGTGGGACGGTGAAGATGTGGGAACATTTAAGCAAGTACTGATTAATAACTCTCAGTAATGTTTGGCTCTGGTGAAAAAGAAGATGATATGAAGATGTGAAGATGAACCACCCTTGATGCACAAAGGCCTTGAAGGATACTAATCAATCACAAACTAAAGAATTCAGATTGGTGAGCTCGAGCGTCGGCCACATTTGTGAAGTTTACTTTTGGAACAAGAAGCAGATGGTATAAAACAAAATACAAAGAAAAAACATTTCAAAACTGGCAAGAAATATGAAAAGAAACTAGCCGCAAGAGTTTTCCGATATCGAATAAAAAACATTCATGATGTGTGTGTGACCCTTGGAAGGAAGGCAGGAAAGTATATGTGGGATACCTGGAGGATGTGACTGGGGAACTGGTTTCAGGGAACAGGCAGAGAATTTAAAACAGTATTTTACATCGTTCCTCACAGGGGAAGGCACGAAGAGTTCCAATATTATAAACAAAATTGAAAGTTTTGTACTGTCTCTAACAAAATGAACAAAGCTTTTCTCAAACAGAAAAGACCAAAGGTAAACAGCTCATCATCAATTCATAGCTTGTTTTAATAGAAGTGGTTACAGAGTGACTGGCGGCACTGTGTGAAATATTCCATAACTCTCGGGATTACAGGAGTGTTCCAGTGAAACTGGCGAAACTCCAAAGTGGCGCCTGTCTTCAAGAAGAGAGTGAGTCTTCAAGTGTTTAGGTGCTCCCTTTGTCTAAATCGTTGAGCATATTTGAGAGGCTTAATGGCCTCATGATGCACTTTCATCCTGAGTGATATATAAAAAAAGTAAAACTCTACTCCTTCCTCTGATGCGTTACATGCTGGGGGATGAACATTTTGCTGAAGTTGAATTATTTTGAAAATTATCTGGAACATTGTACAACCGACATCATCCAGAGAATTCTAGAAAGTGCACTCATAAGAACATTTTATAACCATGTGGGGGTATTGCATAGGTGAGAGAGAGAGAGAGAGAGAGAGAGCTGCATTGCAGTGGTGAGAGTGTTGCAGCCTTATTCTGGGGAAGGCGCTAACAGATATACAATGAGTGTGAGAGAGTAGAGAGAATACGGTCACGCTTATCCTGACAGAACGGGGAAGGTTATTGATGCTTTTCCTGTATTGCTGGACTTTTCTTCGGACCGCAGATACTGCACTGAGCTGGGTGGTGTGCTCAGAACATGCTCTGGGAAGAGAATGGTCCCCCTCCGTACTAGAACAACCACCAGGACCTCCGTGCCGCTGTCGACAAGCTGTGGTGTAATTTTCCCTTATCTGCCATGCTCGGATAAACTGTGCAGGGCAGCACCAAACTGAGAAAGCTCAACCGTGTGCCCATTGGCCTTTTAAAAATGGCAGCAGTACCAGGGATCAATGAATATCCATGGGCATCCGGGCGATAGTGAGCACTGCCAGCCATAATGGGTGGGAAAATCGGGCTGGCGTTGAATGAGAGGGACACCATGGGGTGGAATGGGTAGTTAATCAGTTGTGTTCGATAAGATAACACCAGGACACTAGTTCTGCCTCGTGCAGATTTTCCTTCAGTCACATTCAATGAAAATGGCACTGAGACAAATTATTGTACGATTCAGCCCAATGAGTCGAAGATTCTGCTGATCCTACTCCCAGTTACAACGCTGCAGGACAATTGCTTATCCAAAACTCTCAATCACCTTAACTTACACCAATATCCTGCTCACCCATCATTCCTAGAAACAGTGGCTTATATTGCAAGATGCTATCGAAATGTTCTCATTTCACAATTTTTAATCCTACCATCAGATCCTTCTCTGAAATTCTCTCTTAATCTCCCCCTCTCTTTTAACCAAGTTCCTCCCATTTGTTGGTATTTAAACTGATTCCCCCGCCATCTCTGTCTGGCAGTGAATTTCACACCCACAGCACTCCTGTGTCATGCCACAATGGAGAGATGGAGCTGTAAATGGAGAGGTGCTGCACATCCTGTCACTTCCAGCATGAGCTACAAGTTTCCGCACGCTGGGCAGTGATCTATCATAGTGTTACATAGCAATTCAGCAATTGGTGCATACAGCTGCGTATGCTGGGAAGGTAACTGCTCCAGATTAAAAGATAAATTCACTGCTATTCACTGCACAGCTCCCCATGCTGCACAGATATCCAGTCCGTGTGTATAGAACAATGCCTTTGTGTGTTCTGCACAGCGCCCTGTGGTGGACAGATGATCGAGTCCAAGTTTATAGATCAGTGCACTGTTGGACACAGAAGTAGTGAACATGTGAGCTCTAAACAGTGTTCGATCCTGAACTGATTGCTGAGCAGTACACTAGCCTGGTCTACGCAGTGCTTTATGTTGAGGAGGTACCTCATCTGGGCATACACGGGTCCGGGCTGGATCTGAGAGGTGGGTTGGGTATCCGATATAATTCCTGACATGATTATCACTCCTCCAGCTCGGCCCATTCCGCTGGTAAATGTGAGGTGCTGTGTTTGAGATAGAATTTACTTTGTCGAAATATTCGACATTAAGCAAAACACAATTTATTCGAAGACTGTCGATAAAAGACAACAAAAGGAAGAGGAACTTGCTAAACTTAATTCTGTTGGAAAACTTAACAGAATAATAGTTTATTTAACTACTATACAGTAACTGCTCCAATATGGTATCATCGGATAAGCACACAAATGTCAAAAAACAAATGCAGGAAACAGATTGTCTGACATGCAGTTCTCCAATCCAGGAGGAAAGAACATCAAAAGACACTTCAGAGAGAAATCTCAGAGACAATGTGTAGCACCCGGGAGAGATTTACTGCCTTCCAACCCTGCTGAGGCTCCAGCAATAACTGGCGAAAGGTAAAACTAAGAATCCTGGTTCTACAAGAGTTTGACCATCACTCCACAGGACAAGGCCGCGGCTGCAAGAACATAAGGAATGGACTGTATTTACATCGTCTATGGCTCTGTAGGTGTCTCTTAAAAATGCCTAAACCCACCTAAGCCATTTAATGCTGGACAGACAAAAGTCAAAGTTAAACATATATAAATAAAGCAAAAACATGCAGCAGGCCTGGTGATCAGACACAGACGGCCTCGGGAGCCCAGCAATTCCTATATTGCCAAAACACAGCAGAATCATCGAGCTTGTGAAGAGAAAGAATTATGTCTCTCCTTTACCTCGATGTTTACAACTGGAGATGTGCCATTAGCCCAATAATCATCGCTATCAAAATCCCACACAACCAAGTATTATTGTGATATATCAGAATTGCCGTGAAATGGGTTAACTGCAGCTGTTTGTTCAGTGACTGTGATTAATATCAGTCTTCCTGGACCTAACTGGGTCACTGGAGGATATCGCTCTTCCATAATTAGGGTCTTCTTTCAACTTGTTATGCCATAGTATTCGGCGCAGAGTCAACCTCAACAAGATTGGGATCAGCAGCTGCAGAGAAAGAGAGAGAGATCAGAATCTGAGAACATTAGAATGTTCCAACAATGGATTTTAATCTGAGAACATTAGCCTGGAATGTTCCAACAATGGATCAGAATCTGAGAACATTACACTGGAATGTTCCAACAATGGACAGGAGTTTATCCTTGGGTCTTTACTGGATTTCCCAGGATTGGGCATTGTTAATTTTGCGGATACGAGCCGGACTGATGATTATTCAAGCTGGGTACTATCCCATCCTCGCTATCATTGGTGTGCCTGGTAAGTCTATCTCTATCAATTCTATGAATGATGCTGAATGTTATTGCTATTCTGGTTGATTATATTTAACAAAAACATAAACTTTCAGTCACAAACGCCACTTCATTCTCATGCATTTCCAAACTGCTTACACATAAACATCTGAGAAGGTAAAAGACTGTTCGGAACCTTGAGTCTCCTCTTTACCGTGAACTGTTTTTTATCTCCATATTCTCTCTGTCATCAAACCTGCCGACGCCCCCCTTCATAATATCCCCAATCTCCAGACTTGTCTGAGTTCTGTTGCTGACTTCGCCATCATGTACCCCTTCGTTAACGACAGATTTTGTGGCTCCAGTTCTCTTCTGACCTCTCCTCCAGTTACAAATATTTTGACCACAAACGTGTTCTTTTCTCTACAGTTATTTCATAACAGGGACTCTTAAACAGAGTAATAATTACACTGACTGTGTAATTCAGAGGCGCAAGTCATGACTCTAAAAGCATTGTCAGACATCCTACCACAGCCGATGATTAAATTTAAGTTCCAATATCAAAAATTGGAATGAAACCTACTTTCACTCATGGCAAGCATAAACCATCACGATTTCTTTTCTTATTTAATTGATAACCTTTGGTAAAGAAACCTAACGTTTTTGCACTGTCTGAACTAAGTGTCAACTCAGATCCACAACAATATGGTTGCCTCCATATTGCCATGACAAATGGCCGCGTGGTCAAGGGTAGTTGAGATGGACAACAAATACTGCCCTTGCCAGTGGTTCTGGTATCCCGCGAAACAACAACAACACTAAATGTGGATGCTGGCGATCTGAAATAAAATTCTCCACCGTCTGAACGAATGTTGGAGAATCTCAGCAGGTATGGCAGTCTGTCGGAAAAAAAAACATAAATAACGTTTCGAGTTCAGTGAAACTATCAAAACTGAATGCAACTGAGAAATAATATTATTATATCAGGGATGGATGGAAGGGTGAGCGGGAGGTTTGTGTCGAGTGGATAATGTCCAGCAAGAGAGAGAAAGTGAGAGAGAAAGAGAGAGAGATTGAGAGAGAGAGAGAGAGAGAGAGAGAGAGAGAGAGAGAGAGAGAGAGAGAGAGGAAAAGCAAGCAAAAAGATTGCTGATGATGGACTGGAAGGAAAACAGAATGGGAAGTTATTCTACCATTTCCCCTTTTCACACATTCCTGAATATCATACTTATTATGGGATGTCCCTGCTTACCGTGAGTTATGTTCCCTCCAACTCTCGTCTCTGAGGGTGGTGATCAACTCCATCAGCAATACTTATATCGATGAGATATAGAGAAACGTAATGTTCCATTGTCAACTGCTTCTTTGGAGAGAGGAGCTGTTACTGTGCGACTGTGTGGAGATGTAAGAGCTTTCTCAGCCAGGAAGAGAAACTGAGGAGCTGAAAAATGTATTGCTGGAAAAGCACAGCAGGTCAGGCAGCATGAAAAGATCAGGATAATCGACGTTTCGGGCATGAGTCCTTCTTCAGGAAAGAGGAAAGTATGCCAAGCAGGCCAAGATAAAAGGTAGGGAGGAGGGAGTTGGGGGAGGGGCGTTGGAAATGGAATAGGTGGAAAGAGGTTAAGGTGAGGGTGATAGGCTGGAGAAGGGGTGGGGGCGGAGAGGTCAGGAAGAAAATTGCAGGCCTGGAAGGTGGTGCTGAGTTTGAGAGTTGGGATTGAGACAAGGTGGGGGGAGGGGAAATGAGGAAGCTGTAGATATCTGAATTCATCCCTTGTGGTTGGAGGGTTCCTAGGCGGAAGATTCTTGGTAGTGTGGAGGAACAGAGGGTTCTTGGGGTCCGTGCCCACAGACTCCTCAAAGTCGCTATCCAAGTTGATTGGGTTGTTAAGAGGCGCATGGTGTTTTGGCTATCAGTTGCAGGGGGATTGAGTTTAAGAGACACGAGGTTATGCTGTAGCTCGATAGAGCCCTGCTCAGACCGCGCAGGGAATATTGTGTTCAGTTCTGGTATCCTCATTATAGGAAGGATAAGAACGCTTTAGAGAGGGTAAAGAGGAGATTTACCATGATGCTGCCTCGACAGGGGCAGGTCTTATGAAGAAACCATGAGGCAGCGAGGGCATTTCTCACTGGAGGAAAAAATAGATGAGAGGTGACTTGATAGAGGTGTACAAGATGATGAGAGGCATAGAACATAGAACATTATAGCGCGGTAC